>NC_133666.1:79835496-82517607 GCF_037893015.1 Macrotis lagotis
TGGGGGGGCCCCTTTTCCTGGCCACACCTCTGCCCATGGTTCACTGGAAGGATCCTATTTCTAACAAATAGAGGGGACCTGACCCTATCCTAACACAAGGGAGAGGGTTTGCTTGTGTTTTTCCCACAGATTGCCACTGCCCCACTGTGGATTCCTGACGTTTTGATCCAACCTGCCTCTCGAGATGACACCCCACATCGCAGCCCTCACCAAAGAGATGCAGAGAATGTCGCTGAGCAACAGTAGACGAGACCCAAGACACAGAGGGAGGGGGAGGAGGCAATTTCCCAACCTCCCACATTGCTCCAGCGCCAGCTCCTCACCTTGGCAAAAAGAGCAATGGACTTTAAACCCAGATGACACTTGTCTCTTCACCAGCTCCTCATTACTATGCTGTTCCTGCTGAATACCCCCCGAAGTACAGGCCACCCTCCCAATAGGCACTTATCCCTTCCCCCCCCCCCCAATTCTTTTACTCATAGGTTAAGATGCATCTCTCTTCCCAGCACTCTTTGCCAGTAGTGGAACTGTGGGGTCTCCCCACACTCTCACCAGAACAAGCAGCTACACCATTTCCCGGGACTCTTAATGTTGCCAATTCTGTTGGTTTCACCTTTAACTGGTCCTTTGCACACCCATACTGGGTCCCCACTATCCCGCTCATTTCAAGGGGACCTTTTTGCTTTTGGACTCTTCTGACATAAGATTCCCAGCTGGAAGTCTATGGGGATACAATGGTACTGGTGTGTGCTGGCCCAAGGATTTTAGAACACTGTATACTAGACCACCCCAAATTCCACACTCCCCTCCCTGCCCTCTTCTCCCTAACGTTGGACATTCCCCCGGGTCCTGGTATCAACAGATCCCCTGGGCCCCATGCAGAGGCCCCTGTGCATTCCGTATTGGTTCCCAGCTTAGTATCTATTCTGCTTTAGATGAGGTTGGGGCACCCCGATTGAGATATAGGCCCCCACCATATACAAAATAAACCGCCCTGTCTCAGGTCCCTCTGTGCGGCCCTTCAGCTTGCACAGACATTAGACCTCTTTTTTTCATGAGAGTGCTTGTCTGGTATAATGGAACTTGGGAAAAAACGGACCCCTAAGCAGTCCAAGCTAGCTCTGGTTGAGCCTACTATACAGCCAGAAAAATCAGTATTTTTACACAGTCAGGCCTGTCTCACACCCCCATTTTTCTGGGTAGCTACCAATCTGTCCCCTGACCACTCTGATATCCTGAACTGCTCCAGTAATAGTTCTTGCTATCTTACTTCCTGCACCCTGCCTGATGCTGACACACATGTCCTGGTCCGTACACCCAGGTATCTATGGATACCTGTGACCACTGGTGGATGGGACTCAGCAAGTTACAATCTATCACAGGGAATCCCGAGCCATTGGCCTACTTACCCTGCTCATAGCATCCTTTATTACATTTATAGCTTCTGCAGCCACCTCTATAGCCACCACCCTTGCCACCACCCCACGGCCAGAGGATATAGAGCACATGGCCAGACAAATGGTTGGAATCTTTCACCAGCCAAATGAGGTTAATAATCTCCTGAGCAGAGCTATCCTTAACATAAACCAACAGCTAGCCCTCACTAATGAACGAATCTCTTTTGTAGAACAGCAAATCAGGTCCATGTGTGATGAAAGAAATACCTCCTTTTGTGTGACACCGTTCCTTGTAAAAAACTTTTTCCCATGCTCAAACTCTCCTCAATAGGCAGCTTTCCTCCCAGTGGGACTCCCACTTGCAATCCCTGCTTGCCAACATGACATATAAGGTCCTAGACCTCAAAGACACAGTCATGCAACCACGACTGGATAGTGATTCCATAGGACATGTTCTTGCATGAATTTTTAGCTGGACTTTCCCCAACCAAAATTGTTCTTGGGGTTCTCATTCTTATTTCTCTATTACTCCTCCTCTGTTCTTTAATTAACCGTCGCAGAGCTGCAAAAGGCCCTCATCGGCTCTGCCATGACTATCCAGGCCCTCCGGGTCCTAAATGAAAAAGAGGGGGGGAGATGTGGGTACACAGGCTATTCTAATAGTCATGACACAAATCATCTCCAAGTAAACTGCCACCTGGACAGTCTCAGGAGCTGGCTTGCCACCCTGGGAGATAAGGTAAGCTGGAGTCCTTGGGAGCTGGACCATTCCGCCCCACTGTCCAGGGGCACTAGACACAGCTGTACCTTATCATCTCCTCCCTAACGTACCTTCCTACCCTGTAAGGCAAGAAGCTGCATATACACATTTGCTTGCACCCCTAACAAATACCTCATTATTCTTTGTTCTACGCCGGAAGACCTAACAGTATATATGTAATAGCTAAGCAATAATAAAATTGAGCTGGAGGCATAAGGCAGTAGTAGCTTGACTCCTTATTCTCAGCTCCCCTCCTGGAGGGAGGGTCGCCCGCTGTGGGCCCCAAGGAAGGAAGCCACAACAACCATCATGTCATCTGCAAAAAGTTAGAGTTATTGTCTCTTCCTACCCAATTCTAATTCCTTCAATTTCTTTTTTCTTCTCTAATTGCTGATTCTAACATTTCTAATACAATATTGAATAGTAGTGGTGATAATGGGCACCCTTGTTTCACCCGTGATCTTATTTGGAATGCCTCTAGCCTCTCCCAGTTGAATATAATGATTGTTCCTGGTTTCATATAGATACGATAGATACTGCTAATCATTTTAAGCAACAGTCTATTTATTCCTACACTCTCTAGTGTTTTTAACAGGAATGGATGCTGTATTTTGTCAAAAGCTTTTTCAGCACCTATTGATATGATCATATGATTTCTGATAAGTTTGTTTCTGATATCATTGAGGATACTAACAGTTCTCCTAATATTGAACCAACTCTGTATTCCTGGAATAAAAACTACTTGATCATAATGTTTTATCCTAGTGATGACTTGTTGTAATCATTTTGCTAAGATTTTATTTAGGATTTTTGCATCCATATTCATTAGGGAAATAGGTCTATAATTTTCTTTCTCTGTTTTAACTCTTCCTGGTTTAGGTAACAGTAAGATGTTGCTTTCATAGAAAGGGTTAGGCAGAGTTCCATCTTTCCCTATTTTTCCAAAGAGTTTATATAGGATTGGAACCAATTGTTCCTTAAATGTTTAGTACGACTTCATTTGTGAATCCATCAGGCCCTGGAGATTTTTTTTAGGGTGTTCAATAATGGCTTCTTGAATTTGTTTTTCTGAGATAGGGTTGTTTAGGTATTAGTCCCTTCTTCATTTAACCTGGAGAACTTATATTTTTTGTAAATATTCATCCATTTCACTTAGATTATAAATTTATTGGCATAGAGTTGGTCAAAATAATTTCGAATTATTACTTTAATTTCCTCCTCATTGGTGGTGAGTTCATCTTTGTAATTTATGATACTACCCAATTTGGTTTTCCTTCTTTCTTTTTTTAAATCAAATTCAACAGAGGTTTATCAATTTTGTTGGTTTTTTCATAATACCAACTTTTGGTTTTATTTATTAATTCAATAGTTTTTTTGCTTACGATTTTATTAATTTCTCCTTTAATTTTTAGAACTTCTAATTTGGTATTTAATTGGGGATTTTTGATTTGTTCTTTCTCTAATTTTCTTAGTTGCATGTTTAGTTTCATTGATTTCCTCTTTCTCCAATTTATTCATGTAAGCATTTAGAGCTATAATATATCCCCTGAGAGTCGCTTTGAATGAATCTCATACGTTTTCGTATGTTGTTTCATTATTGTCTTCTTCTAGGATAAAATGGTTAATTCTTTCTTTAATTTGTTTTTTGGTCCACTCATTTTTTAAAATGAGTCAATTCAGTTTCCAATTTGTTCTGGATCTATATCTCCTTGCCCCAGTATTGCATATGACTTTTATTTCATTGTGATCTGGGAAAGATATATTCACTATTTCTGGCTTTCTGCAGTTGATCATTAGGTTTTTATGTCCTAGTACATGGTCAATTTTTGTATAAGTTCCATGTATTGCAGAGAAAAAGGTATATTCCTTTCAATCCCAATTCACTTTCCTCCATAAGTCTATGATATCTAATTTTTCTAACAATCTATTTACCTCCTTAACTTCTTTCTTGTTTATTTTATGATTCGATTTATGTAGATCTGATAGTGGGAGGTTAAGGTCTCCCACTAGTAGAGTTTTGCTGTCTATGTTGTCCTCTAGTTCTTTCAGCTTCTCTCTAAGAATTTGGGTGCTCTCCCACTGGGTGCATTCAATATTGAAATGACTTTATTGTCTATGGTACCTTTTAGGAAGATAAAGTTTCCTTCCTTATCTCTTTTAACCCTATCTATTTTTGCTGTTGCTTTGTCTGAGATAAGGATTGCTACCCCTGCTTTTTTTTTACCACAGCTGAAGCAAAATATATTTTAGTCCAAACCTTTTACCTTTACTCTATATGTATCTCTCTGCTTCAAATGAGTTTCTTGTAAGCAGCATATTGTAGGATTCTGGTTTTTATTCCACTCTGCTATTCGCTTACATTTTAAGGGAGAGTTCATCCTATTCACATTCAAGGTTATGATTTCTAATTCCTTATTGCCCTCAGTGCTTTCTTCCCTTTGTTTGTATTTTCCACCTTCCCCCCCTTTATCCATATTTCCCCAGTATTTTGTTTCTGAATACCCACCCCCATTCAGTGTGTTCGCCCTCCTATATCACACCCTCCCCTTTCTTTCCCCTTTCCCCTTTCCCCTTTTCCATTTTCCCTTCCCTTCCTTTTGTTATTTCCCTTTTTTCCCAACTCCCCTTCCCTTTCTCCGTTCCCGCTCCCCCTTTTCCACTTTGAATACTTGAAAGGTTAGATGTTTTATAAATTAACTGAGTATCTGTAGGTTGACTTTAAGCCCAAGTCTGATAAGAAGAAGATTCAGGTGTTTCTCCTCTGCTCCCTTCTTCTCCTCTATTACCATAGGTTTTTCTGTACCTCTTAGTGTAATGAGATTTACCCTATTCATTCCCCTCCCTCCTCTCATCTCTTTCCTGTCCCATGTTTTAAGCAGGTAGTGTTATTTTAGATCAATCTATCTAAGTCATAGAACATTCTAGTGTGTCTGTCCCTTCTAGTTCAGTATATTCTATCGAATGGAGTCAAAATTCCTGAGTGTTATTAGAGTGTTTCTTCCCAAGTGGGGTTAAAGCCAGTTACATGTCATTAGCTAGCAGTCCCTCATGGATAGGTCATGAATGTCCATCATTTCTGGCTAGTTATATTTTCTCTGTTAGAGTTACAATTCTCAAGGTTTATGAGAATCTTTTATCCCCCCATGCTGAGATATAGATAGTTTTATACTTACTGGATTGCATTTTTTTCCCTTTTACTGTCCCCCCCTTTTCTTTTACCTTTTCATGTGTCTCTTGAACCTCCTGTTTGAATGTCCAAATTTTCTGTTTAACTCTAGTCTTTTCATCAGAAATTTTTCGAATTCTTCCATTTCATTAAATGTCCATCTTTTTCCTCTGGAAGAGAAGGCTCAGCTTTGCAATAAAGTAGATTCTTGGCTGGATCCCAAGCTCCCTTGCTCTTCAAAATATCTCGTTCCAGCCCCTTCGATCCCTTAATGTTGATGCGGCCAGGTCCTGCGTTATCCTTACTGTGGCTGCTTGATATTTAAATTGTTTCTTTCTGGCTGCTTGTAGGATTTTCTCTTTTATCTGATAGTTCTGGAGTTTGGCCACAACATTCCTTGGTGTTTTCATTTTAGGATCTTTTTCAGGTGGGCATCGATGTACTCTTTCAATAATTACTTTGCTCTCCAATTCCATGATATCAGGACAGTTTTCCATCCCTAGATCCTGTAATATTAAGTCCAGGCTTTTTTTCTCTTCAATGCTTTCAGGAAGTCATATAATTTTCAGGTTGCCCGTCCTCGATCTATTCTCAAGGTCAGTGGTTTTGTTGATGAGGTATTTTACATTTGCTTGTATTTTTTCTATTTTTTTATTTTGTTTAACTGACTCTTTCTGTCTCATGGAGTCAGTAGTTTCTGTAGACTCCATTCTTTTTTTGGGGGAGGAGTTTTCTTCATTAACCTTTTGCAACTCCTTTTCCAATTGGTCAATTCTACTTGTGAAAGAGCTTTGCATTTGACTATTTGAGGTTTTGAGAGAATTAATTTCTGTTTGCATTTGCTCATTTGAGGATCTGAGACAATTATTCTCATTTTGTATTGGTCCAATTGATGATCTGAGAGACTTAGTCTCCTTTTGTATTTGTCTGATTGTACTTTCAAATGGTTTGCTTTCTTGTTGCAAGGTATTGTCTCTCCCAAATTTTTAAGCTCCTTCCTTATTTCTTCAAGGAAGTCTTTCTGTGCTGGAGACCAGATGGTATTCTCCTCAGAGGTTCCAGGTCTCTCTGAGTTAGGGTCTTTCCCTGCCAAGAATTTTTTCCATGGATCCACCTTTCCGCTGACCCTTCTTCATTTTGCTAAAACCTTGTGTTGGGGGGCGGATGGTTCACTGGTGCTCGGGATTGCTAAAGCCTTTACTCACTGACTGCAGGTTCTCTGACCTGGCCAGTACGAGGTGCTGGTTGCTTTTTCTAGAGTGTCTGTGACCTTGGTTGAGGCCTTCTACCATTGCCTGAAGGAAGGGGTTGGCGCTATTGAATTCCTTTTGCCTTCGATTAATAACGGACTTTTACCCTGGCCTGAGGTCAGTCCTTAGCTGGGCTGCTTCTTCTGCTCACACATCTGGGCCTGAGGCAGAAGTAGTTTTCATTTGTTTTTTTGGGAAGAGGTCTCAGCCCCAAAGGAGGCTTGGACTCAGAGCTCCTCAGGCCCGAGGAGCCCAGAGATGGTGTCCACAGCTCTGCTGCACCAGAACTCTTCCCCACCCCCAGCCCTATCCACAAGCTCCAGGGGGATAGCACCAACACCAATGACTCTGCTCACCAGCCAACCCAAGCCCCTGTCCTCCTGCCCAAGTGCTGATCCAGCAGGTCCAGCTCTCGGGCCCTCAGACTCCCGGGTCCAATTCAGCTGTTAATCTGGCTGATCCGGGGCTGATCCTCCCCTCTGAGCCCAGAGCCACCTGCCCGAAATTGGCTAAAGCTACTGCCAAAGACAAATCCTGAGGTAGATGTTGTTCTCGTGGCTTTTCTTTCTGGGTTTTGTGGGTCGGATTTCTTTTAAGAGAATTGTTTCATGTGATAGATGAGGAAGAGATCAGGAGACTTTAGACCTGTGCCTCTCTTCTCTCTGCCATCTTGGCCTGAAGTCCCCTGTTAGTGTATCTTAAGGAATTTCTTTTTAAAATTAAACAAATTTCCTTTTTAAAAAATCTTATTGTTAAGATCCTATCTATTCTTTGAATTTCCTTTTTGTCAAAACTTCAACCCTTTGTCTTTGAAGTCCTCAATTCCTACTGCATCAATGCCATCTCCAGTTTTTCTGAAACTCTGTACCCATTCTTTGTTCATTCCTACCTTCTACTTAAACTATCATCTTTTGGGTCTATTATATAAAAAACCCTGCAAAAGTGTACCTTTCTTGTTAACTTATCCAATACTTCTCTTACTTTTGTACCTGCTTGATCAATTCTTCTCGTCTTTTCCCATTCACGTACAAGATTGCCTATAGGTTTAATCTTTCTTCTTTTACAGTTTAACGTAAACTTGTTTGATTTTTTTTGTTTATGTACAAAATGCAATAACATCCTTATGGAAGTGATAGCTAACAAAGAATGATTATACCTAACAACTGTATATTTTATGTGAATGATTTAACAGAACTGAACCACGTAAATCAGAAACAACCACTAAAAAAGAAATTGAAGGAGGACTACGCAGCTCCAAGTACAAAAGTATTCAAATTATTTAGTGCAGTATAAGAAGATTTTTACAAGAAAGATTCAGTAGTGTAGTAGACTGAAATACAATTGAAATATAAAGATCAGATGGAAATAAGTAAAAGGGCAGCTATGTGGCACAGTGGGGAGAGCACTGGCCTTCAAGTCAGACTATCCAAGTTCAAAATCAGCCCCTGATGTTTGCTAGTTGTGTTATCCTGGCGAAGTCACATAAGTCACATAAGACACTTATGTGTCTTTCCTCATCTGTAAAATCAGCTAGAGAAGGAAATGGCAAAGCCCTCCATTATCTTTGCAAAGAACACCCCATATAGGGTCATGGCAAGTCACTCAAGAAAAGTCACTCATAAAGTGAAGGAATTAACGAGAAATGATAATATTTACTTAACAGAAATTAGAGTAATATTTGAGCACAGCAAATAAAAATTCTGTCCTTGAAGGATCATTAGAAGATGTTTCAATCGTTATGTGAATGATGATACAGTCACAATATTGTTATGATTATAATCTCAATATTTCAGAAAAATCTTATGTGCTCTAAAAGAGGGGAATGAAAATGTGCAACTGATCCCATCAAAATGAGGAAACAGATTTAATTGAAAATGGTGAGCCCTCTAATAGTGGTACGTCCCTTTTTTCCCATAAAAAAGTAGAAACACATCTGTTAGTTCCAAAAGTTATATTATTTACACTGTTTCAGGGCAATGACATAGGAACAGACTAAAGACCTTTGTAAAACTTAGTACTACATCAAGACATTTAATGGTATGTTTCTAAGTCCTTGAGGTTAATTACTTAAAATAAAAGGATGAGGTTTAATAACAACTTAAAAATATTGAAAATACCATATCCAGTTTATTACTTTGTATTATAGGAAAAAAAACTAGCAATATGGTAAAGAAACTCACACAATGTTTTGACAAATGATATTTTGAAACTACACAGGACCTATTCACAATTTCCCCCCTCAGTTTGCCTGCTTGCTCTACTGAGACTTCCACCAGGTCAGTATTTTATTCTTTTCTAAAGATCTAAATCATTGATTTTTGAGAAGGGTAGAGCAGATAGATGATAGTTTTAGGATGGGCACATCAGAGTAAATACTCTAAAGGATAATAAGACCTAAAAGAAATGCTGTTCAGAAAACTTAAGAGAGAGGAAACTTTTGATTGTGTAATGACTAACCCAAATGACGAGATGTAAGGTGTGTGGGATAACTACCACAGGAATCAAGAGCTCAGAGACTGAGATGGAGAGCAGGAAAGGTCTTTATTTCTTCTCAAGAAAAGGGGACTCGGGGCGGCTAGGTGGCATAGTGGATAAAGCACCGGCCTTGGAGTCAGGAGTACCTGGGTTCAAATCCAGTCTCAGACACTTAATAATTACCTAGCTGTGTGGCATTAGGCAAGCCAAGTAACCCCATTTGCCTTGCAAAAAAAACCTAAAAAAAAAACAAAAAAAAAGAAAGAAAATGGGACTCATCCCCTGTTGCTAAAGCAGCCTCAGCCATTGAGTGTCTTGCAAAAAAACTAAAAAAATAAATAAAGTGAAATGTGTTCTCTAGAGAACAAATTGCTTATTCTAAAATAGAGAGCATACTATGTTCACATTTTAAAACTTCTATTATATTTTTCCTTTCTTTCTCATTGTTTCCCCCCTCCCTTAGTTCTAATTCCTCTTTCATAGAATGAATAATATGGAAATGATGGTGATCCTTCATTCTTGTTTCTGTTTTGCAAGGCAATGGGGTTAAGTGACGCGCCTAAGGTCACAGAGCTAGGCAATTATTAAGTGTCTGAGGCTGGATTTTAACTCAGGTTCTCCTGACTCCAGGGCTGGCGCTCTATCCACTGTGCCACCTAGTTACCTCATTGTCCTTCATTCTTGAAGAAGGCCAAGACTTCAGGGAAGTGATGCCATGACAAGTTAGTGAATCAGATTTGAGTGAAGGAGGACTGTGCTAAGTCACCTACCTCCCTCACTTTCTCCTCCAGAGCCATCTAGATCCAGTGGCCAAGTATGAATCAGAATGAATGTAGATGTCCTAGATGTGAGGCAATCGGGGTTAAGTGACTTGCCCAAGGTCACACAGCTTGCAAGAATCCAGTGTCATGAGAATGATTATAACTCCCATACTCCTGACTCCAAGGTGGCCACCTATTTGCCTGATATGTATATGGATATGTAATATGCAATCTGTAATCTGTAATACATATATATATATGTAACAATTGGACATGTACAGCTTTTACTAGATTGTTTGCTGCATTGGACATGGTGGTGGGAAGGGAGGGTGACAGAAAAATGAGGAACTCATAAACTTGCAAAGAAATGGATGAAAGTTGAAAAACTACCTTTGAATATAATTGGAAAAATTGAATAAAATTTCAATAAACTCAAAAATTAAATGTATTCTGTTATTAAGCTATATGTGATGATGGAACCTATATGTAGATCACATCTTGACACTTGATATTTGACATTAAGGCAATATGCTAAAACAACAATCACAACTCCAAATAGTTTAATGAGTTAGTATCATTTTTCTCATTTTCACCCCTTTATTATAATAATTCTTGAAGTTAGCAGCTCTCGAATTACTCTGATATTCAGAGTAATATTCATATATTCCTCGCATTACTTTCCTTTATCAGTCACTGACTTCATCTTTTGACTATATTATTCCATTATATTCTGCTCCTTCATATGTCCTGTCTATAGATGCTCCTTCTAACAACTCTTATAAATGAGAAAGTTTAATATGAGTAATCATTATCTTCCACCCGTGCAGGGATATAAACAGTTAAATATCATTTAGTTCCTCATCGTTAGTCCTTCTCTTCCTCTCTCTCTATGGTTTACCAGAGTCCTGTACTTGGGGATCAAACTTTCTGTTCAGCTCTGGTTGTTTCAATAGGAAAGTATGAAAGTCCCCTGTTTCATTGAAAGTCCATCTTATCCTCTCAAGGGGGATGGTTCAATTTTGCTGGGTAGTTGATTCTTGGCTGGAAACCAAGATCTTTTGCCTTCTGGAATATCATATTCCAATCCCTGATGAGCCCTTCATGTAGATACTTGCCAGATTCTGTGTAATCCTGAGTATGGAGCTTTGGTAGTTGAACTCTTTTTATTCTGGCAGAGTTTAGAATTATCTCTTTGATTTGGTAGTTTGGGATTTTGGCTATAATATTCCTGGAAATTTTGGGGGGGGGGATCACTTCCAGGAAGGGACTGATGAATTCTCTTGATTTCTATTTTACCTTCTGCTTCTAGGATCTCAGGGCAATTTTGCTGTGTTATTTCTTGAAAAATGAAGTGTAAGCTCTTCTCTGGGTCGTGGCTTTCAGAGACCCCAATAATTTTTAAATTATTTCTTCTGGATGGGTTTTCAAGCTTGGCTGCTTTTCCAATGAGATATTTCACATTTTCTTCTAAGTTTTGTATTTTGGGACAAATTTTATTTCTTCCTGATTTCTTGGAAAGTCATCAGTTTCCTTTAGTTACATTCTGCATTTGAAGATGTTTCTTCACAGAGAGCTTTTTTACCTCCTTTTCCAACTGGCCAGCTTTTCTTTTTAAGGCATTCTTCTCCTCATTTGCCTTTTGTTTTGCTCTTTTCCATTAGGCCTAAACTGAGTTTTAACGTTGTTTTCTTCAGTATTTTTTGGTATATCTTTCACCAAGATTTTGATTTGATTTTCATAATTTTTCTGCATCGCTGTCATTTCTCCTCCCAATTTTTCCTCCATCTTCTTAATTGCTTTTCAAAGTCTATTCTGAGCACATCCATAGTCTGAGCCCATTTTCTATTTCTCTTGGAAGTTTTGGATCCGGAAGCTTTGATTTCATCGGCATCTGAATATGTGTTTTGATCTTCCATGGGACTAAAACAGTTCTTTAAGGTCAGATTCTTCATTTTCTGTTTTTTACTCCTCTCCTCAGTTAAAGACTAATTTACAGCATTTCTAAGTCTTTGGGATTTTTTGCAGACAACCCACTGGGACCTTTATTCCTCCAAGGTCTAATGCTCTCTAGCCTGTGCTTTGATATATAGATGCCCGCCACCCCAGTACTTCCCTCAGCCCTAGGGCTGTAGGGAGGGATCCATTTATCTTAGTATGGAAGCCCAAACTACAATATCTGAGTGTACACAAATGGCGGAGTCCTACTGTGATGGAGAGCAGAGAAATCTCTGCAGACTTCCCTTGCTGTGTCTGGGGGTGCAGGCTGCGTTACTCCCGATTCTCCCTGCAGGTTCTGTGGCTGGTGCTCCTCCCTCCACACTCACCCAGGTGCAGCAGAGTTTTTTCACCACCCCTTCAAGTTGTTGCTGGTGATCTCTGGGCTGGCCTGGGCTGGGCTATGCTGCACTGCTCTGCTCTGGGCTGTGCTGTGCCATGGATTTTTTCCCAGCCCCGGTCCTGGTGAAACACACTTTTCGGTAGAACTTCTAAGTTATCTTTGACTAGGAAAACGTATCACTCAGTCTTTCTGTGGGTTCTTCCCCTCTAAATATTGGCTGGAGTCATCCTTTGTTTTTTTTGGCGTTTGGGGGAGAAGGAGTTCCTGGGAAGTGCTGCCTTCATGCTGCCATCTTGACTCCACCCCCAGAAGGTTATTTCTGATGTGCCTACTGTAAGCAAGACCCCATGTCTGCTGCTAGGGAAGCTGAGATGAAAAGTAAAACTCCAAATTTTATTCTTACCAAGAGTCCTGCACAGGGAGGGGAATCAGGGCCTTCCTGAAAGTCACTCAATGCAAAGGGCTCCCTGGTTTCTAGGATGTTTAGCTCCCAGGCACCAAACATATCCTCTTGGCCTTGAGTCTGATGTAGTCAAACAACTTGAGAGGTAGGAGGTTCATCCAATCTGGAACAAAACAAAGGTCTCTTCCACACAAAACCACACAAATGGTCTCCAGGTCTCTGTTTGAAGACCTCCAGAGATGGAGGGAACTCACCACCTCCCCAGGGTACTCATTCTCTTTTTGGATAGAAGTAAGGGTCCTGAGGATTTTTAGGACATTAAATCCAAATCTGTCTCCTCTGCATCTAGGACCTCCCCCCTCCCCTGGATCAACCTCCAGGTCCTTAAATGATGTGAACTTCAGTCTCCTAATCATCCAATTGGGGCATTCTCTAGATCCATACTTGTTTATCAATGACTACTAATGAAACAAATTTCTGAATATAGTCTCTCACCTGGAAAGATCCCAATGGGATTATCTCTTCCATTAAAAAGACTGAAGGACTCTCAAGACAGTCCCCAATCTGTTGTTTGGTTTGCATTATTAAATACTAATGTTGATCTTTATTTAAACTTACTTTTATTTTATTATATACCTCTATATGATATATATTATACACCTCTCAACAAAAGGAGAAAATACACCTCTTGCACTTCCTCTCACCCCCACCACCTTCCAAGAAAACAAACAAGGAGCCGCTAGGTGGCACAGTGGATAGAGCACCAGTCCTTGAGTCAGGAGGACAGGAGCTCAAATCTGTCCTCAGACATTTAATAAATAAAGCACAAAGCCATTGCCTTGCAAAAAATAAAACAAAAAAAGAAAGAAAAAAACCTTTAATAATTATTAAAGTCAAGCAAAACTTATGCTCACATTAGCCATATTTTCCCAAAAATAGTAGACATCATCATCCTCTGCAGTCAGGCATGGTTAAAATTCTTATGTATGTATTTCAATAGGATTTGTCTTTACCATAATGTTGAGTGTTAAAATTGTATCTTGGGGGTGGCTAGGTGGCACATTGGATAAAACACTGGCCCTGGAGTCAGGAGTACCTGGGTTCAATCTGATCTCAGATACTTAATACATACCTAGTTCTGTGGCCTTGGGCAAGCCATTAACCCCATTTAACTTGCAAAAAAAAAACCTAAAAAAAAAAGGAAAAGAAAATACCTAAAATTGTATCTTGTTCTCGTCCCCCTGACCACCTCTTCACTTTCTACTCAGGATAGTAAGAGTGTTGCATTTTTTTGTTCTTCATTTTTGAATATTACCAGTGCTATCATGGGGTGATGACTTGACTTGTGTGTGAATTGGATTTACATGAGCCAATGATACACAAAATCATCAGCCTGGGAGGCAGTAGATGACCTCAGTTAGACCTAAGAATGATATGAGGAAAATATCAATGATGCAGAATAGTCAAAATAGCCCTGCCTTTTCCACCTGAAAAGGTCTGTGTTCAAAGTCTCTCTGTATATTGCAGAGAAGACAGAGGCCTAATCTTCGAGGTCTCACTTTGACATACCCTCTACCAGGCAATTTACAGGTTTAGTCCATATCCAAAAAGAGATTGTGCTGATGAATATCAATCACAAACTCATGATTCACTTGTGATGAAGGTCTTGTGGATCTTTCAATGAAGCAGCCAAAAACATTCATATGCTTGGCTAACTATATAATTCAAATTAAGGGACAACGAGGAGGTACAGTAGATAGCTTATTGGCCCTGATGTTAGGTATACCTGAGTCCAAATCTAACCTCAGATACTTACTAGTTGTGTGACCCTGGACAAGCTACTTGACCTTGATTGGCTCCCAAAAATCATAAATCCAATCAACTGAAAAGTTAACAAATCTTTTTTTATAAGTCAACCCTATCTTCTTGCATATAAACAGGTTTAAAAATAAAAATCAAACATATTTAAACACATTATGCTCACTAATATATATAGTGAAACCAAAAAGAACTATATCAACAATGAATAAAATACTATACATTTATTTCTTCATCCTTTTTAATGTCTGCCTTTTGTGTGTGACTCATAATATATCATAGTCTTTGGTTTGACTGTGTTGGATCTGACACCATGGTTCTGACCCTTGGGTTCAGTGGCTCTGGTCTGATATAAAGAACTCCTGTGGGTTACATAGAGATGTCCCTTTCCAGTGTAGTTCTGGTTCATTAGTGTTTAAGTGATCCTGGTAAGAATGTGTTAAAATTGTTTATCTGAAATAAAGAGAAAATTGAGGGCAAAATTACTGACCATCCCAGTATTTGCATACCAAATGAGAACACCTGACTCCTCAGAGGTCAAATAGAGAAAATGATTTACACTCAGAGTCATTTTTTATAATAAAAAGAAGAAAAAAAAATGAACCTTTTTTGAACATAATTCGACTGGACAAGGCAGGTAATCTGAAGAGTTAGCTTCTCCCAAACTTTTCTAATTCTACCTGAGAAGTCGTTTCCTGGAGGTGGACTTTTGTAACCACAAAGTGGGTTGAGTAAGAGGACCTTGTGTTCAGAGCTTAGCAAACCTCACCACTACCAACCCCATCTTCTTTCCTCCGCTTCTCACTCAAGAAAAAGGGAGTTTATTCATTAAGACTGGAAAGAAGAAGTTAACCTCTGGCTACCCTTTGTCCCACTGGCAGAAAGGGGAAATTAGCCCCTGATCAATTGCCATTTCTATTAGAAAGGGAAATTTAGCCTTTGTAAAAAGAGCAATGACTAGGGGCAGCCTGGTGGTGCAGTGGATAAAGCACCAGCCCTGGAGTCAGGAGTACCTGGGTTCAAATCCGGTCTCAGACACTTAATATTTACCTAGCTGTGTGGTCTTAGGCAAGCCACTTAACCCCATTTGCCTTGCAAAAAAAAAAAAAAAACCTAAAAAAAAAAAACAAAAAAAAAAGAAAGAAAAGGGGACTCATCCCCTGTTGCTAAAGCAGCATCAGCCATTGAGTGTCTTGCAAAAAACTAAAAAAATAAATAAAGTGAAATGGGTTCTCTAGAGAACAAATTGCTTATTCTTAATACAGAGCATACTATGTTCACATTTTAAAACTTCTATTATATTTTTCCTTTCTTTCTCCTTGTTTCCCCCCTCCCTTAGTTCTAATTCCTCTTTCATAGAATGACTAATATGGAAATGATCTTGATCCTTCATTCTTGTTTTTGTTTTGCAAGGCAATGGGGTTAAGTGACGCGCCTAAGGTCACAGAGCTAGGCAATTATTAAGTGTCTGAGGCTGGATTTTAACTCAGGTTCTCCTGACTCCAGGGCCGGCGCTCTAACCACTGTGCAACCTAGCTACCTCATTGTCCTTCATTCTTGAAGAAGGTCAAGAAATCAGGGAAGTGATGCCATGACAAGTTAGTGAATCAGATTTGAGTGAGGGAGGACTGTGCTAAGTCACCTACCTCCCTCACTTTCTCCTCCAGAGCCATCTAGATCCAGTGGCCAAGTATGAATCAGAATGACTGGAGATATCCTAGATGTGAGGCAATCGGGGTTAAGTGACTTGCCCAAGGTCACACAGCTTGCAAGAATCCAGTGTCATGAGAATGATTATAACTCCCATACTCCTGACTCCAAGGTGGCCACCTATTTGCCTGATATGTATATGGATATGTAATATGCAATCTGTAATCTGTAATACATATATATATATGTAACAATTGGACATGTACAGCTTTTACTAGATTGTTTGCTGCATTGGACATGGTGGTGGGAAGGGAGGGTGACAGAAAAATGAGGAACTCATAAACTTGCAAAGAAATGGATGAAAGTTGAAAAACTACCTTTGAATATAATTGGAAAAATTGAATAAAATTTCAATAAACTCAAAAATTAAATGTATTCTGTTATTAAGCTATATGTGATGATGGAACCTATATGTAGATCACATCTTGACACTTGATATTTGACATTAAGGCAATATGCTAAAACAACAATCACAACTCCAAATAGTTTAATGAGTTAGTATCATTTTTCTCATTTTCACCCCTTTATTATAATAATTCTTGAAGTTAGCAGCTCTCGAATTACTCTGATATTCAGAGTAATATTCATATATTCCTCGCATTACTTTCCTTTATCAGTCACTGACTTCATCTTTTGACTATATTATTCCATTATATTCTGCTCCTTCATATGTCCTGTCTATAGATGCTCCTTCTAACAACTCTTATAAATGAGAAAGTTAATATGAGTAATCATTATCTTCCACCCGTGCAGGGATATAAACAGTTAAATATCATTTAGTTCCTCATCGTTAGTCCTTCTCTTCCTCTCTCTCTATGGTTTACCAGAGTCCTGTACTTGGGGATCAAACTTTCTGTTCAGCTCTGGTTGTTTCAATAGGAAAGTATGAAAGTCCCCTGTTTCATTGAAAGTCCATCTTATCCTCTCAAGGGGGATGTTCAATTTTGCTGGGTAGTTGATTCTTGGCTGGAAACCAAGATCTTTTGCCTTCTGGAATATCATATTCCAATCCCTATGAGCCCTTCATGTAGATACTGCCAGATTCTGTGTAATCCTGAGTATGGAGCTTTGGTAGTTGAACTCTTTTTATTCTGGCAGAGTTTAGAATTATCTCTTTGATTTGGTAGTTTGGGATTTTGGCTATAATATTCCTGGAAATTTTGGGGGGGGGATCACTTCCAGGAAGGGACTGATGAATTCTCTTGATTTCTATTTTACCTTCTGCTTCTAGGATCTCAGGGCAATTTTGCTGTGTTATTTCTTGAAAAATGAAGTGTAAGCTCTTCTCTGGGTCGTGGCTTTCAGAGACCCCAATAATTTTTAAATTATTTCTTCTGGATGGGTTTTCAAGCTTGGCTGCTTTTCCAATGAGATATTTCACATTTTCTTCTAAGTTTTGTATTTTGGGACAAATTTTATTTCTTCCTGATTTCTTGGAAAGTCATCAGTTTCCTTTAGTTACATTCTGCATTTGAAGATGTTTCTTCACAGAGAGCTTTTTTACCTCCTTTTCCAACTGGCCAGCTTTTCTTTTTAAGGCATTCTTCTCCTCATTTGCCTTTTGTTTTGCTCTTTTCCATTAGGCCTAAACTGAGTTTTAACGTTGTTTTCTTCAGTATTTTTTGGTATATCTTTCACCAAGATTTTGATTTGATTTTCATAATTTTTCTGCATCGCTGTCATTTCTCCTCCCAATTTTTCCTCCATCTTCTTAATTGCTTTTCAAAGTCTATTCTGAGCACATCCATAGTCTGAGCCCATTTTCTATTTCTCTTGGAAGTTTTGGATCCGGAAGCTTTGATTTCATCGGCATCTGAATATGTGTTTTGATCTTCCATGGGACTAAAACAGTTCTTTAAGGTCAGATTCTTCATTTTCTGTTTTTTACTCCTCTCCTCAGTTAAAGACTAATTTACAGCATTTCTAAGTCTTTGGGATTTTTTGCAGACAACCCACTGGGACCTTTATTCCTCCAAGGTCTAATGCTCTCTAGCCTGTGCTTTGATATATAGATGCCCGCCACCCCAGTACTTCCCTCAGCCCTAGGGCTGTAGGGAGGGATCCATTTATCTTAGTATGGAAGCCCAAACTACAATATCTGAGTGTACACAAATGGCGGAGTCCTACTGTGATGGAGAGCAGAGAAATCTCTGCAGACTTCCCTTGCTGTGTCTGGGGGTGCAGGCTGCGTTACTCCCGATTCTCCCTGCAGGTTCTGTGGCTGGTGCTCCTCCCTCCACACTCACCCAGGTGCAGCAGAGTTTTTTCACCACCCCTTCAAGTTGTTGCTGGTGATCTCTGGGCTGGCCTGGGCTGGGCTATGCTGCACTGCTCTGCTCTGGGCTGTGCTGTGCCATGGATTTTTTCCCAGCCCCGGTCCTGGTGAAACACACTTTTCGGTAGAACTTCTAAGTTATCTTTGACTAGGAAAACGTATCACTCAGTCTTTCTGTGGGTTCTTCCCCTCTAAATATTGGCTGGAGTCATCCTTTGTTTTTTTTGGCGTTTGGGGGAGAAGGAGTTCCTGGGAAGTGCTGCCTTCATGCTGCCATCTTGACTCCACCCCCAGAAGGTTATTTCTGATCTGCCTACTGTAAGCAAGACCCCATGTCTGCTGCTAGGGAAGCTGAGATGAAAAGTAAAACTCCAAATTTTATTCTTACCAAGAGTCCTGCACAGGGAGGGGAATCAGGGCCTTCCTGAAAGTCACTCAATGCAAAGGGCTCCCTGGTTTCTAGGATGTTTAGCTCCCAGGCACCAAACATATCCTCTTGGCCTTGAGTCTGATGTAGTCAAACAACTTGAGAGGTAGGAGGTTCATCCAATCTGGAACAAAACAAAGGTCTCTTCCACACAAAACCACACAAATGGTCTCCAGGTCTCTGTTTGAAGACCTCCAGAGATGGAGGGAACTCACCACCTCCCCAGGGTACTCATTCTCTTTTTGGATAGAAGTAAGGGTCCTGAGGATTTTTAGGACATTAAATCCAAATCTGTCTCCTCTGCATCTAGGACCTCCCCCCTCCCCTGGATCAACCTCCAGGTCCTTAAATGATGTGAACTTCAGTCTCCTAATCATCCAATTGGGGCATTCTCTAGATCCATACTTGTTTATCAATGACTACTAATGAAACAAATTTCTGAATATAGTCTCTCACCTGGAAAGATCCCAATGGGATTATCTCTTCCATTAAAAAGACTGAAGGACTCTCAAGACAGTCCCCAATCTGTTGTTTGGTTTGCATTATTAAATACTAATGTTGATCTTTATTTAAACTTACTTTTATTTTATTATATACCTCTATATGATATATATTATACACCTCTCAAAAAAAGGAGAAAATACACCTCTTGCACTTCCTCTCACCCCCACCACCTTCCAAGAAAACAAACAAGGAGCCGCTAGGTGGCACAGTGGATAGAGCACCAGTCCTTGAGTCAGGAGGACAGGAGCTCAAATCTGTCCTCAGACATTTAATAAATAAAGCACAAAGCCATTGCCTTGCAAAAAATAAAACAAAAAAAGAAAGAAAAAAACCTTTAATAATTATTAAAGTCAAGCAAAACTTATGCTCACATTAGCCATATTTTCCCAAAAATAGTAGACATCATCATCCTCTGCAGTCAGGCATGGTTAAAATTCTTATGTATGTATTTCAATAGGATTTGTCTTTACCATAATGTTGAGTGTTAAAATTGTATCTTGGGGGTGGCTAGGTGGCACATTGGATAAAACACTGGCCCTGGAGTCAGGAGCACCTGGGTTCAATCTGATCTCAGATACTTAATACATACCTAGTTCTGTGGCCTTGGGCAAGCCATTAACCCCATTTAACTTGCAAAAAAAAAACCTAAAAAAAAAAGGAAAAGAAAATACCTAAAATTGTATCTTGTTCTCGTCCCCCTGACCACCTCTTCACTTTCTACTCAGGATAGTAAGAGTGTTGCATTTTTTTGTTCTTCATTTTTGAATATTACCAGTGCTATCATGGGGTGATGACTTGACTTGTGTGTGAATTGGATTTACATGAGCCAATGATACACAAAATCATCAGCCTGGGAGGCAGTAGATGACCTCAGTTAGACCTAAGAATGATATGAGGAAAATATCAATGATGCAGAATAGTCAAAATAGCCCTGCCTTTTCCACCTGAAAAGGTCTGTGTTCAAAGTCTCTCTGTATATTGCAGAGAAGACAGAGGCCTAATCTTCGAGGTCTCACTTTGACATACCCTCTACCAGGCAATTTACAGGTTTAGTCCATATCCAAAAAGAGATTGTGCTGATGAATATCAATCACTAGCTCATGATTCACTTTTGATGAAGGGCTTGTGGATCTTTCAATGAAGCAGCCAAAAATATTCATATACTTGGCTAACTATATAATTCAAATAAAGGGACAACGAGGAGGTACAGTAGATAGCTTATTGGCCCTGATGTTAGGTATACCTGAGTCCAAATCTAACCTCAGATACTTACTAGTTGTGTGACCCTGGACAAGCTACTTGACCTTGATTGGCTCCCAAAAAATCTTAAATCCAATCAACTGAAAAGTTAACAAATCATTATTTATAAGTCAACCATACCTTCTTGGATATAAACAGGTTTAAAAATAAAAATAAAACATATTTAAACACATTATGCTCACTAATATATATAGTGAGACAAAAAAGAACTATATCAACAATGAATAAAATACTATACATTTATTTCTTCATCCTTTTTAATGTCTGCCTTTTGTGTGTGACTCATAATATATCATATTCTTTGCTTTGACTGTGTTGGATCTGACACCATGGTTCTGACCCTTGGGTTCAGTGGCTCTGGTCTGATATAAAGAACTCCTGTGGGTTACATAGAGATGCCCCTTTCCAGTGTAGTTCTGGTTCATTAGTGTTTAAGTGATCCTGTAAGAATGTGTTAAAAGAGTTTATCTGAAATAAAAAGAAAGCTGAGGGCAAAATTACTGACCATCCAGTATTTGCATACCAAATGAGAACACCTGACTCCTCAGAGGTCAAATAGAGAAAATGATTTACACTCAGAGTCATTTTTTATAATAAAAAGAAGAAAAAAAAATGAACCTTTTTTGAACATAATTCGACTGGACAAGGCAGGTAATCTGAAGAGTTAGCTTCTCCCAAACTTTTCTAATTCTACCTGAGAAGTCGTTTCCTGGAGGTGGACTTTTGTAACCACAAAGTGGGTTGAGTAAGAGGACCTTGTGTTCAGAGCTTAGCAAACCTCACCACTACCAACCCCATCTTCTTTCCTCCGCTTCTCACTCAAGAAAAAGGGAGTTTATTCATTAAGACTGGAAAGAAGAAGTTAACCTCTGGCTACCCTTTGTCCCACTGGCAGAAAGGGGAAATTAGCCCCTGATCAATTGCCATTTCTATTAGAAAGGGAAATTTAGCCTTTGTAAAAAGAGCAATGACTAGGGGCAGCCTGGTGGTGCAGTGGATAAAGCACCAGCCCTGGAGTCAGGAGTACCTGGGTTCAAATCCGGTCTCAGACACTTAATATTTACCTAGCTGTGTGGTCTTAGGCAAGCCACTTAACCCCATTTGCCTTGCAAAAAAAAAAAAAAACCTAAAAAAAAAAACAAAAAAAAAAGAAAGAAAAGGGGACTCATCCCCTGTTGCTAAAGCAGCATCAGCCATTGAGTGTCT
Source organism: Macrotis lagotis (assembly GCF_037893015.1). Lineage (NCBI taxonomy): Eukaryota > Metazoa > Chordata > Mammalia > Peramelemorphia > Peramelidae > Macrotis > Macrotis lagotis. The sequence continues at coordinate 79,857,247 of NC_133666.1, forward strand.
TGCAAAAAACTAAAAAAATAAATAAAGTGAAATGGGTTCTCTAGAGAACAAATTGCTTATTCTTAATACAGAGCATACTATGTTCACATTTTAAAACTTCTATTATATTTTTCCTTTCTTTCTCCTTGTTTCCCCCCTCCCTTAGTTCTAATTCCTCTTTCATAGAATGACTAATATGGAAATGATCTTGATCCTTCATTCTTGTTTTTGTTTTGCAAGGCAATGGGGTTAAGTGACGCGCCTAAGGTCACAGAGCTAGGCAATTATTAAGTGTCTGAGGCTGGATTTTAACTCAGGTTCTCCTGACTCCAGGGCCGGCGCTCTAACCACTGTGCAACCTAGCTACCTCATTGTCCTTCATTCTTGAAGAAGGTCAAGAAATCAGGGAAGTGATGCCATGACAAGTTAGTGAATCAGATTTGAGTGAGGGAGGACTGTGCTAAGTCACCTACCTCCCTCACTTTCTCCTCCAGAGCCATCTAGATCCAGTGGCCAAGTATGAATCAGAATGACTGGAGATATCCTAGATGTGAGGCAATCGGGGTTAAGTGACTTGCCCAAGGTCACACAGCTTGCAAGAATCCAGTGTCATGAGAATGATTATAACTCCCATACTCCTGACTCCAAGGTGGCCACCTATTTGCCTGATATGTATATGGATATGTAATATGCAATCTGTAATCTGTAATACATATATATATATATATATAAATATATATATATATATGTAACCATTGGACATGTACAGCTTTTACTAGATTGTTTGCTGCATTGGACATGGTGGTGGGAAGGGAGGGTGGGAGAAAAATGAGGAACTCATAAACTTGCAAATAAATGGATGAAAGTTGAAAAACTACCTTTGCATATAATTGGAAAAATTGAATAAAATTTCAAAAAACCCAATAATTAAATGTATTCTGTTATTAAGCTATATGTGATGATGGAACCTATATGTAGATCACATCTTGACACTTGATATTTGACATTAAGGCAATATGCTAAAACAACAATCACAACTCCAAATAGTTTAATGAGTTAGTATCACTTTTCTCATTTTCACCCCTTTATTATAATAATTCTTGAAGTTAGCAGCTCTCGAATTACTCTGATATTCAGAATTACATATAAATAACAATATAATTTTAAGATTTAGTTTTATGCCTGTAAGAGGAGAAAATTACATATCACTGGAAATAGGATGTCTTCAGATAGTTTCTATTTGTGTGTGTCTCTTTCTGTCTCTTTCTCTGTGTTTGTGTGTGTGTGTGTGTGTGTGTGTGTGTGTGTGTGTGTGTGTATTTCTCCATCATCATTTTTTGGTTCAAGTATATAACAGCGGTGTGAAATCTGAAGCTCTGTCAGGTACTTGTTTAGCAGCATTTCTAATCCCATCTTTAAAGAGTATAGTGGGGGTAGGGGAGGGTAGCAATGTTACTGAAATCTCTAACTTAATACTATTACAACTTTAATGATGGTAAATCAATGCCTTTTAAAAAAATCTTATATTCCTTTCTTTCAGTTAGATGTACTTACTTTCTCACAATAGTTATTGCTCAAATTCCCACTGGAAATAGGTATCTAAGACTATGAAATATTATTTTCCAATGGTGTATATGAATATATATGTATATGTATACATGGATATACAAGAGTAAATTTTAATCATCTCCTCTAGAATGTAATTGCCTCATAAACCTTATATACATTAAAGAATAAATATGCTTTCATTTTTAAAAAGAAATATGTTTTAGAAACTTCATGAATAAGAATTAAAAATATAGTGGCTTCAAAATTGTTCTATAACTTCCCTTTGAATGTGATGAGTAGAGAATGTCAAATTGATGGATGGATGAAGTGATTTTCTATGTAAAAGGATCTGGAATTGAATTGGTGCTATTTAAGTAGTAATTTTTGTTTTATGTTTTAAAACATCATGATATAGTTTATGTCCTTGTTAGGTTTCTAATTTTTCTTGTATTGTGATGTTTTTTAAATCATTGATAAGAAATGCTGTAAATATGAAAAGTGATATGTAGAGAGGGATGGAATTGTATGTTAGAAAATTAGCTTCTTTTTTTAATCTGAATGCTTTTAGATTATTAAGTGAACTGTTAGAAAATCTGAACACAATTTGCAAACTTTTGTCTTGTTAAGACTTTAACTATGAAGTTCATTAGAGACTTACCAGGTTCCTTGATACTTTCTATTTGGGTAAGATCATAAAATTCTATCAGCCTTTCTGATAGCTTTTTTTGAAATTCTATCGTGAGAAACTAGGACCTCTCACATTTGAAGTAGGTGGCGGGAGCATTGATTTATTTTCTTTAAATTTTGGTTGTTTCCTTGTTTTTTGCAAGGCATTTGGGGGCCAGTAATTGTCAAATATTTGAATCGGGATTTAAGCTCAGGTCCGACTGAATCCAGGACCAGTGCTCTATCCCCAAGTGTGATTTCTAAGAAAGAAATTTTTTATCTAATAGATTTTTTGGCTATTGCTTATGAAAATTATTAAATTGTACCTGGAATAGTATAAATTGAAGTTATACCTTTAAATCAACTTAGTATGAAGAGACCCAGTTTTAAAGCTTTGTTGCCTTCCAGGTTACTATGCAATCTCTTCAGACATGGGTATATGTGGACATAGACGCTTATAGTGATCAGAGTATTTCTAGGTTTGCGTGATTTCTCATATATTCACGTTACAAAATGGGACTACTTGCTTAATTTCTTTTTTTTTTTCTTGTTGTTGTTGCTGTTTTTAGGTATTTGCAAGGCAAACAGGGCTAAGTGGCTTGAGCAAGGCCCCACAGCTAGGGAATTATGAAGTGTCTGAGACCGGATGTGAACCCAGGTACTCCTGACTCCAGGGTCGGTGCGTTATCCATTACGCCACCTAGCCGCCCCTTTCTTAATTTCTAAAGACTGATTGTTTCCACATTGATTAAACTAGAATGAATGAATAAGACAAACCCTTCTTTGTATGTGCTTATAAGAGAAAAACAATAACTGTGATCCCTAAAATGGAGTAAAGTAAAATCTCTTGAAACTATATCTCGTTAAATTATTCTGAGTTTTGATTTTGGGTGTGATGGCCTGAATTATCATGAAATCAGTATTCGGTCATTCAAGGGAAAAGCCATGTGATGCTCAAAGCAAGTTAGATCAACTGTTACAGGTAACTGTCTGTGCCTGGCAAGATAGAGAGGATGATCTTGCAAGGGAAGAGCTTTATGACTCAATTTATCCATTGTGCTATTTCCTTTCTGAAGAGGAAATTTTCCCACTTGGTTACTCCAGAGCTAGGCCATAGCCAGATGTTACATGCCCAGTGAATAATGTGGAATTTTGCTACATGAATCAGTGCTAACTATGACTCTTACATGGAATCAAATGAACTCAAAGAAGCTTTATCCTGTTTTTGTTTATGTCAGGTCAGTTTGTGACCCCGAAGGGACAATGTTGAATTATAAACATTGTCGTTTTTATATGATTCATGTTATTGCGGCAAAAATCAAACATCTCTGAGTTACTATAATAGGATGCATGTATGAAACACCATAAATTTTTAATATTCTTGCTCTGAATCTGTAGTCACTGCTTCCACTTTCGAACCTAAGCAGCTAGATAAATAAGCACTTAGGTTTGCCAGTCAGACCTTTGTTAATGATTAAGTATTCATTTGTGGAATCGGGCAGGTCTGCACAATGCCACCTCTTTGCCCGATAGTGCAATAAGATACATAGATAGATAGATAAATAGATAAAAAGATAGATAGATAGATGGATGGATGAATATAGATAAATGAGATTGAGGGATGGAGGCAGGGAGGGAAACTGAGAGAGAGAGAGAGAGAGAGAGAGAGACAGAGAGAGAGATCCTAAAAGTGGAAAATAGGAAAAAGATTTGATATGATCAAGATGTAATAAAGTTGTTTCAAATTTTATGCAAAATCATTTAATTGTAATGGAATGATAAACTTCACTTTGAGGGAAGCAACTGTAGTGTTTCTAAGAACTCCTACATACATATAATGGTATCTATATACATTCATAGAGCTATATATTTACATGCATATATATATATAGAAATATAAAGGATGATATATTTTAAATATTTTTTCTTTTACTCCTAAAAGTAGTTAAGAAGACTAAAAATATTGAACAAAGTACTGACCATCCTTCAGGTTCAAATGAATATAAATAGATGAATTTTAAAAATTTTTTCCTTTTCTTTGTTTCCGGGATCTACAGAATTTTATGTTTTAGTAACATTTTCAAAATTGGGTCAAGAATTTGCATTATATATTGTATTTCCATATTAAATCATGTTTCTTTCATATTTTACAGTGTCTGATAATATTGAGGTAGAAGATTGTTTCTTTAGTCAGTTGGTGGCATTGTCCATAGCAGGTACAGAGTTCAAGTAAAGACAGAAAGAGAAAGCAGTATTTAAAAACTGAAATTCTTTGAATTTTTAGTTGAATTACAGGTGGCTACTTTAATGGTTTTCATATGGCTGTCATTAACGCTAGCACTATAATATTGAAACTGGTTTTCACACATACACTTGATCATGGAAAGTTAAATTTGAGAGATTATCTTATTAAATTGTATTGTCTTACCCCTAACAGATTTTATTAGCCTTACCTTGGAAACCTCTACTAGTGAGTTAGAAAGAAGGAAGCAAATTTATAAAGAAGAACACTTCCAGAACTGCCCTGATGAGAAGGTCCAGTCCAGAATTTTTAAGGGAAAATGTTTCCATACACCAGATAGCTATATGGTGCTTCTGAGATACAATGAAATAAAGGTACATTGGGAGTGGGTTACCAGGAAAAAGCTGGAACAAGGAGACTTCATGTTATTTAATATTGATGCCATTATTATATTATTCTTGATTTAATATCGTCTAGTCTTCTGTTTCCCTGCAGAGGAATATGCCCCAAATCTAATGCAAACATATCCATGAAAACAGGAGAACTTGTGATGGGAAATTTTCAGCTATCACTGGCTGTCTTATTATTAAGGACTCAGAGCCATTCCCCCTGCAACTTTTGGCTAATAGAAAATTTGTTTTCTTGTAATATTAGTCTGGCCTGTCTGAAAACTGACTCATGGAACAACAGTTTTAAAGGAAGGCTTTTGACATTCCTGAGATAAGAAGAAGGGAATAAATATAACATTTTTAAAACCTTCAAAACGTACTTTATTCATGGAAGAATTTGCCTTATGCCAAGTATTCATGACATGTTAACCCCTTCTCTTTTAGCTCATGGTGAGCGCTTTAACGTATAGCTTCGTAAATCCATAAAGGTTGGAAACTCACTCTGATCTGCAAACTGACTCAGTTTACCTATAGAGCTGGATTCATCCCTTAGAGGATGTGTGAGCTTATGATTCTATTGAATTGTGTTCTACTTTTATAACATTGTAGGAAACAGAATATTTACGAATATTTTAAAAATTATAGTCTAAAAGGATATGCAAGATCATGTCAAAAAATATTTACAAATCACTGCCTATAAAAAGTCTCTTTAGAATCCTCATTTTTATACTTACTCCTTATCATTGTTGTACAGTATGAACTCCCTTTTGTTCAATGTTCAAACAAAGGAAAAAGAATTCTAATTCTGACTCAGGATTATTTTTCTACCTCCAGAACTTGTGCTTAAACCTAATAAATCCTAAGTATTTACCTCTATAATTTTTACACTGTGATAGATTGTTTTCAGCAGTAGTAACCTACCACACAAACTCAAAGAGGAAATATTTTTGCTATAACAACAGAAACATGATCATGATGTATAATTTAAGAACAAGCAGGTAAAGATTTAAATCCAGGGGTCCTGATTCCAATTCCAGGACCATTCTATCATACCATCCTTTTTCCTTTTTTAGGCCCCAGTCACTAGGACTTCCCTTCTTCAATATAACAGTACATGGAACCGTTTTTTACTATTGGAACAAGATAGCCAGAAAGGATTATCAGCTCTCCTTTCACTTTTTTCCTGGGTAGCCTACCCCAACGCCTCCACCAATATGTTCCTAGTGCCCCTTGGCACCTGAGTATGACAGAGTAAACCAAGTTTGGAGTCAAGAAGACCTGAGTTCAAATGGGGTCTCAGATACTTCCTAGCAGTGTGACCCTCAAAAAGTCACTTAACCTCTGCCTAAGTTCCCTTAACTATAAAATGGGAATCATAATAACCCCTCCCTCCCTCCCTCCCAGGGTTGTTGTGCAAATCAAATGAGAAAATAATTGGACACATGTAACAACCTGAAAGTGCTTTGTAATATTAGCTGCTACTACCACAATGACTAAACTACTACTACTACCAACAACAACTATTAGTGCTACTGTTACCACAATTACCATGGTGAACGTTCAAGGGAGTTTGTGTGACCCAATAGTGGTACAATCTGTAGGGTATGTGAAATGTTTTGTGTGTGTGTGTACATGTGAGAGGCAGGGCTATTGGAAAGAGGGGCAGGAGTTGGAAAGGCAAATGAAAAAGACAGTTTACCCTCAGTCTACACAAAAAAGCCACAGTAGAAATGTGTTAATTTGGGGTGTGAAGGGGAGGGGGGTATACCCCCTGAGCCTTGAGGCAGGGAAGTGTTGGATAGAAGCAAATCCTCCAATGGAGTTAGAAGTATCATCTAAAGACTTCGGTCTCAGAGGGACTTCTGTGAACAAGTCTTGGGAGTTACCAGATTCATGCACTGCTGGGCCAACCAGACAGGACTGTAAACCTGACACAGCTCAGAGATGTTCAGGGCATCCAGCCCTGGAGAAGAGCAGCTGGAACACAACACTGGCACTTGGGTTTTAGGCCAATCTGGCAGTTGCTCCTAGACTAAGGTGGGAGATGGGAGTGAACCTCTCACACTGGAGATCTGTGTCTGCAGCAAAAGCCTTTCAGGATCTTTGTGTAGAGATAAGGTCAGACAGGGGAGGCTTCAGACTCAGGTTTATGGCCATGACCAACGTGGCTCTCTCTCACTCAGGCTTTCTACCTGCTGGGCCGACAGGCTGGATGGCCTCCAGGTCCCTAATCCTCAGTATTGTCCCTGCAAAGGGCCCAGTCCCACTCCTTTCCTTTTGGGTCCACAAAATTTGCAAATTGAGAGATAGTACACATAGAAGGGGATGTTAGCCTCCCTATGGGGGTTTCTGCAGGTGGTAGGTAGAAGACTCAGAACAAGATTGAGTGGTCTTAACAGGGACTCAAGGAGACCTTCCCTCACCTTCCCTGGGCAAAATCCCCAGATTAACTATTTCTCCATATAGTTGGCATCAGAAGAAATCAGTGCTATTATCTTGGCCCAAGAGCTTTTTCCAGCCAGCCCTTGGGGTCATCACAGAGGCATGGTGTGATTCAAGGAATAGGGATGAACCCGTCTGACCTTATTTTTGAGCGCATCCCCTTTCTGAGAGCCCCACGTCTTAGAAGTTAGAATGGACAAACACCAGGGCAAAGGAAAACTCAGCATTCATTGATTACCAAGCTGAGTGAGGCCCTGGAGTCTATTGCAATTCAATGAACTATAAAAACACACACTAGTTTTATTGAATTTTAATATTTTATTTCCAACGCTTACAAGAGACCTCTGAAAGAAGAACTTTCCTAGATATCTGGCAATACAGAAAGTAACTTGTTTTGTATCATCTAAAAGCCTGTGGAATTAGCGTAGCAAACATCAGAATAGTTAAGTAATTGAAGCATAGACATAAAGAACATGGAAGACCAGCATAGTCACATTTCAAGGAGGGGCAAATAACCAGCACTATGCACCAGATAACCAGACCCACCCTCCTTAGATTAAAGTGGGAATATGTCTGGAGACTAAGCCTAAATGCTGAGATTTTAAAGCACAGAAAATTAAAAATATGTTTAACTTTTGGGGCATCAAAATTAATATACTTTTGACACTTTGAAAAGACCTCTGAAAGAGGAACTTTTCTAGGCATCTAGCAATACAGGAAATGACTTTCGTCCTATCAGTCAAATGTGTTCTGGAATCCACACGAAAAATATCTGAATAAGTCACCTGTGGAGGAATAGAGCTAAAGCCTAGGGAAATCATCATATTCACAAAGCAAGAAGGGGCAGGTACTGTGTTAAGGTGGGGACATCTTTGGCAGTAACAATCTTCAATCAATTTTCAGTCAAAGTGGCGGCTCAGCATCAGTGTAGATCTTAAGTGAGGAAGTAGAGCATCATCGGGATGGAAAGGATACCTGATCGTTGTGGTCCTGTAAGGCAGGCAGGAATTACTCCTACTTGGCATCCCAGTCTCTATGTCCAGTATTGTTAATACTAGTTACTACTCTATAAGGAGAGAAGAGGCTTTCTCCATGGAAATAATTGGTGGAAAACATGAACCTTAAAAAATTGAAACACAATATGGAAACAGATATAGGAAGACACACCCAATACATGGACTCCAAGAAGTGCTAATGTGGCAGGAGTCAAGACCACCACCCAACCCTCAGGTGGCTACTTTCAGATACTTATCAGAGGCTGGCTCGTAATCCCTGTCATCTATAAACAGCAGAGTAGGAGTGAAGGCCAGATAATCCAGGAGATCTTGTATATGGGTCATCAGAACCTTCAGGCAGCTTTCATCCAGAGTAGAGTGGTTGAACATGGGGCCCAACTGCTTCAAGAGACGCAACAAGTAGATGCCCCCGTAGATCTGGGACATCTGGCTGGAGGGGTAGCTGTTGACCAATTCGGCATGCTGTGCCCTCTCAAAATCATAGAGAAGCTGGGTGCTCAGAATCACATTAAAGTATTCCTTGAGAATGGTTACCAGTGCAGACACCTCATAATTTTTATCTCTAGTACCACAGCTCGTAAGGTCGATGGCATATTCATCCAGAATGGCCTCAACACTCACCTTGGCTGGCAGGTTGCACAGATTTTTCCCGAGGCACACCATCTCCCAATCTTGCACGAGCAGGGACATAAGGCAGTCGGGAAGTCTGATATGCATTTCGAATTGGACTGGGGCTTCCTGTTTGCGAACCCCAGCACCCAGTCTGCCTCTCCATGGCTTACTACGTTGGGTGAGACCCTTTTCATCTCTGATTTTGAAGGATGGGTGCGTCGCTGTGGAGGTTCCCTCCTTGCTGTCACTAGGGTCACTCTTCCTGTCATCCTTTATGGAGAACTGGTGGTAGCCTTGGCGCAGTGCCGGTTCCCACGCATTTCTAGTGAGTTTAAAGATGGTGAAATCATTATCTTTCTTCAACTGGGCACGAGAGTAGCGAAGCACCCGATTTTCAGGGACCCATTCATAATCCTCACTGGTGCTGGACACTGCCTCGCTGGTACTACCTTCTGCCCTGCTAGTGCTGGGGCCTGCTCTGCTGGTGCTGGGCACTGATTCGCTGGTACTAGGGCTTGCTCTGCTTGTGCTGGGCCCTGCCTTGCTGGTACTAGGACCTCCTCCACTGGTATTAGTATCTCCTCTGCTGGTGCTGGGCATTGCCTTGATGCTACTAGGGCCTGCTCTGCTGGTGCTGGGCACTGCCTCACTGGTGCTGGACACTGCCTCGCTGGTACTACGTTCTGCCCTGCTAGTGCTGGGGCCTGCTGTGCTGGTGCTGGTCACTGACTCGCTGGTACTAGGGCTTGCTCTGCTTTTGCTGGGCACTGCCTTGCTGGTATTAAGGCTTGCTCTGCTGGTACTGAGCACTGCCTTGATGTTACTAGGGCCTGCTCTGCTGGTGCTGGGCACTGCCTCGCTGGTGCTGGACACTGCATCGCTGGTGCTAGGCACTGCCTCGTTGGTACTAGTGCTTGCTCTGCTTGTGCTGGGCACTGCCTCGCTGGTACTAGGGCTTGTTCTGCTGGTGCTGGCCACTGCCTTGCTGGTATTAGGGCTTGCTCTGCTGGTGCTGGGCACTGCCTTGATGGTACTAGGGCCTGCTCTGCTGGTGCTGGGCACTGCCTCGCTGGGGCTGGACACTGCATCACTGGTGCTGGGCACTGCCTTGTTGGTACTAGTGCTTGCTCTGCTTGTGCTGGGCACTGCCTCGCTGGTACTCGGGCTTGTTCTGCTGGTGCTGGCCACTGCCTTGCTGGTATTAGGGCTTGCTCTGCTGGTGCTGGGCACTGCCTTGATGGTACTAGGGCCTGCTCTGCTGGTGCTGGGCACTGCCTCGCTGGTGCTGGGCACTGCCTCGCTGGTGCTGGGCACTTGCTCTGCTTGTGCTGGGCACTGCCTCTCTGGTACTAGGGCTTGCTCTGCTGGTGCTGGCCACTGCCTTGGTGGTACTAGGGCCTGCTCTGCTGGTGCTGGGCACTGCCTCGCTGGTTCTGGGTACTGACTCGATGGTAATAGGGCTTTCTCTGCTGGTGCTGGGGCAGGTTCTGCTGGAGCTGGGCCCTGACTTCCTGGTAGTAGTGCTTGCTGTGCTGGTTCTGCGCACTGCCTCGCTGGTGCTGGACACTGCCTCGCTGATACTGCCTTCTGCCCTGCTGGTGCTGGGGCCTGCTCTGCTGGTGCTGGGCGCTGCCTCGCTGGTACTACGTTCTGCCCTGCTGGTGCTGGGCCCTGCCTTGCTGGTACTAGGGCTTGTTCTGCTGGTGCTGGCCACTGCCTTGCTGGTATTAGGGCTTGCTCTGCTGGTGCTGGGCACTGCCTTGATGCTCCTAGGGCCTGCTCTGCTGGTGCTGGGCACTGCCTCGCTGGTGCTGGACACTACCTCGCTGGTACTACATTCTGCCCTGCTAGTGCTGGGGCCTGCTGTGCTGGTGCTGGTCATTAACTCATTGGTACTAGGGCTTGCTCTGCTGGTGCTGGGCACTGCCTCGCTCGTACTAGGGCTTGCTCTGCTGGTGCTGGCCACTGCCTTGCTGTTATTAGGGCTTGCTCTGCTGGTGCTGGGCACTGCCTTGATGGTACTAGGGCCTGCCCTGCTGGTGCAGGGCACTGCCTCGCTGGTGCTGGACACTGCATCGCTGGTGCTGGGCATTGCCTCGTTGGTACTAGTGCTTGCTCTGCTTGTGCTGGGCACTGCCTCGCTGGTACTAGTGCTTGCTCTGCTGGTTCTGGGCACTGCCTTACTGGTACTAGGACCTGCTCCGCTGGTATGAGTACCTGATCTTGGCATCCCTGGCTGGCAGCTCAGGGGCTCAGACCCCTGGACCGGACTGGAGGCCTGGGCAAGTGGCAGGGTGGTCCCCCGGGGCTGGGTGTGGCCAGGGTAGCCCACAGTGAGCGGGTCGACGGCGGTCCCCCTGGGGTAGCGTACCAGGAACTTCACGGCCTTGTTATCGGCCGCCATGGTGACGGCGTGGCCCGTGCGAATCTTCAGGCCATGGAAGGTCAGTACCGGCTCTCCCTCAGAGAACTCATCCTCGGGGAACTTTCTCTGGTACTTGGACAGGGACATCTTGGCTCGGCAGGACCGACTGGCCCGGGAACGACACGTCTGGCCGCTTGACCTTGGGAAGATGGGGGCTTCAGCCAGCGGCCGGCAGGACTGTACATCGGAATACCCGTCTAGAGGCCCTCGGCCGAGGCTCAGCCACAAGATGGGGACCCGGCGAGCCTCTCACCTGCAGAGTGAGACGGAAGAGGAAGTCAGAAGCCTAGAGAGGAGCCTTTACTGGACGGCAGTCCAGGGAGTCAGCCAATCACCGAGTACTTCCGGAGGGGGGGTGGGGGATGAGTGTGGATGGAAAATCCCGTGAGGGAGTGGGAAAACAGAACCGAAATCAGAAATGAATGCCTTCAGTTCCGGACTGGGGCTTCCCCTCCATGGAACTCAGTTTGCCCACCTGTAAAATGGAGGGCACTGGGGCAATAATGCTCATACTGCGCCTCTACTCTAGTTTAAACACAGTTTGGGAGAGATGCAGCATCTAGGGACCAAATAAATACCTCAGTAGGCAAAGTGAGAAGACATTAGACCGCGATAAATGGAGGGGGGGAGGGGGAGGCGATGTGAGAAACAGCATTCCTTGATCCCATAAAAAATATTGATTTTCTTTTACTTCATTGTCATCTTTTCATCATTTCTAATAAAGGTCCTCTTTAAATATATATTTTCCAGCGAGGGAGCAAAAGACTGGATTGGTGTCACACAGAGCAATACTTCTCCCCTCTTGAAAATTAGGGACCGTGTTCAATCGTCTACGCTAATTTTTGTGGGTGGAACTGTATGAACTGTTCAAAAGGGTATTCTATTTCAACATCTGTGGACCTGCTTTATATATAAATTCATTCATATGAGAACGTCCTAATTCTCCCTCCCAAAACCTTGCTCAGCTGAACAAAAAGGAAAATTCTCAAGGAAAATATCAATTCTTCCAAAATAAATTCTGAATTAGCCATGTCAAAAAAAACCCCAAGTCTTTGTCCATCCATTACCTGTCTCTGTGAATGTTTCATCTTCTGGACTCCAGGTTTATCAGATTTGGGATTTGTATTAAAAAGTATTTTCTAGTCTTGCAAGTGTGGAGTTACAAACACAGAATAGCTTTACTTTGTGTTTCTCTAAATATTAGGGATTTAGAACATTTTTATATATGGTTGTTGATCACTCAGGTTTCTTTTCTAAAAACAGCTTGCTTCTATTCTTCAACCTTTGATCTCTTGAAAGAATGTCTCTTACTTAGTCTTGCAAAAATTTGGGAGAGTTCATATATATATATATAGATATATAGATAGATAGATAGATAGATAGATAGATATAGATATAGATATAGATATATAGATAGATAGATAGATAGATAGATAGATAGATAGATAGATAGATAGATAGATATACATATGGGCATGTATGTCTGTCTGCGTCTATGGATTTATATGAAATATATTTCCAATTATATATTGGAACTGAGACTTCTCACAGAAGCTTTCTGCAAAGAAATTTTTTTTCAATTACCCCTTTCCCTTGTAATTTTAACTGCATTAACTGTGCAAAACTTTGAAATTTTATGTAAACAAAATCATCCATTTTATATTCTACTATGGTCTCCTTTTTTTTTTAGGTTTTGCAAGGGAGTGGGGTAAAGTGACTTGCCCAAGGTCACACAGTTAGATAATTACTATGTGTCTGAGATCAGAGTTGAACTCAGGTCCTCCTCACTCCAGGGCCAGTGCTCCCTCTCCCCTGTGCCACCTAGCTATCCCCTGACCTTTTTTAAATCACCAACATTTCCTAATTCTATAGATCTGAAAAGTAATTTCTTTCTTCCTTCGCTGATTTGCTTATGATGTAACTCTATGGCTAAATCCTATATACTATATCTGGAATTTTTCCTGGTATGCAATGAGAGATCTTGGTCTCTACCTAATTTCTGCTAAACTTCTTTGCAGTTTTCTCAGATATTTTTGTCAAATAATTCCTTAGCCCAACAACTGAAGTCTTCGAGCTTATCAAACAATATGCTATTGTGTTCAATGACTTCTCTGTTCTATTAATAATTTATTCCACTCATCATTGCTTCTTGTTTTTTGACCACTACCAAATTGTCCCAATGATTACTGCTTTGTAATGCTTGACAGAAACAAAGAAATAGAACCTATAGACATAGCCCTCATCTCCAGATGGAAATGCATTTGATTGACAGAGCCAGATATGGTGACGAATCGTCTTCAGAGAGATAGCTCATGTCAGAGAGATCTCAAGGGAAGGACTTTTTGTTAAATAAGTTTTTATTGACATATTTTTTGTTTCTCACATCACCATAGTTATCCCATGTATCCCTCTGCCACACAAAGAAATCTCTCATAGGACACAGGGCTTTTTTAAAGTGAGAAAAAAAAAAGTCAGCACAATTGATCCATACATTGAAAAAGTCCAAAAATATATGCAATGTGTAACACTTGTGGAGGTGCCACCTCCACCAAAGGGTAAGTTAACCTGTCTTCTTCATTCCAGTGCCGATTTGAGCCTTATTAGTCTATTATAATTCCTTTTGAATTTTTGGTACCATGTTGTCTTTTGATATTGTTTACTTATCACTGTAGTGCACAGTAAAGTCAAAGAGGGAACTCTGTTTGCCCCTGGGTGACCAGGAAAGTACCAAAGGACATAAGAGCTCATTAACTTTTACAGTTTTTTTAAAAGAAAACTAAGCCCTTTTGAGGGGAAAAGGAGTGAAAAACAATGGTAGACATTGACCTCATCATACTGAGTATAAATGATTTAAATCCAGCGTGGTCACCATGTATAATTTTTATAATATGTTACTGTATCCTATTTGCTAATATTTTATTTAAATTTTTGTCTATGTCCTTTTTTTTCATTTGGGGTATTGGTCAATAATTTTCCTTCTGGTTTTGGCTTTCTCTGGCTTTAACTAAGCAATTAGTACATAATTATGTCATGTAAAGAGAAAGCGGAAGCATGCCTTCTTTTCTCACTATTTTGATGTAATGTAGGAATTAACTATTCTTTGAATGTTTGGTACAATTTGCTTTCAAACATATCTGGTTCTGGAGTTCTGGATTTCTTTTTCCCTTTAAGAATTCATTTATGACTTGTTAAATTTCTTTTTCTGATACCAGATTAATTAATTTAAGTAGTCTAATTCTTCTTTTATTAATTTAGGTATTTTGTCTGTTTTGTAAATTTTCATCTATTTCCCCAAGTTACCAGTTATAATAGCATACAATTGGACAAAATAGATGTTGCTCATTTCTTTTTTTATGTTTAATTATTGTGAATGTTTCTTTTTCATTTCTGATATGAGCAATTTGATACTCCTCTTTACAAAGAAATCAGATAACCTAACTATTTTTTCTAGTTTATAATTATTCCACTACAATTATTTTCATTTTTGAGTAAAAAAGTATTTCTAAAATACTTGTATTTTCATGTATAGACTATATTAGATTGCTTTCTGTTGGGGAGGGGGAGAGAAAGGAGGGAGGGAGGGAGAAAAATGTGAAACTCAGAACCTTGCAAAAGAATGTTTGCTGAAAGCTGAAAACTATCATTGTATGTAGTTGGGAAAATAAAGAAAAAAGAAAGAAAAGGAAAAAAATACTTATATTTTAAATTTAAAGTAATTGAAATTCATTTGTTATCTACTCACCCCACCCCCATCTCCAACTGAGTAAATTTTAAAAATGAAAAATACATCCCTCAATACATAGTCTGAAAAAACAAATTTCCACATCAGCGATGTCTAAAAAAATATGCTTCTTTTTACACTCGCTGTCTGGAGGTGAGTAGCAGATTTCATCTTCATTCATAACTGATATATAATTACATTGCTTAGAGTCTTTCAAGGTTATTTTTTCTATAATATCATGACTAGAAATTATCCTCCTAGTTCAGCTCACTTCAGTTCATAAAGGTGTTCCTTCTTTCCTCTGAAATTGTCCATTTAATAATTTCTTAAAGCATAAGAATATTCCATTATACTTATGTTACACTATTTAGCCATTGCCCAGTAGGAGGATACCCCTTTAGTCTCAAAAAATGTGGCTATTCTGAAAAGAGCTGTTTTAAATAACTTTGTATATATGGATCCTTCTTTGCTTTCTTTGATCTCTTTAGTGTGTAACCCTAATGATGTTATAGCTGGATTAAAGGGTATGCACAGTTTAATAACTTTGAGGGCAAGGTTCCAAATCGCTTTTCTGAATTGGCTTGTATCTATTCACATCTCCATCAATAATGCACTTATGTTCCTGTTTTCCCACTGCACCACTCACCTTTGTCATTTTTGCCAACCTGATTAGCATGAGGTGGGGCATCAAAGTTTTTTCAATGTGCGTTTCTCAAAATGTTAGTGATTTAAAGCATTTTTTCAAATAATTGTGGATAGCTTGGATTTCTTCCTTTGAAAACTACTGATTCCTACCCTTTGGCAAATTATCTCTTTAATGGATCTAAGTCTTCCAAATTTGAATGAATTCTTTTATATTTCAGAAGAAACTTCTAATTTTAACGTAATTAGATCTGTTTATGTAAAAAAATTTTAGTTTCATATAATTAAAATTGCCCATTTTATCTTCTGTGAGCCTATCTAACATTTTTTAAATTGTAAACGCTTCCCCTTTCTGTGGATTCCAAAAGATGCTGTGATTGTTGACCTATAACTAAGTTTGTTACATTACTTTCTATTTTTTCTAGAAGTATTTGCCAACTAATGAGTACTTCCTCCTATATACCATTATGCTACTGTGTTTAATTCTGTAAGTTCTGTACCTAACCTTTTCTTCCGATAGAACTCTTTTTTCAAAACCAATATCAAATTATTTTAATGGTTATTAAATTGAAATACAATTTGAGATCCAGTATAGATAAACCACCTCGCTTTCCAGTTTTCCTTATTTTCCTTGAGGTTCTTAACATTTTTATACCACCAAATGAATTGTATTATGTTATTTTTCTAGTTCCAAAATCTTTTCCTTGGGGAGTTTTATTGGCACAGTGTTGAATAATTAACTTATCTTAGTTACATAAACTCTACCTATACATCAAGATTAAATATTGTTACCAATTGATACTGAACAATTCAGTTTGATACACAGATGCTCTTAAGCATAACTAACGCCTAGATGTTTCCTGACTTATCTATTTTTATCTTATCGAAATTTATTGTAACTTTGAAATCATGATTATTATCCCTGCTTTTTCTTTCAGTTCAACCAAAACATAACAGATTTTCCTTCAGTCCTTCATTCTAACTCCATGCAAATTTTAGCTTCCAGATATGTTTATTGTAAACAACATTGCTAGAATTTATCTGCTTGTCCATTCTACTAACCACTTCTGTTTCATGGAGAAATTAAATACATTACTTTCTGGCTTCTGATCATTAATTTCTTTCCATCCCACATGCTTGTACTTTTCCCTCTCTTTTCTCTCACCTCCACTTTATAAATAAGAAAGTAAAACACTCAACATTTGCCTAACCATTGCGATCTAGAAATGAAACTTGTTTGTTTGCCCTATTGCCAGTCTTTTCTTCTTGTCTCATCTATTATCCCAGTTTTTACTCTTCTTTTCTTTTTAATTCCCCCTCCACATTCCTCACTCCATGTTTGACTTGATTTTGCTTATGACTATTTTCTTAACTATTCTGCCCTTCCTCTCAAAATTACTCTCTGGTCTTTCCTTTTACCTGTCCCTAACTACGTAATTTTTGATTTAATGTATTTCTATACTGAAAGCTTTGTGTGTCTGTTTGTCTGTCTTTCTGTTTGTGTGGGTCTGTGTGTGTTTGCGTGTGTGTGTGTGTGTGTGTGTGTGTTTGTGTGGTTTGAAGGGGGTGGGTTATAATTGTGTTCAATTCCCTTTATCCACCTCAGGTGAAAGTGAAGTTCCTTTTAGGCCCATTTCCCATACTTCTTTCTCTGTAATTAAATCTTTGTCATCCTATTCCTCCATTGTGTACTTGATAGTGATTTCCTTCTTTCTTTCCCAGTATAGTCCTTCTAATCTCTCCTATTTTTCCACTTGATACCATCAATACAGAAGAAAACCACCCATAGATCCTCTGTACTGTCTTACTTTCCTTTCCCCATAACCATTAACGATATTAACATTCTGAAAAGATATTAATGTTCTGAGAGCATATTTATTTTCCATTCCCTTAGTATATAAACAATTCATCTTCATATAATGCCCCTTCAATTAACCAAATATGGATACCTTTCTATGTTTCTCTTGGCTCTACTTGAGTCTACTTGGGTATCCAGACTTTTTTAATCATAGTTTTCAAATGGTTTGATATTTCTTAGATTATCTCTTCTTGGCCAGTTTCTGGGTCAATTGTTTTCATATTGCTTCTTACCTTTTCTTATGTTCCTGTCAATCTTTTGGTTTTGTTCTTTAATATTTTTGTTTTCATATTTATCATTGTTTTCTATTTGACCCATTCTCTTTTCTATGGAATTCAGCTCTTGACTAAGATTTTCCAATATTTTTTCCTAAGTGATCAATTCTCCTTGTTGTTCTGTCCTCTATTGATTCCATTATGTTTCTCTTATTTCATTTCTCCCAAGTAATATTATAATCCGTTTGGTCAGGACACATCCCCCTGAGACTTATAGTGTTTATTTGTTAGAGAGTCTTTTTCTTCCTTGGGGTAACCTGGTGGGCCTCTCTGAGTTCAGGGTTTTCCTTACAGTATTTGATGGGGGAGGGGAGGGTCTAGGGTACTTTGCTCATGTCAGCAGCTTCAGTGTCTAGATTGCAGAGAAGGTGGGACTGAGGTGCTGTGAAACTTCATTCCAGGGGTCTGAAATTCATGAGCAGTCCTTACTAGATCCTGAGTGTGGCCAAGATGAGACTCTTCCTTCCTTACATCATTGTGGTCATTGTTTATATTTTTCCTGGTTCTGATTACCTCACTCGGCATTTATTGCCATCAGTCTTCCCATTTAAAGACTTGGGATTTATGGTCAGCTTTGGATCTGCCCATCTTATCTCTGGATCAAAGGGTATAGGCACTTTTATAATGCTTTGGTCATAATTCCAGATTGGTGTACAAAGTGGTTGAAGCAATTCACAGTTCCACCAAAAGTGAATGAGTGTCCCAATTTTTCCACATTCCTTCCAACATTGGTTTCTTTCCCATATTACTATTTTACTCACTCTGATAGGTTTAAGATGATATATCAAAACTGTTTTAATTTGCATTTTTCTAATCAAGTGATCTTAGAATATTTTAAGTGACTATAGTTTTGATTTCGTCATCAAAAGACCACCCGTTTTATTAGGGGCACTTCAAATGTTCTTGTTGAAACAATCAGAGCTGAAGAGAAAGTTTGACCTTCAAGTACAGGACTGAAGTGAAGCATAGAGAGTGGAGAAGGGTAAATTATGAGGGACTTAAAGACGATGAACTGCATGGGAAGATGATACTGATAATGCTCATTTTAGAAGAGGGACAGAGTGGAAGGAGAGAGAAAATATAACATATGGTAGTGGGGAGGTTTGGGTAGGTGGCGCAGTGCATAGAGCACTCGTTCTGGAGTCAGGAGGACCTGAGTTCAAATCCTGACTCAGACACTTAATAATTACCTAGCTGTGTGGTCTTGGAGGAATGGATGGGGGGGAATTACAATCAGTAACAGCAACAGTGAGAAAATAATGCAGGTAACTTCTATGATGGCCTGATGATAAAGTATGTGATCCAACCAAGAGAGAGCTGATGGCATCACAACACAGGCTGAAACACATTTTCTCTTTCTTTTACTTTATTTCTCATGAGGTTCTATATTTTTGTGGGGGAGGAGGTATTATGTTTACTTTTAAACAAGAATATTTTAGTAATGTATAAAGTCATACTAACCAAAAAAATGAAACCAGGAGTGATGGGAAATCAGGGAAGCATGGAGGAATTAGCATGAACTGATGCTGAGCAACATGAGCAGAACCAGAAGAACATTGCGCACCCTAACAGCAACATGGGGGCAAGCATCATCTTTGATGGAACTGCTCATTCTCATCAGTGCAATAATCAGGGACAGTTTGGGGCTGTCTGAGATGGAGAATACCATCGGTATCCTGAGAAAGAATTGTGGAGGTTGAAGAAAGACCAAAGATTATTACCGTCAATATAGAAAAAAAAACCCTATCTTATTATGTAATTTTACTATCTCTTTTCCTTTATATTCTTCCTTGAGGGGAATATTCAACTTAGATCAAAGTATTCCATGGAAACAATGTAAAGACTGACAGACTGCATTCTGTGGGGAGTCGGGGGAGGGAAGCAAGATTAGGGATAAAATTTGTAAAACTCAAAATCAATAAAATGTTACATTGGACAAAAAGACGGCCTGATTTATGACTTGTACAAAATATTCATAGCAGCCCTGTTGGGGTGGCAAAAAATTGAAAATAAAATAAATGTCCTTCAATTGGGGGAATGACTTAACAAACTGGTATTTGTATGTCATGGAACACAGTTATTCTATTGGAAAACAGTAGGGATGGGAATTCAGGGAAGCTTGGAAGGATTTGTATGAACTGATGCTGAGTGAGATGAGCAGAACCAGAAAAACACCATATACCCTAACAGCAACATGGGGGCAATGTTCAACCTTGATGGACTCGCTCATTCCATCAGTGCAACAAACAATGACAGTTTGGGGCTATCTGCAACACCAACTGTATCCAGACAAAGAATTGTGGAGGTTGAGCAAAAACCAAAGACTATTACCTTCAATTTAGGAAAAAAAAACAACAACCTGTTATCTCATTATGTAAGTTTGCTATGTCTTATACTTTATTTTTCCCCTTAAGGATATGATTTCTCTCTCATCACCATCAACTTAGACCAATGCATACCATGGAAGCAATGTAAAGTCTAACAGACTGCCTTCTGTAGGGGGAAGGGAAGCAAGATTAGGGGAAAAATAGTAAAATTCAAAAATAAACAAAATATTAGTTTTTTTAAGATTTTAAGGTTTTTATCCTTTGACTGTTTATCGATTGGGGAATGACTCATATTCTTTTCAGGTCTTATTAGAAAGCTATGGGGGCATCTAGGTGGTGCAGTGGATTTAGCACCAGCCCTGGAGTCAGGAGGCTCTGAGTTCAAACCGAGACTCAGCCACTTAATACTTACCTAGCTGTGAGACCCTGGGCAAGTCACTTAACCCCATTGCCTTGTAAAAAAGAATTACTTATATTCTTATTGATTTGACAAAGTTCTTTATATATTTGAGATAGCAGACCTTTATCTGAGAAAATGGGTATAAATATTTTCTCTCAACTTTGCATTTTCTTTCCCATTTTGACTCAGTAGAATTTGTTTGTACAAAACCTTTTCAATCTAATGGAATCAAAATTATCCATTTTACACTCACAACAATCTATCTCTTGTTTATTAACAAATTGTTCTTTTATTCATAAATTTGATAGGTAATATGCTCCATGTTCTTCTGATTTTCTGAAGATACCTCCCTTTATATCCAGATCACGTATCCATTCTGACCTTATCTTGGTATATGGTGTAAGATACTGATCTATGTCCATTCTGTCAGACTGCTTTCCAGATTTCCCAATGAATTTTACCAAATAATGATTTCTTATTCCTGAATTTTAGAGCTCCACATTTTTTTCAAACACAATGTTACTACAATCATTTGTTACTCCGTTCTACTAATCTACCTTTGTATTTCTTAGGCAGTACTGGGTGGTTTTGTACTTACTGCCTTATATTGTAGCTTAAATATAGAACTGCTAACATTATATCTTTACATTTTTTGCATTAATTACATTGATATTCCTGAACATTTGTTTTTCCAAATGATTTTTGTTATTATTTTTTCTAGTTCAGTAAAATAAATTTCTGTTAATTTAATTGGGATGGCACTGAATAGATTAGGTAAAATTATAATTTTTTTAGGCTTTTTTTTGCAAGGCAAATGGGGTTAAGTGCCTTGCCCAAGGCCACATGTCTAGGTAATTATTAAGTGTCTGACACCGGATTTGAACCCAGGTACTCCTAACTCCAGGGCTGGTGCTTTATCCACTCCACCACCTAGCTGCCCCAACATTGTAATTTTTATTAAAATGACTTCTTATAATTGCTTTGATTTCATCTTCATTGATGGTATGTTCACCTTGTTGTTTTTAATCCTTTTGATTTGGTTTCCTTCTCTCTTTTTTAAAAAACATATTAGCAAGTGGTTTGCCTTTTTTATTGTTTTTTTCATTAAACTAACTCCTAATTCTATTTATTAATTTAATGGTTTTCTGCACTCACTTTAATCTCATTTTTATTTTTAAGATTTCCAAGTTGGTGTCTAGTTGGAGATTTTTAATTTGTTTTTTTTTCTATTTTTTCTATTTGTATACCCACTTCATCGGTATGTTCTTTCACTTTTTTACTGATGTAAGAATTTAGAAGCTTATATCAATATAAATTCTTCTGATTACTATTTTTACAGCATCCCATAGGCTTTGACATGTCATCACATTTTTGTCATTCTCAACATCACTTTTTAAAAACTTCTCCACTGTAAATTAAAATATTTTTATAGAAAGTGTAGGTCATAAATACGGCTCTCTGAAGCTTTACGAAGTTCAAATAAGATGAATTGCCCAGTGTATTATTATTTTATGTTCAAATCTAATATTATGCCTCATTTTTATGGGAAGTAGAAAAATAAATATTTTAATTCTGTAAGGTAAAATAAATTGAGGAAAGAGAGATTAGATCATCTCTTAGGACTCTTTTCCACTCTTAATTTTTGACCCCTTGATTTAAGTCTAGTAGAGCCTTGGAAGTAGGATACAATGGAAGGACTGTTATGTTCGGAAGGGGCATGGTTTTATGTCTTCCTAGCTATCTTTAGATCAGTCTCTTTCCATATTGGAACTCAGTTGTATCCTTTATAAAATGAGAGTTATCTTTGATGATCTCTGAAGGGTGTTTGCTTTCTTCATATTGTATGATCCTGAGGGTCCCTTGGAATCTGGCAGGTGGTCATTAAAAGATCCTCCACTTGTACATCCTTACAGAATGAGCTAAAGCATTTGATTGGAGTCAGATGGTCTGAATTACTGCAAAGTCACACGTTGTGTGACTCTGAGAAAAGGACCTTCCCTCATGGTGTGGGACAGGAGGAGAAATGAAGGGGTAAGGGGAGGCAATTTACATATCATCTACTATGTGGCAGGCAGCATACTAAGCGTTCAAATATTATTCCTTTTCATCCTCATAACAACCATTTGGTGCTCCTATTATCCCCATTTCACAGACAGGGAAACAGAAGCAGATGCCACTGAAATGACTTGCCCAAAGACACAGTGAGGAGGGTCTGAAGCTGGATTTAAGCTCAGAGCTTACTAACCCCACACCTAGCCCTCTGTCTGTGCTGCTATTCAGTTGTCTCATGAGTAGTTTGCATTAAATGAGCTCTTATGCCCCTGCGGAAAGGGATAGAGTCATTCCTGTAGCAGGACTCTGACCAAAGGGGACAGCGGGCACAGAAGGAGAGCAGACCCCAGTGGGGAACAGTGGAGACAAGCATCTCCCACAGGCCCCACTCCAATGCAGGCAGGAGCCTTGGGAATGCAGCAGGATGAAACCACCAAATCTCTCCCTTAGGGCTCCAGTTTAGAGAGGTTTTTAGACCAAGAACTAAGAAAAGACTTCCAGGGCATGAAAACCAAGATCAGCCCTGGACAAAGGAGCTATACCCTGTACTTTGCTCTCCTTTCACTCTCTTGGAAACTCTCGGTAAAGTCACTTCGACCACTCGTTCAATTGTCACTGCCCTTTCTAAGGTTACCATTGACCTCTTCAATACCAAAATTAGTCACCATCACTCTCTCTGGCCCAGGCTCTCTCTGTCTCTCTCGGTGGGTCTCTCTCTGTCTCTCTCTTTCTCTCTGTGTCTATCTATGTCTCTCTGTCTGTCTATCTCTCTCTTTCCCTCCCCTCCTCCTCTTCCTCCCTCCTCACAGCCTTGCCACCCTAGAGAAACCTCGGAGACCCCACGTTGTCCTGATCATAAAGTAAAAAGGCTTAATAAATTTGCGCTCTTGCTCTATTTCTCCCTAGCTTTCTGTTTCTCCAAGTGTTTTACTTCTCTCTTTCTCTGCCCCTCTGTGTCCCTTAAAATGCAAAATGACACGTATACCTTTGGGAATGGTCAATTTAAGACTTTATTTTGCTTGATTCTGCAGGTGTGTTCTGAGGGTTTTCATTTTCTTTCTTTTTATTGTTCATTTGAAGTAGGGGCGTTGGAAGTGGGGAGAGAAAAGAAGTGCTTGCTAATTAGAGAAATAAAAATCTGAATGAAAAAGCTTCCCAAAACAGAATTTGAATTTCTGCAGCATAAGTTACAATCGAATTGATTACTAACAAAAGAATGGATCTAGCCAGTTATCAATAAAAATTATTTTAACAGGTAATAGGAACTGGAATTTGATCTCACTCTTTCTTTACCTAGCCTTCAAGGCACAACTCCAGACTTAATGTATTAATATCAAGTTCTATAGTTTTAGGGCAGATTGCTTATTCATAAATAAAATTACAATCCCTTTTCATTTTTTATCTAATTAAATCAAGACCACAATCTAATTCATTAGATATTAATTTTTCATGAATTAGAAAAAATCCTTATCATAAATATTGTACCTATTTCACTTTCAATAAACATTAAAACGATGATATATGTATGCCTATCATATATATAATATATATACATATATATGCTTGATTAACAAATAGCATCGATAAGAAACACAAAGACACCCATTTAACTATGTGTATATCATTCCATGACTTTTTCACTTCTTTTTTTTAAGGTGATTAAGTTAAAAGACTTGCCCAAGGTGACACAGGTAATAAATAAATACTTCAGGTTGGATTTGAACTCAGATTTCCCTGACTCCAATGAGTGCTTTATGCACTGTCAAACAGTGGGTAACTGTAGTCATCTGCTACTGCTTCGTTTGTACCTAATATAAGCCACTGACCAATTTCTTTATTTCTTAGCCAGTATCACGTAATTTTGACGACTACCATTTTACAATACAGTTTTAAGTCTACTACAGCTAGGTCACCTTCCTTTATATTATTGCCATCAATGACCTTCATATTTTGGGGGGGAGGGGACTGAGGCAATGGGGTTAAGTGAATTGCCCAAGGTCACACAGCTAGGCCATTTTAAGTGTCTGAGTGTGGATTTGAACTCAGGTACTCCTGACTTTACCATTGCTGTATCTACTTCTCCACCTAGCTCCCCCTTAACCTTTTGCTGCTCCAGATGAATTGGGTTTTTATCTTTTGGGGTTATATAAAATAGTTTTTTGATAGTTTGATTGATATGACACTGAATCAAGTGATTTAATTTGGATAGAATTAGTGCTCATGGATCCATTGCACCATCCAGGTACCCCCCCTTAATAATTTTTTACAGTATTTTAGTTTGATCAATGTCAGCCATAAGTGTCACCTCTTAGGTACACCTCGAACCCTTACAAATCTGTACTGCATCTTTAACAATGGAGAGGACAGTTTAAAAATTACAATTCTGAAAATTAATTCATAGAGTTGTGTTTAGCTATGATCATGAGGCTTTATGAACAAGAAAAGTGAAGGGAATAGGTCTGCATTTAGAGCTGTCAAAACAGAAATAGTCTCTTGTGGGTTTAGAAAAATTCTCTCACATGAATCCGTTTTTTTAACCTGATTAGTGAGCTGTTGTTTAAAAGATTTAGAATGTGAAACAAATGAAGTGGAGGAAACTGGCAGAAGAAAAGCAAAAAGCAATAACATTAATAGAACATACAATCTCTAACAATCCAAAGCAACTGATCTTGAGGACAAGATGGACAGTGACAAATTAAGTGTCCTAAGTATACAGTTATAAGCTATTTGAGAGCTAGCTTTTCTACATCACTTGAAGGTTGCTAGCCAAACTAGAAAGTAAAATTGCAGAATAGGATCGAAGGAGAATATCAAAGACAACAAAGCAAAAGAAAAAACCTCATAGAAAAACGGTATAGCAGTCTATTCATATGACTAAGATAATATATGATAGTCATGTGACTAGAAAGATTTAGGTCAGGGACTTTTTCCCAACCCTCTCTAACTTTCAAAAACAACCATAAAAGGAATTCTGGCCAGCAATTACAGCTATTTCCTCAGGGCAAGATCAAATGATAGGAGAGACCAGGAAAGGATAGATATAGAGAAATAGTATAGATGGACAATAGACTAGAAAGACACACAGCCATAGATAGTGATAGGATGGTGCCAATATGAATTTTTAAACAGTTTTTGAATGTTGTTTTATTTTATTACTTACATGCAAAAAGTTTTCAACATTCAACTTTTTGTAAGATTTTGAGTTTCATATTTTGTTCCCTCCCTCCCTCCCTCGCATCCACATGACAACAAATACTCTGATATAGGTTATACATATAAAATCACCAACATGAATTTTAAGTGAAAACTGTCAATACAACAAAACAAATGTCTTTAATGAAGGGAAGTGAGTTGCAGCCCAGGTTGCCACACAGCAAGTGCTGGTTTGCCTAAGGAGGGGGCTGGGAATGGGGATGAAGAGGGAACTAAGAGACAGGGAAAGGGCAAGATGCAGGTGGGAGGCTAAAGCATCTCTCAGTTTCACTATGGAAATCGTTTTGCATAACAAGCAAAAGTCCATGAGGAAAACTTGAGAATCTCTGTAAGGGAGATCTACAAAATAATTAGAGGCCAGAAGTGACATTGTCTGCAGTCAGTTTTGAGTCAACTGTGGGAGGGAGGGACAGAGAGAGAGAGAGAGAGAGAGAGAGAGAGAGAGAGAGACAGAGAGAGAGACAGAGACAGAGACAGAGACAGACTAGGAGAGACAAAGATAGAGACAGAGAGAGATTTTAAGAGACAGAAAGACCAACAGAGGCAGAGACAGCTAAACACTCAGAGCGACAGAGAATATGAGAGAAAGAGTCAGAAAGGGACAGAGACAGACCAACAGACAGAGAGACAAGAGTAGGAGAGACAAAGAAACAAAGACAAAAAGCATTTTATATGCTTATTCCTTATTTGTACTGTAGACACAAACACTAGCACATTACATGATTTTGACATTCCAGAGTACTCATAAAGAAGAGAAGGTAATAACACAGAGGAGGAGGAAGTAGAAAATCTGGACAGTAAGGAGTGGATACAAGTGAGCAGGTCTTTGGCACCACAAAAGGGACATATTCAAAGCTTCAAGAAGTCCTAGGAATGAACAGTGGAGAGCAATATGTCTTCACTAAGCACTCTTGGAGAACAAGCTTATGCCCAAAGAAGAAATATGAGAAGATACTGTGTAAAATCAGCCAAACAAAGATTTTTAAAAAAATATCTACATTCATTCCTCTGTAGAACTAAGGGTTTATGAGTAGGGAACATTGATTATATTATCAGATTTTTTTTTGATGTACCGATTAGGATTAATGACTTTTTTTAGATGCCTGTTGTTTGTTTCTACTTTTTTTAAGGCAATGGGAGTTAAAATACTTGCTCAGTGTCACCTAGCTAGTAAATATCTGAGTTAAAATTTAACTCAAGGTCCTCCTGACTTCAGGGTTGCTGCTCTAACTACTGCTCTACCTAGCTGCCCCTTAAAAATTTCTTTATAGAATGAGTGAGGGGGCGACTAGGTTGCTCAGTAGATAGAGCACTGGCCCTGGAGTCAGAAGTACCTGAGTTCAAATCCAGCCTCAGACACTTAACAATTACCTGGCACTGTGCCCTTGGGCAAATCACTTAAACTTACCCCATTGCCTTGCAAAAAAAAAAGAAAAAAAGAATGAAAGGCTGATTTTTTTCCCCTTAGTTTTAATTCCTCTTTCACATCACGAGTAATATGGAATTAAGTTAAACATGACTGTATACCTACAACTTTTATAGATTGTTTACTGCCATGGGGAGGGGAGGAGGGGAGGCAGGGAGAGTGGTAAAAAAAATGAGGAACTCTTAAACTTGCAAATGGCTGAATGTTGAAAACTAGCTTTGCAAGTAATTAAAAAACTGAATTAAAAATTTCGACTAAAAAACAATAAATGCTCTCTTGGAGAAATGAAGGGGGAGGGAACTTTAGGCACTGTGAAGAAGGATGTCAAAAAAGTATGCTTTTAAACGATTCAGGAAAGAAAAACCCATGAGTCAAAGGGGAGGAAAAGGGGGAGGATTTCAATTAACCATTTAATTGAGCGAAGTGAAAGAACAGGTAACTAATTAAAAATAAAGAAAGAATTGAAATAAAGAACTGACAAATAGCAATAAGGAGGGTGGAAAGGATTAGGAAGAAGGAAGAGAACCTGTGGGAACAGGATGATATCAAAGTAGTTTAAGCAAAAATAATCTTAGGGGTTAAGTACTGACTTAAAATAGGTTAAGGGGGTTAAGAAAACAATAATAATAAAGTGCTAAACTGAGGAAAACAGAAATTGAACTCTCATAATTTTGAAGGGAAAGCACGGCATCCAATAACATTCAAGCCAGTAACAGAATGAATAAAGCCAAAAGCCCCTCAAGTCTACTGTTTAATACAGAGAAACAGAGCAAGAGAGAGACAGAAAGACAGGGAAAGAGAAAGACATGGAGATACAGAGTAGGGGCAGAGAGAGGCAGAGACAGAGACAGAGACAGAGAGAGACAGAGCCAGACAGTGAAAATGAGAGTGAGAGTGAGAGAGAGAGTGAGAGAGAGAGAGAGAGAGAGAGAGAGAGAGGCCAGCAAGCATTTTTATATGCAAAGTCATGGGGGGAGTGGCAGCTAGGTGGACAGATAGAGAGCACCAATCCTGGAGTCAGTAAGACAAGAATTCAAATCTGGTCTCAGACACTTAATATTTAATTAGCTGTGTGACTTTGGGCAAGTCACTTAACCCCACTGCCCAGTAAAACAAAATCAAAAAATAAATATAAAAAGCAAAGACATAAAATGAAAATAACAAAATGAGAAATGAGAACAATATTTGCCATGTATCCAAAAGAAGCAAGAATCATAAATCATTTATCAGACAAAGAAAAATAAAATCTCATGTTCTCAATGAAAATAAAAAGGAAAATTATCTTGAAAGGAGCCAGTATAATTTGCAATAGATACCCCAAATAGCATAATTTCCATATTCATAAAGGGAAAAATAATTGAATTGCAAAAAATAGATCATATCATGATAATAATATAATTTTTTCATCTACCTCAGAATACAAGAAGAGCAAAATGTTTTCTCAGTTTCAGAAAACAGAAAGGAACCATGTTTGGAAACTATAACCCAAGGGGCGTGACTTTGATTCTTGGCAAAATTCTGGGACAGGTGATTCAAAAAGATGGATAGTAAAGAGAGTAGGTTAAAACTGGTGTCCTCCAGAGAATTCAGAGTGATTATGAATCAGTGATATGTAACCAAAACAGAGAAATGTTAAGGAGTACTTGATGTCTTTCATGCTGTTCTTCTGATCAAGATAGAATAGATGGTAGATTCTGAAAGAGTTAAAGGACCAAATCAAAGAATAGTCATTAATGGGTCGATTAAATAGTGTAGAGGTGAATGCTTAACAACTGCCGCTCTGGGGGTAAAAACATGCATAACATATTTCTAACTTTGATGTGCAACATTGAAATTTTCTGTATTACTTGTTTTAAAATTTTTTTGAAGCCACTGGCCTTAAGTGACTCAGCCAAGGTCACACTGGGAGGTCATTATTAAGTGTCTTAATAATGTTTGTCCTTCATTCTTTTTTTTAAAAATTATATTTTTATTTTTGTACAAATGGTATTTTTAATTTATTTTTATTTTTATTTTTTTAGCTTTTTGCAAGGCAAACTGGGTTAATTAAGTGGCTTGCCCAAGGCCACACAGCTAGGTAATTATTAAGTATCTGAGACCGCATGTGAACCCAGGTACTCCTGACTCCAGGGCTGGTGCTTTGTCCACTATGCCACCTATCCATCCTGGTGTTTTTTATAAATTACTAAACTAATCTTCTTTAAAAGTAAACATAATACCCACTTACCCCCAAAAATATACACCCTCATGAGCAATAAAGTAAAAGAAAGAGGGAAAAAATTAAAATTAAAAAAATAATAGGGACAGCCAGGTGGCTCAGGGGACAGAGCACTGGCCCCTGCAGTAAGAAGAACCCGAGTTCAAAGCTGGCCCCAGACACCCAACAAGCATCCAGCTGTGTGACAATGGGCAAGTCAACCCAACCCCATTGCCCTGCAAAAAACCCCCAAAATAATAATAGTAATAATATTAATAACAATAGTAGTTCAGTCTGTGTTCCAACACCACCAGCTCTGCTGTGGGTGGATCACATTCTTTATGAAAAGTCCATCACAAAAGCTACTTCCATGTTTCCTTCTGTTGCTATTGTTGATCGCAACTCCCTCCATTCATACTTCCCCACTACCATGCACTAAATTTTCTCTCTCCTTTCACTCTGTCCCTCTTCTTCAATGTGCTGTGGGGTAGCTGAGTGGCACAGCAGACTGATGACCAGCCCTGGGGCCAAGAGGCCACGAGCACACATACCACCCCTAAGGCCTAGCAACCACCAGGTCCTGGAAAGCCATCCAATCCCAGCCCCTTGCAAGAAGTAAAAAAGAAAATGTGTCATATCTCACCACTCTCCCGCATGATCCACTCTACACCCCCTTCCCCCATCCTCCTTCTCTCCTTACTCCGGATGTCTATATCCCATTGAGTATATATGCTTTTTCCTCTCGGAGCCACCTCTGATGAGAGTGAAGGTTCCCCCATTCCCCCTTGCCTTCTCCCCTTCCGTATCACTGAATAGCTCATTGTAATAAAAAAAATCTTATTATATGAACTATCTCAGCCAATACTACCTCTCCTTTCTCTTACTTCCATTACATTTCCCTTTTAGCCATTGACTCCAATTTTACAATATATTATATCTTCAAATTCAGCTCTCTCCTGTGCTTCATCTATAAAAGCTTCTTCTACCTGCTCTATTAAATGAGAAGTTTTAGATGAGCATTATCAATATCATTTTTCTATGCAGTAATACATGCGGTTCATCATCATCATCAAATCCCTCCTATTTTACTCTACTCCTACACTCTCCACCTGAATCCTTATTTGAACTTCAAATTTTCTGTTCATCTCTGGTCATTTCAATAGGAACTTTTGAAATTCCCCTGGTTCGTTGAAAGTCCATTATTTCCCCTGGAAGAGGATGTTCAGTTTTGCTGGGTAGTTGATTCTCGGCTGCATTGCAAGCTCTTTTGCCTAACAGAATAGTATATTCCAAGCCCTAAGAGCCCTTAATGTAATTGCTGTTAAATCCTGTGTGATCCGGACTGCAACTCCATGATATCTGAATTGTGTCCTGGCTGGTTATAATAATTTCACATTGACTTGGGAGTTCTGGAAATTGGCTATAATATTCTTGTGGTTTTTTTTTTTTTTTGGTTTTTTGGATCTCTTTCTTGCTGAGATTTGTGGCTTCTGTCAATTTCTATTTTTCCTATGCTTATAGGGTATCTGGACAATTTTCCTGTAGGAATTCTTTAAAAAGGATATCAAGGTTCTTTCCCTGATCATGACTTTCAGGTATCCCAATAATTTTTAAATTATCTTTTCTGAATCTGTTTTCCAGATCAGTTGTTTTTTCAAGGACATATTTCACATTTTCTTCTAATTTTTCATTCTTTTGGTACTGAAGCATTCTCTTGATTTCTCATAAAGCACGTGAATTGGATTTGAGTCAGGGGGGACTGTGTTAAGTCATTAGCCTCACTTTCTCCTCCAGAGCTATCTGGATCCAGTGGCCAGATAGGGTTCAGGATGAATGGAGATGACCCTGAATATGAGGCAATAAGGGTGCAGTGACTTGTCCAAGGTCACACAACTAGTAAGAGTCAAATGTCTGAGGCTGAATTCAAACTTCTGTCCTCCTGACTCCAAGGCCAATGCTCTAACGACTGCAACACCTTGCCGTTCCTTCTGTATCACTTTCTTAAGTCTAAACAATTAGGAAAAAACAATGAATCAAGTATTGATTTTTTTTAGTGTTTACTAAATTCTTTTTAAGTTTTTTTTTTTTGCAAGGCAGTGGGATTAAGTGGCTTGCCAAAGAACACACAGCAAGGTAATTATTAAAAGTCTGAGGCCATATTTGAACTCAGGTACTCCTGACTCCTAGGCCAGTGCTCCATCCAGTGTTTTCAAAGCTGCCCAGCTTTTCTTTGCATCCTTGTAGGTTCTATTTTGTTCTCTGCTGTGCACTTTTTACTTTATTTTTTTCTCCCTCTTCCCCAAGTGCCCTAAAGTAGACTGCAATTAAATACATATATATGTGTGGGGTTTGTGTATGTATATGTATATATGCTTACATATATGCACTTTGTACTTATATATATAAATATATATATATATATATATATACATGCATATACATTTTCTCTTATAAGAATAAAGAATTTGACCTGAGTTCCTTATAACTGATCTTTAATTTTTACCTTATATTTCATCTGGATCTTATATGTTAAATTTGCCAATACATTCTGCTTTTTTTGTTTTAAATTTTTAGTCTTCCAGTTCAATAAATGTCCATTTTTTAAATTCATAATTATACCTAACTTTTCTGTGCGTTGTAACTTCAGATCTTTTGCTCTACAAAATATAGTATTTCAAGACCTACAATCCTTCATTATAGTAACTGCTAGGTCTTGTGTAATCCTTGTAGCTCTATGATATTTAAATTGGTTCTTTCTTGTTACTTGCAATGTTTTGTTCATAATCTGGGAGCTGTTAAACTTGGTTATCATATAATCCTGTAAGTTTTCATCCTAGAATCCCTTTCAGGTGCTGATTGGTGAATTTTTCCTATTTGTTTTGCTTTATTCTTCTAAGAACTTCAGGACAGTTTTCAATAATATTGTTTTATAATATTGTATCAAGAGTACTTTTATCATAGTTTTCAGGTAGTCTGACTTTTTATATTATTTCTCCTCCATCTGTTCTGTAAATCTTTCGTTTTACTGATGAGAAATTTCTCTGTCTTGTATTTTTTACCTATTTTTGATTGTTTATTTTTTTTCTTGGAGTCTTAAAAATAATCAGCTAAGGGGCAGTTAGGTGGCGCACTGAATAGAGCACCAGCCCTGCAGTCAGGAGGACCTGAGATCAAATCTTACCCCAGACTTTTAATTCTTACATAGCAATGTGACCTTGAGCAAATCACTTAACCCCACTGCCTTGTAAAAACAAAAAAAAAAAATCATAACATCTCCTTACCCAATGGAATTATTTTCTTCCCTCAGTGTTTGATTCTGTAATTCAAATTGACTGACTTTACATAATATTCTTGACTTTCTTGATTGCTCTAATTTTTTTTCTCAATTTCTCTTACTTGATTTTTAAGGTCCTTTTAAATTTCTTCCAAGAATTCCTTTTGTGCCTGGAAGCATTTGACATTTCTCATTGAAAAAGGAGTAACTTTTTTTAGCTCCATTATCTTCCTCTGAACATGAACCCTGATTTTCCTTAGCACTATAGTACTTATCTATGGTTGGGTTCTCTCTCCTCTGCTTATTTTAATTTTAATTTCCTTTTTAGCTGCTATTAGAATAATCTTTTCATTTCTTATAGTAAACTACTATCTATCACAATCACATACCACAATTTGTTTAGCCATTTCCCAACTGATGGATATCACAAGGCTTTTCAGTTTTTTGGCCATCACAAAAAAAGAGCTGGAAAAAAAAATGTTTATTTTATCTTTTTCTTTTCCTTTGATATCTCTGGGATGCAGACCCGGTAGTGGTATTGATGTGTCAAAGGATATGCAGGTTTATAGGCCTTTGGTCATACTTTCAAATTGTTCTCCAGAATAGTTGGACCAGCTCAGTTCACAATAAGACCAACAAAGTTGCTTTAATTACATCTTCAATGGTGATATCTTCATTCTTTTCATTTTTGGTACTGGTAATTTGTTTTTTTTTTATTTTCTTAACCAAGGTAACCAATACTTTATATATTGTATTGATTTTCTCATACAACCAACTCCTAGTTTTATTTATTAGTTCAATTATTGTGATTTTTTACTTTCTATTTTATTATTTACTCTTTTGATTTTTCAAGATTTCTGTTTTGTTATTAACTGGATCTTTTTAATTCATTCTTTTCTAGTTTTTTTTTTAAATTGCATGCCCAATTCATTGATTGGCTGTTTCTCTTTTTATTTATTTTATATATTTATTTTTATGTATTAAGATATGTAAATTTTTTTCTAAGTATTGCTCAGGTTGCATTCCAGTTTTGGTATTTTGACTCAGTGCTGCCATTTTCTTCACTTAAATTGATTGTTTCTATGATTTGTTCTTTAATCCCCTCATTCTGTAGGATTAATTTCCAATGAATTCTTATCTATCCTTCTAAAGTCTTTTATTAAATGTAATTTTAAATTCATTATAATCCAGAAAGGGTGCATTTAATATTTCTGCCTTTTCTGTATTTGTGAGGTTTTTAATGACCTAATACAAGGTCACTTTTTAAGGGACCACGTACAAGCTGACAAAAATTTGTATCCTTTTCTATTGTCATTCAGTTGTCTCCATATCTAAATTTTATAAAATTCTGTCTGTCATCTCTTAACTTCTTTCTTGTTTATTTTATGGCTAGATTTATCTAGCTCTCAACGGGGAATGCTGAGATCCATTATTAGAAAAGTTTTGCCATTTCCTTGTATAGCTCATTTAGCTTTTTCTTTGAGCATACGGATGCTAAGCTATTTAATCTTCATATGTTTAATATTGATATTAATTGTTTATGCTACCTTTTAGCACAATATAGTTTAATCGATTATCTTTTAATTAGGTCTATTTTTTTTTTGTTTTTGCTGTGTTTAAGGTCTTTATTTCTACCCCTGCCTTTTTTACCTCAGCTGAAGCATAATAGTCTACTCTGGCTCTTAATAGGAACTCTGAGCATGTCTCTCTATTTCAAGTATGTTTCTTGTAAACAGTATGATGTTAGGTTCTAGTTTCTTATCTCTTTTGCTATCTTCCTCCACAAAATGAGTGAGTTCATCTCATTCAAACTCAGTTATAACTACCGTTTTCCCCTCCATCCTGTTTTCTTCTGCTTATTCTTCTGTCTTTCTTTTTATACACTGTCCATCCTCAAAAGCTTGTTTTGGTTGTGACCAATGCATTCCTTAATCTGTCCTCCTTTTATCACCAATTTTCCTTCTGATTAAGGTTCTTTCCTACTTTCCTGTAGGGTAAGATATATTTCTATGCCAAAGTGACTGTATATATACTTCCCTCTATGAACCAGCTCTGATGAGAGTGAGGTTCAAGTACTGCCTGTCACCTCTTATTTCCCCTCTAATGGAATTCTTTTTTTTAAGGTTTTTGCAAGACAAATGGGGTAAAGTGGCTTTCCCAAAGCCACACAGCTAGGTAATTATTACCTGTCTGAGGGCAGATTTGAACTCAGGTCCTCCTGACTCCAGGGCAGGTGCTCTATCCACTGCGCCACCTAGCCACTTCTCTCCAATGTAATTCTAATGTAAAAACTCTTTCTTGTGCTCTTTTATGTAAAATAATTTCCCGTATTCTTCCTCTCCTTTTCTCCTCCTAATGCATCCTACTTTCTCATCCCTTCATTTTCTTTGAGATCATCCCAACATAATCAGCTCACATTCTATGTGGAGCTGCTTTTAGAATGCCCTCACTCTGCATCTGTACTTCACAGTATCTCCTCCCTTCCCCAAAAACTCTTACTGTATGTCTCAAAGGGCCAGGGTCCTCCCCTCCCTCCCAAATTTCTGGGATCCATCTGCAATCATTCCTTTTATATTTGGTCTGCATCTGTGTAAGAACGTTGTCATCTCCCCTTTCCTAAGTAGGGATTGCTTTTTTCATTGCACTTCTATCCCCAACACCCATTATAAATGGTTGGTAACAAATTACATGTTTGGAGATTGGGAAGTGATGAAGATGACTTAAGGCCCACTTGGGGTAAGCCAGTTCTCAAGCCAGGAGCCCCCCTGCCATCCTACCCCCAATCAGTTGAATGACTTCCATTATCCTGATCCTGGCTTTCCCAAACATCTTGGTCTTAGATTTGCCAGCATAAGGCTCACAGTGTCCTCTTAGGTGTCTTTTTCTGGCTCACAAAGACTGGTCTTCTCAGGAGCTTTCAGAATGCTGGAAACTTTTTTTTTAGGTTTTTTCAAGGCAAGTGAGGTTAAGTGGCTTGCCCCAGGCCACACAGCTAGGTAATTATTAAGTGTCTGAGACCGGATGTGAATGCAAGTACTCCTGACTTCAAGGCCAGTGCTTTATCCACTACTCCACCTAGTCACCCTGAGAATGCTGGAAAGTTTTAAGTCGTACCCCAAGATGACTCTTTGCCTTCACATGGGCTGGCTAGACCACATTCTCCCTTCCATTATATTGCTAGCTCAGTAAGACCTTGGAGAGGAAAGGTCAGCCCAATCAAAGCATGACATGGGCCTGGGATGGGGCTCATAACTCTGGGCTCATGGGGTCAGTGGGATGGTGTCTTCATTCAGAAGGCCTTTACCTGTCCAGGACCTATGCTAAGTGCTCTTTTCTTGGGTCTGCCTCTCTTTCTAGCAACACTGCCCTCAGAGGTGGCCACCACTTACCTCGGAGTACTTTGCCAACTCCTCAGCAGGCTGCTAGGCTAGCTGCTGCGAGCTGGAGGCTTTGGGCAACTCTGGGCCTGGCTCTTGCCATTAAGACCCCCTACTTGGGCTTCCAGGCCAGCGAAGAAAGTGGTCTTAGAACCAAAATGTCATAGGAAGAAAGGACCTTAGCACCTAGAATGAAGAACTAGAAGAAACCAGGGAACAGAGGCCACTGGGGAAATTGGGGACCTCAAAGCACTGGGTCATTGAATGGGAGACATGACAGGGCCATCTATGGACTACACACAGTCCATTGGAGCAAGAAGGAACCTGAGAAAATAGTGGAGCTCAAAGATTCTTAGAACATAGACCAAGAGGGGACCTCAGAAACGATAAAAGAGAAACCGACAGACCTGAGCATGACCACATACCACAGTACAGCTAGACATGGAATGGATGGGTGTTGGTCCAAATCTAATCTGACTCCCTTATTTTACTGACAAACACCTGAAATGCAGGGATGGGGAGGGACCTGGGCCAAGTTGCAGATTTCATGAGTGACAGAGCCAGGAGAAAGGAATGGTAGATAGTCTTATGTTATGGTCAGGGATACAAAATCACTATGGCTAGATAAGTTTGAATCAACTCCCTGCATCCTCAATCTCTATCTTGGCTATTCATGTGCACCTGAGATCTGCCTGATGTTCAGTGGGTCTCCCTCCAACAACATATGTGTCTGCCTGCCCACACTAGGGGGCTGCTGGTCCCATCCTCCCCCTCCACCCTCACCATGGGAGGGTCCACACCATGAGCTAGTGAGCCTTCCTCACTTTCTTCTGCCATGACAATGGTACCAGAGAAGCACTGGGGTCATCTACCTTTCATCCCTCATCCTCACCATGTGACCAAACCATCTGTTCTTCCTATCATCTGCTTCCCTCATGACATCCTTAAAATCCCTCACTGGTTCTGGGCTGCAGTTTGCAACACTGAAAAATGGACTCCCTGAAAAAAAAATACCAAAGAAATTAATCAATCCACAAGGCAGCAATAAATATTAGGATAAAGCAAAATGACTGAAAAATGCGAGAAAATGAAAGATAAGTGATATTTTTTTTTAAATGACCTGGAGAACAAGCCAAGGATTTATTTAGGAACCACTGAACTCTTGAAAACAATGTTTTTTTTTTAAAAAGCTTAAGTCAATATATTTCAAGAAATCATGAATAAAAGCCATCTGG
The DNA here is from genome assembly GCF_037893015.1 of Macrotis lagotis. Classification (NCBI taxonomy): domain Eukaryota; kingdom Metazoa; phylum Chordata; class Mammalia; order Peramelemorphia; family Peramelidae; genus Macrotis; species Macrotis lagotis. The sequence continues at coordinate 79,894,563 of NC_133666.1, forward strand.
ATCTGTTAGAACCAAATAAACAAAATACATATTGAAAGAATTCATCCTTCATTTTCTGAAAGAAAAAGTCTCAAGGATGTAAAAACAAAAATTCAGAGCTCCCCTGCTAGCAAAATTACTCTAAGTACTAAAAAGACACAAGTGAAATACCCAGGTACTACAGTGAGGATCATACAAGAGATGGAAGTTTCTTCCAAAAATGAAAGGAAATTTAGGATACAATATTCTCAAAGGAAATATATGTGAGACAAAGACAAATTACAATATTTTTAGATTGCATAATCACGCAGGCCCTTTAACAGAATACAGGATTCCTGATGAAAAGATTTGAGCTTAGTGGGATTTCTAAAATGCAAATATAATAGTACAGCAAAATCTAGAAAAGTAAATTTTTTGAAGGAATTGATGATCTAGATTCTAACAAAAGGAAAAGATATAAGGGTCCCTTCAAAGCCTAAATACTGCAAGGAGTGATGAGGAAGTTAAATAAGAAAAACACAGAGGACCCTTGGGGTATGCATTGATATTCTTCTGAGGGTTTTAAAGAGAGAAAAGAGAAAGAAGTAACTATTGTGGAAAGGAAGGAGTCAAACTTGCTTTTTCTCATAACTGATGTTAGGAAGAATAAATGCAAGGGGCAGCCAGGTGGCACCGTGAAGGAGGAGGAGGAGGAGGAGCAGGAGGAGGAAGAAGTCCTGGGGAAATAGGCAACACAGGAACACCATTTTAATATGGATCAGATAAAAGATGAACACTGACACATACAGGTTTGGTATAGAGATATAGCAGACTCTACAGGGTTACAAGGTGGGGGTAGGAAGAAGGGCTAGATATGAAGGATAACACTGGGGAAGAAAAGTGCCACAAGTGAAACAAATTTCTTGATCCTGAAAGGTTGGTTAAAGGGGAGGGGGGGCAGAGAAAGAACAGAATACTATGTAAGGAGGGCTACCTTAGATTTCCTCTTAGAAAATGGGGAATAGGGTGGCTAGGTGACAAAGTGGATAGAGCACTGGCCCTGGAGTCAAGAGGACCTGAGTTCAAATCCCACCTCAGACACTTAAAAATTACCTAGCTGTGTGGCCTTGGGCAAGCTACTTAACCCAATTGCCTTGCCAAAAAAAAAACAAAAAACAACCAAACTAAAAAAAGAAAGGAAACTGGGGAATAGCTAAACAAATTGTGGCATATGAATGTAATGGAATACTATTGCACTGTATTATTTTTTTAAGTTTTTTTTTTTTTTTTTTGTAAGGCAAATGGGGTTAAGTGGCTTGCCCAAGGCCACACAGCTAGGTAATTATTAAGTGTCTGAGACCGGATTTGAAGCCAGGTACTCCTGACTCCAGGGCCAAGCTTTGTCCACTGCACCACCTAGCCGCCCCTATTGTACTATATTATTTCAGAGAATCTTGGATGATAGGAACTGGCAGAGAATGAAATGAGGAGGACCAGAGGATCAATTTATAAAAGTACAACAACGTTCAAGAATTTTTTAAATTCTGAACTTAAATAATAGAAAAATAGCATTTTCATGCACAAAAAAATACAAAAAAGATGTCATAGGTGAACCATAAATTTACATTACATATGGCTGGCTTTTTATAAAGTATAGAATAAATTCTACACATTACTTTCAAAAATGCCTTGCTCACCTCTGCTTCCTTTTGCACAGCTATTTTTATCCTCTGTACATATTTAAAGACATTTAAAGGATTCTCTTGTATTTTTGACATTAAGACTTTCACCCCATGATTCCCCCCCCACATACACATTGAAAAGAGAGAAAGAAAAAACCAGTATGAATGCAAAAATGAATTCACACAATGGCCATGCCCCAAAATGTCTCTCTAGCCCTCCCTCTGGGCAGGTAGGTAACCTGCTTCAACAAAGGTACTTAAAAAAAACATGGTTATAGCATTGATCAGTTCCTGAGGCTTTCAATATTTTTATTTAAAGAAAATGACACAAATTTCAATTTGAAAGAATTTCTACTTAATACCCAATGGATCACTTTACAAGAAAAACTACTTTCTTCCACTTCTATTCTCTCTTAGGATGTAACACATAAAATAAGCCTCACCCCTTTGGAGAATTAGCCTGAATAAACTATAGGGAAAGAAATGTGTTTGTCTTTTCCAAACTAGCTGCAAACTGTATTGCATAGTAACGTCACAATTTTTCATGGAAGACAGAAGATTTCACTCTTTTCCTTTAAAAATTGAATTCAAGTGACACTGAACATCCATTTGCTTTGCAATATCAATGAAACCAGACTTAGGGATAAATACCTCTCATCTCTCACCTTCAAACACACACACACACACACACACACACACACACACACGCACAAACACAAACACACACAAAAACACACAAATAAATCATCAGACAGCCCAAAATACCTTTTCTAAGATCATTAGATCATTTCCCTGAATTTGTCTATTTCTTTTAGTTAAATACAGACCAGGAACTAAGGAAAGGCAAGACTTGGCTTAATGTTTAAAACTATGTACATATTCATACATCAAGTTCCCCCTCCCCACAAAGTCTGCTGGATACCCCAAAGTATTCAGACAGGCTTCTCTAGAAACAATAATTAGAAAAGCTTTCCATGGCTCTTCCCAAAACTGGTCAAGAACAAGACAAGTAGGAGGTGGGTGAGAGACAAACTTTCCTCCTGCACCCACTTGGGGGGGGGGAAAAAGACCCTTTCCCACTGCAATCAATTTATCAGCTGTCTAGTTTATCACATTTGGGATTTTTAAATGATAATTTTTAAATTTACCAACTAAAAATGTGCCCATTAATTGACCACTTGCCTTCATCTCCCTGGAGATGTGGCTGGTTAGTCCCCATTCACATCTTCCTCCTGCTTCTCTCAGGTAGATGCTTGAAAAATTAGGAACTGATTTTCACAAAGGACACAAACAATTCATCCCACCAGGCCATTTGCTCCCTTCAGCATGGGCCTCCTAGTTTTCTTACCTCCTGGGAACTGGAAATCCCACTTTTCCCCCTTCAAATTTCCCCCTTTTTGTCATAACAAAAGCTGGCCCCAAGGGCATCAACTTTCAGGCCAGCCCACTCTGAATGAAGGGGCTCCACACAACGCCCCCCTCCACCCATTGCCATTTCCCTATCAAGACAACCAAGACAAGGATGGGGACAGAAACTTACTCTTTGCTTCTTTCTCCCAAAGATTCCTGCAGATGGACCCATCCCAATCTGGTGGACTCCCGGTTGCTCTTTGTGATGAATCAGATCCTAACTCCTAAATAATTTTTCCTCAATCTCATTGCCTCCCCAAACAAAATTCTATTACATTCACATTGAAGTCATTAAACAATAAAATTTAACATTTCTCCAGGTCTACCTGGCACCCCAACCCTTTTCCCCTTTCAGTTTCTTAGTCAGATTCTACACATTCTGGTTAGAGTCCATAATTTTTTTTTTTTTTTCGAATGGTTAAATCTGGTCCAGGAGTTGGGCTGGGAAATTATCGGATTCTAGTGAAGAGATTGAGGGCACATGCAGATTTCTTTTCTGAATGAGTTTTACGAAAAACGTTCCAAAACCTCAGCCTCTTATCTCCAGACACTGTAAATATGGTCTGGCCATCAGGAGACAATGCCATATACAGAAGTCGATAGCTGTGACCTGGGAGTTTGGCTACCTCATTCCTGGAAGGGTATTTCCAGATGATGATGTGGTTTTCTGAGTAGCCGTGAGTACTGACCATCTCATTGTCTTGCTTGGACCAGGCCAGATTGCACACTTGGGAACCCGTATCAATGCACTGGAGGGGATGCCCCCTCAGGATATTCCAGAATTGGATGCAGCAGTCGACTGAACCACCTCCCGATGCCAACAGGCCATGCTGGTGGGGAGACCACACGAGGGCTTTCACAGCTGCCTTATGATTGGTGTACTGCTGGAATGGCTTTAAACTATGAGAATTCCAGATTTGGAGCCTGTTGACATTTCCACCGGAGGCCAGCATTTGGTGATCTGGGGACCACCTCAGTCCACATACCTCCTGCTTGTGGCCTTTCAGCTTGCGTTGAGAGTGCGGGGAATTTAGCCAGATGTCTCTCTGGAGGATCTATCGGTCTCTGCTCCCTGAAGAAATCTCGTCCCCATTCCAGGCCAATGAACTGACCCTGTCTGTGTGGCCCTGTAGTGTAGTCACATTCTTTTGACTTGTCACGTCCCAGATCTGCACAAAGCCACCAACAAGAAGCCTCTTTCATACCAGTTCACTGAGGTCACAAAGTCATCTTCCCCAAAGAGGTCACACAGTTTAAATATCTGGCTTGTAGTAGCATTCCACAGGTAAACACAGGTGCCCAGGCCCACTGTGATGACACTGAGCCCAGACCAATCCAGCAGGTTCAGGTCGTAGTCATCACAGAGGTCAGGGGCCTGGAGGATGTTGAATGGCTTTTTGGAGATGTTCCTGGTGAACTGCCACATGGATGTTAGTAAGGTCTGACTTTCGTTGCTGAGAGGTGAGAAAGCATAGGGTAAGACTTCACTGTCAGGGTTGTAGCTCCTATGGGACACGTTATATGAGTAGGTGAAAAGATTCTTTTTATTCTAGTCAAGATACAGCTCTTGGTCTTCTGTTTTGGGATCCTGGAGTTTCTTGATCCCTGCTCCCAGCAGCTTCAACAGGGCAGAATAAATGAGTTCACTTTTTTTGCTACCCTAGTTAGGATCATTGGTTTGGGGTGTCAGACTGAGAGGTCTCTCAGAGTCATACTTGCTATAGAAGTGCAGGCCCCAGGTGGCTCCAGCCCTAGAGGGAATGAAGCGGTCCCCAGATATGTTGGAATGAGATGCGGAATAAATGGGTAGTGACAGATTCAAGCTCATCTTGGCCCCAAGATAGTACTAATTCTCCAGGGACCAGATGAACACACAGTCTCTGATAAACTCAGCTCAAGTCCAAAGTGACCCCTGCCATTGTGGAAGGTCAGACAGATAGAGAAAAACACACTAGTGGCCTTTAGAGAGTCTTGTGGGACAGTATTCTTTTGATATGGGTCTGTGGAGATGTGATGCCTCTTGGTGGCTCAAAACTAGAAAGGAAGGTCAAGGCTAGTCTGGGAAGAAAAGAATTTAGGTTAACGGTAGAGAACAGGAGGCAAGGAATGAAAGGTACATACCAGAGTCAACACGAATGGGATGGGGATGTCTCAACAAGACAGGAGATCTCAGACTTTTGGCCAAAGTCAATTTGATAGAAGAATTTTCAAGGGAATTCAGACCTGAGGAGAAAGAGTAAGATCAGTCTAGGACAGGGCTGTGGTCACAGGTGACCCATAGGGCGATTTTATGTGGCCCAGTTTTAGGTTTACTAAATGCTTTAGTAAATGTAGACGGACTACCACAGAGTTCTCCCTAAAATGGCAAATCAAATTATTTTAGCTATTGTTTTAATAAAAATTTTAAAAGTAAGCTTGCACATCCCTTGTCTAGGAGAAATAATGCCTGGGGATGACTTGGGGATGGTCATGGTCAGACTCTGATTGGAGATGTCTTTCAGCATCTTGGGATATGGGAAAGGCCAGAGCAGAACAACCTCAGAATGGGAACACTAGGGCACATGGACAAGCTCAGTCTAGGAGAAGACTATTCTTTGGAACATGTTCTTTAAGCAAATGTTTGGGTTCAGTGTAAGAGAAGATGCCTCTCCGAGGTCTGTCCGTGGAACAGGAGTCTGGGGCTCTGACCACATTCAGATCCTGATCGCAGTCTAGGAACCCCATAGAACAGCAGGGCACCCCCCACCCTCAGCCCCATGGCAGATGGGTGCGCTTGTGGTCATTCAAAGACCAGGAAGGAAGACGGAGATTACTCATGGAGATACTTGTGGGGGAGTGTCCCAATAACACTCAAAAGCTCAGGAAGCACCCCAGAACCAAGCACAAGCTGGAGAAATGAGAAAACATAGAATAAGGAGGAACATTATTGAGAAATACATTGTCCATGATACAAAGAAGGATCAAAATACTCAATCTGAAGATGAGGAAGTACAACCTCTTGCATCTAAAGACTCCCAAGAAAAAAAATGAAATTGGGCTCAGGCTATGACAGAGCTCAAAAAAGACTTTGAAGATCAAGTGAGGGAGACAGAAGAAAAATTGGGAAAAGAAATGAGAGAGATGCAAAAATAAGTCAATAGCTTAGGCAAGGAGATTCAAAAAACTGCTGATGAGAATAACATGTTAAAAACCAGCAAAGGTCATAAGGATAAAACAGTTCAAAAAAGTAATTGAAGAGAAGAATGCTTTAAAACTCAGATCAGACCAGATAGAAAAAGAGATAAGAAAGCTTGCTGAGGAAAACAAATCCTTCAGATGCAGAATGGAACTGAGGGAGGCTGCTAATTTTTTTTTTGTTGTTTTTGCAAGGCAAATGGGGTTAAGTGGCTTGCCCAAGGCCACACAGCTAGGTAATTATTAAGTGTCTGAGACCAGATTTGAAGCCAGGTACTCCTGACTCCAGGGCCAGTACTTTATCCACTGTGCCACCTAGCCGCCCAGGCTGCTAATTTTATGAGAAAGCAAGACACAATACTTCAAAACCAGAAGAATGAAAAATTAGAAGAAAATGTGAAACATCTCGTTGAAAAAAACGACTGATCTGGAAAACAGATTCAGAAAAGAAGATTTAAACATCCCTGGAATACCTGAAAGTCATGAGCAGGAAAAGAACCTTGATATCATTTTTAAAGAATTGCTACAGGAAAATTACACAGTTATCCTAGAAGCAGAGGGTGAAATAGAAATGAAGAGAATCCACCGATCTCCCCTGGAAAGAGATCCAAAAAAATCCAACCCCCCAGGAAAATTATAGCCAAGTTCCAGAATTTCCAAGTCAAAGAGAAAATATTACAAGCAGCCAGAAGGACACAGTTCAAATATCGTGGAGCTGCAGTCAGGATCACACAGGACTTAACAGCAACCACATTCAAAGCTCACAGAGCTTGGAATATTATATTCCTGAAGGCAAAACAGCACAGAAAGCAACCGAGAATCAACTACCCAGCAAAACTGAACATCCTCTTCCAGGGAAAAAGATGGACTTTCTTTTTTTTTAATTTTTTTATTCTCATTTTGTACAAATTTTTTTTACATTAACAAAATGATCTTGTTTAAGAGTAAACGAAATACCCCCCCCCCCGAAATGTAGACTTGCTTGAACGATAAAGTAAAGGAGAGAGAAAATAAATAAAATTAAAAAATAATAATAACAATTGTGAGTATGGCCAGGTGGTGCAATGGATGAAGCACGAGCCCTGGAGCCATGAGCACCCAAGCCCACATTCAGCCCTGTAGACCCAAAAATCACCCAACTGTGTGACATGCAAGACACCCGTTCCCCACTGCCCTGCAAAAACTAAAAGGAAGAAATAAAAGACCCAAAATAAAAAAGAATAGTAATAATAGTAGGGGTGGCTGGGTGGCAGACAGAGCACTGGCCCTTTAGCCAGGAACACCTGAGTCCAAATCTGGCTTCAGACAACCAACAATCACCCTGCTATGCGTCTCCAAGCAGGCCACCCAGCCCCATTTGCCCTGCACCTTGCCACAAATAATAATAATAAAAAATGTTCTTCAGTCTTTGGTCCAACACCAACAACTCTTTCATGGGTCGATCACATTATTTATGGTAAGTCCATTGCAAAAGTTACTTCCATATTTTTCCAATGTTGCCATTGCTGATCGCGACTCCCTCCTTTCTTATTTCTCTACTACCATGTAACTATAATTTCTCTCCTTTCACTCTGACTCTGCTGTAGGGTAGCTGAGTGGCGCAGCAGACAGAATCCTGGTCCTGGGGCCAAGAGTCCCTGAGCCCCCATACCATCCCTTAGGTCTAGCATCCACCTGGCCCTATGGTCCTTGACTGGCCTTCCAATCCCAAACCCTTGCAAGAAGTGAAAAAGAAAATGTGTTATATCTGAACACTCTCCCACCATGGGCCATCCTCTCCATCACTCACATCCGCCCCTTCCCCGTCCTCCCCCTCCTTCTCACTGCAGATGTCTAAACCCATTGAGCATATATGCTGTTTCCTCTCCTAGCCACCTCTGACCAGAGCAAAGTTTGCCTCATTCCCCCTTGCCTCCCCCTTCCATATCTTTGCAATAGCTCACTGTAATGAAGAAAATCTTATTATATGAAATATCTTGGCCCATTCCCCCTCTCCTTTTTCTTTCTCCCATTACATTTCCCCTTTTTTCTATTGACTCCATTTTTATACCATATTTTATCTTTGAATTCAGCTTTCTCCTGTGCTTCATCTATAGAAGCTCCTTCTACCTGCTCTATTTACTGCGAAGGTTCATATGTGAGTATTATCAGTGTCATTTTTCTATGCTGGAATACATGCAGTTCATCATCATTAAGTCCCTCATATTTTCCCCTTCTCCTCCACTCTCTATGCTTCACCTGAGTCCTGTATGTGAATATCAAACCTTCTGTTCACCTCAGGCCATTCCAAAAGGAACATTTGAAATTCCCCTGGTTCATTGAAAGTCCATCTTTTTCCCTGGAAGAGGACATTCAGCCTTGCTGGGTAGTTGATTCTTTGCTGCATTCTAAGCTCTTTTGACTTCCGGGATATTATATTCCAAGCCCTATGAGCTTCCAATGTTGTTGCTGCTAAGTCCTGTGTGATGCTGACTGCAGCTCCACGATATTTGAACTGTGTCCTTCTGGCTGCTTGTAATATTTTCTCTTTGACTTGGAAGTTCTGCAACTTGGCTATAATATTCCTGGGGGGTTGGGGTTTTTTTGGATCTCTTTCCAGGGGAGATCAGTGGATTCTCTCCATTTCTATTTTGCCCTCTGTTTCCAGGATAACTGTGTAATTTTCCTGTAGGAATACTTTGAAAATGATTTCAAGGCTCTTTTCCTGATCATGACTTTCAGGTATTCCAATAATTTTTAAATTAGCTTTCCTAAGTTTGTTTTCCATATCAGTTATTTTTCAATGAGATATTTAATATTTTCTTCTAATTTTTTATTTTTTTGGTTTTGAAGTATTGATTCCTGATTTCTGGTAAATTCATCAATCTCCCTGAATTCTATTCTTTGTCTGAAGGATTTGTTCTCCTCAGAGAGAATTCTTATCTCTTTTTCCATCTGGCCAGTTTTTTATTTTAAAGCATTCTTCTCCTCAATAACTTTTTTGAACTGTTTTATCCATTTGACATAAGCTGGTTTTGAGCATGCTATTTTCTTCAGCATTTTTTTTTGGATTTCCTTGACTAAGCTGCTGACTTCATTTTCATATTTTTCCTGCATCTCTCTCATTTCTTTTCCCAATTTTTGTTCTAACTCCCTCATTTGATTTTCAAAGTCTTTTTTGAGCTCAGTCATAGCCTGAGTCCAATTTCTGTTTTTCCTGGAGTCTTTAGATGCAGGAGCTTGTGCTTCCTCATCTTCAGACTGAGTGTTTTGAACCTCCTTGGGCTCATTTGCAAAATATTACTCAATGGTGTTCCTCTTGTTTCTCTGCTTACTCATTTTCCCAGCCTGAGCCTGGTTTTGGGGTGCTTCCTGAGCTTTTGGGACACTCCCACAAGGGTCTCAGTGTGTGAGGCTTGTCCTCCCTCCTGGTCTATGAATGACCATATGCCAGCCTCTGCCACGGGGCTGAGGTGGAGGGGGCCCTGCTGTTCTATGGGGGGGCCTAGACTGAGATCAGGATCTGAATGTGGTCAGAGGCCCAGAGTCCAGTTCTGGGGTAGAGGATAGACTTCTGCAGTGTCTGTCTTCACTATCCTCCCTCAGCTCAATGGGCTGATGCCCTGGAGGCTTCGACTTACTAGCTCCACCTGCTTCTGTTTCCAGATCAGGGCTGCAGAAAGACCATGCTGCTCGCTGTGTGCCCTGAGGGCTAGGCTCCATGTGCTCACTCTGGTGGAAGTCCCTGCTGTTCCCCCACTTTGTGCCTGGTGCTCCCCCGGGCGTAGCTCAGGAGACTCCCCCACTGCTGTGAGCCATGGCTCCTAGCACCCTGTGGCTGCCTCCGGAGGCAGAAGTTCTTTTGCTCTGGTGGGCGGCCCCTCCCACCCCGGGGGGCACAGCCTTTCTGCTCTTTTCCAGGTTACCTTGAGTAGGAGAACTGCCTCCCTGGGACCCTCTGTGGGTTCTGTATCTCAAAAACTAAGTTAGAGTCCTTAGCTTATGAGTTTTAACAGAGAGCACCTAAGACTCGATCCTTTCTTGTCACGATCTTGGCTCCGCCCCCCCAAAAGGTGGACTTGTAATGAACCAAGGGAATTTCAAATGTTCCTTTTGTAAATGGCCAGAGCTGAATAGAAAGTTTGATCTTCAAATACAAGGCTCAGATGAAGTATAGAGAGTTGAGCAGAAAGGGAAAATATGAGGGACTTAATGATGATGAACTACATGCATTCCTACATAGACAACTGACACTGATAATACTCATATGAAGCTTCTCATTTAATAGAGAAGGTAGAAGGAGCTTTTATAGATGAAGCACAGGAGAGAGCTGAATTTGAAGATATAATATAGTGTAAATTTGGAGTCAATGACTAAAAGGGAAATGTCATGGGAAAAAGAAAAAGGAGAGGAGGAATAGGCTAAGATATTTCCTATAATAAGATTTTTTTTTTATTTCAATGAGCTATTGCAATGATATGGAAGTGGGGAAGGCAAGGGGGAGGTTGCTAGGAGAGGAAACAGCATACATACTCAATGGGGTATAGACACCTAGCATAAGAAGGAGACAAAGGTGGCCGGGGTAAGGGGGGCATGTGAGAAATGGAGGAGAGGATGGACTGTGCTGGGAGAGTGGTCAGATATAACACATTTTCTTTTTTACTTCTTGCAAGGGTCTGGGATTGGATGGCCTGTCTGGGACCATAGGGCCGGGTGGATACAGGGTCTAAGGGATGATATGTGGGCTCAGGGCCTCTTGGCTCAAGGGCCAGGGATCTGTCTGTTGCTCCACTCAGCTACCCTACAGCAATTTAAGAAGAGGGACAGAGCGAGAGGAGAGGGAAAATATAGTATATGGTAGTGGTAAAGGTACGAATGGAGGGAGTTACAATCAGCATTGGCAATGGTGGAAAATTATGGAAGTAGCTTTTGTGATAGATTTATCATAAAGAATGTGATCCACCTGGGAGAGAGCTGAAGGTGTTGGAACACAGATTCAAGCACATTTATCATCATCATCATCATCATCATCATCATCATCATCATCATCATGGGGGGGAGTTGCAGGGGAAATGGGGCTGTGTGGCTTAACTGGGGCCGCACAGCTGGATGATTATTGGGTGTTAGGTCCTGGATATAGGCTAAGGTGCTCCTGGCTCTAGGGCTGTTGTTCTGTCTACTGCGCCACCTGGCAGTACCTATTATTATTTTTAATTTTTTTCTCTTTACTTTATTCCTCATGCGGGTCTATTTGGGGAGGGATGGGGTATTATGCTTACTCTTGAGCAAGATTATTTTAGTAATGTATAAGAAAACATGATTTGTACAAAAATAAGAATAAATATATAAATAAAATTTTTAAAAAAGAGGAGATGCTTCTTAGGAGATTAAACTGGGAAAAGGTAAGTCTCTGGGACAGTCAGAGATCGGTCTGAATAAAGAATACGAAAGATTTATTATGGGTCTTCTATGGGCAGGTACTGGGCAAAGTGCTTGGGATGTATGACCTCATGGTGGGAAGAAAATGTCACTGAGGAGCTTAGGCCTGGGAAGGATGCTGTAGGTCAGCAAGGGAGGAAAGGCCTCCCAGATACTGATTTAGTGAAGAATAGCAGGCAAAGAAGGATACTCACAGGTGGCAGATCAAATGAGCCTTCCTCAGGGAGAGAGCTGCAGACAAGGTGGTGCTGGAGGTCCTCAGATCTTGAGCTGGCCAAGGTCAGTCTGCGTGGAAACTCCTTTGTCACCTCACCCCTGGGGACAATGAACAACATCGGTCTCAGAGAGAAATCTGGAACTATGTCCAAAGGTTGAAAAAAATGACCATAGCCTTTGATCCAGGAATACCCAATATTGGGTCTATACCTTGAAGAGATGATGAAGAAGGGTAAAAACAATATTTGTACAAAAATATTTATAGGAGCCCTGATTCTGGTGGGAAAGAATTGGAAATCAAGTAAATGTCCTTCAATTGGGGAAAGGCTTAATAAACTGTGGTATATATACGGAATGGAACACTATTGTTCTATTACAAACTAAGAGGGATGAGAATTCGGGGAAGCCTGCAGGACTTTGCATGAACTGATGCTGAGCAAGGTGCACAGAATCAGAAAACACTGTCCACCCTAACAGCAAGCAGCATGGGGGTAATGATCTACCTTGATGGATTCGTTCATTCCATCAGTGCATAATCGGGGACTATCTGGGGCTCTCTGCAATGGAGAATGCCCTCTGTATCCAGAGAAACAACTGTGGAGTTTGAACAAACAGCAAGGACTATTACCTTTAGTTAGCAAAAAAAAGCCTGATATTTTATTTTTTTTGATGTTTTTTTTGCAAGGCAATTGGGGTTAAGTGGCTTGCCCAAGTGAAAACAGCTAGGTAGTTATTAAGTGTCTGAGATTGGATTTGAACCCAGGTACACCTGACTCCAAGGCTGGTGCTTTATCCTCTATGCCACCTAGCTGACCCAGACCTGATATCTTATTGTGTGATCTTGTTATCTCTTATACTTTATACTTCCTTCTTAAGGATATGATTTTTCTTTCATCACAGTTAATTGGGATCAATGTATACCATGGAAACAATACTAAGACTGACACATTGCCTTCTGTAGCAGGTGGGGGGGGGAGTAAGATTAGGGGAAAAACTGTGAAACTAAAAATGAAATATTTTTTTAAAAAAATGAATTATCAAGACTAGATATTCTACACCACTTGGGGAAGGGAATAATCATTTATTATGAGTTTATAGTGTATCTAACCTAAACTAAGCTCTTTGACCACCCTTGGTCTCTGATAGGTAGATCCTTTTTAGGGGTTTGGGTCTCAGGGAAAAGTTAAGGCAATAACAAGGGGCTCATGACCTGTCAAGAGAGGTCAAAGTCAACCTGGGGGCAGGGGAGCCATCGAGGTCTTGGCCTAACAAGGCTGAAAAGGAAAAGAGAGAACATTACTCAGCAGAGGCAGAAGAAATGAGGCTTCCTCGGGGAGAGAAGGCGGTGCTGGGCGTCCTCAGGCTGGACAGGTTGGCCCCCAGTCCGCCAGAGGACAGAGACCCAGACCAGTGTGATCCTGGGGTCTCGGGACTGGGCTGGATGGGTCAGGTCAGTCTCAGAGCGGAGCCCCCGGGGACAGCTTGCAGCAGGGGAAGCGCCCGTGTTCGGGGCCTCCGTGCTCTGGGCCGGGGCTAGACAGCTGCCCAATCTCATCTCCTGGGGGGGCGCTGCCTCTTGGAAGTTCGGGGCGCGGGTGGCTGTCCAGGTCACGCTGAAGGCCCGTTTCCGGAAGGGGAAGCGGCTCTAGGGGTCCGGTCTGGAGACACCGGCCCACGTCAGGCTTTGGCTGTCGACCGGCTCTCAGCCTTCGGAGCGGTCCGAAGGGCCCCGCATGGAGGTCCAGGTGGGGGCAGGGCTCCCCAAAAGGCCAGTGGGAGGACGAGGGCCTTCCTTGGAGGGCGGCCCTCGGGGGGATCGGGGCGAGGGCTGGGGCGGTACTCACGGAACGGGGCTCAGCGGGCGCACGGTCCGGCGGAAGTCGGGCCGGAGAGGCCCGGCGGCCACGAGCAGCTGGAGGCGGGAGAACACCAGAGCCACCCCCCGCTCACCGGGGGTGCCCGCGGGGCTACGCGCCCACCCCCGAGACCAACTCTGCAGGCCCACTTACCACTTACCCACCCACGAGGGTGGTCGACTGTGAGAAGGCCGACCGTTGGGCAGTGGGCGTCCAGCCAAGATCTAGGCGCGTGGTAGGGTGGGGCAGGCACGGGGACGGAGTGCCGGTGCAGGGGCCGGCGGCGCGTAACCGTCCTCCTCCTCGCCAGAGGGTGCTTCCGGGCATGGCACTCAGGGGGCGGGGCCTCCTCTGACCCCGCCCCCGTCCCCACAGCGCCCCCAGAGTCCAAGAGAGCAATGGCGCCAGAGATGACAGAGAGGCCCGGCCAAAGGCAGGATGGGAGTCCGGCCCGGGAGCGGCGGAGCCGCAGGGACACAGGGGCGGGGCGGGGGCCGCAGAACCGTGGCCGCCTGGCTAAACCGTCATGGAATGATGTCCAAGGAATGATGGTGGCCAAGCCTGGCCCTGGGCCAAGCAAGCACGTTGCTGCTCAGGCTAAAATCGGGCTAGACGGCTCCCCACCAGGCTGATGGAGGAGCACTCAGAAGAGTCTTCCTCTGGCTTCTCAGCTCAGGGAGCTTCCGGGCTGCGGAGTTTTAGCGTGCCATGGCCTAGGTTTGTAGACAGAAGGGGCTAATGGACACCCAAAGATTTCAGAGGGACAGAAGGCAGGACACACTCTTCCCCAGCAGCAGATCTAGACCCTCTCATCTAGCTGGAGGGCTCCGCATCCTGCAATGAGCCTGCTTTGGACCATTTGGGGCAGGGCTGATGGCTCAGCTCCGTTCAGGGCTCTGGAGGCTCAGGCCTGGATTGAGCCTTTGGGGAGGGCCCTGAAGGAGGCCTAGGGCCTAGGGCCACGCAAGTCAGGACAAAAGATGACTTTGGGGGCTCAATAAACACTGGGTTGACGACTCAATTTGATCCTACCTCTGTTCCATCGACCTGTTTTCCTATTTGACTGCAGCCAAGTGGTTTGAATCATTACTGCCTTGTAATCTAATGTGAGGACTGAAAATACCCCGCTCTCCAAATTTTGGTCCCGTTTTTCGTTATTTCCCTGGATATTCCAGACATTTGGGGCTTCCAAATGAATGGTGTAAATCTATCTATTTCTGTAAACAATCTCTTTGGTAGCTTGATAGATATAATGAAAATGGACATCTTTAGTCATCTTGTCACTTCAATTATCACTGGTATGACCAGCTACAGATACTGCTGATAATTGGAAAAGGACAGCCACTACTCCCAAGAGGCAATGAAAGCCTAGATCTTGGGAGTGGCCAGATGGAGGTGATAGCTCCTTGAATATCAGTTCCTTCCTCCCCCACTGGTTGGCAAGGTACACACACTTCCCTACCATGACCTGAGAAGGGATAGGAAACAGATCTGAGTAACTTGGATCACCTCCCTCAAATTACCTCCTACCGGCCCCAAAGAGACCATGGGGCTCCCCAGATGACTCAGCATGCTTGCTGATCCCCACTCTTAGAACTGTGGAAAGTATTGACCATCATAAGGCCAGATCCACTGCAGAAGGAAGGGCAGCAGATGACATCACCACATGCCACCCCAGGAGGTGCTGAGATACAGACAAACTGGGAGGTAGATGAGAAATTCTCCTGCCGACTGGAAAAACCACAAAGGGAGCCCTGGCCAGGGCAGCTTTTCCACCACAAAAAGAGTAGTTCCAGTCGAGGGCATCCCCTCACCTACAGAGTCCCCAGGCAGATACTTTGGAGACTTGCTTCTTCCCTGGTGGCTGTTGCCAATGTCTATGGGTTCTGGGAGGACCCATTCTACTAAAATGTTCTAGTAGTCCAAGGGAGAACCGTGAACACTGATCTAAGTTGATGCCATCACAGCAGTTGCCCTGGCCAGCTTCGAGGGCTAACCCTTCCTGAGACCATGCCACCTTGCCAGGCGAGGCATCTGTACCACTGCCCATGTTTATCAGTGATACAAAGAAGGCTGTAAGCACAGGTAAACTTGTTACGTTTGCAGACGACAGAGCAGGGAGGGCAAGCTAACCCATAGGATGAGAATCAGGGTTCCAAAATCCAAGCAAGTTAGCACAATGGGCTCAATCTAAGCAAATGAACATTCATGGAGGATCAAGTTAAGGTACGGCTAGGTGGTACAGTAGACGGAGCACCAGCACAGGAATTAGGACAGTCTGAGTCGAAATCCGACATCAGACACTTAATAATTGCCTAGTTGTGTCACCTTGGGCAAGTTACATAACTTCATTGCCGGGCAAAGAAAAACTCCAAAAAAGGGAGGAGGGAAGGACAAGGAGCAAGGTAAAAAAAATTTTAAAATCTGACCTTTTACTTTAAAAATTAGAGTTGCCAACAGCAACTTGGGGGAAGAAACAAAAACCACAGCTTCTCTGAAAAAAACTCTAGGGTCTTCAGAGGATCCCAGGCGCCCTGTGAGTCAAGAATTTGGAGGGGCAGTCCATCAAAACTAATGGGCTCAAGAGTTGCTGGAAGAAAGGTCTGACTTTTAGAAATAAAGAGGGGTAGGTCTCCGTGTTCCCTGCCTGTTCAGGCCCCAGGGGAAGAACTGTGCTCTCTTCTGAGGGCCTCAGTGTACAATGGACACTAATCTTCTGGACAGGATCCAGAAGAGGCCACCAGGACGGCAAGGGCCTTGAGTACATGGCCCATGAGGATAGATGGAAGCAAATAGGGGTGTTCAGCTTGGGTTAAACTTGGAAAATAGGAGCATGGGGGAGCTCCCAGGCTAATGGGGGGAACCTGCTAATAACAGTTACAGGGAAGCTTCAGATGATGGCCACAGAGGAGGCCTGATGTGAAAAGGGAGAAGGAAACTTTTCCTGAAGCTGGGCCAATTGTAGCTGACTCAGGAAAAAAGGAAACCAGGGGAGGCAGAAGGCAAACATGGCATGAGGAAGAGTGATTTTTAAAAAAAGATTTTATTGATTTTGAGTTTTACAGTATTTCCCTCTGATCTTACTTCCCACCCCTCACCCCCCAAAACAAGGCAATTTGCCAGACTTTACATTGTTTCCGTGGTATTCACTGATCCAAATTGAATGTGATGAGAGGGAAATGTTATCCTTAAGGAAGAAATATAGAGTAAAAAAGATAGCAAGATCAAACAATATGTGATCAGGTTTTCATCTAAATTAAATGTAACAGTCCTTGGTCTTTGTTCAAACTCCACAATTCTTTCTCTGGATACAAATGGTATACTCCATCCCAGACAGTGCCAAATTGCCCCTGATTGTTGCACTGATGGAATGAGTGAATTCATCATGGCTGATCAATGGCCCCACATTGCTTGCTGTTAGAATGTATGGTGTTTTTCTGCTTATGTTCTTCTCATTCAGAATCAGTTCATGCAAATCCCTCCAGGCTTCCCTGAATTCCCATCCCTCCTGGTTGCTAATAGAACAATAGTGTTTTATGTCATACATATACTATAGTTTGCTAAGCCATTTCCCAATTGAAGGACATCTACCTAATTTGCAATTCTTTGCCACCACAAACAGGCTGCTATGAATATTTTTGAACAAGTGATGTTTTTACCCTCTTTTTTCATCTCATCAGAGCATAGACCCACTAATGCTACTTCTGGATCAAAAAGTATGCACACCTTTATTGCCCTTTTGGCGTACTTCCAAATTTCTCTCCAGAAAGGTTGGATGAGTTCACAGCTCCTCCAACAATGTATTAGTGTCCCAGATTTCCCACATCCCTTCCAATATTGATCATTGCCCTTTCTGGTCATATTCGTCAGTCTGAGAGGTGTGAGGTGGTATCTCAGAGAAACTTTAATTTGCATTTCTCTAATAAGAAAAGATTTAGAGCAATTTTTCATATGACTAAGGATTGCTTTGATTGCCTCATCTGTCAGTTGCCTTTGCATATGATTTAACAATTTGTCAATTGGGGAAATGGCTTTTGGAAAAAAAAAACAAATTTGACTTTGAGGTCACCTGGGAGCCATGGCTCATGGCAGCAGGGACAGTTTCCTGACTTATACCCAGGGAGCACTGGGCACAACTTAGAAGATCAGTGAATGGTACCTCTGCCATAGCGAGCCCATGAAGCCAGTGCTCAGGGAACTCAGTTAGCATCAGCTGCTTCAGGGCCAATGCAAGAACCAGAAGCAAATGGAGCCCTTAAGAAGGAGGCCCCAGGCAACTGAGACTTATGTACTAAGCCTAGATATGGGACTGCAGAGAGTCTTCTAAGGTCTGTCCTCTGTACCTGTGACAGGACACTGGAGCTCTGACCACATTCAGATCCTGAGCACAATCTAAGACCCCATAGAACAGGGCCGCCCCACCTCAGCCCGATGGCAGAGGGGTGCACTTGTGGTTATTCTCAGGCCAGAAGACTGAGCTTCACACACAGAGATCCTTGTGGAGGGGTGTCCCAATAACACTCAAAAGCTCATAAAGCACCCCCAAACCAGGCACAGGCTGGGGAAATGAGTAAACAGAAGAAAAGGAATACCATCGAAAAATCTATTGTCTATGATCCCAAGAAGGATCAAAATACTCAATCTGAAGTGGAGAAAGTACAAGTTCCTGCATCTAAACACTGCAAGAAAAATGGAAATTGGGCTCAGGCTGTGACAGAGCTCAAAAAAGTTTGTGAAAAGCAAGTGAGGAGATAGAAGAAAAATTAGGAAAAGAAATGAGAGAGATGGAGGAAAACCATGAAAATGAAGTCAGCAGCTTAATCAAGGAGATCCAAAAAAATGCTGAAGAAAATGATATTTTAAAAACCACTATAGGTCAAATGGATAAAACAGTTCAAAATGTTATTGAGGAGAAGAATGCTTTAAAAAGCAGAATTGTCCAGATGTAAACAGAAATAAGAAAGCTCTCTGAGGAAATCAAATCCTTCAGTTGTAGAATTTAAGCAAAGGAAGTGGCTGAATTTACGAGAAATCAAGACACAATGCTTCATAATCAAAAGAATGAAAAATTAGAAGAAAATGTGAAATATCTAATTGAAAAAAAAACAACTGATCGTGAAAACAGATTGAGGAAAGATAATTTACAAATTATTGGTATACCTGAAAGTCATGATCAGGAATAGAACCTTGACATCATTTTTAAAGAATTCCTACAGGAAAATTTTCCAGATATCCTAGAAGCAGACAGCAAAATAAAAATGGAGAGAATCCACTGATCTCCCATGGAAAGAGATCCAAAAACACCAAACCCCAGAAATATTATACCCAAGATCCAGATCTCCCAAGTCAAAGAGAAAAAAATTACAAGAAGTCAGAAGGACACAATTCAAATATCATGGAATTGCAGTCAAGATCACACAGGACTTAGCAGCACCTACATCAAAGGCTCATAGAGCTTGGAATATAATATTCCTGAAGGCAAAAGAGCTCAGAATGCAACCAAAAATCAACTACCCCACAAAACTGAACACCATCTTCCAGGGAAAAAGATGGCCTTCCAATGAACCAGGGTAATTTCAAATGTTCCTGTTGAAATGGTCTGAGCTGAACAGAAAGTCTGATCTTCAAATACAGTTCTCAGGTTAAGCATAGAGAGTGGAGGAGAAGGGTCAAATGTGAGGGACATAATGATGATGAACTGCATGTATTCCTGCATTGAAAAATTATACTGATAATGCACATAAGAAACTTCTTATTTAATAGAGCAGCTAGAAGTAGCTTTTATAGATGAGGCACAGGAGAGAGTTGAATTTGAAGATATAATATATTGTAAAGATGGAGTCAATGGCTAAAAGGGAAATGTAATGGGAGTAAGAGAAAGGAGAGTTGGAATAGGCTAAGGTATTTCATATAAAAAGTTTTTTTTATTTTTATTACAATGAGCTATTGCAATGATATGGAAGGGGGAAGGTGCGAGGGAATGAGGGAACCTTCACTCTCATGAGAGGTGGCTCAGCATCGCAACAGCATATAGAGTATAGACACCTAGAGTAAGAACGAGGGAAGGGGAACAAGGGGAAGAGGAGGGTGTGAGTAATGGAGGAGAAGGTGGACCATGGGGGAGAGTTGTCAAATATAACACAGTTTTTTTTTTTACTTCTTGCAAGGGGTGGGGATTGGATGGCCTGTCCGGGACTACATGGCCATGTGGTTGCTGAGTCTAACGGGTGGTATGTCAGCTTGGGGCCTCGTGGCCCCTGGGCCAGTCATCTGTCTGCTATGCCAATCAGCTACCCTACATCTCTTTTAAGAAGTGGGACAGAGTGAAAGGAGAGAGAAACTATAGGGTATGGAAGTGGGGAAGAACGAATGGAGGGAGTTGCGATCCGCAATGACAACGGTGGAGAAATGTGGAAGTAGCTTTTGTGTTGGACTTATCGTAGAGGATGTGATCCAGCTGCAACAGTGTTGGTGGTGTTGGAACACAGACTGAAGCACATTTTGTATTAATATTGTTGTTATTATTATTATTATTATGATTATTATGCGATGGGCATTGCAGGAGAAATGGTGTTGGGTGTGTTGCTTGGCTCTGAACAGCTGAGTGATTGTTGAGTCTCTGAGACCAGATTTGCACCCAGGTGTTCCTGGCTCCAGGGCCTGTTTTCTGTCCACTGTGCCACCTGACCACTCCTACTATTATTATTATTATTATTATTATTATCATAAAGTTGTTTTCATTGTTGTTTACTTTTTCAGGGCAATGGGGTTGGGGTAGCTTGCCTAGGACTATACAGCTGGGTGATTGCTGGGTGTCTGGGGCTGGATTTGGGCTTGGTGCTGCTGGCTCCAGGGCTGGTGCTCTGTTCACTGTGCCACCTGGCTGCCCCTATTATTATATTTTTAAAATTTTAATTTCAATTTTTTTCTCTTTCCTTTATTGCTCATGAGGGTCAATATTTTTTAGGGGAGGGGTATTCTGTTTACTCTAAGGAAGAATATTTTAGTAATGTATAAGATAATCCTTTGTAGAAAATTAAATTTATTAATTAATTAAGAAAAAGAAAAAATATGGTTCATAGTCTGCAGCAGAGTGAGTGCATGGTAATAGCATTTAACCTGAACCTACAGTAGCAAAAGCAATTGTGAGAAATTGTTTGAGTTGGGTTTTTTCTCCTAGTAATCCCATTCCCCTCCACAACCTATTAATTTGAATAAACCTTTTTCCTTTGGGAAAAGAAAGTTTGATTCAGTTCTCTGAATATACCAGAAATGAGTCCTTCGTCAGAAACATTAGTTTTAAAATTTGTTTCCCAGTTTACTACATTTCTTTTGACCTTGATTACAGTGTTTTTTTCTATGGAAAAGTTTTTTTATTTAATGTAATCAAAATCATCTTGTTAATTTTTAGTGATGTTCTCCATCTGGGAAGTGTAAACTCGACATGGAAGAGGCATGAGATGGAGTACCTTATTTAAGGAACATGCAGGAGGGCAGAAACACTGGTTTGAGGATAACATGGGGTGAAAGACGATTGGCACGGTGGGGCAGACGATCAGCCATGATGGGCCTTGAACCCCCAAAGGGACTATTCTGTTTTATCTCAGAAGTGATATGAAGCCACTGGAGTTTATGGAAGGGGGTAGGAGTAACATGCTGAGACCCATGCTTGGAAAGGTCTCTTTGCAATGTGTGGACTGGAGTGGGGAGAGACCCCCAGATCAGGCTGTAGGTCCTGCAATAGTCCAGGTGCGAGGTAATGAAGGTCTGCACCAGAGAAGAAGCAGTGTCAGGGGAGAGCAAGGGCATCTTCCAAAGATGTTGCAGTAATAGAAACCACATTACTTGGCAGCTGATTGGTTGGAGGAAGAGAGAGATTGAGGAGTTCGGCATGCCCAGGAGATGTGACCAAGGAGGTGACTGAGGGATGGTCTTGCCCTCAGCAGTACTGATGAAGCCAGTAGGGAAAGATCAAGAGTTTAAATGTCGACTGGATGTCCAGTGGGACATGTCTCAAAGGCAGTCAGTGATGGGAGACAAAGAAACTGGGCAGGCTGGGTAGATGTGAGAGTCATGAGCAGAGAAATGGAAGCTGATGAGGTCACCCCACAAAGTAACAGAGGGAGAAGGGAAGAGGACCCAGTTCAGAGTCCTGGGGGACAACTGTCTATCATGGGTCAGCACTGACCCCGCTAAGGTCTGGCAAAGGAGACAGGGAAGGGATGGTGAACTAGGGAGGAGGGCAGATCAGGGAAGGAGAGCAGACCAGAGTGGTCAATGGCAGAAGAAAAGGGTGCTCAGCAGTGTCCAAGGCTACAGAGAAAGATGAAGGTGGAGGAACAGTCATTCTGTTTGGCAATGAGGACAGTGCTGGGGCTTTTTGTCTTCCTTTGTAGCTTCAGTACTTAGCACAGTGGGCTCTGAAAGAGTAGGTGCTTCCTAGGTTGACTGCCTTGACTCAGCTGTCTTCTTAGGACAGTTGGTGTTTTGTTTTCTGTCCTGCCTCAGACTTACAGAAGTGAAGGGGGTCCCCTAACCCTGAGCAGGCCTCTACTCTGACACTACTCCCCAGAGGGGCCTTTGCCAGAGTATGCCTTTCTTCTGATTAGTATGTCTTTCTTCCCTCCCCTTCCCTTCCCTTCCCTTCCCTTCCCTTCCCTTCCCTTCCCTTCCCTTCTAATCCCTTCCCTTCCCTTCCCCTCCCCTCCCCTCAGCCTCCCTCCCCTCCCCTCCCCTTGCTCCCCTTCCCTCCTCTTCCCTTCCCTTCCCTCCACTTTCCTTCCCTTCTATTCCCTTCCCTTCCCTCCACTTCCCTTCCCTTCCCTTCCCCTCCCTTCCCCTCCCTTCCCCTCCCCTCCCAACCCATCGCCTCCCCTCTGCTTCCTTTCCCTCCCCTTGCTCCCCTCCCCTCCCCTCCCCTTGCTCCCCTTCCCTTCCCTCCCCTTCCCTCCCATTCCCTTCCCTTCCCTTCCCTTCCCTTCCCTTCCCTTCCCTTCCCTTCCCTCCCCTCCCCTCCCCTCCCCTTCCCTTCCCTTCCTTTCCCTTCCCTTCCCCTCCCTTCTCTTCCCTTCCCTTCCCTTCTCTACCCATCAGGTTCCCCCTGCAGGTGTTCCTAAGGAATGTAAACATTAGAAGGCACCACTTAGTCATGGAGCCAGTAGGGGTCTGATGGGAACCAGAACCTTGAGGACCCAGTGATTTGGGTGTCTTTGGGCAGGAAGCAAGACCCCAAGCAGTAGAGGTCGGCAGAGAAAGGCAAGTGAGAAAGCTGATACCATTAGAGCCCCCCAGTGGGGGGGGGGGGCAACAGCTGGATCTTGGCCTCTGAGGGAGCCCATGGGGGCTGGGCAAGGTGCCGCATTGGCAGGCCCTTGAACTAACACATACAAAGCACAGCATATCTGGTCCCAAGAAGATATGGGAAGGGCTCTTTCCATCCATCATGGAGGTCAGGGATAGGAGGAGGAGCAGTAGGCTCAGGTGTGGGGGGGACGGAGAGGAGCCACCTGAGAGCTCCTTCAGCCAGGTCCTGATTGCATCTGGACCCTGGCCAGGGAGGGCCTGGCTTTCTGAAGTCCACCTGGGGCTGGGGCAGGGTGGAGCTGAGAAAAGCCAGATGTGTGTGACTAGACCAAGTTGGCTTGGACTCCCCTGAAGGTCCTGGAGGCTGCAGGATGTTAGAGACAAGGCTGCCTACTAGAACAGAGGCTGCCCACTCAAGCAGCTGCTTCCCTGTCCACTTCCAGCCTCCTGCCCACCTGGAGCCTCAGCCACTTGCCTCTGCTCTGGAGGCCTATCCCCTTAGCAGCCCATAAGTCGTGGGCTCCGGTCACAGGTACAAGTCCTGGGCTGTTGACAGTGCCCTGGATCGGCACTTCCCAAGAGCCCTCTGTGCCTGCTTCAGGCCAGGCTGGACAAGCGGAGGGAGGGTGTTGCTGGGTGGCAGGCAGCAACCACAGCCCATGCTTGGAGCTAAAGGGGATTGTGAGGGATAGGCCAGCCTTAGTTGCCTTATGCTTGGGTTGCCAGGGTTTAAGATGCCCTCCCTGTCTCTGCCCTGGACTCTTGGCACCTGCCCTCCTTTGCCTTGCCTTCAATTTCTTTTAACCCTGCCTGGATTGCTATTGGGGTGTGTGCCCAGGAGAGCGGGGAGCGTTTGGGTTTCTGTTCTCTCTCCTGCCAGTGTCTGACAGTGCCCAGTCCAGAGTGGGCACTTCCCGATTACCTGGGGAATGTGTGGCTGAGGTCAGGTCGGGCCCTCCCTCTGAATGCAGGAGGGGGAAGCAAAGGGGTCAGGGCCCACTGAGGGCAGCCACCCCAGAGGACCGAGGCCAAGGAGAAATGTCTGGCAGGACATGGTCCTTTGACTCTCCTGGGAGAGCCTGGCCCAGCCATCCCAGACTGCCAAGAAGGATGCCACATGTCTTAAAAGAGGGCATCAGAGGGCCAGGCCTCCCTCAGTTATCTCTGCTGGAGGGAGGGGGAGCCTCCAGTGAGTGATTCCCAAGGGGGTTGCCCCAGTGACTGCTGACCTGAGGGTGAGGGGCAGCTCTGCGATGCTGAGCCTGGCTTCTGAGAGCCGGGCCAGGGCAGGATCTGTAGGAAGACCCAGCTGGGGTCCACCTCCTCCCTGAAGCCCCACCTGATCCCCACACCTCTCAACTGAGTTGCCAGGATTTGGGTCCTCAGCAGGTCCCAGAAGTCTTCACCTGGACCTGCCCTGGAGCCCTCTGGGATCCTGGGCACATCTAATTTCTTTGTGCTGCTGTTAGATGGACACCTCCATGTAGGCAGGTGGTTTTTCTCTCCTTTCAGGGTGAAGCGCAGGCCAGGACTTCCTAAGAAGACACTTTGGAAGAAATGTCTCCCTGCCTAGGGGGCCCCAAGCCTTTCCCCGAAGACACAGGATGGTAGGGTTGTCCTTGGGGCCCTTCAGGGACTTCAGGAGTCAAAGTCCTGCCCCTGGAGCTCTAGGGGCCAGGCAGGTCCTCACTCTGCAGACTGTCAGCTCTCACCTGAGAGGTTGGGGATGGGGATCGAGGCAGAGCCTCCTAGGGTCCAGGCCAGAAAAAGGGGTGTGAGCTCTGCCCATGGTGAGGAGCATACAGCTCCTTGCCATCTTTCCTGGGCTCACAACCAGAAGGAGCCTTCACACAGTCCCCCTGAGACTCCGCCAACACACATTTTCCCCCAGCTTTGTTTTACAGGTGGGTCAGAGTCAGGGAGGGGACTCCTCCAAGGTCATACAGTAGGTAGGAGTAGAGGCCTTGAGCCCAGGCCTGCTCTCCCCAGCACCTGCCTGTATCCAGATCCCTGCAGCACCAGCCTCATTGGAGTTCAACTTCCAGCCCATCCAGATGAGCTGAAGACCTTTCTCCTGTCCCAGAGGAGGGGTCCTGCCCAAGAGGAGGAGGGGCAGGTTTGGTCCAGTCTGGAAGCCAAACCATTCCCAAACCTGGGCTCACATGCCATCTTGGGATCGCACCTTCCTGGGACCTTCTCTTTCCCTTGGATGGAAACTGCATCAAGGGAAGTTGGAACAGATGTTCTGAGCTTTGGCTCTCTGGAAAGACCTTGACCCTGCTTCTTGAGTCTATGGCAGGCCTTAAGGGGAGCAGCAGTTGAAAGCAGTGAAAAACCTTCAGAATTTCTTGCCTAAGGTCATCCAGATAGACTTTGAATGCCCCATGTTTCGTATTTGGAGTCAGACTGAGTAGGCCCTGGCCCCAAATCTTTCCCATTGCGGGTGGGTAGTGAGATTTGGACAGAGTGACTTTCCCACCCCCATTCAGTCGAGTAGCTATTAAAAGTATCAAGGATTAAGTTGAAGTCATCTGTGAGCAGAGGTAGTCTTCAAGGTCATGGATTTCTCTAACCCCCAGAGAGGCCATTGGGTCCTTGAGTCCAGGTTCCTGATTCACAGGTCAGAATAAAAAGGCTACTTGCAGGGAGAGACTCACAAGTTCCCACCTCCGTACTCTTGTCCTTTATCCTAGTCAGTCCTGTGAAGGCTAAAATCTCAGAACGCATGACTTTATAGGGAGTGTATGAAGATTCCTTTTCATCTCCTCCCACAACTAAAGAAATCCCCACTGAGATTGAAATGAACTGATGCTGAGGGAGACGAGCAGAACCAGAAAAACATCGTACACCCTAACAGTAACATGGGGGCGATGATCAACCTTGATGGATTCTCTCATTCCATCAGTGAAACAATCAGGGACTATTTGGGGCTGTCTGAGATGGTGAATACCCTCTGTATCCAGAGAAAGAACTGAGGGGTTTGAACAAAGACCAAGGACTATTCCCTTTAATTTAGGGAGAAAATCTGATATTGTCTGATCTCGCTATCTCTTATACTTTAGTTTTCTTCCTTAAGGATATGATTTCTCTCTCATCACACTCACTTTGGATCAAGGTATACCGTGCGAAAAATGCAAAGACTGTCAAATTGCCTTCTGTGGGGAATGAGGGTAAGGAAGTAAGATTAGGTGCAAAATTGTAAAACTGAAAATAGATAAAATCTTTAAAAAAATTAAAAAAATAGAATTCCCCACTGAGAACATCAGTTCCCTATTCCAAGGACACAGATCTGCCCCCATCAAAAGCTGCCAACTGTGTTTAATCTATGATTTTCTTCTTCTTTAACTTAGGTTTGGGGGCCCTCATTAAGCTTTGCTCCACAAACTCAACCACAGGTTTAACCTCCAAACCACTGTGTGCCTGGCTCCCCTTCTCTGATCTGTTGACCACATCAGCTAATGAACTCTTTATCAGGGAAACCCCAGGAGACATCACAGGCCCACTGAGCAGAACACTGGGGGCTAGCCTCCCCACCCACCTCACCAGGGACTTTTTTCATGTCTCTGTCCTCTCTTGAGGGACATGTGTCCTCATTTGGATTAGTATGTTTTAATGTGGCTTCAGCAGCTGGGGGGTACTGTGGAGAAAGCACTGGATTTGAAATCAGGAACACCTGAGTTCAAATCCAGCGTGAAACAGTAACTATGTGACCCTTGGCGAAACACTTCGCCTTGTTTACCTCATTTTCTCCATCTGTAAAATGAGCTGGAGAAGGAAATGGCAAGCTGCTCCAATATCTCTGCCAAGAAAACCTATATGGGACCACAAAGACTCTGGCATCACTGAACAAAATAGTCTAAGGTGCTTTAAAGCCTGCATCCAGAAGGCGCTCTGTCTTTGTCTTTGCTCTCTCTGTCTGTCTTTGTGTCTTACACACACACACACAAACACACACACACACACAACCACACACCCAGTCACAGACACACAAACACACAAACACACACAAAGTACCCAGTAGGTGGCAGTCTTTCTCATATTCCCTCCCTACCCCACCCCCACTCCTAAAAGTGTGGGAGCTCATTTAGGGGAGGGGGTTCTCTAACCTTAACCTCTCCAGCTTTAATCTAAGGTCATCGGACATGGTTCTCTGCCAATCAAGCCTTTTGACCCCCACCTGTCTTTGCGGCATGCATGTCCCACAGCTGCAGGCCTTTCTCTCTGTCTCTCGGTGTCTCTCTGTCTTTGTCTCTCTGTTCTCTCCTTGTCTCTCTCTTTCTCTCTCTTTCTCTTTCTCTGTGACTCTCTCTGTCTCTCGGTGTCTCTCTGTCTTTGTGTCTCTCTGTTGTCTATTTGTCTCTCTCTGTCTCTCTCTCTCTTTCCCTGTGACTCTCTCTGTCTCTCTTTGTCTCTCTGTCTTTGTCTCTCTGTTGTCTCTTTGTCTCTCTCTATCTCTCTTTCTTTGTAACTCTCTCTGACTCTTTGGCTCTCTGACTCGATCTCTTTGTTGTGTCTTTGTCTCTCCCTCTATGTCTCTCTGTCTCCCTCTCCTTTAGGACCATCCCCAGAAGACCTCCATTCAGGAAGGCACCACTGGAGAAAACTGGAGGACCCGCAAGGCAGCTCGATCAACCATCCTTGCCACACAAAAATCCCCACCTCCCCAAATCAGAAACTTCTCATGTCTAAACTCTGATCTGCCCGATGCCTCTATGAAAGTAGTCCTTGTGTAGGTGTATGGCTGAAGATTGTGTCCTAAGTTTTCTAACATCTATCTAATATTCAATGTGCTTAGAAATGCTGGGTCATCAGTGCAACAATCAGGGACAGTTTTGGGCTGTCTGCAATGGAGAATACCATCTGTATCCAGAGGAAGAATTGTGGAGCTTGGATAAAGACCAAGGACTATTGCTTTTAATTTAAAAAATAATTTTCTTATCATGCAATTTTGCTCTGTCTTATATTTTATTTTCTTCCTTAAGGGTAGGAATTCTCTCTCATCACATTCAACTTAGATCCATGTATACATACATTACAATGTAAAGACTAACAGACTGCCTTCTGTGCTGGGTCGGAGAGGGAAGCAAGAGTAGAGGGAAAATTGTAAAATTCAAAATCAATTAATTAAAGATGAAAAAAGAATTGAACAACAAAAAAAGAAATGCTGGCTTAGTTAAGTTCTGGAAGTCAGACTATAATGAGACTGGTGTACAGGAAGCAGACTGACCCAGGGTGGGAAAAAATGCTTCCCCAGTTACAAGAGTTCTCAGCATCTTCATAGCAACATCTACTCCAGAGCGGCTATTCTTCAAGTGAGGCCTTACATACAACCTGAGAGGTTCTTGGGAATACTTTCAGCCTCTCCCCAGAGCTTGTTCCCCTCAAACTGCTTATATTACACAGAGATGCTGGGGTTTGGCACCTTATGGAGAGCACCTGGGACTCTTTCTTGACTTATGAGATCAGGGGCTGCTGCTACTCTGGAAGGCAGCAGTCAACAGACCTCAGTCCTCATTCTTAACCTTAATGCCTCAGTTTCCTCTTCTACCAAATGATGGAGTGGGGCACGCGGACTTCAAGGGCACTTCTCCTTCTGACTGGCTGAATTTAGACAATTCAAATGTCATTTGTTTCCATTATTTTAGTAATACCTAGTCCACCCTACCCCTCACAGAAGTGCCCCTTTATAACAAATGAGTAGTCAAACAAAAAAAAATAATGGACTTAAAGACTTTGTGGTATTTGAGAGTAGAAAAGCAGAACTTAAAGAAAAATTCAAAAGATAAAACATAGGGAAAATATAAGGGTGACACCGAAGATCAATTATAAAGGACTCAATAAGGTCCAACTGTTTACCGTTTATATGTGAAAATGTTAGTCTACTCATGACTATCATCATTCCTTGGGTAGGTTGAAAGAAAGGTTTGGGCTGAGTTGAGTATGATATGGGTAATTTTTTGAAAAGTGAAATTACATAGGGAGAGAATAAAAGGAGCAATTATATCATACAAATGAGGTATGAAAAGAAGACCTGTTACAGAAGAAGCAAATGGAGGGAGCATGGGCAATACTAGAATCTTCTCCCATTGGAAACCAGTTAAAGAGGAAGCAACAGATACATGGATAGGAAGATAGATAAACAGATAGATAAAGATAGATAGATGATGGTTGGATGGATAGATGCATTATATATAGATACATATATATGTAATCTGAATTTATAGAGGATATAAAAGTCTTCTAAATTGAGAATGAAATAAGAGGATAAGCGGATAGTGGGGTGGGGGAGGGGACGTTAAGACAGGGTCTATTAGAGGGGTTTAGGGTAAGGGAGGATAAGTATAAGAAGGCAACCTTCATATAGCGTATAGAAGTCAAGCAGAGGGGGCACCTAAATGGTGCAGTAGATAGAACACCAGCCCAGACTTCAAATCCAGCCTCAGTCACATAACTACCTAGCTGTGTGACCTTGGACAGGTCAGGAAGAGTAGAAAGGAGGAAAAGACACAGCAAGAAATTGTAGCTTAGAATATGAATGGGGTGAATTTATCCATGCAATGTAAATGGGTACCAGATTAAAATTTTGAATTCAGCATCTACTGCTTTCAAAAACATTAAAAATGAGACACACATTCAAAGATCAAATAAAGGGCAAGAATAGCATTTATTATGTAAAAAAAGCATGATCTCAAAGTTAAAGTTAAAATAGATTTAATTAAAAGAGATAAATGGGAAAACTACATTGCTGCTAATATTATTCGATATTGTTTTAGATCATTTAAAGTAACTCAACAGTTTAAAATATTTGACCTTATACTGCCAAAGCAGACATAGGGTGTTCTATGAACATATTCACCTGTCACACAAATAAGATCAGATCAAAATAACTGGAGTCATTTTAATTTATTCTTCAGGGATAGATAAAGCCAATGCAATTTCTAAAATGATGATTTTGCTTAATTTATTTATTCAATACCATCCTAATTAAATTACTAAACGATTATCTTACTGAGTTAGAAAAATAATAGCAAAGGTCATTTGGAAAAACTAAAGGTCATGAATTTCAAACAACCAAAATATAAAGGAAGGAGATTCAGCAGTATCAGATCTTAAATTCTTTTATAAGGCAAGAGCCTGGCGGAAGTACAAAATAAAACTTCCTCATATAAATAAAAGCCATAGAACCAAGAAAAGAAGATATGCAAATTCGAACGAAGGACTCTGGCCTCCAAGTCCAACACTGTACCAGAGGTAGAAGGGAAAGGTGAAACCAGCAGAGAGGAAGCACTGGCAGGTCCCGAGGGGGCAATGGTACCTGGAGACCAAGCACCAGACTAGAAAACATAAATTGGGGGAAAAAACTTTCATAGACAATCTCTCGGATAGAATGTTATTATATTAAAATCTTGCTGTAATGACTAATATAGAAATGTGTTTATCATAATTGTACATATATACAATTGGAGTATTTACATACTCAATGTATATATATGAATGTATGTTTGCCTATATGTGCATGTGTGTATGTCTGTATGTATATTTGACTGAGTTGAGAATTTGGGGGAAAGAGAGAGAAAAATTTGGAACTCAACATTTTACAAAAATTAATGCTAAAACTATCTTGTGATTGAAAACAATACAATAATATTAAGTGAAAAAGTTAAAAGTTTGAAACTAAAATATTGCTTTGGTGAGGGAAATGATGAGCTGGTTGATTTAGAAAAACTTGGACTTATGCAGGAAGATGCTATGCACCTGCAGGGAAAGAAATGACAGGGGAAAATAAAGCATAGTATGCTCTTAGGTATATGGGCATGAGGGCATATGTGCATTTGTGTGTGTGTTCACAGTTATCTGCGTCTCTATATATGTGTGTTTGTGAGAGTGTCTGTCCACATTTAATTGCAATATTTTTAGGTGCGGGAACAGCATAGTAAAGATCATGTTGTTTGTCTTCATTTTCAAAGACCACAATATCAGGGAAGTGATGCCGTGACAAGCACATAAATTGTATTTTGGTGAGGAGGGGCTGTGTTAAGTCACCAGCCTCACTTTCTCCTCCAGAGCCATCTGGGTCCAGAGGTCAGATCTGAATCAGGATGACTGGAGTTGGGTCTGGATGCGAGGCAGTCAGGGTGAAGTGACTTGCCTGAGGACGAACAGTTAGTCAGTGTCAAGTGTCTGAGGCTGGATTTGAACTCCTTGCCTCCTGGCTCCACAGCCAGTGCTGTCTCCACTGCACCACCTAGCTTCCCTGCAAGGCAAAAAATGAAGCAAAAGTGACCGTAGAGAAAAGAGAAAAGCTTTAGGGAAGTAAAGACAGCTGGGTAGCTTTGAAAACAAGGTGTGGTATTTCTTTGATAGGTTTTCTTGATATTGAAATTCGTAGTTTTATTTTGGATTTTCTGATGATCCCCTGTGTCCATGGAAATGTTCTGGTTTTTTTCGTTCCTTGTTTTGTATCTAGGATTAAAATGAATTAAAAAATTTACAAAAATTGAAAGAGCCATCAAAGACAGTTTTTCTTCTGAATTCCAAGATCAGCAATATTGAGGGACACAAATAGATACAATTTTAGCATAAAGATAGGCAGGAGGAGTGAGAGCCAAGGACAGTTCTTGTGCTGCAATGAAGACATAAAAGCCCCTCTCCCTTAGAGCAGGGCAGAACAGATTCCAGAGCTATGTATATAGACCACCCTCAAGCTTGGCAATACAATAAGACAAATCAACAAGATATGGAGTGCACATTCATGCCTGACATAGATACACATCTGCATACGTCTTTACATATTTTGGGGGGGGGTCACAGTTACACACTGATACTGTCAGGGAAAACCCTGGGTTCAGGAAAAAGTCCCCCTAAAGGCAAGAGGATGGAATCTGAATTAGAGGTTGTGGGTTCAAATGCTGACCGATATCTACTGTGTGATGGTGGGCAAGTAGTTTCAGTTACTGGGGCTTCGGTATCCCAGTCTGTTCTGTGAGAGAGAGCTTGACTGGCTGTCCTCTGAGGTCAGGTCCACCTCCAGATTTAGGCTCAATGATAACGAGGCAAATTGAGTGCCCCCCATTAAAACTGGTCCCCATACAACCAGAGTGAGGAGGAACCTGGGCTCAGATTTCACCTCTCATGCTATCTTGCTGACTCTGGCTGAGTCACTTGAGCTTGTCTGCCCCAGTTTCTTCATCTGTAAAATAGGGATAAAACTGAAAATCTTGGATAAGAATGTAGATTGTGTCAGGTCCATCTTAAAGCACTCAATTAGTCCACCCATAAGGGTGGAGTGGATCCAATACTGTTTCTTCACAGTGATCCTGGGACATGGCTCCTCACGCCCCCTTTATCCTTGGGAAGCCTGAGGGTCAGAAAGATGCTCTGACTGGCCTGGGGTCACACATGCAGTCTTAAGTCTTAAGTGTGTTCTAAGGCCTGTTGCATGTGTGATCCTTCCACAACTGGGTGGTGAGGGGAGGCTCAAGAGGGCGGGTGGCCGGGAGCCTGGGTTGGCCTGGGGTCGATCGAGACCCCTCTGACCCTGAGAGGATGCCAGGAGCCAGGTGGGCTTAGTGCCTGGCTCCCGGGTTCTGAGGCAGGAGTGGGGATGTTGGGAGCATGGCCACCCTGTGGGGGGGGGGGCTGGAAGGGGAAGCCCTTCCCAGCTCTGTGAGCCCCTGGGGGGAGTTGTCTTCCTGTCCCTGGTCCTCAGATCCTCCATCTGAAAAGTAGAGATTCTCATCTCGAGAATGACCTGTGCAACAATGGGGTACGTGTGTTTACATGGACGCATGTGTATGTGGGCATGTGTCTTGATGTACGCTGGGTGGTTGTATTTCTGTGGGTTCTACATCACATATGTGTATGAACACATGATTGTGTGTCTGCATGTATAGATTCATGAGTGTTTGTGGGCATGGTTTTGTTTTGCAGGTTTGTGTGCATGCATGTGTGTCCATTTGTGTGTCTTGTGTCTATCTCCATGTGCATATGTCTAAACACATGTACATATGTATCTCTGTGCATGCATTAACCACATGTGCATGTACTGTGTTGGTATTTTGGGAGTGTGGTGTATGTGTGTTTGCGTCTGTCTTGCATGTGTATGTCTTTCTTTTCCTGTTTCTATATATGTGTGTAGCTGTTATTGTGTGGCTACCTGTGTGCATGTGTTTGTATGTATGATTATGTGTACATGCTTGTAGTGGTCTGTGTGTGCATTTGCACCCTTTTGTCTTTGTGTGCATTTTGTCTGGCATGTCTGTGTGCCGTGTATATGTTTCTGTGTGCTGTGCATGTGTGTACAGCATGTTCATGTGTTTATGTATTTGTTTGTGGAAATGGATATTGCTTAGGTATACACTTGTGTGTTGGGTGTGTTTGCATGTGCCTATGTATTGTGTTACCCTCTCAGATGTACCACAGGATCATCCTTTTTCCTCAACTGCTTTTCCCTGTTGAAATGACAGTTTTCTTGGTGAAAGAAATAGAATTGACACAGCTAGGTGGCACAGTGGATAGAGCACAGGACCTGAATTCAAATGTGACCTCAGACACATAATAATTACCTGGCTATGTGATCTTGGGAGACACTTAACCCCATTGCCTTGCCAAAATGAAAGAAGTAGAATTAAATGACAGAGGTGGAGGTAGGGCTGAAGAAGACGTATCAAAATTAGTTTTAAACAAAGACAGAGAAAATGTGATACAGTGAGATTGAAGTCAGGATTCAAATGCCACATGTGACTGGATTACTCTGGACAAGTTCTTTAGTGTTTCTGACCCTCAGTCTCCTCATCTGTAAACTAGGGGAAATAATCCTTGCAGGGAGTGCTGTAAGATTCAAATTAAATAATGCAGAATCTTTTCTAAGACTTAAAGTCCTGCATCATGGTGAATGTAAGCAGAGACCTTTGTGGTTATAAAACACTTTCCTCATAGGCTCTGTGGTATTATAAGCCTATCCTTTCTCCTCATGAAAACTACCAATCCCTCAGTTTTTTCCAGGGGCCATTTCTACTACACTACCTTCACTTCATTTCCTCTCTAGTCTCAATCTTCCTTAACCAATTCAACTCCATGGCGTCCTCAATTCCCAAATGTCTTCCCTGCTTGTTCTCCTGCTCCTCATCCCTTGCTAAACTTAGGTCCTCACTTACTCAGTGTCTATTCATATACTGCTGACTGGAGAACTGGAAGTCACACAGGCATGACAGGTGAACATGGGCCTGGCAGAGCCAAGGACAGTAGAGCCAATCCTCCTGTGGACTTTGTACCATGTGCAGACTTTCTCTAACTGGCTGGTTGTGGTATGCTAACGGTCTCCTAACAAGACAGACTTGATTGACTGCTCAGTAGAAACTGGATGCCTTCAAAAGGCCCAAGCAATGCTCTTGATCCAACCTCCCAAGATGCAAGTAAGTGACACAGACACATAGCCTCCAGGTAGGGAGAGCACTCTGGCCCTTGCTCTCCAGTAGCCAAGCAATGTGTTCATGAATATAGGCCTCTAGTCTTTGATGGCTCGTTCTTCCTTTTAAGTGAAGGAGTATTGGAGACATCAATGACTTTGTGAGAGTTGCAGCTTGGGAACAGTGAGTTTCAGGAGCCAGAATCCACATGG
Source organism: Macrotis lagotis (assembly GCF_037893015.1). NCBI lineage: Eukaryota > Metazoa > Chordata > Mammalia > Peramelemorphia > Peramelidae > Macrotis > Macrotis lagotis. The sequence continues at coordinate 79,929,200 of NC_133666.1, forward strand.
GAATTTGCAGGAGCTTGACCAAGAGCCTCTTGAAGCCAAGGCCCGGAAGATATCAAATGACTGAGAACTTGGGTCAGTGCTCTATAGAAAGGGCTTCAAGTCTGAATTCATTCTGCCCTGGTACTGGAGTGAAGAATGGTAGGGGAGTGCAACACCCTCCTCTGTCCTATGCCCACTGGGGAGAGAAAGCTTTATAATTTCTGTTCTTAGCATAGCTTAAAAGTAAATACCTCTTTATAAAAATAAACGGCTATTAACTGGCTAAAGGATGCTGAGGCACTAATCCCTTATGATCAGAATTGGAGAGAACACACTAGAATGTGAAAGGGGAAGGATTCATCCACAACTCAGGGGTACCTCAAGATATCCCCTTGGGAGACACTGAGTCCTCCATGAGACTAGAAGTTAAAATAAGGGAAAAGCCAGGCTAAGAATATAGCAAATGTAACACTGACTTTATTTCACTGGATTGAAAATGCAAAATGCATTGGACTTGAACTAAAAAACATATTAGGTACTTAAGAAATGCTTATTCGATTCACTGAGTCCCTAAATTGCCAAACCAACTGTTTTTCCCACTCAGTGCTCTCTTTCCCACCACAGTCTATCGTAGGCTTGAAGTTCCCCCTGCAAAGTGAAACACTGTAATCAATAATGCTCCTCTATCTCTCGGAGGTTTTCTCTATTCTGGAACATCCAGACTGATGGTAGTCCCCAGAAGCCTAGATAAAAATCATCATTTATTATTTCTGTTATATGTTATTTTTGCAAACTAAAGTATTTGTGTATGTATTTATTGTAATGAGATATTATTTATTATACTCATTTTGCATGCTTTATGTATATTGATAAGAATCTGTTCACATGTTTATTTTTGTGTATTTGGGATCTATTGTAAAAGAACCAGTGTTTATTATCTTTATTATGTATTATTTCTATACTGTGTGTTTATAGATTTAATTTATGTATTTATGATTTCTTAGAGTAAGACGCGTTTTTTCTGATGCACTGTGTATACATATTTATGTAGCATATGTTTGCTTATTTATTATTTATTGTTCTCATTATCCTCCAAGGCATGACCAACGTGTGAAGTGTGGCATTCAAGGCTCAGAAAGGGAGATAGACTCAATTGAATATGGGCGACACAATGAACTCCTTTTCTATATGTGAGGCAACATTACCATCTAGTGGCCAAAATATATATCTCACCATTTTTTTTTTTTTTGGTTTGTTTTTTGGAACAAATGGTACTGACCAACCAGAGAGTTATTTTTTTTTTAACATTTTAACGTTTTATCTTTTCCAATTATATACAATAGTAATATGTATCCATCATTTTTTGCAAGGCTCTGAATTCTTCAATTTTTACCGCCCCTCCTTCCCTGCCCCCCCCCACCAAAGGCTGTCTGATAGTCTCTGCATGGCTTTCCATGCCATACATTGATGGAAACTGAATGTGTTATAAGAGTAAACCTACCGCCCCCCCCCCCCAGAAGATGACAAACATCAAGAATAGAAAGAAAGAAAAAAAATTGTACTTCAGTCTGTGTTCAGATTTCAATGGCTCTGTCTCTGTGGTGAGTTGCTTTCTTTATCATAAGTCCACCAGAGAATTTGCTTCCATATTTTTCCCACAGTTTCTATTACTAGCGGTATTTCCCTCCAGTCTATTCCTCCCCACTCTCATCAATTCTATTCTCTCTCTCCTTTCATCCTGGCCCTGTCCAAAAGTGTGTTGAATCTGAGTACCCTCTCCCTCGATGTTCCCTCTCTTCTATCACCTATTCCCCCCTTCCCTTCCCCCATTCCCCCTTATCCCATCCCTTTCTCCTTATTTTTTTCTAGGGTAAGAGAGATTGTATATAATTTCCTCTCTGAGCCCTTTCTGATAAGAATGAAGGCTCACTCAATCCCCCTTCCTTTCCCCTATTTTACTCCATTGAAAAAGCTTTTTCTTGACTCTTAGGTGAAATTTCCTAGCTTCTTCTTCATCTCCTTTCCCTTCCTCGCAGTACTTTCCTTTATCACCCACTGACTTCATCTTTTCACTATATTATGCCATTATATTCCGCTCCTTCCTACATCCTCTCTATAGATGCTCCTTCTAATAGCTCTTATAAATGAGAAAGTTCATATGAGTAATCATTATCTTCCTCCCGTGCAGGGATATAAACAGTTCAATATCGTGAAGTTCCTCATCGTTAGTCCTTCTCTTCCTCTCTCTCTATGGTTTACCAGAGTCCTGTACTTGGAGATCAAACTTTCTTTTCAGCTCTGGTTGCTTCAATAGGAAAGTATGAAAGTCCCCTGTTTCATTGAAAGTCTATCTTTTCCCCTGAAAGGGGATGTTCAGTTTTGCTGGGTAGTTGATTCTTGGCTGTAAACCAAGATGTTTTGCCTTCCGGAATATCATATTCCAATCCCTAAGAGACCTTAATGTAGATACTGCATGATCCTGTGTAATCCTGGGTTTGAAGCTTTGGTAGTTGAACTGTTTTTTTCTGGCAGATTTTAGAATTTTCTCTTTGATTTGGGAGTTTGGGAATTTGGCTATACTATTCCTGGAAGTTTTTCTTTTGGGATCACTTTCAGGAAGGGACTGATGAATTCTCTTGATTGCTATTTTACCTTATGTTTCTAGGATCTCAGGGCAATTTGGTTGTATTATTTCTCGAAAAATGAAGTCTAAGCTCTACTCTTTGTCATGGCCTTCAGGGATCCCAATAATTTTTAAATTATTTCTTCTGGATCTGTTTTCAAGCTTGGTTGCTTTTCCAATGAGATATTTCACATTTTCTTCTAATTTTTGTATTTTTTGGAAGAGTTTTATTTCTTCCTGATTTCTTGGAAAGTCATCAGTTTCCTTTAGTTACATTCTGCATTTGAAGAAGATTCTTCACAGAGAGCTTTTTTATCTCCTTTTCCAACTGGCAACTTTGCTTTTTAAGGCATTCTTCTCCTCATTTGCCTTCTCATTTTGCTTTTTTCATTAGGCCTAAACTGGTTTTTAACATTATTTTCTTCAGTATTTTTTGGTATATCTTTCACCAAGCTTTTGATTTGATTTTCATAATTTTTCTGCATCGCTGTCATTTCTCCTCCCAATTTTTCCTCCATCTCCTTTAATTGCTTTTCAGGGTTTTTTCTGTGTTCATGAGTACTCTGAGCCCATTTTCTATTTTTCTTGGAGGTTTTGGATACGGAAGCTTTGATTGTGTCTCCATCTGAATATGTGTTTTGATCTTCCATGGGACTAAAGTAATTCTCTATGGTCAGATTCTTCATTTTCTGTTGTTTACTCATTTCCTCAGTTCAAGACTAATTTACAGCACTTTCAAGTCTTTGGGGTTTTTTGCAGACAACCCACTGGGACCTTTATTCCTCCAAGGTCCAATGCTCTCTAGCCTGTGCTTTGATATGTAGATGCCCCCCCAGTACTTCCCTCTTCACTAGGGCTATAGGAAGGGATCCTTCTATCTTAGTATGGAAGCCCAAACTGCAATATCTGAGTGTACACAAATGGCAGAGTCCTACTGTGAGGGAGAGCAGAGAAATCTCTGCAGACTTCCCTTACTGTCTCTGGGGGTGCAGGCTGCTTTCTCCTGATTCTCCCTGCAGGTTCTGTGGCTGGTGCTACTCACTCCACACTCACCCAGGTGCAGCAGAGTTTTCTCACCACCCCTTCAAGCTGTTGCTGGTGATCTCTGGGCTGGCCTGGGCTGGGCTAGGCTGCACTGCTCTGCTCCGGGCTGCACTGTGCAGTGGATTTTTTTCCAGCCCCGGTCCTGGTGAAACACACCTTTTCCATAGAACTTCTAAGTTATCTTGGACTAGGAAAATGTATCACTCAGTCTTTCTGGGGCTTCTTCCCCTCAAAATTTTGGCTACAGTCATCCTTTGTTTGTTTTTTTGGTGTTTGGGGGGAAGGAGTTCCTGGGAAATGCTGCCTTCATGCTGCCACCTTGGCTCTGCCCCCAGAAGGTTATTTCTTATGCGGCTACTGTATGCAAGACCCTGTGTTTGCTGCTAGGGAAACTGAGATGAAAAGTAAAACTCCAAATTTTATTCTTACCAAGATTCCTGCACCAGGAGGGGAAATGGGGGCTTCCTGAAAGTCACTCAACGCAAAGGGCTCCCTGCTTTCTGGGATGTTTAGCTCCCAGGCACCAAACATGTCCTCTTGAACCTGAGTCTGCTGTAGTCACACAACTTGAGAGGTAGGAGGTTCATCCAATCTCGAGCAAAACAAAGGTCTCTTCCGCACGAAACCACACAAATGGTCTCCGGGTCTCTGTTTGAAGACCTCCAGAGATGGAGGGAACTCACCACCTCCCCAGGGTACTCATTCTCTTTTTGGATAGAAGTAAGGGTCTTGACGATTTTTAGGACATTAAATCCAAATCTGTCTCCTCTGTATCTAGGACCTTCCCCCTCCCCTGGATCAACCTCCAGGTCCTTAAATGACGTGAACTTCAGTCTCCTAATCATCCATTTGGGGCCTTCTCTAGATCCATCCTTGTTTATCAATGACTACTAATGAAACAAGTTTCTGAATATAGTCTCTGAGCTGGAAAGATCCCAATGGGATTATCTCTTCCATTAAAGACTGAAGGACTCTCAAGACAGTCCCCAATCTGTTGTTTGCGTTGCATTGTTAAATACTACTGTTGATCTTTAAATAAACTTACTTTTATTTTATTATATACCTCTATATGATATATATTATACACCTTTCAAAAAAAGGAGAAAATACACCTCTTGCACTTCCTCTCACCCCCACTACCTTCAAAGAAAACAAACAAGGAGGTGCTAGGTGGCACAGTGGATAGAGCACCAGTCCTTGAGTCAGGAGGACAAGAGTTCAAATTTGTCCTCAGACATTTAATAAATAAAGCACAATCCCATTGCCTTGCAAAAAAAAAAAAACAAAAAAGAAAGAAAGAAAAAAAACCTTTAATATTAAAATCAAGCAAAAATGATTCTCATATTAGCCATATTCTCCAGAAAATACTAGACATCATCCTCCTCTGAAGTCAGGGGTGGTTAAAATTCTTATGTCTATCAAGAGGATTTGTCTTTACCATAATGTTGCGTGTTAAAATTTTATGTTGGGGGAGGCTAGGTGGCACAGTGGATAAAGCACTGGCCCTGGAGTCAGGAGTACCTGGGTTCAAATCTGATCTCAGACATTAAATACATACCTAGTTGTGTGGCCTTGGGCAAGCCACTTAAAACCATTTACCTGGCAAAAAAAACCCTAAAAAAAAGGAAAAGAAAATACCTAAAATTGTATCTTGTTCTGGTCCCCCTGACCACCTCTTCCCTTTCTACTCAGGATAGTAAGTGTGTTGTATTTTTTTGTTCTTCATTTTTGAATATTACCAATGCTATCATGGGGTGATGACTTGAATTGTGTGTGAATTGGATTTACATGAGCCAGTGATACACAAAATCATCAGCCTGGGAGGCAGTAGATGACCTCAGTTAGACCTAAGAATGAAATGAAGAAAATATCAATGATGCAGATTAAACAGAAAACTATATTACATGTACTTGATTTTTTGTTTGTTCATTGTTTCAGAAAGTTAAACATTTGGCAGTACATTCTTACCTGGTCAGTTATGATGACTACAGGATCAAGATACAAAAATTGCAAGAAAAATTTAATTGGCAAGAATTTAGAGCTGGCAGGAATAGGGAAGAGGTGGGCCCTATATCATGCCTGGAAGGCTTTTGACAAGCCTGAGATGATCAGGTTTGGTGGGTCAGCACACATGCTGGAACAGAGGCCAGAGATTATTTAAAGAGCTAGTTTAGAGAATAGCTCCTAATTAGGTTGCCTAGAATACAATCATAGAAACCTAATTAGGCAAACAAAGTTTAAGAGCAGCAATATACAGTTTCAAATAAAGTAGGGAATGAAAGAATTCCACCAAAGAAGTCATATAAAAAGCAATAAAATTATGGTAATATGTCACATAACTACACAATTTTTTTTTAGTCTTTGCAAGGTAAATGGGGTTAAGTGGCTTGCCCAAGGCCTCACAGCTAGGAAATTGTTAAGTGTCTCAGGCCAGATTTGAACCCAGGTTCTTCTCACTCCCGGGCCTCTGCCCTCTCCACTGCTCCACCTAACTGGTCCTGATAACTACACATTTTTAACCTTTATCAACCTCCTTTCTCAATGAGGGGGAAGAAGGAAGAGAATTTGGAACTCAAAGTTAAAAAATGAATATTAAAACTGGTTTTTACAAGTAACTGGGGGGAAATAAAATAAAGTGTGAAGAGAAAAAATAAAAAAGCAGTAAAAATTATGAGAGCTCTCAGAATAGTTAATATAGACCTGACCTTTCCACCTGAAAAGGTCTGGGTTCAAAGTCTCTCTGTATATTGCAGAGAAGACAGAGGCCTGACCTTCGAGGTCTCACCTTGAAGTACCCTCTACCAGGGAATTTACAGGTTTAGTCCATATCCTAAAAGAGATTGTGCTGATGAATATCAATCACTAACTCATGATTCATTTTTGATCAAGGTCTTGTGGATCTTTCAATGAAGCAGCCAAAAATATTCATATACTTGGCTAACTATATAATTCAAATTAAGGGACAACGAGGAGGTACAGTAGATAGCTTATTGGCCCTGATGTTAGGTATACCTGAGTCCAAATCTAACCTCAGATACTTACTAGTTGTGTGACCCTGGACAAGCTACTTGACCTGGATTGGCTCCCAAAAAATCATAAATCCAATCAATTGAAAAGTTATTATTTATAAAAATTATTATTTATAAGTCAACCCTATCTTCGAGGATATAAACAGGTTTAAAAATAAAAATCAAACATATTTGAACACATTATGCTCACTAAAATATATAGTGAGACCAAAAAGAACTATATCAACAATGAATAAAATACTTTAAATTTATTTCTTTATCTTTCTTAATGTCTGCCTTTTGTGTGTGACTCATAATATATCATAGTCTTTGGTTTGACTGGGTTGGATCTGACACCATGGTTCTGAACCTTGGGATCAGTGGCTCTGGTCTGATATAAAGAACTCCTGTGGGTTACATAGAGATGCCCCTTTCCAGTCAAGTTCTGGTTCATTACTGTTTAAGTGATCCTGGTAAAAATGTGTTAAAATTGTTTATCTGAAATAAAAAGAAAGCTGAGGGCAAAATTACTGACCATCCAGTATTTGCATACCAAGTCAGAACACCTGACTCCTCAGAGGTCAAATAGAGAAAATGATTTACACTCAGAGTCATTTTTTATAATAAAAAGAAGAATAAAAAAAATGAACCTTTTTTGAACATAATTCGACTGGACAAGGCAGGTAATCTGAAGAGTTAGCTTCTCCCAAACTTTTCTAATTCTACCTGAGAAGTCGTTTCCTGGAGGTGGACTTTTGTAACCACAAAGTGGGTTGAGTAAGAGGACCTTGTGTTAAGAGCTTAGCAAACCCCACCACTACCAACCCCATCTTCTTTCCTCCGCTTCTCACTCAAGAAAAAGGGAGTTTATTCATTAAGACTGGAAAGAAGAAGTTAACCTCTGGCTACCCTTTGTCCCACTGGCAGAAAGGGGAAATTAGCTCCTGATCAATTGCCATTTCTATTAGAAAGGGAAATTTAGCCTTTGTAAAAAGAGCAATGACTAGGGGCAGCCTGGTGGTGCAGTGGATAAAGCACCAGCCCTGGAGTCAGAAGTACCTGCGTTCAAATCCGCTCTTAGACACTTAATGATTACCTAGCTGTGTGGTCTTGGAAAAGCCACTTGACACCGTTTGCCTTGCAAAAACCTGAAGACTTATGATTATATTATTCTGCTAATTTATCTGCTACAAAAAAAAAAAATGAAAAAACCCCAAGAAATAATCTGCAACTAAATGTTAAAATCTTATCAATCGAATCTAGCTTTTAGGGCTAGCCTTCCCTAAAGCAGGAACTTTAAATCTATAGGTGAATTAAAAATAAATCAAAGTAATTAATAATTTCCTTGTCAATTCCCTGATTTGATCCAAAGGAAATAATTTCCTTATGGATCACTTGAGTACAGGCTCAAAGTTCTTGAAAGCGCTCTGTGCTTTTTTTGCAAGAAAAATTGGGTTAAGTGGCTTGCCCAAGGCCACACAGCTAGGAATCATTACCTGTCTGAGTCCGGATTTGAACTCAGGTCCTCCTGACTCCAGGGCCAGTGCTCTATCCACTGTGCCACCTAACCACCGAGGTCTGTGCTTTTAATGATCAATCTCCTTTTGCATTGTGAGGGTGACTGTAAAGTCTGGCTTATTGGTCCTGTTTTTACTAACAAGTCTTTGGACATCTGAACAGTAGTGCAAAGGGAAGCAGTAGCTTCTACCTAAAGCAAAGGGGATTCTTTAAAAATCACGATATTGATCAGGGATCCTATTCTGACCCTTTTTGCTATTTTCAATCCTACTATGTGGTGCTTTTTTTTTTTTAGTTTTTGCTAGGCAGTGGGGTTAAGTGGCTTGCCCAAGGCCACACAGCTGGGTAATTATTAAGCATCTGAGGCCTGGGGCAGCTAGGTGCCACAGTAGATAAAGCAACAGCCCTGAAGTCAGGAGTACTGGGGTTCAAATCCGGTCTCAAACACTTAATAATTACCCAGCTGTGTGGCCTTGCGCAAGCCACTTAACCGCATTTACCTTGCAAAAAAAAAAAAGTGTCTGAAGCCTGATTTGAACTCAGGTACTCTTGACTCCAGGGCCGATGTTCTATCCACTGAGCCACCTAGCCACCCCCTACTATCAGTTTTTTAGGCCCTGCTGAGGTATGATTGCTCACATTTGTTCTAATTTTTTTAGGTTTTTGCAAGGCAATTGGGGTTAAGTGGCTTGCCCAAGGCCACACAGCTAGGTAATCATTAAGTGTCTGAGACCCGATTTGAACGCAGGTACTCTTCACTCCAGGGCCGGTGCTCTATCCACTGCCCAACCCAAACGCCCCTTGTTCTAATTTTTAAACACAAAATCATGAGGACAGGATTAGGCACCCATGATCTGGGGCGCTTCAGTGGACCTGGTGATCACTCAACAACTTTGGGTCCCCGTGAACCATTTATAGCAACTCTGATTATGAAGTCCAGAGTTAACATTATTCACTACCCAGTCATCACAGGAGAGGGCTTTGGGCAATCATGCCAGCGACGCAATTTCACAAAGGGAGCAGGCTGTCCTACAGATTATGTCTTATTACTTATATCTGGCACATTGACAAAATTTCAGGGACCAGTTCCTTTTAGTATAGAAGCCATGTCACTTGAGGAGAAGAGAACAGCCTTTCCTAGAATTCCACTGCTTTATTGGAAATCCTTAATATAAATGAAAAAGTTCAGTAGGTCATTTTGCACTGCAGCCCCTTGCCCCCCACCCCAGATATGTGGTTCTTTTCAGTCTATTCATCACAGACAGACATTTATATAACAAGTCATGTTATGAGGGCAATCCTGAAGGGGCTGCTTCCTTCTCGATCTGCTTCTCAGGTTCCAAAAGCAGGTGAGAAAACTCAACACAAACTTAACAGAAAATAGAACCATAGGAAGAATCATCTCATAATTTACCTGCACCTTCAGAGAATTTCAATGGTTACATCATGAAGGTCTGAATTGGAAAAAGAGTCTTTCTCTCTCTTAAAAGAATTAAGTGGATACTTATGATTTGGAAAACAATTTTACCATTTTCACAATTAATCAATGCAATTTTTTACATGTAAAAGTCTTAATCGACTTTTCACAATTGTGTCACATCTCTCAATAAGTCACATCACTAATTCCCCTCCTATAAGCATATTATTATCATATTAACATAATGAAAGGACATTGTAGTATAATCTCATATAAACTAAAAACACCGTAAATTGTAATGCCTTGTGGTCTCTATTATTCGTGATTCAAATGACAATTCCTCAGTAGAGAAGTAGTACTCTGCTAGCTTGTATATCTTAGTCAGAAGTTACCAATGGGTTTATCTTTATGTTTATCACCCAAAAATGAGGCAACATTTTACATTTTCCTTTTTCAATCAAAACTTTAGTTCTGTTTGATTTCACATGAGTCAATAGCCACTTGTATGACAGCATGTCACAACCAAGCTCAGAATGAATCAGGTGGGAAAATGTCTTACATGGAAAATTGAATCAAGGGGGCCTTGGCTTTAGTCATCCTAAGGTTGCTTGCCCCCCCAAAAAAAAAACAACTATTCTCCAAGGACAGATAGCCACAATGGAACAATACCACTCCCATTGAGCTGTTGATATTTATATACCCGAAATCAAAACTTAGATTCTGCATGGAATAGCAAAACTTCATAAATCATATGTTAGTTTAGGATATAATTATTGTATTCATGTGAATTGATACAACATTCATTTACCAGCTACGAGTTTTTCCGTATTCAATGTAGCTGTAGTAGGCAAACTTTACCACATGCATATTTATCCTAAAGCATATCTAAATCAATACATGATTAGCTTCTAAACCCCCCCCCCCCCTTACCTGTTGCTTTAGTTGGGCTTTAGAGCACACCGTAGCAATATCAAAGCCATTATATGTTCTAGAAAAAACTTTAATCCATCAAGGGAGCAAATACCACAGAAAATGATGGAAAGGCAAACTGGTTGAATGTTGGATAAGTTGGACAAGTAGAGAATCCTAAATTCTGGAGTTTTACCATTTTTATACACACTGAATAGGTGTTCAAAAATGTAACTTTGTTACACACTTATCATTAAGAGATATAATCTCATGAATTTCTTCAATGATCTTAGTTCAAACCCACTTCTTTAAAATTTAACTCCTAAACTTCCCCCTTTGCCTAAGAGAGGCCCTAGCTCCTTAAGCTTCAGCAGTACAACTTCACAACACAGACAAACAGAATTAGGTCTAAGGAGCCTCCCAGACAAAGAACTCAGATTATGTTGCCTTGGTTTTCTCCTTTACATAAATCATTTGCTATCATTACTATTTTCTTTTTTATTTTTTAAATGCTTTATTCATTTAAGGCAATTTGCCCAATGTCACACAGTTAGGCAATTATTAAGTGAAGCTGGATTTGGACTCAGGTCCTCTTGAATCCAGAGCTGGTGCTCTATCCACTGTGCCACCCAACTGCCTGTCATTACTATTTCCTTAAAACAAAAATACATCACAAAATATTGACAATACATTTATGATGTAACAGCTCACTGTTATAAAAAGAGAAAATTTTGCATACCCGATATCAAGTTTTTAAAACAAAACTTCTTAATAATCAGATGACAACAATTCATTGGAAATACGTTTATGATATAGAATGAATCATCTCCTTTGGTAATTTATTAGTCACAGCCAATGACATCTAAAACCCAATATAGTACTATTTACCTTGGAATAATTACAGTCCATTAAAGAGGAAGAAACAGCTCATTTATGTAGTGTTTGTCAACAATTCCTTTTAGTTCTTAAAGTTTACTTCAAAGAATATCAGAGGTCTGCTTTCTCTAGGTTGTAGAATGCTTAGTTCTTGATTTCTCAGTTATTACTTGAGCTACTTGCTCACTTACACGATAAAGCCGTTATAAATAGCAAAACTAGCGTCTTTCCCTTTAGGAGACTAGTTTAGAGGAAAATACAGCTCATTGATATTCAGCTGTTTTTTTTTTTTTTAAATTTAGTTACATGAATTGAGCAGTTCAATTCATAATATACTAAATTTACTTTAGCCAAATGACAACAATTTGGTCCATTTCAAAATAACTTTATTCAATCACAGTTACAAACTCAGATCATTTGCTGAGTAAAGTGAGCAGAATCAGAAGATCATACACATTAACAGTCACATTATGAGATGAATCAACCATGATGGACCCAGCTTCTCTCAACAGTTCAGTGATCAAAGACAACCCCGACAGACCTATTATGGAAAATGACATTCAAATACAGAAAGAAAACAACAACAACAACAACAAAAACTATGGACTCTGAATGGAGAGTAAAGCATATTATTTTCACTTTTCAAAATTTCTTCTGCTTTTTCTTCCTTTCTCATGTTTTCTCCACTTAGTTCTAATTCTTCTTTCACAATATGACTAACATGGAAATATATTAAACATGATTGTACATGTACAACTTTTACCAGATTGATCATCATCACGGGGAAGGGAGGATGGTAGAAAAATGTGGGACTCAGACTTGCAAATAGATAAGTCTTGAAAAACTAATTTTGCATGTGATGGGGAAAAAATTAAAATAAAAAACACCAATTCAAACCATTACTTGGGGTGGGCGGGATTTCTCCAAACCTCCTGTTAAATCATAAGAATTTATCAATGGGCAGTTACGTGCCACAGTGGATAGAGGACTGGCCCTGAATTCAGGAGGACCTGAGTTTAAATCCAACCTCAGACTCCATATTTACCTAGCTGTGTGACCCTGGACAAGTCACTTAACCCCCACTGCCTTGTGAAAACCAAAATTAAAAATAATAGAAATTAATGATAGTAAATGATTTACTTAAAGGAGAAAAACAAGGAAAAATTATCTTAAGAGTGCATTGTCCAGCAGGTTCCTCAGGCCCAATATTCCCTTTAATAACTCAATAGGGAAGCCACCACAGAAATATAATTTTGCAACATTTAAGAAAAATTCACATAAAAAATTTAATTTTTCAAAGCATATTTTTCTAATTAAAAGAGAATTCACATTTCTAATCATGTATAATATTATTTTTATTGAATTTTTATTTATTTATTCTTATTTTTGTACAAATGATGTCTTTTATACATTACTAAAATATTCTTATTTAAGAATAAACATAATGCCTTCTCCCCCCAAAAAATATAGATCTGCATGAGCAATAAAGGAAAGGGAAGAGAACAAAATTAAAATTAAAATTAAAAATAATAATAATAGGGGCAGCCAGGTGGCACAGTGGACAGGGCACCAGCCCTGGAGTCAGGAGCACCCAAGACCAAATCTGGCCCCAGACACCCAACAATCACCCAGCTGTGTGACCCCGGGCAAGCCACCCCAACCCCAATATCTTGCAAAAATTAAAAAAAACCCAAAATAAAATAAGAATAATAACAATAAAAATAAGAATAATAATAGTAGGGGTGGCCATGTAGTGCAGTGGAGAGAGCACTGGCCCCCAAGCCAGGAGCACCCAGGTCCAGATCCACATGCCTAATATTCTTCCAAATTCCACAATACAAAAAAACTAGAATGCTAAAGAAAATCGCATTTTGTTTTGTTCTTTAAAGATAGCACAACATTTCTTAAGATCTTCTTGGGTCAAATTTGATCAATTCTTCTTTGAAAATGTTATTATTTTGATATGTTATTTACTCTAAAATCCAATAACAATAGTGAACACTTATACATAACTCATTGTACTAAGCACTTCAGTATCATGTAATTCTCTAACAACCCCTGGGAGGTAGGTGTATATTTATTATTATTATTATTATTATCATTATTATTATTCAACAGTATCTGCAAAGAATGGTCAAATTCTTTAATATACTATAGTTACAATGTTGCTTCAAAATTTTCAACAAGATCAATTTTTTAATTATAGTTACTAGTGACAATAACTAAACTTGCATTATATTTAGTTGAAAAAATTCATAGTGATACTCCTAGTCCCCATAATAGCTTCTGAATTCTTTGAGTCACCCAAAGAATCAAATGGATTCCTTTTATTTTACTAATTTAGTCCTATTAGTGTATCTTTTTTTAAAAAAATTATTTATTTTTTCTTTTTTTAAATTTATTTTTATTAAAGATATTATTTGAGTTTTACAATTTCCCCCCCCCAATCTTGCTTCCTTCCCCCCCCCCACGGAAAGCACTCTGTCAGTTTTTACTTGGTTTCCATGTTGTACCTTGATCCAAATTGGGTGTAATGAGAGAGAAATCATATCCTTAAATAAGAGAAGTCTAAGAGGTAAAAAGATCAGACAATAAGATATCTGGGTTTTTTTCTAGATTAAAGGGAATAATCCTTGAACTTTGTTCAAACTCCACAGCTCCTTATCTTGATACAGCTGGCACTCTCCTTTGCAGACAGCCCAAAATTGTTCCCAATTGTTGCACTGATGGAATGAGCGAGTCCTTCAAGGTTGGACATCACTCCCATGTCGCTGTTAGGGTGTACAGTGTTTTTCTGGTTCTGCTCATCTCACTCAGCATCAGTTCATGCAAATCCCTCCAGACTTCACTGAAATGCCATCCCTCCTGGTTTATAATAGAACAATAGTCTTCCATGACTTACATATACCACAGTTTGCTAAGCCATTCCCCACTTGAAGGATATTTACTTGATTTCCAGTTCTTTGCCACCACAAACAGGGCTGCTATAAATATTTTTGTACAACTAATATTCTTACCCGTTTTCATCTTCTCTTCAGGGTATAGACCCAGTAGTGGTATTGCTGGGTCAAAGGGTATGCACATTTTTGTTGCCCTTTGGGCATAGTTCCAAATAGCTCTGCAGAAGGGTTGGATGAGTTCACAGCTCCACCAACAGTGTAATAGTGTCCCAGATTTCCCACAACCCTTCCACCAATGATCATAATCCTTCCTGGTCATATTGGCCAATCTGAGGAGAAGCTTTAATTTGCATTTTTCTAATAATTAATGATTTAGAGCAGTTTTTCATATGGCTATGGATTGCTTTGATCTCCTCATCTGTAAATTGCCTTTGCATATCCTTTGACCATTTGGCAATTCGGGAATTTCTTTTTGTTTTAAAAATATAACTCAGTTCTTTGTATATTTTAGAAATGAGTCCTTTGTCAGAATCATTAGATGTAAAGATTATTTCCCAATTTACTACATTTCTTTTGATCTTGGTTACATTGGTTTCATCTGTGCAAAATTTTTTTAATTTAATGTAATTGAAATCATCTAATTGAGTTTTGGTGATGGTCTTCAACTCTTCCTTAGTCATAAACTACTCCCCTTTCCATAGATCTGAAAGGTAGACTAGTCCTTGATCTTCTAATTTGCTTATAGTATTGTTTTTTTATGTCTATGTCTTGTAAGCATTTTGGATCTTATCTTGGCAAAGGGTGTGAGGTGTTGGTCTAATCTAAGTTTCTTCCATACTAACTTCCAATTATCCCAGCAATTTTTATCAATGAGCGAGTTTTCATCCCAATGGCTGGACTCTTTGGATTTAGCAAACAGCAGAATACTATAATCATCTCCTGCTTTTACACCTAGTCTATTCCACTGGTCCACCACTCTATTTCTTAGCCAATAGCATACACTTTTGATGACTGATGGTTTATAACATAATTTTAGATCAGGTAGGGCTAAGCCGCCTTCTTTTGCACTTTTTTTCATTAAACTCTCCTGGCAATTCTTGACTTTTTATTTCTCCATATGAATTTACTTACAATTTTTTCTAACTGGCTAAAGTAATTTTTTGGAATTTTCACTGGTAGGACACTAAACAGATAGGTTAGTTTTGGTAGAATTGTCATTTTTATTATATTAGGTCTCCCTATCCATGAACAGTTGATATTTGCCCAGTTATTTAAAACTGATTTAATTTGTGAGGGGAACTGTTTTATAATTGTTTTCAAAAAGATTCTGACTCTACTTTGAATGGGATTTCTCTTTCGAGCTCTTCCTGCTGTATCTTGCTAGACATATATAGAAAATCTGAGGATTTATGAGGGTTTATTTCATAACTTGCAACTTTGCTAAAATTGCTAATTGTTCCATGTAGTTATTTGGATGATTTCTTGGGATTCTCTAGGTAGACCATCATGTCATCTGCAAAGAGTGAGAGTTTTGTCTCTTCCTTCCCAATTCTAATTCCTTCAATTCCTTTTTCTTCTCTAATTGCTGATGCTTACCTTTCTAATACAATATTGAATAGTAGTGGTGATAATGGGCACCCTTGTTTCACCAATGATCTTACTGGGAATGCCTCTAGCCACTCCCCATTGAATACAATGCTTGTTCATGGTTTCAAATAGATACTGTTAATTATTTTAAAGAGCAGTCCATTTATTCCTACACTCTCTAGTGTTTTTAATAGGAATGGATGCTGTATTTTGTCAAAAGCTTTTTTCAGCATCTATTGATATGATCATATGATTTCTGATAGGTTTGTTGTTGATATAATTGAGTATACTAACAGTTTTCCTAATATTGAACCAACCATGCATTCCTGGAATAAATCTGACTTGATCATAATGTATTATCCTAGTGAGGACTTGTTGTAATCATTTTGCTAAAATTTTATTTAGGATTTTTGCCTCCAAATTAATCAGGGAAATAGGTCTATAATTTTCTTTCTCTGTTTTAACTCTTCCTGGTTAAGGCAACAGTAAGATACTGGTTTCATAGAAAGAGTTAGGCAGAGTTCCATCTTTCCCTATTTTTTCAATGAGTTTATATAGAATTGGAACCAATTGTTCCTTAAATGTTAGGTAGAAATCCCTTGTGAATCCATCAGGCCATGGAGATTTTTTTTAGGGTGTTCAATAATGATTTGTTGAATATCTTTTTCTGAGATAAGGTTGTTAAGGTATTTAATCTCTTCTTCATTTAACCTGGGGAACTTATATTTTTGTAAATATTCATCCATTTCACTTAGATTATCAAATTTATTGGCACAGAGTTGGGCAAAATAATTTCGAATTATTACTTTAATTTCTTCCTCATTGATGGTGAGTTCACCTTTTTAATTTATGATACTAGCAATTTAGTTTTCTTCATTCTTTTTTAAATAAAATTGACCAGATGTTTATCAATTTTATTGGTTTTTTCATAATACCAACTTTGGGTTTTATTTATTAATTCAATAGTTTTTTGCTTATGATTTTATTAATTTCTCCTTTAATTTTTAGAACTTCTAATTTGGAATTTAATTGGGGATTTTTGATTTATTCTTTCTCTAATTTTCTTGGTTGCATATTTAGTTCATTGATTTCCTCTTTCTCCAATTTATTCATGCAAGCATTTAGAGCTATAATATATCCCCTCAGAGTCGCTTTGAATGAATCTCATAGGTTTTGGTATGTTGTTTCATTATTATCATCTTCTAGGATAAAATGGTTAATTCTTTCTCCGATTTGTTTTTTGGTCCACTCTTTTTTTTAAATTGAGTTAATTCAGTTTCCAATTTGTTTAGTGTATATATCTCCTTTGTCCATTATTGCATATGACTTTTATTGCATTGTGATCTGGGAAAGATGTATTCACTATTTCTGGCTTTCTACAGTTGATCATTAGGTTTTTATGTCCTAGTACATGGTCGATTTTTGTATAAGTTCCATGTACTGCAGAGAAAAAGGTATATTCCTTCCTAACCCCATTCAGTTTCTTCCATAATTCTACCATATCTAATTTTTGTAACAATATATTTACCTCCTTAATTTCTTTCTTGTGTATTTTATGATTCGATTTGTCTAGATCTGATAATGGGAGGTTAAGGTCTCCCACTAGTAGAGTTTTGCTGTCTATGTCATCCTGATTACTACCCCTGCTTTTTTTACTTTAGCTGAAGCAAAATATATTTTGCTCCAATCTTTTAACTTTACTCTATATGCATCTCTCTGCTTCAAATGAGTTTCTTGTAAGAAGCATATTGTAGGATTCTGGTTTTTAATCCACTCTGCTATTCGCTTACATTTTAAGGGAGAGTTCATCCCATTCACATTCAAGGTTATGATTTCTAATTCTTTATTGCACCCCGAGCATTCTTCCCTCTGTTTGAATTTTCCCCCTTCCCCGCTTTATCCATATATCCCAGTATGTTGCTTCTGAATACCACCCCCTTCAGTATATTTGCCCTCCTATATCACACCCTCCCCTTTCTTTCCCCTTTCCTTTTCCATTTTCCCTTCCCTTCCTTTTGTTATTTCCCCTTTTTTTGCCACTCCCCTTCCAATTCTCCGTGCCCCCTCCCCTTTTCCCCTTTTAATACTTGAAAGGTTAGATGTATTATAACTTAACTGAGTAAGTGTAGGTTGACTTTAAGCCAAGTCTGATGAGAAGATTCAGGTGTTTCTCCTCTGCTCCCTTCTTCCCCTCTATTACCATAGGTTTTTTTGTACCACTTAGTGTAATGAGATTTACCCCATCCAATCCCCTCCCTCCTCCTGTCTCTTTCCAGTCCCACGTTTTAAGCAGGTAGTGTTTTTTTAGATCATTCTGTCTAAGTCATAGAACATTCTGAGTGTTTGTGCCTTCTAGTTCAGTATATTCTATAGAATGGAGTCAAAATTCCTGAGTGTTACTAGAGTCTTTCTCCCAAGTGGGGTTAAAGCCAGTTACATATCATTAGCTAGCAGTCTCATGGATAGGTCATGAATTTCCATCATTTCTGTCTAGTTTTATTCTCTCTGTTAGAGTTATAATTCTCAAGGTTTATGAGAATCTTCCCCCCCCCCATGTTGAGATATAGAGAGGTTTAACTTACTGGATTGCATTTTTTCCCTTTTACCACCCCCCCTTTTTTTTTTACCTTTTCATGTGTCTCTTGAACCTCCTGTTTGATGTCCAAATTTTCTGTTTAACTCTAGTCTTTTCATCAGAAATTTTTGGAATTCTTCCATTTCGTTAAATGTCCATCTTTTTCCCTTGAAGAGAAGGCTCAGCTTTGCGCGAAAGTAGATTCTTGGCTGGATTCCAAGCTCCCTTGCTCTTCAAAATATCTCGTTCCAGCCCCTTCAATCCCTTAATGTTGATGCAGCCAGATCCTGCGTTATCTTTACTGTTTCTCCTTAATATTTAAATTGTTTCTTTCTGGCTGATTGTAGGATTTTCTCTTTTATCTGATAGTTCTGGAGTTTGGACACAACATTCCTTGGTGTTTTCATTTTAGGATCTTTTTCAGGTGGGCATCGATGTACTCTTTCAATAATTACTTTGCCCTCCAATTCCATGATATCAGGGCAGTTTTACATCCCTAGATCCTGTAATATCAAGTCCAGCCTTTTTTTTTTCTCTTCAATGCTTTCAGGAAGTCCTATAATTTTCAGGTTGCCCCTCCTTGATCTATACTCGAGGTCAGTGGTTTTGTTGATGAGGTATTTTACATTGGTTGTATTTTTTCTATTTTTTTATTTTGTTTAACTGACTCTTGCTGTCTCATGGAGTCATTAGTTTCTGTAGACTCTATTCTTTTTGGGGGGGGAGGAGTTTTCTTCATTAACCTTTTGCAACTCCTTTTACAATTGGTTAATTCTACTTTTGAAAGAGCTTTCCATTTGACCAATTGAGGTTTTGAGAGAATCAATTTAGTTTTTCATTTGACCATTTGAGGATCTGAGACAATTATTCTCATTTTGTATTGGTCCAATTGATGATCTGAGAGATTTATTCTCCTTTTGTATTTGTCCGAATATACTTTCTAAGGGTTTGTTTTCTTGTTGCAAAGTATTAATTGTCTATCCCAAATTTTTAAACTCCTTCCTTATTTCTTCAAGGAAGTCTTTCTGTGCTGGAGTCCAGATGGTATTCTCCTCAGAGGTTCCAAGTCTCTCTGAGTTAGGGTCTTTCCCTGCCAAGAATTTTTCCATGGATCCACCTTTCAGCTGACCCTTCTTCATTTTGCTAAGACCTTGTGTTAGGGGGGGATGGTTCACTGGAGCTTGGGATTGCTAAAGGCTTTAGTCACTGAGTGCAGTTTCTCTGGCTGGGCAGTAGGAGGTGCTGGTTGCTTTCTCTGGAGTGTCTGTGACCTTGGTTGAGGCCTTCTACTTTTGCTTGAAGGAAGGGGTTGGCGCTATTGAATTCTTTTGCCTTCAATCAATGGTGGGCTTTACCCTGGCCTGAGGTCAGTCCTCAGCTGGGCTGGTTCTTCTGCTCACACACCTGGGCCTGAGGCAGAAGTAGTTTGCATTTGTTTTTTTGGGAAGAGGTCTCAGCCCCAAAGGAAGCTTGGGCTCAGAGTTCTTCAGACCCGAGGAGCCCAGAGATGGTGTCTGCAGCTCTCCTACACCAGACCTCTCCCCCCCAGCCCCATCCCCAAGCTCCAAGGGGATAGCACCAAGACCAACGCTCACCAGCCGACCCAAGCCCCTGTCGTCCTGCCCAACCGCTGATCCAGCAGGTCCAGCTCTCGAGCCCTCAGACTCCTGGCTCCAATTCAGCTGTTAATCTGGCTGATCCGCGGCTGATCCTCCCTCTGAGCCCAGAGTCACCTGCCCGAATTCAGCCAAAGCTGCTGCTGGAGATACATACTTAGGTAGATGTTGTTCTCGTGGCTTTTCTTTCTGGGTTTTGTGGGTCGGATTTCTTTTAAGAGGTTTGTTTCATGTAATAGATTGGGAAGAGATCAGGAGACTTTAGACCTGTGCCTCTCTTTTCTCTGCCATCTTGTCTGGCAGTCCCTGTTAGTGTATCTTAAGTAATTTCTTTTTAAAATTACCCAAATTTCCTTTTTAAAAAATCTTTCATGGTAAGATCCTATCTATTCTTTGAATTTCCTTTTAGTCAAAACTTCAACCCTTTGTCTTTGAAGTCCTGAATTCCTCCTGCATCAAGGCCCTCTCCAGTTTTCCTGAAACTCTGTACCCATTCTTTGTTCATTCCTACCTTCCTACTTAAACTATTGTCTTTTGGGTCTATTTTACAAAAACCCTGCAAAAGTGGACCTTTCTGGTTAACTTATGCAATACTACTCTTACTTTTGTACCTGCTTGATTAATTCTTCTAGTCTTTTCCCATTCATGTACAAGATTGCCTATAGGTTTAATCTTTGTTCTTTAAAGTTTAACATAAGTTTGTTTGATTTTTCTTTTGTTTCTGTACAAAAAGCAATAACATCCTTATGGAAGTGATAGCTAACCACGAATGCTATACCTAACAACTGTATATTTTATGTGAATGATTTAACAGAATTGAACCAGGTAAATCAGAAACAACCACTAAAAAAGA
Source organism: Macrotis lagotis (assembly GCF_037893015.1). Lineage (NCBI taxonomy): Eukaryota > Metazoa > Chordata > Mammalia > Peramelemorphia > Peramelidae > Macrotis > Macrotis lagotis. Next base: position 79,950,105 of record NC_133666.1, read on the forward strand.
AATTGAAATAGACTATGTAGCTGCACATACAAAAGTATTCAAATTCATTAGTGAAGTATAAGAAGAATTTTACAAGAAAGATTCAGTAGTGCAGTAGACTAAAATATGATTGAGATATAAAGATGAGGTGGAAATAAGTAAAAGGGAAGCTATGTGGCACAGTGGGGAGAGCACCAGCCTTCGAGTCAGGACTATCCAAGTTCAAATTCAGCCCCTGACATTGACTAGCTGTGTTATCCTGGGCAATTCACTTAACCTGGTTTGTGTGTCTTTCCTCATCTGTAAAATGAGCTGGAGAAGGAAATGGCAAAGCCCTCCAGTATCTTTGCCAAGAACACCCCATATAGTGTCATGGCAAGTCACTCATGACAAGTCACTCATAAAGTGAAGGAATGAATGAGAAATGATAATATTTACTTAACAGAAACTAGAGTAATATTTGAGCACAGCAAATAAAAATTCTGTCCTTAAAGGATCATTAGAAGATTTTCAATCATTATGTGAATGATGGTACAGTAATAATATTGTTATGATTATAATCTCAATATTTCAGAAAAATCTTATGGGCCCTAAAAGAAGGGAATGAAAATGTGCAACTGATCCCATCAAAATGAGGAAACAGATTTAATTGAAAACGGTGAGCCCTCTAATAATGGTAGGTCCCTTTTTTCCCATAAAAAAGTAGAAACACATCTGTTAGTTCCAAAAGAGATATTATTTGCACTGTTTCAGGGCAATGACGTAGGAACAGACTAAAGACCTTTGTGAAACTTAGTACTACATCAAGACATTTAATTTTATGTTCTAAGTCTTTGAGGTTAATTACTTAAAATAAAAGAATGAGGTTTAATAACAACTTTAAAATATTGAGAATAACATATCCAGTTTATTACTTTGTATTATGGAAAAAAACTAGTAATATGGTAAAGAAACTCACCAAATGTTTTGACAAATGATATTTTCAAATTACACAGGACCTATTCACAATTTTCCCCTCAGTTTGCCTGCTTGCTCTACCCAAAATTCCACCAGGCCAGTTCTTTATTCTTTTCTAAAGATCTCATCATTTCTTTTGAGAAGGGTAGAGCAGATAGATGATAGTTTTAGGATGGGTATATCGGAGTAAATACTCTAAAGGATAATAAGACCTAAAAGAAATGCTGTTCAGAACACTTAAGAGAGAGGAAACTTTTGATTGTGTAATAACTAACCCAAATGATGAGATGTAAGGTGTGTGGGATAACTACCACAGGAATCAAGAGCTCAGAGACTGAGATGGAGAGCAGGAAAGGTCTTTGTTTCTTCTCAAGAAAAGGGGACTCATCCCCTGTTGCTAAAGCAGCATCAGCCATTGAGTGTCTTGCAAAAAACTAAAAAAAAATAAATAAGTGAAATGTGTTCTCTAGAGAACAAATTGCTTATTCTAAATAGAGAGCATACTATGTTCACATTTTAAAACTTCTATTATATTTTTTCTTTCTTTCTCATTGTTTCCCCCCTCCCTTAGTTCTAATTCCTCTTTCATAGAATGACTAATATGGAAATGATGGTGATCCTTCATTCTTGTTTTTGTTTTGCAAGGCAATGGGGTTAAGTGACTGGCCCAAGGTCACAGAGCTAGGGAATTATTAAGTGTCTGAGGACAGATTTGAACTCAGGTACTCCTGACTCCAGGGCCAGTGCTCTATCCACTGCACCACCTAGCTACCTCATTGTCCTTCATTCTTGAAGAAGGCCAAGACATCAGGGAAGTGATGCCATGACAAGTTAGTGAATCAGATTTGAGGGAGGGAGGACTGTGCCAAGTCACCAGCCTCACTTTCTCCTCCAGAGCCATCTAGATCAAATGTCCAAATATGAATCCAAGTGACTGGAGATGTCCTAGATGTGAGGCAATCAGGGTTAAGTGACTTGCCCAAGGTTACACAGCTAGCAAGAATCCAGTGTCATGAGAATGATTATAACTCCCATTCTCCTGACTCCAAGGTGGCCAACTATTTGCCTGATATGTATATGGATATGTAATATGTAATATATATATATATACATATATATATATATATATATGTATATATGTATATATGTAGCAATTGGACATGTACAACTTTCACTAGATTGTTTGCTTCCTTGGAAATGATGGTGGGAAGGGAGGGTGGCAGTAAAAAGAGGAACTCATAAACTTGCAAATAAATGAATGAAAGTTGAAAAACTATCTTTGCATACAATTGGAAAAATTAAATAAAATTCCACTAAACTCAAAAATGAAATGTATTCTGTCATTAAGCTATATGTGATGATGGGACCTATAGGTAGATCACATCTTGACACTTGATATTTGTCATTTAGGCAATATGTGAAAACAACAATCACAACTCCAAATAGTTTAATGAGTTAGTATCACTTTTCTAATTTTCACCCCTTCATTATAATAATTCCTGAAGTTAGCAGCTCTCGAATTTCTCTTATATTCAGAATTACATATAAATATCCATATAATTTTAAGACTTAGTTTTATGCCAGTAAGAGGAGGAAATTGCATATCAATGGAAATAGGATGTCTTCAGATGCAGTTTCTGTCTGTGTCTATGTCTTTCTGATTCTCTGTGTGTCTGTGTGTGTGTGTGTGTGTGTGTGTGTGTGTATTTCTCCATTATTTTTTTTTGGTTCAAGTATATAACAGCGGTGTGAAATCTGAAGCTCTGTCATGTACCTGTTTAGCAGCATTTCTAATCCCATCTTTAAAGAGTATAGTGGGGGTAGGGGAGGGTAACAATGGTACCGTATCTCTAACTTAATACTATTACAACTTTAATGATCGTAAATCAATGCCTTTTAAAAAAAAATCTTATATTCCTTTCTTTCAGTTAGATGTACTTACTTTCTCACAATAGTTATTGCTCAAATTCCCACTGGAAATAGGTATCTAAGACTATAAGATATTATTTTCCAATGGTGTATATGAATATATATGTATATGTATGCATGGATATACAAGAGTAAATTTTAATCATCTCCTCTAGAATGTAATGGCCTCATTAACCTTATATACATTAAAGAATAAATATGCTTTCATTTTTAAAAAGTAATATGTTTTAGAAACTTCATGAATAAGAATTAAAAATATAGTGGCTTCAAAATTGTTCTATAACTTCCATTTGAATGTGATGTGTAGAGAATGTCAAATTGATAGATGGATAAAGTGCTTTTCTATGTAAAAGCATCTGAAATTGAATTGGTGCTATTTAAGTACTAATTTTTGTTTTATGTTTTAAAACTTCATGATATAGTTTATGTCATTGTTAGGTTTCTAATTTTTCTTGTATTGTGATGTTTTTTAAATCATTGATAAGAAATGCTGTACATTTGAAAAGTGATATGTAGAGAGGAATATAATTGTATGTTAGAAAATTATCTTATTTTTTAATCTGAATGCTTTTAGATTATTAATTGAACTGTTAGAAAATCTGAACACAATTTGCAAAGTTTTGTCTTGTTAAGACTTTAACTATGAAGTTCTTTAGGGACTTACCAGGTTCCTTGAGACTTTCTATTTGGGTAAGATCATAAAATTCTATCAGCCTTTCTGATAGCTTTTTTTGAAATTCTATAGTGAGAAACTAGGACCTCTCACATCTGAAGTAGCTGGGGGGAGCATTGATTTATTTTCTTTAAATTTTATTTGTTTCCTTTTTTTTGCAAGGCATTTGGGGGCCAGTAATCATGAAGTATCTGAATCTAGATTTAAGCTCAGGTCCCACTGAATCCAGGATCGGTGCTCTATACCCAAGTGTGATTTCTAAGAAGAAAATTTTTATCTAATAGATTTTTTGGCTATTGCTTATGAAAATTATTAAGTTGTACCTGGAATAGTATAAATTGAAGTTAGACCTTTAAATCAATTTAGTATGAAGAGACCCCAGTTTTAAAGCTTTGTTGCCTTCCAGGTTACTATGCAATCTCTTCAGACATGGGTATATGTGGACATAGACGCTTATAGTGATCAGAATATTTCTAGGTTTTGAGTGAATTCTCATATAGTCACATTACAAAACGTGACTACTTGCTTAATTTCTTTTTTCTTTGTTGCTGTTGTTTTTAGGTATTTGCAAGGCAAACAGGGCTAAGTGGCTTGAGCAAGGCCCCACAGCTAGGGAATTATGAAGTGTCTGAGACCGGATGTGAACCCAGGTACTCCTGACTCCAGGGTCGGTGCGTTATCCATTACGCCACCTAGCCGCCCCTTTCTTAATTTCTAAAGACTGATTGTTTCCACATTGATTAAACTAGAATGAATGAATAAGACAAACCCTTCTTTGTATGTGCTTATAAGAGAAAAACAATAACTGTGATCCCTAAAATGGAGTAAAGTAAAATCTCATGAAACTATATCTCGTTAAATTATTCTGAGTTTTGATTTTGGGTGTGATGGCCTGAATTATCATGAAATCAGTATTCGGTCATTCAAGGGAAAAGCCATGTGATGCCCAAAGCAAGTTGGATCAACTGTTACAGGTAACTGTCTGTGCCTGGCAAGATAGAGAGGATGATCTTGCAAGGGAAGCGCTTTATGACTCAATTTATCCATTGTGCTATTTCATTTCTGAAGAGGAAATTTTCCCACTTGGTTAATCCAGAGCTAGGTCAAAGCCAGATGTCACATGCCCAGTGAATAATGTGGTATTTTGCTACATGATTCAGTGCTAACTATGACTTTTACATGGAATCAAATGAACTCAAAGAAGCTTTATCCTGTTTTTGTTTATGTCAGGTCAGTTTTTGACCCCGAAGGGACAATGTTGAACTATAAAAGTTGTCGTTTTTATATGATTCATGTTATTGTTGCAATAACCAAGCATCTCTGAGTTACTATAATAGGATGCATGTATGAAAGACCATAAATTTTTAATATTCTTATTCTGAATCTGTGATCCTTGTTTCCATTTACTAACCTAAGCAGCTAGATAAATAAAAACTTAACTTTGCAAGTCAGCCCTTTGTTAATGATTAAGTATTCATTTGCATAATCGGGCAGGTCTGCACAGTGCCACCTCTTTGCCCAATAGTGCAATAAGATACATAGATAGATAGATAGATAAACAGATAGAAAAATAGATAGATAGATAGATAGATAGATAGATAGATAGATAGATAGAAGAATATAGATAAATGAGATTGAGGGATGGAGGCATGGAGGGAAGAGAGAGAGAGAGAGAGAGAGAGAGAGAGAGAGAGAGAGAGAGATCCTAAAAGTGGAAAATAGGAAAATGATTTGATATGATCAAGATGTACTAAAGTTGTTTCACATTTTATGCAAAATCATTTAATTGTAATGGAATGATCAACTTCACTTTGAGGGAAGCAACAATAGTGTTTCTAAGAACTACATACATATATGTGTATCTATATACATTCATAGAGAAATATATTTACATGTATATATATAGAAATATAAAGGATAATATATTTTAAATATTTTTTCTTTTACTCCTAAAAGTAGTTAAGAAGACTAAAAATATTGAACAAAATACTGACCATCCTTCAGGTTCAAATGAATATAAATAGATGAACTTTAAAAATGGTTTAATTTCCTTTGTTTCTGGGATCTACAGAGTTTTATGTTTTACTAACATTTTCAAAATTGGGTCAAGAATTTTCATTATGTATTGTATTTCCATATTAAATCATGTTTCTTTTATATTTTGAAGTCTCTGATAATATTGAGATAGAAGATTCTTTCTTTGGTCAGTTGGTGGCATTGTCCATATCAGGTACAGAGTTCCAGTAAAGACATAAAGAGAAAGCAGTATCTAAAAACTGAAATTCTTTGAATTTTCAGTTGAATTACAGGTGGCTAATTTAATGGTTTTCATATGGCTGTCATTAATAACGCTAGTACTATAATATTTAACCTGGTTTTCACAAATAAACTTGATCATGGAAAGTTAAATTTGAGAGATTATCTTATTAAATTGTATTGTCTTATCCCTAGGAGATTTTATTAGCCTTACCTTGGAAACCTCTACTAGTGAGTTAGAAAGAAAGAACTAAATTTATAAAGAACACTCCCAGAACGGCCCTGATGAGAAGGTCTAGTGCAGAATTTTTAAGGGAAAATGTTTCCATACACCAGATAGCTATGTGGTGCTTCTCAGATATAATGAAATAATGGTACATTGGGAGTGGGTTACCAGGAACAAGCTGGAACAAGGAGACTTCATGTTACTTAATATCGATGCCATTATTATATTATTCTTGTCTTAATATCGTCTGATCTTCTGTTTACCTGCAGAGGAATATGCCCCAAATCTAATGTGAACATATCCATGAAAACAGGAGAAATTGTGATGGGAAATTTTCAGCTATCACTAGTTGTCTTATTATTAAGGACTCAGAGCCATTCCCCCTGCAACTTTTGGCTAATAGGAAATCTGTTTTCTTTTAATATTAGTCTGGCCTGTCTGAAAACTGACTCATGGAACAACAGTTTTAAAGGAAGGCATTTGACATTCCTGAGATAAGAAGAAAGGAATATAACATTTTTAAAACCTTCAAAAAGTACTTTATTCATGGAAGAATTTGCCTGATGCCAAGTATTCATGACATGTTAACTCCTTCTTCTCATTTAGCCCATGGTGATCTCTTTAACGTATAGCTTTGTAAATCCATAAACGTAGGAAACTCACTCTGATCTGCAAACTGACTCAGTTTACCTATAGAGCTGGCTTCATCCCTTGGAAGATGTGTGAGCTTATGATTCTATAGAATTGTGTTCCACTTTTATGAAACTGTAGGAAACATAGTATATTTATGAATATTGTAAAAATTATAGTCTAAAAGAATATGTGAGATCAGGTCAAAAAATATTTGTAAATTACTGCCTATAAAAAGTCTCTTTAGAATCCTCATTTTTATACTTACTCCTTATCATTGTTGTACAGTATAAACTCCCCTTTGTTCAATCTTCAAAAAAAGAAAAAAGAATTCTAATTCTGACTCAAGATTATTTTTCTACCTCCAGAACCTGTGCTTAAACCTAATAAATCCTAAGTGTTTACTTCTATAATTTCTACATTGTTATAGATTATTTTCAGCAGTAGTAACCTACCACACAAACTCAAAGAGGAGATATTTTTGCTATAACAACAGAAACATGATTATGATGTATAATTTAAGAATAAGCAGGTAAAGATTTAAATCCAGGGGTCCTGATTCCAATTCCAGTACCATTCTATCATACCATCCTTTTTCCTCCTCTAGGCCCCAGTCAGTAGGACTTCCCTTCTTCAATATAACAGTAAATGGAACCGTTTTTTACTATTGGAACAAGATAGCCAGAAAGGATTGTCAGCTCTCCTTTCACTTTTTTCCTGGGTAGCCTACCCCAACGCCTCCACCGAAATGTTCCTAGTGCCCCTTGGCAGCTGAGTATGACAGAGTAAACCAGGTTTGGAGTCAAGAAGACCTGAGTTCAAATCGGGTCTCAGATACTTCCTAGCAGTGTGACCCTCAAAAAGTCACTTAACCTCTCCCTAAGTTCCCTTAACTATAAAATGGGAATCATAATAACCCCTCTCTCCCTCCTTCCCAGGGTTGTTGTGCAAATCAAATGAGAAAATAATTGGACACATGTAACAACCTGAAAGTGCTTTGTAATATTAGCTGCTACTACCACAATGACTAAAACTACTACTACTACCAACAACAACTATTAGTGCTACTGTTACCACAATTACCATGTTGAAGGCTCAAGGGAGTTTGTATGACCCAATAGTGGTACAATCTGTAGGGTACATGAAATGTTTTGTGTGTGTGTACATGTCGGGGGGCAGGGCTAGAGGAAAGAGGGGCAGGAGTTGGAAAAGCAAATGAAAAAGACAGTTTACCCTCAGTCTACACAAAAAAGCCACAGTAGAAATGTGTTAATTTGGGGTGTGAAGGGGAGGGGGGTATACCACCTGAGCCTTGAGGCAGGGAATTGTTGAATAGGAGCAAATCCTCCAATAGAGCTAGAAGTATTAACTAAAGACTTCTGTCTCAGAGGGACTTCTGTGAAGAAGTCTTAAGAGTTACTAGAGTCATCCACTGCTGGGCCAACCAGACAGGACTGTAAACCTGACACAGCTCAGAGATGGTCAGGGCATCCAGCCCTGGGGAAGAGCAGCTGAAACACAACACTGGCACTTGGGTTTTAGGCCAATCTGGCAGTTGCTCCTAGAGTAAGGTGGGAGATGGGAGTGAACCTCTCACACTGGAGATCTGTGTCTGCAGCAAAAGCCTTTCAGGATCTTTGTGTAGAGATAAGGTCAGACAGGGGAGTCTTCAGACTCAGGATTATGGGCATGACCAACGTGGCTCTCTCTCACTCAGGCTTTCTACCTGATGGGCTGAGAGGCTGGATGGCCTCCAGGTCCCTAATCCTCAGTATGGTCCCTGCAAGGGGCCCACTCCCACTCCTTTCCTTTTGGGTCCACAAAATTTGCAAAATGAGAGATAGTACACATAGAAGGGGATGTTAGCCTCCCTACTGGGGTTTCTGCAGGTGGTAGGTAGAAGACTCAGAACAAGATTGAGTGGTCTTAACAGGGACTCAATGAGACCTTTCCTCACCTTCCCTGGGCAAAATCCCCAGATTAACTATTTCTCCATATATTCGGCATCAGAAGAAATCAGTGCTCTTATCTTGGCCCAAGAGCTTTTTCCAGCCAGCCCTTGGGGTCATCACAGAGGCATGGTGTGATTCAAGGAATAGGGATGAACCCGTCTGACCTTATTTTTGAGCGCATCCCCTTTCTGGGAGGCCTACGTCTTAGAAGTTAGAATGGATCGACACCAGGGCAAAGGAAAACTCACGATTCATTGATTACCAACCTGGGTGAGGCCCTGGAGTCTATTGCAATTCACAAAACTATAAAAACACATACTAGTTTTATTGAGTTTTAATATTTTATTTCCAACTTTTACAAGAGACCTCTGAAAGAAGAACTTTCCTAGATATCTGGCAATACAGAAAGTAACTTGTTTTGTATCATCTAAAAGTCTGTGGAATTAGCATAGCAAACATCAGAATAGTTAAGTAATTGAAGCATAGACATAAAGAACATTGAAGACCAGCATAGTCACATTTCAAGAAGGGGCAGATAACCAGTCCTATGCACCAGATAACCAGACCGACCCTCCCTGGATTAAAGTAGGAATATGTCTGGACACTAAGCCTAAATGCTGAGATTTTAAAGCACAGAACATTAAAAATATGTGTACCTTTTGGGACATCAAAATTAATATATTTTTGACACTTTGAAAAGACCTCTGAAAGAGGAACTTTTCTAGACATCTAGCAATACAGGAAATGACTTTTGTCCTATCAATCAAATGTGTTCTGGAATCCACACGGAAAATATCTGAATAATTCACCTGTGGAGGAATAGAGCTAAAGCCTAGGGAAACCATCATATTCACATAGCAAGAAGGGGCAGGTACTGTGTTAAGGTGGGGACTTCTTTGGCAGTAACAATCTTCAATAAATTTTCAGTCAAAGTGGCTGCTCAGCATCAGTGTAGATGTTAAGTGAGGAAGTAGAGCATCATCGGGATAGAAAGGATACCTGATCATTGTGGTCCTGTAAGGCAGGCAGGAAGTACTCCTACTTGGCATCCCAGTCTCTATGTCCAGTACTGCTAGTAGTAGTTACTACTCTGTAAGGAGAGAAGAGTCTTTCTCCATGGAAATAATTGGTGGAAAACATGAACCTTAAAACAATGCAAGCACAATATGGAAACAGATACAGGAAGACACACCCAATACATCAACTCCAAGAAGTGCTAATGTGGGAGGAGTCGAGACCACCACCCAACCCTTAGGTGGCTCCTTTCAGATACTTATCAGAGGCTGGCTCATAATAGCTGTCATCTATAAACAGCAGAGTAGGAGTGAAGGGCAGATAATCCAGCAGATCTTGTATATGTGTCCTCAGCACCATCAGGCAGCTTTCATCCAGAGTAGAGTGGTTGAACATGGGGCCCAACTGCTTCAAGAGACACAACAAGTAGAAGACCCCGTAGATCTGGGACAGCTGGCTGGAGGGGTAGCTGTCGACCAATTCGGCATACCGTGTCCTCTCAAAATCATAGAGAAGCTGGGTGCTCAGAATCACATTAAAGTATTCCTTGAGAATGGTTACCAGTGCAGGCACCTCATAATTTTTATCTGTGGTACCATAGCTTTTAAGATCGACGGCATATTCATCCAGAATGGCCTCAACGTTCACCTTGGCCGGCTGGTTGCACAGATTTTTCCCGAGGCACACCATCTCCCAATCTTGCACGAGCAGGGACATAAGGCAGTCGGGAAGTCTGATATGCATTTCAAATTGGACTGGGGCTTCCTGTTTGTGAACCCCAGCACCCCGTCTGCTCTCCACGCCTTACTACGTTGGGTGAGACCCTTTTCATCTCTGATTTTGAAGGATGGGTGCGTCGCTCTGGAGGTTCCCTCCTCGCTGTCACTAGGGTCTCTCTTCCTGTCATCCTTTATGGAGAACTGGTGGTAGCCTTGGAGCAGTGCCGGTTCCCATGCATTTCTAGTGAGCTTAAAGACAGTGAAATCATTCTTTCTTCAACTGGGCATGAGAGTAGCGAAGCACCTGATTTTCAGAGACCCATTCATAATCCCAGTCAGTGACTGCCTGCGAATGCTCTTGTTTGGAGGCAGGCTCCAGGGGTCCACTAGAAGTGGGAATGGTGGTGGTACTAGCTCCCTCAGCTTCTGGGGCCAGGGGCCCACTAGAAGCCACCTGAACCATAGCGTTCTGGCTTTCTGCTATGGACCCGAAGGATGCCACGCTAGCTATGCTGCTCATCCGGGTGCTCATCCAGCTGCCCATCCGGAGGTTCATCCAGCTCCTCATTCCAGGGATGACCTTGCGGCTACCAGCTTGTCTGCCAAAGGCTGCCTCGCTGCTACAAGGGCCCACTCTGCTGGTGGTAGGGCCTGCTCTCCTGATGCTTGGCACTGACTCGCTGGTACTAGGGCTTGCTCTGCTGGTGCTGGGCACTGCCTCGCTGGTACTACGGTCTGCCCTGCTGGTGCTGGGGCCTGCTCTGCTGGTGCTGGGCACTGACTTGCTGGTACTAGGGCTTGCTCTGCTGGTGCTGGCCACTGACTTGCTGGTGTTAGGGCTTTCTCTTCTCCCGTCTTAAAAATTAGGGACCGTGTTCAATCGTCTACGCTAATTTTTGTGGGTGGAACTGTATGAATTGTTCAAATGGTATTCTATTTCAACATCTGTGGACCTGCTTTTTATATAAATTTATGCACATAAGAATGTCCTAATTCTCCCTCCCAAAACCTTGCTCAACTGAACAAAAAGGAAAATTCTCAAGGAAAATATCAATTCGTACAAAATAAATTCTACATTAGCCATGTCAAGAAAAACCCAAGACTTTGTCCATCCATTGCCTGTCTCTGTGAATGTTTCATCTTCTGGACTCCAGGTTTATCAGATTTGGGATTTGTATTAAAAAGTATTTTCTAGTCTTTCAAGTGTGGAGTTACAAACACAGAATAGCTTTACTTTGCATTTCTCTAAATATCAGGGATTTAGAACATTTTTATATATGGTTGTTGGTCACTCAGGTTTCTTCTCTAAAAACGGCTTGCTTCTATACTTCAACCTTTGATCTCTTGAAAGAATGTCTCTTACTTAGTCTTACAAAAATATGGAAGAGTTCATATATATATATATATATATATATAATTATATATAAATATATAATTATATATGGGCGTGTGTGTCTGTCTGTGTCTGTGTGTATGCATATATATGAAATATAGTTCCAATTATATATTGGAACTGAGACTTATCAGTTATGCTTTCTGCAAAGAAATTTTTTTTCAATTACCCCTTTCCCTTGTAATTTTAACTGCATTAACTGTGCAAAACTTTGAAATTTTATGTAAACAAAATCATCCATTTTATCTTCTACTAAGGTCTCCTTTTTTTTAGTTTTTGCAAGGGAGTGGGGTCAAGTGACTTGCCCAAGGTCACACAGTTAGATAATTACTATGTGTCTGAGATCATATTTGAACTCAGGTCCTCCTCACTCCAGGGCCAGTGCTCTCTGCCCTGTGCCACCTAGCTATCCCCTGACCTTTTTTAAATCACCAACACTTCCTCTTTCTATAGATCTGAAAAGTAATTTCTTTCTTGCTTCGCTGATTTGCTTATGATGTAACTCTATAACTAAGTCCTATATACTATATCTAGAATTCGTCCTGGTATGCAGTGAGAGATCTTGGTCTCTACCTAATTTCTGCTAAATTTCTTTCCAGTTTTCCCAGTTATTTTTGTCAAATAATTCCTTAGCCCAACAACTAAAGTCTTTGAGCTTATCAAACAATATGCTATTGTGTTCAATGGCTTCTCTGTTATATTAATAATTTATTCCACTAATCATTGCTTCTTGTTTTTTGACCACTACCAAATTGTCCCAATGATTACTGCTTTGTAATGCAGCTTGAGAATTGGTACTTCTAGATCTCGACCCACTGTTATATTATTCTTGTGATTCTTGACTTTTGACTCTTCCTCATTAATCTTGTTTTTTTTATCATATTTATCTTTGTAAAATAATAAATTGCCGATTTTGAGTGGTATGGAAATAAGTAATTTCAATTAGGTTGTATTATCATTTGTATTAGATTGATATGGCCTAACTACAAGCAATTCCAATTCCTCCCGTTACTTCATTGTCTTTTCTTCTAAGTATTGTGTAGCTATAGTCATATTGTTTCAGGACATGTTTTGCATTTGTTTCTAGAGGTTTGTTTTTTGAAAAGAAATAGTGATTGGATTTTTCAAAAGCCTTGTCCCTATTTATGGATATAATCATGTGGTTCTTGTTATGTACGTTATTAACAGGATTTACTATGTTTATTATTTTCCTTATTAAACAAATTCTGTATAACTGGCATTAGGGCAACATCTGATGACAGTCCTCTGTTAGCTCAGGTTCAAATTAGGCCTGAAATGAGACACCGATAAGTCATTGAAATGACTCACTAACTTAATTGCTTGACAGAAACAAAGAAATAGAACCTATAGACATAGACCTCATCTACAGATGGAAATGCATTTGATTGACAGAGCCAGATATGGTGATGAATAGTCTTCAGAGAGATGGCTCATGTCAGAGAGATCTCAAGGGAAGGACTTTTTGTTAAATAACTTTTTATTGACATATTTTTTGTTTCTCACATCACCATAGTTTTTCACATCTGCCACACAAAGAAATCTCTCATAGGACATAGGGCTTTCTAAAGAGAGAGAAAAAAAGTCAGCACAATTGATCCATACATTGAAAAAGTCCAAAAATATATGCAATGTGCAACACCTGTGGACCTACCACCTCCACCAAAAGGTAAGTTAACCTGTCTTCTTCATTCTAGTGCCGATTTGAGCCTTATTATTCTATTATAAATACTTTTGATTTTTTGGTACCATGTTGTCTTTTGATATTGTGTACTTATCACTGTAGTGCACAGTAAAATCAAAGAGGGAACTCTGTTTGCCCCTGGGTGACCAGAAAAGTACCAAAGGACATAAGAGCTAATCAACTTTGACAGCTTTTTTAAAAGAAAACTAACCCATTTTGAGGGGAAAAGGAGTGAAAAACCATGGTAGACATTGACCTCATCACACTGAATATAAATGATTCAAATCCAGCATGGTCACTATGTATAATTTTTATAATATGCTACCGTATCTTATTTGCTAATATTTTATTTAAATTTTTGTCTATTTCCTTTTTTTTCATTTGGGGTATTGGTCAACAATTTTCCTTCTGGGTTTGGCTTTCTCTGGCCTTAACTAAACCATTAGTACATAATTATGTCATGGAAAGAGAAAATGGAAACATGCCTTCTTTTCTCACTATTTTGATGTAATATAGGAATTAACTATTCTTTGAATGTTTGGTACAATTTGCTTTCAAACATATCTGGTTCTGGAGTTCTGGATTTCTTTTTCCCATTACGAATTCATTTATGACTTGTTAAATTTCTTTTTCTGATACCAGATTAATTAATTTAAGTAGTCTAATTCTTCTTTTGTTAATTTAGGTATTTTGCCTGTTTTGTAAATTTTCATCTATTTCCCCAGGTTATCAGTTATAATAGCATATAATTGGACAAGATAGATGTTGCTCATTTCTTTTTTTATGTTTAATTATTGTGAATGTTTCTTTTTCATTTCTGATATGAGCAATTTGATACTCCTCTTTTCAAAGAAATCAGATAACCTAACTATTTTTGTAGTTTATAATTACTCCGTTTCAATTATTTTCATTTTTGAGTAAAAAAGTATTTCTAAAATACTTGTATTTTCATGTATAGCCTATATTAGATTGCTTTCTGTTAGGGGAGGGGGAGAGAAAGGAGGGAGAGAGGGAGAAAAATGTGAAACTCAGAACCTTGCAAAAGAATGATTGTTCAAACCTGAAAAATATCATTGTATGTAGTTGGGAAAATAAAGAAAAAAGAAAAAAATACGTGTATTTTAAATTTAAAATATTTGAAATTCATTTGTTATCTACTCACTGCACCCCCATCGCCAACTGAGTAAATTTTAAAAATGAAAAATATATCTCTCAATACATAGTCTGAAAAAACTAATTTATACATTAGCCATGTCTAAACAAAGTATGCTTCTTTTTACACTCGCTGTCTGGAGGTGAGTAGCAGATTTCATCTTCATTCGTAAGTGATATATCATTACATTGCTTAGAGTTCGAATGTCTTTCAAGGTTATTTTTTCTATAATATCATCACTAGAAATTATCCTCCTAGTTCAGCTCACTTCAGTTCATAAAGGTGTTCCTACTTTCCTCTGAAATTGTCCATTTAATCATTTCTTAAAGCATAAGAATATTCCATTATATTTATGTTACACAATTTATTTAGCCATTGCCCAGTAGGAGGATACCCCTTTAGTCTCAAAAAATGTGGCTATTCTGAAAAGAGCTGTTTTAAATAACTTTGTATATATGGATCGTTCTTTGCTTTCTTTGATCTCTTTAGTGTATAACCCTAATGATGTTATAGCTGGATTAAAGGGTATGCACAGTTTAATAACTTTGAGGGCAAGGTTCCAAATCGCTTTTCTGAATTGGCTTGTATCTATTCACATCTCCATCAATAATGCACTTGTGTTCCTGTTTTCCCACTGCACCACTGATATTTGTCATTTTTACAAACCTGATTAGCATGAGGCGGGGCATCAAAGTTGTGTCAATGTGAATTTCTCTAAATATTAGTGATTTAAAGCACTTTTTCGAATAATTGTGGATAGCTTGGATTTTTTCCTTTGAAAACTACTGATTCCTACCCTTTGGCAAATTATCTCTTTAATGGATCTAAGTCTTCCAAATTTGAATGAATTCCTTTTATATTTCAGAAGAAACTGCTAATTTTAACGTAATTAGATCTGTTTATGTAAAAAAATTTTATTTTCATATAATTAAAATTGCCCATTTTATCTTCTGTGAGCCTATCTAACATTTTTTAAATTGTAAACGCTTCCCCTTTCTGTGGATTCCAAAAGATGCTGTGATTGTTGACCTATAACTAAGTTTGTTAGATTACTTTCTAGTTTTTCTAGAAGTATTTGCCAACTAATGAGTACTTCCTCCTATATACCATTATGCTACTGTGTTTAATTCTATAAGTTCTGTACCTAACCTCTTCTTCCGATAGAACTCTTTTTTTGAAACGAATATCAAATTATTTTAATGTTCATTAAATTGAAATACAGTTTGAGAACCAGTATAGATAAATCACCTCGCTTTCCATTTTTCATTATTTTCCTTGAGGTTCTTAACATTTTTATACCTCAAAATAAATTGTATTATGTTATTTTTCTAGCTCTAAAATCTCTTCCTTGGGGAGTTTTATTGGCACAGTGTTGAATAATTAACTTATGTTAGTTATATGAACTCTACCTATACATCAACATTAAATATTGTTACAATTGATACTGAACAATTCAGTTTGATACACAGATGCTCTTAAGCATAACTAATGCCTAGATGTTTCCTGACTTATCTTTTTTTATCTTATCGATATTTATTGTAACTTTGAAATCATGATTATTATCCCTGCTTTTTCTTTCAGTTCAACCAAAACATAACAGATTTTCCTTCAGTCCTTCATTCTAACTCCATGCAAATTTTAGCTTCCAGATATGTTTATTGTAAACAACATTGCTAGAATTTATCTGCTTGTCCATTCTACTAACCACTTCTGTTTCATGGAGAAATTAAATACATTACTTTCTGGCTTCTGATCATTAATTTCCTTCCATCCCACATGCTTGTACTTTTCCCTCTCTTTTCTCTCACCTCCACTTTATAAATAAGAAAGTAAAACACACAACATTTGCCTAACCATTGCGAACTAGAAATGAAACTTGTGTGTTTGCCCTATTGCCAGTCTTTTCTTCTTGTCTTGTCCATTATCCCAGTTTTTACTCTTTGTTTCTTTTTAATTCCCCCTACACATTCCTCACTCTATGTTTGACTTGATTTTGCTTATGACTCTTCTCTTGCCTATTCTGCCCTTCCTCTCAAAATTACTCTCTGGTCTTCCCTTGTACCTGCCTCTGGCTACGTAATTTTTGATTTAATATATTTCTATACTGAAATCTGCGTGTGTCTGCTTGTCTGTCTTTCTGTTTTTGTGTGTGTGTGTGTGTGTGTGTGTGTGTGTGTGTGTATGTGTGTGTGTGTGTGTGTGTGTGTGTGTGTGTGCGGTTTGAAGGGGGTGGGTTATAATTGTGTTCAATTCCCTTTATCCACCTCAGATGAAAGTGAAATTCCTTTAAGGCCCATTTCCCGTACTTCTTTCTCTATAATTAAACCTTTTTCATCCTATTCCTCTGTTGTGTACTTGATAGTGATTTCCTTCTTTCTTTCCCAGTATAGTCCTTTTAATCTCTCCTATTTTTCCACTTGAGACCATCAATATAGAAAACCACCCATAGATCCTCTGTCCTGTCTTATTTTCCTTTCCCCATAACCATTAAAGATATTAACATTCTGAAAAGATATTAATGTTCTGAGAGCATATTAATTTTCCATTCCCTTAGTATATAAACAATTCATCTTCATATAATGCGCTTTCAATTAACCAAATATGGATACCTTTCTGTGTTTCTCTTGGCTCTACTTGAGTCTAGTTGGGTATCCAGATTTTTTTAATCATAGTTTTCAAATGGTCTCATATTTCTTAGATTATCTCTTCTTGGCCAGTTCCTGGGTCAAATGTTTTCATTTTGCTTCTTACCTTTTCTTATGTTCCTGCCAATCTTTTGGTTTTGTTCTTTAATATTTTCGTTTTCATATTTATCATTGTTTTCTATTTGACCCATTGTCTTTTCTATGGAATTCAGCTCTTGACTAAGATTTTCCATTATTTTTTCCTAAGTGAGCAGTTCTCCTTGCTGTTCTGTCCTCTATTGATTCCATTATGTTTCTCTTATTTCATTTCTCCCAAGTACAATTATAATCCATTTGGTCAGGACACATCCCCCTGAGACTTGTAGTGTTTATTTGGTAGAGAGTCTTTTTCTTCCTTGGGGTTACCTGGTGGGTCTCTCTAAGTTCAAGGCTTTTCCTTACAGTATGTGATGGGGGAGGGGAGGGTCTAGGGTACTTTGCTCATGTCAGCAGCTTCAATCTCTAGATTGCAGAGAAGGTGGGACTGAGGCGGTGTCAAACTCCATTCCAGGGGTCTGAAATTCATGAACAGTCCTTACTAGATCCTGAGTGTAGCCAAGATGAGGCTCTTCCTTTAGGACAATCAGGGTTATTCTTGTGGGGGACTGTGTCTAGAGAAATGTTATGCCATAGGGCTCGAAGACTATCTCTATCATTTGAATCAGCCAAGGATCCCAGAAGTGGCCTTACTCCTGAGTTCTGCCTAAGGCCTCTCACTGTAAATGAAACTGTTCCATTTTTAAAATAAAAGCTTGTGGAGAGGGGTCAGTTTTCCATTCATCCCATTCCTTTAAACTATTGATACCTTTTGTTTGCACACTACCTTTATTTTTGAGTGAATTGTGTATGATAGATTTAAAGATTTAAGCTTTGGGGATAAGAAATCATCATTTGGTTTTAGTTTTGTTTTGCAAGGCAATAGGGTTAAGTGACTTGCCCAAGGTCACACAGCTAGGTAATTATTAAATGTCTGCTGCCACATTAGAACTCATGTCCCCATGATTTCACTGCCAGTGCGCTATCCACTGTGCCACCTAGCAGAACCCAGAATTCATTATTTGGTAAAACATAAAGTTGTGGAAAAGCTGGAAAACAATCTGGCAGAAACAGGACATAGAACAATATTGTATATTAGGCTCAGGGAATGCAAAAGTGTAAGGTAAACGATTTGGCCAGAATTGGAATAAGAGCCTCCGTTAATCACAGTGATTCAATCTGACCAGAAAAGGCCCATATCTGGAGATTATGGTTATATAATCAAGGCCAGATGTTCAGTCCTTATTTGGGCATGGAGATACTCACATACCTTGTTTATAGTTGATGATACTTATGTAAATCTTAAACTTGGCATGATGCCAACTTTGTTCTCTGCCCCTACAATTGTCAAGGTTGGGGGGGGGCAGAATATGTGCTGAGGTGAAGCAATGGTGAGGAACAGTCAGTCACTGCAGTAATTGGGGACGGGGAGTATACCAAACAAAGGAGAGAAGCAGACTAGAAACTTAGAAGACTGACAGGTAAACTTGAGCTATGCAGATAGATGTATGTGTGGTCTTGACCATGCAGCCTTCTGCTTCCAGGGATGTACAATAAAAGGGATATATATCTCTCCATGTTTCCTTACCATTCCTTGGGTCTCTCTGAACAAACATCTTAGAAAGCAAAGAAGATAGCATTTGTTTGAAACATACAACTCCCCCAAATTACATAAGGACTTACAGGATTTGTATTGGACTTATGAGATAGTCTCATCTCCTCCTAGGAAGTCAACCCTTGTAAGAAAGAAAGAAAAGAAAAAGAAAAATGTTTGCTTAGCAAACTTAACAACACCTGCAGTTTGCAGGCACTTCACTGTTACACAGTCTACTGTTTTTGCTAAGAAGAGAGAGAGACGCATTCTTTCTCTCTTCACTGGAGTTTGGTCATAATGGTACTACAAGCTGTTTCTTTTCTTCTTTCTTCTTACATCATTGTGGACATTGTTTATATTCTTCCTGGTCCTGATTCCCTCACTCAGCATTTATTGCCATCAGTCTTCCCATGAAAGACTTGGGATTTATGGTCAGCTTTGGATCTGCCCATCTTATCTCTGGATCAAAGGGCATAGACAGTTTTATAATGCTTTGGTCATAATTCCAGACTGGTGTGCAAAGTGGTTGAAGCAATTCACAGTTCCACCAAAAGTCAATGAGTGTCCCAATATTTCCACATTCCTTCCAACATTGGTTTCTTTCCCATTTTACTATTTTCCTCACTCTAATAGGTTTAAGATGATATATCAAAACTGTTTTAATTTGCATTTTTCTGATCAAGTGATCTTAGAATATTTTTATGTGACTATAGTTTTGATTTCTTAATCAAAAGACTACCCGTTTTAGGGGCACTTCAAATGTTCCTGTTGAAACAAACAGAGCTGAAGAGAAAGTTTGACCTTCAAGTACACGACTGAGGTGAAGCATAGAGAGTGGAGAAGGATAAATTATGAGGGACTTAATGACGATGAACTGCATGCCTTCCTGCATGGGAAGATGATACTGATAATGCTCATATGAACCTGCTCAGTTAATAGAGCAGGTAGAAGGAGCTTTTATAGATGAGGCACAGGAAAGAGCTGTATTGGAAGATATAATATATGATAAAAGTGGAGTCAATGGGTGAGAGGGAAATGTACTGGGAGTAAGAGAAAGGAGAGGTGGAATAGGCTAAGAAACTTCATATAAGAGGGTTTTTTGCAGTCATATGGAAGGGGGAAAGGCAAGGGGGAATGAGGGAAGCTTCACTCTTATCAGAAATGGCTCAGAGGAGCAGTTAGGTGGCACAGTGGATAGAGCACAGGACCTGAGTTCAAATTTGACCTCAGACACTTAATAATTACCTAGCTGTGTGCCCTTGGGCAAGCCACTTAACCCCATTGCCTTGCCAAAAATAAAGAAATGGCTCAGAGAGGAAACAGCACACACACTCAATAGGGTAATCTATTGAGTAAAGAGAGAAGGGGGAACAGGGGAAATGGGGGGTGTGGGTGATAGAGGAAAGGGTAGATCATAGGAGAGAATACTCAGATATAACACATTTTCTTTTTTATTTTTGCAGGTTGCTGGGATTGGGTGGCCTCTCTGGGACCACATGGCTGGGTGTTTGCTGGGTCTGTCTCTTGGGTGGCATCTGGGTTTGGGGCCTTTTGGCCCCAAGGCTGGTGATCTGTCCGCTGCACCACTCAGCTACTCTACAGCACATTTTAGAAGAGGGACAGAGTGGAAGGAGAGAGAAAATATAACATATGGTAGTGGGGAGGGGTGGCTAGGTGGCACAGTGGATAGAGCACTGGTCCTGGAGTCAGGAGGACCTGAGTTCAAATCCTGACTCAGATGCTTAATAATTACCTAGCTGTGTGGCCTTGGGCAAGCCATTTAAACCCGTTTCCCTTGCAAAAAACCAAACCAAACCAAACCAAATATATATATAGCAGTGAGGAGGAATGGATGGGGGGAATTACAATCAGCAACAGCAACAGTAAGAAAATAATGGAAGTAACTTCTTCTGTGATGGCCTTATGATAAAGTATGTTATCAGAACACAGGCTGAAACACATTTTCTCTTTCTTTTAGTTTATTTCTCATGAACTTCTATATTTTTTGTGGGGGAGGGGGTATTATGTTTACTTTTAAACAAGAATATTTTAGTAATGTATAAATAAAGTCATACTAACCAAAAAAATGAAACCAGGAGGGATGGGAAATCAGGGAAGCATGGAAGAATTTGCATGAACTGATGCTGAGCGAGATGAGTATAACCAGAAAATATTGCACACCCTAACAGCAACATGGGGACAAACATCATCTTTGATGGAACTGCTCATTCCCATCAGTGCAATAATCAGGGACAGTTTGGGGCTGTCTGTGATGGAGAATACCATCTGTATCCTGAGAAAGAATTGTGTAGGTTGAACAAAGACCAAAGACTATTACCTTCAATATAGAAAAAAAACCCTATCTTATTATGTAATTTTACTATCTCTTTTCCTTTATTTTCTTCCTTGGGGGGAATATTCAACTTAGATCAAAGTATTCCATGGAAACAATGTAAAGACTGACAGACTGCATTCTGTGGGGAGTGGGGGGAGGGAAGCAAGAATAGGGATAAAATTTGTAAAACTCAAAATGAATAAAATCTTACATTGGACAAAAAGACTACCTGATTTATGACTTGTACAAAATATTCATAACAGACCTGTTGGGGTGGTAAAAAAATTGCAAATAAAGTAAATGTCCTTCAATTGGGGGATGACTTAACAAACTGGTATATGTATGTCATGGAACACAGTTATTCTATTGGAAAACAGTAGGGATGGGAATTCAGGGAAGCTTGGAAGGATTTGTATGAACTGATGCTGAGTGAGATGAGCAGAACCAGAAAAACACCGAATACCCTAACAGCAACATGGGGGCAATGTTCAAACTTGATGGACTCGCTCATTCCATCAGTGCAACAAACAAGGACAGTTTGGGGCTATCTGCAACACCAACTGTATCCAGACAAAGAATTGTGGAGGTTGAACAAAGACCAAATCTATTACCTTCAATTTAGAAAAAACAACAACCTGTTATCTCATTATGTAAATTTGCTATGTCTTATACTTTATTTTTCCCCCTTAAGGATATGATTTCTCTCTCATCACCATCAACTTAGACCAATGCATACCATGGAAGCAATTTAAAGTCTAACAGACTGCCTTCTGTAGGGGGAAGGGAAGCAAGATTAAGGGAAAAAAAATTGTAAAATTCAAAAATAAACAAAATCTTTCTTTAAAAAAACTACCTGTTGGAGGGCGGAGCCAAGATGGCCACAAGAAGGGATCTAGTCTTAGGAGCTCTCTCATAAAATTCATCAGCTAAGGACTCTAACTGAACTTTCAAGAGACAGAACCCACAAAGGGACCCAGTGAGGCAGTTCTCCTACTCAAGGTAACCGGGAAAAGAGCAGAAAGGCTCTGCTCCCCGGGATTGGAGAGGCGACCCACCAGAGGGGTGGCCCGCCAGAGCCAAAGAACCTCAGCCTCCCGGAGGCAGCCCCAGGGCGCTGGGGGTCTCAGCTCACAGCAGCGGGGGAGTCTCCTGAGCTGCACCCCGAGGAGCACCGGGCACAAAATGGGGGAACACCAGGAGACCTCTGCCAGAGTGAGCACGTGGAGCCCAGCCCTCAGGGCACACAGCAAGCAGCATCATCTTTCCCCAGCCCTGATCCAGGAAACAGAAGCAGGCAGAGCCATAAGCAGGAGCCCCCAGGGCATGAGCCCATTGAGCTGAGGGTGGGGAGTGAAGAGAGACTGCCTAGCTCTGTCCTCTGCCCCTAAAACAGGACTCTGGGGCTCTGACCACATTCAGATCCTGACCACAGTCTAGGCCACCCCATAGAACAGCAGCCCCCCCCCCATCAGTCCCTTGGCAGAGGGGGGCGGTTATGGTCATTCACAGACCAGAAGGGAGGACAGAGCCGCACACACTGAGACCCTTGTAGGAGTCTCCCAAAAGCTCAAGAAACACCCGAAACCAGGCCCAGGCTGGGAAAATGAGCAAGCAGAGAAACAAAAAGAAGACTATTGAGAAATATTTTGCAAATGAGCCCAAGAAGGACCAAAATACTCAGTCTGAAGATGAGGAAGCACAGCTCCTGCATCTAAAGACTCCAAGAAAAACAGAAATTGGGCTCAGGCTATGATAGAGCTCAAAAAAGACTTTGAAAATCAAATGAGGGAGTTGGAAGAAAAACTGGGAAAAGAAAGGAGCAAGATGCAGGAAAAACATGAAAATAAAGTCAGCAGCTTAGTCAAGGAAATCCAAAAAAATGCTGAAGAAAATAGCATGCTAAAAACCAGTTTAGGTCAAATGGATAGAACAATTCAAAAAGTTATTGAGAAGAAGAATGCTTTAAAAAGTAAAATTGGCCAGAGGGAAAAAGAGATAAGAAAACTCTCTGAGGAGAACAAATCCTTCAGACAAAGAATAGAATTCAAGGAGATTGATGAATTTACCAGAGATCAGGAATCAATACTTCAAAACCAAAAAAAATGAAAAATTAGAAGAAAATGTGAAATATCTCATTGAAAAAACAACTGATATGGAAAACCGACTTAGGAAAGATAATTGAAAAATTATTGGAATACCTGAAAGTCATGATCAGGAAAAGAGCCTTGACATCATTTTCAAAGAATTACTACAGGAAAATTGCCCTGATATTCTAGAAGCAGAGGGTGAAATAGAAATGGAGAGAATCCACCAATCCCCCAGAGAAAGAGATCCCAAAAAACCAACCCCTAGGAATATTATAGACAAGTTCCAGAACTCCCAAGTCAAAGAGAAAATATTACAAGCAGCCAGAAGGACACAGTTCAGATATCGTGGAGCTGCAGACAGGATCACACAGGACTTAGCAGCAGCTACATTGGAAGCTCATAGGGCTTGGAATACAATATACCGGAAGGCAAGAGAGCTTAGAATGCAGCCAAGAATGAACTACCCAGCAAGGCTGAATGTCCTCTTCCAGGGAAAAAGATGGACTTTCAATGAACCAGGGGAATTTTAAAGGTTCCTTTTGGAATGGCCAGAGCTGAACAGAAGGTTTGATCTTCAGATACAGGACTCAGGTGAAGCATGGAGATTGGAGGGGGGGGGGGGGGGAATATGAGGGACTTAATGAGGATGAAGTGCATGTATTCCTGCATAGAAAAATGACAATGATAATACTCATATGAACCTTCTCAGTTAATAGAGCAGTTAGAGAGAGCTTTTATAGTTGAAGCACAGAAGAAAGCTGAATTCGAAGATAAAATATGGTGTAAAAATGGAGTCAATAGAAAAAAAGGGAAATGGAATGGGAGAAAGAAAAAGGAGAAGGGGAATAGCGCCAGCCCTGGAGTCAGGAGGACCTGAGTTCAGACTCAGACACTTAATAATTTCCTAGCCATGTGACCCTGGGCAAGTCACTTAACCCCATTGCCTTGTAAAAAAAAGAATTACTTATATTCTTATTGATTTGACAAAGTTCTTTATATATTTGAGATAGGAGACCTTTATCTGACAAAATGTGTATAAACATTTTCTCTCAATTTTGCATTTTCTTTCCCATTTTGACTCTGTAGAATTTGTTTGTACAAAACCTTTTCAATCTAATGGAATCAAAATTGTCCATTTTACACTCACAACACTCTATCTCTTGTTTATTAACAAATTGTTTTTTCATTCATAAATTTGATAGGTAATATGTTCCATGTTCTTCTGATTTTCTGAAGATACCTCCCTTTATATCTAGATCACGTATCCATTCTGACCTTATCTTGGTATATGGTGTAAGATACTGATCTATGTACATTCTGTCAGACCACTTTCCAGATTTCCCAATGAATTTTACCAAATAATGATTTCTTATTCCTGAATTTTAGATCTCTACATTTTTTCAAACACAATGTTACTATAATAATTTGCTAGTCTGTTCTACTAATCTACCTTTCTATTTCTTAGGCAGTACCAGGTAGTTTTGTAATTACTTCCTTATATTATAGCTTAAGTATAGAACTGCTAACATTATATGTTTACATTTTTTGCATTAATTACATTGATATTCCTGAACGTTTGTTTTTCCAAAAGAATTTTGTTATTATTTTTTCTAGTTCAGTAAAATAAATTTCTGTTAATTTAATTGGGAAGGCATCGAATAGATTAGGCAAAATTATAATTTTTTAGGCTTTTTTTTTGCAAGGCAAATGGGGTAAAGTGGCTTGCCCAAGGCCACATGGCTAGGTAATTATTAAGTGTCTGACACTGGATTTGAACCCAGGTACTCCTAACTCCAAGGCCGGTGCTTTATCCACTCTGCCACCTAGCCGCCCCAAAATTGTAATTTTTATTAAAATGACTTCTTATAATTGCTTTGATTTCATCTTAATTGATTGTATGTTCACCTTATTGTTTTTAATCCTTTTGATTTGGTTTCCTTCTCTTTTTTTCAAAAAACATATTAGCCAGTGGTTTACCTTTTTTATTGTTTTTTTCATTAAACTAACTCCTATTTCTATTTATTAATTTAATGGTTTTCTGCACTCACTTTAATTAATCTCATTTTTATTTTTAAGACTTCCAAATTGGTGTTTAGTTGGAGATTTTTAATTTGTTCTTTTTCTATTTTTTTATATTTGTATACCCAATTCATCAGTATGTTCTTTCTCTTTTTTACTGATATAAGCATTTAGAAGCTTATATCAATATAAATTTTTCTGATTACTATTTTTACTGTATCCCATAGGCTTTACATGCCATCACATTTTTGTCATTCTCAACATCACTTTTTAAAAATTTCTCCACTGTAAATTAAAATATTTTTATAGAAAGTGTAGGTCATAAATAGGGTTCTCTGAAGCTTTACAAAGATCAAGTTATAAGATGAATTGCCCAGTGTATTATTATTTTATGTTCAAATCTAATATTATGCTTCATTTTTATGGGAAGTAGGAAAATAAATATTCTAATTCTGTAAAGTATAAAAAAATGAGGAAAGAGAGATTAGATAATCTTTCTTTTTATTGTTCATTTGAAGTAAGGGCTTTGGAAGTGGGGAGAGAAAAGAAGTGCTTGTTAACTACAAAAATAAAAGTCTGAATGAAAAAGCTTCCCAAAACAGAATTTCAAATTCTGAAGCATAAGTTACAATCGAATTGATTACTAACAAAAGAATGGATCTAGCCAGTATCAATAAAAATTATTTTAACAGGTAATAGGAACTGGAATTTGATCTCACTATTTCTTTACCTAGCCTTCAAGGCACAACTCCAGACTTAATGTATTAATCTCAAGTTATATACTTATGGGGCAGATTGCTTGTTCATAAATAAAATTACAATACCTTTCCATTTTATATCTAATTAAATCAAGACCACAATCTAATTCATTAGATATTAATTTTTCATGAATCAGAAAAACCCTTACCATAAAAAATTGTACTTATCTCACTTTCAATAAATCTTAAAACAATTATATATGTATGTATATTATATATATAATATATATATACTTGATTAACAAATATCATTGATAAGGAGCACAAAGACACCCATTAGGTATGTGTATATCATTCCATGACTTTTTCACTTCTTTTTTTTAAGGTGATTAAGTAAAAAGACTTGCCCAAGGTGACACAGGTAATAAATAAATGCTTCATGTTGGATTTGAACTCAGATTTCCCTGACTCTAGTCAGTGCTTTATGCAATGTCAAACAGTAGATAACTGTAGTTATCTGCTACTGTTTCATTTGTACCTAATATAATCCACTGACCCATTTCTCTATTTCTTAGTCAGTATCATGTAATTTTGATGACTAGCATTTTATAATATAGTTTTAAGTCTGCTACAGCTAGGTCACGTTCCTTTTTATCTTTGCCATCAATGACCTTCATATTTTGGGGGTCGGGTACTGAGGCAATGGGGTTAAGTGAATTGCCCAAGGTCACACAGCTAGGCAATATTAAGTGTCTGAGGTTGGATTTGAACTCAGGTCCTCCTGACTTTACCAGTGCTTTATCTACTTCTCCACCAAGCTCCCCGTTAACCTTTTGCTGCTCCAGATGAATTGGGTTTCTATCTTTTGGGGTTATATAAAGTAGTTTTTTGATAGTTTCTTTGATATGACACTGAATCAAGTGATTTAATTTGGATAGAATTAGTGCTCATGGATCCACTGTACCATCCAGGTACCCCCCCCTTCATAATTTTTTACAGTATTTTAGTTTGATCAATGTCAGCTATAAGTGTCACCTCTAGGGACACCTCAAACCCTTACAAATCTGTACTGCATTTTTAACAATGGAGGGGACAGTTTAAAAATTACACTTCTGAAAATTAATTCTAGAGTTGTCTTTAGCTATGATCATGAGGCTCTATGAAGAAGAAAAGTGAAGGGAATAGGTCTACATTTAGAGCTCTCAAAACAGAAATAATCTCTTGTGGGTTTAGAAAAATTCTCTCACATGAATCCGTTTTTTTAACCTGATTAGTGAGCTGTTGTTGTTTAAAAGATTTAGAATGTAAAACTACTGAAATGGAGGAAACTTTGGCAGAAGAAAAGCAAAAAGCAATAACATTAATAGAACATACAATCTCTAACAATCCAAAGCAATTGATCTTGAGGACAAGATGGACAGTGACAAATTAAGTGTCATAAGTATACAGTTATAAGCTATTCGAGAGCTAGCTTTTCTACATCACTAGAAAGCAAAATTGCAGAATAGGAGGGAAGAAGAATATCAAAGACAACAAAGCAAAAGAAAAAACTTCATAGAAAAACGGTATAGCAGTCTATTCATATGACTAACATGATATATGATAGTCATGTGACTAGAAAGATTTAGGTCAGGGCCTTTTTCCCAATCCTCTCTAACTTTCAAAAACAACCAAAAAAGGAATTCTGGCCAGCAATTACAGCTATTTCCTCAGGGCAAGATCAAATGATAGGAGAGACCAGGAAAGGATAGATATAGAGAAATAGTATAGATGGACAATAGACTAGAAAGACACACAGCCATAGATAGTGATAGGATGGTGCCAATATGAAATTTAAAAAGTTTTTGAATTTTGTTTTATTTTATTACTTACATTCAAAAATAATTTTCAACATTCAACTTTTTGTAAGATTTTGAGTTTCATATTTTGCTCACTCCCTCCCTCCCTCACCTGCACATGACAACAAGTAATCTGATATAGGTTATACATATAAAATCACCAACATGAATTTTAAATGAAAACAGTCAATACAACAAAACAAATGTCTTTAATGAAGGGAAGTGAGTTGCAGCCCAGGTTGCCACACAGCAAGTGCTGGTTTGCCTAAGGAGGGGGCTGGGAATGGGGATGAAGAGGGAACTAAGAGAGAGGGAAAGGGAAAGATGCAGGTGGGAGGCTAAAGCATCTCTCAGTTTCACTAAGGAAATCGTTTTGCATAACAAGCAAAAGTCCATAAGGAAAACTGGAGAATCTCTGGAGGGGAGATCTACAAAATAATCAGAGGCTGGAAGTGACATTGTCTGCTCAGCCCAGGAAATCCTTTGGCCTCTGGACAGAGATCTGGCAGTCAGTTTTGAGTCAACTGTGTTAGAGATAGAGAGATAGAGAGATAGAGATAGAGATAGAGAGAGAGAGACAGAGAGACAGACAGAGAGACAGAGCGACAGAGAGATGGAGAGAGATGGAGAGAGAAAGAGACAGAGACAGAGACAGAGAGATAGGAGAGACAAAGATGGAGACAGAGGAAGAGATGGAGACAGAGAGAGATGGGAAGAGACAGAAAGACCAACAGAGACAGAGAAAGCTAGACACTCAGAGGGACACAGACAGACCAACAGACGGAGAGACAAGAGTAGGAGAGACAAAGAAACAAAGACAAAAAGCATTTTATATGCTTATTCCTTATTTGTGCTGTAGACACAAACACTAGCACATTACATCATTTTGACATTCCAGAGCTCTCATAAAGAAGAGAAGGTAATAACACAGAGGAGGAGGAGGTAGAAAATCTGGACGGTAAGGAGTGGATCCAAGTGAGCAGGTCTTTGGCACCATAAAAGAGACATATTCAAAGCTTCAAGAAGTCCTAGGAATGAACAGTGGAGAGCAGTATGTCTTCACTAAGCTCTCTTGGAGAACAAGCTTATGCCCAAAGAAGAAAAATGAGAAGATACTGTGTAAAATCAGCCAAAGATTTTTTAAAAAATGTGTACATTCATTTCTCTGTAGAACTAAGGGTTCATGAGTAGGGAACATTGACTATATTATCAGATTTTTTTGATGTACCCATTAGGATTAATGATTTTTTAGAGGCCTGTTGTTTGCTTCTACTTTTTTCAGGAAATGGGAGTTAAATGACTTGCTTAGGGTCACCTAGCTAGTAAATATCTGAGTTAAGATTTAACTCAAGGTCCTCCTGAATTCACGGTTGGTGCTCGAACTGCTGCACTACCTAGCTGCCCCTTAAAAATTTATTTAAAGAATGAGTGAGGGGGCGACTAGGTTGCACAGTAGATAGAGCAATGGCTCTGAAGTCAGAAGTACCTGAGTTTAAATCCAGCCTCAGACACTTAACAATTACCTAGCACTGTGGACTTGGGCAAATCACTTAAACTAACCCCATTGCCTTGCAAAAAAAAGAATGAAAGGCTGATTTTCCCCCCTTAGTTTTAATTCCTCTTTCACATCATGACTAATATGGAATTAAGTTAAACATGACTGTATACCTACAACTTTTATAGATTGTTTACTGCCATGGGGAGGGGAGGAGGGGAGGCAGGGAGAGTGGTAAAAAATTAGGAACTCTTAAACTTGCAAATGGACGAATGTTGAAAACTAGCTTTGCAATGAATTAAAAAACTGAATTAAAAAAATTTCAATTAAAAAAGAATGACTCTCTGGGAGAAATGAAGGGGGAGGGAACTTTAGGCACTATGAAAAAAGAGTCAAAAAAGTATGCTTTTAGACAATTCAGGAAAGGAGGTTAGGGAAAGTACAGGTAACTAATTAAAAATAAAGAAAGAATTGAAATAAAGAACTGACAAATACCCATAAGGAGGGTGGAAAGGATGAGGAAGAAGGAAGAGAACCTGTGGGAACAGTATATCAAAGTAGTTTAAGGAAAAATAACTTAGGGGTTAAGTACTGACTTAAAATAGGTAAGAGAGGTTAAGAAAACAATAATAATAAAGACCTAAACTGAGGAAAACAGAAATTGAACTCTCACAATTTTGAAGGGAAAGCACGGCATCCAATAACATTCAAGCCAGTAACAGAATGAATAAAGCCAAAAGCCCCTCAAGTCTACTGTTTAATACAGAGAAACAGAGCAAGAGAGAGACAGAAAGACAGGGAAAGAGAAAGACATGGAGATACAGAGTAGGGGCAGAGAGAGGCAGAGACAGAGACAGAGACAGAGAGAGACAGAACCAGACAGTGAAAATGAGAGTGAGAGTGAGAGAGTGAGAGAGAGAGAGAGAGAGAGAGAGAGAGAGAGAGAGAGAGAGAGAGGCCAGCAAGCATTTTTGTATGCAAACTCATGGGGGGAGGGGCAGCTAGGTGGACAGATAGAGAGCACCAATCCTGGAGTCAGTAAGACATGAATTCAAATCTGGTCTCAGACACTTAATATTTAACTAGCTGTGTGACTTTGGGCAAGTCACTTAACCCCACTGCCCAGTAAAAACAAAATCAAAAAATAAATATAAAAAGCAAAGACATAAAATGAAAATAACAAAATGAGAAATGAGAACAAAATTTCCCATGTATCCAAAAGAAGCAAGAATCATAAATCATTTATCAGACAAAGAAAAATAAAATCTCATGTTCTCAATGAAAATAAAAAGGAAAATTATCTTGAAAAGAGCCTGTATAATTTGCAATAAATACCCCAAGTAGCATAATTTTCATATTCATAAAGGGAAAAATAATTGAACTGCAAAAAATAGATCATATCATGATAATAATAATATAATATTTTCATCTACCTCAGAATACAAGAAGAGCAAAATGTTTTCTCAGTTTCAAAAAACAGAAAGGAACCATGTTTGGAAACTATAACCCAAGGGGCTTGACTTTGATTCTTGGCAAAATTCTGGGACAGGTGATTAAAAAAGATGGATAGTAAAGAGAGAAGGTTAAAACTGGTGTCCTCCAGAAAATTCAGAGTGATTATGAATCAGTGATATGTAACCAAAACAGAGAAATGTTAAGGAGTACTTGATGTCTTTCATGCTGTTCTTCTGATCAAGATAGAATAGATGGTAGATTCTGTTAGGCAGATTCTGAAATAGTTAAAGGACCAAATCAAAGAATATAGTCATTAATGGGTCAATTAAATAGTGTACATCTAAATGCTTAACAACTGTCTCTCTGGGGGTAAAAACAAGCATAACGTATTTTTAACTTTGATGTGCAATATTGAAATTTTCTGTATTACTTATTTTAAAATTTTTTTGAAGGCACTGGCCTTAAGTGACTCACCGAAGGTCATATTGGGAGCTCATTATTAAGTGTCTTAATAATATTTGTCCTTCATTCTTTTTTAAAAAAAACTATATTTTTATTTTTGTACAAATGGTATTTTTAATTTATTTTTATTTTTATTTTTTTAGGTTTTTGCAAGGCAAACTGGGTTAATTAAGTGGCTTGTCCAAGGCCACACAGCTAGGTAATTATTAAGTATCTGAGACCGGATGTGAACCCAGGTACTCCTGACTCCAGGGCCGGTGCTTTATCCACTACGCCACCTATCCATCCTGGTGTTTTTTATAAATTACAAAACTAATCTTCTTTAAAAGTAAACATAATACCCACTTACCCCCAAAAATATAGACCCTCATGAGCAATGAAGTAAAAGAAAGAGGGAAAAAATTAAAATTAAAATTAAAAAAAAAAATAATAGGGGCAGCCAGGTGGCTCAGGGAACAGAGCACTGGCCCCTGCAGTGAGGAGAACCTGAGTTCAAAGCTGGCCCCAGACACCCAACAAGCATCCAGATGTGTGACACTGGGCAAGTCAACCCAACCCCATTGCCCTGCAAAAAACCAAAAACAATTAATAATAGTAATAATATTAATAACAATAGTAGTTCAGTCTGTGTTCCAACACCACCAGCTCTGCTGTGGGTGGATCACATTCTTTATGAAAAGTCCATCACAAAAGCTACTTCCATATTTCCTTCTGTTGCTATTGTTGATTGCAACTCCCTCCATTCATACTTCCCCACTACCATACACTAAATTTTCTCTCTCCTTTCACTCTGTCCCTCTTCTTCAATGTGCTGTGGGGTAGCTGAGTGGCACAGCAGACTGATGACCAGCCCTGGGGCCAAGAGGCCACGAGCACACATACCAGCCCTAAGGCATAGCAACCACCAGGTCCTGTGGTCCTGGACAGGCCATCCAATCCCAGCCCCTTGCAAGAAGTAAAAAAGAAAATGTGTTATATCTGACCACTCTCCCCCATGATCCACCCTCTATACCCCCCTTCCCCCATCCTCCTTCTCTCCTTACTCTACATGTCTCTATCCCATTGAGTATATATGCTGTTTCCTCTCGGAGCCACCTCTGATGAGAGTGAAGGTTCACCCATTCCCCCTTGCCTTCTCCCCTTCTGTATCACTGAATAGCTCATTGTAATAAAAAAAAAATCTTATTATATGAACTATCTCAGCCTATACCACCTCTCCTTTCTCTTACTTCCATTACATTTCCCTTTTAGCCATTGACTCCATTTTTACAATATATTATATCTCCACATTCAGCTCTCTCCTGTGCTTCATCTATAAAAAGCTTCTTCTACCTGCTCTATTAAATGAGAAGTTTCATATGAGTATTATCAATATCATTTTTCTATGCAGGAATACATGCGGTTCATCATCATCATCAAATCCCTCCTGTTTTACTCTACTCCTACACTCTCCACCTGAGTCCTTATTTGAATGTCAAATTTTCTGTTCAGCTCTGGACATTTCAATAGGAAATTTTGAAATTCCCCTGGTTCATTGAAAGTCCATCTTTTCCCCTGGAAGAGGATGTTCAGTTTTGTTGGGTAGTTGATTCTCAGTTGCATTCCAAGCTCTTTTGCCTAACAGAATAGTATATTCCAATCCCTAAGAGCCCTTAATGTAATTGCTGCTAAATCCTGTGTAATCCTGACTGCAGCTCCATTATATCTGAATTGTGTCCTGGCTGCTTATAATATTTTCACTTTGACTTGGGAGTTCTGGAAATTGGCTATAATATTCCTGTGGTTGTTTTTTTTTTTGGGGGGGGGGTTTGGATCTCTTTCTTGCGGAGGTCTGTGGATTTCCTCAATTTCTATTTTTCCTCTGCTTCTACGACATCTGGACAATTTTCCTGTAGGAATTCTTTAAAAAGGATGTCAAGGTTCTTTCCCTGATCATGACTTTCAGGTATCCCAATAATTTTTAAATTAACTTTCCTGAATCTGTTTTCCAGATCAGTTGTTTTTTCAAGGAGATGTTTCACATTTTCTTCTAATTTTTCATTTTTTTGGTGTTGAAGCATTGTGTCTTGATTTCTCGTAAAGCATATGAATTGGATTTGAGTCAAGGGGGACTGTGTTAAGTCATCATCCTCACTTTCTCTTCCAGAGCTATCTGGATCCAGTGGCCAAATAGGGATCAGGATGAATGGAGATGACCATGAATATGAGGCAATAAGGGTGCAGTGACTTGTCCAAGGTCACTCAGCTAGTAAGAGTCAAATGTCTGAGGCTGAATTCAAGCTTCTGTCCTCCTGACTACAAGGTAAATGCTCTAACCACCGCAATACCTTGCCATTCCTTTTGTATCACTTTCTTAAGTCTAAACAATTAGCAAAAAACAATGAATCAAGTCTTGATTTTTTTTTTTTTACTGCTTGCTAAATTCTTTTTTTCTTAAGTTATTTTTTGTGCAAGGCAGTGGGATTAAGTGGCTTGCCAAAGACCACACAGCTAGGTAATAATAAAAGTCTGAGGCCATATTTGAACTCAGGTACTCCTGACTCCTAGGCCAGTTCTCAATGCAGTGTTTTCAAAGTTGCCCAGCTTTTCTTTGCTTCCTTGTAGGTTCTATTTCGTTCTCTGCTATGCACTTTTTACTTTATTTTTCTCTCCCTCTTCCCCAAGTGCCCTAAATAAGACTGCATTTAAATACATATATATGTGTGGGGTTTGTGTATGTATATGTATATATGCATACATATATGTACTTTGTACATATATGTATATATATATATACACGCATATATTTTTCTCATATAAGAATAAAAAATTTGACCTGAGTTCCTTAAAACTGATCCTTAATTTTTACCTTATATTTCGACTGGATCTTATATGTTGAATTTTCCAATAAGTTTTGCTTTTTTTGTTTTAAATTTTTAAGACTTACGGTTCACTAAATGTCCATTTTTTAAATTCATGATTATACCTAACTTTCCTGTGCATTGTAACTTCAGATCTTTTGCTCTACAAAATATAGTATTTCAAGACCTACAATCCTTAAATGTAGTAACTGCTAGGTCTTGTGCAATCCTTGTAGCTCTATGATATTTAAATTGGTTCTTTCCTGTTACTTGCAGTGTTTTTTCCTTAATCTGGGAGCTGTGAAACTTGGTTATAATATATTCCTGTAAGTTTTCATCCTAGAATCCCTTTCAGGTGATGATTGGTGAATTTTTCCTATTTCTGTTTTGCTTTATTCTTCTAAGAACTTCAGGACAGTTTTCCAAGAATAATTTTTTTATAATATTGTATCAAGAGAAGTTTTATCATAGTTTTCAGGTAATCTGACTTTTTATATTATTTCTCCTCCATCTGTTCTCTAGATCATTTGTTTTACTGGAGATATTTCTCTTTCTCCTCTATTTTTTTCATTTTTTTGATTTTGTTTATTTTTTTCTTGGAGTCTTAAAAATAATAAGCTAAGGGACACTTAGGTGGTGCACTGAATAGAGCACCAGCCCTGGAGTCAGGAGGACCTGAGATCAAATCTTATCCCAGACATTTAATTCTTGCATAGCTGTGTGAACTTGAACAAATCACTTAACCCCACTGTCTTGTAAAAACAAAAGAAAAATCATTACATCTCCTCACCCAATGGAATTATTTTCTTCCCTCAGTGTTTGATTCTATAATTCAAATTGACTGACTTTCTTTTTATAATTTTCTTGACTTTCTTGATTGCTCTTATTTTATTTCTAATTTTTTTCTCAATTTCTCTTACTTGATTTTTAAGGTCCTTTTAAATTTCTTCCAGGAACTCTTTTTGTGCCTGGAAGAATTTGACATTTCTCATTGAAAAAGGAGTAATTTTTTTTTACTCCATTATCTTCCTCTGAACATGAACCCTGATCTTCCTTAGCACTATAATACTTATCTATGGTTGGGTTCTCTCTCCTTGGCTTGTTTATTTTTACATTAATTTCCTTTTTAGCTGCTATTAGAATAACCTTGTCATTTCTTATAGCAAACTACTATCCATCACAATCACATACCACAATTCGTTTAGCCATTCCCCAACTGATGGATATCACAAGGCTTTTCAATTTTGGGGGCATCACAAAAAAGAGCTGCAAAAATGTTTGTTTTATCTTTTTCTTTTCCTTTGATATCTCTGGGATGCAGACCTGGTAGTAGTATTGATGTGTCAAAGGATATGTAGTTTTATAGGCCTTTTGGTCATATTTATTTTCAAATTGTTCTCCAGAATAGTTGGACTAGCTCAGTTCACAATGAGACCAACAAAGTTGCTTTAATTACATCCTCTTTGGTGATGTATTCATTCTTTTCATTTTTGGTACTGGTAATTTGGTTTTCTTTATTTTCTTAATCAAGCTAACCAATAGTTTATGTATTGTATTGATTTTCTCAAACAACCAACTCCTACTTTTATTTATTAGTTCAATTATTGTGATTTTTTACTTTCTATTTTATTATTTACTCTTTTGATTTTTCAAGATTTGTTTTGTTATTAACTGGTGCTTTTTAATTCATTCTTTTCTAGTTTTTTAAATTGCATGCCCAATTCATTGATAGGATCTTTCTCTATTTATTTATTTTATATATTTATTTTTATGTATTAAGATACGTAAATTTTTTTATACGTATTGCTCAGGTTGCATTCCACAGTTTTGGTATTTTGACTCAGTGCTGCCATTTTCTTTAGTTAAATTATTGATTGTTTCTATGATTTGTTCTTTAATCCACTCATTCTGTAGGACGAATTTCCAATAAATTTTTATCTATCCTTCTAAAGTCTTTTATGAAATGTAATTTTAAATTCATTATAATTCAGAAAGTGTGCATTTAATATTTCTGCCTTTTCTGTATTTGTGAGGTTTTTAATGACCTAAACGAGGTTACTTTTTAAGGGCCCATGTACAAGCTGAAAAAATGTATATCCTTTTCTAATGTCTAATGTCTAATGTCTAAACTCTCTTGATCTCTTTCTCTTCTATCACATGAAACAATGTCTAATGTCTAATGAGTTATCTCCATATCTAAATTTTATAAAATTCTGTCTGTCGTCTCTTTAACTTCTTTCTTGTTTATTTTATGGCTAGATTTATCTGGCTCTCAAAGAGGAATGCTGAGATACATTATTAGAAAAGATTTCCCATTTCCTTCTATAACTCATTTAGCTTTTTCTTTGAGCATATGGATGCTAAGCTATTTAATCTTCATATACTTAATATTGATATTATTTAATTGTTTATGCTACCTTTTAGCACAATATAGTTTATTCAATTATCTATTAATTAGGTCTTTTTTTGTTTTTGCTGTGTTTGAGGTCATTATTTCTACCCATGCCTTTTTTTCCTCAGCTGAAGCATAATAGTCTACTCTGGCTCTTAATAGGAATTCTGAGTATGTCTCTCTATTTCAAGTATGTTTCTTGTAAACAGCATGTTATTAAGTTCTAGTCTCTTAGCTCTTCTACTATCTTCCTCCACAAAATGGGTGAGTTCATCTCATTCAAACTCACAGTTAAAACTACCGTTTTACCCTCCATCCTGTTTTGTTCTGCTTATCCATCTGTCTCTATTTATATACACTATCCCTCCTCAAAAGCTTGTTTTGGTTGTGACCAATGGAATCCTTAATCTGTCCTCCTTTTATCACCAATTTTCCTTCCACTTAAGGTTCTCTCCTACTTTCCCGTTGTGTAAGATAGATTTCTATGCCCAAATGACTGCATATATACTTCCCTCTATGAAGCAGTTCTGATGAGAGTGAGGTTCTCATTTTCCCCTCTAATGGAATTCTTTTTTTAGGATTTGGCAAGGCAAATGCGGTTAAGCGGCTTTCCCAAGGCCACACAGCAAGGTAATTATTATGTGTCTGAGGGCAGATTTGAACTCAGGTCCTCCTGACTCCAGGGCAGGTACTCTATCCACTGCACCACCTAGCTGCTCCTCTACAATGTAATTCTAATGTAAAAATTCTTTCTTGTGCTCCTCTTTTATGTAAAATGATTTTCCCTATTCTTCCTCTCCTTTTTTGCCTCCTAATGCATCCTTTCTCATCCCTTCATTATTTTTGAGATCACCCCAACATAATCAGCTCACATTCTCTGTGGAGTCCCTTTTAGTATGGCCTTCCTCTGCATCTGTATTTCACAGTATCTCCTTCCTTCCCCAGAAACTCTTTCTCTATGTCTCTAAGGGCCAGGTTCCTCCCCTCCCTCCCAAATTCCTGGGATCCATCTGCAACCATTCCCTTTATATTTGTTCTGCATCTGTGTATGAACGTTCTCATCTCCCCTTTCCTAAGTAGGGATTGTTTCCTTCATTGCACTTGTATCACCACACCCAGCATAAGTGCTTGGAAACAACTTACTTGGTTGGAGACTGGGAAGTGATGAAGATGACCTAAGGCCCACTTGGGGTCAGCCAGTTCTCGAGCCAGGAGCCACCCTGCCGTCCCATCTCCAGTCAGTTGAATGAGCTCCATTATCCTCATCTTGGCTTTCCCAAACCTCTTGCTCTTGGATTCACCAGCACGAGGCTCACAATGTCCTCTTAGGTGTCTTTTTCTGGCTCACAAAGACTGGTCTTCTCTGAAGCTTTCAGAATTCTGGAAACTTTTAAGTTATCCCCCAAGATGACTCTTTGCCTTCACATGGGCTGGCTAGACTCTCCCTTCCATTCTATTGCTAGTTCAGGAAGACCTTGGAGAGGAAAGGGCAGCCCAATCAAAGCATGACATGGGACTGGGATGGGGCTCATAGCTCTAGGCCCATGGGGTCAGTGGGATGGTGTCTTCATTCAGAAGGGCTTTACCTGTCCAGGACCCATGCTAAGAGCTCTTTTCTTGAGTCTGCCTCTCTTTTCCAGCAACACTGCCCTCAGATATGGCCACCATCTACCTCGGAGGGCTTAGCCAACTCCTCAGCAGGCTGCTAGGCTACCTGCTGCCAGCTGGAGGCTTTGGGCAACTCGGTCCTGGCTCTTGCCACTAAGCCCCCCTACTTGTGCTTCCAGGCCAGCGATGAAAGTGGTCTTAGAACCAAAATGTCATAGGAAGAAAGGACCTTAGCACCTAGAATGAAAAAGTAGACGAAACCAGGGAACAGAGGCCATCTATGGACTATACACAGTCCACCGGAGCAAGAAGGAACCTGAGAAAATGGTGGTGCTCAAATACTCTTAGAACATAGACAAAATAAATATTTAAAGAATTCATCCTTCATTTTCTAAAAGAAAAAGTCTCAAGGATGTAAAAACAAAAATTCAGAGCTCCCCTGCTAGCAAAAATACTCTAAGTACTAAGAAAGACACAACTGAAATACCCAGGTACTACAGTGAAGATCATACAAGAGACTGAAGCTTCTTCCAAAAATGAAAGGAAATTTAGGATACAATATTCCCAAAAGAAAATATGTAAGCCAAAGACAAATTACAATCTTTTTAGATTGCATAATCACACATGCCCTTTAACAGCATATAGGATTCCTGATGAAAAGACTTGAGCTGACTTCTGGACAAGATGGTGGAGAGAAGACAGGCACAGTTCTAAACTTTCCTGATCTCTTTCTCTTCTATCACATGAAACAAACCTCTTAAAATAAATACGACCCAGAAAACCCAGAAAGAAAAGCCTGGAGAAAGAACATCTACCTCGGGATTTGGCTCCGGCAGCAGCTTTGGCAGTATTCGGGCAGGTGAGTCTGGGCTCAGAGGGAGGATCAGCCCCGGGTGAGCCAGATTCACAGCTGAATTGGAACGGGGAGTCTGAGGGCCAGAGCTGGACCTGCTGGATTAGAGGTGGGGCTGGAGCATGGGGGCATGAGTGCTGGGGAGTGGAGGCACTGGTGTTGGTGCTGTCCCATGGGAGATCCCAGACAGGGTTGGGGGGAGATTTCAGAAGCAGGAAGGCTTTGGACACTATCCCTAGTGGGCTCCTCTGGTCTGAGTCTCATTACAACTCAGATTTCTTCCCTAACAAATGCAAACTACTTCTCCATCAGGCCCAGCCTTGTGAGCAGAGGAACCAGCCCAGCTGAGGAATGACCTCAGCCCAGGGTAAAGCCCACCACTGATTGAAGGCAAAAGAATTCAATAGCTCCAACTCCTCCCTGCAAGGAAAGGGAGAAGGCCTCAACCAAGGTCACAGACACTCCAGAGAAAGCAACCAGCACCTCCTACGGGCCAGCCAGAGAAACTGTACTCAGTGAGTAAAGCCTTTAGCGATCCCAAGCCCCTGTGAACCAGCCCCCTCCCCAACTCAGGTCCTAGCAAAATGAAGAAGGGTCAGCGGAAAGGTGGATCCATAGAAAAATTCTTGGAAGGGAAAGACCCTAATTCAGAGAGACGTGGAATTACTGAGGAGAATACAATCTGGTCTTCAGCACAGAAAGACTTCCTTGAAGAAATAAGGGAGGAGCTTAAAATTTGGGAGAGACAATTAATACCTTGAACAAGACAACAAAACCTTAGAAAGTACAATTGTACAATTAGAAAATGAGAATAAATCTCTCAGATCTTCAAATGGGCAAAAGCAAAAAGAAATTGATTCTCTCAAAACCTCAATTGGTCAAATGGAAATCTCTTGCAAAAGTAGAACTGACCAATTGGAAAAGGAGTTGCAAAAGGTTAATGAAGGAAACTCCTCCCCCAAAAAAAGAATGGAGTCTTCAGAAACTAATGACTCCAGAAGACAGCAAGAGTCACTTAAACAAAATAAAAAAAATAGAAAAAAATAGAAGCAAATGTAAAATACCTCATCAACAAAACCACTGACCTTGAGAATAGATCGAGGAGGGGCAACCTGAAAATTATAGGACTTCCTGAAAGCACTGAAGAGAAAAAAAGCCTGGACTTAATATTACCGGATCTAGGGATGGAAAACTGCCCTGATATCATGGAATTGGAGGGCAAAGTAATTATTGAAAGAGTCCATCCATGCCCACCAGAAAAAAATCCTAAAATGAAAACACCAAGGGACGTTGTGGCCAAACTCCAGAACTATCAGATAAAAGAGAAAATCCTGCAAGCAGCCAAAAAGAAACAATTTAAATATCAAGGAACCATAATAAGGATCACACAGGACCTGACTGCATCAACACTAAGGGATCAGAGGGCCTGGAGTGAGTTATTTCAAAGAGCAAGGGAGCTTGGAAAGCAGCCATGAATCTACTTTCGCGCAAAGCTGAGCCTTCTCTTCCAAGGAAAAAGATGGACATTTAACAAAATGGAAGAATTCCAAAATTTTCTGATGAAAAGACCAGAGCTAAACAGAAAATTTGGACATCAAACAGGAGGTTCAAGAGACACATGAAAAGGTAAAAAAGGGGGGGGGGGTGGTAAAAGAAAAAAAATGCAATCCAGTAAGTTGAAATTGGCTATATACCAGCATGGGAGTAAAAAAAAAGATTCTCATAAACATTGAGAAATGTAACTCTAACAGAGAGAATACACCTAGCCAGAAATGATGGACATTCATGACCTATCCATGAGACTACTATCTAATGGTATGTAACTGGCTTTAACCCCACTTGGGAGAAAGACTATAATAACTCTCAGGAATTTTGACTCTATTCCATAAAATATACAGAAATAGAAGGAACAGACACTCAGAATTTTCTATGACTTAGATGGAATGATCTAAAACAAACACTATCACCCTAAAAAGGGGGACAGGAAAGAGACAGGAGGAGGGAGGGGATTGAATAGGGTAAATCTCATTACAATAAGAGGTACAAAAAACCTATGGTAATAGTGGGGAAGAAGGGAGCAGAGGAGAAACACCTGAATCTTCTTCTCATCAGACTTGGCTTAAAGTCAACCTACATATACTCAGTTAACTTATAAGACATCTAACCTTTCAAGTATTAAAAGGGGCAAAGGGGAGGAGGGGACAGAGAAAGGGAAGGGGAGTGGGGGGAAATAAGGGGAAATAACAAAAGGAAGGGAAGGGAAAAGGAGAAAAACAGAAATGGAAAAGAAAGGGGAGTGTGTGATATAGGAGGGCAAACACACTGAAGGGGGTGGTTTTCAGAAACAAAAGAATGGGGAATATGGAAAAAAGGGGGAAAGGGGGAAAATACAAACAGAGGGAACATAGCATGGAGGGCAATAAAGTATTAGTAATCATAATCTTGAATGTGAATCGGATGAACTCTCCCTTAAAACGTAAGCAAATCGCAGAGTGGATTGAAAACCAGAATCCTACAATATGTTGCTTACAAGAAACTCATTTGAAGGAGAGAGATACATATAGAATAAAGGTAAAAGGTTGGAGCAAAATATATTTTGCTTCAGCTGAAGTAAAAAAAGCAGGGGTAGCAATCCTTGTCTCAGATAAAGCAGCAGCAAAAATAGATAGCATTAAAAGAGATAAGGAAGAAAACTTTAACCTCGTAAAAGGTACCATAGACAATAAAGTCATTTCAATATTGAATATATATGCACCCAGTGGGACAGCACTCAAATTCTTAGAGGAGAAGCTGAAAGAATTACAGGAAGGCATAGACAGCAAAACTCCACTAGTGGGAGAACTCAACCTCCCACTATCAGATCTAGATAAATCAAATCATAAAACAAACAAGAAAGAAATTAGGGAGGTAAATCGATTGTTAGAAAAATTAGATATGGTAGACTTATGGAGAAAACTGAATGGGGATAGAAAGAAATATACTTTTTTTTCTACAGTACATGGAACTTATACAAAAATTGACCATGTACTAGGACATAAAAACCTAATGATCAACTGCAGAAAGGCAGAAATAGTGAAGACATCTTTCTCAGATCACAATGCAATAAAAGTCATATGCAATGCT
This sequence comes from Macrotis lagotis, assembly GCF_037893015.1. Classification (NCBI taxonomy): domain Eukaryota; kingdom Metazoa; phylum Chordata; class Mammalia; order Peramelemorphia; family Peramelidae; genus Macrotis; species Macrotis lagotis. The sequence continues at coordinate 79,992,207 of NC_133666.1, forward strand.
GGGCCAAGGAGATATAGACCCAGAACAAATTGGAAATGGAATAACCTCATTTTAAAAAATGCATGGACCAAAAAACAAATTATAGAAAGAATTCACCATTTTATCCTAGATAATGATAATAATGAAACAACATACCAAAACCTATGGGATTCATTCAAAGCAACTCTCAGGGCATATAGTATAGCTCTAAATACTTATATGAATAAATGGGAGAAAGAGGAAATCAATGAACTAAACATGCAACTAAAAAAATTAGAGACAGAACAAATCAAAAATCCCCAATTAAGTACCAAATTAGAAATTCTAAAAATTAAAGTAAATATTAATAAAATTGAATGCAAAAAACTATTGAATTAATAAATAAAACCAAAAGTTGGTATTATGAAAAAACCAATAAAATGATAAACCTCTGGTCAATTGGACTAAAAAAAAGAAAGAGGAAAATCAAATGGATAGTATCATAAATGAAAAAGGTGAACTCACCACCAACGAGGAGGAAATTAAAGAAATAATTTGAAATTATTTTGCCCAACTCTATGCCAATAAATTTGATAATCTAAGTGAAATGGATGAATATTTACAAAAATATAAGTTTCCCAGGATGAATGAAGAGATTAAATACCTAAACAACCCTGTCTCATAAAAAGAAATTCAACAAGCCATTATTTATTTCGGTAAAAAAAAAAATCTCCAGGACCTGATAGATTCACAAGTGAATTCTACCAAACATTTAAGGAACAATTGGTTCCAATCCTATATAAACTCTTTGGATAAATATAGAAAGATGGAACTCTCCCTAACTCTTTCTATGAAACCAATATGGTACTGTTACCTAAACCAGGAAGAGTTAAAACAGAGAAAGAAAATTATAGACCTATTTCCTTGATGAATATAGATGCAAAAATCTTAAATAAAATCTTAGCAAAACGATTACAAGTCATCACTAGGATAATACATTATGATCAAGTAGGATTTATTCCAGGAATGCAGGGTTGGTTCAATATTAGGAAAACTGTTAGTATACTCAATTATATCAACAACAAACCTATCAGAAACCATATGATCTTATCAATAGATGCTGAAAAAGCTTTTGACAAAATACAGCATTCATTCCCATTAAAAACACTAGAGAGTGTAGGAATAAATGGACTGTTCCTTAAAATAATTAGCAGTATCTATCTGAAACCATCAACAAGCATTATATTCAATGGGGAGATGCTAGAGGGATCCCCAGCAAAATCAGGGGTGAAAGAAGGGTGCCCATTATCTCCACTACTATTCAATATTGTATTAGAAATGTCAGCATCAGCAATTAGAGAAGAAAAAGAAATTAAAGGAATTGGAATTGGGAAGGAAGAGACAAAACTCTCACTCTTTGCAGATGACATGATGGTCTACCTAGAGAATCCCAAGAAATCATCTAAAAACTATTGGAAACAATTAGCAATTTTAGCAAAGTTGCAGGTTATATTATAAACCCTAATAACTACTCAACTTTTCTATATATTTCTAGCAAGAAACAGCAGGAAGAGCTAGAAAGAGAAATCCCATTCAAAGTAACCTCAGACAATGTAAAATATTTGGGAGTCTATTTGCCAAGACAGACTCAGAATCTTTTTGAAAACAATTATAAAACACTTCTCACACAAATTAAATTAGATTTAAATAACTGGGCAAATATCAACTGCTCATGGATAGGGAGAGCTAATATAATAAAAATGACAATTCTACCAAAACTGAACTGTTTAGTGCCCTACCAATGAAAATTCCAAAAAATTGCTTTAACGAGTTAGAAAAAATTGTAAGTAAATTCATATGGAGAAATAAAAAGTCAAGAATTGCCAGTTACTTAATGAAAAAAAGTGCAAAAGAAGGTGGCTTAGCCCTGCCTGATCTAAAATTATATTATAAAGCATCAGTCATCAAAACTGTTTGATATTGGCTAAGAAACAGAGTGGTGGACCAGTGGAACAGACTAGGTGTAAAAAGAGATGATTATGGTAACCTGCTGTTTGATAAACCCAAAGAGTCTGGCCATTGGGATAAAAACTCCCTCTTTGATAAAAATTGCTGGGAAAATTGGAAGTTAGTATGGAAGAAACTTAGATTAGACCTTTACCAAGATAAAATCCAAATTTTTACAGGACACAGACATAAAAAACAATACTATAAGCAAATTAGAAGATCAAGGACTAGTCTACCTGTCAGATCTATGGAAAGGGGAACAGTTTATGTCTAAGGAAGAGTTGGAGAACATCACCAAAAACCAATTAGATGATTTCAATTACATTAAATTAAAAAGCTTTTGCACAGATAAAACCACTATAACCAAGATCAAAACAAATGTAGTAAATTGAGAAACAATCCTTACAACTAATGATTCTGACAAAGGACTCATTTCTAAAATATACAGAGAACTGAGTCATATTTTGAAACAAAAAGTCATTCCCCAATTGCCAAATGGTCAAAGGATATGCAAAGGCAATTTACAGATGAGGAGATCAAAGCAATCCATAGCCATATGAAAAAAAGCTCTAAATCATTAATTATTAGAGAAATGCAAATAAAAGCTTCTCTGAGGTACCACCTCACACCTCTCAGATTGGCCAATATGACCAGGAAGGATAATGATCATTGGTGGAAGAGTTGTGGGAAATCTGGGACACTATTATACTGTTGGAGTAGTTGTGAACTCATCCAACCCTTCTGGAGAGCTATTTGCAACTATGCCCAAAGGGCAACAAAAATGTGCATACCCTTTGACCCAGTAATACCACTACTGGGTCTATACCCTGAAGAGATGATGAAAAAGGGTAAAAACATTACTTGTACAAAAATATTTATACCAGCCCTGCTTGTAGTGGCAAAGAATTGGAAATCAAGTAAATATTCTTCAATTGGGGAATGGCGTAGCAAACTGTGGCATATGTATGTCATGGAACACTATTGTTCTATTAGAAACCAGGAGGGACGGGATTTCAGGGAAGCCTATAGGCATTTGCATGAACTGATGCTGACTAAGATGAACAGAACCAGAAAAACACTGTATATCCTGACAGCAAAATGGCAGTGATATTCAAACTTGAAGGACTAGCTCATTCCATCAGTGCAGCAATCAGGAAAAATTTTGGGCTGTCTGCAAAGGAGAGTGCCAGCTGTATCCAGATAAGGAGCTGTGGAGTTTGAACAAAGTTCAAGGACTATTCCCTTTAATTTAGAAAAAAAACAGGTATCTTATTGTCTGATCTTGTCACCTCTTAGACTTCTCTTCTTTAAGGATATGATTTCTCTCTCATCACACACAATTTGGATCAAGGTACAGCATGGAAACAATGTAAAGACTGACTGATTGCTTTATGGGGGGAGGGAATCAAGATGGGGGGGAATTGTAAAACTGTAATAATATCTTTAATAAAAATTAATTTAAAGAAAAGAAAAAAAGACTTGAGCTTAGTGCAATTTCTGAAATGTAAATACAAGAGTACAACAAAATCTAGTAAAGTAAATTTATTGAAGCAAATGTTGAACTAGATTCTAACAAAAGGAAAAGATATAAAGGTCCCTTCAAAGCCTAAATACTTCAAAGAGTGGTGAGTAAGTTAAATAAGAAAAACACAGAAGACCCTGGGGGTATGGATTGATTTTCTTTTGAGGGTTTTAAAGAGAAAAAATGAAAGAAGTCACTAGTGTTGAAAGGAAGGAGTAGAACTTGCTTTTTCTCATAACTGATGTTAAGAAGAATAAATGCAAGGGGCAGCCAGGTGCCACAGTGGAGGAGGAGGAGGAGGAGGAGGAGGAGGAAGTACTGGGGAAATAGGCAACAGAGGAACACCATTTTAATATGAAGCAGATAAAAGATGAACACTGACACGTACAGGTTTGGTGTAGAGATATAGGAGACTCTGCAGGGTAACAAGGTGGGGGTAGGAAGAAGGTCTTGATATGAAGGATAACACTGGGGAAGAAAAGTGCCACAAGTTAAACAAATTTCTTGATCCTGAAAGGTTGATTAAAGGGGGGGGGCAGAGAAAGAATAGAACGCTGTGTAAGGAGGGCTACCTTAGATTTCCTCTTAGAAAATGGGGAATAGGGTGGCTAGGTGACACAGTGGATAGAGCACTGGCCCCGGAGTCAGGAGGACTTTAGTTCAAATCCCACCTCAGACATTTAATAATTACCTAGCTGTGTGGCCTTCGGCAAGCCACTTAATTCCATTGCTTTGCAAAAAAAAAAACCAGAAAGGAAACTGGGGAATAGCTAAGCAAATTGTGGCATATGAATGTAATGGAATACTATTGCACTACATTATTTCAGAGAATGTAGCATGACAGGAACTAGCAGAGAATGAAATGAGAAGGACCAGAGGATCACTTTATCAAAGTACAACACTCAAGAATTTTTTTTAATCCTTAACTTAAATAATAGAAAAATAGCAATTTTATGTACAAAAAAGCACAAAAAGGACATTATAAGTAAACCATGAATGGTCATTTCATATGGCTTGCTTTTTATAAAGTATAGAATAAATTCTACACATTACTTTCAAAATTGTCTTGCTCACCTCTGCTTCCTTTTGAACTGCTATTTTTTCTCCTCTGTATGTATTTAAAGACATTTAAATGATTCTCTTGTATTTTTGACATTACGACTTTCACCCCATGATTTCCCCCCTGCCCCTCTGTCACATACACATTGAAAAGAGAGAAAGAAAAAACCAGTACGAATGCAAAAATGAATTCACACAATGGCCATGCCCAAAAATTTCTCTCTAGCCCTCGCTCTGGGCAGGTAGGTAGCCTACTTCATCAAAGGTCCTTAAAAAAAAACATGGTCATAACATTGATCAGTTCCTGAGGCTTTTGATATTTTTATTTAAAGACAATAACACAAATTTCAATTTGAAAGAATTTCTACTTGTTTAGTACCTAATGCATCACTTTACAAGAAAAACTTCTTTCTTCCACTTCTATTCTCTCTTAGGGTGTTACATATAAAATAAGCCCTACCCCTTTGGAGAATTAGCCTGAATAAACTATAGGGAAAGAAATGTGTTTGTCTCTTGCAAACTAGCTGCAAACTGTATTGCATAGTAACATCACAATTTTTCATGGGAGACAGAAAGCTTCACTGTTTTCCTTTAAAAACTGAATTCAAGATTGGGGTTAAAATTGTAAAACTCAAATAATATCTTTAATAAAAATTAATTTAAAAAAATTGAATTCAACTGACACTGAACATTCATTTGCATTGCAATATCAATGAAACAAGACTTAGGGATAAATATCTCTTATCTCTCACCTTCAAACACACACACACACACATAAACACACAGACACAGAAAGACAAATACACAAACACACACACACACACACACACACAAAGACACAGCCCAAAATACCTTTTCTAAGATCATTAGATCATTTCCCTGAATTTGTCTATTTCTTTTAGTTAAATACAGAGCGGGAGCTAAGGAAAGGCAAGAATTGGCTTAATGTTTAAAACTATGTACATATTTATACATCAAGTTCCCCCTCCCCACAAAGTCTGCTGGATACCCCAAAGTATTCAGACAGGCTTCTCTAGAAACAATAATTAGAAAAGCTTTCCATGGCTCTTCCCAAAACTGGTCAAGAACAAGACAAGTAGGAGGTGGGTGAGAGAAAAATTTTCCTCCTGCACCTACTTGGGGTCAAAAAAGACCCTTTCCCACTGCAATCAATTTATCAGCTGTCTAGTTTATCACATTTGGGATTTTTAAATAATAATTTTTAAATTTACCAACTAAAAATGTGCCCATTAATTGACCACTTGCCCTCATCTCCCTAGAGATGTGGTTGGTTAGTCCCCATTCACATCCTCCTCCTGCTTCTCTCAGGTAGATACTTGAAAAGTTAGGAACTGATTTTCACAAAGGACACAAACAATTCATCCCACCAGGCCATTTGCTCCCTTCAGCATGGGCCTCCTAGTTTTCTTACCTCCTGAGAACTGGAAATCCCACTTTTCCCCCTTCAAGTTCCCCCCTTTCTGTCATAAGAAAAGCTGGCCCCAAGGGCCTCAGCTTTCAGGCCAGCCCACCCCGAATGAAGGGGCTCCACACAGCACCGCCTTCCCCCCATTACCATTTCCCTATCAAGACAACCAAGACAAGGATGGGGACATAAGCTTACTCTTTGCTTGTTTCTCCCAAAGATTCCTGCAGATGGACCCATCCCATTCTGGTGGGCTCCCGGTTGCTCTTTGTGATGAATCAGATCCTAACTCCTAAATAATTTTTCTCCAATCTCATTGCCTCCCCAAATAAAATTCTACAACATTCACAATAAATTCATGAAACAATTAAATTTAACATTTCTCCCCCGGCACCCCATCTCTTTTTCCCTTTCCGTTTCTTAGTCAGATTCTACACATTCTGGGAAATTACCAGATTCTAGTGAAGAGATTGCGGGCACATGCAGATTTCTTTTCTGAATGAGTTTTGAGAAAAATGTTCCAAAACCTCAGGCTCTTATCTCCAGACCCTGTAACTATGGTCTGGCCATCAGGAGACAATGCCATATACAGAACTCGATAGCTGTGACCTGGGAGTTTGGCTACCTGGTTCATAGAAGGGTATTTCCCGATGATGATGTGGTTTTCTGAGTAGCCGTGAGTACTGACCATCTCATTGTCTTGCTTGGACCAGGCCAGATTGCACACTTGGGAACCCGTATCGATGCACTGGAGGGGATGGCCCTCAGGATATTCCAGAAGCGGATGCAGCAGTCAACTGAACCAGATCCTGATGCCAACAGGCCATGCTGGTGGGGAGACCACACAAGGGCTTTCACAGCTGCCTTATGATTGGTGTACTGCTGGAATGGCTTTAAACTACGAGAATTCCAGATTTGGAGCCTGTTGTCGTTTCCACCAGAGGCCAGCAGTTGGTGATCTGGGGACCACCTCAGTCCACATACCTCCTGCTTGTGGCCTTTCAGCTTGCGTTGAGAGTGCAGGGAATATGTTCGGATGTCTCTCTGGAGGATCTTTCGGTCTCTGCTCCCTGAAGAAATCTGGTCCCCATTCCAGGCCAATGAACTGACCCTGCCTGTATGACCCTGCAGTGTATTCACTTTCTTTTGAGTTGTCACGTACCAGATCTGCAAAAAGCCTCTGTGTGTGCCAACCGCCAACAAGAAGCCACTTTCAAACCAGTTCACTGAGGTCACAAAATCATCTTCCACAAAAAGGTCACACAGTTTAAATATCTGGCTTGTTGTAGCATTCCACAGGTAAACACAGGTGTCCAGGCCCACCGTGACGACATTGAGCCGAGACCAATCCAGCAGGTTCAGGTAGTAGTCATCACAAAAGTCAAGGGCCTGGAGGATTTTGAATGGCTTCTTGGAGATGTTCCTGGTGAACAGCTGTATGGATATTAGTAAGGTCTGACTTTCGTTGCTGAGAGGCAAGAAAACATAAGGTGAGACTTCACTGTCGGGGTTGTAGCTCCTATGGGACATGTTACATGAGTAGGTGAAAAGATTCTTTTTATTCTGCTACAGATACAGCTCTTGGTCTTCTATTTTGGGATCCTGGAGTTTCTGGATCCCTGCTCCCAGGAGCTCATTCTTCAACAGGGCAGAATAGATGAGTTCACTTTTTTTGCTGCCCAAGTTAGGATCATTGGTTTGGGGTGTCAGACTGGGAAGTCTCTCAGAGTCATCCTTGCTATAGAAGTTCAGGCCCCAGGTGGCTCCAGCCCTAGAGGAAATGAAGTCAATCTGATAGAAGAATTTTGAAGGGAATTCAAACCTGAGGAGAAAGAGTAAGATCAGTCCAGGATAGGCCTGTGGTCGCAGGTGGCCCATAGGGCAATTTTATGTGGCCCAGTTGTGGGTTTACTAAATGCTTTAGGAAATGAAGATGGGCTACCAAAGAGTTCTCCCTAAAATGGCAAATCAAATTATTTTGTCTATTGTTTTAATACAAATTTTAGAAGTAATCTTGCACAACCCTTGTCTAGGAGAAACAATGTCTGGGGATGACTTCGGAATGGTCATGGTGAGACTCTGATTGGAGATGTCTTTCAGGATCTTGGGATATGGGAAAGGCCGAAGCAGAACAACCTCAGATTGGGAACACTAGGTCACATGGACAAGCTCAGTCTAGGAGAAGACCGTTCTTTTGAACATGGTCCTTAAGCAAATGTTTGGGATCAGTGTAAGAGAAGATGCCTCTCCGAGGTCTGTCCTTTGTCCCTGGAACAGGACTCGGGGGCTCTGACCACATTCAGATCCTGATTGCAGTCTAGGAACCACATAGAACAGCAGGGCCCCCACCCACCTCAGCAGTGTGGCAGAGGGGTACGCTTGTGGTCATTCACAGACCAGGAGGGAAGACAGAGATTGCACACAGAGATGCTTGTGGGGAAGTTTCCCAATAACACTCAAAAGCTCAGGAAGCACCCCCAAACCAGGCACAGGCTGGAGAAATGAGAAAACAGAGAAAAAGAGGAACATCATTGAGAAATACATTGTCGATGATACCAAGAAGGATCAAAATACTCAATCTGAAGATAAGGAAATACAAGCTCCTGCATGTAAAGACTCCAAGAAAAACGGAAATTGGGCTCAGGCTATGAAAGAGCTCAAAAAAGACTTTGAAAATCAAGTGAGGGAAACAGGAGAAAAATTTGGAAAAGAAATGAGAGATGCAAAAAGAAGTCAGCAGCTTAGGCAAGGAGATTCAAAAAACTGCTGAAGAGAATAACATGTTAAAAACCAGCATAGGTCAAATGGATAAAACAGTTCAAAAATAATTGAGGAGAAGAGTGCTTTAAAAAGCCAATCTGCCCAGATAAAAAGAGATAAGAAAGCTCTCTGAGGAAAACAAATCCTTCAGATGCAGAATGGAACTCAGGGAGGCTGTTGATTTTATGAGAAAGCAAGACACAATACTTCAAAACCAAAAGAATGAAAAATTAGAAGAAAATGTGAAAAATCTCGTTGAAAAAAAATGACTTATCTGGAAACCAGATTCAGGAAAGATAATTTAAAAATCCCTGGAATACCTGAAAGTCATGAGCAGGAAAATAACCTTCACATCATTTTTAAAGAATTCTTACAGGAAAATTACACAGTTATCCTAGAAGCAGAGGACAAAATAGAAATGGAGAGAATCCACTGATCTCCCCTGGAAAGATATCCAAAGAAAAAACAACCCCCCAGGAATATTATAACCAAGGTCCAGAATTTCCAAGTCAAAGAGAAAATATCACAAGCAGCCAGAAGGGCACAGTTCAAATATCGTGGAGCTGCAGTCAGGATCACACAGGACTTAGCAGCAAGTACATTCAAAGCTTGTAAGTCTTGGAATATAATATTCCTGAAGGCAAAAGTGCACAGAATACAACCGAGAATCAACTACCCAGCAGAACTGAACATCCTCTTCCGGGGAAAAAGATGGACTTTCTATGAACCCAGGGACAAATGTTCCTTATTGAAATGGCCAGAGTTAAATAGAGAGTTTGATTTTTAAATATAAGGTTCAGATGAAGCATAGTGAGTTGAGGAGAAAGGTAAAATATGAGAGACTTAATGATGATGAACTACATGCATTCTTACATAGAAAATTGACACTGATAATACTCATATGAACCTTCTCATTTAATAGAGAAGGTAGGACCTTTTATAGATGAAGCACAAGAGAGAGCTGAATTTGAAGATATATTATAGTGTAAATTTGGAGTCAATGACTAAAAGGGAAATGTAATGGGAAAAAGAAAAAGGAGAGGAAGAATAGGTTAAGATATTTCCTATAATAAGATGTTTTTATTTCAATGAGCTATTGCAATGATATAGAAGTGGGGAAGGCAAGGGGGAATGAGGCAACCTTCGCTCTCATCAGAGGTGGCTTGGAGAGGAAATAGCATACATACTCAGTGGGATATAGACATCTATCCTATAAAGGAGAGAAAGGTTGTAGGAGTAAGGGGGGGGGGTGTGAGAGATGGAGGAGAGGATGGACTGTGCTAGGAGAGTGGTCAGATATAACATTTTCTTTTTTACTTCTTGCAAGGGGTTGGGATTGGATGGCCTTTCCGGGACCATAGGGCCGGATGGATGCTAGGTCTAATGGATGATATGGGGGCTCAGGGCCTCTTGGTCCAAGGGCCAGGGATCTGTCTGTTGCTTCACTCAGCTACCCTACAGCACATTTAAGAAGAGGGACAGAGCGAGAGGAGTGGGAAAAGATAATATATGGTAGTGGTAAAGTATGAATAGAGGGAGCTGCTATCAGCAATGGCAATGGTGGAAAATTATAGAAGTAGCTTTTGTGATAGATTTATCATAAAGAATGTGATCCACCTGCGACAGAGCTGGAGGTGTTGGAACACAGACTGAAGCACATTTATTATCATTATCATCATCATCATCATAATCATCATTGGGGGGGGGTTGCAGGACAAATCGGGCTGCGTGGCCACACAGCTAGGTGATTATTGCGTGTCAGGTCCCGGATATAGGCTAAGGTGCTCCTGGCTCTAGGGCTGATGTTCTTCCCACTGCGCCACCTGGCTGCACCTATTATTGTTGTTATTCATTTTAATTTTAATTTTTTTCTCTTTACTTTATCCCTCATGCAGGTCTATTTTGCGAGGGATGGGGTATTACATTTACTCTTGAGCAAGAATATTTTAGTAATGTATAAGAAAACATCATTTGTACAAAAATAAGAATAAATAAATAAATAAAATTTTTAAAAAAGAGGAGATGCCTCTTAGGAGATGAAACTGGGAAAAGGTCAGTCTCTGGGACAGTCAGAGATCAGTCTGAATAAAGAATAAGAAAGATTTATTACGGATCTTCTATGGGCAGTTACTGGGCAAAGTGCTTGGGATGTATGACCTCATTGTGGGAAGAAAGTGTCACTGAGGAGCTTAGTCCTGGGGAGAATGGTGTAGGTTAGTATGAAGGAAAGGCTTCCCAGATACTGATTCAGTGAAGAATAGCAGGCAAAGAAGGATACTCACAGGTGGCACATCAAATGAAGCTTCCTCAAGGAGAGAGCTGCAGACAAGGTGGTGCTGGAGGTCCTCAGATCTTGAGCTGGCCAAGGTCAGTCTGACTGGAGACTCCTTTGTCACCTCACCCCTGGGGACAATGAACAACATCGGTCTCTGAGAGAAATTTGGAACTATGTACAAAGGGCAAAAAATTTAGCATACCCTTTGATCCAGGAATAGCCAATACTGGATCTATACCTTGAAGAGATGATGAAGAAGGGTAAAAACAATATTTGTACAAAAATATTCATAGGAGCCCTGATTCTGGTGGCAAAGAATTGGAAATCAAGTAAATGTCCTTCAATTGGGGAAAGGCTTAGCAAACGGTGGTATATGTACGGCATGGAACACTATTGTTCTATTACAAACTAGGAGGGATGGGAATTCAGGGAAGCCTGCAGGTATTTGTATAAACTGATGCTGAGCGACATGAGCAGAACCAGAAAAACACTGTCCACCGTAACAGCAAGCATCATGGGGGTGATGATCTACCTTGGTAGATTCGCACATTCCATCAGTGCAACATCAGGGACTATCTGGGGCTCTCTGCAATGGAGAATAACATCTGTATCCAGAGAAACAACTGTGGAGTTTGTACAAAGAGCAAGTGCTGTTACCTTTAGTTAGGAAAAGAAGCCTGATATCTTATTTTTTTCAGTGTTTTTTTTTGCAAGGCAATTGGGGTTCAGTGGCTTGCCCGAGGCCACACAGCTAGGTAATTATTAACTGTCTGAGACTGGATTTGAACCAAGGTACTTCTGACTCCAAGTCCAGTGCTTTATGCACTATGCCACCTAAGCAGCCCCAGGCCTGATATGTTATCTGATCTTACTATCTCTTATACGTTATGCTGTTTCCTTAAGGATATGATTTTTCTTTCATCACAGTAAGTTTGGATCAATGTATACTGTGGAAACAATATAAAGACTGACATATTGCCTTCTGTGGCAGGTGGTGGGGGGAAGTAAGATTAGGGGAAAAATTGTGAAACCCAAAATAAAATATTTCATAAAAAAATCAGTCATCGAGAACATGTTCTAGACGGCTTCGGAAAGGGAATAATAATTTATTATGAGTTTATAGTGGGTCTGCCCTAATCTAAGCTCTTCGCAGACATCTGACTCTGGGAAGAGCTGGGTCTCAGGCGTCCTGGAATGCAGAAAGTGACCACACTTGGTCTCTGATAGGAGATCCTTTTTAGGGGGTTGGGTCTCAGGGAAAAGGTCAGTCAATATCAAGGGGCTCATGACCCGTCAAGAGAAGTCAAAGTCAACCTGGGGGCAGGGGAGCCATCGAGGTGTTGGCCTACCAAGGCTAAGAAGGAAAAGAGAGAACATTACTCAGCAGAGGCAGAAGAAATGAGGCTTCCTCGGGGAGAGAAGGCGGTGCTGGGCGTCCTCAGGCTGGACAGGTTGGCCCCCAGTCCACCAGAGGACAGAGACCCAGACCAGTGTGATGCTGGGGTCTCGGGTCTGGGCTGGATGGGCCAGGTCAGTCTCAGAGCGGAGCCCCCGGGGACAGCTTGCAGCAGGGGAAGCGCCCGTGTTCGGGGCCTCCGTGCTCTGGGCCGGGGCTACACAGCTGCCCAATCTCATCTCCTGGGGGGGCGCTGCCTCTTGGAAGTTCGGGGCGCGGGTGGCTGTCCAGGTCACGCTGAAGGCCCGTTTCCGGAAGGGGAAGCGGCTCTGGGGGTCCGGTCTGGAGACACAGGCCCAGGTCAGGCTTTGGCTGTCGACCGGCTCTCAGCCTTCGGAGCGGTCCGAAGGGCCCCGCATGGAGGTCCAGGTGGGGGCAGGGCTCCCCAAAAGGCCAGTGGGAGGACGAGGGCCTTCCTTGGAGGGCGGCCCTCGGGGGGATCGGGGCGAGGGCTGGGGCGGTACTCACGGAACGGGGCTCAGCGGGCGCACGGTCCGGCGGAATTCGGGCCGGAGAGGCCTGGTGGCCACGAGCAGCTGGAGGCGGGAGAACACCAGAGCCACCCCCGCTCACCGGGGGTGCCCGCGGGGCTCCGCCCCCACCCCCGAGAGCAACTCTGCAGGCCCACTTACCACTTACCCACCCACGAGGGTGGTCTACCGTGAGGAGGCCGACCGTTAGGCAGTGGGCATCCAGCCAAGATCTAGGCGCGTGGTAGGCGGGGTGGCGGTGCAGGGGGAGGGGCGGCGCGTAACCGTCCTCCGCGCCAGAGGGTGCTTCCGGGCATGGCACTCAGGGGGGCGGGGCCTCCTCTGACCCCGCCCCCGTCCCCACAGCGCCCCCAGAGTCCAAGAGAGCAATGGCGCCAGAGATGACAGAGAGGCCCGGCCAAAGGCAGGATGGGAGTCCGGCCCGGGAGCGGCGGAGCCGCAGGGACACAGGGGCGGGGCGGGGGCCGCAGAACCATGGCCGCCTGGCTAAACCGTCATGGAATGATGTCCAAGGAATGATGGTGGCCAAGCCTGGCCCTGGGCCAAGCAAGCACGTTGCTGCTCAGGCTAAAATCGGGCTAGACGGCTCCCCACCAGGCTGATGGAGGAGCACTCAGAAGAGTCTTCCTCTGGCTTCTCAGCTCAGGGAGCTTCCAGGCTGCGGAGTTTTAGCGTGCCATGGCCTAGGTTTGTAGACAGAAGGGGCTAATGGACACCCAAAGATTTCAGAGGGACAGAAGGCAGGACACACTCTTCCCCAGCAGCAGATCTAGACCCTCTCATCTAGCTGGAGGGCTCCGCATCCTGCAATGAGCCTGCTTTGGACCATTTGGGGCAGGGCTGATGGCTCAGCTCCGTTCAGGGCTCTGGAGGCTCAGGCCTGGATTGGGCCTTTGGGGAGAGCCCTGAAGGAGACCTGGGGCCTAGGGCCACGCAAGTCAGGACAAAAGATGACTTTGGGGGCTCAATAAACACTGGGTTGACTTGACTCACTTTGATCCTATCTCTGTTCCATCGACCTCTTTTCCTATTTGACTGCAGCCAAGTGGTTTGAATCATTACTGCCTTGTAATGTAATGTGAGGACTGAAAATACCCCGCTCTCCAAATTTCTGTCCCTTTTTTTCGTTATTTCCCTGGATGTTCCAGACATTTCGGGCTTGCAAATGAATGGTGTAAATCTGCTTATTTCTGTAAACGATCTCTTTGGTAGCTTGATAGATATAACAAAAATGGACATCTTTGGTCATCTTGTCACTTCAATTATAACTGGTATGACCAGCTACAGATACTGCTGATAATTGGAAAAGGACAGCCACTACTCGCAAGAGGCAATGAAAGCCTGGATCTTGGGAGTGGCCAGATGGAGGTGACAGCTCCTTGAATATCTTTTCTGTCCTCCCCCACTGGTTGGCAAGGTACAACAGACTTCCCTACCATGACCTCAGCAGGGATAGGAAACTGATCTGAGTAACTTCGATCACTTCCCTCAAATTACCTCCTACCAGCCCCAAAGAGACCATGGGGCTCCCCAGATGACTCAGCATGCTTGCTGCTCCCCACTCTTAGAACTGTGAAAAGTATAGACCACCATAAAGCCAGGCCCATTGCAGAAGGAAGGCCAGCAGATAGCATCACCACATGCCACCCTAGAAGGTGCTGAGATACAGACACCCTGGCAGATAGGTGAGAAATGCTCCTGCCAGCTGGAAAAGCCACAAAGGGAGCGCTGGCCAGGGAAGCTTTTCCACCACAAGAGGAGTAGTACCATTCCAGGGCATCCCCTCAGCCACAGAGTCCCCAGGCAGATACCTTGGAGACTTGCTTCTTCCCTGGTGGCTGTTGCCAATGCCTATGGGTTCTGAAAGGACCCCATTCTACTAAAATGTTCTGGCAGTCTAAGGGAGAACCAAGGGCACTGAGCCAAGTTGATGGCATCACAGCAGTTGGCCTGGATTGCTTCGAGGACTGATCTTTCCTGAGACCATGCCACCTTGCCAGGACAGGCATCTGTACCAGTGCCCAAGTTTAGCGGTAACACAAAGAAGGTTGTAAGCAGAGGCAGACTTCTTACATTTGCAGATGACAGAGCAGGGAGGGCAAGCTAACCCAGAGGATGAGAGTCAGGGTTCCAAAATCCAAGCAGGTTAGCACAATGGGCTCAATCTAAGAAACTGAACATTCATGAAGGGTCAAGTTAAAGTGTGGCTGGGTGGTACAGTCAACGGAGCACCAGCACAGGAATTAGGACAGTCTGAGTTCAAATCTGACCTCAGACACTTAATAATTGCCTAGTTGTGTGACATTGGGCAAGTTACTTAAACCCAATGCCCTGCAAGAAAAAACTCCAAAAAGGGGGGAGGGAAAGAGAAGGAGCAAGGTAAAATTTTTTTTTACATCCTGACCTTTTAATTGAAAAAGTACAGTTCCCAACAGCAACAAGGGGGAGGAAATAAAAACCACAGCTTGTCTGAAAAAACTCTAGGGGCTTCAGGGGATCCATTGCTCCCTGTGAGTCAGCAATTTGGTGGGGCAGTCCACCAAAACTAATGGGCTCAAGAGCTGCTGGAAGAAGGGTCTGACTTTTAGCAATAAAGAGGGGTAGGCCTCTGTGTTCCCTGCCTGTTCAGGCCCCAGGGGAAGAACTGTGCTCTCTTCTGAGGCCCTCAGTGTACAATGGACACTAATTAGCTGGACAGGATCCAGAAGAGGCCACCAGGATGTGAAGTGCCTTGAGTACATGCCCTATGAGGATAGATGGAAGGAAGTAGGGGTGTTCAGACTGGGTTAAACTCAGAAAATAGTTGCATGAGAGAGCTCCCAGGCTAATGGAGGAAACCTGCTAATAACAGTTACAGGGAAGGTTCAGATGATGGCCAGAGAGGAGGCCTGATGTGAAGGGGGAGCAGGAAACGTTTCCTGGAGCTGGGCAGATTGTAGCTGACTCAAGAAAAAAGGAAAGCAGGGAAGGCAGAAGTCAGAGATGGTGTGGGGAAGAGTGATTTTTTAAACTATTTCATTGATTTTGAGTTTTACAGTTTTTCCCACTGATCTTGCTTCCCACCCCTCACCCCCCAAAACAAGGCAATTTGCCAGACTTTACATTGTTTCCATAATATCCACTGATCCATATTGAATGTGATGAGAGAGAAATCTTATCCTTAAGGAAGAAACATAAAGTAAAAGAGATAGCAAGATCAGACAATACGAAATCAAGTTTTTTTATAAATTAAAGGTAATTGTCCTTGGTCTTTGTGCAAACTCCACAATTCTTTCTCTGGATACAGATGGTATACTCCATCCCAGACAGTGCCAAATTGCCCCTGATTGTTGCACTCATGGAATGAGCAAATTCATCATGGCTGATCATCAGCCCCACGTTGCTTACTGTTAGAGTGTACAGTGTTTTTTTGGTTCTGTTCATCTCTTTCAGCATCAATTCATGCAAATCTCTCCAGGCTTCCCTGAATTCCCATCCCTCCTGTTTCTAATAGCACAATTGTGTTCCATGTCATACATATAACACAGTTTGCTAAGCCATTTCCCAATTGGAGCACATCTACCTAATATTCAATTCTTTGCCACCACAAACAGGCTATGAATGTTTTTAAACAAGTGATGTTTATACCCTCTTTTATCATCTCATTAGAGTATAGAGCCAGTAATGGTACTTCTGGATCAAAGAGTATGCATACTTTTGTTGCCCTTTTGGTGTAGTTCCAAATTGCTCTTCAGAAATGTTGGATGAGTTCACAGTTCCACGAACAATGTATTAGGGTCCCAGATTTCACACATCCCTTCCAATAATGATCATTTTCCTTTCTGGTCATATTGGTCAGTCTGAGACGTGTGAAGTGGTACCTCAGAGAAGCTTTAATTTGCATTTCTTAATAAGAAATGATTTAGAGCAATTTTTCATATGACTAAGGATTGCTTTGATTACCTCATCTGTCAATTACCTTTGCATATCATTTGACCATTTGACAATTGGGGAAATGGCTTTTGAAAAAAAACAGAGGGCACCTGGGAGCCACAGTTCATGGCAGCAGGGACAGTTTCCTGACCTATACCCGGGGAGCCCTGGTCACAACATGGAACATCAGAGGACAGGACCTCTGCCAGAACAAGCCAATGAAGCCAGCCCTCAGGGAACTCATTTAGCTGCAGCTGCTTCAGCCCCAATGCAAGAACCAGAAGCAAATGGAGCCCTTAAGCAGGAGTCCCCAGGCAACTGAGTCTTGATTACTCGGCCTAGGTAGGGGACTGGAGAGAGTCTTCCAAGATCTGTCCTTTGTACCTGGGACAGGACACTGGGGCTCTGACCACATTCAAATCCTGAGCACAATCTAAGCCCCACATAGAACAGGGCCCCCCCCACCTCAGCTCCATGGCAGAGGGGTGTACTTGTGGTTATTCACAGACCAGAAGACTGACCTTCACACACTGAGATCCTTGTGGAGGGGTGTCCCAATAACACTCAAAAGCTCAGAAAGCACCACAAAACCAGGCACATGCTGGGGAAATGAGGAAACAGAGAAAAAAGGAATACCATTGAAAAATACATTGTCTATGATCCCAAGAAGGATCAAAATACTCAATCTGAAGTTGTGGAAGTACAAGCTCCTGCATCTAAAGACTACAAGAAAAATGGAAATTGGGCTCAGGCTATGACAGAGCTCAAAAAAATTTTGAAAATCAAGTGAAGAGATAGAAGAAAAATTGGGAAAAGAAATGAGAGAGATGCAGGAAAACCATGAAAAAGAAATCAGCAGCTTAACAAGGAGATCCAAAAGAAATGCTGAAGAAAATAACATTTTAAAAACCACTATAGGTCAAATGGATAAAACAATTCAAAAAGTTATTGAGTAGAAGAATGCTTTAAAAAGCAGAATTGCCCAGATGGAAAAAGAAATAAGAACGCTCTCTGAGGAAAGCAAATCCTTCAGATGTAGAATGGAACTGAGGGACGTCGCTGACTTTACAAGAAATCAAGACAAAATGCTTCATAATCAAAAGAATGATAAATTAGAAGACAATGTGAAACATCTCACTGAAAAAACAACTGATCGTGAAAACAGATTCAGGAAAGATAATTTAAAAATTATTGGTATACCTGAAAGTCATAATCAGGAATGGAACCTTGACATCATTTTTAAAGTATTCCTACAGGAAAATTACCCAGATATCCTAGAAGCAGATGGCAAAATAGAAATGGAGAGAATCCACTGATCTCCCCTGGAAAGAGATCCAAAAAAAACAACCCCCAGAAATACTATAGCCAAGTTCCAGATCTTGTAATCAAAGAGAAAAAATTACAAGAAGCCAGAAGGACACAATTCAAATATCATGGAATTGCAGTCAGGATCACACAGGACTTAGCAGCAGCTATATCAAAGGCTCATAGGGCTTGGAATATAATATTCCTGAAGGCAAAGAGCTCAGAATGAAACCAAAAATCAACTACTGAACAAAACTGAATGCCATCTTCCAGGGAAAAAGATGGACTTTCAATGAACCAAAGGAATTTCAAATGTTCCCGTTGAAATGGCCTGAGCTGAACAGAAAGTCTGATCTTCAAATACAATTCTCAGTTGAAGCATAGAGAGTGGAGGAGAAGGGTCAAATGTGAGGGACATAATGATGATGAACTGCATGTATTCCTGCATTGAAAAATGATACTAATAATGCAGATAAGAAAATTCTCATTTAATAGAGCAGCTAGAAGGAGCTTTTTTAGATGAGGCACAGCAGAGAGTTGAACTTGAAGATATAATATATTGTAAAGATGGAGTCAATGTCTAAAAGGGAAATGTAATGGGAGTAAGAGAAAGGAGAGTTGGAATAGGCCAAAGTATTTCATATAAAAAGTTTTTTTATTTTCATTACAATGAGCTATTGCAATGGTATGGAAGGGGGAAGGTGAGGGGGAATGAGGGAACCTTCACTCTCATGAGAGATGGCTCAGCGTCAAAACAGCATATGGGGTGTAGACACCTAGAGTAAGAAGGAGGGAAGGGGAACAAGGGGTAGAGGATGGTGTGCGTAATGGAGAAGAAGGTGGACGATGGGGGAGAGTTGTCAGATGTAACACAGTTCCTTTTTTTACTTCTTGCAAGGGGCTGGGATTGGATGGCCTGTCCAGGACTACATGGCCATGTGGTTTCTGGGTCTAAGGGGTGGTATGTGGGCTTGTGGCATCTTGGTCCCAGGACCAGTCATCTGTCTGCTACACCACTCAGCTACCCTACAGCACTTTTAGGAAGAGGGACAGAGTGAAAGGAGAGAGAAACTATAGTGTATGGAATTGGGGAAGTACAATTGGAAGGATTTGCGATCAGCAATGACAACAGTGGAGAAATGTGGAAGTAGCTTTTGTGGTGGACTTATCATAGAGGATGTGATCCACCTGCGACAGTGTTGGTGATATTGGAACACAAACTGAAGCATATTTCATCATCATCATCATCATCATTATTATTATTATTATTATTATTATTATTATTGGGGGGGGCATTGCAGGAGAAATGGTGTTGTGTGGCTTGCCTGGCTCTGCAAACCTGGGTGATTGGTTGTGTGCCTGAGACTGGATTTGCACCCAGGTGTTTCTGGCTCCAGGGCCAATGCTCTGTCCTCTATGCCACCTTGTCACCATTACTATTAATATTATTATTATTATTATTATTAGTAGTAGTAGTAGTAGTAGTAGTAGTAGTAGCATTAGTATTTTGTTTTCTTTGGTTTTGGCTTTTGCAGGGCAATGGGGTTGGGGTGGCATGCCTAGGACTGCACAGCTGGGTGCTTGTTGGGTATCTGGGGTAGGATTTCGGTTCAGTGCTGCTGGCTCCAGAGCTGGGGCTCTGTTCACTGTGCCACCTGGCTTCCCCTATTACTATTAAATTTTTTTAATTTTAATTTCAATTTTTTTTCTCTTTCCTTTATTGCCCATGGGGGTTAAACTTTTTGGGGGGAGGGGGTATTGTGTTTACTCTTAAGCAAGAATATTTTAGTAATGTATAAAATAATCCTTTGTAAAAAATTCAATTATTTAATTAATTAAGAAAAAGAAAAAATATGAGTCTCAATACTCATAATCTGCAGCAGAGTGAGTGCATGGTAATAGCATTTAACCTGAACCTACAGTAGCAAAAGGAATTGTAAGAAATTGTTTGAATTAGGTTTTTTCTCCTAGTAATCCTATTCCCCTCCACAACCTATTAATTTGAATAAACCTTTTTCCTTTGGGAAAAGAAAATTTGACTCAGTTCTCTGTATATATCAGAAATGAATCCTTTGTCAGAAACATTAGTTTTAAAAATTGTTTCCCAGTTTACTACATTTCTTTTGAACTTGATTACAGTGTTTTTTCTATGCAAAACTTTTTAATTTAATGTAATCGAAATCATCTACTTTGTTTTTAGTAATGTTCTCCATCTGGGAAAAGAAATCTTGACATGGCAGAGGCAGGAGATGGAGTACCTTATTTAAGGAACAGCAGAAGGGCAGAAACACTGGTTTGAGGACAGCATGGGGTGAAAGAAGATTGGCATGGTGGGGCAGACCATCAGGCCATGATGGGCCTTGAACCCCCAAAAGGACTATTCTATTTTATCTCAGAAGTGATATGAAGCCACTGGAGTTTATCGAAGGGGGTAGGGGTAACATGCTGAGACCCATGCTTGGAAAGGTCTCTTTGCAAGCTGAGCAATGGGTGGACTGGAGCGGGGAGAGACCCCCAGATCAGCCTGTAGCTCCTGCAATAGACCAGGTATAAGGTAATGAAGGTCTGCACCAGAGAAGAAGAAGTGTCAGGGGAGAGAAAGGGCATCTTCCAAAGATGTTGCAAAAATAGAAACCACAGGACTTGGCAGCTGATTGGTTGGAGGAAGAGACAGAGTGAGGAGTTGGGCATGCCCAGGAGATGGGACCAAAGAGGTAACTGAGGGATGGTCTTGCCCTCAGCAGTACTAATGAAGCCAGTAGGGATAGGGTTTAAGGGAAAGATCAAGAGTTTAAATGCCGACTGGATGTCCAGTGGGACATGTCTCAAAAGCAGTCAGAGATGGGAGAGAAAGAAACTGGGCAGGCTGGGTAGATGTGAGAGTCATGAGCAGAGAAATGGGAGCTGATGAGGTTACCCCACAAAGTAACAGGGAGAAGAGAAGAGGACCCAGTACAGAGTCCTGGGGGACAACTATCATGGATCAGCATTGACCCAGCCAAGGTCCGACAAAGGAGACAGGGAAGGGATGGTGAAATAGGGAGGAGGACAGAGCAAGGAAGGAGGGCGGACCAGAATGGTCAATGGCAGAAGAAAAGGGTACGCATCACTGTCCAAGGCTACAGAGAAAGATGAAGGTGGAGGAACAGTCATTCCTTCTGGCAATGAAGATAGTGCTGGGGCTTTTTGTCTTCCTTTGCAGCTTCAGGATTTAGCACAGTGGGTTCTGAAAGTGTAGGTGCTTCCTAGGTTGGCTGCCTTGACTCAGCTGTCTTCCTAGGACAGTTGGTGTTTTGTTTCGTCTCCTCCCTCAGACTTACAGAAGCGAAGGGGGGTCCCCTAACCCTGAGCAGACCTCCACTCTGACACTGCTCCCCAGAGGAGCCTTTGCTAGAGTATGCCTTTCTTCTGATGAGTGTGTCTTTCTTCCCTCCCCTCCCCTCCCTCCCCTCCCCTCTCTGCTGGAGCGAGGGGGAGCCTACAGGGAGTGATTCCCAAGGGGGTTGCCCCAGGGACTGCTGAGCTGAGGGTGAGGGGCAGCTCTGCCATGCTGAGCCTGGCTTCTGAGAGCTGGGACAGGGCAGGAGCTGTAGGAAGACCCAGCTGCGGTCCATCTCCTCTCTGAAGCACCACCTGATCCCCGCACCTCTCAACTGAGCTGCCAGGGTCTAGGTCATCAACCGGTCCCAGAAGTCTTCACTTGAACCTGGCCTGGAGCCCTCTGGGATCCTGGCTACATCTAATTTCTTTGCACTGCTGTTAGATGGACACCTCCATGTGGGCAGGTGGTTTTTCTGTCATTTCAGGGTGAAGCCCAGGGCAGGACTTCCTAAGAAAATCCTCTGGAAAAATGTCTCCCTGCCTAAGTGGCCACAAGCCTTTCCCAGAGGCCACAGGATGGCCGGGTTGTCTTCTGGGGCCCTTCAGAGACTTCAGGAGTCAAAGTCCTCCACCTGGAGCTCTAGGGGCCAGGCAGGTCCTCATTCTGCAGGCTGTCAGCTCTCAACTGAGAGGTTGGGGGGTGGGTTATCAAGGAAGAGCTTCTTAGGCTTCAGGCCAGAAAAGGGTGTGTCAGCTCTGCCCATGGGGAGGAGCATACAGCTCCTTGCCATCTTTCCTGAATTCACAACCAGAAGGAGTCTTCACACAGTCCCCCTGAGTCTGCCCCCAACACACATTTTCCCCTGCGCTTTGTTTTACTGGTTGGTCAGAGTCAGGGAGGGGACTCCTCCAAGGTCATATAGTAGGTAGGAGTAGAGGCCTTGAGCCCAGGCCTGCTCTACACAGCACCTGCCTGTGTCCAGATCCCTGCACCACCAGCCTCATTGGAGTTCAACTTCCAGCCCATCCAGATGGACTGAAGACATTTGTCCTGTCCCAGAGGAGGGGTCCTGCCCAAGAGGAGGAGGGGCAGCTTTGGTCCAGTCTGGAAGCCAAACCATCCCCAAACCTGGGTTCACATGCCACCTTTGGACCGCCCCTTCCTGGGACCTTCTCTTTCCCTGGGATGGAAACCATAAGAAGGGAAGTTGGAGCAGATGTTCTGAGCTTTGGCTCTCTGGGAAGACATTGACCCTGCTTCTTGAGTCTATGGAAAGCCTAAAGGGCAGCAGCAGTTGAAAGCAGGGAAAGACTTTCAGAATTTCTTGACTAAAGTCACCCAGATAGACTTTGAAGGCCCCAGGTTTGCTCTTTGGAGTCAGACTGAGTAGGCCCTGGCCCCAGATCTTTCCCATAGTGGGTGAGTAGTGAGATTTGGACAGAGTGACTTTCCCACCCCCATTCAGTTGGGTAGCTATTAAAAGTATCAAGGATTAGGTTGAAGTCTTCTGTGAGCAGAGGTAGCCTTCAAGGTCATGGATTTCTCTGACCCCCAGAGAGGCCATTGGGTCCTTGAGTCCAGGTTCCTGATTCACAGGTCAGAATAAAAAGGCTACTTGGAGGGAGAGACTCACAAGTTCCCACCTCTGTACTCTTGTCCTTTATCCCAGTCAGTCCTGTGAAGGCTAAAATCTCAGAACACATGACTCTATAGGGAGTGTATGAAGATTCCTTTTTATCTAGTCCCACCACTAAAGAATTCCCCACTGAGATTTGCATGAACTGATGCTGAGGGAGATGAGCAGAACCAGAAAAACGTTGTACACCCTAACAGCAACATGGGGGCGATGATCAACCTTGATGGACTCTCTCATTCCATCAGTGCAACAATCAGGGACCATTTGGGGCTGTCTGAGATGGTGAATACCCTCTGTATCCAGAGAAAGAACTGTGGGGTTTGAAGAAAGACCAAGGATTATTCCCTTTAATTTAGGGGAAAAAATCTGATGTTTTCTGATCACGCTATCTCTTATACTTTATGTTTCTTCCTTAAGGATATGATTTCTCTCTCATCACACTCACTTTGGATCAAGGTATACCATGGGAAGAATGCAAAGACTGACAAATTGCCTTCTGTGGGGATTGAGGGGAGGGAAGTAAGATTATGGGGAAAATTGTAAAACTCAAAATGGATACAATCTTTTAAAAAAATCAAAAAAAAAAAAAGAACTCCCCACTGAGAACATCAGTTCCCTCTTCCAAGGACACAGATCTGCCCCCATCAAAAGCTGCCAACTGCATTCAATCTATGATTTTCTTCTGCTTTAACTTAGGTTTGGGGGCCCTCATTAAGCTTTGCTCCATAAACTCAACCACAAGTTTAACCTCCAAACCACTGTGGGCCTGGCTCCCCTTCTCTGATCTGTTGACCACATCACCTAATGAACTCTTATCAGGAAAACCCCAGGAGACATCACAGGCCCACTGAGCATATCACTGGGGGCTAGCCTCCCCACCCATCTCACCAGGGACTTTTTTCATGTCTCTATCCTCTCTTGAGGGACATTTGTCCTCATTTGGATTAGTATGTTTTAATGTGACTTCGGCAGCTGGGGGGTACCATGGAGAAAGAACTCGATCTGAAATCAGGAAGACCTGAGTTCAAATCCAGCATGAGACACTAACTGTGTGACCCTGGGCGAATCACTTCACCTTGTTTAGCTCTTTTTCTCCATCTGTAAAATAAGCTGGAGAAGGAAATGGCAAGCCGCTCCAATATCTCTGCCAAGAAAACCGTATATGGGACCACAAAGACTCTGGCATCCCTGAACAAAAAAGTCTAAGGTGGTTTAAAGACTGCATCCAGAAGGCGCTCTGTCTCTGTCTTTGGTCTCTCTGTCTGTCTCTGTGTCTTTCACACACACACACACACACACACACACACACACACACACACACAAACACAAACACACAAACACACACAAAGTACCCAGTAGGTGGCAGTCTTTCTCATATTCCCTCCCTACCCCACCCCCACTCCTAAAAGTGCTGGAGGTCATTTAGGGGAGGGGGTTCTCTAACCTTAACCCTCCAGCTTTAATCGAAGGTCATCGGAGATGCTTCTCTGCCAATCAAGCCTTTTGACACCCACCTGTCTTTGCAGCAGGCATGTTCCGCAGCTGCAGTCCTTTCTGTCTCTCTGTGTCTCTTTGTCTTTTTATCTCTCTGTTGTCTCTTTGTCTCTCTCTATCTCTCTCTCGCTTACTCTGTGACTCTCTCTGTCTCTCTCTGTCTCTCTGTCTTTTTATCCTTCTGTTGTCTCTTTGTCTCTCTCTCTCTCTCTATTTCTCTGTGACTCTCTCTGACTCTTTGGCTCTCTGACTCGAACTCTTTGTTGTGTCTTTGTCTCTCCCTCTATGTCTCTGTGTCTCCCTCTCCTTTAAGACCATCCCCAGAAGACCTCCATTCAGGAAGTCCCCACTGGAGAAAACTGGAGGACCCCCAAGGCAGCTCCATCAACCATCCTTTGCCACTCAAAAATCCCCACCTCCCCAAATCAGGATCTTCTAGTGTCTAAACTCTGATCTGCCCGCTGCCTCTTTGAAAGTAGTCCTTGTGTAGGTTTATGGCTGAAGATTGTGTCCTAAGTTTTCTAACATCTCTCTAATATTCTACGTGCTTAGAAATTCAGGGTCATCAGTGCAACAATCAGGGAAAGTTTTGGGCTGTCTGCAATGGAGAATACCATCTGTATCCAGAGGAAGAATTGTGGAGCTTGGACAAAAACCAAGGACTATTACCTTTAATTTAAAAAATAATTTTCTTATCATGCAATTTTGCTCTCACTTATAATTTATTTTCTTCCTTAAGAGTATGAATCCTCTCTCATCATATTCAATTTAAATCAATGTATACCATGGAAAAAATGTAAAGACTAACAGACTGCCTTCTGTGCTGGCTGGGGAGAGGGAAGCAAGATTTGGGGGGAAATTTTAAAATTCAAAATAAATTAAGTAAAGATGAAAAAAGAATTGAACAACAAAAAAAGAAATGCTGGCTCAGTTAAGTTCTAGAAGTCAGACTATAATGAGAATGGTGTACAGGAAGCAGACTGACCCAGGGAGGGAAAAAATGCTTCCCCAGGCCCAAGAGTTCTCAGAATCTCCTTAGCAACATCTACTCCAGAGAGGCTATTCTTCAGGTGAGGCCTTACATACAATCTGAGAGGTTGCTGGGAATGCTTCAGCCTCTCTCCAGAGCTTGTGCCCCTCAAACTGCTTATGTTGCACAGAGATGCTGGGGTCTGGGACCTTATGGAGGGCACCCGGGACTCTTTCTTGAGTTATGAGATCAGGGGCTGCTGCTACTCTGGAAGGCAGCAGTCGACAGACCTCAGTCCTCATTCTTAACCTTAATGCCTCAGTTTCCTCTTCTACAAAACGAGGGAGTGGGCCACGTGGACTTCAAGGGCCCTTCTCCTTCTGACTGGATGAATTTAGACAATTCAAATGTCATTAGTTTCCATTATTTTAGTAATACCTGGTCCACCCTACACCTCACAGAAGTCCCCCTTTATAACAAATGAGTATAGTCAAACAAAAAAAAATAATGGACTTAAAGATTTTGAGGTATTTGAGAGTAGAAAAGCAGAACTTAAAGAAAAATTCAAAAACATAAAACACAGGGAAAATATAAGGGTGACACCAAAGATCAATTATAGAGGACTTAATAAGATCAAACTATTTATCGTTTATATGTGAAAATGTTAGCTTACTCATGATTATCATTCATTCCTTGAGTAGGTTGAAAGAAAGGTTTGGGCTGAGTTGAGTATGATATGGCTAATTTTTTGAAAAGTGAAATTACATAGGGAGAGAATAAAAGGAGCAATTATATCATACAAATGAGGTATGAAAAGAAGAACTGTTACAGAAGAAGCAAGTGGAGGGAGGATGGGAAATACTAGAATCTTCTCCCATTGGAAACCAGTTAAAGAGGGAGCAACAGATAGTTGGATAGGAAGATAGATAGACAGATAGAGAGAGATAGATAGATGATGGTTGGATGGATAGATGCATTATATATATATATATATATATATATATATATCTGAAATTATAGAGGATATAAAAGTGTTCTAAATTGAGAATGAAATAAGAGGATAAGCCGATAGTGGGGTGGGAGATGGGCAGTTAAGACAGGGACTATTAGAGGGGTTTAGGGTAAGGAAGGATAACTATAGGAAGGCAACCTTTATATAGTGGATAGAAGTCAAACAGAGGGGGCACCTAAGTGGTGCAGTAGATAGAACACCAGCCCAGAGTTCAAATCCAGTCTCAGATACTTAACTGGCTAGCTTTGTGACCTTGGACAAGTCAGGAAAAATAGGAAGGAGGAAAAGACACAACAAGAAATTGTAGCTTAGAATATGAATGGGGGGGGAATTTATCCATGCAATGGAAATGGGTACCAGATTAAAATTTTGAATTTAGCATCTGATGCTTTCAAAAACAATAAAAATGGGACATACACTCAAAGATCAAATAAAGGGCAAGAATAGAATTTATTATGAAAAAAGCATGATCTCTAAGTTAAAGTTAAAATAGATTTAATTAAAAGAGAAAAATGGGAAAACTACATTGCTGCTAATATTATTCGATATTGTTTTAGATCATTTAAAGTAACTCAACAGTTTAAAATATTTGACCTTATACTGCCGAAGCAGACATAGGGGGTTCTATGAACATATTCACCTGTCCCACAAATAAGATCAGATCAAAATAACTGGAGTCATTTTAATTTATTGTTCATGGATTAATAAAGCCAATGCAATTTTTAAAATGATGATTTTACCTAATGTATTTATTCAATACCATCCTAATTAAATTACTGAACAATCATTTACTGAGTTAGAAAAATAATAGCAAAGGTCATTTGGAAAAACTAAAGGTCAGGAATTTCAAACAACCAAAAGATAAAGGAAGGAGATTCAGCTGTATTAGATCTCAAATTCTGTTATAAGGCAAGAGCCTGGCTGAAGTATGAAATAAAAATTCCTCACATAAATAAAAGCCATAGAGCCAAGAAAAGAAGATATGCAGAAAATTGGGGGAAAAAATCTTTCACAGATAATCTGTCAGATAGAATGTTATTATATTAAAATCTTGCTTTAATGACTAATATAGAAATGTGTTTACCATAATTGTACATATATACAATTGGAGTATTTCCATTCTCAGTGTATATATATATATATAGACAAATGTATGTGTAACTATATGTGCATGTGTGTATGTCTGTATGTATATTTGACTGAGTTGAGAATTTGGGGGAAGAGACGGAGAAAAATTTGGAACTCAACATTTTACAAAAATTAATGCTAAAACCTATCTTGTGATTGAAAACCATAAAATACTATTAAGTGAAAAAGTTAAAAATTTGAAAATAAAATATTGATGTGGTGGGGGAAATGATGAGCTGGTTGATTTAGAAAAAATTTGGACTTAAGAAGGAAGATGCTATCCACCTGCAGAGAAAGAAATGACAAGTGAAAATAAAGCATAGTATGTTCTTGCGTATATGGGCATGAGGGCATATGTGCATTGGTGTGCATGTTCATAGTTATCTGTGTCTCTATATATGTGTGTTTATAAGAGTGTGTGTCCACATTTAATTGCAGTATTTTTAGGCGGGGGGACATGGTATAAACCATCATGTTGTTTGTCTTCATTTTCAAAGTCCACAATATCAGGGAAGTGATGCTGTGAAAGCACATAAATTGGATTTTAGTGAGGAGGGGCTGTGTTAAGTCACCAGCCTCACTTTCTCCTCCAAAGCCATCTGGGTCCAGAGGTCAGATCTGAATCAGGATGACTGGAGTTGGCCCTGGATGCGAGGCAGTCAGGGTGAAGTGACTTGCCTGAGGACGAACAGTTAGTCAGTGTCAAGTGTCTGAGGCTGGATTTGAACTCCTTGCCTCCTGGCTCCACAGCCAGTGCTCTGTTCACTGCACCACCTAGCTGTCCTGCAAGGCAAAAAATAAAGCAAAAGTGACTGCAGAGAACAAAGAAGCACTTTAAGGAAGTAAAGAAAACTGGGTAGCTTTGAAACCCAGGTGTGGTATTTCTGTGATAGGTTTTCTTGATACTGAAATTTGTGGTTTTATTTTGGATTTTCTGATGATCCCCTGTGTCCATGGAAATGTTCTGTTTTTTTTCTTTCCTTGTTTTGTATCTAGGATTAAAATGAATTTAAAAATTTAGAAAGATTGAAAGAGCCATCAAAGACAGTTTTTGTTCTGAATTCCAAGATCAGCAATATTGAGGGACACAAATGGATACAATTTTAGCATAAAGATAGGCAGGAGGAGTGAAAGCCAAGGACAGTTCTTGTGCTGCAATGAAGACATAAAAGCCCCTCTCCCTTAGAGAAGGGCAGAATAGATTCCAGAGCTGTCTATACAGACCACCCTCAAGCTTGGCTATACAATTAGACAAATCAACAAGATATGGAGTGCGCATGCATGCCTGACATAGATACATATCTGCATACATCTTTACACATTTGGGGGGGATCACAGTTACACACTGATACTGTCAGGGAAAACCCTGGGTTCAGGTAAAAGTCCCCCTAAAGGCAAGAGGATGGAATCTGAATTAGAGGTTGTGGGTTCAAATGCTGACCGGTATCTACTAACTGTGTGATGGTGGGCAAGTAGTTTCAGTTATTGGGGCCTTGGTATCCCAGTCTGTTCTGTGAGAGAGAGCTTGACTGGCTGTCCTCTGAGGTCAGGTCCACCTCCAGATTTAGGCTCAATGATAAGGAGGCAAATTGAGTGCCCCCCATTAAAACTGGTCCCCATACAACCAGAAATGTCATTTCTGGGCTGGGGGTTCCATTCGTGGGGGCTTTCCCCAGGGGGTGTACAGAGCCCTCCTGTTGAAACCAGCAGAATCCCCAGGACTTAAGAACAGATCTACCCTGAGCCCCAAGAAAGCTGGTGGAGGCCCCGGAGTTTCTGGTCCCCTGATGTCCCGCAAACAGAGTCCAGCAGCCCTTCCTCGGGAAATCTAACCACCTCCCCCCAGAAACCGTGCAGTCCTCCAGACTGATAGCACTGCCCTGGTTGCCCCCTGCCCAAAGCAGGAAAGAATTCAGGGTGCAGAGAGGCTCGGACTCCCCTCCCCCATCTTTGTCCTGCCCACACTTCCTCAGAACCTGTGAAGAAGGTCAAGAGTCAAGTTTGCTGTTCCCCAGCTCCTCTCTGCTCCTTGAATCCACGTCCTCCCCCTCACCCACTTCGGTCTACAAATCCCTCCATGTTCCCCCCCTCCCAGTCCCACAGCAGCCACTTGGGTCAGGGGAGTTAACTGACTAGTCCTTCCTAAAAGGGCAGAAACTAGATTCGAACCCAGGACTCTGGCCTCCAAGTCCAAGTCTGTACCAGAGGTAGAAGGGACAGGTGAAACCAGCAGAGAGGAAGCTCTGATGGGTCCAGAGGGGGCAACGGTACCTGGAGGCCAAGGACCAGGCTAGAAAACATAAACTTGGCCACTGAGGGATGAATTTCTTTGGCCACATCAACTGGTACAACACTCGGGGTGGGGGGCGGCAGTGGGTTTGAGTCATTTGTTGTGTGATGCGTCCTTGAATTGTGACAGGAGCAGGCATTCCTACAAGAGGCACTGTGAGCATCCCTCCTCTTGGGGGAGAGAAGGGGGCCACGGGTGCATAATACAATATCTACTCTCAGATGTGGTCACAGGATAGAACCACTTTCCTGCCTTCTTTTGATAGCGAGAGGAATATCAGAAGATGACTGATTTCTGATCAAAAGTATCAGCAAATGATTCTTTTTGCTTGCTTTCTTTTTTTTTACATATTGTAAAGCAATCAGAGTTATATGACTTGCTCAGGGTCACACAGCTAGGAAGTATCTAAGACCAAGTAAGTATCACAAGTCAGATGTGAACTCAGGCCATCCTGAGTCTAAGGCTGGTGTTCTGCTTACTGTAGCACTTAGGCAATGATTTTTAAAGGAAGGAAAGAAAGAAACAGGTTAGTTCACCAGAAAGAGGGATGGCCATGGCCTTGGAGTGAGGAGGAACC
Organism: Macrotis lagotis; assembly: GCF_037893015.1. Lineage (NCBI taxonomy): Eukaryota > Metazoa > Chordata > Mammalia > Peramelemorphia > Peramelidae > Macrotis > Macrotis lagotis. The sequence goes on from NC_133666.1 coordinate 80,022,807, forward strand.
TAGGTTCAGATTCCACCTCTCAAGCTAGCGTGCTGACTCTGGCTGAGTCACGTGAGCCTGTCTGCCCCAGTTTCCTCACCTGTAAAATAGGGATAAAACTGAAAACCTCGGGTAAGAACGTAGATTAAGTGTCAGGTCCATCTTGATGCACTCAATGAGTTCACCCATAAGGGTGGAGCAGATCCAACACTGTTTCTTCACAGTGATCCTGAGACATGGCTCCTCACGCCCCCTTTACCCTTGGGAAGCCTGAGGGTCAGAAAGATGCTTTGACTGGCCTGGGGTCACACATGCAGTCTTAAGTCTTAAGTGTGTTCTAGGTCCTGTTCCCTGTGTGATCCTTCCACAACTGGGCAGTGAGGCGAGGCTCAAGAGGGCGGCTGCCTGGGAGCCTGGGTTGGGTGGGGTCAATCGAGACCCCTCTGACCCTGAGAGGATGCCAGGAGCCAGGTGGGTTTAGTGCCTGGCTCCCGGGTTCTGAGGCAGGAGTGGGGATGGCGGGAACATAGTCAGCCTTGGGGGGGGGGGGGCTGGAAGGGGAAGCCCTTCCCAGCTCTGTGAGCCCCTGGGGGGAGTTGTCTTCCTGTCCCTGGTCCTCAGATACTCCATCTGGAAAGTAGAGATTCTCATCTTGAGAATGACCTGTGCAACAATGGGGTACATGTGTTTACATAGACACGTGTGTGGGGGGCATGTGTGTTGATGTACTGTGGGCGGTTGTATTTCTGTGTGTTTACATCATGTATGCGTATGAACATGTGCTTCTCTGTCTGCATGTATATATACATGAGTGTTTGAAGGTATGGTTTTGTTTTGCTGGTTTGTGTGCATGCATGTGTGTCCATTTGTGTGTATTGTGTCTGTGTCCATGTGCATATGTCTAAACACATGTATATAAGTATCTCTGTACATGCATTAAACTCATGTGCATGTGCTGCTTTGTTATGTTGGGAGTGTGGTGTATGTGTGTTTGCATGTGTCTTGCTTTGCCTGTTTCTATATATGTGTCTAGGTGTTATTGTGTGGGTCCCTGTGTGCATGCGTTTGTATGTATGATCATGTGTACATGCTTGTAGGGATCTGTGTGTGCATTTGCACACTTTTTTCTTTGTGTGCATTTTGTATGGCATGTCTGTGTGTGCCATGTATGTGTTTCTGTGTGCTATGAATGTGTGTGCAACCATGTTCATATATTTGTTTGTGGATATGGATTTTTCTTATGTATACACCCGTGTGTTGGTTGTGTTTGCATGTGCCTATGTATTGTGTTACCCTCTCAGATGTACCACAGCGTCATCCTTTTTCCTCAACTGCTTTTCCCAGTTGAAATGACAGTTTTCTTGGCGAAAGAAATAGAATTGACACAGCTAGATGGCACAGTGGATAAAGCACAGGACCTGAGTTCATATTTGACCTCAGACACATAATAATTTCCTGGCTGTGTGACCTTGGGAGGCATTTAACCCCATTGCCTAGCCAAAATGAAAGAAGTTGAATTAAATGACTGAGGTGGAGGTAGGGCTGAAGAATAGGTATTAAAATTAGTTTTAAACAAAGATAGAGAAAATGTGATACAGTGAAATTGAAGTCAGGAGAAATCTGGATTCAAATGCCACATGCGACTGCATGACCCTGGACAAGTTCCTTAAAGTTTCTGACCCTCAGTCTCCTCATCTGTAAACTAGGGGAAATAATGCTTGCAGGGAGTGTTATAAGAATCAAATTAAATAATGCAGAATCTTTTCTAAGACTTAAAGTCCTGCATCATGGTGAATGTAACCAGAGAGTTTTGTAGTTATAAAACACTTTCCTCATAGGCTCTATGGTATTATAAGCCCATCCTTTCTCCTCATGAAAACTACCAATCCCTCAGTTTTTTCCGGGGGCCATTTCTCCTACACTACCTTCACTTCATTTCCTCTCTAGTCTCAATCTTCCTTAGCCAATTCAACTCCATGGCATCCTCAATTCTCAAATGTCTTCCCTGCTTGTTCTGCTCCTCATCCCTTCCCAAACTTCAGTCCTCACTTACTCAGCGTCTATTCATGTGCTTCTGACTGGAGAACTGGAAGTCACACAGGCAAGACAGGTGAGCATGGGCCTGGCAGAGGAAAGGACAGTAGAGCCAATCCTCCTGTGGACTTTGTACCACGTGCGAACTTTCTCTAACTGGCTGGTTGTGGTATGCTAAGGGTCTCCTAACAAGACAGATTTGATTGGCTGCTCAGTAGAAACTGGATGCCTTCAAAAGGCCCAAGCAATGCTCTTGATCCAACCTCCCAAGATGCAATTAAGTGACACAGACACATAACCTCCAGGTAGGGAGAGCACTCTGGCCCTTGCTCTCCAGTAGCCAGCAATGTGTTCATGAATATAGGCCTCTAGTCTTTGATGGCTCGTTCTATTGGAGACATCAATGACTTTGTGAGAATTGCAGCTTGGGAACGGTGAGTTTCAGGAGCCAGAATCCACATGGGAATTTGCAGGAACCTGAGCAAGAGCCTCTTGAAGCCAAGGGCCTGAAGAGATCAAGTGACTGAGAACTTGGGTCAATGCTCTATGGAAAGGGCTTCAAGTCTGAATTCATTCTGCCCTGGTACTGAAGTGAAGAATAGTAGGGGAGTGCAACACCCTCCTCTGTCCTATGCCCCCTTGGGGAGAGAAAGCTTTATACTTTCTGCATAGCTTCAAAATAAATACCTCTTTATAAAAATAAATGGCTATTAACTGGCTAAAGGATGCTGAGGCACTAATCCCTTATGATCAGAGTTGGAGAGAACACACTAGAATGTAAGAGGGGAAAGATTCATCCACAACTCAGGAGTACCTCAAGATATCACCTTGGGAGACACTGAGTCCTCCATGAGACTAGAAGTTAAAATAAGGGAAAACCCATGCTAAGAATATAGCAAATGTAGGACTGACTTTATTTCACTTGATTGAAAATGCAAAATGCAAAGGACTTGAACTAAAAAACATATTAGGTACTTAAGAAATGTTTTTTCGATTCACTGAGTCCCTCAATAGTCAAAACAACTGTTTTTCCCACTCAGTGTTCTCTTTCCCACCACAGTCTATCCTAGGCTTGAAGTTCCCCCTCCAAAGTGAAACACTCTGATCAGTAATGCTCCTCTATCTCTGGGAGATTTTTCTATTCTGGAACCTCCAGACTGATGGTAGTCCCCAGAAGCCTAGATAAAAACTGTCATTTCTTATTTCTCTTATATGTTATTTATGTAAACTAATGTATTTGTGTGTGTATTTATTGTAATGAGATATTATTTAGCATGATTTATGTATATTGATAAGAATCTGTTTACATGCTTATTTTTGTGTATTTCGGATCTATTGTAATAAGAGCCAGTGTTTAGTATCTTTATTATGTATTATTTTTATACTGTGTGTTTATAGCTTTAATTTATGTATTCATGATTTCTTATAGTAAGACCCATTATTTCTCATGCACTGTGTATACATATTTATGTAGCATATGTTTGCTTATTTATTATTTATTGTTCTCTTTATCCTCCAAGGCATGACCAATGTTTGAAATCTGGCATTCAAGGCTCAGAAAGGGAGATAGACTCAATTGAATATGGGCGCCACAATGAACTCCTTTTCTATACGTGAGGCAACATTACCATCTAGTGGCCAAAATATATATCTCACCATTTTTTTTTTTTTGGTTCGTTTTTTCGAACAAATGGTACTGACCAACCAGAGAGTTCTTTTCTTTTCTTTTTTCTTTTTTTAACATTTTAACATTTTATTTGTTTTACAATTTTATATATATATATATATATATATATATATATATATATATATATATATGTAATATATCCATCATTTTTTGCAAGGCTCTGAATTCTTCAATTTTTACCCCCCCCTCCTTCCCTGCACCCCCATGGAAAGCTGTCTGATAGTCTCTACATGAGTTTCCATGCCATACATTGATGTAAATTGAATGTGTTATAAGAGTAAACATTAAACCCCTACCCCCCAAGAACATGAGAAACCTCAAGATTAGAAAGAAAGAAAAAAAATTCTACTTCAGTCTGTGTTCAGATTTCAATGACTGTCTCTGGGGTGAGTTGCTTTCTTTATCATAAGTCCACCAGAGAAGTTGCTTCAATATTTTTCCCACAGTTGCTATTACTAGCTGTATTTCCCTCCAGTCTATTCCTCCCGACTCTCATCAATTCTATTCTCTCTCTCCTTTCATCCTGGCCCTGTCCAAAAGTGTGTTGAATCTGAGTACCCTCTCCCTCGATGTTCCCTGTCTTCTATCACCTATTCCCACCTTCCCTTCCCCCATTCCCCCTTATCCCATCCCTTTCTTCTTATTTTTCTCTAGGGTAAGAGAGATTGTATATCATTTCCTCCCTGAGCCCTTTCTGATGAGAACGAAGGCTCACTTATTCCCCCTTGCTCTTCCCCATTCCACTCCACTGAAAAAGCTTTTTCTTGACTCAGGTGAAATTTCCTAGCTTCTTCTTCATCTCCTTTCCCTTCCTCCCAGTACTTTCCTTTATCACCCACTGACTTCATCTTTTCACTATATTATACCATTATATTCTGCTCCTTCCTATGTCCTGTCTATAGATGCTCCTTCTAACAGCTCTTATAAATGAGCGAGTTCATATGAGTAATCATTATCTTCCTCCCGTGCAGGGATATAAACAGTTCAATATCGTGAAGTTCCTCATCGTTAGCCCTTCTCTTCCTCTCCCTCTATGGTTCACCAGAGTCTTGTACTTGGAGATCAAACTTTCTGTTCAGCTCTGGTTGTTTCAATAGGAAAGTATGAAAGTCCCCTAAAGTCTTTCCATTTAGGAGACTAGTTTAAAGGAAAATACAGCTCATTGATATTCAACTGTTTTTTTTTTACATTTAGCTACATGAATTGAGCCGTTCAATTCATAATATACTAAATTTACTTTAGCCAAATGACATCAATTTGGTCCATTTCACAATAACTTTATTCAATCACAGTTACAAACTCAAATCATTTATTTGCTGAGTAAAGTGAGCAGAATCAGAAGATCATACACATTAACAGTAACATTATGAGATGAATCAACCATGATGGACCCAGCTTCTCTCAACAGCTCAGTCATCAAAGACAACCCCGACAGACCTATTATGGAAAATGAAATTCAAATACAGAAAGAAAACAACAACAAAAAATACTATGGAGTCTGAATGTAAGAGTAAAGTATATTATTTTCACTTTTTAAAATTTCTTCTGTTTTTTCTTCCTTTCTCATGTTTTCTCCCCTTAGTTCTAATTCCTCTTTTACAATATTGACTAACATAGAAATATATTTAACATGGTTGTACATGTACAACTTTTACCAAGATTGATCATTATTATGGGGAAGGGAGGATGGTAGAAAAATGTGGGACTCAAACTTGCAAATAGATAAATGCTGAAAACTACTTTTGCATGCAATTGGGAAAAGTTAAAATAAAAAAAATTCAAATCACAGCTTGTGATGTGGGGATGTTCTCCAAACCTCCTGTTAAATCATAAGTATTTACCAATGGGCAGTTAGGTGCCACAGTAGATAGAGGACTGGCCCTGAATTCAGGAGGACCTGAGTTCAAATCCAACCTCAGACACCATGTTTACCTAGCTGTGTGACCTTGGACAGGTCATTTAAGCCCCATTGCCTTGGGAAAACCAAAATTAAAAATAATAGATTTTAATGATAGTAAATGATTTACTTAAAGGAGAAAAACAAGGTAAAATTATCTTAAGAGTTCTTTGTCCGGTAGACTCCTTAGGCCCAATATTCTCTTTAATAACTCAATAGGGAAGTGACCACTGAAATAGAATTTTGAAACATTTAAGAAAAATTCACATAATATTTTAGTTTTTCAAAGAAAATTTTTCTAATTCAAATTGAATTCACATTTCTAATCATGAGTAATATTCTTTTTTCTTGAATTTTTATTTATTTATTCTTATTTTTGTACAGATGATGTTTTTTATACATTACTAAAATATTCTTGTTTAAGAGTAAAACATAATACCTCCTCCCCCCAAAAATATAGATCTACATGAGCAATAAAGTAAAGGATAGGGAAAAAAATTAAAATTAAAATTAAAAATAATAATAATAGGGGCAGCCAGGTGACACAGTGGACAGGGCACCGGCCCTGGAGTCAGGAGCACCCGAGCCCAAATCCGGCCCCAGACACCCAACAATCACCCAGCTGTGGGACCCTGGGCAAGCCACCCCAACCCCATTGTCTTTGCAAAAACCAAAAAAAAAACCCAAAATAAAATATAATACTAATAACAATAACAATAAGAATAAGAATAGGGGCGGCCACATAGTGCAGCAGACAGAGCACTGGCCCCCAAACCAGGAGCACCCGGTCCAAATCTGCATGCCTCATATTCTTCCAATTTTCACAATACACAAAAACTAGAAGTCTAAAGAAAATCACATTTTGTTTTGTTCTTTAAAGATAGCAAGAAATTTCTTAAGGTCTTCTTGGGTCAAATTTAATCAATTCTTCTTTGAAAATATGTTATTATTTTGGATATGTTATTTGCTCTAAAATCCAATAACAATAGTTACCATTCATACATAACTCCTTGTACTAAGCACTTTAGAATCATGTAATTCTCTAACAACCCCTGGGAGGTAGGTGTATATTTATTATTATTATTATTATTATCATTATTATTATCATCATCATCATCATCATTATTATCATTATTATTCCCCAGTATCTGCAAGGACTGATCAAATTCTTTAATATACTATAGTCACAATGTTGCTTCAAAATTTTCAACACGATCAATTTTTTAATTATAATTACTAGTGACAATAACTAAAGTTCCATTATATTTAATTGAAAAAAATTGGTGATACTCCTAGTCCTCATAATAGCTTCTTATTTCTTTGAGTCACCCAAAAAATCAAATGGATTCCTTTTATTTTTCTAATTTAGTCCTATTAGTGTATCTTAAGGAATTTCTTTTTAAAAAAATCTTTCTTAGTAAGATCCTCTATTCTTCAAATTTCCTTTTTGTCAAAACTTCAGCCCTTTGTCTTTGAAGTCCTCAATTCCTACTGCATCAATGCCATCTCCAGTTTTTCTGAAACTCTGTACCCATTCTTTGTTCATTTCTACCTTCCTACTTAAACTATCATCTTTTGGGTCTATTTTATAAAAACCCTACAAAAGTGGACCTTTCTTGTTAACTTATCCAATACTTCTCTTACTTTTGTACCTGCTTGATTAATTCCTCTAGTCTTTTCCCATTCATGTACAAGATTGCCTATAGACTTAATCTTTGTTCTTTACAGTTTAACGTAAGTTTGTTTGATTGTTTTTGTTTCTGCACAAAAAGCAATAACATCCTTATGGAAGTGATAGCTAACAAAGAATGCTATACCTAACAACTGTATATTTTATGTGAATGATTTAACAGAATTGAGCCAGGTAAATCAGAAACAACCACTAAAAAAGAAATTGAAATAGACTACGCAACTCCACATACAAAAGTATTCAGATTCATTAGTGCAGTAAAATAAGATTTTTACAAGAAAGATTCAGTAGTGCAGTAGACTAAAATATGATTGAGATATAAAGATCAGGTGGAAATAAGTAAAAGGGTAGCTATGTGGCACAGTGGGGAGAGCACCAGCCTTCAAGTCAGGACTATCCAAGTTCAAATTCAGCCCCTGACGTTTACTAGATGTGTTATCCTGGGCAAGTCACTTAACCCTGTTTGTGTGTCTTTCCTCATCTGTAAAATGAGCTGGAGAAGGAAATGGCAAAGCCCTCCAGTATCTTTGCCAAGAACACCCCATATAGGGTCATGGCAAATCACTCATGACAAGTCACTCATAAAGTGAAGGAATGAATGAGAAATGATAATATTTACTTAATGGAAATTAGAGTAGTATTTGAGTACGGCAAATTAAAATTCTGTCCTTGAAGGATCATTAGAAGATGCTTCAATCGTTATGTGAGTGATGATACAGTAATAATATTATTATGATTATAATCTCAATCTTTCAGAAAAATCTTATGGGTCCTAAAAGAAGGGAATGAAAATGTGCAACTGATCCCATCAAAATGAGGAAACAGATTTAATTGAAAATGGTGAGCCCTTTAATAGTAGTGGTCAGTCCCTTTTTTCTCATAAAATGTAGAAACACATCTGTTAGTTCCAAAAGATATTTTATTTGCACTGTTTCAGGGCAATGACGTAGGAATAGACTAAAGACCTTTGTGAAACTTAGTACTACATCAGGACATTTAATTTTATGTTCTAAGTCCTTGAAGTTAATTACTTAAAATAAAAAATGAGGTTTAATAACTTAAAAAATATTGAAAATAACATATCCAGTTTATTACTTTGTATTATGGGGAAAAAAACTAGTAATATGGTAAAGAAACTCACAAATGTTTTGACAAATGATATTTTGAAACTACACAGGACCTATTCACAATTTCCCTTCAGTTTACCTGCTTGCTCTACCCAAAATTCCACCAGGCCAGTTATTTATTCTTTTCTAAAGATCTCATCATTTCTTTTGAGAAGGGTAGAGCAGATAGATGATAATTATAGGCTGGGCACATCAGAGTAAAGACTCTAAAGGATAATAAGACCTAAAAGAAAAGCTTTTCAGAACACTTAAGAGAGAGGAAACTTTTGATTGTGTAATGACTAACCCAAATGACGAGATGTTAGGTGTGTGGGATAACTACCACAGGAATCAAGAGCTCAGAGACTGAGATGGAGAGCAGGAAAGGTCTTTGTTTCTTCTCAAGAAAAGGGGACTCATCCCCTGTTGCTAAAGCTGCATCAGCCAGGGAGTGTCTAAAAATAGAAGCTAGCAGGCTTCTTTTTTAATAATACTAATCCTACCTCTAAATTATGTCTTACCCCACCATTGGCTGGTAAGACAAGCTCACAATCTTCTTACTAATACTATTGAAATGGAGTAAAGCAAATTCAATCCTCATTATAACTAATCTCTATCCTATTAGAAAGTTATAGTTTTCAATCCCTTATTATTATAATTATTCATAGCTAATCTAATCCCTATTGAAAGTGATGTCTTACAAAACCTCATTATGCATTTTCTCTGACCAAATTTAGAGGGATCCAATTAGAAATAAAGTCAGTCCAATTCTCCTTGAAATTACTAAATTTTCTAAGAATCATAGGTACTATGGAAACCCGACAGTTTTAGCTTCCAAGTAAGAATAAAGATAAGGTGAGACAAGAGTATACTCATGAGGAAGCTTTAACGAAGGTTACTCTCACAATTGTGTATAAGAGTGTTTTTAGGAGGAAACCACTGAAGGCCATCTCTCACATTAGGTTAAGGACAAGTGTGGCAAGAAGACTTGGGTTCAAGATCTGTCTGACATACTGACTCACACATACTGACTCTGAGCAAGTCACTTAATCTCAGTACCCCAGACAGTACTGAAAGACAAAGCTTTTAAAGGTTTTTCCCATGGGTCATGTGGTTATTCAAAATCATGTGATATATCACTGCTATGAAAGTCATTATTATTGTTTTTATTATGAAGATTTTTATTTTTAGAGTCGAAATGGATGTTTGGAACAGTATCTTTACTATGGAAACCATGGACCTGATTCAGACACAAATAACAATCCTCATAAAACTTCCCATTAGAACAGGTTGAATTCCCAAAGCAGGGAACTATCCAAATTCTGCCACTATTCATTTTGTCATACGTTTTATTTTTAAAGCTAACATATTTAATAATGTTGATTTTGTTAGTAAAACTAGAAATAGTTATGAAAACATCACAAAAATTAAATGTTAAATTTTCATGTATTGATACATACATATATATGTAATCATAAGTAATTTATTTGTAAAATTTACCTGATTTTGTAAAACTACATGAGGAAGAGGATAACCATAAACTTACAGCAGGAAATTTATAGAACAAAAACCAAAAAAATTAAGAAAATATTCACTCATTGGAGAAAAAAATGAAATAATGAGAGGAAATATACTTTGTGAATAGGACCCAAAACATTAATTTTTTAAAAAAAATTTTCTGGGGTTTAAAGGTTTTGTCGTGCATCATTCAACGTTACTAATATTATTTCTAAGACAATCCTTTTAAAATGCTCATAATTATTGGTTTTTGTTTGTTTCATAGCATTACTGATTCTTTTTGTTTAAATATTTTAGAAGTTAGTATATACTTTTCTTTGTTGGCATCAATGACTTTTCATTTGAAATATATGTTTAGATGTTTTGTTTTAAAAAAAAATTGTTGTACATTTTGCTTGAACATTTAGATTTAAAACATGTCTTAGTTAACCTCTTTTTCAATGTTTTGTATATTTAATGTATTTTTTGCTCCAGCATACATATTTTTATATTATATAATGAATTTATTTTAAACTGAAAAAAAATGCTGGCAAATATACCTTGGGAAAATCAGAATTTTGAATGATACCATTTTGTAATTGTAAATTCAGATTTGACTTGGTTGAGTTTTTCCTAAAACTAATGACCTAAAAAACTAATATGATCTCATTTAAAGGAAAATGTGTTGGGGCAACTAGGTGGCGCAGTAGATAGAGCACCAGTCCTGGAGTCAGGAGTACCTGAGTTCAAATCCGACCTTAGACACTTAATAATTACCTAGCAGTGTGGCCTTGGGCAAGGCACTTAACCCCATTTGCCTGCAAAAAAACAAAAAATAAATAAATAAAGTGAAATATGTTCTCTAGAGAACAAATTGCTTATTCTGAATAGAGAGCAGGATACTATGTTCACATTTTAAAACTTCTATTATATTTTTTCTTTCTTTCTCATGGTTTCCCCCCTCCCTTAGTTCTAATTCCTCTTTCATAGAATGACTAATATGGAAATGATGGTGATCCTTCATTCTTGTTTTTGTTTTGCAAGGCAATGGGGTTAAGTGACTCGCCCAAGGTCACAGAGCTAGGCAATTATTGTCTGAGGCCGGATTTGAACTCAGGTACTCCTGACTCCAGGGCTGGTGCTCTATCCACTGTGCCACCTAGCTACCTCATTGTCCTTCATTCTTGAAGAAAGCCAAGACATCAGGGAAGTGATGCCATGACAAGTTAGTGAATCAGATTTGAGTCACCAGCCTCACTTTCTCCTTCAGAACCATGAAAATCCAGTGGCCAAATTTGAATCAGGATGACTGGAGATGTCCTAGATCTGAGGCAATCAGGGTTAAGTGACTTGCCCAAGGTCACACAGCTAGCAAGAATCCAGTGTCATGAGAATGATTCTAACTCCCATTCTCCTGACTACAAGGAGGCCACCTATTTGCCTGATATGTATTTGGATATGTAATATGTAACATGTAATATATATATATATATATATATATATATATATATATATATATATATGTAACAATTGAACATGTACAGCTTTCACTAGATTGTTTGCTTCCTTGGAGGTGGTGGTGGGAAGGGAGGGTGGCAGAAAAATGAGGAACTCATAAACTTGCAAAGAAATGGATGAAAGTTGAAAAACTGCCTTGGCATATATTTGGAAAAATTAAATAAAATTTCAATAAACTCAAAAAATGAAATGTATTCTGTTATTAAGCTATATGTGATGATTGAACCTATAGGTAGATCACATCTTGACACTTGATATTTAACATTAAGGCAATACACTAAAACAACAATCACAACTCCAAATAGTTTAATGAGTTAGTGTCACTTTTCTCATTTTCACCCCTTTATTGCATATCACTGGAAATAGGATGTCTTCAGATAAATTTTCTATTTGTGTGTGTCTGTTTCTGGCTGTTTCTGTGTGTGTGTGTGTGTGTGTGTGTGTGTGTGTGTGTGTGTGTATTTCTCCATCATCATTTTTTGGTTCAAGTATGTAACAGCGGTGTGAAATCTGAAGCTCTGTCAGGTACCTGTTTGGCAGCATTTCTAATCCCATCTTTAAAGAGTATAGTGGGGGTAGGGGAGGGTAGCAAAGTTACTGAAATCTCTAACTTAATACTATTACAACTTTAATGACGGTAAATCAATGCCTTTTGAAAAATATTATATTCCTTTCTTTCAGTTAGATATACTTACTTTCTCATAATAGTTATTGCTCAAATTCCCACTGGAAATAGGTATCTAAGACTATAAAAGATTATTTTCCAATGGTGTATATGGATATATACGTATATGTATAAATGGATATACAAGAGTAAACTTTAATCATCTCCTCTAGAATGTAATCGCCTCATAAACGTTATATACATTAAAGAATAAATATGCTTTCATTTTTAAAAAGAAATATGTTTTAGAAACTTCATGAATAAGAATTAAAAATATAATGGCTTCAAAATTGTTCTATAACTTCCCTTTGAATGTGATGAGTAGAGAATGTCAAATTGATAGATGGATGAAGTGATTTTCTATGTAAAAGGATCTGGAATTGAATTGGTGCTATTTAAGTAGTAATTTTTTTTTATGTTTTAAAACTTCATAATATAGTTTGTCATTGTTAGGTTTCTAATTTTTCTTGTATTGTGATGTTTTTCAAATCATTGATAAGAAATGCTGTAAATTTGAAAAGTGATATGTAGAGAGGGATATAATTGTATGTTAGAAAATTAGCTTATTTTTTAATCTGAATGCTTTTAGATTATTAATTGAACTGTTAGAAAATCTGAACATGATTTGCAAAGTTTTGTCTTGTTAAGATTTTAAATATGAAGTTCTTTAGGGGCTTACCAGGTTCCTTCCTTGAGACTTTCTATTTGGGTAAGATCATAAAATTCTATCAGCCTTTCTGATAGCTTTTTTTGAAATTCTATAGTGAGAAACTAGGACCTCTCACATTTGAAGTAGCTGGGGGGAGCATTGATTTATTTTCTTTAAATTTTGTTTGTTTGGGGTTTTTTTGCAAGGCAATTGGAGTTAAATGATTTGCCCAGGGTCACACAGGCAGTAATTGTCAAGTATCTAAATCTGGATTTAAGCTCAGGTCCCACTGAATCCAGGATCGGTGCTCTATCCCCAAGTGTGATTTCTAAGAAGAAATTTTTTATCTAACAGATTTTTGGCTATTGCTTATGAAAATTATTAAGTTGTACCTGGAATAGTATAAATTGAAGTTAGACCTTTAAATCAATTTAGTATGAAGAGACCTCAGTTTTAAAGCTTTGTTGCCTTCCAGGTTACTGTGCAATCTCTTCAGACATGGGTATATGTGGACATAGACGCTTATAGTGATCAGAGTATTTCTAGGTTTTGAGTGAATCCTTATATATTCATATTACAAAACGTGACTACTTGCTTAATTTCTTTTTTCTTCGTTATTGTTGCTGTTTTTAGGTATTTGCAAGGCAAACAGGGCTAAGTGGCTTGAGCAAGGCCCCACAGCTAGGGAATTATGAAGTGTCTGAGACCGGATGTGAACCCAGGTACTCCTGACTCCAGGGTCGGTGCGTTATCCATTAGGCCACCTAGCCGCCCCTTTTTACTTTCTAAAGACTGATTGTTTCCACATTGATTAAACTAGAATGAATGAATAAGACAAACCCTTCTTTGTATGTGCTTATAAGAGAAAAACAATAACTGTAATCCCTAAAATGGAGTAAAGTAAAATCTCATGAAACTATATCTCGTTAAATTATTCTGAGTTTTGATTTTGGGTGTGATGGCCTGAATTATCATGAAATCAGTATTCGGTCATTCAAGGGAAAAGCAATGTGATGCTCAAAGCAAGTTGGATCAACTGTTACAGGTAACTGTCTGTGCCTGGCAAGATAGAAAGGATGACCTTGCAAGGTAAGAGCTTTATGACTCAATTTCTCCAATGTGCTATTTCCTTTCTGAAGAGGAAACTTTCCCACTTGGTTAATCCAGAGCTAGGCCATAGCCAGATGTTACATGCCCAGTGAATAATGTGGAATTTTGTTGCATAACTCACTGCTAACTATGACTCTTACATGGAATCAAATGAACTCAAAGAACCTTTATCCTGTTTTTGTTTATGTCAGGTCAGTTTGTGACCTTGAAGGGACAATGTTGAATTATAAAAGTTGTCATTTTTATATGATTCATATTATTGTTGCAATAATCAAACATCTCTGAGTTACTATAATGGAATGCATCTATGAAAGACTTTAAAACTTTTAATATTCTTATTCTGAATTTGTGGTCACTGCTTCCACTTCCTAACCTAAGCAGCTTGATAAATAAGCATTTAGGTTTGCCAGACAGCCCTTCGTTAATGATTAAGTATTCATATGCAGAATCGGGCAGGTCTGCACCGTGCCACCTCTTTGCCCAATAGTGCAATAAGACAGATAGATAGTAAGATAGGTAGATAGATAGATAGATAGATAGATAGATAGATAGATAGATAGATAGATAGATGATAGATAGATGGATGGATGGATGGATGGATATAGATAAATAAGATGGAGGGATGGAGGTAGGGAGGAAGAGAGAGAGAGAGAGAGAGAGAGAGAGAGAGAGAGATCCTAAAAGTGGAAAATAGGAAAAAGATTTGATATGATCAAGATGTAATAAAGTTGTTTCACATTTTATGCAAAATCATTTAATTGTAATGGAATGATCAACTTCACTTTGAGGGAAGCAACAGCAGTGTTTCTAAGAACTCCTACATACATATATGTGTATCTATATACATTCATAGAGATATATATTAACATGCATATATATAGAGAGAGAGAAATATAAAGGATGATATATTTTAAATATTTTTTCTTTTACTCCTAAAAGTAGTTAAGAAGACTAAAAATATTGAACAAAGTACTGACCATCCTTCAGGTTCAAATGAATATAAATAGATGAATTTTAAAAATTGTTCAATTTTCTTTGTTTCTAAGATCTACAGACATTTATGTTTTAGTAACATTTTCAAAATTGGATCAAGAATTTGCATTATGTATTCGATTTCCATATTAAATCATGTTTCTTTTGTATTTTGAAGTCTGATAATACTGAAATAGAAGATTCTTTCTTCAGTCAGTTGGTGGCGTTGTCCATATGAGGTACAGAGTTCAAATAAAGACAGAAAGACTAAGCAGTATCTAAAAACTGAAATTCTTTGAATTTTCAGTTGAATTACCGGTGGCTAATTTAATGGTTTTCATATGGCTGTGATTAATAACGCTAGCACTATAATATTTAAACTGGTTTTTCATGCATAAACTCCATCATGGAAAATTAAATTTGAGAGATTATCTTATTAAATTGTATTGTCTTATCCCTAGCAGATTTTATTAGCCTTACCTTGGAAACCTCTACTAGTGAGGTAGAAAGAAGGCAGCAAATTTACAAAGAAGAACACTTCCAGAACTGCCCTGATGAGAAGGTCTAGTCCAGAAATTTTTAGGTTGTTTTTTTTTTTTTGCAACGCAAATGGGCTTAAGTGGCTTGCCCAAGACCACACAGATACGTAATTATTAAGTGTCTGAGACCGGATTTGAACCCACGTACTCCTGACTCCAGGACCGGTGCTTTATCCACTGCGCCACCTAGCCGCCCCTAGTACAGAATTTTTAAGAGAAAAATGTTTCCATACACCAGATAGCTATGTGGTGCTTCTGAGATACAATGAAATAAATGTACATAGGGAGTTGGTTGCCAGGAACAAGCTGGAACAAGGAGACTTCATGTTATTTAATATTTATGCCATTATTATATTATTGTTTTTTTAATATCACCTGGTCTTCTGTTTACCTGCAGAGGAATATGCCCCAAATCTAATGCGAACATATCCATGAAAACAGGAGAAATTGTGATGGGAAATTTTCAGCTATCACTGGTTGTCTTATTATTAAGGACTCAGAGGCATCCCCCCTGAAGCTTTTGGCTAATAGAAAATCTGTTTTCTTTTAGTATTAGTCTGGCCTGTCTGAAACTTGATTCATGGAACAACAGTTTTAAAGGAAGGCTTTTGACATTCCTGAGATAAGAAGAAAGGAATATAACATTTTTAAAACCTTCAAAAAGTACTTTATTCATGGAAGAATTTGCCTGATGCCAAGTATTCATGACATTTTAACTCCTTCTTCTCATTTAGCCCATGGTGATCTCTTTAAAGTATAGCTTCATAAATCCATAAACGTAGGAAACTCACTCTGATCTGCAAACTGACTCAGTTTACCTATAGAGCTGGCTTCATCCCTTACAGGATGTGTGAGCTTATGATTCTATTGAATTGTGTTCCACTTTTATGAAATTGTCAGAAACATAGTATATTTATGAATATTTTTAAATTTATAGTCTAAAGGAATATGCGAGATCATGTCAAAAAATATTTATAAATCACTGCCTATAAAAAGTCTCTTTAAAATCCTCATTTTTATACTTACTCCTTGTCATTGTTGTACAGTGTAAACTCCCTTTTGTTCAATGTTCAAAAAAAGAAAAAAGAATTCTAATTCTGACTCAGGATTATTTTTCTACCTCCAGAACCTGTGCTTAAACCTAATAAATCCTAAGTGTTTACCTCTATCATTTCTTCATTGTGATAGATTGTTTTCAGCAGTAGTAACCTACCACACAAACTGAAAGAGGAGATATTTTTGCTATAACAACAGAAACATGACCATGATGTATAATTTAAGAACAAGCAGGTAAGATTTAAATCCAGGGGTCCTGATTCCAATTCCAGTACCGTTCTATCATACCATCCTTTTTCCTCTTCTAGGCCCCAGTCAGTAGGACTTCCCTTCTTCAATATGACAGTAAATGGAACCGTTTTTTACTATTGGAACAAGATAGCCAGAAAGGATTATCAGCGCTCCTTTCACTTTTTTCCTGGGTAGCCTACCCCAACGCCTCCACCAAAATGTTCCTAGTGCCCCTTGGCAGCTGAGTATGACAGAGTAAACCAGGTTTGGAGTCAAGAAGACCTGAGTTCAAATGGGGTCTCAGATACTTCCTAGCAGTGTGACCCTCAAAAAGTCACTTAACCTCTGCCTAAGTTCCCTTAACTATAAAATGGGAATCATAATAACCCCTCCCTCCCTCCTTCCCAGGGTTGTTGTGCAAATCAAATGAGAAAATAATTGAACACATGTAACAACCTGAAAGTGCTTTGTAATATTAGCTGCTACTACCACAATGACTAAACTACTACTACTACCAACAACAACTATTACTGCTACTGTTACCACAATTACCATGGTGAAGTTTCAAGGGAGTTTGTATGACCCAATAGTGGTACAATCTGTAGGGTATGTGAAATGTTTTGTGTGTGTGTGTGTGTATGTGGGGGAGCAGGGCTAGAGGAAAAAGGGGCAGGAGTTGGAAAAGCAAATGAAAAAGACAGTTTACCCTCAGTCTACACAAAAAAGCCACAGTAGAAATGTGTTAATTTGGGGTGTGAAGGGGAGGAGGGATACCACCTGAGCCTTGAGGCAGGGAAGTGTTGAAGAGAAGCAAATCCTCCAATGGAGTTAGAAGTATGAACTAAAGACTTCTGTCTGAAAGGGATTTCTGTGAAGAAGTCTTGGGAGTTACCAGAGTGATCCACTGCTGGGCCAACCAGACAGGACTGTAAACCTGACAGAGCTCAGAGCTGGTCAGGGCATCCAGCCCTGGAGAAGAGCAGCTGGAACACAACACTGGCACTTGACTTTTAGGCCAATCTGGCAGTTGCTCCTAGAGTAAGGTGGGAGATGGGAGTGAACCTCTCACACTGGAGATCTGTGTCTGCAGCAAAAGCCTTTCAGGATCTTTGTGTAGAGATAAGGTCAGACAGGGGAGGCTTCAGACTCAGGTTTATGGCCATGACCAATGTGGCTCTCTCTCACTCAGGCTTTCTACCTGCTGGGCCGACAGGCTGGATGGCCTCCAGGTCCCTAATCCTCAGTATTGTCCCTGCAAAGGGCCCAGTCCCACTCCTTTCCTTTTGGGTCCACCAAATTTGCAAAATCAGAGATAGTACACATAGAAGGGGATGTTAGCCTCCCTACGGGGGTTTCTGCAGGTGGTAGGTAGAAGACTCAGAACAAGATTGAGTGATCTTAACAGGGACTCAAGGAGACCTTCCCTCACCTTCCCTGGGCAAAATCCCCAGATTAACTATTTCTCCATATAGTCGGCATCAGAAGAAATCAGTGCTATTATCTTGGCCCAAGAGCTTTTGCCTGCCAGCCCTTGGGGTCATCACAGAGGCATAGTGTGATTCAAGGGATAGGGATGAACCCGTCTGACCTTATTTTTCAGCACATCCCCTTTCTGGGAGGCCCACGTCTTAGAAGTTAGAATGGATCAACACCAGGGCAAAGGAAAACTCACGATTCATTGATTACCAAGCTGAGTGAGGCCCTGGAGTCTATTGCAATTCACAGAACTATAAAAACACACACTAGTTTTATTGAATTTTAATATTTTATTTCCAACGCTTACAAGAGACCTCTGAAAGAAGAACTTTCCTAGATATCTGGCAATACAGAAAGTAACTTGTTTTCTATCATCTAAAAGCCTGTGGAATTAGCATAGCAAACATCAGAATAGTTAAGTAATTGAAGCATAGACATAAAGAACATGGAAGACCAGCATAGTCACATTTCAAGAAGGGGCAGATAACCAGCCCTATGCACCAGATAACCAGACCCACCCTCCTTAGATTAAAGTGGGAATATGTCTGGACACTAAGCCTAAATGCTGAGATTTTAAAGCACAGAACATTACAAATATGTGTACCTTTTGGGACATCAAAATTAATATATTTTTTACACTTTGAAAAGACCTCTGAAAGAGGAACTTTTCTAGACATCTAGCAATACAGGAAATGACTTTTGTCCTATCAATCAAATGTGTTCTGGAATCCACACGGAAAATATCTGAATAATTCACCTGTGGAGGAACAGAGCTAAAGCCTAGGGAAACAATCATATTCACATTGCAAGAAGGGGCAGGTACTGCGTTAAGGTGGGGACTTCTTTGGCAGTAACAATCTTCAATAAATTTTCAGTGAAAGTGTCGGCTCAGCAGCAGTGTAGATGTTAAGTGAGGAAGTAGAGCATCATTGTGATGGAAAGGATACCTGATCATTGTGGTCCTGTAAGGCAGGCAGGAAGTACTCCTACTTGGCATCCCAGTCTCTATGTCCAGTACTGCTAATACTAGTTACTACTCTGTAAGGAGAGAAGAGGCTTTCTCCATGGAAATAATTGGTGGAAAACATGAACCTTAAAACAATGCAAGCACAATATGGAAACAGATATAGGAAGACACACCCAATGCATGGACTCCAAAAAGTGCTAATCTGGCAGGAGTCGAGACCACCACCCAACCCTTAGGTGGCTCCTTTCAGATACTTATGGGAGGCTGGCTCATAATCGCTGGCATCGATAAACAGCAGAGCAGGAGTGAAGGCCAGATAATCCAGGAGATCTTGTATATGGGTCATCAGCATTTGTTTCTAGAGGTTTGTTTTTTGAAAAGAAATAGTGATTGGATTTTTCAAAAGCCTTGTCCCTATTTATAGATATAATCATGTGGTTCTTGTTATTTACGTTATTAACAGGATTTACTATGTTTATTATTTTCCTTATTGAACAAATTCTGTATAACTGGCGTTAGGGCAACATCTGATGACAGTCCTCTGTTAGCTCAGGTTCAAATTAGGCCTGAAATGAGACACCGATAAGTCATTGAAATGACTCAGTAACTTAATTGCTTGACAGAAACAAAGAAATAGAACCTTATAGACATAGCCCTCATCTCCAGATGGAAATGCATTTGATTGACAGAGCCAGATATGGTGACGAATAGTCTTCAGAGAGATGGCTCATGTCAGAGAGATCTCAAGGGAAGGACTTTTTGTAAAATTAGTTTTTATTGATATTTTTCTGTTTCTCACGTCACCATAGTTATCCCATGTATCCCTCTGCCACACAAAGAAATCTCTCATAGAACATAGGGCTTTTTTAAAGAAAGAAAAAAAAGTCAGCATGATTGATCCATACATTGAAAAAGTCCAAAAATATATGCAATGTGTAACACCTGTGGACCTACCACCTCCAGCAAAGGGTAAGTTAACCTGTCTTCTTCATTCCAGTGCCGATTGAGCCTTATTATTTTAATATAATTACTCCTGATTTTTGGTGCCATGTTGTCTTTTGAGATTCTTTAGTTATCACTGTAGAGTACAGTAAAATCAAAGAGGGAAATATGTATGCCCCTGGGTGACCAGGAAAGTAACAAAGGACATAGGAGCTAATCAACTTCGTCAGTTTATTTTTAAAGAAAACTAACCCCTTTTGAGGGGGAAAAGGAGTGAAAAACAATGGTAGACATTGACCTCACCACACTGAGTATAAATGATTCAAATCCAACATGGTTACCAAATATAATTATTATAAGATGTTGCTGTATCCTATTTGCTAATATTTTATTTAAATTTTTGTCAATTTTCATTTGGGCTATTGGTCATTAATTTTCCTTCTGGGTTTGGCTTTCTCTGGCTTTAACTAAAGCATTAGTACATATTTATGTCATGGAAAGATAAAGTAGAAGCATGCCTTCTTTTCCCACTATGTTTATGTAATATTGGAATTAACTGTTCTTTGAATGTTTGGTGCAGTTTGCTTACAAACATATCTGGTCATACAGTTCTGGATTTTATTCTCCCTTTAGGCATTCATTTATGACTTATTAAATTTCTTTTTGTGATAGCAGATAATTTAAGTGGTCTAATTCTTCTTTTGTTAATTTAGGTATTTTATCTGTTTTGTAAATTTTCATCCATTTCCCCATGTTAACAGTTATAATAGTATATAATAGGACAAGATAGATTTTGCTCATTTCTTTTTTCTATTTAATTATTGTGAATGTTTCTTTTTCATTTTTGATATGAACAATTTGATATTCCTCTTTAAAAAATCAGATAACCTAACTATTTTTCTAGTTCATAATTATTCCATTTGAATTATTTTCATTTTTGAGTAAAAAGTATTTTAAAAATACTTGTATTTTCATGTGTAGCCTATATTATGTTGCTTTCTGTTAGGGGAGGGGGAGAGAAAGGAGGGACGGGGGAGAAAAATGTGAAACTCAGAACCTTGCAAAAAAAATGATTGTTGAAAACTGAAAACTATCATTGCATGTAGTTGGGAAAATAAAGAAAAAAGAAAAAATACTTGTATTTTAAATTTAAAGTATTTGAAATTCATTTGTTATCTACTCACCCCACCCCCATCTCCAAATGAGTAAATTTTAAAAATGAAAAATACACCCCTCAATACATAGTCTGAAAAAAAATTTCCACATTAGCCATGTCTAAACAAAGTATGCCTCTTTTTACACTCCGTTCATCACCTCTCTGTCTGGAGGTGAGTAGCAGATTTCATCTTCTTTCATAAGTGATTTATCATTACATTGATTAGAGTTCTAATGTCTCATGGTTATTTTTTCTATAATATCAACCCTGTAAATTATACTCCTAGTTCAGCTCACTTCAGTTCATAAAAGTGTTCCTACTTTCCTCTGAAATTGTCCATTTAATCATTTCTTCAAGCATAAGAATATTCCATTATATTTATGTTACACAATTTATTTAGCAATTAACCAGAAGGAGGATCCCTGTTTAGTCTCAAAAAATGTGGCTATTCTGAAAAGAGCTGTTTTAAATATCTTTGTATATATGGATCCCTTTTTTGCTTTCTTTGATCTCTTTAGTGTATAACCGTAATGATGATATAGCTGGATCAAAGGGTATGCACAGTTTAACAACTTTGAGGGCACGGTTCCAAATCGCTTTTCTGAATTGGCTTGTATCTATTCACATCTCCATCAATAATGCACTTATGTTCCTGTTTTCTCACTGCACCACTCACATTTGTCATTTTTGCCAACCCGATAAGCGTGAGGCGGAACATCAAAGTTGTTTCAATGTGCGTTTCTCTAATTATTAGTGATTTAAAGCATTTTTTTCAAATAATTGTGGATAGCTTGGATTTCTTCCTTTGAAAACTGCCGATTCCTATCCTTTGGCCAATTATCTCTTCAGTGGATCTAAGTCTTCCAAATTTGAATGAATTCCTTTTATATTTTAGAAGAAACTTCTAATTTTAGCTTAATTAGATTTGTTTATGCAAAAAAAATTAGTTTCATATAATTAAAAATGCCCATTTTATCTTCTGTGAGCCACTCTAACATTTTTAAATTGTAAACCCTTCCCCTTCCTGTAGATTCCAAAAGATGGTGTGAATGTTGACCTATAACTAATTTTGTTAGATTACTTTCTAGTTTTTTCTGGAAGTATTTGTCAAGTAATGACTCCTTCCTCCTATAACTGAGGAGCTTTGGGTTTTTCAAACACCATTATGCTACTGTGTTTATTTCTATAAGCTCTGTACCTAATCTATTCTTCTTGTAGAACTCTTTTTTTGAAACCAATATCAAATTATTTTAATGATTATTAATTTGAAATACAATTTGAGATCTAGTATAGATAAACCAGCTCACTTTCCATTTTTTCATTATTAACCTTGAGATTCTTGACATTTTTATACCTCCAAATGAATTATATTATGTTATTTTTCAAGCTATAAAATCTATTCTTTGGGGAGTTTTATTGGCACAGTGTTGAATAATTAACTTAAGTTAGTTATATTAACTCTACCTATCCATGAACATTAAATATCGTTACCAATTTATATTGAACAATTCAGTTTGATACACAGATGCTCTTAAGCATCATTAATGCCTAGATGTTTCTTAGCTTATCTCTTTTTATCTTATCTATATTTATTGTAACTTTGAAATCATGATTATCCCTGCTTTTTCTTTCAATTCAACTAAAACATAACAGATTTTCCTTCAGTCCTTCATTCTAACTCCATGCAAATTTTACCTTCCAATTATATTTATTGTAAACAACATTGTTATAATTTGTTTTCTTAGCCATTCTACTAACCTCTTCTGTTTCATGGAGAAATTAAATACATTATTTTCTGGCTTCTGATCATTAATTTCTTTCCATCCTACATGTTTATACTTTTCCCTCTCTCTTCTCTCACCTCCACTTTATAAATAAGAAGAAAGTAAAAGAGAGAACATTTGCCTGACCATTGTGATCTAGAAATGAAACTTGTGTGTTTACCCTATTGCCAGTCTTTTCTTCTTGTCTCATCCATTATCCCAGTTTTTACTCTTTTTTTCTTTTTAATTTCCCCCTCCACATTCTTCTCTCCATATTTGACTTTATTTGGCTTTATTTGGCTTATGACTATTCTCTTACCTATTCTGCCCTGCCTCTCAAAATTACTTTCTGTTCTTCCCTTGTACCTATCTCTGACTACATAATTATTGATTTAATGTATTTCTGTACTGAAATCTCTGTGTGTGTGTGTTTGTTTTTCTGTCTGTATGTATGTTTGTGTGTGTGTGTGTGTGTGTGTGTGTGTGTGTGTGTGTGTGTGTGGTCTGAAGGGGGTGGTTTATAATTGTGTTCAAATCCTTTTATCTACCTCAGATGAAACTGAAGTTCCTGTTAGGCCCATTTCCCCTACTTCTTTCTCCATAATTAAATCTTTTTCATCCTATTTCTCTGTTGTGTACTTGATAGTGATTTCCTTCTTTCTTTCCCAGTATAGTCCTTCTAATCTCTCCTATTTTTTTCCAGTTGAGACCATCAATACAGAAGAAAACTACCCATAGGTCCTCTGTCCTATCTTATTTTCCTTTCTCCATAACCATTAAAGATATTAACGTTCTGAAAAGATATTAATGTTCTGAGAGCATATTTATTTTCCATTCCCTTAGTATATAAACAATTCATCTTCATATAATGCCCTTTCAATTAACCAAATATGGATACCTTTCTATGCTTCTCTTGGCTCTGCTTGAGTCTACCTGGGTATCCAGACTTTTTTAATCATAGTTTTCAAATGGTCTGATATTTCTTAGATTATCTCTTCATGGCCAGTTCCTGGGTCAATTGTTTTCATATTGCTTCTTACCTTTTCTTACGTTCCTGCCAATCTTTTGGTTTTGTTTTTTAATATTTTTGTTTTCATATTTATCATTGTTTTCTATTTGACCCATTGTCTTTTCTATGGAATTCAGCTCTTGACTAAGAATTTCCATTATTTTTTGCTAAGTGATCAATTCTCCTTGCTGTTCTGTCCTCTATTGATTCCATCATGTTTCTCTTATTTCATTTCTCCCAAGTACCATTATAATCCCTTTGGTCAGGACACATCCCCCTGAGACTTGTTGTGTTTATTTGTTAGAGAGTCTTTTTCTTCCTTGGGGTTACCTGGTGGGCCTCTCTGAGTTCAAGGTTTTTCCTTATAGTATTTGATGGGGGAGGGGAGGGTCTAGGGTACTTTGCTCATGTCAGCATCTTCAATGTCTAGATTGCAGAGAAGGTGGGACTGAGTTGCTGTCAAACTTCATTCCAGGGGTCTAACATTCATGAGCAGCCCTTACTAGAACCTGAGTGTGGCCAAGATGAGGCCCTTCCTTCAGGACATTCAGGGCTATTCCTGTGGGGGACTCTGTCTAAAGAAACCTTATGCCATAGGGCTCTAAGTCTCTATTATTTGACTCTGCCACTGAGCTCAGAAGTGGCCTTACTCCTGAGTTCTGCCTAAGGCCTCTCACTGTAAATGAAACTGTTGGGTTTTTAAAATAAAAGCTTGGGGGGAGGCGGTCAGTGTTCCATTCATCCCATTTCTTTAAACTCTTTATTGATAACTTTTGTTTGCACACTACCTTTATTTTTGAGTGAATTGTGTTTGACCTATGTAAAGGTTTAAGCTTTGGGGATAAGAATTCATCATTTGGTTTTGTTTTTGTTTTGCAAGGCAATGGGGTTAAGTGACTTGCCCAAGGTCACACAGCTAGGTAATTATTAAATGTCTGCTGCCGGATTTGAACTCAGGTCCTCATGACTTCAGGGCCAGTGCGCTATCCACTGTGCCACCTAGCTGACCCCAGAATTCATTATTTGGTAAAAAAATAAAGTTGTGGAAAAGCTGGAAAACAATCTGGCAGAAATTGGACATAGAACAATATTGTATATTGGGCTCAGGGAATGGAAAAGTGTAAGGTAAACCATTTGGCCAGAATTGGAATAAGAACCTCCCTTAATCACAGTGATCCAGTCTGACCAGAAAAGGCCCATATCTGGAGATTATGGTTATATCATCAAGGCCAGATGTTCAGTCCTTATTTGGGCATGGAGATACTTACATATCTTGTTTATAGTTGATGATACTTATGTAAATCAAACTTGGCTGAGGTGAAGCAATGGTGAAGAGCAGTCAGTCATTGCAGTATTTGCAGACAGGGAGTATACCAAACAAAGGAGAGAAGCAGACTGGAAACTTAGAAGACTGACAGATAAACTTGAGCTATGCAGATAGATGTATGTGTGGTCTTGACCATGCAGCCTTCTGCTTCCAGGGCTGTACAATAAAAGGGATATATCTCTCCATGTTTCCTCACCATTCCTTGGGTCTCTCTGAACAAACATCTTAGAAAGCAAAGAAGATAGGATTTGTTTGAAAAATACAACTCCCCTCAGTTACATAAGGACTTAGAGGATTTGTATTGGACTTGGAACGAGATAGTCTCATGTCCTCCTAGGAAGTCAATCCTTGTAAGAAAGAATGAAAAGAAAAATAAAAATGTTTGCTTAGCAAGCTTAACAACACCTGCAGTTTGCAGGCACTTCACTATTACACAGTCTACTGTTTTTGCTAAGAGGAGAGGGAGATGCATTGTTTCTCTCTTCAATGGAGTTTGGTCATAATAATACTACAAGCTGTTTGTTTTCTTCTTTTTTCTTACATCATTGTGGTCATTGTTTATATTTTTCCTGGTTCTGATTACCTCACTCTGCATTTATTGCCATCAGTCTTCCCATGAAAGACTTGGGATTTATGGTCAGCTTTGGATATACCCATCTTATCTCTGGATCAAAGGGTATAGGCACTTTTATAATGTTTTGGTCATAATTCCAGATTGGTGTACAAAGGGATTGAATCAATTCACGGTTCCACCAAAAGCGAATGAGTGTCCCAATTTTTTCACATTTCTTCCAACACTGGTTTCTTTCCCATTTTACTATTTTCCTCACTGTGATAGGTTTAAGATGATATATCAAAACTGTTTTAATTTGCATTTTTCTAATCAAGTGACCTTAGAATATTTTTATGTGACTATAGTTTTGATTTCTTCATCAAAAAACTACCTGTTTTAGGTGAAATTCAGATGTTCCTGTTGAAATGACCAGAGCTGAAGAGAAAGTTTGACCTTCAAGTACAGGACTGAGGTGAAGGATAGAGAGTGGAAGAGAAGGGTAAATTATGAGGGACTTAATGACAATGAACTGCATGCATTCCTGCATGGGAAGATGATACTGATAATGCTCATATGAACCTGCTCAGTTAATAGAGCAGGTAGAAGGAGCTTTTATAGATGAGGCACAGGAGAGAGCTGTATTTGAAGATATAATATATGGTAAAAGTGGAGTCAGTGGGTGAGAGGGAAATGTACTGGGAGTAAGAGAAAGGAGAGGTGGAATAGGCTAAGAATGTTCATATAAGAGGGTTTTTTGCAATGATATGGAAGGGGGGAAGGCAATGGGGAATGAAGGAAAGTTCACTCTTATCAGAAATGGCTCTTATGAGCAGTTAGGCGGCACAGTGGATAGAGCACAGGACCTGAGTTCAAATCTGACCTCAGACACTTAATAATTACCTAACTGTGTGCCCTTGGGCAAGCCACCTAACCCCATTGCCTTGTCAAAAATAAAGAAATGTCTCAGAGAGGAAACAGCACACACACTCAATAGGGTAATCTATTGAGTAAAGAGAGAAAGGGGAACAGGGGGAAGAGGGGATATGGGTGATAGAGGAAAAGGTAGATCATAGCATAGAATACTCAGATATAATACATTTTCTTTTTTAATTTTTGCAAGATGCTGGGATTGGTTGGCCTGTCTGGGACCACAGGGCCAGGTAGTAGCTGGGTCTCTTGGCTGGGACGTGGGCTTGGGGTCTCTTGACCCCAGGGCTGGTGCTCTGTCTGTTGCACCATTCAGCTACTCTACAGCACATTTTAGAAGAGGGACAGAGTGAAAGGAGAGAGAAAATATAATCAATGGTAGTGAGAGGAATGGATGGAGGGAATTACAATCAGCAACAGCAGCAGTGGGAAAATATGGAAGTAACTTCTGTGATGGACTTATGATAAAGAATGTGATCCAACCAAGACAGAGCTGATGGTATCAGAACACAGACTGAAACACATTTATGTCTTTCTTTTACTTTATTTCTCATGAGGTTCTATATTTTTGTGGGGGAGGGGCTATTATGTTTACTTTTAAACAAGAATATTTTAGTAATATATAAAGTCATGCTAACCAAAAAAAAAAAAAAAAAAGAAAAGAAAAGAAACCTGGAGGGATGAGAATTCAGGGAAGCATGGAAGGATTTGCATGAACTGATGCTGAGCGAGATCAGCAGAATCAGAAAAACATTCTACACCCTAACAGCAACATGGACCTTATGATCATCCTTGATGGACTTGCTCATTCTATCAGTGCAACAATCAGGGACAGTTTTGGGCTGTCTGCAATGGAGAATACTATCTGTATCCTGAGAAAGAATTGTGGAGGTTGAACAAAGACCAAAGACTATTACCTTCAATTTAGGAAAAAAACCTATCGTATTATTCAATTTTGCTTTCTCTTATACTTTATTTTTCTTCCTTGAGGATATGATTTCTCTCTCATTACATTAAACTTAGTACATACCATGGAAATGATGTGAAGACTAACAGACTATCTTCTGTGGGGGATGGGGGGAGAAAAGTAAGAATAGGGATAAAATTTGTAAAACTCAAAATGAACAAAATCTTTCATTGGAAAAAAAAAAGACTGCCGGATTTATCACTTGTACAAAAATATTCATAGCAGTCCTGTTTGGGGTGACAAAGAATTGCAAATTAAGCAAATGTCCTTCAATTGGGAAATGGCTTAACAAACTGTGGTATATTTATGTCAAGGAAGACTATTATTCTATTGGAAACCAGTAGTGATGGGAAGTCAGGGAAGCCTGGAAGGATTTGCATGAACTGATGCTGAGTGAGATGAACATAACCAGAAAAACATTTTACACCCTAACAACAACATAGGGGTGATGATCAAACTTGATGGACTTGCTCATTTCCATCAGTGCAACAATCAAGGACAGTTTGGGGCTACCTGAAATACCATTTGTATCCAGAGAAAGAATTGTGGAGGTTGAACAAAGACTAAAGAATATTACCTTCAATTTAGGAAAAAAAAAAAAACCTGTTATCTCATTATGTAATTTTGCTATCTCTTATACTTTATTTTTCTTCCTTTAAGGATATGATTTCTCTCTCATCACATTCAACTTAGATCAATGTATACCATGGTAACAATGTAAAGTCTAACAGACTGCCTTCTGGTGGGGGAGGGAAGCAAGATTAGGGAAAAAAAATTGTAAAATTCAAAAGTAAACAAAATATTTCTTAAAAAACCTACCTGTTGGCGTAGTGGATAAAGCACTGGCCTTAGAGTCAGGAGTACCTGGGTTCAAATCCGGTCTCAGACACTTAATAATTACCTAGCTGTGTGGCCTTGGGCAAGCCACTTAACCCCATTTGCCTTGCAAAAAAAATGAAAAAAAAACCAAACAAACCTACCTGTTTTTATCCTTTGACTGTTTATCAATTGGGGAATGACTCATATTCTTCTTAGGTCTTATTAGAAAGCTATAGGGGCAGTTAGGTGGTGCAGTGAATGGAGTACTACCAGCCCTGGAGTCAGGAGGACCTGAGTTCAAACCCAGACTCAGACACTTATCTAGCTGTGTGACCCTAGGCAAGTCACTTAATCCCATCGCCTTGTAAAAAAAAGAATTATATTCTTATTGATTTGACAAAATTCTTTATACATTTGAGATAGGAGTCCTTTAGCTGAGAAACTATATATACAAATTTGATCTCAATTTTGCATTTTCTTTCTAATTTTGACTCTGTAGAATTTATTTGTACAATACCTTTTTAATGTAATGGAATTAAAATTATCCATTTTCCACTCACAACACTCTATCTCGTTTGTTAACAAATTTTTCTTTTATTCATAAATTTGATAGGTATTATGTTCCATGTTCTTCCGATTTTCTGAAGATACCTCCCTTTCTATCTAGATCACATATCCATTCTGACCTTATCTTGGTATATGGTATAAGATACTGGTCTATGTCCATTCTGTCAGACTGCTTTCCAGATTTCCCAATGAATTTTACCAAATAATGATTTCCTATTCCTGAATTTTAGATCTCTACATTTTTTCAAACACAATGTTACTATAATCATTTGCTACTCTGTTCTACTAATCTACCTTTCTATTTCCTAGGCAGTAACAGGTAGTTTTGTAATTACTGCCTTATATTATAGCTTAAGTATAGAACTGCTAACCCTATTTTCTTTACATTTTTTCATTAATTACTTTGATATTCCTGAACGTTTGTTCTTCCAAATGAATTTTGTTGTTATTTTTTTTCTAGTTCAGTAAAATAAATTTCTCTTAATTTAATTGGAATGGCATTGAATAGATTAGGTAAAATTGTAATTTTTATTAAAATGATTTCTTATAATTGCTTTGATTTCATCTTAATTAGTGGTATGTTCACCTTATTGTTTTTAATCCTTGTGATTTGGTTTACTTCTCTCTTTTTTAAAAAAAAAAACATTAGCCAATGATTTACCTTTTTTATTGTTTTGTTCATTGAACTAACTCCTATTTCTATTTATTAATTTAATGGTTTTCTGCACTCACTTTAATTATTCTCATTTTTATTTTTAAGATTTCCAAGTTGCTGTTTAGTTGGAGATTTTTAATTTGTTCTTTTTCTAGTTTTTTATATTTGTATACCCAATTCATGAGTATGTTCCTTCTCTTTTTTACTGATATAAGCATTTAGAAGCTTATATCAATATAAATTTTCCTCTGATTACTATTTTTACTGCCTCCCATAGGCTTTGACATGTCATCACGTAATTGTCATTCTCAACATCACTTTTTAAAAACTTCTCCACTGTAAATTAAAATATTTTTGTAGAAAGTGTAGGTCATAAATAGGGTTCTCTGAAGCTTTACAAAGTTCAAATTATAAGATGGATTGCCCAGTGTCTTATTATTTCATGTTCAAATCTAATGTTATACTTCATTTTTATGGGAAGTCAAAAGTTAAAAGTTTAATTTTGTAAAATAAAAAAAATTGAGGAAATGGAGATTAGATCATCTCTTAGGACTCTTTTCCACTCTTAATTTTTGACCCCTTGATTTAAGTCTAGTAGAGTCTTGGAGGTAGGATACAATGGAAGGACTGTTATATGTGGAAGGGGCATGGTTTTATGTCTTCCTAGCTATCTTTAGATCAGTCTCTTTCCATATTGGACCTCAGTTGTTTATAAAATGAGAGTGTTATATTTGATGATCTCTAAAGGACATCTCCTCCTTCATATTCTATGATCCTGAGGGTCCCTTGGACACTGGCAGGTGGTCATTAAAAGATCCTCTACTTGTACTTCCTTACAGAATAAGCTAAAGCATTTGATTGGAGTCACATGGCCTGAATTCCTACAAAGCTTCTCCCAGGTTTTTCGTTGTGTGACTCTGGGAAAAGGACCTTCCCTCATGGTGGGGGACAGGAGGAGAAAGGAAGGGGTGAGGAGAGGCAATTTACGTATCACCTACTATGTGGCAGGCAGCATACTATGTGTACAAATATTATCTCATTTGATATTCATAACAACCTTTTGGTGCTCCTATTATCCCCATTTCACAGATAGGGAAACTGAGTCAGGTGTCAGTGAAGTGACTTGCCCAATGGCACACCGCGAGGAGGGGTCTGAGGTTGGATGTAAGCTCAGATCTTCCTAACCCCAGACCCAGCCCTCTGTCTGTGGTGCCATCCAGTCTTCTCATGACTAGTTTGCATTAAATGAGCTCTTATGTCCCTGTGGAAAAGGATAGAATCATTCCTGAAGCAGGACTCTGAACAAAGGGGACAGTGGGCACAGAAGGAGAGCAGACTCCAGTGGGGAACAGTATAAATGTTCTCCTACAGGTCCCTCTACAAAGAAGGCAGGAGCCTTGGGAATGGAGCAGGATGAAACCCCAAGGCCCAAAACCTCTCTCTCGGGGTTGCATTTTATAGTTTTTTAGTCAAAGACCTGGTGTGGTACTAAGAAGGGGCTTCCTGTCACCAGAATGATTGGGGAAAGAATAAAAAATAAATAAACATCTGACCCAGTGAATCCTAAGCCAGATTCAAATGTAAATGGGCATTATTTAATAAAATCAATAAAGATACAATAAAATATAGATAGTTACTACAAGGTTTTCTGAAACATTATGTACCTTTGTGCTATTTCCACCTTACTTTATGAATATCCAGATGACTGTGGCCACACCAGTCTAACCTATTTTCACCCGTTCATGGTCTCTTCCAGTTCTCTACTCTATGATCCTGTACAAATGATACCAAGCTAGAAGGGAGAGCTAACCTGTGGGATGACAAAATCAGGATTCAAAACGATGTAGACAGACTAGAACCCTGGCATGAATCCAATAAGATGAAATAGAATAGTCTAGTTCAGTTGTAGAGGCAAGCTGTTCAGCTGAGGTTCCAGGCCTGCCTCTGCCCCGTATTCCATTGCTAGCCTTCACTTGCCATTATGATTTGCCCACCTTCAGCTCAAGAACAACTTGACCTCTCCTCACGGAATTAGCTTCCCAAACTCCTTCTCATCCTCAACTTGAATACCCTGGTAGCAAATCTGTCTTCCACTGGTCCCTCAAGATGGGGGGAACTAAAATAGATATTCATTGAGCAAATATGAATGGAGGGCAGGATACCCAATTTATTCCTCAAAAATCATAATCACAATGTTGTGTGATGATCTACTGTGAATAACTTACTTATTCTCAGCAGTACAATCATCCAAGACAGTCTGAAGGACTTATAATGAGTGCTTCTGTCCATCTCCAGAGAAAGAACTGAAGGATCCTGAATACAGATCAAGGATACAATTTTTTTACTTTATTTTTCCTGGCGGGGTGTTTAGTGTGTGTTTTCTTTCACAGTATAGCTTACATGGAAATGTATTTTGCATGACTACACATGTATAATCTATGTCAAGTTGTTTTCCTTCTCAATGAGGGGGGAGGGAAGAAAGGGAGAGAATACAGAACTCAAAATTTGTAAAAAAAATGTTAAAATTGTTTTTTCATGCATTTGGGAAAAGATAAAATATTAGATATCTTTTATAAAAAAAATTGTAAGCACAAGGGAATTATATCACACATCACTGAATGGTCAGATAAAATTTAGTAGCTCATTCATTGTTACTATTAGGAGAGAAATGAGTTCATGTGGTAGATAACAGCTGCTGAAATAAATAAACCTACCACAATGCAGAAATGATTAAGATAAGAAAAACCTAGGTTTTATTATGCTTAAGTATAGACTCAAATCTCAGACCAAAAAAATAAACCTGATTTCCAATTTAAATTTTATCAAGTCTCTTATGGACAAAATTACATCATAATGATAGAGAAATAATTCTTTTATATATTATAATATTGTGTATTCTTCCTGGAGCATAAAAATTAAAGAGAAGATAAATTCATAGTCCAATGTTTCCCTCAATGGCATAAAATTTGAATGAACTCAGTTAAACAGAGTCATAATGCCACATATCCCCGAAGGAAATAAATTTCAGTAATAGACTCTATAGGTAAACTATATTTACAGAGTTCACAAATAAGCAATAACAAGATAGATCGTATTAAAAAAAGACTTTACAGTTCATCTATCCTAGTGAAAGAAAGAAAGAAAGAAAGAAAGAAAGAAAGAAAGAAAGAAAGAAAGAAAGAAAGAAAGAAAGAAAGAAAACATATAGTTATAACAAAATCAAGACTGTCTTTCAAGGGTGCAGACCAATCTAGCACCAGCATAACAGGATAAACTTTCTTCTTTAGCATTATTTGACTCCTGGTAAAAGTTGAGTTAACCAATAGTTTGGAACAGCCAATCATGGAGTAGAGTTCAATATTTGACACATAGCCAGACTCAGGATTAGACAGGGGAGAAAATTTCCTATTCAAAAAGGAAATAGCACAAAGAAGAAACTGAGACAAGAGAATATTATCTTCATCTATACAAGGTCATCCCCTCTACCCTCCCAGACATAACAGGTAGTAGTTGTTTGATCTAATTCCCTTTGAGCATTTCTCTTGAAAGATAGAATATTGATTTAATGATAATTTAGCTGAAGTGAAAATTCAGAATATTTTAACAAAATATGATCCCAAGAGATTTTTACCTCAAATAACAAGTTTCACTAATCGCAACTTAGGTCTAGGTATACCTAGTGTTTCTCATTACATAGTGTTTATCATTATTTTTCACACCATGTTTCAATAGTAGCTAACAATAAGCACAAATAAGGCATTACATTATTCATCTTTTCTAGTTTAAATTCATCCTGTAGCAGAAATAAATCATTAGAAATTAAGAAAATAGGGGGCGGCTAGGTGGTGCAGTGGATAGAGCATCGGCCCTGGAGTCAGGAGGACCTGAGTTCAAATCTGGTCTCAGACACTTGATAATGATCTAGCTGTGTGGCCTTGGGCAAGTCACTTATCCCAGTTGCCTTGCAAAAATCTAAAAAAAAGAAATTAAGAAAATAATCACATTCTGTAATTACACACCTACAGTGAATACATAATAGTCCACTCAAAACCTAGAAATACTCTGATCACCACAAACTTTCATGCTGACAGATATCCATGTCCAAAAAGATTGCATATTAACCGCTAAGGCAAACTTAAAAACTCTAAATTGGGAGTCTCTTAATAATACAAAGTTTACTTAAAGGTATAGCTTCAATTTATAGTATTCCAGGTACAATTTAAAAATTTTCAAAACCAATGCCAAACAATCCACCTGATAATAATCTGTTCTTCTAAACTTGTTAACCCTTTTATTTCATCTATGAAAGTGGTTATTAAACCACTTTATTACTTTAGAATTTCACAGTACATTCTTGGTAAATCCCCAAAGAATTTCACAGATAAGGACAATTTGAAAGACCTGTTGTACTTTTCCCAAAGAGCAAGTTATTAGTAGTAGTAGTATTTGTTGTTGTTGTGCAGTGATATCTTTGGAACCCTGCGGATCATAGTCAATGTTGTCCATGGAGTTTTTTGGCAAAACTTTGATCTTGCTATTTCCTTCTTAATCCTTTCTGGATTAAGGCAAGCAGGGTTAAGTGATTTGCCCAGGATCCCACAGCTAGTCAATGACTGAGGCTGGATTTGAACTCAAGTCTCCCTGACTCCAGACCCAACACTCTATCCACTGAGCTACCTAGCTGGCCTCCAAGTTATTATTATAGCTTATTTTAAAGCAAATTATTCCCAATTAAATACTTAACAATTTTAAAACATCATGATCACATGTTCTAATCACTTAATTTGTAATCTAACAACATCCAGGTTAAAAGAGAAAGAAATTTTCTAAAGATACTACATCACTCTCTAGGAATCATTTTCAAATTCACAGCACTTACTATAAATGATTTCCAAAAAATCAAGATCCAAGAAAAATTAAAATCTAACAATAACATAAACAAATATTATGGATGTTTAAAACATAAAACAAAAGCTGCTATCACTTAAATAACCGCAATTCAGTTGATAAATTTCTGAATCATCTTACATGGAAAATCACTTCAATACCAATTTAGCATTCTATATAGTTATCACAGTCAAAAACCATATGAAGGAATTTTGAAGCCATTTTACTTTTAGTTCTTATTTAAGTAGTTCCTAAGCATATTACCTTAATGTCAAATATCAAGCTATTTTGCACAAAGGTATTATGATGGTGTTTATCCTTCATTTTCAAAGAAAGCCATGACAGGGACATGATGCCATGACAAGCATACGAATTGGATTTGAGTTTGGGAGATGGGTGCTGTGCTAAATGACCAGTCTCACTTTCTTCTCCAGAACCATCTGGATCCAGTGCAGATATGGATCAAGATGGCTAGATATGGGGTCTCACAGTTAATTAGTGTCCAGCATCTGAGACCAGATATGAATCCTGTCCTCCTGATTCCAAGGCCAGTGCTCTATCCACTGTGCCACCTAGCTGCCCCAGTATTAAGGTATGGTTTACCAATAGAGGGTCAAACATCACAATTATCCTAATGGGAGACTATAGCTAACTTCTAAATGAGATCACAATATAAATTTTTTAGGACAGACTAGATCAAATCAAATCTGCATTTGCAATTCCAAATAGTATCATTCAAAAATCTCAGTTTTTCCAAGGGCCATTAGCTGGCAGCACGTCAAATTTTTGAGACCAATGTTTTCAGTTAACTTAGTCCTAAAGACTTACAGTTAGTCTCGTATTTTCACTTCCTTCTTTTGGGACCTATGAGGCTCTCCAGAATTATGGAACTTGAAATTATAATGATATTGTGACTGTATATTTCTCACATAAAGATCAGAACTGTTTTTTGGCAAGGCAATGGGGTTAAGTGACTTGCCCAAGGTCACACAGCTAAGTATTAAGTGTCTGAGTTAGGATTTGAACCCAGGTTCTCCTGACTCCAGGACCGGTGCTCTATCCACTGTGCCACCTAGTTGCCCCTGGAACCTATCTTTCTAATGGTCCTTCAAGGACCAAATGTATTGCTGTAGTGTCTGTTGGTCAATTTTGTAACTTGACAGAATATTGTCTCTCTTAATTACTACCAGGAATTTCTCCAACTGGTGTCCATAAAATTACCGATATATAAAGTTTCTGGTATTCTTTTTATGTCAATGATATTAAAAATCCTCCTCAAACCTTTCTCTCCATAACTCTAAACCTTTTACTTTCAAAATATCTATTTATTTCGTTGGTCTTTTTAACTTTCCATCCACTATTCTCTTATCTCTACTTAAACTCCTCTCTGTTTTATCTTAAAATGGTCTTAGATTAAAGTCCTACACATTTGAAAACTGCACCTATAAGACTCTAATTTGACCCTTCAACTTACCTTAAGTACTTTTTTACTGTCTCATTTTTATTTCTCAGTGATTCCACTGAATCGCTCCTAAACAAATTTTCATATACTGTACCAATTAACTTCAAAACTTCTACATTTCAAATCTCATAGCTTATTTTTTCTTCATAAGCCTAAATTTCTTTTAGGTGATTTTAATTCTAATTTACCTAAATCAGTGAATTCTGTTGAATCATTCACAGAAGAAAATACAGTGATAAAGTAAATTATTATTCTAAGATTAAAGAGTAAATAAATAAGAGATAAGATACAGGGGGCAGCTAGGTGGCCTAGTGGATAGAGCACCGGCCTTGGAGTCAGGAGTACCTGGGTTCAAATCTGGTCTCAGACACTTAATAATTACCTAGCTGTGTGGCCTTGGGCAAGCCACTTAACCCCATTTGCCTTGCAAAAATCTAAAAAAATAGAGAGAGAGATAAGGTACAAAGGTTCCAAACTGCAAACCATTTATTTCTTTACTTTAAGATTTTCTTAGACCTTCTCTAGGCAGTGAAATCACTTACTTCTAAAACATTGAATCTATTATCCTTGTGATGGGAATTTTTTATTTTTTAATGCCTTTTATTCCACCTGCAACTTTGGGTTAATTGAAAGTCTGTCTTCTGCTAATATTGACCTCAGCTGACCTAAACCAGAATTTTGGAATAAAAACGTTAAGGGAAGTTGTTGAACTAGCTAAAACCTATCCCATGGGTGTATTAAAATTTACTTCAGGCCTTCAACAGAGGAAGATTCTCCACTGTCCTTGACTCCTTGGTGACATGTAAATTCTCCTCCTCAATCAGCCTATTTGGGAATCCTTTAATTGCAGTTTAAGCATATATTTCTGAGGAAATATATGAGATTATGACTCTGTTTAACTAAATTTGTTCAACTTTTCTTTTGGCTTTTGCAAGGCAATCGGGTTAAGTGACTTGCTCAAGGTCACACAGCTAAGGTAACTATTAAATGTCTGGGGCCGGATTTGAATTTAGATCCTCCTGACTGCAGGGTTGGTATTCTATCCACTGCACCAACAAGCTGCCCTCTGTTCAACTTTTCTTTCATTGAAGGAGGTATTCTATTATGAAGCGGCCTTCTCTTTAACTTTTAAGACCCAAGAGGATATCCTAGATTGCAATATGTAAAAGAATTGTTTTTCTGTCACTCAGACAGAATTTTGCCAATAAAAGCAGTTCTTAGAATCCTAATAATTGTTAAGGTTTATTGTTTTTCTCTGAGGCCTGAACCTATTCTTGATATAATAATAAAACGTAGACTTTTACCTCCATAATTTCTACATAGTGGCAAATATATATTTGGCAGCAATTCTCTATCACATGCACTCAGAAAGAAGATATTTCTCCCATACCAAATTTGGCAACCATGCAGAAAAAGGGAGGAGCTTGGAAAGACTGAGGCTTCTGTTTTCAAAATTCTCCACTACATACAAAGATACATTCACCTGGAGAATTCTGGAAGGGAAAACTGAACCAGACCATAAAGACTGTTGCACAAAAAGAAAAAAAAACACTGAAAAAGGAGGTAAATCTATCTTCTGTGTGTCCTGCAGACTTCTTTGTATTTTTTAAAATTTTTCTATATATTCTGTATTTTTTTTATTTCTCGTGTTTGCATAATGAGTAGTTGAAACTTTCAGAGTGCTTAGAAAGGAAACAACCCAGACATTCTGATGAGCACAGCAATGTGAAAATCAGGTGTGTAAAGCAAAGGCTAGACTGAGAAATTCTGAGTTTTACTAGGCAGGACTAGATATTTCTCATCCCCAAGCCTTGGGTCTAGTATTCCTTAATACTTTGAGTCTTTAAAAAAAAAACCAATTCATTTTATGTAAGCAAATAAACAAGAACTCCATCTGTCTGTTGTGGCCATTTTCTCTGGGTTGACCCATTTAGGGTCCAGTTACATGGCTCTAGCTGCTGGGTAAGCGATGCAGATAAGAATGCTAATGTGGTAGAAATCTCAGTATTATATTGAGGACAACCCACCAATAATATAAGTTCATTCTTCCTGTTTATTCTCTTGATTATCTATTTCCAAGTATCATTGCTACCATCAGCAACAAAACTTGGACTGATATATGAAAATATGTCTTGGGGAGTGCAGTGAATTGGTTTCAGTGAATTAGTTTTTGATTTGAAGGAAAAAATTGGTTCCCAAATGATTCTTCTTTTAGTTTTCTCAGTTTCTGGTTCAAATATTCCTGGTAAAAAAAAAAAAAAACAAACCTTTTTATGCTAAACTATGGGATCCAGTCAGTCTATTCCTTCTAAAGATACCACTATAGGTTGTCTCTTGGCTAATTCAGAAAAAAATCCTTTGAAGAAATCCCAATTATCTCAGACTCAGTTTAAAAATCTTTGTGAAAATATTTAGGCAGGATTAACTTCATTGACCCTGAGAAGGATCCTTTGTTTTTAACATCCTGTGTGTTCTTAGATTGGCTATAGAAAATCATTGCCATTACCAGATGGTTTATAGGCACATTTGGGCAGACCCTGAGAATCAAAACTTTTTCCCTACCCAACAATTGACTTTAATACCTGTGCCTACAGATATGTGTCTATGGGTTTTGATCATCAAAAAATTCTATTTTCTCATGCAAGCAAAGTGCAAGGGTCCTGACTCCAACTCCTTGTCAAAATATACCCCCTTAACTCCCCCAAAGAAAAGCAGTGAGAAAGTAATAAAAATTGGAGCAAGTTTAGGGAGATTAAAATAGTAGTGAAATTTATGTTGATATCATTCATTTGCAATTTGCCTGATATAAATTGCCCATATCATAGGACATGGCAATTTTTTTTGGTTTTCATTTCTTTTTTTAATTATAAACTCATAAGAAAAGGAAAAAAAACATTGCCAAGTACACAGCAGAGATGATTCAAAATATAAAGTAATAAATTTCCATTTCAAGAAATCCTATATAAGAAATACCAGACATTGTGTTCAGAATTGTCCATCTTTGCTTTCTTGTAGGGTTTCTTTTGTTCTATGCTGGACACTTTTTACTTTTTCCCCTTCCCTCCCCCGAAGAAACCTACAATTAAGCATGGACATATATATAGTATGTAAGTATATGTATATATACCTACACATAGATATCTATAAACATGTGCATATACATTCAGACACATTCATGTAAGACAACCTAGGTGGCCCAGTGAATAGAGCATCATACTTGGAGTCAGGAGGTTGTCAGTTCAAATCCAGCCTCAGGCACTTATTAGCTATGTGACCTTGAGCAAATCACTTAACTCTGACTGCCACCCATCCAGGACCATATCCAGTTGTCCTGATTCATATCTGGCTACTGGCTCCAGAAGAGAAAGTGACTTATGATAGCACCCCCTCACATTACCTAAGACTGTTCTATACTTACTTCCACTTAGTCTCTGTTTCTCTGAAGGTAGATAGTATTTTCCTCCCTAAGTCCAAGTCTTTCCATAATTTTCTAATCTACCAGCTCATCATTTCCTCTACCACAGCAATATTTCTACCTTATACTATCTATTTTAAAGTAATATGGATTAATATTGCTGACATATAACATAATTTTCCTATTTTTCTCTTTTCATTAAATTATTTTAGCTTTAACTGAATCTGAGATCAGGATTACTCCCCTTGCTTTTTTTAAGGTTTTTGCAAGGCAAATGGGGTTAAGTGGCTTGCCCAAGACCACACAGCTAGGTAATTATTAAGTGTCTGAGGCTGGATTTGAACTCAGGTACTCCTGACTCCAGGGCCAGTGCTCTATCCACTATGCCACCTAGCCACCCTTGCTTTTTTTTACATAAATTCTATTCCTTATCTTTATTTTATGTTTGTGTGTATCTCTCATTTTTATAACATTTCTTGAAAGCAACAATTCCCTCTTCACTCCTCTGATTTGCTTTCACCTGAGATGGTAATTTTAAAAATGAAAATCTTGCATGAGTTAAAGTTAATAAATTTTTATACCTGTAACAACTTGTCTTGATCTCCGTAATATATTATGGTTCTGATGCTAGGTTCTCCTTCCCAATAAGCAGGGACTTACTTCCACAGAGCTTCTGATCAGACTTTCAGGATAAAAATAGAAAACTGAAAGATAATCTCTTCTTGCTCTCAGTAAGGTACAAAGATGATAAACAAGAAAGATGGTTGGATTTATGGTATTATAAACTAGAGACTAAAATTATAACTGAAATATAATATCTTTACTATAATTTTCTAAATTAGGGTTTGAATGTTTATGTAAATGCTTTGTGGATTTATATTTCATTTGTTTTGGGGGAGGGTGATAGCAGCTTCCTAAAACTATTATTACATGCAATAAAACACTTAAGAACTTTTTTAAAAATCATTCTTTCCTCAGAAGGTGATAAGAATAATTGTTCCATTAGAAGGTGATTTCATTGCCTAGAAAATGCTAAAAGCAAAGAAACAAACAATTTGTAGTAGGCATCCTGTAGGCCTTATCAAACAATAATTTACCTCTGCATTTTCTTCTGTGAATTATTTAACAGAACTTAATTGTTTAGGAAAAGAAGTTGAAATAGGACTGTGCAACTCCAAGCATAAAATATAAGAAAATTTATAAATGACAGATTCAACGGAGTATGAGGCTTGGATATGATTAGAACCTAAAGATGGGATGGAAATAAAGAAAAGTAATGGAAGTAGGTATAGAACTGTGTAACGAGGAAAGTGCAATTTTGAAATTTGCAGGACTTTAACTAAAGACCACTGTAAAATAAAACAGAAGATTCAGGCAAATACAGATGATAATGATGGTTCTTCATTCTTGAAGAAGACCATGACATCAGGAAGTGATGCCATGACAAACACAAGAATTAGATATGAGTGAGGGGATGCTGAGTTGTCACCAGTCTCACTTTGTCCTCACTTTATCTGGACCTTCTGGATCCAGATATGACTCAGGACAATTGTAGATGACCCTAGATCCTTGGGTACAAGGCAATCAGGGTTAAGTGACTTGCCCAAGCACACAGCTAGTAAGAGTCAAGTATCTGAGGCTGGATTTGAACTAGTTGACCCAAAAATAGAGATAAAGGGAATGTGGGTGCATAGTTAAAGAAATTTGGAGTCTATTGACAATGACAGTGTGAATGACGGATTTGAAAGTTTGGAGTTATGTAAAAAAAGTGAGTTTGGGGAGTATTTTTTTTGGTTTTGTTTGTTAATAACATTGAAATATTATAAAACTGTGAATACCAAAAGCAACTAGATGGTGTAGATGATGGAGCACAGCCCTAGAGTCAAGAGAATCTGAGTTCAAATTAATCCTCAGACACTTTGCACTTCCTAGCTGTGTGACCTTAGACAAGTCATTAACCCTAACTACCTCCAAAAACAAATCTGTAGAGACCAGAAATGCCTATTTTGGGAATATTCTATCAACTTACATTTACCAAATAGAAACTATATCAATAAATTTGCAACATGGAATTATTTGAATTATATACTAAATTCATTCCTTGAAGATCATGAGAAAGGTAGTTTGGGTTCTCACAGGATGGATAGTTTCAAAGATATGATTTAATAAAGACATAAAAATTTCACTTTCAAATTTTATGAGAAAGTTTTAAATTTTAATGGAATAGCAATTTTTATGTGAGGGATATGTAGTCATAATATCATTATGGTAACAATTTCCATATCTTAGGAGAGCCTCATGAGTTCCAAAATAGGAGAAAGAGAATGTAAGACTGCCCCCCTAAAACCTGAAAGCAATGAAGCCTTTGATTTGAGGTACTAGTAACTAATAGGGTTTGGGAAAATTGAGATTTGAATGATAATGTTTGTAATTGTAAATCCAGAGTTGA
Source organism: Macrotis lagotis (assembly GCF_037893015.1). Lineage (NCBI taxonomy): Eukaryota > Metazoa > Chordata > Mammalia > Peramelemorphia > Peramelidae > Macrotis > Macrotis lagotis. The sequence continues at coordinate 80,064,777 of NC_133666.1, forward strand.
TTGAGTTTGTCCTATAACTAAATTATAATATGGTCCCATTTAAAGTAAAATGTAGGGGCAGCTAGGTGGCACAGTGGAAAGGGCACAGGCCCTGAGTTCAAATATGACTTCCCACTACCTTGCAAAAACAAACAAAAATTTTTTTAATAAAGTGAAATGTATAAAGTTCACAGCAGAGAACAGAAGAAAGGACAATTCTGAACACAATGTTTAATCTTTATTATATAGACTTTCTTGCAATTGAAATTTTTTGTTTTATATTATTAAACCTCTCATGTTTTGCTGAACACATAACGATATTTTTTATTTTGTAAAATAAAAGATTTAAAAAACAGCATGAAAGCTACCAGAACCATGTGTCTAAGAATCCATTAATTAAATGTTTTCCACAGATTTTAAAATAATAAAGTGAAATATATTCTCTAATAGTAATATTTGATCCTCTATAGGTTGATCACACCTCAATGCAAAATACACTTGATATTTGGCATTAAAGTGATATGCTTAGAAAATTATAAAAATTAAAAGTACAATCATTTCATAATCAGAATATAATCCACAAATATCATAGATGGTAAATTGATAAATGAATGAAGTGATTTTTTTAAATTTAAGATTATTCAGAAAAGCATGCAATTGAATTGACATTTGACTCACTTTTACTGATAGTTGGCTTTGTTTTAGGTTTTTAAACTCCAAAGTATTATTTAGGCTATTATTTAGGTTTCCGTTTCTTTTGTATTATGGTTTTGGGGAAATTGTTGTAAAAGAAATGTTCTGAATTTGAATTAATGAGTGATGTAATTGTTCAACTTCTCTTTTAATTGGTTGCTGTTAGACTGCATTAGTCTATTAAGGAAAGTGGTCAAGAGAAAAGGACTTACTTGGTTAAAAATATTTGTAGCAACTCTTTTTTGTGGTGACAAAGAATTGAACTTTGAGGGGAGGCTTATCAATTGGGGAATGACAACACGTGGTATGTGAATGTAATGGAATGTATTGTTCTATAAGAAACGATGAGCAGGCAGATTTCAGAAAAATCTGGATGTAAATAAAAAAGAATTTGATGTTTTTTATTTTCCTATACTGAATTTGTGGTCATTAATTGTTTCCATTTCCAATCTAAGCAATTAGGTAAATGAAGCTTGCCAAACAATCCCTAGTTAATGATTAAGCATTTATGTGTGGGATCAGGTATGTACACTATCACCTGTTTTCTGGATGATGTGATGAGATGTGTGTGTGTGTGTGTGTATGTGTGTGTATTCTCATAGGAGGGATAATTTCAAAGATATGATTTAATAAAAACATATTTTTTTCTTTTATTAAAAATTTTATTTGAGTTATACAATTTTCCCCCAATCTTATTTCCCTCCCCCCCCCCATGGAAAGCAATCTGTCAGTCTTTACTTTGTTTCCAAAAAACGTAAAAATTTTAACTTACAAAATGTGTTAAAGTTTTACATTTTAATGGAGTAGCAAACTTTACTTTGAGAAAAACATTATGTTATTGTATTCTCTAAAAACCAGAAGATACGGATAGATAGATGGATAGATAATATAGAGATAGAGATAGAGAGATTTAGAGATATAGATATATAGATATAGATACACACATACATATGTATATTTATGATTGACTTTCAAATATTTCTAATAACAGTGACAAAACACCAGTAAACATATGCTCCTGAATTATATATTTTTATGATACACATACATGATTTTTAAATTTATTTTGGACTTACAGTAATTAATAATAAGACTCAAAAAATAGAATAAAATATTGAACTTCCTTCAGGTTCAATTGAATGAGGTAGTTAGGTGGTACAGTGGATAGAGCACTGACCTTTGGAGTCAGAAGGTTGGGGTTTCGAATCTGGATTCAGACAGTTGACTCTTACTAACTGTGTGAGCTTGGGCAAGTCACTTAGCCCTGATTGTCTGGCATTCAGGGCCATCTCCAGTTGTCCTAATTCATATCTGGCCAATGGACCCAGATGATTCTGGAGGAGAATGTGAGCCTGGTGACATAGCTCAGCACACCCTCACTCAAATCAGTTCATGTGATTGTCATGACATCGCCTCTCTGATATCAGGGTCTTCAAAAATGAAGGACAAATAAACATCAATTGATTATTTTAAAAATAACTTTTATGCTCTTATACAGGCTTTGCATCTATTTTAGTAATGAGTTCTCAAAAGTGAGTTAAGGTTTGTAAATATAAAATTGCTCTAATAATTGTAAAGAATTTGAAAATCATATTTCTTTTCCTGTCTGTAGTTTCTCTCTGATATTAAAAGAAGAAAGGGTTCATTTTACATGTCAGGACCTCATGGATCCTTTTTAAACGTTCTTCTACATATAAATGACCTTATCTGTAACAGGTACAGGGTTCAGATAAATATAAAGTGGTATGTAAAAACTGAAAATCTCTGTTTTCGTATGAATTATGTACTCTTAATGTAATATTCTTTTTATACATTTGTCATTAAAAGGATTAGTTCTATAATTTCTGAAATGGTCTTCACACATGAACTTTTTTCTTTTTATGTTTTAAATTTTTATTTTTGAATTTTACAATTTTCCCCAAATCTCAATTCCCTTCCCCACCCCCACAGAAGGAAGTCTGTTAGTCTTTACATTGTTTCCATGGTATACATTGATCTAAGTTGAATGTGCTGAGAGATATCATATCCTTAAGAAAAATAAAATAAAATATGAGATAGCAAAATTACATAATAAGATAACAAATTTTTTTTTAAATTAAAGGTAATAGTCATTGGTCTTTGTTCAAACTCCACAATTCTTTCTCTGGATACAGATGGTGTTCTCCATCACAGTTACCCTAAAATTGTCCCTGATTGTTGCACTGACAGAATGAAAAAGTCCTTTAAGATTGATCATCCACTCCATGTTTCAGCACGTGAACTTTAGTTCCTTAACTGGAAAATTTTACAAGCAACTTGAAGCCAGGGAGGTAGACTTACTAGGAAGAATACCTCTCCCAGAATCAATCTGGATATGAGGCCTATGCCAGGATCCAAGAATTCAGAATCCAAGAAAAAATGTTTCAAAGAACCAAACAAGTTACATGGGACAGATAAGGCCCAAGATAATTAAAGGGACATTTGAAATAGGTTATCAGGAACAGGCTAAATCAATTTTACTTTACTCAGTTTTGGTCATCATACTTAAGTTACTCATGTTTTACTGTTTTCCAATATTCATGTCTTTCTACATAAATGTACATATAAGTTCAGTTGAAAATATACCCAGGCAGAGACAGATAGAATTTAAAACTGAATGATCAAGAAAGAGGTATTGCAGACCTGTCTATGAGCAAATTGGAGGGAAATGTGGGAATTTTTTATTTCCTTTTGTTCCTCCTGCATCTTTTGATTAATATCAACTTTATATTCCCTAAACCTGCACCAGAGAATATAAAAATGTTCTTAAGGGCTTCAAGCATTCATTAGATAAGAAATCAGAGGCAGAATCTCTACTGTCTCTGACTTCTTGGTAACAGGTAAATCCTCCTTGATCAGTGTAGTTGGGAATCCTTTAAATGTAGTTTGATCTGAAACCTGACTTAGTTTACCTAAAGTGTTTGTTCTATGAAGCTTGTTTCCTTAGGGATGTATTCTCATCCATGATGACTCCATTTAACTAAGTTAATTCAACTTTTCTGACACTGAAGGAAGTATGCTATATCATGAATCTGCCTTCCCTTTAATTTTTATGGCCCAAGAGGAATGCATAAAATTATATCTCCACTCCTAGTGTTCATATGGACTATTTGTACCTGACCTGTGGTAAAACCTTCCCAGTTAGAGCTCATACTGGTCTGATTGGTAACAGTCAGACACAATGTACCTTGACCCTGAGTGATGCCATTTTGGTCCTCTTTGAGCACAAAGGAAAACAGACAACCAACCAATAATATTACAATATGGAAGTGAATCATAGGTCTGTCAGTCTAGCATGATTTTTCCTATTAAAAACTTTGCCTGAATCCTCATGATCATTCAGGTTTTCTCTGAGACCTGAACCTCTACATGAACATATATGCTCTACTTGAGCATAATCATAAAACCCTGGGATTTACCCCATACTTTCTACATTGTAGTAAATACATATTTGGCAGAAGTCAGCCACTATGTGAAGTGAGAGAGGAGCCATTTCTCCCAAAATACTACTGTGGTGCCACACAGGGGACATCTATTATGGTATTGCTTTGGCATGAAAGACCAAGAAGGCAGTGATTTAGCTGTGTGCTCTGGATGTGACCATATAGAACCCTCCAAAAAGCTGCAGCTCAAAGTGACCTTGATAATCCTTGAAAAACACAACAGGGAAATGCCCACATACAAGGCCAGCAAGGATCTCCATGAGGACACAGGATTGGCTTCTGACACAAAGTCCCAATCCAGGAAGTCCAGCTAGAAGAATGAGGAAAGGAAAAAGAAAGAAAAACTAAGAGGATTGTCATGACAGAAATGCCAAAGACAACAAACACAGAAGAGAAGAATAACCCCAAATGCCTACAAACAAAGCTTTGGTCACAAGTTGGAGCATAGCTCAGATACAAAATGGATTAAAAATTTTAGAAAAAATAAAAAGTATAAAATATTTCAAGATGATGGTTTTACACACACACACGTAGATAGCTAGCTAGCTAGCTAGCTAGCTAGCTAGCTAGCTAGATAGATAGATAGATAGATAGATATAGGGATATCTGTGTAAAATGTTGAACTTCTGTAGAAGGGAGTAAAACAGTGCAAAATTTAAAAGGTAATAAATAAATTAACTTAAATTTTAAAAATATTAAAAATTATGGTATAACAATTTTTACAACTAGTATTTCTAACAAAGAACTCATTTCTAAAATATATAGAGAACTGAGTCAAATTTTCAAAAGCAAGTCATTCCCCAACTGACAAATGGTCAAAGGATATGCAAAAGTAATTTACAGATGAGGAGATCAAAGTGATCCATAGTCATATGAAAAATTGCTCTAAGTCATTACTGATTAGAGAAACGAAAATTAAAGCATCTCCGAAGTACCACCACACACCTCTCAGACTGGCCAATATAAACAGAAAGGATAATGATCGATGTTGGAAGTGATGTGGGAAATATGGGACACTGATACATTCTTGGTGGAGCTGTGAACTCATCCAACCTTTCTGGAGAGCAGTTTAGAATCATGCCCAAAGGGCAACAAAAATGTGCCTACCCTTTGACCCAGCAATACCACTACTGGATCCAAACCCTGAAGAGATGATGAAAAAGGGTAAAAACATCACTTGTACAAAAATATTCATAGCAGCCCTGTTTGTGGTGGCAAAGAACTGGAAATCAAGTAAATGTCCTTCAACTGGGGAATGACTTAGCAAACTGTGGTATATGTATCTCATGGAATACTAGTGTTCTATTTAGAAACCAAGAGACTTGGGCATTCAGGGAAGTCTGGAGGGATTTGCATTAACTGATGCTGAGTGAGATGATCAGAACCAAAAAACAAGGTACAACCTAACAGCAATGTGGGGGAGATGATCAATCTTGATGGACTTGTTCATACCAAAAGGGCAACAATCAGGCACAATCTGGCGCTCTCTGCAATGGAGAATACCATCTGTATGCAGAGAAAGAACTGTGGAATTTAAACAATGACCAAAGACTATTATGCTTAATTTAAAAAAACATTATCTTACTATGTAATTTTGCTGTTATACATTGTTTCTTCCTTAAGGATATGATTTCTTTCTCATCACATTCAACGTAGATCAATGTATACCATAGAAACATTGCCTTCTGTGGGGGATGGGGGAGGGAAGTGAGGTTAGGAGGAAAATTGTAAAATTCAAAGTAAATAAATTAAATTTTAAAAAATATTATGGTTTTACAATATGTTTTTTAGCTGTGTTAAATGGTAGCCTTCCCTAAGTGTGGGGTGGCAAAGAAGACAGCTTGAAACGTAACAAAAAATAAATTTTAAATTTTAAAAACTAAATGAGAAAGGTGGCTAGGTGGCACTGTGGATAGAGCAACAGTCCTAGAGTCAGGGGGACCTGAGTTCAAACCCAGCCTTAGACAGCCCATAATTGCCTAGTTGTGTAACCTTGGGCAAGTCTCTTAATCTCATTGCCTTGAATACATTTTGGGGAGGGTGGGTTGCATAATGGATAGAGCACCAATCTTAGAGTCAGGGGGACCTGAGTTTAAATCGAGCCTCAGACACTTAATTATTGCCTAGCTGTGTGACCTTGGGCAAGTCTCAACCTCATTGCCTTGAATAAATATTGGGGTGGTGAGGGGGTAAAGTGTACAGAGTGCCAGTCCTAGCTTCAGGAGGACCTGAGTTCAAAGCCTACATCAGACACTTACTAATGACCCAACTCTTGTGGCCTTGGGCAAGCCACTTAACTCCACTGTGTTGCAAAAAAGGAGAAAGATTTCAAGATCTCTCCCCTTCTCCCCCTTGCTTAAAGTGTGGTGTTTGGACTCCTGTTAAGAGGGAGCTACAGGATCTCTTATATATTTTTTTCTCCTTAAGGATATGATTTCTCCCTCCACACATTTAATTTCCCTCATTGTATATAGCATGGAAACATTGTAAAGTCTCTCAGGATGCCTTCTGTGCTGGGTGGGGGGAGGGAAGCGAGATTAGGGGAAAAATTGAAAAATTCAAACTAATTAGAATCTTTCTCTAAATAAAAGGAGCTTCACATATACTGCTTAGGATTGAAAAATTTGGGTTATTGGGATCTGTGACGATTATGTGTTATCATTAAAAGCATATATAATTATAATTATGTAAACAATTCATTACCTCCCTCTGTGAAAGCTCCCAAAGGCTTCTTTGCAGAGGAGTTCAAATCTGACCTCAGACACTTGACACTTACTAGCTGTGTGCCCTTGGGCAAGACACTTAACCCTGCTTACCATGAATCCAGAGTCATCTCTGGTCATCCTGATTCCTATCTGGCCACTGGACACAGAGGACTCTGCAGGACAAAGGGAGACTGGTGACATACCACAGCACCCCCTCACTCAAATCCAATTTACATGTTTATCATGGCATCATTTTCCTGCTATCATGTCCTCTTTCAAGATGTAGGACAAATAAATCTGAACTTTATTTGATTTGAAATTTATTAGTCATGTGACCTCCACCCCCACCCCAGCAAGTAACCTTGCTATCTCTTTACCGCAGTTTACTGACTGGTAAGGGCAGTTGTGAGGATCACAGTGGCTGGTATCAAGGAAGTGCCAGATGAACATTTATTATTTTTAATATTTCTTTTATTGGATGTCATTGCTTCACACTTGATACATGTTTTCAGATGTGATCAAAGTGCACTTTCAGTGGTGATGAGATTTTCTGTGTAATACAATAATTTGGAAATCTATTCATCTCAATTGAGGCCACCTCAGGTGGAAATAATTTCAATTGGTAATGGATTTTGTTTCTAGTATATGAAATTGTTTATGGAGTTGTTATGTTACTAAATTGTCTCATATTGGGAGATTTGGAAATTTTGGTAAAATTTGCATCAGTGATGTTGTTAAGATTAAAGAATTGGACTGGGAAAAGAAGGTACAAAAGAGTTAGAAGGGGCAACTGGGTGGGATAGTGGATAGAGCACTGAACCTGGAGGCAGGAGGACCTGAGTTCAAATTTGACCTCAGATACTCAATAATTATCTAGCTGTGTGACCCTGGACAAGTCCCTTGCCTTGACCCCCCCATAAGAAAAAGCTGTTAGATCACTTTATTAGTCCTACTGACCATATGCTATAACATTCTAAATCAACTGTAATTTAAAAACTCACAACTTTGACTTTTGTCTACAATTAAAGAGGAAGTTGCACCTAAAATTATTGGGCTACCAGTTACAGAAAATTATGAGATTGTTCAGTTATTAGGAGGTTTTGCTACAATAGTAATACTTATCAAGTATTCATATAGATATTTTTAAATAAGGAAAATGGATAATTGTTCAATATGTGGGGAAAAGGGACAATGGAAAGACTAAAACCTCTACTGAAATCTTACGAGGATTCTTGAAACCATCTAGTCATAAATTCTTATTAATACTATGAAATGAAAAAAAAAAAGAAAAGAATGTGGAGATTTACAGAAATTGGCCAGTGCTGCTTCTGTAGGGAGTGAAGTGAATTCTAGCATATTGCCTATCTATATGGAATTCCAGAATGTAATTATTTTCTTGATTTCTTAAGATATATTTTACAACCAGGTTGAATGTATAAGTCTAGGATAAAACAAAGGAAGAAAGGAATATTGAGCACATTTTTAAAGGCCTGGTAAACATTATTATGATAAAGCTATTTTAGATGGGTATTTTCTGGAGCATTGTTCCATTTAGGAAAATCTCCTGCCCATTGACTGGGTGGGGGGGCCATTGGCTTTTGATTAAAATTAATTTTGTTTTTAAGTTACTTGTGATTTGTTACTTTATGATACTTAAAGATAGTTTTTTGATTTAAATTACTTTATTTTGTGATAAAAAAATACAGCTTATACGAACATAGTTTTGAGAAATTTCAATTTTAAAGATTTATCTTTGCTTTAAGTTTCAATAAGAGAACGGTATGTGTCAGTTTAGAGGTTTCCAATTAATTTACTTCATGAAAGTTTAGTGAAAAGTATCCTTCGCAACAGCATGAGTTGTTCTTCAGAAAGAGAAATGCTTTTAGAAAAAAAATCTTTTGGGTACATATTTAAGCCAAGGTCTATTCTGTGATTTTTAAAAGATAAATTTTCGTCAAAAGCTAATGTATTGTAGCCATTGACTGGTATGGATATCAGTTGCATTCAAACCTACTGTAATTAGTGAGACTTTGCTGTTTTAGTTGAGAAATCATTTTTGGGAGACCCTGAGTATTCTTTTTGAAACTTCATTGTGTCCTTGAACTGACTTCAAATGGGTGCTTTAGGAAAAACCATCTACAGTCAACAGGTCAATGGAAGAGACATCTGAGATCTAAAAGTAGTGAAAATCTGTCCTTGAGAATAAGGTAGGAATGTTATTTTGGTAAAACTAAGATTAGGCTCTTCTGGATTTTTTTTATATTTGTTATCTGGATTTTATTTTGTTTTATTGTTTTTTTGAATTTTACAATTTTTCCCCCAATCTCATTTCCTTCCCCCCAACCCTCCACAGAAGCAATCTCTTATAGTCTTTACATTATTTCCATGCTATGCATGACTCAAAATTGAAGGTGTTGAGAGAGAAATCAAAACTTTAAGGAAAAAATAAAATATAAGAGTAAAATTACAGAAGATACCCTTTTTAAAATAAAAGCTAAGAGGGGTGGCTAGGCGGCACAGGGGATAGAGCATGGAACCTGGTGTCAGGGAGCATGAGTTCAAATCTAACCTCAGACATGTAATAATGGCCTAGCTGTGTGGCCCAAAGGGTAGGTACATTTTTATTGACCTTTGGGCATAATTCCAAATTTCTCTCCAGAAAGGTCAGATCAGTTCACAGCTCCACCAACAATGTATTAGTGTCCCAGATTTCCCACATCCCTTCCAACATTGATCATTGTCCTTTCTGGTCATATTGGCCAGTCTGAGAGGTGTAAGGTGGTACCTCAGAGATACTTTAATTTGCATTTCTCCAATCAGTAATGATTTAGAGCAATTTTTCATCTGAACTTAGATCGCTTTGATTTCCTCATTTTTAAATTCCCTCTGCATATGCTTTCACCATTTATCAATTGGAGAATGGCTTGTTTTTTAGAAATTTGACTCAGAGGGGCAGCTAGGTGGCGTAGTGGATAAAGCACCGGCCCTGAAGTCAGGAGTACCTGGGTTCAAATCCAGTCTCAGTCAGGTAATAATTACCTAGCTAGGTGGCCTTGGGAAAGCCACTTAACCCCTGTTTGCCTTGCAAAACCCTAAAAAAAATTCACTCAGTTCTTTCTAAGTTTTAGATATGAGTGCTTTGTCAATAATACTAGTTGTTAAAATTATTTCCCAATTTGCTACAGATTAGGTTCTCCTTAATTCATTTCCCCATACAAGAAATCTGTCCACCAATTTTCACAGGATAGGCTACTTATACTGGTGTGGGCTGCAGGGATCAGTTTGGATGCGATTATAAACCATGACCCCACTTCTAACTGTCATATAAGATTTCTCTTATCAGGATAGGCAAACAATGGAAGTTGTTAGTGTACTAATGGATCTATTAGTTATTAGATGACTATTAAAGTATCTGAATTACAGTAACAAGTGAGTTACAAGTCCCAAAGATGCTGTTATTTTGAGCTGAATTTTATTAATTTCATGGCCTGAGCAAGATTTAATTCAGTGCTTAACTTGACACAATTCCTGAAATAACTTATTCCTTTATAATGATATGAGAATAATAAGAAGAAGGTGATGATGATGTTTGTCCTTCATACTTTTGGGGGGGGTTTTTTTAGATTTTTGCAAGGCAAACAGGGGTTAAGTGGCTTGCCCAAAGCCACACAGCTAGGTAATTATTAAGTGTCTGAGACTGGATTTGAACCCAGGTACTCCTGACTCCAGGGCCGGTGCTTTATCCACTCTGCCACCTAGCTGCCCCTTGTCCTTCACTCTTGAAGAAGACCATGATATCAGAGAGGTGATGCCATGACAAGTACATGAATGGAATTGAGTGAGGGGGTACTGAGCTAAGTCACTAGTCTCACTTTCTCCTTTAGGACCATCTGGATAAAGTGGCCACATATGGAACAGGAACATGGAAGATGGCCCTGGATGAGAGGTAAACAAGGTTAGGTGGCTTGCCCAAGGTAGCATAGTTAGTAAGTTTCAAGGGTCTGAGGCCAAATTCAAACTCTTGTCCTCCTGACTTCAAGGTCAGTGCTCTATTCACTGTGCCACCCAGCTGCTCTTCAGGAAAAAAGAAAGCACTAGATCAGATTAATAATTGCTAATGGTAACATTTTAATTTCCCAAGCTTAGCTGCCAATTAGACAAAGATAGAGAAGCCAAGATGTTAATCTTTCAACAAGTGAGGCTAAAGCCAGGAATCTTTTAAGTTTCTTTAGGGTAGAGTAATAACTTTTGAGCTCTTTTGTAAGAGATGGAGTCCATTATTAAAAACAAACTGGATAATTTTGATTACATTAAATTAAAAAGCTTTTGCACAAAAAACCCCACTGTCACCAAGATCAAAAAAATGTAGTAAATTGGGCAACAGTTTTTACAACTTGTGTTTCTGAAAAAGGACTCATTTTTACAAAATTTTAAAATACATAGAAAACTAAGTCAAATTTATAAAAAAACAAGCCATTCCCCAGTCGATACATGGTCAAAGGATATGCAAAATCAATTTGCTGATGAGGAACTCAAAGTTATCCATGGTCATATGAAAAATTAATTTAAATCATTACTGATTAGAGAAATGCAAATTAAAGCATCTCTGACATACCACCTCATACCTATCAGACTGGCCCATATGACCAGAAAGGACAATGATCAATGTTGCAAGGGATGTGGGAAATCTAGGACACTAATACACTGTTGGTGGAGCTGCGAACTCATTCAACCATTCTGGAGAACTATCTGGAATTATACCCAAAGGGTAATAAAAATATGCATACCCTCTACCTTTTGACCCAGCAATAGCACTACTAGGGCTATACTGTTCTGAATATCACCTCCAGATCAGAGGGCTGCATCGGATGATGTCCCAAGAACCAGCTATAAGGTATGAGACTTGTGAGCTTTAAATGGACAGTTTTATTTCATCATTTGTTTTTCCCCCGCCTGCTTTTTATCTGCAAGGTCGACTTAGTAGAAAGGACTGACACGCTACCCCAATTCCAGGGACCTCTTTCCCTTTTCTCTTCTCATTGTTTCCTTTCATATGTCCCATAGTTAAGACACCTTTGATGACTTGATTTTCATATCGGTTAGTGATTCGTGAAGGAGACTTTTGTCTCCCAGTAGAACCAGATGGGAGGAGGTTGTGAGAGAAATGCTGATTTTTCTCTTGGGTCAAAATCTAGGGGTTGCATTGAGAAAAAATGTTTTGCCCCTTTTCTACTACTGTAGAATCTGAGCCAAAGACTTGCCCAGCCCCAGATCTAATCCGAAAATAGGAGAAAGTCAACAATTTCAGTAAGAGGCAGGTTCCTGCTCTTTGTGTTTACTCATGTCTAGGAAAGTGCAGGTTCCCCTTTTGTCAGACAGGTGATATGGAAATTGCTAAGTTCTTTGACCTAGGCATGAGTGATCCAATCCACATATCCCCAATACCCTCATTTTAATGTTGCCCACATCCCATTAGAATATTTCCCCTTATTACTTGTGGACCAACTAGAGTTGATTGCAACCCTCAGGAACACCTAGTCTTCCAAGGGCCTATATACTGTGAGTTCACTGCCATGTGGGATCTGTGGCAATTGAGAGGGACACTGACCCCTTTTGATTAATAGACATGCTCCCTAAAATGATTATATTACCCATAAACTCTGTCCTTCCAACTTGTTAAAAGCCATAGTTTCCATCAAACCATGCTGGAACTTTCTTTCTCTTTCTTTCTTTCTTTCTTTCTTTCTTTCTTTCTTTCTTTCTTTCTTTCTTTCCTTCTTTCTTTCTTTCTTTCTTTCTTTCTTCCTTTCTTTCTATTTTATTTTCCTAAATACATGTTATACAAATTTTTCCAGCATTGATCAATATGCATATGTTAATTTTTAAGTTATAAAATTTCCTCTCACCCTCCCTTCCCATCCCCATCCCCTCAGCAGTCACGTTAACATTGTTCCTACATATTTTTCATAAACATGGTTGCAGATTAGTCATTTTTGCAATGAGGAATTAGGAGTAAGGGAAAGAGATATATAAGAGATAATTTTTATAAAGTGTTCATCAGATTCTGAAGGAGTTTGTTTTGGTTTATTTTTGATTTGTTTTTCTTCCTCTGGATGGGAATAGCATTGTCCATAGCAGGTCTCCTAGGTCTCTCAACTGCTGAGAGGAGCTGCATCCATCAAGGTTGATCATCTCACCATGTTGTTAATGTATCCATTGTACTCTTGGTTCTGCCCTGTGTCTCAGCAACAGATTCTTTAACTCATTCCATGCTTCCCTAGAGTTCTACCATTTATGGTTTCTCATAGAGCAATAGTATTTCACAGTATTTGTGTATCTTACCTTATTTAGCCATTTCCCAGTTGATGGGGATCCCTTCAATTTCCAATAATTTGCCACTACAAAAAGAACTGCTATGAATATTTTGGAGCATGTAGGACTGTTCCCATTTTTTATGCTTTCTTCTGGATATAGACCTAGAATTGGAATTGCTGGGTCAAAGGGTATGAACAGTTTTATTGCTCTTTGAGCATAGTTCCATATTGCTCTCCAGAAACACAACTCCACCAGCAATGCATCAATGTTCCAGTCCTCCCACAACCTCTCCAACATTGATCATTTCCCCTTTCTGTCATCTTAGCCAATCAGATAGGTGTGAGGTGATACCCCTAGTTGTTTTAATCTGTGTTTCTCTAATCAGTAATATTCTGGAACATTTTTCCGTATGGTTCCATAGAGCTTTAATTTATTCATTTGAAAACTGTTCATATCCTTTTACCATTTATCAATTGGGGAATGACTTGAAACCTTATAAATTTGATGCAAGTCTCTATATATTTTAGAAATGAGTCCTTTATCAAAACTTTTGGTTGTGAAGATTGTTTCCCAGCTTTCTGCTTTCCTTCTGTATTTGGCAGCATTGGTTTCATTAATGCAAGCATGTTTAAATTTATTATAGACAAAATCATTAATTTTGTAGTTTATGATGTACTCTTTCTTTTTTGGGCAAAATTTGGTCCCTTTTCCATAGATCTGATACACAGATATTTCTTGGTCTATTAATTTATCTATGGTGTCACCCTTTATGCCTAAATCATGTACCCATGTTGACCTTATTTTGTTATAGGGTGTGCGATGTGGATCTATGCCTAGTTTTGTCTTACTATTTTCTAGTTTTTCTAAAAATTTTTGTCAGATAGAGAGTTCTTTTGCTAGAAGCTGATGTCTTTGGGTTTGTCAAACAGTAGATTGCTGTAGTCATTAACTGTAGTTTCTTTTGAAACTATCCCAAGCCACTGATCCATTACTCTATTTCTTAACCAGTGCCAGACAGTTTTGATGACTGCCGCTTTATGGTATAGTTTTAGATGTGGTAGAGCTAGGCCACCTGCCTTTATATTTTTTTTTCATCAGTTCCCTTGCTATTCTTGACCTTTTGTTGTACCAGATGAATTTTGTTATTCTTTTTCCTACCTCAGTAAAATAGTTACTTGGTAGTGTGATTGCTATGGCACTGAATAAGTAATTTAATTTGGGTAGAATTGTCATTTTTATTAGATTAACTCTGCCTAGCTGTGAACAATTGACATCTTTCCAACTATTTAGATCTGACAATATTTGGGTGAGAAGTGCTTTATAATTGTCTTCATAAGGTTTCTGAGTCATGCAGGAAGTTTAGAGGAAAACAGACAAGTCTGCCTTAAGGTCCAAGGAGACACAAGACAATATTTGAGAATTGCTTAGTTCAGTGTGGACACATTGTACACTCATAATGAATGCTTATTCCCTTCCCCGTGCTGTCCAGGCCTTGTGATCTCAGAGACTGATGCTATTCATTGTCCCCAGGGGTGAGGTGTACAGGAGTCTCCGGTCAGACTGACTTTGGCCATCTTCCCATGATCATCTCCAGGTGAGCATTCAGGTCTGAGACCCTCCAGCATCACCCTCCTTCCAACTCTCTCCCTGAGGAAGTCTCATTTGATCTGCCATCTGTGAGTACCTTCCCTTTGCCTCCTATTCTGCACTGGACCCGTCTCTGGGAGGCTCTTCCTCCCAGATGGACCAGGACCATTCCCTGTAGACCTAAGCTCTTCAGAGGTATTTCTTTCCACAGTGAGGTAATATTTCTAAAGTCTTTTGTCCAGCACCTGCCCATAGAAGACCCATAATAAATATCTTCTTCCTCACCTTGCTCATTCTCTCCAGACCTGAGCTCCCAAGGGGCATCTCCTCACAGTGACTGAGGTTGACCATTTCAGGTTAAGCATCCCAAAAGTTTCAACAGTCTGAATATGCACATGAGGAAAAATAAAGGAAACCCCAAAATGCAGAACCATATATAAAAGTTGTTAAAAGTATCTTTACTGAGCCAGTCTCTAACTGCTGAAATAGAAAAGGCCAGAGACAGAGTGCCAGGAATCAAGTAGGAGCTTAATTAATTACTTTCATTGAAAGGCACAAATTTGCAAATCAGAATTTCTCTCCATCTTGCTCCAGTAAAAGCAGAGATGATACATGTGATCATTAAGGGTGCAGAGGAGAAGGTAGATCACAGAACTATTATTTGTGGGACTTGAGTGAACTTGCCAGGACAAACCCACCAGTGAAGGACAAGACAACACTTAACGGCACCTGTGAGCCTCCAAGTAGGATAAGACAGGTGTCCAAGTCTTGTAGCAATGCTAAAGTTGATTTTATAGTCTTGGGGGGTTACTTTTTATTTTTCCTGGACCCAGAACAGGTTACACATTTTTCTGATTCACTTCATTTAACACAGGCAGAAGAGGGCAGTCTTAATTCTCTTTCCGTAATTTTTTAATGGGGTCTTTCTGATGTAGCTAGTTTTCCACTTCAAAATGTAGTGACATCGTCTTTGTGGACTCACCCAAATGAAGTCAGATCTAAATAATTGGAAAAATGTCAGTTGCTCATGGCTAGGTAGACTTAATCTAATCAAGATGACAATTCTACCCAAATTAAATGACTTATTCAGTGCCATTCCAATCAAACTAGCAAATTACTGTTTTACTGAGTTAGGGGGAAAAAAGTAACAAAATTCATCTGGCGCAACAAAAGGTCATGAATAGCAAGGGAACTGATAAAAAAAATGTAAAGGAAGGTGGCCTAGCTCTACCAAATCTAAAACTATTCTGTGAAGCAGCAGGTATCAAAACTGCCTGGCACTGTTTAAGAAGTAGAGTAATGGGGGGCGACTAGGTGGTGCAGTGGATAGAGCATGGGCCCTGGAGTCAGGAGGTCCTGAGTCCAATTTCAGTCTCAGACACTAATTACCTAGCTGTGTGGCCTTGGGCAGGCCACTTAACCCTATTGCCTTGCAAAACAAACCAAAAAACCCCTAAAAAATATAGAGTGCTGGATCAGTGGATTAGCATAGGTTCAAAAGAAACTACAGTAAATGACTACAGCAATCTACTGTTTGCCCAACCCAGAGACATCAGCTTCTAGTGTAAGAACTCACTATCTGACAAAAACTGTTGGAAAAACTGGAAAATAGCAAGGCAAAACTAGGCATAGACCCACACTCACTAGTCTTTCCAACCATATTCTTTCCAACCTTATTGTCTGTCCCTTCATGTTTGCCAAGTTTGCTTTGGGAAAAAAAAATATCTCCTCTTTGATTTTATCTGGCAGTTTCTACTGCCCAAATAAATTTGCCACAACAAAGAAATAAATAAATACAGAGCCCCAGATCAAGGTTTTATTGTACTGATGTACATGTTTGGAGGATAGAAAGCATAATTCTGAAGAAAATGAAGATTTTTAAAGAGGCTCTTTAAAGACAAAATCATGGCATCATTCAATTGTGTACATTCTTTTAGGTTATAAGTTATAAGTTTTTTGATTTTTTTGTTTTTGCAAGGCCATGGGGTTAAGTGGCTTCCCCAAGGCCACACAGGTAAGTAATTAAGTGTCTGAGGCCATGTTGAACTCAGGTACTGCTGCCTCCAGGGCCGGTGCTCTATCCACTGCACCACCTAGCCACCACAGGTTATGACTTTTTAAACAAGAGATTCATAATCCCATAATCCTTCAATGGCAAAGAAGGTGAATAAATTTAGTGAAACAGAATCATAATCTCAATCTTTCCCTAAAGTAAAAACAATCCCATTTAAATAGACTCTTTAGGTAGACTAATTCAAGTCAGAGATTAAATGCTAAATTTTGCCAAAACGTACAATTATAAAGTTACAAGGCTCCATTAATTAAGGGGAAGGGATTTGTGGGTCATAAAGACAGCCCCGGGGGGATTCTTCCTCCAACAAAGTTTTTAAGGTTTTTAAGAGGTTTTTAAGACATTGTATTCTCTTCTTCCTCTTAGTTGTTTTTTTATGAATTTTCCTCTCAGAAGTCTTCTACTAACACTCACCATTATGTGAGTTAGGATTTATTCAAATGAGGTTTAGGTTGATATAACTGACCAAAAGCTGTAAGAGGAATGGCCCTGTGCCTTGAATAATAAAAATTAATGAAAAATGTTAAAAAAATGAACATTTCTACCACAGGATCCTAGAAGGAGTTGGAGAGGATCCCTTCTTTTCCTATTTATGCAAACAGTTATTTGCTTTTGAATAAATGGTTCTTTGAATGTTGGTATAATTCATTGGTAAATCAATCTTGTCTTATGTTTTTGTCCTCATTGGGGTTAGTGAAATTTTCTATTTCTCTTTCTTTTTGGCAGCAGTGTGGCCACAGACAAGTCCCTTCAACTCTCAGACCCTTAGTCACAGCTGTAAAATGAGGAAAGCCACAATGATGCCCCCTACTTCCTGAGGTTGTGGTGGGGAAAGGCTGTCACATGTCATAGACTCTTCCAGAAAGGGGGGTGAATTGCTTAACTGGAAGTGGAGTGGTGCATCCTGAATCAGGGAGCCCTGGGTTCCCTTCTGGCCTCTGACCCATCCAGGTTCTGTGGCCTTGAGCTGATCCCTTAACCTATATGTGTTTCAGGTAACCCTCCAAGCCTCTCTTGGGCACAGGACAGGTGCTGATCCTCTGCCTGGGTGGCAAGCATTTTCCAAATACACGTTGCTACCTTGATGAATGAAACCATCACGTGAGTATAAAATCCCAGCAAACCCTCTTGGATGTAGGAGGAGATGGGAGACATTTTTCTGTTAGAACTGGGAATTCCTGGAGACACAGAGGCTGTCCAGCTGAGCAAGCTTGAGCAATGCCCTCCCACCTCAGAGCCTCAGTTTCCCCAGGTGTGAGTTGGGTTTGGGGCCCTTCTTTGAGATTTGAGGTTTCTCTCCCTCCTCCTTCCATGTTCAGAAAGTCTGAGGCTGCCTCTCCAGTGCTGGTCTGTGAAGGCTAGAGCTGTAGGAGAGAGAGGCATGTTGGCAGCCCTCCCAGGCCACTGCCCCAGCCCAGTTGTTACTACAACCTGCCCTGCATCCCTCCATGTGCCAGGCAGTCCTCAGTTCCCTGCCAGCTTCTGGGCCCCACTGGTGGGTCATTGAAGAGTGAGCCCCAGAAGGTTTGCTTGGCCATGGCTGGAGGAGGAGGAGAGGAACTAAGGAACTAGAGGATAGACCGACACCCTGAGCTCAGTCAGCCATCCCAGGCCTCCCTGTCTCTGAGTTGCCCATGTTGGTCTGCCAGACAGGCCCTAGAGCTGGTTTCTGGAGTACCTCCTGACTGTTTTGTCTAGGATGTCTATCCTATAGTCTTCCTCTCCCTGAACCCCCCAGTTTCCTAGGACTGAAACATTTGTTCATGAAGACACCTACTTTTTTAAATTGATGTTGCAATGTTCAGTCAGTTGCTTTCATTCCACCAGGAAGTCATCTCAGCAACTTGAGGCTTTTTTCCCCCTGAGCCCATCAAGTCTCTAAGAGTTTCAGAGGCTTTCAAGGGAATACTGGCTTTCCTTGCATGGACTGGGAGAGGGTGGAGGAGGGAGTGTTTTAGGGTATGGCTCTCTCCACACTTGCATCTGCATGAAGATTGCACCCAAGGGATCTGGTGGGGCCACCGGAATACAATGTGGAGAGAGCCAAGAGCTGGGGACACGGACAGGAGGGTGATGAGGCTGATGAGCCACCAAAGGAGGTTGAGAAGGATGGGCAGGAAGAGAACCAAAAGAGCCCAGGGTCAGAGTAAAGCCAGAGAGGGGAGTGGCAAGACGCAGATTGAGGTCAGGAGAGTCCACTGCTGTACAGAATTCATAAGGCCTTATGAGCTGGTGGTAAGGACACCTGCAGTTGGCAACTGGGAAGAGGCTATTTTCTGTGGACAAAGGCCAGAAGTCAAGCTGGTGGGGGGAGGAGTTTGGGTAAAGACTGGCTGGGTCGGGTAATGAGTAGACTGAGTCCACATGAACCTATCTGGCATGAGAGGTGGTCCATGAGGAGGAAGCCCTTGGATGAGACCCCTTTAGCAACTGTGGGAGGACTCAGGCTGCTGGGAGCTTCCACTTGTCTACACCACTCTAAAGAAAACACCCCTGTGTTCTCAATACATACTTTCCACCCTGAGATATAAACTGTGGCCATGTCTGTGAACCCTGTGGAAAAGAAATGCCACCTCTGACCCAAACCACTGCTGGCCTTTATGACTCACGAAATGACCTCCATCTTGAAGGCACAGTCCAGGAACTTCCTTTCTTTTGGGGGTGAATTGGACAGAAGAGGGAGAAGTCATTTGCTTGGTATATATAACCAGTCCACACATAGAGAATGCCTGCTCTGTCCCCAGCAGTTCACTAAATGAAGGAGTCCCCAAAAAGCCAAGACAGTTCCTGCCCTCAAGGAGCTTGAGGCTCAGTGGGGGATGGACTTGCAAAGTACCTGTGCAACTGTGAATTCAGCATGGTGGGGGTGGGCTGGTAGGTAGGAAGAAAGTATTGGAATCCTGAGGGTCCTGCAGAAAGTGTGATATCCTCAGGGATTGGAAGGGAGAGGGGAAGGGCCTCCTGCCAGGCAGGCAAGGGGGAAAGCTTCCTCCAGTAGCAGGATCTGTTGGGGCACATGGCTGATGAGCTGTGTGCAGGGGAGGCAATGGTTGGATAGGTAAAGGGGATGCTGTAGTCATCAAATATCTGGAGCTGAGGGAGTGTGGGGGCCTAGAGGTTTTAGGGTAGAATCCAGTCTGTGGCAGACGGAGATCACATGGACAGGTAAGTGGGAGATGGCCTGGAGGAGACAGAGACATCTGGCAGGTAGATCTCACCCCATACCCCCTCTCTGAGGTCTAAAGTATAGGTGAGGGGAACCAACAGGGGAGAGCAGTGACTGAGGATGGGAGGTGGCATCTCCAAGTGAAAATCCACCATGCTAGGCCACAAAATGGATTTAGGAAGTGAGTGTGGAGGTGAGTGGGATGGCAGCTAGCTAGTATTTGAGTTGGGGGTGACTGGGAAGATGGTGGGGGTAGTAACTTGGGCTGGACTTCCATATGGGACCTGTCCAGTTATGGCTGTTTAGGGAACTGTCTTGCTTAAGTTGGCCAGAGATAGTTGAAGCTGTGGGCCTAGAGGTTGGTGAAGAGTTTAGGGTTGGGTGAGGGGGGCAGGGAGGCAGAGGAGGACAGAAGCTTGGGGGTCTGGATGGCTCCAAAGGTAGGAGGAGGCCTGATGGATGAGCTGGCCAAGAAGACTGAAAAGGGAGGTGGGACATCAGGGGGGCACCCCAGTTTAGAAGATGGGCTGGGTATCTTGGGGATCCCCACACCTCTCCCTTCTCACTGTAAAGGTTTCTGCCAACACAGAGCTTGTGTTAGTGGCCCTTGGGGAGGGCACCCTTTTAGGTCTTTTGGTAAGTGCCCTCCCAAGAGGACTAGGACCAGAAGGGAGTTGGTCTTACCAAGAAAGAGGATAAAACCTAGCCCTTTCTTTGGAACTGCTGAGAGCTGGACGTTTCTTACTCTGTCCAAACAAAGCCCCTCTGCTGGCCCTGAGGAAGTTGAGCGCTCAACTTCCTCACTGCCGAAGCCTAGGAAGGCAGGCCAGTTCTAAAATGTGTGTTGCCCTCGGGTAGGTGTGTGGAATTGGGGGAGAGTAATTGTCAGCTGATGGATGCGCTTGAATATACACACGGTCTACCAACCGGAGACAAGGGAGACTTGGTCTCCCTCCTGGGGTCTCCAGCCCAAATGAAGTGGTGTCCATTCAAAAATCCGCTTGATTTTTCATCATTTCAAGCCAGGAAACTAAGGTCCACCTTCTCCCCACAAGGCATCGATGCATGTCCACCAGTGGAAACATTTCAGCAGTCAACTTGTCTGGGGCCTCAACAGAGCACAAGAGACTCCACCTGACCAAAGGGGTCTCTAGGCTCTGGTTTCTGCCCCCTTTTCCACCCTCCATGGTTAGCAGCTTGGTGTAGGCCCTCCTAACTGCAGCGGAATGATTCCGGTCCCCTGCCACAATATAACCAAAAAACGTTCATGCCCGGAAACAGACGTGCCCCTCTAACTCCCCGACTCCGCCAAATCTGGTAGCTCCCTGTTGCCTCCGGGGCCAAAGACCGCCCCTCCCCAAGCATCCTGTCATTCAGACTAAAAATTGCGCTTCTCTCTCCTTCTACAACTTTATGGCTTCCAGCTCAGTCCCCCCCCCCCCGCCTGGAATGTACTCTCTCCTCCGTTTGGGGGTGCCCTCCTCCCCGCAGACTTCTCTGGGCCTCATTCGCCCTCTCTCGCCCACAGTCCTTCACTCCCATATCTTCTCCTTCCTGACCATCTCCCTGGGCACGTCTCGCTCATTGTGCTTGCACCGGGTTTGGTGGTTCCCAAACTCCACTTCACCACTCGGTTTCCCCTTTCCTCCTGTTTGTGCTGACTAGAGATCTGGTTAACCAGTCTCTCCGGTTAGAAAGGAAGCCCCTTGCGGGGACTCTGCTCTCAACCCTACCTTTTCTTTGATTGGCTGCTTGGCTGAGGTAAAATGGGGACGAAAGCTTGGGTTCTGAACTGGTCCCAGTCATCCTTTTCCCTTCCTTGTGGCTAGGTCCTGCCTTCTAGCTAAGTGGCCCTGGAAGAAGGTGCTCGAATCCCGAGGCTCCCTGCAGAAACTGGGATTTCCTCAGGGGATAGGAGGGAAGGTCTCCTGCCAGACACAGAGAGGGACAGCGTCCTCCAGTGGCAGGGTCTAGGGACCACACGAAGAGCTAGGTGTAAGGAGGAAAGGGCTATGGTGGGAAGGCAGCCGGAGTATCTTATACAGAATGTTGGAGGCAATCAAGATCATCTGTAGCTAAGGGAGGGGGGCGCCTGGAAGGAGCAGCTGACTAGATAGGATCCGATGCACGGGACAGGAAGACCAAGTGCACAGGAAGATAGCCCGGAGGAGGAAGTGAAATCTGGCCGGTGCAAGCCATCCTTCGCAAAGGGAGGTGGGCCCGAGTTCAGAAGATTGGCTATCTTTGGGGCAGAGTTGGGAGTCTGCACACCTCTCCCTTCTCACCCCAAAAGCTGCTGCTGGCACACAGCTTGTCAGCAGCCCTTGGTGAGGCCATCTATTTAGGTCTTTTGGTAAGTGCCCTCCCAAGAGGACAAGGACCAGGAAAGAGTTGGTCTTACCGGAGGAAAAAGGGAGGTGGGACACCTGCGAGTGGCATACCCAGGGATTGAAGACAAGTTCAGAACCTTCGTGCAGATTTGGGGGTACACACATCCCTTCCCTCATGCCAAAAGCGCAGAACTTGTTAGATACCCTTGGTGAGGGCACCAGGTAATTAGGACAAGAAGAGAGTTGGTTTTAGCAGGAAAAAGGGGGGAGGGGGGACCACCCTTGAAAGCAACGGCCTCTCCGCTGCCCTGAGCAGTTTGTCTCAACTTCTCCAGAACACACACGTAAGAAGAGACCTGACAGGTTTTAGCTACCAATCCTAAAACTGCCGACTAGCCGAGGTCTGTGAGGATAAGTCAGTACTATTTTCCTTCTGATCATAGTGCTTTAAGCTTTATTATTCCTTCCCATCCCCACCCCCAAAGAAGCATAAAATATAGACTATGAGAAAAATAACTTTAGTTTCCACAAAAGAATTTGAGTGATGAGCAAGGGGAGAAGGATGTTCAAGGTCACTCAGATAAGAAGACTCAAGAGTAAGATTCAAGGAAAGTCTAGAAACATTCTAGTGTGGAGATAAATAATGAAGGTCATGGCTGCATAAGTTTCTGAATATTATCCAATACATCCCTAGGGTGGAAACTAGGTCATTTAAATGCATATGTGATGTATGACCAGGGAGGGGGAACATATCAAGGGGAAATATGTAATGGGCTTACAGGTAAGATGTGAACACCTTAGTATTCAACCAAGAAGGAGAATGAGCTTGAGTTAGGGTTTAAAAGACTGTTACTCAAATTTGCACATTGTTGGCATTCATTCTTGCCAGATTTTTAATAAAAACTTTTCCCGGCTTTGTCAGTAGTCCGAGTCTAGAATGTTTAGCAGGACACTTGTTTCTTACAACTTGGTACGTTGGCCAGGAAGTGAGATGGCCATCACTGCTGAAGAATCAGGACATGTGTCCCAGTTGATTTCAAGCATCTTGTGAGGATCATCTAGGGGTGCCCCAGATCGTGTTGCAAAGCAACCTGTAACTGCAGCTGTAGTTTAGTTTCAGTTTGAATTTTAGGAGAAATGACCACAAATCATTTCAGTAAAGAAAATGTAAAGTTTCAGTAAAGAAAGCAATAAAATCAACTTATTACAATAAGGTACTACAATCAATCCACATCACTTAAGTAAAAGCAAAGTCCGGATTCATTAAGGGTAGAGAGCCTGGGAAACAGCCCTCTAGAGTCTCCAAGAGATAAAAGTCCTGCTCTCTCTGTCTCTATCTTAGGGGAGACTCCAGCTTCAATCACCTTCCAAACAAAGAAGGCTTTGCTTCAGGTCATATGATGTGCTTTGGGTGTTTTCAGGGTCCCAGAAACTAGTCATCCAGATAACACATCAAGGAAATGTTTATGCTTATGAAGGATGGCCAGTTCTTCCCAAGCCTAATCATTTTCCAACCCTTTTTTCTGTACTCAGGCTCAGACTTGTCAGTTTCAGATCAAATAATGAGCAACTTTTAGTAAGGACACTATGATTTTTTTATATTCCCATACACCTCTCAGAGTCTGTCCCAATCCCAGGGTTTTTGTGGACAACTGAGAGTGCTGTGAATATAGGAAATCAACAGAAAGGGTAAAAAATGGGCATTGTAGCAACAAGCAACACTGTGCATGGATAAAGGTTGGAGGGTACATCCTGTCTGTGACATACTAGAAGTACAAGGAGAATGTGAAATCTGGATCCAAGGTTCTCTCACTTCCTCAAGGGACACAGTCAGAGAAGGAAGAAGTATAAGGGGTCTCTGACAAAAAGACAGAATGGACAATAAGAATTAACTGTGCCAGGAAAGTCAGGGAAAAATAAGGGAAGCCCTGGGGATATTGACATTCCTTTATATTGTCCATTGAGGAGGATGCCAGGAAATTGGGGTAGTACTAACTACACTAGGTAGAAGGATAAAAAGAAAACTCAAAAGGTAGATGTAAGGAGTGGAAAAACCTTGGACAAATTACTGTCACAAGAAGTATTTGACTTGAAACTGGAAGAAAAACAGGAACAAAAAAGCTAAAATCATGATGAGCACAATAGATAAAATAGTTGAGAAGAAAATGAAACCAGTGGCAAGGAGAGAGAGAGACAGAGTGAATGGAAAAGGAGCATGGGATGCTAAGTTCCTTAACATCAAATCCCACTGGGAGCTCTTGATAAAGCCTAAGGTGGGCCTCCAAGAGGAGGAGGCTGTGTTTTTGGTGAATACTGGGACCACCAGGTCTTTGAATTTTAAGCCCAAAGGAGTAATGAGGAATCCTCCTTTGGATAGTTCCTGAGAAAGAATTTTGAGGGTACAGCAATTTGTAGAAGATAGGAGGTAATGTGAAAAAAAGTTTTTGTAGATGTTTTCACACAATTTGACTAAAATCTGAATAGGATGTCTTTCTGTGTCTGTTTGTGTTTGTGTGTGTGTGTGTGTGTGTGTGTGTTGCTGCTGCTGCTGCTTTCTCCCCCCCCCCCCTTCTTGCTTCAAGGGATGGCAGGTCTAATAATGAGCAGTGAAAGAAGTAGGGGGGAAGGGAAATGTTCTCCAGGTTTTTCCATTTCTTCCCCAATGCAGGAGGCTCCCACCCACACACACTCCTCTGTGACTGGGGAATTTTACCTCCCCCTGGTTTTTTCTGTAAAGCAAATTAAGTTTTAAGCTTTCTTTGTAAGTTTGCAGAAAGACTACAGTGGTTCTGCCTGTCCTATCAGAGAAGAGATTGAATAGTACAATTTGATTTGAAATTAAAAGTGCAGGACAAACAAGTTATGGTTACTATGACTATCCTCACTGAGGAGGATGAGAAACAAATAAATCTGGTTGTCTGGGTAAAGGAAGGAGGTGGTGAACTTTGAACTTTTCAGGGGAACAAGGATTAGGAGTGAACAAAAAGCAAACTACAATATACTGAAAAAGAAATAAAGTACTTAGGCCACCTAATTAGTGAAAGGCAGGGAAGAATTAATCCTGAAAGAATCAAAGGAATTGACATTCTTCTTCCAAAGAATAAGAGAGAGCTCAGGAAGTTACTGGACCTGACTGGATGCTATATGTTGTGGATTGATTCTTATGCCCAAAAGACTAAGAAACTATATCTCAAATTACCCAGAGAGGAATCAAATACTCACAAATGGATCCCAGAGAAGAAGGAATTTATTAAAGAGTTGAAACAGACTGGGATTTTTGAGGGGCAATATTGGTTTAAAACCAAGGAGTGTTGACTATTAAGACCTCTGGATGGGAAGGTGTGCTGTGACTAGTAGAATTCTTGCTAATTTGAAAATGTTTAGAGTTGTGAATAATTTAAAGGGTAAAAATATACTTAAGAGAATATTTTTATCCTTTAAGGGATATCTAAGTTATACTATTGTGTGATAAGCAAGTTTAAAATTTAATTACCATTTAGCTGTAAGAATAAGATCTGTTCATAAGTATATTGCTAAAAACATAAAAAGGAACTATTCAGTGGGGTGAATACAGTCTGATATATAGTTATGCAATATAGTCTGAAGTATAGTTATGAAATCTGAATAGATTTGAAAGATTTGTAAAGAAAATAATTAAAAGGATTACAAGGAAAAATGAAAAAGTATAGAGAAGGTTGGGCTGGGGAACCATATATGAGCTATGTAGAATTTTTGGAAGCTGGTTGAAGCAGGTTTGACTGTGGAAGTAAAAAGATGATTTGATACATACTTCAGATTCTTGTTTAAATCTTGCCACCTCCAGTGGAAAGAAAGAACTGAGAATGGAGACTTAGAATATAATTGTTTGGATATCATTGAATATCAAACAAAGGTGCATCCTGATTTGGGGTATATTCCCCTGCATGAGGGGCACTGCCTTTTCAATGATGAGTCTTCAAGGATCATAGAGGGGAAAAGAAATAACGGGTATGCTATAATTGCTGAATATAATAATACATTGAAGGAGTCTGACAGATTGCCAAACAACTGGTCACCCCTCAGACTTGTGAACTCTATATATATACTGAATCGAGCTTTTAAGTTGCTTGATTGACAGGAGGGAATCATTTCTATTCATTGTAAACATGCCTATGGGGCAGTAAGATACATTTGGAAACACTGGTATGAAAGAACTAAATAGTAGAGTGAAGGAGTTGGCTCATGAAGAACTGGTAAAACAAGTGTGAACAAATCAATCGTGACCAAGTGAAATCGCAATAGTGCATGTGAATGGGCACCAAAACAGAAAATGAAATGGCTAAAGAAGCTGTTTTAGCTCCTCAATCAGTCAGAATTCTCAGGTCCCTAAACCTGATGTTGTTCCAACATCCATTGAACAAAAAAAAAAAAAAGAGGAATGTGATAACATTAGGAGCTATAGAAACAGAAGGTCGATGGGTATGATGGGAGAGAGATGTTAAATAACCAAATTGTGAGAGAAATAATGTGTCTTTTACATCAAGCTATGTGTGATTTGGTGCTGAGAAAATACG
Organism: Macrotis lagotis; assembly: GCF_037893015.1. Lineage (NCBI taxonomy): Eukaryota > Metazoa > Chordata > Mammalia > Peramelemorphia > Peramelidae > Macrotis > Macrotis lagotis. The sequence continues at coordinate 80,091,637 of NC_133666.1, forward strand.
GATGTGCAGGAATTTACACAATTGTCAAACAAGTATGTGAAGGCTATATAATTTGTAGAAAGATAAATAAGAAAGGACAAGAGCCAGGTCTTCATCTGTTCCAAAAGTGTACAAGTTGATTACATGGAAAATAATGGAACAGTTGGGGATCTGAGAACAGTCCCTGTAAAAGATTTAGGACTGTCCCCTTAGGAGATGTTATTTGATTTGCCCTATGGGGGGGGGCAGACAGAGGATATTCAAATTGTGGAAACAAAGGATAAGTTTTTAAAGAACTATATATTTTAATCTTCGGAAATGGGATTCTTGGCACAGACTATACCACTGGAATTCATGATACATTATCTGAACTCAGGAGATTGAGTCTTGATGAAGCTGTGGAAAGAATCCAAACTGCCACCTGAGTGGGAGGGCTCTCTCAAGTGCTCCTGACTATAGAGACTGAAGTTTGGACGGCTGAAAGGGCTTGGACTCATTACATAAGAATTAAGGAACCAGTAAAAGAGCTAGACAGATTAGAACTAACAATTCCAACAGGAGGCTGGGAGGTGACCCCTACTTCTGACCCCCAAAGCCAATTTTGAGAAGGCAATAATTGGATGTAGCTAAGAAGTTAGAATCAAATATTTCCAAATGTATTAATGATTGTGTTAACTGTGACTTTCCTCTACAAGCTATATGAAAGAATATGATTGAAATCCCACTTTTAATTATCTTACTGCAAGTGAGATTTATTGTGATAGGTTATCTTTTTCCTGAACAGTACTAAGGAAAGTCAAGAGCAATATCTACTAATCAAGACGAAAAATCCAATATGTTTAAGGGGATGGAGGCTATTTGTGCTTGTATTTAACCCTGAGTCAAGGGAAAACAGTAGAGAAAAAAGTGATAGAGGATTTAAAGTTATATGATAAAACCTGATGCTACAGTTAAATTATGGATAAATGTCACCAAAACCACACTCCACAGAACCACAGGTCCGCAAATGGTTAAATTTGATGCCTGTCAAGTGTGGAATGTGCAGACAATTGCCTGGGAAGACTAAATATATGTGCACTGATGGTGGGAAAACTGGTTATTAAGGGTCCTCCCAGGACAGGGTGGAGTAATGTCTGAGGGACCACCCAATTTGATAGATGGACATATACACCTATAAAAAGTCATGAACAAAGGAAAAGATCAAAATTATCAAGGGAGAATCTGGATCTCAATATAAGAAGTTCGAAGATGACCCCCCCATATTTTTAATTATTATAGAGGTTCATCGGGACATCCATCAGGAATGGGAGAGACTGTAGCAGGTAGGACCCCTGGGAATGTTTAGAATTGTTGTCTTGGATTTTGAGTTGAGAAAAGATTCTGATCCTACTAAGGGTTCTGAGGATACTATGATACCCTTAATGGAAGAAGAGGTAGGGAAACCTATCAGTAATCCCAAATTAGTAAAAATAGTAGTAAGAGGAAACACATACAAATGCCTGGATAGAATGGGTAAAATATTAAATAAAAGCAATTGTAATGTCCTAACACCCATATAGTATCATTTCCTTTTGTTATGGAGAGCCATGAGAAAGAGTGTAAACATATGATCCTCCTGTTCCAGAATACTATTCCAGGAGAGGATGGCAGAGCTTTGTCTTACCAGTTTCTTCAGCTCATGAGAGGAAAGATCAAAGCTATGCCAGCCTTAGGTCTTGGTCCTGGGTCCCACACAGCCTGCCTCTCACAGCAAGACAATGAAGGATCCCAGGATCTTGGAGTCTGGTCACCAAAGACATCTCTGGTAACTTGTCAGATATTCTAGTGAATTTCACTGAAGAGAACTTCTGGTGGTTTTGTGAAGGAAGCATCCTTAGGCCTAGCCTACATGGGAACTGGGCAGGTGCCTGTGCACTGCGTACAACTGCACAACTGACAATTCCATTTAGTTTGGTATTTTAATAAGAGAATAGTATGAATAATGATTTAGTGACAGAACTAAAGAGAACTAAAAGAGATACACCATATGTATCTTTTGATGAAATAATTTTGGGGGGGGTGGTATATGAGTTTTTTGGGTGGGATGTATGAGTTCCAAGGGGAGTACCTGATAAATTTAAAGCTAGAAATCAGGAAGCTTCAGGATTCAAATCCTTTCCTTTCTGATGGGTAGCTATCCATAAAATTTGTTTGGATCAACTATCTATATACATATGTCCACAAAGATTTGTAAATTATGACAAGGATGCAGTAAAGGGCATAGCAGGACAACTAGATGTCACAAGCCAAGTGGTCGAATAGGATGTTGGCTGAGAAAGCAGCTATATGTGTCACTATGAAAGATAGTTGTACTTTTATCCCTGATAATACAGCTCCAGATGGAATCCTTAGTAAGGCTTTGTAAGGTTTAACTGCCCTGTCAGAAGAATTAGGAGAGAACTCAAGAGATTGACAACCCACTCACTGGTTTCTTAGAATCATGGTTCTTTAGGGGCAGCTAGGTGGTGCAGTGGATAGAGCACCAGCCCTAGAGTCGGGAGGACATGAGTTCAAATCTGGTCTGAGACACTTAATACTTACCTAGCTGCGTGACCTTGCACAAGTTACTTAACCCCATTGTCTTGTAAAAACAAATTTTAAAAAAGACTAGCGGTTCACTGGATAATACCTTGTGTGAGATGACCCGTCCAAAGGTGAATAAAAGTAGGCATTACTAGACAAATGTCTGTACAGTATAAGCAGAATAACTTTTATTTACTTGGGGAAGAGGAGGAAGACTATTATGAAATTTAAAGTTCAAAAGCATTAAATTTCCATTATGTGGAAACTAAAAACCTGACTAAAAGAAGAGGAGGGATTGTGAGAAATAGTTAACTTTAGTGTCCACCCAAGAATAAGCAGAATGTGAGTGATGAGCACATGAAGGGGGAGTGGGGGGGGGGGTGTCAAGCTGACCTGGTGAAGTAGAGCCACGAGTGAGATTCAAGGAAAGTAGTGTCTAGAAATATTGTAGTGAGTAGAGAAGAGCTGAAAACCAGTTTGGGGGTTCCACGTGGATTAAAATAGCTACATTATTAACCATGCATGCTTAATAGGTTTATGAATATTATCCAGCACATCCCTAGGATGGAAAGCAGGGAGGGGGAACATATCCATGGGAAAACATGCAGTGAGACTTACAGGTCAGATGTGAACTCCTTAGTATTTAGCCCATGAGGAGGAGGGACTTTGCAGCTTGGGCCAGGGTTAAAAAGTTTGTTGCTCTAAGCTGTGGGTGTGCCTATTTTCGGGTCACCCCCGTAAAATAAACACTTTTCAGCTTTGGGGAAAACCCTTGTTTATTCCTACTTTATTTCTTAGATTTCTGAGCTTTCAAAAATCCACTTGATTTTTCATCATTTCAAGCCAGGAAACCAAGGTCCACCTTCTCCCCACAAGGCATCGATGCATGTCCACCAGTGGAAACATTTCAGCAGTCAAGTTGTCGGGGGCCTCGGCAGAGCTGAATAAAGGGTTGTTGCGCTGGGGACAACCGGAGGGGACTCTAGGCTCTGGTTTCTGTCCCCTTCTCCACCTTCCACGGTTAGGAGCTTGGTGCCGGCCCTCCTGTCTTTGCAGCAGAATGATTCCTCCTCTCCCCCTGCAGTCCCCACCTCCACAACATGGCTCCCCAAAGCTCTTCCTTGCCAGACAAAGACCTGAGCCTCTGGTTGTGCTGCTGGGCCGAATCTGGCAGCTCGCTTTGCAGCCCCGACGCCCTGCCTGCCATCCAGGCTACGTGTGCTGCTCCCTACTGCAACACAACTTTCTGCTTCTCAGCTCAGGTCCTCTCTGCTGGCTTAGGCTCTTCCCTCCCGTCCGTTTAGGGGCATCCTCTTCCCTCCTCCAGGAGCTCAGGTTTTCCTGACTGCCCCCCCCCAACCACTCACAGCCCCCTTCACCCCCATGGCCTAGAGAGCCTGATTTTTTTCTCTGGCCATCTCCCTGGGACTCTGCCCTTGACCTCCCCTCCCCCTCCCTCTTGGAAAGGGGAGATTTTGCCTTCTCTTGGAGAGCGCACCAAAATTCGAGGGGTGCCCTGGCTGGGGTCTGTCTCCAGGGAAGCCCACTGATATATGGTAGTGGGGCAGCTTACGAGGAGCTGGTGAAGTCTTTTCAAATGCTGCCTCCTCAAAACTGGCCTTTTAACTCCCGGGGGGGGGGGGGGGCAGGAATGAAAGGCCTTTCCCCCAAGGTCAGCGTATTCCCATACCTGCATGGTACAGGGCAGGAAAGCGAAACAGCCAAGAGGGAAAGGCATCGGGGTAGGGCGGGAACAGGAGCCGGATTGGGAGGCACATCCTGTCAGTGTGAGCCCTTAAAGGCAGGGTGATGGATCCTCGGGTGAGCCCCTTCTCCTGCCTGGGCTGCTTGTTCTCCTCTGTACAAGAAAGGGGTGACAAGGCCAGGGCCTCAGGGCTCTGGCACCTAGCAGCTTGTGCTTGTGGCAACAGCTTATTCCGAGATGGAGCCTGGCCCGAGAGGCCGGCGTGCTGCCCGGTGCCCGCAGGGGCCGAGTTCGGCGGCGTTCTGATCAGCGGCTCTGATGAACTTCGGATTTTGTCATGTGTTTTCTTGGGGATTGGACGAGGGAGGCGGTCTCTGACCGTGGGCTGCTGCCTCGTGGCCCTGCCCGGTGGGCACCTCATTCCTGACAGCTGCGTTTCCCCATCCGGGCCACGAGCGAGTGGGCCGGAATCCCGGGTCCGCTGCCGAGCGGGCCGCTTCCCAGTCTCGGCCCCCTGCCCTCTTTGTCCCCACGGGAGGAGGGGGCCGCTGAGGAGCCGAGGCCGCGGGAAGGCGGGGAGGTGGAGGACTCGAATCCTCACGGCGCCATTCCCCCCAGATCTGCGCGCGTAGCCAGAGACCTGGCCGGACCCAAGGAGAATTCTGTGGGGCTGCGCGTTCCCAAGGCAACCGGGAGTGGTCCAAGAGTGTGATTAGGGGAGGGGGGGCGTAGGTTGTGGGCAGCCGGCGGGGCTCCGGGAGCGTCTCTCCGACCGCGCGTGGCGGCTGTCGTGCCCCAGGACGTAGTCTGGAACTCCGCCGGGCCCATTCCGGACCGCCCCCTGCGGCTCCAAAGAGGCTCCTCGCCGCTGCCACTGCACCTCTCCCCTGCATCAGTTGAGGTGAGACTTCCCCAGCTTCTCGAATGCGTCTGATCGAAACTCCTTCAAGCCCACCGCCCGCCCGCCCGCACTCTCAGCCGTCCTGTGCCGTCGCGGACGTTTGCCAGGTCCGAGCGTTCTCTCCCGGAAGCCGGAGGCCAACGTGCTTCGGGTTGCCGGGAACACGAGGTGCGGGAGCCTCGGTGAACGTCCTCACCCTGCCTCGCCCCTCTCCAGACTCCTCCCCACCCGGCTACAGTTCAGCCCTAGCCTCGTCCTCTGCCGCCGGCAGCAAGCCCCCGGCGCCGGCCCGCCCTGCCTGCCTTGTCCATCTTAGAGGCCTCTAGGCCTCCGCGGAAGGCCAGAGCCTGAAGCTGCCCCGCATCCTCATCCCGATCGGGGCTGTGCAGCAGTCCGTCCGCCCGTTCGCCTCCCGCCTCCGCGGCCGGCGGGGTCCATTCCCGAGGCCTCCCGGGCTCCCTTGCTGATCTCCACCCAAGGCGGAGCCCCTCGGAAGAGGGGGGAAAAAAAAGCCCCGGGAGAGGCCGGCGGGGCCGACTCGCCACCACGGGGATGGCCCTGATCTGGAATCTGGCGCTGCCCGCTTCCCCCGTGGCCTCTGCCGGCCAGCGCGGAGACCGCTACATCCCGACGCGGGCAGGGGCCCAGTGGGGCCTGCGCTTCCACAGCCTCAAAGACCCGGCCCGGCAGAAGCAGAAATCCAGAGGCCCCGGCGCCGGCTCGGCCAACGGGGCCCTGGTCTACTCCGCCCTACTGAGGAACGAGTTGCTGGGGGGCGGCTTCCAGCGGGTCCGAGACCTGAGGGCAGGCCAGCGCAGCCCGGAGCCCTGCGAGGCCGCCGGGAAGAAGCTTTTCAGCTACGTGCCCAATGCGGACCCCAGCCTCCAAGTGTCCCCCTTCTCTCTGTCCCCCGTCAGCAACGGGAGTCGGAGTTTCCTGACGTCGCTGCCGCAGTTCACCAGGAACATCTCCAAGAACCCTTTCAGGATCCTCGAGGCCCCCGACCTCCGCGATGATTTCTACCTGAACCTGCTGGATTGGTCTTGTCTCAACGTCGTCACGGTGGGCCTGGGCACCCGGACCTTCCTGTGGAACGCCACCACCTGCCAGGCAAGCAGACTGTGTGACGCGTCGGCCCAGGATGACTCGGTCACCTCTGTGGGCTGGTCGGAGCGCGGCAAGCTGTTGGCGGTGGGCACCCAGAGGGGCGTGGTGCAGATCTGGGACGTGGCGACCGAGAAGAAGGTGTCGGCGCTGGAGGGCCACAGCGGCAGGGTCGGGGTGCTGGCCTGGAACGCCGACCAGATCTCTTCGGGGAGCAGAGACACGCGCATCCTGCAGAGAGACGTCAGGGCGGTGCCGCTGCAGTCTCAGCGCTGGCTGCGAGGCCACAAGCAGGAGGTGTGCGGACTGAGGTGGTCCCCGGATCACCAGGCGCTGGCCTCGGGCGGAAACGACAACCGGCTCCTGCTGTGGGACCCGTCCAGTCTAAAGCCCGTCCAGCAGTTCGCCAAGCACGGGGCGGCCGTGAAAGCCCTGGCCTGGTCTCCCCACCAGCACGGCCTGCTAGCGTCGGGGGGCGGCTCCGCCGACTGCTGCATCCGCTTCTGGAACACGCTGACCGGCCAGCCGCTCCAGCGCATCCACACCGGCTCCCAGGTGTGCAACCTGGCCTGGTCCAGGCACAGCAACGAGCTGGTGAGCACCCACGGCTACTCGGAGAACCAGATCATCGTCTGGAGGTACAGTTCGCTCTGTCAGGTGGCCAAACTGACGGGCCACAGCTTCCGGGTGCTCTACCTCGCCATGTCTCCGGACGGCCAGGCCATAGTCACGGGCGCGGGGGACGAGACCCTTAGGTTTTGGAACATCTTCCCCAAGTCTTGCTCTGCCTGGACCTCAGGCTCCGCGCTCAATCTCTTCACTAGGATCCGCTAACTCGGCTCCTGGCACGCTGGCAGCGCTCTGGGGGAGGGGGGCGGTGCGGGGGATGAGGGGGGCTCACACTGAACTTGGAGAAACTTTCCAAAGTCTTATTAAAATCCCTGCTTGCAAACAGTGTGGAATGGTTTTGGGGGACGGGGCGGGCGCCACTCAGGAATCAAGACCTCGAGGACCCAAAGGGAAAAAACCGGAGCTACCGGAACGGTCGGGACAGGGCCTGCAAAGCGCCCTAGCCGGGAAAGAGAAGCTCCAGAACCCGGGTCTGCTCCACCAATCTCTAGGGAGACACGAGCCACCTTCCGTCGGCACCCCTAGTCCCTTATTGTCTGAGGGCCAAAAGGTAGTGGGGGCGGAGCGGGGAGAGGGGGTCTCTATGTTCCCCGGACAGCCCCTGAGGCCCTTGAGGCTCGTAAAAAATGGCGGGGAGGGGGGAGGGAAGGATGCTCAGACGCCGGTGGTCCTGGCTCGCGAGCAGGCGCCGGCAGGTCACAGAACTTAGAGACCCTAGCCGAAAAAAGCCAATTGCTTAGTGCGCCCCCCCCCCAAACATAGCCAGAAGCGAGCCGATTCTGCTGCGGCGGGGAGGAGGCACGTTGGCGGGGGCGGGGGACCTCAAAGTCGCGGATCGAGCAGCGCAGCTTCCAACAAGTCCGGAATTCTCGGTAGAGAAACTGCGCTGGGAGCTTTGTTGACAGTCCGGATGTCACTGGAGCACAAGTAAAATGTTTTCTACCCACCCCCGAAACAGAAACCCATGGAGAATGCCCCCCGTCCCCCTAGTTCAATACATTGAAAAACATCCCTAATCCACTTGAGTCCGGAAGGGTCTGAGGCTGCTGCCACTGGCTTCTAGATACAGCCAGAGTGAGAAAGACACAAAGATGGAGACCACTGTCTCTGCGTGTGCACTTGGGTTTCCTACAGGGAACATCATGCTGTTCCTCCCAGGCAACTAGGGTTGAACAGTGTGACGAGCCCGGCGGAAAGGGGGGGAGGGGGGCGGTGGCGGCTTCCTTCCCTTAGAGAAGCGGACAGAGCTCCTCTTCCCTGCAACGATGGCCTCCTGTAGCTCGGCTTCCCCTCGGCCAGGTCCTGCCTTGGGCCTCCTTCGCTGGCCCTCTTCCCCTTGATCCGCGCCCCCACCTTAGCTGCTGCTGGCTCATCAGGTGGAGAGAGCCTGCGGACCCAAGGGAAGAGGCCCCGGAGCACAGGGGTCTCCCTAAGGAAGGGTCGAGTACTCTGGCCGTGCGCAGTGTCGCTATGTTCTTTCCGGTCACCCAATCAGCTAGATAGGCGGGAACTAGACTCGAAGAGGATACAGGGACGACTTTGGGGGACCAGCCCGAGCTTTCGCCTATCTCCAGTTTGCGACTCGAGCTCACCTAAGCCAAACAGCCAACCAAAGACAAGGTAGGGCTAAGCCCTAGGAACCGGGGATACTTGAAGAAAGCATAGTGGGTACCCGCGAGGCGCTTCCATTCTAATGGAGCAGACGACGTGGATCCTTAGCTACAGTCAGCAGAAGTAGGGAGGAAAGGCGAGACAGATGCAAAGTGGGGAAGTGGAGGAAACCTTGGGAGCTACCTAGTCGGATGCAAGCACACGTGCATGAGACACCGCCCTCAGACTCAGCTTCCAAGTGCAGTGGGGACACAGAGAAAGGGACTAAGGGAAAGAGTACAGTGGATTGGGGATCAAGGACAGGAAATAGCAGAGGCCCTGGCCTGTCCAACAAAAGGCAAAATCTCCCCTTTCCAAGAGGGAGGGGGAGGGCAAGGGCAGAGTTTCGGGTTCCCAGGGAGATGGCCAGAGAGAAAAATCAGGCTCTCTAGGCCATGGGGGTGAAGGGGGCTGTGAGTGGTTGGGGGAAGGCAGTCAGGAAAACCTGAGGTCCTGGAGGAGGGAAGAGGACACCCCTAAACGGACGGGAGGGAAGAGCCTAAGCCAGCAGAGAGGACCTGAGCTGGGAAGTAGAAAGTTGTGTTGCAGTAGGGAGCAGCACACGTAGCCTGGATGGCAGGCAGGGCGCTGGGGCTGCAAAGCGAGCTGCCAGATTCGGCCCAGCAGCACAACCAGAGGCTCAGGTCTTTGTCTGGCAAGGAAGAGCTTTGGGGAGCCATGTTGTGGAGGTGGGGACTGCAGGGGGAGAGGAGGAATCATTCTGCTGCAAAGACAGGAGGGCCGGCACCAAGCTCCTAACCGTGGAAGGTGGAGAAGGGGACAGAAACCAGAGCCTAGAGCCCCCTCTGCCACTTCCCCCCACCCTCGTCTTGTAGCATCTTGGACACCCAAAGGGTATCTGAGGCCCTAGAGAGGCAGCATTTGCATTTCACTGTTAAATATTTCCACTGGTGTATTTGTATAGATTTCTTAGGGAGAAAGTGGCCGTTGGCCTTATTGCTTTAAATGGTGAAATAAACCCAGTTATTGAAAAGAAGCCCTCCCCCCAGGAGGACTATGAGAAGTTTGGTTCTTTCTCCAGGTGATGATTGTGTATATTCATGAACAATATTTTATGCCTTTAAAGCACTAGGATCAGCTGAGGAAAAATATGCTTTCTCCCCTGCACACCTACCCCTGGGATAAGGAGATCCTAGAACTGACCTGATCCGGGACAGCCTCAGGACAGGGGAGCAAAGCCTATCAGGTCTCTTCAAAACTGTTCATTGGGAAGTGGAGCAGACTGCTCAGGGCCAGCAGAGGGGCTTTGTTTGGAGAGAGTAAGAAATGTCCAGGTATCAGCAGTTCCAAAGAGTGGGTTAGGTTTTCCCCTTTCTTTCCTGGTAAGACCAACTCCTTCCTGGTCCTAGCCCTCTTGGGAGGGCACTTACCAAAAGACCTAAACAGGTGCCTTCATTCATAACTGGACAGGTCCCATAAGGAAGTCCATTATCTTCCCAGTCACCCCAACTCAAATGCTAGCTGACATTCCACTCATCTCCACACTCATTTCCTAAATCCATTTTGTTGCCCAGCATGGTGGATTTTCACTTGGAGATGCCCCCCTCCCACCCTCAGATACTACTCTCCCACTGGGTCTTGCCACCCACTGTCTAGACCTCAGGGAGGGGGTATAGGGTGGGATCTACCTACCAGAATTCCCTGTCTCCTCCAGGCCATCTCCCACTCACTTGTCCATGTGACTACCCTCTGCCACTGATTGGACTCTACCATGTCACCTCTAGTCCCCCACAACCCCCCATCTCCCTATCTCTGGTGGCTCCAGCATTGGATACAGAACACTTTGCCTTCCCAACCATTGCCTCCTTCTCCTTCCACCTAGTAGATAGAACATTGGCCTTGGAGCCAGGATGACAGGAGTTCAAATCCAGTCTCAGACACCTGACATTTACTAGTTATGTGACATTTGGCAAATCTCTTAACGCTGTTTGCCTCACATCCAGGCTATCTCCAGTAGTCTTGATTCATATCTGGTCACTGGACCCAATGGCGCTGGAGGAGAAACTGAGGTTGGTGACTGAGCACTGACCCCCACTCACTTAAATAAAATCCATGTGCTTGTCATGGCATCACCTCCCTAATGTTGCTGCATTCTTCAAAAATGAAGGAAAGAAAAGCTAAATGAAGCCTCTGCAAAGTCATTAAAGCAACAGATCCCACCAAAAAAGGACAGGATCCAAAGAAGTTAACAGTAGATGTTGTGGAGGATCTTCAGTGAAGATCTGTCTCTTTGATTAAATACCTGAACAACCCTATCTCAGAAAAAGAAATTCAACAAGACATTATTGAACTCCCTAAAAAAAATCTCCAGGACCAGATCGATTCACAAGTGAATTCTACCAAACATTTAAGGAACAATCGGTTCCAATTCTATATAAACTCTTTGGAAAAATAGGGTAAGACAGAACTCTGCCTAACTTTCTATGAAACCAATATGGTACTGTTACCTAAACCAGAAAGAGTTAAAACAGAGAAAGAAAATTATAGACCTATTTCCTTGATGAATATAGATGCAAAAATCTTAAATAAAATCTTAGCAAAACGATTGCAAGTCATCACTAGGATAATACATTATGATCAAGTAGGATTTATTCCAGGAATGCAGGGTTGGTTCAATATTAGGAAAACTGTTAGTATACTCAATTATATCAACAACAAACCTATCAGAAATCATATGATCATATCAATAGATGCTGGAAAAGCTTTTGACAAAATACAGCATCCATTCCTATTAAAAATACTAGAGAGTGTAGGAATAAATGGACTGTTCCTTAAAATAATTAGCAGTATCTATCTGAAACCATCAACAAGCATTATATTCAATGGGGAGAGGCTAGAGGCATTACCAGTAAGATCAGTGGTGAAACAAGGGTGCCCATTATCACCACTACTATTCAATATTGTATTAGAAATGTTAGCATCAGCAATTAGAGAAGAAAAAGAAATCGAAGGAATTAGAATTGGGAAGGAAGAGACAAAACTCTCACTCTTTTCAGATGACATGATGGTCTACCTAGAAAATGCCAAGAAATCATCCAAAAAACTACTGGAAACAATTAGCAATTTTAGCAAAGTTGCAGGTTATAAAATAAACCCTCATAAATCCTCAAATTTTCTATATATGTCTAGCAAGATACAGCAGGAAGAGCTAGAAAGAGAAATCCCATTCAAAGTAACCTCAAACAATATAAAACACTTGGGAGTCTATTTGCCCAGACAGACTCAGAAACTTTTTGAAGATAATTATAAAACATTTCTCACACAAATTAAATCAGATTTAAATAACTGGGCAAATATCAACTGCTCCTGGATAGGTAGAGCTAATATAATAAAAATGATAATTCTACCAAAGCTAAACTATCTGTTTAGTGCCCTACTAATCAAAATTCCAAAAAATTACTTTAATGAGTTAGAAAAAAATTGTAAGTAAATTCATATGGAGAAATAAAAAGTCAAGAATTGCCAGGAGCTTAATGAAAAAAAAAAAGATCTGTTTCTTTGAGGTAAAGGGGGAAGTAAAGTCCAGCTAGGGAAGAGTAAGGAAAAGCCAGTGGAAGCTTTTAAACCACAGTGCAGTCCAGGTCCTAACAGCTTGACAACAGCATAGATCCCTATAGCCAGCAAGGAGGGTCCCAGACAAAGTTTGAACCTGGGTGAACAAACCACTACATAGGTAGAACCTGGACTGCATAGGCAACATCTTGGCCAATGACAAGTCAGGAATCAGACCCCCAGCCCCAGAATAAAAATCCAGGGTCTTTACTCCCTATACCCCATACAGGATTAGAGCCAGACATTTCAAGATGAACAAAAAAGCTATAGAAACGTGTTATACAGATAGATGTTAGCAATGAAATCTTGGGGAAAAAAACAGTGAAAATTACCCACAGGGGAAGTTTTTTTTTTAGTATAAGTTTATATTTTTTATTCTCATTTTGTACAAATTTTTTTTACATTAATAAAATATTCTTGTTTACAAGTAAACAAAATACCCCTCCTCCCCCATGAATATAGATAGACTTCCTTGGGCGAAAAAAGTAAAGGGGAGAGAAAAAAATTAAAATAAAAAAATAATAGTAATAATTGTAGGTATGGCCAGGTGGCGCAATGGATGAAGCACCAGCCCTAGAGCTACGAGCACCCGAGTCCATATCCAGCCTCGTAAACCCAACAATCACCCAGCCGTGTGACATGCAAGCCACCCGATCCCCACTGCCCTGCAAAAACCAAAAAAAAAAAAAAAAAAAGACCCAAAATAAAATAGTAATAATAGTAGGGGTGGCTGGGTGGCAGACAGAGCATTGGACATTGAGCCAGGAGCTCCTGGGTCCAAATCCGGCCCCAGACACCCAAAGATCACCCTGCTATGTGGCCCCAGGCAGGCCATCCAGCCCCACTTGCCCTGCACCCTCCCCCCAAATAATAATAACAAAAAATGTGCTGGAGTCTTTGTTCCAATACCAACAACTCTGTCATGGGTGGATCTCATTCTTTATGATAAGTCCATCACAAAAGATACTTTCATATTTTTCCACCGTTGCCATTGCTGATCGCAACTCCCTCCTTTCTTATTTCTCCACTACCATGTACTCTATTTTCTCTCTCCTTTCACTCTGACTCTGCTGTAGGGTCATTGACTGGCTCAGCATACAGATCCCTGGTCCTGGGGCCAAGAAGCCCTGAGCCCCCATACCACCCCTTAAGCCCAGAATCCACCTGGCCCCATGGTCCTGGGCAGGCCTTCCAATCCCAGCCCCTTGCAAGAAGTAAGGAAGAAAATGTGTTATATCTGACCAGTCTCCCCCCATGGTCCATCCTCTCCTCCTTTATTCACATCCCCACCCCTTCCCCCTGCTCCCAACTCCTTCTTACTCCAGATATCTATACCTCATTGAGTATATTTGCTGTTTCCTCTCCTAGCCATCTCTGATGAGAGCAAAGGTACCCTCATTCCCCCTTGCCTCCCCCCTTCCATATCATTGCAATAGCTCATTGTAATAAAAAAAAAAATCTTATTATGTGAAATACCTTGGACTATTCCCCCTCTCCTTTTTCTTTCTCCCATTCCATTTCTCTTTTTTTCTATTGACTCCATTTTTACACCATATTTTATCTTCGAATTAAGCTTTCTCCTGTGCTTCAACTATAAAAGCTCTCTCTACCTGCTCTATTAAGTGAGAAGGTTCATATGAATATTATCAGTGTCATGTTTCTATGCAGGAGTACATGCAGTTCATCCTCATTAAGTCCCTCATATTTCCCCCCTCTCCTCCAATCTCCATGCTTCACCTGAGTCCTGTATCTGAAGATCAAACCTTCTATTCAGCTCTGGCCATTCCAAAAGGAACATTTGAAATTCCCCTGGTTTATTGAAAATCCATCTTTTTCCCTGGAAGAGGACATTCAGCCTTGCTGGGTAGTTCATTCTTGGCTGCATTCTAAGCTCTTTTGCCTTCCGGTATATTGTATTCCAAGCCCTACGAGCTTCCAATGTAGTTGCTGCTAAGTCCTGTGTGATCCTGACTGCAGCTCCACGATATTTGAACTGTGTCCTTCTGGCTGCTTGTAAAATTTTCTCTTTGACTTGGGAGTTCTGGAACTTGGCTATAATATTCCTAGGGGTTGGTTTTTTGGGATCTCTTTCTCTGGGGGATCGGCGGATTCTCTCCATTTCTATTTCGCCCTCTGCTTCTAGAATATCAGGGCAATTTTCCTGTAGTAATTCTTTGAAAATGATGTCAAGGCTCTTTTCCTGACCATGACTTTCAGGTATTCCAATAATTTTTAAATTATCTCTCCTTAAGTCTGTTTTCCATATCAGTTGTTTTTTCAATGACATATTTCACATTTTCTTCTAATTTTTCATTTTTTTTTGTTTTGAAGTATTGATTCCTGATTTCTGGTAAATTCATCAATCTCCCTGAATTCTATTCTTTGTCTGAAGGATTTGTTCTCCTCAGAGAGTTTTCTTATCTCTTTTTCCATCTGGCCAATTTTGCTTTTTAAAGCATTCTTCTCCTCAATAACTTTTTGAACTGTTTTGTCCATTTGACCTAAGCTGGTTTTTAGCATGCTATTTTCTTCAGCATTTTTTTGGATTTCCTTGACTAAGCTGCTGACTTCATTTTCATTTTTTTTCTGCATCTCTCTCCTTTCTTTTCCCAGTTTTTCCTCCAACTCCCTCATTTGATTTTCAAAGTCTTTTTTGAGCTCTATCATAGCCTGAGCCCAATTTCTGTTTTTCTTGGAGTCTTTAGATGCAGGAGCTTGTGCTTCCTCATCTTCAGACTGAGTATTTTGATCCTTCTTGGGCTCATTTGCAAAATATTTCTCAATATTCTTCCTTTTGTTTCTCTGCTTGCTCATTTTCCCAGCCTGGGCCTGGTTTGGGGGTGCTTCCTGATCTTTTGGGACACTCCCACAAAGGTCTCAGTGTGTGAGGCTCTGTCCTGCCTCCTGGTCTGTGAATGACCATAAGCGCCCCCTCTGCCATGGGGCTGAGGTAGGGGGGGCTCTGCTGTTCTATGGGGGGGCCTAGACTTTGATCAGGATCTGAATGTGGTCAGAGCCCCAGAGTCCTGTTCCAGGGGCAGAGGACAGAGCTCTGCAGTCTCTCTTCACTCCCCTCCCTCAGTTCAATGTGCTCATGCCCTGGGGGCTCCTGCTTACTGGCACCGCCTGCTTCTGTTTCCAGCTCTGGGCTGCAGAAAGACCAAGCTGCTCCCTGTGTGCCCTGCGGGCTGGGCTCCACGTGCTCACTCTGGCAGAGGTCCCCCACTGTTCCCCCACTTTGTGCTCGGTGCTCCCCAGGGTGCAGCTCAAGAGCCTCCTCCATTGCTGTGAGCTGAGACTCCCAGCACCCTGGGGCTGCCTCCGGGAGGCTGAAGTTCTTTCGCTCTGTTGGGCCACCCCTCTGGCAGGCAGCTTCTCCAATCCCGGGGAGCAGAGCCTTTCTGCTCATTTCCAGGTTACCTTGAGTAGGAGAACTGCCTCACTGGGTCCCTTTGTGGTTTCTGTCTCTTGAAAGTTTAGTTAGAGTCCTTAGCTGATGAGTTTTATCAGAGAGCTCCTAAGACTCGATCCCTTCTTGTTGCCATCTTGGCTCCACCCCTCCAGGGGAAGTTTCAAAGGAGAATATGAATTGTACTCAAATCCAAAAACTTAAAAGAACTTAAAAAGAAAGGAAGAAGAAAAACAGAAAAAAGAAATTAGAATCAAGCAGGAAAATTGTGAAAAATTGACCGAAGAAATAAACTCATTTAAAAGTAAAAAAAAGGGGGTCGCTAGGTGGCACAGTGGATAGAACACTGACCCTGAAGTCAGGAGTACCTGATTTCAAATCCAGCCTCAGACATGTAATAATTACCTAGCTGTGTGGCCTTGGGCAAGCCACTTAACCCCATTTACCTTGCAAAAACCTAAAAAAAATAAAAATAAAAAATAAAGTAAAAGTAAAAAAAACAAAACAGGAAAAACAATGTAACTCCTCAAAAAATAGAATCAACCAATTGGAAATACAAACACAAAAGCTAACTGAAGAAAATAAAACCCTAAAAATTAGAATTGGACAAGTAGAAACCAACGAATCTCCAAGGCTACAAGATCATCAAAGTAAATAAATACAATCTTTCTAAATGAAAAAAAGGACTGGAAAAGATTGAAGAAAAACTAAAGTACCTTTTTGGAAAAGCAAAGGACCTGGAAAATAGATCTGAGAGAGATAATTTACAAATTATTGAGCTGCCAGAAAGCCCAGATCAAAAAAAAGGACCTGGAAAACATCTTGCTGGAAATTTTCAGGAAAAAAAAAAAGTCCAAATCTGCTAGAGCAAAAAGACAAAATAGCCATTAGAAAGAATACCCAAGGGGCGGCTAAATGGCTCAGTTAATAAAGCACCAGCCCTGGAGTCAGGAGTACCTGGGTTCAAATCTGCTCTCAGACACTTAATAATTACCTAGCTGTGTGGCCTTGGGCAAGCCACTTAACTCCATTTGCCTTGCAAAATTCTAAAAAAAAAAAAAAAAAAAGAAAGAAAGAAAGAATACCCAGACGCCCTCTAGAAAGAGACTCCAGGATAAAAACTCCAAGGGCTATTGCAGCCAAATTCTAGAATTCTCAAATAAAGTAGAAAATACTGCAAGTAGCAAAAAAGGAAGCAATTTAAAATTCAAAGGAAACACAATCAGACCTACATAGGATGTACCAGCTTCAACAAGGAAGGCTCTGAGGATCTGGAATACCATATATCAGAGGGCAAAGGACCCTGGGTTACAACCAAGAATTTACTACCCTGCAAAATTCAGCATATACTGTCAACGGAAAAGATGGATGTTTAACAAAAGAGAGGACTTTCAAGATTTTTTTTATTAAAAAGACCAGAACTGAATAGAATTCAATGTCCAAATACATAACTCAAGAGATGCATAAAAAAAGTAAACGAAAAGAGAAAGGAAAACAAAACAAATGTTAGTCAGGACCATTAAACTGTATACAACCCTAGAAGGGAAGATATAATACTTTTAACTCTTAAAAATTGTATTTCTTGGGGCAGCTAGGTGGAGCAGTGGATATAGCACGGGCCTTGGAGTCAGGAGTACCTGGCTTCAAGTCCTGTCTCGGACACTTAATAATTACCTAGCTGTGTGGCCTTGGGCAAGCCACTTAAACCTAAAAAAAATAATAATTACCTAGACAATGTGTGGCCTTGGGCAAGCCACTTAACTCCATTTGCCTTGCAAAAACCTAAAAAAAAAATGCATTTCTCTTAGGATAGTTAAAAGAACTGAATATAATTGAAGAGATTAGATTTAGAGCACAGGAGGACCAAGATGACACCACTATGTTTGAGACAAAAGACCCAAAAGTGTTTCTCTAAATTTATGTGCCTCAGTTTCCTTTGACCTACTTTAATTCGGCTTTGTTCAACAAGGCTTAGCACTTTCTCTGATGAGGGCATCCTATGCTGATTGGTCTTGAGACAGTGTCTCCCATATCTTAGAATCAAGTGTAAAGCAAAGCGTTTTTTTAAAATTTTATTTATTTCAGGCAATGGCATTAAGGGACTTGCCCAGAGTCACACAGCTAGGAAATTATTACGTGTCTGAGATCGGAGTTGAACTCAGGTTCTCCTGACTCCAGGGTAGATGTTCTATCCACCAGGAGAGAGACCTTCAGAGTTTCCCTGTACTTAGAGCACTTTGAGACAATAGTTAATTAAATCAGAAGAGACTTTAGGGGCAGAGGGTGAGAACCTACTTAGAAGGGTTGGACTTAATCCAAACTTCAGTTAACAAGGTGTTTAAATACCCTGTATGGGAATCTAAAAGGGGGAGTGTGGGAGAGGGTATGCTTGGGGGGATGTGTGTGGATACAAATGATTCATGAAATGATTTGGCTTTGGATGATACTTTGGTTCATAAAGATTGTTTCCTTGGAGAGTACTTGAAAAGGGGGCAAAGTATAAACTGATCATAATTTGATGTAATTCATGACTCTTGAGAAGCTTTCTAATGAGACAAAAGAGGGGAGGGTACTTAATAAATATGGGGCAATGCTGCTTATCAGTCAATCAATCAATCAAACAATCTCTGGTTCTACTTTCATAGTACTTTGGGCTTATCAAGCAATCAATTAATCAAGCTTTAATTGATCAAATGTCTATCTATAAATAACACCAAGTAAAGAGGTACCAGGATCTAGTATACTAGGGGCAGCTAGGTGGCGGAGTGGATAAAGCACTGACCCCGGAGTCAGGAGGACCTGAGTTCAAATTTGACCTCGGACATTTAATAATTACCTAGCTGTGTGGCCTTGGGCAAGCCACTTAACCCCATTTGCCTTGCAAAAGCCTAAAAAAAGATCTATTACACTAGAGGAAAGAAGGCAAGGAAGGTGTGAACATTCAATATATTCTATTCAATAGATTTCAGGCAGAGAGAGGAAAAGATACATTCACATTTGGGTTTAAAAATCTATTCTACTCTACAGGGAAGTGGGGGGGAAGGGAAAGAAAAAGGAAGAAGGGAATGATAAATGGAGAGGCAAAGGTATAAGTGAAAATGAACTGAAAGGTAAATCTTAAAAGAAAAGTTCAAGGGGAGCGGGAGTAAAACTAGTAAGGAGGAATAAGGGGAAAGGAAAAGGAAAATATAAATGAGGAAAAAATAGCATGAAGAGAAATACAGAAATAGTAATTTTTACTATAAATGTAAATGGGATGAATTTTTCCATAAAATGGAAGTAGATAGCAGAATGAATTAAAAACCAGAATCCTACAATAAAATAAAATACTTAAATTATCCTATTTCAGAAAACAGAAATTGAAGAAACCATCAAGCTCCCTAAGGAAAAGTCTCCAGGTCTAGATGGAGTTACTAGTGAATTATACCAAACATTTAAGGAACAATTAATTCCTATTTTACATAAATTATTTTTAAAAATAGGAGAAGGAGTTCTGGCAAATTCCTTTTATGACACCAATATGGTGCTGATACCTAAACCAGGAAGAACCAAAACAGACAAAGAAAATTACAGATCAGTCTTCCTCATGAACACTGATGAAAAAATCTTCAATAAAAATTTAGCAAAAAGATTACAGCAAGTTATTACTAGGATAATATACCATGAACAGGTAGGATTTCTACCAGGTAGGCAGGGATGGTTCAATGTTAGCAAAACATTCAAATAATTGAACATATCAATAGCAAAACCAAAAGAAATCATATGATTATTTCAATAGATGCTGAAAAAGCCTTTGACAAAGTACAACATCTATTTCTATCAAAAACACTAGAAAGCAGAGGAATAAATTGAGTATTCCTTAGAATAATAAGCAGTATGCATCTAAAACCTTCAACAAATAGTATATGTAATGGGGATAAGCCAGGAGCATTTCCAATAAAAACAAGGATCCTCATTATCACCATTACTATTGAAGATAGTATTAGAAATGCTACCTTTGGCAATCAGAGAAGAAAAGGAAATTGAAGGAATCAGAATTGGCAAAGAGGAAATAAATCTTTCACTCTTTGCAGTTGATATGATGGTCTACTTAAAGAAACTGAGAAAATTATTTAAAAACCTACTTGAAACAATGAACAAATTCAGCAAAGTAGTACAACATAGGGGTGGCGAGGTGGTGCAGTGGATAGAGGACCTGCCCTGGAGTCAGGGGCAGCTGAGTTCAAAAACCTATAAAAAAGGTAGCAGGATACAAAATAAATCCACATAAATAATCAGCATTGCTATATATACACAACAAAGTCCAAGAGCAAGAAATAGAAAGAGAAATTCCATGTGAAGTAACTGGAGAAATTGGGGACACTTTTAGGGTATCTGTAACCAAAGAAAGAAATGTGGAGTTTTAACAAAGACTATTACCTTCAATTTTATTTGTTTTCTTTTATTTATTTATTTCATTTTTGCACAAATGATGTTTTTTTAATACATTACTAAAATATTCTTCTTTAAGAGTAAACATAGAAGCAGCTAGGTGGCACAGAGGATAGGGCACCGGTCCTGGAGTCAGGAGTACCTGAGTTCAAATCCAGCCTCAGACATTTAATAATGACCTAGCTGTGTGGCCTTGGGCAAGCCACTTAACCCCATTTGCCTCGCAAAAACCTAAAAAAACAGAGTAAACATAATACCCCCTCCCCTTAAAAAATATAGAGCCTTGTGATCAATAAAGAGGAAAAAATTAAAGTTAAATTAAAAAAAATAATACGGTGGTGCAGTGAACAGAGCACTGGCCCTGTAGTCAGGAGAACCCGAGCCCAAAGCTGATCTCAGAAACCCAACAATCACCCAGCTGTGTGACCCTGGACAAGCCACCCAACCACATTTGCCCTGCAACCCCCCCAAATAATAATAATAATAATAATAAATAATAATAATAATAATAATAATAATAAATGTGCTTCAGTCTGTGTTCCAACACCACCAGCTCTGTCATGCGTGGATCACATTCTTTATGATAAATCCATCACAAAAGCTACTTCCATATCTTTCCACTGTTGTCATTGCAAATTGCAACTCCCTCCATTCATACCTCCCCACTATCATATACTATATTTTCTCTCTCCTTTCACTCTGTCCCTCTTCTTAAAAGTACTGTAGGGTAGCTGAGTGGCATAGCAGACTGATCACTGGCCCTGGGGCCAAGAGGTCCCGAGCCCACATACCACCCCTAAGGTCCAGCAACCAACTGGTCCTGTGGTCCCGAGGAGGCCATTCAATCCCAGCCCTTTGCAAGAAGTAAAAAAGAAAACGTGTTCTATCTGACCATTCTCCCTGATGATCCACCATTTCCTCCATCACTCACATCACCGGGTCCCCCGCCTTCTCTCCTTCTTACTCTAGATGTCTATACCCCATTGAGTATATATGCTGTTTCCTCTCTAAGGCACCTCTGATGAGAGCAAAGGTTCCCTCATTCCCCCTCGCCTTCCCCCCTTCCATATCATTGCAATAGTTCATTGCAATAAAAAAAATCTTATTATATGAAATATCTTAGCCTATTACACCTCTCCTTTTTCTTTCTCCCATTACATTTCCCTTTTAGCCACTGACTCCATTTTTACAATATATTATATCTTCAAATTCAGCTCTCTCCTGTGCTTCATCTATGAAAGCTTCTTCTACCTGCACTATTAAATGAGAAGTTTCTTATGAGTATTATCAGTATCTTTTTTCTATGCAGGAATATATGTCATTCATCATCATCAAGTCCCTCATATTTTACCCTTCTCCTGAACTCTATGCTTTACCTGAGTCCTGTGTTCGAAGATCAAATGTTCTGTTCAGCTCTGGTTGTTTCAACAAGAACAATTGAAATTCCCCTGAATCATTGAAAGTTCATCTTTTCCCCGGAAGAGGATGTTCAGTTTTGCTGGGTAGTTGATTGTCAGTTGCATTCCAAGCTCTTTTGCCTTCTGTAATATTATATTCCAAGCCCTATAAGCCTTTAATGTAGTTCCTGCTAAGTCCTGTGTGATCCTGACTGCAGCTCCACGATATTTGAATTGTCTCCTTCTGGCTGCTTGTAATATTTTCTCTTTGACTTGGGAGTTCTGGAACTTGGCTATAATATTCCTGGGGGTTGTTTTTTGGATCTCTTTCTCAAGGAGATTGGTGGATTCTCTCCATTTCTATTTTGCCCTCGGCTTCTAGGATATCTGGGCAATTTTCCTGTAGGAATGCTTTAAAAATGATGTCAAGGCTCTTTTCCTGATCATGACTTTCAAGTATCCTAATAATTTTTAAATTATCTTTTCTGAATCTGTTTTCCAGATCAGTTGTTTTTTCAGTGAGATGTTTCACATTTTCTTCTAATTTTTCATTCTTTTGGTGTTGAAGTATTGTGTCTTGAATTGTCATAAAGTCAGCAGCTTCCTTTAGTTTCATTCTACATCTGAAGTATTTGTTTTCCTCAGAGAACTTTCTTATCTCTTTTTCCATCTGGCCAATGATCTTTTTTAAAGCATTCTTTTCCTCAGTAAGTTTTTGAACTGTTTTATCCATTTAACCTATGCTGGTTTGTAACATGTTATTTTCTTCAGCATTTTTTTAGATCTCCTTGACTAAGCTGCTGACTTCTTTTTCATGTGTTTCCTGCATCTCTCTCATTTCTTTCCCCAATTTTTCTTCTATCTCCCTCACTTGATTTTCAAAATCTTTTTTGGAGCTCTGAAATGGCCTGAGCCCAATTTCAGTTTTTCTTGGAGTATTTAGATGCAAAAGCTTGTACTTTCTCATCTTCAGATTGAGTATTTTGATCCTTCTTGGGATCATAGCCAATGTATTTCTCAATGGTGTTCTTCTTTTTTCTCTGTTTACTCATTTCCCCAGCCTGTGCCTGGTTTTGGGGTGCTTCCTGAGCTTTTGAGTGTTATTGGGACACACACCCCCACAAGGATCTCAGTGTGTGTGAGACTCTATCTTCCCTTCTGGTCTGTGAATGACCACAAGCAACCCTCTGCCATGGGACTGAGGTTGATGGGGGACCCTGCTGTTCTATGGGGATCCTAGACTGTGCTCAGGATCTGAATGTGGTCAGTGCCCCAGAGTCCTGTTCCAGGTACAGAGGACAGATGTCGAAAGTCTCTCTCCACTCCCCTAACATAGGTAAGCTGAGGACTCAAAGCTCAGTTGCTAGGGGGGGGTCTGGGGGGGGGGGGGACTCCTGCTTACTGGCTCTGCCTGCTTCTGTTTCCTGGATCTGGGCTGCTGGTGCCATGCTGCTAGCTGAGTGTCCTGAGGACTGGGCTTCATGACCTAGCTCTGGCAGAGGCCCCCCACTTATCTTCCAAGTTGTGCCCAGTACTTCCCAGAGCATAGGTCAGACAATTGCCCCAGCTGCCATGAGATGCGGCTACCAGGCACGCTGGGGCTGCCTCTGGGAGGCTGAAGTTCCTTCACTCTGGTGGGCCAACCCTCTAACTCCGTGGAGCGGAGCCTCTCCACTGTTTTTCAGGTTACCTTGGGCTGGAGAATTGTCTTGCTGGATAACTCGAAAATTTAGTTAGAGTCCTTTTATGAGTCTTGAAATATTATAGAGGGAGAGTACCTGAGAGAAGTTCTTCTTGTGCCGCCATCTTGGCTCCGCCCTCACCTTTAATTTTTAAAAAAAAATACATTTTATTATGTAATTTTGCTCTCTTTTATTTTTCTCTTAAGGATATGATTTTTTTCTTAAAATATTCAATTTTTGATCAATGTACAGCATGGAAACAAGGTAAAGACTACCAAACTGCTTTCTGTGGGGGAGTGGGTGGGAGGAGGGAAGCCAGATTAGGGGAAAAATTGTAAAATACCAAAAAAGAAAAAAAGAAAAAGTAAAAAAAATAAAGTAACTGTAGACCATATTAGATACTTGGGAATCTACCTCCCAAAGCAAACCCAGAAACTGTATGAACACAATTACAAAGCTAAAAAATTGGGAAATTATCAATTACAATGGTTAGGTCAAGCTAATATAATAAAAAATGACAAGTCTACCCAAATTAAATTACTTATTCAGTGCCAAAGCAAACTACCAAATAATTATTTTACCAAGCTAGAACATATAGTAACTAAATTCATCTGGAGCAACAAAATGTCAAGAATATCAAGGGAATTGATGAAAAAAGGTAAAGGAAGGTGGCCTAGCTCTACCAGATTTAAAACTATACTATAAAGTGGCATTCATATAAACTGACTGGTACTGCTGCAGAAATAAGAAAATGGATCAGTGGTTTGGGATAGGTTCAAAAAGAAACTGCAGTAAATGACTGCAGCAATCTACTGTTTGACAAACTCAAAAGACATCAACTTCTGGGATAAGAAAACTGGAAGACAGTATGGCAAAAACTAGGCATAGACCCACATCTCACACCCAATAGCAAAATAAGGTCAAAATAAGTACATGATTTAGACATAAAGTGTGATACCATAGATCAATTAACAGACCAAGAAATATTGTATCTATCATATCTAAGGAAAGGGGAGAAATTTATGAGCAAGCAAGAAACAGAATATATTATAAATTGCAAAATGGATGATTCTGACCCTATTAAATCTAAAAGTTTTTTGCCCTAATAAAATCAATGCTGCCAAAATTAGAAGGTAAACAGAAAGGTAGGAAACAATTTTCACAGCTAGGAGTTCTGATAAAGGACTCATTGCTATTTGAGATGGTGTCAAATTTATAAGGTTACAAGTAATCATTCCCCAATTAATAAATATTCATAGGAGCTCCTTTTGTAGTGGTCAAAGAACTGGAAATCGAGGGGCTGGGATTCCCATAAACTGGGGAATGGTTGAACAAATTATGGTATATGAATATTATGGAATGCAATTGTTCTATAAGAAACCATAAATGATCAGACTCTAGAGTAGCATGGAATGACTTACAGGAACTTATACTGAAGGAAGGGAGAAGAGCCAAGAAAATGTACACATTGACAGTAACATTGTGAGATGATCAACTCTGATGGATACAACTCCTCTTAACAGTTCAGAGGACTAGGAAAAACCTAGAAGATTGACAATGGATAATGATATTCCTCATCCAGAGGAAGAAAATTAAAACAAAAACAACAACCAAAAAAAACCTACATTCACTTTTTAACAATTTTCTCTTATGTATTTCTTTCCTATCACAGTTTTCTTTCTTTTTCCTTAATCCTAATTCCTCATACTGAAAATGACTAGTCTGGAAACATGTGTAACACAAATATGTATGTACAATTTTCCCTGACTGTTCACCCTTGATAGGAAGGATAGGAAGGAAGGCTGGAAGGACATTACGTAACTTAAAAATATGCATACGTATATGGATGAATGTTGAAAAACTTTCAAAATATGTAACTGGGAAAGTAAAATAGAATATCAATTGAAAAAAAGAGAGAAAATGAAGGACAAACAATATAGCATAATAGCTCATCAGCCATGTGCCCCAACAGACCCTGCCACTAGGGGAAGCTTTCCTCCTTGCCTGCTTGGCAGGAGGCCCTTCCCCTCTCCCCTCCAATCCCTGAGGATATCTCAGTTTCTGAACGACCCTCAGGATTCCAATACTTTCTTCCTACCTGCCAACACACCCCCACCCTGCTGAATTAACAGTTGCACAGGTACTTTGCAAGTCTAGCCCCCACTAGGCGGAGTCAGGATGGTGATAGGAGAAAAGCCTCTCTATAATATTTCAAAAATCATAAAATTATGACTCTAACTAAATTTTCGAGAGACAGAACCCACAGAAAGATCCAGTGAGACAGCTCTGCAGACCAAGGTAAGCTGGAAAATAGAGGAAAGGCTCCACTACACGGGATTAGAGGGGCAGCCAGCCAGAATGAAGGAACTTCAGCTTCTTGGTGGCATGCCCCAGGGAGCCTGGGAGCCACAGTGCACTGCAACGGAGGCAGTTTTCAGGCCTACACCCCAGAGAGTACCGCCCACAACTTGAAAGATCACGGTGGTGGTGGGGGGGATGTCTGCCAGAGCAAGCCCTTGAAACCCAGGCCTCAGGACACTCAGCAAACAGCTGTGACCTCTGCAGCCCAGATCCAGGAAACAGAAGAAGGAGGAGCCAGTAAGCAGGAGCCCCCAGGCAACTGAGCCTTGAGTGCTCACCCCACCAAAGGTAGGGGAGTGGAGAGAGACTTCCGAGGTCTGTCCTCTGTAACTGGAACAGGACTCTGGGGTTCTGACCACAGTCTAGGCCCTCAATAGAACAGTCGGGCCACCCTACCCCCACCTCAGTCCAGTGGCAGAGGGGTGCACTTTGTGGTCATTCACAGACCAAGAGGGAAGACAGAGCCTCACACACACTGAGATCCTTGAGGGGGTTGTTCAAATAATACTCAAAAGCACAGGAAGCACCCCAAAACCAGACACAGGCTGGGGAAACAAGTAAACAGAGAACAAAGAGGAACACCATTGAGAAATACATTGTTTATGATCCCAAGAAGGATCAAAATACCCAGATAAGGAAGTGCAAGCTCCTGCACCTAAAGACTCCAAGAAAAATGGAAATTGGGCTCAGGCTGCGACAGGGCTCAAAAGATTTTGAAAATCAAGTAAGGGAGATAGAAGAAAAATTGGGAAAAGAAATTGGAGAGATGCAGGAAAAACATTAAAAAGAAGTCAGCAGCTTAGTCAAGGAGATCTAAAAAATGTTGAAGAAAATATAATGTTAAAAACCAGCTTAGGGGGTGGCTAAGTTGTGCAGTGGATAGAGCACTGGCCTTGCAGTCAGGAGTACTTGGGTTCAAATCTGACCTCAGACACTTAATAATTTTTTTTTAGATTTTTGCAAGGCAAATGGGGTTAAGTGGCTTGCCCAAGGCCACACAACTAGGTAATTATTAAGTGTGTGAGACCGGATTTGAACCCAGGTACTCCTGACTCCAAGGCCGGTGCTTTATCCACTACGCCACCTAGACGCCCAGACACTTAAATAATTACCTAGCCGTGTGACCTTGGGCAAGCCACATAACTCCATTGCCTTGAAAAATTTTTTTTAAAAAAACAGCTTATGTCAAATGGATAAAACAGTTCAAAAAGTTATTGAGGAGAAGAATGCTTTAAAAATCTAAAACATAGAATGAACTAAGTCAAAGTCTTTTTTAGGTTTTTGCAAGGCAAATGGGGTTAAGTGGCTTGCCCAAGGCCACACGGCTAGGTAATAATTAAGTGTCTGATGTCGGATTTGAACTCAGGTAGTCCTGACTCCAAGGCCAGTGCTCTATCCACTGTGCCACCTAGCTGTCCCACATGGATCACATTTTTTTATGATAATCCATCACAACAGCTACTTTCATATTTTTCCACCATTACCATTGCAGATCGCAACTCCCTCCATTCGTACTTCCCCACTACCATATACTATATTTTCTCTCTCCCTTCACTCTGCCCCTCTTCTTAAATGTGCTGCAGGGTAGCTGTGTGGCACAACAGACTCTATGACTAGACTTGGGGTCAAGAGGCCCCAAGACCACGTACCACCCCTAAGGCCCAGTAACCACCTGGCCCTGTGTTCCAGTACAAGCCATCCAATCCCAACCCCTTGCAAGAAGTAAAAAAGAAAATGTGTTATATCTGACTTCTCTCCCCCATGGTTTACCCCTCTTCCATCATTCACATCCCCCCCTTCCCCCCTGTCCCCCTTCTCTCCTTCTTACTCTAGATGTCTATACCCCATTGAGTATATATGCTATTTCCTCTCCGAGCCACCTCTGATTCAGAGTGAAGGTTCCCTCATTCCCCCTTGCCTTCCCCCCTTCCAAATCATTCTGATAGCTCATTGCGATAAAAAAATCTTATTATATGAAATATCTTAGCCTATTATACCTCTCCTTTCTCTTACTCTCATTACATTTCCCCTTTAGCCATTAATTCCATTTTTACAATATATTATATCTTCAAATTCAACTCTCTCCTGTGCTTCATATATAAAAGCTCCTTCTATCTGCTCCATTAAATGAGAAATTTCTTATGAGTTTTATCAGTATCTTTTTTCTATGCAGGAATACAGCTCAAGGCGTCTGTTGATCCTCTAGCTACTTAGTTTCTCTCCTCCTCCTCCAGCCATGGACAAGCAAACCTTCTGGGACTCACTCTTCAATGACACACCAGTGGGGCCCAGAAGCTGGGAGAAGGCTGAGGATTGCTTGCCACAGGGAGGGATGCAGGGCAGGTTGTAGTAACAACTGGGCTGGGGCAGTGGCCTAGGAGGGGATGCCAAGATGCCTCTCTCTCCAACAACTCTTGCCTTCATGGACACGAAGCAGCCACAGACTTTCTGAACATGGGAGGAGGAGGGAGAGAAACCTCAAATCTCAAAGAAGGGCCCCAAACCCAACTCACACCTGGGGAAACTGAGGCTCTGAGGTGGGAGGGCATTGCTCAAGCTTGCTCAGCTGGACAGCCTCTTTGTCTCCAGGAATTCCCAGTTCTAACAGAAAAATGTCTCCCATATCCTCCTACATCCAAGAGGGTTTGCTGGGATTTTATACTCACTTGATGGTTCCATTCATCGAAGTAGCAATGTGTATTTGGAAAATGCTTGCCACCCAGGCAGAGGATCAGCACCTGTCCTGTGCCCAAGGGGCTTGGAGGGTTCACCTGAAACACAGATAGGTTAAGGGATCAGCTCAAGGCCACAGAACCTGGATGGGTCAGAGGCCAGAAGGGAACTCAGGACTCCCTGATTCAGGATGCACCACTCCACTTCCAGTTAAGCAATTCACTCCCCTTTCTGGAAGAGTCTATGACATGTGACACGCTTTCCCCACCACAACCTCAGGAAGTAGGGGGCATCATTGTGGCTTTCCTCATTTTACAGATGTGACTAATGGTCTGAGAGTTGAAGTGACTTGTCTGTGGCCACACTGCTGCCAAAAAAGAAAGAGAAATAGAAAATTTCACTAACCCAATAAAGATAAAAACACAAGACAAGATTGATTTAAAAATGAATTTTACCAACATTCAAAGAACAACTTATTCGAAAGCAAACAATTTTGTATAAATAAGAAAAGAAGGGATCCCCTCCAAATCCTTCTAGGATCCTGTGGTAGAAATGTTTGTGTTTAATATTTTTATTAATTTTTAATATTCAGGGCACAGGGCCATTCCTCTTACAACTTTTGGTCAATTATATCAGCCTCAACCTCATTTGAATAAATCCTGACTCACATAATGGTAAGTGTTAGTAGAAGACTTTTGAGAGGAAAACTAAAAAAACAACTAAGAGGAAGAAGAGAATACAATGTCTTAAAAACCTCTTAAAAACCTTAAAAACTTTGTTGGAGGAAGAATCCCCCCGGGGCTGTCTTTATGACCCACAAATCCCTTCCCCTTAATTAATGGAGCCTTGTAACTTTATAATTGTACGTTTTGGCAAAATTTAGCATTTAATCTCTGACTTGAATTAGTCTACCTAAAGAGTCTATTTAAATGGGATTGTTTTTACTTTAGGGAAAGATTGAGATTATGATTCTGTTTCACTAAATTTATTCACCTTCTTTGCCATTGAAGGATTATGGGATTATGAATCTCTTGTTTAAAAAGTCATAACCTGTGGTGGCTAGGTGGTGCAGTGGATAGAGCACCGGCCCTGGAGGCAGCAGTACCTGAGTTCAACATGGCCTCAGACACTTAATTACTTAACTGTGTGGCCTTGGGGAAACCACTTAACCCCATGCCCTTGCAAAAACATACAAACAAAAAAAACCTTATAACTTATACCCTAAAAGAATGTACACAATTGAATGATGCCATGATTTTGTGTTTAAAGAGCCTCTTTAAAAATCCTCATTTTTTTTCATAATTATGCTTCCTATCCTCCAAGCATGTACATCAGTACAATAAAACCTTGATCTGGGGCTCTGTAATTATTTATTTATGCGTTGTGGCAAATTTATTTGGGCAGTAGAAACTGCCAGGCAAACTCAAAGAGGAGATATTTTTTCCCAAAGCTAATTGGGCAAACATGAACGGACAGACAATAAGGTTGGAAAGAACATTGTTGCAAAGACTAGTGTGTGTGGGTCTATGCCTACTTTTGCCTTACTATTTTCAGCGTTTCCAAAAAAATTTTGTCAGAGAGTTCTTATGCTAGAAGCTGATGTCTCTGGGTTGGGCAAACAGTAGATTGCTGTAGTCATTTACTGTAGTTTCTTTTGAACCTACGCTAATCCACTGATCCAGCACTCTATATTTTTTAGGGGTTTTTTTCCTTTGTTTTGCAAGGCAATGGGGTTAAGTGGCCTGCCCAAGGCCACACAGCTAGGTAATTAGTGTCTGAGACTGAATTTGAACTCAGGTCCTCCTGACTCCAGGGCCCGTGCTCTATCCACTGCACCACCTAGCCACCCCCATTACTCGACTTCTTAACCAGTGCCAGGCAGTTTTGATGCCTGCTACTTCACAGAATAGTTTTAGATTTGGTAGAGCTAGGCCACCTTCCTTTACATTTTTTTATCAGTTCCCTTGCTATTCATGACCTTTTGTTGCACCAGATGAATTTTGTTACTTTTTGTTCCCAAACTCAGTAAAACAGTAATTTGCTAGTTTGATTGGTATGACACTAAATAAGTCATTTAATTTGGGTAGAATTGTCATTTTGATTAGTTTAAGTCTACCTAGCCATGAGCAACTGACATTTTTCCAGTTATTTAGATCTGACTTTATTTGGGTGAGTCCACAAAGACGGTGTCACTAGGCATAGACAGAAATTCTCCCTGTATGCACTAAGTTATATTTACCTTAAAGATTTTGAAGTGGAAACGTAGCCACGTCAGAAAGAACACTTTAAAAAATTGTGGAAAGAGAATTAAACTGCCCTCTTCTGCCTGTGTTAAATGAAGTGAATCAGAAAAATGTGTAACCTGTTCTGGGCCCAGGAAAAATAAAAAGTAACCCCACAAGACTATAAAATCAACTTTAGCATTGCTACAAGACTTGGACACCTGTCTTATCCTACTTGGAGGCTCACAGGTGCCGTTAAGTGTTGTCTTGTCCTTCACTGCTGGGTTTGTCCTGGGAAGTTCACTCAAGTCCCACAAATGATAGTTCTATGCCCTACCTTCTTCTCTGCACCCTTAATGATCACATGTATCATCTCTGCTTTTACTGGAGCAAGATGGAGAGAAATTCTGATTTGCAAATTTGTGCCTTTCAATGAAAGTAATTAATTAAGCTCCTACTTGATTCCTGTCACTCTGTCTCTGGCCTTTTCTATTTCACCAGTTAGAGACTGGCTCAGTAAAGATACTTTTAACAACTTCTATATATGGTTCTGTATTTTGGGGTTTCCTTTATTTTTCCTCATGTGCATATTCAGACTGTTGAAACTTTTGGGATGCTTAACCTGAAATGGTCAACCTCAGTCACTGTGAGGAGATGCCCCTTGGGAGCTCAGGTCTGGAGAGAATGAGCAAAGTGAGGAAGAAGATATTTATTATGGGTCTTCTATGGGCAGGTGCTGGACAAAAGACTTTAGAAATATTACCTCACTGTGGAAAGAAATACCTCTGAAGAAGTTAGGTCTACAGGGAATGGTCTTGGTGAGTCTGGAAGGAAGAGCCTCCCAGAGACGGGTCCAGTGCAGGATAGGAGGCAAAGGGAAGATACTCACAGATGGCAGATCAAATGAGACTTCCTCAGGGAGAGAGTTGGCAGGAGGGTGATGCTGGAGGGTCTCAGACCTGAATGCTCACCTGGAGATGGCCATGGGAAGATGGCCAAGGTCAGTCTGACCAGAGACTCCTGTACGACCTCACCCCTGGGGACAATGTATAGCATCAGTCTCTGAGATCAGAAGGCCTAGACAGCACGGAGAAGGGAATAAGCATTCATTATGAGTGTACAATGTGTCCACACTGAACTAAGCAATTCTCAAATATTGTCTTGTGTCTCCTTGGACCTTAAGGCAGACTTGTCTGTTTTCCTCTAAACTTCCTGCATGACTCAGAAACCTTATGAAGACAATTATAAAGCACTTCTCACCCAAATATTGTCAGATCTAAATAGTTGGAAAGATGTCAATTGTTCACAGCTAGGCAGAGTTAATCTAATAAAAATGACAATTCTACCCAAATTAAATTACTTATTCAGTGCCATAGCAATCACACTACCAAGTAACTATTTTACTGAGGTAGGAAAAACAATAACAAAATTCATCTGGTACAACAAAAGGTCAAGAATAGCAAGGGAACTGATGAAAAAAAAATATAAAGGCAGGTGGCCTAGCTCTACCACATCTAAAACTATACCATAAAGCGGCAGTCATCAAAACTGTCTGGCACTGGTTAAGAAATAGAGTAATGGATCAGTGGCTTGGGATAGTTTCAAAAGAAACTACAGTTAATGACTACAGCAATCTACTGTTTGACAAACCCAAAGACATCAGCTTCTAGCAAAAGAACTCTCTATCTGGCAAAAATTTTTAGGAAAACTAGAAAATAGTAAGACGAAACTAGGCATAGATCCACATCGCACACCCTATAACAAAATAAGGTCAACATGGGTACATGATTTAGGCATAAAGGGTGACACCATAGATAAATTAATAGACCAAGAAATATCTGTGTATCAGATCTATGGAAAAGGGACCAAATTTTGCCCAAAAAAGAAAGAGTACATCATAAACTACAAAATTAATGATTTTGTCTATAATAAATTTAAACATGCTTGCATTAATGAAACCAATGCTGCCAAATACAGAAGGAAAGCAGAAAGCTGGGAAACAATCTTCACAACCAAAAGTTTTGATAAAGGACTCATTTCTAAAATATATAGAGACTTGCATCAAATTTATAAGGTTTCAAGTCATTCCCCAATTGATAAATGGTAAAAGGATATGAACAGTTTTCAAATGAATAAATTAAAGCTCTATGGAACCATACGGAAAAATGTTCCAGAACATTACTGATTAGAGAAACACAGATTAAAACAACTAGGGGTATCACCTCACACCTATCAGATTAGCTAAGATGACAGAAAGGGGAAATGATCAATGTTGGAGAGGTTGTGGGAGGACTGGAACATTGATGCATTGCTGGTGGAGTTGTGTTTCTGGAGAGCAATATGGAACTATGCTCAAAGAGCAATAAAACTGTTCATACCCTTTGACCCAGCAATTCCAATTCTAGGTCTATATCCAGAAGAAAGCATAAAAAATGGGAACAGTCCTACATGCTCCAAAATATTCATAGCAGTTCTTTTTGTAGTGGCAAATTATTGGAAATTGAAGTGGTCCCCATCAACTGGGAAATGGCTAAATAAGTTAAGATACACACAAACTATGGAATACTATTGCTCTATGAGAAACCATAAATGGTAGAACTCTCGAGAAGCATGGAATGAGTTAAAGAATCTGTTGCTGAGACACGGGGCAGAACCAAGAGTACAATGGATACATTAACAACATGGTGAGATGATCAACCTTGATGGATGCAGCTCCTCTCAGCAGTTGAGAGACCTAGGAGACCTGCTATGGATAATGCTATTCCCATCCAGAGGAAGAAAAACCAAAGCAAAAATAAACCAAAAAAAAACTCCTTCAGAATCTGATGAACACTTTATAAAAATTATCTCTTATATATCTCTTTCGCTTACTCCTAATTCCTCATTGCAAAAATGACTAATCAGCAACCATGTTTATCAAAAATATGTATGAAAAATGTTAACCTGACTGTTCACTGCTGAGGGGAGGGGGATGGGAAGGGAGGGTGAGAGGAAATTTTATAACTTAAAAATAAACATATGCATATTGATCAATGCTGGAAAAAATTGTATAACATGTATTTAGGAAAATAAAATAAATAAAGAATGAAAGAAAGAAAGAAAGAAAGAAAGAAAGAAAGAAAGAGAGAGAGAAAGAAAGTTCCAGTATGGTTTGATGGAAACTATGGCTTTTAACAAGTTGGAAGGACAGAGTTTATGGGTAATATAATCATTTTAGGGAGCATGTCTATTAATCAAAAGGGGTCAGTGTCCCTCTCAATTGCCACAGATCCCACATGGCAGTGAATTCACAGTATATAGGCCCTTGGAAGACTAGGTGTTCCTGAGGGTTGCAATCAACTCTAGTTGGTCCACAAGTAATAAGGGGAAATATTCTAATGGGATGTGGGTAACTTTAAAATGAGGATATTGGGGATATGTGGACTGGATCACTCATGCCTAGGTCAAAGAACTTAGCAATTTCCATATCACCTGTCTGACAAAAGGGGAACCTGCACTTTCCTAGACATGAGTAAACACAAAGAGCAGGAACCTGCCTCTTACTGAAATTGTTGACTTTCTCCTATTTTCAGATTAGATCTGGGGCTGGGCAAGTCTTTGGCTCAGATTCTACACTCGTAGAAAAGCGGCAAAACCTTTTTTCTCAATGCAACCCCTAGATATTGACCCAAGAGAGAAATCAGCATTTCTCTCGCAACCTCCTCCCATCTGGTTCTATTGGGAGACAAAAGTCTCCTTCATGAATCACTAAGCGATATGAAAAATCAAGTCATCAAAGGTGTCTTAACTATGGGACATATGAAAGGAAACAATGAGAAGAGAAAAGGGAAAGAGGTCCCTGGAATTGGGGCAGTGTCAGTCCTTTCTACTAAGTCGACCTTGCAGATAAAAAGCAGGCAGGGGGAAAAACAAATGATGAAATAAAACTGTGCATTTAAAGCTCACAAGTCTCATACCTTACAGCTGGTTCTTGGGACATCATCCGATGCAGCCCTCTGATCTGGAGGTGATATTCAGAACAGTATAGCCCTAGTAGTGCTATTGCTGGGTCAAAGGGTAGAGGGTATGCACATTTTTATTGCCCTTTTGGTATAATTCCAAATAGTTCTCCAGAATGGTTGAATGAGTTCACAGCTCCATCAATAATGTATTAGTGTCCCAGATTTCCCACATCCCTTGCAACATTGATCATTGTCCTTTCTGGTCATATGGGCCAGTCTGATAGGTATGAGGTGGTATGTCAGAGATGCTTTAATTTGCATTTCTCTAATCAGTAATGATTTAAATTAATTTTTCATATGACCATGGATAACTTTGATTTCCTCATCAGCAAATTGATTTTGCATATCCTTTGACAATGTATTGACTGGGGAATGGCTTGTTTTTTTATAAATTTGACTCAGTTTTCTATGTATTTTAAAATTTTGTAAAAATGAGTCCTTTTGACTATTCTCTTTAATTTAGAAAAAAAACCAGATATCTTATTGTCTGATCTTGTTACCTCTGAGAAATCTGTTCTCTTTAAGGATATGATTTCTCTCTCATCACACTGAATTTGGATCAAGGTACAACATGGAAACAAAGTAAAGACTGACAAAGTGCTATCTATGGGGTGGGGGTGGGGGAGGGAAGCAAAATTGGAGGATAATTGTAAAACTCAAATAATATCTTTAATAAAAATAAATTTAAAAAATGAGTCCTTTTTCAGAAACACGGGTTGTAAAAACTGTTGCCCAATTTACTACATTTTTTGATCTTGGTTACAGTGGGGTTTTTTGTGCAAAAGCTTTTTAATTTAATGTAATCAAAATTATCCAGTTTGTTTTTAATAATGGACTCTATCTCTTACAAAAGAACTCAGAAGTTATTACTCTACCTTATGGAAACTGAAAAGATTCCTGGCTTTAGCCTTACTTGCTAATAGATTCACATCTTGGCTTCTCCATCTTTGTCTAATCGGGCAGCTAAGCTTTGGAAATTAAAATGTTACCATTAGCAATTATTAATCCGATCTAGTGCTTTCTTTTTTTTCCTGAAGAGCAGCTGGGTCGCACAGTGAATAGAGCACTGACCTTGAAGTCAGGAGGACAAGAGTTTGAATTTGGCCTCAGACCCTTGAAATTTACTAACTATGCTACCTTGGGCAAGTCACCTAACCTTGATTGCCTCTCATTCAGGCCCATCTTCCGTGGTCCTGTTCCATGTGTGGCCACTTTATCCAGATGGTCCTAAAGGCAAAAGTGAGACTGGTGACTTAGCACAGTATCCCCTCACTCAAATCCATTCATGTACTTGTCATGGCATCACCTCTCTGATATCATGGTCTTCTTCAAGAGTGAAGGACAAGGGGCAGCTAGGTGGCAGAGTGGATAAAGCACCAGTCCTGGAGTCAGGACCTGGGTTCAAATCCAGTCTCAGACACTTAATAATTACCTAGCTGTGTGGCCTTGGGCAAGCCACTTAACCCCGTTTGCCTTGCAAAAACCTAAAAACAGAAAACAAAAAAAGTATGAAGGACGGACATCATCATCACCTTTTTCTTATTATTCTCATATCATTATAAAAGAATAAGTTATTTCAGGAATTGTGTCAAGTTAAGCACTGAATTAATTCTTGCTCAGGCCATGAAATTACTAAAATTCAGCTCAAAATAATAGCATCTTTGCAACTTGTAGCTTGCTTGTTACTTTAGTTCAGATATCTTAATAGTCATCTAATAACTAATAGATCCATTAGTACACTAACAACTTCCACTGTTTGCCTATCCTGATAGGAGAAATCTTATATGACAGTTAGAAGTGGGGTCATGGTTTATAATGGCATCCAAACTGATCCCTGCAGCCCACACCACTATAAGTAGCCTATCCTATGAAACCCGGTGGACAGATTTCTTGTATGGGAAAATGAATTAAGGAGAGCCTAATCTGTAGTAAATTGGGAAACAATTTTAACAACTAGTATTATTGACAAAGCACTCATATCTAAAACATAGAATGAACTAAGTCAAAGTCTTTTTTAGGTTTTTGCAAGGCAAACGGGGTTAAGTGGCTTGCCCAAGGCCACACAGCTAGGTAATTATTAAGTGTCTGAGATCGGATTTGAACCCAGGTACTCCTGACTCCAGGGATGGTGTTTTATCCACTACGCCACCTAGCTGCCCCTCTGAGTCAAATTTCTAAAAATCAAGCCATTCTCCAATTGATATATGGTCAAAGGATATGCAGAGGGAATTTACAGATGAGGAAATCAAAGCAATCCATAGTCAGATGAAAAATTGCTCTAAATCATTACTGATTGGAGAAATGGAGAAATGCAAATTAAAGTATCTCTGAGGTACCACCTTACACCTCTCAGACTGGCCAATATGACCAGAAAGGACAATAATCAATGTTGGAAGGGATGTGGGAAATCTGGGACACTAATGCATTGTTGGTGGAGCTGGGAACTGATCTGACCTTTCTGGAGAGTAATTTGGAATTACACCCAAAGGTCAATAACAATGTGCCTACCCTTTGATCCAGCAATACCACTGAAGAGATCATGAGAAGGGTAAAAACATCACCTGTACAAAAATATTCCTAGCAGTTATGTTTGATGTGGCAAAGAATTGGAAATTGAGTGAATAGCCATCAGTTGGGGAATGGCTGAACAAATTGTGGTATTTGTATGTACCTTATGGAACACTACTGTTCTATTAGAAACCAGGAGGAATGGGAATTCAGAGAAGCCTGGAAGGATCTGCATGAATTGATGCTGAGAGAGATGAGCAGAACCAGAAGAACATTGTACACCCTAACAGCAACATGGGGGTGATGAACAATCTTAATGGACTTACTCATTTCATCAGTGCAACAATCAGGGAGAACTTTAGGGTACCTGCAATGGAGAATATCATCTGTATCCAAAGAAAGAATTGTGAAGTTTAAACAAAGACCAAAGACTATCACCTTTGCTTTTGGGGGTTTTTTTAGCATTTTTTTGCAAGGCAATGGGGTTAAGTGGCTTGCCCAAAGCCACACAGCTAGGCAATTATTACATGTCTGAGGTTAGATTTGAACTCATGCCCCCTGACACCAGGGCCCATTCTCTGTCCACTGTGCCACCTAGCCAAACCTATTAGCTTTGATTTTAAAAAAGGTATCTTCTGTAATTTTACTCTTATATTTTATTTTTTCCTTAAAGTTTTCATTTCTCTCTCAAAACCTTCAATTTTGATCCATGTATAGCATGGAAATAATGTAAAGACTATAAGAGACTGCTTCTGTGGAGGGTTGGGGGGAAGGAAGTGAGATTGGGGGAAAACTGTAAAATTCAAAAAAACAATAAAATAAAATAAAATCCAGATAACAAATATAAAAAAAAATCCAGAAGAACCTAATCTGAGTTTTCCCAAAATAACATCCCTACCTTATTCTCAGGGACAGATTTTCACTCCTTTTAGATCTCAGATGTCTCTTCCATTGACCTGTTGACTGTAGATGGTTTTTCCTAAAGCAGCCAGTTGAGGTCAGTTCAAGGACACGATGAAGTTTCAAAAAGAATACTCAGGGTCCCAAAAATGATTTCTCAACTAAAACAGCAAAGTCTCACTTATTACAATAGGTTTGAATGCAACTGCTATCCATACCAATCAATGACTACAATAGGTTAGCTTCTCATGAAAATTTATCATGTCTTCTAAAAATCACAGAAAAGACTTTGGCTTAAATATGTACCCAAAATATTTTTTTTCTAAAAGTATTTCTCTTTCTGAAGAACAACTCATGCTGTTGCGAAGGATACTAATCACTGAACTTTCATGAAGTAAATTAATTGGAAACCTCTAAACTGACACATACCGTTCTCTTATTGAAACTTAAAGCAAAGATAAATCTTTAAAATTGAAATTTCTCAAAACTATGTTCGTATAAGCTGTATTTTTTATCACAAAATAAAGTAATTTAAATCAAAAAAACTATCTTTAAGTATCATAAAGTAACAACTCACAAGTAACTTAAAAACAAAATAAATTTTAATCCAAAGCCAGTGCCCCCCCCCCCCAGTCAATGTGCAGGAGATTTTCCTAAATGGAACAATGCTCCAGAAAATACCCATCTAAAATAGCTTTATCATAATAATGTTTACCAGGCCTTTAAAAATGTGTTCAATATTCCTTTCTTCCTTTGTTTTATCCTAGACTTATACATTCAACCTGGTTGTAAAATATATCTTAAGAAATCAAGAAAATAATTACATTCTGGAATTCCACATAGATAGGCAATATGCTAGAATTCACTTCACTCCCTACAGAAGCAGCACTGGCCAATTTCTGTAAATCTCCACATTCTTTTCTTTTTTTTCATTTCATAGTATTAATAAGAATTTATGACTAGATGGTTTCAAGAATCCTCGTAAGATTTCAATAGAGGTTTTAGTCTTTCCATTGACCCTTTTCCCCACATATTGAACAATTATCCATTTTCCTTATTTAAAAATATCTATATGAATACTTGATAAGTATTACTATTGTAGCAAAACCTCCTAATAACTGAACAATCTCATAATTTTCTGTAACTGGTAGCCCAATAATTTTAGGTGCAACTTCCTCTTTAATTGTAGACAAAAGTCAAAGTTGTGAGTTTTTAAATTACAGTTGATTTAGAATGTTATAGCATATGGTCAGTAGGACTAATAAAGTGATCTAACAGCTTTTTCTTATGGGGGGGGTCAAGGCAAGGGACTTGTCCAGGGTCACACAGCTAGATAATTATTGAGTATCTGAGGTCAAATTTGAACTCAGGTCCTCCTGCCTCCAGGTTCAGTGCTCTATCCACTATCCCACCCAGTTGCCCCTTCTAACTCTTTTGTACCTTCTTTTCCCAGTCCAATTCTTTAATCTTAACAACATCACTGATGCAAATTTTACCAAAATTTCCAAATCTCCCAATATGAGACAATTTAGTAACATAACAACTCCATAAACAATTTCATATACTAGAAACAAAATCCATTACCAATTGAAATTATTTCCACCTGAGGTGGCCTCAATTGAGATGAATAGATTTCCAAATTATTGTATTACACAGAAAATCTCATCACCACTGAAAGTGCACTTTGATCACATCTGAAAACTTGTATCAAGTGTGAAGCAATGACATCCAATAAAAGAAATATTAAAAATAATAAATGTTCATCTGGCACTTCCTTGATACCAGCCACTGTGATCCTCACAACTGCCCTTACCAGTCAGTAAACTGCGGTAAAGAGATAGCAAGGTTACTTGCTGGGGTGGGGGTGGAGGTCACATGACTAATAAATTTCAAATCAAATAAAGTTCAGATTTATTTGTCCTACATCTTGAAAGAGGACATGATAGCAGGAAAATGATGCCATGATAAACATGTAAATTGGATTTGAGTGAGGGGGTGCTGTGGTATGTCACCAGTCTCCCTTTGTCCTGCAGAGTCCTCTGTGTCCAGTGGCCAGATAGGAATCAGGATGACCAGAGATGACTCTGGATTCATGGTAAGCAGGGTTAAGTGTCTTGCCCAAGGGCACACAGCTAGTAAGTGTCAAGTGTCTGAGGTCAGATTTGAACTCCTCTGCAAAGAAGCCTTTGGGAGCTTTCACAGAGGGAGGTAATCAATTGATTACATAATTATAATTATATATGCTTTTAATGATAACACATAATTGTCACAGATCCCAGTAACCAATATTTTTTCAATCCTAAGCAGTATATGTGAAGCTCCTTTTATTTAGAGAAAGATTCTAATTAGTTTGAATTTTTCAATTTTTCCCCTAATCTCGCTTCCCTCCCCCCACCCAGCACAGAAGGCATCCTGAGAGACTTTACAATGTTTCCATGCTATATACAATGAGGGAAATTAAATGTGTGGAGGGAGAAATCATATACTTAAGGAGAAAAAAATATATAAGAGATCCTGTAGCTCCCTCTTAACAGGAGTCCAAGCACCACACTTTAAGCAAAGGGGAGAGGGGTAGAGATCTTGAAATCTTTCTCCTTTTTTGCAACACAGTGGAGTTAAGTGGCTTGCCCAAGGCCACAAGAGCTGGGTAATTAGTAAGTGTCTGACGTAGGCTTTGAACTCAAGTCCTCCTGAAGCCAGGACTGGCACTCTATCCACTAGACAACCTAGCCACCCCAAAATTTTTTCATGGCAGTGAAATGAAGAGACTTGTCCAAGGTCACACAGCTAGGCAATAATTGTCTGAGGCTGAATTTAAACTCCGGTCCCCTTGACTCTGAGACGGTTGCTCTATCCACTATGCAACCCAACCTACCCAAACTTTATTCAAGGCAATGAGGGTACGAGACTTGCCCAAGGTTATACAGCTAGGCAATTATTAGCTGTCTAAGGCCAGATTTGAACTCAGTTTCCCCCTGACTCTAGGACTGGTGCTCTATCCACTGTGACACCCAGCTACCCCCAAAATTTATTCAAGGCAATGAGGTTTGGAGACTTGTCCAAGGTCACACAGCTGGGCAATTATTAAGTGTCTGAAGTCAAATTTGAACTCAGGTCCTCCTGACTCTAGGAATGGTCTTCTATCCACTGCACCACCCAACGACCCCCAAATTTATTCACGGTAATAAGGTTAAGAGACTTGCCCAAGGTCACACAGCTAGGCAATTATTAAGTATCAGAAGTAAGATTTGAAGTCAGTTGCTCCTCATCGCCCCAAAATTTATTCAAGTTAATGAGGTTAAAAGACTTGCCCAAGGTTAGTCAGCTAGGCATTTCTTTTTTTTTTAGATTTTTTTTTTTTGCATGGCCATGGGGTTAAGTGGCTTGCCGAAGGCCACACAGCTGGGGAATTAGTAAGTGACTGAGGCCAGATTTGAACTCAAGTCCTCCTGACTCCAGGGTTGGTGCTCTATCCACTGTGCCATCTAGGCACCCCAAAGTTTATTCAAGACAATGAGGTTAAGAGACTTGGACCCCATCACACAGCTTAGCAATTATTAAGTGTCTGAAGTTGCATTTGAACTCAGGTCCCCTTGACTGTAGCACTGGTGCTCTATCCAGTATGCCACCTAGCCACCCTAAAATTTATTCATAGCAATGAGGGGAAGAGACTTGGATCAGGTCACACAGCTAGGCAATTATTTAGTGTCTGAGGCTGGATTCAAACTCAGGTTCCTCTGACTCTAAGACTGGTGCTCTATCCACTATGCAACCCACCCACCCCAAAACATATTCAAGGCAATGAGGGAAGACATTTGCCCAAGGTCAGTCAGCTGGGCAATTACTAGCTGTCTAAGGGCACATTTGAACTCAGGTGCCCCCTGACTCTAGGACTAGTGTTCTATCCACTGCTCTACCCAGCCACCCCAAATTTATTCAAGGCAATGAGGGGAAGAGACTTGCCCAAGGTCCCACAGGTAGGCAATTATTAAGTATCTTAAGGCAGATTTGAACTCAGGTCCTCCCAGCTGCCCCAAAATGTATTCAGTCAATGAGGTTAAGAGACTTGCCCATGGTCACACAGCCAGGCAATTATTAAGTGTATGAGCCTGGATTTGAATTCAGTTTCCCTGACTCCAAGACTGGTGCTCTCTGCACTGCACCACCCAGCCACCCTCAAATTTATTCAAGGTAATGAGGGGAAGACACTTAGCAAGGTTACAGAGCTGGGCACTTATTAAGTGTCTGGATTAGAATTTGAACTCAGGCCCTGCCTCTAGGATTGGCGCTCTATCCACTGGGCTACCCAGCCGCTCCTCCTGAAATCTGAAAGCCTTGGCCTTCCCCCAAGGCCTTGCCCATCCGCCCCTGGTTTCCCCCACCAAATGCCCAGCAACTGTCTCGGCCCCAATTCCACCGCAGCCCAAGGCCATGAAGGAAGCCTCCAGGGCGCCGCGGGGATCTGGGGACCCGGAAGGCCCAGCTCCAAGCCAGGCCCGGCCCTCTCCTTCACACCCATTTCCGGGGCGGGGGAGCGAGTGGGAAGGGGAGGAGTCGAGATCCAGCCCCGGGATTGGGCGCGGCCCAGAGTGGGGGGAGGGGCGCAGCTGGCGGCCCCAGGCGCGGGTCACCTGACGCCCTCGGACTCCTCATTCTTATCGGGTGGGCTTCGGGCCTCAGCACCCTGGGGCAGGGCGGAGTCTCGCTCCCCACCCCTCCCCACCACCGCCCCCTAGAGTTCAGGAGTGTCATGGCACCCTGGATGGAGAAGAGTCCCCGCGGCCCGCACAGAGGCAGCCATGGGCGCCCAGGCTGGGGAAGGGGAGGGGAGCAGGGCCACAGGGGAGCGCAGCCATCGCGGCCCGTGGATCCGCTGGTGGGATCCGGCCTCAGACGCTGTCCAGCTGTGTGACCTTGGGCAAGTCACTTTGCCCTGACTGCCGGGCCCATCTCCACTGGTCCCGGGGCCTAGCCGGGCCCTGGACCCAGAGGAGAAAGCGAGCCCGGTGCCTCCGCACAGCCCCTCTCCCTTCAGTCCGATCCACGTGTCTGCCTTGGCTTCACCTCCCCGACGCCATGGCCTTCTTTCAGAACAAAGGGCAGACTCCTGTCGGTCTTATCTGTGACTTGGAGAAAGGCTCGGCCGGCCAGCAAGGTCATCACTCCACACCAAGCTGGCAGAGAGCCAACACGTCGGACCACAGAAGCCAACTGCAAAAGATGGCCACAGATGCTCAGCACCCGGCTGAGCCTGAGACCCGAAAAGGAGACCCAGCGTGCTGTGTCCTTGGGGGAAAGTGCAGTTTACAACTAGCAACACGGAGGGCCCTGCAGAGGAGGCCGCTGCTCTGCAAAAGCTGGGGATTTTCCAGGGTTGCCGCCTGAATGGCAGACACCACTGAGGTGCCAATGGGGACGTAGGCTGCACCGGAGGGCACCACTTCCAGGATGCAGAGAGCATCTCACCAATCACTTCTGTGTTCCAGAGATGCTTCTCTTTTCAAACCTCTCTGCCCTTTAACTCTGGTCTTCATGATCCCTCACTGGAGATTCAGTCTCAGACTTAGAGCATCTCAGAGAAGAGGGAGAGAACCATCAGGTCCAAAGAAGGACATTAAGCCCCACTCACACTTGGGGTAACTGAGGCTCTGAGGTGGGAGGGCATTGCTCAAGCTTACTCAGCTGGACAACCTCTGTGTCTCCCAGAAATTCCCAATCCAGACAGAAAATCTTTCCCACCTCCTCCTCCACTGAAGAGGGTTTGCTAGGATTTTATAATGACCTGATGTTTTCATTCATCAGGATAAGAACATGTAGGGAGAAAATGCTTAGCCAGACTGATGATCTCTGTTATGAGGCCAGACAGTGATGCCTCAGATTCAGACCTCTTCCAAAGGTCAGTATTGCTCCCTCTACCCCAGAGTTGCTGTTTTTGGGGCTAAGAATAGATGGTCTTTAAAGTTCCCAGTCCCATATATTTTCCCTGCAGAGGCCTAGTCCCACCCCCTTATGTCTTGGGTCCAGAAT
Source organism: Macrotis lagotis (assembly GCF_037893015.1). Taxonomy (NCBI): domain Eukaryota; kingdom Metazoa; phylum Chordata; class Mammalia; order Peramelemorphia; family Peramelidae; genus Macrotis; species Macrotis lagotis. Next base: position 80,135,352 of record NC_133666.1, read on the forward strand.
AGTTTGTGTGAATTTGTGTGTGGGGGAGGGGATGCACATGGTGGTGGTGGTGGGGACCCAAAATCGAAGCTAACCACTAGCTGTGAAGAAATTTCAAGAATTCCTGTCCCCTGGTCAAGCTGTGGTCACTTCATCCCTTGCTCACAGGGTCACCAGGACACTTTCTGATGAAGGGAACCCCCTCTCACTGTGGCTGGGAACAGGAGACTATTGGTAGTTCCTGCTGGGGCCTCTCGCCTGAGGCAGAAGCTTCAGAAGCAAGACTGAATGGCTGGAACAAAGACCCCCTGAAAAGGATTCTACCCCCCAAACCCCTATCTTCCCATGAGAAAATAAACATACTTACCTCTATTTCTTTGGCAAGTTGGTTTCAGTAGAAACAAGTCCTATCACCTTGGCCCAGAAGCTTTTTTTATCCTTGGAGCCACCCTTCAGACCTTGAAAGAATGGAAATGTACCCACCCCCTCCCCTTCCCTGTTTTTCAGTCCATCCCCCTTCTGGTAGGCCCAGGCCTTATGGGATTAGGTTGAATCAACAGTAGGACAAAGGCAAAGCTCAGTATTAATTGATTAGAAGCTGGGTGGGCCCTTGGGGTCTATAAAAACACAAACACTTTAAAATTTTGCAGGAAAATCAATTTATTTTTTAACACTGATAATAGACTTCTGAAAGAGAAACTTTCATAGACATCTGTCAATACAGAAAGTAGCTTTTTTCTATCATCTAAATGTGTATTGGAATCAACATAGCAAACATCAGAACAGTTTAGTAACTGGAGCATAGAGACAAAGCATGTGAAAGACCAGCATATTCACATTGCAAGAAGGGGCAGATAAACAGCCCCATGGACCAGAAAGCCACATACATCCACATTTAGGTAAATTGGTGACCAACAATCATCAATCAAGGTCTTTGGTCACTGAGCATTAACACAAGTCCTAAGTGCTGAGATATTAAAGCACAGAACCATAACAATATGTATACCTTTTTTGGGCAACAACATCAATACATTTTTGGCACTTTTAAAAGACTTCTGAAAGAGGAACTTTCTAAGACATCCATCAAATACAGATGATTGTTTTTCTCTTATCATTAATTATACATTAAAATCAACACAGAAAACACCAGTTATTGGGGCATAGAGATAAAAGCCTATAGAAGAGTGTAGTCACATTTCTAGAAGGGAAAGGTAACCAGTTCCATGTACCAGATAACCCAATACACCCTCACCCTGTTAAAGTGGGGATGTCTTTGGTGCTAACAATCATCAATCAAGGATTTTGGTCACAGCATCAACACAGATCCTAAGTGATGAGGTAGGGAACCATCAGGATGGAAACTACACTGTATCCCTTGTGGTCATCTTGGCAGGCAGGAAATGTTTCTATTTGGCATTCAGTCTCTATGTCCCTTACTGCAAACACTCGTCACTATTCTGCAAGGAGAGAAGAGGTTTCCCCCGTGAAATAGTTAACACAAAATTTAAAGGAACAAACATCAACAATGAAAAAATGCAAGCACAATATTCGAACAGATAGATCATTTTGGCAAGGTAAGGGGGCTGAGAAGCCCAACAGAGAGGCTCCAAGAAATACTAATCTAGCAGGAGCCAGGACCAAGGAGCCCTTACTCAACTTTTTTCTGGTATTCAGCAGAGGCCACCTGATAATCAGTGGCTGGGTTAACTAACTGAGAAGGGTCGTTGGCCAGGTATTCCAGGAACTCGTGAACATAGCTCAGCAGCACGTTGCAGCTGTTTTCATCCAGAGGAGTGCAGGTCAGCATAGGGCCCAGCTGCTGGAAGAGGCGCAGCAGGTGGGCACCTCCATAGATCTGGGACATCTGGCAGGTGGAGTAGAGGGCCAGGATCTCAGCATGTTGTGGTTTCTCAAACTTGTAGAGCAGCTGGGTACCCAGCACCATGTCAAAGTACTCTTTGATCATGGCTACCAATCCAGTGACTGAATACATTTTTTCTTGGGTTTGGCAGTTTGGCTGGAAGGCAACATACTCATCCAGGATAACACTGACGGTTTTCTTGGCAGGCAGGTTGAAGAGCTTCTTCCCGAGGGTCACGAGCTCCCAATCTTGCACGAGTAGGGGCTTCAAAGCTTTGGGCATGTGGACCTGGACTTCTTGACTGCCAGTGGATTCTTTTTCTGGGTCTGCAGCTGGGCCTTTGCTTTCATCTGCCTTCCCTTGAGCAAGACTCAATTTGCTTTTCTTGGGGGGAGGCTGCATCATTCCACTATCAGAGGTGCTTTCACTCTGATCACTGACCTGGGAGGAGGTGACCTGGGTATCATCCTGTTGCTCCCTTGTGGCTTCCATCTGAAGGATGGCATCACTCACCATCAAGTGGACAGTAGAGTAGCGGAGAATGCGGCCTTCAGGGATCCATTCATAGTCCCATCCATCGGAGATGGGGCAGAGCTGCTCTTTAGAAGATCCTTGGGAGACAGGGCCACTGGCACTGGCTCCCTCCCCTTGCCCACTGGGAGCTCCCAGGGGTGTGGTGCCTTCCTGACTGGTGCTGAGGAAGCTGCTGCCAGTCTGAAGACCCTCTTCACCACCAGATGGGGTGGTGCTGGTACCAGGAAAACTGCAGCGGCTTATAATGATGTTGGGAAGTCTGATTCTTGGGAAACTGCTGCTGCTGGGGGCACTTCCACTGATGCTAGGGAAGCTGCCCCTGGAGCTCTGCAAGCTACCCCTGGTGCTGGGAATACCACTGCTGGTACTGGGGCCATCACCACTGATGCCAAAGAAGCTGCTGCTGGTGCTGGGTACCCCAGGAGTGGGGTCCTTGTCTCTGCTGGGACTATCATCACCTGTGAGTGAGATGGTGCTGATGCTCTGGAAGTCTTCACTGATGCAGGTGCCATCATCGCTGGTGAGTGCGATGGCACTGATGCTCTGTAAGCCTTCGCTGGTGCTGGAGTCATCTGCGCTGGTGCCAGTACCACTGGAACTGGGTTCATCTTTGATGGCGCCCTCCCCACTGGTGAGTGAGATGTTGCTGGTGCTGGAGCCATCTCCACTGGTGCCACCACTGGAACTGGGCTCACCTTTCCCAGGGCCGTCCCTGCTTGTGCTGGAGCCATTTGCAGTGGTGCCAGCACTGGAACTGGGTTCATCTCTGCTGGGTGCATTGCCACTGCTGGTGCCATCTCCACTGGTGCCACCACTAGCACTGCCTTCATCACTGGTGCTGAGACTTTCTCCACTGGGACCACCACTAGTCAGTTTGTCTCTGCTAGGGGCATTGCTGCTGGTGTCATCTGCACTGGTACTACCACTGGAACTGGGTTCATCTTTGCTGGGGGTGTTGCTGGTGCCATCTTCACTGGTGCCATCTCCACCAGCGCCATCACTAGCATTGGCTTCATCTTTGTCAGGGCCTTCTCCACTGGTGCAAAAGCCCTCTCCCCTGGTCTCACCACTGGAACTGGGTTCATCCCTGCTGGGGGTGTTGCCTCTGGTGCCATCGCCACTGGTGCCACCACCAGTACTGGCTTCATCTTTGTTGGGGCCTTCGCTGCTGATGCCACCACTGGAGCTGAGGTCACCTCTGCTGGGGCCGTCACCGCTGGTGGTCTGGAAGGCGCTTCTGGTGGTCTGGAAGGCGCTTCTGGTGGTCTGGAAGGCGCTTCGGGTGCTGGAGAAGCCCCAGTTGGTGCTCTGGAAGGCGCTTCTGGTGCTGGGGAAGCCCCAGCTGGTGGTCTGGAAGGCGCTGCTGGTGGTCTGGAAGGCGCTGCTGGTGGTCTGGAAGGCGCTTCGGGTGCTAGGGAAGCCCCAGCCAGTGCTGGGGCCCCTGGGGCTGGGGCCATCGCCGCTGGTGAAGGCGCCCCTGGGGCTATCGCCACTGGTGAAGGCACCCCTGGTGCTCTGGAAAGCGCCACTCCCATCGCCACTGGTGAAAGCGCCTCTGGTGCTCTGGAAAGGGCCACTCGCATCGCCGCTGGTGAAGGCGCCCCGGGCACTCTGGAATGGGCCGCCGGAAGGGGGGCCATCGCCGCTGGTAAAGGTGCTGCCTCCGCCGGTGTTCGGAAAGGTGCCGGCGTTCGGGAAGCCCCCGCCGGTGTTGGGAAAGGTGCCGGTGTTCGGGAAGCCCCCGCCGGTATTCGGGAAGCCCGTGCCAGTGCTCGGGAAGCCCGTGCCGGTGCTCGGGAAGCCTCCGCCGGTGCTCGGGAAGCTGCTGCTGGAGAAACCAGTGGTGTTAGGGAAACCCCCGCTGAGGCTCTGGAAGCCTCCTCTGGCGCTAGGGAAACCGCAGCTGGTGCACGGCAAGCCGCCGCTGGTGCAGGAGAAGCCGCCGGAGCAGGAGAGGCCGCTGCCGGTGCTGGGAAAGCTGGCGCCGCTGCTGCTCGTGAAGATGCCGCCACCGCCGCCGCCCCCGCCGCCGCCGCCGTCGCCGCCGTCGCCGCCGCCGCCGCCGCCGCCGCCGCCGCCGCCTCCGCCGCCGCCGTCGCCGCCGCTATCGTCGTCGCCGCCGCCGCCGCCGCCGCCGCCGCCGCTCTGGAAACTGCCGCTGATGCTCTGAAAGGAGCCGCTGATGCTAGGGCTCCTGGTGCTGGGGCCGTCGCCAGGGAAACCGATGCTGATGCTGCGGAAGACGCCGGCACTGGAGAAACCTCGGCCGGCGCTAGGACTGTTGCCGCTGCTGCTGAGAAAGCTAGTGCTGGTGCTAAAGCAGGCAGGTATAGGCCCACTGCTAGTGCGGGCACTGCCCCGGAGACTGGGGCTATAGTCTTCATCGTCTTCATCGTCGTCGTCATCGTCGTCTTCTTCATCGCTCATGCAGGGGAGGCTAATGGTGGGGAAACCGCTTCGGGTACCGGAGAAGCGGAATCCGCCCGTAGCGCTTTGGTACGGGAGGCCGGTGCTGGTGCTGGGGCCGGGGCCCTGGCTGGCGCTGGGAAAGCCGCCGCCGCCGCCGCCGCCGCCGCCGCCGCCGCTGCCGAGGCCGCTAACGGGGCCGCTGCCCGAGCTCGAGCCATCGCCGCCGCCGTGCGCGCCGCCGCCGCCGCCGCCGCCGCCGCCGCTAGGGCTGGGACCATCGCTACCGAGGCTCGCCTCGGCCTGCTGGCCACCGGGGTCGGCCGCCGCTCCCGGGGGGGCTTCTCCGGTGGTGCCGAAAACTCCCGGGGGGGCTGCACTGACCCCGCCCCCGCTTGGATAACGCACTAGATATTTGACTTGATCGTCCTCCACGTCTACCCGGACACACTCGGCCTTGCGCATCCCGCTCCCATGGAAGGTCAGCACGGGCTCCCCCTCTTGGACCACGGGTAGGTCCCTTACCGGTTTTTCCTCCGGCTCGGGAGAAGCCATCTGGGGCCTAGGATCCCTCCTCGGCCTGCTTCTGCTTTCCTAGACGGCTGGCTCCTGCCTCCTCCGCTCTCAGACTAGAGAACGCCGGCAGCTGGGGACTGGCCGGATGGCCACCTCCCCACTCCTCCGCTCTCGATCTGAAATCCCGGAGCTGGAAAGGCGTAGGGAAAGGCCGCCGGCCTGGTCGTCAGGGCTGCAGAGCGCGGAGCTCGCGGACGAGCTGCCGCCTCTCTCGCTCTCCCCAACGTAATGCCGGGGTCGGCGCGGGTGGGCGGGTGCAGACCCGCCTTATAAAGAGCAATGTAGCAATATTAGAGTGCGCCTGCTGGTGCCTAACGTGGATTCCCGGGGGAAAAGGCGGGAGGAAGGCAGGGACTGGGTGGGGGTGGGGGTGGGAGTGGGGTGGGATGGGGGTGGGGGTAGGAGTGGGTTGGGGTGGGGTGGGGGGGAGTGGGGGGGTAGGGGGGGGGCAAGGTGCGTAACTGCCCGAGCCTCCAATGCTGGCGTGGATGCTAAATTCAAATAGCAACCCCGTCACTTCCTGACTCTGCCTTCCCCCTCCCCGGACCTCAGTTTCCCCATCTGATAGAGAGCATTGGAGCGAAAACGTTCAGACATCAGTGGGGAGGGTTTGCAAGCAGTTTACGATTGCGTTTAATGACAGCTTGGAAGAGACTGGGCATTCGGGGATTAAATAAAATAGATCTCGTCAGCAAGGGTGAGCAGACATTATACCTCCATGAATGGGTGTGTCTAAGCATAAGAAAAGTGAGAAAGAGGGAGCTCCGTTATCCCGGAGAATATTTGTTTTCTTTTAGCTCGGCATATCGTCATTGTTCATGGTTTCCGAAACGGCATTAAAAAAAAAAATTTTCCCACTGAATGTGAAAAACAACCAGGTTAGAGACTGCTTTTATAGCAACGATGACAGGTTCTTTCTCCATAAAAAAAAAAAAAACCCAAACAAACAAAAAAAAAAAAAACCCGATAAAATGATCACATTTTCTTTGGGGATGATCTATTTATGACCCTGCTCACTGATTCCCACTTTTTTGGGAAATTGTACACTCACATATTACACTAAAATTTAGACCTAGGTTCCTTTTTTCAGCAGGTGTGGGACATTTTTTGACCAACGTTCTGTGTTTATAATCTGCCTCAATTTTCTGGGTCCCCAAATCGTTATGAATCACCTCAATTCTATCTAGCAAACATGGGAAAAGGGTCCTTAGGGACCCTTTCAAATTCAAACCTTCAGCCAAATGACTACTGTATTCTTCTTTAGAAGAACCCCCTGAGTGACAGCAATTAGGAGGCTCTAGACACAGAACAATTACTTTAAAAAAATAGTGGCTACGCTGTAAAAATGTGCTTTTCAATCCCTTGTTTTAATATTGGAGGAATGGTTCTGTTGCCATTTTCCCCCTGCCTTTATAACTGAAATTCACCTAAAATTTACATCTGAAAAAGTCTGCAGATGACTTCCTGATGCTATTGGGGATTTTCTTGGCAAAGAAATCATAGTGATTTAACCATTTCCTTCTCCTGCTCATTTTACAGATAGGGGAACTCAGACAAATAGGGTAAAGTGACTTGCCACGGTCACACAGCTAGCATCTGAAGCCAGATGTGAAATAATGAAGATGAATCTTCTTGCCTCCAGGCCTGGTGCTCTCTCCACTGTGCCACCTAGCCTCCCTAACAATATTCTGAAATAAATGTTTTTTTTTTTTAAATCAATGTCATAAACACAAGTATCAGCTTTACAGATTTCAAATTGTAATGTATGTTATCATTATACTTCAGTCTTATTTACAGTGTTAAATCTACTGAGATGAAGCATACCTTTGGTGAAATCTAAACTATTTTAATTTTGCAATGTTTTTATAAATAACAATGAATGCTATACATTAATTGGATCTTTTAGGGCTCTTTCCACTCTTAATCTGTGTCCCCTTGGATCAAAGCTGCTGGTCCCCCAATTTTTAAAGATGTGATAGAAAACACCATCCATACCCAGAGAAGGGACTATGGAGTTTAAATGTAGACCAGTTTACTATCTTCAATTTTTAAAAATGTATTATAGATTTTTTTCTCTCATTTTTCCCCTTTTGCATTTGATTCTTTTTTTCACAACATGATTAATAAGGATCTCTGTTTAGCAAAGTTATACATATATAACTTGTATTAGATTACTTTCTCTCAGGGGAAGGGTAGAGGGTAGGAAGGGCTGAAGAAAAATGTAAAACTCAAATCCTCACAAAAAAGTGATTGTTCAAAACTACCTTTGCATGTAGATGGAAGAAAATTTAAAATTTAATTTAAAAAAAACCTGTTGAACCATGCAGTGAGGGCACAATAAAAGAATTGTATTTGGAGTCAAAGGGCCCTGCAATTCTCTGATTATTAATAATGCCTTTAACATTTTATTGGTTGGGGATGATTCTTATTCTTATTAGGTTGAATAATTTCTTTAACTATCTGAGAAATGAGACCTTGATCCGAGAAACTTGTTACAATTATTTTTCTCATTTACCCACTAATATTCTAATTTTAGTTACATTGGTTTTATTTGTGTGAAAACTTTTAAATTACATATAATCAAAACTGTATTTTAACTGCTATGATTCTTTTTATTTCTGATTGATCATGAAATCTACCCCTTTTGATGGATTGCAATGGAAATTTCTGCCATGCTCCTGTAATTTATTTATGATGTTACACTAAGTCCATTGGGTTCTTATCTTGGTATAGAGTGGGAGATATTGGTTTATACCTAGTTTCTGCCATACTACTTTTCAGTTTTATCAGCAGTTTTTGTTGTATGGTAACTTCTGGTTTTATCAAATATAAAGTTGCTATTATTTTCATATATCATGCACCTATATGTCCATAATTCATGTATGACCATTGTGGTGAACCTCTATTACCATGCATGATGTCAGGACAAAGAACAGTCCCTTTCCCCTCCTTGGCTACCTGGCTAAAATATATATCTTTTCATCTGAGACAGAGACTGACAGAGATAGAGAGTGAGACAGAGAACTGGAACATGCCTCCTTGGGTCTTCCTGCTCAACAGTCAATTATCAGCCTCTCTGCAGAAGTCCAATATTGACTCTTTTCCCCAGGCTTCTATATAGTCACCAGGAATGGTTGCTGGGGATAGGAATATCTACTATGCTACTACAGGAATAAATAATATCTTACAATTGGGTTTGCAAAATTATCTTCACAGAAACCAGATGAGAGAAGCATGATTAGAAATCATTTCATCCAAAAATCATGTCCAATCTGAGTAAGAGTGAACAATGCAGCAGTGGCCCTGGAGTCAGGAGTACCTGAGTTCAAATCTGGCCTCAGACACTTAATAATTACCTAGCTGTGTGACCTTGGGCAAGTCATTTAACCCCACTGCCTTGCAAAAACAAAAAAAAAGTGAACAATGCAATATAAGCAAAAATCAAAAAAGATCTTGGGCTGCTGGGAGGACCCTATTGCTAAAAGTCATAATAATGTGAACCCCTTTAAACAGTGAAAGTAATGATTTAGGTTTTCTAGCAAAAGTCTTTAGCAGTAAAAGTCATAAATAATGTGAGCTCCCAGCAAAATTTTTTATAAGTGAAGGGAATAGTAATAATGATAATAATTACAAATCCCTCTCAATGAATAATGTAAACCAAGATTAATATCCTGGATCTCTAGCCAAAATATAAATGCTATGATAACCAGGAGTCTGGAACCCAAACCTAGTGTTAAACAGAGTAAACCCCCCAAAATCAGCTAATTCTCACTAACATATTTTTGAAACTCCTCCCTTTACTGATTTCTATCATTGCCACATAAGTTTTGGGAGGGAGTCTTTGTGGGGAAATTAAATGTTGCAGGAATTTTTATATGTTGTCTACCTGCAGCCCTAGAATGCCCTTGATGTAATATACCACTTTGATTATTAAACTGCTTATGTAATCAAACTGGAACTGCCCAGCCTCTTTCTTCAGAATCAGACTAGACCTCATGTTTAATAGAGGGGGACCTTAAATATTTCACGGTGTGTGTGTGTGTGGGGGGGGGATGTTCAGGCAAGACAGCTGCCTTAAGAGACCTTCAAACTTTCTAGGGAGGGGAGAATCTCATCAAAGGATGGGGTGAAAGACCTACAAAGATTGACCCAAGGCAGGACAAACTCAGAGATACAAAGAGGCAGGTTTGGGCTTAATGTCCTTAAAATCATCAGAATCCTTAGTTTTATCCCAAAATAAAATGAGTACTCTGGGGAGGTGGAGAGTTTCCTCCATCTCTGGAGGTCTTCAAGCAGAGCCCGGGAGACCATTTGCATGGGATAATATGGAGATTTTGTTTTGGTCTGGATTGGCTCAGCCTCTTAGATCTGAGGTTCTGTGATTGTGACAGACTCAGGACATGTTTGCTGCCTGGGGGCAGAACATCTCAGAAGCCAGGGAGCCCTTTGTAGTTAGTGGCTTCCAGGAAAGACCCCATTACCCTCCTGGTGCAGGAATCTTAGTTTTATTTTTCATCTCACTTCCCTAGCAGCAAACACAGGGTCTTGCACACAGTAGCACTTAAGAAGTAGCATTTGAGGGGCACCTAGGTGGCACAGTGGTTAGCGAGCCAACTCTGGAGCCAGGAGGACCTGAGTTCAAATCCAGTCTCAGACACTTGATAATTACCTAGCTGTGTGACCTTGGGCAAGTCGCTTGACCCCACTGCCTTGCAAATTTTTTAATTAAAAAAAAAAAGAAATATCATTTGGGATTCTTGAGTCGTATGACAATAAGCTAGAGGACTAGATTTGTTCTCTGATCCTGATGACCTCTCACACCTCTACAAAATAGGAATTATCACTAAGGACAAAGTAATTTCAGCTGTCTCCATAGTGTAGGACACCAAGAATCCAAACAAAGTAAAAAACCAACTCAATGAGCTACTAAAAGCAGAAAAGACCAATAATCCCTAACCCTTCATAGAATTCAACTGCCCACCCTGTCCCTTTGCTTTGGAAATCCAAATTCAAAATGTCAGCAATTTGCTTAGGAAATGATTGCCATATAACAGCAATCTGTACTGCAACAGAGGTCCGCACGATAGTGGAGGAAAGGGGGGATTGGGGTAGGACCCTTTCATGGGCCTCTGTGCCACTGTACTAAATCTGAGATAAAGAGCCCAGCATTCAGCTAGGATTATTTCTATGCCTCACAGAAGTCACTTGGGGCAGATGTGAACTCTGAATTACCTGATGTGGAAGGACACTGAGACCCTTTCAGATTCAATCCCCATGGAAACCACCAACGGTAGAGAGCAAATCAGTAAGTGAACAATAGGGGAAGAGAAGGGGAGGAGGGAGACAAATTATCAAAGATCTAGGGAGGAAGCAAATTCAAAGACCTTGAGCAAAGGGAAAAAACCAACAAGGATTTTATGAAGCAGTATTGCAAGGCAAAGGAAAATGATTCAATTAAGCAAGAGACCATATGAATTTCCAAGAAAACATGGAACTGATAACCAAAAGTCATGATTCTATAAGACATGGGTAATGACTTGATTTTTTTAAAATGTATAAAAAATTTATTCCCATAACATTCTTTCCCCTTGAAAATTAACTTAAAAATGTAAAGCAAAACAAAATCACATTCTACAAATGAGAAAATTTCAAATGATTTCTGGGTAGATTAAAAAAAACATCCACTCAGGTTTTTTTTCACTTTTTGTTCAGCAGGACTGAAAGAGTGAGGAAGATTTTCACCGGAGGACAGATTTTAATTTAGTAGAAATATTCTGATACAATACTCACAGTTTTTAAAGTCATAAATAAGAAAGGAAGTACTTTAAATGCTTTTATGGCTCTTTTCTGATTTAAAATTTATTATTTCTCTCAAAAGCTTGGATCCCATTGAACACACAGTAGAGATCTGGACCAAATAACTGGGCAACAAAAGACTCAAACGGTGGCAGCTAATTAATGCCCAATGAATTCAATTATACATATGTTCATACTAATATTTGAACAAGTTTTATTAAGTTGGACTACAACCTGCCAACACAGGAAGCCCATTTAAAATAATTAAATGTTTCACATGTTTTGAACTCTACTTGGAAACTGAATTTCATTTGAAACAAAGAAATTTTAAGTGTACCCAATCATGAGAATTTCCTTTTTTGCTTTCTCCCTAGAGACCCATAAAAATAACAGCAGTCTTGCAGAGAACATAAATTGCACTTGTTTTAAAAGCTACTGATGTTATTCTTTTGTTCGGTTTGAGAGTAATTTCTGTCAAACATTTTTTAAGAATAGATAATACTAAATTAGTAGATTTGATACAGTTCAGTACCTGTACATATCAGTGATATATCTTTAGACATCTAAAAGACACTAGATCAAGTTGTCAAGAAGAAAAGCCATTTGTATGGATCAATTGATCTATTATCAAAGTCTTTTTAAAAAAAAAAGCTTGAATTTCTGGCAATGAAAATAACTGTTTCATGATTAAAGACTTGCAATCCCAATCAGTGAAACATAGGAACACAATTGTTCTAATTAGTTTACTTCATCTTTCAAAAGATTAGCAGCAGGTATTTGAATAAAAGCTTTGAATATATCTAGATCCAGATTCCAGGGGAAATACTCTAGCAAATTTTTCTGATAGTTCTTTAATAAAGAGAATTCAAGATTTTTGTAATGGGATATGAAAACAATACTTTTCTTGTAACAACTCATATATAGACTGGCTCCATAAGGCTGGAAAATATACTAAACTACAGATAAAATGCAGTGCAAATTGAGTTGACCAGAGAAACATGTTTAAAGCATTATTACATATTAATGCAATTTTTATGAATGCTTGCATAATATGCAGTTATTTTTCTCAAATTAAAAAATGTTAATTGCAGAAATATTCTCATGTAAGGATACAATTTTCTTCCAAATCATATAGAAAGGAACTTAAGCAATCATTTGTCAACTTTGTTTTCTTCTATATGTAATAGAAATGCCTCCTGTAGAACAACAAGTGACATAACAGAATGACATATTCAGAATACCATTGTAGTGGCCCAACTCTAAATAAGATCAATCATTATTCAGATATCAATCTATTCTGGTATTAACAGTCACATCTTAGTTATTCATAGAGAATAATCTTAGTCCATTAACACATATAATTGAGAACAGAAGCCCGGAGTCTTTCAGTCAAAGTACACAGCTGAAAGGGTCAATAATCACTTTTCCCATTGTTTTCTCTGGAAATCTGACAGCAATTAAATTCTGGCATTTTCCAGCTCCGGGATGAACAAGATGCTGAAAGCCATTACTATACAGGATACTGCTACAGAGGGACCCTTTTTGTACACTAATTCTAACACACTTCCAAAATATACCCAATAGTCCAGTTTTATTTTTGTAAAAGAGGCTAGGAGCCAAGGATCAGATATATGCACAGGTGATGATGATGTTTGTCCTTTGTTCTTGAAGACCACAACATCAGGGAGGTGATGCCATGATAAGCACAGGAGTTGGATTTGAGTTAGGGGATGCTGAGCTAAGTCATGGCCTCACTTTCTCCCCCAGAGTCAATAGGGTCCAGTGGCCAGATATAAATCAGAATGACTGGATATGGCACTGGATGCAAGACAATCAGGATTAAGTGATATACCCAAGGCCACACAGCTAGTAAGAGTCAACAGGTCCTCCTGACTCCAAGGCTGATGATCTATTCATTTTGTCACCTAGCTGCAGATACATATTAGCATTAAGATTACTATCAATAGGGTCTGAAAGTTGAAAATGGTAAACATAGATACTGCCAGTCACATCATCTTTCTGGGGCAATGGGGTAACTTGATTTATTACAAGAGAAAGGCACATGCATGTGGAAATTCCTTATAACAAATACAAAGGTGTCCTAAATAAAATCAGAAACTTGAATATTTAAGGTTGCAAAAGGGGAAGTCTCATGAGAGGAGTGAAAGGCAATTCCCTTCCAAATGGGAGTGACATGGAAGAAGGAGGAAGGGAACAGTAGGGGAGGGGGAGCAAGGGGGAGGAGGGGGGTTTGGGATAGAGAGAGGATATTCTGCTTCTCTGAAAGGCTGCCAGCTGTACAAATACTTTATCAGTTTGAGCAAACTGGTCAGAGCTTATAATAAAGTGATGTTCATATTCTTGGGAAGAAAACCAGACCTGGAGAGATTATTTTCTTTTCAAATTCCCCGGACTACAAAAATACAAAAAGAGAGGTAAATAAATATTGCAACCTAGGATAACAACAATAAAATAATAACAGAGAAACCATTATGATATTTCTTTCTAAATTTATACAAAGAATCAAGGGTAAAAGCAGAAGTCACATAAATAGGCTTGAAATATTATGCACTAAACTTCACAAAACTCCACTTGCAGGTGAATTAATGTTTTTTGTGGTACTAAATTATAGAATAGTAAAGCACATAAAAAGTGGGAAGGGAGGAGTAAAATAGAGAGGAAGGTATGATGGAACCCTAATCAAGTCAAAGGGAACAATAAAAGAAAAATAATTCCTGAAGTCTCTCAAGAAGAAGAAAGCCTTCAAGAGAATTGCTGAGGAGGCAAAGGGAAGGATTGAAAAGGGGAGAGTAGTGAATGCCCCTATACGTGGAGACAGATATTCATTCTGGAGGCAAAGGAAAGGATTGAAAAGGGGAGAGTAGTGAATGCCCCTATACGTGAAGACAGATATTCATTCTATAAAGGGAGATGTGGACTCTACAATGGGTATTATCTCTCAGGATTTGGTGCTTAGAGAGTTGGGGAAGTCAGAGCTCCAGGGAGCAACTGACACACATAAAAGTGGGAAGGCATGGACACAGGGAAGAGCTTTGGAGGCAAAAATTTGGAGGGGGAAAATTGACCAAGGTGAGTGCAAAAGTCAAAAATGAGCTTCACCACCAGGAACATGAGAAGAATTCTGCCATTAGTCGATATTTTCTTTATAGTCTTGAGGAACTTTTATTTCTAAGAGTGAGGCACAACAGCAAAAAGGAGGTGAAGGTAACATGTACAAAGCAATTGCAGAAACTGTTTAGAAGAAAGAACCTAAAATAGGTACCTCAAAAGTTTTAATTCCAGTAAAGACTGATGGAGAGAATTCTGTGGGGGCAAGGGGGGAGGGAAGCAAGATTGGGGGGAAAATGTAAAACTCAAATAATGTCTTTAATAAAAATAAATTTAAATTAAAAAAAGTTTTAATTCCATGAGGAATAAGAAAATAAAGAAGGACTAAATTAGTACAAGAGCCATGAATTAAAAGTCTAGAATAGACACAGAGGGGAGATAAGTAATGAAGAGAGTAAGGGAAAGAAATTCTTTCTAGAAAAAAGAAGATAGGATTTTCATTTATTTATTTATTTTGAATTTTGCAATTTTCCCCCTAATCTCACTTCCCTCCCCCCTCCCCACACAGAAGGCAGTCTGTTAGTCTTTACATTGTTTCCATGGTATACACTGATCTAAGTTGAATGTAATGAGAGAGAGATCATATCCTTAAAGAAGAAAAATAAAGTATAAGAGATAGCAAAATTACATAAGATAACAGTTTTTTTAAAAATTAAAGTTAATAGTCTTTGGTCTTTGTTCAAACTCCACGATTCTTTCTCCAGATATGGATAGTATTCTCCATCGCAGATACCCCAAAATTGTGCCTGACTGTTGCACTGATGGAATAAGAAAGTCCATTAAGGTTGATCATCACCCCCATGTTGCTGTTAGGGTGTACAATGTTCTTGTGGTTCTGCTCATCCTCACTCAGCATCAGTTCATGCAATTAGAAGATAGAATTTTTAAAAACTAACAAAACAAGTTGAAGGGGGGGAAGGTGAAGGAGATTCTATTTGATTATTTAACTGAGAGGAGGACAAAGAGAAAAATTACATAACTAGATAAAAGCAAAAAAGCAAAAGGAATTAATAAGCAAAACTCCAAACCCAAGGAATGAATGAGAGGGGGGCATGTCAAGAGCATGGGGGGGGGGTGAAGAGAGTCAGTGGGAAGAAGCTACATTAAAATAGAATGTTAAAATAACTAAAAAGAGATAATACTTTGCAGTAGAAGGGGAAAAATCTTAATATGGAAAAAAATAATTTTTAAAATTGGAGAAAAATATAAACCTAATTTTAAACAGGAATGGATTAAACAATTCAATAAAACAAAAAGAGTGGCAGATTGGAAAAGAAAACCAAGCTCTGCAATATATTATTACAAGAAGCACTCTCAATATACCTTTTTCTCTGCAGTACATGGCACTTATACTGAAACTAACCACGTGGTAAGGCATAAAAACCTAACAAATGCTGAAAGGCAGAAATATTAAATGCATACTTTTCAGATCATGATGCAATAAAAATTACATATAACATAGGACCATGGAAAGATAAATCAAAATTTAATTGGAAACTAAATAACATAATTTTAAAGAACAAGTGGATCAAACAGCAAATTATAGAAATAATCAGTCATTTCATCCAGGAAAATAACAATGAGATGTCATACCAAAATTAATGGGATACAGTCAAAGCAGTTTTTAGTGGAAATTTTATATTTCTAAAGCTTATATGAATAAAATAGAGAAAGAGGAGATCAATGATTGGGTATGCAATTAAAAAACTAGAAAAAGAACAAATTAAAGGTCCTCATTTAATACCAAATTAGAAATTCTGAAAATCAAAGATGAGATAAAATTGAAAGCAAGAAAACCTTTGATATGATAAATAAAACTGAGGTGGTTTTGTGAAAAAAATTAATAAAATAGATAAACATTTGGATAATTTGATTTAAAAAATGAAAGAAGAAACCAAATGATCAATATCAAAAATGTAGAAAGTGAACTCACCACCAATGAGGAGTAAATTAAAGAGAAAATTCAGAGCTATTTTGCCCAACTGTATGCCAATAAATTTGATAATCTGAGTGAAATGGATGAATATTTACAAAAATGCAAACTACCCAGATTAACAGAAGAGGAAATGAAATACTTAATAACCCCATTTCAGAATAAACTCCCTAAGAAAAAATCTCCAGGTTCAGATGAATTTACAAGTGAACTCTACTGAACAGTTAAGGAACAATTAGTTCCAATTCTACAAAAATTATTTTTAAAAATAGGGGAAGAAGGAGTTCTGCCAAATTCCTATTTTATGACAACAATATGGTGCTGATACCTAAACCAGGAAGAGTCAAAACAGACAAAGAAGATTACAGACCAATCTCCCTAATGAACATTTAATGCAAAAATGTTCATTAAAGTTTTAGAAAACAGGGTGGTGCAGTGGATAAAGCACCAGCCCTAGAGTCAGGAGTACCTGGGTTCAAATGGGTCTCAGACACGTGATAATTACCTAGCTTTTTGGCCTTGGGCAAGCCACTTAACCCCCTTTGCCTTGCAAAAAACTTTAAAAAATTAAAAAAAAAGTTTTAGAAAAAAGATTACAGCAAGTTATTACTAGCACAGGGATGGTTCAATATTAGGAAAACACTCAACATAATTGAACATTTCAATAACAAAACCTACAGAAATCATATGATTATCTCAGTAGATGCTGAAAAAGCCTTTGACAAAATACAGCATCCATTTCAATTAAAAATGCTAAAGAATATAGGAATAAATGGAGTTTCCCTTAAAAATAATAATCAGTATCTATCCCAAACCATCAATAAATATTACATATAATGTGGATAAACTAGAAGTATTTCCAGTAAGTTCAGGGGTGAAACAAGGATGCCCATTATGACCATTACTATTCAATATAGTTTTAGAAATGCTAGCTTTAGCAATAAAAGAAGAAAAAGAAATTGAGGGAATTAGAATTGGAAGTGAGGAAGCAAAACTTTCACTCTTTGCAGATGATATGATAGTAAATTTAGAGAAGCCAAGAAAATCATTGAAATAATTAACAAATTAAGCAAAGTAGCAGGATATAAAATAAATCCACATAAATTATCAACATATCTATATATGAACAACAAAGTCCAAGAACAAAAGGTAGAAAGAGAAATTCCATTTCAAGTAACTTCAGACAATGTAAAATTCTTGGGAATCTACCTCCCAAGACAAACCCCAAAACTGTATGAACACAATTACAAAACACTTTTCACATAAATAAAGTCAGATCCAAACAATTGGAAAAATGTCAATTGCTCATGGTTACCTTGAATTAATGTAATGAAAATGGTACTTCTACTCAATTAAATTACTTATTCAATGCTATATCAATCAAACTACCAAATAACTATTTTCCTTAACTAGAAAAATAGTAACAAAATATATCTAGAGCAATAAAAGGTTAAGGATATCAAGGGAAGTGATGAAAAAAAAAAAGGTAAAGGAATGTGGCCCATCTTTACCTGTTCTAAAATTATACTGTAAAAGTGGCAATCATCAAAGCTTCCTAGCACTGGTTAAGAAAGAGTAATGGACCAATGGATTAGGATTGGTACAAAAGAAACAATAGTAAATAATCACAGAAATCTATTGTTTGACAGACCCAAAGACATTAGCTTTTGGGATAAAAACTCACTATTTGACAAAAATTGTTGGGAAAACAGAACAATGATTTGGCAAAAACTAGGCATAGACCCATATCTCACACTCTATACCAAAATAAGATCAAAATAGGTACAGGATTTAGACATAAAGAGCAATACCTTAGACAAACTAATAGAACAAGAACTATACTATCTGCCATAACTATGGAAAGGACAGAAATTTATGACCAAGCCAAAAATAGAGTACATTATAAATTGCAAAATGAATGATTTTGACTATATTAAATTGAAGTTTTGCACTAATAAAACCAATGCAGCAAAGATTAGAAGGAAAATAGAAAGCTGGGAAACAATTTTCACAACTAAGTTTCTGATAAAGGTCTCATTCCTAAAATACCTAGAGAATTACATCAAATTCATAAGGTTGCAAGTCATCCCCCAATTTATAAATGGTCAAAGGAGAGGAACAGGTGGTTTTCAAATCAAGAAATTAAAGCTATATACCATCATTTGAAAAATTGCTCTAGGGGCAGCTAGGTGGCATAGTGGATAGAGCACCAGCCCTGTAGTTGGGAGTACCAGAGTTCAAATCTGCCCTCAGACACTTAATAATTACCTAGCTGTGTGGCCTTGGCCAAAGCCACTTAACCCCATTGCCTTGCAAAAAAAAAAAACCTAAAAGAAAAAAGAAAAATTGCTCTAAATCATTACTGACTAGAGAAATGCAAATTTAAATAACTATTATGTGCTACCTCACACTTATCAGATTGGTTAAGATAACAAAAAGGAAATATTCGATCAATTTTGGAGAGGTTGTAGGAGGATTGAAACATTAGTGCATTATGGGTGGAGTTGTGAACTAACCCAACCATTCTGGAGAGCAATATGGAACTATGCCCAAAGAGCAATACAATTGATAATTCCCTTTGCCCCAACAATACCAATATTAGATCTATATCCAGAAGAAATCATAAAAAGTGGGAAAAGACCCACATTTTCCAAAATATTCATAGCATTGAAAACTAAGGGGATGCCCATCAATTGGGGAATGGCTGAACAATAATATATGGTATATGAATATTATGGAGTACTATTGTTCTATGAGAAATCATGACTAGGGGTGGCTAGCTGGTGTAGTGGATAAAGCACCAGCCCTGGAGTCAGGAGTGCCTGGGTTCAAATGCGGTCTCAGACACTTAATAATTACCTAGCTGTGTGGACTTGGGCAAGCCACTTAACCCCATTTGCCTTGCAAAAAACCTAAAAAAAAAGAAAAAAAGAGATAATGATTGATTGGACTCTAGAGAAGCATGGAAAGAATTGCAGGAACTGATGCTGAGTGAAGGGAGTAGAACTAAGAGAATACTGCACACATTAACAACAACATTGTGAGTTAATCAATCTTGATGGATGTAGCTCCTCTCAGCAGTTCAGAGAGTTAGGACAACCCTGGGAGACCTGTTATGGACAATGCTTTCCAAATCCAGAGAAAGAAAAATGAAACAAAACAAACTGCAGAATCTGGAGGAATACTATGTTCACTTTGAAAATTTCTTTTATGTTTTTCTTTCCTATCTCATGGCTTTCTTTCTTTTCCCTTAGTCCTAATACCTCATACAGAAACTGACTAACCTGTAAAACATGTTAAACCCAAATATATATTATAATGTTCACCAGATTGTTAACTGTTGAGGGAAAGGTAGGGTAGAAGGAAATTATGTAACTTATAAATATGCATATTCATGTGGATAAATGTTGAAAAACATTAATATATCATTGGAAAAATAATAAAATATCAATTGGAAAAAGGTAGGGAAAAAAGAAAAACTTTCAGAAATAAAGATATACATGGAATAAAAATGAAGGGTTAGAAAAAAAATTAACCAAGCATCAAGGAACTCAAAAAAAGCAAGAGTTTCAATCATGCTATCAGACAAAGCAAAAAACAAGTATTCAAAACATTAAAAGGCATAAACAAGAAAAGTATGTTATGTTGAAAGGAATCATAGACAACAAACGAATACTAATATTAAGCATATATGCTCCAAATGCCTTAATATCCAATCATAAAGGAAACATTAACTGAGCCCTAAGAATAGACACAATAATGACTAGAGAGTTCAATCTCTCTTTCAGATTTGGATAAATTGAAAAGAAAGATAAACAGAAGAGAAAATATAGAATTGAATAAATTTCTGGAGAAGCTAGAACTGAAATATTTATAGTATCTTCTAAATGTCTTTTGATCTTAGATGTATCTATTATATTTGTAAATTATTTCCATGTCTTGGATGTCAAATCCTTAGGAGAGAAATATAATACAAAGATGCCCCCTCCAATTTGAACATTTCACTTTTCCTGGGTACCTTCATTTTGCTTGTACAGAAGTCATCAGTTTATGTATTCAAATTTCTTTTCTTTTCTAGTTACCTCTGCCCTTTATTTGATTGAAAATATATCTCCTAACCATAGCTGTGAAAGTTATATGAGCTGCTTCTTTTAAAATTTTTAGGGTGTGCTTTTTAATATTAAAACTATTATTTTATTGGACAGCATTGTCCATAACAGGTCTCCCAGGGTTGTCCTAACTCTCTTATATTATTATTATCATCATCATTATTATTATTATTGTTGTTGTTATCATATTAATTAATACTAATATTATGCCCTTTTAGAATGTATTATGGAATATCATGTAAGATGTTGGTCTTAGGCCAAGCCTAATTTCTGTCAGGAAGTTTTCCAGTTTCCCCACAATTTTTATGAAATGTGGAGTTATTTCCTAAGTAATTTATGTTTCCTGATTTATTGAACACTGATTATTTAATTTCAGGGTTTTTGATTCTGTTATCTAGTCTGTTCCATTGTTATACCTCTCTATTTTTTTAATCAGTACCAAATGGTTTTGTTGACTGTTGCTTTATAATACTACTTGAGGTCTTTAAAAAAAACCATTAGAAAATTGTTAAAAATATATGCATGCGTGTTATCGACCAAATAGAGAGAGTAAACTTTATTGTCCCTATTCTATTTTTCCCTTGAGATTTCATGTTTTCTTCAATATTTTCAGTCTTTTGACTTTGTTTTATTATTCCTTGATATCACATGGGATCATTAGTGGTGCTGTAGTTCAGTCATTGAGTCAAATCTGACTCTTTGTGATTACATGTATCATAGTATACCATGGATTATATTATCCTCTCTATCTCTTCAAATGTATCCAAGTTCATGTCCATTGTTTCCATGACACTATCTCATTCTTTGCCATCCCTTTTTTCCTTTTGGTTTCATTCTTTTCCAACATCAGGCTCTTCTCCAGTGAGTCCCGTTATCTTATTATGTGGAAAAAACTTACTTTAATTAATTTAAAACAATTTTAAATGAATTTTAATTTAATTACTTGAAACTTAAGTTGTTAGCGTCCATCTAATATGTTCAATTTGCAAGGTTTTGTAGTTCTTTTTTTAAGCTGTTTTCTCTCCATACTTTTCCTCTTTAGGTCTCCATTTTTCCCCTCTACTGTTCTCAGTTCTAAAAATCATTTTTAGCCCTTTTTTAAACCTCTTGCTTTAGCTTTACAAGCTCTTTGTGGTTGGATTCTCTTGCTTTGTTTACTCATTCTTTCAACCTACTTCTTGACTTTGAGCTTTATGTCTGGAGCCCTGCACATTTCTGATGTAGGGAGGGATATCTGTCCTGAGTTTTTGTCTTCTTCCATCTTTGTTCTGCTTTCACAGCTTCAGCGGGGGACCTGCAAGTTTTCAGTGCTCCCAAAGTCATGTGATGCAGGAAAAAGTTTGCTGATTGCTCTCTTGCTCTGAGCTCTGCAAATTCCTGAACCAGGTTGGGTCTATTGGCTTGTTCTTTGTAGGGAGTTTCAGTGACCTTCTCACTGGACTTTGCCATAATTAGCCCTAAGTAAGGAGGCTCTTTGGGTTCACAGCAACTAGACTATAGGCTCCCCCTTTTGCTGGGATTTTGCCTGATTATTCCACTGCAAATTTCCACCCTAGACTGGAGGGTAGAACTGAGTCCCTGATTTGTTCCTGGCCACACAGTTAGGATTTGTGTCTGACTCAGTACACAAACTTTATTTCGTCACCTAGGATCAGATGGTGGATCACAAAGATGACAAATGGCAACAGAGACCACTGAACACAGTACAGTGAAGTCCCTGTATGGTCATGCTTTGGTGCTCATTTTTGCCCTTTATTCAATCTCAGGGCATTTGGAATCCTCCTTGCCACATGCACTACTGGCCAGATCCCATTCCATGGCCAAAGACCTCTGTCTCCCTAAACTGCCCTGGGATGGACAAATGACACAATGTGACTTTTTCTTGTCTTTCCTGATCAGAATATTGTCTGGTACATTGTCTAGATCTTTGCAGAGGAGATTTCTTGGGAACTTAGGCTGCACTACTTCCTCCTACTCTACCATCCTCTGCTCTAGTTTTGAAAAACAAGTATAAAAAAGTTATGTAAAACTTACTTTCATCCTACAACAAATCCTTTGCGAAGGATTTGTCTTGTAGGAAAAAAATGTTTCTCAAAACGAGGAGATGAAAAATTATGAGAAACAGGGACTAGAACAAATGGGGCATTTTACTTGGTTCCCCACTAATAAAACTATACTTGGAATAAGTCCCAACAATGACATCTAACATTTCTATTTTGAGTAGTAGTAACTGATAGAAGTAATATGGGGAAGGTTGGCAGGGACTGGAGGAGGAGAATATTATCTCTCTCTCTGTATACATGGTCAAGGTCGAAGAAACAAAGACTTCTTCAAAGCAGGATGAAGTCTTGGGTATTCAGCAAGCAGTAAAGATTTCATTCTACATTAGTAATGAAAGGGGTCTCTGAAATGATGGAGTGGAGTTTGTATTTGCATTATTTAATAATCCAACGACATTGACTTCCTGGCTATTCCACAAATAAAACATTTCATCTCTCACCTCCAGGCATTTCCTCTGGCTGTCCCCCACTCCTGGGGCACCCTCTTTTCTCCATTCTGAACAACTAACCTCCTTGGCTAACATTTTTTAAAAGATTTTATTTATTTTGGATTTTACAATCTTCCCCCCTAATCTTACCTCCCTCCCTCCACACCCCACAGAAGGCAATTTGTCAGTCTTTACATTGTTTCCATGGTATACATGGATCCAGATTGAGTGTGATGAGAGAGAAATTTTATTCTTAAGAAACATAAAATATGAGATAACAAGAACAGACAATAATATATCAGTTTTTTTTCTAAATTAAAGATAATAGTCCTTGGTCTTTGTTCAAACTCTACAGTTCTTTCTCTGGATACAGATGGTATTCTCCATTGTAGAGAGGCCAAAATTGTCCCTGATTGTTGCCCTTTTGGTATGAGCAAGTCCATCAAGGTTGATCATTGTAACCATGTTGCTGTTGGTGTGTACAGTGTTTTTCTGGTCTGCTCATCTCACTCAGCATCAATTAATGCAAATCCCTCCAGGCTTCCCTGAAGTCCCATCCCTCCTGGTTTCTAACAGAACATTAGTGTTCCATGACATACATATACCACAGTTTGCTAAGCCATTCCCCAATTGAAGGACATTTACTTGATTTCCAATTCTTTGCCACCACAAACAGGGCTGCTAGGAATATTTGTGTACAAGTGATCTTTTTACCCTTTTTCATCATCTCCTCAGGGTATAGACCCAGTAGTGGTATTGCAGGATCAAAGGGTATGCACATTTTTGTTGCCCTTTGGGTGTAGTTCCAAATTTCTCTTCAGAAAGGTTGGATGTGTTCATAGCTCCACCAACAATGTAATCCCAAATTTCCCACAACCCTTCCAACAATGATCATTACCTTTTCTGGTCATATTGGCCAGTCTGAGAGGTATGAGGTGGTTCCTCAGAGAAGCTTTAATTTGCATTTCTCTAATAATGATTTAGAGGAATTTTTCATATGACTATGGATTGCTTTGATCTCATCTGTAAATTGCCTTTGCATATGCTTTGACCATTTGTCAATTGGAAATGGCTTTTTTTTTAAAATTTGACTCAGTTCTCTGTATATTTTAGAAATGAGTCCTTTGTCAAAATCATTAGTTATAAAGATTGTTTCCCAATTTACTACATTTCTTTTGATCTTGGTTACATTGGTTTTATCTGTGCAAAACTTTTTAATTTAACGTAATTGAAATCATCTAAATGGTTTTTGGTGATGTTTTCCAACTCTTCCTTAGTCATAAACTGCTTCCCTTTCCATAGATCTGACAGGTAAACTAGTCCTTGATCTTCTAGTTTGCCTATAGTATTGTTTTTTTATATGTCTAAATCCTGTATCCAGGGGCTGGCTAGGTGGTTCAGTGGATAGAGCACCGGCCTTGGAGTTAGGAGTACCTGGTTTCAAATCCAACCTCAGACACTTAATAATTACCTAGCCATGTGGCCTTGGGCAAGCCACTTAACCCCATTGCCTTGAAAAATCTAAAAAACATAAAAATAAAAAATAAACCCTGTATCCATTTGAATCTTGGTATAGGGTGTGAGGTGTTGGTCTAATCTAAGGTTCTTCTATACTAACTTCTTGGCTTCCTTTAAGTCATAATTAATAACCCATCTTCTGCAGGAAACCTCCCCCCCCCCAGCCTTTAAATTCTAATGCCTTCCCTCTGTTCATTATTTCCTATTTATTCTGTATATAGTATTTTGTATCTGTTTATTTGCTATTTCCTCTGCTAGACTGGGAGTTCCTCGAGGGCAGGGACTATCTTTTACCTTTCTTTTTTTCTTTTGTTACCCTTTGTTTTATTTTATTTCTCAATTTTGTGCAAAGATAGTTTTCAACATTTGTCTATTTGCAAGTTCATGAGTTACACATTTTTCTACCACCCTCCCTTCCCATGGCAGCCAACAATCTGGTATAAGTTGCACATGTACATGTGTTTAACATATTTCCTTATTAGTCAAGTTGTAAAAGAGGAATTAGAAGTAAGGGGGAAAGACCATGAGAAAGAAAGAAAAATGAATAAATGGTAATTTAAAAAAGAGAACATAGTATGCTTAGCTCTGCATACAGACTCCATAGTTTTGTTTTATTTTTCTGAGTGTCACTATCACTTTCCATAACAGGTCTGTCAGAATTGTCCTTTATCACTGAACCACTCCATTCCACAATATTGCCATTAATGTATATACAATGTTCTCCTGACTCTACTCACTTCACTCAACATTAGTTCATTCAAAGCTTTCCAGGCTGTTTTGAAATCAGACTATTCATGATTTCTTACACACCAATAGTACTCCATAACATTCATATATCATAAGTTATTCAGTCATTTCCCAATTAATGGGCATCCCCTCAGGTTCCAATTTCTTGTCACTACAAAAAGAGCTGTGATGTCCCCCCTCCTTTTTATGATCTCTTTGAGATATAGACCTAGTAGTGCTATTGCTAGATCAAAGGGTTTGCACAGCCAATCTGAGAGGTGTGAAGTGATACCTCAGAGATGCTTTAATTTGCATTTCTCTAGTGCAATCTATGCATTTCTCTAATACTAGTCAATAATTATTTAGAGCAATTTTTCATATGGCTATAGATAGCTTTGATTTCTTTGTCTGAGAATTGCCTTTGCATATTCTTTGACCCATCAATTGGAGAATGATTTCTTTTTTATAAATTTGACTCAGTTCTCTATATATTTTAGAAATGAGTCATTCAGACAAAGAAAAACAAAACAAAATGGGACTACAGCATCTGGATGAACACTATGTTCACTTTTTAAAAATTTCTCTTATGCTTTTCCTTCCTAGCTCGTGGTTTTCTTTCTTTTCCCTTAATCCTATTTCCTCATACAGAAAATGTCTAATCTGTAAACATGTTGAAAACCAAATATACCTGTACAATGTCCACCAGACATTGAAGGGAGGGGGATAGGAAGTGACAATGGAAGAAAACTATGTAACTTATAAAGATGCATGTGGATGAATGTTGAAAGAATTTCCTAACGTATAATTGGGAAAATAAAATTAAAAAATCCTAAAAAAGATAAAATAGAACACTTAATACACATATTATTCTCAAAAACTGAGAAAGAATCTTTACCAGATTCATTTTATGTGACAAATACGGAACAAATATTTATGCCAGAGAAAGATAAAACACTAAAGAAAGAAAAATATCATTAATATCCATTCAAAATTGTGGCTTGTATCCCATCAAAGAGAATACAGAAATGTATCCAAGAAATCATTTATTAGTATCAATTTGGATTTATATCATAGATACAAGGACATTCCAGCATTCAGAAAGCAATATAATCAGTCATATAAAATATCCCAAAGCAGATGATTATCTCAGTAGATGTAAATACAACACTCTTTTATTCTAAAAAGAATGAGAGAAAAGCTCTACAAAGTATAGACATAAAAGGACCTTTTTGAATATCATTAAAGTATTTATCTGAACCAAATGCAATCATCATATACAATGGGAATATATCAGAAATTTTCCAAATAAATATGGAAGTTTAGTGAGGATAGCCATTAAATCCACTATTATTTGATTTAGTTTGGGAATGTTAGCAATAGTAATAAAACAAGAGGAAGAAATTAAAGGCATACAGAGAGACAAAAAGATAGAATAAAACTATTCCCTATTTGCTGATGACATGATGGCCCTCCTAGAAAATCCTAGGGAATCAGTAAAGATATTGATAGTTTCAGAAATCCTCAGAAATCAACTATATTTCTTTTTAATAATAAAAAATTCAAGAAGCAATAATTAAAAGGAAATCTCAAATAAATACACATAAAGTATTTGGGGACTGACCTCAAATACATGAAAGACTCCGTAGATTCAATTGCAAAGTGTTCCCTAAAGAAACAAAGAACAACCCAAATATATAGAGAAATACTCAGTGCTCCTTGAGACTGTGCCAATACAATAAAAATGACTATCAAATGACTATCAAAATTAATTTACACTTTTAATGCAATATCAATCAAATCATCAAAGGAATATTTGTATATACAGAAGTTGATAAATAACAACAAGCTTCATTTGGAAAAACAAAAGATCCAGAATATCAAGGGAAATTATGAAAGAAGATGGCGACAAAGAAGAAATAGTACTTCCAGATTTCAAGCTACATTATAAAGCAGTAGCTGGTATTGATTAAAGAATAGAGAAATCAGTCAATGGAACAGACAGGTAAGGCAGAATCAGAAACATTGGAAACCAATATATTAGAAAACATTCTATTTTGTATATATTAGAAAATATAAATTATTTAGGAAAGAACCACCTAATTGATGAATATTATTAGAAGATCTGGAAAGTGATCTGGCAGTAATCTTAGGAAAAGCTCAGATCAACATTTATACCACAGTATCATGACATATTGTAAATGGATATATAACCTTAATATTAAAGATCATGCTATTAAAAATTAGAAAAGAAGTAAATCATACACTAGTCACATCTATGGGCAAGAGATACATTCTTTACTAATTAAGAGATAGAAGCAATTGCAAAAGATAATGTAGATAACTTTGAAAACAGAAAAGCTTCTGCAGAGACAACATTGATACATCTAGGATAAGAAGGGAAGTGATGGAATGGGAAAAAATCTTTACATCAAATTTCTCTGAGAAGAGTTTAGTGTTCAAGATATATAAATAATTAATATTCAGAGTCACAATATATAAACTTAGATATATGGGGCTATATATGCAAATGTGTATAATAAATATTGGTGAAATATGTATGTATAAAACTAATAACCATTTCCCAACAAATAAGTGATCAAAGGATTTGAACAAATTGTTTTCAAAATAATTGTGAAATATTCTCAGTCATATGAAAGAATGCTCTAAAAGTCACTAATAAGAGAAATGCAAATCAAAACAACTCTGAGGTTATACCTTACACACTGCAAATTGATAAAGAGGACAAAAGATGGCAATAATAAAAATCAACGTTGGAAGACTTACAGGAAGACAGGCACATTGGTGCATTATTGGTGAATAGACACAACCATTATGAAAAACAATTTGGAATTATGCAGATAAAGTGACTAAAATTGCCATAGCCTTTGCCCCAGAGAATTGTTTACTGATTGATATCTCAGGTAGCCTATTGATAAGAAATATTCGGGGGCGATTAGGTGGTGCAGTGGATAGAGCACTGGCCCTGGAGTCAGGAGTACCTGAGTTCAAATGTGGCCTCAGACGCTTAATAATTACCTAGCTGTGTGGCCTTGGGAAAGCCACTTAACCCCATTTGCCTTGCAAAAAACTAAAAAAATAAGATTTCACAAGCAGTGAAACATTTACAGCATCTATTTTTGTGATACTGAAGAATTAGGGAAAGAATAGATGCCCTTTGATTGGGAAATTATTAAACAGATGAATATAATAGAATGCTATTGTCCTGTAAAAAATTATGAATATGATTAATACAAAGAAACAAGAAAGATCTTCATGACTTGATGCAGAATGAAAGAAGCAGAGCCAAGAAGAAATAGGACTACAACAATGTACATAAATGGAAATAATAACCACACCCACAAAATCAAAGATAATGTTAAAAAAGTATAAAAAAAGAGGGACAAGATTTCAGAAAAGTCTGGAAAAGCTTGCATGAACAGATGTTGGATGAAATGAGCAGAACCAGAAGAACACTGTACACACTAACCACAACATGAGGTGATGATCAACATGATGGACTTGTTTGTTTCAGTAGTCCAATAAACTTAGACAATTTTAAAAGACTTTTCATGGAAAATACCTTCCATATCCAGAGAAAGAACTTAAGGAGTTTTAAGGAGCTTTAAATAAAGGCCAAAGTTTATTATCTTCAGTTTTTTAAAAGTTGTCTTATGTATTTATAAAGTTCTTTCTCTCTCTCTAATTTTTCTTTCTTAGTTTGAATCTTCTGTTCTCTCACAATATGATCAATATGGATCTATGTTTAGCATGGTTATAAATGTAGAGTCTATATCAGATGACGTCCTGTCAGAGGGAGGGGGAGGGAAGGGAGGGAGGGAGAAAATGTAAAACTCAAAATCTTGCAAAAAAAAGGATTGGTAAAAACTGTCTTTGCATGTAGTTGGAAAAATAAATAAAATATTTTTTAAAAGTACGAAGAGCAAGCATGGAGGGGAGTTCACTAGTGATATTTTATATTTTCAGACTTTTTTATTAAAGATTTTATTTATTTTGAATTTTCCAATTTTTCCCCTAATCTTACTTCTCTCCCCCTACTCCCCACAGAAGGCAATTTGTCAGTTTTTTCCATTGTTTCCATGGTGAACATTGATCCAAATTGAGTGTCATGAGAGAGAAATCATATCCTTAAGGAAGAAACATAAAGTATAAGAGATAGCAAGATCAGACAATAAGATACCAGGTTTTTTTTTTCTAAATTAACGGGAAAAGTCCTTGGTCTTTGTTCCAACTCCACAGTTCTTTCTCTGGATACAGCTGGTATTCTCCATTGCAGACAGCCCAAAATTGTCCCTGATTGTTGCACCAATGGAATAAGCGAGTCCATCAAAGTTGATCATTGCCTCCATATTATTTTCAGACTTTTTCCATGTTTTGATCAGTTATGCTGATTTCCCCTTGTTTTTTAGAAACACTGTTATATGGAATGACTCTCTGAGGAGGGAAAGGGAAAGGATAGGGAACATTATGGTGATTTACAAAACAAAAGACATCAATAAAAAAACTTTTTAAAATTTCAATTGGATTTAATGCTATACTCTGGTTGGTAACACCTAGCCTTAAAAAAGAGGATCCTTGTGGGCACTAGATGGCACCATTGCTTCATGCAACAGAAAAATGTCTCTTTTTTTTCTCCCTTTTGAGAAAAATGTTCTACTTGTGAGTCACTTCAACAAATAATTGAGAAAATAGCCCTCCTAATAATAATGAGAACCGTGATAAGTCTTACTAGGTGGTACAATGGCTAGAACTCTGAGTTCAAATCCAGTTTCAGACACTGAGTAGTTGTATGACAAGTCACCTAATCGCTATCTGCCTCAGTTTCCTCATCTGTAAAATAAGGTTCCTGTGAGGATCAGATGAGATAATAGATTTAAGTCACTTTGCAAATATTAAATCATTATGCAAATGCTGATATCTTCATTTGTAGGCTTTCAATGAATGTCCTTAGTCTGGAAGTCCCTAGTAAGGTGGAGCTCACCAAAGGAAGACTTTATTGATCCTTTGGGGGTAAGAGGACCACATCCCTAGGAGAGACTCTGGGAAGGTAGGAAGTACTGGAATGGGAAGAAGAGCTGTTTTGACTTTTGTTGGATTCAATAAATCAGAAAGCTTTATTGAATGCCTACTACCTGCCAGATGCTGTCCTTTGTTTTGCATTTGTCATCAAGTGAAGTAAGTCCTGTTTCATATTTGCTATATTATTAACTTGAATATTTTCACAGAAATTACTTTGTTCCTTTTTTTAAGAAAGACCTAGAAATAGGCAAAATTCTGTTGTTACCAGAAGAAACCAAGTGGGGGCAAAAAGAATCAAATTCCAATGTTCCCTGGGGAATCCTAGGTGGGGAAAGGAGAAGCCCCAATCAGGAAGCCAGCACCATACACTGAAAAGAACACAAACTCTGGAGTTGGGGATCTGAGTTCAGATTCTGACTCTGATTTTGAACTCTCCCTGTATAGTTTTCTTTCCTCATCTTGAAAATGAAGACACTAGACTTGGCAGCCTCTGAAGTCCTTTCCTTCTCTAGAGAGATGACTAGCTAAACGAGCTTGTGGAACTCTTTCCAAATCAAGCCAGAACCCTGGAGGCCATGCTGGAAATTCTGGTTGGAAGTTTCCTTCTTGTAGGGGTCGACATGCTTCTACATAGACACATGTGCATGCAGCCCCATATAACATACATGCATACCACACAAATCACAATACTATACCAGACACTCATTAAATATACCATGCATATAGAGACACATGTCATACACAGACACATACTAACCATACACACCCATCAATCATCCTATACACATAAGCCATGTACATAATGGCACATAGCACATATACACAGCCCACATGTCACAGGCACACATACAACACACACACACAATACCGATCACACCTTGCATACACAGGCACCCAAATCATAAATGCTACACACATCCACATCACACATACACACATATCCCACTCACCACATAACACATGCCCCATCTAGCACACCCCATACACACCACATACACAAACAAACACATAATACATACATGCACACACATAGAGACTTATACCCCAGGTTCACCCACACAGCACACACAAATATACACAGCACACACAGAGACTAAACACCAACCATATATCACACATACACACACACACACACCCACACACACACACCACACAGGCACATTCCCCCACACACACACAGTACATACCACAAATATCACATACACAGAGACATACATTCCAATCACACAGGCACCCTTCACATCACGTACACCACATACACAAAGGCACACACACTTCATGCCATGCATATACTACATTCATCACACACACACACAGTGCACACATTCTCCCCCACACACACACAGTGCACACATTCTCCCCCACACACACATAATATACACACAGGCACACACACTACACATATATAGAAAACACTCAGTGATTTGACAATCAACCCTTATAAATCAAGTTTCTCCTCCTCTTCCTCACTCTTCCAACTGGAGGGGAAGCAAGATTGCTAGAGTCATTTCTGGGCTGGGGGTCCCATTCAGGGGGGCTCTCCCCAGGGGTCTAGAGAGCCCTCCAGTTGAGACCAGCAAAAACCCCAGGACTTAAGAGTAGATCTACCCTGAGCCCCAAGAAAGCTGGTGGAGGCCCCCGGTCTTCCTGGTCCCCTGATGTCCCCCGAACGGAGTCCAGCAGCCCTTCCTCGGGAAAACTAACCACCTCCCCCGGAATACGTGCAGTCCTCCAGACTGATAGCGCTGCCCTGGTTGACCGCTGCCCAAAGCAGGAAAGAACTCAGGGTGCAGAGAGGCTGGGCCTCTCCTCCCCCCATCTCTGTCCTGCCCACACTTCCTCAGAGCCTGTGAAGAAGGTCAAGAGTCAAGTTTGCTGTTCCCCAGCTCCTCTCTGCTCCTTGACTCCACGTCTTCCCCCACCCACCCACCTCGGTCTACAAATCCATCCATGTTCCCCCCCTCCCAGTCCCACAGCAGCCACTTCAGTCAGAGGAGTTAACTGACTAATCCTTGCTAAAAGGGCAGAAACTAGATTCGAATCCAGGACTCTGGCCTCCAAGTCCAAGACTGTATCAGAGGTAGAAGGGAAAGGCGAAACCAGCAGAGAGGAAGCGCTGGCCGGTCCCGAAGGGGAAATGGTACCTGGAGGCCAAGGACCAGGCTAGAAAACATAAACTTGGTCACTGGGGGATGAATTTCTTTGGCCACACCAACTGGTAAAACTCTCGGGGAGGGGGCAGTGGGTTTGCATCATTTATTGTGTGATGCATCCTTGAATTGTGACAGGAGCAGGCATTCCTACAAGAGGCACTGTGAGCATCCCTCCTCTTGGAGGAGAGGAGGGGGCCACGGATGCAGAATACTATATCCACTCTCAGATGTGGTCACGGGATAGAACCACTTTTCTGCCTTCTTTTGATAGCGAGAGGAATATCAGAAGACGACTGATTTCTGATCAAAAGTATCAGCAAATGATTCTTTTTGCTTGCTTGCTTTCTTTTTTTTTTTACATATTGTGATGCAGTCAGAGTTAAGTAACTTGCTCAGGGTCACACAGCTAGGAGGTATCTAAGACCAAGTAAGTATCACAAGTCAGATGTGAACTCAGGCCATCCTGAGTCTAAGGCTGGTGTTCTGCTTACTGTACCACTTAGCCAATGATTTTTAAAGGGAGGAAAGAAAGAAGCAGGTGAGTTCACCAGAAAGAGGGATGGCCATGGACTTGGAGTGAGGAGGAACCTGGGCTCAGATTCCACCTCTCACACTAGCTCGGTGACTACTGACTGAGTCACTTGAGCCTGTCTGCCCCAGTTTCCTCATCTGTAAAATAGGGATAAAACTGAAATGGATAAGGATGTAGATTAAGTGTGAGGTCCATCTTAAAGCGCTCAATGAGTTCACCCATAAGGATGGAATGGATCCAACACTGTTTCTTCACAGTGATCCTGGGACATGGCTTATCACACCCACTTTACCCTTGGGAAGCCTGAGGTTCAGAAAGATGCTCTGACTGGCCTGGGGTCACACATGCAGTCTTAAGTCTTAAGTGTGTTCTAGGTCCTGTTCCATGTGTGATTCTTCCACAACTGGGCTGTGAGGCGAGGCTCAAGAGGGCGGCTGGCCAGGAGCCTGGGTTGGGCTGGGGCCAATTGAGATCCCTCTGACCCTGAGAGGATGCCAGGAGCCAGGTGGGCTCCCGGGTTCTGAGGGAGGATTGGGGATGGTGGGAGCATGGCCAGGCTTGGGGGGGGGGCTGGAAGGGGAAGCCCTTCCCAGCTGTGTGAGCCCCTGGGGGGAGTTGGCTTCCTGTCCCTGGTCCTCAGACCCTCCATCTGGAAAGTAGAGATTATCATCTCAAGAATGACCTGTGCAACAATGGGGTACGTGTGTTTACATGGACATGTGTGTATGTGGGCATGTGTGTTGATGTACTGTGGGTGGTTGTGCATTATATGTGGCTTTGTGCATACACATGTGCTCATACTGTGCATGCTTGGGTGTGCATGTATGTTCATGCATCTGTTTTATGTGCTTGTATGTATATGCTTTTCAGTGAATGTGTCTCTGTGTGTATATATGTGCATGTGTTTGTGTATGTCTGTTATTCTATGTGTGTTTGTATGCATTGTGCATGCTTATGTGTATGTGTCTCTGTGTGCATGGTTGTGTTTGAATGTATAAACATGTGTTTGTGGGTCTGTTTATATTGTATGCATACATGTGTGCTTCTGTATATGCATGGGTGTTTGTGGGTTTTATTGTGTTTATTGAATGATAATACACACAATTGTGTATTTGTGTGTTGTGTGTGGTTGTGTATATGTGTGTGTCTCTTCTGTATATATTGTTATGTATATTGTATATATTTGTGTGTATGCTTCTGCTCTGTGTGTTTTGTGCATTTGTGTGTACTGTGTATGTGTGCTTATGTTTCAGTATAGATGTCTGTCTATCTATGTGTATAGTTTTGTGTTTGATGGTGAATGTGTCTATGAGTCTGTGTTGTGTGTTTGTGTATGCATGTGTGTATTGCATACACATGTGTTTGTTATGCACCTGTTTGTATATGCATTCATATATATGCTTATGTCCATGTGTATACTGCATTTGTGTGTACTGTGTATGTGTGTTTCAGTGTATACATCTAGATGTGTTTCTGGTTGTTTGTGTCTATGTGTCTACATGTGTACATGTTTGCGTGTCTGCACATTTATTGATGTCTGTTTTGTTTGTGCTGTGTGTGCATGTGTATGCTCATGTATGTGTTTACATGTGGATATCTGGGTGTGTGTGTGTGTGTGTGTTTCTTTGTGTGTGTGCCTATGAGCAAACTTTCGTTAAAGCTGTAACTGGCTGATATAGCCTCCATGTCTGCAAGCCAAGAGTTAATGCCCAGATCGGGGCCGCAGATAGGCTCAGTGGCACCTGGCCAGGAGGTGCGCCTCCGATCTGCCTGTGATGTTGATGGATGGCAGGTCTGTTCTCCCTCCCACCTCCTGCCTGGCCGCAATCCTGGTTTTCCATATCTGCTCCTGCTTCTGTACATAGTGTTCCACATTTTGCTTTCTCACTCCTGCTCTGTGCCTCTGCCTTTGTTGCCTCTCCCTCTTCATATTTATATCAGTTCTCTATCTGTAGCTATATCGTCCATATTTATATATGCACATATGTGTATGGCTCTCTCCCTAGACATACACACACACACACACACACACACACACAGGCAACAGGCATCTGTATGTCCACATGTGTGCATATATGCTGTTATTTCGGAGCACCTCATGATTTATGTCAGTGTCCTCCTGGCAAAGAGCAGAGAAACCCACGCCTTCTCTTGGCCTAGGGATCATGACATAGGCCTGATAAGGAGCTGGCATAAGGGTCAGCAACTCAGGATTGGGGTTCCCCTGGGAGACTGACAAGTCCCCGAGCCAACGAGTGATTTGGACCAGCTGATGCTTCCTTCCTGGCCACTTGTTTCTTACTCTAATGAGGCTATAAAAAGAGCAGTTGACAAAGTGGGGGCCAACTACCTCTGTCTGGACTTCTCACTTCAACTGGGCCAAGGCTCCACCCTCCTCAAACTTGTAGGACAATCCTGCTTCGTATCCCAGTCAAGCATCATTTCTTTTCTTCCTCCATGAATGGATTCAACCCTTTTGGTGAGTGTGCTGAATAACTCTTTAACCAAACTCAGAGTGGACTTTGTCACTCTGACTCGGGCAGGGTGATGGAAGGATTATCAATGACCACCACAGACCCACCAGTAATACCAGAATTCTGTAACTGCAGTTAAATCAGCCAAACTAGGAAGATAGTCTGCACAATGGTGAAAAGTACAGAAACAGAACTAAACGTCATGCAGTTAGAAAGAAACCGAGCTTGGCCCTAGAGAAGAGTTGAGACCTCCCTCCTCCCTTCTTTACCGAGGTTGGAGACTACAGCTATGTAACATTATATGTCAGACTCTGGTGGCAAGTCTTTTTTTGGACATCGTTACCGGGGGTAGCTGGGGGAGGAGGGGAGGGGTGAGATAATCTTAGAAATGAAAGCAATTTTAAAAAAGAGAGATAGGAGACCAAGAGTTATTAAGCACCTACTACATGCTAGTGTGAATGTTTGAGGTAAGATTTGAACACAGTTCTTCCTGACTCTATCCACTGTGCTTCCAAGATAACTATGCATTTAAAAAAATCATAGCAGTGAATTTCCCCACACCTAGGCCACCAGCTGAACTTGTCAATTCCTCCGATTGTGAACTGGAGCTGGGCTTTATTTATCTTTGCTCTAAGCTCCCTTCAGGCTCTAACTACTGCAATCTTCCTGTGAATGGAACAGCTCCAGGGGAGAAAGAACTTTAGCTAAGAGAGCTCAAAGAAAAGGTATGTTTGGGGAAGGATGGGGAATGGGAATCTCAATCCTAGGACACCAGAAACTGCAAATCTCTGGTATAAACACCTAGAATATGTCTCCTTCCTTTCCCTTGCCTCCCATTCCTACACTTCAACAGTGCCCATCAATCCAAGTTTATCCACCCTATGGGTGTGTGAATTTAGACAAGCAAACTCAATTGTTTCATCTGTAAAATGGGGATAAATGCTGGGGGTCCTGCCCTCCCCTCACAGGGTGGTAGTGAGGATGGCAGTTGTGTGTGAGTTTTATTCATCCTCTCTTACAAGGATGACCAGAGTCATGTCATCTGGTGGGACTCAATTTTCCAGGGACAAAGGGGCTTACCTCTCCTGGCCCCCCAAATTCACAAGTTCTGTCCAAAGAGGAGAAAAATACAGTTTTGCTTGATTCATTTGTTGCTTCAAATCTCAGGAAGGGCCTCGCCCCAAGGTCAGGTGGACTGTGTTTGCACCACATAGACAAACACACACACCCCATCTTCTGCCACAGGCTAGATACTGGGGAGGGGGAGGGGAGGAGGGTGGTATTAATTAGATCAGAAGTCTAGATCATAGATCATAGGGAATCATATGAATATATCTGGTCTGAGTTCCACTCCCAGTGGGGCTGCTCACTCACTCAACAAAGATAAGCTGCTACCTAATCAGAAAGCTTTCTATCGCAAGCTGGATGTGATCTCGGGCAAGTTTCCTCCCTCTGACACCAGTGTTCAAGAGGACCCTCCCAGCTCTGCCCGTTTATAAGCTGAGGACCCTTGGAGCTCCAGCATTGGGTGTTCTAAGGGCCTTCTTGGTTCTTGGCCCATTATATGGGCTGAGGACCCTCCCAGCTCTGCCAGCTGTCCCAAGGTCCGTACCATCTCTGGCATTCATTCTTTGTCCTAAGACCCTTCTAGCTCTGGCATTTGAAATTCTAAGGTCCCTTCTTTCTAGCTTTGCCATTTTATGATCTAAGGACCCTCCCAGCTCTGGCATTCTCTGTTCTAAAAGTCCCTCCCAGCTGTAACATTGTATAATCTAAGGACCCTCCCAACTCTGACATTCAGTGTTCCAAGGTCCCTTCCAGCTCTGATATTCTATGTTCTTAGGTCTCTTTCAGCTCTAGCATTCTGATTCCCAGAGGCCCTGAATTCAGACAGGAGTTTGGGCAGCTGGCAGCAGTGTCCTGGAACAGGGAACAGGTGAGCACCCCCCTTCCCATCCCACCAGAGATAACTCTTGGGAAAGCAGCAGGCCCTCCCTCCCCAACCCTTCCCTCCCCTACCTCCTTCACTGCCCAGAGGGCAAGAGAACCCACCGACAGCTTCCAAAGCTACCTCACTTCCAGCTGGTGTTGCTGGACCTGGGGGCTCACCCTCAGCATCTGGCTGTGAGCCGGTTCCCAAAGTCCTTGGCCAAAAATGGATCTCTGCTGCGCAGGCAGTTTGAGCAGCCCTGGAGGCAAAGCAGCAGTGACTTAAGGAGGGAGGCCCAAAGAGAACACCTGCTCCCCCACCCCCAATTCGGCTCCCAAGCCCACACACAACAGGTATTACAGCACCAAAGAGAGAGAAGTGGCGCCTTGCTATGGGTTAGGATAGCTAGCTGCTTAGTGAGAAAGATCTGGGGGGCAAAGCTATCTAGGCCTTAGAAGAACACAGAACCCGCAGATCGTAGAATTCGCTGTCCAGCGCAATAGGTCAGCAGCAGGATCAAGAGCTCCCTGAGCTGCACTTGGTCCAAGAGATGGAGGTGGCATCCTGGCTCAGCAGATTGGGAATGCATGGGTGGGGGCAGGGGAATTACATTGATGGACTCATAGCAAGTCTGAGCTGGAAGGGATGTTTGAATAGAAAATGTCAAAAAAAGGAGAAGGGGACCCTAGAGGTCATTTAGTCCAACTTCCTCATTTGACAGGTGAGGAAACTGAGGCTCTTTGAAATTTTGACTTGCTCGGGTTCATAAGCCAGTTCTCTCCCTCCCCCAGGCCTTCTGCCTCTCTCTTCACTTCTCAAGCACTCACCCATTGGCAGAGCAACTGACTCCTGCCCCCCCCCCAGCCCTCCCACTGAATGACTTCCTCTCTTTATTTTATCGGTTTTTTTTCTTTTTGATTTCTTTATCATTTTGGAGATTGAGTCTCCCCAGCTCACCCAGTTTAGAAGTGCAATAGTCAATCATATCTGATCTCACTGGTGATGCCCATATGAATCAATTCAGCCCTTCTTAGGCCAGCACAAGCCATTTAACAGCTTCAGCCTCCCTCCTAGCATCAAGTCCCCCAGAATGATTTTCTTTCTGCCACCTCTCCCTTGGCTCTCAGTGGAGGAGGATCACATGATCTTCCATCGCCAATGATCAAAAAATTATCTTTTCTTCACGTCTCCAAGTTGCTGCCTCCTTCAGGAAGCCTTCCTTGAAGCCATCCCTGAAAATCTCTCTTTTCTGAAATTCTTCATTATTCCTTGAATGTCTCCCTTGCTGTCTTCACAATCTAGTATCACCTGACTTTTATGTAGGGCTTTGAAGTTTCCAGGGCACTTTACATGTATCATCTGGTTTGTATCTTACCTTAGGTCACTCTGATTTCTGTATACATCCTTGATCCACCCCCACTATCTCCATCACCCCTCCCTATCCCCCAGCTCTAATAGACAAAGCCCTTAGAAGGCAGAGATACATTTATTTATTTATTCATTCATTTATTTTTAATATCAATTTTCTTTTTAGATTTTTATTTTTAGCAATCATCACCAAACCCAAACATTCAAGCACAGGGAGAAGAGAAAAGAGGATCACATGTCAAACTATGAACTTTGACTCCATACAGTTTTAATAATTCACACAAATAATTAATAAGTATAATTAAATAAATTAGTAGCAAAATATCCACTTTATCTCCTCACCCTCTTCTTCTGACCTTTTATTTCTTATAGGTTTTTGTTCTGTTGATGTATTTTCTTTCTTTTTTGCATCTGTGTCATTTTCCACTATCTCCTCATTCTCTCTGCTCAGCCAGTGCTATTTTTCATCTTTGTATTCCTGCCATGAGCACAGAGCCATGAACACAGTAGGGACTAAATGTTTGCTGAATAGTTTGGAAAGTGAGACTCTGGGCTCTTCTACTGGAAGTGGTTGTAGGCATCACCTGCTACCAAGACACAACTAAGTGAATGGAGTCAGTGAGACCCAAGTTTAATTGCAGTTTAAGACATTTCCTTGCTGTATAAACCTGGACAAGTCCCTTAGTTTCTATCTGCCTCAGTTTCCTCCTCTGTAAAGTGGGCATAATAATACCACTTATTTCCCAGGTTATTGAAGGAATAAAATGAAATCATATTTGTAGAATGCTTAACTATTATTATTACTAACTCCCTTTCTTTAGAGAAGTGAAGAGGGGAATCTCAGAAAGGGGACCCAATTTGCCCAAGGTCACCTAGGGGTCAGACACAAGACCTGATCTAGATCTTTTTATTCTAATATCTATCAGATATCCATCCTGACTCAAACTTCTGGAGTCCAAGTCCCTAGGGTGGAGTGAATTGTTTCAGTCTAGGTCACTTTCTCAGCTTACAAGGAACCAAACTTAAACTAACCAGTCTTAGATAGGTCATCTCCATCTTGACTGCCTTAACATGAAATCTGAAGGCAATCTCCCAGCTTTTTATCCTCAATGTCAAAGT
Source organism: Macrotis lagotis (assembly GCF_037893015.1). NCBI lineage: Eukaryota > Metazoa > Chordata > Mammalia > Peramelemorphia > Peramelidae > Macrotis > Macrotis lagotis. Next base: position 80,175,020 of record NC_133666.1, read on the forward strand.
GCAGGGATACAACTTATCCATGTTGGGATGGAACTGATGTGATAAGGTTCATCCCAGAGGCTGACCCAAGCAAGAGAATTCTTAAAAACTGAACAAGGTAGACAATCAGTCTTTGATTGAGGGCAAATATATTGTTTGAGCTACTTATAACTTCAGAGAGAACTAGGGTCCAAGGTACTACAGGGAGCCCAGGGGCCTGAATAATCAAACTTTATTTTTAGGGCCAGCTACATCAACAAACTGGGAGAAAAGAGAGAAAACAAGATTCAATAGAACCAGTGGGATGGCCTGACCCAACTTCTGAGAACCAAGTCCATCAGTTATCTTCCCGAAGAGGACTCAAATATGTTTCCAGGTTCCTTTCGGTACAACAACCACAGTGGAGGCAATAGAGGCCCTTATAGCCACCTACAGAACCCCAACTTTGGTCCAGGCCCAGCCTATGCATACTATATGGGATATCATCAAGTGACCAACCTAGATGGTCATAGGCAATGGTTGGGGAACTGGGGGTCTTCCTATAGCCCCCCAAAGACAGACTGGATGTCCTCTGGTGAAGACCCTTCAGATCATGGTAGGAAATCTTCACCAAGCAAGACCCCTTACAGCTACTCTGACTCCAACAACCTGCCCCTTTCCAGGGACCCTGAAGAATACCCTCCCAAGGACGTGGAACCCCACTCCTGCAGCAGAAATAACCACCAAACCTATGCTTGGATGCAAAAAACCATGGGATACACAGGTAAGAATTAAATAGTTTCTCCCCTCCTCTTTACCCAACCAACTTAGGTTCATAGGCCTTAAACTACTCTCAAAGGTCCCTCCCTTCCAACCCCTTTATTTTACAGAAGAAAAACTGGAGGCCTATGGGGGGGGGGGGAAGAAGAATAACCTTGGATCTGGAGGTCTGGGACCTCAGAAGTTATTTAGTCAGATTCCCTCATTTTACAGAGGAGGAAACTGAGGCCCAGAAGAAGCCAAGTGACTTGCCCAAGGTCACCAAGGAAGTAAGTAGCAAAGTGGGAATTTGAACCCAGATCTTTGGATTCTTTCCTCTATACCAGTCTACCTTCAGAGATAAAGGAATAATCATAAGATCAGGGAATTCTGGCCTTCATACAAATCACCTTCCCCCCAATCTTGATAGTTCAGGATACTGAACTCATCTTTTGCCTTCCATAGGTAAGAGGAGAACCTAGGGGTCCAGATGAGACTGGAGAAAGTTATAGTGTCTTTCTATACTTGTGCAAATTGGTACAATCCCTGTCTGTGGCTATAAGCAGCAGGGGAACAGTCTGTCACTCTCTCCCCACCCACCCCTATCGTGTTTCTATCTTCTCTTGGCCCAGGATCAGATGGTCCTGGAGGCTGGCTGGAGAGGGGTGGAGAAGGGCAGCACAGCTAGCTAGCTAGTGGCATGGCTCACATTGTCCTGATACTGAGATTCATGAAGGAAGAGAAAGCCCAGGGAGAACTAGACAGAAACTTGGAGATCATTGAATCCAAATCCTTTGATTTAATTCTTTTTTTAGTGATAGTAAAGAAATCCTTTCTTGCCCCTTCCCTACATCAAAAAAAAAATCCAAAACAAAACAAGTACCTCTCTCTGGAACAGAGAACTCAATATCCAAAATGGAGGAAATGATAAAAATGATTCAGCCAGTCTTGTTTCCTTTAGGAAACCACAGCAAGACTCACTTAGATCATAGCAATAAGCAGGTTCCTAGAAAGGCCTTCATAAAAAGTCAGAGCTGGAAGGCTCTATGGGGATCAAGCAGCTTGTCCAACTTACGCATTTTCCATAGGATGAGGTCACATGGCTAATGACTAGTAGAGGCTCCACTAGAATCCCAATCTCTTGAGTCTTCAACAAGACTCCTGTTAACACCTCCAAAAATTTTTATCCTTCAAAACTCTGAAAAGTATATTGCCAGGGAAAAGCCTTATTATGATGAAGAAAGGTAATGGTCTCTCCCATCAGGGTAATTTGTAACTTTGAACTACACTAATATGTACAGGGTCTGTATTTCCATGGAGTGAAAGAGCAAGAGAAAGGAAGGGGGAAGGTACTCCCCTTCACTTATGCAACTAAAAACCCCTTTGTAACTTACCTAGTCAGTGGTGTTCAAGAGTTTCCCTAGGGACAGCTAGAAGTGGCAGTGGATAGAGGCCCTGGAGCCAGGAGCACCTGAGTTCAAATGTGTCCTCAGACACTTAATACTTACTTAGCTGTGTGACCTTGGGCAAGTCACTTAACTCTCATTGCCTTGCAAAAAAAAATCAAATCAAAGAGTTTCTCTATCCAGAAAGGTCTGTACCCCCACTTCCAACCTCTTGGAAACTGACTGGTATTCAGACTTCAGACACAAGTCCATCACTGGATCTGCCCTGGGAGACTCTTGAGCATACACAATATTCTACCAGAGGCTTTGGCCATCTAAGGAATGGAGACAGACTTTATAATGAGGAGATTTTAAAGGAAGAAGTATAACGATACATCACCACACATCGATTGTCCTTCTGTAAGATCCACCAGTGGACTGATAGTTCTAGCAAGCCAGACAACACTCTTTTATTGTGTAACTAAAGGAAAGCTCAGAAACTTTAGGGCCCCAGAAAACCTCAAAGAAGACCTACCTAATATTTCCTTAGTGTTTTTTACTCCCATCATTGATCTGAGTATTTTTTTTCTTTTCAAATCTTGCTAAGGAACAAGTCAGAGCTAATCATAATCGTGCCCCAGTGTCCCCAAGCACCTCTCCAGGACACCAAGTTCTAGTTGCTCTTCTACACTGATAGGGGAACTTTCCACTCTGGGAGGCCTTTATACTAATAAAATTCCATCTCTGTTACAAACTTATTTCGAACTTTAAGAGTTCCCATTATTCTACCTTTAAAAATGAGAAAATTGAGGGGCGGCTAGGTGGTGCAGTGGATAGAGCACCAGTTCTGGAGTCAGGAGTACCTGAGTTCAAATCCAACCTCAGACACTTAATAATTACCTAGCTGTGTGGCCTTGGGCAGGCCACTTAACCCCATTGCCTTGCAAAAAGCTAAAAAAAGAGAGAAAATTGAGACCCCAAGAAGGGAAGTCATCACACAAAATATACAACAAAGAAACGGTGAGGTCAGCACCATGGCCTAGATCTTCCAGTTCCAAGCTTGGTGTTCTCTGCTATACCAAGCTTCTTTCCTTCTGTGTGGGCTGTGTAGGGAGGCATCTGACTAGTTAGATCCCATTGTCTGTCTCAGCAGATGACTCACTCAATAGACAGTCATCACTGGGGTTATTGCAGGGAAAAGCTGGGTATTTTAGAGGGAAGTCCTAAAGAGGTAAGGGGTAGAAACGGGGGGGGGGGGGGTGATAAGAGGAGTAATTATTTCTTTGCTCTGAATTCCTAAAAAGACTGGTCTCTACACTTTCTTGTGCTAAAGCTGAAATAATGACACACAGTCATGGGATAATATCCCTTGATACTTGTCAAAGATAGGCTTTCTTTCCTGCAAATGGGTAGAAGCAATATTATTGCTATTGTTATTATTATTATTATTTTTCAGATGAAGAAACAGGTTAGTAAGTTTCCGAACTGGGACTGGTCACTGCTTCTCCTGGCTCCAAGTCCCCCCTACAGAAAGGGTACAAAACTAGTTGGCTCATTTTCAGAACTGAGTGTCCAACTTTGCCTCCTCCCTAGCCCAGGGTTAGAATTATTGGAGATAAGTGTCCCAAACAACCTCAGATAACAGCCTAGAGCACAGTCATGAGAACTTGGGAATCCAGGCCTTGTCTTCTGACCTTCACAGAAGGATGAGGGAGGGTCCTCCCGATTTTGTCTGTATTTGACAGAAAAATATCCAGAAAGTTTAGGTAAAGGTGAAAGAATCCATAAAATCAAGAAGGCATAGAAACCTTAGAGTGTCAATTCAAACAATCAATGAAGCAACAAGCATTCATTAAGCACCAACTATGTACCTTGAACTGGGTCAGGTCTCAGGGATAAAAGATGTACAAGGAATAGCTCTGGAGGACCTTGCACTCTAAAAGCAAAGACAACAAGGCTATATATGCATATACATACACGTCCAGAAAAATTGAAAGGCAGTTGGGGATGGAAAGAGATTGAGAAGGAGGGGGGGAGGAGGGGGAGGAAGAGAGGGAGAGAGAAGGGGACACAGATGGAGAGTGTAAGGGAGAGAGATGGAGAGAAATAGAGATGGGAAGGGAGAGGAAGGGCACAAGAGCTGAGGCCATCAGGAAAGTCTTTGCAAAGTTGTTATTTGTCCTATGTCTTCAAGAAAGAGGGACTGGGGTTAGCTAGGTTGCTCAGCAGATAGAACACCAACCCTGGAGTCAAGAGGACCTGAGTTCAAATGTGACCTCAGACTCTTAATAATTACCTAGTTGTATGACCTTGGGCAAATCATTTAACCCCATTGCCTTGCAAAAACCATAAAAAAGGGATTTTGTAAGAGAAAGCTGTCTGAGTTCAGGAAGGTAGAGCTAGAAGAGATTTTAGAATGCAGGACTTAGAGGGCACTCAAGGATTTTCTTGTCCAAGGCAGGAGGAAGTGACTTACCTAAGGTCACACAGATGCAAACTGTGTACAAGCAGAATTGGAACCCAAATAGCATGCAGGAAAGGGAGAAGGCACTAGGGCAGGAGATAGGGAGTTCGAAAGGGGATGAGAAAGCCAAGCCTCTGGAATAGGGGCCCCTCCCTCCCCCCAGGCTGGGGACGAATCAGCCAGTTTGCACCTGTGCTGGATTGCCATCGCCAAACCGCTTTCACCACCTCCTGGGGGCTGTGTCCTCACAGGCAGAGTCTAGTAAGGAGTTAAGCAATCAGTAGCAACTTTGATCCAGATAGACAGCAGCCCCTGAAGCCCCAAGAAAGGATTGGGTCTGAATTCCCAGAAAGACTTGCCTCACCTGTTTTCCTCCCTGATCTGTGCAAATGGGCCCAGTTCAGAAATAGTGTGTGGAGTGAAGGACTTGCTGGCCTTAGGATCCTAGGCTTAGAGTTGGAAGCCAGTTGGTCCACCACTTTCATTATATATAGAGGGGGGAAACTGACGTCCAGAGGAGGAAGTGGCTTGCCCAAGGCCACACACAGGATCCTAGCTCTCGAGCAGCAGTAAGACCTCAGAAATCATTCTTTCCAACCCTCTATTTTTTTTAGAGTGCCAATTTGAGAGGGAGGGAGGTAACCAAGGTTCAGAGAGAGAAAGGGAGTTGCCCAGTTATTTCCCCTCCCTGAGCCTCAGTTTCCTCCTCTGTAAAATGAAGGGACTGGACTAGCTGGCTCTTGGGCCTCCCTTCTGGCTTCAACTCTCAGAGGATCTCTGCCTCAAGGTTCCTTCCAGCCTCATTAATGAGAGAATCTTCTTCCAAGTCTGGAGTTCCGAGATCATTTCTGGCAGGGGTGGAGAAGGGGAGGAAGGGGGGCACCTAGTCCTTTGAACACTTCTCTCGCCTGCCTCCTCCACAGCTGCCTTTGATGTGCGGTCCCTCACAAAGGGAAAGCTGGCCTTCCACAAAGGGTGATGATTTTCACAGCAAATAAAGAAGCTTGGTCTGGCCTTAATTGTCCCCCCAAAGAAACTGCTGGAGAGAAGGGGAGGGCAGGGGAGGGAAGAGCTGGCCTTTATGGGCTCTGTTTGAGACTGTTTGAGACTGAGGTCTGCACTCTTTTGCCTCCTTCCTTCTAGTCTAGGACCTGGCAAGCCAAAAATAAAAAATGGGGAGAAAAACAAGGGGGGGGAGGGGAAAATGGGAGAGGTCTGACTCTGAGTTCTCCAAGAGTTCAGGTGTTAAGTCCCAGCTGGTTGAGGTGGGGAGAGCCCCCTTATTCCCCGGAAGTCTGGTGGAATGGAGAGAACACAGGATTTCAAATCAAGGAATCTGTGTTCTAGTCTTGCTTCTGCTCCTGCTATCCATGTGACCTTGGACAAGTCAGTTCCCCTCTCGGGGCCTCAGTTTATCCCTCTGGAAAAAGAAAGCATTAAAATAAATCTTCTCTTAAGAGTTAGGAAGATCTAGGTTTGCATCCTTCCTCATACTATGTGAGCTGTGGAAAATCACTTCCCCTTCCTGGGCCTCAATTTCTTTACCTCTGAGAAGAGAGTTGAAAACCAGATGGCCTTTGAGGTCATTTGTAACTCTAGACTTAGAATTCTAGGTGTGACCTTGTACAAGTCCCTTCCCCTCACTGGGCCTCAATTTCCTCAACTGTAAATTGAAGGCATTGGTTTCTGAGGTTTTTCTGACTCTATGAGGCTATGAGTGTTAACTCTAGAGTTTGGTTAGTGAACAAGATAACCTAGCAGCCTATTTATACTGCTTTGAATCCTTATTTTTCAGTATGTAAAATCTAGCATGAGGGAAGCAGAGAATCTGATTGGGAAAAAGCCTTGCTAATACATTTCCTAATAGTATTTTAACATAGAAATAAGTTTCTCAAAGGGAGAGGGGAAGAAAGATGGAAAAAGATGATCTGGAAAGGTCCTGGCCCTGCGTGGAATGTCTACCACAGTGCAGAGTCTTGAGAGTCATTTAATTATTATTTTTTCAATAATAATAATAATAATAGTTGACATTTTTAAAGTACCTACCATGTGGTGGACAGTATGCTAAACATTTTACAAATATGATCTCACTCTATCCTCACAGCAACCCTGGAAGGTAAGTGCTATTGTTATCATCCCTACTTTTATACTTGAAGAAACTGAGGCAGGGGTTCAGTGACTTGCCTAAGGTCACAAAGCTAGAAAATTTCTGAGTTGGGATTTGATCTCAGGTGTTCTAAACTTTCTGCTCAGTACTTCAGTCATGGAACCATCTAGCTGCCTCCAATGAATACCTTCTACTTCATTTCTAAATATATCCCTTTCATAACCCCCATACTGCCTTGGGCCAAAAAAAGGGGAGGGGGGGAAGCAGTTCAGCAAAAACTAACTTATTCCTGTAGTATGCCAGCATAAGCACTATTATATACCCATTCCCCACTCCCCCCCCACCTCTATGAAGAAGAGAGAGAGGTGATTTTGGTCAATTCTCCAGGGAACCAATTTTGAGATTCACTATATGGTCTTGAATAAAGGAAGAAAAACAAACAATAGGCTATCTTCATCACAAGCCTTTGACCAGGAGCAAGTCAGAAAGAAGCCCAGGTGACCAGATGCTAAACAAGCATTGAGCATTCCTAATACAGAAAAGCTTTGAAAGGGGCATCTGGGGTACCTGGGCTTTGGGATTACCAGCAGGATTTGTTTGGACATATAGTTCACTAGTCTAAGTTGGAATGTACTTAGGGGAAGAGAGAAAATTGACCTGAGCTGGGTTGAGCTCATCTACCTTGAAACAAACATTTGACCCAGGTATTAGTAGCTGAGATGAGGTAATAATTGAGGGGGTTGGGGGAGGGGGAAAAGGAAAGTATCACTACCTCTTCTCCACTGAAATATCTTCCTTCCTTTCACTTTTTCATATTCTTCTCTCACTCCCTCTCCATTCTCTCCCTTCTTCTCCAGCAGATTGGATGTTCGACCATCCCAACTCTCTCACTAATATTCAATCTCTTCCTGCCTACTGACTGATTCCCCACTACCTATAAACATGCCCATGTTTCCTCCAGCCTCAAAAACCCCATCACTTGATCCTTCTATCTCCATTAACTTTTGTCTTCTCTTTGTGGCTGAACTCTTGGGGCTCATCTACACTTGATGCTTTCATTTCCTTTCATCTCCTCTGCTTCTCCAATCTCTTTATGCTAACTTCCCATGTTATTCCATGGGATCCACCACCTCCAAAGTCTCTAATGTCCTCTCCCTCACCAGATCTGTTTCCCTGGTCAGTGCCTTTTTCCTATCTTCATTCTGCTTGACCTTTTCTGCCTCCTTTTGCTCAGCATCCTTTGATATTTTCTTCTCTCTGGATTCTCCTATCTGTCAGACTATTCCTTCTGGGACTTCTTTCTAGATCACACCCACAAACCTTAAGTATCTATCAAGGCTCAGTCCAGGACCCTCTTCTTCCTTTATGGTATTTCTATGCTGATCTCATCAACTCCCCTGTATTCAGCTATCTATATGATAACAATTCTCATCTCTACTTATTCAGTCCTAACTTCTTTCCTAATCTCCAGATTCACATTTTCAGCTACCTGTTCATCATCTTAACCTTGATCCTGAACTCATCATCTTCCCCTCACCCAAGTCTTTCTCTCTTCCTCACTTTTTGATTGATGTCTGGGGGCACTACCATACTCTCAGTCACCCAGGCTCACAATCTAGGTGTCATCTTAAATCCTCACTCTCTCATACCCCTGTATCCAAAGCCTGAACATCTGGAACAAAGCATCTCCTGCATATAACGCTTCTTTCCTCTGACACTCATCACCCTGGTGTAAACCCTTACCACTATTGGATTATTGCACTATCATGTGGGTAGGTCTGCCTGCCATAAGTCTTTCCCCACTCCAGTCAGTCCATCCTCCACTTGGCTGTCAAATTGGTATTCCTAAAGAGCATATCTGACCAGTTCACCCACCCTCCTCCACCTCATTCAATAAACTCCAATGATTCCCTATTACCTTCAGGATTCTCAGTTTGACTTTCATAGTCCTTCCTCACCTGGACCCATCTTACCTTTCCAGTCTTCTTATGCTTCTCCCCTCTACTCCACCCCCCTCACAATAATCTTCTCTCCAGGGCCACTGACCTCCTTGCTGTCCTTCATGTAAAATACTCCATCTTCCAGCTTCAGACATTTTCACTGACTTCCCACCCCCTCCCATGCCTGGACTTCTCTCCCTCTTTGTCTCTACTTCCTGGACTCCTAAATTCCTTCAAGACACAGCTACAATCCCACCTTCTGCCAGAAGGTTTTCCTCCTTAATCTTGGTGTTTTGCTTCTGAAACTACTCCCAGTTCATCTTGTTTGTACATAATTGTATGTTGTTTTCCCCCATCATATTATGAACTTTTTGAGAGCAGGGACTGGTTTTTGCCTTGTGTGTCTCTTTAGTACTGATACAAAGCAGATATTAGTTAATATTAACTGATTGAATGACTTTCTTTTTCCTATCTTCATTGAAAAATAAGATTGATCAACTGGCAGAGGACTTGAATGCCAAGTTGGCATTGCCAATTTGACAATATTACATTTATTTTGTCATCAATATTTTGTCTCAGATGACAACCTCCTCCCCCTCCAAAGGTTCAGGGGATTAAGGGCCTTATAAAATAAAGAAACTAAAGCACCAAAAGGACAAGTGATTCTAAAGAGGGCTCTTACACCAGTGCTTGAGGGCAAGTAGAATGTCTCTAGCCTCAGTGATTGCCAAAGAAACTCATCAGTTGAATTTTTTGGGAAAAACTGTCAATTCAAAAGTTCAGCTCAATCTGCAACCAACAGATGCAGTGAATAGAGTACTGGACTTGAGGTCAACAGGATCTGAGTTCTGGTTCTGCCTCAGACACCTTCTAGCTATGTGATCCTCCTCAAGTCTCTTAACTCTATTTGTCTCAGTTTCCTTATCTGTAACATGAGCCAGAGAAGGAAATAGTAAGCCATTCCAGTATCTTTGCCACGAAAATTCCTAATGGAATCACAAAAAATTTGGCATGACTGAAACAATTCAACATTTCCCTGAGCTGGAGGATCAAATGAGATGATATTTGTAAGATGTTTTGCAAACCATAAAAGTTATTATATAATAAGCATTTATAATGCTACTTCTTATTATTTCTGTCATTAAGCTCCCACTGTATTTGTACTAGAAGAGATGCAGAGTTTAAATAAGACATAATCCCTACCCTCCTAGTGGTTCCATTCTAGTAGGAGTTACCTCTTGTAACACAAACATACACTTTAGGAATGACTGTCTCCTGCCACAATCATCCTCTTCCTGGCCCAAATGAAGGTGGTAGATAGTTCCATTTCCTTAGCCCTGTTCAGGCTACATCTCTATTCCAGAACAATGCGTTCAGATGTAGGTATATTTTTGGAAAAATACTGGCTAGCTGAAGAGGGACTGGAGACTATGTTTTATGGGCATCAGCTGAAGAAAGGCTCTGGTGACATGGAGAAGACTTGATTTGTTTGGCCCTGAGCCTAGAAACAATGGGTGCAAATCACAGTTGGGCTCAAAATAGAACAAGAGAGTCTGGGGTTTGGAGTGGGTGGACCTCAGTTGAAATCCCAAATCTTCCACTTAACACCAATGTGACATTTGGACAACTGGCTTCACCTCTCTGAGTCTCAGTTTTCTTATTTGTAAAATGAGGCAGGAAGTAGGTGGGAGTGGCCTAGATTAGTGGTATCAAACTCAAATAGAAATTAAGACCCCCCCCCATACATAAAGATCCTTATAGGAACATATTGATTTAGAAAATAATGGTAATATTCCTATAATTTATTGTATTTTTAAATCTATTTTTAATTAAAATTTTATTTTATTTTTCCAATTACATTTAATAGTAGTTTTTCAACAATCATCTATTTGCAAATTTATGAATTCCACATTTTTCTATCACCCTTTTCTCTCTCCCCCCTCCCCATGGCAGTGAACAGGCTGGCAAAAGTTGTACATGTATATTCATGTTTAACATAGTTGTCTATTAGTCATGTTGTAAAAGAGGACTAAGGGGAAAGGAAAAAAAAACCATGAGAATGGAAAGAAAAACATAAAAGTAGGTCTGTCAGGATTGCCCTTGATCTCTGAACTGCTGAGAGGAGCAGCATCCATCATAGTTGATAATTTCGCAATGTTGTTGTTGATGTGTACAATGTTCTCTGAGTTCTGCTCACTTCCCTCAGCATCAGTTCATGTAATTCTTTCCATGCTTCTCTCATAGAACAATATTATTCTATAATATTCATATACCATAAGTTGTTCAACCATTCCCCAGTTGATGGCCATTCCCTCAATTTCCAATTCTTTGCCACTACAAAAACTGTTGCTATGAATATTTTGGAACATGTGAGACTTTTACTGTTTTATATGATTTCTTTGGGATTTAAGTCTAGTATTGGTTTTGCTGGATTAAAGGGTATGATCGGTTTTAGTGCTCTTTGGGCATAGTTCCAGTAAGTCTATTTTGTTAAATATTTCCCAATGTTATTTGAATCTGGTTCAGGAAGCACTAGGAAATGTTGGCATCACAATGTAGCCAGGAGGTCTTATATTTGATAACTGGATTAGACGATCCCTAGAGTCTTCTGAAACTCTAAATCTTCTGATTCTATCATTAGAGTTGGTCAAAAGTGGGTAAAATGAATTTTTTCATCACTGGATGTCTTCTGATCGGAAACAGCTAACATCTGTATAGCCCCTGAACATATATGATCTCTTTTGGTCCTCACAAGAATCCTGGGAGGGAGAAGTTATAACTATTATCATTTTGTAAATGAGAAAACAGAGGCAGACAGAGGTTAAGTGACTTATCTGAGGCAGGGGTCTAAGTACATCACTCTATCCATTGTGCCATGGGGTGTTTCCACTTGTGTAGTCTGGATATGTATCAACATTCCTTCATGCTCGAATCTAGATATACTTTCTCTAACAAACAGGGAAAACAAGAAAAGAGAAATACCGAGTAGTTTATACAGATCATCAGAGGCTGGAGCTGGAGAAGGAGTTTTACTTTGCTAGATACATTTCTTCACCAAGACGATTGGAATTGGCATCTTCTTTGAATCTTTCGGAGAGACAGGTAAGCAGAGTATTCTGGGCCTTTGGGGTTTTCCAAGGGCTGCTACCAGGGACTCAGAAAAAGATTGAGGTGAGAAAGAGAAGTCAATAGTTGTCTCCAAGTCTACTGTCTCTGGAGTCAGAAATTCTGAGTTCAAACCCTGGTGTTGCCATTTGCTACCTAGGCAACTTTTGGTCAGCCTATTCATCTCTATGGGTCTTAATGATAAAATGAAGGTGGCATCAGAGGGTCCTTCTGGCTCTAGATCCAAGGATTCTATATTTTAAAACATTCCTTCCTTGAAGGGATGTTTTTAAAAAAATGATACAGTCTCATCTGGGTTCAAATATAGCCCTGAGAGGTACAGGAAGGCTGAGATGACCTTTGCGAATTTTCTTTATCTCAACAATTCTTTGGAAAAAGTTATTTTTAAAATAAAAGCCAAGTGTGTCACCAATTAAACCTGCAAGTGGTAGGAAGTCCTAGGGAGAAAGTTCAAAGATATTGTTTGAGCTGACCTCTGGCTGGTTTCTTCACCTTCTTTGAGTTTACCAGGCTAAGGAAGTTAGAATGGGATGCCTGGGGGCAGCTAGGTGGCACAGTGGATAGAGCACCAGCCCTGGAGTCAGGAGGACCTGAGTTCAAATGTGACCTCAGACAACTTAATAATCACCTAGTGGCCTTGGGCAAGCCACTTAACCCCATTGCCTTGGAAAAAAAACAAACAAACCTAGTATGGGATGCCTGTGCCAAGCCATTGACCCTACATGGCTCTTGAACTCCAGGCTGTGCTCTCCATGTTTGGATTCTGGGTCATGGCTCCTCCTCATTGGAAGCCCTGGAAGGGTAGGGATTGTTTCATTCTTTATACTTGTGTCTCCAAAGCATACCTATCCAGTAGCATAGTGCTGACACATTGTTGATTAATAAATGGTTGATTAATTGATTCTGGAGACACCAGAAAGAAATGCTTGGGGTATTGGAGGGAAGAAAGGAGAGCAGTGCAGTCATCTTTGTTTATAAGTAATTGTTACCTGTCTGAGCATGTATCTCTTCCCATTCTGCCCTCCTGGGGTTCTTGTTTAGCCAGGAAGAGTTCTGAAAATTTTCCCCATTATTCCATAGTGAAAAGGCCCAACATCCCTTTTGTGACCTGGCAGAGATTTAGGATGGCCTTGACTCAGTGTGACAAGAATTTTCTGCCAAGAGAAACCGATCCTGCCCATCCCTAGCCTTTCTAAACCTTCAATTCCTTCCTCCAGGTTAGCTGGATGTGTCACCAAATAGGTCTTTTGAAGGCCTCTAATTCAGCTTTTCTTGCCCCCCCCCCCCGCCAAAATACGACTTGAGTTTCCTCTTCCCTGTTCCTACCCACACATAGCAGAGCACAAAATGCTTAGTGATATCTGTGGGTATGCCTGACTGGGGACTGAAAAGTGATCTTGGCCCATCTACCTAACATGAGATGTTTGTTTCTTCCTTTATCACCCTGTGCTGAGAAAATGAGGGCAGAGGCCACTAGGAACTTGGGATTCGATTCCAAGTTTGGCTGCTAATAGACCCCAGCAGGAGCATCATGGAGTCCAAGATGAAATGGTACAGCTTGGAGGGACCTTGTAACATGAGATCTTAAGAGCAACTGTCTTGCTCTTTTGGTCACAACAGCTCCACAGTTGTGCCCATCTCTGGGGAAGTCTGCAGGATTGTGACTCTAGATGTCTGACTAAAGCCCTCTTCGTTTTGACATTCATCATATCACATTGGTGACTCCTAGTGAACTTACAATCCATCCAAATTTTTTTCCAGACAAACCACCATCTAACCATGATGCTTCCCTATCTTGTCCTTGTGAAGGTGATTTTCTTCTTCTGAACCCAAGAGTGAAACTTTATCTCTATAAAATTTTTTATTAGATTTAATCTAATTGATTCTGACATGGTCATCCAGTCTTCCTTACCCTTCCAGAATACTTCCATAAACTTGGCATTTATGACTTTATCTAAGACCTTGATAAAAATTTCAAGAAGATCCCTAAAGTACTTCCCTAGAGACCTCCTTCTAGAGGGACCTTTAAAACTTGCCATCCAGCTGTAGTTATGCCTTTCCCACCATGGTTTTGATATATTATGGATTGTCATCAGAAATTAAATGGGAATTTTGGGGAGTTTTGCAGAAGTCATGGATGACAAATAAAGACACAGAAAAACTTTAGAAACTAAAAAATGCATAGAAATATATGTTTAGTATTATATAATATCTGTATCTATATCTATTCCTTTAATACCATAATTATATACAATTTGTTTTCTTAAAGGGAAGGGCCAAAAAATTTTACAAGAATTTTCCGGATTTCCAGGGTCCTCTACCCCAATCCCTCCAAGATGTGGAAGGGATTACTTTAGTTCTGAATCTGCTTAAATGCATAGAATAAACTCACCCGTATCTTACCACCCTATCTACATGAGACTGTCAAAAAATGTGTTAAAATCAAGGTAAAGTCTCCATCATTCCCTTACCCTATAAGTCTAAGAACCCTGTCAAAAAAGGAAATGAAATTAATCTGGAATGACTTGTTCTTCTTCTTTCATTTTACCATGTCATCTTCCAGTCATTCAATTGTTTACCATTTCTTTAATGTAGATTCTAGATTTTGTATGACCTTGGACAAATTCTTCTCCTTGGTCTCAGTTTCCCCCTCTGTAAAATGAGGCGATTGGATGAGATGTGCTCTGAAATTTCTCTAATTTCTAAATCCTGTGACCTTCTGTGCTTTCAACCAATAAAAAAGATGGTGCAAATATCATCCTTTCTCTTTTACTTGACTCCTGTGTGGTTATAGATAAGTTTCTCTGCCTCTTTGTGTTTTCAGATCTAAAATGTGCAGGACAACCCTTGAAATATGTACCTCCTAGTACATCTGTAATGAAACATAAAACATTTTGCAAATATTGAAGTATTATGGAGCCATTATCAATATTATGATGATTTCTTTTTTTTTTTCTTTTATAGGTGAAGATTTGGTTCCAGAACCGTAGAGCCAAAGAAAAGAAACAAATGAACAGGAGATCCCTTCCTGCTGACAGTAGCCAAGGCTCTTTTTCATGGGATTCAGGCCTGGCTGGTCCTGCTCAAGGGTTAGCCCTCATTTGACACATCACCTCCCTCTAATCTGGTTACTTTTCACCCCTGAGGGCTTGCCTTGTAGTTGGAGGGAATGAGTGAGCCCTCAGTAAGGTGAAAAATTTGGCTAGGTTATAGAGGAAAATCCCTTTCCATTCCCATTACTCCCACTGAGGCAGCTGATTGTACAATAGATAGAGAAATGGACCAGGAGTCAGGAAGCCCCAAGTTCAAATTCTGTCTCAGATACTTCCTAGCTGTGTGATTCTAGGCAAGCCACTTAACCTCAGTTTCCTCATCTGTAAAATGGGAATAATAATAAACACCTACCTCAATAGACTTGTTGTGAGAATCAAATGAAATCATATTCATAAAAAGTACTCTATAGCACAGTGCCTGGTCTGTTGTAGACACTATATAAATGTTTATTCCCTTACTGTTCTCTTCATCTAGAACAAGGGTGGGGAAGCCTTTTTTTGCCAAGGGTCATTTGGATATTTATAATATCATTTGGTCAAGCATTTAATTAATTCACCCCTACAAAACTCCCAAATTTATTGATTGGAAATTCCCACCTGTGTTTGCCTTAGCGGTGTTAGACAATTTGGATAGAGGCTCGAGGTTTGCTGCCCCTGATCTAGAGCATTAGGTTTGGAGTGTCACTTGATAAGAGGACTGGATATAAAACCAGAGGAAGATGGGTAGAAGAGAAAACTGGTCAGGGGTGGTGGGGAGGGGAAGGGTGATAGCTATAGCCAAGTTTCCAAAAGGGTCGCCAATGTAAAAGTGCCTAACACAAGCTAGTTGCCTAAAAACTACTTCTGTGATTGAATAAAGGATTATACTTATAGGCTATAGACTTATAGACCAGTTAACGTAATCCCTTCATTTCACAGAGTGGGAAATTGAGGCCCAGAGAGGGGAGGTGACTTGCTGTAGGTCACACCTAGGATTCATATTGCAATTATCATCATTGCAAACTGCTTTATGTTTCGTTACAGAGGTACTAGGACATACATATTTCAATTGTCATTATCAATAATGATATACATAGTAATAACTAATATTTATATACTGTTTTAACATTTGCAATGCTCTTTTATATGTTATTTCACTAGATTCTTACAACAAATATGTAAGATAGGTCCTATCCATTATTCCCATTTTACAGATGAGGAAACTGAATAAGCCTTAAGGATTTTCCCAAGATCACGCTGCTAGCAATTGTTTGAGGCAATATTCAAACTCAAGTCTTCCTAATTTGGAGTCCAGTGCTCCATCTTCTGTTACTCTAAAATGTGCCTCTAGAACTGAAAGGGACCTCCAAAGCCATATAATTCAAATTCTTCCTTTTACAGAAGAGGAAACTAGGACCCAAAGAAAGGAAATGACTGGTCCAAAGTCACATGTAGTATACCCAATCTAGAACTGGGAGGGATCTCAGAGGTCATTGAATTCACCCTTTTCCATTTTACAGAAAAATATGCTAAAGAACAGAGAGGTTAAGTAATTTACCTAAGGTCACACAGTTCATTAAAAATCTCAAGACACAGTACTTGCTACCATGATCTGTGGTCAATCTAGATCATGGTCCTCTTAAGTTAGATTGTAGGGTACAGAGTACTTTGTCTTCCCAAAAGCGCCTCTTCTAAAAATGCCCTGAGTCTTGATCTTGCTTATTCTTGGGGACTGGCTTTGGGTTCCTCCTATTCTAAAGACATTACGGAATAAATAAAAAATAAATAAGGTGGGAGAAAAGATTGAACTGGCCAAAAAGAGAAAATATCCAGCCTTTAATTCCAATCTCAGACTCTGGAGTCAATCAACCACAACTCTTGAGGCTCAATTTCAAGTTCCTGCTCTTGGACTTACTGGTAACAGGATCTCAACCTTGGGAAGTCATACTATAAAGTATGTTTTGATTACTAAATAGTTTCTAAGATCCCTTCTATCTCTGACATCCTGGGTTCGTTCATTCATTCATTCATTCAACAAAACATTAAAAATCTACTCTGATATAGTTAAGTGTACAGGGAAAAATCTTTGATAAAAACCAAAAATTAATGAAATCTATTTTTAAAAAAATTCTTGTCTGCTCAAAGCCTAGATCTAGAGCCAACAAAATGATCAGATCATGTAAAAGGTGAGGAAAGACAATGAATTTTTTGGAGTGCCTATCATACACCAGACACTGTGCTGGGTGCTAAAATTCTATTGGAATGGGGAGACATGTAGTTAAATGTATAGGGTGGGGGTGGGAAGAAATAGCAGTTGGGAGATGAGTTAAGAGGTGGGGAAAGGGAGACTGAAGACAGTTTAACCACTCAGTGTCCCAGCAGAAATCTGGGCAATCCTAATCATGGGAAAGGGAGACTTTAGGGATTGTTATGAAGTACACACTATTAAGTGGTTAATGAAACATTATCAATAATCTAGATAATTTTGGATATGGTATGGGGGGGAAATGCAAAAACCTTGTAAACAAACATATCTCAATAAATAACTGCATCTTTTCCATGAAGTCAATGTATTAAATAGCATCTTTTGGGGGTTTTTTTGATTTTATATTTTAACGGTAGATTTAATGGTACTCAACACTTACTTCCCAATACCTTTAGACTCATATTCTCTACTCAGAAAAAAAAAATTAACACCCATTTCTTTGGCCTTTTATCTTAAGCGAATTAAAGCCTAAATGATGCCACATGACCAAGCTGGAATGGTTTATAAAGTCAGTCGATCTCTTTTAAACTCTTTGGTTGGGTACCCAAGAGTCTCCAGGGGCCCTTGAGTCTTGTGTTTACTCGGCCAGAGGCTAGTTAGTGTTCCCTCAGCCAAATAACTGAGGGGGAGGAGGGTTGCAGAGAGGAGGGAGGAAGAAGACTAGAATAAGAAGTAGTCTGTGGTCAGCCCAAATAGAATCATAGGCACTTAGAATTTAGAACTGGGTAGATCACTTGATAGCAATAGTTCAGGCTCACGTAAATTGCATAGTGAAAGTTCCTGCCAGCCTGGAGAGTCTCTATATTTGGCTCGTGGAGTTTAATTTCATATTGAAATTTCCTGTGCCCAAGTGCAAGACTTTACATTGATCCCTATCAAATTTCATCTCCTCAGATTCAGCCCAAGGCTCCAGTCTGTCAGGATCCTTTGAATACTGACGCTGTCATTCACTGTGTTAGTTTGCCTTCCTTGTCTTGTGTCCTTGGCAAATTTGATGAGTGTATAATCTAGGTCTTTATTCAAATCATTAATAAAATTGTGAAATAGCCCAGGGCTAAGCAATATAAAATACTTATTGGAAACTGTCTGCTACATTGACATTAAACCAATGATGACTCCTCTTTGAGTCGGGCACCCTACTCATTCCAAATTCATCTGATCATATCAAGTCCCTTGCTAAAATCTGGGTGGCAAGCCTTTATCTACAGGATTTCCCTTATTTATTGGTCTAGTCATCCTGTCAGAAAAGAAAATGAGCCCAGGGCCCCCAGTTGAAAACACTTGAAAACATAGATATAAATGGAGGTTTTTCTTAAATGATAAGAAGTATTTATCTAAAACTATCAGCAAACATCATCTGTAATAGGGATAAGCTAGAAACCTCTTCTAGTAAGATCAGAGGTGAAGAAAAGATGTCCATTATCACCATTATTATTCAATATTGTACTAGAAATGCTAGCTATAGCAGTAAGGGAAGAAAAAGATATTGAAGGAATCAGAATGGGAATTAAGTAACTTCCTCTTTTTGCAGATGATATGTTGGTACACTTGAAATATTCTAGAAATTCAACTAAAAAGTTTGCTGAAATAATTTTTCTGATTGATATTTTATTTTATTGTTCCAATTACATATTATGAAAGTTTCTCAGTATTCATCTACATGACTATTTATTACTTATATAATTTCCTTCCACCCTCCCTTCCCACCAACTTCCCCTCAGTGGCAAAAAGTCTAGTGAACATTGTACATATACATTTGTGTTTAATATGTTTACAGATTAGTCATTTTCTGTATAAGGGATTAGGACTAAGGGAAAAGAAAGAAAACCATGAGATAAGAGAAATTTTTAAAATGTGAACATAGAGTTCATCCAGATTCTGCAGTTTGGCCTTTTTGTTTTGTTTTTCTTCATCTGAATGTAGATAGCATTGTCCATAACAGGTCTCTCCCAGGGTTGTCCTAGGTTGCTTCTGAAATGCAGAGAGGAGTTGCATCCATCAAAGTTGATCAGCTGACAGTGTTGTTGTAAATGTGTACAGCGTTCTCTTGGTTCTGCAATCAGTATCAGTTCCTATAATTCTTTCCATGCTTCGCCAGAGTTCAATAATCCACTGGTTCATTTAGAACAATAGTACTCCATAACATTCATATGCTAAAAGTTGTTCAGTTATTCCCCAATTGATAGACATCCTCTCAATTTCCAATTCTTTGCCACTTGAAAAAGAGTTACTATGAGTATTTTGGAACACGTGGGACTTTTTCCATTTTTTCTGATTTCTTCTGGATATAGGTCTAGTATTGGTATTGCTGGGTCAAAGGGAATGATCAGTTTTATTGCTCTTTAGGTATAGTTCCATATTGCTCTCCAGAAAGGTTAGATTAGATCATAACTCCTCCACCAAAGCATTAATGTCCCAATCTTCCCACAATTCTCCAACATTGATGATTTTCCCTTTTTGTCATCTTAGCCAATTTGATACGTATGAGGTGGTACCTTGTAGCTGTTTTAAATATACATTTCTCTAATCAATACTGATTTGAAACTTCTTTTTCATATGATTATATATAACTTTAATTTCTTCATTTGAAAACTTCCTGTCCTTATCCTTTGACCAATTATCAACCAAGGAATGACTTGTAACCTTATAAATATGATTCAGTTATCTCTATATCTTAGAAATGAGACCTTTATCAGAACCCTTAGCTATGAAAATTGTTTTTCAGTTTTCAGTTTTCCTTCTAATCTTCGCTGCTTTGGTTTAATTAGTGCAAAAACTTTAAAATTTAATATAGTCAAAATCATCCATTTTTCAATTTATAATGTACTCTATTTCTTGTTAAGTTATAAATTTCTCTCCTTTCCATAGATCTGACAGATACAATATTTCTTGATCTGTTAATTGGTCCATGGTATTGCCCTTTATGTCTATATCCTGTACCCATTTTGACCTTATTTTGCTATAGGGTGTGAGATGTGAGTCTGCCTAGTTTTTGCCAACTATTTTCCAGTTTTCCCAATAGTTTTTGATGAATAATGTATTCTTGTCCCGGAAGTTAAAGTCTATTGTTGCAATAGTCATTTACTATTGTACCTATCCTAATCCACTGATTCATTCTTAACTAGTTCCAGGCAGTTTTTATAATTGTTGCTTTACAGTATAGTTTTAGATCTGGTAGAGCAAGGTCTTCCTTTACCTTTTTTTCATTAGTTCCCTTAATATTCTTAACCTTTTTGTTGGTCCAGATGAATTTTGTTACTATTTTTCCTAGCTCTGTAAAATAGTTATTTGGTAGTTTGATTGGCATGGCACTGAATAAGTAATTTAACTGAATAGAATTGTCATTTTTATTAAGTTAATTTGACTTAACCATGAACAATTGACATTTTTCCAATTGTTTAGATCCGACTTTTTTTGTGTGATAAGTGTTTTGTAACTGTGTTCATATAGTTTCTGAGTTTGCCTAAGGAGGTAGATTTCCAAATATTTTATGTTGTCTGCAGTTACTTGAAATAGAATTTCTCTTTCTATCTCTTGCCCTTTGGCTTTCTTTATATATGTCTATGTCTATGTTTATGTCTATGTCTATGTCTATGTCTATGTCTATGTCTATGTCTATGTCTATGTCTATGTATATATATATATATATATATATATATATTCTGATGATTTAAATGGATTTATTTTATATCCTGCTACTTTGTGAATTTATTAATAGTTTCAAATAGTTTTTAAAATGATTTTCACAGTTCTCTAAGGATATTATCATATCATCTGCAAAGAGTGAAAGTTTTGCTTCCTCACTGCCAATTCTGATTCCTTCAATTTCTTTTCCTTCTCTTATTGCTAAAGTTAGCATTTCTAATACTATATTGAATAGTAATTGTAGTAGTAGGCATCTTTGTTTCACCCCTGATCTTATTGGAAATGGTCCTAGTTTATTCTCATTATATATATAATATTTGTTAATAGTTTTGGATATTTTAGGAAAACTGCATTTATTCCTATATTTGCTAGTGTTTTTAATTGGGATGGATGTTGTGTTTTGTCAAAGGCTTTTTCAGCATCTACTGAGATAATCAAGTTTTCTGTAGGTTTTGTTATTGATCTGTTCAATTATGTTGGGTGTTTTCCTAATATTGAACCATCCCTGCCTACCTGGTATAAATTGTACCTGATTGTGGTGTATTTATGCTAGTGATAATTTGCTGTAATATGTTTTCTAAAATTTTATTGAAGATTTTTGCATCAATGTTCATTAGGGAGATTGCTCTATAATCTTCTTTGTCTGTTTTGACTCTTCCTGGCTTAGGTATCAGCACCAAATTGATGTCATAAAAGGAATTTGACAGAACTCCTTTTTTATTTTAAAAAATAGTATATGTAGAATTGGAACTAATTGTTTCTTAACTATTCCTAACTATTCAGTAGAATTCACTTGTAAATTCATCTGAATCTGGAGTCTTTTTCTTAAGGAGCTTATTGATGGTTTCTTCAATTTCTGTTTCCAAAATGGGGTTAAGTATTTCATTTCCAATTCTGTTAATCTAGGCAATTTATATTTTTGAAAATATTCATCCATTTCACTCAGGTTATCAAATTTATTGGCATACAATTGGGTAAAATAGCTTTGAATTATCTCTTTAATTTCCTCCTCATTGGTAGCAGGTTCTCCCTTTTCATTTTTGATACTGGTAATTTGGCATTCTTTTTTTTAAAAAATCAAATTAATCAAAGGTTTATCTATTTTACTGTGTTTTACATAAAACCAACTCTCTTATTTATTAGATCAATGGTTTTCTTTCTTTCAATTTTAATAATCTCTCCTTTGATTTTCAGAATTTCTAATTTGGTATTTAATTGAGAATCTTTATTTTTTTCTTTTTCTAGATATTTTAGTTGCATACCCAATTAATTGATGTCCTCTTTCTCTATTTTACTCATATAAGCATTTAGAGATATAAAATTTTCCCTAAAAACTGCCTTGGTTGTATCCCATAAATTTTGGTATGATGCCTCATTGTTACCATTTTCTTAGATGAAATGATTATTTCTATGATTTGTTGTGTGATTCACTCATTCAAATTAAGTTATTTAGTTTCCAATTAATTTTTGATTTCTCTTTCCATAATCCTTTATTACATGTAATTTTTAATACATCATGATCTGAAAAGTATGCATTTATTATTTCTGCTTTTCTCCATTTGATTGTAAAGTTTTTATGCCCTAGTAAATGGTCAGTTTTGGTATAGGTATCACATACTGAAGAGACAAAAGTGTATTTATTCAATTCACATTCAGTTTTTTTCCAGAGATCTATTATATCTAAGCTATCTAAGATTTTATATACCTTCTTAATTTTCTTCATGTTTATTTTGTGGTTAGAATTATCTAGTTTTGAGAGAGGGAGGTTGAGGCCCCCACTATTATAGTTTTGCTGTCTGTCTCCTTGTAATTCATTCAGCTTCTCTTCTAAGAATTTTTTTAGGTTTTTGCAAGGCAAATGGGGTTAAGTGGCTTGCCCAAGGCCACACAGCTAGGTAATTATTAAGTGTCTGAGACCGGATTTGAACCCAGGTACTCCTGACTCCAAGGCCAGTGCTTTATCCACTAGGCCACTTAGCCGCCCTCTTCTAAGAATTTTTAATCCTTTCTGCTATCTGCTTCTGTTTTAAGGGAGAGTTCGACCTATTCACATTTACAGTTAAGATTACTATTTCTTTATTTCCTGCCATGTTTTCTTTCCCCATTTGTAATTTTCTCTTTTCTTTTCTCTTATTCCTCCTCACCAATGTTTTGTTCCCTTTCCCCTTTAACTTTTCTTTGAAATTTTAACTTTAGGTTTATTTTCACTTCTACCTTCATTTTCCTTTTTTATTAGTCGTTCTTCCCTTTTCTTTCCCCTTTCCTCCCTTCTTCCCTTTAGAAAGAACAAATTTAAAATCCCCAATTAAAAACCAAATTAGAAATTATGAAAATTAAACTTGAAATTAATAAAATCAAAAGCAACACAACACATTCAACTAATAAACTAAACCAAGAGTTAGTTTTATTAAAACCAATAAAATAGATAAACTTTTGGTTAATTTGATTTAAAGATTTTATTCATTTTGAGTTCTACACTTTTTCCCCTAATCTTACTTCCCTCCCCCCACCCCCCAAAGAAGGCAATTTGTCATGCTTTATATTTTTTCCATGATATACATTGATACAAATTGAATGTAACGAGACAGAAATCATATCCTCAAGGAAGAAACATAAAGTATAAGAGATAGCAAGATCAGACAATACGATAGCAGTTTTTTTTTTTCTAAATTAAAGGTAACAAACAGTCCTTGGTCTTTGTTCAAACTCCACAGTTCTTTCTCTGGATACAGGTGGTATTCTCCTTTGCAGACAGCCCCAAATTGTCCCTGATTATTGCACTGATGGAATGAGCAAGCCCATCAAGGTTGATCATCACCCCCATGTTGCTGTTCTTCTGGTTCTACTCATCTTGGTCAGCATCAGTTCATGCAAATCCCTCCAGGCTTCCCTGAATTCCCATCCCTCTTAGTTTCTAATAGAACAATAGTGTTCCATGACATACATATACCACAGTTTGCTAAACCATTTCCCAATTGAAGACATCTACCTAATTTCCAATTCTTTGCCATGACAAATAGGGCTGCTATGAATAAGTTAATTTGTTTTTAAAAAAAGAAAGAAGAAAACCAAATTACTAGTATCAAAAATGAAAAAGATTAATTTACTGCCAATGAGAAGGAAATCAAAGTAATAATTCAGAACTGTTTTACCCAAACTGTATGCCAATAAATTTTATAATCTAAGTGAAAAGGATGGATATTTACAAAAATATAAATTGCCCAGGTTAAATGAAAAGGAAATTAAATACTTAAGTAACCCTATCTCAGAAAAAGAAATTAAACAAGCCAACAGTGAATTCCCTAAGAAAAAATCTCCAGGGCCAGATGGATTCACAAGTGAATTCTATCTAACATTCAAGGAACAATTGGTTCCAATCCTATATAAACTATTTGAAAAAATATGTAAAGATCCAACTCTGCCTAATTCCTTCTAGGATTCAATATGGTGCCAATACCCAAATTAGGAAGAGTCAAAACAGAGGAAGAAAATTTTAGACCAATTTCCCTAACAAATATTGATGCAAAAATTTTAGATAAACTATTAGTAAAACGATTATAGCGAGTTATTACTAAGATAATACATAATGACTAAGCAGGATTTATGCCAGGAATGTAGGGTTGGTTCAATATTAAGAACATTGTCACTGTTATTGTCTATATCAATAACGAAACTAGCAGAAATCATCTGATTAACTTAGTAAATAGATGCTGATAAAGCTTTGACAAAATACAGCCATTCCTACTAAAAAAAACTCCAGAGAACACAGGAATAAATGGATTGTTCCTTAAGATGATAAGAAGTATCCATCTGAAACCATCAACAAACATTACATGCAATAGAGATAAACCAGAAGCATTCTTAACAAGATCAGGGGTGAAACAAGGTTACCCTTTATCACCACTATTATTCAATATTGTATTAGAAATGTTAGCTTTAGAAATGAGTAGCAAAAGAAATTAAAGAAGTTAGATTTGGTAATGAAGAAACAAAACTCTCACTCTTTGCAGAAGATATGATGGTATACCTAGAGAACCCTAAAAATCATCTAAAGCAAGATGGCCAATATGACCAGAAAGGACAATGATCAATGTAGGAAGGGATGCAGGAAATCTTGGACACTAATACATTTTTGGTGGAGCTGTGAACTCATCCAGCCTTTCTGGAGAGCAATTTGGAATTATACCCAAAGTACAACAAAAATGTGCATACTTTTTGATCCAGCAATACCGCTACTGGGTCTATACCCTGAAAGACATGATGAAAAAGGGTGAAAACATCACTTGTACAAAAATATTCATAGCAGCCCTGTTTATGGTGGCAAAGAACTGGAAATTGAGTAAATGGCCTTCATTTGGAATGGCTTGGAAAACTGTGGTATACATATGTCATGGAACACTATTGTTCTATTAGAAACCAGGAGGGATGGGAATTCAGGGAAGCCTGGAGGGATTTGCATGAACTGATGCTGAGTGAGATGAGCAGAACAAGAAAAACAGCAACATAGGAGTGATGATCAACCTTGATGGACTTACTCATTCCATCAGCGCAACAATCAGGGACAATTTAGGGCTGTCTGCAATTGAGAATACCATCTATATGCAAAGAAGGAACTGTGGAGCTTGAATGAAAACCAAGGACTATTACCTTTAATTTAAAAAAATACTGATAGCTTATTATGTAATCTTGCTATCTCTAATACTTCATATTTCTTCCTTAAGGATATGATTTCTCTTTCATCACATTCAATTTGGATCAGTGTATACCATTGAAACAATGCAAAGACCGTCAAATTGCCTTCTGTGGGAGGTGGGGGAGGGAAGCAAAATTAAGGGAAAAATTGTAAAACTCAAAATAAATAAAATCTTTAAAAGGAAAAAAATAAAGCAAACTCAAAGGATATAAAATAAATCCACATAAATCCTCAGCATTTCTCTATATTACTAACAAGATATGGCAGCAAAAGATAGAAGGAGAAATGCCATTTAAAATAACTTCAGGCAACATAAGATACTTGGGAGTCTACCTGTTAAGGCAGACTCAGAAACTTTATGAAAACAAATATAAAACACTTTTCACATATATAAAATCACACCTAAGTAACTGGGCAAATATCAATTGCTCATGGGTAGGCCAAGTTAATACAATAAAAATGACAATTCTACCTAAATTAAATTATAATAATGTTTGTCCATCATTATTGAAGAAGACCACTAAATCAGGGAGGTGATACAACAAGTACATGAATAGGATTTGAGTGAGGGGAGGTTGTGCTAAGTCACCAGCCTCATGTTCTCCTTCAGAACCATCTGAGTCCAGTGGCCAGATATGAATCAGGATGACTGGAAATGGCATTCAGGGTGAATTGACTTGCCCCAGGTCATACATTTAATAAGAGTCAAGTGTCCAAGGCTGTATAAGAACACCCATCCTCCTGACTCCAAGGTCAGTGATCTATCCAATGGGCCCACTAGCTGTCCCATCTAAATTAAATTACTTCTTTAGTGCCATACCAATCAAAGTTCCAAAAATTACTTTAGTGATCTAGAAAAAATAGTAACTAAATTCATATGGAGGAACAAAAGTTCAAGAATATCAAGGGAATTAATGAGTAAAGTGCAAAAGAAAGCGGCCTAGCCATACTAGATCTAAAATTATACTATAAAGAATCAGTCATCAAAGCTATCTGGTAGTGGGGTGGCTAGGTGGTTCAGTGGATAGAGCTCTGGTCCTGGGGTCAGGAGGACCTGAGTTCAAATCCAGCCTCAGAAACTTAATAATTACCTAGCTGTGTGGCCTTGCACAAGTCACTTAACCCCATTGCCTTGAAAAAAATAAATCCAAAAGATAAATTTTAAAAAACTGTCTGGTACTAGCAAAGAAATAGAGTGATGGATCAGTGGAATAAAGTAGGTGCAAAAGAGACAGCAGGAAATGGTCATAGTAATCTACTGTTTGATAAATTCAAAGAGTCCAATTTCTGGGATAAGAACTCACTCTTCAAGAAAAACTTGAGAATGCTAGAAAATAGTATGAAAGAAACGTGGAATAGACCAATATCTCACACCCTATACCAAGGTCAAAATGAGTGCAGGATGTAGACATAAAAGGCAATATTATATTCAAATTAGAACAGGAAATAGTTTGCCTGTCAATATGCTGAGCCTGTCAGATCTATGGAAATGGGAGCAGTTTATGACCAAAGAAGAGATAGAGAACATTATAAAAAACAAACTGGATAATCTTGATTATATTAAGTTGAAAAGATTTTGCACAAACACTAACACTGTTACCAAGATCAAGTGATTTTGACAAAGGACTCATTTTTAAATATATAGAGAACTGAGTCAAAATAAAAACCCATGTCATTCCCCAATTGACAAATGGTCAAAGGATATGGAAAGATAATTTTCAGACAAAGAAATCAAAACTATTTATAGTCATATGAAAAACTGCTCTAAATTGTTTTGGATTAGAAAAATACAAATTAAAGCATCCCTGAAGTACCACTTCAAATCACTCAGACTGGCCAATATGACCAGGAAGGATAAAGATCAATGTTGGAGGGCATGTGGGAAATATGGGACACTAATGCTTTCTGGAGAGCAATATGGAATTACGCCCAAAGGGCAATAAAAATGTACATTCTGTTTTATCCAGGAATACCACTACTGGATCTATACCCTGAAGAGATCATGAAAAAGGGTAAACATCCCACATGTACAAAAATATTCATAGCAGTTCTTTTTGTAAGTGACAAAAATTTGGAAATTGAGATGTTCATCAATTGAGGAATGGCTGAACAAATTAGGGATGGGATTTCAGAAAACCCTGGAAAGACTTGCATGAATTGATGTTGGGTGAAGTGTGCAGAACTAAGAAGAACATTATACACACTAACAACAACATGGGGGGATGATCAATCATGATGAACTTTTTCATTCCATCAATACAATAATCAGGGAAACTCTTATGGGATTTGGGATGGTGAATACTATCTGTATTCAGAGAAAAAAAAACTGTTAGAGTTTAAACAAATACCAAAGATTAATATCCTCAATTTTAAAAAAATGCAATTCTCAAGGGTCATGAATCACATGAAATTATAATCACTTTATACCTTACGCACTTTTCAAATGTCCTCCATGGACACACATCCTCATGAGCCAAAGCATCATGCAAGCCAAATCATTTCATGAACCATTTGTAACTCACCCACCCCAAGCATACTCCTTTCTATTGTAGACAAAGCGTTAAAGAAAGCATTTTTCTTTTGTTTGTTTCCATGCTTTACATTGATCAAAATTGAATGTGTTGAGAGAGAAATCATATCCTTGAGTAGAAAATAAAATTTTAGAGATAGTAAAATTATGTAGTATAAGACACTACTTTTTTGAATTATAAAGATTTTATTCAATTTGAGTTTTACAATTTTCCCCTAATCTTATTTACCTCCCTCCAACTCCCCACAGAAGGCAATTTGCCAGTCTTTACATTGTTTCCATGATATACATTGATCCAAATTGAATGTGATGAGAGAGAAATCATAGCCTTAAGGAAGAAACATAAAGTAAAAGAGATAGCAAGATCAGACAATAAGATATCAGGTTTTTTCCTAAATTTAAGGTCTTTGTCCTTGGTCTTTGTTCAAACTCCACAGTTCCTTATCTGGATACAGATGGTATTCTCCATTGCAAAGAGCCCCAAATTATCCCTGATTGTTGCATTGATGGAATGAGCAAGTCCATCAAGGTTGATCATCACCCCCATATTGCTGTTTGGGTGTACAGTGTTTTTCTGGTTCTGCTCATCTCACTCAGCATCAGTTCATACAATTTCCTCCAGGCTTCACTGAATTCCCCTCCCTCCTGGTTTCTTTTCTTTTTTTAAATGTTAAGCAGAGATTTGTATTTTAAGAAATAGACATATTCTTGAGCAGAGTGACATGGTCACATGTACTTAAGGAATATTATTTTGGCAACTGTCTTGAGTTTGTACAAATGATATTATTAATACATTACTAAAATATTCTTGTTTAAGAGTAAACATAATAACCCATCCCCCCAAAAATATAGACCATGATGAGCAATAAAGGAAAGAGAAAAAAATTAAAATGAGAATTAAAAAAATAATAATAGGGGCAGCCAGGTGACATGGGGACAGAGCACAGCCTTGGAGTAAGGAGCACCCAAGCCCAAATTCAGTCCCAGAAAACCAACCATCACCCAGCTGTGTGACCCTGGGCAAGCCACCCCAACCCCATTGCCCTGTAAAATCCAAAAAAATAAAATAACAATAATAACAATAATAATAATAATAATAGTAATAATAATGTGTTCCAACACCTCCAGCTCTGTCATGAATCACATTCTTTATAATTCCATCACAAAAGCTACTTTCATATTTTTCTACTCTTGCCCTCCATTTGTATTTCCCCACTACCATATACAATATTTTTTCTCTCCTTTCACTCTGTCCCTCTTCTTAAATGTGCTGTAGGGTAGCTGAGTGGTACAGCAGACTGATTACCTATCCTGGGGCCAAGAGGCCCTGAGCCCACATACCACTCCTAAGGCCCAGCAACCACCCGGCCCTGTGGTCCCAGACAGGCCATCCAATACCAGCCCCTTGTAAGAAGTAAAAAAGAAAATGTGTTATATCTGACCACTCTCCCCCATGGTACACCCTCTCCTCCATCACTCACATTCCCCCCTTCCCCCTGTCCCCCTTCTCTCCTTCTTACTTTAGATGTCTATACCCCATTGAGTATACATGCTATTTCCTCCCCGAGCCACCTCCAATGAGAGTGAATTTTCCCTCATTCCCCTTTGCCTTCCCCCTTTCATATCATTGCAATAGCTCATTGCAATAAAAAAATCTTATATGAAATATCTTAGCCTATTTCCACTTCTCCTTTCTCTTACTCCCATTACATTTTCCGTTTAGCCATTGAATCTATTTTTACACTATATTTTATCTTCAAATTCAGCTTTCTCCTGTGCTTCATCTGTAAAAGCTCTTTCTACCTGCCCTACTAAATGAGAAGTTTCTTATGAGTATTATCAGTATCTTTTTTCTATGCAGGAATACATGCAGTTAATCACCGTCAAGTCCCTCATATTTTACTCTTCTCCTCCACTCTCTATGCTTCACCTGAGTCCTGTATTTGAAGATCAAACTTTCTGTTCAGCTCTGGCCATTTTAACAGGAACATTTGAAATTCCCCTTGTTCATTGAAAGTCCATCTTTTTACCTGGAAGAGGACATTCAGTTTTGCTGGGTAGTTGATTTTCAGTTGTATTCCAAACTTTTTTTGTCTTCTGGAATATTATAATCCAAGTCCTATGAGCATTTAATGTAGTTGCTGCTAAGTCCAGTGTGATGCTGACTGCAGTTCCATGATATTTGAATTATGTCTTTCCGGCTGCTTGTAATATTTTCCCTTTGACTTGGGAGTTCTGGAACTTAGCTATAATATTCCTGGGGGTTAATTTTCTTTGGATTCTTTCTGGGAGAGATCAGTGGATTCTCTTAATTTCTATTTTGCTCTCTGCTTCTAGTATATCTGGGCAAGAATTCTTTAAAAATGATGTCAAGGCTCTTTTCCTGATCATGAAGATAAGGTATCACAATAATTTTAAAATTATCGTTCCTGAATCTGTTTTCCAGATCAGTTGTTTTATAAATGAAATGTTTCACATTTTCTTCTAATTTTTCATTCTGTTGTTGTTGAAGTATTGTATCTTGAATTCTCATAAAGTCAACAGCTTCCTTTAGCTCCATTCTACATCTGAAGTGTTTGTTTTCCTCAAAGAGCTTTCTTATCTCTTTTTCCATCTGGACAGTTCTGCTTTTTAAAGCATTGTTCTCCTTAATAACTTTTTGAACTGTTTTATCCATTTGACCTAAGCTGGTTTTTAACATGTTATTTTCTTCAGCATTTTTTTGGGTCTTCTTCACTAAGCTGCTGACTTCTTTTTCATGTTTTTCCTACATCTCTATCATTTCTTTTCCCAATTTTTCTTCTATCTCCCTCACTTGATTTTCAAAATCTTTTTTGAGCCTCTGTCATAGTCTGAGCCCAATTTCCATTTTCCTTGCTGTCTTTAGATGCAGGAGCATGTACTTCCTCATCTTCAGACTGAGTATTTTGGTCCTTCTTGGGATCACAGACAATGTATTTCGCAATGGTGTTCCTCTTTTTTCTCTGTTTACTCATTTCCCCAGCCTGTGCCTGGTCTTGGGGTGCTTCCTGAGCTTTTGGGTATTATTGTGATACCCTCCCCACAAGGATCTCAGTGTGTGGAAGCTCTGTCTTCCCTCCTGGTCTGTGAATGAAAACAAGCGCACCCCTCTGCCACGGGGCTGAAGTGGGGGGGGGGGCTGCTGTTCTATGGGGGGGCCTAGACTGCAATCAGGATCTGAATGTGGTCAAAGTCCCAGAGTCCTGTTCCAGGTTCAGAGGACAGACCTCGGAAGTCTCTCTCCACTCCCCTACCCTTGGTAGGCTGAGCACTCAAGGCTCAGTTGACTGGGGACTCCTGCTTACCGAATCTACCTGATTCCATTTCTTCGATCTGGGCTGCTCTGGCCAACCCTGCTCACTGAGTGGCCTGAGGGCTGGGCTTCACAGGCTTGCTCTGGCAGAGGTCCCCCTGCTGATCTTCCAAGTTGTACCAGGTGCTCCTCAGGGTGTAAGTCAGGAAACTGCCCCTGCTGCTGTGAGCCACTGCTCCCAGGTGCCCTGGTGCTGCCTCCAGGAGGCTGAAGTTCCTTCACTCTGGCGGGTAGCCCCTCAAACCCTGTGGAGCAGAGCCTTTCTGTAATTTTCCAGCTTACCTTGGGCTGGAGAATTGCCTCACTGGAACTTTCTGCAGGTTCTGTCTCTCAAAAATTTAGTTAGAGTCATTATTTTATGAATTTTGAAATATTTCAAATATTATAGAGCACCTAAGAGAGGTTCTTCTCCTATCGCCATCTTTGCTCCACCACCCCCCATTCCTGGTTTCTAATAGAACAATAGTGTTCCATGACATACATATATCACAGTTTGTTAAGAAGCCATTCCCCAATTGAAGGACATTTACCTGATTTCCAATTCTTTGCCACCACAAACAGGGCTGCTAGGAATATTTTTGTACAAGTGCTGTTTTTACCCTTTTTCTTCATTTCTTCAGGGTATAGACCCAGTAGTGGTATTGCTGGATCAGAGAGTTTGCACATTTTTATTGCCCTTTGGGCATAGTTCCAAATTGCTCTCCAGAAAGTTTGAATGAGTTCACAGCTCCACCAACAATGTAATAGTGTCCCAAATTTCCCACAATCCCTTCCAATAATGATCATTGTCCTTTCTGGTCATATTGGCCAGTAAGACACTATTTTTTGCAAGGCAATGGCGTTAAGTAGCTTGCCCAAGGCCACACAGTTAGGTATTTATTAAGAGTCTGAGGCCAGATTTGAACTCAGGTACTCCTGATTCCAGGACTGGTGCTCTATCCAATGTGCCACCTAGAAGCCCCAATACTATTTTAAAAAAATTTAAGGGAATATACTTTGTTCTTTGTTCAAACTCCACAGTTATTTCTCTGAATACAGATGGTATTCTCAATCACATGTACTCTAAAATTGTCCCTTATTATTGCACTGATGGAGTGAGCAAGTCCATGAAGTTTGATCATCACCCCCATGCTGCTGTTAGCGTGTACAATGTTCTTCTGGTTCTGCTCATTTCACTCAGCATCAGTTCATGCAAATCCCTCCAGGATTCCCTGAATTCCCATACCTCCTGGTTTCTAATAGAGACAACAGTGTTCCATGACATACATATACCACAATTTCTTCAGTCACTCCCCAATTGATGGACATTTACTTGATTTCCAATTCTTTGCTGCTGCAAACAGGGCTGCTATTAATATTTTTGTATAAGTGATGCTTTTACCCTTTTTCATGATCTCTGCAGGATATAGACCTACTAATGGTATTGCTGGATTAAAGGGTATGCACATTTTGCTACCCTTTGGGCATAGTTCCAGATTGCTCTCCAGAAAGGTTTAATGAGTTAACAGCTCCACCAACAATGTATTAGTGTCTCAGATTTCCCACATCCCTTCCAACATTGAACATTGTCCTTTCTGGTCATATTGGTCAATCTGATAGGTGTGAGATGGTACCTCAGAGATGGTAAGAAAGCATATTTTTTCATGATGGTTTCATGTCTGGTCCCTCTATATATACACTCTCCCTTCATTTCTATAGTACTCCAACTATAGCCCCTTGCCTTCCCCAATCAAAGTATTTGGTACACACTCTCCCACCATCCCTTTAACACCCTAACCATGGTACTTAAACCCTAATTCAACTAAAGAATAGATTAAGATTATATAAATTTGCTATCTCTAATATTTTTTTTCTTCCTTAAGGATATGTTTTTCTCAACACACTAAATTTTGATCTATGCATTTCTCACGGAAAGAAATGTAAAAGACTATCAGATTTCCTTCTGTTGGTTGGAGGGGGAGGGAAGGGAGGGAGGGTGAAAAATTGTAAAATTCAAAACCTTGCAAAAAATGATTGGTAGAAACTATTGGAAATCAAAATATATAATTTTTAAAAAGATAAAATCACTTCCTAATCTCTTTATGTCCCACCCTTATCAGTACATTTCTACTCTCTTCCATTATTGTACTACAAAGCTCTAAGTGTCTAGTAAAGTCACTTCACATTTAGTTATGTTTAGAGCCTCTAAGTACTCTGTCAGGTCTCTAGAACTTTAGAACTGATTGTAAAGCATGGGAGTCACTGACACAGGACTACCCATCATAAGGTGCCCTCATCAAAGTGCTGAACTCCATGAAGAAGACAGAATTAAAGTAACTCAAAGGAAATCTGAGATACATAAGAACCCCACCTTGAATATTTATGCACAACCTGTAGTAGAGCATATTGAGCTAGTACTGGTCAAAGTCAGATACACTGTAATTTGTCTCAAACATAGTGATATCATTTTGGTCTTCTTAGATAATGAAGAACAAGAACTAATCATACCTATATTATTCAAGTACAATCTCTTCAATTATATTCAACCCTTTAACTATCCTAAGAGAAATAAAATTTTCAAGAGTTACAAGTGTTATCTTCTCTTGAAGAACTGAATACAATTTAAGGTTTTGACTAACATTTGTTTTATTTTTCCTTTCTTATTTATTTATTTATTTGGGTTTTTTCAAGGCAATGAGGTTAAGTGACTTGTCCAAGGTCACACAGCTAGGTAATTATTAAGTGTCTGAGGTCACATTTGAACTCAGGTCCTCTTGACTCCAGGGCCGGAGCTCTATCCACTGCACCACTGAGCTGCCCTTTTTTTCCTTTCCATTTACCCTTTTTTATGTATCTCTTCAGTCTTGTATTGTAGATCGAATTATCTGTTTGGTTCTGGTCTCTTTATCAGGAAATTTTGGAAGTCCTTTATTTCATTGAACATCCATCTTTTCCCCTGACAGAATAAGCTGAATTTTGCAGGGTTGTAAATTCTTGGTTGTAATCTAAGGTCCTTTACCCACCAATATAACATATTCCAAGCCCTCCAATACTTTAATGTTTAAACTGCTAAGTCCTGTGTTATTCTGATTGTGCTTTCTTTGTATTTAAATTGCTTCTTTATGACTGCTTGCAGGATTTTCTCCTTTATTTGAGAATTCTGGAATTTGACTATGATAGTCCTTGAAGTTTTCATTGTGGGGTCTCTTTCTGAAAATGTTCTATGAATTCTTTCAAGGGCTATTTTGTCTTCTTGATCTAGTATATTTGGACAGTTTTCCTTGATAATTTCCTGAAAGATATTTTCCAGGCATTTTTTTGATCTAGGCTTTCTGATAGATCAATAGTTCATAAATTATCTCTCCTGGATCTATTTTCCAGATCGTTTTTCCCCCTAAAAGATATTTTACATTTTCTTCAATTTTTTCAGCCTTTTGACTTTGTTTAATGGAATCCTGGTGTCTCATGGATTCATTAGCTTCAATTTGTTCAATTCTAATTTTTAAGGTTTTATTTTCTTCAGTTAGCCTTTGTGGTTTTTTTTTCCAGTTTGGTTAATTTTACTTTTGTCTGAGTTGTATTCTCTTTCCATTTGGTTGATTTGAGTTTTAGATGAGTTGTATTCCTTTTCTAGTTGGACACTTTTATTTTTTGAAGTTACATTCTTTTTCCAGTTAGCTATTTTTACTTTTAAAGGAGTTGGTTTCTTTTTTCAATTTTTCATAATTTTCTTGCATGACTCTCATTTATTTTTTTCATTTTTTTCTTCCTCTCTTCTTTTTTAAGATCTTCTATGAGATTTTGTTTTTGAGTCCAATTCATAGACTCCTTTGAGACTTCACATGCAGATAATTTGTCATTGCTTTCTTCTTCTGAGGTGGTATTTTTATTTTTTATTTTATTGATAAATAAATTTATTTTTTTAAAGAAAATTACAAGAGGAAGATTTTTGTAGGGAAAATTGACTTCATTTTTTATTTTTATTTTTTATTTTAGAAAGATTTTATTTATTTTGAGGTTTACAATTTTTCCCCTAATCTTCCTTCCATCCCCCCAACCTCCACAGAAGGCATTTTGTTAGTTTTTATATCATTCCCATAGTATGCATTGATCTAAGTAGAATGTGATGAGAGAGAAATCATATCCTTAAGGAAGAAACATATAGTATGTGATATAGCAGAATTACATAATAGGATAACATTTTTTAAAATATAAAGGTAAAAGTCTTTGGTCTTTGTTCAAACTCCACAATTCTTTCTCAGGATACAGATAGCATTCTCCATCGCAGTTATCCCAAAATTGTGCCTGATGGTTGCCCTGATGGTATGAGCAAGTCCATTAAGGTTGATCATCACTAAGGTGGCGTTTTTAATCATCTCTATCTAAGCAGTAGTTTTCTACGGTTAGCACTCCCTTAATTTTTTTTTTGATTGTTTGAACTCCTCTCCTTGGTCAGAGACAGTATAAACCTAAACCTTTTTTTTGGTGGTGCTAGGGTCTGATCTTTGGCTTATAGCTGGCCAAGGTATTGCCTATGCAGCCCAGGCATTG
This sequence comes from Macrotis lagotis, assembly GCF_037893015.1. Taxonomy (NCBI): domain Eukaryota; kingdom Metazoa; phylum Chordata; class Mammalia; order Peramelemorphia; family Peramelidae; genus Macrotis; species Macrotis lagotis. The sequence continues at coordinate 80,210,789 of NC_133666.1, forward strand.
CTTATGCAGAAATCTGTTTCCTCCTTTATGTCCAGGCTATGCCTAGATAGTGTGTCCTGTTCCCAACCCAGTCCGGTCTTTTGCTCCATTGTTCCCAGTGTTGGGTCCCTCCTTGTTGGCTTGCTATCTAGCTACTGGGACCTGTGCTGTACTGTGGCTAAAAGCTTCTCACTGGTTTTCCTGTTCTCCCACCTAACTGGGCTTTACTTCCCCTTCCCCCCTCCCCAAACTGACAGACCTTCACTGAAAATCCTCCATGATGTCTACAATCCAAAACTTGTTTCATCCAACTATTGGGATAATAACTCTCTTGGATAAAAACTGCTGGGAAACTTGCAAGTTAGTATGGAAGAAACTTAGATTAGACCAACACCTCACGCCCTATACCAAGATAAGATCCAAATGGAAACAGGATTTAGACATAAAAAACAAAATTATAAGCAAACTAGAAGATCAAGGAATAGTTTACTTGTCAGATGTATGGAAAGGGAAGCAGTTTATGACTAAGGAAGAGATGGAGAACATCACTAGAAACAAACTAGATGATTTTGATTACATTAAATTAAAAAGTTTTTGCACAGACAAAACCACTGTAACCAAGATCAAAAGAAATGTAGTAAACTGCAAAACAATCTTTTCAACTAGTTTTTCTGACAAAGGACTCATTTCTAAAATATTCAGAGAACTGAGTCAAATTTTAAAAAGAAGCCATTCCCCAATTGACAAATGGTCAAAGGATATGCAAATGTAATTTACAGATGAGGAGATCAAAGCGATCCATAGTCATATGAAAAATTACTCTAAACCATTACTTATTAAAGAAATGCAAATTAAAGCATCTCTGAAGTACCACCTCACACTCCTAAGACTAGCCAATATGACCAGAAAGGACAATGATCATTATTGGAAGGGATGTGGGAAATCTGAGACACTAATACATTGTTGGTGGAGCTGTGAACTCATCCAACCTTTCTGGAGAGCAGTCTGGCACCAAGCCCAAAGAGCAACAAAAATGTGCATACTCTTTGATCCAGCAATACCACTACTGGCTCTGTACCCTGAAGAGATGATGAAAAAGGGTAAAAACATCACTTGTACAAAAATATTCATAGCAGCCCTGTTTGTGGTCAAGTAAATGTCCATCAATTGGGGAATGGCTTAGCAAACTGTGGTATATGTATGTCATGAAACACTATTATTCTAATAGAAACTAGGAGGGATGGGAATTCAGGGAAGCCTGAAGGGATTTGCAGGAACTGATGCTGAGCAAGATCAAGATGAGCAGAACCAGAAAAACACTTTATACCCTAACAGCAACATGGGGGTGATGATCAAACTTGATGGACTTGCTCGTTCCATCATTGCAACAATTAGGGACAATTTGGGGCTCTCTGTGATGGAGAATACCATATTTATCCAGATAAAGAACCGTGGGGTTTGAACAAAGACCAAGGACTATTACCTTTAATTCAGAAAAACACTGATGTCTTATTGTCTGATCTTTTACTTTATGTTTCTTCCTGAAAGCTATGATTCCTCTCTCATCACATTCAATTTGGATCAATGTATACCATGGAAACAATGTAAAGACTGGCAAATTGCCTTCTGTGGGAGGTGGGGGGAGGGAAGTAAGATTGGGGGAAAATTGTAAAACTCAAAAATAAATAAAATCTTAAAAAAAACCTTGCTTCATTCTTTTCTTTTGGTAGGATCTGTGACTTTAATGTCTGTGTAGAGGCTTCATTTAGTGTTGTGTAGAGGAAAGCTCCAGGAGAATGCTAACTTCATGCCACCATCTTGATTCTACCCTGGAAGTGAACTGAAATAATTAATAATTTTAGCAAAGTAACAATATATAAAATAAACTGAGAAATTGTCAGCCCTTCTGTATAACACCAGCAAAACCCTATAAGAAGAGATGATAAGAGATATTTCATTTAAGTTAATCATGAGCAATACAAAAACATATGGGTGTATACCTGCAAAGACAAACAAATGAAAAATATGGACATAATTACAAAACATTTCAATATAAATAAAAATTTAAGTAATTGGAAAATATTACTTGTTCACAGGTGGGCTGAGCCAATAGAATCAAAATGACAATTCTACCTAAACTAATCTACTTATTCAGTGCCATCAAATAACAAAAAAAAATAACAAAATTTATGTGGAAGAACAAAGGGTCAAGAATATCAAAGAAATTAATGAAAAAAATGCAAAGGAAGAAGGTCCAGCAGTAGCAGATCATAAACTGTACTACAAGGCAGTAAACATCAAAACTATCTGATATGGGTTAAGAAATAGAAAGATGGATCTGTGGAACAGAGTAAACATATAATACACAGTAGTGAATGACGATAGACACTTCATGTTTGATAAATGCAAAGATCTAAGTTTTAGTGATAAGAACTCACTATTTGGTAAAAATTACTGGGAAAACTAGAAAGTAGTCTGGCAGAAAGTAGATATAGATCAGTTATCCTACACTGTTCTCCAAAATAAGGTCAAAATGAATACAAGATCTAGACATAAAGAGAGATAGCATAAGTAATTTATAAAAGCATGGGACTCATTACCTATCAGATGTCTGGATAAGAGAAGAATTTATGAATAAATAAGAGATAAGGAATACTGTGGGATATAAAGTGGATAATTTAATTATATTAAATTTAAAAGATGTTGTACAAATGAAACCAATGTGGTCCAGATTAGAAGGAAAGTAGAAAATTGGGGAAATATAACCAGTTCCTCAAATAAAAGTCTCTCAAATAAAAGGATATTTGGAGTATATAGAGAACTGACACAAATTTATAAGAATATGATTATTAATTAATAAACTGATAATTAATTAATGGTCAAAGGATGAAAACAGGAAGTTTTTGGAAGAAGAAATTGAAACTATGTATAGTCACTAAAAAAATTTTCTAAATGATTACTTATTAGAGAAATGCAAATTAAAAAACTCAGAAGTACCATCTAATAACTATCAGATTGACAAAAATGATAGAAGAGGGGAAATAACAATTCTGGAGGGGATATGGAAAAATTGGGACACTGATATAGATGAACTGATCCCTGTTTTGGAGAGCAATTTCTAATTATGCCCAAAGAGTTATTAAACTATGTATACTCTTTGCAATACCCAGCAATACCACTATAGGGCCTGTTTTCCAAGATGATCAGGGGAAAAGGAAAAGAATCTATATGTTCTAAAATATTGACATCAGTTCTTTTTGTGGTGGCAAAGAACTTGTAAGTGAAGGGATGCCCATCAATTGGGAAAAGACTGAATAAGTTGTTATATCTGATGGTGATGAAATACTATTGTGCTGTAAGAAATGACAAGCAGGTTGGTTTTAGAAAAATTATGAAAACACTTGCTTGAAAAAATGAGGAACAAAATGAGCAAAACTAAGAGAACATTTTATATAGGAACAATATTGTTTGAAGATTAACTATGAATAACCAGGCTGTTCTTAGTAATGGGAACATTCAAATGAACTATGAAGGATTCATGAAGAAAAATGCTATTCACTTCCAGAGAAAGCACTGGTACATGAAAGTATTATAGACTCTCTTCTCTTGCCTTTTTGGAAGATCAGGACGAAATCTGCCCTTCTCCAATTTTGTGGAAACTTCCAACTGATTCATGATCTTTCAGATGTCCCAGTCTTATCATTTGCTAAAGTTCCTGATAGCAATTCCAATTCATCAAAGTTACATTGCTGTCTTCTTATTTCTTTGAGATATCATCTCCCACAAGTCACTTCTGTAGCCATTTCTTTCATTCTTCTAGGATGGGAGAATTGAAATCAAAACAAAACAAAACAAAACCCATTCTCATTGCCTTTAGTGTATGCTACCAGTCTCAGTTCATTCTGAGTCTAAGCCTTTCTGAAATTTTTTAAAGAACTATAGCAGGCGGGGGGCTAGGTGGTATGGTGGATAAAGCACCGGCCTTGGAGTCAGGAATACCGGGGTTCAAATCCGGTCTCAGACATATATTTCAAGCATTTATTCTAGGGTTCACTGTGTGTCAGATTTGGGGAATAAAAGGCCTAGCTGTGTGGCCTTGGGCAAGCCACTTAACTCCATTTGCCTTGCAAAAACCTAAAAAACAAACAAAAATAAATAAATAAATAAATGCATACCCAAGTTTTAAAAAAAAAAGAACTATAGTCGGTATGCTTCTGGCTTCTGCTTCTTGCCTTGCAGGTAGATAGCTGTACCTACATATAGTTTTTATAGAATCTAAAGTGCCTGTTGTGCTACCTGTGCAGATGTTTTCAGACAAACTACTGTTTTTCCTCATTGATGGAAATATTTTGCTTCAGAATTTTTCTTGAGCATTTCTTGGTCCTCATGAATTCATTTTTTTACCCGTTGAATGGGATTTCCCCCCTCCCTTTTTAATAGCAAATAAACCCATTTATCCAAGCAAATAGCAACCAGAAATTAAGGATGTTACATAGATTAGAATGAGAATGAAAAACTTTAGATGAGATTTCTCTCCAGACTCCAGGGAAACAAGATGGAAATCAGGGACATGCTGAGGAACAGGTTTCCCTTATATGTCTACAACTTCCAAACTTTGTCTTTCTCTTTCCATAGTGCCACCACTCATGTCTCTTCCACAAGAAACTCTACACAAGCATAACCACACCAGTTTGGAATCATGTAGACAGCTACAATAAAACTTCACTGGAAGTCAGTTACATCAAAAGTGTTCATTTTATCTACCTTGATTCTCATTATCTGTTTGACTCTTCCCCTACCCATAGTTAGAAAAGATGTTCTTTTCTTGCTCCTCTAATTAGCTGAGATTATTACCTTTAATATCTAAATCATATAGCCATTTGAAATTTATCTTGGTATATGGTATGAAATATTGTCCTAAACCTAATTTCTGCCAGACTGCTTCTCATTTTTACCAGAAATTTTTATTGAATAGTGAGCCCATATTCTGGTAAGTAGGGAGATCTTTCCCTTTCCATTAGATCTTTCTTTTTCTTTTTCTGAATCCTTTAAAATTTACTTCCCGAAAATCTAGGGTACATCTCTGATTATTATCCAGTTTCTTTCTACTTCTCTACACAATTTATGAGAGGGTATAATTGCTTCCCCTCAATGTTCCCTATGTATTTATCCAAACATCCATTTCCTCCCTGGTGATTTGAATTTTATCTACAATAGAATTTTCCTTGATGGTTCCTTTGTCTCTTGAAGGATAAAATTACCATGAAAGGCCACCAGTAAAATTATTTAAGAACAAGCATTTATTCTAGGGTTCACTGTGTGTCAGATTTGGGGAATAAAAATATAAAAATGAGAGAGAACAACAGTTCATAAGGCTCTTATATTCTACTGGGAATAGGAAAAGTAGGTAGATGCAAAAGAAATACATACTAATTGGAACAATAACAGTTGGGGGAATGGAGAGGGAAAGGAATCAGAAAAAGTCTCATGAAGGAGGTGGCACTTGAGCTGAGGGAGATGAAAATTCCAAGAATCAGAGGTGAAGAATGAGAACAATGAAGACAAGAAACAATCTGTGCAAAGGGAAGGAGATAGTAGATGACATGTTGCATGTATAGTAATCAGGCCAGTTTGGCTGAAATCTAGAGAAGGGAACCAAAGTATATTCATCCTGGAAAAATATGATGAAACCATATTGTGAAGGACTTTAAGTGTCAACTAGAAGAGATCATATTTTATCCCAGAGACATTAGGGAGTCACTGACACTTCTTGAGCTGGGAGTGGCATGATCAGACCTGTGCTTTAAAATGATCAGTTTGATGGCTTTGTGGAGGATGGATTAGAAAGGGAAGAGACTGGAGGATGAGAGATCAATTAAGAGACCATAATAAGTAAACTGATGAGACCTGAATGAGGATGATTGTGGAGAATGGAAAGTCAATTTGTACAAGAAATGGTGAGGAGGTAGGATTGGCAATAGATTCAATATTGGGGTGAGAGAGAGGAAAGAATCAAGGATGGCTCCAAACTTGTGAACTTGAGTTCCTGGAAGAATGGTGGTGCCCTCAACAGAAATAGGGAAATAACAAGAGTCCAGGTAGTGGGAAAGTTCTTAGGTGCTCTATTTTTGGAAGAAAGAGCTCCTAGAGCAACCTGAGTTATCAGAGTTACTCATCACTGCTATGCCATGCCTCTGGATCAGGGCTGCTTTCTGTTTCCTAGATGTTGCATTTATTCCTCTTTGAGTCCAGGAGATTTGTAACCTATTAGTATGACATAATCACTTCTATTTCTCCTTCCAGTATTAGAGCTGGAAGGAACTTTAGAATACAGACTTCTATGATCTTCCCTTCCCTCCATATATTTCTTCTTCTCATGGTTAAACAGATGCATTTCCTTCAAACCATTCTCTTATTATATGAACTCAAGATCCCAGTCCCAATTCCAATTGATCTCCTCTGGGTGCTTTCTAGTGTATCTATTTTCTTCCTAATACAGGGATCCCAGAACTAAATACAGGTCCAGAGACATGGCATAAATAGGCCAGAGACAGCTGGACTGTCACTTCCCTAGTCCTGAAAACTATGCCTCTCAGGAGAAGATTAAATGAACTTGTTTGGTTGCCATTTTGTACTGTTGACTCATAATAAACTTTCAGGGCACTTAAATACCCTGATCTTTTTTCAGATGAGCTGCTTTCTAGCCACGCCTGTCCCTCATCTATTCTTGTGGCCAATAGCAGTATAGTTTCTTTGAATCCAAAAGTCCAGGTTTCAGCTCTAAAATTCCTGGGCCTTTTGATTTGGGGAACTTTTTTAAGGAGATGACAAATGAGTGGATTTTTTCTATTTTCATTTTGCCCTGTGGTTCTGAGATTGGGAAGTTTTCATTTATGACATCTTGAAATATTATATCCAGATGCTTTTTTGGTTATGATTTTCAGGTAGTCTAATGTTTTTTATAATCTCTTTCCTTGATCAGGTCAGTTGTTTCATTTGCTTATTTGTTTTGATACCTTGCATTTTCTCCTAGTTTCTCACCTTTGGTTTTGTTCGAAAATTTCTTGTTGCTTTGTGAAATTGTTGTTTTATTTCTGTTTCTCTGTCTCTGTCTCTGTCACTCTTTCGCTATTGCACATTTATTTCAATATAATTTATTGTTGTACAGTGGTGTTGTTCTAAATTAAAACTATAGAATCCAAATTCCAGATTTTAAAAAATCAAGATGGCATGAAGAAGATGGGTATTATTTTCCCTTGTCTTTGGACCTTCTCGTTTTCAGGGAGTTCAATTTTCAACTGAGGTTTACCACTATCTGTTTTATTAATTCTCCTTACCATTCTCCCCCAACCCCAAATCTCATTTCATTTAATGGGTCGTTTTGTTTCTCTTGTTTAATTTCTTCCAGGTATGCTTGTGGTCCCTATGGCCAGTACATTCTTTTCTCTGAGAAAGTTGTTGGAATTGTGGAATTCCTCTCTTCTGAGTTTATCTCCTAGTCTTCTCTGAGTCCATAGTATTTCTTCATTGTGTTTTGGGTTTTCTTCTGTTTACTCATATGTACAACTTTTGTCTCTGAATTCTGGCAGACTCCGTGATTTCCCAAATGCTTAAATAGACTTTGCATGTTCCTGGATGCTGTGGCTCTTGACAGGTCTGGCCTCCAGCAGGTATTCCTAGTTTCTAACCCAGTCTCCTGCTGCTTGTCTTCAGCTTGGGTCTTGATTCCTTCTCTAAATGTCTTCTTTCCCTTTTCTGATCCTGGAGTTGACAACATCATTTGCTGTGGGCCTGATGGTTCCCAACTAGATGTCACTGATTTCACTGGTAATAGGTCTCCTGTGAGACCCCAAATAGTTTGTTTGCTAGTTGCTACCTTGGCTCTTTCTGTTGCTGTGACTCTAGGATAGACAACCTGGATGTTGCAATATCCACACACTAGTCTAGCTCCATCTCCTATACTGTATTTGCATTTTTTGTCTTCTGCCTACCCTGGTTTATCTTGGTTCCAAGCTTGTACAGGATTCTTTCTAAGCAGTTCTGGATTTCATTGTGAATTTTCTTTGGTTTCCTTTGTCTAGTAGATTTTTAGAACTTTACTGGGTGTGTGTATGGGGGGGGGGTGTAGAAATACAGGCTCCTCTACAGCCTAGCACTCTACAGTCTTCTCACAATTCCCTATTTCATTCATGTACAGTTGATTTTTTTTGGTCTTAAGTGAAAGACTTTCCACTTCTCCCTATCAAATTTCATCTTCTTCTCTTTAGCCCATCACTTGAGCCTGTCAAGATCTTTTTGGCTGCTGACTCTGTGTGTTAGCTATCTCTCCCAGCTGGGTGTCAGCTGCAGATCTGATGGGCACCCCATCAGTCTGCGTGCTCATTCCACTGGGAAAGATCAAACACTTGAAATGCCTTAATAGACTGGCTGCAGAGAGCTGCTGGGGCTTACAACATTCCTTCCCCAGTGACCAACCCTCTGGTGAGAAACCTCTCTGGGCTTAGCCAGATTGGTATTTGAGTAAGTTGGAAGCACTGGGCATGTTTCACCTGGAGAAAAACAGCAAGCTGGGAACCAGGGGAACTGTCTGCAGGTATACAAAAAGTGATCTCTTGGAAGAGGGTTTTCATTTGCTGGTTACCCCCCCCCCCCAAGAGATCAGTGCCAGAAGCTCTGGGGGAACATTTTTTTCAAAGGCCAATTTGGGTGTAAAGTCAGATAAAGTTTCTTTTTTTTTTTAGGTTTTTGCAAGGCAAATGGGATTAAGTGGCTTGCCCAAGGCCACACAGCTAGGTAATTATTAAGTGTCTGAGACTGTATTTGAACTCAGGTACTCCAGACTCCGGGGTCCGTGCTCTATCCACTGCACCATCTAGCCACCCCTAGGTAAAGTTTCTTAATCACACTGGGGCACTGCCTTGAGACTCCAAGTAGAGATTGGAAGACTCCTTGGTAGGCACTTGGTGAAGAGGATTCCTTTCTGAGAATAGATTGGACAAGATATCCTCTAAACTTTCTAATTCAATGATTTAGTGATTTTGTTATTGACAATATGTCCTCAGAACCAGTCTCATTGAGTTCTACTTTGGTGGGACCTTCTAGGGCTTTACAATCACTGGAAACCTCACTGGGGGCTAAGCTGAGGTCATTATTCTTCAGGGGAGGATTTACATGAAGGAATAATAACCTGTCACATATCTGGAACAGATTTCAATGTACAAAGCTCTTTCCTCACAGCCAGGGGAAGTTAATATCACAAAGATGATTTTTTTTTATTTTACAATAAAATTAAGAGGTAAAATCAGCAGCATCTTAGACTGCCCCAGACCTGGAAACCAGCTCCCCTGACCTCCAAGCCAGAGGTGCCTAATGAAGGAAGGACCCATCTTATGGCCTTCATTACTAAGTCATATGTCCTTAGAGATAGCTATCCTTAAAATGGGTTCCTCATTCCTCATTCTGTACTGAGTTTTCCATCTCTGTAGGATCTTGAGGGATGTAAAGTGTTTCTTTTTTTAATTGAAATTTTATTTTATTTTTCCAATTTCATGCAAAAGTAATTTTTTACCATTCAACCATTTGCAAATTTATGAGTTCTAAAATTTTTCTGCAACCATCCCTTCCCTTTCCACTCCCCTTGGTGATCAACAGTCTGTTAAAATAAAGCTGTACATGTACAGTGAATATAGTATGCTTTGCTCTGTACCCAGACCCCACAGATTTTTCCTCTGGATGTGGATGGTATTGTTCATAGCAGGTCTCTCAGGATTGTCCTTGATCTCTGAACTTCTAGAGGGAGCTGTATCTATCATAGTTCATCATGTTGTTAATATGTACAATGTTCTCTTGACTTTGCTCAAAGTAAAATGTTTCTGAAGAGGGTAAGCAAGACATATTGGCCATGAATGAATCAGTAAATGAATCAACAAGCACTTATATGAGTTAAGTGTTGGTGATACAAATACCAATAGCAACAATAATAGCATCATAATAGCGTACATATCCAGAGCATTTGACGATCTGTAACATGTATTACCAATGTCATCTTATTTGATCTTTGGCAACCCTATAATGATATCATAATCTTCATTTTTCAGATGAGGCAACTGAAGCCAACTGAGGTGAAGTGACTTGCCTAGGGTCACACAGCTAGTAAGTATCTGAGACAGGCCTGGAATCCCAGTCTTCCTGATCCCAAGTCCAGGTTTATTTCCACTGTGCTACTTTTAGTTGAGTATCAGATCAGCCCATTTATATTCTACTAAAAAAAGACAACATAGACAGGAAAAGGATGACCAGAGAGGGGTGCTGTGGTCAGAGAAATCACTGGGATAGTGAATGGAGTCATAAGGTAATAGTTGTTTCTTTTCCAGGGATGGTAGTGTTACTTTCACTATTGTTCTCACAACTTGAGGTGGGAAGGGGGGTTGTTGGTGAGTGTGGAAGCTTGAAGATGTTCAGGAAGAAACTTAGGTTGGTTCTAGAAATGGCATCTACTCCCCAGAGTCCCAGGGTGGATCCTTGAGTGGGAAGAAACACTTCTAAGAGTGGGAATCACCCAACATCCTCTGAAATGGAATATCTGGAGCAGGGAGGGCATCTGCAGTCCACCTATGGACTCATCCCAATTTGTGCCAATATCTAAGCATACCCAGTAGAATCTGACTCTCATACTCCATTCATCCTGCCCAGAACCTAGGTCCAAGTGGGGAGGATCTCTGCTCAGCAGTCAGGGCAGATTAGTCTAGTATAACCAAAGAAAGGCAATGAACAATCCCAGCTCTGAAGAAAGAAATGTCCTAAGGATGAAGGGGGAAGGCAAAATGGTTCATGCATAGTTACAATTGTCTATTGATTTGATTTAACCGTTTCTTTCAGTTTCCAGGGGGAAGGAGTTATGGCATTAAAAAAAAAAACAAAAGAGAAATAAAAACATGCTTGGGGTTTTTTTTGCAAGCAATGGGGTTAAGTGGCTTGTCCAAGGCCACACAGCTAGGTAATTATTAAGTGTCTGAGACTGCATTTGAACTCAAGTACTCCTGACTCCAGGGCTGGGTGCTCTATCCACTGTTTCACCTAGCTGCTCAAAACATGTTTTTTTTTTTTTTTTTTTAAAGCGAATGCTTAGCTTGAGATGGGAGGGAAGTGGATATGAACTGATATTCAGTGATTACATGGACTCAGCAATCCTTCCTCCCTAAAAGCTGTGGAGGTGGGCTGGCCAAATTTACCCTTGGAGAAGGGAGAAGAAAATAGATCTCTTTTTCTCCGAAGTCAAAGATTCTGGGAATGGAACATTACATACACTAGCAGACCTGGTGATTCTGTGGGCTGTTGTCATTTTTATTTTGACTCTTGGAATTGGGGGAGGGGGAGGAATTTATTCAGAAATAAGGAGGACACCAAAACAAAAACTAGCTATTAAAATCTTGGGGGGGGGGCATAGACGTCTAGACAGCAAATCTTGCCACTTCTCTGTCTCAGTCAAGTTGTGTTGCAAGAATATGGGAGTGAATGGGAAATCACTGAGACAAGGACAAGATGTATTGTGTCGTTGTATTTCCCAGGCCTTGACCATGGTAAGAAAGAAGAGAATAATCATTTATTACGTGCCTACTATGAGCCTGACACCATGCCAAGAAGTTATAAATATTTATCTCATTTGATTGTTACAACAACCCCAGTTGGGGAAACTGAGGAAAACAGAGGTTCTGTGATTTACCATGGTTCACACAACCAGTATCTGAGGCAGTATTTGAACTCAGGTCCTTCTGACTTCAGGCCCAAAGTTCTATCTGTTTATAAATGGTAAGTGTTTTGTAAATCCTTGGTGACTGAATGGGGGGGGTCCATTTAATAGTCAATAATTCAGGCTTGCAAAACACTTGACTCATTATTTCACTGGAAAAAGTTAAGAAAGTGGAGGAAAAGAAAGGGATCCAGAGAGGCCTGGGTTTGGACTCTGACTCCAGTTTCCTCTTCTATGAACTGGAGTGATTTCCAAGACCCTTTCTTAGCTCTGAACCTCTATGTCTATGATAAAAATGGTGGGTCCCAGAAGATGCTGACCTCCCAGAGTTCCAGCAGAGACTGTGACCATGTGCAGCTGGGGCTTCCTGGGTTGGTGAACTAGATGCTCTGCAAGGTCCAAGACAAGAACAACAAAAGCTGTAACTGTGGCTTCTCTCTGAGAACCATTTGAGGAAGGGTGGTCAGATACCTTCTGCCGGGAGGAGGGGTCTACAAGAAGGGAAATGGGCTTTGGGCCAGGATATAAAATACCTTAGCCCTCACTGTTGGAGGTCAGGGAGGGGGTGGGGCTTGAGGCGGGGTGGGAGGGGGCCAGGGAGGGGAGGGGAATGGCATCCCAAGCAGAGAGAGAAGCCTCAATAAATGATGGGGGGTGGTAGGGCTGACTGCTTTAGGGTAAAGCCCTCAAGGCATTGATCAGCCAAGTCTTCTGTTGCAAACCTTAGTAAACAGCCTAATATTTGTGGGACATAATCTAAGTCTTATTTCTCTGGAGCCCTTTGAGCTTAAGTACAAACGCATTGGCCCAAGCCCACCTGGGTCCATCCCCTCCCACTGCCTGTTGCCCTCAAGTTGGTGAGGAATCAGTGCTGGGGGGCTGCAAAGAGCAGCTGAGGGCCTGCAAAGGAAAGGAAATATGACTTTGGACTTGTAGCAGCTGGGCAAAGGCATTTCTACCCTCCCAACCCCTTGCATACCTCCTTCCTCTTAAAGCAAGCTCAGGAGAGGGCAGAACCTGCTGGAATGGCCCTGAGAGTCGTCTGTAGCTGATTTGCCAGATCCCTAATGCCCTAGGGGAGAACCCTGAGATCTTCATGGAAGACCAAATAATGTTTGACTGGGCTTGCTCCAGAGGTCTGGTTTGAGGGTACTCTTTGGTCCCTGGGAGATTCTGGAGGGGTTCCCTTTGAGTTGTGGGACTCTGAGCCAAGAACCAACTGGCAGAAAAGAGGCAGATGCCGGACCGGGTGGGTGAGAAAGTGGGCAGTGGAGGGATGGGAGGAGGCAGGACTCTCTGCAGCTGGAGGTGGGGGTTGGCCTAAGGGGTGACTGGAGTTGGAGAGAAGAAAACTCATGCTTATGGAAAGAGCCTTGGCCTATGGGCCAGGAGATCAGTGTATATATCTCGACTTGAACACTGTTTCACTGTGTGACCCAGGGCTGATTACACTTGCTCTCACATGCATTTTCCTTTTCTATAAAACTAAGGGACTGTAGTAAATGTAAATGTAAATGAGTCTCTTCTAGCACTGAAATACTTAAATTTAACAGTGCTAGCTCTCCCATTTTTTGAACTTAAAAAAATTGAGTATCCTCCCCTGAGAACTTTTATTTATGTGAATTATAGTTATCAATATTGAACATAAATGACTTTAAAGCATCTTGGTGTTTAATTATGAAAACAGTGTTGACATTGAGGGTCCCCTGAAAGTGCCTCAGGAAATCCCTGGACTAAACTTTGAAAACCACTCTTCTAAAGTTTCTAGGAGTTCTAACCTTACAGGTTCTAAAATTGCTCCCTGTGCTAACCTTCTAAGTTCTAAGACTTCTTTGTCTCTAACATTGTGTTTCAAGGTCCCTTTCAGTTCTGCCTTTGCCTGACCTAAGTTCCTTCATGTTCTAAGTTCCCTCCCAGTCCTACTATTCTGTGTTCTAAAGTCCTTCCCAGCTCTGCCATTCCCTGTTCTAAGGTCCTTCCCAGTTCTGACCTTCCCTGACCCAAGGTCCTTCCCAAATCTGCCATTCCCTGTTCTAAGTACCCTCTGAGTTCTAAAGTCCTTTCCAACTCTGACAGTCTCTATTCTAAGGTTCTTTCTAGGCTCTGATGTTTTTTCACAGACAGGACATTTGCTGATTCTTTAATTGAACTGGCTAGAAAGCTAAAGAAGGGTCATCTCTGTGCTTGAAGGAAGTGGGTCAGAGGCCAGAAGCAGGCCCCGCCCCTCAAGCCTTGCTCAGGGGCTCAGGGGCTCAGGGGGAGGAGAGAAGGTTGGGATACACTGAAAGTTATTGCAAGGTGGGGATGCCTGGGTGGGCCTGCCCTTCATTTGAATGCAAATGGGGGGGTGAGGCCCAAAGTGGCCTAGCCTTCAGGCCAGATGGGAACGCACCGTTAGCCTTGCTCCCAGGCCTCTAGAGACAGAGACTACTTGGTCATGTTGGGCAAAGGAGGCACTTGAAGGTTGGTGACAACCTCCAGAGCTAGGGGGCAGCTCACTATATTTCTAGCTATTGGGGAAGCTGGGTCACAAAGAGGCTCCAGGATGGTGTAGGAAGAACCTCTCTATTCCTCAAGCCACCATATACAGAAACTATCTTGTGGAGAAGAAGGGCAAGATGCATCCAGGAGCCCAGAGGGCCACCAGCCTGGGCAGTAACACCATAGGTACCAGCATGGGCAGCAGTGGGGGCAGTGCAGGCAGGGGTAGTGGCCACCTGCCAGCCCAGGCCTTCAGCCCTGCCCCTGCCTATTCACACAGTTTGAGCTATTCTCCTATGGCTAACCTGGATGGCCATAGTCAGTGGCTTGGGCCATGGGGGTCCTCCTATGCTCCCCCAAGGGAAGATTGGACCACCTATGGGGAGGGACCCTCCAGTTCTGTGGTGGAGCCCTCCCCAGTCCAGACCCTGGCCCAGGTCTTGGCCCTGGCCCCAACTCCAGCCCCATATGGAGCTACTGACTACAGCAACCTGGTCCATCCTGGGCCCAGCGGGGTCCTCTCTCCTGAGAACATGGAATTCACAGAGCCCACCTCCAACCCCCCCAGCATAGGAGGTCCTTATCCTTGGATGAGCAAAACACTTCATGTTTCAGGTAAGCACAGGAACCTTCCCCCACCTTTCCCCTAGGTAGATGGAGTGGGATGTTCACTTTTTGCCCTTAATGGGTTTTCTGTTTTCCTAAAACTGAATACAATGGATAGGATGTGTCTCTTAGACTGATTTTGATTTATCTAGAAGCTGAAGTTCTCTGAGATCTGCCCCTCTAGAACTGGAGTTCTTAATTTTTTGTTATAAAGTTCCTGTCAGCCCTTTCTGCTCCTCCTTCCCCCTCTGGTAGACATATTTCCATAATCGTTTGGTTTTTTTTAAATTATTATTTAAGGAGATGCTGAATTTCAGTTAGAGTTGACTGAAAATCAAGGATTTTTTTTCCTGTTCAAGTTCACAGACTTCTTCGAATCCTTCCATGGACCCCTGGGGTACCTGAACCCCAGATCAGAAACCCCTGATTTAGAAGAATAGATATGTTAATAACCAATGCCTATAATTCATGGGAATATCAAAGCTTGGAAGGACCTTAGAGCTGGGGAAATTCTTTAGAACAGAGAATACTAGAGATGGGAGGACCTCAGCATTACCCTAAACTCCTTTGCTTAAAAAATATCTCCCTCACTAGATGGCTAATGGGGGGGGGGGGAGATGCTCTTATATCTGTTTTTCCTGGGATCCTGTTCAACAGTTGTTACCATGGCAGACAACGTTTACTTAAATGGAGTACCTATGTGTGGGAGAGAGATATGGTCTCAAATTCATGACTTTAACATGATTTAGAGTTGGTTTACCCAAAATACTATGTGAGAAGGGGAGCTGAGAGGCTGTGGGGAAGCAGACAAGTCCCAGTGGAGAGTCCTAGGTGTTACTGTAGAACTTAGCCTTCTTTTTTTAACAATCATATTAAGCATTATGGGAAAATTCTGGAAGCATCCCCTTTCCCATTTCCTAAACAGAATTGTTTTTTGGAGCAACTTAGTTATTGGGGTTTGCTGCCTTTTGTCTAATATCCCTTTTCTTTCTATCTCTGTTTCTCCTCCACTAAACTAAAGTTCTCCTTAGTCCCATATTTCTTTTTGGTAGGTTTTACATCCCTCCCCAACCCCAGAAGTAATTTTGTCAACTCTTCTCTGGGCCAAGCTTGTTCACAGTCATCATGAAGCATCAAACCATTTTAGAAGGTATAAAAGGTGAATTCTGTAGGCCCACCTCCTCCCGTTTATTAACTGGGTGACCTTGGGGAAGTAATTTTCTATTTTAGGCCTTGACTTCCTCCATTAAAATAAAATGTTAAGGCACAGTTGGAAGAGCTGAGTTCTGCAGTTGTAGCACTTCCTACATTCTAGAGGTATGATCCTAAGATAGGCCTTACCTGCCTTAAGGTCTAGGCCTCAGTTCCCTCTGTAAAATCTGTGGATTGTACTAGCCCGTTTCCAAGATTCCTTTCTGCTCCAAGGTGCTAGGATTTTTGTTTTAATACCCTTCCTAGCTCCAGAAAAATAGGTTTTATATTCTAAGCTTCTTTCCAATTCTCTTCTGTTCTCCTGATATTCAAAGTTAAATTTCCTTTCCAGCTCCAACATTCCACATTTCCATGTTCTAAAGGCACTTCCTGCTATGACATTCTATGTCCCATCTAACACTGGCATGCTTTTTTCAAGACATCTAAATCTTTTGACTGATGAGAACCCCTGGTCCAGAAGAGAGAACAGAGGATTACAGGATTCCTCACTGAAAATTACTTCAGAGTTTCTCTAATTTCACCCCTCATTTATTGAGAAAGAAACTGAGGGCCAAAGAAGAGGAACTTATCCAAGGTCCCATAAACAACACAACCAAGATTTGAACTTAGGAGCTCAAATCAAGTCCTCTTTCTCCTGTACCAAGTTTCCTCCCATACCATCCCCCTTAAAAAAAAAACCCTAAATATCTATTTCAAAAATGAGTTTTATTCATATCTTTTGTTTTTTAAATCATTCTAGTTTTCTCCATTATTTCCTCTTTCCAGAGTCATGTCATATATTTTTTTTAAAGATGAGATAAAGAAAAAGAAGAGGAAAAAATCAGCCCTACCCATCTATACATGAAAAGAAAACATGTGCAATGTGCTACAATTCTACTCACACCTTTCCAAAGGGTTTTGGCTGATATTAAACATTATATATAGCTTTTTGTATAGTTCCCCAATATTTGTAGGGTCACCAATATTCATTTTTATAGGTATTATTTCTTTAGTGCTTGCTATTCTTATTTCTTTAGTGCTTACCATATGTAATGGACTTGTAGAGGGAGGGGTAGCATGCAGAGAAAATTAAGGCATGGTCCTTACCCTGAGAAAGCTTATAATTTAGCAAGGGGGGAGGAGGAAAGGACACCCAAATATGTAATAATTAATCGAAACACAATAGTGCAGGTCCTTTCTCTGTCAGTGAAGAGGGTCCACATCCTTTCTCTAACACTAGCTGTGTGACCTTGGGCAAGTCATTTCCCTTCCTCTGGGCTTTAGTTTCCCCCTCTGTCCAATGAGGGCATTGTTATCAATAGCCCCTGAGATCCCTGCCAACTCTAGATTTAGATTCTTCTGGTGATCTTTCACATTCTGTGTGATTCTCATTCATGTAAATCCTCCATAACAGACCCTCTCAGCAAGGCAACTTCTTTTCCCATTTGAGGGGTGGTAATTCATGGAATCTCCATCTACTGCCTTTTGTTCTTGCTATACATCTGGTCCACCTCCAATCCCACTCTTCCTTGGTGATAATCATCCTGCCACACTTTCATCGTACTTAAATACTCCAGATTGGCACTCCTCTGTAACTTAAGGGAAGGGATAGCATCTGAAAATTGTTTTGTCTCAGAAATCCCTCAGTCTAGCCCATAATGGAATTTTTGCATGCTTTACTAGGATGGTATTTGGATGACATAGGCCCTCCCAGCATGCCCAGTCCTCCCAGGGTGCAGTCCACTAGCATAACTTTTGAAAAGGCAGGACATAAAATCACAATCTGCATTGGTAGACAAAGTTGACTGAAGAGCAGTTTCTTAAATACTAGAATCACTTATCCCCACAAATTCTAGTGTAAATAATATAAATTCTACTACTGGGGTGCTGAGGCTGGTGAATTTCTTGAACTTAGGAGTTTGGAGCTGTGGGAATCCACACTAAAGTCCACTTAGTCCACCACCAATAGGGCGAGCCACTGGCAGGGCAAGAGGGATGGGAGGCTTCCTGAATTGGGGTAAACTGGCCCAGGTAGCAACCAGAATAACCAGGACTTATAAGTGGTCACTACACTTCTGGCCTGTGTGAGTTAGGGCAACCCAGCCCCAGTCTGAAATTATAAATTAGAGGAACAAAGTGTTCAGTGAGATCCCTGTGAGAAAGAATATAGGAAGAAAAGGGCATATTGAATGGACCTCTTTTGATTTTGTTGAGTTCAAAGGATATTTGGTGGTATTTACATATTCCAACTCTATGTATATGGAAGGAACACTGATTTTTGAGTCAGAAGATCTGTGTTTGAATCCTAGAATTACTTAGTCACTTAGTTCTGTGTGACCTTAGTCAAGTCCCTTTCCTTCTTTTAACCTTCATTTCCCTCATCCTGAAAATGACCTCATTTCCTATGCCCTTCCTTCTCTGGGACCTCATCCAACACTTTGTTACTCTGATTTATTGATTTCAGTTTGGGGCTGGGTCTCCTTATCTCACCTAGGCTGGAAGTGCAAACTTACAAGCTTGGTCTTGGAGAACAGTTGAGAAAATGCAGAGGTGAGGGAAATTTGGGTGTGTCACCTTACATATACTATTAGAAGGGAGTGAGGTGACTAAATTGCTTTTCTTCTCTATATTTTTTTAAACCTTGGTCATAAGGGATGGCTCACTGAATATGACAGGATGAAGGGATATATTTGGGAATGATGAGAAGCTAAAAACACAAGATCAATAAAAATAAGATTAAAAATTTAAACAAGGAGATTGGACTGGATCAGTGGTTCCTATTTAGTGGTTTGCAAACGCTTTTGCCTAAGGGTTTGCTCTAAAAATTCTTTAATTGAGGAATATTATTAGTAGGATATTAAATTTAATTAAATCACACATTTTGTTGTTAAAAAGAGTTTGTAGAACAAAAACCACTGGGAATCATTAGATTCTCTTGATCTCCAAGGTCCCTTCAGGTTCTGAGTCCTATCACTAAGCCGGGATCAACTTAATTTAATAGGTTTCCAAAAGGAAATCACTCAGGTTGAATGTCTCTCTTCCCTGCAGTAGTTCTCAGTCTGTAGATGAAAATTAGTAGATGGTTTATTGAAACCTTCCTGGATCCTTAAATCAAGGAAGAGGATGAAAGGCAGAGACTCAAAGCAGAATGTCAGGGCTTCTGAGACTGCAGCATGTAAATGAATATAACCAGCATCAGCTGGCTCCTCTCCACTCACTACACCTGAGGACCAATGGCCCTCTGTCCCTGAGACTTCAGCTAAACCCTAAAAGGGGGAAGATGCCCATCCTAAGGACGTTCCCTCTAGTATAACACAGGTACAACCACCAGTTCTTTGCCATCCATTTGCAGCAACTGATGCTTCTTCCTGCCTGCCCCCCATATCCATCCTCATTTTGAGGGACAAGGAAGTTTAGGTCCTTGATATCCAATGGAGCTGACCAGAGCCCATGGAGAGCAATTTTTTTAAGCCCTTAAGGCCATGAAAAAAATTAGAGGTCATATAGAATGCATTAAAATTTGCGAAGTAATTTATCTATGTTATCTTGCTTGAACTTTCCAGTAACCTTGGAAGGTAGTGTTGCTACTGCTAATAAGAAAACTAAGGCTGAGATAGGTTAAGTGAGTTTGCTCAGAGTCGAACAGCTATGGTTATCTGAGGCAGGACTGGAACTCAGGTTTTCTGCCATTTAATCAAATGAGTCAACCACTTCACTGTCTCCAGTGCTTCCAAATGAACATATCCTGGAAGTCAGACACTCAGACCCATGAAACAAGACAATTGGAAGGACCTTAGAACATACAGTATCAGAACCAGGAGGGACTTCAGAAGATAGAATGGTAGTGCTTTAGGGAAGGGAAGGACCTTAGAGATTCCAAATTCAGTCTCTCCATCATAATATGCTCTTTTATTGAGCACATCCCTAAGTAAGTATCATTTAGTCAGCCTTTTAGGCAGGCAGCCTTGAGAACTAGAAGCCATTGGGTTGGGCTGAATTTTTTGGCAGAATGATGAAAAAAAGATCACCCTAAGATATCTGATGCTCCCTAGAGACAACTGACAGGACATCATTGAGGGGGGATAGAAAATAATAACTCATCCAGAAATATTTGCTGAGAGATGCTATGGATTCTGCCCTCCCAGGTGCCATAGGAAGCAGATGGTGGAGTGGATGGGTGCAAGATAGACTTTGACTTGAGGCAGACCACTTCCCTTTCCTAGGCCTTAATTTATTGCTCTGTTAAATGATGAATTTAGAATTGGCCATCTCTAATGTCTTCCCCAGCTGTATATTCTGTGACTTGGGTCCAAGTCTTGATTGCCACTTAGATGTATGACCTTGGGCAAGTCTCTTCCTTTCCCTGGGCCTTAGTTCTTTCATTTGTGAAATGAAGGAGAGGGGCTAGGTCTCCAAGGACCCTTCCCACTCTGACAGTGTATGAGTCTCCTCTACACTAAAGGCATTCTGGAGACCATCTCTTCTTCAGCAATGGGAATTCCCCTTGGCCTTTTAGCATTCCAGAAACACCTCATTAGGATTTCAGGATGAGAGCAGGGGGTTGATGGTGGAGAGAATATGGGGCATCCCCATCCAGAGCTGTGACCTTATACCAGGGCTATACCAGAGGGTCTAGAACAGCTGTTAAGCACATCTGCCCTGAGCTCTGAGGCATGGTTCCCAGATTAACTTGGAATAGGCAGCTGGGAGCCACTCGCTTAATTCTTGGGAATTCTATTCTTTGGAGAAGATGACTCGAATGCTAAAGGAAAATACCAACAGATGTCAGAATAGGTGGGCATGGGTGTTGAGCCAGGAAGGGATCAGGAGATTGACCTAGAGGCTCTCTCTACCACCTTTAGAACCATTCAGGGGAGACATGGATGGCAATTCCTTCCCCTTTGTCAACTTAGTCCTGTGGTCTGGTTTTTTTCCCACTTTGTTTCGAGTTCTGAGACCTTATCTGTCAGATTGGGGCAACAGACCCTTTTAACACTTCCCCAGCCTTTGATATGCAGCCTGGCTCTGGCTAGGCCGGGGTCCCTCCTGTCTTGGGGGCTTATATTGCCCAGCCGGAAAGAGTGAGTGTTCTCACTGCCTGCTCTAGTCTTTATTATCTTCCAAAGAAGCTGCTGGAGGTTGGGGTGGGGAGGGAAGAGTAGAGCTGAAGCCTTCCCTGGGGCTGGAAACCTGGATATGTTTACTCTTATTGAGAGGCAGGGGGTAGAAGAGAATGAAAGGGAGGGGGTAGGGGAGTGCATAAATGTAGACAGGTAGACAGACAGACTGACAGACAGATTCTATTTCCTGGTGATTGAACATCAGTGACTATCTTCTCAGTCTTCTTTGGTGAGTTGTGGCCCAGGGTTCCTTTGGTCCCACGAGGGAAGGATAGAGGGAGGGCGAACTGGAATTTGAACTGGCCTGGAGGTGATTGGTGTGTCTGTCATTGAAGAACCGACCACCAGCCCCTCAGGTGAGAAATGTCTTTGGCCATAGCAATTTGGAAAGGAAAACTAATTGTTAATTCTCAGGAAAGAGGAATAGTATCATTTCTTGCACCATCACCTTTCCCTAGGCTCTAAGAAAATGCTTTGCATTAGCAGGCTCTTTATAAATGCCTTTGGTTGATCATCTATTAAATATTTATTGGAACTCCAACTCGAGTGAATGACCTTGGACAAAATCCCTCTCCCATTTTGTGCCTCAGTTTCATCTTCTGTGAAATTAGGGGCTTGGCTCTGAGGTCCCTTAGAGCTCTCTCTTTTGTGATCCTGTGCAGGTGGGAAAGGGGGAGGAGAGTGAGGGAATATCCACATTGAGGGAGCCTTGAGTACTTGAAGACAATGAATATCAACTTAGAAGTATTATCTTTTCCAGTTCTAAATGATATGAGTCTGCCAAGCAGTAGGAGAAAGATGGAGTTTATAATCATGCCTTAAATGCCTTAAATAAAGAGCCAACATTGGATTGGGAACGGGTTTAGCACCCATTTTGTCTAAGCAGAAGTTTCAATTCTCCAGCAGCAGCATATGCAGTGGAATGAACTGGACTCAGGGGATTTGGGTTCAAATCCAGCTACCATCCTCACTTACTGCATAATCTTGAGCAAATCTGCATTAAAATAATAGTAATATGATGATAATAATAAAGTGATGACTTATATACATTGCTTTAAAATTCGCAATCTTGCTTTGTATGCTTCAGGTCTTTTGAGGCTCACAACAACCCTGTGGTGAGGCAGATACTTACAGGTACCATTATCTCACCTGGCTTAGAAGTCAAGAGATTAAATTCCAAAAAAGAAATCAGATTTAAAGTTTCATTTTTATCTGCGATATTCATTTTCACCTTGTAAACTATTTACACACACACATACACACATACACATACACACACACACACACACACACACACACACACACACACACACTTGGGCTTTCCAAGAGATCTTCATGGATGCTGAAAGTAAGCATCCTTGTTTTTTCATTACTCCAACTCTAAGAGACCAGTTCCCCAATTTTTAAGCAAAAAAAGACCTTGAGGCTCTTGGGGAAATTGTGTCACTTAACAAAAGAAAATGACAAACCCCAGAAACATCCTTGTGGACTCCTCTTCCTCTGCTTTCCTGTTCCTGGACATAAAAAGGGCATGGGGACATTTGTTTAGGGCTTGTAAATTCCCCATCCATTGTTTGTGCTCCCCAATGGACAAAGGGTTTGGCCTTCTGGGCTGTTAGGCATGCCTCCATCTTAACACCTCAATGGAGGTCAGGGACTCACTTGAAAGAGGCCTTTGTCCTTACAGTTTGTCCCCCAAACCAGTTACATCAAAAAGGACCTGAAAGATCTGAAGAATCCCATTAACAAAAAGCTGAAGGGAGGGGCTAGGGGGTAGGAGTTGGACTGCCCTTACTACCCCCCTCCCCCCCCCCAAACACACACACTCCAGGGGTCAAGAGAGAGGGAAATGGCCTAATTGCCTTTGGAGAAGACTAAAGGAAAGGAGGAAAAGGTATCTGTCCTCAGGGAGGCCATTCATAGGGGAAGGACAATTAGTTCCCTATTGTGAGGCAAAGGAAATGTTTGGCTAGAAGGTGCTGCTCCCGGCCCCCTCTCCACCCTCCCCAACCCCCCCCATACACATACACACAAATCCACTCATACCTTGGTCTCAGTTAGCCCCTGGGGCTCCTTGGAAGTGAGGTGACCTAGTCTAGAGAACTACACCAACTTTTCACCAGCAGAGAGAGAGAGAGAGAGAGAGAGAGAGAGAGAGAGAGAGAGAGAGAGAGAGAGAGAGAGAGACAGGACTAGTGATCTCCGAAGTAAAGGAAAGCTCCCCCCAAGGAGACATCCTCTCCTACAGAGCTGTCCTACTCTTTTCCTTCTTGGGGTGACCTGGAACTACTTAGTGATTTACTGTGAGTTTAAAGAGATGAAAGTGAATCTGGATCTCCCTGACTCCAAAAAAAAAAACCAAAAAAAAAAACCCAGGTCCTTATCCTCGTTCTCTAACATTTTTGCAAGTTACCTGTCCTCCAGCAAGTCACTCATTTTCCTCGTTTGTAGGATGGGGCTTTATAATGCTTTTACTCCTATCTCCCAGGCTTGTCATAATTCTTAAAATTCTGAGTCATTTAATCATTGCCTCAAGTCAATTCAGAGAAGGTCAAAAACCTCCTACATGAAAATATTTAAAAAGAAATATGTCCTAACCAGAGAGATGTGGTTTATTCTAGAGCAGAGACACCCAAATTATAGCTTCTCCTTAGATGCTGGGGAAGAACTTTTATATCCACTGCTGCAAGTGTGCTTCACCTAAGAATTAGACAGTAAAGAAGAATGCAGATCATTGCAAATAATCATTGTAAATGATTGTAAAATTAATGTAAAAATGAACCTTCTTTTTCTGATAAGGAAGCTGAAGTTCAGAATGGCGGAAGAGAGTTGCTCAAGACAACTACCCAAATAGTAACTGCAAAGGAACAACAAAGCAAGATTCCAATAGTCCTTCTGACTCTAGGTCCAATAGATGATACAGTGCTGGACCCTAGAATTTGGAGGACCTGAGTTGACATCTGGCTGTGTTATCTTGGACAAGTCACTTAACCCTGATTGTCTCTAATTTGGGGCCTTCTTGGGCTATCCTGATTCATATCTGATCATTGAACCCAGATGGCTCTGGAGGAGAAAGTGGAACTGGTGATTTAGCACAGCCCCCACTCCCCCTCCTCAAATCCAACTCATGTGTGTGTCTTGGCATCACCTCAATGATGTCATGGTCTTCTTCAAGAATGAAGGACAAACACCATCATTATCAAATAGTGACCTATTTTCCCTGGGCCTCAGTTTCCCCATCTGCAGAGTAGAGATGCAAACCTGTCAATAAGCCAAAGATCCCTTAACAAACTTTGTTCTGGGGCAGCTAGGTGGCATAGTGGATAAAGCACTGGTCTTGGAGTCAGGAGTACCTGGGTTCAAATCCAGTCTCAGACACTTAATAATTACCTAGCTGTGTGGCCTTGGGCAAGCCACTTAACCCCATTTGCCTTATAAAAAAAACCTAACCCCCCCCAAAAAAACTTAGTTTTTTCTCCCCCCTTCCCTCCTTCTCCATCCCCCCCCCCCCACATGTTGATGAAATCAATTCTCCTTCCTTTTAGTGGTTTTTTGACCAGGCTTCACCCAGAGTGTATCTGTGGCCAAGTCCTCATTAAAATTTCTGTAGGGGTGTCCTATACAGGAAGAACAAATCTTGACTTACCTGGTCCTAGAGAGCAGAGCAAGGGGTCACTACCTAGTGGTGGGGTGGTTATGGCACGTACTGTGCTTTGTGACCTTGGACGATTCACTGATCTTCTGTGGGTCTCTGTCCGTAAAATGAAAGATTGCAAGGTCATTCAGCACACTTCTGCATCCAAATCCATGTCCCTGTACACCAGGAGTGGGCAATCTTTTTCTGCCAAAGGCCAAGATTTAAAAATTAGCCTGCTCTATTTATTAATTCATCCCTGAAAAGCTCCTAGATTTATTGAATTTCAAGTCCCACCTGTTGTTGGTTTGACAGTGCCAGATCATTCCCTGACCCTATACACAGTCCCTAGAGCACCACATGGTGAACCTGGGAGAACAAAACAGACACATTTCAGGGTCCTGTTCTATGTTTGAAAAGGAAATTGGCAGGGAGAAAATGGTTTATTCTTGGTCCAAAAGATTCCATGGAGTCAGTCCTTTGTTGAACAAGCATGGATTAAGCACCTACTGTTTGTATAACCTGTGCTCTGAGTTGGGGACACGTGAGGTTGAGCGAAGACCCCAGCCCAAGTCTCAGCCTTAGAAGATAGGAGGGAGATAAGATACAGACAATAACAAACCAAATGCTTTTTCCACAGTTCCTAACTCAAACCCTGTGAAGGAGGCAATGCATGGTGTAAGTTTTGTACCTGACCTGAACTTGGAGTCAGGAAGATTCAAGTTCAAATCCTGTCTCACATATTATTCACTAGCCATGTGACCCTGAGCAAGTCATTTAACAGTCTCTGACTTTCCATTTCCTCAGCTGGAATTTGGGAATGGTAGTTGTATCAAAATAAGGGCTATTTGCAGATTTAAATGGCCATATGAAAAGGGAGATGTTTTCCAGCCACTGCAGTACAGAGAGGGAAATGAAAAAGTTGGCCTTCATATAGTTTACAATTTTTAGAGTTTTGAGAAGAAAATCAAGAGGTCGAGTGCATATGTCCATATTCAGTGTCAGAGGCAAAATTCAAACAAAACAAGGTCTCTCCTGACTCCAAATCCAAATTTTTCCCCTCTAATTACATTACCTGTTTTGCAACTGAAGAAATTGAGGTTCAAATAAATTCAGTGACTTGTCCAAGTTCATAAAGCTAGTAAGTAGCTGAAACAAAACTGAAATCTTAACCTCCTAACTCCAAAGCCCCTTTATGTCTGCCATGCACATGAACTCTGAAATGTAACTCCTTTAGTTCTTGGATCTCCATATAGGGCACTGAAAATGCTAAAGGGGGGCAGCTAGGTGGTACAGTGGATAGAGCAACAGTCCTGGAGACAGGAGGACCTGAGACACTTAATAATTAGCTGTGTGACCTTCTGCAAGTCACTTAACCCCATTGCCTTTCAAAAAAAATGCTAAGTGATTTCTGAATGAGAAGGTTCTTACTCAGGGAAAAGGGGAAGGATCTGGGAGGGCATCCTAAAGGAAATGGTAATGAAGTTGGACTTTAAAGGTTCTGACAGAATGGAAGGTTCTAGCAGGCAGGAACTAACATCTTTGTTCTCTCTCCTCAGCACCAAATAAAGTATCTTATACATGGTAGACACTAAAATCTATTAAATTGAATCAAATGGGTGGAAATTCAACTGGTGAAAAGAAGAAATCTCTTGGGCAAAGGCCCTGAGGTGGGAGAGTGTAGGGTGTGTTCTGAAGTTAGAAAACAGCTGTTTAATTGCAAACTCCCTAAGGAAATGGCACAGCACTATACAAATTGCCTTTGTCTTTAAGCAGGAA
This sequence comes from Macrotis lagotis, assembly GCF_037893015.1. Classification (NCBI taxonomy): domain Eukaryota; kingdom Metazoa; phylum Chordata; class Mammalia; order Peramelemorphia; family Peramelidae; genus Macrotis; species Macrotis lagotis. The sequence goes on from NC_133666.1 coordinate 80,237,328, forward strand.
AGACCAGGACCAAGGAAAAGTACCGAGTGGTTTATTCGGAGCATCAGAGACTGGAGCTGGAGAAGGAATTCCACTGTAATAGATACATCAGTATTCGGAAGAAGACAGAACTAGCAGGCCAGTTAGGCCTTTCAGAGAGACAGGTACTCCAGAGTATCATGTTGTTTCTGTGTATTCGTTTCTTCAGGCTGAAGAAGGGGTGACCCACACCTCTAAGCAGGCTCTAGATATGGATGATGAGAATCCAACAAGCAAACTCATTTGCATTTCCCTAGAACTGCTGGTCTAGATTTGTCCCATTCATTTCATTAGCTGGTTTGTTGTCAAGCCAGCTTTCCAAGTGGAATTCAAATGGTAAAAATGGCATATAATGTAGGATTCTGCTGAGATGACTGGTCTCTTGACTAGTCCCTTGGGTTCCAGCATTGAGCTGGAAACCCAAGGGAGTGTGAAAAATCAATATTTCCCTCTTGTATTTGCTAACTAATTATTGGTACCTCAAGACCCTCATTTTAATACAGCCCACCTCCCACTGTGTTAACCAATCAGAGTTGATTGGCTAACCACAGAAACACCTACTCTTCCAAGGTCAAAGAAACTATGAGCCTACTACCATGATTGTCTTTAGTCTAAGAGAGATGGACAAATGGCCATCCTTTTATTAACAACCTGCTATTGATATGATGATTAAATTACCAAGAGATTATGTCTCTTGAATCTTTTTAATCTTCAGGGTTAATACAGCTCAAGTCAACAGGAGCTTTAGAAGAGGGACAACTGGATGTGGTGGCAAGAGCCCTGAATATGGTGATAAAGAGAATGGGTTTAAATCCTGACTCTACTGCTTACAGACTGTATGATCTTGGGCGTGTGACTTCTCTCTGAACCTCAGTTCTCTGCTCTGTAAATTAAAGGGTTTGGACTAAGCAATATTCTTTCCAGTTTGAAATCCTCTCACTTGGGTTCTTACAACCAGTCAATATGGGCAATTTAAATTCAGTATAATTCTATGTCTGTCCTTCAGGGCAGAAAATTGTCACCAAGTCTTTGAGACTTGGAGTCAACTTCAAGCACTGTGCCCTAGCAGCTTTTGCAGATGGGCCTGGTAATGAATTATGAGGCTGATGTTTTGAGGACCAGCCTGGCTGTATGCAGAGAGACTGGTAACTAGGGAATAATTTGGACTTTAATCACAATAGCTCATTGAACCAGTGTAGAGGTAATGAACATAGTGATCTCTGAAGTAAAGATGACCAAACCTGTAAAGGGGTTAAACTAGATGATCTCTGACATCTATTTGACTCTGACATCTCCTGCCCTAATCTCTAAAATACCTACATTTCATGTCCTAAGACCCTTCCCAGCTCTGACATTCCCTGTTCTATGGTCCCTTCCAGCTTTGACATCCTCTGTTCTAAAGGTCCTCCCAGCTCTGTGGGAAATCTGTAACAGTAATGCATTGTTGGGGGAGTTGTGAACTGATCCAACCTTTCTGGAGAGCAATTTGGAATTTGGAAAAATGCGTGTCCCTCATGATTTCTAAGAACAATAGTGTTTCATCATATACATATACCACAATTTGTTCAGCCATTCCTCAATTGGACATCCCCTTGATTTCCAATTCTTTGCCACTACAAAAAGAGCTGCTATGAATATTTTTGTACATATAGGATTTTTACCCTTTTTCATGATCTTTTCAGGATACAGACTCAGTAGTGGTATTGTTGGATCAAAGGGTATGCACATTTTTATTACCCTTTGGACATAATTCCAAATTGCTCTCCAGAAAGGTTGGATCAGTTCATAACTCCCCCAACAATACATTAGTGTTCCAGATTTCCCACATCCCCTCCAACATTGATCATTATCCTTTCAAGTCATATTGGCCAATCTAAGAGGTATTAAATTATACCTCAGAGATGCTTTAATTTGCATTTCTCTAATAATGATTTAGAGCAAATTTTCATATGACTATAGATAGCTTTGATTTCTTTGTCTGAGAATTGTGTATTCATATTCTTTGATCATTTATCAATCAGAGAATGACTTATTTTTTTATAAATTTGACTCAGTTGTCTATATTTTAGAAATGAGTGTGACATTCCCTGTTCCAAGATTCCTTCCAACTTTGACATCCTCTGTTCTAAAGGTCATCCCAGCTTTGACATTCCATATTCCTGGGGTCCTTCCAAATCCACATCCAATGGTTCTTTGAAATTATGCCAATGGCAGGTACTTTGACTACAACTGAGTTTTGAAGTTAGTTGTTCATTCATTCAATATGCAATTATTAAGCCATTATTCCTAGAAAGATACTTAAAGCAATGCAGTAGAGAAAATATTAGACATGAAGTCAGGAAGATATAGGTTCAAATTGGGCCTAGTTATGTGAACACTGGCAAGATTTGGGCCTCAGTTTCTTGCAGTAAAAAATAAGGGGGTTGGACATGATGACTTCTTTTTTTAATTAATTAATTTATTTTGAATTTTACAATTTTCCCCCTAATCTTGCTTCCCTCCTCTCACCCCCCAGAGAAAGCAATTTGCCAGTCTTTACATTGTTTCCATGGTATACATTGATGTATGATCCTATTGCGTGCCAGCCACTAGGGATGCAAAGCAATGTCATATAAATTAACTTAGTAAATTCACCCCCAAATCCCAGGATTCTTTTCAAGGTCAATTCAGTCCAGTCCTCTGCCTCTGCTCAGACAGAGATCTCTAGTGATCATGTTTCATTGCTCCCTTGCCCTTAACTATCTGGGCATTCTTTTGATAACCAGTTTGAATCCTGCCATTTGAAGCTCCTTCTCTCTTGTCTGTCCTTATGGTACATCTTGTAAAAAGACCATTAGACCAACCACACCCAAGCTGAGGCTTAGAGAAATTGAATGATATTTTTAGGGTGAAACAGCTATTGAGAAGCAGAGGTAAGAACTCAGATGTCCCTGACTCCAGGTCCATAGATTGGCCTAGTGGCCAGGAGTCTTTGAATATTTTTTGATTACTCATCTCTATTAAGAAATTCATTTTTAAGGGGCAGTTAGGTGGTGCATTGAAGAGAGCCCAACCCTGGAGTCAGGAGGAACTGAGTTCAAATTTGTCCTCATATACTTGACACTTAGCTATGTGACCTTGGGCAAGTCACTTAACGCTATTAATTGGCAAAAAACAAAAGGAAATCCCCCTTTTTGAGGTGGGGGTTGGTAGGAGACCTACCCAACCACCTTTCTGGGTATCCAGTTTTCCAGAGGGGTCAATTCCTGTTTAAAAATAGAGAAAGTTGGGGGATGGGGGAGAGTAGGGGGGGGGTGTTGAATTACAATAAGTGAAAGATGATATGGTTATTTTGGAGTCAAGTCCTATGGTTGCTAGGGTTATGTGTTTTGGGGCAAGGATGAGACCTACTTTCTCATCCTCTAGTAGGTTTATTCACTGTATCAGGTTTGCAAACACCTGGGCAAAAGGCTTGAAGGAACAGGTGGACCAAGGCCTATCTTTGCAAAGGTAGGATTGGGTTTTGAGTCCTCCCTGTCACACCTGAGGGACTTTCAGACCAGCTGCCTCCCTTGAAAGGTTCGAGTTTCATCTTCTGTGAAATGTGAGGGGAGGGGTGGATATGGCTGAAATGGGTTCCAGTTCCCTTCTACCTTTAGCTCTGTCATCCGATCCACTCTAAAGCCAGAAGCATTGTGTGTTGCAGGTGAAAATCTGGTTTCAGAATCGCCGGGCCAAGGAAAGAAAGCTACTAAAGAAGAAAATCTCAGAGTCCCAGGCCGGTGTGGGTAACCCGGCCACAGGTCACAGCGACTCGGGATCTGTTAGCCCAGTGGAACCCCCAAAGCTGTACTTCCCCCCAACTCAGCCCATGGAGGAGTACCAGCCAATTGATATTCACCAGATCCTGGTCTCAGAATGAAGTAATGGGGAGATCTGGGGCAAGTGGCCAGGTTGCTTGGCCACTGCCAGGATCCCTGCACCCATGATGTCTACAAGGGGGTGGGGGAAAAGGTTCATTGTATGGCAGTATTCAAAACAAATTGATGGGGTAATAGAAAGAAAGCTAAAGCTGCTACAATCCACTACTTCCCGCCCCTCCCCCCACCTCCTGCTCTATTGCATGGTGTCAATTACCAAAGAAGTTAATTACCAGCCGGAAGTCTCAGTCTTTCCAAGCCTGCTCCTAACAGACTTGTGACAGAAGACTGTGCCAAGGATGGGGAGAAGGGGAGGGAGTGATGGTGTTCACATGGTTCTCTAACATTTCCCAGTTTTCTCGTGTTGTTGTTAAGGGTATTATAACTAACTTCTTGAGGAATACTCAAGGAACCTAACAATTGGTACATTTTCCAGAGTTTGACTTTCGAAATTTCATTCTCATGATTAAAGCTTCGGGTTCACCAAAGGCTTGTCCAAACTGTCTCACTGGATCTTATATTAGAATTGGGAAGTGGACAGGGGTTATTGCCCCATTTGACAAATGGGAAAAATGACAGTGTGTATATTTGGGGAGTGTGTATATGTGTGTATGGTGGGGAGTGGAGGGGAAATAATTGACACAGGGTCACACAGCAAATGGAAGGGAAGGACAGCTCAGGAATTCGAACCCAGGGCTTCTGGGCTTCGGATCATTTATTCTAGCCACCATACTGAGCTTGCACCTGAGATATATCTTGGAAACCCTGCTTAAATAGCATAGTGAATATTGTGTTGTTTAAGGAAAGAAAAAAGAATAAAACATGAAATAAAAGCAATATCTTTGTTCTTCATTCATCCTTGTCCTGTGTCCATCTTTTGAGCACAATTTAAGCTGCCAACCTTGCAGTGCTGTTGCTGCAGCCACCCAAAAAAAAGAACTCTGCAAGGAGAAAAGACTATGGTAGAGTTGGGCCCAGCCCTGCAGAAAAACAGAGAACAGCCCTCTCAAAGAACAGAGACCTGCCCTCGGCCATGTTGAGGTCACTATTCCTAGGAAACAAGGTTCACCCTCCACCCCACCCCCAGGCTGCACTAGAGCTTGGGGCACCAAGCCCTCACATTTCTGATGAACCCTGCTTTGCTACCAGCCTTCCTAAGGTTTCCAGGCTGCAGCTGCAAAGCTGGCCTTGTAAATGAGCCACAGGAACTTTTTGGGTTTGGGCCCAGTTTGCTATTGGCATGCAAACATGGCCAGAGCCGGAGGCTCTGAATCCTATTACTTTGTAGTGAAAAGAAAAGGTTGATTAAGTTGAAAAATAATAATTCATTTCTATAGGGCTTTGGTTTCTACAAATCTCTGTCTCCTGATAACCCTTGGAGATCAAGTAGTTAATACACTGGTATTCTCAATTGACAATTTCACAGGCCCACAGAAAAGTTGATGATCAACCCAGGATCACATAGTGTCAGAGTAAAATTTGAACACAAGTATTTGAGCTCAAAATCTTCCATTCTTTCCCTAGTGCCCAAGGCTCTTGAGTGGTAGGTTATTAGAACCTTAAAAAAGATAGGATCCTAGCTCAGAAATGGAAGGGACATCAGAGGACAAACTACCGTAGTTTACTGACAAGGAGAGTTCCATGGTGGTTAAATAATTGACCAAATGTCACACATGTAAGAGTCAGGATCAGAACCTAGATCCTAAGAATTCTGGGACCACTGTATGGTGCTATCTCCCCAGGGGGAGAAACTGTACCCCAAATCCTTTGGATTGCAGAGAGTTGGACAGCCAGACTTCAGAGAGAATCCCAATCAACCTCCCAGTCAGGTAGACATCTGATCTTTGTTTGGAGAACAAAGCATTATTGATTTAATTGTTAATCACACTCCCAATATCCCCATTTGCACATCCTCTTTTCAGTTTCCCATAAGTGAGAATGTTCTCTAGTCCAGAGGTAGAGATGTCCAGCTTTCAGGATCCAGGACAATGTTCACATTTGGCAGATAAGCAAAATAATCTCCCCCCAAATACTGTGATTTGCCCAAGAATCCTCAGGTGACTTTCAGTCAAAGGAAGGAAAGGTATTTTTTTGTGCATGTTGCTGAATTACTACTAACAGCAAGTTTTACTTCTACCCAGCAAGCCATTCTTTGTAATAAAGAATTAAAAGAAAAAAGCAACTTCATCAAATCCAACTAATACATCGACTAAGTTTAATGATATATGTACTGTCCCACACCCATAGTCCCTCAGCTCTGCAAAGAGGGTGAGCCTCAAAATAAAATTTCCATAAAGAACCATATTCCCATCCCAGAGTTTATTCCCATTTCTCCCCCAAATCACCTGGAGCTGCATTTTGCAATCCTCCCAGACCTGGAAGATGTCTTTGCAACACATGAAGTTGTTCCAACCTGCCAGGAACTCAAGGGGCCCACCCTGGGTGGCTGGGAACATTATTCCTGGGAAGACACCGGGAATGGGTCTTGGGAGGGGCCCCTGCTTATGCTCTGGTTCATTTTGGGGGGAGGCAGGGAGGGGAGAAGCCAAAGGGGCTTTTCCTCCCAGGAGTGGGAGTGGTTGAACTCATTCTCCAGGTTGCCAAAGCAAAGCAGAGGGTGGAGCAGCTACCTGGTGGCCTCTCAAGGTCTTTCCATTCATGGGTTTCCTGGCTTACTTTAGAATTCATGGAGCTAGAGCAGAGCCAGAACAGACCTTAGAAATCATTATGTCCATTTTCTTGAAAGGAAAACTGAGACCCAGAGAGATTAAAAGACAGACAGGATCACACAGTTAATAAGTGGTAGGATTTGAACTTGTAGCTTCCTGGCTTCAACATCAGCATTCTCATGTATAAAGTTTAATGTTTCCAAATCTATGATCCCATTTAGCCCTTCCAACAGCTCTGGGAGGTCACTAGAGCAAATTTGAGGGTCCTTAAAGAGGATATAAGCCACACTCTTATTTGCAGAGGAAGAAAATGAGGTGGAGAGATAATTAACCTTACAGATTTAGGGCTGAAAGATAATCAGCACCAATTCCCTTATCTCACTGAGACTCTGAGAGATGGAGGAACTTAGTCTCATTTCACAACCAGTAAGTAGAGCCAAACTTCCTCTGGCCTTATATCTAATGTTTTTCCACTGTCCTTTGCTGCCCCCTAGAAGTGACTTGCCCTAGGTCACAAGGTCACACACATGGTACTTGGTATTGATAGGTTAAGGAAATGAGCCACAGGGTCAAAGACCTAAAAGTTGGAAGATAACTCTGAACCCTTCTAATCAAAGGGACCACAGGTAAGTGAAAAAATAGTGTTTTTTTCCTTAAGTTCACTAACCTCCAGAAACTTGTCTACAGACCTCAGATTTCCTTTGTAATCTTATGCCTTTATTTTATGCATTTAAAATATTATTCTGAAGAGTTCACAGTCTTCCTCAGCTTACCAAATGGGGTCCATAACAAAAAAAGTTGAAAACCCTTGCTCTAGTCTAATCATCTCATTTTATAGAGGGAAGTTGAGGCTTAGGGAGATGAAGGGACTCACCCATTGACACACATGGAACCTAGATCTAGAACTGGAAGAGATCTCAGGGCCAGTGATTCCAGCATTTATAGAGGGGGAAACAGAGGAAGCAAAGAGACTTGTCTAAGGTCATATGGCCCAGTGGATGGAGCACTGGCTTTAGAGTCAGAAGGATAGGAGTTCAAATTCAGTCTCAGACACTTGATACTCACTAGATGTGTGACTTTGGGCAAGTCACTTTACTATGATTACCTTGTATCCAGGACCATCTCCAGTCATCCTGATTCATATCTGGCCACTGGACCCAGATGGTTCTGGAGGAGAAAGCGAGGCTGTTGACTTGGCACAGCCTCCCTCACTCAAATCAGTTCATGTACTTGTCATGTCATCACTTCCCTGATGTCATGGTCTTCTTTGAGAATGAAGGACAAATATTATTGATTCTCAATCTTGTACTCAGTCCACTAGACTATCCAGTTGATCTATGTTATAATTCAGCCTGTATCAGGATAACTCAAAATAATCAACCTAGCCTTGTTTTAAGGCAGCGGTGGGAGAACCTTTTTTATGCCAAGGGTCAAAACTTAAAAATTAGCCTGCTTTATTGGTCAAACATTTAATTAATTCTCCCCTAAAAAAACTCCTACATTTATTGAATTCCAAGTCCCATCTGTTTGATTTGTAAGCACTAGATCAAATGATTTCATGGGCCTAATGGGGTGGGGCCTGATATTCCCCATCCCTGTTTTAAGGGTGACTAGGTGGTGCTGCAGTGGATAGAGAACTAGGACTGGAGTCAGGAAGATCTGAATTCAGATTTGACCACAAACACTTACTAGTTTTGTGACTCTAGATCATTCACTTCACCTTGTCTGTTGTAGAAGGCAATGACAAACAGCTCCAGTATCTCTGCCAAGAAAAATCTCAAAATGGGGTCATGGAGAGTCAGATATAATTCAAAGGACCAAACTATCACAACAGAAAAGCCTTGTTTCATACTACTGCTCTCACTGACCCTCCTTCCCATCCATGTCTGGAATGTACTCCTCCTCACCTCCCATTCTAAAAATCCTTAGTTTCTTTTAGATGATCACTCCTATATGAAGTCTTCCCTGATCCCCATTCCCATTATTCTATATTAATACATTTGTTTCCTATGTGTATGTGCATATACTTGCATAGGCATATATTGTGGCTCCCAGTAGAGTATAAGCTTCCTCTGAGCAGGAACTGCTTCATTTTTGTCTTTGTCTTTCCGGTGCCTGAGGATTGACTGCTTAGCCTTGTCCAAGGTCACCCAGCACAGTAGAGAGAGGAGTGGACATACCTGGTAGAATTGTTGTGAGGATCAAATGAGATAATATTCCATGAAGTGCTTAGCATAGTAACCGGTACACAGGAAGCGTTTATACTTATTCCCCTCCCTCCCTCCCCCCAGCATTGTACAATGACTGAGTAGAGGATCCGAGTTTGAATTTTGACTCTCCTACCTATATGACCATAAACAAATCATCTTCCTGAGCTTCAATTCCCTCCTCTGTAAAATGAGGGGTCGGACTAGTGGCCTCTATGGTCCTTTTCAATTAGGAAAGCCACTTCTGAGTTTCCTTCTTCCTAAAATGAGGGAGTTGAACCTGATGACCATATCTATTATTATATTCCAGTCCTTCAACAGAATCCCTGCCCTTAAGGAGATTATCAAAGGCTCCCCTTAGGCGCTGGTCTTCCTATTGTGCAAGTGAAAGAAGTCCAGGTGGGGAAACAGGAGCTTGGAGACCTGGAACAAGTCTCTATTTTGTACAATTCACTTCAGGATTCTGGACTTCTCTCTTCACCTCAGTTTCTCCCTCTATAAAACAAAGGGATCAATCAATTAATTACTAAGGTTTTATTAAGCTCAGACATTCACCTAATTCATGCATTGATGTGGAGGTGACCCTGGGCTCTAGAAGCCTGTGCCAAGGATGGGTCCTGCCAAGTTGGAAAGACTTTGAATGGCAGAGGCCGGAAGGAGATGAAGTCGGCATTGTATGAAGGCCAGCTGAGTGCAAGGTTGAGGGTCATAAGCAATCTAACTCAGGAAGCTTGTTCATGAGGGTCCACAGGACAAAGAAGAGGGGAGAGAATGACAGAAACAGGCAGAGAGAGACAGAGGTAGAGAGACAGTCAGACACAGAGTCAGAGAGAGACAGATTAGGAGAGACAGAGTGATATAGAGAAAGTCCCAGACAAAATACATGGGAAGGGGTAGCTAGGTGGCGCAGTGAACAGTGCACCGGCCCTGGAGTCAGGAGTATCTGAGTTCAAATCAGACCTCAGACACTTCATCATTACCTAGCTGTGTGGCCTTGGGCAAGCCACTTAACCCCATTGCCTTGAAAAAAACCTAAAAAAAAAAAAACCCAACAAAACAAAATACATGGGAAGATGCCTCTCAGCTGGTGTGTGGAAGGAGAATGAGGGGGACCTGTTTAGAAAAAAACTTCATGGAGGATATGAGACTTGAAAGAGCTGAGCCTTAAGGGAAGAAAATGGATTTTAAAAAAAAAATAGATCTCAAAAGGTAGAGACAAAGAGGTAGTTCTTTCCAGACTTGACGCACGACTTATACACATGACAGGCTCATTTTACAGGAGAAGAAAGTGAGACAAACATGATTAAATGATTTTCCCATAGTCACACAGCTTAAAAGCATCTGAGACCTAAATTTGAACTCTGGTCTTCCTGATTGCAGGTCTAGTGCTCTATCCACTTTGAAATCAGGTCAAGGAGTTCAAATTAGCCTGAAGTCAATAGGGAGCTATTGGTGGTTTCTGAGCAGGAGAGTATCATGATCACTTCTGCACCTTAGCAAGGTGATTTTTGATGTCTATGTGAAATATAGACTGCTGAGGGGGAAAAACAATTAGGAGACCATTATAATTCAGGAAAGAGGTGATGAAGGCCTGAAACTGGACACTTCTGAGTTGATAAAATTGTGGATGTGAGCAACTTTGTGAAAGTAGAATTAGCAAAGACTTATCAGTTGATTTTATAACAAATAGACACATATTTCAAGTTGCCTTTGTTCCTGGAGTAAAAGAAACTCGAGAAATGCAAGAGAGTGTCATATGCCTTTCAGCTACCAGAAACCTCAACTGAATAACTGAAAGTCAAAGATGAAAAAGATGGGAGACCTGAAAGGTGGTTCTGAGCTTCTCTTTGCCTCAGTCTTCATTAAAACCCTTGCCCTTTGTGCTAGCCATGGTGAGTCCATGTTGGAAGCAAAGACCTCCAGCTAGCACCAGGATGCAAATCTGTGAACTGGGCTGAAATGAATCAGGACCCAAAGCAAGATCAACCAGTATTTGTGGCTCTTCTACTTCTTTGTTCAATCTCAGAAGGGACTAACAAACCCAACTGTATATTCCCTAGAGATTCTGGGCTCCTGCTCTAGCCCTCTCCTCTGCTATCTCAGTTACTTCTGGATTTAAGCTATCATATCTGAATCAGTGATATGCAATTTGACATAGCCAACTCTCAACTCTGTCCTGAGGTGTGATCCCACATCTTTTCTTGGATGGCATATAGGCAGCTCAGATTCAACAGGCCTAAAGCTAAATGCTTCCTCTTTCCCCCAGAGCGACTCCCTCTCCTAAATTTCCTTATTTCTGTAGAGGGCACCACCATCCTGCTTCCAGTCTGGGCTCTTCCTTCTTTGTCACATACCATATTATGAGATGTGATTAGAGATCATTTGTCAGAGCTTGTCATTTTCATCTTCTTGCATTGTTTACATTCTCATAGCATCCCTTCTCTTGATTCATAGCACAATTCCTTTGGTGCAGGCCCTCATCACAGAGCCTACTGCAGGAGACTCCTAATTAGACTCTGCTGCCATGGTTCCCTTCTCCAATCTATATTTCAAACTACTGCCAAATTGTTATTACTAAATTACTAAAGTGCTGGCCTGTGGTGAAATCACAAATGAAGAAATTTTTTTAAATTATCAGAACTATACTAGCAAAAACCAAGACAGTGAAAAAAGAATGATCACCTAGCAAAATATAGTATACTCATATTAACAGAATATGAAAAAGTCACCATAAACTCCCCAGACTTGGAAAATAAAACTAAATATGCCAAAGGTGTGTGTCAGGGAGAACAAGCCTTGGTCCAGAACTATCGACTGATGAATTCTATCAAATGTTAAAGAGCAAATAATACTTAGGCTACAGATATTATTCTGAAAAGAATATGTCTTATTTCTTTTCTTTTCTTTAGGTTTTTTTGGCAAGGCAAATGGGATTAAGTGGCTTGCCCAAGGCCTCACAGCTAGGTAATTACTAAGTGTCTGAGACCGGATTTGAACACAGGTACTCCAGGGCCAGTACTTTATCCACTGCGCCACCTAGCCGCCCCTATTATTTGTTATTTAAAAAGAAAACATACATTTTGTCATTTAAAAAAAGATCCTTCTATGATTATACTTTGAAGGATTTTTAGAGTTTATGAGTACTTTGGCAAAAGCTTTTCTGAATCTATTGATGCATTAATATGGTGTTGGGTATTTATTTTCATTTTAAAGATTTTATTTATTTTGCGTTTTACAATTGTTTCCCCTAATCTTGCTTCCCTCTCCCCACTCCCCACAGAAGGCAATTTGCCAGTCTTTACATTGTTTCCATGGTTTGCATTGATCCAAATTGAATGTGGTGAGAGAGAAATCATATCCTTAAGAAAAATAAAGTATAAGAGGTAGTAAGATTACATAATAAGATATTAGTTTTTTTTTTCTAAATTAAAGGTCTTTGTTCAAACTCCACAATTCTTTCTCTGGATACAGAGGGTATTCTCCATTGCAGACAGCCCTGAATTGTCTCTGATTGTTGCACTGATGGAATGAGCATGTCCATCAAGGATAATCATCACCCCCATATTGCTGTTAGGGTATACAATGTTTTTCTGGTTCTGCTCATCTTGCTCAGCATCAGTTCCTGCAAATCCCTCCAGGCTTCCCTGAATTCCCATCCCTCCTAGTTTCCATTAGAATAATAGTGTTTCATGACATACATATACTACAGTTTGCTAAGCCATTCCCCAATTGAAAGACATTTACTTGATTTCCAATTCTTTGCCACCACAAACAGGGCTGCTATGAATATTTTTGTACAAGTGATGTTTTTACCCTTTTTCATCATCTCTTCAGGGTACAGACCCAGTAGTGGTATTGCTGGATCAAAGGGTATGCACATTTTTGTTGCTCTTTGGGCATGGTTACAGACTGCTATCCAGAAAGGTTGGATGAGTTCGAAGTTCCACTAACAATGTAATAGTGTCCCAGATTTCCCACATCCCTTCCAACATTGATCATTGTCCTTTCTAGTCATATTGTTCAGTTTGAGCGGTATGAGGTGGTACCTCAGAGATGCTTTAATTTGCATTTCTTTAATAAGTAATGATTTAGAGCAATTTTTCATATGACTATGGATCACTTTGATTTCCTCATCTATAAATTGCCTCCACATATCCTTTGACCATTTGTCAATTGGGGAATGGCTTGTTGATTTAAAAAATTTGACTCAGTTCTCTGTATATTTTAGAAATGAGTCCTTTGTCAGAAATACTAGTTGTAAAAAATGTTTCCCAGTATACTACATTTCTTTTTATCTTGGTTACAGTGGCTTTGTCTTTTCAAAAGCTTTTTAATTTAATGTAATCAAAATCATCTAGTTTGTTTTTAATGATGTTCTCCATCTCTTACTTGGTGATAAACTGCTTCCCTTTCCATAGATCTGACAGGTAAACTACTCCTTGGTCCTCTAGTTTGCTTATAATATTATTTTTTTACGTGTAAATCCTGTATCCATTTGAATCTTATCTTGGTATAGGGTGTGAGGTGTTGTTCTAATCTAAATTTCTTTCATACTACCTTACAATTTTCCCAGCAGTTTTTAACGAAGAGAGTTTTTATCCCAATAGCTGGACTCCTTGGGTTTGTCAAACAGCAGATTACTATAATCATTTCCTGCAATTGCACCTAGTCTATTCCATTGGTCCACCACTCTGTTTCTTAGCCAATACCAGACAGTTTTGATGACTGATGCTTTATAATATAATTTCAGATGTGGTAAGGCTAAGCCACCTTCTTTTGCACTTTTTTAAATTGAATCCCTGGAAATTCTTGACTTTTTATTTCTGCATATGAATTTACTTGCAACCTTTTCTAGCTCATTAAAGTAATTTTTTGGAATTTTGATTGATAGGGCACTAAACAGGTAATTTAGTTTTGGTAGAGTTGTCATTTTCATCATATTAGCTCGATCTATCCGTAGCAGTTGGTGTTTGTCCAGTTATTTAAATCTGGTTTTATTTGTGTGAGAAGTGTTTTGTAATTGTTTTCAAAAAGTTTCTGAGTTTGCCTTGGCAAATATACTCCCAGGCATTTTATATTGTCTGCAGTTACTTTGGGATTTCTCTTTCTAGCTCTTCCTACTGTATCTGGCTAGTCATATATAGAAAAGTTAAGGATTTATGAGGGTTTATTTTATATCCTGTGACTTTGCTAAAGTTGCTAATTGTTTCCAGTATTTTTTAGATGATTTTTTGGAATTCTTTAGGTATATCATGTCATCTGCAAAGATTGAGAGTTTTATCTCTTCCTTCCCAATTCTAATTCCTTCAATTTCTTTTTCTTCTCTAATTGCTCAAGCTAACATTTCTAATACAATATTGAATAGTAGTGGTGATAGTGGACATCCTTGTTTCACACCTAATTTTACTGGGATTGCCTCTAGCTTATTCCTGTTGAATATAATGCTTGTTGATGGTTTCAGATAGTATTTCTGTTTTTCTAATTTGTTTTTTTGCAAGACAATGGGGTTAAGTGGCTTGCTCAAGGCCACACAGCTAGGTAATTATTAAGTGTCTGAGATTGGATTTGAACTCAGGTCCTCCTGACTCCAGGGCTGTTGCTCTATCCATTGCACCACCTAGCCACCCCTTGTATTTTTTAATGTGATTATGGTAATTGTTTTCCAAATGTTGAACCATCCTTGACATAGATCTACTTGGTCTTTATGGAAAATTTTTTTTCCTCTTTTGATATAGACTTTTTGTTAAGATTTACCACTTATTTAATCTTTCCTTGGTTTGGGTATTAGGACTCTATGTCAAAGAAGTATTTAGTAGAAGAGATAAATATGAGAAATTCAGAGAAGACTTAAATGAACTGATGCAGAGAGAAAGCAGAATGGGAGAACAATACATAGAATGACCATAATCATGTTAAAAAAACATTTTTGACATCACTTGTACAAAAATATTCATAGCAGCCCTGTTTGTGGTGGCAAAGAATTGGAAATCACGTAAATGTCCTTCAATTGGGGAATGGCTTAGCAAACTGTGGTATATGCATGTCATGAAACACTTTTATTCTAATAGAAACTAGGAGGGATGGGAATTCAGGGAAGCCTGGAGGGATTTGCAGGAACTGATGCTGAGTGAGAGGAGCAGAACCAGAAAAACATTGCACTCCCTAACAGCAACATAGGGGTGATGATCAACCTTGATGGACACACTCATTTCATCAGTGCAATAATCAAGGACAATTTGGGGCTGTCTGCAATTGAGAATACCACCTGTATCCAGAGAAAGAATTGTGGAGTTTGAACAAAGACCAAGGACTATTACCCTTAATTTAGAAAAAAAAACCTGCTATCTTATAGTCTGATCTTGCTATCTCTTATACTTTATGTTTCTTCCTTAAGGATATGATTTCTGTCTCCTTACATTCAATTTGGATCAATGTATGTCATGGAAAAAATATAAAGCATGGCAAACTGCCTTCTTTGTGGGATGGGGGGGAGGGAAATAAGATTAGGGGGAAAATCATAACTCAAAATAAATAAAATCTTTTTATTTAAAAAAAAAAACATGTTTGAACAGAGTGACTCAAGTGATACCCTGGGACTGCTTGGTACAAAAAGCACACAGTCACAGAGAAGGTGATTTCCTTTTCTTTCTTTATGTGTAGTTTTTTTTTTAGGTTTTTGCAAGGCAAATGGAGTTAAGTGGCTTGCCCAAGGCCACACAGATAGGTAATTATTAAGTGTCTGAGATCAGATTTGAACCCAGGTACTCCTGACTCCAGGGCCGGTGCTTTATCCACTGCGCCACCTAGCCACCCCATTTATGTATGGTTTTATGGCTAGTATGTTTTTTTTGTGGTTTTTTTTTTGCAAAGAGTAAAACACTGTATGCAGTGTTCAAGTATATTTGTCCATGTCACAGGATTAGAACTCAGTGAAAAATAATAAGTTGAGGGGTTAGGGCTGCAAAGTTAAGTGGGTTAGGGGTCCAGCACTAACCTAACTGGGTAAATCTTTACTTACCTTACTCCCTTGCACTAGCCAGTCAATGTGAACACCTAGAGAGAAACAGAGCCGGGACATAGAAGGCTGTCTATTGTCTGAGACTCCTAAAGCATTTAGAACTTTGGTGTTTTCACTCAGTTGGATTGAGGACCAGAGGCATCAGGGTCTTTACCCAACATCTGATCCTTCCTATTGAGTAGGAAGAATCAGGTTGGTGGCTAGTAGTGCCACCAGGTGATAAAAAGTGAATATAACAATCAAGGGAAGAGGAAAAAAATAACCCCAAAGTTTGAGTCTGAGAGTGAATGATGGTATCATAAACAGAAAAAAAAGAATGTTGAGTTTCTGATTTAGCCTTTATCAGCCTAATGCTTAATTTTAGTGGCTGCACTTTTTGCAGTCTCTAATTCCCAAAGATTTCCTGGCAGAGGTATTGCTAAAATGCTGAAGGGGCCATGCCCTACTTCTATGTGAAGATTATCTGTGGAGATGAGAGAGTAAGTGAATGAATGAATGAGTAAAGAATTTATTAAGAGTTTACTGTGTGCAAAGTAATGGAGATACAAAGAGAAAAGTGAGCCAATCCTTCCTCTCACATTCTAATGGGAGAAATAATACATATGGAAAGTTTTTAGCTACTAGTTGGAAAAGTCTCATGGTCTTTAGGATGTCTCAGCAAAGCAAATGTTAATGTCTCCTTTAAAATGTCATTTCCAGGGGCAGCTAGGTGGTGCAGTAGATAGAGAGTAGATAGAGTCCTGGAGTCAGGAGTACCTGAGTTCAAATCTGCCCTCAGATACTGAATAATTACCTAGCTGTGTGGCCTTGGGCAAGTCACTTAACCCCATTGCCTTGCAAAAACCTAAAAAAAAAAAACAAATACCATTTCCACCTACAAAATCTTATCAGTTTCTGATGTCACTGCCAAGGACTTTGGGGACAAGAATTTTTTTCTGGGTCTTTATCAGGCTGCATCTCTCTGGGTGCTGCTTCCCAGGATGATGTCTGGGAGTTCTGTTGTTCTCAGGACTCTAGGGTTCAAGATCCTGGGCTATCACCAATGAGGAAGTCATTATTCAGAGGATCTGAAGGATTGCAGTGGAGCAGGCCTTCAAATTCATGAGACCTAGACACCTCTCTTGCCTGTCTGCTCCACTCTCCCTAGAGTTGAGAGGCAACTAGGTAGTACAGTGTATTTGCTCAAGATCATACAGCATTCAAACCAAGGTCATCTAAGTTTGGTGATCTTTCACTAGGGCACCTCTCCTCCCATTTCTAGTACCAAGAAAACACTCTAGGTACACTCTCTAGGTATTTTTGCTTTTTGAGTTGTTTTTTTTTTTTGCAAGACAATGGGGTTAAGTGGTAATAAAGGTAATAGGTACTAAGGTGATAGTCTTTGTTCTTTGTTCAAACTCCACAGTTCCTTCTCTGGATACAGATGGTGTTCTCCAAATTGTCCTAAATTGTTGCACTGATGGAATGAGCATGTCCATCAAGGTTGATCATCACCTAGATTGGAGTCAGGAGGATGGGAGTTTGAATCCAGTCTCAGACACTTACTGTGTGACCTAGGGCAAGTCACTTAACCCTAATTGCCTCTCCAGTCATCCTGATCCATATCTGGCCACTGGATCCAGAGAGTTCTGGAGGAAAAAGTGAGGCTAGTGACTTAGCACAGCCCCCTCCTCACTCAAATCCAATTCATGTGCTTGTCATGGCATCATCTCCCTGATGTTATGTCTTCTTCAAGAATGAAGGACAAATGTCATCCCTAGAATTGAAATTTCTATACTCACTATATCTGTGCATGAAAGACTTCATTTGCCTGTCTCCTAACTTTGCTTTGCCTGCAGGGATGATGCCTCTGAGTTTAAGAGCTTATCTCTTCCAGATCTGAGAGGGACATTGATTAGCAGCACCATAGTTCAGAATAGACCAGGAAGCCAGTTTCCAAGGGAGTCAATAGAGATAAGGGTGGGGTGGGGAGGGGTCTGCAAAGGTCTGTTTTCAACTTTCTTTTTCTAAATGCACACATATTTAACCCAATAACATTTTGTATTTTGGGGATGCCAAGTCATATGCTCTCCAGTGAAGGAGTCTGAAGCTATGGTACAGTTGAGGCAACACCATATTGGAAGACAAAGGATTGAATGCTTCTTTTGCTACTTGTCCTTTGTCATCCAAAGCATATCTCCTGCCCATTCTGGACTGCAAGCTTTGTATTAAAGCATTTTCTTGGTACTAGAAATGGGAGGGGAGGTGCCCTAGTGAAAGATCACCAAACTTAGATGGCCTTGGTTTGAATGCTGTATGATCTTGAGCAAATAACTTGCAGTCTCTGGGAAAGTATTTGTAAAATAAGGAAGTTGAAATAAAGCCCTAGAGGATCTTTAAGGCTCCTTCCACTTCAAAATGTTATGATCTTGAGTGGGCAGGGTTCCTGTGAGGCCCCAGACTTCCAGGAGATCCCCAGGAACTCTGCCCAGGCCACACAGGTGTGTTGGCATCAAATGATCTGCAAAGTTTCACCACCAGTGTGACTGAAGCAGCTGGAGCTCTGGGGAGGCTCAGACCAGTCTCCTGGAAGTCAACAGAGTCTGCACAGCTGCCTTCTTTCTCCTTGGAGCAGCTCTGGCCTAGACAGGCTTTGCTTGTCTGCAAA
The DNA here is from genome assembly GCF_037893015.1 of Macrotis lagotis. Taxonomy (NCBI): domain Eukaryota; kingdom Metazoa; phylum Chordata; class Mammalia; order Peramelemorphia; family Peramelidae; genus Macrotis; species Macrotis lagotis. The sequence continues at coordinate 80,255,786 of NC_133666.1, forward strand.
AGGAAATACATCAGCCACACAAAAATGCCTTAGTATGTCAATGCTTTAGTGCCCAGACCACACTTTGGCCAGAGGCCATGGACTTCCTAGGACATTGTGGGCAACCCAGAGCCAATTATTCTTAATAGCAGTGAGAATAATAAGAATGCCAGTGCCACCACAATTCCTCCTTCCCTCCCTCCTTGCCTTCCCCTCACTCTTTTCCTTCCTTTCTTCCTCCATCCCTACCTTGCTCCTTCTTCCCTCTCTTCCTCCATTCCTTCCCTTTCCCCTCCCTTACTCCCTCCCTTCTTTCTTCCCTCCCTTCCTCCTTCCTTTTCTTCCTTCCTCCTTTCTTCTTTCCTCCCTCCCTTCCTTCCTCCCTCTTCCCTCTCTTCCTCCCTTCTTTTCTTTCATCCTCCCTCCCTCCTTCCTTCTTTCCTTCTTTCCTTCCCTCCCCGAAGTTAGCTGACTGGTCACCAGGTTGAAAGTCAAGATCTCAGTTCAAATTCAATCCTAGACACTTCCTAGCTGTATGAGCTGGGCAAGTCACCTAACCTCTATTTTTTTCAGTTTCATCATCCGTAAAATAAGGATAATAGTAGTAACTATCTTTCAGGATTGTGTGAGGATCAGATGAGATCATATCTGGAAAGTACTTATAGTTGCTTAATGAATACCAGTTTCCTTCCTTCCTTCCTTCCTTCCTTCCTTCCTTCCTTCCTTCCTTCCTTCCTTCCTTCCTTCCTTCCTTCCCTGCCTGCCTTTCAGTAGGTCTTTGGTCATTTGAACTGAATTCAGATAGGCTAGGAAACTAACATACATAGCTCAATAGTTCCTATGGATAGTGCATAAAGAGCTGGGGGTCCTCAAATGAAGGGACAAGTTGGCAGCATGGAGTAGGTCTAAATGGACTCACAATCTGGGTTCAAATTCCAATTCTCATATTTACTGTCTGTATGGTCAATCAATCATCAAGCATGAATTAAATACTTCTCATTTGTCGGGGGCTGATGTTTCCAACACAAAATTGAAATAGTGATCCCTAGTGTGTCATTTGAACTTTTCTGGCTCTTAGTTTCTTCATTTGTAAAATGAGAGAACTGAATTCCTGAATTAGATGATCTCCCTTTGGGTCCTCTGCAGACTCATCCTAGGATGCTTCAAACATGTGGAAGGGTTTTGTTCTCTATGAGAATACCCTGAAGCAATAAACACTCCTAGGGTCTGCTCTGGAGATGGCTTAATGGAAAGATGCAGGTACCTGCTCTATGTCATCAGGAATAAGTTTCCCTCAAATGTGATTAAGGGGAGGGACATTCAATGAGCCAATGCTCTGAAATCACAAATCATTCTGAAGAAATGAGGCAGGTAATACTCGCATGATGCTTGATTTTGGTTACCGGCAGGAAACATAGAAACAGAAAGGTAGGGAGTAAGCATTTTTTAGTGTTTCTCTGGCATCATCCTGGGACAAGGAGACAGATTTTAGATAACTGATCTTGCTAATTTCGATTCATAGAATTGAAAACTGAAAGGACCCTTAGCAATCACTGAACATTCCTTTCTGATTGCTTTTTTTTATTAACCTAGAAAGAAATTGAGGGCAAGAGAGGTTAAGAGGTTTTCTCACAATTCACACAGGGAATAAATGGCAGAGGCAGGATTCAAACCTGGGTTCTTTGTCATGGATTTCAAAAAGCTCCCAGTTTGATCTTTGAAGTTCTCCAGGTTTCATTCTCATCTATGTGAGGGGATTAGTCTGCGTGAACTTTGAGGCTCTAAATTATAATTCTATGACTTTTATTTTATAACTATTCCACACTGAAAAGGTAGAAATAGACCTAGAATGGAGATGGGGCTATTGATTGGGCTAGAATAGCTTGGTGGAAAGATGGAAATAGTATTTAAGATCATTCAACTTCCCATATTCAAACTCCTTGTTTGCTAATCAATTTTCTTCTTATAATGTGGTTTCCTGAGTGAATTCACCTACTAGAAAGATGGTATCCTTTGTACATAACAAGAGTTGATGTTTATATGGTGTATTAAATAATTCTTCACATGCATTATTTTATTGGAGTCCTGTAAAGTTAGTATGACAGGTATCATTACCAATTTTCTAGATGAGGAAATGGAGCCTGGGGTCAGACAATTAGCAAGTATCAGAGGCAGGATCTAAGTCTAGGTCTTCCTGACTCCCAGTAAAGTACCTTTCCATGGGAGAGCCTACTGTTATGCCCAGCCCTTGTTCTTGGACCAGATACTACCAACACTATCCCACATTCTGATTTATCAACCCAGTTTCTGGTGAGTTTGGGCAAGTGGGAAAGGGGTAGGGTAGAAAAAAAATAATATGTTTTTATTAAGTGCCTACTAAGTGGAAGACACTGTACTAAGCATTTAAGAAATTAATAATGTTCTATTTCCAGTTATATGTAAAAACAATTTTCAATATTCATTTTTGGAAATGATTTTGAGTTTCAAATTTCTTTCCCTCTCTCCTATTCCTTCCCCCTCCCCAAGAAGCAAGCAATCTGATATAGAATATACATGTGCAATCCTGTTAAACATATTTGTACATTAGTCAAATTGTGAAAGAAGAAAAAGAAAAAGAAAAAAATGAAAAACCAAAGAAAGTGAAAATAGTATGATTTAGTCTATATTCAGTTAGAATCACTTCTTTCTCTGGAGGCAGATAGTATGCTTCATCATTAGTCCTTTGGCATTGTCTTGGATCATTGTATTGCTGAGAAGAGGTAAGTCTATCATTGTTGATCAATGAACAATATTGTTATTGCTGTGGACAACTCACTTCAATCAGCATCAGTTCAGTTAAGTCTTTCCAGAGTTTTATGAAATCCATTCCCCTGTTCATTATTTCTTATATGTGCTAAGCATTTTACAAGTATTATCTCATTTGATCTTCACAACAACCCTAAGAAGTCCCTATTATATCCTGTTATGATTCCCATTTTGCAGTTGAGGAAACCGAGGCCAACTAAAATTAAGTGGTTCATCAAGGGTTACATAGCTAGAAAGTATTTGAGGCTGTATTTGAACTCAGATCTTCCTAACTTCAGGCCCAGAACTAGTATGAACTCATCAAAATGTGATTTATCAGTCTGTCAAGATGAGAACTATTGCCTTGACCAGAGTAAGGCTACCAAGATTCAGATCACTCTCCTTCCAATTCCACACCCATTAGTAAGACTCACTCTTTTAAAATTGTCTCCTGAGATGTTATTGAGCCTCCTCCCACAGAACTATATTTCACTAGTATTGTTTTGAGAATCCCATGGACTTAACAGGATCTTTAATTTTAGCAGTAGTTTTCCTTGGCTAATTGCAGTTGATAGCTGACAGTCACATAGACAGTGTGAGAGCCAGTATTTAAATCCATGTCTCCTTACAATACAGTGGATAGAGTCCTGGGCCACAGTCAGGAAAACCTGAGTTCAAATCCAGCCTCAGACACTTCCTAGTTCTGTGACCCTGTGCAAATCACTTCATCCTGTTTGCCTCAGTTTCCTCATCTGTTAAATGAACTGGAGAAGGAAATGGCAAACTATTCCAGTATCTCTACCAAGCAAATCCCATATGGAGTTATGTAGACAGGTAGACTACTAATGAACTGATTCCTTACTTCAGAATGTGCTGGAATCAGTTGAGACCAGTTGATGAGAGCTTTTTAAAATTTTCACCATAAGCATTTTTACACCTCAAAAATCAGAAAATGCTACAAATCATGGCTTGGTATATTGCTTCCTTGATTGCCTCTAGACTTACAGAAGTATTGATAATGAAAATTAAACTTAAAATTCTTTCCTGACATTTTTTGAGAACTGATTGTTTAATATCTAACTGCAAAGCTATTCTCATTCTGTCAAATTTCATCATAGTAAAATCCTCCTATTAGACTAGAAGCTTCATGAGGGCAGAGTCTATCTCCTATTATTTAAATTTACATTTTGCATCCCCCATTACATGCAGTGCTATGCCCACTTTCCCCACCAATAGCAATTTCTGTTCTTACTATTCTCACCTTGTGTCGTCAAGTACCCAGTAGGGCTTTCACACTGTGGGTCTCTTACATTTTATGAACTTATAAGACACTATGTTTTATTACTATCCAGTTTGCAAAGTGCTTTCCTTCCAACACTCCTGTGAGAGAATTGGTTCAAACAGCATCAAACCCATTTCATGGATGAGAAAAGTAAGGCTCAGAGATTAAGGGGAATAAGATGCTCTATTCACTGCACCACCTAGCCGCCCCCTATCTCATTGATTCTCACAACAACTCTATGAGGTAGAGGGTGGTATATTTAAATCCAAATTTTCCAGTACCACCAGTTTCCTTGAGTCATCCATGTCATAGATTATTGAGGAGCTGAGTTTTGTGGTTTTCATCTCTAATAATTTCAAGGGACTGATTTACAATAAAAATCAGACATTTGGAAAGTTTTGTTTAAATTTCTTTACATTGAAAAGCTATATGACCTGGAAAGATGGCAGCATGGCACCCAAGGGAAAGAATACTGGGTTTAGAATTGGAGGCTGTTGTTCTTCAGTCATTCAGTTATATCTGACTCTTTATGAGCATCTATGAGGTTTTATTAGCAAAGATACTAGAGCTGTTTGCCATTTTCTTCTTTAGTGTATCCCAATTGATGAGGAAACTGAGGTAAATAGGGATTAAGAAACTTGCCCAGGGTCATACAATGAGTGTCTGGGTTCAGATTTGAAATTGTCTTCCTGATTTCAGGCCTGGTGCTCTATTCTCTGCAGGACCACCTAGCTGCCCCTTGGTGTGGGAGAACCTGGATTCAAATTCTAGTTCTGTCACTCTCTATTCAATTTTTTTTTTTAGGTTTTTGCAAGGCATTGGGGTTAAGTGGCTTGCCCAAGGCCACATGGCTAGGTAATTATTAAGTGTCTGAGACCAGATTTGAACCCAGGTACTCTCCTGACTGCAGGGCCGGTGCTTTATCCACTGAGTCACCTAGCCGCCCCCTCTATTCAATCTTGAACAAGTCATATCATCTCTGTGGGCTTCAGTTTTCCTATCTGTAAATTGAAGGGTTTGACCTAGATGACCTCTGAGCCCATGATTCTATGATCTTCAGTAAGTTCTTTCCCCTTTCTTGGACTCACTTTTCTCTCCTTTAAAAGGCAAAATGGGACAAGAATTAGATTTGGAGTCAGATTATTTTAAGTTTGGCAAGTCACCTCCATTTTCTGGGTCTCAACTTTCTTACCTTCAATGATTTAACAATCCCTGAGGTCTTATCGGCTATGACCTTCTAAGAATGTCTCTTATTGTCTCATGGGTATTATATAGGTACCATAGGACTCTGTGGTAGTAAGCTGGGTACTTGGGGAGAGATCAGCCAGCTCCATAGGTCTTAGAGGGGCAGTGGGTTCCAGAACCAGGCCCCTCTCTTTAATTCTGCCCCCCCCCCACTTTAGGAGGCACATAGCCAAGTCAGAGTGTAGAAGGCAAGAAGCACAGTGAGGATATTTTAAGCTAAGACCAGTAGAAGGAATGGATGACAATTCCAGGGTGGGATTCTGATAATTCTTTTCAAATCTTCAAAGGACTATATTTGAATGAAGGAATAGTCTTGGTCCCAGGGGACAAAACTTGGAAGTTATTGGATATTACAGAGGCAGATTTCAGCATGATATAAGGAAAATGGGGAAAAGAAGAACGTACCGCTGGCATTGGGAGAAGAAATTTTCTTCCCCATCCCAATGAAAACAGAGGTCCTGTTCAAATATAGAAAGGAACACAAGGTGAAGGCAAAGTATTTCAGTGTCTTCTGTGGAAAGATATTATGTGGGCACATTGTGAACTGGGGACAGCTAGTCTCATACACTTCTCTTGGGCTCAGGTTCATCTAGCTTTGGTCTCAGAGAGTCAAGTACTTTGTTGTTAATCCCAGCACTTTTTCTTCATGCTGACCAGTTTAACAGGTAGGTTTGTGAGCAATTAGATAGGGGCTGCCCCTTCTCAAGGGAGAAAAATGGCAGTGTCTTTAGATAAGTCCTGACTGCATTCAAGGGGCTATTTTCCTAGTCTGTTCTCTTTGCTCCTGCAGAGTCTCCAGGAGTTAACTAAGCAACCAGAGAGACCTTTCTTTTTTTGTTTGTTTTTTGTTGTTTTTTTATGCAAGGCAAATGGAGTTAAGTGGCTTGCCCAAGGCCATACAGCTAGGCAATCATTAAGTGTCTGAGTTCAGATTTGAACCCAGGCACTCCTGACTCCAGGGCCAGTGCTTTATCCATTGTTCCACCTAGCTGCCCCCAGAGAGATCATTCTTGACATCCTTCAAGTCATCTCTGTCGAACACTGCAGGAAGGAGGAAGCCTGTGTCTTCTATTTTCTATCGAAAGTCCTGCCTGAATTACATAGCTAGACTTACCTACTCCTGACCCTTTGGAATATCATGCAGATTACTCCTTAGACATTACTTCTGAACTGTAAATTAACTTTTAGCTCACCTGGAGAACATATCCCATCTTATCCAACAGGAGAAAAATGCCTCTCCCTGAAGGACTCCTATTTCCCCTGTGGTGGTTTGTGCTCTATTATCTTCCATAGGGATTGTTTGGATACCAGGATGTTTTACTTTGTTGGGGAAAAATGAGGTAATAGTTGCCTAATACTAGATGCTCCCATAGTTCAGAAAAGCAAGTTACCTTTGGAATCAAATAAGCTGTTTTAACATAATGTAGATGAATGGAAACAGATGTACAGATTTGACTATGTACACAGACCTCTTCAGCTTCTAAATATATCTGGTTGTAGCATCTAGGTAATCTTTGCTCTCTGTTCTCAAGCAATTTAGGGGCCAGGAAGTATGCAGAAGCATCCTTTAGATGCTGGGATGGCAGGGATTTTCTGAATCACTGGATCAAGTCCAATCCCTTAATTTTACAGAGGAGGAAACAGAGGCCCAGAGGGGCAAGGGACTTGCCCAAGGTTACAGGAACTATGAAAGGCAAGAGCCAGGCTCTGGACCAAGGCCCCTGGAGCTGATGCTCTTACCATGACATCAGGCTGCTCCTCTACTCAGTTTTAAGGAATCAGTTGTTGGCCTACTTGTCAGAATTGTCTGACCTCGGCAGTATCTGTATCCAGAACTTTGGATATATGACAATTTCTCTTCATCTTCTCTGCTCTGTACTCCCCCCAAGTCTTTGGAAAATACCCTTGGATCTTCATTCTTCCTAGTTACCCCATGTTGTGATGCCAACCCTCCCTGACACCCCTGTTCTCTTGGCCTGGGAGAATTTTTAGGGTCTTCCTCACAAAGTTAGAGGAGTCATGGTGCAGGATCTGGCTCCAGACCCAAGCAAGGTATCTGGAGCAGAGACAGAATGAGTAAATGTGAGGGTGACAAGACCAGAGCTGCCAAATCTATCTTCTCTTTCCAATTTGTACTCCCAGTCTTGGCTGCACACCATTCTCCCGCACAGCCATACAGCCTATGTCCCCAAGATACCCCATTCTCACCTAGGAGCTGCTCCAGTTATTCCGGGCAATTGATCAAACAATGAATTGATCAACAAGATTTTATTTGTTGACTCTTTGCCAGGTCCTTTGCTAGGCCCTTAGAGATACAAGGACAGAGAAAGAAACAATCTCTGCCCTCAAGAAGTCCATATTCTAATGGGAGAGATGACAAGGACATATTTAAATAAATAGATGTATAATGGTGAGGAAAATAAATAAAAATGAATACCAAGTAGGTGAATGCCAGGTAGTTGGGAAGGGAATGCATTAGCATGGACATTCTGGGAATTTATGAGTTCCAACCAATGTCTCTGGTACTACTAGAAAAGAATATTAGTTTAAAATTGGGCAGTGTGGTGTAGAGGAAAGAATACTGGCTTTAGAGTCAGTCTGCATTTGAATTCCACTTTTGCCCCATCCTAAGCAGTGTGACCTTCAGGAGTTTCAAGTAGATGATTTCTAATGACTCTGTATCCTTGACAACCCATGCATTTTGAATTCTATTCCAGCTCTAATTCTATAGATAGGTGATAAATGGATAGATGAAAGATATAGATAGGTAGATGGATAGATGATGACAGGTAATAGATATAGATGAATGGATAGGTGGCTATGGATGGATGATAGCTATATAGACATATAGATGGATGATGCTGATAGATATAGATGGACACATACATACATACATAGATTAGATGATCTCAAAGAGCTATCTTATCTCTGAATCCTCTGGCATTTATACATTACCTGATATTTTCAAGGCATTTTCCTCACAACAATCCTGTGTGAAAGGTGGTTTGCATAGATTCTTTTACCCGTGAGGTAACTGAAGGTGAGAGAAGGATGTGAATGTCACAGACCCAGATCCTTTGATTTGCTTCTAGGCTTCCCAACTTCCATCAGACTCCCTATACCCAGGTCTTTGGTCCCAAGCAAATCCTGGAGGGGAAAATGTCAAGCCACAGGCAGAAACAGGCCCTGTGAATGGTATGGAGCCATCAACCAGAGAGTTACATGCGGTTGAGGCAAATATTAGATTGAAATCAGGCCACCTGGGTTTAAGACCTGTTTAACAACCTACTAGTTGTGTGACCATGGATAAGTCTCTTTACTTAAGCTTTTTTACCTAAATTTCTTCTCTAAGGTCTTAGGATTCTATGATCCAGTAACCTTGTCAGGGGCTGTAACTAACTCCTGATGAGAATAAAGGACAAATCCCCTGAAGTGGTCCCATGTTTGACTTTGTGCTATTTGAAGTTATAATTAAATGAAACGTGGAAATTGGTTCCAGTCCAATAAAAACAGGCAGTGGAAATTGGAATATTGGGGCCACATCAGTGGATTCATTATTTACACTAACTTAAGCCTAGCCAAATGTAGTTTCTGTTATTCTATTCCCAGTGCCTCAGCAGTGGCTTGTTGGAAGTCAAGGACATTGGTTCAAATCCCACCAATGTTAGTACTAGTAGGACTTTGAGATGTCACTGAAATTATCTGACTCTGTTTCCTCATCTGTAAACCTAGAGGGCTGATCTAGAATCTCAATATTCTCTGAGGTCCCTTCTAACTCTAATATCAAGTCATGCTCATGGCTCAGACCCCAACTGTTACTTACTCTCCTGTGGGACTTTGGATATGTTACAGCCCGAGCTTATTTCTTCCTCTATCAAAGGAAAGCATTGGTCTGGATGATCTTGAACCCCATGGGGTAACAGTCAGGTCCCATCATTTGGGGCTGAGTTCTGTCTGTAAGTTATTACTTGTGAGGCTATACATTCGAATTCTCTACCTTCAATTGCAAAATCGGAGTTTTGGTCCAGGTGGGTTCTTAGGTCTCTTCTGTCTCTAGATTTGGGAGTCTTAGATTTGGTTTTTAAGTTGTAGTCTTGGGTAAGTTTGCTCCTTTTTTCGAACTTTTGCTTCACTCTCTGGGGATGGTGTTGGATTAAGTGCCCTCCAAAGTGTCCCTCCCAAGCTCTAGAACTATTATCTTACAAACTAAATTGAATCCTAAGTCCATTCTCTTCTCTGGGTCTCAGTTTCCCTAACTGTGAATTGGGAGTGGTGGGGGTGGTATTGGATGAGATGCATCTGAAATTGAATCCTAAATCCCTTTCCGTCCTTGAGCCTCAATTCCCCTGCCTGTCCATTGCGGAGGGGAGGGTGCGGGCGTGGGACCCTTCTTCCAGCCCTGTAGGTCAGCATTGTGAACTCCCTCCCTCGAGACACACTGGAAAGGTCGGGGTGGGGGAAGGGCAGCGACCTGGCCGGAGCGCTAAACTGGCATTCTGCAGCCCCTCCGGGGCCGCGCAGGCGTAGAGCAGAACAGCTCCTCGGCGCCCCCCTCCCCGACCCCCCAAGTGCTGCCCCCGCCCCCGGCGGAGCGCGCAGGCGCGCTGTCGCCGGCCCGCTGGCCGGGCCCCAAGGCCGCGTCCCTTCAGTCCGAACTCCGGGTCCCGGCGCGCGGACGCGCCGCGTTCGCTCCTCTGGCTCCCGCGCCCGCTTGCCGTTCTCTCCCACTTTCGCTTTCGGGCCGTTTTTTTCATTTTCTCTGTCTTTTGAACGGCGGCGGCAACGGCGGCGGCGCGAGCCGCGGGTCACGTGATGAGCATATTGCTCCCCAACATGGCGGAGTTCGATACCATCTCTGAACTGGAGGAGGAGGACGACGACGACGCGGCGGCTGCGTCGTCGGGGCTCGAGGACGACTTCGACGACGACTTCGACGATGACGGCGACGACGGCGGCGACGAGGGCAATGAAGAGGGCAGCGACATGGAAGTGCCGCAGCCGCTGCCGCCGCCGGACGGGGTGGTGAGCGAGGAGCACCTGCAACGGCTGGCGCCGGACCCAGTGACGGTGCGCGGCACTGGCCACATCACGGTGTAAGCGGGGGCGGTGGGGTGGCGAGATCGGGTCAGCACCTTGGGGTGCTGACAGGGCGGCCACTGCAGCCCCTGAATCAGAACCGGGGAGGGGGGATCTGAGGGACCTGATGGTTTGGCCCGAGGGGGGGTCTAGAGAGAGGGGCTCCTTCCTTTGAAAGAGAGTGTGACTGGAGCCCCCCTCAAATGAGGGGGAGCTGACCGCATGAGGAAGGGAACTGCGGTCCCTGAAACAGGACCAAGGGAAGGACGACGCTAAGAAGCTTGGGGTGGGGGGAGTACCCGCAGAGCAGCTTAAGTAGACTAAGGGGGTGCAAGAGAAGGGACTACTTCCCCAGAAAGACAGTCAAGTTGCTGCTTGGGGGAGGAGCGAAGCTGGGAGGAGAGCCAGTCTCAGGATGGACTGACAGAATGGGGGGGCACTGCAGTCTCTGAAAGAGGACCAAGGGGAGGCTGAGCTCACAGTACTGAGGGTTTGATTGAGTAGACCTAAGAGTCTAAAAGAAGGGGCTACTTCTTCCAAAAGAGAATCAAATTGGGGAAGAGTGAAGCTGAGAGGACAAGGGGGGGGATTTGAGAGGAGTGAGGAAGGTCAAGGTGAAGGGACAGAATAGACTGAGACCATTCAAGTTAGAGGGGCCTTAAAAAGAGGTTCAAGGAAATCTTAAAAAGGACCTTCTTCCATTGAAAGGGAGCCAAGTTGGGGGGGGTGGAGCTCATAGAACTGATGATTTGAAAAAGGGACTGAATGGGGGTGGGGATACTGAGAACTGGGGAATCAAGGTATAGGCGTTACAGAAGATTGGAGAATCAAAAAATGAAGGCTTGCATCCTTTGAAAGAAAGCCATGTTTGGGGGGCAGAACTGAAAGAACAGATGGGAAAAAATTTAGGGTGCAGAAAATACCTAGGGGGGGTCAAGTTGAGGGCATTAAGAGGACTTGGGGAGGTCTAAAAACAGGACTGATTCTTCTGAAAGAGATCCAAGTTGGGGATAAGAGTTGACAAAACTGAAGAAGAGGGACTCTGAAACAAGGGACTACTTTCTTTGAAAGGAAGTCGGGGGCAGCTAGGTGGTGAAGTACATAGAGAACTGGTCCTGGAATCAGGAGTACCTGAGTTCAAATCCAGCCTCAGACACTTAATAATTACCTAGCTTTGTGGCCTTGGGCAAGCCACTTAACCCCCTTGCCTTGCAAACCCCCCCCCAAAAAAAGGGGGAGTCAGGGTGAGTGGGGGACTGAGGGAATTCATGGGACTCAAGTTCAGGTGGACTAAGGACTGAGGTGGACTAAAGAAAAAGGAACTGCTTCCTTTGAAAGAGAGCCCAAGTTGGGGGGAGGTAGAGTTGAGAAATCAGGGAGCCGCAGTGACAACGTTGAAGGAATTGAGGGGATTTGAGCTTCGGGTGCTAATGGCTGAGGAAGTCTAAAAAAGGGGCTACTTCCTCTGAAAGAGAGTTAAATTGGGAATGAGTGCTAAGAGATCTGAACTGACAAAAGGAATCTGAATCAAAGGACTGCTTTCTCTGAAAGGGAGCCAAGTTGGGGAGTACAGCTAAAAGAAATCAAGGAAACCAAGTTGGGGAGGGCTGACAGAATTGATGGCACTCAAATGGGGATGTGGGTGGGCTAAGAATCGGGGAGGGCACAAAAGTAAAAGGAACTGCTTCCTATGAAAGGGAACCAAGCTGGGGAGTTAAGAACAAAAAATCCGGGAGCCAAGTTGACAGGGTTGAAGGAATTGAGGGGACTCAAATTTGGGGGATTCAGGACTGAGGAAATCTAAAAAGGGGGGCTACTTCCTCTGAAAAGAGAATTAAATTGGGAAAAGAGCTGAGAACTGAAGTGTGTGTGTATGGGGGGGGGGATCTGAAACAAGGGACTGCTTTCTCTGAAAGCCAAGTTGGGCTAAAAGAAATCAAGGGAGCCAAGGTGGGAGGTGGGTTGCTGAGGGAATTGATTAGATTCAAATTGGGGCAGGAGGTGAGTAAGTACAGAGACAATTTTAAAAAGTAGCTGCTTTCTCTGAAAGGAAGCCAAATTGGGGGAGGGTAAAGCTGAGAAATCAGGGGAGCTAGGGTGGGAAAAGGATGAGAGATTTAAGTTGGAGGTTAGGACTGAGTGGGACTAAAAAAAGAGCTACTTCCTCTGAAAGAAAGTCAAGTTGGGAGATAGAGCTGAAAAATTGGGGTGTCATGGTGGGGAAAGGATGAGGGGATTGAGGAGACTCAAGTTGGGGAGGGCTAAGGATTGAGAGAGTAATTAAGGAGTAAGAAAAGGGGGTATTTTATCAGAAGGAGAGCCAGATTGCAGAAGAGAAGCTCATAATTGAGGGAGCCAAATTAAAAAGGCCTGGGGATGCTAAAAAGGGGGCTGCTTCCTCTGAAAGGCAGCCAAGTTAAGGGATGGAACTCAAAGAAAGGTGAGGGGATAAGTTAAGGAATGAGAAACTTGGGGAGCCAGTATTGTTTGGAGCCTGAGGAAATGGGAATCAAATTGAAATTGGATCTTAGGACTAAGGAGTTCTACAAAAGATCCACTTCCTTTGAAAGAAAAGAAAATTTGGGGATGAGAACCAAATTTGGGGGTGTTGAGAGAATTGTGGAGAGTTAAGTTAGTAGTTAAGAGAAATAGGGGGGGTTCTCAAAAGACATGACTTGCTCTGAAAAGGGAGCTGAACCAAGGAGGGGAAATCTGAAACAAGGGACTGTTTCCCCTGAAAAGAAGTCAGTGGTGGGGTGGTGGGACTGAGGGAATAGAAAACTGAGGGGACTCAAGTGTAGGGGAGCCTGAAGGAGTCTAAAAACGGGGGCTGTTTCCTCTGAAAGGGAGCCAAGCTCCAAGGGTGGAGCTCAGAGAACAGCAGGGAGGAGAGGGCAGAGGGGGCTGCTTCCTTTGGAGAACTAGGCCTGAGACAATTGAGAGGAGCCAAGAAGGTGAGGGGCACTGAGAGCACTGAAGGGAGCCAAGTTTGGAGGGGGCTCAAAGAACAACAGTCCCTGAAAGAGGACCAAGTTAGGGATGCAGGGGGAGGTGGGAATAAGAGACTGCAATTCTGCAAAGGAACTAGGTTGGCAAGTGGACCTGACAGAACCAAGGGCAGCCCCCTTGAGGGCAGTGGCCATATGGAGGAGACCTGGGGGGACTTCAAAGGGATGTGACCAAGCTGAAAGAATTCAGGGGAGCTATTGAGGGAGGTGGAGCTGAGAGAACTTAGGGGAGGGGGCTGTGTTAGAGTAGCCAAGCAGACTGGGGAGGATAAACAGCTGAAAGAGAAATGGGGTCAGAGAGAGTGTAGATGAGGTAAAAGGCTAATTGAACCCAATAGCTGGGACTGGTAGAGTCAGTACTTTACCTATTGAACCCACCACACTTCCCCTTCAGGGTTGTTCCTAACTTCATGGGAGGGAGGAAATCTCTCAACAGCAGCATGGGACTGGGAGACCTTCCCTGTTGGAATTGCTGATGTCAGTTGAAATCATGGGAACCCCTCTAAACCCCAATATGAGAGAGTTTTATGGGTAATTCCTGTATCTGAAGAAAATGACCCTCTCTCTGCCTGGGTTTTTTTTAAGCATGCCACTCCTTTACATTAGTAGTCAGGTGCATATATTTAAGAGGGAACTAAGGCCCAAGGGTACATATCAGGATAGGTAAATGAAGAAATGACCACTCTGGGAGCAAGGGTCACTTATATTGAAATTTAGAAGAGGTAGTTTTTCCTTCTGTAAAACTCCAAGTCATCCCTGTAAAATTAAACTGTCAGCCAAGTTTTAAAAAAGATTCTCACAGCACAGTAACTACAAAGAACTTTTTCAAATGGTCACAAGAGCTTTTGAAGACTACTTCTTCATTGTTATGTGTCTGGACTGTAAATCCTTGGGACTTTACATATTGGAGCATGTTTTCTTCATGCTTTCACTATCTTTTACCACATTTTCAGGGACAGATTTTTTTTATGTCTAGTTAATCATGTCTCTATTTTCTGATACCCTCAGAGCTATTGACTCTTCAATGAGCTCAAATACATTAGCAGCTTTTTATGGTTCAGATCTTATTATTGGACTTGTCCTGTACTTTATTCTCTTTCAATGGAAGGTATAAGAACAAAGCTTGTGAAATTGGGTGGGGATAGGAGAGAGAGAGCATATTGTTTTATTTTTGGAACAGCTTTTTGATGAAGTGACTTGAATTCCATATTTTTGGGTCCAGGAAGGTTGTATAGCAGTGAGCCACAGGAAACCAGCAAACGGAGTGAGCTTACTGTGCCATTTTATTTTCATTGTTTTTTACCACCAGTGACAGAACTTATTCCAAAAATTAATTATGATTCTATCTCCTTTTGAATCTACAAATTACCTTCTGGTAGACTAATGCATGGGGCTGAGAGAATCAGAGGATCTTTAATTTGGAGCTCTAAAGGCATTAGAGGTCATCTAGTTCAGTCATTTTAGAAATGAGGAAACTGAGGCCCAGGGGAACATGAAGTGACTTGCCCCAACTCCGGACATTGCCAGCCAGCTCCCCTGCCTGCAAAACCAAAGTGCTTACCAGCACTTCTGCTTTTGGTAAGTATAGACAGTGGAGAAGGAGCAAGGAGGGAGAATTTGTTTTGTGGACTTTGTCTTAGTTCCACATGTGGATAAACAGTCAACCTTTCTATTTTCTCTGTCTCTAAAAGGGAATAGAAACCATTTTTTTTTGGCTTGGAATCTTCTTCAATGACAGGTGAAGTGTTCCTCCTGGCTCTCCAATCCTGGGATGCCAAAGGGGATAGGGGAGGTGAGGAGATGTGTTACAGGACAAAAGCCAAGGTTTGAAACCCAGGAGCCCGATTAGGTTGCTGGGCAGTTTGGAAAGTTATTCAGTGCCCTTGTATACCAGGTCTCAGCTGTGCCGGATCTTGGACTGAAAATTTTGATCAGCACATTAAATTATTAGGATCAAGTTTCACTAGTTGTGAGGAATGGGATAACCTTACCATGAGCCTTCCTCACACCAGTAGTCTTAGGAAATATTTAATCTAGTGTTGATTTCTTAAAAATAAACTTTGTGTGTGTGTGTGTGTGTGTGTGTGTGTGTGTCTGTGTCTGTGTCTGTGTCTGTGTCTGTGTTTGTTTGTGCGTGCCATCCAAACAGAAAATTGCTTTTTTTATTCTCAAGATTTGTGTCTTTTCCATTGTCTGTACTTTTTTTTGTGCTGAAAAGGACTTTGTTTCTTTTCACAGTTTTAAGTTTGAATTAAAATCCCCAAGTATGGTAGGACCTTTTTAGAATGCTGTGTTGACACAGTAAGAAAAGTTATCTTTTTGAAAATTTGATGACAAGTAAAGCGCTCAAAAGAATAAGGGATGTTAACTCAGCCCCTAAGCATGATCTCTCCTTTCTCTATCTCCCAGACTTTGAATAGTACTTTGTTTGCACCTCTCTTATGCTCTTATCATGTTCTGTTTTGTGTTATATTTGGGGATGGCATATTGCCCTACTGTGTTCTATGCTGTAAGGATGATAGCCTTTATCATTTCTCCTCTAGCACTAGCATAAGGCTGTGCATATAGGAAGTAGAGAATACAGAATTATAGACTTGAATTAAAAACTTAGAAACTACCAGCCACCTCTGTGACCTTGGGTAAGTTACTTCAGTTCCCTGAGTCTCACCTCCCCAGCCCATCTGTAAAATGAGGGAGTTGGATTGGGTCACTGTGAGACCCAAAGAACTGGGGTCCAATCCTGGCTGTGAACTCCCTGTGGCTTCCCTTCCCTGACACTTGGTCGGCCTGCATGATACTCCAAAGCCTGTTGCTTCCTTTTTGGTTTTCCTTTTTTTAGATAGATGTGAAAAACAATCCAAATGGTGAGTAAGAATCATAACAGATACATTTAGCAGCACAATTGTCTTTGAATTAAGAAACCAGTGACCAAATGAGATTGTCTCTCCATTTTGATACTCAGATTCCTGAGTGAGATGTTTTCAGAGTGGAGGAACAGAAAGGCTGCCAAAGATGAGAGGCTTTGGGTCTTACTGGCAGTAGAAAAATTTGTTTTTGTGCTATTTCCATATTGTAGTTGCACCAGAAACATTTTGTTTCCTTTATGCTTGCTGTAATTTCTGATACCATAAGTCTTAATTTGTATTCTGATAATTGGGATCATTCACATAAAGATTGTGATTATTGCTAATAACTTTTTATAACACTTTGAGGTTTAAAAAAGTCTCATCAAAGATGTGAGCTGTGTGGTATAAAGAGAACCCCACAGATGTCCCAGATGTCCCCTGCCCCCCTGAAGCTACCCCAGTAATAGAGAGCCTTTACCTCTCTGGTCTTGGTTACGTCATGTAACTTTTGGAGACTTGAATTCCCTCCTCTGCCATTTGAGAAGGTTGTGTTCAGTGCCCTCTGGGGTCCCTGCCAGCTTGAGATGGGGGCTTGATCCCTGATCCCTGATGAGAGGGAGCTCACTCCCTCCTAAGCTTCCCTTTAAAGCAAACCTCCACTCTTTTTGTACTCTCTCTGCCTAACCTTGTTCCTGGATCTGACTAACCTTCTTCCATGTGCCAACCCTTCAGATGCTTGGAAGTAGGTCTCATGGTCTCCCTATATATCTTCTCTCCCACCTCAAAATCCCCAGTTTTTCATGCAACCTGTTTTTGAAACCTTTTACCACCATAGTTGCCCTTCCTCAGACACGTCACCTTATCATTGTCACTTCTGTTTGGCATACAGTACTGAATGCCATCTTCCAGGTATGGTTTGGTCAGTGGGGTAATCCCATATCCCTGGACCAACCTCGAAGATTGCTTTCTCTGTCTTGGCTGCCATGTCACATTGTGGACTTACTGGAACTTGTGGACCTCTGAAGACCCCAAATTGTTTTCAGATGAACTTGGACAGAAAGGCTCTTTCTCTTAATTTTCCTTCTCCCTAGTAGCAAATGTGTATGGTAAAATACTTTCATTTTACATTAAAATACTTAGGTAATATTACTTGGACCATCTAACTGAGGTACCAAGGGTCAGAGATGAGAAGTGACTTGCCCAGGACCACACAGCGAAGAGCTTGGCTGGTCCAGGACCCGTCCCATTGCCCCTAGGCTCAGAATGCAGCACTGAACTCAATTTTGTCTATATAGTTTTTATAAAGAAAGAATTTCCTAAGCAAATTAATGTAGTGTTAAAATATTTCTGGGAAATGTTAATATTCTTAAGAAGAAACTTTTACTAATTTTGATTGACTTTGCCTCCCAAATGCTTCAGCTTTTATTGTAATTACAATACATTCAGATAGAAAGAAAAAGAAATTCAAAGTCTGAAGGAATTCTTATAGTCCCATTTATCAGCATTAAGAGCAAATATTTATTATCATCTGTGTGTCAGTCCATATTATCCTCACAACAGGGTGCTGGTGACTAAAGGTAGCCTTATTCTGCTTCTTCCAAGCATTCAGTGAAGCCTCTGAGCAAATTCAACTCAGGTTTTTGTTGCACACTTGTGATGTGGCAAGGGCTGTGCTCTGGTATAAAGCCAAACTTAGAAATGCTCAAATCTTTCTTCACCTGCCTAACTTCATGAAATCTGCCTTCCCCAAATCGGGTCATTTACTAACATTTATTGAGTGTTGCACCATATCACCTCCTACTCAGCATATCCCAGGCCCAATATTTCATCTTTCCTTCCCAGTGCTGGTTCCCTTTTTGAATGAGCCTCTCCTAGATTCCAGGCCACAGACCTTGGAGTCATGGTCTTACCTTTCCATCAGTTCCTATTCAAATTTATCTCCCAAGACCACAGTCCATTAGAACTGACTCTGGTCTAATATCTCACCTGCTGTTAGAAGGTCTCTTGGGTTAGACCCTTTCTCTCTATATTCATTTCCAGCACAATCCAGCTCTCTGGTACCTCCTGTGGCTCCCCCAATGCCCTCATTAACCTTTCTGCCTCCAATTTCTTTCCTCATTAATCTGTTCTTAGTAGGACTGGCAGAATTTTAAAAAATAACCACTTTCTCATGTTTAAGAACCTGTTATAAGTCCCTGTTAACCTGGGGCAGGGGGAGCAGATTTGAGCACCCTACTCAGCTTTCAAGGTCGTCCATAATATTGGCTCCACCTTGCCATATACCCTTATTTCTAGCTACTCCTCAACACTTACCTTCTATTCCATTCAGGCCCATCTTACTGTCTTCCACACATACCATGCTCTTTTCTGCCTCTGCTTTTTGCTCATGCTGTTCCTCCTGCCTAGAGTGCCCGTCCTTCTCCTCTCTGCCTATCCATATCCACTTCAAGGCCCAGCTCCAGTCCTACCTCCTCATGAAGCCTTATCTGCCTACTTTGGAGTCAGAAGACCTGGGTTCGAATTGTGACTCTGCTACTTACTCCCTGTGTGGCCTTGGGTAAGTTATTTAGCCTCTCTGGGCCTTGGTTTCCTCCTCTTTAAAATGAGTGTTAGGCTCCTTGGCCCCTCTCCAGCTCTAAATCTAATGGCCATTTAACTATACTCTATGACCGCTCCCCAGCTCTAAATTTGATGGTCATATAATTACACTATAGCTATGTTAGATTCTACATACTAGAGTTCAGTGAGGTCTCTGACTCATAGTTTTAGTCAGAATCCGAGTGGTCCCCATATTTGTTCATTTATTGTTTGATGATGATACTTGGAGATTTATTGAGAGCAGGTGACCTCACTGGACTCTTCTGGGGCTTAACTGACAGATTCCACAGAGAAAGGTTAATACATACTCCTTCTTCTTAAAAAACTATATATATATATATATATATATATATATATATATATATATATATATATATATGTATATATATGGATATACAGATCTATTTTTGGTAAGTATTTCAATAAAATTGACTTCCTTCAAAATCTTTTGTATTTGATTTGATGCATTTAAAAGCCTAGGTTCTGAGGTGTTCCTAGGTTTTCTCAGACTGCCCAGGGGATCCAGGACACAAAAAGGGTTAAGTAACTCTGCTGTGGAGTTGATGGGATAAGATTCAGTGGTATAGACCAGAAGGGTAGTAGTAATTTAGACAAAGGATGTCTTAGTGGGTTGGGAAGTGGGAAGGTACTGCCCCAAGGGCTAGGTCTTGTGCCTGAAGAATTGTTTCCCCAAATGATTTTGGCCATGTGGGGACACCTTTGGGAGCAGACTCTTTCTATGTCCCTTCCAGCCCTGATTTTTGTGATCTTTTAGAGCTCCATAATGTTGCTGATCTCCAGTTATAGGTAGCACTGTCTAGGTCCCTACAGGCTCCCTCTTAGTGCTTAGCACATAGTTGACACTCAGTTAATGCTTATTGGCTGGTCAAGTCACCATACCACTTTCTTATATCAAAAGCAGATTCTGCATAGGAACTGACAGTATCAGTACCTCAAGTCATCTTATGAAGCTGGAGGCTGTGTGTGATCTGTGCTCATGCTTCCTGAACAAAATAGGGCCTAAATTCTTGAGAAGCTTAGTGCAATTCTGCGGAAGTTTTCTGAGAGAAGTGGCGTTGGAAGTAAACTTTAGAGGATGGGTTGGGGTTCAGTAGTGGAAAAGGGAGCAGGCCTTATGTTCCATGAGGAGTAAACAGAGTCCAGAAGTAGGATTGGTAGAAAGGCTCCAGGGTATGTTTGCAGGGGCAGAGAGGAGAGTGTGTGTCAGAAACTAGACTGGAGGGGAGCAGTCGTTATGAAGGCTTAAAATGCCAGGTGAGAGACATTGGACTTGGGGAAACTAGGCAGGCAGCCACTGAGGATTTTTGAACGCTGCAGAAATGAGGCCATTGGTATTCTGCTTCATATTTGAGCTATTTGTGAATATGCAGATTGGGAAGTAAGTTTCTAAAGGGTGAGCACCCTGTCTTTTTGATTTTTTGTACCTTTGTCAGAGTCTGGCACATGTAGGTGATTAATAAATGTTTGTTGAGTCAAAAATGTTCTTAAATTGCTTTTTTGCATCTTTAATTTCTTCTTCTTTAAAAAATGGTATGATCTCCCCAATGGTTGTTATGTGCTTTCCTTATAGTAAGAGCATATAACATATCACTTCCTTGATGAATGCACCATAACATATAATAGCTCTTCTCCTAAAGGTTCCTCGATGAATCAAAGTGAGAGGTGGTCCTGGATTCTCAAAGGTTCTGCCAACACAGTGTGAGCAATGGTAGCTTGAGCTGTGCTGAGAAGTCCCAGAGGTCAAGCCTGGCAGAGGGAATTTGCCCCGTCCTGAGAAAAATCAAATGAAACAGTTCCCATTAAGAGAGAACTTTTACCAAGTCCTATGAGGCAGGTGGTGCTAGTGCTCAGATTAGGAGTAGGGTAGTAAGTGACCCACAAGATGAAACCCTGGGTTGTCCTTCCCACCCATCCTTAACTAAAAGTCAGGACTGATGAAAACCTTTAATGAAGCTCTTCAACAGAGGAAGTGTTATGGTACTACCAAGTACTTTAATTCCATGCTCTCAATCATAAAGTTTAATTTATTAGGACAAATTAAAACTAGGCCAGCATCTCTCCATATTTGTGATTGGAGGTGTTACTTTTTTAAAGAAATTTGTTTATTTCAAATTTTACAATTTTCCCCCTAATCTTGCTTCTCGATCACCCCCATAGAAATAAGTCTGTTAGTCTTTACTGGAGGTGTTACTTGTGAGACTTAGTTATTATGAAGTTGGACCCAAAGCTGGCATAAGACAGATACTTCCTTAGTTCATGATAATCAATGTGGAACAAGTTGATTTTATTGATAATCCCATTTTGTCTTCTGCTGTGACAGTGCCACATCTTAGAGTATTGTGTTTAGTTCTAGGCACCACCTTTTAGAAAGGACATTATAAAGCTGGAGCAGCACATGGGGGTGGAGAAAAGGGTACTGGATTGTTGAATAGACTGGAGACGCTACCTTCTAGGGATCATCTGAATGAGCTGGGGACATTTAATCTGAAGAAGAGAAACCTAGGAGATATGATTGCTCATTTCAAGAATTTGAAGGGCCCTCATTTGGAAGTGGGGTTCGCCTTATTCTTGGTCCTAGAAGGTAGATGATGGTTAGCAGGGTAAAATTTCAGAGAGAATTGCAACTGAGAGAGAAGAAAAAGTTTCTAGCAACTAGAGTTGTCTGAAAGCAGAAGGTGGTGTGTTTCCCATCATTGAACAGAGCTCAAGCAGAAACTGGATGTCTATTTGTCACAGATTCTGATTCTTAATCAGAAGTAGGGGGCTTCCAAGGGACCGTTTGACTCTATGAATTTATGTATGAAATAAAAAGAAAGTTCTTTTCATTTTGGTGCTTTTCTTCCCATTTTGTAGACATTTTGCCCTGAGTTTAGTAATGTTTACTGCAAATCATCTTTTAGTATTACTTTATACTTTTATAGATTTGTGCCATTAATGGTAGATATACTTTTAAAGTGAATTGGAATCAGTTCTTGGCGAATGTGTAAAACAAGGACATGAAGATTTAATTGAGATTATCAAACACAGAATAAAGAATGGTGACTGTATTTGCCATATTATGCATTTTTGCACAGATTTGAATACCTCATGCTTGGGTTAGGGAGACTATTATCTTAGTGGGCATTATAGTAGTATCTGAGTAAGGAGTGAATGTTTTGCAAGGTTCCTGAGAATTGAGGGATATTGGATCTGCAGTGCCCTGCCATCTACACTTGGAGAAACAGTTGTCTTAATTTCCATGGGGAAGAGTAAATAGCCTTAAAGAACAGAACCAGAGCAAGCAGCACTCCCTTCCCCACCATTCTATTTGGATACTATTGTAGACTGGCTCCAGGAAATCCAGTGTGGCCACACAGGGCTTCAGCAGAAGTTTTTGGGCTGTGCCTGCCCTGATTCCTATTGACCATTAATAATCTTTAGGTATAGTAAACACCCTTCATGAGCAAACAGCAATTGGTAAAATTTCATGTATTCCAGATTTTTTTAATAACTTAACCATAACTATTCAAAATGATTGGATGAGGGAGAACCATACCTTCTATTTCTTTATTCCATGTACATTTTCTTTCTATTTTATGAGAGCTTTTTGACATAAATAATATTCTTGAGAATCTCTGGCCTTGGGTTCAAGATGATCTATGACTGTTTTTGAATAAGTAAAATGTAGTGATAAATGAACGACCTTTTGGAAGATCTTTTGCTCTCTTGTCCACCTAGTGATGTTGGAACTTGACACTTTGTGCTGAGAAAGTTTTCATTGAACCTGTTAACAAGTCCATCCATCTGGGGCTGTTTGTTGAACCTGGCAAAGTAATACTTAAGCTCTGGTCCCCAAGGCTAATTGTGTTTAACATTGTTTTGGTAGCTAATAGTCTCTAATGAGGACCATTAACATGAATAACAAAACTTTGGCTGTTACTTCAATAATGGTTTCTTGAGATTAATCATAATTTTAATTGTTTAAGGATTAGTTTGCCTTTTGTGGAATCATAGAACTGTAATAGCTGACAAGTTGAAATGATTCTCTGGGCAGTATTTCCTTCTTTGGTGAATTTCTTCTGGTCTTAAGTCCAACTCGGGACCTTTTGGGGAAAGCCTTTCCTAATCACAGCTGTCCATCATGATTTTGGTCTTTGAACCTTAACACTTTGTTTCATAATTCTTAATTGTACTTATTATGTACTATATATATTATAGCTTCTGGAATTTGTGACCTTTCCCGTTAGAACAAAAATCTATGAGGTCAGAGTCTTAGCTAACCCTTATACTTCTTCCTTAAAGCAGCACAGTTTGACTGTTATTCCCTTGCTTAGGAAGTTTCAGAGCTTTCTTCTTGCTTCCAGAATCAAAACACAAATTCCTTCCCTCCTGGTCTAGCTCTAGGCTGCCTTTCCAGCCTTAGCACACTTCACTTTCCCTCACCTACCTGAGTGTCCACCCTAATTGGCCTTGTTTGCTATTCTGCACACTTGCTTCTGCATCTTTGACCTAGTCTGCTTCTGTGCCTAAAATGCTCTCTGGCCTTTTCTATTCACTCAGGTGCCAGCAACCATAGGATACCTTTTCCGAGTTCCCTAAATGACCTTATCCATAATTTATTTAATTATATTTATTAATGTTGTTTCCCTATAAGTGCATGTTTCTTGTTCATATGCTTGCCACATGAATCTTTAACAAATGCTTGCTTGATATCGCTGTCTACCACCTCTAGACAAAATATTTGTTGAATGTATGAACCAGTGTGAAAATGAGTAAGCTGAATGGTAACCATCAGGTAAGTGGAACCTGTTCAGTATGTATTGTGTTAGGGTGTCATGAGGATGCAGACAAAGTCCCTGCTTTCAAGGAGGCTGTTGAGTAGGGTGCACACATAAACACAGATTACGCATTTTAGTTGAGTAAGAGTGAAATCCTGGACCTCTGGCTACAAGTAGGGTAAGCATTCTGAGAGAAGAGACCTTGTGGAGGCCAGAAGATGTAAGGATAATAACCTCCATGTCAAAGTAAAACCAATAAACCCACCCTGTTCACAGAACAATGCAGAAATCAGACCAAGTGGGGTAGAAGAAGCATATTGGGGTATAGGAAGAAGCATATTTGGAAAGGTAGGTTCCCCACATTCTGGGAAGGCTATTAAAGGCAGACAAATGGAGAGAACTTGGATGAAATGGCTGTGGGATGGACTTGGTCAGCTTCATGAGGTCAGCCTCCCCTTTAGAGGCAGCCTGCTTTGCTTGGGTCTGCCCTCTGGGAAATCTGCGGGGGCCATTTTCCCTTTTCCTTCCTGAGGCCAAACAAAACAAAGCTCCTAAATGTGATAGCCTTTCAAAACCTTTCAGACTGGGAACCTTCAAGTGTTCTTTAGGTGATGCTCTTCAGTGTTTTCCACCAATATGGGGGCCCTGAGACTCTGAGGCATCTTCCAATTGCAGTTATTTTCCTTTGGCCACAAACAACGACAACAGTGACTGGCCTGTGTCCTTTTTAAAATTCAGCGCCCAGAACTGAACTTAGTATTCCATATATGGTCTGATCAGGGCAAAGAACATGTGGAGTTTTAGGTGATGGTTTTACCTCTAATAACGATGCTTAGTAGAAAGTCTGAAGCCAGAGGTTGGAGCTTTAATGAAAAGAAAAGGCTGAAATGAGGGATTGGTCATTATGGTTGATGCCATCGTGACAGATGGGGTGTGTCCTAGGTGGACGCTTTGTGGTGTCATGCATATTTGACTAGTTCCCCTAATTTCTGTACAATATAGAGAATCAAACTGCCACTTCAATAATTAACCATTTAGGGGCTGTCATGTAGACTTCTTGATGTATCTATGCTAAAAAGACCATTAACTACAAAAAATCAAACTCTCTCTTGGTCTTAGCACCCTATAATCACTGTCCAGGTGGCTATGTCAGCAAGTGGTGTATGTGACTGGGTGTTCTTGGTGGTTGCACTGTTCACCAGAGCGTACTCAGACTATGTTATACCTTCCCACTGGCCACAGCTTTCCATCCCAGGCTTTTAAATATATGGAAGAGTCTGAGCTGGGACATCCTCACAACAACGTCTTCATTTCTGCATTTGAGGTTTTCCCTTCTCACTTATATGGAAGTGATCTCATTCCCAGGACTTAGAGAGAATTTTAATACCTAGGTAGTTGAAAATGAGCCATAGGATCCCATCTGATGTGATACTTTGGACAAATATCAGACAAGGAATGCAACTTCTCAACTACTGGACACAGACTGGATCTGAGATTTTCCCAGTAGCTACCAGCTTACCCCTCTCTTCTCTTCTATATGTGTCTGAATACCTTTAACCTATTTTCACTGCTAGGCCGCTCTAACCGTCTTAGCTCTTCCTTTATTACAACCTGTTTGGGCTACTGCCTTTTCTCATCAGAAACCCTTTCTGTCCCTGCCATATGGTAATAAAGGCCTTCCAGGACTAACCAGGGTGTTGAACTCTTTACTATTCACCAAAATGGAGGGAACTTGGATGAAATGGCTGAGGGATGGACTTGGTCAACTCCATTATACTGTGAAAACAGATGAGAATTCTGACACACTTGTGAGAGTGCCAAAGACTGAGCTTTGGATAACAGTTAGCCCTGGGAGGAGACAAAAAACAAAACAAAACAAAATCAAAACAAAAACCTAGAAGGCTCCAAAGGAGGGATACTATCACGGAAGTTAGTTTAAGGAGGAGGTTGTCACTGTGCCATACATAGAAAAGGTCCTTGAATTTGTCAACAAAAGAAAGCCACTGGAGACTCACTTGAGCAGTTTTAGTAAAGTGATGGAAATGTGGGGAGGAAAGGGAGGCAACAGTTAAAGGACTACTTCAAGAAGTTTGTCAGTGAAAGGAAGGAGAGAATTCAGTTGGTAACTAGAAGGGCCATCAGAAGTAAGGTAAAGTTCTTTAAAAGAAGGGCAACAGACTCCTGTGTTTATTTGAAAACAAAGAAAGTGAAGCTTTCTAACTCTTGAAGAGTTAAGGACTGGGAGAGGAAGGTTGTATGTAACTAGATCTTTAGGGAGGTAATGTTTCTGCCTCTAAGCCAGTGAAGAAAAAGGAAGGAATAGAGAAGCTTCCTTAGAATACTCTTTGGGAATAATCGATATAATTAAAATAGTCAGAATAAGCAACATAAAAAATCATTTTGCAAAATAAACCTAGATTGATGATTTAAAACATATATATCAATATATATATAATACATTAAAGCTTAATATATCAACAAGCATTTACTTGACATTCAATATGTGTAAAGCATTGTGTTAAGAGTTCTCCTGCCTTTAGGGAGCTTACGTTCTCCTGGAAGATGTAACATGTTTACAGAGAAATAGATAAGGGGGAAGGGAGAAAGACAGACTGGGTCTGTGATTTCAGTGGCATGCAGAAATTATAATCCCCAAGAGAGCTGGTGAGGCATACCTACAGTATGCCAGTTAGAAATGGCACTGGAGCTCAGGATCTCTTGACTTGGAGGTTCGCTCTCTCTTCACTCTGCAGTGTTCCTTTTCTCTAGAGCGTACAGTATATGCCCCCCCCCAAAGTACACTGCTTTGGAAGGTGGCACAAAGAACTGTGGACATTGGGAAAGGCCTCTTGAAGTGAGGAGAGAGCATCCCAGTCATGGGGATGCAAAGGCACTGTTCTGGCCAGGGAGCAACAAGCAGACCAATTTGACTGGAATGTAGTGAATGGGGGAAGTAATGTGTGATCAGCCTGGAAAGACAGGCTTAAAATGTCCAAATATCACCATGGAAATGGAATGGAAATGGTATTGTTTAGTATTAGGTTCATGGGGTTAATGTCTAACCTTTTTAACATAAAATTTGTGAGATTTATAAATAGATCATATCTATCTTATTAGAAAGGCTCATCAATATATTATTTAGAAAGATGAGCAAAACCATATTTCCATTGGGAGTTTATGTTTAGCCAGTGCAGAGCACTCACTAACCATTCAAATGATGTTTCTTTTCATTCTTTAGCTGTAAATTTGCCTCCAGAGAAAAGATGCTTGTTAATCAAAGAACAGGCAGTGCTGGGTTTTGTAGCACACTGAATTCTTGGAAATAAAATTTTTTAGTCTCATGTTCTTGCTCAATAAAATGAGGACTTAGGACTCAATACTCCCCAAGGTTCTTTCTTAGTTCTAAAATATATAGACACATTTTACTAAAACTCTTACTTTTGGTATGATTAGTATTTGGGAAGAGTTTAAAATACACCGCTATTTGAACATATAGTGTCCACCTTTTCAGAAGCCTTCCACCTTCCACCTTCTCTGAGGTCAAGTCACATAAAAAGTTTCGTCGTGGGAAAGTAGATTAAATGAAGCCTTCTTGATTAATGCTTTAAAATGTTTACAACATAACTTAGTTGGAATGGTATTTTCTTATTCTGTTACATATTTGTATTCCAGATTCCCAGATTAGCATGTCATTGTAAATTAAATACTGTAATATGGATTCCTCACACTGTGAAATAAAATCTAAAGACTTCACAAAGCAAACCCAAGGCCTTGGACTTTTTTTTTGGTATCAGGTTTGCTACTCTGCGTGAGTATTTATAGATAGCATTAAGTACTGTGTATGGGAGCAGAGAGAACATCAGAGACCTGGGACTGATCCCTGCAAAGTACTTAGCTCAGGAAACCTATCTTCTGTTTCTCTGAAATGGAGAGAATACTTGACCTCCCCACCTCACAGGATTATTGTGATGAAAGTGCTTTGTAACCTTAAAATAACCATAGTGATATGAGCTTATAGCACTGGACTTTCAGGAAAAAGTAGGGCCTAGGATTGTAGGTAAATGTTATGGCATTTTTTAATTTTTATTTTTAAATGTAGCTTTTGTTCAGATTTTGCTCATCACTCATGTGACATTTTCACAGGAGTGATAGTTTTTTTTTATTTTTAGTGGTTGTTTTTTAACTAATCAAAAATTGCTCATTGAACTTAGCTAAACTGTAGTTACAGATGATTGCCAGTTGTTTTTTGTCTTGGGAATGGCTCGTTGCTCCAAGTCTTGCAGGAGGTGACCAGTATGAGGTCCCAGACTACCTGAGCTTTATGATGCTGGGCATGGACTCCACTTGTCTCTTAAAATTGTGAACTTTTTCATTGGGGGCATTTTTTGATGGAGATACTCGTTATATCTATTGCTTCTATATTTTCCAAGAAGTTAAAATGTAAATAAGAAGTGGCTCTTCAGTGTCATATTACATCCCATAACTTCAGAAGCTTTGAAAAACTCGTTGACACTTTCTTGGTCATTTGATATCTTGTAGTTTTCCCAAAGGTTCAAAGGTTTATTTATTTTTTTTGATTTAATTAATTTATTTATTTACAATTTTACAATTTCCCCCCTAATCTTGCTTCCCTCCCCCCACCCCCCACAGAAGGCAGTCTGCCAGTCTCTACATTGTTTCCATGGTATACATTGATCTAGGTTGAATGTGATAAGAGAGAAATCATATCCTTAAGGAAAAAAGTATACGAGTATAGCAAAATTATATAATAAGATAACTTTTTTTTTAAATTAAAGGTAATAGTCTTTGGTCTTTGTTCAAACTCCACAATTCCTTCTCTGGACATAGATGACATTCTCTATTGCAGAAACCCCAAAATTGTGTCTGATTGTTGCACTGATGGAATGAGCAAGTTCATTAAGGTGATGATCACATCACCCCCATGTTCCTGTTAGGGTGTACAATGTTCCTCTGGTTCTGTTCATCTTGCTCAGCTCTAGCTCATGCAAATCCCTCCAGGCTTCCCTGAATTCCCATCCCTCCTGGTTTCTAATAGCACAATAGTGTTCCATAATGTACATATATTTGGTCCCCTTTAAACATGATTTCACACAACTTCTTCAACTGTTCAACTTTGGTCACTTTCCTCATTTAAGGAAACACAAAATTTAATTTTCAGATAAAGAAAACCTGTCAGCCCATTATGTTGATACCATTTTTCATGAAATGAAGTTTACTCCGACATGGTGGTTAGAAAGTTTGGCTGGGCTTACTTGTTTGATTTGCTACATATCTCTGTCTAGGGAGGCTGGTATTCTTTCTTCTGCCTCTGCTGCACAATTTACAAGGAAAGTAGTATAATCTGGTTGGCCCCATTTGTAAAAAGAACAGTACATCTCATATCCCCACCATGCCTGTAACTCATGTTTAATGCTTTTGGGCAAATCTTATCTTTTGGACTGCATTTTGGGAGATCCCCTCATAGGAAAGACCATTCTTTCAGTGTAGAGGCCCAAATTTTGGGCATGTTAAGATGAAGAGGGAGATCATATGGATTGACTTAGCATCTGGGGAAGGGAAGACTATTTGGACTTCTCAATTCAACAGACATCTATTAAGCCCCTGCTACATTTAGGGCCTGTGGTAATGGATGGTACAATGCCAAGAAATCAGTTTATGTCCCCAAAGGACAGAAATTCTTTGGGACTTTACAGTCTATTAGAGGGTATGACTAATTACTAACATTACTAATCATAATGCAAAATGGTCATAACTAGCACCCATATAGTGCTTTTAGGGTTTGCAAAGTGCTTTACAAACATCTTTTGAGCTTCACAATCACCCTTTGAGGTAGGTTATTTTTATCCCCATTTTATGGATTAGGAAACAGAGGAAGGCAGAGGTGATATGACTTGCCCAAGGTCACACAGCTAGTGTCTGAGGTGGGATTTGAACTCGAGTCTTACCAATTCCAGGTCCAGTCCTTCATTATGCCACCTAAAATATGGTACCTAAAATAGTACCTAAATGCATAAGGGAGGGAGGTACAAACAAGGTCCTATATGAAGGCCAGGAATGTGAGTTGGGAGCACATTGTTACTGCCTCCAAGACTGGGAGAATCAGGAAAATCTTTCAGGAGGTGGTATTTGAATTGAACTTTAAGGGGTGGAAAAGGGTTTAGGCCGCAAAGAAGCAAGAAGGCTTTATTGTTATAATCTGATTTTTTTTCTCCTTAGAAATAATAATATAATAGGGGCTAGGTTCTAGACCTCAACAATGGCCTGATATCCATTTAAAAAATAGAGATGACCACAAATACCACATTTAATCTACTATAAATGAGATACCCCTATGCTACTTCCTAGATTATTCAAATGGAGGCAATGCTGCTGTTTTTCCATTCAACAAGCATTTTTTCTGGAATTCTCTTTTTAATTTCGTATTTTATTCTTCCCCAATTAAATGTAAAAGCAATTTTTGACATTTGTTCTTATCAACAAGTATTTATTGAATGCTTATATGTGCATATGTTACACTGTGCAAGGTGCTGTGGTGATCATAGGAATTAGAAGCATATACCTCCTGTAGTCAAATATATGATCTAGTATAACATATCATTGGTTGTTATTCAGCAATCTATGCTGTAGAACTTGGTCCAGTTTTGTGGAATATAATCATTTCCGTAGAGTTCTCAACTTCTTCATGATTCTAGACTTTTCAGTATTGTCGAAGATCAGAAGATGAAGGTGCAGCCTTGGGATCAGGGAATTCACGGGGGTTCTCCAGGAGAATTTGACAGGTTTTTTTTAGAAGATGGGGTTGGGATGTCTACCTTCAGAATGGAGCAGGTGGGCTGGTAGAAGGCCAAGGCTGGATGGTTTTATTCTACTCCAGACCCCAAGAGTGACTGGTTGCCAGTCAGGCATCTGAAGGTGTTGAAGAAAAAAACAGCTTATTCTGACATTGAGAAATTCCTGGATTTCTTTCACTTACTTCAGTTAGAGTCTGACTTTGTTCCTTGGATACTAATATACTTAATTAGGATTAAAATTCCAGGATTTGAGTTCAGGGTATCTAATTTTTAAAGCTTCCCTCATTAATTTCTTGAACTGTACGTTATCTCAACTAATTTTCAAAATTATCACCAATGTATTTATCTAGAAAAATGCAAACCAGAAATTTTGTGTGTGTGTGTGTGTGTGTTTTAATCACATGATCAGCCTGTTGAAGTAACATGATTTAAAAAATAAAGTTAAGTAAGTTGAGTAGAATTTATCTTTTTTTTTTCTTTTTGCTTTCAAGGTTTGGCTTGAGCAACAAGTTTGATACTGAATTCCCCTCAGTTCTAACAGGGAAGGTAAGTAACACTTTGTACTGAATTTTTTAATTAAAAAATAAACAGAACCAGGAGAGCAATATACATAATGCCTACCATTAATGTAAGTGAAAATGGCATTTAAAAGGCAATTGAGGGGCAGCTAGGTGGCACAGTGAATAGAGCACTGGCCTTGGAGTCCGGAGGACCTGAGTTCAAATGTGGCCTCAGACACACAATAATTATCTAGCTGTGTGACCTTGGGCAAGTCATTTAACTCCATTGCCTTGCAAAAACCAAAAAAAGCAATTGAACTTTGAATTGTAAATGATATATTTTAACCTCAAGGAACAGATGATGAGATTGACCACCCACCACATTCTGGATGTGTACCAGGTGCTGGGCCTTTGAGTTGTATTGGAATGGTTTTCGTTGTTACTATGGGAGAGAGAGAGTCTGTGTGTGTGTGTGTGTGTGTGTGTGTGTGTGTGTGTGTGTGTGTGTGTGTGAGAGAGAGAGAGAGAGAGAGAGAGAGAGAAGAGAGATCATATGAAAGGAGAAACAGCAAAGGGAGAAATGAGTTATGATATAAGATTCAAAAGTATAACAAAACAGTAATGCCAAGCACAATCAAACTAAAGTAAAATGACCACCATTTCAGAAGTGTCTTGGCTCACTGTTTACAAATTCAGACTTGAATATATTGATCAGACTCATTTACTAAATGTCTGTATTCTAGCAACAGACCAGTTCTTGTATCTAAATCCTCCCTTTCCCCAGACATCATTTCTTTATCTGTAGAACACAGTCACATAAGTAGAACTACCTCCTTTCCCTCATACAGATCCTTGCTGTGAGTCCACAGGAGAGCCACTGATCTTCTAGAACCTCAGGGTTCGTGTGTGTTTGTGTGTGTATGTGTGTGTGTGTGTGTATAATTATGGAAGAGGGGGAAAACATACCGAGTCATAGAATCATCAACATCCCCTTCTGACTATAAAAAAGCATTTATACTTTTAAAAGATGTGTTGGATTTAGACCTAAAGATTTTGTCTTTTTTCGTTATATTCTATTTCATATTAACACTTGAGTAACTACAGTTATTTGTAACTATGATCTTTGCTTAGATTCCTTGTTTCTTTATGCTGTGTTAAAGTGTTTGTCATCCTGCTTTATTCACAGTAAAATTCTTAGCAGGGGATCAAGATTGTCTGCTGATATTAGTGGCTCCTTCTTACTGTGATATAATGCTGTACTGTCCAGATCCCAGCCTTATTCCCACTCCTAAACCCGAATTGATCGATCTGTTATTTTCAAAGGACATTCAGTCTGAGAGACAAAATTAATAGAATTCAGAACTCCAGGGAGACCCTTCTAGTTCATCTTCTTCATTTTACAAATGGGGAAACAAATGCAGAGAAAAGCAGTGATCTGTTTATGGACATATAGGATTTAAACCTCAGCAGCCTAACTTCAGCATAGTGACTTTGTGCCTTCATCAGGCTTCTTCTTGAAAGTCTAGCCACATAGACTCAGGAAGAGGGTTTTGAACTTAATTGATCTATTTTACTCTTTCATTTTTTCACTTAAAACAGAAAGCACATTTAGATAAGCAAAGTTTTCTCTTTTGTTATATCTTTGAAGGAATCTTGCATCATTTTGACATCTGCATGGGAGACACATGATTGGAGGAGAGCCTGACTTTAAGGTGACTTTGCTGTGCTGAATCAAGAGCTTTCTTGTAGCCCAGCAAACAATGAACAGTGGAATCTTGCTTTCTCGACAGCTTTTAGTCAAGTGTGTAATGGTAAAGATGTTGTTTGCTGTGCATTGTGCCTAGCAAAAACCTGCCTGATCCCTTCTAGTCCCTTCATCAAAGATGCATTCGAACATAGAGATTATTCTTATAAAAATTTTATATAGCTTGGGAATAGGAACATGGGTCAGCAGTTGGTAATGTTCTCTCAGTTCTTTTTAAAGAATAATATGTGAGATTTTTTTCTATGCCTTTGACTTCTTCCCTGTCTTCAAATATCTTGAGAATTGATTTCTCAATACTGTCACAATTGGGTTATCTCCAGCATTGATCTCCTCTGCATACATTTGTATTTTCATTTCATTCATTCAGCAAACATTTTTTGAGTTTGTTGTTGTTGTTTTTTTTTTTTTTTTGCAAGGCAGTGGGGTTAAGTGGCTTGCCCAAGGCCACACAGCTAGGCCATTATTAAGTGTCTGAGGCTGGATTTGAACTCAGGTACTCCTGACTCCAGGGCCAGTGCTCTATCCACTGCACCACCTAGCCACCCCTCAGCAAGCATTTTTTAAGCCCTCATTTTGTGCCAGACTGGGAATTCAAAGACAAAAATGAGTCCCTACCTTCAAGGAACTTATATTCTTCTGCAGAGATACAAGTCCTCACAGGTAAACTGATAAATAGATATATTCACCTTTATCTGGGGCTATCTCTATTGAGAGAGAAAGAAATTCCCATAGAAAAAGGAGATGGTTATATAACTGAGGAAATAGGGAAGGCTTCTGATAGGAAGAGACACTTGGGTTGAACTTTGAAGGGAGGTATAATTTTGAAGAGGTGAAAGTGAGGAGGGGAAGAACTTTTCCTTCTGTCTCAGGGACAACCTCTGCAAAGCTGTGCTATTGGGAAATAGAACACTGTGTATGGGTAATGACAAGTGGTCTCTACTAAATTGTAGACTTTATGAGTAAGAAAATAACATTGAATTAGCTAGGATTTGAACCTAAATCTGTTGACTCCACATTTTGCATTCATCCCTTTTTACCACATTTCAGTTTCTGTTTGCTTTGAGTAGCAGTGTAGGAAAAAAGTTCTGGAGTTCAAATCCTCATTTCAGTACTTCTAGGTTGTGAACTATGGACAAGTTCCTTCTAATCCGTGAGCTTCAGT
This sequence comes from Macrotis lagotis, assembly GCF_037893015.1. Classification (NCBI taxonomy): domain Eukaryota; kingdom Metazoa; phylum Chordata; class Mammalia; order Peramelemorphia; family Peramelidae; genus Macrotis; species Macrotis lagotis. Next base: position 80,289,621 of record NC_133666.1, read on the forward strand.
TTCTTTATATTTCAGATGGAGATGTTACTTATACTCCTGATCTCATAGGACTGTTGTGAAGAAAATGCTTGTAAATCTTAAACCATTACAGAAATATGAGATATCATTATTGTTAGAGTTATTACTTTCTATTCATGTTCCCAGATATTATTTTTAATCATGTTATTATCCCTGAAAATCCAAGAATTAATGTTAATGTAACCAATATATTTTTGTTTAATATGTATTAAAAGGATTGTAAAATGATTTTGTCAATTTCTTGATGCCATGAATAATTGACATTTATAGTGTTTATGGTTTTAAAAAATCAAATTAATTTATAGTTTATTATTATTTTAGGAAAAAAAAGCTTTTAGCCTTATCCAGTAGATTTTTTTTCACTTTTGTTTCCCTCTTCATTGATTTACAGAGTTTCTGTTTTTCTCTTTATTCATAGGTTTATTATTTGTGGATATTTTAGGTTTTGAAAACATTAGTTGCAAGCTTGATTTAACAGACTTCTTTCTTTTGTTAATGAAAGTGTTTAGAGGTAGAAATTTTTCCTTAAGGACTGCCTTGACAGTAGCCCAAAAGTTTTGGTTATATTGCCTCATTTTTATCATTTTCTTTGATAAAATTATTTGTTGTTTCTTTAATTTGTTTTTTTCCTCACTCATTCTGTAGGATTATATAATTTAGTCTCTACTTAAGTTTGAATCATTTTTCCAGATTCCCCTTATTGATTTTAATTTTATTTTTTCTCTTTGGCCTGTAAAGGATATTTAATTTTCTGCATTGTTTATGAATTATTTGCATCTCAGCACATAGTCAGATTTTATAAAGGTGCTATGCAAAGCTCAGATATTGGTATATGCCTTATAATTCCTATTCAGTAATCTAACATTTAATTTTTCAAAAATTCTGTTTAGCTCCTTAACTTCTTGTTTATTATATTTTTCTAGATCTGAGAGGGGATACATTGAAATCCTCCAGCAATGATTGTTTTGTTGTCTGTTCCAGTGATTAAATTGACTTTTCCTTTGAGAACTTAAATGCTATGCCATTTGGTGCATATATATTTAATATTAATGTTATTTCATAATCTATGATGCCTTTAAGTGTAATGTAGCTTCTCTCCTGTTTATTTCACTTAACTACATGTGTTTTTACTGAAGCCTTGTCTGAGATGATGTTAGCCACTTCTGCTTTTTTGGATTGGATAGAATAGATTCTACAATAACCCCTCATTTTTACACTTTGTGGCTATATTATAAATGTGTTTCTTGTAAATAACATGTTTCCACTTTTTGTTTTATGGACTAGTTCTTTGCATTCATATTCATAGATATGATTTTTAGATTTGTTTTTTCTCTCCCAGTTATATATTCCATTCCTTCTTCACTTTGTCCCCCATGCCTTTCTTGATAAGGAAAAAGAAAGGGGTCAAAAAAAAAGTAAAATCAATACTGATAATCTGAACTGTCTAATCTCAATCCTTTCCCACTTCATTCAGTCTAGACCCAGATTAATGAGTCTTGTTTACATTTATCTAGCTCCTTTTAAACCCAACTTGGTAATGAAATCCTTAAAGGTTTCTAAAGCAATTTGATTATTAGCTCATTTGAGTCTCACAAAATCCTGTGATATAGGTACTTTAGATATTCATTATTTCCATTTTGCAAAAGATGAAGAAATGGAGACTCAAGTGACTTGCCCATGATCTCATAGCTAATAAGTGGTGGAGGTGGGATTCACCAAGTCTTCCTGATTCCAACTTTAGTGCTCTGGTCACTTTGCCAGGCAGCAATATCATCTTTTGTCTGTTTCCAAGTGAAAATAGATATAAATCATACCCAGAAGATGACTATACTTTTCTTTCCCTTGAACATCTCCAGAGATACTTTGCAGTTTTCCTATCATCTAGCTCCTAATCCCTCAAGCTGTCATGGAAGCCCATCTCCTTTTGTTCTCTTCTCAGGAGATAATAGTGGCTGGAAGCCCAGATGTTTGTATCATTTTATACCTTGCAAAACACTTTGAAATATCTAACAGTTGGGTTTTCCCATTCCTCTCAGATAAATATGAGATACTTACTTTCTAGGGCCTTGTTTCTTAAAGTAAATCTTGGAAAAATGAAGTGATTTCCCTCTAGTCACCCAGCTAGTTAATGGCAGATCTAGCATGAGAATATAGATCTTTTGAGCCTTCTCTAGTCCAGTGCTCTCTCTTTGTGATGACATCACTTCCCATAGAGAGAAGACCTTTTTATGTACTTGAAATATTAAATACCCTCCGAACAGTTTCTTCTTTAAGCTATAGAAGTCCATTTTCTTTCTTGGAGATTCACACAATCTTAAAACTCATAATGCTATTAAAGTCCTCTCATGATGCCCTGGGTTCCTTAAAGCTTATAGACCACAGCCTTGATCTTCATTTTGACAAGGGAGAAAGGTAGGAAGCCTGGGGAGTGGGCTGCTGTTGGCTGAGGGACAGCCAAAGATTGGAGATGCCCAGTAAAGAGACTGGCTACCAGGGGATGGCTCCCTATTGGGGAGGGAGCCAGCTTGGGTGGGGGGGAAGTTCATGATGACCAGAGTCGAAGGCATGGCAGGAGTATCCACAGCACTGAAAGCAATTCCCTCTTTAAGTAAGTACTACTCAGGTAAGTAGAGAGTGTTCTGATCAATTTAATGTTATTTAAAATAAAAATTCTGCCAAGATTTGTGTGATTCTAATTTGATTCTGACTGTACTTTCTAATTAGTACCAAGAATGGGAAAATTGTTGCAAGCCAGTTCCAGTTTTCTTTTTACAGGGTTACAGGTCTTTAGCAGTTCTAAGATTTGTAGAAATTCAATTTTGTGTCTGTGTGTGTGTGTGTGTGTGAATAACAATTCTAGGTTTTCTGTTTATATCATAAAATTTGGAATTTCAGGACCCTTATTTCTTCTAATGGACATTTAAACTAAATATTACTAAGACAATTAGCTCTGCAAATATTGCTGAAAATCCTAGGATGTCTCTTTTTTGAAATTAATTTTACTTTCCCTCTGCAGATAAAACTTCAAGCTCTTACCTGTCACAACAGGCAGCTGATTCAACGGGCAGTGTACCAAATTATAGTCAAAGCAATTAAATAGATTGGTAGATATGAATTAGTCATATTTTTTTATCTGATTATTATATACTTAATATTCTAGATGCCCCCACAACTGCAAATGATGATACTAGGTTCTCTGGGAATTATCTGTCTTTGACAGCCTCTTACTTCATACTAGATTGGAATCTTGATGTTTAATGATGGAAATGTAGCATCGCGTGACAGTGTGTAAGGGCTAGTAAATCCCTTTTGACACCAGAATTGCCTTCCTTGAGTTGTGCCTTTGTGACTTTCCTTTCCTTTGTTTTTAAAAAAAATTATTTATTTTGAATTTTACAATTTCCCTCCGATCTCGTTTCCCTTCCCCCACCCCCACAGAAAGCAATCTGTTAGTCTTTTTTTTTTTCTTTTTTTTTAGGTTTTTGCAAGGCAGAAAGGGGTAAGTGGCTTGCCCAAGGCCACACAGCTAGGTAATTATTAAGTGTCTGAGACCGGATTTGAACCCAGGTACTCCTGACTTCAAGGCTGGTGCTTTATCCACTATGCTACCTAGCCGCCCCAATCTATTAGTCTTTACAGTGTTTCCATGTAATACATTGATCTAAGTTGAATGTTGAGAGAGAAATCATATCCTTAAGGAAAAAAAAATAAAATATAAGGGATAGCAAAATTGCATATTAAGATAACAGTTTTTTAAAAATGAAAAGTAATAGAGTCTTTGGTCTTTGTTCAAACTCCACAATTTTTTCTATGGATACAGATGATATTCTCCATCACAGATACCCCAAAATTGTCCCTGATTGTTGCACTGATGGAATGAGCAAGTCCATTAAGTTTGACAATCACCCCCATGTTGCTATTAGGGTATACAATATTCTTCTGATTCTGCTCATCTCACTCGGCATCAGTTCATGCAAATCCTCCCAGGTTTCCCTGAATTCCCATCCCTCCTGGTTTCTAATAGAACAATAGTGTTCTATGACATTCATATACCACAGTTTATTAAGCCATTCCCCAATTGATGGACATTTACTCAATTTCCAATTCTTTGCCACCACAAACGGTGAATATTTTTGTACAAGTGTTATTTTTCCCCTTTTTCATAATCTCTTCAGGGTATAGACTCAGTGACTTTTCTTTTCCCTTCTTAATTACACAGCTAGGCATGGGATGTTTTGTGCCCCAGACTTATAGAGATAGACAAGTTGACAATGAAAGGGAATTGGTTCTAAAGTCCAGAATAAAGATTTCACCTTAAGGTGCATGGCTTTCAGCATACCACTAACTTGCAGAAACCTGAGTTTATTTTCCATGCAAATCTAGTGAAACTTATACTGACTTCTGTTCTTGTCAGTGGTGAAAGCCCAGAAGTTATTTGCAAGAAAAGAAGAGGAGAAATTTCTCTTTTGATTAGAGAAATTTGAGCCTAATGAATTGAAAACCATTTTGTGGTTCATAAGATGTAGCTCTTCTATCTAATCTAACCCAATCATTTTAGAGGAGAGGAAAGTGAGGCCCACAGAGTGTAGCTTATCAGTCCATTTGACCAGCCTTCAAACCTGGTTTTCTAGGTTTTGGATTCAGTATCCTTTACCACCCTGCTCCTCATGTTTCATATTAACAAAACAATCATTAATTTAATCCTCAATAAATGTTTAGCACTACTTACTTGGCGTGTCAAAGGTTTTCTGGGTTGAGAAAATGTTTCTTAGATGCAACTTATTTTTGAGACAACCTATGAACAACATAATAATTTTATATAATACAATAATATTTATATAATACAATATTTATAATTTTAGCTGACACTGTATTCACTTTATTTGATTATCAAAACAACCCTATGACATAGGCAGGATGACTGGAATCTACATTTCAGAGATGAGAAAATTGATAGCTGTTTATAGATACTGTAGCTTCATGAGGTTTCCACAGAAAATGTTGCCTATAGTTTAATACCTGTCTGAGATATCTATGTCCTGGCCTTCAAAGTTGCTCCATTTTCAGTTTGAAGAGTGGTAAAATGACTCAGTTTCCATGTCTTCAGAATGAGGATGTTGGTTAGACTTCACCTTTGAGGTCTCTTTGAGCTTGGAATTTGTGACTTGTTCAGCATTCCTTTTTCAGTAGTAGAGTGATGCTTGGAGTCTAGTCTAATTAACAGGCTCAGTTTTCTTTCCTATTCCCCTGAATTTGGAAAGACCACCAAAAGCTTGATTTTTTTTTCAGTTATTATTCCTGTTCCTTTGGCAGTATCTGGCATATTGAATTAGAATCAATGAATGCTACCATAAAAGATTCTTATTTGTGAGGACAAATGGTAAGAAAACAAGCATATGCCCATTTCCTGGGATCCGAAGGGGGTTATTTAATATTATTTACCATAAATATCACTAATTGTTACCTTTCTTCTACTGGCTTGCTTTTCATTCCATTTTTGGAAGAGTTCACTAACTTTTGTGTAAATGGGTTTAGATTCTTTTACTTTTTAACATCCTGTAAGCATCTTGTCTGTTAAATGGGAGATGAAAGAAGACACTAGCCACATTTGTTTTGCATGTCATTAAAATAATCATGCTGATCTTTGGTGACAGACTTTGGTTTGGGAACCCACCATCTCCAAATCATTCAAGAGCTCCACTTCTCCTGCAGGTAGCCCCAGAAGAATTCAAGACCAGTATTGGCCGTGTGAATGGATGCTTACAAAAGAACCTCCCAGTCAGCATCAAGTGGCTGCTGTGTGGCTGCCTGTGTTGCTGCTGCACCCTGGGCTGCAGCCTGTGGCCTGTGGTTTGTCTTAACAAAAGAGTGAGTACAACTCGTGACAGCAGAGATGAGTGTCTACCTTTGGGGCACTTCTGCCCCTCATTTTAAACACAAAGGGAATAAGCAATACAGTCATGCCTTTGAGACTGAGATTGGGTTCTGGGTGTTGTCACATGTATTTTTTTCTATACACATGTTTTTATTTTTCAAACATAAGATAGATATTATTCAAAACAAGTCAATAAGCATTTATTAAGTTTCTGTTCTGTGCTGGGCATTGGTGATCATCCAAACACAAATGAACTAGTCTCTGCCTTCAGGGAGATTCCAGTCTACAAAGGAATGTTCGATGTGCCCAGGAACATACCTACAAGATAATCCCAAGGGGAAGAGAACACTAACACGAGGGCCTTTGGGAAAGGCCTCCCATAAGGGAGGTGGTGTTTGAGCCAAGCCTTGAGCTGGAAGCTAAGAGTGAGTGTACTCTAACCTTGGAAGGCATGTGTGCCAAGGTGTAGGGAAGAGAACATGGCCTGATGAGTTGAGAAAATAGGCTAGTTTAACCATAAGATGGTGTGGAAGGGGAATAATAGGAAATAAGTCATGCAAGGTATGTTGAAGTCAGGTGGTAGAGAGTTGGAAATGTTGTTAGTTTTTAATCAACAGAGTTTAGACCTGGAAGAATCCTTAGAGATCAACCATGCCCTCTCCCTTCCCCTTTTCCAGATGAAAACAGGTAGTCCCAGTGATCATACAGGTGGCAAAGGGCCAGAAATTGCAGTCAAATTCTCCTTTGCTGAATTCAATCTATTCTGTCTTCTGAAAATTGTGAGATATGTACCCTTTTCCAGATCTGTGATCCTCTGCTGTTCTCCATAAAGGTTCATAGATCCCTGAGAGTGGCTTAAGGAAACTTGGGGGGCACCATAATGCACAGAGAGTCAGGCCTGGAGTCAGGAAGACTCATTTTCCTGAGTTTCAGTCCCAACCTCAGTTACTTAATAGCTATGTGACCCTGTACAAATCACTTCACTCTGTTTGCTTCAATTTCCTCATCTGTAAAATGGGCAAGAGAAGGAAATAGCAAATCACTCCAGTATCTTTGCCAAGAAACTACCAAATGACATCATCAAGTGTTGAACATGACCAAAAATGATTGACCATCAAAGAGAATGGCTCAGCAGTTACGTTCTGAAGTGCTTTTACTACTCTGGAACTCAGTCCCACTGACATAAATACAAGCAAATGTTCACTTACTCTCTTCCTGTGTATCTTGGCCTTCACCTCTAGTCTTTGTTTTCTTGTCCTTTCTATTCCAAAAAAGCACTTGACAGTGACTACATAAGAATAGAGGATCTCCTGCCTTTTCTTAGTCTTAGCCCTGCTCTGAGTCCACTGTCTTCCATCATTGGTATAGGAAGTTCTCTTGGCCAATGCATGTAGCTTGGCACTTTTCTGCCACTCAGAGGTCACCCACTCAGTGTGTATCAGATGAGGGACTTGAACCTAAGCCTTCCTGTAGCCAGCTGTGCCATGTCTCCTTGGAAATGTCTCCTTGTACAATTATTTGGCCCCTCAATTGCCAGGAATGGACATAAGTAGTCATCTGGTTTAACAAACTTTGGAGGCTCACTTATGTTCTGGATGCACGTCCCAGGAAGAGAAATCTTCCTGTCAGATCAGCAGAGACTCACATAACATCTTTCCTTGAAGGACAAGCAACCACTTCCTCCAGGACTCCCTCTGTCTAACCCCTTCCTTTAGGTAGCAAGGACTCTTTTGCCAATCTCCTGTAGAACTCCTTCTTTTCTTCTTGGTGTCATATTCTTTTGCCTTCCAGTCTTTAGGCCCAGGGCAGGGATCCTCTTTGTCTCTGCAGAACCTTTTTTCTTTGTTTTCACTTTGAAACTCTTTAGTTTCTTAAAAGAATATTTCATTGTCCCTGAGATCAGGTTGTTCTTTGGGCAGGAATCACACTTTTCAGACTGTAGCAGAAGGACAAATGTACCAATTCCCTGGGGTTTATTACAAACATTGTTCAATGCTCCATTCTTTGTTCTATCAGTCATCCAAGTTAAATGTACTTGGGCCCTTTTTCTTAATCAATCTCCAATACAAGAAAGCATGGCACAGAGGAAAAGACACAAGATTTGGAGTCAGAGGATTTAGCTGAAAATTCTGACTCCACTATGGACTGCATAGCTCATGTTTACCAAGTCACTTGTCCTCTCTGCATGGTTTCTAAGGGCCCTTCTAGCTTGAAGTCAATGGACCTGGGATTATTGCCAGAACTCAGAAATTTTAGGTTGTCAAAAGAATAATTGTGATAGTACATTTGTTTCTAGGCCTAGTCAGTCACATGCCCATTCTTCATTTATCATAATAAAATGAGAGGGAGGAGTGGAAGGAGGGAGGGAAGAAGAAGAGGGAGGGAGGGAGGGAGAGAGAGAGAGAGAGAGAGAGAGAGAGAGAGAGAGAGAGAGAGAGAGAGAGAGAGAGAGAGAGAGAGAATGATCAAACAAACAAGTTCTTTGCCATACTGAACCAAAGAAGGAGAGTTTAGAGTTTAGGGAATGATGTCAGGGCCTTTGGAATTGTAAAGCATATTTAGTGTTAGAGGGGATTCTTTGACAGGTGGAACTAGATTGTTTCAGAGCTTCCATGAAACTTTTTTAATTCTAGCACTCTTGTCAAATCTCTCCATTTTTCTAAATGGAAGCTAGGCGAATTTCATCATCCCCCATGGGCCAGAGCTTCCCTCATTCATTTCTTTCCCTCTCACTGCTAGTTTCCCAGTAGCTATGTTTCCCCACTTCTTTCCACAGATATCCTTGGGCATCACAGCCTTGACATCATGCTTCTCAGGTAGAGAGAAATTGGTTTGTTTGGCATGCTAGGTGCCCATAGAGATGTAGTCATGTTCAAAGATGCACAGATACTAATCTTGGCTTAGTTCTTTTTGAAAGATCTATTTGTTTTTTGAAGTACTTGGTTAAGTTTTTATGATGGCTTCAAGAAATAAGTGAGTACATTTGAGTTTATGATAAACTCATTTGTATGTCTCTTTTTTGAGAAGGTAGCACAAAGTTCTTTTCATGTAAATTTGATCTTCCTGGAACTTTTCCCAATAGCACCAAATATTTTAACCAGTGTTAGAGTTGTCACTTTTTTTATTTAGAAATTATGGGGGGCGGCTAGGTGGCGTAGTGGATAAAACACTGGCCTTGGAGTCAGGAGTACTTGGGTTCAAATCCGGTCTGAGACACTTAATAATTACCTAGCTGTGTGGCCTTGGGCAAGCCATTTAACCCTGTTTGCCTTGCAAAAACCTAAAAAAATTATGGGAAGGGGAAGGGATAATGGGATGAAAGGAGTAATAGGTTTTTAGAGATAGGTACAAAACATTAAATAATGTAATTTACTAGGTGGGATTAAGATATGTGTAAACCATATTTTAAAAAGCTGTTGACTCTTTTTCCTCCCTCTCCCTCCTATAGACAAGAAGATCAATCCAGAAGTTGTTGGAATGGGAAAATAACAGATTATACCACAAGGTAAGAAATGTTGAATGGAATTTTCAAATAAATCATCATGTTCCCATAAACCTTTACAATTTCCATTCAAACAAGCTTTTAGTAGGTTAGATATATTTTTACTCAAATCTGTTTATAAAGGATTTACAGTTTAACTGTACTAGATTTGCTCTATATTTTGTAAAATCATCACTTCTGTTAATGGTTAAGTTACTTAAGGACCTCCCCAATCCCACTTGTAAGTATTGCCTTTTCACAGAGTGAAAAATGTGATATCCTGCGGTTTCCAAAATGTAAACCTGCTCTCAGTGTATTGCTAAGCATTCTGTATAGAACTTCTGAGCTTAGGTGCAAAGAAAAGTTAAGAAAAGACATAATTTAGCCTATCCTTATGGAGCTTAGGGTCTAGAAGAGAAATAAAATCTCAACACTAAAATGGCTAACATTATCTAAGTGCATTAGAGGAGTACAAAGCCAAGTGTTCTGGGACAGCTGGGAATGGGGTGGGATAGGGTTGATGGGGTAGTCATTACTGACATGAGAGAATTGGGTAAGCTTCCTCTCCTCCTTCCAATGTACCACTCTCGATTTGTTCATTCTTCCACTGTGCCCTCTGGGATATCTGCTCCTTAATTAACACACTTGCTTTCATCTTAAATGTTTTTCTTCATAACTCCTTCCATCTTAAGGCCCTGACTCTGACATCAGGCTTCCTTATGATGGTATGGTATCCCTGGCCACCCTTTACAAGTCATTGATTGCATTTTTGCTCAGTGCCCCCCCCTTCCCCTTTCTCTTCAATGGTTTTAATGGGACCCATTGTCTTGGGTCCTTGCTTCTCCTTGCCACTTTAGACACACACACACACACACACACACACACACACACACTCTCTCTCTCTCTCTCTCTCTCTCTCAATATCACTGGGTAACTTTACCTCCTTTAAGATTCATGATGTTCAAACTTCTTTCCCAGTTCAGGTCAATCTGTCAACCCCTAGGACTTTCTCCTTCCTACCTCAGTGAGTTTAGTGCCTGGCCCATAGTATTTCACTCTACTCAAACTCTTGCCCTTATACTGGCTACTCAATGTACATATTTGTGGCATCCTCTAATACCTTTCTTTTCCTGTTTCTCAACTCAGTTCCCATTGTCTTCCCAACTACCTCATCCACACTCAGAGATGATGTTGCCATCACCCTTAAGTATTCCACTTCCAGATTCATAAACTTTGAAATTCCCTTATTTGATGACAGTCTCTTGTCATTCTACCTTTCTTTCAGTTTTATAACCTTGAACTCTGTGCTTTGTCTTCAACATGACCTCCTATCCCTCCTCTCCTCATGCCTCTCCTGGGGCATCATCCCTATACTGACTACATTATTCTATCTTTCCTATCTTGAACTCTTGGTAAATTCAGTTCTATGTTGCAATGTCCTCTGCACTCGAGTCTCTTTTTTCCTTGTCTGGTTGCTGATCATGCCTCTCCAAATCCCAGTAATGGATTACTCTAACCATCTGCCTCCTTCATTTCTATTTACATGCTGCTAATGGTACTGGAGAATATTGCAAATCTATGCTATGTCCATTTCATATTTTTGAATATTATGATAACACTATTTCATTATAATTGGTTTCCTTTGTAATTCTTTGTATTTTACTCCATTCAGTTAAGTCTGTTATTCTGAAAAGAGGTCCATAGATTTCAACATACAGGATCCATGACACAAAAAAGGTGATAAAGAGATAGTAAGTGTTTAATACTGGATTTGAACTCTGGTCTTCCTGACTCTAGGCCCAGCACTCTGTGTACATCTATATCTAGCCCTTTTCTCTTTCATGAACTCTGATCTTGAGTCACCATCTGCCATCCCACATAGCCAGTCTTTTTTCTATCTTGTTTTCTGTAGTTGCAAATTTTCTGCTATATGTTCCATTCTCTCCACTCAAACAGCCATTGCATTGGTGCATGCCTACACAATTGCAATAGCCTCAGATTTCTTCCCATTCCATTCCATCTTTCCCTCAGTTTTCCAAAAATATGGCTCTCATCATGTAAGCCCTCTATTCACGTTGTTTCCCCCTTAGGATGTCATCAATTTCACCTGGACTCAGGCTCCCTCTCCATTCCAGTCCATTCAACTGCCAAAATGATTTTCCTAAAGCATAGGTTTGATCATTCTCCTCCCATAGATTACAGTGACTCCCTCTTACCTCCATGATACTCAAAACCCATTGCAACCTGACCCTAGTTTTCTTATCCTGCACTCTCCTCTATGCATTGGTCTTCTTGCCATTCCTCAGACATGACATTCTGTCTCTTCCCTTTGTGTTTTTGTTCTGGAGTGGAATGGTCTCCTTCCTTCTGCATCTCACTTAGGTTTTTCTCACTGCTAGTTCCTTCCCTCTGGCTGTTGGCATACAATTTCCCTCACTGGACTACTGGCTCTTTGAGGTCAGGACGTGAAACAAAGTGAATGCCTAATGAGTGCTTTTTAACTCACTAGAATGGAGGAATCCAGTGGTTTATTTGGGAACTGGGATGGGGATGTTATGACCACTGGGGACAAGAGCACAGCTGCAGAGTCAGGAGAGCATGAGCCACATAGGTGGGATGGCCAGGAATGGAGAGCATGGGGGAGGGGAGTAAAACGAGTGAGGATAGAGAAGGTTACCTGCCAGCTGGGGATAGGAGTTTGTACTTTGCTTAGGAAGGACTAAGGAACCCCTGAAAATTTTTGTGCAGAAGGAAACTGATATCACCTTTAACCAATTGTATTTTCATAGCTTGGTCTGCACTGGAAGTTGAGTAAAAGGAAATGTGAAAGCAATAATATGGTGGAATATGTAAGTATGTATAAATAAATTATATTACTTTGGGGTTGTTCATTCTAAAATGTATAATTCAGCAGATATTATTGTTGACTGCTCCATTTTTTGACTTTGGTTTGTTTACTATAAACATCAGTCTTCCCTAGTGGAGTTATGGAGAATAGCATAATTATCCTGAAAGCTATAACTGATTATTATGCCTTAGAACAGTCTCTGCTGGTACAAACAGTATCACACCAGTTGAATCCTCTTGTGAAGCATTTATAAACCATAGCAACAGAGTCGATGTGACGGCAACAGCTGCTGTGCATGACGCAGATGTAGGGAATGGTATTTTGTGAAAACATGCATGAAAAATACCAATCGAACTTGGGGTCTTTGTGGAGGGTGCCCTGTCTTCTTTTGGCTGTCTGGCTTTGATTAAAGGAAGAATAGATTGTGAAAGCTGTTTTTGACTTGAAGATAGGCTGAAGTGTTCTTAATTCAGAAACCACTGATCCCTAGTTATGGTTAACCTGGGAAATTCTAGTGTCATTGAGACAGAAGACCCACTGAACTACATTTGAGGTATTATGTTCCCTGGGTCCAGAACAGTAATTTTTTTTTCCTTCAGTGGATATTTTCATAAAATTCCATTTTTATGAGTACTTTCAAGTACTCATGAATTATGAAAAAGTGTGGTGGAGAAAAAGGACCACCGGCCATGAAATCTGAAGGCCTTTCTTCAATTGCTTGCTACCTTGGACATTTTACTTCCCAGGCCCTACCAGTTTTGTCTTCTGTAAAATTTGGATGTTGGACTAGAAGGAATTCTGAACCTTTTTTTCTGTTATGGACCCCTTCTCAGAATCCAGGTTTTATATGCACATAATAAAATACATGGGATTACAAAGCAAATCAATTCTATTGGAATGCAGTTTTCAGAATATTAAAAAAAGAAGTTCAGTTACCTCAGGTTAAAAATCCCTGTGCTACTGAAGTTCCTTTCAGATCTTAAAAAGTTTTTAATCTCTCCCTCTTTTTCCCTTGAGCCTTTTTGAACTCAAAAATACCCTCAGCCACAAATTCAAGATTCATTGTAGGATGAGACTTCACCTAGGATCACAGCTGTGGTATCAACAATTTCTTAGTTTAGTATCTTAGGCTTTGTTATTGCCTTATCAAACCTCTTGTTGGATTTGGGATAGGCCACTTGAATCTTCATTTAAGAAAAGACTCAGATTCAACAAACCAATCTTCCATGTAAAAAGCACGTATTTTTTCCTCTTTTGGAACAGAGCCCCTCTGTAGTGACCCCCCCCCCCCAAAATCAGCAATAACGCAGAGAGACCTGAGGAATATCTATTCTAGCCAACCCCCTCATTTTACATGTGAGAAAACTGGTTTGGAGAGGGGGGACATGGGGAAGGGAAAAGGGGGATGGGGACACTTTGGCTATGTACCCTTGCTACTGGACCACATATAACTCAAGGGCATGATCATGGATTTTACTCTTTAGAGCCAAACTCCTTTGTGAGAGACTGTTTTGAATACACTTGGGTTTGCATTGCATTTATAGATGAATCCAAAGTAAGTTCCTACAGCAAGTAAGGATAGATGTCGATGTTTAAATGGAAAGCATTTTGTCACCATGTTCTTTTTTTGGTTATTTTGCAGGTAATCCTAATAGAATTCCTACCAAAGTATCCCATATTCCGACCTGATTAAAGCATCATAATTCAATCACTTTCATATTACCTGTCATCTTCTACCCTTAGTGCCTTGTTAGATGATTTTGGAAAGGAGATGGTCTATTTTGTTGTGTTCAGAATGTTATAATGCTAGCTAGAATAGTCTCCTTACTCAGTTATTTTTTGTTAGTTTATGAACAAAGCAATTTGCACATTTCCCCTGCCCTGTTATATGAGGTTTGAGTTTTGCACTCAGAATTTTTAACATGAACAATAGTTTCCACTAAAGATCTAACATCAGTGCTAATTTAAAACAAACAGAGCTTGTTATAAGCATGCTGCCTTTTCATTTGTATACCCCTTGTCTCTTTCTCAATGTTTCACTTGTCTAGGACATTCTTTCAAAGCACCATGTTCCTGTAAACCCTTCTAGATAAGCTTTGGGAAACTAAAGCTCTTTCAACTCTCCCCTGCTTGCAAAGGGCATGCAATCAATAGCCCTGGTTTGGTCCTGCACTTTGCAAAATCATCCCCTATCTTAGTGAGTCAGCTACTGAAGCCCTAACGTAGGGACTTGTAAATATTGCCTCCTTGCTTAATCTCAACTGTGATATGCCATGGTTTCCAGAATGTAAAACTGCTTTTGCTGCGTTGCCAATGAGTCTGCATAGCTTTGTAAACTAGGAATGACATTTGTAAGCATCCTCTTGATTGTACAGACCTGTCTATGCCAGCTTATGGCCAAGCTATAACAAATTGGCTTGGGATTGTTCAGGTGTCAATCTAAGTGTCTGTCGTAACCAAGTAGACTTAAGATACATAACTGGATTGATGTTCTGCACTGTTCCGGAAACAAAAACCTTAGTTGGGAAAGGTTGAACTACATGTTTATACACACACACACATACACACACACACACACACAGCCCTGTGCCATCCAGGATATTTTGTGACCCCCTTCTAGTTTTTTTTTTCCATGCAAATTTCCCTTCCCTAAATGGCATTAGCCATGTCCTTGACTCACTCTCTCTCTCTCTCTCTCTCTCTCTCTCTCTCTCTCTCTCTCTCTCTCTCTCTCTCTCTCTCTCGCTATATATATATATATATATATATATATATATATATATATATATATATATATAATCTGCCTTTCCCCTATCAGAAAAAAGAAAACAAAACCACAGGACCTCCCATATACATGTGGTGCCTCATAAGAGTGTGTGGGAGAGCTGTGAGCCCCAGATTATTTACTCCCCTCTGGACTTTGAATGTTATATTTTTCCTGAAATTGAGAAGCTATAGTTTAAGATTAGACAGTAGTTGATTCAGAACTGATTGAGGGCCCCAAATCCTTGTTTAAGAGCATTTTTTCAAACTAGAAATTTGAAAATTGTTTTAAACATGTGGAAAATAGCAGGGATTCAAGATGTGTATTTAGCTCAAGCTCCTTGTAGCTTCTGCAGTTGTCATGTAAGGGAATCCAGTTATGATGTATTTGTGCCATGGTTAAGTGTGAGAGTAAGGAACCTTGTTTTCCAACTCTTGTGAAGTTTAAATTGCTTTAAAAATTCAGTATTGGGAGGCCCAGATCAAATGAAAAGGAATGCATAGGGAGATGTACAGGAATAAAAAATGAGCATCTAGGATTGAGTGGCATCATTTGGTACATGGTGTTCAGTAGGGACCATCAAGGAGCCCGTCAGGCATACTTTTTATTAGAGACCATAAAAGGTCAAGCTGTTTGTATACACTGTTCTTATGTTTCAAATATTTTGTTCAGATATCCTCCTGCCTTTACTTTAAGCTCCATTGCCTTACTTTCTTTCCTCAAAAAAGCAAAACACAAAACCTTACTATACTTATGTGTGCCTGCTAAGAATTACATGTTTGCCTATGGCAAAAATCAGAGATTCATTTGTCAAGGTAGTGAGGTGGACATCTCTGAAAATTTACCTTACATGTTTGTTTCTCTGTGGAGGTTAGAGAAAATTCTCTCTGTGGTTTCATTTTCAATCACCATCATCCAAATGACACTTTTTAAAACCGTGACATTTAAATACTAAAATTGGTTTCCAGCCTAGTGTGAAATGTCTGGTTCTCATTAATATAATAATAGCTGTTAAATGTTAACCCCACAAGTCTAATTTTCCTTGAGGAATTGAAATTTGCTCAGTCACTTTGGCTGTCATTTAAATACCCCCCCCTTCTCCCTTGGTTTTGTCTGAAGAATGACAGTGAATTTGGAATTGTTTCCGTGAAAAATGAATCACATGTGTGTAGATAACCAAGAACAGAAGTTGCCCAAGGTGAGGGAAGCCTGTTGCAAGGATGGGGAGAGTATGGACTGCTGTCTTGAATTAGCACATAGGCAGTTAACTGTAAAAAAGTACATCTAGTGCTGCTGTTCATTACAGTGGGATTTACTTATGGGCTCATCTCATTTTCTTAAGTTGACCACACTCCTCACCCTGTTTTCTTTCTATCTTTCCACCTTTTTTGTTTGTGTTTTAAATGATTCTTTCAAAAACTTGTATAGTTTGAGCATTTGGGGGATTTTCTTTTCTTTTCAATGATGTTGTTGTGATGGCTTATTGATTGATAATGACAGCAGAGTGCTGTGGTTGCTCATTGCTCCTTCAGCACTCATTGATTCTACCAGGACCTGTCCTGGGGTTTGTCACATGTTTTGTAAAAGGTTGAGCCAGATTGAGGGAATTCCAAAGGAATAGCCTGCTCACACTGTCAGCTGTTCTTTACACAAAATAGCTTGAAGAGAAAGGACAAAGTAATGTTTGGTTACCTAAAGCCTAGAGGTCTTTTTGCCCAAGAGGCTACATGAGATTACTCTTTCCCAAGATCATCTTTCCTACCCTCTCTTCTTGCCTTCCTACCACAGTTCTTTTTTTTCCAAACCCCTCTCTTCTTTCTTTCTTGGATACCCCTTTCCCCACTTTGAAATAGTAGTCGAGGCTACACACTGTGTATGCTTCTCTCCTCAATGAGACTCTTGTCTTCGTGGATAGTGACGGTCCTCTTCATGGATGGATGTGTCCTCTGGTTATATTTCTTTTTTGGTAGGAGGGAAACAGTTTATATGGTTTTGCTGACCAATACAGGCAAGTGTTAATTCATTCCATAGTTATAATTCTATCAGTCAAGTGTGCTTCATGCATCACTTCTCCCATCCTCCCCTCCTGTGTTAGATTAGGATTGCAACCATAAGAGCCCACTGGTAGAGGTATTAAAGGTTTTGGAAAAGTGCCTTGTCTCGCTTGAATAAAGATATTAGGTTATAGTTGGGGACAGAGGAGAAGCAAAACACATTGGTTGAAAGGACTATATACAAATAGGCCAAAAAATAGTATAAACCATCTGATTAACTTATTCTTTTCTTTGTTAAGATCTGTTCTTTGGGAGGTTTTTTTTAGGGGAAAATTCAATAATAAGGTGAATGTTAGTGTCAGAAAATATTGGCAGTTCACTAATATTTGCTCTCCACTGGAGGAAGTTTCCTTTCCATGTTGCCCCATAAACCAGTGTTCAGGATAATTCTTGAGGATGGAAAAGTAGCATTTTACTTTCTTTTGGATGGGAGAGAAACCTGGGAAATTGAACACTGTAGGAGTAACCCTTGACAGTCACTTTATAGATATATTGCCCTGCTTTAAGCAATAACTCCCATTGTTATTAGATGTGATCATCAATCTTTGCCGATTCTACTGACCTGTGTTTGAAATTCATTTTTTTTGGTCTTTTACCCTTAAGAAAAAGACTGTAGCATTTGTAAGTTTATGAAAATAGTTTTTATTTTTCCCAGTTCTTCACATTTTTATTTTGTTTACAAGTAAAAAAGTAGCCCCATAGCTTAAAATCATAAAAGTGTCTTGTCTTGAGACTTTATTGTATGAGCCTGTTTGGGCCAGGTCAGGGAGGCAGAACTTCATCCCAAGTTAGTTAATTGGAACAGTTTGACCTGTGGGGCTATTTTTTAATTCATTTAAGTTTCATATTCGAAGCTCCCCCAGGAGAAGGCCTCTGATTGTGTGGCAGGCAGATAGATGGCTTTTGGCTTTAGGAAGGTCTTTGCACAGTTTGGATGGATTGTGAGCTTCATCTCCACGAAGAAGGGAGCAATTGATTGTATCCTTGCTCTACAAATGAAAGGAAGGAAAGTTTTTATGTTTTTCTCTCTAGTTTTCAGCTTCCTGATTCTGAGCATGAGCATTTTCTATTTTGTTTGTTCCAGTCATCCAGATCAAGGGAAATTCTGGAGTGGAACAGAATTCATACTGACTACTTACCCTCGAGGAAAAACCAATAAGAACCACTACTACCACCTGGATCCTCCCTAATTCTGCTACCCATAATTTAAATTCTCAATACCTCACATTTAGTAGCCATTGGGTAGAGAGATTTTTGATGATCCATTAAGTGTATTGTGACTGCTAGACATTTAGGTCTCAAGACCCAAGGAAGCTGAAGTTCCTCTCCATCCCCTCATCTTCCTCCCCCTCAACCTGGGCCCCTCCCTAGAGATAAGCACTAATACCTTTTCTCTAGGGGCCTCATTAACTGGGAGGGCCTGAGGCCCTGAGGGATTCTGGCTCCTTGAGCCTTCCAGATCTGAATGCACAGTTGCCAAGGGTTTCTCCAGGCAAGAATCCCAGCAATGATGACAGGGGCAGATGGGGGTGAGAGGGAAGCCCCATATTGACATTTTATAGGGTAAGAATTCCACATCTTAGCATCTGGTTCACATTTTAAAAGAGCCACACCCTGCAGATCTATGGGAATGGGATTGATGCTATGGAGACATAGAAAGTCAAGTGGTTTAGAAATCCAAATGCAAGTCATTCCTGGCTGAATTCAGGGCTCTGCTGAATTATTTTTGACAGGTGACTTAATTCCTCTGTACCTCATGTCCTTGTAGGATAACAAAACTGGACCTACCTCCCAGGGGAATTGAGGCTCATTTCAAACCTTAATGTTCTGGCCAACTACTGACAGCCATTCTGAACGTTACTGGTGTGCATGTTTTAGAAGTGATCCCTCTTTGCTTTATTAACTGAACCACACAAGATGAATGCCATAGCTTGGGTTGGGCAGCTCCAAAGTTCTCTATGTCTGTGGCTTCCTACCTGTTAGACAAACACTTGTGGTTTGGGAGTTTACCCTGAAGATTATACTTCACATACTCTTACATGTCTGTATTATCCTTTCCCTTCTTACTAGACTTGGTTTGGTGACAGAAATGCCCTTTGATTTTAAACCCACAGGATTTTCTTACCCTTTCTGCAGGTTGTTAAGTGTTGTCTCAGATGACAAACTCTTGGTCTGTTTTTGCTACACTGGGGATGTATTTGTATGGTAGCTTCAGGTAAGCATTTGCTTCTGCTTGAGACAGAAATATTTAAACTACTTCATTTAGTGTATATACAAAGTATTGCAGATGTTGAGAATGTGACACTGTTATGCTCGAGCATGGGACTCTGAATTCCCACATATTTTAAGCTAAGGTCAGTTCAGCTTGGGAATTTAATATAACAGCAACTTAAAGCAATAATGTCTCAAGTGTTATTTGTGTTCTCATCCTATCTGTTTATTTTTTTAAATTATTTTTAAACTGGATTTTATTTCTTGTCTCCCCAATAAATCATGCAGTATTTTAAAATAGATGAAGCTTTTAAATAATTATCAATGTTTTAAACTAAGTGTAATCTCCAAGCTCACTTGGCACCCCTAGTTATTTACCAAACAGAGGTATCAGTGGATTCCAAGGTGTTTCCTGGAATGATGACGAACGACAAGGCCAAAAAGCCCAAGAGGAGCCATTTCACAAGACACTCTGTTGAACTGCCCCCTCTTTCTGTTTTGTGGCAGAGAAAGGACTCTTGTTTGAACAGCTTTATCAGCGGAGAATGATTATCATTTATATCCAAACCAAGAATTCTCCTGGATCTTCAAATGTTATATAACCTGTCGAATTCTATTTTTCCTTCATAAAGAATGTAGTAACCCTCCCCCTCCCCAGAAGAACTCTTCTTATATAGCTGTGCCAAAACTGAAGAAACATGCTTTTATGAAACTTTCAGTGCTGCTTTTGTCTTTGTTCATTTGTCAGATGTAAAATTGATTATCTCAGGATTGCAAAATTAAAGTCAAGTGCAAACCAATAATAGTCATTTTAAGTCCTTTTTTGGGGGGAGGGGGGCATATTTCCCTCCTCTCTGTACTAATCCATACAAAGTAGATACTCAAAGCTCTGTTCTCCAACTTTAATTTTGCATGTCATCAATTCCCTGTGAATCTATGATGGATTCCTACCTTATATTGACTCTTAGGTACTTTGAATTATTATATGTGCTTTGGAAGTCGTCCAAGAAGAGAGGTGATTTCAAATGACTTTGCTTTCAACCCAGGACACCACCTCTTCACTGTGGACTTGAAAAGGAAAGACACGTAACCAGGTGCAACGAGACCTAGTAGAACATAAAACTCAAATGCTAGTGATTTGTTGAAAGAGGAGAGAATCTGCCCTTCTAGAGAACTTGGTGCTCCACAGTGGGTATGTGAAAAAGTCAAGGATTAACACCATCCACTTGATTTACTGCGCATCCTAACTAAACATGTAGAAACAATGTCAGGGAAATAAATGATCATCTGATTTTTTTTTAACCCATCAGCCATAAGAAAGACAGAGATACTGAATAGGATTCTTAGCATCTTTGGAAATTGAACTGAATTATTTCATATGAAGGGTTCTCTTCCAGTACTAGTATTCTCTGTTTTAAGGTTCCTTCATTATAGGTACCTAAGACCTTTCCAGCTTCCATTTGCCTTTCATAGCTAGCATTTTATTTACAAGTGTCTAGAACATTATATAAGGAGACTTAGAACCCTGAGAAGAGAAGGAATACCAAGAGGGGACCTCCCAAAAGGAATCACCACCTCTGGTGACCATGAAGTCCACTGGCATGGGATGTACACAATGAGGCTAATGCAACCATAGTTTGGTTCATGATAACTCATTAATAGGGATTTATTGCCTTGAGTGCTGAGCCCTTCCATTTCTCACTCCCAGTTGGTTTGGGGGATTAGGGATGGGGATATCTGCAGCACATTGGGTAGAGTTTGTGGAAATAGAGCATTCAGTCATATTCATATCCTCTTTTTTGGGAAACATACCTATCCTCTGCACAATGTGTTATGTACATTTTCTTCTAAACTGCACCTTCTGGGGGGGGGCAGCTAGGTGGTGCAGTGGTTAGAGCACCAGTCCTAGAGTCAGGGGGACTTCAGTTCAAATCTGACCTCAGACACTTAATAATTACTTGGCTGTGTAACCTTGGGCAAGTTTCTCAACCTCATTGCCTTGCAGAAATTTTAGGGCAGCTAGTTGGCACAGTGCATAGAGCACCAATCCTAGAGTCAGGAGGTCCTGAGTTCAAATCCAATGCCAGACACTTAATAATTGCCTAGCTGTGTGACTTAGGGCAAGTCACTTAACCCCATTGCCTTAAATAAAATAATAAAAATTAAAATAAATTGCACCCTCTGTTCAACATTCTGTAATGACATTGTACAGGTTGTCTTAATCCCATCCTTATACTCCTCATTTAAGCTGTGTGCTAGTAGATAAGAAAGGCAATTTGTTTTTTCTTTGAACCCCCACTGAGTCCAGGACTGACAGCTAACTATTACCATTGGCTTGGGTCTTTAAGAATAACAAGGGCTGTTGGTATTTTCCAAGCACTGATTCACAACTGGGGCTGGAAGGGAGGTTCAGTGCATTTGATTGCAAGACATTAGAATGCTTCACCATTGAAATGATTTGATTCCTCAGCAGTCACTTCCTGTGAGTTATTGGTTACAACATCAGTAAGAAGGAACAGGGTGAAGATATGCCCATTGGAAATAGCTGGTGCAGTCGAATGAGTCCCTGGAATCAGAACTTGATGATCAGCAGGCTCCTCCAAGACAACCCATTTTTCTCCTTCCTAGGCCAGGCATTTCAGTTTTAGATAATGTGTGCTCAGAGGAGCTTAATAAAACAGATCCGTGTCAGAATGAACTTGATGCCATGATTGGGCAATTTTTTTTTGTTCCAGTAAAGTTACATCTGATTTATAAGGCACGATTGTTTTTTTTTTCAACAAATGTAGCTTAGGATTTAGAGCTGGAAAGTATTTTAAAAATCATCTAGGCTAACATCCTCTATTTAAAGATGAGGAATCTGAGTTAGAGGCCGGGAAAAGTACTTAGAACATAGCAAATACCTTTTCTACACACATTAATTGATGTGTTAAGTGCCCTACAATAGATTGATTTTTTCCTGTTCAGCTACATGTGTCCTACTTTGCAGGATTGAAAAGTAGACTAAGAAGTTCCTGCCCTTCCATCTCCACCTGCCCACCTTTTAATCCCTAGCTCCAGGGCCACTTTCCATTTCCTTTCCTAGCTCATTGCCTGGAGTCCCCATGAACTCTCCCAGCTGAACACAGAATTTTCTGCTACTAGTTCATGCAATTAGTAGACTCCATTGTATTATAGTTGCTTTTCCAAGCTCCTTAAAGGCAAAGATCACATATTATGATTAGAACCAAAGAATATTAGAATGGAGAACTTTTTTTTTTTTTTGCAAGGCAATGGGGTTAAGTGACTTGCACAAGGTCTCACAGCTAGGTAATTATTAAGTGTCTGAGGTCGGATTAGAACTCAAGTCCTCCGGACTACAGGACCAGTGCTCTATCCACTGAGCAACCTAGCCACCCAGAATAAAGAACTTCTAGCCTGAAGCCATTCACTTAATAAATGATGGGCCTGGTGGGATTTGAACTAAGTTCTCTGGATTTTAAATCAAATGCCTTTTCATCACTCAATAGAAATTATCCTCTCTAAAGTAACTGGTTATCTCCTATTTACCAAGCTCAATAACCTTTTCTCAGTCGTATCCTTCTTGTCCTTTCTTAGTATTTCACACTGGTGACCACCCCATCTTTCTGGATATATATTTTTGGTTTTCAGTTTTCATTGCTTGATCATCAACCATGCCCTCCCTTCTTACCTAACCCCCTTTCTAGGCCCTCTTTTCTCCCTATAACCTCTTGAAGACTTCTTTAGCTCCTATATGTTCAGTTACTATCTGGGCAAATGACTTATATATTTAGGTCTGCTCTTTTTTCCAAGTTGTACTCACATTACTAGCTGCCTATTGGATATTTCGAACTGGATGTCCCAAAAGCATCTCCAAACTTAACATACCCTAAATAGAACTCAATATTCCCTCCCTCAAACCTACTCCTTTCCTGAATTTCCCTATTGCTGTTTAGGGTACAACCATCCTTCCAGTCAGTCAGCTTCACAAATTTGTCATGGAGCCAGCCTTGATCCCAAATTTTCCCTTCCCACTTCATCCTTCCCTTTCCAGTCAGTTTCCAAATTTTGTTGACCTCTAATTCCATTACATTTTGAACCTCTGACCTTTTCTCTCCATGATGGCTAGAACCCTTTTGCCTGGACTTATTCTTATTGGTTTCTTTGTCTCCAGTTTCTTCTTCCTCTAGTCCATCTTCCACACAGTTGCCAAAATGATATTCCCAAAGCACAGGTCTCCCAAGTCACTTCCATTCTCAAGTCACTTCAGTGATTCTCAAATTGCCTCTGATCAAATATCAACTCCTTAGACAAACCTGGCTTCAGGTTACCTTTCAAGGCTTATCACATTTTTATTGCACAGTCATTATTAGACAATAATAACATTATCTTATTATGAAGTTCTCTTTTGAGGAGCCAAACCAACCTGTTTGCTATTTCTCACACACAATATTCTATCTTCCATCTCTGCAAGTTTTCACAGTCTGACTTTCCTCACCACCTTTTATTTGAACTGTTGCAATAACCTTCTAGTTAGCTTCTTTGTCTCAACTATGTCTTCACTCCAATACATTCTCTTGCATCCTTCCTCCCCCTTACCAGCTATCAAATTGGTCTTCCTAAAGCATAGGTTTGATCAAGGCCCCCCTCCCCTCATTCCATAAACTCTTTCACCTCTAGGATCCAATATGAAATCCTATTTAGCATTAACTATCCTTCAGAATCTGGCCTCTTTCTACTTTTCCAGTCTTTTTATACTTTCCTCCCCTCTACTACTCTATGATCTAGTGACACTGGTCTCCTGTCTGTGCCTTAGTCAGGACACTCCATCTGATTCTGGGCATCTTCTCTGGCTGTCCCCCATTCCTGAAATACTCTCCTTCCTCACTTCTGCATCCTGGCTTCCTTGGCTTTCTTCACAACCCAACTAATATCCCACCTTCTATAGGAAGTCTTTCCTAATCCTTAATTCTAATGCCTTCCCCTTGTTATTGTTGAGTTGTTTCAGTTGTGCTGACTCTGAGATCCCATTTGAGATTTTCTTGGCAAAGATACTAGAGTGGTTTGTCATTTCCTTCTCCAGTTCATTTTATAGATGAGAAAATGGAAGCAAACAGGGTTAAGTGACTTGTCCTGGATCACTCACATAGGTGTGAGGCCAAATTTGAACTCAGAAAGATGGGTCTTCCTGACCCCTGTCCTGGTGTTCTGTGCTACCTAGCCACCCCTCCCCTTATTAATTATTGCTAATTTATCCTGTTTCTTTTTTTGCACATAGTTGTTTGGTTATTACCTCCTCCATGAGACTATCTTTTGTCTTTCGTTGTATCCTCAACACTTAGCACAGTGTCTGGCTCATGTTCATGGATGTGACCTGTTAGAATCTCTGGCTTCCTTCATAGCTTAGCTCAAGTCCCTTCTCTTACTCAGACCTTTCTTACTTCTCTCAGGTTTTAGTGAATACATGGAATGATAAGATTGTAGATTTTGAATTGCAAAGGATCCTAAAGGCCATCTTGTCCAATCCCTTCTTTTTACAGTTGAGGAATCTGAGGTCCAGAAAGAGGAAGGGACTTGCCCAAGATCACACAAGAAGTAAGCATCAGAAGCAGGATTTGAACCCATGTCCTCCAACTCCAAAACCCTTGCTCTTTCCACTTCCCTAATAGAGTGTAAACTCCTTGAGGGTAAGGATTTTTATTTTTTTATTTATTCCCAGCACAAGGGCCTGACACATAGTGGGTGCTTAATCCATGTTTGTTGATTGATTTCCATGACCCCATTCTTTCTCAACATATTGTATTGGAAAGATGTTCTGAAGGGAGAAACAAGAAGATTTGGCAATGGAGTGAATATATGGACTGAGTGAGAGTGGGGAGCCAAGGGCGATACTGAGGTTATAAGTTTGGCTGACTGAGAAGACTATAGTAGAGAAGTTCAGAAGAGTGGAAGGATAATGAGTTCTGTTCAGTTCACCCAAACCTCTAAATAATTTTTACAAAAGGTACATCTCCTCTCCTGGCTTTTTTAAATTTTTTGAGTTTTTGCAAGGCAATGGGGTTAAGTGGCTTGCCCAAGTAAATAAGTATTAAATGTCTGAGATTGGCATTGAACTCAGGTCCTCCTGACTTCATTCTATTCACTGTGCCACCTAATTGCCCCTAAAAATAACTCTCATGAAAGCTCTGAGGTCAGCTAGTTCCACCTGTACCTGCCAAAGAATCCCTTTTTCCTCTAAATGTGATTAACACCTACCTCCAAAGCTCTGGAGAGACTGATTAAAAGAAATTTTTTGACAAGGAATTTGATTTTGAAAGATAGTGAAAGATCAAAGGGCCTGTTAGGTTATGGACCATTAGGGTTATGAAGAGTCAGACATAACTGAAAAGCTGAACAACCAATTTTTCATTTTGATTCCCAAGTACATTTTTTAGGCTTTTTGCAAGGCAATGGGGTTAAGTGGCTTGCCCAAGGCCACACGGCTGGGTAATTATTAAGTGTCTGAGGTCGGATTTGAACTCAGGTCCTCCTGACTCCAGGGTCGGTGCTCTATCCACTGCACCACCTAGCTGCCCTCAAATACATTTTGAGTCTACAATGCAGAAGTTGTAAGACAGCTATATTAAGTGTTCCTCATAAGGAAACAATAATCCTAGCTAGCATTTCTATAGAATTTAAGGTTTGCAAAGTACTTTACCAATATTATCTTGTTTGATCTTTGCAACAATCCTGGGAAGTAGGTTCTATTTTTTAATTCCCATTTTACAGATAGGGAAGCTTAAGCAGACAGGTGTTAATATGAGGTGAGATTTGAATTCAGGACTTCCTGACCCTAGGCCCATCTTTAGTCACTGTGCTACCTGAATTTTGTCTTCCAACAGCATCTGGATGTTCTTTCTGCTTCTTGGCCAGATTCTCTGTGAATTGTTAGGGTGAATGATGCAGTCAGTCTTTGCACACATTCCTGTGACATTCATAATCTCTTCATGTAGAGGAAGCACAGTATAGTGGATAGGGTACTGACTTTGGAGTCAGCAAGACCTGAGTTTACGTCCTACTTCTAATATTGATGGTGTGGACTGAGCAAGTTACATTCTCTCCTTGGGCCTCAGTAAGGAATTGAACTTTGTGATCCCTGAGGGTCCTTCCAGCTCTAGATCTAGGATGCTAGGTATAGTCTTGGGCCTCAGTTTCTTCCTCTGTAAAATGAGAGAGTTGAACTAGGGCTTTCAGGTCCATTACAGATCCATGATCCTGTCCTCTTCTTTAAAAATAATAGAAATATTTACTGTCATTATCATTGTGCCCCATATGCAAAAGAGATGTTCCTACAAGATCATGATGAGTTGCTGTGTTGAACCTTCCTCACAAGCCTCCATCAATGCTCCTTAAGTTACTGAGATAACTGATCCAGGGTCAGTGGGACAGGCTGTGGTCCTCATGGAAGGGAGTTAGGACATGGAGATTGAACACGTCAGCTTGTACTTATCGGTGACTTACTTTGATTGTTACATATCTCTCTAGCTCTTGTTATATTCCAGAGGTTCTTAACCATTTTTGTGTAAGCTTATTTGGCAGCCAGATGAAACTGGGGACCTCTTCTCAGCACATTTACAAATGCATAAAATAAAATACATGAGCTTACAAAGAAAACCAGTTGAAATTCAGTTATCCAAATATTTTATGTTTTGTTTTGTTTTTGTTTTTTTTTTTTTAGATTTTTACAAGGCAGTGGGGTTAAGTGGCTTGCCCAAGGTCACACAGTTAGGCAATTATTAAGTGTCTGAAGTTGGATTTGAACTCAGGTCCTCCTGACTCTAGGGCTGGTGCTCTATCCACTGTGCAACCTAGCCACCCCTCAAATATTAAAAAAAAACAAGTTCACAGCCCTCATGTTAATAATTTCCAGTGAACAAAGTAAGAGTATACCTCATGTCTTTCAGTCAACTTGCATTAATTCATATATAAACTGATTAATTCACTCATTTATCTGTTACTTTATTTATTTTACTTTTTATTTTATAATCATTGAACATAGAGCTGGAAGCCTCAAAATCATTTAGTTTACCTTTCCTATTTTACAGATAAGGGCATTGAGGTACAAAAAAAAAAGAGTATGGAACTTTCTCAAGGTTCTACAGTCAGTGAGGGCCAGGGCCAGGATTCTGACTCAGGTTTCCTTTCTCCCAGTCCTGTGCACTTTCCAGAATGCCAAAGATAGATTATTATGGGTATGATTGAGCCTAGCACCATATATAAATGTAGCCAGATTGCATTGCATACCATCTGAACCGTGAAGTCATTCTACATTGAAGAGCCTTAGTTTATTCATCTATAAAAGGAGGTATAAAATGAGGCCTGTCCTGTTTGCCCAAATGCTGATTTCTGTCTTTCATATCCTTCTGCTCTCATACTTCAGTCTGGATACTTGGAAGGGGGTTAACATTTAGTCCTTCTCAAGAGAATCAGGCCTAGAAAAGACTGGTGAGGTGCTCAGATCTCCAAAGATCAATCTGGGCCATTGGGCTCCACTGGGAAGAAGAGCACTAACTTTAGAAGCTGAGGATCCAGCTCTGCTCAGGTCTCATAGCTTGGGTAGGTTACTTCCCCCTCTGTGCTGCTAGATGAAGGGCTCTACTCTACATCACTCAAGTTCCTTTCTACTCTAAGTTTCATGATAAACCAGGAACTCAAAACACCAGTGGCTTTGAAAAAAGTATGTCAGAGCTCAAAGGAACTTCAAAGGACATTTAACCTGACTCCCCTTGAGCAGTAATTGCTCTGACAGCTGTCCCCAACAATTGATCAATCAATTAATAAGCATAAACGAAGCACCAGATAATCATCATCACTAACATTTGAGGGTTCATGAAGCACTTTAATAATGTCATCTCATTTGACTTTCACAATCCTGGCAGGGAGGTTTTGTTATTATTCCTATTATACTGATGAGAATACTGAGACAGAGGTGAAATGATTTGCCCAGGGTCACACAGTAGCTGAGACCAGATTTAAATTCAGGTCTTCCTGATTCTAGTCCCAGTGCTCTAGCTGCCTACTTTGGGGATACAAGGACTGAAGTGAAATAGTCCCTGCCCTCAGGGAGTTTACATTCTAAAATAGGAAACAACATATAAATACATAGGTATATACATAAAATATACAAAGGTAGTTTTTTGAGGGAGAGTGGGTAGGGATCAGGAAAATCTTCATGCCTTGATTTGAAACCCTCAATTTCATGGAGAACTCATTATCTTATGAATATTACCAAATACCCTTCCTACTCTCTGATAAAATTCCTTCCCATCTTTCAATGGTTACTTCCTATGGGAAGTTCTTTCTGAATGTCCTATTCCAAAATTATTGTAGGATCACATTCTAGAGCTAGAAAGGCTGTTGTTCAGTCATTTCTGTTTCTCCATGACTCTATTTGGAGTTTTCTTGGCAGAGAGACTGGAGTGGTTTTTTTTCCTAGCTCATTTGTCAGATGAGGAAACTGAGACATATAGGGTGAAGTGACTTGCCCAGGGTCACATAGCTAGTGTCTGAGGTCATGTTTGAACTCAGGTCTTCTGACTTGGATTTGCAATGCCACTTTGCAGTAGAAAAAACATTAGAGGCCACTAGGTCCAATTCTATTATTTTACAGAGACACAGAGATGTTCAGTGACTTACTCAAACAGCTCAGTCATAGTTAATGTCTAAGACAAGATACAAATGTATATCTTCCTCTCTCCAGTATCCTATTCATTCTTTTTTAAAAGACCTTTTTTTTTACAAATGACTTGCCCAAGGCCATACAACTAGGTAATTATTAAGTGACTGAGATCAGATTTCAACTCAGGTCCTCCTGACTCCAGGGCCAGTGCTGTATCCACTGCACCACCTAGCTGCCCCTCCAGTATACTAACCACATAACTAATCTTTCCTTACCGCTGATCTGCCAAGACAATATTAGCTGTTCCATTCTTTTGGCCTTTGGTGTACCCCATGAAGTTGTTTTCTTGTGTGAACTGAGCATACCTAAGAATAATACTAACCTTAATTTCTGGACACAATAATACTGTACAAATATTAGTACCCCCTTTTACAGATGAGGAAACTGACGCTCAGTGGAATGAAGCAATTTGTCCAAGGTAACAAAGTTGGTATCAGGGCTGGTACTGGAACCCAAGTGTCCAAAACCCATGCTCTTTTCACTGAGAAATTAAGGAGGAAGTGTGTAGAACCCCACTCTGTTCCAGCAGTTTAGTGATCTCTTTATAGGCACGACTAGGCCAGATTGGGTTGTCCTAACCTGGAACAATGATGTCATCTTGCATTTGTGTAAGGCTTGGAACCTTATCAAAGCACTTTTAAATTCATGATCTCCTGTAATCCTAACAGTCCCTGGAATCATGGAGGCTTGAATTTTTATATCTTTTCCCAGTTTGAAATGAGGAAACTATGGAAGCAACTTGTCTAGGGTCTTGTGGTTATTTAAGATGGAGAGCAGGGTTAAAATCAATCTTTTTACCAAGTTGTTTCAGGGCCACTGGAAGTTGGAAGCTTAGAATCTGTGTTCCCAGGTCTGATCTTTTTAAGGTATGTAATATTGTGAGCAAGTAACTTCCTCTTTCTAGAAGCAGCTATGTGGTGCACTGGATAGAACTCTGGGCCTGGAGTCAGGAAGATCTGAGTTCCAGTCTGACCTAAGACACTTTCTAGTTGGGTAATGCTGGGCAAGTCACTTCTCCTCTGTCTACATCAGTATTCTCATCTGTAAAATGGAGATAGCAGCATCTACCTCTCAGGCCTATTGTGAAGATCAAATGAGATAATATAAAATATTTAGTACAGTGCCTGACATATAGTAGGAATTTATTAAATACTTGTTTTCCTCATCTGTAAAACAGAAGACTAATAATAATCCCTGTCCTGCCTGCTTCCCAGGGTCATTATAAGCCTGAAAGCTGTCTGGAAAAGGGAACTGGTATTCCTTTCATGCCTCCAGTACAATTAGTTCTGATCTTAACTATGAGAATTAGGGAACCTTGGATGGATACCCATCATACCGTAGGCCTGGGAGAGGCCTCTCAACTGCTTGATCTTCTGAAACCTGTTTCCTCCTGCTGGAACCCTGAACTGCTCACCACCTGTACCATGACCCTAGCATGAGCCAGGTAGGGAAAGGACAGAGTCATAGCTGGAACCCAGAACCCAGATGGAGCAATACCTCCTGAGCCAGTGGCAGAGGCTACAGTGGCACTACTGGGCATTGTAGTATCTTGATTTCCTTTTTACAGCTCTGATTAGGCTACTGCCTTCCCTGAATCCTTCAGGAATTCCCAGCTGCCCACCCAATTTAACTCCAGATTACAGCAGAGTAAAGATTCCTACACATGTCTTCTGACTCCAAATCCAGTGTGCTTTCCTCCTATACCAAGTTACTACAATAAGTGCCAGCATTCAAGGGGTTCCACAATGTGGTTGCACCCTACATTGCTAGCCAACATTAGCTCATATTATTAGGTTGCACCCCAAACAGGTAGCAAAGAATCAGGCCCTCCAGCTAGATTCCCAAACCTACTCTGTCCTTGGGAAAGACTCAGTTTCCCCAAAATTATAGTGGAAAGAGCATTACATTTGGACTCACAGGTTTGAATCCCTACTCCACCTGTCTACCTCTGTGACCTTGGACAAGTCACTTGACTCCTTGGGCCTCAGTTTCCTTATCAAGGAGAAATGAGGGATTTGAACTGAGTGATGTTGAAGATACTTTCCAGCTCTAAATACTATAATTCTCTGATTAATCTCAGTAAATATTTATTAAATAGCAACTAAGTGCCAGACTCTGTTTTGGCTATATACCTGAGGGAAACAATTCCTCTTCTCAAGATGTTTATATTTTCTTGTAGGGGATGGGGTGGTGGCAGGGAGATGTCCTCATATGTAAATAGGAAAGTATTGTATTTTGAACAGTGCTAGGTGGGCTGCAGATTAGTGCATAGAGCACTAATCCTGAAGTCAGGAAGACTTGAGTTCCAATCTGAACTCAGACACTTATTAGTGTGTGACTCTGAGCAAGTCATTTCACTCTGTTTGCTTCTGTTTCCTCATCTGTAAAATGAGCTAGAGAAGGAAATGGCTAACCACTCCACTGTCTTTGTCAAAAAAAGATGAGGTTACAAGCTTATTGAACAACAGCAAAAATGGTAAATCAATGCTGTGATTCCCCTCAGTCTTTTGTATTGCTCTACTTTGGATATATTTGTGTATATTCTTATATTTATTCTGCATATATGTTTCTATGTATTTTTGTCTTTCCTGTTAAACTGTAAACTCCTTGAGGGTAGGGTTTGTTTCGTTCTTTATCCTTGTTTCCTCAGGACCTGGCACAGAATATGTGTTTAATAACTGTTTTTTCATTGACTTGTTGAACTTACCGAGGAGAGAGCATTGTCTGGCAACTTTGTCCATACACCTTACTCCATCGAGGGAAAATACAGGTATGGGCATGTTCATTGGCACCTTGTTACTAGAACAGAAGCCAGCTCCTCATTAAGACTCAGTCATGGTGACTAACCGTAGGTGACTTGGTTGGTTTGCAGCTGCTTATAAAATAAATCATCGTTAAAAGCTCTGAGCTTCTGAGCATGGTAAGGCAGCTGTGGCAGCAGCAGCAGCAGTGTGAGGTGCTGGGAATGGTGGTGAAAGCATTCATGGTTGCCTTAGGAGTTATAACTCATACCCTTGGTCCTGAGGAGGAGTTCCTTCTCATCATATCCTTGATTTTTTCCCTTTTATGACTATAGATCAGTGCCTAGAAACCTGATTTTCCTAGCCCAAAAGGTGGCAGCCACTGGAGTAGTCAGTCTTGGAGAGGCATGTTGTAGATCCATGTACTAACCCCCATGCTGCAAAAAGGGACTATGTCATCTCAGGAGTCTTAGTTTGTGATTAGAAGAGGAAAATTTCCCCAACAGCCCAATCCCAGAATCTAGCCTTCTTGAACACCACCAAGTATTAGGGGTTTCCTTATAAGCACAAATCTAGAAATTTGGAGACCTATCCTTCAATCTAAAGAAGAGGAATTTCCTAAGTTTCAGGTTTCTTAGAGAAAGAAGAGGATCACTTTCCCCACTGAGTTCCTTTCTAGAGGGACTCGAAACCATAGGAATATGCTGAGTCTGGAGGATTCTAGGACTCTATGGAAAAGTGGGACCCACCAGAGTGGTACTGTATCTATTATTACCTTGAGTGCTTATATTGAGCTGGGACCCTAACACTAATGAAGTAGACAAAGTTATATTTGGAGATTTTCCAGAGGAAACTGAGGGACAATGATGAATCACAGGAAAATTGACCTTTTAGAGGAGCATCCAAGATTGGATCTGGTCTACATGGGCCCAGAGCTACGGGGTCAGTGCTGTGTGTTACAATAGAATACAGGGTAAAGGGTGATAGAAGCAAAGGGTAGATCCCCATACACAAAAGAATCAGTTGAGAGTCTGTCCTAAGGCCCAGCTCAAACATTATATCCTCCAGTAAGCTTTCTCTAACTGTCCCCTCCTATTCTGAACCCACAAAGGTGTTTGTTTTGTATCTGTTAATGCACATCAGAGAAGCTCAGAACTGGAAGGGATCATCTCCAAGCTTGTCTAGTTGAATTTTTACCGGACTTTGTGGCTGTTCAGTCATTTTTTTCAATCATGTCTAACTGACCCCTTTTGGAGTTTTCTTGTAAAAGATACTGGAGTGACTTGCCATTTACTTCTCCAGCTTATTTTTACAGATGAGAAAACTGGGGCAAACATGGTGAAATGGGTAGAACTTAGGTCTTCTTGATCCCAGGCCTGGTGCTTTGTCCACTGCAGTACCACCTAGCTGCCCCGATCATAAATCCCTTTTAATCATATCCCACCATTGCTCATCTGGCTCCTGCTGGAAGACCTCTGGGAGCAGTCCACTTTTCCTTCTCTCTTTGGTAAGCAGTCCCCCCCCCTCGTTGGCCTCTGTAGCTCCCACCTAATTCTTGCCTTCTGGGGCCAAACAGAAGAAGTCAAGTCTCTCATCTACAAGACAGCTCTTGAAGTACTCAAAGCTGTTATTAAGTCTCTCCTCATTCTTCCCTTCAGATTGAATACCCCTAGTTACTTCATGCAGTCCTCAAAAAGCCATTTGAGGCCTTTCACCCTCCTGCTCAGTCTTGTCTGACCATTCTTTAACTTCTCAATGACCTTTCTAAAAGGAAGAATTGAACACCATACTCAAGATACACATTCCAAATGTTCTATTGAAGATCTATGACCTCTTGTTCAGTTGTTCAGTCATATTCAAATTCTTCATGACCCCATGGGTTGTATCATGCTGGGGTTTTTCTATCCTCTAGCTCTCAAAGTTTGCCCATTGCTTCCATGACACTATTTATCCATCTCATCCTCTTCCATTCCCTTTTTCCTTTTGCCTTCAGTCTTTCCCCAAATCAATTCTATCTTATTAAGAAACTTCAGCTTCAGTATTTGACCTTCTAGTCAATTTTTTTAGTTTAAGGTTTGACTGATTTGATCTCCTGGCTGTCCAAGGAACTCTCAAAAGTCTTATCCTGCACCACAGTCCAAAAGCATTAATTCTGTGATGCTCAGCTTTCACAGTCATACATTTCTACTGGAAAAACCATAGCTTTGACTATACCAATATTTGTCAGAAAGGTGATGCTTCTGCTTTTTCATATATTGTCCAGATTGGTCATAAATTTCTTTCCAAGGAGCAAGCATCTTTTAATTTCATGGCTGCAGTCACCATCTGGAATGATCTGTGAACCAAAGAATATAAAATCTGACTTCACTTCCATTTCTTCTTCCTCTATTTGCCAGAAATTAAAGACCATTTGCCAAGATCTTAGTTTTTTTCTTGATGTTAAACTTAAAGCCAACTTTTACATTCTCCTCTTTCAAGAGACTTCTGAATTCTTCTTCACTTCCTGCCATCAGCGTGTTATCATCTGTTTATCTGAGATTCATATTTCTCTCAGTAACCTTTATTCTGTCTTTTGATTTGTCCAGACTGGCATTTCATATGATGTACTCTGGATATAAGGTAATTAATAAGATGACAACGTACAGCCTTGTTGTACTTCTTTTCCAGTCTCAAACCAATCAGTTGTTCCATGTTTGGTTCCAATGTTTGTTCCTTGGTTTACATATAGGCTCCTCAAGAGACAAGTCAAGATGTGGTACTCCCATGTCTTAGAGAACTTGCCACATTTTATTGTGATCCACACAGTTCAAGGCCTTAGTAGTCAATGAAGCAGAAATAGATGTTTCTCTCCATAATCCACTTTGAAGTTCATTCTAGTTAAGCCCAGTTTTAGATTTGCCTTGTTTTTGAATCAAGGCCTCACCTTCTTTCCATTATTTATTATTTTGTCATTATAATTTATGTGTATGTAGCTCCTTCTACTGGATTGTGAGCTTCATGGCAGCAGAGATTGTCAGCTAATTTGCCTCCTTCCAGCCAGAGCTTTGCCAGGTCCACAAATAGTGGCCCTTCCCTAATCAGTTGAGGCTCTAAAAGGGGCACCTTGCTCACCACATCAAATAATATGTGTGTCTCAAGTCTAACTTGGAGAGTTTATGGAAGAAAATGAGGAGGTTTAGAGGTTGGAGATGTAAATTACCCTTAGGCGGTGATGTGCTGATAAATAGTTTATAAACCAATTGTGGGGGGGTGGCTAATGTATCTGTAACCCATTTTTTTGTACTTAAAGATTTTAGTTGTTTTGAGTTTTACAATTTTCCCCCTAATCTTACTTCCCTCCCCTCACAACTTACAGAAGGCAATTTGCCAGTCTTAATATTGTTTCCATGGTATATATTGATCCAAATTGAATGTGATGAGAGAGAAATCATATCCTTAAGGAAGAAACATAAAGTATAATAGATAGCAAGATCAGACAATAAGATATCAGGTTTTTTCCTAAATTAAAGTTAATAGTCCTTGGTGTTTGTTCAAACTCCACAGTTCTTTCTCTGGGTACAGATGGTATTCTTCATCGCAGAGAGCCCCAAATTGTCCCTGATTATTGCACTGATGGAATGAGCCATTCCATTAAGGTTGATCATCACCCCCATATTGCTGTTAGGGTGTGCAAAGTTTTTCTGGTTCTGCTCATCTCACTTAGCATCAGTTCATGCAAATCCCTCTAGGTTTCTGGGAATTGCCATTCCTCCTGGTTTCTAATAGAATACTAGTGTTCCATGACATACATATACCAGTTTGCTAAGCCATTCCCCAATTGAAGGCCATTTACTTAATTTCCAATTCTTTGCCACCACAAACAGGGCTGCTATGAATATTTTTGTACAAGTGATGTTTTTACCCTTTTTCTTCATCTCTTCAGGGTATAGACCCAGTAGTGGTATTTCTGGATCAAAGGGTATGCACATTTTTAGTGCCCTTTGGGCGTAGTTCCAAATTTCTCTCCAGAAAGGCTGGATGAGTTCACACCTCCACCAACAATGTAATAGTGTCCCAGATTTCCCACAACCCTTCCAACAATGATCATTATTCTTTCTGGCATTTTTTAAACATTACTACTACAATGATCATGTTGTTAAAGTAAAGATACTCCCCCCACAAAGAAAGGGAAACCTCAAGAAAAATAAAGTGAAAATTTAAAAAAAAGTATGCTTCAGTCTGTATTCAGACACCATAGCTCTGTCTTTGGAATGGATAGCAATCTTTGTCATAAATCCATCAGAGAAATTGCTTCAATATTTTTCCCATAGTTGCTATTGCTAGTTATATTTCCTTATATCCTATTCCCCCCATTTATTCTATTCTTTCTCTTCTTTCATCTTATCCCTCATCAAAAGTGTGTTGCATCTGACCATCTTCTCCCACTCTTCTGTCATTGACAACCCCCTCCATTTCCTCTCATATTTTCCTTTAGGGTAAGATAGGTTTCTATAGCCAATTGAGTGTGTATGTTATTCCCTCTCTGAGTCACTTCTGCTGAGAGTAAGGCTCAACTCACTCCCCCTCACCTTCCCCTTCTTCCACTCCATTGCAGAAGCTATTTCTTGCTTCTTTTATATGAAATAACTTAACCTATTCTACATCTCCTTTCCTTTTCTTCCAGTATGTTCCTTTCTCAACTCCATTTTTTTTAGGGTGTTTTTTTTTTTTTTGCAAGGCAATGGGGTGGCTTGCCCAAGGCCACACAGCTAGGTAATTATTAAGTGTCTGACGCTGGATTTGAACTCAGGTACTCCTGACTCCAGGGCCGGTGCTCTATCTACTGCACCACCTAGCTGCACCCCCTCCCCCAGGTGGATGCTTTCAATTTCTATTTTACCCTCTGCTTCTAAGATATCAGGGCAGTTTTCTTGGAGAATTTCTTGAAATATGATGTCTAGTCTCTTTTTCTGATCATGACTTTCAGGTAGTGCAATAATTAAAATTATCTCTCCTGAATTTGTTTTCCAGGTCAGTTGTTTTTCAAATAAGATATTTCACATTTTCTTCTAGTTTTCCATTCTTTTGGTTTTTGTTTTATTGTTTCTTGATTTCTCACAAAGTCATCAGTTTCCCTTAGCTTCATTCTACATTTGAAGGAATTATTTTCTTTAGAGAGCTTTTCTATCTCCTCTTCCAACTGATCGGTTTTGTGGTTTAAGGCATTCTTCTCCTCAGTGACCTTTTTCCATTTGACCCAGTCTTTTAAGATGTTATTTTCTTCTGTATTTTCTTGTTTCTTCTTTACCAAGCTGCTGACTTGGTTTTCGTGATTTTTTCACATCACTCTCATTTCTCTTCCCAATTTTTCCTACCTTCCTCACTTGATTTTCAATATCTTTTCCTACCTTCCTCATTCTTTTCAACATCTTCCATAGCGTGAGATCAATTCATAGTTTTCTTAGAGGCTTTAGATGTAGGAGATTTAACTTTGTTATGTTATGAGTGTGTATTTTGATCCTCCATGGGACCAAAGTAATTGTCTGTGATCATATTTTTTTCTTCTGTTGTTTGCTCATTTCCCTAGCCTATGACTCAATGTTAACTCTTTGTTAAGGTGGGACTCAGCTTCCAAGCTGAAGGATGCACTGTCCCAAGTTTTTGAGGTTTTTTGCAGTTGTTTTCAGGGATACCCCCAGGGACCTTAATTTCTTCAAGGTCTTATGAGAGGCTTTGACTGCTCTCCTGGCCTGTGCTCTGGTCTGTGGATGACCACAAGTACTTCCCGCTGCCCTGGAACCATGGAAGTTATGCTATGACAGTAAAGCTCCTTTTCCTTAGACTGAAACCCAAGATGGCAACCTGGGTTTGGGCAAAGCAACAGAGTCCTGCCTCAGGGAGAGCAAAGAGACCTCTGTAATTTCCCTTGACCCCCATACTGTTGGTGGGCTGAGCTCTCTGGAAGCAACTGCCAGGTAGTTCCCTGCTGGGTGGCTCCCCAGCCTTCTCCTGGTCCCCCGGGGCCGGGTCTGCACTGAAGTGTGTGGTGACCTGGGCTCTATTCTCACTCTGGTGCCACAGACCTTTCTAGTTGTCCTTGGCCCCTGAGCTGACAGGTCTGGAAACTGCCACCGCTGCCCTGGACCCAGACCCTCTGTGGTCTGTTCCTGTATGACTGGAGCTGGTTCACTCTGGTGCAACCTTGGTTGCACTGCAGGTCCTTTCTAAACCTGATGCAATAGACCTTTCCTGGGATCTCTCTCTCTACATGTGTGTATGTGCATATATACAGACATGTGTATAGGTATGTATATGCATGTATATGTATATATTTTTTCAATGTTAAAAACCAAAATCCCCAACATTTTCACATGTACAGCAGAAAACAAAAGAAGATTATATTTGAAATTATGAATCCCCATTTCCAATCGTTTATTTTTTCAAAACTATCTAAGTTTTTGGTGGTGCAGTGGATAGAGCACTGACCCTGGAGTCAGGAGGACCTGAGTTCAAATGTGACCTCAGACACTTAATACCTACTTAACTGTGTGAGTTTAGGCAAGTCTCCTTACCCCATTGTCTTGCAAAAATTATATATATGTTTCTTGCAGATTATTTTAAAAACTATCCTGTTGATGTTTCCATATGAACTGCCTTCTGTTCCAATGTACAAAAAAAAATTTCAGTAATATTTTTTGGTAATGTCACCTTTGCTTCCCTACCCCTCCCTCCAATTAATTTTATGATATCACTATTGCTTCTTGCTTCTCTATACAGCTTCAAAAACAAAGGACCTCATAACAAAAGAACCCACCTAGTGATGATCGATGATCTCTCTCTCTCTCTCTCTCTCTCTCTCTCTCTCTCTCTTGATTTTTACAAGGCAATGGGGTTAAGTGACTTACCCAAGGTGATGATATCTCTTTCTGCATCTTTATTCCATCACTTCTCTGTCAAGAGGTGAGTAACAAGCTTTGTCACAACTGGAAATGAAGTTGGCCATTACATTGATCAGAGTTTTTAAGTCTTTCAAAGTTGTTTTTCTTTACAATGATGTTGCTTTCCTTGTATATATTGTTCTCCTGGTCCTACTCACTTCATTGTGCCTTTGTTCTTACTACCCAGGATTCTTTGAAATCATCCCTTTCATTATTTCTTACCAAGCAATAATATTTTTGCCTTCACATCTCACATGTTCAATGACTTTACAGTTGATGGGTACCCCTTAAATTCTAGTTTTTATTTTCTTTTTCCTTCTCTTTTCCTGCTTCTTTCTCCATTGAACTTTATGTATTTTTTCTCTGCTCGATATGTGTGTGGGTAAATTTTACTCTCCTTTGTTCATTTCAGATGAAAGTGAGGTTCATCTGATACCTAACTCCCTTCACCCCTTCTTCCATGTTTTCATATCTCATTCATAGCAATTATGAGAAATAGCAAGTTTAACCTCCTTCTTTATACCATAGTGTCTATACCTTAGTCTCCTCTCTCCCCTTGTTTTAAAATCCTTAGAACAGAACCAATCCACCCCAGGTACCCCCCCCCCTTATTTAACTCTACTGATAGCCTTTGAGGGGATTAAGATTCTGAAGGGACCCTTGTTCCTTCACCCTGTTAAAATGTCAGCTCTATATCATCATAGAACCACTTCTAATTGCTTAAATAAAGTTACCTTTGTAGATTTCTTTGGATTCTTGTATTTGTATTTCAAAGTTCCTACTTGGCTCTAATATTTTCATCAGAAATGCTAGAAAATCCACTATTTCAATAAAAGTCCATTTTTCTCCTCTAGGGTTATGTGCAGCTTTGTGTATAAGTAAATTCTTGGTAATAAGACTATGTTTTTGCTTTTTGGAATATTGTATTTCTAGATCTGTCATTTTTTTAGTAGAAGCTACCATGTCCTTTGTGATCTTGACTGTGGTTCCTTGGTATTTCTTTTCTTTTTTAAAAAATTTCATTTATTTAAGGCAATAGGGTTAAGTGACTTGCCCAAGGTCACCCATCTGCTGTTAAGTGTCTGAGGCTGCATTTCAACTCAGGTCCTCCTGACTCCAGGGCTGATGCTCTATACACTGAACCACCTAGTTGCCCCCTGGAATTTCTTTAAAATGGTTGTGCTTGACCATGACATTCCTCAGGAGTTGATTTTATCTTCAGATTGTCCTCTAGTTCCAATTGATCTGAATAGTTTTATGATTTCTTGGAATAGAGTGGCTAAACTTTTTTAAAAATTATGATCTCCAGGAAGTCAAATTATTTCTTCTTAACTTTCTTTCCAGGTCACTTATTGTGAATATTGGATATTGTATTATATTAAATCATTCTGTATTTTTTAAAAAAATAATTTTGTTATTATTTTAGGCTTTTTTTAAGCAATTGGGGTTAAGTGACTTTCCCAAGCTCACACAGCTAGTCTGTGTCTGAAGCCTGATTTGATTTTCTTCTAACATTTTTTGCTGTCCTGAGGAGTCATTAGGTTTTTTTGGGGGGCAGAGTCTAGTGTAGTTTTCAGTAAGTCCATTTCTTGGGCAAAATTTACCATTTTTCCCCCAAGCTATTTAAGTCTTCCTTTTTTTCCCCTCTAGAGTTTTTTTAATTCACTATCTCTTGTTTAATTTCTTCTAAGTATTCCAGTAATCTTTTTGAAAATCCATTTTTCTCTTGAGTCTCTCTGCTTGTAGTTGTTATGGAATTACTCCTGGGGGGGGGTTGTGTCCTTAGATGTACAATAATTTTTTAGATTGGTATATTTTCTTTGATTTACTGATTTTTCTACCTTAGTTTCTTTAATATAAGTTTTGTGAAAGGGCTAGGCTCTAGCCCTTGGTGTATTTTTTTTTTAGGATTTTGCTAGGCAGTGGGGTTAAGTGGATTGCCCAAGGCCACACAACTAGGTAATTAAGTGTCTGAGACCGGATTTGAACCCAGGTACTCCTGACTCCAGGGGCGGTGCTTTATTTACTGCGCCACCTAGCCACCCCCTTGGTGTATTTTCAAGTGACTGGTTGACCCTACTTAATTTAGCTATGGCTCCCTTGATTTCTTTTTTTTTTTGTTGTTAACTTTTTTATTGTTTTTTGAATTTAACAATTTTTCCCCCAATCTCACTTCCCTCCCCCCACCCCCCACAGAAGGCAGTCTGATAGTCTTGACATTGTTTTCATGCTATATACATTGATCAAAATTGAATGTGTTAAGAGAGAAATCATATGTTTAAGGAAAAAATAAAATATAAGAGGTAACAAAATTACATAATAAGATATCCTGTTTTTAGTCTTTGAAAAATTTTTATTCTATACTTAAATGTGAAAAAAGAACATTTCTATACATACAGCAGAACACAATAAAGGAGATTCAATCTTTATTTCATACACCTTGCTTCCGCTTCCTCTTGTTTCTAAAAATAATAAATGCTGTATGTTACTTTCAATTGAAATGTTTTAGTTTTACTGCATTTTTGTGTTTCTAACCTTTATTATATTTTCTTCTATGAATTTGAAAATGAAGTTTCAATGATCATCTTCTTATTGGCATCACTATTGTTAACCCCAACTTTTCCCAAGTAATTAAGAGGAAGTTTTAAAATAATAATTCTCAAAAAAATTAACTGTATCTGAGCAAAATGAATTCTCCTAGTGGCTGTGTCCAAAAATATAGTCTCTGTACCTGGTGTCTGTCACTTATCTCAGAAGGAGTTTAATATACCTTACAATAATGTACCCTGAAAATTCATAGTTGTTCATTAAAATCATCAAAATTGTCTTTAAAAATTGCTTTTATTTACAATGTTGGCTTCTTTGAATAAACTGTTTTCTGGATACTGCTCCTTTTAATCTATATCAACTCATACTACTTCAAATTATCTAAAATTATCTTTAGTCATTTTTTTTTAGATTTTTATAAGGCAGTGGGGCTAAGTAGCTTGCCCAAGGCCACACAGCTAGGTAATTATCAAGCGTCTGAGACCAGATTTGAACCCAGGTACTCCTGACTCCAGGGCCAGTGCTTTATCCACTGTACCACCCTGTTTTCTAAAACTTTAATGAAGATTTTTGCATTAAATGTTCATTAGGGAGATTGGTCTGTAATCTTTGTCTGTTTTGACTCTTCTTGGTTTATCATTCAATTGCCTTTGTATACCACTATATGTTCAGCCATTCTCCATTGTCTCAGAAACAATCAAGCTTAGATTCTAGTTCTTTTCTTTTTGTCTTTTTTCCATTTCATTCCTATTTTGTGATAAGAAATTGTGGTTTGTTACAACCATTTACTGATGGTACAAACTCATTGCTAACTGTTCTCCACATACTTTTTCTCAGCCCTATTGAATTTCATATCTCTTTATTAATATGCTTGTTTAATCCTCTTTTGTCTGATCCCAGTTAGGTTCATCCTCAGGCTACTTTTCCCTTCCCTTCTTCAATGCTTATATATTCTTCTCATTTTTTTAGAGAAGAGTAGCACCTCTGGTGTGATGGCTTATTGAGTGAGCCCCTTTCAGACCTGCTTACCCATCTTTGGTATCTACCTCTCATCCAATTCTCACCTGTGACTCCAAGAAGTGGATACCTTTTTTTAAAAAAAATTAAAAGTAATAGTCTTTGGTCTTTGTTTAAACTCCACAATTATTTCTTTGATCCCTTGGTTTATTGTGCTGATCTTTCCCTTCTGGAATTAGATATACTCTGAGTCTTTGAGGTTTAGAGGGTTGAATCTTCAGGGCCCTCTCTGACATCTCGGGACAAAATAGTGAGAACTTTAGAGGCCCTGAGCCTGGGCTGTCCTTATCTGAGTGTTGTTTCATCCCACCCTGGGCCTTTCTTCTCCTTTCATGCTGTGTCTGAAAACAGAGCTCTGCAGACCATATATGTCTCTGACCTATGTCTAGTCCTTCTGGGAGGCTGAACTCAGTTGAGTTGCTGACTTTCTAGGTTTTGCCTTGGACTTCTGGCTAACTTCTTGTGGAGTTCTGTGGGAAAAGAAGTTACTAATTTGTTTCTCATTGGATTTCTTGATCTTTATTAGGTCTGATGCAAATGTCAGGATGGTTTTTTTTTGCTGTGTGAACTGGAACTGTGCCTTCTATTCAGGAACCTATCTTGGTTTGAAGGCAGCCCGTATGATTTCCCTTTAAAAACACATACACACACACTTTTGACATTTTGAACATAAAAAGAGTATTTAATTCACACATTAAAGCATAAAAAGAAGGTTATAAATGAAACTGTGAATTTTCATTTCACACAGCTTCCTTTTTTCCCCCTCTTTTTATGTATAATGTGTTAGGTCTAGCCCACTCTGAGTCTGGC
This sequence comes from Macrotis lagotis, assembly GCF_037893015.1. Taxonomy (NCBI): domain Eukaryota; kingdom Metazoa; phylum Chordata; class Mammalia; order Peramelemorphia; family Peramelidae; genus Macrotis; species Macrotis lagotis. Next base: position 80,332,622 of record NC_133666.1, read on the forward strand.
AGACTACTCCCTTCAGGGTTTCAGGGCATCCCCACGGATTTGTCAGTGTAACTTCTTCACTACCATTGTCTAGACTAGAGTTTCCACTGGCTGTGTTTCCCCTATTGTTAGGGGTCTGAATAATGCTCCAGTTCCATTTAACCACTCATGAGTGGGTAGTGTTTACAAAGGAATATGTATTTTGAGGATATAGTAGAAACAATTTCCTCAGTTTTTTCCAGGGCATATCATCCTCCTCTACACCATGATCCCTAGGGGAATAGTCTCAAAACTCAGTTGCTAATGCCTGCATTCCTGTGGCTTGATTTCCAGTTTTTGGTGACTCTACTATTTTCACCCAGAATGAAAAAGAATGAAGGAAAAGGTCATTGGCCCAGGCCCATTCTTGGGGGCCATATGGTCCTGTGACCCTTTCCCTTTCTGCATAGTCTCTCACCTGAACCCATGAGCCAAAAGTGTTGCTGAGCTCCATAGATCTAAATGAAGCATGAGGGACCAAAGCTGATTCAAGTCTTCTCAAAGATATCAACAATTCTGAGAAAGTCTCCACCCAACCATGTGACCAGCCAACCTGACCTAGTTACAGAATTGTCTATATGTGTTCCCCATTCTCTTCAAAGCATTTTCCTCACATGTAAATCATGTCAACATGATTCTACTGGAAGCACAATTTCCTTGGCCAGGCCATGAGCCTGGGAAATTTGAGGCTCTGGCACTGTTGAGAGGGTTATCAATAGGAACCTAAAGGCTGCTCCCTGATAATGTTCTACCCTTGCTAAACTGTCCCATTATCATCTTCATCTTTTTTCTCTTTGTCTTTTTTATTTTCATCTTCATATTTATCCCCATACTCAGTCCCTGCTAGATTGCTCTATCAGCATCCTTTTCCTCTTCCTCATTTTCATCTTCATCCTTGTCCCCATCCCCATCTTTATTCTTTTCCTGTCAGACTGTCCCATCAGCATCTACATCCTCTTTCTCTTCTTCCACCTTCCCCTCTTCCTCACGGTCAGTTCAAACTCTCCTTTGCTGTCAACTTCAGCCCCATTTCATCCACAGTTCCACTTAGGCCTTTTCCCATGATCCAGTGCCCTTACTAACCATGGCTTGGCTTAGGAACTGGCATCTGACCTGTCCTAAGGCATGAGGCACAGCCCAATTAGACACTAAGGCCTAGGAAGGAAAGTTAGAATAGTGGGGCTAGAGAGGAGGTAAATAGGGGAGAGCAGGGACTGGAGGAGGAGAGGAAGATAGGTTAAGGAAGGGGGATTCATTCTTGTCCTTCCTTCTCCCTTCTCCTTGATCCTTGGTTTACCCTTTCCCCTTGCCTAGAATGGGCTTCCCCTTTTTACCTGATTCTGTTGATGCCTATTCCTTCCTTCAAGGTTCTTGCCAGGTGCCACTATTATATCATCATCTCTCCAGAAAACTTTTCTTATTCTTCTCTGCCCAGCATCATGTAGGCCCTTAGAATAATAGGGGAGAGTTGAGAGGAGATGGGGAAACTGGACTTCTATTCATGCAAGATGGAACTTGCTCTGCAACTTGTAGCCTTTGAGGGATGCCTGGATGATTAGCTTAACGTACAGCCAGGATGGGGAATATGAATTTAAACCTTGGTCTTCCTGACTCCAATCGTAGTTCTCTTTATTCACTGCTTCCTTCCTGCTTTTGGAAGAAGGAATTGCATGCACTGTCCCTACTCTTCCCAAATAAAGTACTAGCCGTTTGAGTCAAGGCCAACCATTGAAGTGGTTTCCATAGGAGTTCCATCATTTTATACCCCTTTTTATTTTGTGCATTGGATTTGGTTGTGCTTCTTGAAATTTTGTGACTGCAAGTACTGTCATTTGTTATCCTTCCTCTCCCCAAGTTATATAAAGAAATCAATATTGTTTACTAGACAATATATATATATATATATATATATATTATATATATATATAACTGACTGCATATACACACATATGTATATGAATATACATATGTGTGTATATGAATATATACTCATAATGAGGGCCTTTATTCCCTTGTGGGTTCTTGGTTTTTTCCTCCTCTCATATTTTGAATCCCAAAAGGGGTGGATGACCATAAACTTTCTGTTCCTCACTTGAAAGAACAACCCAAGGTCAGTAATTTGGCCCTTGCCAAATGACATCTACCTCATAAGTGTTTATTGTCCCTTGCTCTTCATTTTTGTCCTAATACAAACTGAGCATAAGATAATGTTCCCCAGATGGGCAAAGACAAGCTGATCTAGATGTGAATGTGAAAGTGGGAGACCAGGTATGCTCTTATAGGTCAAGAGATCTCAGCTCAGAGGCAATGCTTTGTTTGCCCAGAACAGCCAATTTCCAGACTCCAGGTCAAATCCAAATAGAAATCAGGGTCACTAAACAATATGTAAAAATTCTGGTGAGCTGCAGATTGACTATGTTTATATATTTCTTTTTTTTAATTGAAACATCAAAACATTAAAATTAGCTAGAAATTACATTTTCATCTGGTTTGGTCCACACTCAGAGTGCTGTGAGCCACATTTTGACACCTCCCTCTTAGGATTTAGATTCATCTGACAATACACAAACCTATTAAGTGTAGACAAACAGGTCTATAATGCTCCTGATGGTCAGTCACATTCTCTCTTCAAACCCAGAGCAGCTTAAGGCTTCCCAGACCACTTTTTCCCCAGTGGACATCTTACACTGGTAATGTCTCCATCCCTTCTTCCTCTGATTGATGAGTTCTTCCCTGAACTTCCATTTGAGGAAACAACCAGACCAGTCCATGACTTTCTCATTTTCTCCTCCTTGCCCCTATGTGGGTACCTCTTTTTATCCTTCACCTCAGCTTTCTAGCTCCCTTTTATTTATTTTTTAGGGTTTTTTTTGCAAGGCAAATGGGGTTAAGTGGCTTGCCCAAGCTCACACAGCTAGGTAATTATTAAGTGTCTGCTGCTGGATTTGAACTCAGGTTCTAGCTCCCTTTTACATGTTGTCTTCAACCCCAGTGGAATGTAAACTGAGGACAGGGACTGCCTTTCTTTTCACTTATATTCCATACATGTAGTAAGCACTTAATATATTGTCTATCTATACATTGATCTATTTACCTCTCAGTTTGCCTATTGATCTATCTATGGTCTCCCACTCTTTCCTCAGTAGTCACTTCATAGATAAAATGCCCACTGGGACCTAGTCTCCAAGTACCTGGCATCATAGATGAGATCTTTCCCATGCCCTTTATTAAATAACCTTGGATAAATCAGGGAGCATTCTGATCCCAAACTCTCATTCCTTTCAACTAATAATTTCATTATGCAGAGACCCCAAAGATCTGAAAGCCAAGGTTCCTTGGTTCCCACTCATCACCATCCTGGAAACCTTGAAAAGGAGGAGATATGCCTAACATATGTCCAAAATGAGACTTTGCCTGTAGAAAAAGGGAAGGCTAAAAGCCTTCTTAGGAGCTCTTACCCTCACCTCCTCAATCTGGACACATACTGGAAGCCCACAGCATCCTAATGTCAGTCTCCAGCTGCTTAGAAAGATTATCCTTTAATAAATATCCTTAGGCAATGTAAGACTTTTTTGTACATTTTCTTTTTTCCTTTCTAACACAGAAGCTAGACTCTTTCAGTATCAGAAAACCCTGGGTCCTGGAAACAGTCACCTAGTTAGCTCCTTATTTCACCCAGGTTCATAAGATCCCTTGCAGACATGATAGTAAAAGTTGTATGTAGAAAGCAAAGTTGACCTGGACAGTGATTCTTGGGGTTACCATCCTTTTAGATTTATTGGTCCCTGATATGACTCTTGATTGAACCTGTGGTACTTGATTAGTGAGGATCAATAAAGAATGAAGGGGAGAATTAGATCTGAGATAGATGGAGCATGAGAGAAGTTGTGAACTTTAAAATAGCTAATTGGAGCCTCCAGATGCACAGGCATGTGGTAAAAGCCACCGTCTTCTCTCAGAATATCCCTTAATTCCCAGTACCTTCAAGTACCCAAGAGATTTCTAAGAGCAGACTTCTTCAGGGATCATTCATTCGCTCCCTGGATAAACTAAGATTTTATCTCAATCTCTACTGGTGAGCCCCTTTATTCTTATGTATTTTATTATCTTCTTACGTATTTTATTATTTGACATCTGGAAGGTAGCTCAGTTGATAGAGCTCTGGGACTAGAGTCAGGAGTGTCTGAATTCAAATCCAGCCTTAGAAACTTACTAGTTGTGTGACCCTGGGCAAATCATTTCACCTTTATTTGCCGTAATCCACTGGAGAAGGAAATGGCAAACCACTTCTGCATCTATGCCAAGAAAACCCCATTGCCAGTATTGATGCCCATGAAGATTTGAAAACAACTGAACTATTATCTATCATCATATCTATAACTCCTCAAATTCCTCTTTTGCTGCTTGTTTGGATAAATATGTTCATTGCCCATGACTGTTTTTGAATAATATTTTATTTTTTCTAATTACATGGAAAAACAATTTTAAATATATTTTTAAAAATTTTGAGTTCCAAATACTCTTCCTCCCTTTTTTCCATCCCTTCCTTCCCCCCTTCCCTGAAATGACAAGAAATTTCATATAGGTTATACATGTGCAATGATGTAAGACACATTTCTATATTAGTCATGTTGTAAAAGAAAACACAGACCCAAGCCTACTTGCTACTTCTACAAAAAAGCAGAATCCAAATTTCCATTGGTGATGTGAAGCAGAGTGTTCTAGGTCTTATTTGTCTAAATCAGTGTTCAACAAACTACTCCTTAATGCCACTTGCCTCTTATTGTAGGGATGTGTAGTTGAGAATAGTTTTTTACATGTTTTTAATTGCAAATGTAAAAAGCATTATTAGGACCTTACAGAAGCAGTCATCTTTGACCCATACTTGGCAGACTGCTGGTCTAAATATGTCCCTGAAACACAGATCACCTGAGTCCCTTAGGCATATATGTGAAAAAGAACATGATGTGTTTATCTATAAACATCAGCAAAGGATGATGGGAGTTGGTTTGAGACAAAGATGCCAAGTAATATGCAAACCTGGAGAGATGATACTATTGCATCCATGTATTCCTAGTGCTGGACACAGATGCCAGGCAACAGGTAGAGAAGGCCAGTACACTGCTGTATCCATCTGACCTCAATTCCTTCATTATAAAATGAAGGCAATTCTGAGGTATTTGGGTCTCTTTCTTTTCTGTAGTTCTCCTGATGAATATGGTTTTTAACTGAAATTGTTTTTGAAAAAGTGCTTTACATTCCCAGTCTCAGTTTTTCCTGATTGGTAAATAGGGTATAGAATAATGCTCGTACTGCCCACCAGTAAGAAACAGAGCTAGAATTTGAACTTGGGACTTCTAAGTCCAAATCCAGTCTTCTTTTCCTTGTTCCAGTGGGGATACCCCTTTTGTCTCTTTATTCCTTCTTACTTTGGGAAGGGGGCAGTGGACCAGCTGCTGAGCAACTGAAAATACTCTCTCTTTTCCTGCCCTCTGCCTCCAGTTCCATTTCCTCTTGGGTCTGGTGATCTCCCCTCATTTGGGTTGGATTTCTTCTGCTGCCTAAAACCAAGACTAGCTTGTCCTGTTCCTCTCCTCTTCCCCCACCACACATCTATTGGTGAAAGCTCTTGGGGGTTTGGTTTTGAGCAATGAGTTTTCTCCCATTCATAGACAACAGGCCAGGGTGGCAAGAGGATGGACAGCTGGCTGTCTAGGCAAGACATCCAGCCTTTCATCAACAAGAACAATGCAGCCTTTGTGGTGATCGCTGTTGCCAGGCAATACGAGCTGCCAGAGCTGAGATTGCAGACTCTCCCATTACTTACTCTCTGCAGCCAGACTGCTTCCTATGACGCCCCAGGCAGGGGCTAGGAATGGATCCCACTGTGGTCTCTTTCCTGGGTGTCCAGCTATGACCAAGTCAGGCAGGGGGCTCATCTGTCCTTTCACACATTCCTTCTGCTGCCTGGGACCTGCCAGCCTCTCAGACCATTCTGGCTCTCATCCACCATTTAAACCCTCTGGATGCTTGAAATCTAGATGAGCAGAGAGACTGCTGCTATGCCAGACAATGCTCTGGATTGATGTTTCCCATCAGAAGTCACCATCACAATGGGAGGGAATGGTTGGTTGGTTGATGATATGTTGTCCCCTCAGTAATGAAAACACATTGTTATTTCAGAACCTTGAAGTATAAGACACTGTGGGACACCCACACCAGAACGATGGGGTCAAATCCTGGGCCCAGTATGGGACCCAGTCACACACTGAGTGGCAAATTTAAAACTAGCTTCAGGTAAACCAACATTTGTTTCCAATGGAATGGACTGTGTGCTGACAGTTGAGTAATTTCACACTAGTCATTGTGTACCTCATATTTATTGAATAAATGAATTATGAAGTATGAGTTGGAAGCAAGTCTCAAGGTCAAAGGATTTTACTTTTTGAAGGATTAACAAAGAAGGAATTGTTGCAGTGGACTATAATTGTTAGTGTGTTGAGGTGACACCTCTGTGGATTGACTGATATCTGCAATAGGTGAAGGTCTCACTGGAGCATATACATGAGCATACATATCTACATACAAATACATATACACACATGCATGAATGTATATCTAGAAACATTTTGGGAAGTCTTTTACTTTTGAATCATGCTGGTTGACAAATGGATCCTTCACTCTTGCTCTACTCAGATACTCATAATACAGATTAGAAAAGAAAGATCAGAAAAATCAATTCAACAGGACAAATCAACATGTTGTTCACAAATGGACAAATCAGACTATATATGTAGTGTTCCAGATAAATGGCACCTGACCTCTGTAAGAGAGCAAATTATTTACATTTTCTCAACACTATCTGGGGACCAGAGGCTTCATCAATAAAATTATACATTGCTCAGGTTTTTTTCTTTCTTTTCCCATTATTTTTAGACATTGCCTGTATTCTCATCCTGGTTCTGTTGACTTCCTTTCTTCCTCATTCCCATAAATCTTCTCATGCTTCTTTCATATTTATCATTTCTTAGTCATTTTTCTAGCCTCACTTCTTCATATGAGGTTAGCTACATTCCCCCCTCCTCCCCAAGGTGTGAGGGATTGAAGGTCTTTGTGTCTAAAACTATTAGTTTAAGCTCAATTCCTTCTCCTTACCCCCTTTTAGAGAGATAGTAATTAATGCTCTGGTACCATTTAACCAATTAATAATAATTCACTTTTACAAGTAGATTGTTACTTAAAAGATATATCAAAAACAGGTACAAAACAGTTCTGTCCCCCTCTCCCCCCCACACTCAAAGGACTATACTCTTCCTCCTATTACCTCAGTCCCTGGGGGAAATGGATGCAATCGTACAATTTCTACATAACATTAGTCCCACCAGGCTCAATTCAAAAGGTGGCAATGCTATTAATGAATTTGAGTCCTTAGCTTCTATAGGGTTGAATATTCCCAGGAGGAGCTCTCTGTGCACTATGGCACCACCTAGTTACTTAACTCATCTTTCTCCAGTGGCTGAAGGCCTGAACAAAAAGCCTTTTGTTAACTAGTGACATTGAAAATGCATCCTAATTTTACCTCTCAAGCCAAACTTCATCACGTGGCTCGTAGATGAGCATCAGTAGCAGAAAGTCTGCATATACTAGTGTTCCAAATGGTGGAGCATTAAGCAGGCTCCCCAACCTCTCCCAAGCTGGGCATTGCATCAGTGAAGTGCTGCCTCCTTCTCATTAGTCCTTCTTACTTTTCCATTCTGCAGGTTCTTTACCCCTTATTAGACTTTTTATATCACTTTTTAAAACTGAAGTCTAAGTTCCCCATCAACAATTCCCTGTGTTTGTATAATTGGTGCTATTAGCCTTGTTCAGCTATTTTTCAGTAGGGTCCAACTCTTTGTGATCCTCTTTAAAGTTTGCTTGGCAGAGGTACTGGAGTGGTTTGCCATTTCCTGCTCCAGCTCATTTTACAGATGATAGAACTGAGGCAAACAGAATGAAGTGACTTGTCCAGGGTCACATAGCTAGTGTCTATGATGTTGAGGCTGCATTTGTACTCAGGTCTTCCTGATTCCAGGTCCAGCACTCTCTCCACTTTATCACCACCTAACTGTCCTTAAACATTAAGGTTTTTTCCTTCACCCCCCATGCCCACTTTGGCTCAAGAAATTTTAGATTCTAGATCTAGATTGGGGCCTTAGAAATTAAGGTTAGCCCTTTCATATTACAAAGACAGATAAAGTGATTGGCCCAGAGTCATACAGGTTAAGCGGTAGAGATAAGAATTGAACCTAGGTCTCTGACTCCAAACCTAGTCTGTCTGTATCAGATAGACTATGAGATGAAACTTAAAAAATGATTTTGATACTTAATAGCTCTGTGATCCTGAGTAATTCACTTAAATCATGACCATCTTGATCAAAAAAATAAATAAATAAAATGGATAGATACTATGGGACATTGGATTCAGGAAGACCTAATGTTTTTTTTTTTTCTTTCTTAGACATTTAATAATAGTGGGACTCTGAGTCCCTTCCCCTCCCTGGGCCTCAGTTTCCCCCTTTGTAAAATGAGAGGGTTGGATTAGATAATCTTTAGGATCCTTTCTGGCTCTAGAGCCAAGATCTTATGTCCCTGGACAAGTCTCTTCCCTGTGACTCAGTTTCCCCCTCTCTAAAAGAGAGGGTTGGACTAGCTGCCTCTGAGGTCCTTCCAACCCTGGAGTTAGTTAGGATCCTATGTGTGTGACCTTGGGTAAGTCCCTTCCCTTTCCTGGATCTCAGTTTCCTTTAATATAAAATGTAAGGGAGTGGCACTTAATGATCTCTGAGTTCACTTTTAGCTTTGGATGAAGAATTCCAATGTGAGATCTCTGGCAAACCATTTCCTTTCTCTGGGCCTCAGTTTCCTATTCTGTAAAATGAGAGAGTGATTCTAAATGTCCTCTGATGTAATTTCCAGAAGTAGTCTCATATGATGCTATGTGTGACCTTGGATAAAAGTCCTTCCCCTTTCCTGAGTCTCAATTTCCTTTAATATAAATGAGGGCTAGGACTAAATGACTTCTGAGGTCTCTTCCATCTCAAAGAAATGAATTCTATGCCAGTCACTGGGATGCAAAGTCAAAAATGAAACAGTTCCTATCTTAAAAGAACTTATATTAGGGAAAAAACTAAGAGCTCTGCAAGAAATGAATGACCAAATCTGCAAATTGTAGATACAGTGTCCCTTCTATTGGGGGGGGGAGGCAGAGGTCAGCTGGGCCGCCAGAGGCTGGGAGTAAGCCAGGGATCCCCCCTCCTCCCTGCTCCAGAGTTCAGGGACTTTCCTCCAGCTACAGCTGGTTTTCCAAAGGCAACAAGCAGGACCCTGCCTAGGCCAGAACCAGACAAAGCCATTGTCTGAGGCTGTTTCTAAACAAAAATCAGGGGCCACCTTTGAAAGAGTTCCAACTGTCTGCCAGGTGTTCAGAGGAACGGGCCTTGTCTGGCTCTGGGGAGTGAGGAGAAGAGATCCTGAACAAGAGAATTTGCCTTTGAATTACAGGGATTGGAGGCATGGTTCTGTGTCCCCCCCTCCCAATCTGGAAAACCCCATAAAGTTTTTGGCTCCCCTTAATACCAGATAAGAAGTCTAAAGTTTTTCTTTTCTTTTATGGGTTTTTTACAGTACTTTACTGTAAAATTTGGGGCATTTGGTTATAAGTTTTGTCTCATTTGCTAGTTTCTGCATGTTGTCTGTGACTTCTATAAAGCTCCCCCCAGATTCCCATTTAACTCTTCGACTAACCCAAGATATATTGAAACTGTGATGGGAAAGGGATATTGGTTTAGTATTCTGGCCATGGGCCTGCCAGAGAATTTAAGTCATCTAGTTTAATCCCCTAATTTAACAGAGGAGGAAGCTGAGGCTAGGGTGTTAGTTTGTGTGTGTGTGTGTGTGTGTGTGTGGGATATATCCAAGGTCATGCCTATGTTCCTATATTTGTAGGTAGAAGGGTCCTCAGAGGCCCTGTACTTCAATTCTGTCATTTTTATAAAGGGGGGAACTGAGGCCAGGGAGGAGAAAGGACTTGCTCAAAGTCACACAGGTAGAAGGTATCATTCTTGGGACTGGGGAGCAAGCAAGGATTAATTTAATGGAAGACATGTACTTGATTTGTATTCAGATGTGTGACTCTTGAGTGCTCCAATGTGTATGTATGTGTATGTTTGTGTGTGTTTGTGTGTGTGTGTGTGTGTGTGTGTGTTTGTGTTTTAGATAGAGGGAATTGTTTTAACTGTTAACTGTTTTAAATGATTTTATGAGCATCTATTGTTTCCATTTTTCTTTCCTTTCCAAATTTATCTTTCTCCTCTCCCTTGCCCAGTGAGCCACCCCTTGCCACAAGAACAAATGAACAAATAAATACAAAAGTGAATTAATAAATATACAACCCCAAACTTCAGCAGAGCCAACCAATACAGATGGCAGGCTGTGTTCAGCATCCCACACTGGGTGCCTAAACTTTGTAAAGTAGGGAAGCAACAATGACATTTTTTTAACTCTCCCCTGGAACCAGTTTCCAGGGTGACCTTGACCAAAAGAACTTTGCAAATAGAAATTGCCAAGAATGAGAAGGAAATGCAGGAGACTGGGGCCATTGTAGTCCTTTTGCAAGACTGGGAGTAGTTCTGCACCAAAGTGGAAGTAGCTCCATATATAGCTGGATGCATCATGTAGATCTAGACCCTAGCTAGGGAGACAATTTAGCCTAGAAATTTCAGTTTCCCTTTGTCCTCAGTAGAGCTTGACTTTTCTGAAATCTCCTACTAGCTGGTGCTGGTATTATAATTCCAAAATAGTTTTCATCCTTTAGCATCAGTTAGTGTGTCCTATCCTGGGATGCTCTCTCCTCATCACACCTATCTTTTCAGGATGACCTGCTTTCTTTTATTTAAATAATTATTTTTACTTATTTAAGGCAATGGGGTTAAGTGACTTGCCTAAGGCCACACAGCTAGGCAGTTATTAAATGTCTGAGGCTGGATTTGAACTCAGGTTCTCCTGAGTCCAGGGCCCATGCCCTATCATTGCACCACCTAGCTGCTCCCAGGATGACCTGCTTTCAAAGCCTTTCTGGGTCCAGATTTCTCCTGAGGGCAGAGGGAGAAATGACTTCAAATTGCCTTTACCTTTCCTTGAACTGGAGGAATAGAGTAAGGGAAAAGCTTGGCTATCTCTGTTGGTTCTCAGTGTCCTGGGCCTCAGTTTCTCTGTAATATTGCTCTTCTCTGTATTCTAATGATGTTTAGGGGATATGAATGTACCTTGAGCTCTTAGGGAGATTGAGACCTATTTTTGGAGTCAGGATGTGACATTGAATCCCAGTTCTGCCCCTGCCACTTACCTAAATCTCTTTCCTTATCTGTAAAATAGGATAAATATATTTAGTATCTACCTAGTGCAGTGGGACAAGTAATGAATTTGTAATTAGGGGTCTCCATTCAAATCTTGCTTCTTTTATTAACTGCTTGTATGATTTTGGGAAACTATTTCCTTTCTCTGGGCCTCAGCTTCTTTATCTGAAAAATGGAGATGGGAGGAGTGGTCTAGATGGCATCTAAGGTCCCTCTTAACCCTAGAGCTATGATCCTGAGTGTGATATTGGGCAGCATTTCACCTCTTTGGACCTCAGTTTCCTTGTTTGTAAATTGGGGGGGTTGAACTAGATGGTCTTTGAGGTCCCATTTAACTCTAGGACCTATGATAATAGTTTATTAACAAATGATTATCATCATTATAATATTTATGAATAACTAACTTTTAGAATTTATAAAATGTTTTTCTCACTCATGTAGGAAGACTATTATCCCTATTTCACAGCAGAGGAAATCGAAGTCTAGACTTGTCCAAGGTCACTTAGCCAGTAAGTGGGTAAGTGTGAATTTGACCCTAGTTGGTTTTTTATATAAATATTTTATTTGTTTTCCAATTATATACAATAGTACTTTCTTCATATCATTTTTTGGTAAGGTTTTGATTTTACACTTTTTCACCCACCCTCCCTTTCCTCCCCTGTCCCCCCCCACAGAAAGCAATCTGATAAACTTTACATTGTTTCCATGCTATTCATTGATCAAAATTGAATGTGTTGAGAGAAAAATCATGTCCTTGAGGAAAAAATAAAATATTAGATAGTAAAATTATGTAGTACATAAGACAACTTTTTTAAAAATTGAAGGTAATAATTTTTGGTCTTTGTTTAAACTCCACAGTTTATTCTCTGCATATAGATAGTCTTCTGTGTCATAGATCCCCTAAAATTGTCCCTGATCATTGCACTGATGAAGTGTGCAGGTCCATTAAAGTTGATCATCACCCAATATTGTTAGTATGTACAGTGTTCTTTTTTTTTTTAGGTTTTTGTAAGGCAAATGGGGTTAAGTGGCTTGTCCAAGGCCACACAACTAGGTAATTATTATTTTGAACCCAGGTACTCCTGACTCCAAGGCCGTTGCTCTATCCACTGTGCCACCTAGCCACCCCCACTACCACCTAACCGCCCCCACGTACAGTGTTCTTCTGGTTCTGCTCATCTCACTTAGCATCAATTCATGCAGGTCTTTCCAGACTTTTCTGAAATCGTGTTCCTCATAATTTCTTATAGAACAATAGTGTTTCATAACATCCATATACCATAATTTGTTTAGCCATTCCCCAATTCATGGGCACTCAAACCTAGTTGTTCTGACTAGACTAATATTTCCACTACCTTTATGCTACCTCAAATGAGGGCTTTAGATATAAAATATGGTTTTATTTGGCTTTTTCCTTAATAAGGTTTATAGTAATCAGCCCATTCAACTCTCCCTTTTGTCATGCTCCTGGAGGCTGGGCCTAACTCCCCTTTTCAGGGCAAGAGCAGTATCCAGGTGATGGGGGAGTTGACATACTCTTACTGGGAAGTCCTGCATCATTCAGTTCAACACTTTGGGATTTTCAGAGCCATGTAGTCCAAGTTGATTCTTTTGCTGAATGGGAAACTAACAAAAGAGAGGTGTGGCAAAGAGTGTCAGATCACCATATACTTTTTTATCTAGAATTGACACAGCCTGAAGCTTCCATGGAGTCAAAGGTATTCTTGTTACTTAAAGGGAAACTGAGGCTAAATAGCTGAAAGAAAGGCATATCACCATTGACTCCTAGGCCTGGAATTGGTACAAACTTCAGGTTACATAGAGTCTCAGTTGATGCTGTTAATGCAAGGGAAACTGAAGCAAGAGAGCTAAGGAAAAGGATGCCAGATCACTGTAGACTTATAGGTCTATTACTGGCAGAGACTTCAGAGCCCTTTGAATCCAAGCAGATCCTATTTAAAGAAAGGGAAAATGAGTCATAGAGACCTGAGGTTCAGTGTGTCAGAACATCATAGAGTCCTATATCTGGAATTGGCACTGCCTGAAGGGTACATAGAATTCAATCTGTTCTTTTTCTAAGGGAAACTGAGGCAAGAGAGCTGAGGAACACATTGTCAGATCACTATAGACTCCTTGATTTCTAACTGGTAAAATGTGCAGGATCCTTGGCCTCCACACTGCTATTGTTACTCAATTGGAAAGTGAGGCAAGAGAGCTAAATGAAAAGTTGTCAGCCCAAGGTAGACTCCTAGGTCTATTAGTGGCACAGACTTCAGGGGTTGTTGAGTCTAAGCATATCCTATTAACAAAAGGGAAACAGAGGCCTGGAGACATGAGTGAAAGGGTGTCAGATCACCATAATCTCCTAAGTCATGAAATGGCAATTCTTACTCAAAGGGAAACTGAGGCTAGAGGGCTGAGGGATAGAATGTCAGATCACCATTGACTACTTGGTATTGAATAGGCATAGACTTCCAGGGCCATGGAGTCCAAAGTGATTCTATTGCTGAGATAGAAACTGAGGCAAGAGTGGTGAGGGAAAGATGTCATATACACATAGACTCTCAGGTCTAGAGCTACTACAGCCTGCAAGGGACATGGAGTCCCAGCTGATCCTCTTATTGAGAGCTTAGGGAAAGGATGCCAGATCACCATAAACTCCAAGATCTAGCCCTGCAACAGCTTGTAGGATCTATGAACTCATAACTGATCTTGTTATTGAAGGGGAAACCAACGACTTGAGAGCTGAGGGAAAGGATGTCAGATTACCATAGACTCCTTGATCTAGAAATGCAAAATTTACAGGATTCTTGGCCTCCATACTGCTATTGTTACTAAATGGGAAACTGAGGCAAGAGAATTAAGTGAAAGGATGTCAGATCTCCATAGACTTTTAAGTCTATAACTGTCACAGCCTGCAGCTCCATGGAGAAGAAACTGAGTCAAGAGAGCTGAGAGATAGGATGTCAGATAACCATAGACTCCTTGGTATAGAACTGGTAAAGACTACAGGGGCCACGGCCTCCACACTGATCTTGTTATTGAAAGGGAAACTGACACCTAGAGTTGAACTAAAGGATCCTAGATCACTGTAGTCTTTTAGGTGTACAAGTGACATAGACTTCAGGGGTCATTACGTCCAAGCAGACCCTTTTACTGAAAGGAAAACTGAGGCTAGAGAGCTGAAGGAAAGGATGTGAGATCACCATAGACTGCTAGGTCTAGAAATGGGACAGGCTGCAAGGCCCATGGAGTCCCAGATGATCCTGTTATTAAAAGGGAAACTGAGGATAGAGAGCTAAGAGAAAGGATGCCAGATCACTGTAGACTCCAAGATCTAGATTTCCAGCCAAGATGGTGGAGAAAAGACAGGCACTGTGCTAAGGTCTCCTGATCATCCCTCATATACAATATGAAACAAACCTCTTAACAGAAATTTAATTGACAAAACCCAAAAAGAGAAGTTAGGAGAAGAAAATCTACCTCCAATTCTGTCTCCTGGGATTGTGGATGAGCCGGGCACAGGGAGCAAAGAACCAGAGGGGCAAGATGAGAGCCGGACTAGCCTAGGATCAGCTGTGGAGGCATTGACTGTGGGACTGATAGTCTGGGGTGCTCCAGCAAGTCTGGAGGGCAAGTTCCTGCAGAGAGTTACAGACATTGATCTGCTGGGCTCTTCTGGTCTGGTGGACCACAAGCTCCATACTTTCATTTCAGCAGTGTCCTCTTCCCAGAACAAACACAGTAACAGACCCCCTACCATGCAGGCTCCAGTGTGGACAGCAGAGCTCCCTCAACTGTGAATAGGGACAGTAATTATCTCAACTTATGTCATAGACCTGGTTGTTCAAAGATAAAAGTATGCAGCAATGCCAGCCATGTCCTCCAGGTGTAGGGAGAGGCCAAAGTCGCAGGCAATCCAGAGAAAGCAAAACAGCACCCCCTACTGGCTGGGCCCTTTGGAGTTACTGAGGCAAATAAGCAAAGTCTCTAACAACCCCTACTGTCTGCCGTACTAGAAGTTATTAAGCAAAATGAGTAAAGTTTCTAGCACCCCCTACTGGTCAGCTGACTAGCAGTTACTAAGTAAAATGAGCAAAGCCTCTAGCACCCAATACTGGCCTGTGCCTTTGGGGTTACTAATCCCAGGGAGAAAAGCTTCTAGCAACCCCTACTTGCCAGCCCATATAGAGTTAGTAAACCCACTGAACAAAGCCTGTAGCATCCCTACTGGCTGGGCAGCTTGTGTTTACTATTTCCCATGAGAAAAGCTTCTACTACCCACTACTGGCTGACCCACTTAGAGTTACTAATCCCAGTGAGCAAAGCCTCTAGTACTCCGTACTAGCTAGATCACTTGGAGTTACTAATCGCAGTGAGCAAAAGCTCTAGCACACCATACTTGCTGGGTGGAGTTATTACACTCAATGAACAAAGCCTATAGCACCCCCTACTGTCTGTACTACTTGGAAATACTGAGCCCAGTGAGCAAAGCCTCTAGTACCTCCTACTGGCTGGATCTCTTGGAGTTACTAAACCAACTGAACAAAATCTCTAGCACCCCCTACTCGCTGGGTGGAGTTATTTCAGTCAATGAGCAATGCGTCTAGCACCCACTACTGGCCAGTCACCTTTACAGTTATTGAGCCCAGTGAACAAAGCCTCTAGCACCCCATACTGGCTGGGAGCAATTATTACAATCAATGAAGAAAACCTCTAGCACCCCCTACTGGCTGGACCACTTGGAGTTAGTAATCCCACTGAACAAAACCTCTAGCACCCCCTACTGGCTGGGTAGCTTGGAATTGCTATTCCCAGTGAGCAAAGCCTGTCACACACCCTACTGGCCGACCCAATTAGGGTTACTAAACTTAATGAGCAAAGCCTCTAGCACCCCCTACTGGCTGGGTGGAGCAAAACCTCTAGCACCCCCTTCTGGCCTGCCCACTTGAAGTTAGTAATCCCACCGAACAAAACCTCTAGCACCTCCTACTGGATGGACAACTTGGAGTTTCTTATTCCAGTGAGAAAAATCTCTATAACCCACTTCTGGCCAACCAACTTAAGAGTAAATTCAGTGAGCGAAGCCTCTAGCACCCACTGGCATGTGCCCTTGCAGTTACTAAACCCACTGAACAAAGCCTTTAGCACCCCCTACTGGCCTGCGCCCTTAGAGTTCCTAATCCCAGTGAGCAAAGCCTCTAGCGCCCACTACTGGCTGAGTGGAGTTATTACACTCAATGAGCAAGTCTCTAGCACCCCCTACTGGCCTGTGCCCTTATAGTTATGAAGCTAAGTGAGCAAAGCCTCTACCACCACTACTGGTCAGCCCACTTAGACTTCTTTAACTCAGAGTAAAACCTCTAGCACTCCCTACTGCCATGCCCACTTGAAATTACTAATCTCAGTAACCAAAGTCTCTAGGGATCTCAACACAAAATTTCTGTGAACCAGCCCCTCCCCCAACACAATATCTTATGTAAATTAAGAAAGTCCAGTGAAAAAGGTGGTCCATAGAAAACTACATAGAAGGTAAAGACCCTAACTCAGAGAGATCTAGAACTTTTGATAATATGATTTAGTCTCCAGTCCAGTAAGACTTTCATGAAGAAATCAGTAAGGAGTTTAAAAATCAATTGGGAAATTTGGGAGAGAAAATTATGACCTTTAGAACAAGAAAAGAAATCCTTAGAAAATATAATTGGAAAAATTAAAAAAAAATAATTCTCTCAAAACTTCAATTGATCAAATTGAAAACTTCAAAAATAGAAATGACCAAATGGAAAAGTAGTTGCAAAAAAGTAAATGAAGAAAATTCTTCTCTAAAAGAAGGAATGGTGTCTGTGGAAACTTAATGACTTCATAAGACAACAAGAATATATTAAACAAAACCAAAAAATTGAAAAAAAATGAAGAAAATATAAAAAACCTCATTGGCAAAACCACTGATCTTTAGAATAGATCTAGAAGAGAAAAGTTAAGATTCATTGGCCTCCCTGAAGATATTGAAGAGAAAAAAGAGCCTGGACTTAATATTACAGAATTTAGGGATGGAAAATTGCCCTGACATCATGGAACTATAGGGCAAAATAGTTACTGAAGGAATACATCGATCCCCTTCAGAAAAGGATCCCCAAAATGTAAACACTGAACAATATTGTGACCAAATTCCAGAACTATAAGTTAAAAGAGAAAATCCTGCAAGCAGACAGAAAAAAACAATTTAGATACCCAGGAGCTACAGTAAAGATTACAGAGGATCTGGCTACTTCAACATTATGGGATTGAAGGGCCTGGAATGCAATATTCCCAAGAGCAAGGGAGCTTAGAATACAACCAAGAATTCACTATCCAGCAAAACTGAGCTTTCTCTTCCAGCAGAAAAGATGGACATTTAATGAAATAGGAGACTTCAAACTTTTCCTATGAAAATACCAGAGCTAAATAGAAATTTTGAACTTCAAACAGGAGACTCAAGAAAAGGTTACAAAAAGGGGAGGGGTAAAGAAAAACAACTGTAATCCAATAAGATAAAACTGGATATATCCCCACATGGGAGAAAGACTCTCATAGCTCTGAAGATTTGTATCTATTAAAGAGAATATACTTGGCCAGAAATAATGGACACTTATGATATAACCGCGACTCTGAAAGAATGATTTAAAAGAATACCTCCAGGTTTTTGACAAAATAAAGCAGCCATTCCTACTAAAAAATACTAGAGAGTGTAGGAATAAATGGATTGTTCCTCAGAATAATAAGCAGTATCTGCCTGAATCCATCAACAAGCATTATATGCAATGCAGATAAGCTAGAGACATTCCCAATAAGATCACGGGTGAAACACAGATGCCCATCATCACCACTGTTATTCAATATCATATTAGAAATGTTAGTTTCAGGGGTGGATAGGTGGCACAGTGGATAGAGCACTGGCCCTGGAGTCAGGAGTACCTGAGTTCAAATCCAGCCTCAGACACTTAATAATTACCTAGCTGTATGGCCTTGGCCAAGTAAAACAAAAGAAATGTTAGCTTCAGCAATAAGAAAAGAAAAACACATTGAAGGAATTAAAATTGGGAAGAAAGAGACAAAACTCTCACTCTTTGCAGATTACATAATGGTATACCTAGAGAATCCCATAAATCATCTAAAAAACTACTAGAAATAATTAGCAACTTTATCAAAGTCACAGGATATAAAACTAACCATCACAAATCCTCAAAATTTCTATATATGACTAGCAGAATACACCAGAAAGAGCTAGAAAGAGAAATCCCATTCAAAGTAACCTCAGACAATATAAAATACCTGGGAGTCTATCTGCCAAGGCAGACTCAAAAACTTTATGGAAACAATTACAAAACACTTCTCACACAAATAAAATCAGATTTAAATAACTGGGCAAATAGCAACTGTTCATGGGTAGACTGAGCTAATAAAATAAAATGACAATTCTACCTAAATTAAACTACCTGCTTAGTGCCCTACCAATCAAAATTCCAAAAAATTAACTTAATGAGTTAGAAAAAATTGTAAGCAAATTCACATGGAGAAATAAAAAGTCAATGAAAAAAAGTGCAAAAGAAGGTGGCTTAGCCTTACTAGATCTAAAATTATATTATAAAGCATCAGTCATCAAAACTGTCTGGTATTGGCTAAGAAATAGAGTGGTAGACCAGTGGAATAGACTAGGTTCAACAGCAGGAAATGATTATAGTAATCTGCTGTTTGATAAACTGAAAGAGTTCAGCTGTTGGGATAAAAACTCTTTCTTTGATAAAAACTGCTGGGAAAATTGGAAGTTAGTATGGAAGAAACTTAGATTAGACCAACACCTCACACCCTCTACCAAGATAAGATCCAAATGGATACAGGATTTAGACATAAAAATATTACTATAAGCAAACTTGAAGATCAAGGAGTAGTTTACCTGTCAGATCTATGGAAAGGGAAGTAGTTTATGACCAAGGAAGAGATGGAGAACATCACTAAAAACAAACTATATGATTTTGATTACATTAAATTAAAAGGCTTTTGCACAGACAAAACCACTGTAACCAAGATCAAAAGAAATGTAGTAAATTGGGAAAACAATTTTTACAACTAGTACTTCTGACTTCTGACAAAGGACTCTTTTCTAAAATAAACAGAGAAATATTCAAAAAAAAAGCAAGCCATTCTTCAATTGACAAGTGGTCAAAGAATATGCAGAGGCAATTTACAGCTGAGGAAATCAAAGCAATCCATAGTCATATGAAAAATTGTTCTAAATCATTAGAGAAATGCAAATTACAGCATCTCTGAGATACCACCTCACACCTCTCAGACTGACCAATATAACCAGAAAGGACAATGATCAATGTTGAAAAGGATGTGGGAAATCTGGGACACTAATGCATTGTTGTGGAGCTGTGAACTCATTCAGTCTTTCCGGAGAGATTTTGGAATCATAGCCAAAGGTCAATAAAAATGTGCAAACCCTTTGATCCAGCAATATCACTACTGGAGCTATACCATGGACAGATCATGAAGGGTAAAAACATCAGTTGTACAAAAATATTCATAGCAGCTTTGTTTGTGGTGGGAAAGAATTGGAAATTGAGTGAATGTCCATCAGTCGGGGAATTGCTGAACAAATTGTGGTATATTTACATTATGGAACACTATCTTTCTATTAGAAACCAGGAGGAATTGAAATTCGGAGAACCTGGAGGGATTTGCATGAACTGATGCTGAGATGAGCAGAACCAGAAGAACACTGTACACCACAACAGCAACATGGGGTTGATGATCAACCTTTTTTTTTTTTGGCTTTTTGGCTTTTTGCAAGGCAATGGGTAAGTGGCTTGCCCAGGGTCATACAGCTAGGTAATTATTAAGTGCCTGAGGCTGAATTTGAACTCGGGTTCTCCTGAGTCCAGGGCCAGTGCTCTATCCACTGCTCCATCTAGCTGCCCCCGTGATGATCAATCTTAATGGACTTTCTCATTCCATCAGTGCAACAATTAGGGATAATTTTGGGGTACCTGTGATGGAGAATAGCATCTGTATCCAGAGAAAGAATCATGGAGTTTGAACAAAGACCAAAGAACTTTAATTTAAAAAAAATCTCATTATGTAATTTTGCTAGTTCTTATACTTTATTTTTCTTCCTTAAGGATATGATTTCTCTCTCATCACATTCAACTTAGATCAATGTATACCATGGAAACAATGTAGAGAGTAACAGATTGCTTTCTGTGGGGGGGGGGGGAGGAAAAGGAGATTAAGAGAAAAATTGTAAAATTCCAAAATAAATAAATAAATTCAAAATAAAAAAAATCCAAAAAACTCCAAGATCTAGACCTGAACAGCTTGCAGGGTCCATGGACACAAAACTGATCTTGATACCGAAAGGGAAACTGAGGACTTGAGAGCTGAGGAAAAGGATGTCAGATCACCATAGACTCTCCTAGGTCTAGATCTGTCATAGACTTCAGGGGCCAATGAATCCTAGCAGATCCTGTTACTGAAAGGGCAACTGAGGTTAGAGAGCTGAGGGAAAGGATGTCAGATCACCATAGAGTGATCTTACCATAGCTGCTCAAAAAGTCTTTTCAAATGTCATGGAAAAATCTCTTGAAAGGATCTTCCCTGATTTTACCCCCTTTTCTTCAGAAGTCTAGCGATCCCCACCTCCCTGTTTTCATCTTCATTCTTCTTGACTGGTGACTTATTTTAGTCAATACATATCTGAAACTGACTCCATGTCAGTTTACCTTCCTACTGTCTTTCCATGTTCCTTCTCTAATCTGAGCCTCAGTCTCCTCCCCTGTAAAATGAGGAGTTTGGAGTAGATTGCCTCTGAACTTCATTCCAGCACTAGATCTGGGATTGAGTGACCCATTTCTTTGCAATCATAAATCACACTTCTCTAGTCTTGTCCCAGAATCTCAACCCTAGCTGGAGTCATTTAGTTCAGCTCCTACTTGAACTGGTCAGTCCTACCATGTGGCTCTTCAGCCTTTCTATGTTGGCTACCTCCAGATCAGGATGGCTTTCTGTATCCAGAGTCAGTCCATACCATAATGGGTCAACCCCAGACCTGCCGCCCCATTCTTCCTCCCCTCTCCTTCATGTTCTGCCTGCTGCGGCCTAGCAGACAAGTCTGATCTGGCTTCTGGGGACAACCCTTCTTCAGACACTCAATTCTCATGGCCCCCAGGGCTCCTCCCTAAGATTGACAAATGCCTTGCATCACACCAGCCCCTTAGGGAGATTCAGTGTCTCATTTCCCATTTATGGGTGCGAAAATTGCAACATGGGTTGGTGACTTACTCTTCTGGTCACGCACAGCTGGGAAGCAGTAGAGCCTGCATTTGAAGTTGGGTATTGTTCCACTGAAGCTAGAAATCTTGCTGTTACATCATGTTATTTCCCTAGATGAAGAGTGGATTTGGTTTGGAGTCACAGTCATTGCAAAGCATGCAGGAAAAATAGCCAAACAACATTGACAGGGAGGGAAGCCCAGCTCTCCTGAAGGACAGCTTTACTTCTATTCCCTGTTATCATCTTACCTCTCCAGCCTCCCTTTAGAGGGGAGTTGTGTGCGGGGGAATCAGGAAGGATTTCTAGTAGGAGACAATGAATTGAATCTTGAACGTTACTTGGTATTCTAAGAGGCAGAGGTGAGATGAGAGTGCTCCAGGTGAGGGGAACAGCCTGTTCAAAGTTGCAGAGGTGTGTGTGTGTGTGTGTGTGTGTGTGTGTGTGTGTGTGTGTGTGGTAGTAGATGGGGCTAGGGATGATGACATGGTCAGACTTTGACTTTAGGAAGATCATGTTGGCACTTGAGTAGAGGGTAGCTAGTGTAAGGA
This sequence comes from Macrotis lagotis, assembly GCF_037893015.1. Classification (NCBI taxonomy): domain Eukaryota; kingdom Metazoa; phylum Chordata; class Mammalia; order Peramelemorphia; family Peramelidae; genus Macrotis; species Macrotis lagotis. The sequence goes on from NC_133666.1 coordinate 80,354,895, forward strand.
AAGATTTAAAGCAGACCAAATAGGAGACTATTAGAAGACTATAGGAAACTATTGGGGGTAGCTAGGTGGCACTGCAGTGCCAAGGCTGGAGTCAGGAGGACCTGAGTTCAAATCCAGCCTCAGACACTTACTAGCTGTGTGATTCTAGGCAAGTCACTTCACCTTGTTTGCCTCAGTTTCTTCATCTATAAAATGAGATTGAGATGGAAATGACAAACCACCCTAGAATCTTTGCCAAGAAAACCCCAAATGGAGTCACAGAGAGTCAGACACAACTGAAATTATCTAATTACAATGACAACATAGGACTGCTGGTAAAGTCCTGGTCAGTGGAGTCACATTCAAATTGAAATGGGGGCCATTAATCCCATATATAAGGATTCCTGTGGGCCTATATTGACTTGGATTTAAAGTGCAAAGTTATCTATGTTTTATTGTACTTTAATTTATTGAATCTGGTTCTGGCCTCCCTTGGAAGTCTTGTGGTCTTGTTTTTGACCAGTTTGACCAGTAAGTGAGATGGACCAAGGAATTGTACCAGAGTGGGGACACTAAGAAAGGAGAATGATGTTCCTCAGTCTGGCTTTATTCAGACTCAGTAGGGTCCACAAGAAGCAGATCAGAGGAGGCTGACAGGGGCATCACTGAATCAGGAACTGGGAGGGATTAGGGTGTCCTTGTGAGCAGAGGTGTAGGCAGCCCAATCTCTGTGAACTAATCTGTCAGCTATGTTGTGTATCTCCCTTGGCTTGTTCCTCTATAACAGGTTAATGTAAGGCTGTACTCACACCTCTCAGCCCAAGGAGAGGGGACAGGGCCCTGACTGGATCCTCTGGGGGGGGGGGGTTGGATGAAATGAACCTTAGAGAGCCTACCTGGATGAGCCTGCTACTTTGGGACAGGACCAAAGAAATGAGAAAAACCTGCTTCTTAGTTGGACCAGGTTTGAGCTGCTCCTTCAGCAGGCAGTATGCTTAGACTTTCAATGGTCTTACTCCTTTCAAAGCCAGTTAAGTTCAAAGCTTTCAGCTATTAGGGCAAAGCTTCCCACTGGGTGCTGGGGAGCCAAAGACTGGCAGTGAACCAGACCCAATCCTCAGGGAGCTTACAGTTTCCTGGGGGTGTACCTAGAAGAGCATGGCCCAAGGAAGAACTCAGTTAGCAGTCTAGGGGAAAAGGCAAACTGGGAAACCGGAGGAGAGGAGATACTTATACCTGGGAGGAACCAAGCCCAGGGCTTCGTGGAGCATATGCCTGAAGATGGGAAGGACCCTTGACCCATGCCTCTAGGCCCAGGGAGCAGTGGGCATGAGGCAACTAGAGAAAAGTGACTGGGACAGGTTTGGGGTGTCATCTAGTTTGGGCCCAACAAAGAATATGTGGAGGGAGGACCTCATGAAGTCAAGCTGAGTATGGAGGACCTTGAATGCTGGGTTCATAGAGACCAGCTAAACTAGCTCCTCTTCCCTTTATTATTCAGATGAATAAAGTGGATAGGCCTAGTAATCTGGGCAAGATCATGCATAAGATGACAAACTTAGAAATGAAAGGGACATAAGTCATTGAATCCAACTCTGATTTTACACAGAGGAAACTGAGGACCAGAGATAAAGAGATTTGGCCAAGATCACACCAGAGTATCCTACAGCCAGAGCTGGAAGGGACTCAGATACCAACTAATCCAATAGGTGTCATTTACAGGAAAGGAACCATAGAGGTTATCTGTCTAAGGATAACAAGATACTGAGTTCTAAGGGAAGGAATGGAATACAGTACCCCTCCCTGAGCCAAAGCTCACCTTCTTTTCCATTGTCATTAGGAGCCACTGCAGGAGAGTAGGGAGTAGGGGGGATCTTCAGGGCCAAGGGTAAGGTTGTTCAAGCAATGAGAAGGTTGGGTGGGAGAGAAGACATGGGAGATGAAACAGGGAGGAAGACAGAAACACCAGTGAGGAGGAAAGAAGTTGAACTAGGGAGGAGACACAGATAGATCAGAGTGAAGGAGACAGAGAGGAGAGACAAAAGAGAAAGACACAGAGAGTCACAGAAAGACAGAGAGAACAAAAGCCGGAGGACACACAGGGAGGACTGACATAGAGAGAAAAGAGAGAGAGAGAGAGAGAGAGAGAGAGAGAGAGAGAGAGAGAGAGAGAGAGGATGAGACAGAGATAGAGACACAGAGAAACATACAGAGACAGACACAGAGTCAGATAGAGAGACACAGAGAGATAGATCAACATGAATGAGACAGAGAGACAGAGACAGAAAGAGAGATAAAAGAGAAAGAGACAGAGTTACAGAAAGGCAGAGAGAACCATAGCCAGAGAGACACACCAGGGAGGAGTGACTTAAAGAGACAATGAGAAAGAGATAGGGAGACACAGAGAGATAGATCAGAGTGAAGGAGACAGAGACACAGAGATAGGAGGGAACAAAAGAGAAAGAGACATAGAGACAAAGAGACAGAAACAGAAAACATCGACAGGGAAACACAAACACAATAAGACACACAAGAGAGAAAGAGATGTAAAGACACAGAGACATACAGAGAGAGGCAGAGATACACAGAGTGATAAAGAGAGAGTGACATAGAGAAAAGAGACAGAGACAGAGACAGAGTTATAGAGACAGACAGAGAACAGACAGAGACGTAGAACACAGAGAAACAGAAAGGAGGTAGAGAGACAGAGACACACTTAGGGAGACAGAGACATAAAGATGCAGAGAGATAAAATAGAGACAGACACTCAGAGAGAGACACACAGAAAGGTGTAGAGAAGGAGATACAGAAAGGGACAGAGACAGAGACAGAAATAAACAGACAGGTAGAGGATAGACAAAGAGAGACACACAACAGAAGCAGATACAGAGAGAGAGACATAGACTAGAGAGATAGGATCAGAGAGACAAACATACAGAGAGACATAAAGATGCATCAGAAACAGAGATAGAGACAAAGAGAGGGGAGAGACACCCCAAAACACAGAGAGACAAAGACAGAAAGAGACACACAGAGAAAGAAGCAAAAACACAGAAGGATAACAAAGAGGCAGAGCGACTTATGGATACAGAGTTATAGAACAGAGATAGAGACACTAACAGAGACAGGCATATTAAAAAAACACATACAGCCAGACAGAAACAGAGAGATACAGAGACTCACAGAGAAACAAACACACATAGAGAGAGAGAAGAAGAAGACAGAGATAGACAGAAAGAGACAGAGAGAAATAGAGACTGAGAGAGATGCAAAAAGACAGACAGAAAGAGACAAAGAGAGATGGAGATAGGGACAGAGAGAGACAAAAAGAGAGATAGAAACAAAAAGAGACAGAGAGGGAGAGACATAGAGAGACAGAGACAAAGAAAAATAGAGACAGGCAGGCAGATGAGAGACAGACAGAGAATGATAGAGATAGAGAGAGACAAAAAAGAGAGAGACAGAGACATAAAGACACAGAGACACAGGGAGTGACAGAGACAGGGATACAGAAACAGTTGCAGAAAGACAGAAATAGGAGAGAGATGGAGAAAAGAGAAGATACAGAGGGAGATAGGAGAGAGAGACAGAAAGATATATGGAGGGGGGATGAAGAGAGAAAGGGCGACAGACAGACACAAAGACAGAGTTAGAGACAGAGAGGCAGAGAGACATGGAGAGATAGGAAAGGGAAGAGATAGCAAGACAGAAAATAGAGAGAAACACAGGAAGAGACAAAGATTGAGGAAGAGAGACAGAGAAAGACAGCAAGATAGAGACAGGGATAGAAATAGAGGGAGATAGATTGGAGAGGAGAGAGACAGAGGAAGAGACAGAAACATGAAAATACAGACATAAAGGCAGAGTAGGAAAATAGAGACATAGAACAGAGATAGAACAGAGACACTAAGAGAGACAGATATAAAGACACACACAGACAGAGATACAGAGATTCACAGAGAAAAAGACATAGAGAGAGCAGAGAGATAGAAACAAAGACATAGAGAGACAGTAGGAGACAGAGATAGACAGTCAGAGACAGCAAGAGATACAAAAAGACAGACAGAGACAGAGATGGAGATAGGGACAAAAAGAGAGAGTAACAGGGAGACAGAGAAACAGAAACAGACAGAAAGAGACAATGAAATGGAGGCAGAGAGAGACTGAGAGAAGAAAGAGAGAGAGAGAGAGAGAGGAAAAGACAGGAGAGAAACAGAGATGGAAGGAAACAAAAATAAGCACAGAGACAAAGAGACAAAGATTGGGGAAGGAGGGAGACAGAGATGGACAGAGAAACAGACAGAGAATGGACAGAAAAATAGAGACAGAAAACACAGAGAGAGAGGAGACACACCCAGAGGGAGGGAAGGAGGGAGAGAGAGAGACAAACAAAGAGACAGAGACAGAGAGAAGTATCAAAGACAGCTAACTTTCTTGTCACCAGATGTCTTGGTGTCAAACCTTAGTTGTTCCTTATGCCATTGCACAGGGTTATTTCCTCTGCTTCTCTTCTTGGTGAAGATAAAGACTCCATTTCTACTACTTCCCAACTTGGAAACACAGTTTGAGGAGATAATAGATAGATAGACTGACCAATGATGGATAGACAGATGCTCCCCATCCCTAGATGAATGATAGAAAATCAAAAGCTAGCTGGCTGAATGATTGATGAAGAGAGAGCAAGGAGCAAACAAAAAACAAGAAAGCTCTTTAATGTGTGCCAGTGTGCAAATGGGTTGTACCTCTTTGCTTATTGTCTCCCCCATTAGACTGGGATCTCTCTGAGGGCAGGGGTTGTTTTTTTGCTTTTCTTTGTATCTCCTGTCCTAGTGAATGATGTTTGTCCTTCATTCTTGAAGAAGAATATGCCATGAGTGAGGGGGGCTGTGCTGACTCACCAGCCTCACTTTCTCCTCCAGAGTCACCTGGGTTCAGTGACCAGATATACATCAGAACAACTGGAGATGCCCTGGATGAGAGGCAATCAGGGTTAAATGACTTGCTCAAGGTCACACAGCTAGTGAGTGTCAAGTGTCTAAGGCTAAATTTGAATTCCTATCCTGACTCCAAGGTCAGTGCTCTATGCACTGTCACTTACCTGTCCTTAGTATATAAAGCTTGAAACCTAGTAAACACTTAATAAACTTTTATTGACTGATTGATTACTGGCCCTAATCTATGTTCTGGAGCCATTAATACAAGCAAGTAAGCCAGAGGGATATGAACCAGTAAGAATAAACATAGCTTTGTTCCCCAGTTCTAGATCTAAGGGACCCGCATGCTCCCCAAGTATGAAAGCCTTAATAGAGTATACCATGAGGCTACCCTCCACAGCCGACTGCAGGCTGATATAATACAGAGCTGGAAGGGTCCTCAGAGACCATCTCACCCAGAGCTCTAGTACTATAGATGAGGAAACTGAGGCCCAGGGAGAGGAAGTGCCCTGGCTGACATTATCTAGGTATTAAAGAGCAACTGTAGGATTCATGGTTGACTTCTGGGATCCCTATTCCCTTTTGATACCAGCTTCTGCCTCAGGGTCCACAGATCTGTGATACCTGGTTCTTTGGTGAGGTACTCTAGGGGTGAACCATGTAAGCACCCCCACTTTGCTGCCCTCCTTTTGCCTGCAAAAAGTAATGGGTCCTTTTATCTAGCAATGGTTGAGATGACCACCAGGTGGCAAATGAAAGACTGCAGCATCCCCATTGATCACCAGAGGGCACACGAGTCAAGAAACTCATATACTGTACCCCCTTTTTCTCCAAGCTCCTCCCTTGCAAGTTTGACTTGACTAGATGATAGGAGATATCTGAGGCTAGATTCGATCTCCTGTCTTCCTGACTCCAAGGCAGTGCTCTATTCATCTACCTTGGGCAAGTCACTTAACTCTGATTACCTCACATCCAGAACCATCTCCAGTCATCCTGATTCATATCTGGTCATTGGACCCAGATGGAAGTGAGACTGGTGCTTAGTACAGCACCCCCTCACTCATATCCAATTCATGTGCTTGTCACAGCAACACCGCCTTGATGTCATGGTCCTCTTTGAGAATGAAGGGCAAACATTATTATGATCATTAAGATAGGAGATATTGATAAACTATTAAAATAAGAAATTTATGACTCTAGATTCCCACATATAGAATCTTCTAGTTAACCTTTTTCATAACAATTCTTCCCCTCATCCCTTCATTCAACATAATGTAGGGGTATATAAGATAGATATTGAATAACCAGGAAACCTTAAATCTCCAAGGTCCAGTATGGTGGTTTACTAGGAGTCCCCTCCTACGCCCACACATAGCAAGGAAAAATTTCTCTCTCAAGAGATACTGAAAAAAAAGGAAAGTCCAGGCCTATAGACCCACTTCTCAATGCTCTGGTATAAACAAGTATTTTGGGGTAGGGGACCCCTCAGTCATCACTGGGTTACCTTGGAACACTTGCTTGCAACAGGCCTGTCATGGAAAATGGAGAAGGCAGTTAGGATCCCTTCATTTCTCTGCCTGAATCTCCACATCCTTGGTTTCCAAGGCAACCTAAGAGGGTATCGTCCTGGTTGTAAGACCAGAGAATCATAGGTAAAAAGCTTGAAGGGTACTTAGAAATAGATTTAGAGTGAACAGACTAGGATTCAGATTTCATCTGTGCCATATTCTGCATGACCTTGAACAATTCATTTTTCCTTTGGAGAAATTAATTTCCTTTTCTGAAAAATGAAAGTTGCATCAAATTAGAGGCCATAAATGTTTCCTTAAACTTTAAATCTATGAATCTATGATCTAATCTAAACCCTTCATTTTATATATAGGAAACTGAAGCTCAGAGGTAAAGTGAGTTGCTCAAGGTCACATAACTGGTAGAATTTGGACTGGAATCCAGGTCTTTCTACCTCAAATCTAACATACTCTTTCTACCGTCCCTCTCATTGAAAATAAAATAAGAAAAAGGAGAGATGGAAGTGGAGAGGAAGAAGAGACATGATCTCTTTCTGGTCAGAGGGGCATGGAACTGATGACCACAACCTAAAGCCAAAGCTAAATTCTTGAGTATTGGGCTATTAGTGAAAGAATCTAGAGTGATTTTTGGAGGGGAGGGGGAAATTCTTATTCCTAAGTTTTTGAAGATGAGCGATGGAGCCTGAGAGACTGTGGAGGATTTTGTCCCCATCAAACAATTCTCAGATTCAAAAACTTCACCCAGAAAAATGGGAATTCAGTCCAGACTACTTGGGTCTTGTTTGGGGAGGGAACGGGCCTATATATGAAACCAAGTAGCTCATGGATAGAGAGAAACTGGTCAGGAAATGAAACCTGAAAGAAATGTCCAAAGGGTGATTTGTCCTGGTCCTGAGAACTGTCAGAGCTTTCTGTTTTGCTGTTAGCAGACTGAGAAAGGCCATCACTGTGAGCAGTAGACAGAAACTGGAAGGCATTCCCAGGTTAAGCACACTGGGTAAGTGGGGTCAGTTGACCTTAGATGTCCATTCCAGCTCTCCATTAGTTGTGTGACCATGTCCATTAGCTGTGTGACCATGGTCAGGTCGTTTAACCATTCCAAGCTTTGACTTCCTCATCTGTATAATGGGGACAGTAATATTTATAACACTTTCATAGCACAGTAGCATGAAGGTGAGTTTGGTGTCAAAAGGCTTGGCTATGGATTTTGGCTCTGCCTTTACTATCTGTGGGACCTCAAGCAAATCTCTCCCTTTTCTCTCTCTCCGTCTGTAAAATGAGAGTCCAGTTCTAGAAGGCTTCTGAGTCAGATTTCACATCTGTGATATCTTTTAGTTTTTTTCTTTTCTTTTTAACTTTAATTTAATTTTTTCCCCAATTACATGCAAAGGTAGTTTTCAGCTTCACCCATTTGCAAGTTTATGAGTTCCACATTTTTCTACCACCTTTCCTTCCTCCCCTCCCCCACCCCATGGCAATGAACAATCTCACAAAAGTTATACATGTAGGGGCAGCTAGATGAGATAGAACAATGACCCTGGAGTCAGGAGAACCTGAGTTCAAATCTGACCTCAGACACATGATTACCTAGCTGTGTGACCTTAGACAAGTCACTTAACCCCGTTGCCTAAAAAAAAGTTGTATGTGTACAATTGCATTTAACATAACTCCATATTATTCATGTTGCAAAAAAGGGATTGGAACTAAGGGGAAAGAAAAAATCATGAGAAAGAAAGAAAAACAAAATAAGTTTTAAAAAGTGAACATAGAGGGTGGCTAGGTGGCACAGTGGATAGAGCACAGGCCCTGGAGTCAGGAGTACCTGAGTTTAAATCCGGCCTCAGACACTTAATAATTACCTAGCTTTGTGGCCTTGGGCAAGCTACTTAAACCCATTGCCTTGCAAAAACTTTAAAAAAAGTGAACATAGTCTGCTTTGCTCTGCATTTAGACTTCATAGTTTTTTTTTTCTTTCCAGATATGGATGTCATTTTCCATAATAGTCCCGTTAGGGTTGTCTTTGATCACCAAGCTGTTGAGAGGAGCTGTGTCCATTGTAGTTGATTCATCTTAGAATATTGTTGTTAATGTGCACAATGCTTTTCTGGTTCTGCTGTGATCCCTTTTCTGCTTTCTCAAACTGTGCAAAACCTCTTCTCAGCCCACCTCAATCTACACTCCCTCTCCCTGCTCCCCCTTGGCCACATTTCTGGGCAGTCATTTGGGGACTATCCAGGGGATAGACACCCCAGGGGGATTTATCTAGCGGTTCATTTACCTCTCTTTGTCATGCTCGTTTTTTTCTTCACCATTTACAAAAACAATTCATTTCAAGTATGAAAAATAAGGTCTAAACATTACCTACGAATTGTGTTCAATTTAATAAGTAAAAACAGGACTTAAGAGAAGTTTGCAAATCAGTACAAAACTGAGTTCAGCCTTGAAGGAACATTTAATCCTGGTAAATTCATCAGAAAGGGTTTCTTGACAGTGTGGTCTCCTAACAGAGTTGATAAGAAGGCATTTCATGATGGCCCTAGGTAAACCGAGCCCTGGCAGACTCCTGCCCCCTCCAGTGTAGGGCCCCTTGGAACAGCTGCAGCTGAATATTCAACTAAAAAGAAGGAAAAGTTCAACAGCTGAAACATTGACTTTCTAATTAGGATTGTTGGTTTTGCAATGTAGCAGTTAGCTTCATACTCTCTGGGATCCTGGCCAGGTACAATTAGGCTTCTCTGCATTAATTTATGATGTTCTTCCCAGAAAAAAAATGATGAAATGCTGGGCTTCAGGGTACTCTCAAACTGCTTTAGTTCATTGTAAAAAATAATTACCTAAAAAGACTCTGAAGGAGAAACTGAGGTTCAGAGACAGGATGGGGAATTTTCCCAAGGCAACATGGGAAGAAGAACTGAGAGCAGTGGAGGCCATTGGTTGAGATCTCACCTCTAACACTCTAAGAGGTGACTTATATGGCTTTCCTACTTCATCTCCCTGGCTCTCATTTTCCTCAACTATAAAAGAAGAGGGTTGTACAAGATGACTGCTGAAGCACTTTCCAGATCCAGATGGATGATTTGAAGAGCTTTGGCTCTCAATGACTCTCCAGTGACCCCTTGGTCTGATGATGATGTTGGTTCTTTGTTCTCATAGAAGGCCATGACATTAGGGATGTGATGTCATGACAAGCACATGAATTGGATTTGAGTGAGGGGGTACTGTGCTAAATCATCAGCTGCACTTTCTCCTCCAGAGCCATCTGGGTCAAGTGCCCAGATATGAATCAGAACCACTGGAGATGACCCTAGATTTGAGGCAATCAGGGTTAAGTGACTTTCCCAAGGTCACACAGCTAGTAAGTGTCAAGTGTCTGGGGCTGGATTCAAACTCTTATCCTCCTAACACTGCACCACCTAGCTGCCCCTACCCCTAGTCTAACCCATCCCTGAGAGTTGCCTCCACACATACCATGATGTGGTAAACTTGCTTCAGGAAAATTTAGCTACTTAAAGTATGAATTAGAGTTCCCCTTCTCAACCTGTCCAGACCCTGGAGAGTTGGTAACTCTTGCTAAGGTGGGCATTGGGTCAAGTCAAATAGTAAATTAGCAAATATGAAATATAAGTAATAAATTAGTAATATATGAGAATACAAGAAGAGGACTTTCTTCATCACAGAAAGTCTTTTGGGAAAAGTTGAGGGTCTTATTCATGAGTTATTGGGGAGCTAGATTAGAATCCATGTTTCTGGACAAGCCTAGGGTGTTTTGCATGATGGAGTATGACCCTAGTCAGGTCATTTAACCATTCCAGTCTTTGACTTCCTCATCTGTGAAATGGGACAGTAAAAAAGCTAGAAAAAGAACAAATTAAAGATCCCCAATTAAATATCAAATTAGAAATTCTGAAAATCAAGGGAAAGATTAATAAAATTGAAAGCAAGAAAACCATTGATCTCATAAATAAAACTAAGAGTTGGTTTTATGGAAAAGTCAATAAAATAAGCAAACTTTTGGTTAATCTGATTAGAAAAAGAAAGAAGACAACCAAATTACCAGTATCAAAAATGAAAAGGGTGAACTAAGCACCAATGAGAAAGAAATTAATGAGATAATTTGGAGCTACTTTGCCCAACTGTATGCCAGTAAATTGAATAACCTGAGTGAAATGGATGAATATTTGCAAAAATACAAGCTACCCAGCTTAACAAAAGAGGACATAAATTACTTAACCCCATTTCAGAAAAAGAAATTGAAGAAACCATCAATAAACTCCCTAAGAAAAACTCTCTAGGTCCAGATGGATTTACAAGTGCATTCTACCAAACATTTAAGGAACAATTAATTCCTATTATACATAAATTATTTTAAAAAATAGGAGAAGGAGTTCTGCCAAACTCCTTTTATGATACCAGCATGGTGCTGCTGATACCTAAACCAGGAAGAACCAAAATAGACAAAGAAAAATTGTAGATCAATCTCCCTAATGAATATTGATGCAAAAATCCTAAATAAAATTTTAGCAATGAGACTACAGCAAGTTATTACTAGAATTATACACCATGATCAAGTAGTGCAAAAGTGAAAAAGAAGGTGACTTAGCCCTACCAGATCCAAAATTATATTACAAAGCATCAGTCATCAAAACTGTCTTGTATTGGCTAAGAAATAGAGTGGTGGATCAGTGGAATAGACTAGGTGCAATAGTAGGAAACGATTATAATAATCTGCTGTTTGATAAACCCAGAGTCCAGCTTTTGGGGTAAAAACTCTCTCTTTGATAAAAACTGTTGGGAAAATTGGAAGTTAGTATGGGAGAAACTTAGATTAGACCAACACCTCACACCCTCTACCAAGATAAGATCCAAATGGATACAGGATTTAGACATAAAAATTATTATAAACAAATTTGACTATATTAAATTTTAAAAAATTTTGCACCAATAAAATCAATGCTGTCAAAATTAGAAAGAAAACAGAAAGCTGGGAGACAATCTTCACAACTAGAAGTTCTGATAAAGGTCTCATTTCTACAATATATCGAAGAACTGTATAAAATTTATAAGGTTACAAATCATTCCTCAATTGATAAATGGTCAAAGGATATGAATAGACAATGTTTTTAGGTTTTTGCGAGGCAGATGGGGTTAAGTGGCTTGCCCAAGGCTACACAGCTAGGTAATTATTAAGTGTTTGAGACCGGATTTGAACCCAGGTACTCCTGACTCCAAGGCCGGTGCTTTATCCACTACGCCATCTAGCCGCCCCAACAATTTTCAAATGAAGGATTTAAAGCTATATGTAATCATATGAAAAAATGCTCCAAATCAATACTGATTAGAGAAATGCAAATTAAAACAACAATGAGGTATCACTTTACACCTGTCAAATTATCCAAGAAGAGAAAAAGGGAAAATGTTCAATGCTGGAGAGGTTGTGGGAGGATTGGGACATTGATACTTTACTGGTAGACTTGTGAAGAGATCCATCATTTTCTGGAGAGTAATATAGAACTGTGACCAAAGAGTGAGAAAAATGTTGATTTTCTTTGATCCAGCAATTCCAATTTTAGGTCTATATCCAGAAGAAATTAGAAAAGATGGGAAAAGTCCCACATTTTACAAAATATTCATAACATAGCAGCTCTTTTTGTAGTGGCAAAGAATTGGAAATTGAAGGGATGACCATCAGTTGGGGAATGGCTAAACAAGGTATGGTACATGAACACTATGGAATATTTTTGTTCTATAAGAAACCATAAATGGCTGGACTCTAGAGAAGCATGGAATGAGTTATCTGATTTTGAGCAAAAGGAGTAGAACCAAGAGAACAATGGACACACCAACAACATTATGAGATGAACAACCTTGATGGAAGAAACTGCTTTCAACAGTTCAGAGAGCTGGGACAACCCTAGGAGACTGGCTATGAACAATATTATCCCTATCCAGAGGGAAAAACACAAAACAAACAAAAAAATCCTTCAGAATCTTATGAACACTTGATAAAAATGATCTCTTATGTATCTCTTTCCCTTAATCCTAATTTCTCAGACCGAAAATGACTAATCTGTAAACATGCTTATCAAAAATATGTATGTACAATGCTAACCTGACTGTTTGCTGCTCAGGGGAGGGGGCTAGGAAGGGAGGGTGGAAGGAACTTTTGTAACTTAAAAATATGTATATGCATATGAATGAAAAAAATAATTTAGAAAGAAAAATACATTGCAAAAAATAAAAATAAAATGGGGACGGTAATATTTATAATGCCTCCATAGCACAGTAGAATGGAGGTTGAATTTGGTGTCAGAAGACCTGACTTTGGATTTTGACTCTACTTTTACTATCTGTGGGCCCTCATGCAAATCCTTCCCTGTCCCTAGGCCTTACTCTCTCCATCTGTAAAATGAGAGACCAGGTCTAGATGGCTTCTGACACTGTGCTTGAGCAAGGGCCCAAGTAAGTGGAAGGACTTTAATTTCTTTGGGAGTGAGAGATACATAAGAATGAGACTAGCTCCAAAGATATGGAAAGAAATCCATACTTTAGTAAATGGCAGCCATGTAGCAGAAGCTGGCTCCACAACATGACCCTAAAGACTCTAGGGACTTTCCCTGAGGGTGAGATCAGGGTTTCTCTCTTGGTTGATTGAGATCTCATCTCACTACCATTAGAAGAGCTCATGCATTCTGTTTATTTTCTGCTTTATTCTTTTTTTAGGTTTTTTTTTTGTAAGGCAAATGGGGTTAGGTGGCTTGCCCAAGGCCACATAGCTAGGTAATTATTAAGTGTCTGAGGCTGGATTTGAACTCAGTTACACCTGACTCCAGGTCCAGTGCTCTATCCACTGGGCCACCTAGCCACCCCTCTGCTTTATTCTTATCTGTATAATTTCCCCAATTTCTGATTAGTAGCTGGTTACTCATTTGTAATTGTCTTTTATCTACTTATTCAGCACTTAGGTGGTGCAGTGGATAGAGTATGAGGCCTGGAAACAGGGAGATCTGAGTTCTAATTCAGTATTAGCCACTTCCTAGCTGTATGAGTTTGGACAAGTCACTTCAACTATGTCTGCCTCAGTTTTGTCAACACTAAAATAGAAATAAATAACAGCGCCTACCTCCCAGGTTGTAAGGATTAAATGAAATAATATATGTACTGTACTGTAGCACAATGCTTGGCTACAGTAGATATTTAATTAATGCTTGCTTCCTCTCCATCTGCTGAGGAGTTAAACTTGCAAGTGTAAAGTTGGGATAATGCTCCCCATTTTAAGATACAGTGACCAGGAAAGCAGTTTTATTCTGACTCTCTTTACTCTTGGACCAGCAAAATATGTACATGTATGTGTGCATGCATGTGCACATACATGTGTGCATTTCATCTGTGTTCATCTGTGTGTAGTGTTGAAAGATATAATTCAGGTTCAGTATTCCTCTTTCAGGGATTGAATAATCACCTTGTGGTCCCTAAAATAATAGTGAAATGAGCACTTTAAAATTAGCCAGTATGATCTCATTTGAGCTTCACAACAACCTTGGAAGGTACATTCGATTATTACCTGCATTTTACAGTTGAGAAAACTGGGACAGGTAGAAGTGAACTATACCTAGGCTGGATTTGAACTCAGGTCTTCCTTTCCCCAGATCCAGTGCTGTCTCTATTCACTTTAACCATCTAACTGTCCTCTTTTCAAGGCACAAATTGCAAGATTTCTCACAGAGAGTTATTCCTCAATGCTTTTTGCAAACCAACTTTTAGACAACCCATGTGGACATCTCATAAGTCTCAAGGGTGGGTAGGCTCAGAAGATGCCAGAATCCTCAAAGCCCACCTTGTTCAATCCCTTCATTTTATACACGATGAAACTTACATACCTAGAGAGGATATGATAAGAAGAGAAGAGTTGGTTAAGCCACTTAACCCCATCACCTTGCAAAAACTTAAAAAATAAAGAAGAGAAGGGTCATTTCTGTCTGGGTCAGCCAAGAAGTGAATCAGATCTTGATGTCCTATTTCTTCTTGGCTCAATGGTTTCTTATTGACTAATGGTTGCCTTCATTGGCACATGAAAATTGTAGGCTTTGGACCTGATTATCAGACTTATCAGAAGTCGTTCATGTATAGCTGGAAGGGCCCTCTGAGGAGTTCAATGTTCTCATTTTATAGAGGAGGAAGCCAAGGTCCAGGGAGGAGAAGTGACACAGGTAGTAATCATCAGAGATGAGCTTGGGTCCTATGACAACAGAGCCTGAATTCTTTCCATTGCTCCATATTGCCTCCAAAATTGTCTTTACATTCATTCTTTGGGTTCCAAGAGAACTTTTCTCAAGGGTGACATGTAGATTGGGAGCTCCTTGAGAGAAGAGATTGGCTTTTGCTTTTCTTTGTATATCCGGTTTTTCTTTGTATAAGTAAGAGACCCTTAATAACTGCTTGTTGACTGACTTGCAATCTTTGCTTTTTTATGTTCTATTTTTTTGTTAAGGATTGTTTTTTTTTTTGCAAGGCAAATGTGGTTAAGTGGCTTGCCCAAGGCCACACAAGTAATTATTAAGTATCTGAGGCCAGATTTGAACTCAGGTACTCCTGACTCCGGGGCCGGTGCTCTATCCATTGCACCATCCAGCCGCTCCAATCTTTGCTTTTTTAAAAGCCAATAGCAATCGCCCTTCAGGTTTGGGCCATGAAATTGACATTTCCCCTTCACCCTTATTTCCTAGCAGTAAGCCCCTCTTCCTCCTCTTCTCCATTCCTATTGGCTTGGGGAACACAGAATAACATTTTCAAGAAGAGACCTCAGTGGAAAGTTAGCTTAACACTTTACATTTAACACTTCCCCCCAAAGAATCCCTATTCTAGCCTAACAAATGGTTTTCCAGCCTCTGGTGGGGGACCCTTGGAAGAGGAGGAGGAGGAGGGACCACCTGCCCTCAGACTTCCTGCCCCCCCCCCCCAAATCTGGATAGCTCTTGTTGAGTAGGAAGGCTTTCTGACCCAATCAAGCTGAAATTGACCTCTTTTCAAGCTTTATTCATTGCTCCTAGGGTTACCTTGTGACCAAATGGAATCTAGAAATGCCTAAAAGTCTCATTTTCTCCTTGGAAAAACCTCCCCAGTTCCTTCATTTGGTCCTTATAGCACTAGGGCTGAAATTTTGTAAGATATTTTAGAATTTATAGGCTAGCTTTCTTTCTTAAGGATCAGGCCCTAAACCCAAACACTCTGGCTCCCAAGATTGGCCAGCAATAGGTCCCAGCCCAAGTTGGGTCCTGGTTGGTTCAGAGTGAATATAACTAGCAATTGTTTTTGTTTTGGCCAGAAACCCTGAGGGTCTTCCCCTCCCAGATTGATTTTTTTTTTGATTAGGTAAAAGGAGTCATTTTTTTTTTGCCTCATTTCTTGCCTAGTCTTAATCACTGAATCTGTCAAAATCAGTCAAAATCAGTGAAATTGAGACCTGGTTTGAAAAGGCCAAGGGTTTCCCCCACTTCATCCAGGGTCATCTCCAGTTGTCCTGATCCATATCTGATCACTGGACCCAGATGACTTTGGAGAAGAAAGTGAGACTGGTGACTTAGCACAGAACCCCTCACTTAGATCTAATTCACTTGCCTGTCATGGCATCACTTCCCTGATGTCATTGGTCCTCTTAGAAAAGGAAGGATAAATAGTAACAATATGACATAGACTCAAGACCTAAGGTCCTCTGGATGCTCCCTTGCTTAAATAGGACCAAGGATAGTGGGACTTGTACCTTCTTATTCCCAGAAGTTTTGGTCATCTTAAAGAAACCTAATATAAGTTTAACTTTTTGGATACTACTTTTCATATGATTAGAGGACCATCAGTTTATATCTGGAAAGCCATCAAGAAGCCATCAAGTCCATTTTTTCATTTTACAGATGAGGAAATTGAAGCAAAAAGAGATTGGGTCAAGCCCAGGTCTTCCCAACTCTAGGTCCAGTGACTTATTCATATCACACTACTGATTCCTCCTCCCTTTCTGCTACCTCTCATCTTTTTCAGAACAACTGTGGTTTAGCTATTCAGAGGCAGCTAGTGACCTGGAATCAGGAAGACCTGAGTTCAAATACAATCTCAGATATTCCTAGCTGTGTGATCCTGGACAAAACATTTAACCTCTGCTTGCCTCAGTTTCCCGATCTATAAATAGGAATAATAATATGCACTGGGCACAATATTTAACCTTTGCTTGCCTCAGTTTTCCCCATCTATAAAATGGGAATAGTAATATGCACCTATCACTCCAGACTGTTGTGAGGATCAAATGATTTAATGTTTGCATCTGGCGTAGTACTTAACATGGGGTAGAAGTTCCCCTCCTCTCCCTATAAAGGCCTGTTTTTATTTTATTTTTTAAAATTAATTAATTTATTTTGAATTTTACAATTTTTCCCCTAATCTCGCTCCCCACCCCCAGAAGGCAGTATATTAGTCTTTACATTGTTTCCATGGTATGCATTGATCTAAGTTGAATGAGATGAGAGAGAAATCATATCCTTAAGGAAGAAACATAAAGTATAAGAGATAGCAAAATTATATAACCAGATAATTTTTTTTAAATTAAAGGAAATAATCTTTGGTCTTTGTTCACACTCCACAATTCTTTCTCTGAATACAGATGGTATTCTAAAGGCCTGTTTTTTAAATAATAATAAATATGAATATTTTATTTGATTTCCAATTACATACAATGGTAGTTTCTACCAATCTTTTTTTTTTGCGAGGTTCTGAGTTTTACGATTTTTCTTCTTCCCTCCTCTCCCTCCCCGCTCCCCCCAACAGAAGGCAATCTGATATAGGCTTTATATTTGTATCCATGATAAGCATAGATGGAAATTAAACTTGTGAGAGAAGAATCAGATCCAAAAGGAAGAAAGAAAACATTAGAGATAGCAAAATTACATATTACATAAGACAACTTTTAAGAATTGAAGATAATAAGATATGGTCTCCATTTAAATTCCACAGTTCCTTCTCTGGCTAAAGATGGTATTATCCATCACAAATCCCTAAAATTGTCCCTGATTATTGCTCTGATGGAATGAATAAATCCATCATGGTTGATCATCACCTCATGTTGTTAGTGTGTATAATGTTCTTCTGGTCTACTTATCTCACTCAGCACCTATGAAGGCTTGTTGATTGATTAATGGAAGAATAGCATGAGATACCTTAGCAAAAGCTTTGCAATGTGTTCTCCTCATCTTCCATGTTAGTAATATGGTCAAAAGAGGATTTAAAGTCAGTCTAGCACAAATCATTTTCACCGAAGTCACACAATCACTCCCTGTAATCACCACTTCCTTTACTTAGATGTTCATTAATCAGCTCTTTAATGATTGATTCCATCTAAAATTCTCCCAGCAGCCAAAGTTATGGTGACCCGCTCATCATACTCAGACTCTGTCTTCTTGCTTTTCAAAAACAAGACAAGACATTTAACCTTCTCTGTAAATGGGTCCACTCTCATTTTCCGTAATCTTTTTTTCCCATAATTTTTTAAATATCTCCAATAGTGGCGGCTAGGCAATCAGAAGTAACATTTTTTTCAGCACTGTAGAGTATGTTCCTCTGGGTCAGGACCTTGAACCCATCAGACACTCTCCAACTCTATCCTTCCTTTTGAGTTGCTGTTCTCTATTGGCCATTTGGGTTGTGTTATTTCCAGTGCAAAGGTTTTTCTTGTTGACTGAGAAAACAGACACAAAGAGGACATGGAGTTCAGCTTCTCTCTCTGTCTCTGTCTCTGTGTTTATCTCTGTGTGTCTCTGTCTCTCTGTCTCTGTGTGTCTCTGTCTCTCTCTGTCTCTCTCTCTCTCTCTCTCTCTCTCTCTCTCTCTCTCTCTCTCTCTCTCTCAGTTGCTTTTAGCAACCATACTCCCTGGATCTAAATGATCCTTATGCTGGATTAGCAACAGTCTGTCCTCATTGATTCCATCATAACCAAACCTAAAGGAAATGGAAAGGAGAGATGATATGGAGTCCTTCTAAGATCTAAAGAGGTTCTTAAGTCCCATATATTTCTGTATACAGCAGAAAGGATGCTGAAGTTAGAGTAAATTTCACCTCTCAGGCACTCCACATAGGATCTTGGGCGAGTCCCTTTCCATCTCTAGGCCTCAGTGTCCTACCCTGTAAAATAAACAAGTTGTATTTGATGGTTTTAAAGGCCCCTACCTGCTCTCTTTCTAGGGGAGATAATAGAACCCATCTCTTCCACACTCCTTTTTTTCACAAGTGGCAAAACTGGAGCCCAGAGAGGTTAAGTAACCTATCTAAGGTCATCTAATGGATAAATAGCAGACCCAAGTCTCTCATCTCATTTTTTTGACTCCAAGGTCAAAAGACCTTTGTTATCTTTGCTGGCTTCCATCTTAGATCCCTGGGCCAGAACTGGGACTTTTCATTTTGCAGGTATCCCAATAATCTTATGGCCATTTTCAGCTTTTAACAGCTTACAAATGAGCTCATTACTTTTTTTTGACAGAGCTGCAAACCTAGGAGATGAGGGCAATGCTGAGAATAGGTTGCCTAGATTGTAGTAAAACTTTTGGTAAAGTATCTCATGCTGATCATCATACTATCAATCAAAAAGCATTCATGGGGATGGAGAACAAGCTTTTATTGAGCACCTACTTACTGATGGATCAGATGCATATAAGTATTTACAAAATATCATCTCATTTGATCCTCACAACAACCTTGGGAGGCTGGTGCTGTTATTATCTTCATTTCACAAATGAAGAAACTGAGACAGACAGAGGTTTAAGTTTTGAAAGACTTAAAATGATGCTAAGAGTTTTGAGATCCCCTGTACATAAAGAGAACCTAGGGCTCTGGGACCCCAAAGGTACTTTCTCTTCTAAGATCCTCCTACTTTGGGAGAAAAGATGCTCATTTTTTCACGATCTCTTAGGTGGTGCTGGTCCCTCTAGGGTTCCCTGCAAGGGGAATTTTTACTCAGACACTTCAGGTAGTTCCTGGTCTCCACCTCATTTATAGCTTCCTAGAATCTTCCATCCATGATTTATGGTCACACATATTCACTACATTTCTTTCCCTCATTGGTAGTATGGTCACCTGTGGTATTATGATACTCTTGTCTGTTGTTGTTCAGTTGTGTCTAGCTCTCTATGAGCCCATTTGGGGTTTTCTTGGCAGAGATACTGGAGTAGTTTGCCATATTTCCTTGTCCAGTTCATTTTATAGTTGGGGAAACTGAGACACACAGGGTAAATTAACTTGCCCAGGATCATATGACTAGTACATGTCTGAGACTGGATTTGAATTCAGAAAGATGAGTCTTTCTGATGCCAGACCCAGCCTTCTATCTACTTCAGCATCACCTAGTTGCTTTATACCTTTGTATAGAGAGGGGCAATTTTTCTTGTTCCTTCTTTTGCTATGCTCTTCAATGAAATGCCTCATGTTGAACTAATACATGTTTTGATTAGCCTCACCAACCAAAACAGATAAAGATATCTAATGATTAATTGAGTTCAACTCTCATCATCCGCTAGTTTTTAAATATAGCAGCATACAATATTCAAACTGGGAGGATCTGTAGGGATTGTCTAGTCTGCTGTTTTGATTTTACAAATGAGGAAACTGAGGTCCTGAATTTTCCCTTCCAGACGGGGAAGTGATTTGTCAAGATCTCATAGTTTACAGTAAAGCTGGGAATAGAACTCGGATCCCAAGAGCCTTACCTCAAACTCAACCATAAACATTGTTGAACTTTTACTATATGTGAAGCCTATGCTGGATCACTAAACCAGGCTTTCTTATGTGTACTGCAGAATGAGGGGCTCTTTTGCTCATCTTTTTTATCTTCTAAAATTTCTTTATTTTTCCAATTACATGACATACAATGATAGTTTTCAATAATCATTTTTGTAAGGTTTTGAGTTTCACATTTTTCTTCTTCCCTCCCTTCCCTGCCTCTGCCCCCTGACAGAGAGCAATCTATTTTTTTCCTTTACAATGAATATTTTATTTTATTTTTCCAATTACACATCATCAAAGTTTTTCAACATTCATCCACATGCATATGCATATTTCTAAGTTACATGATTTCCCTCCACCCTCCCTTCTGACTCCCTACCCTCAGCAGTGAACAGTCAGATGAATATTGTACATACACACTTATGTTTAACATGTCTCCAGATTAGTCATTTTCAGTATAAGGAAGTAGGACTAAGGAAAAAGAAGGAAATCCAGGAATTGGAAAAGAAATATATAAGAGAAAATTTTAAAAAGTGAGTGTAGTGTCCATTCAAATTCTGTAGGGTTTATATTTTGTTTTCCTTTCCCTAGATGAGGATAGCATTGTCCATAGCCAGTCTTCTACAGCTGTCTGAGCTCTGACAGAGAACAATCTAATATAGGTTATACATATATAGTTATACATATAGTTAAATATTTTTTCATATTAATCATGCTATGAAAGAAGAATCAAAACAGAAAAAAATGAGAGAAAAAAATCATAAAACATAAACCAAATTTTAAAAATTGAAAATAGAGTGCTTTGGTCTGCATTCAGACTTCATAGTTCCTTCTTTGGATGAAGGTGGTATTTTTCCTCACAAATTCTTTAGAATTGTCTTTGCTGTTTGTACTACTGAGATGAGCAAGTCTATCATAATGGGTCATCACACAAAGTTATTGTTAATGTGTACAATGTTCTTCTGGTTCTACCCATCTCAATCAGCATCAATTCATGTAAGTTTTTCCAGACTATTTTTAAAGTCCTACCCTTCATGACTTCGTCTTCTTTTTTTGTTAAGGAAAATGGGGTTAAGTGGCTTGCCCAAGGCCGCACAGCTAGGTAATTATTAAGTGTCTGAGACCGGATTTGAACCCAGGTACTCCTGACTCCAGGGCTGGTGCTTTATCCACTACGCCACCTAGCCGCCCCCCTTTATGACTTCTTACAGAACAATAGTGCTCCATCACATTCATATACCACAACTTGTTCAGCCATTCCCCAGTTGATGGGCATTCTCCAATTTCCAATTCTTTGACACTATGAAAAGAGATGCTATAAATATTTTTGTACATGTGGGTTTTTTACTCTTTCTTGTTTTCTCTTTGGAATACAGACATAGAAGTAGTATTGCTGAATCAAATACCCTTTGGGTATAATTCCAGAAGGGATGGATCAGTTCACAACTCCACAAATAATGTATCAGTGTCCTCGTTTTCCCACAGCCCCTCCAACACTGATCATTTTTTTTGTCACATTGACCAATCTGATAGGTATAAGGTGGTACCTCAGAGTTTTTTTTTAATTTGCATTTCTCTAATTAATAATTATTTAGAACATTTTCCCATAGGAGTATATTTAGTTTTGCTTTCTTCATCTGAGAACTACCTGTTCATATCCCTTGACAATTTATCAATTGGGGAATGACTTGTATTCTCATAAATTTGACTCAGTTCTCTATGTATTTTAGAAACAAGTCCTTTATCAGAAACACTAGTTGTAAAAATTGTTTCCCAACTTATTTCATTGATTTTATTTGTGAGGGGAATGGAGCTTAAAGGGGATTTCAGAAGCTTTAAAAGGAAACCAATACCCATTTTACAGTTGAGGATACTGAGACTTAAGATAGGGAAGAAAATTAGTATTTATTAAGGATCTACTATATATCTGGCACTCTGCTTAGCCTCTTGACAGCAGTTATCTCATTTGATCCTTACAACAATTCTGAGAGGTAGGTGCTATTATTGTCCTCATTTTACAAATAAGGAAGTTGAGGCAGGCAGAGATGAAGAAACTCATCCAGGCTCACCCAACTAGTAAGTGTTTGAGACAAAATTTGAACTCAGGCCTTGTGCTCTATCCACTGAGTCACCTCACTGCCTCCAGATATAGAATAATAGAACTGTGGGGCTTCCATCATCTGATCTAACTACTCATACCCCCATTTCATAGAGAAGAAAACTGACACCCATGAATATGATAGGATTTTCTCAAGGTTGTAAGGTGACAAAGTCAGAATTTCAAACCAGATCCTCTGATGTCAAATTCAGTGCAGAGGAGAGAAAGAAGACCTAGGGGAGACTAAAAATGACTTGCTTAAGGTCACACAGATAATTCAGTAGAACTGGGATTTGAACCCAGACCCAGGAACTTCTGGGTCACTTAACTTCATCTACAGCTGTGTTGGTTCTTATTCTTAGAATGTCAGTTCCTTGAGGATGGTGACTCCTTTGTTTTCTATCTGTAACTCCAGAGTTTAGCATGATGGTTGATCTATAGTAGGCACATTACAATCTCCTCATTTTAGAGATGGGGGAAGCAGAGGTCCAAGGAGGAAGAGGAGCAACTTGCCCAGGGTCATCCAGCTAGTAAACACCAGAATGGGGTTTGAACTCTGGATCCTCTGACTCCAGAGCAGTGTGGCTCTTTCTACTTTACTATCTCCAATCATTTTAACTTTTCTTAGTCTCAATTTCCTCATCTGTAAAATGAGATAATATTGGCACCTGCCTCACAGATTTGTTTGGATCCAATCAGATAATGTACATGAAGAATTTTGCAAACTTGAATATGCTACATAAAAATGCTAGCTATTGTTCTGGTCATTGGGATTCTTATTTGGCATTGGAAAGGAACTTAGAAGTCATGCATCCATTTTGTAGAGAAAGGGAAATGTCTCCCCAGATGTCCCAGCCCTCCTGTACCCTGCTATTGCAACCACTGAGAAATTCTTTCCTTAGTGGTCCTATCAGGACAGTTGAACAGGAAAAAGTTAACCAACTCTGATCCTCTCCAGTCTCGTAATTGTTCTGTGATAGAAGACATAGAACATTCCAGAGGAACTTCATAAAGTATTCCATGAGCCACATGGGGAGGAGGCAAGATTGCCTCTGTTCCAGGGTTCTATTCTGTGTAAAATGGCTTGCTTACCAGTTAGAGGGAGGGGAAGGTTGATGTCATAGTGATATTAAAATGATGACCCTGGAGAAGGTGTGGAGTTCAGCTAGCTATGCCTTTATTTCAAAGAGTAAGATGTTTGTGGTTGTGATATTCTCTTCAGGGCTGGACATGACTTCTCTGCTGGGTTCATGGGAACATGTGCTTCCATTCCCCCAAAACCCAGATCTCAGTTTGTGTGTGATCATAAATAAGTGATAATGTTGTCCTTCATTTTCAAAGAAGACCTTGACATCAGAGGGGTAATGCCATGACAAGCACATGAATTGCATTTGAGTGAGGGGGGCTGTGCTAAATCATCAGCCTCATATTCTCCTCCAGAGTCATCTGGGTCCAATGGTCAGCTAGGAATCAGGATGGTTGGAGATGGCTCTGGATATGAGGCAGTCAGGGTTATGTGATTTGCCCAAGGTCACCCAACTAATGTCTGAGGTCAGATTTGCAATCAGGTTCTCCTGACTTGAGAGCTGGTACTCTACCCACCGCACCATCTAGTTGCCTGTGATCCTAGAACTGAGTCAACAAGAAGCATTTAAAGCTGTATCAGATGCGAGAAAGGCAGAGTCCGGAGTTAGGGGACCTTCAGCATGACCTGATTGTACCCCCCCCATTTCAGAGAGGCAGAAACAGGCCCTAGAAAGTTAGCCTACCTTTCTCCAAACTTTGGCCCTAGGCCTTCATTTCCAGTCACTGATTTCTCACTCTAACAAGCAGCAGCCCTGCCCCCCCCCCCCCCCCCCCGCCATATGTCCTAAATTTAAAAGGGAAGATAGCCACATCCGTGCTTATGGGCTCTTATCTCTCCTTTTCTTTGTCTGCCTTGTTTTTTTCCCCTTATTGCATCTTCCTGTTAAGACTTTTGGGGGAGTATTTCTGGGAAATGTCAAGCAGAATGGACCTCTTAAAAAGCAGGTCATTATGTCCACTTGAAACCTTGCTAAGTATAATGCTTGTCTAAGTCCAAGCAGGAAGCTTGGATGGAGAGAAGAGGAGCGTGGTGCTGAGGACAATGGCAGACTGAGCCTTTACAACCCATTACTTACTGTAGCATGGCTAAGAGCCTTGAAGTACTCTATCATGGGGGAGAAGAAGAATGCAGTACAGGGAGAGACTAATAAGAGCTAATGACTGTGTTCCCATCTTGAGCCATAGGAAAAAGAAAAGAGCCAAGCTCATTCCTTGTCCTCTTTTGGTTCCGGTTTTTGTGTTGTGGTCATAATGGACATAATGGACTTTAGAGCTAAAAGCTCTACTTTTACCCCTTTATTTTACAGAGGGGGGAAACTGAGGTGCAGAGAGGGCAAGCAACTAGTCCAAGGTTGCCCAGTAAGTGTTGAGCCTTAGGATTGAGTGGTCTACCTTCTGATACATCTTGGTTTTGTCTCCTCATGGGGTGATGAAAGTTCTGGATTTGGAACCAGACAGCCTCACAGTTCATTCTTCTCTGACCTCAGTTTCTCCCTCTGTCAAATGAGTGATCAAAGTAGACAAAGGCATGAACACCGAGGTTCAGAGATGGAAGGAAGGACCATCTGAGTTGATAGTGAAATTAACTAATATCTTCAGTTTTTGATTCTTCTTCCCCCCTCCTCTATCTCATGGATACCTCTTTGCAACCTCCTAGATGTCAGTGATGCGGTACTTGGTTCCCATCTTAGGACATCTAGTTCAAATGACTGTGATACTGAAGCCCCCACTGGGTATCTTGGGCTTGAGACCTCAATTTCAAACTTGATTCCCTGGCTCTTGAGGTCATTTCCTTTACTTGCCCCTCTGTTAGTCAAGTTTTGTGTCTTTCTCACTAAGAAAATGTGAAGAGTCTAGAGAAAGACCAGATCAATCAAAGCTATCTTTGTCGTCTCCTCCTCCTCCTCCTCCTCCTCCTTCTTCTTCTTCTTCTTCTTCTTCTTCTTCTTCTTCTTCTTCTTCTTCTTCTTCTTCTTCTTCTTCTTCTTCTTCACAAGGCAATCTTCCTGAGTCCAGGGCCAGTGTTGTGTTCATTGTGCCACCTAGCTGCCCCACTAAACCAGAACCTTTTAAGAAATTATTTCATGAACCCAAAGACAAAAGCAGGGAAGCACTTGCCTTCAAAGAATCTCCATTCTCATAGGGGGAGGAAAGAAGAAAAGCAACTATTATGTGTTTCTCTTACTCTGTTATGATTTACAGTTCTTTCATGTAATCCTAACCCCAATACTGGATGGGAGAGGCTATTGTGATCCCCCATGATGAGGAAACTGAGGCACACAGAGGTGACTTGCCCAGGATGACACAGCTAGAGAGTGTTTGAGGCCAGATTCAAACTCAGGGCTTCCTGACTCAGGCCCAGTCTGTATCTAGAAATCTCCTTTAAGGTGAGTTCACATATAGAATGAGATTGAAGGGGAGGCACAGGGCAATCCATGAACTAGCCCTTTCCAGAAATGACAATGGCTGCATTGATTTGATTCCCAATCCCTGAAAAAAATGGAGGAAGAATCTGGTAGAAATAGGAGGACCAGGTAGCAGGAATATGGATGCCAGATGTGGTCACATGACTGGGGCTGGTCTAGGGAGTCACTGATCACTAGTCAGGATAGCTTGGCTTCCCCAGGGAGGGAGCTTCTTTAGCAGATCAGAGATTGCTATGCCCCAGACAAGAATAACAGAACCAGGGAATCTGATGGCTCAAAAGAGGTCTCAGTGGGCATTGAGAGAAAACCCTATCTACATCCCAAATAAGTAGACATGCACGTTCTGCTAGAAGACTTCTGGTGAAGCAAAGTTCATTACTTTCTGGGGTCAAGGAGAACAAATCAAACCCCTCAGAAGGCTCTTTCAAATACTTGGAGGCAGAAATCATTCTCCTCTAAGTCAAGTCTCCAGGTTGGCTATCCCCAGGCCATTCCCTCTGTTCCTATCTAGCAGTCACCAGGTCCTTCCCCAATCTGATCATCACTCTCTCACTATGCTTCAGCTTCTCAACATTCTGGGACCTGAAATGGAAAACAGTACCCAAGATGGGCCAGGACCAGGGTAGCCTGAGCACTATCCCTTCCCTTGGATTCCCCACATCCAAAATAGAAGGGAAAGGATGAAAGATGCAGGACTGTAAGTGACTTTATAGACCACTGAGGCCAACAGAGGAGGAAACTGAGGCCCAGGGAAATAATTTGCTCAAGTGAATATGTGTCAAGGTTGAGCCAGTCCATATCAGGAGCAGCAGTACAAGAGAATCCAAGACTACTCTTTCTAAGTCATTTATTGTTTTTGGAGAAAACATTCCTCTGTCTCTTTTTTGTCTTATCTCTTTCTCTTTATCTCTGTCTCTCCCCCCTTCCTCTCTCTGTGTCTCTTTCCCTTTCCATCTATTTTCATCTGTCTTTCTCTCCCTCTGCATCTCTGCATCTCTGCCTTTGTCTCTGACTGTCCCTCTTTCCCCTCCTTCTTCCTGTCTCTCTGCCTCCTCTCCACTCTTTTCCTTCTCTACCTCTCTCCCTCCCAGGTGAGCTTCATCTAGTCCCCTTGTGGGTCACTTTGCAGTTGCGGTTACAGAACACACCCTAAAGTCTGATTGTCTCTCAGACCTTCCAGAGTAGACACTTGAACCTGGTTGTGTTCAGTATAGATGACTCTGAAACTAGGCCAAGGCCTGCTTGGGTTCCACAGGTGGGCTGGGTCTCCCACTCCCACTCCTACCCCACTTCATTCTTCTCATGTAAATGTAATGAAAACTTCTTTGGTGCCACTGATCATCTTGTCCCCAATCAGCAGGAAACTGAAGATAAGAGGAGAGCAGCCCCCAGCTAGGCCCCCTGACAGGCCTATTTAGGATTAACAGGCATCAGGCTGTGCTCAATGGCCCCTCAAGCTCCATGCCTCCTGCCAGTGAATGAGCAGTGATGGAAAAGAGTTCACAGAGCTCAAGAAAGGCCTTCATTTTATTTTTTTAAGTTTTTTTTTTTGCAAGGCAAATGGGGTTAAGTGGCTTGCCCAAGGCCACACAGCTAGGTAATTATTGTCTGAGACTGGATTTGAACCCAGGTACTCCTGACTCTAGGGCCCGTGCTTTATCCACTGCGCCACCTAGCTGCCCCCCAAGAAAGGCCTTTAAGAGGGAAGCCTGGAAGCCCTTATCAGGTACTTGCTATGAGCTTTAGGATCTAGACTCAGGGAAGCTCATGGGTCAGTGCTCTACTGTATAGAATAATTGTGTTGAGCTGAATGAGCTGGTTCAGGTGACTTACCAGCTCCAGTGGGAAGGAACAATGGCCACCTTTGGAGTCCAAGGACCTGGGCTAAAATCCTGTCTCTGGCCAAAGCTACCTACAATGCCAGTGGTGCCAAATGCAAATAGAAAGTATATACAAGGAGGGAGTCGCATGTTGACTTAGAAAACCAAATATTAACATCATCTCATTGTATTTTTATTTACTGTGTTAAAATTTGCCCAATGAGACACTAATGCATTGTTGGTGGAATTGTGAGCTGATCTAACCTTTCTGGAGATCAGTTTGGAATTATGCTCAAATTCAATAAAACTGTGCATACTCTTTGGGCCCACAATACCACTATTGGGTCTGTATCCTGAAGAGATCATGAAAAAAGGTAAAGATTCCAAATGTACAAAAATATTCATAGCAGCTCTTCTTGTAGTGGCAAAGAATTGGAAATTGAGGGGATGTTCATCAACTGAGGAATGACCAAACAAATTGTGGTATACAGATGTGATAGAACATTATTTGTTCTATAAGAAACCATGAGGGATGGGACCTTCAGAAAACTCTGGAAAGACTTGCAAGAATTGTTGCAGAGTGAAGTGAGCAGAACCAGAACATTATACACACTAACAACAACATGGGGTGATGATCAGCCATGATAGACTTGTTCATTTCAGCAGTTCAATAATCAAAGACAAATTTAAAAGACTTGTGATGGAAAACACCATTCATGTCCAGAGAAAGAACCATGGATTTTAAATGAAGACCAAAAGATTATTATCTTCTAATTTTTAAAAGTTGTCTTATGTATTATGCCATTTTTTTTCTCTCTGATGTTTTCTTTCTTCCATTTGGATCTGATTCTTCTCTCATAACATGTCTAATTTGAATCTATTTTTAACATGGTTATGAATGTGAAGCTTATATCAGATTGTTTTCTGTCAGGGCGAGTGGTGAGGCAAGGGAGGGAGAAAAAGTATAAAATTCAAAACCTTACAAAAAAAATGATTGGTAAAAACTACCATTGTGGGTAGTTGGAAAAACAAAATAATTCTAAAAAAAATTTCCCCAATGACTTCTGGTTGTGATTCAGGCATACTCAGGAGCCTTGGGGACCATGTGCCAGACATTTTGTACCAAGTCATATTTCTGATTTCAGACCAGGCCTTAGACCAGCTACTGGAAATATTTCATTGCAGGCTCAAGGGATTTTAGAGTTGGGAGGAAACTCAGGTCATTTGACCCTAAGAGATACCAAGAAAGTTACTTGCCCCCTCTGGACCTCAGTTTCCAAATTGGTAAAATGGGGCCACCATCTGTCCTGCCAGCCTCCCAGTGGTGGCCTGAGGAAGAAAGGGACTCGGGAAGTCTTCTAGCACTGGAGATTTAGGAATGATTGCCTAAAGTTGGTGAAACTATGTGCTAAAGGTTTCACAAATTTTCATTTGATTCTCACAACAGCCCTGGGAAACAGGTACTGTTATTATTCCCATTTTATAGGTGAGAAAACTGAGACAGATGAGGTTAAGGGTCTTATCCAGGGTCACACAGCTAGTGAGTGTCAGGTTGGATTTAAACTCAAGTCTTCCTAATTCCAGACCCCAGTGCTTCATTCACTATCCCACCAGAGAATAAAAATCATAGTAAAAATAATAACAAATATTGATAGAACACCCTCTTTGCTAAGCACGCTACAATTTATTATGCCATTTGATCCTCACACTAGCCCTGGGAGGTAGATGCTATTGTCTCTATTTTACAGATGAGAAAACTGAGGCAGATAGCAGTCAAGTGACTTGCCCAGGGGCTTGCAGCTAGTGAGTATCTGAGATTATATTTGAATTCAGGTCTTCTTAATTCCAGGCCTATCCCTCTATACTCATCTAGGTGCTTCTTGTTTTTTGAGATCTCTTTCCACTCTAAATGTATGACCTGATCCTATATGATTCCCCAGATGGAGATAGAAGAGAGAAAAGAGTTTAAGCCACCCATGTCTACCCTTGCTATGGTTTCCAAGTTTTCCTTCTTCCCCAGTCATTAGATCATTCAGAGGACACTGTAGGGGGATCCCAAAGCACCCGCTTAGGCTCCAGTCCAACATCTGTAGCCCAGTCTACTCTTGCTATGGTCTAAATGGCTGACCACTCATATAGTCTACAAGGGTCCTCCTGAGCTTCAGAAAGCCATGAGCTGGAAGGGATCTGAGAAATGGAAGCTTCAAACCCTTCCTCTGCCAAAATTCTGCATTTAACCTCCCTGTGTCCTGTGAAATGAGGGCATTGGACCAGATGGCTCCATTCACTTCTGGGGCCCTATGTTTGAACTTGGGCAAGTTGTTCCCCCTCCCTGGGCCTCAGTTTCTCCCTCTGTAAAGTTGAGGGCTACTGTTGGTTTGACTCAAGATCTCTCAAGTTTTATAACTACAAGAAATCCCATCTCAAACAGGCCAACTCAGTCTATCCAGTATATGCTGTGCAAGAATCACTGAGGACTTGGTTACTCATTTTGCAATCATTTATTAAAGCAGCCGTGGTATAACCCTAATGTCTTACTGGAGAGTTTGGGTAGCCTAAGCACAAATGTAAGTAAATTAGGTTGATGGGCTGGAACCTTGAGTCTGACTGAAGGCACCAGGACTGAGGAGGAAAGGGCTTCTGCTTTTTTGGTCCCTTTTCTCTTCGCCTAGGGGAATGTCCAGCCAGGCCAGAAGACTGAGGCTGGGACCTCCTAAACTACTTGTTCTGTGGCTTCTTAGAGTGCCAATGTCGACTGGGGGCTGCCCTCCTTCTCTTTCTTGGCAACCTGGCCCACTCATTGGTTTGCTTCTTGGGGCCCAGGGAAGCCAGGCCTCAGCTGCCTAAGTTCCTCTGAAGAGCAGATGTTTCTGGGAGGAGTCATGGCGCATGCTAGAAGATGCCCTTGGTCCCCGTTGTTCTCTCTGACTTCCTCTTTGCCCGACTGGACCAAGGACATTCCCCACCCTTGACCCTTGGTAGTCTTGCCCTGGTCGTTTCTTCCTAATGTCCACTTTGGAAAGGAGTGGGGTTAGTCCTAAATAATTACTCTTTACTGATGTCTTGGACTCCTTGGCTCTTGGGTTGGTTGCCTGACCCCTGACCACCCCAGATAGCATAGTAACCAGTCTTCATCCAGTGGCCTTCTCAGAAGGCTGTTCTGACTGAGCAGAGAGAAAAAGCTCAGTCTTTTGCCAGGATAAACAGTGGTAGCTTGGTGTACACGAGAGTTCGATTTTGAGAGTGTTGCTTCTATATGCCCTGAGACCCCGACAAGGTGTAACTGTTTAACTGGTCCTTCACAGGCACCAACACTCAGGGTTTTGACCAAGGCTCAAGGTTACAGTTCTGGATCAATCTGGCCCCAGGAGATGACCAAAGATGCCCCTCACCACGTCTACAACGGATTGAGGAGCTTCACCCCTCCCAACTGACCCATTCAGGCCTCAAGATTTCAACCTGATACTGCAGTCCAGACCCAGAGAGTTTGGAGAAACCTGCTTGGACTACTGCTTGGAGAAGGGGGAGAAATAACTGGGTAGGAGACAGTGGGTGTCCCAGGGCTTGTCACTTGAAAGGGTCTGCAGGAGGGGTGGCCACAGGATCCAGGGAGGGTAGAGAAGCTGTTACTCTAAGCCCTCAAAAGGGGGGTGGGAGGTGTCAGGATAATAGTGGCTAGGGACAAGGGGGTAAGGGAATAAGATAAACTGAGGGTAGGGGTATTGGGGAACAGCAAGGAAGGAGGGAGGGACAGAGGTAAAGTAGACTGGGAGGAGAAGAGGAGGGAGAGAAAGAGGCAGGGAGGGAATGACAGAGGAAGGAAAGGAAGGGGGGAAAGGAGGAGGGATGGGGGGATCTACTTGGGGATCCACAGAAGGCCTGCGGGAAGAAATAAGGGAGTGAGGGAGAATGGGGATGAGGGAAGGTGGGATGGGGGAAGGGAGGGAAGGAGTCAATGGAGTCAGAATGGAGTATGGATAGGGTTGAGGGAAGGATATGGGAATGACAGAAGGGTACAAAGGAGGGAAAGGAAGAAGAGAGGGATGGAAAGGGAATGGGAAAGTAGGTTGAAAGGAGGGATCCAAGGGAAAAGGGAAGGAAGGAGGGTGGAAGGGAAGGTACGAGGGAGGGAGAAAAGGTGGCAGGGAAGGAGGGAGGGGAGGAGGGAGGGGAGGGAGGGAAGAAGGGTTTTCTGTCTGCACCTTTGTCTTCTTATGGGCAGCCTCCCCCTTCAACTTTGTCAAAAATAGTTCTTCTCGAAGCCTCAAATCAAGTCCAGTTCAGAGGGCAAGCTGACCCAGTCTTGAGCTTAAAGCCTGAGGTCTTTCCCCAAACTTTTCGGTCTGGGTTGCTTGTAGTCTCTCTGAGGGTACAGTAAGTCCTGGGGTGAGGGAGGTGGAAAAGAGCAAATTAGAAACAGAAAGCCTCTGAGAATGGAAAGAAACTGCCTCAAGGTGACAGACAGAGCCTCAGGAGGGCCCTAGTGCTTGAGGCCCAGATGGGTAGGGCAGGGGCCCTGAAACTGTCTAGTTTAGAGTTCTTGTAATGTGATCAAGTGGGGTGCTACTCAAGGGAAGGAGGGTCTCACTGATGTCCACCTTCCTCAGCTGGTCCTGGAGTGGGAAGGACCTGAATGGTGACTCTAGACCAAGCTGCCAGGCCAGGACACCACAGTCAGCGCCACTTGGTTCCGAAGTTCCTTCAGCATGGGGATCAACTGGGCGTTGCTCATTCCCGCAGCTGGTGTCCCATTGACAGCCACGATCTCATCACCACATCTGTGAGGGAGATATATGCAAACACAGAGATACACACATACACAAACACATACACTGAGTCACTTGCTACTACCCTTGGCTCTTGGAGAGTGAACTCCACTAAGGAACTTCTGATAAATCAAGCTGCTGCCACGGCAACAACTGTTGGATATTGCAATTCCAATCATGGAATTTTAGAACAGAACTTTAAAGCCTAACCACAAACCTTGCCTCCTCCCCACCCCCCTCCAAAGCAATTTAACCCACTTTGAAGTGTGAATTTGGACCTCAGTTCCCCAAATGTAAAGCAATGGGGTTGAACAGAATATTTCTAAGAATCTTGATTGTCATTCTAATGACATGGGATCATATAAAGTCATACTTTCTCTTTCAAATTACTTTCTCCTTTACATAGTCACTTCAAGCCTAGAATAACAGTGATTTCCCCCTCTTCCTCCAGGCCACTGGTTGAAGGTACCAGTCTAGTTGAACCTCACTTTGCCCTCTGGGCCATCTAAGTGTGGTGAATGTCAGATTTAGTATCAGAGAATCTATGATGGAATCATGGCTTGGATGCTTACTAACTATGGGACCCTAGGCAAGTGATGTCCTCTCTCTGGGCCTCAGTTCTCTCATCTGTAAAAGGAGAATGTTGAACTAGTGATGGCAAGAGCCTCTTCCAGTTTTAAATTGATAAGTCTATGATACTGTCTTGTGACAGTGTGGTACCAGAATTTGAATTCAGGGCAAGCTTACTATGCCATCTCTTGCCCCTGTGCATTTCAACATGTCACCTTTCCTCCCCTGAAGCATGGCTGTCTCCACTTCCTTCCTAGAACCTTTCAGTTGCCACCTCCTCCATGAAGACTTCTTTGGTCTCCCAAGCTAAAAAATCCTCTCCTGCCTTCAATTTTCTTAAAGTTATTTGTCAGAATCTTGATTTCCCAGACCTGCTCCCTGCTCATCTTTTATCATACTGACTTGGGTATATGTTGCCTCAGCCCAATAAATAAATGGTATCTTCAGGGGAGGAACTGAGTAATGATTCTATCTTTGTATCCCTAGTGCTAGCACTAACCAATTCACAAAGGGAACCTAATGAGCAGTTGCTTAATGAATGAATGCATTTGACTCTCTCCTATTTTCAGGGATAAATAATCAGGTTATAGAACCTCTAAGGCCCATCCAAGCTCAAAAGGGTTATGATTTTTAGACTTGTTCTACTTTTCTACTGAGGTACCCAAGATGGGCAAGAAAAAACACAAACAATAAAAAACCAACCTCTTGATAATCTCAGGAGTTTGAAGGGATTCCAGAGCTAGATGGGTAATTGATGAGGAGCCTCATTTTACAGAAGAGGAAACTGAGGCCCAGAGTCAACCATTAGATCTTAGATATAGAACTGGAAGGGACCTCAGAGGACATCTAGTCCAACCTCTCATTTTTCAGAGGAGGAAACTGAGGCCTTTGATGGGAAGTTACAAGGTCACACACATAAGATCCTAAATCTAGAGCTTGAAGAGACTTAGGAGGATATTATGTCTGATCGTCTCACCTTATATATTAGGAAACAGGTTCAGATTGGTAAAGGCCACCTAGTAATAACCAGCTGCTCACACAGGTATCCCCTCCACAATTTCTGAAAGGTGATTGTTTGGTCTTTGGAAGAAAAACTATAATGATTGAGTAATTTCTATCTTAAAATGCAGACTTTCTCATTTTCCAACACTACCACTTGCTAGGAAGTTAATCTACCCTAACTCTAACTGTCCTCTCCACCCTTAAAACTGCCCTCCAGAAGGGAGTAATATGATGATGTAATACTAACATTCTAATGAAGAAAAAGAAACAAGAACTCCTTCAGAATCTTTCTTAAATGAGAAAAAAATAGAGGTCATAAGGGTATAGATTAATCTTGTTCTGAGAATCTGATCAGAGAAAAGAGAAAGAATTAGTAACAGGAAATGTAGCAGCCTAGAAAAGAAGGGGAATAGAGCTAGTGTCTCATAATTCTGCTGATCAAGAAAAAGAGGACATGGACATGGAAGAAGGGGTTTGGAAAGTGGTATCAGATGAACCTCACTCCCATCTGAAATGGACAAAGGAAGGCTGAATGAATACAGTTTGGTATAGAAATACATCAAACTTAGTTCAGGGATAAGGAAATGGAAGTGGCCAAGAGGGAGGATAAAACTGGGGAGGGAATAATCACATACAAAACCAACTTCCATATCCAAAAAAAGGGGATTAAAAGGAAAAAAAGAAAAGCAAAGAACTAAACTAAAGGAGCTGTCCATCAATTGGGAAATGATTGTGGAATATGAATGGAATGGGGTATGATTGCACCATGTGAAATGATAAAAGAGACAATTAAAGAAAATCCTGAGTGATAGGAACTCATGCAGAACAGGGGAACAATTTATATAAGGATAACACCTTTAAAGGAAAAGAACTTCGAAGATCAGTACAATGGTCAGCTATGTGTCCAGAGGCTTTATGATGAAGCCTCCTGACAGAAAGTCAATGGACTCAGGATACAGCCAGGGGCATTCATGTTTGCTATCTTTATAACAATTTTTTTTCCCTTTTCATTTTTAACGATGTCTCTGGGTGGGGTAGCAATAGTGATACTCCCCCAAAAGAGGGTCACTGAAATATTTTCAAAATGCACAGAAGGGAATAACTGGGGGAGGGGAATTATTATCTTTTCTTTTAAAAAAAAACAAGTGATATAGAAGAGATATTCACTGTTTCATAGAGAATCTTCTTTTTGTGTTCTGTAACATGTATGAAAATGTTCTTTTTTGGTGTTTAGGTTTAGAATAAAAACAGACTTTTTTTCAAGTACAAAAGAAAAAAGAAAAGTAGATTGGAGCCCTGATGTAAAGGGCTTTCCAAGCAAAACAGAGGAATTTTGTATTTCATCCTTAGAGGCAAGAAGGAGGTATTGGAAATTCTTGAATTGGCCAGTTGCAAGGTCAGACCTGAAACAGGGTAACCCAATGAAGAGGCACTTGGAGTAGACTAGGCAACAAGTGATGGGGCTCTGACCCCTGGTGGCAATAGCATGAATGGAAAGCAGAGGAGACAGAGAAGTTAAGAGATCCGGAGGAAGGGGCCCCCCACACTTACTTCAGTCTTTGATCCCGGAATGCTGGGGTGCCAGGCACAATGGTCTTGATAAAGAAGGGTTGGTTGCCTTTGGACTCTTCAAAGCCTCCTACAATGCTGAAGCCCCAGCTCTCATCAATGTTCTTATGCAACACAACATCTTGGCATAAATGGAGGGCACTAAGGAGGGAGAGAACAGAAGATAGAGATGGCATTGATATTTCTTATTTCCTAAGCTCCCCCAGCCCTGGCTACTAGCATGGGCTTAGAGCCTGTCTCACTACTGTGGAGAGTCTCAGATGAAAGGCCTTTAGACCTGGATGTTTAAACCCATTGTTTGATAGTTGAGTAAAATGTGGCCCCCTGAGGCTAAAAAAGCAAGTGCAGTAGACAGTTTCTGTGTGGAGTCAGAAAGACTTAGATTCAAATCTAATTTCCCTCCCTTCTCTCCTTCCTCGTCCTCTTCTTTCTCACTGTAAAATGAGGTGAAATAAACTATGACCAACTCCAAAGGGAAAGTAGATGGTTAGCCTTCTGGCTCGGTGATGGGACTCATAATTCTTAGTCAGAAGACATGGGCTAAATGACCTCCTCAGGAATAATCATTGGGGGCAACCAAAATCTCATGACTCCCAACCCCTAGGCATGTTACTTCATCTTTCTGGGCCTCAGTTTCCTTTTGTGTAAATTGAGAAGACTGGATGAGCTGGTCTGTCAGGCCCAGAAACTGACCTGTGACTGGGGACCAAAAAAACAGCAGAAGTCCTGCCCTGTTCTTACCTGGGAAGGCCCAGCCATGACAACCAGAGGGGAGACCAGTTAGGACCATACTCTATGGGTGGTTCTTGGCCACCTGCCCAAGGCTCCAGGCTCATGGGTGGCATCAGGATGTCCAACATTTTCAGGACGATGATGGTTGAGGCTGCCTGAGACTTGAGGACTGAGACTGCTTCTTGATAGGAGAGTGATGTCAAGTCAAGGCCATTGATGCTTAGGAGAATGTTACCTGCAGAGTGAGTGGGTGGAGGAAGGGAGGACATGAGACAGAGCAAGCCACTGTGGCACTAGTCCTATTGGTAAGTCCAGTGTGCCCCTGTGCCTGGAAAATTTTAGTCTCCCACAGCTTAGACATTAACACAGTTTCTATATCATCTAATCAAAACTACTTTTTTTAGGAGTCCCAGTAAAGTGGAGTGGCTATTCTGACATCACATAGAGTAAGGTACAGAGCTAAGATTCAAATCCAGAACTTCCCACTTCCCAATCCAGGCTCTTGACATGAGAATCCAGATGCTGAGAACTTGAGGTCTTAGAGAGTTGTCTGCTGTCTGGCAATCTCATTCACATCTCTACTTTCCCCATTGAAGTTTCACTATATTACAGGATGGCATAAATTAAATAGGCATTTTAGGAGAGTTTTGCCAAAGCCACAGTTGACCCAGAAAAAGTTAAGAAACTCAGAAATGCATAAACTATATTAATACCATAATAATTCAGACTTCTTCTCAGGTATGAAGGGAGGGCTGAAACTTTTTATATGGATTTTCCAGATCACAGGGCATGGTTCCCCTAACCCTGAGATGTGGAGGGGCTAACTGTCTCCATGGCCATCCCTGGCTTCCTCTTTGTCCCTATCCAACCCTACCTTGTGTCACACTTTTATACCTAAGGGTCTTAGCTTTCCCTGGTACCTCCTCCCTACTCCCAGATATTTCAGCTGAAGAAGGGAAGGTTGCAGGCTGGGAGGGGGAATGGGGCATGGATAACCAGTGATTGAAGAGCTATGTTTGTCCTCAGAAGGCCGAGCTAGCAGAAATGGGTGGATTTGCAAAGTAGTAACTTCAGCTTCTCAGGTCATTTCCTCACTTGACAGATGTAGAAAACTGAGATCAAATGGGTGATTCACTTGCCCAAGGTCACATAGCTAGGGTATCCTGGACCTAGGATTCATGCTCTGGTCTCTTAACTAAAAAGCTCTGGCCTTCTCTGCTTTTTTAGCAGAGATGTCAGCAGAGGGGGAAATGGTTGGTTGGCCTAATAGAGGAATGAGACTAGAAATTCAGAGGTAGAGTTATTCCTCCCCCCTCTCTTCCCCCCCCCCCAGCTTGACTTCCCCACCCCACCCCCTACTATGTCCCCGTTACCTCTCTGAATTCGGCTATCTCGGCACAGACAGCCCACAGGCTGCACGCTGGTCACATAGATGGGCACACTGTGTTTGCCCTCCCGGCCACCCCCGATTGTGATGCCCAGGGACTCTTTCACATCTTTCCTTATGGTGAGGGTCTTTTCCTGGCTCAGGAAGCCATCAGGGGGGTCCTCAAAAGAAGAGAGGAAACTTGATCAACCACCTCCTCCTGGGTGACTCAGGTTTATAGTGTAATAGGCTTGAAGGATAAATTGGGGGCTTTCCCTTCATTCCACTCTCCCCTCTCTCCCAGTTAAGTGGTAGTATTAGAGGATTATGTAATCAGAGGATACAGAGTTAGAAGAGAACTGGAGACCAACTTTACCATTTTTCAGAGGAAGAAAATGAGACCCAGAGTGAGAAATGACTTTGTAAAGCCAGGATTAAAAGCCCCAGGATATTTTCTGTTCTATCCTATGCTGTTTCAGGGGGTGATGGGAACACATACTGGGACTTACCTTGTAGAAAGCCAAGGGTCTTGGATAGTGCCCCAGTTCAGGCCTCCATTGGGGAACTGACATCGAGGGAAGACCATTCCCAAGGCTGAGACTGATATGGTTACTGATGCCACTGCTGCCATCACTTTCATTGCTCCTTCCCGCACTTCTGCTGGGCCTCGAGCTGCCTGATTCTGTCTCCATCTCCATGAACAGACTGTCTCGAGGTCTCAAGACCACAAAGTGAACTCTGTTCTCACTGGTCTGCAATAAGTAATACAGGGAGGAGCTGGGGGGAGCATTGTGACTTGCATCCTTCCCAAAAGACCCTAGTTAGTTAGCCTAACTCTAGGAGTCCATTCATTCATTCAAACATGTTTTTTTCCAAACATGCAAATTTCAGTCACACACTGATAATATATGACTTCATACATATGAGAGATGAGCCCACCTCCGACTTTCCTGAGACAATTGAAAATGACTGACATGCTTTTCCCTTCCACGAACCCTTATTTACCCCATTCCCAGGATGATTCTCCTTCTGTTTCCTCTTTCTCTATGATTGAAGAAGAAGTCTACCTACTCCTGACCTGGGTTTCATATTACCCCTTTACTTTCCTCCTTCCTCTAAGGTCTTGCTCCAGCAACTACTTCCTTTTCCTTGTACATTTAATCTCTCTCTCTCTCTCTCTCTCTCTCTCTCTCTCTCTCTCTCTCTCTCTCTCTCTCTGTTTTTGCAAGGCAATGGGATAAAGTAACTTGCCCAAGGTCAAAGCTAGGTAATTATTAAGTGTCTCAGGCTAAATTTGAACTCAGGTCCGGTGCTCTATCTACTGTACCACTGAGTTGCCCCTATCTTCAGTCTCTTGATGCTGGCACCTTTCCATATGCCTACAAGTAATTTTAAGTCTCTCCAAGTCTAAAAACAGTCTCAGACTTCCCCCAAAAGCTTCCTAAAGTTTTAACTTAGCTCTTGTCTCATATACTTCTTCCCTTTCACAACTAATTTCCTTCCTCCCTCCCTTCCATTTTTTAGTAAACAGTATTTATTTTTTTTCCTAGTTACAATTAAAAATAGTTTTCAACATTCACTTTTTATAAGATTTTGAGTTCTAAAATTTTCTCCCTCCCTGCCCTCACCCCCAAGATAGCATATTTAATATAGGTTATAAATGTGCAATCATGTTAAATATATTTCCACATTCACAACTATATTTCTTGAAAAAGTTATTTCCTTTTCTCCCTTACTGCCCACCATTCACTTTTCACCATTTGACGAATCACCAACATTTCTGTTGGCTATCTAGGCTGACCTGTCTGCCAGCTGAATCTTTCCTGAAATTAAATATCCACAGTTCTTTTAAGCAGCCTTTGTATGTATGACATGGATTCCTGGCCCTTCATCCTCTGGGAAGTATGAGAAATTTTATTAAACTGAACACAATACTTTAGATGTGCAGTTTAGTCATACTTCTCACCACTGTCTACTGGGGGCCTTTCCTAATGCAGTCCAATGTTTAATGAGCTCTTTTGTCTATCATGTAATATTGCTCATTCAGATACCCACTAAAGTTCCAGATCATTTTCAGACAAATTGCCATCTAGTCATGCATCACCATCTTTCATTGTAACACTGATTTCTGGAACCCCAATCTTGATCCCAACTGAATTTCATCTTATCCCAGTGCTCCAGTCTATCAGGACCTTTCTGGATAGGTAGAGGACTCTGCAGCCATTCAGTAAGTGGGCCCTTCCTCTCAGTACAAGGTTGAGCAAGAAATGACGCCACCAATGGCCTCTAACATTGACCTTCACTGAAGGCCTTCTGCAAGGCTGAGGGAATGGCTGCCGTTTTAATGGCCATTTCATTAATCTTGTGAAATTCGACTTCAGTGGTTTCCTTCAGCATATCTTGTTCCCATCAGTGATGGCTTTTTACCTTGGACATCAAAGAACACTGTGTTTTATCTCTCTACTAGACCACAAGATCTTTGATGACCAAGGTCTCTCCTAGATTGAGCAAGGAGCCCCACCCATCCCTTCCAGGCCTAACAAGCACCTTTATAGAATTCGGTAAATTTAGAGGGGAGACTCAAAGGTCAAAGAATATCCATTTCCTGTCCTCATGGAGTTGTCAGACAAAGGCTTAAATGAATAGAAGAAATGGATAATAACCCTAGAGGCTTTTATTGAGAAGAAGCTTCCTATGGGTGCCATTTGGATTGGAATGGGGCTGGAGAGAGTGGACAGCAATTCCAGAGTTGAGAAGGGAGGAAGGCAATTCCAGATATTGGGGTCCTCAGAAACAAATACTTAGATTCACAGGTTCTCTGGTCCTTTAAGCTTTGACAAAGACCTTTCTCTCACCTGCTGTAGTAGAAAAAAAAGAGCAAGCTTTATTATCCCTATTTTCAAGAGGGATGATGTTAAGTGATTTGACTAGAGCTAAGACATGCCAAAGCCATGATTTAGGCCCAGGCCCTCACATTCCAATTCAAGCCTCTTTCCTTCTACTGCTCTACTTCCCCACTTTCTTTAGCAAGGGACAAACTTAGGCCAATAAAGAGCTCTCATGTGCCAAAGAGGCAAATCAGGGTTGATTTCCTTGAGGGGACATAGGGTGGTAGACTGGGAAGAATCTGGAAGGGGAGTAGATGAAGGAAGGATCTCCCAGCTCTAAGCTACTTTCTTTGCCTGGGTCTTAGAGATTGGGCTGACCAATGTCAAAGGCCCTCTGGGATACCACAAGTCCCATACCATGGAGTCTTTGCAGCAGAGAATCTTGTGGTGACAGTATAAATTCCAATTGTTTCATTTATGTGCTTTGAGCAAGCCATCCCCTTCCTCTCAAATATCAGCAAAGATCTTGTCATCATTACCTTTATGGTGTTAAATCTAAAGTAAAATGAATCTAAATAGGCCAGATCACCATACCCATGGTTTTGTGGGGTACAATGGAGGATGTTTAGAGGAGATTTAGTGGATGCATGATGACTCATTTAAGTTTCTGAAGGTCTATCATATGGAAGAGGCATTAGACTCGTGATCATCTTTGATCTCAGACAATAAAATTAGGAACCATGGATGGAAGCAGAAAGAGGGAAACTGAAATTTGATGTTAGTGGAAAAACACCAAAGACTATTTCCCCTTAGAATAATGGATTGAGATGCATAAAATAAATAAATAGTGGGAGAAAGGTCTGTTTACAA
Source organism: Macrotis lagotis (assembly GCF_037893015.1). Classification (NCBI taxonomy): domain Eukaryota; kingdom Metazoa; phylum Chordata; class Mammalia; order Peramelemorphia; family Peramelidae; genus Macrotis; species Macrotis lagotis. Next base: position 80,396,222 of record NC_133666.1, read on the forward strand.
AGGAAACTAATCATTAACAAATATATATATATAAAATCACACATACATACATACATAAATACATATATATCTACACATATATACATATCCCTAATTCATAGATCCTAGGAATCTAAACTCCTGTCCAATTGTGACAAAGTTGTGATGGATCAAAGATCTCCAGTGGCAGAGACCATGGAGGCCAACCAGAACAAACACCTCATTTTCAGAGGAAGAAACTGAAGTGCAGGTAGGGGAAAGAATTTGCCCAAGTTTACAATAAGACCTTAAGACTAGAATTGGAAGGAATCTCAGACGCTGTCTGGTTTAATCCCTCATTTTACAGAGGAAGAAATTGAGGCCCAGACAGTGACTTGTCCAAAGTTATGCCAATGATTGCTCTACAGCTTGGCATCTACTACTATAATACTATTCTAGGGAAAGGGCCTGTATTTATAAGCCCAAAGTCCCATTGAGTTAAATTTCTCCATTTGCCAATAGTCAATCCTCCCTTTTGTGGTCCACAGCCATCACCCTAAGTGATGCCTTATATTACTGACATGTAATAAGCGGGCCTTCTCCCCATGCCCCACCAGGGTCTCAATCCTTATCCCTCTCTGCCCAATCTCTACCTCAGCCTGCCAACTAGTCCTCAGACTCAGGCTCATGTCCTCTGTCAGCACGGCAATGACTCAGTAAAGGTATAATGCTAGAAGTACTGGCCTAGAAGATGCTGCCAAGGTATCTCCTAGCTGTAAATATCCTGTGGGGCTGGAGGAGTGAGTTGATTGGGCACTGGAGTGGTCAGAGAAGGCTTCTGGGAGGAGGAGCTTTGATTAATCCTTTGATATAGGTGAGGATTTGGAGCGGGGTGGGGTGGGAACGTGTGCTACATGCAAAGCAAAGAACACAAGAGATATCATGGTATATCATGCTTAGAGTCCTAGCCTTCAAGTCAGGAGTATCTGGGTTTAAAATATCCCTTAAGCTCTTATTAACTAAAAACCTGAGCAAGTCTCATCCTCTCCCTGTGCCTCAGTTTCCATCTCAGGACAAACATCAAAAGACAAATAACCCCCTCAATTTCAATGAGGGGATTAAACTTGCTGGCCTCTGAGGGGCCTTCCAACTCTAGAACTAGGATCTTATGTGGGAGCTTGGGCAAGTCCCTTCCCCTTCTCATACCTCAGTTTCTTTCTCCATACAGTGAGAGGGTTGGACTTCCTGGATTTTGATCTAACTCTTGGGGCTCAGTTATATCCTTTTCCAAATCGAGAGATATTCTCTGCTGTTCCTTCTACTTTTGATAGGTCAGAGCTTTCAGAAGAAGACCAGGGAAGCAATCTGAACCTCCTCAAATATTGACTAGCCTATATAATGCTAGCAGTAACTCATACTTTCTTCCTACATAGTTCAAGCAATAGTTCGAGAGCATTTTCCTCCTATCTTCCCTGAGAGGTGGATCAGAGCTGACAACAGCATGGCCTACAACACCACCAAATGGGGCCTGAACTAGATTAAAATGTAACTGGGAACTAGTTAAAAAATAAAAATATGTAAAACATAGATAACATTATATAATAAAACTAAATCAATATGCCACCCTTTGAATCTTTATGTAGAGGTTAGTTAGCCTCCCCTTTCTATTTGAGTTTGATATGACTGAAACAGGAATGGCAAGTACTATTATCTCCATTTCATGGCCGAGAAAACAGAAGCCCAGAAAAGGAAAGTGACTTGCCAAGGGTAACACAACAAGTAACTGGCAGAGCTTGAACCCAAACTCAGATCTCCCACTTTCCCATCAATCCCACTTTCCCATCGATCCCACTTTCCCTTGAAGCATGCTTCCTTCAAATTGGCCACACCTCCAGGTCTCCCCAAGTAGTATTTTCCTCTCCAACCCTCAGCCCAAGTCATTTTGAGATTTGAGCAGCAACTCCACTGTTTACTTAGCTGCCTCATTCTCCTCTGACCACCAGAAAAGGAAACTTCCCCCAAAGGTCTGCAGCTTTATTTCTTAGAAGGGTCATTTCATGACTGGAGGCAAGGATAAGGCTAAAGACTTTGTGCAGCTCTATCTTGCTTCAATTCACTCTCATAATGTCATTGGTCCTCTTTGAGAATAAAGGACGAACAAGGGCCAACCACATAATGACTGTTGGGGCCAGACGACCATGTGGGCCAATTTTTTATACAGTTGAACAAACAGAAACTTTGAGATGAGTGAGTAGAGTTGGGTCTTGAAGTCAGGTTTCCTGATTTTCAGGTTAGTGTTTTATAGTTAACACCCATGGAGTCTTGGCTGCCAGAGGAAAAACTCTGTTCCTGAATCTCTTAGGCCTGTTCAAATCTTAGAAAGCACATGTTTCCATAAAAATTGACCAAGTTCATGGTCATTCTAACACCTCTCAAATTGCCAGATATTTAGGGAAAAGTACAAACTCTTAATGACTCTTACAATCCCTCTTGGGGAGTGGACAAAGATATGGCAAGAGTTTTGGGAGCCAAAAATATACAAATAGGGAGTCCCCACAGTGATTGGGTCATATGACCCTGAGAGGCAGGGTCCATTTGGGCAGCAGCTGTTGTATAGAGGACAGTATGTGGATAAACAGGGAGGGGCCAGGAACTTAGAGAAAGGAGGTTGGTCTCCTGTTCTTCCTTGAGGCAGTGAGGACCTGCTCAACATAGGTTTTCTCATCTCTAGTGATGCATTAACATCTCCAGTGGGTTGCTGTACTATTGGGCAAGAAAAGTTTGACTCTAAAATGATTTCTTTCCTCCTGACTGATCTCCCTTCATCTTTCATTGGTTTAAGGGCATATTGGTTAACCAGATGACCACCGCATATAGATGTAAAAGAGATTATAGGATCCTAGATTCCAAGCTGGGAGAGAACCATTAAATTCAACCCTCATTTTACACAGGAAAAAACTGAGCCCCTGAGAAATCTATCCCAGAATCATAAAGCTTGTGGGTGGGAGAAGTGGGATTTGAACCCAGGTCTTCCAAAATTCTACCTACTGCACCAGATTGCTTTGCATGTTAGAGATGATCTAGTTCCAGATTCTTTGAGTTGGAAGGGACCTCACAGGTCATCTACTCCAATTTGTATCTGAAATTCCTTATTAAGTGGTCATCAGCTTCTATATAAGACCACCAATGATGAAATTCATTATCTTATAATTGGCCCAATCTACCTTTGAATTCCCTTTTGTGGATGAGTAGCAAGTTTCCCTTACATTGAACTGAAAATAGCCCTTCTGTACTCCCCCCTCCATTCCTAGCTCTGACCTCTGGGATTAGGCAGTAAAAGGTCAATTTCCTTCACATGAGGGTCCTACAACCATCTCTAATAAGTCATCAGTCTTGGCTTAAAGGCCTCCAATGCTATAGAAGCCATTACCTCTGCAGGTTCTATAGTAATGGAGAAGCCACTACTTCTGTATATACCTGGTTCACACTGAGATTACTCTGGTTGTTAGGAAATTGTTCCTTTTAGGAAGCCTAGAGCATCCTCAGTACTTTGTCCTGTTGAGTTCAGCTCTGGGGACCATATATTAGGTGGGACATTAATAACTTGGAGCATGTCCAGAAGAAGACATTGGACCTCGGTCATAAAGGCATCAGTTAGAAGAATGGGATATGCTACAGGAAAGAGGAGACTTAGTGAACACAAGGTGACTGATTTAAGTAGTTGAAGATTGTCATTCATCTTTGATCTCAAATGACAAAATTAGGAACTCCAGGTGAAAGCAAAAAATAAGGAAATAGAGGTTTGATGTTAAGGGGAAAAATACCAAATTTTTTAACTGGTCCAGTTGTTCTAGAAACACTTGTAAACGTTCCTAGAAAAATCACTCAACTTGAGTATGTTCTTTTTGACCACTGATGGACCCCCATGAGGTCAGAGACAAAGGGAAAGCTTTTATCAATCCAAAAGGATTTAGGAAGACACTTTTTTTAAATGGTAGCCAAGAGCTGGAAACAAAATGGACCCCCATTGATTGTAGAATGTTAAAGCCATTAGTGGCAGGGAAATGTAAGGGGGATTTTAATGCAAATTAGAGATCATGAATATGAAGACTTCAGGGAGATTTGGGAAGATTTCTATGAACTTAGATTGCCAGGAACAAAATCAGAAGAACAAACTACAAAATGACCAAATTAGCATACTAATTACAAGAATGCAAAGAGAACAATTGTGATGTTAGATGACTAGTAGTTAGAGGAGACCTTCCTCCTCTTGGTGGAGACATGGTAGATAATAGGTGCAGAATGAGGCATATGCTGTCAGTTTAACTGGACTTCTTTGTCTTGAGGGAGATTTGAAGTGAAAGTGGCAGAGGGAGAAATTTGGAAATGAGTTTTTTTAAAAAAGCAATGATCAACCTATCCTAAAGTAAAATCAGTTGCCTTATAGTGGAGTGGTTTCCCTAGTGGAACCCTAGTGGGTTTCCCCTAGCCTCAAGAAGAGGCTAGATAACTATCTGTTATGTATGTCATACAAAGAATATTTGTTTAGGGAACTGAGTACCTGTACTCTGTCCCAGCTCATTGCCAAGGGTTTGGTCATCACATTTGTTGTGTCTTTCAGTAGCCAGGGATGGAGATCATCCAGGCCAAAAGATCTCAACTCATCCAGGGCAGTCCAGTGCTCTCTTATTTTCTCCTCACTTATCTTAAGGATCAACTCTCCATTGACCATTTTCATTCTGTCCCTTTCAAGACAGAGGTAAAGGAAATGACAACAGAAACCAGAGAAGAACTGGGTACTTTTGCCTATCCACTATTCCTGGTACTAAATATCTCATAGGAAGGACTTTAATTAATTAATTAATTTTTATCAAGGACTTCTAAAAAGGAAGGGGGGAAGCAATTCATTATAATTTACCAATATATCAATTGGATCTGACAGGATATGCAATATTTTATACCCATAGTCCCCCACCTCTATAAAGAGGTAGGGAAGGGAATTGGATTCTCTCAACCCTTCCCTGGGGCCAATACTGAATTCAACTTCATTTTTGTTCTATTTACTTGGTTGTAGGTATTGCATGTATTTTTCCCCTAGTTCTGCTAACTCAACTCTGCAACAATTCACCTAAATCTTCCCAACCCAGCTTTGTCAATTCCTCTGAGAACCTCAGCATCCTTGGCCTCCCCATGACTGGTGACTTTATTATTTATTCCACCCAACTCCCTCAGGGTCTGTTCTCTAGGTCCTGTATCCCTGGAGATACCTCCCCATCTGCTTCTAGGAATACTAAGGTACATAAGGGAAAGTTATTGAGTTGAAGAATGTTGGGGAGATTCAGTACTCCATAGGCCATTTTCATTTTGTCCATTTCAATATAGAGAATGTTGAGTCCACAAACATATTCCAACCTCAGTCCCCACTCCCATCCTAGCATTCTCTAGATTCTTCTTGTCCATGAGTCCTCTCCCCCCAACTCTTTCTTTCTCTGTTGAACTTGGAAAAGTTGTCTTCACTCATTATCTTTATTTTGTTATTCCCCACTCTCTTGGAAGCCGACTTGATTTCTCCTCACGTGTGCTCTGCAAAGTCACTAATGACCTTCCAAGTTCCCCAAGTCAGTGGCTTTCTGTCAATTCTTTGTCTGTGGCAAAGGCCTTTTACTGAATTCTCTTTCCTCAATCATCCTGCAAGATGCTCAACTCATTCTCCATCTCCTTTGGGTGCTCTCCTGACAATCACTCCCACTCCTCTGCATCAACTCCCAAGTCCATGCTAATGTCTCCTGAAGCTGATGAGACCATTTCAAATGTATCCAAATTTGTACTATTTGAAGTTGTAATTATGTAAAATATGATCATGGGTTCCAGTCCAATGGGAATATACAATTGGAATTTGAATAAAGCAACTGCTTCAAGGGGGATTCATAACTCAAACTTATCAGGAACCTAACCATAGATAGCATTGATATCCTATGAACGCATCTCCAATGGTTAACAGCATGTCTCCAACCAAGCATTTTATTCTTTCTTTCTAAATGTGCCCCTCCTTTCTGATTTCATTTATTTTCATGGTGGCCTTACCATTCACTTTGGGTTCCATATTGATAACCTGAGGGTTATCTTGAAACTGTTCCTTTTCTCTCACATTTAGTTAGCAAGTCCTGTGGATACCACCTTGGACAATCTCCCATCTCTTTCTACTGCTTCTATTCTAGAAGAGATCTTTAGAGCCACCCACTGGACTGTGGGAAAGGCCCTAACAAGTCATCCTCTTCAATTTTTCATTCCTTCCCAATATTCTTTATATTCCTTTCCAGAATATTCTTTCTCACATCTAGATCTGGTCATGCTATTCTACAACTCAAAAAATTGACCCCTCTTGCCTACTGGAAAGTTTCAGTTTCCTTTCTTGTTACTACTACCACTACCACTACTACCACCACTGCTGCTGCTACTACTACTACTACTACTACTACTACTACTACTACCACTACCACTACTACCTCTACTACTACTAACTAGATCATAAAATGCAGCGACAGGAGTCATGTCTCATCTAAACTTTGCATCTTCCCAAATACATAGCCCAGAAGATTTTGTGAATGCCCACCCTTTGCAAAATGTATGCCTAGGAGTTACAATGGAGTCTGCCTTTGCCCACAGGCAGCATAAAGTTGTGGGAAGAACATTTGGGGTCAGAAGACCAAGATTGCCTCCTAACTCTGTGTGATCTTGGAGAGGTGACTTCCCTTCTCTCAGCCTCAGCTTCCTCATCTGTAAAATGAAGAGGTTGAACCAGGTAGCCTTGGAGATCCTTTGTCAGTTCTAAATAATAACAACTGGAATTTTATATAATTCCTTTCTTAGGTTTTTCCTTGTTAGTATATAATTCTTTATGAAGTGAAAAGAGTTTCACATGCAATGACTTATACTACTATAGGTATTATTCCCCACCCATTTTAGAGACAGAGACAAAAAAGTGACTGGCTCAAAGTTATAAAGCTGGTAAGTATTGACAATAGGATTCAAATCTAGAAATTTCTGAGTTCTGTTCTGGTCACCATCCTGGGCTTTCCTTTCCCTTCTGGGAACAACCAGGGTCACCACTAACCTGAATGATTTGGGCTGCTATCTCTGGTGTCCCCTGTCTCAGGTCCTGCCCATTGATGGAGAGGACTTTATCATTTTGGCTCAGCTTTCCATTCCTGGCTGCCAGGCCACCATCCAGCAGATCTAGGATGAAGATCCCAGCCTTGCCAGCCTTGCGGATCAGTTTGATACCCAGGGGCTGCATTCGGTCCTTCTTCATCAGGGTGACATGCACAATCTCCCCAGCCCTGCTGGGAATTGGGATGTCATCTTGGGGTGGCTGGTTCAGGAAGCCCTTCTCTTGTAAGATCACCAAGTGCAGCACAGGCCCTGCTTGGCGGAGCAGGGAGATTGCTTGAGAGTGGGTGACATTGCTGATGTTGATCCCATTGACCTAGGAGGAAGGAGAATTTGCCAGACTTCCTCAGACTCTCTCACCTTCTGTGTAACTCCAAAACTAAAGTTTAAGCCAGTAGACTTCTTGGGTGGAACAAGCAAACCCAGAAGACTGAGAAGCACAAGAAGAAGGTATCAAATTCTGTCTAATCTTTCTCCATGGTATGTCTCCCATCTGCTCTCCCCTCTTCAATACTCTTTGTTCACTTTATTAACCCTTTTTCAGATTCTGGCAATGACACTTAAAATTTTGAGATTACTTTTCAAACTTTTATTTATTTGTTTATTCATTTGTCTTTTTGTTTATTCATTCATCTATCTACTGATTTCTTTGCTTGTTTGTTTTATCAAGCATTTATTTTTTCTTCCTTCCACCTCACCCAAAGCTTTGTAAATACATATGCATAATCAAGTAAAACAAATTCTCACTTTTGCAATAGCCTTTTTTTTTAGTTTTTTTTGCAAGGCAATGGGGTTAAGTGGCTTGTCCAAGGCCACACAACTAGGCAATTATTAAGTGTCTGAGGCCAGATTTGAACTCCCGACTCCAGGGCCGGTGCTCTATCTACTGTGCTACCTAACCACCCCTGCAATGGCCTTTTGTTAATTTATTTTTTTAGGTTTTTGCAAGGCAATGTGGTTAAGTGACTTGCCCAAGGCCACACAGCTAGGTAATTATTAAGTGTCTGAGGCCGGATTTGAACTTGGGTACTACTGACTCCAAGGGCCAGTGCTCTAGCCACTGTACCACCTAGCCACCCCCTGCAATAGCCTTTTAATAGAACTTTCTTTCTTCATCTCTCCCCTCCACAATCCATCCTCTGCATAATTTTTCTAAGGAACATTTAGGGTTGACTTCAGCTCAAAACCTTCAGTGTCTCCCTCTTGCCCGTAGAAAAAATATCAGTTCCTCATCCTGGTAACTAAGGCCACCTATAATCTGGCTCTACTCTCCCTTTTTAGGCTCAGCTCACATTCCCATGGGAATTTCAGCCTGTATTCTCCTATCTCTGGGCCTTTGCTGGGAATGGACTTTCCACTCCACCTTTGCTTTGCTGAATCCCTTTCCTTTTGCCTTCCGTTCAGCAATTGCTTCTTCCATTCTTCCTTTCCTAATCCTTCCCCCCCCAACCCAGTAAAACTGAAATAACCTGGACCTCCTTAAATCTCTCCTTGCATTTTGTCTGGGTCTGCCACATGCTTCTATTAGGGTAGCTAGGAGGCACAGTGGATACAGCAATGGCCTTGGAGTCAGGAGTATGGGAGTTCAAATCTAGTCTCAGACATTTGCCACTTATTAGCTGTGTGATCTTGGGCAAGTCACTTAACCCTGACTGCCTGGCATCCAGGGCCATCTCCAGTATTCCTGATGCATATCTGGCCATTGGACTCAGATGGCTCTGGGAGGAGAAAGTAAGGTTGGTGACAGCACAGCACCCCCCCCCCCCACTCAAATCTAATTCATGTGCTTGTCACGGCATCACCTCCCCTGGTATCATGGCTGTCTTTAAAAACTAAGGACAGACATCATCATCATTAGAATATAATCCCAATGAGGGTTGGGGTGGTGCTCTGTTTCATATGTACCCTTAGCACCTAACACACACAATAGGTTCAAAGGAACCTAGAGTCAAGAGTCCTGGGTTCAAGTCAACTGGGCAACCTTGGGCAAATGACTTCGTCTAGCCAAACTTCAGTTTACTGTATTTAATACACCTATGCATTCTCTCCAAATGAGATTATTGTTATTCTCATTGTTACTGTTGATTGGGGAGAAAAGCATGAAGCAGGTCAGTATCCCAACATCCCATGGGCTCACCCACCTCTAGTACATGATCTCCAGGGGCCACTTTGCCATCCATGCCCAAGGGGGTATCTTGGTGGACCTCTTGTACCACAATGTTGCCCAGTGGGGTGTCCTTGCCCCCGACGATCCTCATTCCCAGCTCCCTCTCAGGGTTATCCCGAGAAATTTCCACAATGACAGTTTCAGCCACGAGATTGTTGTTGCGAATCAAGTCTGATAGAGGGTGAGGGGGACAACAAAAAGGTGACTAGTGGACTAATGGCTTCCTCCATCACCATTTTCCCCACCTCATTTTCTTTCTCCTTCCAACCTATTCCTGGTTACTTGACACAGGTACTCAGGGATCATTGGTTGGTGGATTATGTGGATTGGATGTGTGAGTGGTTTGACTCAGTGTTAGATTCTAGTGGTTAGAACTAGAGTTACTGGGTCATACAAAGTGTAACCCCTAGAGATAGCTAAATGAGTCTGTAGTCAGAATAAATCAAGTTCATATCCTGCCTTGAAAATTTACTAGCTCTGTGACCTTGGGCAGATCATTTCATTTCTGTCTGTCTTAGTTTCCTCCATGGAAATCAAAATAGCACTTCTCTCTCAGGCTTGTCGTGGGGATCAAATGGGGTAATATTTGTAAAGCCCTCAGCCCATTGCACAACACATAGTAGGTGCTTAATACATTCTTGTTCCCTCCTTCTCTCTGCCCTGCTCTTAGGAAGTGGGCTGAATATTTTGGCCAGAATACCTTTCCTGTACTGCAAGGTCTTATGGGCATCTTGACTAAAGGCCAAGGAAGCCTTTAAATTACGAGAGTAGGATTCTGGGTGTTGGGATGAATCTCCATGAGAGGGCATCCATACAGAAGGCCTAACCAGATCTAGTTTTCTTCCTCATGCTTCATACTAATGACCACTGATGAGCCACTCCATGTTTCAGAAGACTAAGAATGGGCTCGGTCCTCTTTTGACCAGATAGGGATATTGGTTTCCTAAGATGCTCCTTGTTCCCAAGAATAAACTGAGGGGCTCAGGCCAAATAGCAACGTAGAATTAGGAAACCCAGAATCCAATAAACTCTTCTAGATGTAACTTGATTAGGACAGACCATCCCCTCCCTAGTCCTGGAAGCTAGGTCTCGCTTAATTCAGCAGGAGATATTATTTGTTTTGAGGATACTAAATTACAGTTTTGGTTCATATTGAGCTTGTAGTTCACTAAGACCCCTAGACTTTTCATAGCCCCCCTTCCCAAAGCCTGTACCAGATGTGGAAAAACTCAGGATGGAATCTTCATCTGTCTCCTCAAAGGCTGGGTTCACCAATCCAGGCTCAGGGTCATTCCAAGGCACCATGGGGGCGACAGATGAAAACTCAGAGTCCATTGAGAAGATGGCATCAATATCAAAGAAACTCTCCCCACCAGGGCTGCTTTCTTCTGGCTCCACAGGTACCTCTTGTTTCTTTTGTTCCTGTTGACATTTCTCCTCCATCATTTTGGCCTGGTATTTCTTTAAGCCAGGGCACCTGGGTTAGAAATCAGGAGACCAGGTCACATAGAGGGAAGAAATGAGGAGAGTAGAAGATCCACTGTGACCAACAGATCAACTCAGGAAACTGAAGGCATATCATAAGGGAGAAAAAAGGATCTGGGAAGGTTTGGCACAGTGGGAACAAGCAAAATTGGATTATCATTGGCAATATATTTAGCCTCATAAAAAGATGCAAAAGAACATTATGAGCTGAAAGCAGAAATCCATTTCTATGACCTGGATCCTTTCATGTTAGATGCTGAAAGCCCAAGATGAGAAGGGGAAGAGAGTGGAGCAGAGAGGAGGAGGAAAGATAAAAGGCAGGTTTTGCTTTCTCTCCAGAATTGGTGGAAATAGGTACCCCCAAATCACCCCCCAAATCCTCATAATCTGGTGGAGAGGTACCTCCATATGATGTTACCCACTCCTTTTGATCTATGACTCAACTTTGCAAAGACTCAGAAACTCAACTTCTCTTGACAACTGGTCCTGGAAGCAAGGTACTTGCACTCAGCCTGAAAGTAAGACAAAGACAGACCCTGCCCTCAAGGACATAATGTGTAAATAAATCTATCCAAAGCAAGTGACACACAGGAAAATTAGAAAATAATTAACCAAGGGAAGGCTCTAGAATTAAGAGGGATGAAGAAAAACTTCCTGTGGAAGATGAGATTCCTTTTCATCCACTTTGTACTCTGGTCAAAATGAATACCTTTCTGATATCCAAATATGCACAGTACCATCCTAACTCAGTGCCTTTGACCAGGCTGATCCTTTTGTCTGGAATGTCCTCTCTCTTCTTCATCTGCTAAATTCTTACTCATCCTTTACACCACAATTCAAATATCCCTTCCTCTGGAAAGTCATCCCATATCTTGGGGCTTGGTGCCAACCTTTCCCCTCAGATCCTAGGTACTTACCTGTTCCCATCTTTCATCTTTGCAGGTACTTTTTGCATAGTATTTGGTATTAGAGTCATGTGTGTTGGTATGGTTATCTCCTTGTTTGATTATAAGCTCCTGAGGACAGAGATACTATCTGATGGAACCTCTTCTTCTTCTTCACAGTTCAATATGGGACCCTTCAAATCTCTACTTGGTCAATGATGTGGTTTTTTTAATGTGAATTTGTTTTCAGATATTGGTTGAGTATTTAGTTGGTATCTCTTGGGGCCTGACCTGTGCTCTGGGTAGCTGCACCCTTCAGTGTTCCCAGGGAGTACCATTTACCTATTTCCTTTTAGGGAGTGAGAGGGGAGTAACAGGGAAAGATATCTCCTGACTAACTTTGAACTTCATCTCTAAATGAGTCAAGGGAACTGCTGATGTCACATGCACAGCCAAGCTGTCCTCAGGAGCTAAACATACAAGCAGTTCTATCCTTATCTCCCCAAGGGGCCTAGCCTGACTCTGGGTTCCTCATGGGCAGTGTGAGAAGCTGTGAGCCCAGTCAATTCTTCTAATGACAAATGTCTTGAATATGCCTGGAAAAAGTAAAGCCACCATTCCCTTGGGACAGGTAGAGCTGTCTGTTGAGGACAAAATGAACTCAGAGCCTTTCCATTAGCAAAAGGAGGGAGAGTGGAACACAGAGTCTTCTATGGGTTAGGAAAGGAAGGGAGGGCTGACTTGGTGTGCAATCCTCTAATAAGCTGCTAAGAGAGTTGATAAAGGCATTACAGGACAGCAGAAGGTACCAGAGGACATGAGTTTGAACTGAAACTTCAGTGTCCTCATCTATCAAATGAGGATAATACTCTCCTTCCTTTATCAGGTTGTTGTGATGAAAGGATTTTGAAAAAGAAATGGGAGCTGAGATGATGATGATGATGATGATGATGATGATGATTATAGTCAAGTCAACAAGAAATAATCACCTACTATGTGTGCCAGGAACTCTGTTAAGTGCTGAGGAAACAATGAAAGGGAAAAGACAGTTCCTGTTCTTGAGAAACCCACAAGGTAATGGGAGAGACAACATGCAGACAGCTTTGTATTTTCAACAAAATAGGGATCAGAGAAATTGGAGCTAATAAACCAAGGGACATCACCAACATTGAGATGAACTGGGAGAGGCTTCTTGGATAAGTGCGATTGTTTGTCTCTTCATTTCTTTATTTTCTTTTTAATTAGGGGGTACCACATGCATTTCCATAGCATGGTGTAATAAAAAAGATGACTGTATATGAAAATCCCAATCTATTATGTACAACTTGGTAATTTCCTTTTTTTGCTTCCCTTCCCTTTCTGACCCAAGAGATGGCTACCACTAGGCACTAATATACATATACATGTAAAATTATTCTATATATGTTCTATTTATCAGTTCTTTCTTGGGGCACAGAGAGTATCTTTCTTCATATGTCTTTTATAGTTAATTTAGGTATTTATAATAGTCATTTATAAATCATTAGAATTGATAATAGGTGAGATTTTAGCTGGGACTTGAAGGAAGACAGAGAGACTGGGAGGCTAGGTAAGGGGGGAGACAGTTGTAGGTATAGCAAACAACCAGTGAAGGGATACAAAGAGCTGACAGATTGGAGTGTTGTATATACGGAGCTGCAAGGAGGTAGGTGTCACTAAATCAGCTTGTAAAGGGAGTAAAGTATGAAAAGAATAGAAAGGTGTCTGAGGGGCCAGCTTGTGGAAGATTTTCAAAGCCAAATGGAGGATTTTATATTTGATCCTGGAGGTGATAGGGAAGGAACCACTAGAATTTACTGACTAGGAAAATGACACCTTAGGAAGGTCAATTTGACAGCTGAATTGAGGCCTGAGGTAAGGAAATTAAGCACCAGCCTATAAGGTCCCCTAAATCATTTGGTCTGGCGCTGTCACAGGAACCACAAGTGGGAATCAAAATTCAATAAATCTAGGAGCTTTTTAGGGGTGAATTAATTAACCATTTGACCAAATGGAGCAGGTTAAGTTTTGCTTTGTATGTCTGGCAAATAATGTTATTTATCTAAATACATATCCAAAATTTGTATATTTATCTAAATGACCCTTGGCAGAAAAAAGGTTCCCTCACTCCTGACCTATGTTAATAGTCCAGGTGTGAGGAGATGAAGGCCTGTACAAGGGTGGTGGTAGTGTCAGAGGAGGGAAGAGGAGTATCTAGGAGACATTAGGAAGGTTGAAATAACAGGATTTGGCAACTGATAGGATTTGGGGAGTGAGAGTGAGAATTGAGGATGCCCCTAGGTTGGGAGCCTAGGGATCTAATGAAGTGAAGAAGCAGGGAGGGTCTGGGGAGAAAGATTGAGTTTAGCTGGACATGTTGAGTTTAAGATGTCTATGGGACACCCAGTTTGAGATGCATGCTCAAAAAGAAGCTGGAGAGGTGAGATTGAAAGTCAGGAAAGAGATTGGGGCTAGACAAAGAAATTGGAGAATTATCCTTAGAAAGACAATAGTTGAAGCTATGGGAATTGGTGAGATCATTTCTTTCTTCTTACCTGTCTTAATCACTAAATGGGTGTTGCCTCAGACCTGATAAAAACCTTAGCTTAAAAAGACCAAGTTCTCCCCTGGCAACCAGGGCCACCTCCAGTCATCCTGATCTATATCTGGCCACTGGACCCAGAGAGCTTGGAAGGAGAAAGTGAACTTAGTGACTTGGCACAGTTCTCCTTCACTTGAAATCAGTTCACTTGCATGTCATGGCATCACCTCCATGATGTCATGATCCTTTTTGAGAATTAACGACAAGCAACAAGAGGGGTAAGAGAATAGGACAAAGGACAGAGCCTTGAGGGATACCCAAAGGTAATAGGCATGAGATGCGATGGATGAATCTTAGATCTTGGATGAAGATCTAGTCAAGGAGACTGAGAAGGAGTGATCAGGCAAATAGGGGGAGAAGGAGGGGAAAGCAATATCATGAAACTTTACAGAAGAAAATATCAAGTAGATGAGGGTGATGGATGGTGTCAAAGCCTGCATGGAGGTCAAGAAGAATGAAAATGGAGAAAAGACCAGTAGATTGGCAATGAAATTATTTTTAAATTCAGTAAGTTGTTTTGTTTGAATGATGAAGTAAGAAGCCAGACTGCAAAGAGTGAAGAAAAGAGTGAAAGAAAGGGAAATGGAGGCATAGACTATGGACAGTCTTCTCTAGTAGTTTAGTTCCAAAAGAGAAGAGAAATAAAGGACAAGAGTTAGCACAGATGAATGAATCAAGAGGTGTTTTTGAGGATGATGAGGAGGACATAGACCTACTTATAGACAATGAGAAAGCATTCAGTAGTCGGGGAGGGTCTTGAAAATCAGTGAGAGAGCAAGGATGCTTGAGGGAGCAGCTTGCTGGAGAAGAGGGGAGCAAATAGAATCATTTGTGAACAAAGAGGAGTTTGCCTTGGTAAGGAGAAAGGCCATCTCTTTATGGGAGATGGTGGTAAAGGAAGAAATGTAAGAAAGGGAGAGGAGAAGAGGGAGCTCTCTGCAAATGGCTTCAATAGTTTTTCAGTGAAATATGAGGCAATTTTCTCAGCTGAGAAAAATTTTAGGTTTGAGGAGAGATAGTGAGCTAATGAGGGAGAGATCACCTTGACATAATAAGGGCCAAGTTGAGATCATGGAGCCTAAATTTGGAATGGATCCAGTTAGCACCATTTGGTGATTTTCTCTAGCTTCATTCAGTAACACATGGGTAGGAATGAAAGCAATGGAAGGTGAGGACAAACCAAGTTGAGGTTTGGCAGGGCAAGATCTTGATGGGATAAAGGGACAAGGAACCTGATAGTTTTACTTAATAGAGTTTACTAAGAAGTGAAGGTGGGGAAGAGAATATAGTCAGTGCCTGAGAAAGAACTAAAGGGTGGAAGGATTGGAGGTAACAATGTAAATGAAGAATGGGTTTGGTGGTTGCAAGGCAATGACAAAATATTATGTGGAGGTGGAGAATTTTGGGAAGATGACAAAAATCAAAGGTATCTGTGGTGGGGAGGAGCAGGTCATGAGAAGTGAGTAGGTTGAGGTTAGGATGTTTGAGGAAGAGTCTATATATGTCTATATATATATAATAAAGTTCCCTAATATGAGGGCAGGAGTTGTGGAGGAAAACCTATCAAGGGAGGAAGGAAAGAGTGACCTGGAGGCTGGTAGACAATGGCCATCAGGATCTTGATTGGTGGTAAATTTCGATGAAATCAAAGTCAAAAGGAAGAAAGACTGGTGAGGAATAGTGGTAGAAGGAGAGCCTGGAATGACCAATGAATTGAAGCTATGAGCACAAGTACAGCCAATCCTAGATAGCATGACTAGGGAAGCTGTGTCATCTGGAAGGAGTCTGGTCTCAATGAGAGCTGGAAAATGAAAGGGCTAGGAAGGGAAAAGATTTAAGATGAAAGCATGTTTGTTCATTATATATTCTTTGGAGTTTATGTCAAGCAGTGGGATTTCCAGGTGAAAGGGTATGGAGATTTTAGTTTTAAAAATAAAATTTCAAATTTTTTTCGGGAACCTTTGGATCAATTCACCAATGCATACATTAGCATGCCTGTTTTCCTAAAGCCCCTCTAATGTCAACTATTTCCTTCTTTTGTATATATTCTTTGTACTTTAATTTCTTTAAAAAGTATCTTTTACTTAAAAATCTATCCCTTCCCTGACTATTGAAAACCCCCACCAGTTCTTGTAACAAATAAGCATAGTCAAGAGATCTCTTTATTTCTTCCATAGTGTCTTGACTTTTCTTATTTACGATTTCTCTATCTGCCTCTGTCCTCTCACTTGTACCCTTCATTTTCTCTATATCTTTTGACAGCAGAGCTCCTAAGCACTAAATTGGAAGTCCTCCTCCATTTCATGTTCATGCTATTGCGTTTGTACTACTGATCTCATCCTTCCATTCCCCCTTTTTTTCCTGTGCTTTAGCCACAGAACTATTAATTCAGAAAGGAAGTAGACTTGAATGGCAGCAGTGTCCTGTGGTGTGGAATTTAAATTCTTGCTGTCCTTAGTCAGGATGCTCAATCCTACCTGCTGCTGTGGGCATGATTGTTAAATAGTTGCAGTGGGTTTTAGCCAGGCCCTACTGTCACCCCCACTGAGTCACGTCCTCTGAGGGCAGTGGGCATGGAGAGAATCTAACTAGGTGAGAACAGGAAAAAGCATGGTTGTAAAATAGAACAAGTGGGCGGTGGGAAAGGAACAAAAAACCAGGGTTATAAAAGGTAAAACCTTAAGTTACAGAGACTGGGACTTGACTATTGCTTAAAGCATCCCCTCTGGCATTCAGCATCCTGGGATAAGGGCTGTGGAAAGGAGAAGGGCCCAACTTGGACTGGGCCCAGAGCCAGATCCACAGAAACTAATGGAACCTGGTTGCTGACTGGGCCCCATTTTGCATCATGTCACCTGGACCTATGTTGGAAGACTATCTTCTCAGAAATTAAGTGCTTTCCCCTTTTATCATGTCCCCCTTGTGTGTGACAAATCAATTACTCGTGCCATGCAGATGCCTGGCCTTGGGATAGCTTCCTGTGGGACCTTGACTGAGTTCTTTGTCCTCTCTGACAGGAAGGAAGGAAACATACAAATTATTGAACACCTATTATGTGCCAGACATACTTTAGAGTAGGAATGGAGGAACATTCAGCCCCGTGTAAGGCCCGTGAAATCATTTGGTCTAGCACTGCTATGGCAACTACAGGTAGGACTCAAAATTCAATAAATTTAGGAGCTTTTAAATGTTTGATTAAATAGAGCGCCTTTGGCAAAAAAAAAAAAAAGGTTCCCCTGGGCGCAGTCCAAGTTAGGTCCTTCTCCTTTAGAACATGATTGCTTTGTCTGATTTCACTAATTCTCTTTAATAGAAGGGGAAGGTGTGGTCAATATGGAGGTTACTGGAAAGTTACAGTGGTATAAAACCAAATTCAAGCACATATGAATAAAATATCACCCCTAGGATAGAGTGCTGGACTTGGAGTCAAAATATGGCTCAGGTACCTCTGTGTGGCTCACTTTTTTTCAACTGTAAAATGGGAATAAAATTAGCATCTTGCTTGCATGGTGGTTGTGAGGATCCAGTGAGATCATACTTGGCAGATAGTAAATAAATGCATGTTTCCATCCATTGTACTTGAGACAGAAAATAACTCAGTCAAGGTTCCACAAGTTAAGGAAGTCTGTACAGAGTCAGGATTCAAATCCAGGGCCTTGGGCTCCACCCACACTTAGTATTCCTTCCCCTCAGCCACACCAGTCCATTGACAAGCCCTTCTTTTCCTTACCTATTCTGGAGGTGACCCTCTAGCTCACACCGTTGCATGGTGAGTAGACACTCAGGAGGGAAGGGACAGAAGACGATAAGCTTGTCCAGCAGGTTTCTCACCAACAAGGTCGACTTGCGGCAGTTGGAGAACGTCAGGGGTTCCCGGTCCATGGGGCAGAAACTGGAATCCTGCAGGAAGCTCTCAAGGCAATAGTAGCAGTAGGTGTGGCCACAAGGAGTGTCCACAGGCTGCAGCAATGGCTGCAGGCAGATATTACACATCAGTTCATCATCCACTTCATCCTGGAAGTTGTACAGGTGGTTGTTCAAGGCTTGATGCAGCTGCCCACAACTGGGGCACAGCTCATCACTTGTTCTCGAGGGTGTGCTATTCAGAGTGGAGAAAGCCATTCTCAACACCAAGTTATGGAGGGGTGGGGGTGACACGGGACACACATTCACCCTGTGAAGAGAGCAAACAGCACAAGGGAAGTCAGCTGGCAAGTCAACAATCATCTATTATCTACTGTAGATCAGGTACAGTGATAGGGATTGAGAAAACAACAAAAGATCAAGTCAGTCCATGTCCTCAAGGAGCTCCCACTCTAATGGGAAAGACAGCATATAAACAACTACTATACATCCAAATCAGACAGATACAGGATAAAGTGGCTTGCATGAAGTGATGTAGGAAGGAAACAAACATTTATAGAGCCCCTTATGTGCCAGGCAAGGACAACTACAGGAAGACCTGAATTCAAATCTGGCCTCAGACACTTACTAGCTGTGTTATCCTAGGCTCATCTGTAAAATGAGCTAGAGAAATAAAGGGCAAACCACTTCAGTATCTTTGCCAAGCAAAACTCAAATGGGGTCATGGACAGTCAGACACAACTGCAGCTGAACAACAATAACAACAATGTGCTAAATGCTTTATTACTATCTCATTGAATCCTTACAATAACCCTTGGGGATAATTAAGGAAAATAAGGCAGTCACAAATGAAGTGACTTGCCCAGGATCATTTAGCTAGTAAATATTTGAGACCAAATATGAACTCAGATCTTCCCAATTCCAGGCCCAGCATTCTGTGCACTATGGCTGCAACAACTGGCCTGGTAGAGTGAAATAAAGAGAACCACGCACCAAATGACGACAATAATACAAAGGAAAACATTGCATGATATCAAAGCTCCAGTGAATGTCACTGGCCAATCTTGATTTCCACAGAAGAAGTGATGACATATGTCTGTCTTTTCTTGATAGAGAAAATGGTAGGCAGACCACTGTTGCACATAGTCAAGGTGGTAGTTGCTTAACTGTATTTTGTTACCTGAGAAGGATCTATTGAGAAATGATACTAATGGAAAGAAAGGTATCAATATACTTTTTTGTTTTAAAGAAAATCAAGAAAAGCACTGGTCCAAGCAGACTGGATTTTTTACCTCAGTTTTTCTATGTATTCTCTGTGTGATCAGAGACAAGTCATTTTGCTGCTTTGAAGATCAGTTTCCCCATATGTCAAATGGGGATAACAAAAATTGCACTCAATCTTAAAGAACTCTCAGGAGAGTATTTTATATGCTCTGCAAATCAGTGTCAGCCATTATGACTATTTACCAATTGAAGTCAACAAGCTTTGATGGAGTAAGGCACTGAAGATATAAAGATAAGAACAGGAAGTTCCTGCCTTCGAGGATCATATATCCTCCTTAGGAGGATATGACACTGTACATAAACAGGTACATAGTAAGTCATTTAAGAAGAGAATGAGCATGACCTGGGGGATGAAGGAAGACAGTAATAAAGTAGAACATGAACTGAGTCCAGAAGGAAGGAAAATATTTTGAAATTCAGTTTGACTTAGTATTTATTAGCCTGCTACTCTGTGTTAGCTAGGGTGTAAAGCACTAGGCTTACAAGGACAAAAACAAGTCTCAGCCCTCAAAGAGATTATATTCTAGTGGAGGGAGATAAGGCAGTCCCAAATATAGACAAAGAAATTTTGGTGGCATCTTGGGATGGTATTAACAATTAGGGATAAGCAGGGAAGGCTGCACATAGAAAATGAAACTTGAGCTAAGTTTGGATGGGATCTAAGAGCTCTAAAAGGCTAAGATGGGGAAGGTAATTATTTCAGGCACGTGCAATGGCATGGTGGTGGGAGATGGGGCAAAAATTTAAGTAATCCAGTTTGGTTGAAACAGTTTGTGAAAAGAATTGAAAATGGAAGAGTCTCTTGTTACTAAATGACCAAAAAAAATCCCTCAGGTCAAATACAATGGATAATATCAGTTTCAAATGTGAAAGTTAAAGCATACTTCTTTTTTTCCTGTTAATTGGTATACTACCAAAAGGTAAAGTGACTTGTATAGTCAGACATAGTCATTCTCTTGGATATTTATGTTTAATTTTTTTATGGACAAGTACTGGTTTGAGGGGGTAGGGGGGTAGGTTCCTGTTGGGAACTAGCTGACGTGTCCAAACAAAATAGATCAATAAAAATAGAACACAGAAAACTTACTCCACCCATTCACTTTCTAAAGAAAGGCATATGGTGTCTTCAAGGCCCAGCTCAATCATTGTCTGAGAAGTTTCCATACCTATTCCATCTCATACATCAGTCTGGCTCGATTGTCTGTGTCTATGTCTATTAGTTTGTCTCCTTTGACTTTCTTTTTTCTTATTTATTTTTTATTCTCATTTTGTACAAATGTTTTTTTTTTACATTAATAAAATATACTTGTTTACAAGTAAACAAAATACTCCTCCCCCCATGAATATAGATAGACTTGCTTGGGCGAAAAAGGGGAGAGAGAAAAAAAATTAAAATTAAAAAAAATAATAGTAATAATTGTAGGTATGGCCAGGTGGTGCAATGGACGAAGAACCAGCCCTGGAGCCAGGAGCACCCGAGTCCATATCCAGCCTCGTAAACCCAATAATCACCCAACCATGTGACATGCAAGCCACCTGATCCCCACTGCCCTGCAAAAACCAAAAAGAAGAAAAAAAAGACCCCAAATAAAATAAAATAGTAGTAATAGTAGGGGTGGCTGGGTGGCAGACAGAGCATTGGCCCTTGAGCCAGGAGCACCTGGGTCCGAATCCGGCCCCAGACACCCAAAGATCACCCTGCTATGTGGCCCCAGGCAGGCCACCCAGCCCCACTTGCCCTGCACCCTCCCCTAAATAATAACAAAAAAATGTGCTTCAGTCTTTGTTCCAACATCATCAACTCTGTCATGAGTGGATCACATTCTTTATGATAAGTCCATCACAAAAGTTACTTCCATATTTTTCCAACGTTGCCATTGCTGATCGCAACTCCCTCCTTTCTTATTTCTCCACTACCATGTACTATATTTTCTCTCATTTCACTCTGACTGTGCTGTAGGGTCACTGAGTGGCACAGCAGACAGATCCCTGGTCCTGGGACCAAGAAGCCCTGAGCCCCCATACCACCCCTTAGGCCCAGAATCCACCTGGCCCTATGGTCCTGGGCAGGCCTTCCAATCCCAGCCCCTTGCAAGAAGTAAAAAAGAAAATGTGTTATATCTGACCACTCTCCCCGCATGGTCCATCCTCTCCTCCTTTATTCACATCCCACCCCTTCCCCCTGCTCCCCCCTCCTTCTTACTCCAGATGTCTATACCCCATTGAGTATATTTGCTGTTTCCTCTCCTAGCCATCTCTGATGAGAGCAAAGGTTCCCTCATTCCCCCTTGCCTCCCCCCTTCCATATCATTGCAATAGCTCATTGTAATAAAAAAAAATCTTATTATGTGAAATATCTTGGACTATTCCCCCTCTCCTTTTTCTTTCTCCCATTCCATTTCCCTTTTTTCCTATTGACTCCATTTTTACACCATATTTTATCTTCGAATTCAGCTTTCTCCAGTGCTTCAACTATAAAAGCTCCCTCTACCTGCTCTATTAACTGAAATGGTTCATATGAATATTATCAGTATCATTTTTCTATACATGCAGTTCATCCTCATTAAGTCCCTCATATTTCCCCCCTCTCCTCCAATCTCCATGCTTCACCTGAGTCCTGTATCTGAAGAACAAACCTTCTGTTCATCTCTGGCCATTCCAAAAGGAACCTTTGAAATTCCCCTGGTTCATTGAAAGTCCATCTTTTTCCCTGGAAGAGAACATTCAACCTTGCTGGGTAGTTCATTCTTGGTTGCATTCTAAGCTCTTTTGCCTCCTGGGATATTATATTCCAAGCCCTATGAGCTTCCAATGTAGTTGCTGCTAAGTCCTGTGTGATCCTGACTGCAGTTCCACGATATTTGAACTGTGTCCTTTTGGCTGCTTGTAATATTTTCTCTTTGACTTGGGAGTTCTGGAACTTGGCTATAACATTCCTGGGGGTTGGTTTTTTGGGATCTCTTTCTCGGGGGGATCAGTGGATTCTCTCCATTTCTATCTTGCCCTCTGCCTCTAGAATATCAGGGCAATTTTCCTGTAGTAATTCTTTGAAAATGATGTCAAGGCTCTTTTCCTGATCATGACTTTCAGGTATTCCAATAATTTTCAAATTATCTTTCCTAAGTCTGTTTTCCATATCAGTTGTTTTTTCAAAGAGATATTTCACATTTTCTTCTAATTTTTCATTTTTTTGGTTTTGAAGTATTGATTCCTGATTTCTGGTAAATTCATCAATCTCCCTGAATTCTATTCTTTGTCTGAAGGATTTGTTCTCCTCAGAGAGTTTTCTTATCTCTTTTTCCATCTGGCCAATTTTGCTTTTTAAAGCATTCTTCTCCTCAATAACTTTTTGAACTGTTTTATCCATTTGACCTAAGCTGGTTTTTAGCATGCTATTTTCTTCAGCATTTTTTTGGATTTCCTTGACTAAGCTGCTGACTTCATTTTCATGTTTTTCCTGAATCTCTCTCCTTTCTTTTCCCAGTTTTTCTTCCAACTCCCTCATTTGATTTTCAAAGTATTTTTTGAGCTCTATCATAGCCTCAGCCCAATTTCTGTTTTTCTTGGAGCCTTTAGATGCAGGAGCTTGTGCTTCCTCATCTTCAGACTGAGTATTTTGATCCTTCTTGGGCTCATTTGCAAAATATTTCTCAATGGTCTTCCTCGTTTCTTTGCTTGTTCATTTTCCCAGCCTAAGCCTGTTTTTTGGGGTGCTTCCTGAGCTTTTGGGACACTCCCACAAGGGTCTCAGTGTGTGAGGCTCTGTCCTCCCTCCTGGTCTGTGAATGAACATAAGCACCTCCCTCTGCCACGGGGCTGAGGTGAGGGGGGGCTGCTGTTCTATGGGGGGCCTAGACTGTGATCAGTATCTGAATGTGGTCAGAGCCCTGGAGTCCTGTTCCAGGGGCAGAGGACAAAGCTCTGCAGTCTCTCTTCACTCCCCTCCCTCAGCTCAATGGGCTCATGCCCTGGGGGCTCCTGCTTACCGGCTCAGCTTGCTTCTGTTTCCAGGTCTGGGCTACAGAGGTCCCTGGCTGTTCCCCCACTTTGTGCCGGTGCTCCCCGGGGTGCAGCTCAGGAGACCCCCCCGCTGCTGTGAGCCATGGCTCCCAGCGCCCTGGGGCTGCTCCGGGAGGCTGAAGTTTTTTCCCTCTGGCGGGCCACCCCTCTGGTGGCCGCCCCTCTGACCCGGGGGAGCAGAGCCTTTCTGCTCTTTTCCAGGTTACCTTGAGTAGGAGAACTGCCTCACTGGGTCCCTCTGTCGGTTCTGTCTCTCGAAAGTTTAGTTAGAGTCCTTAGTTTATGAGTTTTTATCAGAGAGCTCCTAAGACTAGATCCCTGTCATGTCGCCATCTTGGTTCCGCCCCCTCCTTTGACTTTCTAGAGCCTTTAAGACACTGCATATATAATTTACCTCAATCACCCACTTTCTTAGGATTGCTTACTTGCAGGTGCTATCTTAAAAAAGAAATGTATTTTGGTATTTCCTACAGCAGAGTCAAGCACAGTAGGCATGCAAGCCAAGAGATGCATGATATGTCATAGCTGTAATAATAAGAGTTGAAAAGGGCCAGTTTCTTGCTCACACATTTTATGGAGGAGAAAACTAGGCCATGAGAGTAGAAAAGACTTGCCCAAGGGCACATGGCCAATAAGTATTAACTCCATTGTAATCTAATTGACATTGGAACTAATTGGGACATTAGATAAACAAAGACTTTCTGCCAAGGCCAGGCAGTGAGTCAGCTGTGCTGATGGACTAGATTTGAGATCACTTACCAATCAACAAGTCAACAAAAACAAATTCAATAAGTATTGATTAAGCATTGATTCTGTGCCAGGCTCTGTGCTAGGTACTGGAGAGTTAAAGGTAAATGAAACATAACCTCTGTCCTAGGGCTTTTTTATGAGCCTAGAGGCCACTAGGGATTCCTCCCTTGAGGGTTTGCTATCTAGGATCAACCCAAAGTAAGGAGTATGAAATAGGGGAAGGTATAATTCCAGTCAATGGGGGTTTCTTTACCTACATAAGGTTTCCTTCTTTTCTCTTCAGCACATTGCACATCTATCCCTAGGCCCATACAAATCAATTCTTAGGCCCTTTCCAACAGTGAGACAATGGATTGAAAGTACAGAAATGGTTTCTAGCAGACCATTAAAAAGTAATTTCTCCCCTAAGGGAGGAATATCTTGACAGATCAGCTAATTTCTTCAGGGTAGATTCTAAGATTTGCCCTGTCTAAGTTCAGACAAAGAGATATGAACCTATTGCTGATTGAGGTGGAAGCTCCTTTATACAAGAATGTTTAGCTTTTTAGAAGGCATCTCTTGTCCAACAATTGGGGAATGACTGAACAAGTTATGGTATATGTATGTTATGGAGTATTATTATTCTGTGAGAAATTATGAGCTGTCTGACTTTAGAGAAGTCTAGAAAGACTTGCATGAACTGATGCTGAATAAAATGAACAGGACCAAGAGAACATAGTACACATTAACAACAACATTGTGAGATGATCAATTATGATGGATACAGATCCTCTCAGCAGTTCAGAGATCAAGGACGATCCAGAGAGACCTGCTATGGATAATTTCATCCACATCCAGAGGAAAAATTATGGAGTCTGAATGCAGAGCAAAGCATACTATGTTCACTTTTTAAAAATTTCTTTTATTTTTTTCCTCTCATATTTTTTCCCTTAGTTCTAAATCATCGTTCATAACATGACTAATATGGAAATATGTTAACTACAATTGTACTTGTACAATTATTACCAGATTGTTCACTACCATGGGGAGGCAAGAGAGGGAGGTAGAAAAATGTGGAACTCATAAACTTGTAAATAGCTGAACGTTGAAAACCACCTTCGCATGTAATTGGAAAAATAATAATTTTTTTTTTAAAGAAGGCATTCCTGGGGCGACTAGGTGGCGCAGTGGATAAAGCACTGGCCCTGGTGTCAGGGGTACCTGGGTTCAAATCCGGTCTCAGACACTTAATAATTACCTAGCTGTGTGGCCCTGGGCAAGCCACTTAACCCCATTTGCCTTGCAAAAAAAAACAAAACCTAAAAATAAAAGAAGGCATTCCTTTCCTTATGGGCCACTGATGACTTTGGGTACAGAGTTCTCTTATGCTGAGTGGGATATTTTTATCATTTTTTTTTGGTTTTTGTAAAGCAATGGGGTCAAGTGACTTGCCCAAGGTCACATAGCTAGGTGATTATTAAGTGTCTGAGGCTAGATTTGAACTCAGGTCCTCTTGACTCCAGGGCTAGTGCTCTATCCAGTGCACCACCTATTTTCCCAGGGATATTCTTATTCAACAGATTAAGGGGTGGCTAGGTGGTGCAGTGGATAAAACACCAGCCCTGGAGTCAGGAGTACCTGAGTTCAAATATGGTCTCAAACACTTAATAATCACCTAGCTGTGTGGCCTTGGGCAAGCCACTTAACCCCATTTGCCTTGCAAAAACCTAAACAAAAACATTAAATTAAAAAAATCATTCACAGATTAACAGAGAGAAGGTAACTTAACTTTGGTTATGGACTAGTGACCAGGCAAAGAGTCTGCCTCTTACTGTCACCTTCAAGAAGTCTTTGAGCCTCGGTTTCTCTAATTTAGAAAATGAGGATAATACCTATATGCTTTTACTCACCAGCTCATTGTAAGGAAAGTACTTTGTAGCATTTAAGTTACTAGAGAAATATTCATGACTATTCTTTGTAAAAAGGACAAGACTAGTCCATAGTCATGTACAAATATTAATAATACTTGCAAGACAAAAATCACTGCTGATGGTTCTCTATTTACTCCCCTGCCTCCCCCCAGTTATTCTTACAGTCTTCCTTTTTAATATAGCTCCTGGCACTTTAATATACACTCTGGCACTTCAATCTGCTTATTGATGTTTCTGTAAATATCCTGACCTCTCAGTTCATCAGCCTCATCAACTCCCATGACCCTGTAAATGAAGTCTGTAGCCAGTAACTTTTGTTATTTACTTAAGCTGAGGGCATTATCTAAAGGTGACCCAAAGTTCATGAGTTAAAAGGTTTGTCTAACTTATTAAAAAATTCATATTTGGGGCAGATAGGGGGCGCAGCGGATAGAGCCCCAGCCCTGGAGTCAGGAGGACCTGAGTTCAAATGTGACCTCAGACATTTAATAATCACCTAGCTGTGTGACCTTGGGCAAGTCACTAACCCCATTTGCCTTGCAAAAACCTAAAAAAAAATTCTTATTTATTAAACTGAGGTGGGTGCTCATATCTGACTAATGAACTAATTACAAAGAGGTTGCAATTTCTGTAGTCAACAGAAAGGCAATGAGGAAACAAAACCCTCTCTTTGCAGAGGATATAATGAATCCTAGAGAAGCAACCCATTGGTGTTGGGCTCCCTGCAGCAGAGTTTGAATGCTTGGCAATTCAGATTGAAAAAGGTCCTTTGTGTCCTGTAGTTTATCTTGCCAGGGGATCTTCAGAAACTTCGTAAGACAATTTAAATGGAAGCCATTCAGTTTCCTGACATGGCACTGGTAGGATGTCCAAGTTTCACAGGCATACAGCAATGAGGTCAGCACAATGACTCTGTAGACCTCTAGTTTGGTGGACAATCTAACATCTCTTTTCTCCCACATTTTTTTCTTCAGAGACTCTCAAATATTGAGTTAGCTCTGGTAATATGTGCATAAACCTCATCATCTATATGGACATCAAGGTAAGTGAGCTTATCAAAAAACATTCAGAATTTCTCTATTTACTGATAACTGATGGATCTATATCAGCTATCAGCTGCAAACAAAAAATCATGCACTGACACTCTCTCTACTTTAGTCTTGACTTGTAACCTTTTCAAGTGACACCCCATTATACAGTAGGCAAGAAGCATGGATAGAGTGCTGCAGTCAGAAAGACCCCCGTTCAAATCCTGCCTCAGACACCTCCTGGTTGTATGACCCTAGGTAAATTATTTAAATTCTATCTGTCTCAGTTTCCATATCTGTCAAACAAGGATAATAACAGCACTTACCTCAACGACTTGTGAACATCAAATGAGTTAACATAGCTATAAAAACACTAGCCAGTAGTAACGGTAGTTGTAGGCATTTGCTAAATGCTTTGTCATAGACTGATTGATGATGACTCAAAGATCAATCAGCTCTTAAACAATTCCTTTCAAGAAATCCTCTTGGATTAGGCAAGGAGGATGCATGGCTTATCTCATTCCAACCTCTCTGCCCCAGCATAAGGTCCTTTCACCTTCACTAGATTGTTAACAATCTTTCTAGGGCGGCTAGGTGGTACAGTGAATAGAGCACCAGCCTTGGAGTCAGGAGCACCTGAGTTCAAATCCGGTCTCAGACACTAACTAATTACCTAGCTGTGTGGCCTTGGGCAAACCACTTAACCCCATTGCCTTGCAAAAAAAAGAAAAGAAAGAAAGAAAACAATCTCCCTTCTATCCGGTTAAGTAAAGTTCATCAATTGGCTAATGCCTAAATAGACTCAAAAGGATGACTGGTGTCCAATCATGTAAAGCAGGCCAGCATCTTAAACCTTGTGTCTGTCTAATTCCCAAGTGACCCTGCATATCAAAGAGTTCTCTTTTTACATGTAATGTCTTCAGTTGCTTGGGCTTACACCAGACATTCTGCAGGCCTTTGACTAACAGCACCTCCGCTAAGGAGTCAATGGAGTCATGTGTTGGCTGCTTTTCTCTTGCTCATGGCCTTCTGTGAACAGCTTGTACTAGGGTTGCTCTTGGCCTCTTAGCCTCAATACCTCAGTTATCACTAGTGACTCCGAGGCATCTGAGAAGACAGTTTCACTCAGTAAAAATCAACATAAAAAGTTTAGAACAAAAGTTTCTTAATGTCTAATCTGGGATCCAACCAAATGATCATACTGATTTTAAGAAAGCCTTCAAGAGAAGGCCATGACAGAACATATTGAGGTCATCACATTTCTAAGCTAGGATACTTTCAAAGGAAAGCAGGCAAGCTAATAAGTGGAGGGGGGGAGATCATGCCCTATGAGAATTGGTTCAGAGAACTGGGTATGTTTACCTAAGACTGTTATGTAAAAGAGGGTAAAAATTTGCTCTGCTTAACTTCAGAGGACAAAACTAACTAGGAGTAATGGTCAGATGTCAGAGAGGGACAGATTTCAGTTTGGTATAAAGAAAAATTTCCTAACAATTAGGAAATTTCAAAAAAGAGTGAGCTCCTGGGGTGGGGAGGTGGGATACTGATGGGTTTTAAATGGAGCTAGGATGATCACATGTTGAGATGCTGTAAGGGGGTTTCTGTTGAAGTATATATTGGTAAAAAGATGCCTTCTAAGTTTCTTTTCTTAAAGAGCTGAAAAGTCTTGCCTTCCCCTACCCCCAGTTTCCAAGGTGAACCATTTCATAAGTGTGAGTTAAACACTTCCAGAAGAGAGGAGTTTACAATTTCTCTTGGAGATGTGATTTGATGTCTCACTTGCCCAATGCCAGACAGTCAACAAAGTCACAGGACCATAGAATATCAGGGCAAGAAGAGACATGAGAGGGGGGTTAGGCCAAAATAAATTAGTTTGACGATTATTTTAGAGCAGTGGTGTCAAACTCAAATAGAAATGGGGGCCACTAAACTGAACTATACATAAGGAACCCTATAGGCATAATACTTAGAGAACTATATATTAACACATTGTGTTGTTATTTATTTTGAAATCTGGCAAGCTAATCTTGAAAGTGTTGGGTACACAACGCTGTGGGTTGTGGGATTGATACCTCTATTATAGGGTCAATAGGTAAGACAAGAGCCAGTGAGTCAGTTGTTCAAGATCATCTCACCAGGAGGGGCTGATGAGGGTCAGAACCAGAATTTAGCTGAAGGTTCTCTGACTCTACAAATCATGCCACAACATACCCTCCTGAGTTTTCCTTCTCTCCATGGTGCCCATTCCAACTTAACTAGAACATGACCACTGCTGGGGCCCAAACAAACCCAGCACTCCTCCCACTCTCCTTGGATCTCACTGCAACTCCAGAGCTTTACAGACAGTTTGTCCATCAGAAAGATGGAACCAATATACCCAACATCAAACTGGCCATCTAACTCACACACAACATTCCATCTTCTATCTTTATGCTTGGAAGAAACTCCCTCCTCTTAGAAGTGGTTCAGACTTAGAAATGGCTCAGCTGCCAATTCCTTCCATGATGCTAATATGATGCTGAGGCCTAAATGAGGATGAGTAAAAACAAAAAGAAACCTATAGACCAATTTCCCTAATGAACATGGATGCAAAAAATTTAAATAAAATACTAGCAATGAGATTGTGGAATATATCATGAAGATCATATACCATGACCAGGTGGGATTTATACTAGGAATGTAGGACTGGTTCCATATTAGCATGTCAGCATAATTTACCATATAGGAAACAAAACAACAGGAACCATCTGATTATCTCAATGGATGTAGAAAAATAATTTTTTGACAAAATACAACATTCAGTTATATTAAAAACATTAGAAAGCATAGAAATAAATGGAGCTTTCTTTAAAATGATAAATAATAACTATCTAAAACATCAGCAAGCAATCTATGTAAAGGGCATGAAATAAAATTCTTCCCAATAAGATCAGGGGTGAAGCAAGGCTGCCCATTATCACCACTTTCATTCAGTATTGTACTAGAAATGTAGTTAGACAATAAAAAGAAATTGTAGGAATTAGAATATGCAAGGAGGAAACAAAACTATCACTCTTTGGAGATGATATGATGGCATACTTAGAGAATCCTAAAGAATCAACTAAAAACCTAGTTGAAATAACTAACAACTTCAGCAAAGTTGCAAGGTATAAAACAAAATCACATAAATCATCATATTTCTATATCCTACCAACAAAGTCCAACAGGGAAGAGATAGAAATTAAAATTTCATTTCATATAACTGTAGACAATACTTGGGAGTCTACCTGTCAAGACACATCCAGGAACTATATGAATACAATTACAAGTCAGATGTAAACAAGTGGAAAACTATAATCTCATGGATAAGTCAAGCCAATATAATAAAAATGGCAATTCTACCTGAATTAATTTTATTTGGTGTCTTACTAATCAAACTATCAAAAGTTATTTTATTGATCTAGAAAAAATAATATTAAAATTCATTTAGCAAAACAAAGAATCAAGAATATCAAGAGAATCAATGCAAAAATGTGAAGGAAGGTAGTTTAGTGGTATCACCTCTAGAACTGTATTACAAAGTGGTAATCATCAAAATAATTTGATAATGGCTAAGAAATAGAGCGATGGATCAGCAGAATAGATTAGGATCACAATTCACAGGAGAAAAATAACCGTATTAATGTAGTGTTTGACAAACCAAAGTTCCAAGTTTTGGGGACAGGAACTCACTGATATGACAAGAATTACTGGAAAAACTGGAAAAGGGCAGAAATTAGGTATAGACCAATATCTTACAGTGCATATCAAGATAAGGTCAAAATGGGCTCATGATCTAGACATGAAGGATAATAAGAAAAGAAGGGAAGAATAGAACATTTTACCTCTCAAGTCTATGAATAAGGGAAGAATTTATAACCAAACAAGAGAAAAGATGTAAAGGGGGTAATTTTGATTATATTATATTAAAAATGTTTTTGCATAAACAAAAACAATATAGCCAAGACTAGAAGGAAAGTAGGAAAATGGGAAGAAAATTATAGCGAATATCTCTGATAAAGGTTTCATTTCTTAAATAAATAGAGAATGGAGTCAAATTTATAATATAAGTAATTCCCTTGTTGATAAATGATCAAAGGATTTGAACAGGCAGTTTTCAGATAAAGAAATCAAAATATAGTTCAATGAAAAAATTCTCTAAATCACTAGAGAAAAACAAATTTAAACAACTCTGAGGTACAACCTCATACCTATCAAATGGGCTAATATGACAAAAAAGAAAAATGACTAATTTTGGAGGGAATGTGGGAAAACTGGAACACTAATGCATTGTCAAAGGAGTTGTGAACTAATCCAACCATTCTGGAGAGCAATTTGGAACTACTAGGTCAGTAACCCAGAGATCATAAAAAGGGGAAAAGACACACATGTACAATAATATTTATAACAACTCTTTTTTTGTGGTGGCAAACAACTGGAAATCAATGGGATACCTATCAATTGGGAAATGGTTCTGGAAGTTGTGGTATATGACTTTGATAGAATACCATTATGCTATAAAAATGACTAGCAGGATGCTTTCAGAAAAACTAGGAAAATTTATATGAACTGATATATTGAAAGTGAAGTGAGCAGAACAGGAAAACATTGTACACAGTAACAGTAATATTGTACAATGATCAACTGCATAAGACTTAGCTATTTGTTTAGCAATTGGATACAATGATACAAGACAGTATAAATGGATTTAGGATGAAAAATACTGTTTACATCTTGAGAAAGATCTAATGGGATCTGAAGGCAAATTGAAGCATCCTTTTTTTTAACTCTGTTACTCTGATTTTTTGGTCTTTTTTTGCTAATATGGAAATATGTCATGTATGTCTGTTGCACAAAAATAATCTATATAAAATTGCTTGCCTTCTCAAAGAGGGGAGAGAGAAGGGGGGTAAGGAAAGAATTTGAAATTCAAAACTTTACATAACAAACATTAATTTTTTGTTGACATGTAATTGAGAAAAATAAAATAAAAATTAGATGTTAAAGAAATAGAATTAGCTCAGTTCACATACTTTCTCCTACATGAAGCCATTCCTGATCCCATACCTCAACTACTAGTCTTCCCTCCCCCACACTGTCCCTTCAAAATGATTTATTTTGTATATACAGGGTGTCCCCAAAGTCCTAGTACAGTCTTAAGTTGCTAAAGTTTTAAAAGTCTAGAACCATACTAAGACTCTGGGAGTAATCAGAATTATTGTTTATTTATTTGTGTATCCTGATAAGAATGTAAATTCTGAGAGCAGAAACTAGTAGTAGTACACTTTTTATCTTTGCATACTCATGGTCTGGTACTATGTCTGTCACATGGTAGATACTTAATTGATAGATTGAGTCAAACTCATTGACCCAATTGTTGAAATACAACTTAGAGCACTGCGGTGTCAGAGGTGAAAAGGGGCCTTAGAACAGAGAATAACTGTTAGAGACCTAACCTAAAGCTGAAGAATATTAGAGTTAAGAGAGGCCTCTGAACATAGAGATTATCTAATAATATGTGTGGAAAATAGCTTCAAACTTTGGATAATCACCTCATTCTTCAGGGATGAACAACCAGTTGATATTCATCAGAAGGGATGAGTCTGGGAAAAGTCTAGGAAGCTGGCATGTTGGGACATGAGAATTATTTGGACCAAGTAATTCAGCCAGAGAGCAGATGTTTTGAACTTTTCAGGATATTTACTGACTGATTGCCCAAGCACCTAGCCCATTCCCCATTCGTTCCTCTTCTTTCTTTGTTACCCATGTGATAACAGTCTTCTCAAGCAGGGGTATCCCTAATCCCCTCAGGAAATGAGGAGGCAAAGATGGGAAGTGACACGGCTTAGGCAGAGGTTGTCATGTCTGGAAACTCTGGTTCCTCTTCTTAAGTGCTGTCTAGGGGGCCCTGCAATCCATCAATCCACACCACAAACTTGTCAACAATGCAGTGCTTCATAATCATAGCATTTCCAAGTTGTAAAGGCTCTGTGAAAAGCCAACTAGTTTCACCCATTATCACATAGGATGTCCTCTACAGTACCCTGGATAGATGGTGCTTGGACCAGAAGATCAGCCTTGAGGTAGGCCCTTCTCAGGTAGGTATCTTACCAAAGTGACACATTCCTCTTTGGGCCAACTCTAATGGTCAGGAAATCAGCCTCATCCTAACTTTGAGTTTTACAATTTTTTCCCTAATCTTACTTCCCCCCCCCCCCACAGAAGGCAATTTGCCAGTCTTTACATTGTTTTCATGGTATACGTTGATCCAGATTGTACGTGATGAGAGAGAAATCATATCCTTAAAGAAGAAACATAAAGTAAAAGAGATAGCAAGATCAGACAATAAGATATCAGTTTTTTCTAAACTAAAGGGAATAGTTCTTGGTCTTCATTCAAACTCCTTAGTTCTTTCTTTGGATACAGATGGTATTCTCCATGGCAGAGAGCCCCAAATTGTCCCTGATTGTTGCACTGATGGAATGAGCGAGTCCATCAAGGTTGATCATCATCCCCATGTTGCTGTTAGTGTGTACAATGTTTTTCTCATTCTGCTCATCTCACTCAGCATCAATTCATGCAAATCCCTCCCGGCTTCCCTGAATTCCCATCCCTCCTGGTTTCTAATAGAACAATAGTGTTCCATGACATACATATACCACAGTTTGCTAAGTCATTCCCCAATTGAAGGACATTTACTTGAATTCCAATCCTTTGCCACCACAAACAGGGCTGCTATGAATATTTTTGTACAAGGGATGCTTTTACTCTTTTTCATCATCTCTTCAGGGTATAGGCCCAGTAGTGGTATTGCTGGATCAAAAGGTATGCACATTTTTCTTGCCCTTTGGGCATAGTTCCAAATTTCTCTCCAGAAAGGTTGAATGAGTTCACAGCTCCACCAACAATGTGATACTATCCCAGATTTCCCACAACCCTTCCAACAATGATCATTGTCCTTTCTGGTCATATTGGCCAGTCTGAGAGGTGTGATGTGGTACCTCAGAGATGCTTTAATTTGCATTTCTCTAATAAGTAATGATTTAGAACAATTTTTCATATGACTATGGATGACTTTGATCTCCTCATCTGTAAATTGCCTTTGCATATCCTTTGACCATTTGTCAATTGGGGAATGGCTTTTTTTTGATAATTTGACTCAGTTCTCTGTATATTTTTGAAATGAGTGCTTTGTCAGAAACATTATTTGTAAATATTGTTTCCCAGTTTACTGCATTTCTTTTGATCTTGGTTACAATGGCTTTGTCTGTGCAAAAGCTTTTTAATATAATGTAATCAAAATCATCTAGTTTGTTTTTGGTGATGTTCTCATCCCAATGGCCCACTGTTTCTAGTTTTGAGCATGTCTACCTCCTATCAGTCATGATAGTTGTTCAAATCCTGGAATACGGGATTATGTCACCCTCTTCCCCAATCTTTTTCTGATTCAGGTTAAACATCACAAATTTTCACCATCCCCCCCCTCTGGATGAGAGTCTTTGGATGTGTATCATCTTTCAATTTTTCCTTTTAGAGAGAAGGAAACTGAATTCAAGAGAATAATGTGGCTTTTCCAGGGCAACCAGTGAGCAAATGACAAATGTCAGACCTGAAATTAGCAGGCAAAATTGTAAAAATTCTTAGAATGAATCAATCATTTGATCCATCCATAGGAAGTTATTAAATACTTACTACAGGTCAAATACATGAGAGGAATAGATAGTGAGTGTTTAATAAAAGAATTGAATTTAGCAGATTAAACTCCTTGAGGTTCAGGAAGGTTGAGGGATCAAGCAGGAAGGAGTAGAATCAGTTGGGACATTGGGAGCCAATGCAGTATAGTGGACAGACTTGGAAACCTGGGATTAGATACTGATTCTAACATTCTACTAAGTCTGTAACCATGGGCATTTATTCTCTTACAATCCTAGGCAGTTTCAACTTCCCAAAACTACAGATTACAGACAAGCTACATGTTTTCATTTGGGAGACAGGATGATGTGGGGGAAAGGCCTCTTTATACCTTTCCATTCTTCTTAGATCCATACCTTGTTCACCCTCAGAATATCCTGCAATCCAGTGAAATCGATCTTGTTATTTCTTGACCAAGATATTCCATCTCCTAACACCAAACATTTCCACTGATTATCTCCCAAGTCCCAAATATTTTTCACATAAACAGACTTAAATAACTGAAGCATTAATTCCTCATGAAAGGTTGAGTCAATATACTAAAAATGATAATACTTCCTAAATTAATTTACTTATTTAGTAATCAAAAGATTACTTTATAAAGTTAGAAAAAATAACAAAATTTATCTGGAAGAATAAAAGATGGATAATCAATCTCAAGAGAGATATTGGAAAAAAGTGATAAACGAGGAGGTCAACAGTACTAGATCTCACATTATAGTACAAAGGGGTAATCCTCAAAACCATTTGGTACTAATTAAAAAGTAGAGATTGATCAATGGAACAGATTAGGTATACAACATACAAAAGCATAGTGTTTGATAAACTCAAAGTTTATTTTTTTAAGCTATGGGGTGAAGGACAGTGGGGTAGAAGGAGTTTGAATTCATCATCTGTCAAAGATTGCAGGAAAAACTAGAAAGAAGTCTGGCAGAAATTAGGCATCAACCATATATACCAAGATAAGCTCCAAACAGCTACAAGACTTAGTTATAAAAGATGACATCATAAATTAGATTAGCAAGGAGGAAATTACCTGTCAGATCTATAAATAGAGAAAGAGTATATGACTAAACAAGAGAAGGGAATCACAGATGATCATAAAATGAACAATTTTGAGTTCCCAAAATTAAAAAGGTTTTTAAAAAAACAAATAAAAGCAATAAATAAGAAAGGAAACTTGGTGACACTGCAATGGATAGGGTACCAGGTCTGGAGTCAGGAAGACTTCAAATCCAGTCTCAAACATTTACTAGTTGTGTGACCCTGGGCAGGTCATTTAATTCTATTTGTCTCAATTTCTTCATCAGTAAAATGAGCTGGAGAAGGAAATGGCAGCTTCAGTACCTTTTGCTACAAAAACCTCAAATGAGGTTAGAAAGACTTGGATATGATTGAAAAACAACTGAACAAGAAGGAAAGCAGATAACTGGAGAAAATTTTTGTAGAAATTTTTTCAGATAAATGTCTCATTTTCAAAGATATATAAAGAACAGATTCACATTTATAAGAATAAGAGCTATTCCCTGATATACAACTGGTCAAAGAATATAAACAGGCAGGTTTCAAAGGAAGCAATCCAAGTTAATTGATAGATTAAAAAAAGTCCTCTAAAAAGCATAAGGAAAAAAAAAACTATTAATTAGAGAAATTAAAGCAACTCTGAGGTTCCTCCTCATTCCTGTCAGACTGGCAAGGATGACAAAAAAGTAAAATGACATATGTTGGAGAGGCTATGGGAAAACAGACACATTAATGCACAACTGGTGGAGCTGTGAATTGTCCCAGCCATTCTGGAAAGCAATCTCAGACCTATTCCCTCAAAGTTATTATTCAGTGCATACCCTTTGACCCAGTGATACCACTACCAGGTCTTTATGCCAAAGAAACCAAAGAAGGAGGAAAAGGAGGACCCACGTTTACAATAAATCATAATTTTTGTTATTAAAATAGAAACTAAGGGTACACCAATAAATCTGCAGAATGGCTAAACATATTATAGTACATGAATGTAATGGAATATTATTAAGTCAAAGGAAGTGATGGAATGAATAATTTCAGAGAAACTCAGTAAGACTTTTATGAACTAATGCAGAGTGAAATGAACTAAACCAGGAGAATAATTTATACAATAATAACAACATTATAAAGACAAAACAACTTTGAAAGATTGAAGGTCTTTGATTAATGTAGTAACCCACCATGACTCCAGGGACCAATGAAGAAGCATGCCACTACTACTTATTGAGAGAGATGATCAACCCAAGATGAGGAATAAAACAGACATTTTCAGATATGATCAATGTAGTAATTTCTTTTCCTTGATTATGTATATCAGTAAAAAGAGCTTTATTTTTCTCTTTTTCTTTTTTCTCTTCCTTATGGCTGGTGGTGGTAGGAAAGAGGTACAGGGAAGCAAATTTGAAAAGGAAAAGAAAGAAAAAAATGCACAGAAGAGAATAGAAAGAAGGTCAGAAAGAATTACAGATAAGTACCCCAGCTTTGGAAGTTACATGGAATTGATTATATTTAAATTTTTATCCTTAAAAGAAATGCAAGCTGTACACAACAGATCTCCGCAGTTCATATCATCTTCCCTGCTCCCCCCCATTTTACTATCTATACAGAAATGTCCATTTTATCTGATGTTTGTTAAGTTCAGAGTAGAAAACAAATGAAGGGGCCAGACTAACTCTGGCAGCTCCAAGGTTTCTCAGAACTTTTGAGCTATGATTAAATGGCCCTGGCTCAAATGCCAGCCCTAGTTTTATTCCTGGTCCTATCAACTGCTGTTGGTGACATGGAGAAACATTTTAACCACTCTTGGCCTCAGTTTCTTCATCCGTAAAATAGCCTCTCAGACTCCTTTAAGCTTTAAATTTATGATTCTATTAATCCCTCCTCCTGGGGCTTCTGAGTGCCACAAAGATCTGTGCATAATACATACACACAAACTCCATCTATAGGGGAAGAAGTCCCTCAGTCACCAAAGGTAAGGAGCAAGTGAAAGTGAGGCACAGAGAAGAGAGTCAAATGTATTCTAATTGCAGCAAGAATGTTCAGGTTTAAGATGACCGAGTTGGAATTGGTGGCCTCAAAGGCCACTTATAGCTCTGACATTCTATGTTCTAAAGCAGCTGGATGGTACAGTGTATAAATGGAGTCAAGATGACCTGAAAAAATGATGCTTCAATTACCCTCTATTTTCTTTGCAAAAATAGGATCTCAGGTATTTACTAGCCTGATTTGAGTTCAGGCAAGTCCTCTTAACTCTGTGTCTCTGTGTGTCTCAGTTTCCTCAATTGT
Source organism: Macrotis lagotis (assembly GCF_037893015.1). Lineage (NCBI taxonomy): Eukaryota > Metazoa > Chordata > Mammalia > Peramelemorphia > Peramelidae > Macrotis > Macrotis lagotis. The sequence goes on from NC_133666.1 coordinate 80,434,378, forward strand.
AGAATGAAGATGATACCTCCAGGGTTGTTGTGAAGATCAAATGAGACAATATTTGCAGTTTTTAGCACAGTATCTAGCACACAATAGGTGCTTAATTAATCTTTCCTTTTTTCTTCCTTCTTTATCTTCCTCCTTCCTTTTTTCCTTTATTTTTTTCTTTGTCTCTCACTTTCTTTTCTTTTTCCCTTCCTTCCTTCCTTCGTTCCTTCGTTCCTTCCTTCCTTCCTTCCTTTCTCTTTCTGTTTCATTCTCTCTTTTGTCTTTCTGTCTTTCTTTTACTCTCATTTCTCTCTCTCTCTTTCTTTCTCATTCTTTCTCTCTCTTTCTTTCCTTCCTTTCTCCCTTTTCTGACATGAGCCTAATCAGAGGAATAAGTTGAACAGAAAGTGAAATACCTCATGGGGTATTAAGCTGAATGATATCACAACAAATGACTGCACAAGCAGTATTGGTGCAGTTATTAATAAATGATAACTGGTGACTTTGACCATCTGGGTCCACAAAATTCAGATATTTGCCTATGGACAAAAAACCAATATGGACCCTTCAAATCAGCTCCAGTGACTGATGACAGAGGTTTCCAAATAGTTTTTCCTGGCTCCAGTATTTCTCAGCCCTAAAACTAAGAACTCTTTCTCATAGAATTTAGAGAGGTAAGGACCTAGAGGTTGTCTAATTCAGTCCCTTCATTTTAGTAATAAAGAAACAGAGAGGACTCAGGTCTATAAAGTTTTTATGCCAATATTTCCAGGAAAATGAGAAGAATGAAATTCTAGTTGTTTTGATGTATACCTGTTACCTAGGAAAAGTAAAAAAATCCCTAGGAAGGGGGGCGGCTAGGTGGCGTAGTGGATAAAGCACCGGCCTTGGAGTCAGGAGTACCTGGGTTCAAATCCGGTCTCAGACACTTAATAATTACCTAGCTGTGTGGCCTTGGGCAAGCCACTTAACCCCATCTGCCTTGCTAAAAAAAAATCCCTAGGAAGGTCCAATATATAAGATAGATTCAACATGGAGGATTACAGGAGGGCAGGGACAGAATGCCTGGAGATCTCACTGTTTAAAGGAGGAGCCAGCCTAATTGAAACAGTGATAATAATTGTGTATTAAGTTTATTTAAAAAAGAAAACCAAATTTTAAGTGTAACTAATATTACAAGGGCCATACTTATCTTACTCCGATATGCCCCTATTTTCTGGGTGGTAATGATGGTGGGGGGGTAGTGTTTGAGGGGTTCTTTGACATCAAAAGTAATCCATAAGTCAACTTGTAAAGAGACTTTCCTCTGTAGGAGAATTTGTTTATGTGATGTTGACTAAAGGCACCACTCTTAGAGAAGATTATTCTCTTGTCTTTTTTTCTTTTAAAGTATAGGCTAGGGGCGGCTAGGTGGCGCAGTGGATAAAGCACCGACCCTGGAGTCAGGAGTACCTGGCTTCAAATCCGGTCTCAGACACTTAATAATTACCTAGCTGTGTGGCCTTGGGCAAGCCACTTAACCTCATTTGCCTTGCAAAAAAAAAAAACCCTTAAAAAAACCCCTAAAGTATAGGCTATTCAATCCATAGTCATATGAAAAATTGCTCTAACTCATTAATTATTAGAGAAATGTAAATTAAAGCTTCTCTGAGGTACCACCTCACACCTCTCAGACTGGCCAATATGACTAGAAAAGATAATAATCATTGTTGGAAGGGTTGTGGGAAATCTGGGATACTATTACACTGTTGGTGGAGCTGTGAACTCATCCAACCTTTATGGAGAGAAATTTGGAACTACACCCAAAGGGCACTAAAAATGAACATACCCTTTGACCCAGCAATACAACTACTGGGTCTATAACCTGAAGAGATGATGGCCATTTCATGGGGAAGTTTTGGAAATCTATTTTATTAAATATCACTTGTATAAAAATATTTATAGCAGCCCTGTTTGTGGTGGCAAAGAATTGGAAATCAAGTAAATGTCCTTCAATTGGGGAATGGCTTAGCAAACTGTGGTATATGTATGTCGTTGAACACTGTTGTTCTATTAGAAACCTGGAGGGATGGGATTTCAGGGAAACCTGGAGCGATTTGCATGAACTGATGCCGAGTGAGATGAGCAGAACGAGAAGAACACTGTACACCCTAACAGCAACATGGGGATGATGTTCAACTTTGAAGGACTTGCTCATTCCATCAGTGCAACAATTGGGAACAATTTTTGGCTGTCTGCAAAGAGAGTGCCATCTGTATCCAGATAAAGAGCCATGGAGTTTGAATAAAGTTCAAGGTCTATTCCCTTTAATTTAGAAAAAAAAAAACAGATATCTTATTGTCTGATCTTGTTATCTCTTAGACTTTTTGTCTCTTCCGTAAGGATATGATTTCTCTCTCATCACACTCAACATGGAAACAAAGTAAAGACTGACAGATTCCTTTCAGTGGGAGTGGGGTGGGGGAGGGAAGTAAGATTGGGGGAAAATTATAAAACTCAAATAATATCTTTAATAAAAATAAAAAAATAAAGCATAGGCTATTAGAAAGTTTGTTACAGATATGTTCATGAGCAAAATACTTTTGACTTGTATAACAGCTGTGTATATATACTAGGAGAAAGCAGGCTGAAAAAACGTCTCCCACAAGTTTTGTTTCCTGAAATTAATTTCTTTGTACACCAGGGAGATTAGCCAAGGCAAGAGAGACAAAAAGGATCATTTATGCTGGTCACATCTTTGAAGTTGAATCAGGAGAGAAAGATAATTCCTGATGACCTAGAAAATTCTATGACCTCTACACAGCTGGGTGAGTTCTAATCCTAGAAAAGGAGACAAAAAGATATAGGCTATGTGGTTGATCTGGGGTGAGAAGACTTGAGTTCAAATGCCAGCTTCTGCTTGCTTGTTGTGGGGTGTTGGACAAATCACTGAGCCTCTTTGGAACTGTTTAGATGGAAGTGAGGTTTATGGGATGCCCATTACCCCCCTTCTTCCATATGAATACTTTTCATTTTATGCATTCCTATAGTGTGAAACAGAGTTCCTTCTCTTTTTCCTTTCCTCCCTAGTATAGTCTCATATCTCTTCCATTTCCATTTTATCCTAAAACCATAAAAACAGAATAAAAGCACCTGCAGGTCCCTTGTTTCTCTTAGTTAGCTTTTTCTTTTACCCTTGATATTAAGATTTTGAGGGAACATTTGTCCTCTCCCTAATGTGATGCAAAAAAAATTATCCTCAGTTTCTTTCCACTGTCTGTGTTCCTTCCTATTGTTCTCAAGATTCTCTTGTTTCCATTTCAAAGTGTCTACTTGATTCTGGCCATTTCATGGGGAAGTTTTGGAAATCTATTTTATTAAATATTAATTTTTCCAAGTTCTCTGCTCCTTTATACTGACATCTGCTTAGTCTTGTTCAAACCTGACAGCGGACTCCTGGTGCTTGAAATGTTTCTTTTTGGCTTTTTTGAGCTGGAAGGTCACGATTATGGTTATGATGTGGCCAGTTTTCATTTTACGGTTTCTTTCAAAAGATAACTGGTGGATTCTTCCTGTTTTCACTTTGTTCTTTGGTCCTAATATATCTAGGAAGTTTTCAATCATGATTTATTGAAATAAAGCATCCTAGTAATTTGCCCAAGCTACCCAGGTGCTAAATATGACAGAATTTGAACCCAGGCCTTCCTTACTCCAACTCCTATTTCTCTATCACTATGCCATGTCAGACTGGAAAGGATCTTAGAATGCAATGTCAGAGATGGAAGAGAACTTAAGGTGTTGAATGTCAGAGCTTAGAGTGAATTTAGAATTGAAAATGTTAGAGATAGAAGGATCTTAAAACAATCAGAGCTAGAAAGAACCTTAGAATGGAGAATTTCTGAGCTGAAGAAGTTTAGAAGATAAAATGGTAGACCTGGGATGGATTTTGGGACACCCAACATCAGAAAAGGAAGGGCCTTGTCTAAAAAAGAAGTAACAGCAAGGGGCCCCAGTCTATTCTTCAGCTCTATTTGTGGTTTGGTCCTTAAACATTATTCCTCTTGTTTCACAAAGGAGAAAGCCAAGGCCCAGGGAGGGAAAGAGACTTGCCTGAGGTTGCACAGCAAGTTTGTGGTTGAGCTGTGCCTCTTGACTCCCAGAGGAGTGTTTTTCTCTCTACCTCATGCTGTCTTCATGACTATGTCCTCAGGGTGAACTCAGAGAATAATAAAAGGCTTGGGCTATGACAGATTTCCAGAAGAACACAGTCATAATCAAATGCAAACATCAAAGCCAGACTTCAAGGGCCTTTGATTATCCTCCATTTGGGTCGGGATGTGCTCCATACTGAGGAAATGGAGTGTTCAATTGCAGGGGTATTATTGGCAATAAAAAGAGACATCTCATGAAACAAAATGAAAGGCAAACAGGAAGGTGAGACTAAAGTCACACCAGTTCCTTGCAGGCCTTTCACTCAGTAATCTCTTCCATGAACACCTACCCCAACTTAGATACCTTCTTGGGTCCTTGCAGAGTTCAAGACAGGAAGACTGAGGCCAAATCTGGGAGTAGGAAACCAGGGAAGGAAGGAAGGAGTCCCAAAAATTTGGCCAGAGGGTGATAGATGGTTAAGTGGGTGGCCCCAGTAGCCTGAAACTCAGCTTCCAACAGTTCAAGGATTTGGATGGATTAAGTACCCAACAGAAGGGAATCAGCTGAACCCCTGAAGTGGACCAACCTGCTGCCCTTAATACTGGACTCTAGAGGAAGAGGGCCCAGTTCCAAGCATTTTGTCCAAGTCTCTCATTCTTCTCCTAGGAAAATGGGACCTAGGGAAGGAAAGTCCCATGGCTAAGGTCACCTGGGTGGCCTGTGACAGACTCAGAGCCAAACCTGAGCTTCTAGCTCTTTCCACTGGCCACCACCAACCAGAAGTATTTTGAAACTGGTTTCAAAGGCATGAAATGAATGGGCCTGCATTATTTTCATACCCACATTGACAAAGAATGTATTCATAGATCCTCTGAGTGGGAAGGGCTCTCAGGGGGTAGGCAGTTCAAGCTATACCTGAACAGGAATCTCTTTGACAGCATCCTGGGTAAGTGGTCATCCAGGCCCTTTTCAGAAAGATTCAGTGAGGGGGAGTCTACTAGTGACTGAGTCAGCCCATTCCACTCTGGGGAAGTACGAATGGGTTGTTGCTGTTGTTGTTCAGTTGTTTACTACTCTCTTTGAATCCATTTGGGATTTTCTTCACAAAGATACTGGAGTGTTTTGCCATTTCCATCTCCAGATCATTTTATAGATAGGGAAATTGATGTAAACAGAGCAAAATGACTTGTCCAGGATCACACAGGTAGAGAGGTCAAGGAGAATTAAGACTGTGAAAAGGCCATTGCCTTTAGATATTAAGAGGAACACTGTGATTTTGGAGAGAGCATTTTCAGTCAAATAATGAACTTCAAGCCCAACTTCTGACATTAAGTAGTTGTGTGACTTTGACCAATTCCCTTCTTCTCCCTGGGTTTCAGTGTTCTCTGTAAAATGGTGACCTAGATAGCTTCTGTGGCTCCATTCTGTTGTAGGTCTACAGTTATTTGATGCTATGGTCCAGTACTACCTCCTCATTTTATAGCTAAGGAAACTGGCATCCAAGGAAGATTTGTCTATGGTCACAATAGCTAACAAGGATCAAACTGAGGGTTCAAACCCAGACTCCTTACCTCTCTTGTTTAAACTCTTGTTTATGAAACAACAGTTTAGATCCATTAGTTACAGAGTTCTGTATAGAGTTGCCTCCAGACTCTGGTCCCCTAAATGAGAGGGAATGATGAAGCCTAAAGGCATTTCTTCCATAAATATGAATACTTTTCATTTTATGCATCCCTATAGTGTGAAACAGTTTCCTCTCTTTCTTCTTCCTTTCTTTCCTAGAATTATCTCATATCTAATATCCAGGACCAAGATCAAGTGCATTCTGGGACTGGCCTATAGTTAACTCTCAACCTTGTCTGCAAGAACAAAGAGGTCTTGAGACCTTTTCCCCTACCCTTTAGACATTTTACAGGTAGCTCTTAGGGAAGGAACAAGCCCTAGAATTCTTCTTAAACATCTTCTACAGATTTTCCTACAGATAGCACTATACAGCAAAAAAAAAAAAAAAAGAAAAAGAAAAAAAAAGAACTAGCTGTGGTGCCAGACAGCCAGGTTCAAATCCTAGATCTGCCAGTTTCTAGTTTTATTGAGAAGTCTCCTTTTCTCTGTTACTCAGTTTCATCCTCTATAAAATTAGGGGACTGGACTAGATGATCTCAAAAGTTCCTTCAAGCTCAACATTCCCATGAAATAATGATACCATAGCATAGGGCCTGAGGGTTGTTTCAAGAAACCAACTGGAACACTAGTTTGTTTCCCTTTATTGGCACATGCCCCCCATAAAACAGTCCATTGGCATGCTAGCACAGCCTTTGGTCTGGGTGCGGTGCCCATTGGCTGCATGTGGCAGGCTCATTTCATCCCTTTGAGACTAGGATTAAAAATAATTATGGCTGTTGGCGGTGAGTGATTGTTCAATTAGCAGTGCGGATAAAGCTTGTTTGTACAGACTCCATTTCTTTGGCATCCAAGGTGCAGGTTCACTCCCTGAAGTCCCACAAATGAATAGGGGGTGATTGGGCCAGGCGTCAGACAGAGAAGCCAGGCTGCAGGAGAGTGTGGAGTTGAATAAAAATGGAGAACATGAGTCCCAGCACAAAAAGAGCTTAGTCTGGTAGGGAGACAGAAGTTGGCATGAGGAAAAAAGCAGTGGACAGATTTCCAGCCAACATAGATGTTCAAAGGGGAGACAGACTACCCAGGTACCCCACTCCTACTCCAGCAAAAAATCTCATATCTACACTAGACCGAATAAAAAATGATCAAGAAATCCAATGAGTAACTACTGTAAGTGAATTCCAGCACTCCCCAAATGCACAAAAACTCAACTGAAAAGTCCAAAGGCAATAGGATAAAGGGACTGGTCACCAGCAACATCAGCACCTATACAGGCAAAAAAAACCCCAATCTTCATTCTAAACCTAGGGATTGGTCAGAAATGCCATCCTTTGGTTTAAAAAGCTTTGTATCCAGAGGCAATGGGAATGAAGGTCTCAGGGATGTCAGAGGCTTGAAAGTCTAGGGAAGCAAAAGGGACCAGAGAAGGGCATCAGTGCCCAGGTCCAGGGGCTCTCTTTCTCTACCACTCAAACCTGAAAACTCCATAGAAGATCCTGAAAAAGCAACACTGTGACCCTCAAATATCAAGGGCATGGGGAGGGCTAACAGAACGAAGACTTAAAATCCATCCTCTGAATACTTTTATTTTCCTTTTAGACTCCTTCCCTTTGAAGACATGAAGGTTCTGAAGAGACACTTGTATTGCAGTCCAACTGCTCCACTCCATTTACTTTTTTAGGTTTCTCTTGACTCTTAAGTTTGCATTTTAAAGTCCCTCATCAGCTCTGGTCTTTTCATCAGGAATACTTTGAAGTCCTCTATTATATTAAAAATCCATTTTCCCTATATGATTTATGCTCAGCTTTATAGGTTAAGTTACTTGGTTGAAACCTGTATCTTTTACCTTTTAGAATATTATATTTGAAGATCTCTAATTTCTAGTAGAAGCTGCCAGTTTTCATTTAAGATTACTTAAAATATATTGTATAGAATGTTTAAAAGTCATTTTTTTTTTCAGGGAATCCAATGATTTTTAAATTCTCTCACTTTGACTGACTTTCCAGGGCAGTATGTTTTTTATTTTTAATTATAAAGATTTTATTTTTTTTTTTGAGTTTTACAGTTTTTCCCCTAATTTTACTTCCCTCTCCCCACTTCCCCACAGAAGGCAATTTGCCAGTCTTTACATTGTTTCCATGGTATACATTGTTCCAAATTGAGTGTGATGAGAGAGAAATCATATCCTTAAGGAAGAAACATAAAAGTATAAGAGATATGGTAAGATCAGGCAATAAGATATCAGTTTTTTTCTAAATTAAAGGTAATAGGGGCAACTAGGTGGCGCAGTGGATAGAGCACTGGCCCTGGAGTCAGGAGTACCTGAGTTCAAATCCGGCCTCAGACACTTAATAATTACCTAGCTGTGTGGCCTTGGGCAAGCCACTTAACCCCATTGCCTTGCAAAAAAACCTAAAAAAAATAAATTAAAGGTAATAGTCCTTGGTCTTTGTTCAAACTTCACAGTTATTTCTCTGGATACAGATGGTATTCTCCATTGTAGAGAGCCCCAAATTGTCCTGATTGTTGCACTGATGGAATGAGCAAATCCATTAAGATTGATCATCACCCCCATGTTGCTGTTAGGGTATACAGTGTTCTTCTGGTTCTGGTCATCTTACTCAGCATCAGTTCATAAAAATCCTTCCAGCTTCTTTGAATTCCCTTCTTTTCTAAAGTTTTATTCTCTTCTTTCTCTCCTGACTGACCTATCTTTCCTTTTGACATATTGGTCATATTTCAGAATTGGTAATATGTTATAATCTCTTTAATATCCATTTAAAGCCCCTCTTCTATTTCCTTTTGGGCAATTTTGATTCTCTGGGGATTACAATATTTCATGATTTGTAGACAGAGTATTACTGGAAGAGTGTTAGTAGGAAAAAATTTTTTTAATTCAGAAATTGTAGTCACTGAAAACACTATCTCTTTTCCCAAATGTCTAATCTCTTCCTTTTTACTTTAGTTAGTAAACATTTATTAAAAGTCTACTACATTCCAAGCATTGTCCTAAAACCTTAGGGATACAGAAAGCGACAAAAGTTAATTCCTGCTCTAAAACCTCACAGTTTAGAGAGAATATGCAAACAACTATGTACCAATAAACTATATTCTCGATAAACTGAAGATAATTGGCAGAACAAAGACTAGAATTAAGGAGGACGGGGAAAGATCTATTTCTTCAATGTTTACAATCTGAAAATATGGGACCTCGAGGGATCTGCTCAATGTTGACAATCTAAAATATTGGTCCTGGAGGGACCTGGAGGTATGTTATAGTCTGGACAATGGGTTTTCATCCACCTATTTTTTTCTGTTTGGATTGTTAGACTTAACTCTTTTGGGTAATTGTGAAGTACAGAGTTATCTTCATCATTTATTATATCAGGGAATTTTATATGACCCTACCATATTGGGATATACCTTGTTAGAGGAGATCCTTTAAAAACATGCATTTTACTTTACTGAATCAAAAGCTATTTTTCTAATAATCAAAAAATGAGATATTGTGTTCCCTCCACCTTTCAGAATTTTGCCTAAGACTACCTATTCCTGTTTTCAAGATAGAAAATAAGGGTGAAATGTTATTCAAAAAAAATTAAAAAATAATAAAAAAGATTTATTCTCTTTCTAATCTTTCTTCTAATCTTCTTTTATTTCATTTTGTATTCTTCTAAGTATTCATATAGACCTGGTGCAAAATCCATTTTTTCCTTTGCATCATTACTTATAATTGTTATTTGTTCCTTTTGATTGGGGACCTCTAGATCTACAATAATTTATTATACTGGTTAGTATTTGTATACTTTTCTTCTCACACTTTGAAATTGTGAGAAATAGCAAGTTCTACCTCATCTTCCTCCTTTCTACACTAGTGTGTATTCTTTTCTCCATCCTCCCCCCCTAAAATTCTCATAATGGAACCAATTTGCATTAAAATTCTGAAATATTACTTGGATTTTTCTTCTTCCTCTATTAGAATATTAGCACTACATCATCATATAGCTCATCATACAGTCCAAAGAGAAGGAGGATATGGGCATCAGATGAACTTCATGCTCTTTTGTTAAGTGGATAAAAGAACTCTACATACATACACATACACACACACACATTCACAGAGTCTGGGGTTAAAAATACATCAAATTCAACAGATAAACAAGCAAGGACAGTAGTGGGAAGGATAATACTGAGGAGGGAATAGCCAGCAAAATAATTTCCTAATCCTTAAAGGGGGGATTAAAGGGGGGGGGAGCAAAGAAAGAGAACCTAAGCCCATCAATCAGGGATTGACTGAATAAATTCTGCTATGTGAATATAATGGAGTTTTGTTGCTATTGAGTTGTTTCCAGTCATATCGGATTCTTTGTGACTCTTTGGGATTTTCTTAGCAAAGATAGTAGAGTGATTTGCTCATTTTATAGATGAAGAAACTGCAACAAATAGGGTAGGTAGAGTGACTTGTCCAGCGTCACACAACTAGTATCTAAAGTTGTAATTGAACTCAGGTCTTTATGACTCCAGGCCTGGCATTCTAGCCACTGTGCCACTTCCCAGATGGAATATTAATATGCTGCTAAAATGGATAATGGCAACTAGGTGGAACAGTGGCTGGAGGACTGGGTTTTGGAACAAGGAAGACTCATCTTCTTGAGTCCAAATACTGCCTCAGACACTATCAACTGCGTGACCCTGAGTAATTCTCTTATTCCTATTTGCTTCAGTTTTCTCATCTGTAAAATGAACTGGAGATGGAAACAGCAAACCACTCCAGTACCTTTATGAAGAAAACCCAAAATGAAGTCACAAAGCTGAAATGACCCCACAAGAACAACAAAAAATGTTGAAAGGGATGACTAGAAAATTCAAAGTACTATGAACTGATTCAGAGTGAAATGGTGAGTAGAATTAGGAGAGTAATTTATATAAATACAATAACACTGAAAGGAAAAACACTTCTGAAAACCTTTCGAATTCTGATCCAGGCAGTGAGCAACCCAGTGTCCAAACAGTCACAGTCCTAAATGTTTGTCTCAGCACTTTATGTTCATCATATCTCTGTCAGGATTTTTTAGTTTTGTTTTTGGATTCCTTGGCTTCTTTGTTAAAAGTTTTTCTCCTTTCTCTTGATTTTTAATTGGGGGAGGGATCTGAGGAAGAATGGGGTTTGTAATAGTGAGGCTCAAAAAAAGGGTAGAGAAAAAGCAGGATGCTGAAATAAACTTCTTTTTTAGATTTTATGCAAGGCAATGGGGTTAAGTGACTTGCCTAAGGTCATACAGCTAAGTAAGTATTAAGTGTCTGAGGCTGATTTGAACTCAGGTCCTCCTGACTCCAAGGCCAGTGCTCTATCCACTGTACATGTAGCACCACTTAGACAACATAAAATTTTTGGGAGTCTACCTGCCAAGGCAAACTCAGAAACTATATGAAAACAACTATAAAACACTTTTCATACAAATAAAATCAGATCCAAATAACAAATATCATTTGATCATGGGTAGGTCAAGCTAACATAATAAAAAATGACAATTCTATCTAAATTATTTATTCAGCACCATACCAATCAAACTTCTCAAAAAATACTTTAGTGAGCTACAAAATTAGTAACTAAATTCATATAGAGCAACAAAAGGTCAAGATATCAAGGGAATGGATGAAAAAAAATCCAAAGGAAGGTAGCCTAGTCATACCAGATCTAAAATTATATTATAAAGCAACAATCATCAAAACTGACTGGTACTGGCTGAGAAATAGAGAAGTGGGCTAGTGGAATAGATTAGATGCAAAGGAAACAGCAGTAAATGAATATAGTAATCTATTATTTGATAAACTCAAAGGATCCAGTTTCTGGATTAAGAACTCACTCTTTGATAGAAACTGCTGTGAAAACTGGAAGATAGCATGGCAGAAACTACACATAGACCAACATCTCATTTCCTATACCAAGATAAAGTTGAAATAGATACAGGATTTAGACATATAAGATAATATTATAAAAACATGAAATAGTCAATCTGTCAGATCTTTGGAAAGGGGAGAAATTTATGTGATAGGGAACATTATAAAAGACAAAATGGATAATTTTGATTGCATTTATTTAAAAAGGTTTTACACAAACAAAAACCAACACAACCAATATTAAAAGGATTGCAGTAAGTTAGGAAACAATTTTTACAATTAGTGTTTCTGACAAAGAACTAATTTCAAAAATGCATAGAGAACTGAGTCAAATGTTTAAGAAAACAAGTGATTCCCAAATTGATAAATGCTCAAGGGATATGGAAAGCTATCTATGTCACAAAAATTCCTCTAAACCATTATTGATTAGGGTAATACAAAATAAAATAACTCTGAGGTACCACCTCACATTTATCAAATTGGCCAATATTACTAAAAAGGAAAATGATCAATGTTGGAGAGGACATGGGCAAACTGTGACACTAATGCATTGCTAGTGAAATTATGCCCAAAGGGCAATAAAAATGTACATACCCTTTGATTCAACAGTCCCACTACTAGGTCTGTATCCCAAAGAGATCATGAAAAAAGGGTAAAAATCCCACATGTACAAAATATTTATAACAGATACTTTTATAGTGGCTAAGAGTTGGAAATTGGGGGGACATCCATCAATTCAGGAATGGCTGAATAAATTGTGATATACAAATGTGATGGGACACTAATGTTCTATAAGAAATCATGAGGGATGGGTCTTCTGGAAAAACTCGTATGAATAGATGCTGAGTGAAATGAGCAGAACCAGAAGAACATTATACACACTAACAACAACATGGGGTGATGATCAACATGACGGCCTTGTTCATTTCAGCTGTATAATAACCAAAGACAATTTTAAAAGACTTGTGATGGAAAATACAATCCCATACCCAGAGAAGGAACTGTAGAGTTTAAATGAAGACTGAAGCTTACCATCTTCAATTTTTAAAAAGTTGTCTTATATATATGTAATTTTTTTCTCTCTTAGATTTTTTTCTTCCATTTGCATTTGATTCTTCTTTTAAAACGTGATCAATATGGATCTATGGTTAGCATGGTAATACATGTAGAAACTATATTAGATTGCTTTCTGTCAGGGGGAGGGGGGAAGGAAGGGAGGTAGGGAGAAAAATTCAAAACTCAAAACCTTACAAAAATGATTGGTGAAAATTACTGTTGCATGTAGTTGGAAAAACAAATAAATAAAATATTTAAATTTTTAAAGGGACCTTAGTAAAAAATGGTAGGCTCAATGGCTGAAAGAATTGGCATTGGTGACTTCCTCCTTGTTCTTCTAAGGCATGTGAGCAGTCATATCTGCTCCATAGGGTGGGTGGGGGACCTGATTCCATTTTGTGTCTTGAAAGCCCCTTTAGTTTTGGCAATCTTAGGTTGTAAGACTCGTGTCAAACTCCAATAGAAATGGGGTAGCATATTGACTTTGAAAACCACAATTTAACTGTATCTATGTTGTATTGTATTTTTATTTCTTTTGTTAAACATTAACAATATTTTATTGTTAAATGGCAATTTAATCTGGTTCACAGGGTGTCTGACATCTCTGAAGTCAGAGAATGTCTCACTTAATGAATTCACCAAATAATTGCTTATAAACTACATCTCATGTGTCAGGTACTATGTTGGGGTCAAGAAGCTGTCTCATACAAGCATAAGCTGGGTGGGACAGATCCCTGATCCTAGCCAAGGGTATCATGACTTAAATTTCACTCAAGAACTTGGCTCTTGAGTTAAGAGGAGGAACCATGTAAACTTCCTCTCTGGTTGCCTAGCAGGGAAGACAAACAACAGACTGATTTCCACAGGTCAACTTCCACCTACTGGGTGTCTCCATGTCTGAGCCAGAGGTGAGCCTGCCAAGCTAACAAAGTCCACTGTTGAGCCATGTAGATCGGTTTCCAACAGCTCAAGGGAATGGAAAGAGCTCTTTGCTAGAAGTGAGTTCCCCCTGGGGAAGACTCCCTTCAAACTCTGATGCCTCACCCTGTCCAAAGAAGAGTCATCTCCTCCACCAGGCCTTCCCCTGACCATGACTCAGGGTTGAAGAATTGACAAAAAACACTCTAGCTGGAAGGGCTGTGATTGAGTCAGAATACTAGAGCCAAGTGGTCTTTAGAGGTTATTTAGCTCAAATTCATTTTAGAAAAAGGAAAACTGAGACTCAGAGAAGGGAAATGACTTGCTCAAGATCACACAGAAGCAAAATCAGGATTACCACTGCAACACCATTATTTCTAAATCTGCCACTAGTTTTCTGAGTGACTTTGGAAGTCACTTATTGAAAATGATCATAAAATCTGAAAGCTTCCATTAAATTAAAAATATGGAACTATGATTTCATTGAGGTACATGACAGTACTCCTAGCGATAGGCCAATGCAGATTAGTTTTCCATAAAACCTTAGAAAGTTACCTCAGGCACTAAAAAACCACATAATGTAACTGGGGTCACAGAGTCAGGACTTGAACCCAGGCCTTCCTAACTTTGAAGTCTGATCCCTAGAAATTTAGATAGGGATAGAGACCAAACTGTGATCTCTCTGATCCAGGCCACTTCCAGGAGAAGGAAACTCTCTCTGATAAAGTAGGTTAGCACCTTCTCAACAGTCTAGTGTTTTAGAAAGTTGACTAGAAAAGTCACATCTGACTATTGTGTCAGAGTGGGACTTGAATCCAGGGTTTACAGATGCTGAACCTAGCTCTCAATAGACTACACCAGAGGTGCAGTCACTTGCAGCCCCAAACTCCCTTGAGATATTTGTTGTTTTCCTCTTTTGTCAACTTTGCCATTTAGGTGGATGTGAAGTAAAACCTCTAAGTTGTTTAATTTACCTTTCTCTAATTATTAAAGATTTGGAACTTTTTTTTTATGGTTGTCGATAATTTGGATTTCTTTCTTTGAAACCTGCTTATTCATATTTCTTGATCATTTGTGATTTGGATGATGACTATTATTTTTATAACTCTAAGTTCTTATGAGTTCTTATCAGGGGAAAAAAAATTGATGCAAAGATTTTTCCTAGTAAACTAATTCACTTATTTTATCTGCATTGGTTTTGTCTGTGCAAAAACTTATTAACTTTATGCAATTAATTTTTCATTTTATCTCATGTGATCCCTTCTATCCCTTTTTTGATCATGAATTCTTTTCCTGACCCTAGATCAGAGAGGTAATTAATTTTTAAATTTTCTAATTGTTAAGATGTGACCTTTTGTATTAAAATCATATATCCAATGTATACCTTATCTTAGTCTATGGCATAAGATATTGATCTATATCTCATTTTTGCCAGATTTCTGTCCAGTCTTCCATGAAGTTTTTAATAAAATAATAATTCATTATCCCAGTAGTTAGGATCTCTGGACTAACAAACACTAGAATCAGATTACCACTCTGGAGCATAGACTGAAATCTGGCCCTTTTAGACTCCTTCCTTCTCACTCTTCCCCCTGCCCCCCAATTATGTCCATTGAGATTCTTGACCTTTTATTACTTCAGATGACTTTAATTATTTTTTTTCTAACACTATAATGTAGTCATGCTGATGTTATATGGGCTTCTTTTATATCCTGAAACTCTGTTGAAGTAATTGTTTTAGTTGATTTTTAATTGATTCTCTAGGGTTCTTTATATAAAACATCATGACTTGGCAAAAAGTGAAAATTTTCTATCCTCTTTGCCTATGTTTATCCTCCCAATTTCTTTTTT
Organism: Macrotis lagotis; assembly: GCF_037893015.1. NCBI lineage: Eukaryota > Metazoa > Chordata > Mammalia > Peramelemorphia > Peramelidae > Macrotis > Macrotis lagotis. The sequence continues at coordinate 80,449,834 of NC_133666.1, forward strand.
ATTGTCAATTCTACAGTGTTTATTTCTTGTATTGTGTTAAATAGTACTATTGTTAATGGGCATCCTTGCTTTATCCATCTTCATAGGTCCTTAGATTATTCTCAATATATATAATACTGCCTCTTGGTTTTTAATGAATATTTACAATATTAAGGAAAGGTCCATCTATTGTTATGTTGTCTAGTATTTTGTTTTTTTAAATAGAAACATGTTCTTTATCTTGTCAAAGCTTTTTTTGCATCTATTGCTATTTCTATTCTTATTATCAATATGGTATATTTTATTTATAGTTTTCTTAATGTTGAACCAACCCTGCATTTCTGGTATAAATCCAACTTGGTCATAGTGTATAAATGTATAATCTTTCTAATTACTGCTGTAGCCAATTTCACAATATTTTATTTAAAATGCTTGTGTCATTGTCCACTAGGGATATTGATCTATTTCCTTTTTTTGCTTTCTTTTGACTTTCTCTGGTTTAAATATCAAAATATTCTTTATTTCATTGAAGGAATTAAGTAGGATACCTCTCTTTTCAATTTTATGCAGTTTAGGTAATATTTGAATTATTTTTATTTGAACATTTGGCATATTGAATATTGGAATATTATAAATCCATCTGGTTGTGGGATTTTCTACTGTGAGAAATTATTTATGACTTATTTACTTTATTTTTTGAGATTGGGTAGAATTCTCTATCTCTTTTTATGTTAATCTGAGAATTTTATATTTTTTTGTAAATGTTCATCCATTTCATTAAAGTTGTCAGTTTAACTGGTATACAGTTGGTCAAAATAATTTCTAAAAATTTCCTTTTTATGTGTTGTAAATTCTCTTTATTTTTGATATTGGTAATTTGCTTTTTTTAAATCAAATTAGTTAATGGCTTATTTGTTTTATTGTTTTTTAAACAGCTCCTAGTTTTATTTATCAGGTTTTTTGTTTTAAATTTTGTTAATCTTTTCTTTGATTTTCGGAATTTGTATTTTGGTATGAAATTGAGTTTTTTAATTTTGTTAGTCCTCAAGGTTTTTTTAGTTGTGTGATCAGTTCATTAATCTATTCTTCTTGTCTTTGTTGGGGAAAGTGTTTAGAGACTTGACTTTCAGCTAAGGCATACTTTGTAAGCATCCTAAAATTTCTGTAGATTGTCTCATTATAATTACCTTTGAAGAAACCATTTATTGTTTCCATAATTTATTCTCTGACCCATTGATTTTTAGGATTAAAATATTTAGTCTCTTATTAATTTTCTTTTTTTTTTGAGGTTTTTACAAGGCAAATGGGGTTAAGTGGCTTGCCCAAGGCCACACAGCTAGGTAATTATTAAGTGTCTGAGACCGGATTTGAACCCAGGTACTCCTGACTCCAAGGCCGGTGCTTTATCCACTACGCCACCTAGCCACCCCTCTGATTAATTTTCAATATTTTCTTTTATTGCATTGTGATCAGTAAAGGATAGATTTAATATTTCTGTTTTTAAAATTTGTTTTTGAAGATTTATACTCATGTATAATTACATGTTCAACTTTTGTAAAGGTGTCCTGCTGAGTAATGTGTATTGGGGGACAGAGAAGTGAAAGTCAGTTTACATTTTTGCCTTTCTGTCCCAACATATCTCTTCCAGAACAATCTAGAAAACATGCCAAATCAATTTTGATTGAGAAAGCCAAAGAAAAGTCACAGTGAATCATTTTTCTAGTTTAGGGTAACTTAGGAAGGTAGAGAAGCGACAGTGGAGTTAAGGGCTGGCCAAAAGCCCAGTGCTTCAGCAGCAGCAGCAGCAGGTGGAAGCAGCTTGTGTAAAGGAATAGCCCGGGGGACAGAACACTGGCCAGAAGGAGATCCCAGGACCATTGTATATTGGTACTGGAAGTAGGAAGTACCAGTTGGCAGACCACTCATTACCCAGTTTCAGGTTACCATTCCAAGGAGGAGAGAAGCAGTCCCACAGGAGCAAGGTATAAGGAGCAAGGGACAAGTTCCAGAATTGTGCCTGCCTGTGTATGAGTCTAAGAACAGAGCAGTCTGAGACTCAGTTCTAACCTTTAGTCCCACACATAAGTCTACAGAGGGAAAAAAGCAAGGCAGGAGACCAAGACCAAAGGAAAATGAGCAATTCAGTGTCTCTGAAACTGCAGAACTTCCTGGAGGGCTAACAGTGATGAGTCTAGCTGCACTCTACAGAGACTCAATGACACAAAAGCTGACAGAACCAAAGGAGGTTAAAAATCCACAGACTAGGAGGACAGTGAACAGATGTCTCCCAGGATCACCCCATGGTGCTGTGAAAACAGTAGAAGGACATAAAAGACAGACACTCAAGCTAGTCATTCCCCTGACTTTTCTTCCCTTCCCCCCACCAAAAGGTAACAATGCCTATAAAGTCCTAGGTCAAGAAATAGATTGAAAAAATGAGCAAATGACAAAAAAAAACATGAGAATAAAAAATATTATGGAGAAGGGGAAATTTGACACACACAGAAAAGACATTGATTTGAAAACATCTTCAAGCAAAGCCTCAAAAAATGCAGATTGCATTCAAGTCCAACAAAAATTCCTAGAAAGAGATTTTTTTTTTAAAAAGAGCAAAAGATAAAAAAAAATCAAATTGAAGCAATAAAAGAAAAATTGGAAAGAGAAATGAGATCTGTGCAAGAAAGTTTTGAAAAGAGGATTAATAGTTTAGTAAAAGTCAAAAAAAACTAAGGTCTTTAAAAAGTAGAATTGATCAAATGGCAAAAGAAATATAAATAAAAATTCCTGAAACAAGGATGCTCATTATCACCACTACTATTAAATATTGTATTAGAAATGTTAGCTTCAGCAATAAGAGAAGAAAAAGAAATTGAAGGAATTAGAATAGGGAACAAAGAGACAAAACTCTCACTCTTCACAGATGACTTGATGGTATACTGAGAGAATCCCCAAAAATTATCTGAAAAAATACTAGAAATAATTAGCAATTTTACAAAGTTTCAGGATATAAAATAAACCCTCATAAATCATGACATTTCTATATATGACTAGCAAGATACAGCATGACAAGCTAGAAAGAGAAATCCCATTCAAAGTAACCTCAGACAATATAAAATAACTGGGAGTCTATCTACCAAGGCAGACTCAAAAACTTTATGAAAACAATTACAAAACACTTCTCACACAAATAAAATCACATTTAAATAACTGGGCAAACATCAACTGCTCATGGATAGGTTGAGCTAATAAAATAAAAATGACAATTCTACCAAAACTAAACTACCTGTTTAGTGCCCTACCAATCAAAATTCCAAAAAATTACTTCAATGAGTTAGAAAAAGTTGTAAGTAAATTCATACAGAGAAATAAAAAAGTCAAGAATTTTCAGGGATTTAATGAAAAAAAGTGCAAAAGAAGGTGGCTTAGCTTTACCAGATCTAAAATTATATTTTAAAGCATCAGTCATCAAAACTGTCTGGTATTGGCTAAGAAATATAGTGGTGGACCAATGGAATAGACTAGGTGTAATAACAGGAAACAATTATAGTAATCTGCTGTTTGATAAACCCAAAGAGTCTAACAATTGGGATCAAAAGTCTCTCTTTGATAAAAACTGCTGGGAAAATTGAAAGTTAGTATGGAAGAAACCTGGATTAGACCAACATCTCACACCCTATGCCAAGATAAGATCCAAATGGATACAAGATTTAGACATAAAGACAACATTATAAGCAAACTAGAAGATCAAGGGCTAGTTTATCTTTCAGATCTATGGAAAGGGAAGTAGTTTATGACCAAGGAAGAGATGGAGAACATCACTAAAAACAAACTGCATGATTTTGATTACATTAAGTTAAAAAGCTTTTGCACACAAAACCACTGTAACCAAGATCAAAAGAAATGTAGTAAATTGGGAAACAATTTTTACAACTAGTATTTTGCTTTTAACTGAAGTAAGAAAGACAGGGGTAGTAATCATGATTTCAGACAAGGCAAAAGCAAAAACGGACCTGATTAAAATATATACTTAGCGAAACTACATTTTGCTAAAAGGTACCATAGAAAATGAATTAGTATCAATACTATCCATCTATGTGCCAAATGGCATAATATTCTTGAAAGAAAAATTAAATGAATTACAAGAAGACATAGCAAAACTGTTAGTGAAGTAGCTCTATTTATCCCTGTCAGACATATATAAATCTAATTATAAAATGAACAAGAAGGAAGTTGAGATAAATAGAATTTTAGAAAAGTTAGATGTCATAGACCTCTGGAGAATACTGAATGGGAATGGAAGAAGTATTCCTATAATAGCTTATGGATAGGTGCATGAAACCTTCACAAAACTGATCATTTATTAGGGCATAAAAACCTTATAAGTGCAAAAACAGAAATACTAAATTCCTCTATCTCTGACTACAATGCAATAAAATTACATTTGGTAAAGGACCTTTGAAGAAAAGATTAAAAATAAATTGAAACTAAATAACCTAATCCTAAAGAATGAGTGTACCAAAGAACAAATCATAGAAACTATCAATAACATCATTAAAGATAATGATAATAATGATATAAGATACCGCAATTTATGGAGTGTAGCCAAACCAGTACTTAGGGGAAATTTTATATCTCTAAATATATCAATAAAAGAGAGAAAAATCAGATCAATGAAATAGGTATGCAACACTAAATGGGCATAACTAGAAAAACAACAAATCCCCCCAATTAGACATTGAAATTGAAATTCTCAAAATAAAAGAGGAGATTAATAAAGTTGAAAGTTAAAAAAAACCCACTGAACTCATAAATCACACAAGAAGTTTTTTTTTTAAAGCAAACAAACAATAGGTAAACTATTGGCTAATTAAGAGTATCAAAAAGAAAAAGGGCTAATTCACAACCAGTGAAAATTAAATAACTACAATCCCATAAAACTGATAATCTAAATGAAATTTGTTTACAAAAATGTACATTACCCAGATTAACAGGAGAAGTAGAATACTTAAATAACCTATCTTAGAAAAAAAGAAATTTAACAAGTCTTGAATGAGCTCCCTAAGGAAAAAAAAACCCAGGACCAGATAGATTTACAAGGGAATTCTTATCAAACAGGTCAAGAAGGAGTCTTACTGAATTGCTTCTATGACCTAAATATGGTCTTGATATCTAAACTAAGGAGAGCAAAAACAGAAAGAAAACAAGAGACTGAATGCCCTAAAGAATACTAATGCAAAAATCTGAAATAAAATCCTATTAAAAAAACTATTGCAGCATATCATAAAGATCATATACTATAATCAGGTTTGATTTATACCAGGAATGAAGGTTTGATTCAATATTAGGAAAACTATCAGCACATTATTATCTTAATGGATGCAGAAAAAGCTTTTGACAAAATACAGGACCCAGTCCTATTAAAAAACACTATAAAGCTTAGGAATAAATAGAGCTTTTCATTGAGTGATAAGTATCTAAAACCAAGATCAAAAATTATCTGTAATGGGAATAAACTGGAAGCCTTCCTAATAACAGGTGTGAAGCAAGGATGTCCCTTATTACCACTATTGTTGTACTAGAAATTATACTATTGTACTAGAAAATATTAGCTATATCAATAAGAAAAAGAAATTGAAAGAATAAGCTTAAGTAATGAGGTACTAAACTCCCATTCTTTGCAGACAATATGATGGTAGACTTAGAGAATGCTGGAGACTCAACTAAAAAACTATTCAAAACAATGAACAACTCCAGCAAATTTGTAGGATATAAAATAAATCCTCACAAATCATCAGAATTTTTATATATTACCAACAAAGTCCAGAAGGAAGAGACAGAGAAATTCCATTTATCTGCCAAGACACATCCAGGAGCTTTATGAACACCATTTACTCATTTATTTACAACAATCCACACAAATAATATATATATATATATATATATATATATATATACATATATATATATATATATATATATATATATATATATATATAATTGGAGAATTATCAGTTGCTCTTGAGTAGACCGAGTCAATATTGAAAAGAGGACAATATCATCTAAGTTGATTAATTTTTTTAATTCTATACTAAACTACCAAAGGATTGCTTTATAGAACTAGAAAAGTAATAGCAAAATTCATCTAGAGGAACAAAATAATATCAATGAAAAAAATAGGAAAGATGGACTCAGTATCATATCTCAAACTATACTACAAAGCTTTATTATCTACAGACCTCCTGTACCTGAGTTTTTCTCTTTAAATCTTGCTTTCATACTGTAGTCAACATCCATGCTGACTCAAATATCCTAACCACTTGCTTCCTCAACACACTCATGTCAATCACACACAGAAATGTTCATATCCTTGATCTTGTCATCACCCAGAAGTGTCCCAACTCCATGTTCACGAGCTCTGAAATTTTCTTCTCTGATCATGATCTATTGTCATTCCTTCTCTCTCATTCTATCCTATCACCCCATTCTTCATCCTCATGATGACTTCCAGGCCCTCAATCCCTCAGTTCCTTTCCAGCTTATCATCCTTTCACTGGTTACATTTTCTTCTCTTTCCCATCTTGACCCCTGGGAAAGTATAATCTTCTCCTGAGACCTTATCCACTTTATTGTATCACCGATCCTGCCCTGCCAAGTCTCAACCTTGAATTACTCCTTACTATTGGTGGCCTTTGCTCCAACCCATAGCCTAATGTATTGAAGTTGGAGAAAGATAACAAAACCACATCAATTCTATCCACTACAGATATATTCACATGATCTCAACACCATCCTCAACGCTGCTAGGTAATCCTTCTACACCTCTCTAATTAACTCAGACTCCCACTCTATAGAGTGACTTTTCCAATCCTTTGCATCCCTCCTCAAATTTCCTGTAGTTTCTCTGCCCCCCCCCCACCACCACTCTCAGCCGGGAACTTTGCCTCATATTTTATTAAAGAAATTGAGGTTGCTTTCTGAGAGCTCCTTCTTTTCCCCCTGTTCACCTTATTTCATATCTCCCAGTTGCTGTCCATTACTATATCCTCCTTTACCCTAGTTCACAAAATAAGGTTGCCCTTCTCCTTGACAAAGCAAACTCCTCTATATGAACCAGTGATCACATTCCATCCTATACTCTCCAGTAGATCTGCCCTTCTATCCCCATTCTCTCATTTATTGTCAATAGTTCCTTACCTAATGGTTACTTTTCTATTAACTGCAAATATGCTTACGTCTCCCCCAGTCTCAAAAATCCCTCACTTGTTCCATAGATCTCCACTAGCTATCATCCACTATCTCCCCTTGCATTTTGTGGGTAATTTCCATGAGGAGGTCAGAGGTACCTCCACTTTCTTTCTTCTCACTCTCTTAGCTCTCTATAATCTGACTTCCAATCTCATCATTCAACCTAAATCACTCTTTCCAATATCTTTTTATTTTAGGATTTTGCAAGGCAAATGGGGTTAAGTGGCTTGCCCAAGGCCACACAGCTAGGTAATTATTAAGTGTCTGAGGCCTCATTTGAACTCAGGTACTCCTGACTCCAGGGCCAGCTCTCTATCCACTGTGCCACCTAGCCGCCCCCTCCAATAACTTCTTCATTGCCAAATATCCTTTTCTCACTCCTCATCCTCCTTGACTTCTATACAATTCCTGATAATGTTGAACACTCTCCCCTCCCAGACACTCTCTTCTTTCTGGGTTTTTGGAACACAGCTTTTTCCTGATTTTCCTCTGATCTGTCCAATTGCTCTTTCTTAGTCTTCTTTGTTGGATCTTCAGACCACTCATGTCTGCTAACTCTACATTCATACTACAGGGACCTGTTCAAGGCCCTCTTCTCTTCTCCCTTTAATAGATTTGCTTCATGACCTTAGTAGCATTCATGGATTCACATAATATCTTTATGCTGATAATTCTCAGATCTATTTTTTCCAATCCTGATGTTTCTGCTCATGTCTTAGCTAGAATATTCAGGTGACTGGGGCCTACTTTGAACAGTCTAATTTTTTCAAAGATTATTTGGCTCACATGAGATAATGAGAATGGCATCTTTGCACAATTTCCTCTCACTACAATTAATCTTTAAAATTTTTATTTACTTATTTAAGGCAATGGGGTTAAGTGACTTGCCCCAGGTCACACAGCTAGGCAATTATTAAATGTCTGAGGTCATATTTGAACTCAGGTCCTCCTGACTCCAGGGCCAGTGCTCTATCCAATGAACCACCTAGCTGACCCTCCCCCCCACTTTAATCTTATATGTAAGTTGTGATATCACTTTCCTGATGTTGCGGTCTTCTTTAACTGTTACCACTACTACTATTCTGCTTATGTCCTGTCTTATATCTCCAACTTTCTGCTGAACATTTCAAACTGGATATCCCATAGATATCTTAAACTCAATATGTCCAAGACTGACCTTGTTATTTTCCTAAACCCTCCTGCCCACTGCCCCAAACGCTCCTGTCTTCCTAACTTCTCTGTTACTGTCCAGGCTCTCACCTTCTTCCCAGTTACCTGTTTCACAAGCTAGCTTTCTTCCTCAATTCCTCACTGCCTCCCATCATATCAAATCTATGGTCAAGGTCTGTTGACTCTACCTTCACAACATCTCTTGAACTTCTCTCTAGTTCACTTCATTCCTGGACTGTGCTCTAGCCTCCTGGTGGGGCTCCCTGTCAGAAGTCTCTCCCTAACTCAGTCTATTCTTTATGCAACTGTCAAATTTCTCTTCCTAAAGCACAGGTCCCACCAAGTCACCTCCTTATTCAATAGCTTCCTATTGCCTCCTGGACCAAACAGAAAATCCTCTGTTTGCAGCTTTGAAATCTCTTTATAATCTGGTCCTTTCCTTCCTTTCCACCCTTCTCACAGCTGACTCTCCTCCATGTATTCTGCTATCCAGTGGTATCAAGTGCCAACATCTATTCCTAGACTTTGGGAATTTTCACTGGCTGTTCCCCATGTGAGAAATTCTTTTCCTCCTAATCTCTACCTCTTGGCTTCCCTCAAGTCACAGCTAAAATTCTAAGAGCACCTAGTTGGCACAGTATATAGAGCACTGGCCCTGAAGCCAGGAGTACCCGAGTTCAAATTTGACCTCATGGGCAGTTAGGTGGCACAGTGGATAGAGCACTGGCCCTAGAGTCAGTAGTACTTGAGTTCAAATCTGGCCTCAGACACTTAATAATTACCTAGTTGTGTGGCTTTGGACAAGCCACTTAACCCCATTGCCTTGCAAAAACCTAAAAAAAAACAAACAAATGAACAAACAAATTTGACCTCAGACACTCACTAGCTGTGTGACTTTGGGAAAGTCACTTAACCCTAATTGCCTCCCATCCAGCGTCACCTCCAATCATCCTGATCCATAACTGATCACTGGACCCAGATGGCTCCAGAGGAGAAAGTGAGGCTTGTGACAGAGCACAGTTCCCGTTCGCTCAAATCCAATTCATTGGCTTGTCATGGCATTACCTCCTTGATATTAGGGTCTTCTTTGAGTACAAAGCACAAACATCATCATCATCATCATCATCATCATCATTAACACGATTTGAACGCATATCTACTGGCTCTCAGTCCTTTGATCTTTCCATTGCTTGATATTGCCCCCATTGTGGTTTTCTCTGTGTGAGTTTTCTTTTTTTCAACCTTACTCTAAGTCGCTGGCAGGGCTGGTGTAGCTCTGTTAAAATTTGAGGAGAGCACCATGATGAACAAGTAAGCTTATAAGGGACCCACAAAAGAAGTGACTCAAAATTCTTCAGACTCTCCTTCCCTCTGCCCTTCCCCCTCCCCCCACTAAGTGAGCCTGGGCTTGGACATATGGAAGCATTCCATAAATACTTGTTGTCTGACTTATGTCACATGATAAAATCTCAATTCAGAGCTGTCAGCACCCTACTCCATCCCTCTTAATTTACAAAGGAAGAAACTGAGGCCCCAGGAAGGGACAGTCACTTGAATAGTAGACTTCTAAAGGGGATTCTAAGGATCTGGGCCCTTGAGCAGTCATCTCAATGGAGTGGGACAAATGTCACCCTCAGCCCACTTGGGGCTTGGAGACATGGTTTCCTCCCAGAAGCACAATAGGCTGTTTGTAGAGAGGAATTGTTAGCGTGACTGTAGCAAGCTTTGTGCTTCAAACTCCTTTCTAACTACCCCTTGGCCACAGAATGCCAATATCTCCTAGGCTGGGCACAGACATGAGATTCAGCTCCTGGACTTTTCTCTTTCCTCAAACTTTAGGCCAGCACAGTGAGCCATTCTGAATAGCAGCAGTCTTGCAGTAACACTGTAATGGAATCAACTTTGGGCTTTGGAGTAAAAAAAAAACCTGGGTGTGAATCCTGCTTCCAACACTTACTAGCTGCGTGACCACTCTGTGCCTCAGTTTCCTCTTTTGTGAAATACCAATAATAATCCCTCTAACAATGAGGAGAGGACCTGGGATTTCATAGGTGCAGGAAACTCCCTCTGCCAATTCAGGATGGCACCTTCTTTGCAAAATAGAGCCTCTAATTAGGCTGTGAACTCTTGGAGGGTCAAATCTATCTTTTGCTTCTCTTTGTATTTCCAGTGCTTGGAAGAGTGCCTAGCATACAAGTGGGGCTTACTAAATGCTGAGAATTGCCTGAAGCTTTGAGAAGGTAAGTATCTTGCCTAAGTGGTAAAGTTTAAACCAATGTCTTTTTGACTTTGAAGTGAATCCTCTATCTGTTTCATTAAGCTGCTTCCCCTAAAGGAATAACAGCAACAATCAAAATGACAATAGCTACCATTTATATAGTGCTTGCAATATGCCCAGCATGGTGTTCGATATTCTACAGTTCTCATCTCCTTTAAGCCTCAAAACAATCCTGGGGGGAGGAGTAGTACAACCTATTATTATCCTTATTTTACAGTTGAGGAGACTGAGGCCAACAGGATTACATGACTTGCCCAGAGTCACTTAGCTAGTAAGTATTTGAAGTTGGATTTGAATTCAAGTTTCCTGACTCCAGGACTGGTGCTCTAACCACTGCACCACCTAGCTGGGTGCACCACACTGAGCTGGTGAGAGCACAGAACAAGACAACACGTTAAAACGGTACTGCAAATCTTTGAGGATTTGATAAGTCAGCTTTTCTTGTTATTTGACTGCTGGCTATGGAACATCATAGAACACCAACAGAGGAATAATAATGGCCGATACAAAGGACAATGGAAAAGGAGGTGAGCTTGTCAGATGTAATGAGAATGAGGAGTGAAGTCCAAAGTGATCAATCAAAACCAGAGAAAATGGTCCAATAGTTCTAGTATTCATATAAGTTCCTGGGACAGCCCACAAAAAGCTGAAATATTTACAGGAGCATTCTACAAGTGGAGAACTGGAAACAAAGTGGGAACTCATCAAGTGAAGAAGGGTCCAATTATTCATAGCATGAGAATGGAATGATATATGACTATGCCAAAAAAATAAGGATTAGAGAGAATTCAGGACAACATGGCAAGAGAGAAGAATCAGAAGAAGACTGCAGTGTCTGCAGAAATGGAAATGAAAACACCAAAACACACTCAGGTTCCTCAATCCCAATGACTCCAATGGATGTCAGAGAACTGATGGTGAAAAGCCTTTCATTCTTCAAGGTGGGGTGAGGCACAGTACACAGAGCCCTAGGCCGGAACTAAAGGACCTGAGTTAAAATTTAGCCTCAGACATTTCCTAGCTATGTGACCCTAGGCAAGTCACTTAACCTCAGTTTCCTCATCTGCAAAATGAGGACAGTAATAGCATCTATGTCTCAGGGCTGGTGTGAGGTATAGTTCCTAGCACACCAGATACTTAATGAACGTTAGTTATTATTGTTGTTATTACTATCACCATTATTATTACCATTATTATAGATGGGGTTGACAGGTTGCCTTTTTTGCTTCCCTGTTACAGAGGAGAGTTGCACTGGGGATGAAAATGTTAAAGAAGCATGAGCAAAATAACTTTTTTGGGATAATAATAATGATGGTATATAGAACGTTTTGAGTTTTGCAAAGCATTTTACATATATTATCTCATGTGAGAGATAAGAAAACTGAGGCCAAAAGGACTGAAGCAATTTGCTCAAGGTGACACAGTTAATAAGAATCTGGAGAATTTGAACTTGGGTCTTCCTGACTCCAGGTCTAACACTTCAGTCAAGGGACTACATTGCTGTCTCAACAGGTGGCTATCCCAAATCCTGAGTCTGAATCAAGAAATCTCAAAGACACAAGTGAAAACCACCTACTCAACTTCAATCTTATCCAGTGGGGAGAACATCCAGATCTAAGACTCAAATACTGGATCTGGATTGAGAAATCACAAAAACACAAGCAAAAACCACTGCCTCAACATTGGACTTATCCAGTGAGAAGAATATCCAGATCTAAGATACTCTCCAACTTTGTTTGGTTTTCTTCTAAGGTCCAACTCTGGCAATTAGTGTTCCAAGTCCCTGTCAGTCCTAATGGGCTATGACTCACTCATACTTGAAATGTGAGGGACTGAAAGCTCACCCACCCACAGACACTTCAACTACCGGAAGACAAATTTGAGGAGCCTGGTCATCCACTAGACAATATACTTGAGCTTTCAGCCTTCACAGAGCTTAATTTGGACCTAGGCTATAAATACCTCCTTGCATTTCAGATGTCTTCATTTATGTCACCCAAGGAGCTCGACCCTGACCACCATTCATACACTTCACGTCTCATAACGCAACCAAGGAAATGTATGCATGAAATTTTCTATTTTTGTTCTTTCTAATTCTCAAAAGCATGAAAGGGAGGGGAAGGCAGGGAAGTGGTTGGGGCTGAGACTCCATATCACAGATAAAACCCATAGTGCCCAACCTAGAATACCAACTGATTTGTATTAAGAGAAGCAAAATAAAAATGTTATTCATTTCATCTGTAAGGAAACAACCCATACTTTCCCTTCCACAAAATGTTAAAGCCCATGATTTTATTGACATCATATATAGATTATAGTGAAATCTAAACCTTAACAGACTTGTGGATGAATTGGGCAGTAAATTTGTCCTTCCACAGGAAGGTGACAGAATCTAAGAACTCCAAGATTGGGGGGATGGAGGAGAGGGGTTTGATCTGTCTGAAAGTCAGTGTGGACAAAACCACTAGCTCCCTATTACCCAAAGGATAAAAAGACAAACTTCTTGTCCTGGTCTTTAAGGCCCATCAGGATTTGATTCAAGTCTACACTGCAATTTGATTTCACATGACTCCTCTCTTTACCCTTTAAAATCCATGTACATTCCATCTTAACTGGATTTGGAAGTCACTCTTCTCTCTCTCACTTTGGTCCACTGACAAGAGCCTCTTCCCAGGCCACACTTTGGACTGATCTCTACTTAGAAATATGATTTTACTTCCCTCAAGGCCCCCCTTAGGGATCATCTCCTTTATGAAGTACACCATGACCCTGCATCTGTAAGTCAACTCTCATCTGGGAAATGGTGGAGTCACTTTGGAAAGCGATTTGGAACAACGCCTACAAAGTCACTAAGCCATGTGTATCCCAAAAACGTGGAAGGTTCATCTGACCTTCTGTGTTCCAAGCTTCCTCCCAGCTCTAACATTTCATGTTCTATGCTCTCTCCCAGTTCTGACCCTGTTTTCTAAGCTTCCTTCCAGCTCTAACATTTCATGTTCCAAGGTCCCTCCCAGTTCTGAGCTGTGTTCTAAGCTTCCTCTCAGCTCTAACATTCCATGTTCCATGCTCTCTCCCAGTTCTGACCCTCTGTTTTCTAAGCTTCCTTCCAGCTCTAACATTTCATGTTCCAAGGTCCCTTCCAGTTCTGACCTCATATGTCTTAAGCTTTCTCCCAGCTCAAACATTCCATGTTCCAAGGTCCCTCCCAGTTCTGACCTGTGCTCTAAGCTTCCTCCCAGCTCTAACATTCCATGTTCCATGCTCTCTCCCAGTTCTGACCCTCTGTTTTCTAAGCTTCCTTCCAGCTCAAATATTCCATGTTCCAAGTTCTGACCTTCTGTGGTAATGAGATTTTCTTTTATAATTTCTATAGTTAGTTTTATTGGTCATGGCCCAGGATAGATGTCAACAGAATCAACATATTATCTGCATGTGTTCTATAGTAACCTAGAACGCACAGCCCCTTTGCATATATCAATATATCACATCCACTATATCAATACACCACTCTTTTGTTATCCTTATAAAATTTTGCTATGACTTTTAAAAAAGAATATCTATTTAAATATCTGAACAAGATAAAACTTTAACTGAGTTTGCACCAACTTTGAAGGTTTTTTGTGCACTGGAGAAAACATTTTTTGAAAAGGTGGGAAGGGGAGATTTCACCATTCTTTGTGCTCTTATCAGTGAAGTATTTGAGATACCACTCTCACACATGTCTTCACCAACTCTACCCTCAAAAAGTGACCACAGCTCCTTAGAGACTGTAGATGAAAAACCTAAAGGAAGAAGTGACAATGCATAAGATTGTTTAATAGACAACCTTCCCAAAAGCTTGGAAAGTTTTCTTTTTTGCATATTGAATTATATTTTAATTATGAGGGGGTACATCTGATTTAGATGATTAAGATGGATACTGCAATGAGTCATCCTGCAAAGAGAAGAATTATTTTATAATGGAAAAAATCACAGTATCCTGCAGAATGCATTCCACAGAGCAGGACCTCACTGAATATTTCTGCATGAATGTTTTTTTTTTTTTCTCAAGCATGAATGTACATATGCAAAATGGTCTTTAAGAGTGAGGAAAATGTATCCCTAATGTCTGAACTCCTATCACATCATCGAGAAATGTGTTCAAATTGCTTGAAAAGAAACTACCGGGGGTGGCTAGGTGGCACAGTGGATAAAGCACCAGCACTGGAGTCAGGACTACCTGGGTTCAAATCCGGTCTCAGACACTTAATAATTACCTAGGTGTGTGGCCTTGGACAAGCCACTTAACCCTATCTGCCTTGCAAAAAAACCTAAAGACAAAAAAAAAAAAAAGAAACTACCTCTGATTTTCAAATCATCAAACTTCCCCATTCTGTCTAGAGGATCATCACTTTTCCAGGCACTCAGATTAGTAACCTTGCTATCTATCCTCAAATTCTTACTCTCTCCCTTACATGCCCTGTTGCCAAATCTTACTGTTTTTGCTTTAATAGCATCTTTCCTAGATGTCTTTTTATTTTTACTGGGTGATGAGATATTGAGAAATAAGAGAAAGATTACAAGGTGATAATCCAGTCTCCTTAGGGACTTAATGAACCAATCTGCAGGCTTGCTGATGGGTCAATTTGTTGATGATACCCTTTCCTTTCTCAGGGTGAGATAAAGGTGGGAAGAATGCTCTTGTTTCCAAGCTGAAAGGATTCTGTACCTTCACTGCACATTAAAATTCTTTTACGTTTAAAGACCAGTCCACATGTTGTATCTCCTCAGTAAAAAGTAAGTCATTTGAAGGTAGTGACTATTTCATTTTCTCTTTGTATCACCAAGGTCTAGCATAAGGCCCAGCACATGATGGCCCATACTCAGTTGAAATGTAATTGAAAACCTAGCTATGTGTGGAGCCTCTACTCCTGCCTACAATGATCACCAACAACAGGGAAGGGACATAAATAGAGATCTCAGTTTAAACCAAATCCCTCATCTCACAAATGTCTGACCAGAGGTGATCAATCAGAGTGATCTTAGACAAGTCACTTACTTTTCTTGGTGATGTCATAGAGGAGTTTCTTGGTCAGGGTACAGTTGTCCTGGATGTTCTCTGATGCCTCTTCTAACTCTGAGAAATGAAAGGGGTATATTAGAAGTTCCACCTAGTTCCAACATTCCATTCTCTAAGGTCCTTTCTAGCTCTGAGGTTTGCAGTTCTAAAGCCCCTCCCAACTCAGATATTCTATGTTTGAAAGTTCCTCCTAATTGTATGATCTAAGGTCCCTCCTAGCTGACATGCCAGCTCTGTCATTTCATTTTATAAGATCCCTCCTAGGTCTGAGGCCCCTAAGTCCCTTCCTAACTCTGATATTCTGTGTTCTAAATTCTATACCCTTCCTCCAGTGACTACTGTACCCAGAGGACCTCACAAAGGCATTTGTTTGGTTCTTCAAAGCAAGTAAAAGGTTATTATGTTTGTGAATTAACTTCCTATTAGATTATAAACTCTCTGAGGTCAGGGACTAGGTTTTCTCTCAACTTGGGCCCAAAGTTCTGCCTTCCCATTCATGATTTATTCAGTTTTGTTAAAGAAATGATGAATCAGAGAGGTTTTCTGAGCTCAACACATCACCTCTAGTTCTTGTTTCCTCCTCTCTGAGAGCCCTGCCACTCTAGCTTTAGAGCTAAGATTCTCCTTGGGAGGAAACCTGGACAAGTCCCTTCCCCTCCTTCAGACTGAGTTGCCTTGTATAAAAAATGAAGGGGTTGGAGGTACCTTTTAGACTACCATGAAAATGCTGTTTGAATACCTCCTCCTCACTCTTATGCAGAGTAGACTACTGGGAGGAACACTGCAAAGAATTTTTCTCAACATATTAATTGGTTACCATTAATTAATTATTAATATCGATTAACATTAATTGGTTGTGAATTTTTTCTCTTCTTTTTCTTTTTCTTTTTTTAAAAATTATTATAAGGTTATAGCTCTCTGGCACCAGGAGAGGAAGGAATATAAGGGGAAATGTGTGATATAAAAACAAAAGATCAATTAAAATCTATTTTAAATCTTGAAAGGAAGGAAGGAAGGAAGGAAGGGATGGAGGAAAGAAGGAAGGAAGGAAGAAAAGAAGAGAGAGTGAAGACAGAAAAATAAAGAAATGAAGTAAGAAGACAAGGAAGGAAAAAAGAAAGGAGGAGAAAGAAAAAGAAAGGAAGGGAGAGAGGGAGGAAGAAGGAAAGTAGGAAGGAAGGAAGGAAGGAAGGAAGGAAGAGAGGGAGGAAGGAAGGAGGGAGGGAGGGAGGGAGGGAAGGAAGAAAGGGGAAAGAAGGAAGGGAGGGGGGCGGCTAGGTGGCATAGTAGATAAAGCAGCGGCCTTGGAGTCAGGAGTACCTGGGTTCAAATCCGGTCTCAGACACTTAATAATTACCTAGTTGTGTGGCCTTGGGCAAGCCACTTAACCCCATTTGCCTTGCAAAAAAACCCCCCAGAAACCCTAAAAAAAAGAAGGGAGGGAGGGAGGGGAGAAAGAAGGAAAGAAGGAAGGAAAAAAGAGAGTGAAAGATAGAAAAAGAAATGAAGGTAGAAGGGAAAGGAAAAAAACAAAGGAAAGGCAAAAAGAAGAAAGAAAAAATGAAGGAAGGAAGGAAGGAAGGAAAGAAGGAAGGGGAAGGACAAAAGAAGAAGGAAGAGAGAAAGAAAGGAAGAGCTTGCTTACTCAGGCTTTTCAAGGAGAGAGAATTAACTCTCCAAATTTCATGGGAAACCTCAAATACACATGGGGGCCTGGCTTGCTTAAGATTATGCTGTGACTTAAGTGGAGCAGAACTGCAGTGTCCTCCCCCCAGCTCTGGGTGGCCTGCCATGGGTGTTTGTCTGAGAGGTCTGGGGTATTTTCCCCCAAGAGAGGGAGCTGGGCTGGGAGAAGGGACTTAGGGCAAGTCAGCCTTTGGATGGGGGTTCAGTGGGAGGCAGCTAAGCTGTTGTGACCGTATCCTCCTACTGGAAGCCCAAGAAAGGCATTGAAAAGATGATGGAAATTTGGCAACATGAACATAACTAGGCCTGGAGTATTCAGGTAGCTCTGAGCAATGCCACTAATCTCCAAATTCCCTCTGGTCCTCCTGCTCCTCTCCTGGAACCCCCAAGTCAGCCTTAGTCAGGAACTCCCACAGACTTTGGCTCCCAGTCACAGAGGGAGGCCGCCTACTGGGGCAGAAAGAGTCCTGGACTTACATGTTTCAAGAAATAGTGTAGTCAGGTGGACAGAGAATTGCTTTTAGAGTCAGAGGGCGTAGGTTCAAATTCTGCCTCTATCACTCCCTACCGTAAGCAAGTCATCTCTCTGTAAAAGGAGTGTTTTGAACTGAACAAATCTGAGGGTGGAGAGAATAGCTGCCTTACAACACTTTCCAGTGGCTCATTATTAACACAACTAATCCATGCCCTTAACAACTCGGTATTCAACACTCTGTATTCCCATGCTGGCCTCTCTTGGCCCCTCACTTCATCTAAAAACATTATCACCTCCTCTAAGAACTGCACAGACAGACAACATTTTCTGCCCTTCCACCCCACCAACATTCCTATTTCCTTTCCTTGAGATCAGCTGTGGCGGAAAGCCCCTTAGTAAGTAGGCTCTGGGCCAGTGGCTGTTGAGCAAGAGCTTTGTCCTCAACCTTCTTTCTAGGGATGATGGAAAAGAGCCATTGGCACAACATGAGTAGCCATGGATGGGTTGGATTCTGCTTAGCACAATCCATTACAATCTCTTTCTACAAACAGCACCGCTATGCTCCCAGTCATCACTGGACCATCTTTTACCTCCTACCTCCCCTCTCTCTCCTTGTTCTCCTTCCCCATATCCACTTACTTCTCTCATATTTATCTCATTTCTCTCCACTGACACAATCACACCTTCCTCACCTCACACCATCACTACTCAAGTAGACTCTTAGTTGGTCTCCCTGTCTCAAGACTCTCTTCCCAGCTTAAGATGTATGCTCCTATAATGATTATCTAATCTCCAAGATTCTGTTCAGCTCTCAGTATGTTTTTGGATTGCTTTCCATCTCTGTCTAG
Source organism: Macrotis lagotis (assembly GCF_037893015.1). Taxonomy (NCBI): domain Eukaryota; kingdom Metazoa; phylum Chordata; class Mammalia; order Peramelemorphia; family Peramelidae; genus Macrotis; species Macrotis lagotis. The sequence continues at coordinate 80,468,574 of NC_133666.1, forward strand.
TTTCTGTGTTTTAAGGACCCTCCTAACTCAACACTGTGACTAGTTTTGATAGACCAGGATTCCCTCCTCATCTGCTATCCTATCCATCCCATTTTCCAAGCAAGTGGCTTTAGCATAGCAGTTAATGGAAAGTTGTAGGCATCTCCCTCTTAAGCTATGGTCTGGGCTTATTGTGAATCAGGAGGAAGGTCTAAGGAAGGTGGGCAGGATGGACAAAGGATGAAATCAACTACCTAGATAATACCCTCACATATCTCCTGCTGCCTCTGAAAATTTTGTGCTCATTGTCAAAAAGATGAACACCAACCTTCCTTGTTCCTGCCCACTTTAATGGTCAAAGACCATCAGAAAGAAATTCCTTTGGTCCAGCTGCAGGGGGAAAGGAACCAGGGACCATATGCTTCCCTTTATTCCCTACAGATATGGGGCTGACTGGTGTCAGCAGATTTCTGTGGCCTAAAGACATCTCATGCTCTCCTATTTAGATGGACTCCTTTCAGCTCCTCTGTTCTAGGTTCCTCCTAGCCTAGCTCAACAATCAGTCAAGCCTCCAGAATTCCTAGGCTCTTAGAGCTAAAAAGGACCCTGGAGATCTATTCAAAGCCCTTTTACCATGTAAATGAAGAAACAAAGTCCATCCTTGGTGGAGTTGTGAATTGATCCAACCATTCTGGAGAGCAACATGGAACTATGCCCAAAAACAAATAAAACTGCTCCTACCCTTTGACCCAGCAATACTAATACTAGGTCTGTATCCAGAAGAAATCATTAAAAATTGGAAACATCTCACATGTTCCAAAATATTCATAGCAGCTCTTTTTGTAGTGGCAAAGAATTGTAAATTGAAGGAATGCCCATCAATTGGGGAATGGCTGAACAAGCTATAGTTTTTGAATGTTATGGGATACTATTACTCTATAAGAAGCCATGAATGTTGGACTCTAGAGAAGCATGGATTGAATTGGAGGAACTGATGCTGAGCAAAGGGAGCAGAAACAAGAGAACATTCTACACATTAACAACAACATTGTGAGTTGATCAACCCTGATGGATGCAGCTCCTCTCAGCAGAGCTAGATCAACCCTAGTAGACCAGCTATGGGCAAAGCTATCCTCATCCAGATGAAGAAAAACAAAACAAAACAAAACAAAAAACCACAAATGAACATTACACTTCCTTTTAAAACATTTCTCTTATGTATTCTTTCCTATCTCATGGTCTTCTTTCTTTTCTCTTAATTCTAATTCCTCATATCAAAAATAACTAATTTGTAAACATGTTAAACACAAATGTGTATGTACAATATTTACCTGACTGTTCACTGCTGAGGGGAAGGGGATGGAAGGGTAGAAGGAAATTATGTATCTTAAAAATATGCATATGCATGTAGAGGAATGTTGAAAAACTTTCATAACATGTAATTGTAATAATGAAACATCAATTGAAAAAAAAAGAAACTGAGTCCAAGAAGGATAAAATCCAATTACCATTTTTGAACAGGGGATGTAAGCGGACCCATGTCTTCAGAATAAGAAGTTGGCAGCTGTGTGAAGTATGGATTGGAGGATGATTAGAAGCTAAGAGACCATTTAGGAAGCTCCTGACATAGTTTATCTGAGAGGTAATGGGAGTCTGAACCCAGTTTGGGTAGATGTTGTATAAGAGGAAGAAATGGGATGGATACAAGAGATTATTATAGATGCAGAGTTGACAAGTCTAGTTATGAATTGGCAGTGGGGAGGCCATATAGAGGAAAGAGTCAAGGATGAGTCCAAGGTTGAAAATGCCAGATGATTAGAAGGATGAATGATAGTCTCAGAAATACAAACAGGGAAGTGGGGAAGAAGAATTGGTTGATTAAAATGTAAAATGAGATCTGTTTTGACACTTTCTCCAAAAGTCCCAGGAGCAGGAAGGAACAGAGACAGAAGTGAAACTCAGGTCACTGACTTCAAAGCCCAGAATAGCTCTAGGATCTCCTTCCCTCTTCCCCTCTTCCCTCCTCACCCATTTTCCCATTCTTTCATTGCCCTACCTTGTCACTTCTTAGCTGAATCACTGTCATAACCTCCTCATTGGTCTTCCTGCCTCCAGTCTCTCCCTTTTATAGTCCACCCTCCTTCTCTGGCATTGAAATCTTTCATGGATTCCTATTACTCATGCCATTCAGCCTGGTACTCTTCTATTTGTTTCATCCTCATTTTACATTGTTCCCTGTCTATTCCAACCACACTAGACTACTAAAGGTTTCCCCAATCTCATCTGGCCCTTTCCAGGCTCCATGCCTGGAAGAGCCTCCCTACCCACTTATATTTAAATTCTTCTCTTTCTTTTACGGCCCAATATAGGTGCTACCCTGCCCTCTATGCCCTTCACTCCAAGTGATCAAGACTAAGGCTTATCTGTAGGTTAAAGTACCAACTCAATATGGGATTCAAGGCTGACACTTGATCTGGCTCCACCCTAACCCTTCCGGGCTTCCTTCTTCCAATGCCCCCTCTCCCAGCTACACTGGGCTAGAGACTGTTCACCATTACTACCCTGTTCTGTCTCTGTAGGCTTGCTCCAGATGGCCCTTCAACTTGAAATGTGCTACTTCCTCAGATCCTCTTTTCCAATGGCCAGCCCCAGCAGTGCCAGTCACCTCCTCCTGAAGCTATCTCTGATCCTCCAGTTGTCTCTTCAAGTTGCACAGTGGATAGACCACTGGGCCTGGAGTCAGGAAGACATCTTTCTGAGTTCAAATTCAGTCTTAGATACTTACTAGTTGGGTGATTCTAAGAAAGTCACTTAATCCCTGTTTGCCTCAGTTTTCTCATCTGTAAAATAGGGATAGGGTGGCTAGGTGGTTCAGTGGTTAGTATGGCAGGCCTAGAGTCAGAAAGACTCACCTTTTTGAGGTCCAATCTGATTTTAGACACTTACTAGCTGTGTGACCCTGGAAAAGTCACTTCTCCCTGTTTGCCTCAGTTTCCTCATCTGTTAAATGAGCTGTAGAAGGAAATCACAAACAACTCTAGTATCTTTACCCAGAAAACCCCAAATGACAGATGGAGAGTTGTTCACAACAACAACAAATATCTCCCTGACCCCCTTCTCTCCCAATTTTTCATATTTGTAGATGTGTTCCATCTCTCTATCTCAGTTTTTAAACTGCCCTTATAGCCCTTCTCTCTGGTCTCAATTTCCCCTTCTCTAAATGAGGGGGTTAGACTTAGATCAGTCATTCTAAACTTGGGTCTATGAACTTTTTGTAAAAATCTCTTGATAACTATTTTCATATGGTTAGTTTCCTTAGTGATCCTCAGCATTTCATTTTTGGCCTTTAGAAATATGGTTCTAATGAGAGGTCTCTAAGCTTCTCCAGACTGCCAAAGAGATTCAGGACACACCAAAAAGTGAAGGCCCTCTGGCTTCTGGCCTTTGCCCAGGTTGTCTAGGCATCACTCTCACTGGCAGTCAGGCCCATTTCAGAGACACAGGTCCAATTCACCTACCATGGGCAAAGTTCCAAGAAGGAATCAATCATTCCAAGAGAAAGAAGAAAATTGACAGCCCTCTATTGTCCCAGGGGTCTCCATTCTGGAAGAAAGCCCCAAAGATAATGGTATGAAAATTTTGAGAGCTGATCTGAGAGGTTAAGCTGAAGCCAAGATGGGCAGTGACTTGAGCTGGGTCACACAGTTGGCAGTAAGAATACTCAGTCTCAGAGCCTCAAATGGTTTCCTCTCCCTTTTGATGCTTAAGGTAGCCTGGAAATTTTTGCCAGAAATTGTGGGAAACAAGAGTTGGCTTCCTGCTAGTTTAGGGGAACCCCAAACTGCTGTACAAAGGAGACCCCCCCCAAACACCCTGCCCTCTCCAGTCCCTTGCTGGTATGGTAACCCCATCACAGAAATCCCAATCAAAGCAGTTTTACTGTTCAAGTCTTGAGACCTGGTGTCTAATTTGCCCTTGGTGATGGGTTTGGGGGCAAGTTGAGGCCCCTAGCTTGTTCAGGCTTCAGCTTCCCCACAGGGAAGATCTGAGAGGCAGTTTCTGTTCTAAGTTGGTTCTAGCTTCTAGTTGGGTGACTCCATAAGGGGCAAGCCCACAGGGTAAATTGCTAATCAAAGGTTGCCAGGTAAAAGACAAAATGTGAGGGCACAGCCCCAGAAGAGGCTCTGGAATAACATCCTGAGGGTAGATGAAGAGATCAGGTTAAATGGGAGGAGTCCTTTCATGTGTATATGAAGAGGGGGACAGAGCAGCTGGGGCAGGGAGCAGAGTCAGAGGGGTCTGAAGGAAGAATTCACCAAATTGGGAGGGGCAAACCATCAGGGCTGGGGCTCAGGAGGAACAGGTTTGGGGGGGGGGGTTGAAGAGGAAGGAAGGTCTTGAAAGAACAAAGAAAAGGGATGGAGAAAGGGAGAAAGGGAAAAGAGGAAAAGAGGAGGGGGTAGGAAGAGAATGGAAGGAGGGAGGTTTAAAGTGAGGGAAGAGGTTGGAGGAGTGGGGCTGGAAGAAAGGGTACAGAAGGAGGATGGAAGGAGAGGGAAGAAAGGAGGGTCAAGGAAGATGGAAATGTAGAAAGGAAGGTGTGGGCCAAGAGAGGAAGGGAGGAGGATAGTGGAGAAAGGAATGGGGTTTTGAAAAGGAGGATGAGAGAAGAAAGTGAAAGGAGAAAAAAGGAAGCAGAATATCAAAACGTGGACTATAAAAACTAGAAGGGACCTTCAACCATGAGGCTTTGGCTTTGGAAAATCCAACTCTGCTATTACTCTCCGTGTGACTTTGAAATTGTTTCATTCTTTCTTTGGGTCTTAGTTTACTTTACTCCTCAGTAAATCGAGGGGCTTGGACTAAGTAATCTCAAAGGCCCCTTCCAGCCATAAATTTACACTCTTCTGGCAACAGGAATTTAGAGTTGAGGGGCATGGTGGTGGTGTGGGGATCTTAGAGGGTAAAACAAGGAATAGTTGAGTTGGAAGAAACCTTGGAAGGCAGAACAGAATATCCAAACTGGGTAAAACTTTTGGAGCAGAGAATGTCAGAACCAGAGGGGAACTTGGAACTTTTCGTATTTAATCTTGATACCCGTTTTAATTGATGGAAGAAACTTCCTTTAACAGTTCAGTTGGGTGTTATAGGTCTTCGAGCCTCAGAGAGTTGACTGGGGCTATGTAAGGTTAAGTGACTTGTCCATAGCTAAGCTATGCTGGCCGTTAGAGAAGGGAGGAAATGAAGGCCATAGAATGCACGGGCTTGTAAAAGGGACCTTAGAAGAGAGGGTGGCAAAATTGAAAAGGGATTTATGATACAGTGTTTTAAAGCTGGGAGGGACCTTGAAATATAAAACATCTGAGCTGAGAGGTCATTGCAAAGTCCAAAATGGAAAGGTGTCTGGAAACATGAAATGGATACAAAACCTTAGAACTAGAGAGGACATGAGATCGCCAAATGTCAGAACTAGGAGAGGCCTTAGAATATAAACGTGGAATGAAATAATGAGGAAGGAGGTTAGATGTACCGGAGAAATCAATCAATGAGCATTGCTTAAGACTATCAGACAGGTGCTAGAAATTGAAAGGCAAAAATAAAATTGTCCCTCAGTCCAAGGAGCTTGAGTTCCTTAGAGGGAGACATCCCCGGGCTGCCAGGAGTGGCCATGAAGTGAGGGGTGACTAAAAGGATGCAAAACGAACCTGGGTTCAAGGGCTGACTCTGACCCAGCTAGGCTGGACAAGGAGCCTGATTTTGCACTGGCCCTCAGAAGAGTTGTGTGGCCAAGTTGCCTAGGAGAGGGATTTTCTTTGAAGTTCTCCAAAAATCATGAAATTCCAGTCTGCTTTCAAAGAAATCCACAGCAGGCGAGGGGGAGTATGAGCAACTAGATGCGCTAGGAAAGGCTTGGGGGAGGGTGCAGGGGTTATTTGGAGTTGAGCTTGGAAGGGTGGCGGGGCCTCTAGGAGGCAGAAGTGAGATGGGGGAAGTGGGAGATGGAGGCTCGAAGGCCAATCTGTGTGGTAGAATGTGAGACCTGGAAAGGGACCCCGAGCTAGAGAAAATGAGCCTGGGGGCTGAGAGGGCTCCTAGCTGGAGGCGGTCTGCAAAGCTCAGAATGGTGAACCTAGGAGGACCACTGAGTAGAAAGAATTGGGGCTCAAAGGGGCCTTGGAACATGCCTGGCCGAGGTGGTGAGGGGCCCATCCAAGCGAGTGTGGGAGCTGAGAGGGAGCCGGATGAGTAGGAAGGGAGTGGAGTTGGAGGCTACTGCTCCTCGCTCCCGGGCACAGCTGGCGCCCACCCGGTGCCCCTCGGGGAGCCACGAGTGAGCAGTGGCCCGGGAGGCCCTCCTGGCCCGAATGGCCGCCTCTGTGTGGGGGGTGGGGGTGGGGGGGTGAGACTTTGTGTGTGTTTGTATGTGAGTGTGAGTTTCTATAAGGATGTGCGTGTGTGTGTGTGTGTGCGTGTGCGTGTGGAAGAGAGATTTTCTGTGTGAGAAACTTGGTGTGCGGCTATGAATGTGTCCGTGTGCGGTGTGTGGAGGGGGCGTGATTGTGGGGGTGGGCATGTGGTGCGTGTGGACAGCTTAGCCTCTGGGTCTGAGTCCCTGGGGGTCTCTGAGTCTTGGGGGGTCTCTGAGTCTCGGGGGGGTCTCTGAGCCTCGGGGGAGTCTCTGAGCCTGGGGGGGAGCTCTGAGCCTCGGGGGTCTCTGAGCCTCGGGGGAGTCTCTGAGCCTCGGGGCTCTCTGAGCCTGGGGGGGGTCTCTGAGCCACGGGGGTCTCTGAGCCTCGGGGGTCTCTGAACCTCGGGGGAGTCTCTGAGCCTCTGGGGGTCTCTGAGCCGGGGGGGGTCCCTGAGCCTCGAGGGGGGTCTCTGAGCCTCGGGGGTTTCTGAGCCTCTGGGGGTCTCTGATCGTCGGGGGTCTGTCCCTGAGCCTCGAGGGGGGGGTCTCTGAGCGTCGGGGAGGGTCTCTGAGCCTCGGGGGGTCTCTGAGCCTGGGGGGTCTCTGAGCCTCGGGGGGGGTCTCTGAGCCTCGGGGGTCTGAGTCTCGGGGGGCGTCTCTGGGTCTGTCTCTGGGGGTGTGCGGCTGCCCCCCCTCCCGGAGTGGCTCTCACCTGGTGGCGCTGGGCGGGTCTGCTGGGCGGGCTGGGTCCCCGGCCCCCCAAGTTTGGCTCGGAGCAGCGGAGTAGGAACTGACGTGTGCAGAGGAAGTCTGGTGGAGGGAGCCAGGTGTCTGGGCAGCTGGCCTCTTCCCGGGCCGGCCCGCCCCGCCCCGCCCCGCCCCGGCCCGGCCCGAGCCGGCCCCTCCCCTCCCCGGCCTCCTATCCCTCCCCAGCACCGCTCCCCCGGGGCCCCTGGGCGCCGCCCTCCGGCCGCTCGGGGCCCCGCCGCCTCCCCTGACTGCGCCACATCCTGGGGCCCGTGCCCGCAGCTTCCCCGGGCCCAGCGCGCCGCCGGACCCCCACGCGGTGGCCCCCAGCCGCTGGGCTCCAGCCACGCTGCCCCGAACGCGCGTGGTGGGGAACCCCCCCCCCCCCACCCTGCACCACAGCCGTAGGACCTGGGCCCGGGGAGGGACGAGATCTTGACCCAACAGCCGGGGCAGTTCCTTCACTTTGCAGAAGAGGAAACTGAGGCCCGGAAATGGAAGGGGACTCCTCAGGGCTAAGTGTCCTGTGGCAGACCAGTCACCAAGCACAACCACCCACACTTAGCACAGCTTTTTAGGTTCTTTCCATTCCCCCCCCCCCCCCGCCCCCCAGCCCCGGGCCCATCCCAACAACTCACTAGCAGGAGACTGAGGCGAACAATAGCCAGAGGCCTGGCGTGGAATCCTAACGGGAGAGCCAGGCAGGCCCGGGGGCTGCCTGGGTCCGAAGGGGCCCCTCTTGCAGCCGGAGAGGAGATCCAGCGACCTGAGGGAGTCCGAAGCCTCTGCCAAAGTGTAGAGAAGCCCGCCGGGCTTCTGATGGGACTGGGGAGACTCGGCAACAGCGCTCTGCTATATACCGAGCCGAGGCCGGGCTGGGGATGGGGGGAGTGAAGGGGAAAGCTACAATGTTACTGCTCCGGAATCAGGAAGAGCGAGGATCCAACCTCAGATACTTGTCCCTTGGGTGACCCTATTCACATGATGGAAGCTCTGTGCAGCAGTTCCCTCGTCTGCAAAAATGAGGAAATCAGACTCAATGAGCCCGAAAGTTCCTTCCAGCTTTCCAAATCCGGGATACCATGTGTGGTAAAGTAGCTTGCCCTCCCATAGAGTTTTCTTTCCTGGTGAAATGATGACAACGATAATGATGCTGGTCCTTTGTCCTCAAAGGAGACCGTGACATCAAGCAGGTCATGCCATGACAAGCACATGAAATGTATCTGAACGAAGGGGTGCTATGCTAAGGCATCAGTCTCACTTTCTCTCCTCCAGAGAAAGTAGCCAGATATGAATCAGGATGACAGGAGATGGCCCGGAATGCCAGGCAATCAGGGATACGTGACTACCCCAAGGTCACACAACTAGCAAATGTCAAGTAGCTGAGGTTGAATTCAAACTCCTGTCCTCCTAATGCCAGTGCTCTACTTACTGTGCCACCTACATAGCACAGTAGTTAAAACTCTAGCCCTAAAGTCAGAAGGACCTGAGTTCAAATTTGATTTCAGACATCTACCAGTGTTGTGATCCTGGACAACTCATTTAATCCCAATTGCCTGGTAAAATAACCAATTCTTCAAGTGTATAGGAGGCATTGAGCCCCAGGGCCACAAAAAATAGCTCCATGCCATATGAGTTTTATTTGAGAGAAGTGAAGAAATTCTTTATTGATTACAGTTGTCTAAGAATGGCATCATCAGTCTCTGCTAATGAGCTCCCCGTCATTTGGAGATAATCAAGAAGAACCTGGATAGCCACTTGCTGGATTATCATAGAGACGATTCTTGTTTACCTATAGGGCCCTTCCAACTGGGAAATTCTGGGATTCTGTTACTTTTCCTCACTAAGCCTAGAGTTTCATCTGTAAAATGAAAGATTAATGATCTATGATCGAAGTTTCTACCATCTTTAAACTGCTAGACTTCAAACTGGGGCATATTCCTAATCTCCAGCCCCCAGAAATGGGATCCAATCATCTCCCTGCAGTATGACTTTCATGAATTCAATTCAATCAATAAACATTTATTGAACAAGCTCCTACTAGGGACCAGGCAACATGCCAAACCCAGGGGATACAAAGAGTCAAAAGACAAGTTCCTGCCCTCTAGAAACTCACTTAGTAGCAACTGCTTTATCTAAGGCATTGTTTCTGTGATCTCTACTTCTCAATCCAAAAGTCTTCAGTTCTCATCCTTCACTCATCTGCAGTGCTGGTTATTGCTGACCCCCTTCTCACCTCCTCAACCTCTAAAGAAAGGGTTCAATCTTTTTCTTGCACCCTGGACTCTGTATACCCAACCCTATAGTACATTTAGGAAGCATTTGGTGTTGAATGAGGAACCCAGGAACTCCCAAAGCTATCTCTAAGGTTGGCAATAATCAGTCACCTTTGATCAGAGAAAGAAACACAACAGAAGAAGTAGCCAGAGGCAAAGACTCAAGCTCTCCTAGTCTAGTCTCTGTTTTAGCTGCCATGTATACACAGTGACCATCTCAGAAAGTTACCCACCTTCCAAAGAGAGGAGGAAAGAAAACAGGTGGAGGGTCGAATCATTCCTTTTCAGAGTCTAATGACTGGACAGGTCTTCCTAGTTTAGTGACCAATACTTTCTACACAGATTTAAGACAAGCCTCTTTACCAAACCATGGTGGTGGGGAGAGGTGGTGAAGGGTGCCAGGGTTGGTTTCCCTATTACTGCTAAGGGTACTACCATGCTCCCAGTCATCCAGATTTACAATCTAGTCCACTAATCTACTTTTCATTCTCATTCCACTCTTGTCCCCATCTAATCTTTTGCCAAGGACTGTTGATTTTACCTTTAAAATATCCCTCTTCATACACCCTCTTCTTTCCTCTGACATAATGCAGGACCTCATCACCTCACCTCTGGACTATTGCCATAATGGCTGGTGGGTCTGCCTGCCACAAGGCTCTCCTCATGTCAGTCCATCCTCCTCCACTCAGCTACCAAAGGGATCTTTTTAAAGTAGAAGTCTGACTGTATCACCCTCCTATTTGATAAACTCCAGTGCCTCATTATTAGCTCCAAGATCAAAGAGAAAAATCGTCTGTTTGGCATTCAAAGCTCTTCATAGCCTGCCCTTCCAGCCTTCTTAAACCTTACCCTCCCCACCCCCCAATCTGGACCACATTCTGCAATCTAGTGATATCACCCTCCTTGCTGCTCCTCACATAAGATATTCCAACTCCTGACTTTTGGACATTTTCTCTGGCTGCCATTCCACCAAGTATGGAATGTTTTGCCTCCCCGCCCCCCCCCCCCCCAAGATTTCTCTGACTGCTTTCAAGTTCCAGCTAAAATCTCTTCATCTCCAGGAAGCCTTTCCCAAACCCTGTTCTTTCTAGGGCCTTCTTGCTTTTTTTCCTAATAATTTTGTATTATTGCTTGTTTTTACATAGTTGTTTACATGCTGTCTCCCTCACTAGACTAAGCTCCAGTGTCTAGAATATAGTAGGTGCTTAATAAATGTTTATTGTCTGACTGACTACTCTATCAAACAAAGTGTCATGTCAGATATTCTAGTGCTGAGCATAGATTTCCACAGAACTGACAAGAATGAAAAACTCATTGCTCCATGGGCTGGGTTCTAGCTAGAGTGCCCTGGGGAAGGATGCTGTTTCTTCTCATTAAAGAAGTGAAACTTCAGCTCTACCCTCTGTACTTAGCCTGCCCCAGTTCTAACTTCAGTCTATCGACACATCCCGCCCAGGATGTCAGGGTCTAGCCAGCGTAGGCATCTTGCCAGCCTATTCAACTCTCCTCTTGTCCAGGAGATAATGAAATCAAATCAAAATTACCATTGCTCCTAGAAAGGAAGTGCCCATCCAATATCTACTCTTTTATGACTCCAGTCAGAACCCTGACAATTCTGGGTCATGGGGTATTCAGATCAAAGCTCCTTTCCCTGGCCCTAACTCCCTCATACCCATTCAGATTAGCACTTTCCTCCTCAATGTCTCTCTCCCTTTCTATTGTGCCCTATGGAATCCAAGTTAGATTTTCATAGATCATTCTGCAAGGCTGTCTCACGCTCACCTTTCTCATCATAATCTTTTATAATCCTTAGTTCCCTTCAAAACTTACCTGAACTGCCACCTTCCTGATTTGTCCAGTATTTGGTACACTTTTCACCTCACATACCCAATCATTTTGTATTGTTGTATGAACCTTATGGCTCCATATATATCTGAACATATTGTATCTACCTTGTAGAATGTAAGCCCTTTGAAGGAAGGGTCTAGTTTATCTTTTTTATTTCAGATGCTAAATAAACACTTCTTGCTTGATTGGAAACAATTTTGATGTTAAGGAAAATGGAAAATGTCTTAATGGAGTTCACTAAGCTATTTTAAAAAAGGCATGTATAAAGGATGAAAGCAGGGACAAGCAACAGGCTAATTACAAAAGAATGTTACAGGCCAGAAAGCATACCAACTATGTATATACAATGCTAACTGAACTGTTCACCACTTAGAGGAGGGGGTTGGGAAGGAAATTTTGTAACTTAAAAATATACATGTGCATATGGACGATAAAAGTAAATAAAAAAACTTTTAAAAAAGCATACCATTGGGAGTGGCTAGGTGGCACAGTGGATAGAGCACCGGCCCTGGAGTCAGGAGTACCTGAGTTCAAATCTGAACTCAGACCCTTAATAATTACCTAGCCGTGTGGTCTTGGGCAATCTACGTAACCCCATTGCCTTGCAAAATCTAAAAAGAAAAAAAAGCATACCATGAATCAAGAAGAAGTAAAGAGTCAGGAAGGCTAAAAAGCTAAAGTTTGACAGGGAGGGAAGGTAAGAACATGAATTCAGGATTATTGTTGCTGCTGCTACTACTGTTGTTAGTAAACAGGCAAAAGAGGAGTATCAAAGAAATGATGAAACTTATGCTTGAAGGAATGGGATACATCTAACTGATAATAGGGGGAAGACAAGGTTGGGCTGGCCTTTACATATTTTGTATCTATTTTCTCTGCTGAGGAGAATGACCTTTGAAATGGAAGTGGACAGAACATGAGGTTAATATGGAAGTTTTTTTTTTAATAAGTAGGGTGATGGTAAGAGAGTTTTTATCTGTTCTGTGCATTCAAATCCTCAAGCCCAGATCGACTGGCTGCACCATCACATATTACTAAAATGAGCAGTTAGAGCCCAATGAAATAGTATTTGAATGAATGAATGAATATACATAAAAGTATGAGGGACACAAATGACAAGGGACATAAGAGAGACAGACACTTTCTTCAAGGAATTTCCATTGTATTAAGGAATGAGAGGGAAAATAAAGTACATGTAGGGGAGTGGTAGCCAGGTAAGACTATATTGCTCTGGGAAGTCATGGAGATGTGGAGTAGAATAACAGAACATCCCCCTGCATACCCTTGTGGGACATGCCCTTCATGGTAGTGATCATTTGAGCACTATCCTCAGAGTAAGAAGTGGAAAGGTAGAGTGAAGGGAGGAGGATGCAACAACCCTGGTGAAGATGAGATTGCATAGTTTTAGGGACTTCCAAACTCTTCCTGGGAATGGCCCTTTGGAAGGTGAAGGAGCAGGCTGTCAGTAATATTTGAAAGATTGTGGAGAATGGAAAAGGAAAAGGGCAAAAGTTATTCCAACTTTCAAAGAAGGGAAAACAGAAATCACAGACCAGACAAATGACTTTGACTTCCATTCCTTTGGCTAATTCTAGAACATATTACTAAAGACATGGTTAACAAAAAGGAAGTGGTGATCACAGAAAGTCAACCTGGTTTCATCATGAACAGGTCATACAAGACTAATCTTATTTCTTTTTTGATGGAACTAAGCTAGTAGAGCAGGGTATTTTGTAGAGAGAATTTATCTAGATCTTAGCAAAGTATTCAACAAAAACTTCCTTAGTGGTTCTTGTCCTTTGCTTTGGAAGAAGAACAAAATGACATCACTATGTTTGAGACAAATTAGTGTGTTCAACTGTGGCTGATCAGACCAATACAAGTTCCGAATGTTCTACCATAGATTGGACACAAATAGTCTATGTGAACACCTGGGGCGTTTAGATTTATGTATCTCATATTTCCCTTGAGCTACTTCAATATTGCCTTGTTTATATAATGCAGCACCCTCTTTGATGAGGGCACACTATGTTAGGCGATCTTGTGCCAGTGTCTCCATATTGTACAATCAATTCTAAAATTCTTTTTTTTAAGATTTTATTTATTTTGAGTTTTACAATTTTCCCCCCAATCAATTCTAAAATTCTTAAGAGAGACTTCCAGGGTGTCTTGGTATCACTTCTTCTGACCCCTCCCCCCCATTAGCACTTACCCTGTGTGGGTTCTCCATAAAATAGTATTTTTGGCAAGCATAAGTTTGGCATTCTAACAATGTGGCCAGCCCAGAGAGCACAGTTGCATTCTCTGTAGAGAGAATTGGAATGCTGGGCAGTTTAGCTCGAGAAAGGACCCCAGTGTCTAGAATCTTCTCCTGCCAGATGAGACAATTGAAATAAAGAGATTCAGTTTCCTGGCATGGCACTGGTAGACTGTCCAGGTTTCACAGGCATACAGCATTGAGGTCAGCACAATGACACTGTAGACCTTCAGTTTGGTAGTAGTCTAATGCCTCTTCTCTCCCACATTTTCTTTCACAGTCTCCCAAATACAGAGCTAGCTCTGGTGATGCATGTATCGACCTCATTGTCAATGTGCAACTCCCTGGAAAGGACACTTCCAAGGTAAGTGAACTCATCTACTGTATTCAACACTTCTTCATTGGCCATAATAGATGGTTTCACCTGTGGCTAGCGTGGTGCTGGTTGATGGAACACTTTTGTTTTCTTGGTGTTAATTGTTAAGCCAAAATGAGCACAAGCAACAGAGAATCGACCCATACTTTACTGCATCTCAGCATCAGAGGCTGCATTGAGAGCACAATCATCTGCAAACAGAAGATCATGCACCAATATGTTCTCTACTTTGGTCTTGGCTTGTAGTCTTTTCAAGTTGAAGAATTTACCATCAGTGCTGTAGCTGACTTGATGTTGTCTTCATCTTCAGTGAAACCATTTGACAACATGGCTGAAAACACCATGCTAAAAAACATGTGAACAAAGGACACAACCTTGTTTCACTCCATTAGTGGCCAGGAAATCACAAGAGCATTGTCCACTATCCAGAAGCATGCCATCATGGAACTGATGTACAATAGTGATGAACTTAAGACAACCAAATTTTGACATGATTTTCCATAAATCCTCTCTCCTGACAAGATCAAAGACCTTGGTCAGATCTACAAACATTGTGTACAGACCTCTGTTCTGCTCCTGGCATTTTTCCTGGAGTTGTTGGGCAGCAAACACCATTATCTACTGTTCCTCAACCCTTTCTGAAGCCACATTGACTCTCAAGGAGGTGATCATCTTCCAGATGAAATATCAGCCTATTGAGGACTCTGGCAAGAATCTAACCAACCATGACCAAGAGAAAAATACCCCTGTGATTGTCACAGGACAATATATTCCCTTTAATGTTACAGAGATGGCCAATGGAGGCATCTTTACATTCCTAGGGGATAATCTCCTCATGCCATATAGCCTGGACAATTTCAATCAGCTTTTAGATGAGCAATGGGCCCTCTAACCTTGTAAATCTCAACTGCAGTAGAATCAGCACCAGGTGCTTTGCCTAATGGCATTCAAAACTTCTTCTTCAGTTGGAACTTCAACTACAGACCGAGTGACTTTGACTCGAGATAAACAGTCAGTGGCTTCTATATTGATTGATGACAGTCTGTTAAGAACACTATGGAAGTGTTCAGCCCATCTCTTTAGGATCATGTCCTTAATCATTAATCAATGTGGTTCCATCAACACTGAATAGTTGAAATGTGGTAATATGGCTTTGGTCCGTAAATAGCTTTCAGGGTATCATAAAAGCACTTTGCATTGTCGTGTATACTTCTATGGACTGAATGGAGAACCCCAAAATTTGTCATCATTAATGGTTCCTCAGGTTCAATGTCAAAGTGGAAGAAACTCTCCTTGAGCTCATTAAGATCTTTATTTGATGACCTGTATAAAGGAATAGTTGGCATGCTCACCAAATTTCCAGATGGCATCAAATTGGGTAAAACAACGTAACATACTGAATGACAGTGTCAGATTAGAACCTTGGGTCAGATCTCTTAAGCTGAAATGTAATAGGAAGAAATGCAAAGTTTTAGACTTGGATTAAAAAAATCAACAAGATGATGGAAGCATAGTGAAACAGCAGTTTGTTGGGGGGGGGGGGATCTGGAGATTTTGGTGAATTGCAAGACATTGTTGTAGGAACCAAAAAAGTTCATGGCAATCTTAGACTTCATTAAGAGAGACAAGAGCAAGGAAAGCAAAGGGCCTTGAGTTCTTGGCAAATGAGAATCAGTTGAAAAAACTGAGAAATTTTGTGTAGAGAAAATGCAACTGTTAGGGGTGGGGTGAAGTGAAGAACATGACAGCTGTCTTCAAGTATTTGAAAGGCTGTCACATGAGAGAGAGATTAAATTTCAGGAGTATATATTTGGAACTGAAAGGGACCTTAGAGATTATTTAGTCCAACCCTTCATTTAACAGAGGAGAAAACTGAGGCTCAGAGGTAACCTGACTGCTTGATTCCAGAGACCAGATTAAGAAGCATTGGATGCAAACTTCAAAAATGCAAATTTAGTCTTGACTGAATTTCTTTGACTTATCAGGAAAATCTGACAATGTAACTTATCCAAGGGTGGAATGGGATTCAGGAGAGAATGGTATTGCTCTCATTGAAAGCATTCCCCCCAAGACCAGACCACTAGGTCTCTGTATATTCTGGGAAAAGCACGAGGGATGTGGCTTGGACTAGATGACCTCCAAGGCCTCTCCCAACCTTGAAATCTTTTTATTCTGAGGTGGGAATTAGCTACTTGTGTTTGAATGGATGGGTTAATACAAGAAAACCCAGATGAATTACAAAACAAAAACACAAATGCTTGGATGAATGGATATTGGAATTAAATACTGCATGGCTAGTTGTATGCACAAATGAATGGTCGAGTGCAAGAATTCTTGTTGTCATCCATGGGTACGTGTTTGTCTATTTGGATGCATGCCTAATTACCTGAAAACATAAATACTGGAATGATGAATGAATGAAAAAAAAGCATTTATTAATATGTATCAGGTACTATGCTAAGTGCTTTGGATACAAATAGAGAAGATGGTCTCTACTCTTAAGTAGCCCACCCTCTAACTGGGGACAACACATGTAAAAGAATTAAGTTGTAAGGCAGATGGGAAGGGCCAGAACCTAAAAGTTTAGCTACTGGGCAAATGGCAAAGTTTGAGAGTGCCTGCCTCATGGAAGAGACTACTGCCTTTGGGAATTTGGGGAGAGAACTTGTTAACAGAAAAGGTTATGTGTTGCGCAGACTTTTAATTTGGTCAGCTCAAATCTGTCCCACAATGACACGCCCAAGTCTTTGAGAATTTAATGATTAATATGCTGAAAACCCAAGATAAATATACTTATAATCTAAGATTATATACAATTACATATATGATTTATAACCCAAGATTATAAACTAAGAGTACTATACTTATAACCCAAAAGATAAACTATTACACATATGAAGGGAAAAAAATAGCATAGATAAAAGAAAGAAGCAGTAAGAGAGAAGAGAATCAGATATCCAATGAGGAGGTTCCAACAAAGCTTGAAATCTGACCGGGGAAGTCCCTAGATGTCACGACACAATCTCCAGAGTCTTGATCGGCAAGGCAGAGCATTCTCTCTAAAAGGATGGATTTCCAAAGTCCACTTTCCCAAGTAAGACCTTTATAGTGCTCACACAAAAATGGCACAGGTTCGACAGTTTACAAGAACTCAGTGATCCGGGGAGTTTCAGCCAAAACACCCTCAGATCCTGAGTACAATCACTTTCTCCAGGTGTCTTATGGTAAACACCCAGAGATGGGCCAAGTCCCCAGGTGTGGACCCCAAGCTATGTTTACTAGGAATATTCCCCAGCACTCCTTGCCCCAGAACATGCCTTGAGCAATCATATCTCAGTTCAATGTGCCCAAAACATGTCTTGATTAATCATGCCTCTGTTCACTGTTCTCAGGAAGTTCCTTCTCCTTGGACCATGATGGTTGATAGAAAAAAATCTCGATTTAACCCTTGAAGGGTGAGAA
Source organism: Macrotis lagotis (assembly GCF_037893015.1). NCBI lineage: Eukaryota > Metazoa > Chordata > Mammalia > Peramelemorphia > Peramelidae > Macrotis > Macrotis lagotis. The sequence goes on from NC_133666.1 coordinate 80,485,928, forward strand.
TGGAAAGGGAATTCAGGGTTCTCTCCAGATAGAAGTATACTGTTTTGCCAGGAGGGGAAATAAAGGAAGGGAACATTTGCAGGAAGATTGAAGTGGGCTCTGGAGTGGAAGAAAGGGACAGCAGGATCTCCCTGGCGGAGACAAGACTCTTCAAAAATGCAAATTTAGTCTTGACTGAAGTTCTTTGACTTATCAGGAAAATCTGACAGATATGTGGCTTAGAGTCACCTGCCAGTGCATATATGCCTCAATGTGTGAATGAATGAATATTTGAATGTATGCTTAAATGAAAGTTAGATATGTGGTATTTAACGCATGTATCCATGTATATATGAATGAATGGTGATTGACATGTCTATACACAAAAATGTCTATCCCAAATCCTGAACTCGAGGTCCTGTGTAACAAGAGGAGACAAACTCAACTTCATAGGTATCACTGAGACTGAGTATTATATAATTCATAACTAACCTTTGACTCTGGATGAATATACTTTATTCAAAAGAAACCATAAGTAAAAAGTTGGGGTAGTGTTGGAGGAAACACTGTATATTAAGAAGGTCTATGTATGTGAGGAAATCTAGGATCCAGAATGGGGAAGCATGGTGGCAAATATTTGGATAAATATTGATGGATGAAGGAATAAAAATAATTTTTTCGAGTATATTACAGACTACCTGGACAGAAAGAGGAAATAGATGAGAAGTTTGGGAGGTATATCAAGCCTGACATAGAAAGAAGATATAGGAGTTATGTGAGACTTTAATTATTCAGACATCTAGAGATCTCTCCCTCTGTCAAAAGCATAGCAGTTAATAACTTCTTGATTTCTCCCTCTGTCAAAAGCATAGCAGTTAATAACTTCTTGATTTGCCTTAGTGATAATTTCATCCTTCAAAAAGAAAAGGTACAAGTTAAATCAATAGTATTTATTAGTCATTTTACTATGTTCCAGGCAAGTACTAATGCTAGTCATGAAGAAATTCTGTCCCCAGGGTCTGATTCTTACTAACATGGAGGATCTGGTTGCTGGCATAGAAATGATGGAAATATTGGGGACTGGAAAGGGGAAGTGACCACTCTGCTCCTTGAAGGTTGTTTTTAGGGTTTTTTTTCCTTTTTTTTGCAAGGCAAATGGAGTTAAGTGGCTTGCCCAAGGCCACACAGCTAGGTAATTATTAAGTGTCTGAGACTGGACTTGAACCCAGGTACTCCTGACTTCAGGGTCGGTGCTTTATCCACTACGCCACCTAGCCACCCCCGCTCCTTGAAGTTTTGACAAAGAAGAGGCAAGTTGGGCACATGTACCCTAGATTTGGGGAAAACAAATCTCAAAGTATTCAGAAGTAGAATTCCAGGACTAAAATTCTCTCTGTGAAATCAACTGAAGAAGGATGAAAAAACTCATGAATGAAATTCTGAAGGCTCAATAGGAATCAGTTCCAATGAGGAAGAAAAATAAAAATTACCTGCAGAGATCAAAGTGAATGTTCAAGGAACTTCCAAGACAATTTATATTTGAAAAAGGCATGTGCAGAAACTGGAAGCAAGGCCAGGTAACAATCAATATAAGAACATGCAGTGATCCTGTAGAAATAGGATCAAAATCACTAAAGCTCAGAATAGACTTAGACAGCTGAGGGAAGCTTAGAACAGAAAAAAGGGAGGTAGTCTGTGTTGTTTTTAAATTAAGCTACATTTGGGGAAAGAGAAGGACCAAAGAAGACCTGGAACCACTGCTTAGAATGAATGTGATGATATAACTGTTGAAAGAGAGAGAAAAGGCAGAGCTGGTCAGTTTTTAGTCTGTTTATATCTTCTTTGTAAAAGGAGAAAGGCATTTTCTTTGAGAATGACAACAGGGAGTTAACACTCAAGGTAAGTAAAGAGATATGAAGAGATACCTTGGTAAATTCAGATCATCTGTCTCAGATGAACCACATCCTTGAGTCTTTGTATTTTTCCAATTACATGTAATTTTTTTTAATTTTTAAAAATATTTTGAGTTCTAAATTCTCTTCTGTCATTGATAAGGCAAGCAATTTGACTTAGTTTATACACGTGTAGTTATGCAAAACATATTTCCATATGAGTCATGTTGTGAAATAACATACAGGAGAAGAAAACCCTCAAGAAAAATGAAGAAAGTGAAAAAAAAGGCTTTGATTTGCCTTTCAAACTCCATCACTTCTTTCTCTGGAGGTGGACAGCATTTTGTATTCTAAGTCTTTCAGAAATGTCTTGGATCATTGTATTTCTGGGAAGAGCTAAGTCATCCACAGTTGTTCCTCATACAGTATTGCTGTTACTGTTCTCCAGATTTTGTTCATTTCACTTTGCATTGGTTTATGCAAATCTTTTCAGGTTTTTCTGAAACCTTCCTACTTGTCCTTTTTATAGCATTCTACCACAATCACAAACCACAAATAATAATTTTCCAATCTATGGGTATCCCCTCAATTTTCAGTTCCTTGCCACCACAAAAAGAGCTGCTATAAATATTTTTTTTTGTGTGTATATATATATATATATATATATACATATATATATACACACATATATCCTTTTCATTTTTCTTTTGATTATCTCTGAAATACAGACCTAGTAGGATTATTTGCTGGGTCAAAGAGCATATAAAATTTTTAACCCATTGGATGTAGTTTTAAATTGTTCTCTGTAATGACTGGACTAATTCTCAACTCCATCAACAGGACTTTATGGTTCCAATTTTCCAATATTCCCTCCAACAGTAGTAATTTTCCTGTTTTTGTCATATTAGTCATATTAGTCAATCTGAAAGGTGTGAAGTTGGTACCTCAAAGTTGTTTTAATTTTCATTTCTCTGATCAATAGTGATTTAGAGCATTTTTTCATGGTTATAGATAGATTTGATTTCTTTATCTGAAAAGCATTTGTTCATGTCTTTGACCATTTACAAATTGGGAATGACTTGTAATTTTGAAAAGAGGCTTTTATCCAATAAACATGATGAAATTTTTCATAGTTATGATTACTGTGTATCTCTCTCCATCCTATTTCCCTTCTGTTTATTCTTCTTCCTTTCTCCTTTCACTCTGATTCTTCACAAAAGAATTTTACTTTTGACCACTGCTCTTCCTTCTATCAGCTCAGTGATGGTTAAGGGTCAGACAACTGGTCAGAAAGAGAAAATAAGGGACCCTTTGTTGGTACAGAGTATAGCTAGCACTGATTGGCAACTCTAAGGTTTATATGCAGTTCTGGGTCACTGTTTCAGAGCAGAGAGGAATATTGGTTTTTGGTCACAAGGGAATAATAAGAGCTCTGGTCAAAGTACCAGAGCAGAGAGTAGTGCCAGTGCTGCAGAAGATCAGAAACTCTTCTTTGGTAAAGACCAGAGTGTAGAGCAGAAAAGAAATGACCTCACCTCTCTCCGGATCACAAAACTTGTAGACACCTGGAACTAGCTCTGAAAACAGCAGCACAAAAAATCCTGAAGCTTGGCACAGTGCCTCCGCACCCTGAGGTAAGCAGACCCCAACTTTAACATAAAGTTTAAAGTCGAGAAAATGAATAAACAACAAAAATGGAATTTGACTATAAAAAGCTACCACAGGGCCAGCCAGATGGCACAGTGAATAGAGCACCGATCCTGGAGTCAGGAGGACCTGAGTTCAAATTTGACCTCAGACACTTAATAATTATCTAACTGTGTGACCTTGGGCAAGTCACTAAACCCCATTGCCTTGCAAAAACAAAACAAAAACAAAACAAAACAAAAAACAAAAAACAAAAAGCTACCATAGTGGTAACTTTGTCTTGTATGTGAGTAAATTTACCTCATTCTACCTCTTCTTCTCTTTTCTCCCAGTGTATCCCTCTTTCTCACCTTTTAAATTTTTTTGGATATCAAACTCAGAAAATGACAACAATGCCACAAAATACCTCTCAGAAAAATGTTAATTGGTCTCAAGATTAAGAATTCCTGGAAGAGTTAAAAAAAGAGAAAAGATTGGTAGAGGAAAAATTGAGGAAAGAAATGAGAGTGATGTAAAGAAGTTATGAAAAAAAGAATTAATAACTTGGTAAAAGAGGCATAAAAAGGGGGCGGCTAGGTGGCGTAGTAGATAAAGCACCGGCCTTGGAGTCAGGAGTACCTGGGTTCAAATCCAGTCTCAGACACTTAATAATTACCTAGCTGTGTGGCATTGGGCAAGCCACTTAACCCCATTTGCCTTGCAAAAACCTAAAAAAAAAAGAGGCATAAAAAGACTGAACAAAAGAACTTTGTAAACCAGATAGAAAAGATACAAAAATTCACCAAGAAAAAGAACTTAAAAAACCAGAATTGGCCAAATTGAAGAAAATAATTTCTTAAAAATTAGAATTGGTCAAGTAGAAGTTAATGATTCCATGAGACATCATGAAACAAAAAAGTAAAGTCAAAAAATAAATAGAAGAAAACATGAAATATCTTACCAGAAAAACAACTGACCACAACAATAGATGGAAGAGAGATAATTTAAGAATTTTTGGACTATCCAAAAGCCATGATCAGAGAAAAAGTCTAGACATCATTATCTAAAAATTTTTTAGGAAAATTGCTCTGATATTTTAGATACTGAGAGTCAAATAGAAATTAAAAGAATCTACTGATAGCTTCTTAAAAGAGATTTCAAAATGCAAACTCCCAGGAACAGAGCTCCCATGTTGAGGAGAAAATATTCCAAGCAGCTAGAAAAAATTGATATTTGAATTTAAGAAGGTATTGAAGGGATCATACAAAGTTTAGTAGCTTCCATCTTAAAGAATGGAATGCAATATTCTAGAGGGCAACAAAACTAGGATTATAATAGAAACTAACCTACCCAATAAAACTGAGCATTATCTTTCAGGGGGGAAATGGATTTTTAGTGAAATAGAGGACTTTCAAGCATTCCTGATGAAAAGTCTAGAACTGAATAGAAAATGTGGCAAATGAACCCAAGACTTAGGAGAGGCATGAAAAGGTAAACATGAAAGAGTAATGATAAGAATCCCAGTAAAGTTAAACGCTTTAGATTTCTTCATGGGAAGACCATGCATATAACTTTTAAGAACTTTACCATTAGTAGGGCAGTAAGGAGTTTATATAGACAGAAGCCATGGGTGTGAATTGATTATGCTGAAATGATCTCCAAAAAATGAAAGGGTGAGAAAGAGGGATACACTGGGAGAAGAGGGAAGGGAGTAGAGTAGGATAAATTTTCTCATATACAAGAGATATGAAAGTGTTTTTGCAATGGACAGAGAAATGGAGGGGTTGGTACGCAATGTTTGAACCTCACTTTCATCAGAATTGGTTCAAAGAGGGAAAACTGCGTGTGTGTGTGTGTGTGTGTGTGTGTAGTCACTTGGGTGAAAAAATATAATTTACACAGTAAGGACATAGGATGGGAAGGGGATAAAAGAGAGAGGGGATCATAAATGGGAGGGTGGACTAAGGGAGGGAGTAGTAGGAGCAAATTAAATTTTTGAGGAGGATTGAGGGGAGGGGGAGACAGGGAGAGGGAGAGGGAAAGGGAGAGGGAAAAGGAGAGAGAGAGAGAAAGAGAGCGAGAGAGAGAGAGACAGAGACAGAGACAGAGACAGAGAGACAGAGAGAGAGACAGAGAGACAGAGAGACAAACAGAGAGTGAGAGAGAGAGAGAAATAGAAGATAATATGGTAGAGGGAAATGCAGAGTTAATGCTCATAATTATGAATATAAATAGGATGAGCTCACCAATAAAATGAATGCAGATAACAGAATGGTTTAGAAACCAGAATCCAACTATATGTTTTAGTGAAATAGACACTCTTGAAATTGAAGAACACACACAAAGTTAAAAGACTGGAGTCGAATCTAATAGACTTCAGCTGAAGTAAAAAAAAAAAAGACAGGCATAACAAAAGCAAAAATGTTCAGTCATGTCTGACTCTGTGAGGCCATTTGGAGTTTTCTTGGCAGAGATACTAGAGTGGTTTGTCATTTCCTAATTTAGTTCATTTGACAGAGGAAGAAACTGAGATAAATTGGGTGAAGTGATTTGCCTAGGGTCACAGAAGTGTCTGAAGCCTATATTTTAATTCAGAAAGATGAGTCTTCCTTGCTCCAGGCCTGGCTCTTTATCCGCTGTACCACCTAGCTGCTCAAGTCAAAAATAGATTTAATTAAAAGAGATAATTGGAGAAACTTCATTTTGCTAAAAGGTACCATAAACAGCAAAATAATATCAAAAACTTCTTTGGGGGGGTGCAGCTAGTTGGACTAATTACCTAGCTGTGTGGCTTTGGGCAAGCCACTTAACCTCATTTGCCTTGCAAAAACCTTAAAAAAAAGGAAAAACTTCTACAAGGGGCAGTTAGGTGGCACAGTGAATAGAATACTGGCCCTAGAGTCAGAAGGTTCTGAGTTCAAATTTGAGCTCAGACACTCACTAATTACCTAGCTGTGTAACCTTGGGCAAGTCACTTAACCCCATTGCCTTGCCAAAATAAAAAAAAAAAAAACTAAAATAAACTTTTACAGCAAGTTTATCTGATAAAGCCTTTGTTTCTCAAATATTTAATGAGTATAGAACAGTCATTCATTCTCCAACTGATAAGTGGTCAAAGAATATGAACTCACAGTTTTCAGAAGAAGTATTCAAAGTTATCTATAATCATTTGAAAAAATGCTCTCACTCACTATTGATTAGAGAAAGACAAAATAAAACAACTCTTGAGTTACAAATGACAAAGGTTTGAGGGGATGAGAGAAAAATAGGTACACTAATGAATTGCTGATGGAGTTGTGAAATTGGTGCAACAATTCTGGTGAACAATTTAGAACTAGGCCCAAAGGGCTATAGAGTGTATACCCTTTGACTTAGCAATACTCCTACCAGGTCTGTATGCTGAAGAGACCAAAGATAAAGCCTATATGTGCAAAAATATTTATAGCAGCTATTTTTATGGTGACAAAGAATTGAAAATTGAGGGTATGTCCATCAATTGGGGAACAAGTTGTGATATATGAATGTAATAGATGACTATTGTCCTTTAAGAAATGACAAGGTGAGTGGTTTCAGAAAAAAAAAAAAACCATGACAAGACCTATATGAAATGATGTAAAGTGAAGTGAAAAGAACCTGGAGATCATTGCACCCAATAACAGTAATGTTGTTAGGATGATCAGCTGTGAAAGACTTGGCTATTCTGATCAATACGATGTGTTCAGTTGTTTCAGTCATGTCTGCCTCTTCCTAACCTCATTTGAGGTTTTCCTGGCAGAGATACTGAATTGGTTTACCATTTCCATCTCCAACTCATTTTACAGATGAGGAAACTGAGGCAAACAGGTTGTTGTTCAAGGTCAAACAACTAGTAAGTGCCTGAGGCTAGATTTAAACTCAGGAAGATGATTGTTCCTAACTCCAGGTCCAGCACTCTACCATCCCACCTAGTCACCCCAATCAATACAATGATCCAAGGCTTTTCCAAAGGATGTATGATGAAAAATTGCTATTCACTCCCAGAGAGAGAATTGGTGAACTGAGTACAAATTGAAAGAGAATTTTCTCACTTTATTTTTCTAGCTTTTAAAAATATGGTTAATATGAAAACATATATAATTTTGCCTGTACAATCGATGTCATATTGCTTATCTTCTCAGTGGGTGAGCCAGGGTATGGAAGGAGCGAGAGAATTTGGAATGAAAAATGTAAAAAGGACTAATTAATTAAAAGATTGTCATGGATAGGTTCAAGAAATAAAAAAAAACAGGAAAATTGGAGAAATGAGAGGGAAAGAGAAAGGAAAAGAAGAAAAGAAGATAGAAAGCTCTAACCTTTAATTAAAATAACAACCGCAACAACAAGTTGTCATATGAGGGAAATCTGGATTAATAGAAACTAGTCTGCAAAAAAAAATCTGAGGACTTTAGATGAACTCTTAATCTGAGTTAGTAATGTTTTGGGTCAGCCCCAGATATTAATTCAACTTTTGACTCCATTAGGAGTGTTTCTGGTGCTACTTTAAGGAATAAGTAACAGTTTTTGTCCTGATCAGACAACAGTGGGAGTGTTGAGTTCTTTTCTGAACTCCATAATAAGGAGGAGTATTCAATGACAGTGAGAGAGGGTCATGAGTTCATGTCATTACAAGGAATGGTTGAAGGAACTGGGAATGTTTAGGATGGAAAAGAGAAGACTGAGGGCATGTTATCTTGAAGTTTCTTCAAGTTGGAAGATGGATTCTATCTGTGAACTCTCAGAGGGCAGAATTTGGAATACTGGGTGGGAATTACAAAGACACGTCAGGAGCAACATGTCTGTATCTTAGAGCTAGCTGAAAGGGTCCTCAGAGGACATAAAGTCCAATCTTCTTATTTTACATAGGAGGAAACTGAGGCCTAGGGAAGAGAAATGACTTGCCCAAGGTCATGTGACAATTAAAAAGGTTCAAGAGATATAGTTTGGGGCAATTTAATCATTTTATTAATTAGGCCAACAAGGTTATTAATAAAAGAATTTGCTTGCCTCTCCTAGACCAAGGACCATTCATGTTAGTGGGTTCAAAGTTGTTATGTCTTTTGAGGAGTAGGTGTTCCCGAGGGGTGCCTGATTGACTCTGATTGGTTAATACAATGGGAGGTGGGCTTTCTTGGGGTAGTCAACTTTAAATCCCTCAAATCTTGGTCAAAGGGACATCAATTTCCATATCACCTGTCTTGATAATAGGGAGAATCAACATTTCCCCAGACCTGTCAGAGCAAACACAATGAGCAGGAACACACTCATTAGCCCAAATTTAGAATTTCTTTTATTATCTGATTAGATCTTGGTCTGGGTAAATCTCAAAGAGATTTTCATCACTAGTTGGTTTCTGGATGAGGGAGTAGAGAAGGGAAAATTACTTGGTCCTAATTCAATAATTAATTATCAAATATAAGGGAGAAATATTATTTTCTCACAGCTGCACATAAAATCCCAGATCCAGAATTGGAAGGAATTCTAGAGGGCTTGGAATTCAACCCCCTCATTTTACAGAGAAGAAAATGGAGACCTGGGAAAGGGAATTGATTTTTCCAGGATTGTATAGGTAGTAAGCAGCAGAGCCAAGATTCAGCCCTAGATCCTCTGACTTTAAATTTCCTAGGCTTATCATGACCAGAATGCTATCCCAGAATGTAATAGACTGCCTCCATTGGAAGTTAGTGCTTCCTTAATGGAGGTCTTCAAGCAGAGGCAGGATGACCACTTTCTGCTTATGGTATAGTAAGGTCTCCCTTTGGGTATGAATAGCCTCTGAAGTCCTTCCTGACCCAGAAGTTCCATGATTTACTAACTGTATGATGAAGTAGGAGCCACCTAACCTTTCTGGTCTTAGTTTATATATTCTTCTTTTTTCATTTTTGATTTTTACAAGGCAATGGGGTTAAGTGACTTGCCCAAGGTCACACAGCTAAGTATCAAGGGTCTGAGGTCAAATTTGAACTCAGATCCTCCTGACTCCAGGGTCAGTGCTTGATATAGCTACTGTGCCACCTAGTCCCCTAGTTTACATAGTCTTAAAGTGAAATTCAGTGGATAAAATGCTGGGCTGGAAGTTGAGAAGAGTTCAGATCCCACCTCAGATACTTACTTAGCTATGTGACACTGGGAAAAAAATCATTTTACTATGCCTACCTCACTTTCCTTAACTGTAAAAAGAGGGGATTGGATTCTGACATCTAAGCTCCCTTCTAGCCCTGACATTCTCTGTTCTCTTTGCTAATGTTCTGAGATGAAAATAAGTTTGTCCTCCAAGTAAATCTCTTTCAGTTTTTCTTCCTCAGTAGCTACCCTTGTCATTCGACATTGAGATCTATGGTGTTGCAGATGACCTTGTTAATTGCTAATTCTATCTGCTCAGTCTCTTCCCTGGGAACATAGGAGGGTGGACAATTTCTTCCCATCTCACTCATTTGCAAGGCCGGCTTATTTTTAGACTTGTTACTTTCTTTTCTTTCTGGTTCTGTAAATTCTGATCCTTATACCTGGCCCATCTCAGTAATTTCACTTTGAAGGCCAAACCTCAAGTACAAAGTATCCAGAGACTGTTTTGACAATGACTGACAAGAGCCAAGTTGACCTTACTTCACTCATTCATTTCCCACCCCCCCTTCAGATGTTTCTCAACTTAGAAAAAGTGACTTCATCACAACAATAACAAACCCATGAACTAAGAAGTACATCTATTCTTCTTATGACTATTCCCATTTTGTAGATACAAAAGCTGATAACCAAAGGAGGGAACTGACTTATTCAAGGTCACACAGGTAGTAATACTACAGAAGAGAAAACCAAAACACACATAAGAGGAAGAGAAAAAATCTTTCATTTGGGGGCTAAGAAGTAAGTAATGAACCTGGGATGGGCCCGATTGGGCCTTTGAATCCAAAATCATCTACATCACTGAGTGATTATGAGTCCCAGTATCTAATTAGGTTGATATGACTAAAGACTAAAGAAAGAATGGTACCAAAGACCTGATTGCACAGCAATCAGAACAATTCTTACCCACTCATCTTACAGATAAAGAGATTGAGACCTGAAAGTGGGAGTGGGAGTAACTTGCTTAAGTTCACAAACTAAGAATGACAGGATTCGAACTAAGTCCTTCTCCTCCTCTCTTTCTCTTCTTCCTCTATTCTTCTTCTTCCTTTGCTCCTCTTTCTATTTTTTTCTTAGTCTTCTTCTGTGCCTTCTCCTCCTCCTCCTCCTCCTCTTTCCCCCCCCTTCTTTCTCCTCCAGTTTCAGTACTCTCAAGTACTCTTCCTCCTGAACTTCTAGGTAGGACTTCACCTAAACAATTATCATTCATGGGTATAATTCTCCTACTCCTAGAGAAGGAGAATCCACCTCATCTCTCTTTTGTCCGGACCACCATGGATCAAATCTCACCATTACTTCTAGGAAGCCAACGGAAATGCCTCATGCTGTACTCCAATTCATTTTCTCATCTTCTCTGATATTTACTTTGCAATCTTGGTTTGCCTGGAATAGTATAGTTGAGAGGCATCTCAAATGCAATCCCAGCAGGATCCTGGAGAGGCAGATGTGACACATCAGAATGACAACAAGTCCACCTTGGGAACCTTCTGGGTAGAAAAGGACTTCAGAGGTCAGATAGTTCAACCCAGACCTGAACAACCTCTCAAGTAGCTATCCAGCTAGTACTGACAGCCAGATCTGCCACAACCACTGAGCTCCGACTTAACTAAAGCACTTCATTCTGCTTTAGGACAATTCTGATCAGTAGGATGTTTCTCCACCATCATCAAGCTGAAGTTGACCTTTGTGCACCCTTTGTCCCTTTGTTATGCCTGCCAGGTAGGGCCCAATAGAGCAACTGTATTCTTTTTCTGGAGGCCTAGAACCAGCCTGCACTCATCCACAGCCTCCTCTGAGACATCTGTAATGAAGGATCATTCAGTCACTCTTTAGACATTTCTGATGAGAGGACACTCTCAGAGGCACCACCCAGGCTATTTGGGGCTAACTCTACGTTTTAGGCAGATTCTCCTGACCTCTCCTGGTACCTACCTACCTCTTTGGAACTGCCCTCCACTGCTGCTGGTTCTGCCTCCTGGGGTCAAGGAGCACAAGATGAGTTAGTTCTCTCCATATGACAACTCTTCGAAGACTTGTCTCTATTACTCTAATATTTTCCTCCACCCAGTTAAATCTTCTTCCTCAGGCTAATTATCTTCTAGTCTCTGAACGGATTCTCCTTTTATTATCCCCAATTGCTAGATGGGGAAACTGAGGCATAGAGAGGGGAAGTAGCTTTGCCCAAGGCCACTCAGTGAATGACAGAGTTGTGGCTATTGGTGCTCAATTAAGGCTCAAATATATAAATTAAACAAAAGAAAAGAAAAAAGAGGAGAATTTAAGAAATATAGAATGGAGAAACTAAACCTAGTAAAGCCTGGCTAATTCAGACTTTAGGAAATAGTGACATTAGGCCAGGATCTGGGTTGTCACTGGCTTCTTCATAGAAGGGTCAGCCATGACCCATTGCTACATAAATAAACTCCCAATCTCACCCCCAGAGCTAAGTGCAAGGGTCCCTTGCATTATCACATAAAAAAGGATTTGCCAAAACAGATTAAAAGCATAAATAAGGCTTCTGGGGACATGATTAAGCAGCTCAGGGAGCTCCTCTTCTGTGTCCTTGCAACTAAGTTTTGTACTTAGGCATTAACTTTTGCTCTTCGAATTATGAAGAGTCTATTCTGCTTACTGTCTTGATCCCAGATGCACCAATTCTTAGCTAGAAAAATCAAATAATATTGGGTGATGTCTAAGAGAAAATATTATGCAAGTGCAAAGGATCTTTGTTTACAACAAAACCCTCTTGTTGTCCACAGAACTGAGGAGAAGGGTTAGAGCCCAGGAGAGGGCAATGTGTTCTTAAGATGATAGTAGGGGAAGGCTAGGAAGCAGTAGTGGTGGTGAGAGAGAAGGATAGGACAGAAGAAACTGGCCTGTCCTAGAATCTCAGAATATTCTATCTGGAAGGAACGTAGAAACATAGAATGTCAGAACTGGGAGGATCTCCCAGACAATATATAGAATGGAGAAACTAAACCTAGTAAGGCCTGGCTAATTCAGACTTTAGGAAATAGTGACATTAGGCCAGGATCTGGGTTGTCACTGGCTTCTTCATAGAAGGGTCAGCCATGACCCATTGCTACATAAATAAACTCCCAATCTCACAAACTTTACAACACAGAGTATCAGAGCTGGGAGTGACCTGAAACCAATGGTCCTCAAAGTGTGGTTTGGGTTTCCTTTCAGGAGTCAAAGGTATTTTTATAATATTATTATGCTTCCATTTCTAATGGGTAGTCTATCTATCTATCTATCTATCTATCTATCTATCTATCTATCTATCTATCTATCTATCTATTTGTCTAGCTATCTCATATTGGAAGTCCTCACTCATTTTTGAGAGTGTCAAGTGGTCCTGAGGACAAAAAGTTTGAGAACTGCTATCTTAGACTGTAGAATGTCTGAGCTGGTGCAGGGGGAAGAGAAAGGAAACCTTAGAACATAGCATTTTAATGTTGGAAAGGACCCTAGAGCATTGGACAAAGATGGGAAGAACCTTAGCATATAAAATATATGAACTTGATAAGACCTCATTACATAGAATGTCAGAGCTGAATATGACCAGAGAAAGCATCATTTCATTTGACAGATGGGGAAATTGAGGTTACAAAGAAGAGAAGGGCTTTTTGTTAGAGCATCTCAGTTCTGAGTGTGATGTACTTGATGAGCACTTTTTTGGGGTCATGTGTTACTGACAGACTCTGCTTTGCAAGAAAAACAAATTTCAAAGTCCTTCTGGCCGCCATACTTTTTGGCCAACAAGGTTTTGAGTTCAACCTCTTTTCCTTTCCCTCTGTATTGAGCCAAGGATTTATTTATTGCTCTTCTCCTATTTCCACGGCAGAGAGAGGGAGTATGTCCATACTTTTGAGGCAAAACATTATTGTGCTGGACAAACCCTGGACAAGAGCGCCCTCTCCTGGACTCCTGAGAGATTATTGCCTGGCCTCAGAAGTGCCGATGGGGTGGCATTTACAACAAGAGCGCCCTCTCCTGGACTCCTGAGAGATTATTGCTTGGCCTCAGAAGTGCCGATGGGCTGGCATTTACAAACCTTCACAGAGACCGTCACATCTGGTCTTCTTGAAGCCCACTTGGGAGTGGGATCTGGGAGGGGGCAAAAGATGAAATTCCTCAAGATACCCATTGCATTGCCCTCTACTTATGCTCACACCTCGTAAAACATTCCCAAACAACCAGGAATGGAAAACCCAGCTCAAGGCTCTGTACAGAGTGACATTTGAGAAACCAGTGTTGACTCGGTAGAGATGACTTGGAAGGGACAGACTTTAATGAATGTTGACCAAAATCATTTACCACACTGGTAATTTGTTGAAGGTGTTATCTGTGGCCATTGTTGCCCCATATCCAATAATGGTTCTAGGTTCCTTTTTTTGGGGGGGGGTGAAATGGTTATAACACTGTTTCATTCTGTTACATCTGATAGTAAGATTGAATAATTATCATTCTTTTCATTTTACAGATGAATAAGCTGAGGCCCAAAGAGATGAAGTGACTTTTCCAAAGCCTCTCAATAAAGAAGATACTAACTCCAGATTTTAATGTTGTTCTTCTGACTCTAAATGGATCCTTAATCTGATTTAGTTGATCTATTAGAGCAAATCTTTTCAAGTCTCAACTACAGTGAGGTGATGGAGAAAATCCACTGGGAAAGAGTAAGAAGTGTCAGGAGACCTGAGTTTAAATGACAGCAAAACAAATCCAGAGCCCAAAGAGTTGAGGTTACATACCACCTCTGACACCAACTAACTTATAACATTGGACAAGTCACTTTGCTTTCCTGGGACTCAGTTTTCTCATTTGCAGTAAATATCAGATGTAGGACAACTGCTTATTTTCTTCTCCCGATAGATGTGTATGTGTATGTATGCTTGTACATATTTATACACACACACACACACACACACACACACACACACACATATATATACACACATAGATGTATATATGTATGTCTGAATGTAGGCGTGTAGCACCTATTTGGTATTTATGTAATTGTAGTCAATCTGCTAGAATTCTGAACTATTTATGTAGATGTATACGTATGTAGATATTTATTTGAGCAATATCATAAAACTTTCCGATTTTCAGGTGAGTAAGATTGTGATGGTTTATTGTTTTATGAGTTTTTCCTGCATTTATGAATATGTGCCATTAAGGTCTTTTGTGTTTTAAGAATTTGAGGTATCTAGTGTCTACCTTTTCTGATGAAGGACATAAGGAGCTTTCCTGTGCCTGATACTTGTATCTAGAATACTTTTTTTCTGGGAGGGAACCTATTATTCACCTTTAAGGAGATTCTAGTCATGAAGCAGATCTAAACTTCAAACGATTTTCCCCTTGGGGTTCTGAAGTGAGGACATAATTAACCAATATGAGAAAAGTTTGGTTCTCTTCTCTTTGATCAGCCCCCCCCCCCCGGATGAATTTGAGTTCTATATAACTCCATTTTCTGGAAGAAATCCTCTGTGTCATATATGTGCAAAAGTCTAGAGAAGAGAATAGATGAAGTGTTAGGGAAAGAGCGGCTGAGAATGTGTACATGGTAGTTATTTGGAAGAGGGATTAGTCTTGTTCTATTGGACTCAAGAAGGCAGAACCAGGACCAATGATTCCAAGTTACAAGGAGACAAATTTAGACTTTATATTTGGAAAAACAAACTTCCTAACACTTCAAACAATCCAAAAGGGGAATGATATGCTTCAGAAAGTGGTAGGTTCCGGCCCCTCCTTTTCCTTCTCCTTTCTCTCTCTTCCCCACTCCAGTCCTTTTTGACATCTTTAAGCAAAGACAGAATGACTCTTTGTTATGTATGCTCTAGAAAGCCTTTTCAGGTATGAATTGTACTAAACTTTGAGATTCTATTGGAATTTGATGGTAAGGAAGTTAAACCTTGAATAGATAGCCTGGAGGCACCCCTTCCCAGTTATTGTTAAAATAGTATTTTTCCCCCAATTACATATGAAAATTTTAGCATTTCATTTTATAAGATTTTGTGTTTCAAATTTTTCTCCTTTCCTCACCTCTCCTCTTCTGAAAATGATAGTTTGATCTAGTTCGTATATGTATATATATATATATATATTATAATACATATATATATCTATCATGCAAAACATATTTCCATATTAATCTCAGTTGTGGAAGAAGAAACAAATCAAAAAAAAATTAACCATGAGAAAGGATAAAGCAATTGAAGAAAATATGCTTTGCTCTGTATTCAAAGTCCATCGGTTCTTTATCTTGATGTGGATACTATTTTCCTTCATGAGTCCTTTGTGCTTGTCTTAGATCATTGTGTGGCCTGGAAAAATTGGGTCATTCACAACTGATCATCACACAGTGTTGCTGATACTGTATATATTAATTTTTCTGATTTTACTCATTTCACTTTGTATCACTTCGGACAAATCTTTCCAGGCTTTTCTGAAATCTGCCTGATCATCATTTCTTATTGCAAAATGGTATTCCATTGCATTCACATACCACAGTTTGTTCAGCCATTCCCCAATTAATGGACATTCACTCAATTTCCAATATTTTGCCACCAAAAAAGAGCTGCTATAAATATTTTTGCACATCTAAGTTCTTTTATCTTTTTGGAATATAGATCTAGTAGTGGTATTGTTGGATCAAAAGGCATGCACAGTTTTATTGCCCTTTGGGCATAGTTTCAAATCATTCTCCAGAATAGTTGGATCAGTTCACAGCTCCACCAACAGGGCATTAGTGTCCACACATTTCTGCAACATTTATCATTTTCCTTTTTTGTTATATTATCCAGTCTAATAGATATGTTGTGGTACCTTAGAGTTGTTTTAATTTGCATTTCTCTAATCACTATCACTTCTTCATATGCCTATAAATAGCTTTGATTTCTTCATCTGAAAATTCTCTATTCATATCCTTTGGCCATTTATCAATTGAGGAATAACTTGTATTCTTATAAATTTGGGTCAGTTCTCTCTACATATAAGGAATGAGGTCTTTATCAGAGTCACTTGCTGTAAAAATTGTTTCCCAGTTTTCTACTTTCCTTTGAATCTTGGTTACTTTGGTTTTGTTTTTTTTTTTAAAAAAAACCCTTTTTAATTTAATATAGTCAAAATTATCCATTTTGGATTCCACAATGCCCACTAGATCTTTTTTGGTTATGAATTCTTCCCCTCCCCATAGATCTGAGCGATTCCTTTCTCTTCTAATTTGCTTATGGTGTCACTCTTTATGGCTAAATCATGCACCCATTTTGACCTTATCTTGTTACATGGTGTGAGATGTTGATCTATAGCTAGTCTGTGTCCTATTGTTTTCCAGTTTTCCCAGTAAAGCTGGGATCTTTTGGTTGAAGAAACACGAAGTTACTATGATCATTTATTACTGTGTCTAGTATACCTAAATTATTTCACTGATCTACTCCTTTATTTCTTAGTTAATAACAGATAGTTTTGATGATTACTACTTTATAAAATAGTCTTCCATCTAGAATTGGTAGATCACCTTCTTTTGTATTATTTTCATTAACTCCCTTGTTATTCCTGACCTTTTGTTCTTCTAGATGAATTTTGTTTATTTTGGGTTTTTTTGGCAAGGCAATGGGGTTAAGTGACTTGCCCAAGGTCACACAGCTAAGTGTCTGAGACTGGATTTGAGGACTGAGGTCCTCCTGACTCCAGGGCTGGTGTTCTATCCACTGTGCCACCTAGATGCCCCAGATGAATTTTGTTGTAATTTTTCTTAGCTCTATCAAATAAGTTTTTGATGGTTTGATGGGTATGGTGCTGAATAAGCTTTACTTATTGTTGCTGTTATTTATCCTTCATTCTTGAAGAGGCCTGATGACATCAGAAGAGTGATGTCTTAACTTGCAAGTGAACTGGATGTAACTGAGGCAGAGTTATGCAAAGCCATCACTTTCTCTCCTCCAGAGTTATCAGAGTCCAATGGCAAGACATAGGTCAGAATGACTAGTGATGGCCCTGTATGCCCCCCTCCCTGTTAAGGGATCATGGTAAAAGACTGATTTAAAAATACAAAGAAGAAATTCATATTGGAGATGATATAATTGTTGAGGGTGTTGACTGTAATTCACAAAGTACCTGAAGAATGGAAAGACAGGGAAAAGATGGATCTTATTATTAGTAGAAAAAGGTGACTCAAAGAATACTAATAACTACTAACCTGTGCAAAATAAGAGCATACATGATGAGGATGTTAGTGGTGAACAAGTAGTGTCACATAGGCAGTGAGTATCAGAGGCAATATATGAATCCAGGTCTTCAGTTAGGAGAGCCAATGCTTCTTTCATTGCATCATGCTGCTCTAGGATGTCATCAATTTGTATTTCCTCCTTAATGATCCAGAATAAAACCATTCATGCCTGTGTTATTTATGACACCCCACAACTTTGTAATGGGGTCCCCCAAAATGCTGGAAAACTTTTCCATTCTTTCTTGACATCATTTCAGCACTCCAGCTGTCCATCTGCCATAATCAGCTATCTTTTTTGATATAATGTTTCTATGATGATATCTTATGCTTTTGATTTTTTAATAAGTAAATGAAGAATTTATTGAGTTCTCACTTTGTGTAAAGCAATGAGGAAGTAGATAGAAAAGAAAATCCCTGTTTTCAGGGATCTGTTATTCCACCATTAGACCACACTTAGAAAAAGATTCATCTGCAGGTAGGATAGAAAGGCCCCAGGCTCCTTAGGACCCAGCATCAAAACAGAATGCTCTTCTATAATGTCCACTGATAACATGATATCCCTTTCTGATATTGACCTATTTAAAATTGCCAAGGACTTTATTGTACCTTCAGGATCTGTGGCTTCCATCCCCACAGAAGCAGTTTCCAGGCTCCATCTCCACTTCCTAGGATGATGGCTACAAGAGCTTACTGGAAGCAGAACTAGAGTTCTAAGGAATGCTGTCACTCTCAGGGCTCTTGAGAAAGTTCGGCAATAGCTAGTGTTGGAGGTACCCATGAATATGGGTCCCTTCTCCACAGTGACTTCTTCCTGCTCCTTCTAGTGATGGTTGTAGAGATTGGTGATTGTGGGGAGTACTTTGATTTGGGGTTCTGAGCTATCTCCATCAAGATCTGTGGAGAGGTGGAGATTTGACTTGCCTGCTCCATGACATCTCCTGTCTCTCCCTCAAGGTGTTCTTCTATTTTCTCATTTGCTATATGGTATAACCTTTGTTCCTTTCTATTGTTCTTTGACTATATTCATTTTGAGTTCTTTAGAAACTTTTGTGTTCCATAACTCTAGGCCAACACTGGGAAGAATATCAGTATTTAATGGTAACAGTTTGTTTCTTTGATCATCAAATTCAGGTGAGATATAAAAGAGAAAAATGACATTAAAGAGGGAAATGAATACTTGCCAGATATATTCACCATTGTGATGAAGGAAATCCAGCAGAGTCCAAGATGAAGGCTTCCCTGTGGATGGTGATGTCTTCCAGATAGTCTTGTGATGACAGTGTGCAGCCTGCATTAAATCTTGAAACATCATGTAACCTCCTAAAAAGTATTTGCAATTTCTCAGATGGTGGGACCATCAACCTAAGAAATGCTAAATCTATGAAAAATGTCTATTGCCCAGATTATGAACACAGGTGGATGGGCAGATTGCATAGCTTATCCAATAGTATGTCTAGGTGGGACACACAGTTCACATAGACCATACCCTAGGCCCAGAATTAAACAGGGAGAGAAGAGTTGGCTGCTTTGCATTAAGGAAGTTGAAAATGTCTTCTTTTGACCTCAATATTATCCCAAAGGTTGAAATTGAATAGAACTAAACTTCACAAGGTAGAGAAATGAGGTTGCATAGAAAATCTTTTGAAGAAAGGGGAGAGGTTAGTGGACAACTCAATATGAGAAAACACTAGGATGCTAATACATGAATGATACATGATTTCATTGGTGTGAGAAACTCTGTATGTGGAAACTTTCTTCATTCAAGGTGTATTTTTATACCTCTGTGACCTAGTAGAAAACTCCTAGGACACATCGAGCTTAAGTGACTTGACCAGTGTCACATAGCTAGTAATTTTCAAAGGTAAAACTTGAACTCAGGTTTTCCTGATATGCTGATGATTCTGAGAGAGTGAGCTGATGATTTTGCACAACTCTGCCTCACTTAAATCCAATTCATTTGAAAGTCAAGACATTATGCTCATGATGTCATTTGTCCTCTTCAAGAATGAGGAACAAGCATTCTACTGTATCATACTATTTCTCTATAATGTAAGCTGGGAAGACCAAGATAAGGGAAGTGTTAGTATCATTGCCTTTTGTCCTGGTCAGATCATATCTGGAATAGTGTGGTTTTTAGGATGGTATTTAGGGCATTTTAGGAAGCCCCATTTTAGGATGGGCATTGATAAACTGGAGAATGTCTACAGGAGGGCAACAAGGATTGTGAAGAATTTTGGGATTATGCTGTACTGTGTTTCTGATATAAGTCTGTCAGAAACCATTCTATTAAGTTAACATTAATCAGAATCCAAGTATTTCTCAAGGAGAGAGATGTCCAAACTAGTAAGGTCCCCTCCGGTCCGCAGACATATCACTTTTCCAAGAAAACTTGAGGTAAAGTTAATAGACATACTGAGCAAGGGAAAGGTCACAATATGTCAAAATACAGTTTGAGGTCAACATTCTCAAATGTCATTTAATCTTTTGTTGGAACTATTTAAACCACTTGACTCCTTCCTTATCTACTCCCCTCAAGGACCAAAAGGGCTTTCTTCCTGTGATCAATACCCTCCTCCTTTCCAAATGGAAACAAGGCACTGCCTTTAGCTGAGTCAGTACCAATTGATTCAAGGATGGGCAAAGTGATGGTCTTAACTAGACTAAAAGCACTTTTTGTGCAAAGTTTAGTCATCACTTTTAGTGTTATATTTTTCTGAGACCTTAAGTTTTACTCTTGATCTTCTACACACTTCCCTAAAGGGAAAAAAAGTCTGGGAAGAAATTTAGACTTAAGAAATATTTATTTCTTCACATCTTCCACTGGACTAAAAAATCCACTGGACTTTCAATGCTGTATGAGAATCAGTTGAACGAATTGGAGATGTTTATTCTGAAGAAAAGAAGACAAACTGGATATGGGAGCTAAGTATCTTGAAAGGCTGTCATGTGGAAGAGTTTGCTCTGTTTGGCCCCAGGAAGGAGCATAGGAGGAAGGTGCAAAGAGGACACTTTAGACTTGATGATAAGGAAAAGTTTTTTCACTTCTTTTTTGTATTTTTCCAATTACATGTAAAGATAGTTTTTAACATTGAGTTTTTGTAAGATTTTGAATTCTACATTTTTCTTCCTCTCTACTCACTCCTCCCCTTGACACAGCTAGTAATCTGATATAGGTTTTTAACATGTACAATCGTGTTAAATGTATTTCTATATATGTTATTTGTCCTTCATTCTCAAAGGATACCATGACATCAGAGAGGAGATGCCATGACAAGCAACTGAATTGAATTTAAGTGGGGGGGGGGGGGACTGTGCTAGTCTCACTTTCTCCTTCAGAGTTTATCTGGGTCCAGTGACCAGATATGGATCAGGAGGACTGGAGATGGTCCTAGCTGTGAAGCAATCAGGATTAAGTGACTTGTCCATGGTAATATGCAATTATAAGTGTCAAGTGTCTGAAAATGGATTTGAACTCAAGTCCTCCTGACTTCAGGGGTAGTCCTCTATCCATTGTGCTACCTAGCGGTCATATTAGTTATGGTGTGAAAGAAAAATCAGAAAAAAAATGGGAAAATTATGAGAAAGAAAAAACAAATTAAAAAAGTGAATATAGTATGTTTGGTCTGCATTCAGACTCCATGGTTCTTTCTCTGGATTTGGATTACATTTTCAATCTCGAGTCTTTTGGAATGGTTTTTGATCACTGTATTGTTAAGAAGAGCTTAGTCTGTCATAGTTGATCATCATACAATGTTGCTGTTGTTGTGTATAATTTTTTTTCTGTTTCTGCTCACTTCACCCAGTATCGGTTCATGTAATTCCAGGTTTTTCTGAAATCTGCTTGTTCATTTTTTCTTACAGAACAATAGTATTCCATCACATTCATGTACCACAACTTGTTCAATTATTCCCTCAATTTCCAACATTTTGTCACCACAAAAAGAGCTGCTATAAATATTTTTGAACATGTTGGTTCTTTCCCATTTTTATGATCTCTTTGGGATACAGACCAAATAGTGGCATTACTGGACGAAAGAATATACACAGTTTTATAATCCTTTGGATATAGTTCCAAATTGTTCTCCAGAATGGTTGGATTACTTCACAACTCCACCAACAATGCATTAGTATCCCAGTTTACCCAAATCCCCTCTAACATTGATCATGTTAACCAGTCAGGTAGGTGTGAGGTTGTCCCTCATGGTTGTTTCAATTTGTGTTTCTCTAATCAATAGTGATTTAGAGAAATTTTTCTTATGACTATAGATAACTTTAATTTCATCTGAAAACTGCCTGCCCATATCCTTTGACTATTATCAATTGGGGAATTACTTATGCTCTTATAAATTTGACTTAGACCTCTATATATTTTAGAAGTAAAGTCTTTAAGAATTACCCAAGGTCATATCTTGCCTTGTCACCAGCTGCAATTTCCTGGGCAGAAAGACCTTGACAGGTGATCACAAGATTGTGAGCCCCTGATAATAGAGGGGAACAGGATGAGGGAATGAGGTAATGCAGTCAAACTTGTTTATCACAGTGTTTAAAAATCTGTCTTGCTTCTTCCATTTCCCCTCACTCTACCAGACTTGCTGGTGGAGGGGACACCCTATTGCTGCAGAAATCAAATAAAACTGTCTTCTGTTTATAAAAAAGAAAGAAAGAAAGACTTTATCTGAGACACTGACTGTAAAAATTATCTCCCAACTTTCTACTTTTCAAGGATATGCTGTTCAAGAATGGATTGGGTTGCCCTCAGAAAGTGGTAGGCTTCAGGAATGACTCTGGTTAGAGAATCTGAATTCACATCTCATTGATTCTTAAACTTAACTATAATGTGTGACCTTGTGTAAATGATTTCCTCTCTTTTCTCTTCTGTAAAATGATTGAGTCAGGGACCTTTGAGGAGACCTCCATGATTCATATCGCTGGAGGGGTCTTCAAGTGAGAGTTGGATGATTTGTTGAGAATGTTGGCAAGGAGATTCTTATTTAGTAAGAAATTGGACTGTATCCCCTGGAAGTACTTTCCAAATCTAAGATTCTCTAATAATAATAATAATAATAATATCAATTAAAGAACTATGAGTGTTTTTAAAATTTGCTATTAATGTCTTAAGGCAGGATAAAAATGTGAGCTACTGGTATTATCATTGGTTATAATAAATCTTAACATGAATTCTTCTTATTAATACTTCATCCTGTCTCATTATTCATGAGATTTCATGGAGATCCTTTTCTAAGGAAGGATTCTTTCAAATCTCCTTATTTTTGTCAGGGTCACTACCATTATGTTCACAACCTTGACATCTTCCTTAAATCTTCTCTTTCTTTTACTTCCCATATTCAACTAATTGGCTAAAGATTGTTGATCCAAACTGCACAAAACCTCTTCTTTCCTATCTTTTCTCTACTCAAATAATCAAGTGCTGGTGCAAGTCCTCTTCCTCTTTACAATGGATTATGGTGGTAGCTGCTAGTGGGCCTGCCTGTCACAAGGCTCTCCCCACTTCAGTCCATTCTTCATCCATTTGCCAAAGGGAATGTCCTAAATGTCAGATCTGATTATGTCAGATCCATCTGCTCAATAAATTCAAGGGGCTCCTTATTGTCTCTAAGATCAAATCCCAACCATTCTCTTTACTAATTATAGCCACTTGCAGCCTATTGCTATTTCTGACACTACAGTCTCTTTCCTCCATACCTTTGCATAAGGAGTCTCATGTCTGAAATGCACTCCCTCCTTACCTCCTCTCTTAAAATCTCTAGTTCCCTATAAAACTCAGCTCTACATTTCTTGTTCCCCCCCTCAGCTGTTAGGGTTTTTTACTACCCCCAGTTATTTTATATTAACTTTTTATATATTTTGTATTGATTTATATCTGTACATGATGTCTTCCCTAACAGAGCACAAACTCTTTGAGATCAGGGCCTGTCTCCCTTTTGTCTTTGTACCACCAGAGCCTGACATATAGGAATAGTGTAATAAAAGTTTATTAATTTGGCTGCTTGCCTAAGGATAGCAATGGGACAGCATATTTCATCAGACTAGAGAGGCTGATGCTCAGCTAGTCTGTGAAGCTCCTGGGGTCCAGCCCCAGGGAGGGAGGCGGTTGAGTGGAGGTGTTGGTGGCAGTCTTCCCAGAGCAGGCAAGGCCTATCCCCAGGAGGCTAAAGCTCCTTGGGTTTAGGCCAAGGAATGAAACAAAAAGAGAAACTTCTTCCTTCTGTAATTCTGATGCTTCCAAAAAGAGGCACTTGCCCAGTCAGGAGACACTAGAAGTCACTGAGTGTTGGGTCCTGGCATCCTGGTTCACTCCAGCTTCTTGGGTCATCCATTCCTCCTGGAAAATGACATTGTTGAACTCTCCTCTTGACCCTGGAGTTTTCCTTTTTGACTATTTCTTGAGTCATTTTTTCTTTGGTTTCTTTATTTCTTTTGAAGTTGGATCTTCCTAACCTGTTCAGGTGGAAAGTACAATGGCTTCTTGTGGTCCTATCTCATTACTCATCAGCTTTGCTGTGCTTCATCTCACTTCCCCCTCCTCCCTTAACTGATCGATAAAATATTCCTTCTAGAAAACTGAAAGATTATCAGAAGTCATCTATCCCAGTCTACTTGTTTGACAAGCAAAGAAACTGAGGCCCAAGTAGGGGAAGGGACTTGGTCAAAGTCACTTAAGTGAATCCCAGATCCAGAGATGGTAGGGTCCTCAGAGGTCACTGAATACAAATCCCTCATTTTATAGAGAAGAAACCTGACACCATAATCCCTTTAATAGCCATTCATATAATGTGCATGCAAGAGCACAAGTTAGGATAGAGCCTTTTTGAATGAGGAGAAGAGAGCTTATGTAAGAGATATGGAAATAGGAATAACAAAGTTTAGCAACTGACTAGATATGTGAGGTGAGTGAGAATGAGGAATTGAGGATGACTCTGGGATAGTAGCCACACTGGATAACTAGAAGGAGGGTGATGTATTTGAGAGAAATAGGGAAGTTCAGAAAAGGAGAGGATCTGAAGGTAAATGATGATGAATTATATTTTAGGTATCTTGAGTTTGAGATATCTATAAGACATCTGGTTAAAAGTGTCCAATATGTAGTTTGTGATGAGAGACTAGAATTCAGCAGGTAGAGTGGTGTTGGACACATAAATCATGGAGTCATTTGCATTATGTTGCTTTATAAATCTAGGGGAAATGATGAGTTCACAAGATGAGAGAGTACAGGGACCGCCATACAGACCCCTGGGTACACCTATACAACAAACAAAAGACAAGGATGGTGATTCTACAAAGAAGTTTGAGAAGAAGTGGCCAGATAGGTAGGAGGAGAACCAGAGAAGAGAAGTGTCATAAAAACTCACAGAAGAGAGTGTTTCTAGGGAAAGAGAGTGGTTCCTCACATCTATTAGATTGTTTAAGATGACAAAAAAAGAAAAATGATCAAAGATGGAGAGAATATAGGGAAATTGGGAATGCATTGCTGGTAGAGTTGTGTACTGATTCAATCATTCTAGAGAGCAATTTGGAACTATGCCCAAAGGGCAATAAAACTGTGCATACCTTTGATCCAGCAATATCGCTACTAGGTCTATATCCCAAAGAGATCATAAAAACTAGGAAAAGTCCCATAAGTTCAAACATGTTTGTAGCAGCTCTTTTTGTAATGACAAAGAATTGGAAATTGAGGGGATGTCCATCAATTGAGGAATGATTGAACAAGTTATGGTATATGAATGTTATGGAGTACTGTTGCTTTGTAAAAAATCATGAGGGGCCAGACTTTGAAGAAGCTTGGAAAGACTTGCATGAACTTCTTTTGAGATTTTTTAAAATTTCTTACTCATGCTCATGTATTTTTCCCCCTTAGTTCATATTCCTCTTTCACAACATGACTAAAATGGAAATATATTAAACATGTACAACTTTTACCAGATTGTCTGCCTGCCATGGGAGGGCAGAGGGAAGGGAGGGTAGTGGGAAAATGTGACTTGCAAATGGAGGAATGTTGAAAACTACCTTTGCATGTAATTAGAAAACTAAAATTAAACTGAAGAAAAAAAAAAGATTAGTCAGGGGTGGCTAGGTGGTGCAGTGGATAAAGTACTGGCCCTTGGAGTCAGGAGTACCTGGGTTCAAATCCGGTCTCAGACACTTGATAATTACCTAGCTGTGTGGCCTTGGGTAAGCCACTTAACCCCATTTTCCTTGCAAAAAAAGAGATTAGTCAACAATGAAAAATGCTGTAGAGAAGTTAGGAAAGGAAAGAATTGAGGAAAGGTTGATTATGGTCATCATTGATTATTTTGTTAGAACAGATTCAATTGAGAGATTAGATTGAAAGACAGATTGCAAAGACTCCAGAAGTGAGAGGTAAGAAAATGGAAATAAAAGTGTAGAAAATTTTTCCTAAGGTTTTGTGAAATGAAAGAAAGACATAGGATGGCAGCTTGAGGGCATGGTAGAACTAAGAGAAGGCTTTTTTAAAAGATGGGGGAAATCTGAACATGTTTGCAAGTAGAAAGGATCAGGTGATTAAGGAGAGATCAACAATTAGGGAAAGAGAGGAAGAAGAGGAGCAAACTCCAGGAGATGTAAAGGGATCAAGGAAACAAGTTGAGGGGTTGAGTGTGTAAGGAGAAAGTCGTCTCTTCTCAGATTGGGTCAAAGGAAGAGAGGATGGGGAGGTGATACTAGGGGCATGTGCGCAAATGTTTGACAGCTGGCTCAGAGGTGAGACATTGTAAAGCTCAATAAAGTTCAAATTTTAATTTTCTCCATCATTTCCTTAAATCAAGACACATCTAGCTTGATTTGTAGCATTTGCTGATTTCCAATTTCTGCAGTATAAATGCTCACATTGAAACATTGATAATCAGCTCTTAGGAACTGATATAAACTTGCTCCATTCTTGGATTGTGCTTAGGGGATTTGTACTGTTGATGGGGAGATGAGGGAGCAATCAAAAGATGACCTTCATTATTTCAGTGAAGTAGTTGGTGAGGTCTTCTGCTGAGAAAGTTGTGTGATAATAGGATGAATGGAGACAGAGAAAAGTTTGGAAAAGAGTAAAGGGAAGGGGTGGCTAGGTGGCGCAGTGGATAAAGCACCGGCCTTGGAGTCAGGAGTACCCAGGTTCAAATCTGATCTCAAACACTTAATAATTACCTAGCTGTGTGGCCTTGGGCAAGCCACTTAACCCCACTGCCTAGCAAAAAAAAAACCCTAAACAAAAAAGAGTAAAGGGAAGAGAAGAGTCAATTGGGAAAAGTTAAAGGTCTAACCTTGAATGGCAAGATCTCAGTTGCGAACACATAACGTGTATACATTGATCCGATAAGCCAAATTGGGTACTTTCTTCTTTCTTTCAGTAGCATGTGTGTAGGAGTTGAGAAGGCAAATGGTGGCAATAATCTAGGGTTGGGGTTTGGAAGGATGCTTTGGACCTGTTTTCATATCTGGGGCAATGAATCACACAGTTTCTGAGGGTTCAGATAAACAATACCTTTAATAGAAACATTCAATGACTCCTAGGTAAAAAGTAATCTGAAAGGTGGTTAAAAAACAAACAATCCCTCTCACCCCCTACCAGACAGAAAAGTAGCAAAAGCCTTCAGCAAAGAAATTCAAAGCAGTCCACAAGGAGGTTTCCTGGGGTCTCTGAAGCATCTCTATCAACTGCCTAAAACTGTTTTTATCTATTTCTTGCCTAAAGAGTCCAAATATGGGTCCCAGATCAATTTGAGTGGAGGAAAGTAAACTTAAACTGGTCCTCCCACCCCAGTCTTCTCCACAGTGTCTTGGCTCACAACAGCCCTCATTGTTATTGGAAGAGTATGGGGTTAACTATAACCTTCCTGGTTCCCCTAGGGTCTTGGCTTGTGACTAGAGGGATGGGCAGTGATAGGACTGGAGAGCAGTTTGGCAGTAATTATATTTAGGTTCTTACACAATAATCTCCAAAGCCAATCTAAATATAAAAGGTCACATTAAAAAACTAAACCAAACAAACAGAAAAACCTAGAGAACTGAAGAAGGTACCTTTTTTTACAGTTCAGGTTATGAGAGGATAATTAATATAGAAAAAAGGATGATCAGAAAAGACAAGGCAAACCATTTTTATTGCAACAAATCAAAAGTTTTTACACAAATAAAATGAGTCTAAATTAAGAAGTGTAACAGTTGAGTGTGAAAAAAATATCTTGGCCTCAGATATCTCTGATATAAGCCTGCTCTCTAAGCTATTTCAAGGATTGACACACATAATTGAAAAAGACCTATTTGCCAATAGTTCATAGAATCACAGTTCAAGAGTGGGAAGGTGCCTCCAAAGTCATAGATCTAGTTCAGGGTTCTTCATTTTTTACAGATGAAGAAACAGACCCTGAGAGATTAAATGATTTGCTCAAAGCAACCTAGGTGGTGTTAGAGTGATCAAAAGATAGACAAGCAAGTTTCAGAAGAAGCAATGCCAGAAATCAAATACTATATAAAAGAATTGCCATTGTTACAAATAATATGAGAAGTGCACCTTTAAATGACTCAGGTTTCATCTCAGCCCTCTCAGTTGTTCAAAGATGAGAGATAGAAATAGTAAAAGATGGAGAGGTTATGAAAAAAGACAAAGCAACAAGCATTTATTCAGCACCTACTGCATACCAGGTCCTGGGCACACTGATACATTGGAGCTGTCCAAGCATTTTGGGAAGCAACTTGGAGCCTTTCAGAAAATTCACTTTAACTTATAATTATTTTACTGAAAAGAATGGTAAATGTGAAAATTCAGAGAGGCATAGAAAGACTTCCAGGAACAGATGCAACATTATGACAGCTAAGGGCACCACAATGCATATGGAGCTGGACCTGGAGTCAGGAAGACCTGAGTTCAAATCTTAGTTCAGATACTTACTATCTGTGTAACTCTGGACAAGTCTCTTCATCTCTGTTTGCCTCAGTTTTCTCAACTGTAAAATGGGAATTCTAATAGCCCCTACCTCTCAGGGTTATTGAGGATCAAAGAGATCATATTTGTAAAAAAACACTTAGCACAGTACCTGGTACGTAGTAGGTGCTTAAGACATGCTTATTCCCTTCTTTCTTCTTTCATGAAGTTGGAAAAGCAGGGAGAAAAACTATACAAAATGATTATTTATCTCTCTACTGGGTTTGTGACCACCTAGAATGTCCCCTAACAATGCAGAAAAGACCGATGATACTCTAGAAAGCACACTGGATAGGGGATGTGTTCTGACATTTAATATCAATTGATATGTATTAGCTAAACTTAATTTGTCTAACCAAATAAGTATTTACTAAATTGGTAATATGAAAAATTAAACATCCTAAAACATTTAAAACAAAGCATCCCCTAAACTGGCTGTACACTGTACCATGAGTATTTGGAGAGTCAAGTAGACTCAAGTTAGAAAAGAAATGTGACAAAGGGGTAACTCACAACTCTTTTCTAGAAAGTTTCTTTTAGAATTCTTTATGAAATGCTCCTGAAATTTCCCTTAGGCATGGCATAGCTTTTCTTTACTTGACATTCCTCTTCCTTGGTGTGTCTAATTTGTCCTAAACTTCCAATGAAGATGCTGCTGATGACCACTGAGGTTCTGCAGACACTGCTCGGATGCCTATGGGAAGTCCAAAATCTTCTGACCTTTTAAAATTCAGAAGGTCATTTTCTGCTTAAGGGAGGGGGAGGAGAAGATAGAGCTCTCTTCAGTCCTCCCCACAAGCAATCTCACCACTGGAATTTGAAATTCTTACCTGGCTTGCTAGTTTATCCAAGCCCCACAGGGTGTGACTGATTCTTCAATCCCAAAACTGGGCAGTATCATTTCATTTTATTCAATGTCTGGACCAAATTGGTTAAGGATTTTGTCAAACTACTCTAAAGTCTTCAATTGGTTGATTGAATCCATAGATGTGTTTCCACCTGATAAAGGTATCAGAGTGGAGAGTTTCTTGTTGACTATTCTATTTGTGGTGACTATTTATTGACTCAATTGATCCCTACCCTTAAACAAGGCATGTGAAGCTGTGTAGTTAGTAAGAACCTGAAGGTATAAAACAGGTGTTGTCCAATCCATAGCCGGTGGGCAGCATGTGACCCTCAAAGCCCATTCATGCAGCATTATTACATTTTATGATTATACTCATGGGTAATATGGGCAACACTGTGGTTATAAATAAATATTAAATACTATATTTGACCCTTGACAACTTTTTGTTGGGTGATACACCCCAAAAGAGTGAAAAGGTTGGTATAAGACATAGAATGTCAGAACTATAAAGAATTTTTGATTATAAAGCACAGCATTTTAGAGTAGTATTCAAGCTTAGAACCAAGAACACATACCGTGAGAGCTGGAAAGATTCTTTGAATGTGTAGTATATAATGTGTAAGCTGGAAAAGAAGCACCAAACAAATAATATAAAAGCAGGAAATGACCTTAGAATTGAGAACACAAATAAAAAGCCTAGAAATAAGTTTAGTACATAGAAAATAGGGTATCAAAGTGGGAAGGGTTCTCAAAAGAGAACATAGAGTGTCAAAGCTGGGAAAAAGCTTAGACTATTAAACATGGAATGGGAGAGGCTACATCAGATAGAGAAAATGGTATGTCAAAGTAGGAAGGGACATCAGAAGGGAGAACGTAGAATGCTAAAACTGAAAGAAATATAGAATATTGAACATGGAATATTAGAATTGAGGATATGTTAGATGAAGGACACAGGTCAAAGCAGTCAAACCACTTTGAACAGAAACGAGAATGTCAGAACTGTGGTGTAACTCATAATTTAGGTACTGAGTTGGAGGTTGCCTTAGATCATATGGTGTCAGAGATGGAAAGGATCTTAGGACACATAATACCTAAAGTCCAATCTGAAAAATAAAAACACATAGGATGTGGGATATCAGAAGATAGAAAGAACTTTGGAAAATGGACTACAGAAAATCAGAGTTGGAATGAAGCTTGAAATTTTAAACAGAGAATGTTAAAAGTGGAATAAACTTTGGAACCAAGAACATAGAATATCAGAACCAGAAAAACTTAGATAAAATAATACTGAATGTTAGATATGATCTTAGACAAAAAACATAAGATGTGAGAGTTGGTAAGAACCTTAAAATATAGAATGGCAAAGGGAAAGATAACTTAACAACCAAAAATATAGAAGGTCAGAGTTGGAAAAGACCTTTCATCCATCCATCCATTCATCCATCCATTATATATATATATATATATATATATATATATATGTATATATACATATATATATACATACATACATATATATGTCTCTCTATATATAATAGAAAATTTGAGTTAATAGAAACTTTTGAATATAGATCCTAGGATATAAGAGCTGTAAATAACTAGAAAAGAGAACAAAACTTGTTAGAGCTGTACAGAACCTTAGAAGAAAAAACATAGAATGTCAAAGCTGTAAAAATTAGAATATCAGACTACCTGCCAAAATGGTTGATTGAATAGAAATCAGATTGCTTGGTTGCTCCCACCAACTCCAGAAAATTCCAGATTATATCATATCAAACAATGATTAAAAAAACGAATGTGAATGATAGTGATTTTTTTTCCACCCCAGAATAGAATAAAAAGTTCTTCAGAAGCCCAGGTGTGATAGAAAAGGAGCAGTATTGCTAGAGCTGGAAAATGTGTAACTGGAAGGCAGCAGGAGCAGAGGGCTCCCTTGAGGAGCCTCAGCATGGGGGCCTTAGAAACTCAGGGGAATGGCAACAGGCAGCATGGATCCAACCACTGTAGGATTGCAAGTCTCAGTCTGGTATATCATAGACTCTGGGGCTCAAAGATAACTAGCAATCTCATCTGTAATACCATAAAGGGACCTGAAGTTTTAACATTTTGGACTCAAAGATTCAGGGGGCCTAACTCTAAGAGGTAGAGGTCAGTGCCTTCCACCAAGGTATTTAGGGTAAGAGCAAGTAGGGCCAATTATCCCATTTCAAAGTGCAGTCAGAAAAGGACCTGACCCTAGGACAAAGACCAGTTCAAAAACTAAAGAGACTGGAGAGATGAGTAAATTAGAGAATATATTAACTAGCTTAAAAAACATATTGCCAAGGGCAGCTAGGTGGCACAGTGTATCAATAGAGCACTGGCCCTAGAGTCAGGAGGACTTGAGTTCAAATTTGAACACAGACACTTAATAATTGCCTAGCTATGTGACTTTGGGCAAGTAACTTAATCCCACTGCCTTGCAAACCCCGCCCCCCCAAATGAAAGCAAAAAAAATATTGCCAATCCAACTCCATAACAACTGTAAGAAAAGTTCAAAGTAAAAATAATGTATTTGCCATAGGACTACATGAATACTGAGGAGAAATGATACAAGAGATTAAAAAATATGAAATAAATGTTCTTGATGAAAGAATTGCTTAAAAGAGAAGGTGGCAACCTTTATCAATAGAATTTCTCAAAATTAGAACAGAATTAGCATTTCTCTATGAGACGGTAAGAAATATTAAAATAGAATCAAAAGACTAAAAAAATCGAATAAATGTAATATATCTGATATCAAAAATAACTACTCTTGGAAACAGATTATGGAGATAATCATTGGATCAGAGTATCAAATGAGATAATAATTAGAAAGTATGCATTTTGAGTTAGGAAATGCTATATAAATCTTAGTTATTATTAGGTCAAAGGATCTGAACAAAGACCAATTTTTAGAAGAAATCAAAGATATCAATAGTCACATGAAATGCTCTAAAATCATTACTGATTAGAGAAATTCAAATTAAAATAACTGAGACACAACCTCACACCTACCAGATTGACTCAGATGACAAAAAAAGGAAAATGACGGATGTTTGAGGAGGATGTGGTAAAACTAGGACATGAATACCCTGTTGGTGGAGTTGTGAACTGGTTCAACCTTTCTAGAGAACAATATGGAACTATGCCAAAAGACTTATAAAATTGGTCATACCCTATGATCTAGCAATATCCCAAAGAGATAAAAAGAAAAGGAAAAGAACCCACATGTATAAAAATATTTATAGCAGCTCTTTTTGTGGTGACAAAGAATTGGAAATTGAAGCAATGCCCCTCAAATGGGGAATACTTGAGGAAGTTGTGGTATATGATTGTGGTGGAATACAATTGGGTTATAAGAAATGATGGGGTTGGTTTAAAAAAACTTGGGAAGACTTATATGAACTTAAAAGTGATTTGAAAAAACCAAGAAAATATTGAGCACGATAGCAACTAAACTGCAACAATGATCAACTGAGAAAGACTTGGCTTCTCCAATCAATGAAATAATTGAAGATCTAAAGGTCCACTTCCATCCAGAGAGAGAACTAATGAACTATGAGTTCAGAATGAAGCATATTTTGGAATTTTATTGTTTTTTTGCTTTTCTTGTTTGTTTTAGCAACAACAACAAAACATCCCTTCAAAATATTAATGTCTTCCAAGTATCCTTTAGGGAAAATCAGAGGTTTGGGGGGAAGAGGAATCCCCAGAGTCTGTTCTTAGGGTTTGAAGAAGGGAAAGAGATGTGAGGGGGGAAGGGGAAGGAAAAGGAAGGGAATAGAATAAAAATTAATCAGGCATTTACTATGTGCCTGACTCAATACTTAAGTGCTTTGCAAATACCATTTCAGCTGCTCCTCACAATAACTCAGAAACGAAGGTAATATTATTACCTACATTTTACAACTGAAAAAACTGAGGCAAACAGAGATTAAGTGATTCATTTGGGATCACAGAGCTATTAAGTATGGGAAGCCTGTTTTTTTAAAAAATTGTTTTTATTTTCCGATTACATGCAAAGATAGTTTTTAACATTCATTCTTTTGCAAGCTTTTGAGTTCAACATTTTTCTACCACCCTCCCTTCCCTCCCCTCCAACCCTGGCAGCAAACAATCTGATATAGATTGGACATGTACAATTGTGTTTAACAAATTTCTAAATATAGTCATGTTGTGAAAGAAGAAGAAGAACTAAGGGAGAAAAACATGAGGAAAGAAAGAAAAATACAAAAAAAATTTAAAAAGTGAATATAACATGCTTTTCTATGCATTCAGAATTCATAATCTTTTCCTCTGGATGTGGATGGCATTATCTTAAAAAGGTCTCTCAAGATTGCCTTTGATCACTGAAATGCTGAAAGGAGCTGTGTCCATCATAGTTGATCATCTCACAATGTTGCTTTTAATGTGTATAATGTTCCTCTGGCTTTGTTCACTTCACTCAACATTAGCTCATTCAAGTCTTTCCAGGTTTTTCTGAAATCCAGCTGTTCATGATTTCTTATAGAACAATAGTACTCCCTAACATTCCTAAACTATAACTTGTTCAGCCATTCTTCAATTAATAGGTATTCTCTCAATTACCAATTCTTTTCCATCACATAAAGAGCTGCTACAACTATGTTTTAACTTGTTGGCATTTTCCCCTTTTTGTGATCTCTTTCCTATTGCTGGATCAAAAGGTATGCACAGTTTTATTGCCTTTTGGCCATAGTTCCAAATTGCTCTCCAGGATGGTTGGACATTGGTTGACAATTCCACCAACAGTGCATTAGTGTTCTAGTTTTCCTATATCCTCTCCAACATTGATCATTTTCCTTTTTTGTCATTTTAGTCAATCTGATATGTGTGAGGTGGAACCTCAGAGTTGTTTTAATTTGCACTTCTATAATCAATAATGATTTCAGCATTTTTTCATATGACTAAAGATAGCTTTTTGGGGGGCAAGGCAATGGGGTTAAGTGACTTGCCGAAGGCCACACAGCTAGGTAATTATTAAGTGTCTAAGGTCACATTTGAACTCAGGTGCTCCTGACTCCAGGGCTGGTGCTCTATCTACTGTACCACCTAGCTGCCCCTGTAGATAGCTTTAAATTCTTCATCTGAATACTTCCTGTTCATGTATTTTGACCACTTATCAATTGGAGGATGATTTCTATCCTTGTAATTCTTTTTATCCTTATAAATTTGACTCAGTTCTCTATATATTTTAGAAGTGAATTCTTTATCAGAAATACTAGCCTTGAAAATTCCTATCTTTCTGCATTCCTTCTAATCTTGATTGTATTGTTTTTTGGGGGGGCAAAACTTCTAAATTTAATGTAGTTGAAATTATCCATTTTGCAATTTATTGTGTTCACTGGCTCTTCTTTGACATAAACTCCCCATTGCATAAATCTGACAGATAGACTATTCCTTGTTCTCCTATTTCACTTATGGTATTACCCTTTATGTCTAAATCCTGTACCCATTTCAGGCTTAACTTGGTCTGTGCCTACTTTTTACCATACTATTTTCCAGTTTTCCCATACTGTCCAAGATGGAAGGCACCTTGGGATATAGAAACATCAAAACCGAGAGGGCCTTTGGAATTCAGTTTGGAAGACCTTAGTGTCCATCTAGTCTATCCTCTGATTTTACAGAGAAACTCTTGAGACCCAGAATGGGACTGTGATTTGCTCAAGATTGCATCCTTCCTTCATTTGTGATCAACAGCCTTTTCCGAATTTTATAAAAGAGAAAATGGAGAGTATTAAAGTCACCTGTATTTATCTCAGCAGGATACTTGAGTCATGCTGGTTGGCCAGCTCAGCTCAGAAATTGTAGCTGGCTACTTCCCAAATCTCTTTACCTTTCATTCTCTTCTCAGGAAACTTACTGCACAGGGTGAGCCTCATGCCAAAGACCCCATTTATCACTTTTTCAGATTTGGATTCTTCTTCCTTTCATTGGGATGGAACAAGTAGTGCCTAGAGGCTGAGATATGAGAATAGCATCACTCTTTGGGATGGTGACAGTAATGATAATGGTGATAATGACCAGATGATGTCAGTGGGGATGGTGATGGTAATGATAGTGATAGAAGTTAGAAGTACCAACACCTGTTGCATTTTAAGTACCACAAAGAACTTTCTTAACAGCAACTCTGTGAGACAGAGCATTATTTTCACCTTCCAGCTTTTTGATGTTTTCCTTAAAAATGCAGGGACCAGATTTGAAATCATTATCCTAGTTTTTGTCTGATTATGTGAGAGGACTATAGGACTGTCACCTCCCTTGTTGTTGGCATGAGGTCTCCGTGAATAAATCAAATTTTACTATCTGTTTTTGGACTAACACATCTCACTCTTTACTCATCTTGAACTTTCAGTCCACTAAGATCCCCAAATCTTTTTTTTTTTTTGGCATACCATCTAAGTATGCCTAACCAGGTTTCTTGAAATTCATTCTAAGATTCTTTCCAAGCCAATACTGACTTCAAACAAAGGTCCTTTTGAAATTTTTATTTCTTTTTTTTGAGATGGTCTACAGCTCTTTTATTTTGTTTTAATTTTTCTTTTTTGACAGGGAAACAGTCTTTTTTTACATAATCATCAATATTAGTCATATATCTTTAAGAATTACTAGGTACATGGCACTGGATTCACCAGCCTTACAGAGGTGGAAAGGACCTCAAAAATCTTCTAGTGCATTCTAGCTCGACATAGGAATCCTCTCTACGACACACATATAATCCAGATTCTCTTTTAAGATTTCTAATGATGTGAAATTCACAAACTTCCACAACAGGAAAATGGAAGGCAAAGAAGGAACATTATCAGAACCTTCTACCCTAGGAGAGCAGGAACAGGATTTGATGCTGCTTTATCCCAAGGCTGCTGTCCCACAAAAGGTTTGGATGGAGGTTGGAAGGCAGAGAGGTCAGGTTGGGAAGAATGGTGTGGGGGTGTGGCCCAGAAGGGAAGCAGGGCAACAAATGCACTTCAGCCAACATTTCAAAGTGTGCTTGTATCCAAAATAGTTGCTTTGTGTGTGGCCCTGGACAAGTTGCTTTCCCTCTCTGGGTTTCTTTTCCTCCTCTATAAAATGAGTGGGTTGAAATAGATGATCTAAGGTCCCTTCTGGCTCTAATCATTAAAGATTCTGTGATTCATCACATGTGTAGGCATGGGAGATGTTATGTTAGTGTGGACAAGAAACAAGTTAAATGCTGCTACAATTTTTCTACCTCAGGATCGGGGTTCCCTTAACCAAATTGTTTGAGGTGATTGAACTCCTTGACTCCCAGGTGAGTACTACCTGGGTTTCACTGGCATATATCCCATTTCCTCTCGCTGGGACAATCTCAATGCCAGGTATCACTAGACTTGAAGTCAGGAAACCTGGGTTTGAGTCCTAACTCCAATAATTAACATTTTAGCTAGTCATTTCCTTTTTTCATTCTTTGATTTCCTCAGGCATAAAATGGGTGACAATGGTGACCTACCTCACTTATCTCACAGATTTGGTGTTAGGAAAGTGCTACAAGTTTTGGGGCTGTTATTATCAACACTATTGTCATCATCGTCATCATTATCCCCCAAAACATCAGCCAACGAGACTCATATTCTAGTCCCCAGATAGCAGAAAGGAGGAAGGTGACCAGGATGGCAAGAAGTTTGGAGACCAAATGATTAGTTGAAGGAACTTGGGCTATCTAACCTAGGGAAGAGAAGATTAAGTGATACTAAAACTTGGAGTTTGGAGACAGAGAGTGGTCATTGAGAAAAGGGAAATAGGCCAGTGTTGCTGGACCCTAGAGTAT
Organism: Macrotis lagotis; assembly: GCF_037893015.1. Lineage (NCBI taxonomy): Eukaryota > Metazoa > Chordata > Mammalia > Peramelemorphia > Peramelidae > Macrotis > Macrotis lagotis. The sequence goes on from NC_133666.1 coordinate 80,523,419, forward strand.
GTGGAATCAGAAAATTAGTCTGTTAACAAGCATTAATTAGACATTATGCTAAATACTTGGAATCCAAGTATAAGCAGGAAGAAATATAACCCCTATCCTCAAGTTTACATTCTATTGGGGGGGGTGCTAACACAAAAAAGAAAGCTGAAATAAGGGCATAAGGAGGTTACTTCCAATGTGCAAATTCCAGGGCTAGTGAGCTTCTAGTATGAAAGGTGGAGTAGAGTGTAAAACTTCTGGAAAAGCAAGAAGGATCTAGGTTATGGAGGACTTTAAAAGTCAAATGGAGGGTTTTGCATTTGATCTTGGAGCAACTAAGGAGTCACAGAAATTTAACGAGTAGGGAAGGGCTTTCCAAAGATTACTTTGCTGAACGGAGCATGGAATTGAGTCGGGAGATGCATGTGGCAGGGAGACTCACCAACAGGCTATTGCAGTAGTTCAGGGGTGAGGGATTAAGATCCTCCCTAGAGTGGGTGGTGATTATGAGAGTGGAAATAAGGGGTCATAAATGAGAGATGTCAGAGTAAACAAGAGAAGGTAGAATGGACAACAGATTGGAATGAATATAAGAGAAGAACTGAAGATGACACCAAAGTTTGGAGCCTTTGTTGATAAGAGGATGTTGGTACCCTTGTCAATAAAGGGGGAGTTAGGAAGAGGGCATGCCGGGCCAGGGCAGAAAGATAATGAGTTCCATGTTGGATGTGATTTAATGGCCAATGAAACATTCAGTTTGATACCGATGGTCTGGAGTGATTAGTGTTGTGGGACTAGAACTCAGGAGAGAGACTAGGGTCTGGGAACATAGCTTTGGGAAAGCATATCAGACATGATGTGATTACAAAATGAGATAGTTTAGGGAAGATAGATCCCCAGGATAGACCCCCGTGGGGGACACCCATATTTAGTGACTGTGACCTAGAGGAATTTTTATCAAAGGCTACTGAGAAGGAACAGTCAGGCAGGTGGGAGAACTAGAATAGGGAAATATGCTGGGGAAAACAGGTTGGGATGTGATCTCTAAAGAGAGAAGAGGAAGCTCTCTGGGAGTGACTTCAATTTTTTCCAGTGAAATGTTAGGTTAGATACTCAGCTGGGTGCCATGAGGGATGTCTTTGAGTCAGCTAGGATCTCAGTCATGGTTTAAGTAATACATCCTCTATTTACCTTTCCAGAAAGATGAGTCCAGTTACTAGTCCCAGAACCAAGGCCATTCTGGTCTTTAAAGCCCCTTTTCTCCATTGCTCATTGTTGGGCAACCTTCTCCCTTAGAACATTCTGTTTTTTTGGTTGTATAAGAATGCATATGGTTTCTACTTTAGCCCCTTCCTAAGGGTGACTTCCATGAGGATAGGGACTATGTATATATACTCAACCAAAACTGGTAATGTTCCATTTCCTGGCTCCATGCTTTTTCTCGTGTCCTTGCTACATGATACTCCCTGTTGAAATTTTAAGCAAGAACTTCAGAAACCTTAAATCTGCCCAGAAATAGCAGTATAGTACAGTAGCAGCAGTCCTGTGCATCTGGGCTTAAATGACAGCTGGGCATCCTGGGAAAAGTAGTTCAACTTCTCTGGAGTGTCTTACTTTGTAAAATGGGATGACTAAATGCTGCTTTATCTGCCTCCTGAGAGATTGAGGCAAAGTGTTTTAAACTTTGAAATGAAATGGGAATCATTCTCATGAATTTGGCCCATGATGCTTCTGTTGTTATTAATGTGCTTGCCTCCTCCTTCTTACTAGCCTTTGAGCCCCCCACCCAAGATCAGGGGCTGCTTTTTCATTTTTGCATGTACCCTCCCTCAGAGCTATGATAGGTGTTCAGGAAATGCCTCTCGGATGAATTAAAGAAAGAAGGAAAGCTGCAGATCCCACCCCCCTGCCTCCACCCCAGTCACAAAGGAGAGGGGATGCTTCCTTTTCTTCTTCCCAGACATTTCCTTTTTTCTTGGGGGGAGGGAGAGCACAGCAGATTACAGATTTATCAGTGAAATTTAGGAGACTACTCAAACACTTCTAGAAAGGTTGAAGTTATTATTATTTTAATTAATCTCAGCCTTGGCTTGAGTAATGCATCCTGGGTCCTCATTTCAGCTTCATCCCTTATTGGACCTGGGCAAGTCACTGCACAGCTGAGCTCCAGTGTCTTCATCTGTAAAATGGAGAGAATAGTTGTACTCTAGACTCCATAGGTTTGTGGTGGGAGAGGTGTTTTGTGGATCTTAGAGGGCCAGAGAAGAAGTGGAGAGGCTTTGGAGTCTGAGTACCTGGGTTAAAATCCTGCCAGGCACTTACTACCTGGGTGATCTTAAGCCACGAGCCTCAGTTTCCTCATCTGTAAAATCAGAGGGTTAGAAAAAGATGACTGTTAAAGCCCCTTCTGGCTCAAAAGTATAAGATCCCCAAACTGCAGCAGTCAGATGTCTTTGGGACCCCAAGAATGTACTGAAAAGGCTGGTGGTAGCTGTGGAATAAAGGGGAAAATGAACAATTCCAAAAAAGAGAAGCTAAAAAACACTAGGTTTGGAGAAGAGGAATGAACAAACAAATAAACTGGGGTGGGGGGGGGGGAAGCCATGTGAGTTCAAAACCAGCAGACTGTGACTGGACCTCATTCACCAACTCTGGAGAAGAGGCCCCCTGGGAGCATCTTGAGAAAAACAAGTCCAGATCAAACCAGAGGGAACATTGCCATTGATTGAAGGGAGGGAGGTCATGTCCTGGATGCCTGAAACAAATGGAGGGTAAGGAGAGGAAGCAGCACAAAAAGCCCCCAGAGCTGATCCATAAAGTAGAAGGAGAAGGAAGGCAGTGAGGCCAAGCGGGAGGGGGAGGCAGAACAGACCTGGCCATTTGAAAATGAGAGAAGAGTGCCGGAGGCCCACATAGCCTCTGTCGACCTGCATGACTTCCTGCAGGCTGCATATTAGATCACGTGCTCTTAGAGTTAGAAGAAACCACACAGGATGTAGACTAGTCCAAGCCCCATTTTGGCAGGTAGGGAAATCGAGCAGTTAGTGACTTATTCAATGTCACACAGCTAATACACAGCAAAGCCAAGACTTGAACTCAGGATGTCCGACTCGAAATTTAGTGCTCTTGTCACTGTACCCTGCTGCCTCTAAAAAAGGGACTGAGGGTGTTCTAAAAGTGAGGTGACCCCTTCTGGCCCCAGACTGTGCTGGAAACCTCCACCCAATTCTTGCTTTGCTCTTGTTTGTTTTTAACAAGGCAATGGGGTTAAGTGACTTGTCCAAGGCCCATGGCTAGTATCAAGTGTCTGAGATTGGATTTGAACTCAGGTCCTGCTGACTCCAGGGCTGGTGCTCTATCTTCTGCAGCGCCACCTAGCTGCTCCCCTGCACCCAACTCTTTGGTGACATATTCATGGTGCCTGGGCACTTGGGTGGTTGGGTGGGGGACAGGGCCTCAGTGGAGGGTCACTGCCTTCAATCAACCAATCAGACAATCAACATACATTTATTAAGCACCTGCCATGTCAGGTGCTGGAAACACAAATACAAAAATGAGCTAAACCCTGCTCTCAAGGAGCTTACATTCTACTTGCTGTGGGACAGTGGGGGATGCCCCTCCCCACCAAGGAACTCTCTCAGTCAGTAATACTTAGCTTGTCTCTGCTCCAATTTCGGGGGAAAGCCAATTGATGTTCCCTAGAGCATGAAAGGGGCAGCTGGGATGAAGTGAAGAGAGCACTGTCCTTGAATTTACAAGACCTGGTTTTAAGTCTTAATTCAGCTACTAACTTGGGCAAGCTGCTTCTCAGCCTCAGTTTCCACTTCTGTCAAATGAGAAGAATGTTTGAAGGACCCACCTCACATGGTTCTTGTGAGGATGGGCTTTTCTCATTGATTAAAAAGGAAATCGGTTTCCCCTCCAAGTCTTCTGGTCCCTGCCCTGTCTTATCCAAACTAAGGACTCTGGTGTCTTGGTCCATGGGCATTCAACTGTCTGGACTGGGCTCTCTCCTTTTGGGCCCTTGATTCACACCCCCCCCCCCAAATGAACACAAACACACATGCAAAGGCACACCACAACACAACCACAAACCCACAAACTAGAACCACAAATAGCTAGAGGGCTTCTAGCTGGACCTCCCCCCACCCCCACGCCAGGACTTTTTCAGATGCTGTTGGCTGGGGCTGGGGCAGTAGCGGACCTGCTCTTGGAGGAGAGGGCCTGCTTCAGGCGCCGCTTCAGGTCCTGCATGTTGGGGGACTTGGGGCGGGCCAGGTGGATGCCCCTGCGCTTTTCCACACAGACACTGCTGCAGGCACCAGCATTGGGGTTGGCATTGGCATTGGCACTGGCACTAGGGCCAACACTGGGGCCACTGCCACTACCCCCAATGCGGCCCACCAGCTGGCACAGCTGCTGGAAAGCATCGTTCACGCTGTCGAAATTCTCCCGGGCAGACACCTCTGAGTAGCTGCCACCTAGCTCCCCAGCCAGCTGCTCCCCCTCATCCGAGGACACTTGGCGGGCCCTAAGCAGGTCACCCTTGTTGCCCAACAGCAGCAGGGGGATGTTGGCATTGGGGTGAATCTTGCGGATGTGCTGGTAGAGGGGCCGGATGATGCGGTAGCTAGCATGATCGGTGATGGAGTAGACGCACACGAAACCATCCGCCCAATAGATGGAGCGGTTCACCTGCTCCTGGCAAACGATGACCTCGCTATTCTCCTGTGTGGAAAGCAAGGGCAGAAAGGGGGGAATGGGAGGGAGAGAAGCCTAGTTAAAATTGTAGCAGAGCAGAATGGATTAAAGACAGGGTGAGATTCTCAGACCCCAAATCAGGGTCTACCCATCACCTCCTGCCTGAATGATGGTAATAATCCCTGCCATCTACTCCAACCAACAGACATCCCTTCTACACCTCCTCTTGTCCTGGGGATGCAAAGTCACATATCAGTCTATTCTCTCAAGAGTTTGTATTCTGTTGGGGTGAGGTACAGAGACCAGACCTCAGTTTGAGTCTATACACACAGAAAATTAAATAAAGGCATACTAATTTGAGAAGAGAATAGTAACAATTGAGTAGGGGAGCAGAGCAGGTTTCCTGGAGGAGGTGGCACATGATCTGAGTCTTGAAGGAAGGTGAAGCTTCCAAGAGGCAGAGGTGAGGAGGGAGAGCATTCCAGCATGTGACAGTCTATACACAGAATGCTGAGCTTGGAGCCAGCTTTAGTAAGCTAGTTTGAAGTATGGGGAGCCTAAGTGTATGAAGGGGAATACTAGGAAATCCATTGAGGAGGACAGTCTAGGAAGAGTTGTGTTACCTAATGGAGGAGTGTCTTCAGAAGCAAGAAGTAAAAGTTTATAAATGACATGATCAGAGCTGTACATAGCAAGATTCTTTGGGGTTCTTATGTGGAGGCTGGATTGCAAGGAGAGACTAGAGCAGCTTTGAGTTTGTGAATTTGGATGACTTAAAGGATGGGGGTGGTTAGTTTTCCTAACCATTTCAGATCTTTCCTATTGTCAACTCATCCTTCACCCAGAGGGCAAAGGGAACTTCTTAAGGTACAGGCCTGACCATGTTCCTCCTCTCCCCTCACTTCTTTGGTAGTTCCTTTGGGTTTTTAGGGTCAAATCTAACATCCTTAGCTTGGCTTTGGAGGCCCTTCCCAACTTGGCTGCCATCTCCCCTAGGAAGGTCTTTTGAAACCTCAACGGAAGAGCTGAGCTCATATGACTTCAAGTCCTCTTTGCTCTCACCGTGCCTCTCTTGCTGTTTTGTACTTGAGCAAACTACTTTCCACTCCCAGAGAATATTACCTAAAATCCTTTTCTTCCTTCACATCTCAGCTTGGTTGAGGTGTCTTGGGGAAGCAAGGCCTAGTCTTCCAGCTCTCTTCCTCCTTGAATCTTTCCAGAACCCTTAGCCCAGTTTCATTTTGGTCCTATAATTCTTTCCCTTGAATCATATTTATCTGAGTCCTGGAATTTCAGGGATCAGCTAGGACTTCCCAAATGTGACCAAGAAGCCCCTACATCTCTCGCTCCCCAAATGGTTGTTCTTTCTAACTGAAATCTGGAGGCCTCCAGTGAAGAGGAGTCTACTGCTTCATTGAGGAGAAAACCCTTGGTTTTGGCCTCTGGGGCTGAGTAGAGCCACCATCTCGATTCTCTTTTCAACTTAGCAAGGAATTGTATAGCCTCTTATCTTCCTTCTTAGATGGTAACTGTGAGGTCAGAGGCTATATATACAGTGCTACCAGCTTTAGTCCCTCCATGCCTTGCCCCAAGGTAGATGTAAAAAACATACTTGTTAAATTGATGGAAGAATATTCTTACTGCAAGGGGCTGGAGACTCTTCCAGAAGAGAGAGAGCCCAGAGTCAAGGTCATTGGGCACCAACGTGGGAAGGCCTCACCTATGACTAACTAGACTGAGGCCATTGATGTCTAAGGCGGAGATTTTCATCTGATACTATCCTCCCTTATCTTCCCATGCATACATCCATTCCTTTGGCTGACTGAGATTAAAAAGAAGTTCCTGCTCTGAATGACCCCACAAACCTTCTTCCCTGGAAGTCCCTTGTGGTTCTATCTATTAATGGGATTTTTCACTAGAACCAGCTGGGTATCAGATGGGAGGGGCACTGGCAACATCCCAGATAGAATTGTCTATTCAGAAAATGCAAAGACCCATCAAACTCATTTTCTCTTGTTTTGGTTTTTGGAAGAAATGTCTTGGCAAGGGATAATTATGGAGTTTACCAGTCACTGCCCAAGTCCTGGGATGGCATCCCACACATGACCCTCACTTCCTCCCCCCACCCCAGTAAGTGACTTCCCTTAGCTGTCAGATTTGAACATTTATGGTAGGCTGAAGTTCTGACAAAGCTCATTGGCTTTCCTCTTCCCACTCACTCCTGACCATTGCTATCACTCAGTTCCCATACTTTCCTCCTCCTCTCCCCCTCCTCCTCCATTGCATCCTCCTTCCTCCTCATTTCTCAACCCATCTATCTTAGTTCAAGATCCTTCTCCTCTTCTCTTCACCTCCTCCATCTCATCTGCATTCACTTTCATTCCCTCATCTTCCTTTTGATTCTTTCCCTTACTTACTAATCCCTCATTTTTTTTTTGTATCTCCCTTCCCCTCACTCCCAATTCCCTCTCCTCACTTCAACCCTTCATCTTCTCCACTCACTTTCCATCCCTCTCCAACTCTCTCCCATCTCACTACCTCAAATCTTCAAGCCTCTCTGAACCTTGACCTTTGGGAAGGAATCAAACCATCGTGAGAACTAAACATATTCTAGGCCTGGACTCCTCCCTCTCCTTTTGCATTTGACAATGACTGTTGGCTGCCCTAGTGGCTGTGGACCTGGGTGGGGAGGTCACTTGGGTGAAAAAAATGTGACTTTCCTGTACCCTTCCTACTGCAACCCAGTGATAGGCTGGAAAGACAGGGGCCAAGGGCAGTGGAGAAAACATTCAGGGCCATGCTTTTCTTTTTAAAAGAAAGAACTAAGTCCATGAATAGGACTGAAAGGGAATTCCTTGTGGTTTCAAAGAGATGACCATTTTGGTCAACTCTCTGGGTACCTATGTGGGTTCTGGGCTAGAGTGGTCAATGGGGGCAGTCGCCTTGGCCCCTGTGTTTCAAAGGTCTGCTGATAAGGTGCTGACTGCAGAGGTGCTCCAGATTCTTTTGGTCAATCAGCATGGGTCTCCCAGGTATTCTACTGAGGGAACATGAGGCCAGGCCCAGGGCAGAGGATCTAATGGGTTTGACCACCTCTTTTGGTCTCTACCATCTTTATCCCCAGGCCCTTAGACTAAAGTCTTGAGCCCTTGCTGTGCTCCCAAAGTGCCCCAAGGTGATTTCCTGCCTCATCTATTTATGTTTTGGATGTCTACCCAGCTAAGAGATCAGCAAAAAGCCAAAGAGTTCCAAGAAGGAAGCTCTTACCTCCAGGGCCACATAGGGGGTGTCCTGAACCTGGAGAGAGATTTCTTCCCCATCCAGGGTGAACTGGCGAGAATACAAGGAACCTGATGGAGGAGACATCACAAAAGAATATGAAGATCACCAGATCAAGAGAAATCAGGAGGTTGGGGATGGGGCAGTTGCTCCTGCCTCACTGTGTGACTTTGGGAAAGTCACCAGCCCTCTTTGGCCAGATTCCGTTTGATCTGTAAAATGAGGCAGGTTGAGCTAGATAACGGACCTCTAGGGTCTCTTTAGCCCTTGCATGCCAGCTTTGGGGAAATGATCCAGCTCACAAAATTCATGACTTGGGCTCAAAACTCAGATGGCATCTCTGTTAAGGAGAACAAATAGCCTGAGTGGGAAGAAGCCCTTGTGATTGGCTGCTCAGAGACCCCCTTGTCAGGCTGAGTCAAAGTTGCCATTTACCTAGGGGGTAGGCGGCAGTAATCTTGAAGGAAGCAATTGACAGATGCTAAATCACTGAGACTGGGGTGGGGGGAGTGGGGATGTGAAGCAGGAGGCTCACTGAGCCAACCTAGGGTCATGGGGAGAAAGCAGAGCCTAAGCAAGGGGAACGGGGGCAGGGGAGGCCCAGTTGGGCTCCTGGCTGCCTATGCCAGGAGAACTATGCCAGCACACAAAAGTGCCAATCTGCAGAAACCAGAGGGTGTTCTTTTGGGACACCTTTTCCAACTCTTTCTGGAGAAAGACTTGGGAGCAGGAGATGGGGGCTGGGTGGAGAGGCACCAAGTTAAAGGTCACTTTTCCCAAGGAAGCCCAGTATGGTGGCCCATTCCAAGGGTGTCAGGCTTTAGAGTCAAGAGACTTGAGTTTGAATCCTGACTCACAGACTTATTAGTTCTAGGACTACTTTACTAACCCAAGTCTCAGTTTCCTCATCTATAAAATGGGAATACAAATATTTAAGACTACCTACCTCAGAGAATAGCTTTGGGAATGCACTTAGCCATCCTTAAAGGGCTGTAGAAATGGGAGTTTGTCTGTTCTCCTTACAAATAAACACTATAGACATTAGACAAGCCCCGATTAAAAAAAAAAGCAGGCAGTGTGGGAGGCAGGAAGACCTGGGTTCAAGTCCTGCCTCTGACATCTACAGGCTGTATAGCCCTGTAGCTTTTCAGAGTCCCAGGCAGGCAATTCTCAATGATCATAAGTTATGGAGGACTTCCTAATCAATCTACACTGGTGGAGGGTGTTTTTCAACACCAATAAAAAATGATAGGTCTGATTTTCCCCTTCACAGCATACCCTTTTGGACACTGTCTTAGCAATAAGGTGATGCAGTGGATAGAGCACCCAGGTTGGAGTCAGAAAAACCCAAATTTAAATCCCAGTAGCTGTGTGGTCCTGGGCAAGTCACTTCACTTCTGTCTGCCTCGGTTTCCTCAACTGTAAAATGGGCATGATCATAGTGCCTGCTTCCCAGGATTGTTAGGAGGATTAAATGTATATTTGTGAAGAACTTAGCCCAGTGCTTGGTCCACTTAATAAATGGTTATTTCCTTCTTATTCCCACTATCTGCATGTATGCCTGCATGTTTATATATATATAAATATATATATATATGTATATATATATATATACACACATATAAATATATACATCTAAGCCATATCTCTCCTTGATTGTCCTTTTTAGAAAGTCTGAGAGTGCTTTTGTTCCCTTGGGAAGAGACCTTTGGGTCTTTTGATGAGCATGCCCAGACTGAAATACTGAGGAATGCACCTGACTTTGGGGGCCTTCCCTGATCCCAGAATGCCTTGGCTGCACGGTGGTTGCTAAGGTTGCAAGCTGTTGCTACGGGCCAACCGATTCCCTGCGTGGATCATCCTGGATTGTTTGCCTTCATGAGGGGTGAAGTCACCCAATTCTCATGCATCTGACAACGTGACTGCTCCTCTCCTCTTCCCTCACTGTGGCCATTGGCTGGACCAGGAGAAGGGTGGTCCACTGAGGTTGAGGGAGGCAACTCACTTCTTTGGATTCTTTGGCCAGCCTGGTCAAGAGGACCATGGGCAGGAAAGGAGATATGGGCAATAACAGGGAAAAACCTAGCAAGAAATAACTAAATAAACCTCCTGAAGCAGAGAGGAGGCAGAGAGCAAGTGTGGGAATGGGTCCTGGCAAAAAACAGGCCAAAAGGGAGCATCTGACTGTTGAACATGAATGAGGCTTATGTGGTCACAGTGATCCTAATATGACAATATATAAATAACAATGATATTAACAGTGGTACTAATAACTTGGAGTGCTTTCCTCCAAAAACAACCCTGCGAGGGAGGCAGGACATATATTATGAGTCCCTTTTTCCAGATTAGAATACTAAGGTTCAGAAACAGAAAAGATCAGTACCTAGTGAGTGCAGTCACCAGGATAATATGGCTGTCAAAAGAGCCTTTGTGGTCTGTTCTAGGACAATGGTTGGTAATTTCAATGCTCTTCAAACAATTTGAGACAGCTAGGTATGAGGGAGCAGAGTCCCATGGAATCAAAGCACTTACTGCTAGAAAGGTCCTCAGAAATCAACTAACCTAACCCAACCCCCTTCAGTTTGCAGAGGAGGAAACTGAGACCCCGGGAGGGGAAGTGACTTACCCAAGGTCCCACAGTACTCAAACAGCTGAGTCAGACTTAGAATCTGACATTCTGAGTTGAAAACCACTATGCCACATAAGCTCCCTTGTAATCCTCCCCATTCTACATATATGGCCACTGAAGTGATTTGCCCATGGGAGAGAATGACCTGCTGGTTCCTGGCCCAATACTCTAGCTGGGTTTCTATGGAAGGGAAACCCCAGACCATCTGGGAGTGGGCAGAGAGCCAGTTGGCCATGAACTGAATGGGTGCGTGTCCTTGCCCTGCTGGACCTGATGTCTTTGCTGGCTCATGCCAGCTCAAAAGCTGTGAACCCCAGAGTCTGTGATCTCCCCCCACCATTCCCCATCCCACTCCCCTCCCCAGCTGCAAGGGGCTTCCAAACCTGCTGAACCCCTGAGGCTTGAGCCAACAGTCTCACTTCTTGGGCTCACCACCTTGGAACCTTGGCTTGCTTTGTCAATCTTTCATAAGCACAAGGCCCTCATCCTCTAGTGGGGAAAGAAGACATACGCTGAGTGACCTCGAGGACCCTGAGGCCCTCTGGGACTTTGGGCTTTTCTCTTTTCTTGGGAGGCTAGGCCAGTGGCGTTTCTCTGGGTCCTCACTCACCCCCTCCCTTCACCCCTTTTCTCAGTAGGATGGGAAGGGGGGAAGAAGGGGAGGAGATGGCTTGCTGGCCTCGGTGGAATGGGGGTGGGGTGAGAGTTTTTCCACTATGAATCAAAGGCTGCCCCAGGGGAGCTGGGGGAAGGGCCCAGGCAGAAGAGGGGAGGTTCTGGCCCCTTCAGGGTCCAGGAACTGGATGGACTCACCAGTGTTGGCCTCATAGTCGCCAATAAATCTCTTGGTGAGGAAACGGACCACCAGGGCTGCAAAATAAGGCAAAATCACACTTTGGTTCCTAGGGAGAGGGACTGCCCAGTCCCTGAAGTTAGGGATTTTCATTGCCTCTCTGCTCTTCAGCAGGACTGTTGTCCTGGGCTGGGCCAGCCTCTGGGCTCCCAAAGAAGAAGGGGAGGGAGTTCTCTCTGGGGTTGGGAAGTGTCCTGTTGACTCAGCTAAAAAGAGAGCCCCTACTTTTTCTAAATTCTCCCAAGCTCAGGGGAAGTCACATAACCCTCCACCTCCAATTTTCCAGCTGTGTTCCAGTTTTGACAAATGGCCTGGGGCTTTGGGTTCCCTTCACCTCCCCTAGGTCCTTCAATCTCCCTTGGCCCTGGAACCATTTTAGACCTTGGTGACTCTTGTCTTTGCAAAGACAGCCATTGGGGGAAGGGGAAATCATCTGAATAGGGTGTAGAGTAGGGAGTCAAAAGTGAGCTGGGAGAAAGGGGTGTCAAGTCAGATTGAAGAATGGGGTTATCAGTGTTAAACCTTGGGGGGCGGTGTCAACTGCGATCCTGGAGGGGCGATGTCGTGCTGAGCCTGGGGTGGTGTACGAGGGAGCGTCTAGTCTGAGGGGGTGTGGTTAGGGCTGAAGGGGTGTAGGCGCTGAGCACGGGGGCAGTGTTGCCACTGGGGTGTGTGTGTGGAGGACAGAGGTGAGGTGGGGGGAGGCAGAGCTAAGTTTAGGGGGTAATATGAGAGCTGAGCTGGGGGAAAGGTGTCAGCTCCGAGTTGAAGAAGGGGAGGGTCTCAGTGCTGAGCTTGGGGTGGGGATGTCTGAGTTTAGCCTGGGGGGGGGGTCACTGAGCACAGGGAGGGATGTGTGTCTGTCAGAGCTGGGGAGGGGGGAAGCAGGGCTAAGTTTAGGGGGTAATCTGAGAGCTGAGCTAGGGGAAAGGGTGTCAGTTGAAGAAAGGGGGTGTGTCAATGAGGAGCCTGGGGGTGTCAGCGCTGAGATGAGAAGGGGGGGATGGCACTAGGGTGGGGTGGAGTATAAGGGCTGATTCTTGAGGGATATATGTCGTCGCTGAGCTAGGAGAGGGGAAATCAGTGCTGACCACAGGAGGATATCAGCGCTGAGAAACCGGGCCCCAGCGACCATCCTGGGGGTGGTATAAGGGAAGATTCTGGGGGAGGGGTATGTCAGCAACTGCTTTAAGGGGGTGTGTCCAAGCTGGGCCTGGGGGGGATGTCAGTGTTGAGTGAGGGCATCAGCGCTGAGCCGGGGGGGGGGGGGGCGGTAAAACGTCAGCTTTGAGGTGGGGGGGAATGTCACAACTGAGTAGGGAGGGAGTCAAAGTTAAATTGGGGGGGCAGTTAATGTGGGAGCGGAGCTGGGGGAAAGGGGTTTCAGTTCTGAGTTGAACAAGGGGTGAGAGTTGAGGGGGATGGGGTTTTAGAGCTAAATAGAGGGGACCATCACAGGGCTGACCCTCCAGACTGTGTCAGCTGAGGGGGCTGTAGGAAGGAGTCTAGGGGGAGGGTGCTAGCGCGGAGCAGATGCCCCCCTCCTCTCTCAATCCTCCAGTCACCTGGGCCACCTGTTAGGCGGCTCTTCCCCGCCACCCCACCCCTTGCCCAACCGCACAGCAAAGGTGCTGGGACTGACAGGTCCCGGAGCACCGCGGCCCTCTGCACCCGCCGCCTCCGCTCTTCCCCTCCCCCAGCCAGCCCCGGCTTCAGCGTCTGCCCGCTTCCCGCAGCCCCCCTCCCCAGTCCCCGCCCCCCCTCCCGGGGCCCCCACCCGCCCCGCTCCCCGCCCCCCCTTCGGGCCGTACCAGTCTTGCCGACGCTGCTGGCCCCCAGCACCACGATCTTGATGGTCTTGCCGGGGGGCGGGCAGACGGGCCCGGGGCACTCGGGGATGGGCACCAGGAGAAAGTTGGTGGAGTAGGGCGCTATGGCCGAGGTGGAGAAGTGCCACATGGTCGCGGGAGGCGGGAGGCGGCGGTAGCGGCGGCTCAGGCAGCAGCGGCAGCGGCAGCGGCCTGGCTCAGTGGGGCCGGCGGCGGGGCCCCGGGCCGGCGGCGGCGGCGGCGGCGGCAGAGACGGCCCGACGGCCGGACGGCCCGCGGCGGCGGCGGCGGCGGCACAGGAGGCTCTCCCGGCCTGGCCCAGCGTGCCGACTGCGCCAGCTGCGCTGGCACCTCCCGGAGCTGCTCGGGCCCCCCCCCCCCCCCGGCCCTGCCCTGCCCTCCCCTCCCCGGGGCGAGCCTGCCCGACTCGGGCCGCCGCCGCTGTGGCAGCCGCGGGGCCGAGGCGTCTCGGGCCCGGGCAGCCTCTCCCGCGCCCGCCCACGGCCAAGTTGAGCAGCGAGCGCGGCTACCTGGAAAAGTTTGGGAGCCGCTCACTGCGCTCGCTCTCTCACTCGCCGCAGCTGCTCCGCGGGAAAGCGTGCTCGGCACCAGAGAGAGAGAGCGCCCCGGCCAATCAGCGGGCACGCGGGGCGGGGCTAGGCGCGCCGCCCAGCCCCCCACTTGTCCGGCCAGCCAATGGCAGCGCACGGAGAGCCGGGCCGTGGCAATGCCAACCCCCGCCCCAGCCCTAGCCCCAGACTCACTTAGGTAATTGAGCCCAAAATATGAGGGGGCTAGGTGCCAGAGGCCGAGAGAATGGCACCAATCGGACCAGCCTCACTTAGGTAACTGATCCCAGAATATGAGGGGGCTAGGTGCCAGAGGCCAAGAGAGTGGCGGCAAGAGGACCAGCCTCACTTAGGTAACTGGTCCCAAAATATGAGGGGTGGGGGCTGGGGGGGGAAAGATGCGCCACCCTGCAGCCAACTGCATGGGGGTATTGGAGCTAGCTAGCCTTGGAAGAGAAACAGACAGAGAGAGAGAGAGAGAGAGAGAGAGAGACAGAGAGAGAGACAGAGACAGAGACAGAGAGAGAGAGAGACAGACAGACAGACAGACAGACAGAGACTCGAAGAGCTGGGGGTCGAGGGGAGAAACACCTCCAAACACAGGACCACGCTAGAGAAGGGAGGGGCTCCCAAGTTTCCAGCTGGCTGGTAGCGAGGCAACCTACCACCTACAAAGCTCCCAGACAAAACAAAAAGAAAGGCACAAAATAGAAGCATTGCTGCTGCAAGGGAACAGGGCCCAAAGGAAGACCCCACACAACTGTTCTAAGAACCTTTCAAACTCTCAGAGACCATGTTTTCTTTTTAAAGGGTCTTTCCCGTCCTGAAATGTCTGGGTCCTAAGGTTCTTTCCCAGCTGCTCAGTGCATCGTGTCCCTCTTAGGGTTCTTTGCAACTCTAACATTCCACATTCCATAGTCCAGGGATTTTCCCCTCAGTTAGAAAAGGCTAGGTTCTAGTTTTCCAGCTCTCCCTTTCTGCATCTCTCTTCTAATGTCCCTTTGAGTCTTGCTTAGGACAGGCTCTTTTATATGTGATTAAGTCAATTCCTACGATTTCGGGTTCTTTCCACTTATAAACAGATGATGGTCTCAGTTCTATTCCCTTCCCTTCCAGTGGAAAGGCCTTTCTTAATAGGGAAGGATGGAATGAAAAAGCAGTCTCCTACCCAGAATGGGGCTTCGGTGGCTCACCGTGGCTGGCTGGAAGTTCTGAAGAGCCATTTAGGAGCTTCCCTTTTGGCTCAGCTCATTCTTAGGAAAAAGGCAGCCCAGAGAGTCAGAGGATCTCCCAGCGACTATTTCAGTTGAGGATGTTCAGCCACTGACCAGGGGTTCAAGTCATATTTACTCAGCAGGTGCTGATGTCAATGTACCTGGCTTGGACACTGCACAGTTCCCACAAATTCTGTCTTTGCATATGAAGAAAGGCCCTTTCCTCTAGAAGGGAAGACAGTAGAATTGAGAACTCAATTTGTTTATAAGTGGAAAGAACCCGAAAATGTAGGAATTGACTTAATCACATATAACAGAGACAGTCATAACAAAGACTCAAAGACATTAGAACAGAGATGTAGAAAGGGAGAGCTGGAAAACTCTAGAAGTTTGCATTATAGAACTGGGAAAAAAACCTTTGACTGTGGAATGTTAAGTGTGAGAGTTGCAAAGAACCTTTAAAGGGACAATATATAATGACCAGCTGTAAAAGAACCTTAGGACTCAGACACTTCAGAACTGGGAAGACTCTTAAAAAAACAAAACATGAGATGTGAGAATTTGAAGGGTCCTTAGAATAGAGAACAGAAAACCTTGGAATTTGAATCATACAGTGTCTGAGCTGAAAGTGACCAAAGAATATTGAATATTGGAGCCAGGAAGGAACTTAGGGAAAAAAAATACAAAATATCTGTGATCGAAAGAACCTCACAACATAAAATCTTCTAGTTGGAAGACCCTTCAAATGACATATTTTTACAATGTAGAGTGGGGTGGGAAAGATCACAGGAACATCAGAACTGGAAATCAACTTCTTAGACAAACACCATTTATTAAACCTTTACCATATAAACAATATGAAGACAAAAGTGAAGTATTCCCTATTCTTCAGGACCTTATATTATATCCACATGTAAATAATGCAAATAGTAAATATAAAATAAATACAAGATAGTGAAGGAGGAGAGGCAGCTAGGTGTCGTAGTGGATAGAGCCCCGGCCCTGGAGTCAGGAGGACCTGAGTTCAAATGTGACCTCAGACACTTAATAATTACCTAGCTGTGTGGCCTTGGGCAAGCCACTTAACCCCATTGCCTAGCCAAAAAAAAAAAAAAAAAAAAAAAGAATGAAGATAGTGAAGGAGGGTGTGAGTATTTCAGAAGATCTGAAAAGACATCATGTAGATTAGAATGTGGTGTTTGAACTTTATTTTGAAAGAAAAGAGATATTCTCAGAAACAGTTGAGGAGGGAGTATATTTCAGGCACTGGGGGACAGCCAGTACAAAGACACAAAGGTGGGAGATAGACTCCTGGTTGTTGTGTGTGAGGAACAGAGAGAAAGGCAATGTGCCTGGGATGTATGACAGTGTTGGGGTGCAGGAAGGGTATTACTATAAAATGAGACTAGAAAGAGTTTGAGACCAAGCTGTGAAGGACTTTAGAAGGCACACAGATGAGTTCATATTTGATTTTAGAGGTGATAGGGAGCCATTGGAGTTTATTAGGAGAGGTAGGGACATGATCAGATCTATGCTAAGAAAAATGATAGCAGCAGCTGTGTAGAGGATTTATTAAAGTGAAGAGGGAGACCCAGCATGAGGCTGTTGCATTACTTCAGGCAAGAAGTGATGGGTGCTTGAGTTATATGAGTAGAGAGGAAGGGTCAAATATAAGTGATGTGGTAGAAATAGAAACCACAAGATTTGGCAATGCATAATGTGAGAGTAAGTGAAAAGTCAAGGATAACTTGAAAAGTCAAGGATAACAAGGGATACTAAGGAAACAGAGGCATTTGAAAGGAAGGGGGCATTTGATAGGAAGGAGGATTTGGGGGGGAGGGACTAGGATGCATTCCATTTTAGTCATGATGAGTTTGACGCATCTCTGGAACATCCAGTATGGTGTTCAGGAGAGAGATTTGGAAATTTAACCTGTAAATATAGGTTTGGGAACCATCTGTATAGAGATGAGAATTAAACTTATGGGAGGTTGTGATATTATTAAAGAGGAGCATAGAGGGAAAAGAGAAGAGAGACTGGAATAGAACTTGTGAGGAATGAGCACAATTAGGGAGCATTTTATAAGAACCATGAGCCAGCAAAGGAGACTGAGAAGGGTTGGTCAGCCAGGTAGGAGGAGAACCAAGAGAGAGTTTATGAATGTTCTGAAAACCGAGGGAGGGAGAAGACAATGAACAATGTCAAATACAGCAAAGAGGTCAAAAAATAGGAGCAATGAAAAACTGCCCTTAGATGGTCTGAGTTGCAAGGGACCTTAGAACAGAGGAAGCAAAACAGAGACCTTTCAAACAGAGCCTGGAAAGAATCATAGAATAAAAAAAATATAAATGGTCAGAAGGAGAAAACCTTAGGAAACATCACATGGAATGTTAGTATTGTGATGGATATTTAAATGTAAAAAGAGGGGATATCACTGGGACTTCCTTTTCAGTAAGACATTTGAATAAGACTTAGACAGAACCACTGATTCAAGCAATGCTCACCCCACCCCCCACTTGGAGTGAGAACAATTCTATGCAATCAATCATTCAATCAATGGCTTCAGACTAGGAGCGAGAAGTTCTTGTATGCCACAGATATTTGTTCATACCTTGTGAGTCTGCTTGAAGTTAACAAGCCAGTTGTGAACTCAAACATTCCAATTGCAAGCAAGGAGAGCTAGATGCAGTCAGTCATTGAGAGAATATCATTTGGGGGTGGGTGAAAAGAATGTCTGTACTTTTTTCCCTTCCATGACCAGAAGATGACCTTGTGATCTTTGGAGGGTCAAAGGATTTGTACTTATCAGAATCCTGGGTCTGTCCTTGAGCCAGCAATGGCTGGCAGTAGTATTTGCATTGGGGTTTGAAAATAAGCCAGCAACTGAAGAAAGGCAGCTTCAAGTTCTGCAAGGAGTTCGTGTATAAGGGGATTTAGGAGTACCCCACAAAAGAGAGAAATGAACTTCTAGCAACCAAGAGCTATCACTCTTTCTTGTGGCAAGACATAAGTCAAGATGACTGGTGATGGCCCAGCAGTGGCAGAGTGGGAAAGTACCATCAAAAATATACTATACCTTAGAACAGAAATCAGAGAATGTAAAGGCAATGGAGCACTAAAGAACGTAACTGAGAACTTAGAATGTCAGAGCTTTCCAGAACCCAGAACATTGGTTTGAATGAACCTTTAAAAATAAATTATAAGAATCTGGAACTTAAAAATTAAAAAAAAATAAATGTTAACTTTTTATGTGTAATTGGGGAAAACCAAAATATGAAATATATATATATATATACTTTTTAAATTATAGGATGTTACAGTTGGGGAAAAAGACCCTTGAAGTAGAGAACATAGAACCCAAGAGCTAGAAAGACTTAAGACATAAAATAATAGAGTGGAATTGGTTCTCAGAAGATAGATTATAAGAATGTCAAAGGCAGAAATAATGTTAGCATATAGAATCTTAGACCCGAAATGATCATTAGCACTTAGATTGTAGAATGTTAGAGCTGAATGATAGAATTTTATAAGATACAGGATACAATTTTAGAGTTGTAAAACACCTTAGAATGTACTCATCAAATGAAAGAATGGGGAGTAATATTAGAAAAGAGCGTAGGATTTGAGAGAAACTTAAACCATAATTCTAGAACAGAGAATGTTAGAACTTGGAAGGATAAATCAGCAAAGATTATAGGATGTCAGAACTAGAAGGAACCTTAGACTAGAAAACATAGAATATCAAAGTTGGAAGGAATCCTAGACCAGAGAATATTATATGTGGAAAGAATCTTGTACCATAAAATATAGAAGATATTCAAGATAGAAAGAACCTTAGAACCTAGAGTATTGTTTATTGAGGCTGGTAAGACACTGAAGCTTGAATGTATTTGTTGGAAAGAATTTTAGAAAATGAAATAGAATGAGAGAAGTGGAAACAAACTCAGACCATACAAGGTAGAATATAAGTATGGGAAGGAAACTAGCAATACAAAACATAGAATATCAGAGTTGTAAAGAACCTTAGAGATGGGAAAAAAATTCTCTGACACTACAGCGGGTGACTTTACACCATGCTGCCACACTTAAATTCAATTCACTTGCAAATCAAGACATCACCCTCTTGATGTCTTTGGTTCTCTTCCATGGGATGAACAATAGCTGCTCTCACATCATATATTTTGAGATCCTTTCCAACTCTGTCCCTCTATGTTGTATGTTTTAATGTTCTTTCCAGCTCTAACATTCAGTATTGTGTGTGCTTTTCCCTAATTCTCATGTTGTATTCTATGTTCTAAACTTGAACTTTCTTTGTTTTATATTCTAATGTTCTCTTCTTGGGCAGCTAGGTGGTACAGTGGATAGAGCACCAGCCCTGGATTCAGGAGGACCTCAGTTCAAATCCGACCTCAGACACTTAATAATTGCCTAGCTGTGTGACCTTGGGCAAGTCAACCCCATTGCTTTAATGAAGAAATTGTTTTTTAGGTTTTTGTAAGGCAAATGGAGTTAAGTGGCTTGCCCAAGGCCACACAGCTAGGTAATTATTAAGTGTCTGAGGTTGGATTTGAACTCAGGTTCTCCTGACTCCAGGGCTGGTGCTCTATCCACTGTGCCACCTAGCCGCCCCAAGAAACTTTTTAAAAAAGAAATTAATGTTCTCTTCAGCACAAACATCCTCTGTTTTCTGTTACAAGATATTTCTCAGCTCAGAAATTTTGTTTTGTATTTTAAGATTTTTTCCAGCTCTAATATTCTAAAATAAATATTTTAAAGTTCTTATCAATTCTTAAATTGTATATTCTCTCTTTCAAAGTCTATTGCCATTCTACAATTCTATATTGTCTATTGTAAACATAAGCTAGTGTTCAATCCTGGTGCATTTATATAATTAGTAGAGGGAAGGATTAATAAATTTTGTATGCTTGAAGAGTGAGAGACACAGTTATTGGGAAGGTTTGGGACAAGGGGAGTTTTCTTCTTGTTCCTTGATTTGAGAGAGGACACATGTGACTCCAGAATCTTTTTTTGGCGGGGAACCCTCATAGAGAGATAGAAAAAAGAAGCTCCCTGACCCTCCACTTCTCCCACCCCCAGCTCTGACCATGTCCTTGATTTCCAGAATATCTTTTCTTGTTCTCTGGTTTTCTGTATGTGGGGGGTCTGAAGCCACAGATGTCATTTCTCAAAGAAGGAAGTAAGAAGAAAGTCCCTCTTCTTCAAGCTCTCCTCCAACACCACCTTTTAAACATGCACACAACATTGAATAATCATTCTTGCCATCAATAAGGAGAGTCTCATACAAATATTCTAGACTTGTGCCGTGTGTTGCATAAGATTTTTTAGAGCACTGATATTATATTATATTTTCCCAACCCTAACCTTCTATATGGTATATTCTAAGGTCCCTTCCAGTTCTGACATTCTATGCTTTCTGTTTTAAGTTCCTTTACTACCATAATTTGCTATATGCTCTTTGCTCTATTGCCACTCCTTATTCTGATATTCCATGTTCTCATCTACCTTCTAGCTCAAATGATGAGGTTTCAACAGAAATTATAGGATGGCCATTGAGAAGATTTATAAAACAGAAAAGATAGAAAGTAATCTTGGAAATTCAGAACTTAGAACAGAGAATATGAGAACTAGAAAGTATATTGGAATTCAGAACCTAGAATCCAGAAAGCTTGTTAGCAAAAACTTCAATTTTAGGATTGGAGATGTCTTAGGATATAGATCTTAAATCTTAGGGCTACAAAGAGCCTTAGACAAGAATAGAATGTTAGGGCTGCAAATAACCTTAAAAACTAGAACCTGGAATATTAGAGGTGAAAACAAATTCAGAATTTAGAAGTTATAATGTTGGCACAGGAAGGAACCAAAGAACAAAGAACATAGAATACCCAAACTGGAAAGAAACATAACATATAGTGTATAGTGTAAGGAGTAGGAAATAACTAAAGCATAGAATTTGCTATCTTAAAAGAAAGAATATTAGAAATGGATATAACTTTAGAAAGTGAAATATTAGACTAGGACTCAGAACATAGAGTGAAAGTGTTTTAGATTAGATTGGATAAAGTATTAAGGACATTATAGGAGTTAGTGGCCCAACACCCCCACAATCTGGAAAATGTTTTGACCTTTCCTTCATATTACAGAAGTCTGAATAATTATGGTATTAAAATATAAAATATGTTAATATTATGCAATACTATAATATATTTTATACATTTCTGAGTTTCTAAACCTTTTCTGTGTCTGTTAGACTTCACTTGCTGGCTGCAGCTTCCACAAAATTCCTCCCAAATTCCCATTTAATTCTTATGCCAAACTGATATATTGAAACTGCCATGGGGGAAGTCAGGATATGAAAGGGATAACTATACTTACTATAGGCCAGACGACCAATCCATAAACATTTATTAAGTATCTACTGTGTACTAGGCACTATGCTAAGCACTGGGAATATAAATGTAAGCAAAAAGACAGTACCTGCCTTCAAGGAGTTTATCTTTTAGTAGGGAAGACCACATATCAAAGGGAGCTTGAAAACAGGGGTAGGTGGTAAGTGAATGTGCTGAAATCCAGGAGCAGAGCTGGGTTAGAAATGAACATTGCTGGCTTGGGCACTTTTTCCAATGGAGGTGTAATATTAGAGTGGGAAGGGAGCTAAAGCACAGAAGATATAATGTTAGTTTCAGAAATAACTTTAGAGTGTAATGGAGGCCTTGTCCAATGAAAACCTAGTTCTTAGAATTATGCTTGTATTTGCCCTTTCTGTGGGATATACAGAGCTCACACAGTGATGAACCTTCTTCCAACCATGAGTGACTGAGAGGTTAGTTCTATCTGATGGTGGAGTATCTTCTGGTTAGTTGAAGATCCCAAAGACCTGATTATCCAAAAGTAGCTGAACTGGAATTGTGTGTGCCTACCAAAAAGCCCCCTCTGTTTGCCTCTTTCTTATTCTTTCCCACATGTCAGTGTGATGAAAACTATAAATAAACTGGGGGGATGGGGAAGGCAGCTACCCTATCTCCTAACTGGTCGCCATGTGTCTATGAGCACATTACACCTGTTGCATTTGTGTTTTTCTTCCCTGATCTTAGGCTATTGCATATTCAGAGATGAAATTGAGCAAGTTATAAACTTGCAAGCCTCAAAAGGTCAGAAGAACCATCAGTTACTACATTGTGAAAGTGATAGTAGTGGCCAACAACCAAAGAATCACCTGCGGATAGTTGTGGGAGGACAGTTGCCCAGGAATGTACTTCAGTACAGAAGTACCAGCTATGGAGTCTAAAAACGCACCTATCTTGGGAGCCCAGCAGATAATTATTCTTTAAGAGAAACTTCATGAGGACTCTCTGAAGAGAGAGAAAAGGCCCCCTTGGGCCTAAAAGTCTTGAAGATTCCCCTCTAACCCATCCACAGGAGGGAGGGAGGGAGAAGAAAGGACTGCCTGGCCAACTCTGTGCTCTACAGTGACACCCACTGGTGCTCAAAATGTAAGAGGTGAATACCAACTTCGAACTGAGAAGAGAAATTTTAGAGTGGGAAGGGATCTAAGAAGACTAACAGTGTCAGAAGTGGAAAGAAACTGGTAACAGAGAATAGATAATTTTAGAGTAGGAAAGTATTTAAAAAGACATGATATAGTGTTTGCTTTGGAAGAAACTTTATAATGTACAACACAAAAAGTTAAAACTGGAAAAAATATGGAACATAGAATGAGTAGGAAAGAACTATAGAACAAAGAACACAAAGTCTGGGAAGAAGTAGAGGACAGAGAAAACAAAAGTTTAGTGCTTGAAAGAACATTAGAACATGTAATTTAGAATGTTACAGGGGAAACCACCCTAGAATTTAAAAGATAAGAATGTTATGGACAAGACACTAAGAATACAGATCATAAAATGTCAGAGCAAGGAAAAGCCTTGACCATAGAATACCTGGTCTGTAAAGAACCTTAGAACATAGAACATACTCAAAAACATACTTACCAAAAGTACATATGTAATTCCAGTACTGAGTCCTCCTGTTGCAATAGAATGATAGAAGTGTAAATAACCTTAGCTCTCAGAACATAGTCTCCAAGCTATAAAGAACCTTGATCTATTGAACATAAATATGTTAAGACTCAAATAACTGAAGAATACAGGAAGTCAGAGCCAGAAAGAACCTTAATACATAGAATATTGAACAACAAACACTTTATAATAAAGAAAATATAGCATCATAACTGCAAAGAACATTGTGGCATTGAGCAGAGTAGCAAGGGACAGTAAAACATGAAATAATGTTCATTTGGAAAAGATAGAACATGCAACATAGAATGTCAGATCTAGGTTGAACCATGTCATAGATAACACACAATGTTAATAATGGAAACACCCTAGAAAAATGAACATAGAATATCACACCTGAATAGAAGTTTATAGTATAATATAGAATCTAATAGTAGAGAAACAGAGACTATAGAATGATAGATCATTCTAGAGTCACAGGAAATAGAACATAGAATGTTTGAACTGGAAAGAACATTAGAATATTCAATATAATATATCAGAGTTAGAAAATACCTGTTAATTTGTAATGGTTGAGCAGCAAGTGGTCTTGGGATACAAAATGTCAGAATTGGTAGTGACTTTAGAATAGAGAAAAAGAATATTTAAGCTAGAAAGAGCCTTAAAATGTAGAGCAGAGAACATTAGGTCTACAAAAAAAACCCTGAGAATATGGAAAATAGAAAATTTAGAGTTAGAAAGTGTATTAGAATATACAACCAATTACTTTAGAGCTGGAAAGAATTTGGATACAGTTTTCACCATCCCATTCACTTTTGGTGTCCACCTTTCATTCAGCACTCACTTGTGGCTCCAAAAAGATGCAACATGCACAGTAACCACACTCGGGTAAACTTTATTTAGCAGATAAACTAAAGTGTGAGTTGGGGGAATGTCTACACCAAGTATTTGAAGACTTCCCTGGAAGAATGGGCAGATGAGAATAATCTGTCCCAGTGTTCATGAAGGTGGTTGGATCAGGTACTGTGGACAGCTTAGAGCTTTTTCAGACATTGAAGATGCCAAGGTTTTCCTCTATATTCTACACCATTGCCACTGAACTTTGATGACTGTGGAAGAGAGTGAAGCTGATGACTTTGTACAATTCTGTCTCACTTAAATCCAATTCATGCCCTAGTTCAGACATCACCTATGATGCCATCAACCCTCATTGAAAACCAAGGATGAACAACAACAGCAACTTACTCTGTACTAAGTGTTGGGGATTTGGTCAATACAACAGCTACATAAATTAAGAGTTACAAGATACACAGAAATGAGAATAGGAAAGGACCTTAGAAAAGATAACATAGAACATTAATGTGGGAAAGAAACTAAGACCATAAAACAGAGAGTGACTGAACTGTAAAAAACTTTTTAACTGATATTATATAGTATGTCACACCTGGAAAGAAAGATCCTTCTAGCTGGAAAGAGTTTTAAAATATAGAATAGAGGATGTTAATGATGGAAACGAACTCGTGAAGCAGTTTAAATCACAAAATACAGAATTTAAGAGTTGAAAGAACCTCACACCAAGCAGCATAAAATCTTAAAAATTAGAAGGAAGTTTCAAATAAAGGACATGGAATTCCATATGGGAAATGAACTTCATGATAGATAACAGATGTTAGACCAGTGTTGTCGAATCTAAATAGAAAGAGAGCTCTGAAGATGCATATTGACTTAGAAAACCACAAACTAACATTATATATGTTATATTGTGCTTTTATTTATTTGGTTAAATATTGCTCAATGATATTTTTATCTGGTTTGGGAAACACTCAGAGAAATTTTGCCAGCTGCTTGTGGTCTGCAGACTGTGAGTTTGACTCCTTGCCTTAGACCATAGAATATGAAATGTAAGAGATTAAAGGAACTTCAGACCATAGTAGATAAAAGGTCACACAATATAGGATGGTAGAGTGGGAAAGAATGAGAATAAAAAAACACAAAATAATTGATTAAGAATCAACTTTAAAACTTACGAAAAAGAATGTTATCACAGGAAGAAATTAAGAAAATAGAACTAGAAAGAACGTTTGAACATATGACATAGATTGTTAGATCTAGTACACATCTTAAAACAAATTCCATAAAATGTTAAAGTAGAAATGGCCTTGAGAATAGAAAGAACAGAATGTGTAAAGAAACAGTGTATAAAATATAGAATGTGAAATTTGGCAATAAACTTAGAACTTGGAATCAAGATTGTGAGAGTGGGAAGAAACCTAAGGACATGGCAAATTTCAAAGCTGAGAAAAATGTTAATGCTACAACAAAGATGTCAGAATTGAAAGAAATTTTTGCTATTTAACATGTTATGTTATATCCTAGAAGATGCATGTCAATATAGAATTGCAGAGTAGGATGTAGAATTAGTACAGAGAACATAAAATATTTGAATTGCAAAGAACCTTAGAACATTTACTCAGACATACTGTCTGAGCTGGAGAGAACATTAAAATATGAAAAGAAGCTTAGAGCATAGAAATGTCAAAATTGAAATGAACTTGCAAGAGATAACATAAATGTTAGAATGGGAAGGGTCAGGGGTGGCTAGGTGGCACAGTGGATAGAGCACTGGCCCTGGAGTCAGGAGTACCTGAGTTCAAATCCAACCTCAGACACTTAATAATTACCTAGCTGTGTGGCCTTGGGCAAGTCACTTAACCCCATTTGCCTTGCAAAACCCTTAAAAAAAGAATGGGAAGGGTCTTGAGTATAGAGAACATGAAATATCAGAGTTGGGAGGAACCATAAAGCATTAAATGCAGACTTTCTGAACTGGAAAGAATCTTAGACTATTCAAAACAATGTGTCAGAACTAGAAGGTACTTTTTAAATAAAGAATGGTAGACTAGCATATTTTCTTAGAACATGGATCTGGGAATAGTCAAGGTAGAAAGACCCTACATATTGGGGGTAAGATTCACTATTTGACAAAAACTGCAGGAAAATTGGTAAGTTGTCTGGCAGAAATTAGGCATATATTATTCCTCATGGAATATACTAAGATAAACCCCAAATGTATATGTGACTTAGATCATATGCAAATTAGCAGAACAAGGGAAAAATGATATTTCAGATCTATGGACAGGAAGAATTCATGATGAAAGAAGGGACAGAGAAAGTCACGCAAGATGAAATGGACAATGCTAATTATATGAAATGTAAAAGTTTTGCACAAAGATAATTTGATTAACATTAGCAGGGAAATGGATAATTGCAAAAAAAAAATCTTTACAGTAAGTTTTCCTGATTTATCCAAAATATATAAGGAGCAGATTCAAACTTTAAGAACAAGAGCTTCCAAATATTGTTCCCCAATAAATAAATGGCTAAAGGATATCAAAAGGTAATTTTCAAAGAAAGAAATCCAACTATCAATATGAAAAAAGCTTCAAGATACTAATAGAAAAATGCAAATTAAAGCAACTTTGAGATTATACCTCATTCATATTATGGCAATTAGGACAGAAGAAGAAAATGAAAATGCTGGGGAGTGCATTAATGTATATACATATATACATATATATATATATATATATATATATATATATATATATATATATGAAACATAATGGTCACTGGGTGAATTAAGAAAGAAATTCATAAGAGAGATGTTATGAAGGTAGAAACTACACTATTTTACACCACATTGAATGTGAAATGAGTGAGAATAAGGACTTGCTGATAATACTGAAGTTATAAGCCTGGATGACCAGGAGGATGACATCCTTGATAGAAGTAAGGAGGTTTAGAAGAGAGTATGGTGGTGGTGATGATGATGATGATGATGATGATGATGATGATATGTGTGTGTATGTGTGTGTGTGTGTGTGTGTGTGTGTGTGTGTGTGTGTGTGATCATGGCAACAGGGTTCTGTTTTGTACATGTTGTGTTTGAGATGCCTATGGAACATTAAAATGAGATATCCAGCAGGAAGTTGGAGGCAGATAAGGACTGGAAATGGATATTTGGGAGTCTTTAGAATTGAGAACAAAGTACAGCCTTGAGAGCTGAATATGTTGAATATACTGAATCCTAGGGTCTGCCCATACCCGAGGAGCAGGACGTGGATGATAATCCTGCAAAGGAGATCAGGTGCTTTCTACCTCACTTGGTGGCTGTGAGTATCTAACCATTAAGTGATTTATAAATGTGAGCTGCTATTTTCTATATTAATAAAGAAGCAAATTTATCTCAGTGATTTCCCTAGGGAAAAGGGCCAGTGGGCAGGGCCTTATTATTAGAATTTCTGAGCACTTAACTTCTATTTCTCACAAAGATGTGGTGGGGAAAGTGAATGTGAAGTCAGAAGATGTTAATATGAGTACTGACTCTGTCACTTTGTGTCCTTTGTGACCTTGGGTTGCTCAGTTTCCCCATCTATAAAAGAGAGAGTTGGACTAGGTAACTTCAGTACCATTTGGTTCTAACATTCTTTGATCAAAAGCTTGGGAGGCATCAGTGAAGGCCCATATGCAGTTAGATAGCATGAATTTATGATCGGGGAAAAAACACCAATGTGGTTTCATGATTTACTTCAGCAATGTTGAGCTGCACAGAAACTGAATGGAGGAAAAAAATTCATTCATCCATTCAACCAGATTAGTTGGTATTAAATGGTGGAATTGCCTAGGTTTGGGGAGACTTTTAGTATATGTTGGCTGCCAAGGTGAAGCCAGCACCAGGATGGGAGAAAGGCATATATATGACAAAGAGTATCAGAGGGTCAAATCCTGATCAGGTTGAAGAACAACTTCACAGTCACAGACCCTGTGACTGGAATGGATCTTGGAGGAGGCTCAGGTTTAATCTCTCCCTGAAACCTTTTTCTAGTCTCCCAGAAGCTAAGGTTCTTCTCCTCAAAGATTACCTTTCATCTACTATATAAATGTACACATATATACACCTACACCTACACATGTATATTATCTGCTCCATAAACTCTTTGAGAGAAGTAAGGACCACTTTCTTTTCAGTTCTTTGTTCAGTTTACCTGCCACTTGACAAGAGATCAAGAAACTCTAGAAGGGTAGGGGCAGCCTAGATTTTGAGCTGTAAGGGCCTTCAAAAGCCAGTTGGTCCAACTGCCTAGTTTATATAGGAGATATTGATATCTAGAGAGGTTGAGCAAGTTGCCTAATATATACAGGTTTTATAAATAGTCAAGCTAAGATTCAAACCCAGAGCTTCTGGCTCCCCATTCAGTTCTCTTTCCACAATATTATGCTATTTCTCTCACAAAACTGCTGTCATAAAATGACTAGATTGAATAGAGAAATCTTCCTTTCACCTTTTTTTTTCCCCTTCAGAAAACTTTTCTGGAGATGAGGCACAGAGTGATCTATTAACCCACTTCCCTGGTGAAGAGTGAGCCACTCTCACAGTATTGACACCAGTTTCTCTCATTACATTGAGCCCTAGCTAAGAATATCCTTACCCAGCTCCCGCCTCCTTTCCAAGTGCCAACCCAATTTGTGTCCGATCCAGGAGGGAGGGGGGATGGGGGAGGGGGAAGACAGAAAGAAAAGCCTATTCCCTAGCTCCATTTTTAGCACTGGTGGAGTCAGTGTTGGACAGTAGGCAAAACTGGCTTTTGGGGCCCCAAACTTCTCCCTCCTAAGCTCTCTGGCCCCTTTGGTATCATCATTAGAAATGAGCTTTTGAAAGCTAGCTCCCATGGAAGGTGGGCCATATTTATTTTGCTTTCAAATTTCAAATTCTCTTATCTTTATAGGAATCTTTCTTTTGTCTTTACTCTGTCTTTATTTCTGCTACATTTCCCCCTTTTCCTGACCTAGAGTCACCTCTTGCCACAATGGAAAAATCAAAATGTCAGCACATCAACTATGGATGAACAAACACATATTTATTAGGAATTTTATTGGTGCTAGACACTATGCTAAGCACTGAAGAAATTAATATTTTTTAAAAAATGGCCTCAAGGGGCTTATATTCTAAAAAGGGAAGACAACACATATTGGTGAACAGGAGGAGTTCTGTTCTTAGGAAGTAGAAAAAGGGGAGAAAGAGTGAAATGGAGAACACAGATAGATGGCAGGAAGACTCAATTGTGTGACTGAATGGGATGTGAAGCTGGAACATAGCCTACTGTCTAGGGCCAACATGTGGGCAGGTTTGTACATACGTAGTTACCAGTCAATTGAGTTGGATTCCAGTAAGTGCGAGATTTTCACAGGTGAAAAGATTAACTTCTGCAGATACTAGTATTGTGTTTTTGGAGGCTCAGGGGTGGAGGATGATTTCTCAGCTCCAGGTAAGGAAAAGAGGTCAGTGTTAGCATTGGGATAGTGAAATGGCCTGGGTGGATGACTGGATGCCTTGTATATGTTTGGCAGTATGTTCAATATTACACATCCTT
Organism: Macrotis lagotis; assembly: GCF_037893015.1. Lineage (NCBI taxonomy): Eukaryota > Metazoa > Chordata > Mammalia > Peramelemorphia > Peramelidae > Macrotis > Macrotis lagotis. Next base: position 80,552,933 of record NC_133666.1, read on the forward strand.
AGGCAGATAGGTAGTATAATAACTTCATGAAGACTTGAGTTTTTATTCTGCTTATGAGCACAGCATTTGATTTGTTTGTTTTCCCCCCCACCTTTTTGTATTTTCTATTTTTCCAATTACAGGTGAAAATTGTTTTCAGCATTCTTTTATTGGTTTTTACAAGGCACTGGGATTAAGTGACTTTCCCAAGGTCACATAGCTAAGTATTAAGTATCTGAGGCTAAATTTGAACTCAGGTCCTTCTGACTCCAGGGTCTGTGCCCCAACCACTGTGCCAACCTAGTTGCCCCTCATCATTCACTATTTTGTTTTAGTTTTTTGCAAGGCAAACCGGGTTAAGTGGCTTGCTGAAGGCCACACAGCTAGGTAATTATTAAGTGTCTGAGACCAGATTTGAACCCAGGTACTCCTGACTCCAGGGCCAGTGCTTTATCCACTACGCCACCTAGCCACCCCCATCATTCACTATTGTTAGATTTGAGTTTCAAAATTTTTTCCCTTCATCTCTTCCCTCCATCCTCCCAAGACAGCAAATCATCTAGGTTATACATATACAGTCATATTAAGCATAGTTTATAAGAAAAGAATCAGATCAAAAAGGGAAAAACATGAGGAAAACACATCGTTTTTTTCTTGTTCTTTTCATTGACAGTGCTATATTCATTGTATATATCATTTTCTTGGTTCTGCTGATTTCACTATGCATCAGATTATTGTATGTTTTTCCACACTTCTCTGAAATTTTTGACCTTTTCATTTTTTTTTACACAGTAGCATTCTGTAGCACGTATATACCACAGTTTATTGAATAATTCTTCAATCTATTGGCAACTACCTTGTTTCCAGTTCTTTGCTAAAACAAAAAGCTTATGCACCCATTTTCATAGAAGCCAATCAACAAGCTATTGTTGTTATTAAGTTATTAAGTGGGTTAGGTACTGGGTTAAGGTCTAAGGGTACAAAGAAAGACAAAAGACAGTCCCTGCTCTCAGGGAGCTCCCAGGCTAATGGGGGAACACAACATGAAAACAGTTATGTACAAACAGGATAGATATATAATAAATTGGAGCTTCTCAACAGAGGGAAAGAATTCCCACTGAGGAGACATCAGATAAAGTTTTTTTAGGCTTTTTTTGCAAGGCAAATGGGGTTAAGTGGCTTGCCCAAGGCCACACAGCTAGGTAATTATTAAGTGTCTGATACTGGATTTGAACCCAGGTACTCCTGACTCCAGGGCTGGTGCTTTATCCACTGTATCACCTAGCTGCCCCCAGATAAAGTTTTAACTGAAACTTAAAGGAAGACAGGGACATTCATTGAGGCAGAGCTGAGGAGAGAAAGAAGTTCAGGAATGTGGGGAGTAGGAGGCACAGTCAGTGTAATTCTCAGAGTTTGGAAATGATTTCTTAGGATGGCAAGTTTAATTGGCTTATAAAGTACATGGATAGGAGTAAGGTATTTTGTTTGGTAATTGCCCTTCTTTTCTTTATGCGTCAATCTATATTCATACACAATCAGCTCTGTCTTTGGGATGGATAGTGTTCTTTATCATAAGTCCTTCAGCTCTCTTGAGTCACAGAATTACTGAGAAAAGGTAAATAATTCACAGCTGATTATCCTACAACATTGCTATTACTTTGTATGTAGTACATTTCCCATTGCATCTGCTCATATAAGTTTTTGACTGAGAGTATCCTGTTCATCATTTCTTAGACCAGAATAACATTTCATCTTAATCAAATATCACAATTTGTTGAGTCATCTGATGGATTTTCCCTCTTTTCTTGAACTCAAAACATATAAGTAGCTACTTACTCTGCCTTTCTGTGTGGCCTAATCTTTGAGAAGGTAGCAGTTAGTTCTCTTATCTTCTTGGTTGGATAGGGAGAGGAAATGTCTTATGCTCCCAAGGACCTTTACTTCTCTCCAGTTCATTCATGTTCCCATCCCCCACTAGTTATACTCATTTTAAAAACATTTCAGTGGACTTTTGTCAGGAAGGCTTGGGGGCTTAGATCATCTGTCTGATCTGTTCTCTAGTCCTATGGCCCTGAGATTGTGACTGACCTCTAACCTTTTCATCTTCCCCTAGATGTTGCTGTAGAGGAAAGCATGGACTTCAGGTAACTGAGCATTGAAACCCTCAGATCCTTATACTGATTTGCTTTCAGATTCAGCCTTCCAGGGTGGAAAGGCATCTACCTAGGTGGAATGGACAGAACATTGAATTTGGAGGTAGTAGACCTGGGTTGGAATCCCATCTGGATCATGTATGAACTGTGTGATTTTTGAGCAAATCGCTTCCCTTCTCAGAATCTTCCTCATCATTGGAGGGAGACCATGGGGTTGTTTTCTTCTTGCTCTTTTTTTGCTGGCCAAAGCAACAGGGATCCCTCTGAGGACCCTTGAAGGGCTGTTGTTTGTTTCAGATAACACAGTGTACAGAAAGCACTTTGTAGACCTTGGAGTGCTATACAAATGGAGAAATTGCCCTGGTCTCTTCTCTATTTGCTTTGGATGTTAGCAAGCCTGTATTTTGAAAGGGCAACTTACCCAGTATGATAGGAATTCAACTTTTCTGAAATGGGTTTGAAACCTCATGATTAGTTCTTTACAAACCAAATTTCTTCCACTTTTTTCTGTCTTTGTCTCTGTCTTTCTCTTTTTTCTGTCTCCCTAGTCATTTAAGTACCCGTTTGTCTTCAAGGCCATAGACTCCTTGGACTGGGAAACCTTTGAGAGGTGGCTATTTCTTCCTACTACATCAAAACCATCCTAATCTCATCCAGAATCTCTCCTGATCTTAAGAGAACCTGGAATAGCAAGCCCATAACTTCTCCCAGTTATCCATTCCAAGATCTAACACTCTTCCTTGCCAGAAATTCTTTGACCCCCCCGCAACAAGAAATGAAGCTCTAATATGTTGGGCATCATGTCTATGTCAGATTCATGGAAATATGAGGACAGGAATCCTCCCAGATAGGAAGATTAAGAGCAGAGATGTCAAACACACAGCAGGCCTGTAATTGTGACATATTTAACAAAATAAATTCAAGTCAATAAAACATAATGTTAATAAGTGAGATTTTTAAGTAAATATATTACTGGCAGTGATACTTATGTGTGGTTTAGTTGCTTCTGTTTTCATTTGAGATTGATACTTTGACTGGATATCTACTCTAGTGAAGGGAGCAAACTCTATGAAAGTCCATCCTTTCAAGTATAAAGAGAAGCCCATCATCCCCTTTGTTCAGACAGGGCCTGAGCATTCTCCCTAGTCAGCTTCAGGGAAGCTCATGGGTTTTGAATCCCAGCTCTGGGTAAGGAAGGGATGTGCTGGGGGCAGAGTTGACCAGGACTGAGGTCATTTGACTAAATATAGCCTTTTGCTATGCTCAGTCCCCTTGCTGACTGCTCAGAACCTAACCCAAGCAGCCAAGTATATTTGAGCCGAGGGCTGGTCCTCTAATTCGGCGGCCATGGAGAGGGTCCTTGACTGTTTACCTTTGGCCCAAGACAGGCTGTTCTATTTTTAACAACAGTAAAGGATGACATAGAGGGCTTATTTTTTAAAAAAAAAGGCAGCAGAAACAGCATTTGGGGCAGCAGAAAGCTCTTTCTAAATATTTTGATGAGTTAAGTATAAATGAATCAGAAACACATGGTTTGAGTTTCCCTTAAATCACACAGAGTTTAAAAAATTAAGGCAAAAGAACTGCTTGGGGCAGAATGTTGTAACAACACCAAATGTTTCTGAACAAGTCTGACACTTGACTCTACTCCAACTCAGCCATAGAAGGGGAAAGGAAGAGGAGGAGGAGGAAGAGGATGAAGAAAAGGATGAGGAAGAAGAAATGGAGGAGGAGGAGGAGGAAAAGGAGGAGGAAAAGGAAGAAGAGGAGGAAAAGGAAGAAAAGGAGGAGGAAAAAGAAGAGGAGGAGGAAGTGGGATGGAAGGGAAAAAGGGTTGGTGTTGGGTGTGTGAAATTGAATCCTTAACAGGTTGTGGAATCCTACAGTCTGAAGTGGGAGATCACTAGTTTGTATTTTGCTTGCTAAAAATCTTTTCTGAAGATGAGAGACACAATGCCAACTTTTAATCAGTTCCACAGGGGATGGGGGGGAGGGCACTACTGCCAGTTTTGGTTGTAGATTCCATTCAGGCTATGAGGGTCCTGGAAGAAGGATTGGTTCCAGCTGTGAAGGTTTGGCTAAGAGTCCTCAAGTCTTCCTTTTTGTCACCTTTTCTTCCTCTGTGGTTTTTTCCCTTTCCCCTCATCACCTGATTGCCTCAGATTTTCTTTCCAGAATCCTGCTCCTAGTGTCCCAACTGGAAGGAATCTTAGAAGATCTTAAAGCTAGAAATTGAGAAGTCATTTGATGGGGGTGGGGCTAGAATATTGATTTTGTAGTCAGAGTCCTGAGTTCAAATTCTACCTTGGATACATATCAACTGTGTGACAAAGAACAAATCAATTATTCTCATTCTCAATTAACTCATCTATAAAATGGGGGCCACCTTTTGTCATTTTCCTAAATCTTACTAGAAAATTGAATGTTAAAACTGAAAGGGATATCAGAGTTGGGAGGGACCTTGGAAATGACTTATTCCAACCACTTCCCTTTACAGAAGAGGAAACTGAATTTCAGAAAAGACTATAGAATTAGAAGGGAAATCAGAAGTCATCTAATCCAACCCTTCATTTTATAAGTGAAGATACTGAGGCCCAGGAAGTTTAAGTGAAAGAAATGATTTACCTCAAATATATAATGTTGTAGAATTAGGTTTTGAACCTAGGTATCTTGACTCCCAGCTTGTTTTGTTTTGTTTTGCCTTTTAATTTGGGAATTCATGCATAGCCTTTTAAATTTCATTTTCTGAGAGTGATATTTAAATTCTTTGTTTCTTATCTTAACAAACTGATATTTTTAAATTCTTTGTTTCTTGTCTTATAAACTGGGATTTTTAATTGTTTCCTAAATATTTATGTATTTCATTTGGAGTGCTAGTTTTATAGGCATATAGTTGGCAAAACAATTTCTAATAATTTCTTTTATTTTTCTTCACTTGTTATGAATTATATTCTTTCATTTCTCATACTGGTAATTTGACATTCCTACTTTCCTTTAAACATAAAAATTAGCCTATTGTTTATCTACTTTTATTTTTTTTTAACTCTGTCTCCTAGTTTTATTATTAATTCAATGAGGTTGGTTTTGGCTTTCAATTTTGTCAATCTTTTCTTTGTTTTTGAGATTTTTCAATTGTGGTATTTAATTAATATTTTTAAATTGTTGTTTTACTAGTTTTACTGAATATCCAGTTCATTGATTTGTTCTTTCTCTCATTAATGAAAGTGCTTAAAAAATCTCTTGTGGAACTACTTTGGCTATATTATTCAAAATTTGAAATGTTATCTCATTGTTGTTATTATGTTTGATAAACTTATGTATTATTGTTATTATTATTATTAGGTTTTTGTAAGGCAAATGGAGTTAAGTGGCTTACCCAAGGCCACAGAGCTAGCTAATTATTAAGTGTCTGAGGCTGGATTTGAACTCAGGTACTCCTGACTTCAGGGCCAGTGCTTTATCTACTGTTTCACCTAGCCGCTCCCTATATATTATTTCTAATAGTTTTCTATAACTTACCAATATTTTAGGATTAAGTGTTTTGTTTTCAATTACCTGTTTTTGGAGACAGGATTTCCATGCTCAGTTTAGAAGTACAGTGGCCAGTCACAGGTCCAGTCTTTTTTTTTTTTTTAGGTTTTTGCAAGGCAAATGGGATTAAGTGGCTTGCCCAAGGCCACACAGCTAGGTAATTATTAAGTGTCTGGGACCGGATTTGAACCCAGGTACTCCTGACTCCAGGGCTGGTGCTTTATCCGCTGCACCACCTAGCCTCCCCCAGGTCCAATCTTTCTACAGATTGCCAGGGAAGTACTGACCTCTTCCATTTGAACTCCTGCTCATGGGAGTTCTTTCTATTGGTGCAAAAATTAGAGTGGATACTTAATCTGCTTAGCCTATCTCAGCTCAGAACATCATAGCTCGTGACCCACTAGTCTAAACCTCCTCCAATGGCAAGTATTGTAAGTATGTGCCATCATACATGATTTTCCAATTAATTTTAGACCTTTGGTTTAAAAGCAAAATATTGAGTATAATTTTTTCACATTATGATTAGTAAAGGATGAATTTACAATTTAGACTTTTTATATTTATTTTGAGGCTTTTAAAACGTGAATACCTGACCAATTTTTATAAAGATGACTATACACACACATATATTTCTCCTTTCATTCAGTAATCACTAGAGATTTATCATAGCTAACTTTTCCAAAATAATATTTAGATACATAATGTTTTATTTTAAAATTAGATTTGTCTAAGTTTGAAAGAGGGTACATTGAGGTTCCCACCTATTATACTTGTGCTATTTATTTCTCCTTTTAGATTGTTTTAATTTTTCTTTAAATATTTAGACACTGCCATTCAGTGCATATGTTATTATTGATATAAATTTGTTGCCTATGTTTAAAGGAGGATAGGATCCAAACACAGTTTGGTGTAGAAATACATTCAATTTAATATGAAAATTGGAGGGAATTGGGAGAAGGGGGAGGGGCAATGAGAAGAAGGTTAGATTAATGGAAGGACTAGGATAAACAAAATAAACTCTAACTTTAGAGGGTAGATCATGAAAAGGATATTTCTCTAAGGATTATTTGGATATATTATCCAAATTTTTGTATGTTACCTCATTGTTATATATATATATATATATATATATATATATATATATATATATAATTATGTTTGATAAAATTGTATATTGTTTTCATTATTTTTCTATTACTCACCAATTCTTCAGGAGAAATTTATGTTGTTTCTAAATACCTTTTTTTGGAGATACAAAGCATATGTTTAAGGATAATATAACATTCCTGTTTATTTCTTTTAAGCATATTTTTCCTCTTGTTTTTTGCTGAGAAGACTGCCACCTTGATGTTGAGTTCAGTTGAAGCAAAATAATTTTTTCCAGTCTCTTATCTTAATTGTATTAATTTTTAATGTTTGAATTATGTTTCTTGTGAATACTATATTGTTGGGTTCTGCTTTTTGATCTATTCTGCCATCATCTTCCATTTTATGAGTGACTTCATTCCATTCACATTCACCATTATGATCACTAATTGTGTATTTCTGTCACACTGTTCTTTTATATTTCCCTTTCTTTGCCTCTTGCTCTTCTCTTTACAAAGAAGAGAGTAGTGAGAGAAAATTATACTCAGCAAAAATGATCTATTCTTGATGGAATTTGTTTTCTCTACTCTCTTCTCTTTGCCTAGACCCTAAATACAGGTTCTTACTTGTCCTTTCTTCTCCTTTAAAGTCCTTTTCAGGATCTTCCCTCTAAAGTAGAGTTTATTTTGTTTTTACCTAATCTTTCCATTAATCTAAACTTCCTCTTATTGCCCCTCCCCCTTCTCCCAATTCCCTCCAATTTTCCTATTTAATTGAATGTAATTCTACACCAAACTGTGTTTGTGTCTTATCCTCTTATGATATGAAAGAAAATAATGTTCAAATAGCATGACTTTCCTTTACATGCATTTTCCCCCCATAGAGGCTCTCCTTTGTAATGAATGCTAGAGGCTATCTATCCTCTGTGCACTTTGTAAATCTCAGTGATTTTGCTAATCTAGTCCTTAGACACTCGAGATGTTGTTTTCACTGTTACTAAGAGGATGAAAAAAATCCCATTTATTAATCACCTTCTATACTCTAGGGGCAGCTAGGTGGTGCAGTGGATAGAGTTTGGAGTCAGGAGGAAGGAGTTCAAATCCAGCCTCAGACACTTACTAGCTTTGTAACCTTGGGTTCTTCACTTAACCCTGATTGCCGTGATGAACTGTGGTATTGATTCCCCTCCCGACACTGGACCCAGATGGCTCTGGAGGAGAAAGTGCAGGCTGGTGATTTAGCACAGCCCCCCTCCCTCCTCACTCAAATACAATTCTCATGCTTGTCATGGCATCACCTCCCTGGTGTTGTGATCTTTGAAAATGAAAGACAAACATTATACTCTTATTACTATGATATGCAGTGAGGATACAAATACATAAAATGAGGCAATGGCTGACCTTTGGGATCTTGTGATCTAAAAGGAGAAGGCAATACAAATAAAATAAATATAAGTAAATAAATACATATATACAAATAAATATATATGAGAATGAATGTCCAGGGAAGGGACTTTTGCTATGGGAAGTCCAAAAATGGTAAGTGAAGCAATAGAGAATCCTATCCAGAAGCAATGGCTCCAAATATCTAATTCTTTGGCCCAGAGCAAGAGGAGGAAATTAGGTAGCTGAGGAAAACATAAGGTGGTAGAGAATATAGCAAGATGCTTGTAAAGCTAGGTGAGAGATGGAACATAGTGGACTGTGTGAGTTTACAATGATTCATTAATTAATCAAGATGGTTCAATCTCATTTGCCAAACTGAGTGAATTAATAATTTTAAGGAATTGATGGATTGGATGAGTAGAAACAGTTTCTGAAAGTCCAGTATTGGTCTTGTAGTTCTAGGTAAAGATAATTGGAGCAGAGTTGGAAGGGCAAATAGTAAGATAGTCAGAGTTGATGGTTTTCATCAGTACTGTCAAACTCAAATGGAAATGGGTAACACTATGGATTCCCACAGAAGGATCATTGTGGGTTCATGTTGATTTAGAAAACCATATTTTTACATTATCTATATTTTATTGTATTTTTTATTAATTTTTGTTAAATTTTCTCAATTGTATTTTAATCTAATTCTAGTTTCATTTCAGAATGTTACTCTGTATTTGGCATTTCTGGTCTATATATCAATCTACTTTATTTTCTTTAAAAATTTTTTTAATATCTTTTGTTTTTATAAAATCAGGATTTCTCACAAGGTTCCCTTCCTTTTTTCTTCCTCCCTAAAGAGATGTCCCATAAAACATAATATTTTTAAAGAAAAAGAGGGGAAAAGTTTGATAATTTATGCAAGCTCCATACCTGTAAACGTTCCCCCTCTACAAAGGTCGGGCGTTGTTCCATGACTTTTTTGTACTCAGTATATTTCATTGCATTCATGTGAAGTAATTTATTTATCCATTTCCCAATGGATAGGCATCTACTTTGTTTCCAATTGTTTGCTGCCACAAGTAGTATAGTTATAAATAGTTTGGTGAATATAGGAACTTTCTTATTATTAATACCTTTCTTGTGATATAGGCCTAATACTGCAATATCTGAGACAAGGGGAATGACATTTTAGTCACTTAATTTACATAATTCCTAACGTCTTTCCAGAATGATTTCATTGAATCATAGCTTCCCCAATAATGTACTAGCATTCCTGTCTTCCCACAATGACACCAAAATTGACTATTCCTATCTTTTGTTGTCTTTACTAATTTGCGGTGTGTGAGATAAAATCTCAGGTTTGTTTTGATGTACAGTTTTCTTATTATTAGTGATTTGTAACATTCATTCATACTTTCATTAATAGTTTTGTTCTGAGAGTAAAAAAAGTTATGTGTCTGTATTCTTTGGCCCCAATTTTGATCTCATTAATTAGTTATTTATACATGTTGGATACCCCCCTTTTTTCCCCATATCTAATCATCTGTTTTATCTTTTGTATTTACCTCTATCCTTTCTTTGGTTAAGAATACATCTATCAGTAGGAGGAAAATCTTATGATATGCTTCTTTTCTAATTTTAAAAATTATATCATCTTTAATACTAAGATCTCATATCCATTTTGAATTAAATTTTGAATATAGTGTTAGATAAATGTTTTAGCCAATACCAAATGTTTTTGATTACTCTTTGACTAGATGTGCTATTTCTTCTTCATTCCTACCTTATTTATTATTTCCCTTGATATTATGGGAATTTTTTTGTTTTTGCAAATGAATTTTGTTATTACTTTATCAGATTCTACAGAGTATCCTTTAGATGGTTTGAATGACATAGTGTTGAAATGATAAACTAATTTTGGTTCCATTACCTTTTTCTATTAGCACAACCCATCTAGAAGTATTCATTTTTCTACTGAGCATTTTATAGTTGAATCTATGTATGTATTTTCTGTTCTGTAGTAGATTGATCCCCAAATATTCTAGGAATTTTGGAGTAATTTTGAATGAGATTACCTTTCATATTATTGCTTCTTGAACTTTGGATAATTTTGTAGCAATGTGGTAGATTTTAGGGAAGGTTCATTTTGTAGTCTGCAACTTTGCTATTATCTCAATGAATATTTTTGATGACTTCCTAGGATTTTGTAAGTAACCATTAAAGATTCAGCAAATACAAAGAGTTTTAATTCATCTTTTCTTATTTTTGTACAACATTGGTTCCTCTTTCCTTATGGAAACTGTGAGCATTTCTAGAACTATATTAAATGATTGTAGGGAGAGTGACCATACTTGCTTTATTCCTGTATTTATTGGGATAACTTCTAGTGTATCCATATCACATAATGCTTGGTTTGAGAATTAAATAGTTATTTTTGTGTTATTAAAAGGTCCCTCTATACCCACTTTTTGTCATTTTTCATTTTTTAACATAAATGAATGTTAGAGTTTGCCAAAAGCTTTCCCCACATTTATTGAGATAATTAGGTAGTTGGGTATTTATTTTAATATTTAATGTCATTAATTATGTTAATTGTTTTCCTAATGTTGTACTATCCTTCTAGTTCTAGTATAAATTCAGCTTGGTCCTAATAATTTGTTTCTTTGATGAAATATTATCTATTGAATTTTTTGAATTAATATTAATTTACCTATGTTCTTTTGGCTTATCCTTCCCTAGATTGGGTGTTAGCACTATATTTGCCTTATAAAAGAAGTCTGGAAGAGTACTTTATTTTTCATTTTTTGAAATTAATTTGTGCAGTATTGATAGTAGCTGTTCATTAAACTTTTGATATACTTGTTCTGTAAATTGATCAGGACCAGGCATTTTCTCCTTTGGTAATTCCTTTACAGTTAGTTCAACTTCCTTTTCTGAGTCTTCATTATTTAAGATCACTATTTGGACTTAGAAAATTTTTGTATTTTATATTTTAAGGCATTCATCTATTTATATTTTTTGTTATCAGTTTTGTTAGCAGATAACTATGTTTAGTAACTTCTAATTATTCTGTTTATATCTTCTGGTTTGGTTGTGATTTAGGCTTGTTAAACTGCTATTTTGGTGTTTTTTATGCCTTATTATTTTTAATCAAATTAGTTAATGGTTTATAAGTTTTGTTAGTATTTTCAAAAAATTAGCTTTTAGGTTTATTAATCATTTCCATATTTGTTAACTTTTGAACTTTTACAAATGTACATTTCAGTTCATTAATCTTCTCCTTTTCTATTTTGTTAAAATATATTTTAAGGGATTCAGTTTTCTCCCTGAGGACTACTTTAGTTTCATCCCAGAAATTTTGGTATAGTTTTTCATCATTACAATTTTCTTTCAAATAGCTATTAATTTTTACATGATTTGTTGTTTGACCACTTATTAGTTAGCATTGTTTTGTTAAGTCTCCATTTTAGGCTTTTGTTTGGTTTCCTTGAATTGATTGCTGTTTTTATTGTGCTATCCTCTGTAAAAGGATGTGTTCACTCTTTCTGCCTTTTGTATATTTGTTTATATATATATATATATATATATATGTATATATATATATACACACACATATGTATGTATGTGTATTTGCATTATCTCTGTGACCTAATATGTGAACAATTTTTATAAAAATTTCATTTAGTGCAGAGAAATGCATATATCCTTTAACAGTCCCATGTATTCCCTAAGTCTTTTAGTCCTACTGTCTCCATCAATTTATTCAATTCTATATTTTCCTCATTGTTTACTTTTCTCTTAGATTTGTCCAAAGCTGGAGGAGAGGCATTTAAGTTTCCTACTATTGTTGTATTGCTGTTTGTATTTTTTCATAATGCATTTAATTTTCCTTTATTAATTTAAATGTTAAAGCATTCAGGGTACACAAGTTTAATATTTGTTATCTGACTTTTCTTTCAGTGTAATATAATTTCATTGTTTATTTCATTTTGTGTGAATATTTCTTTTTACTTTGCCTGATGGTCTGATTACAATTCTTACTTTATTTGACATACTTGATTCAGAGTAAATTTTATTCCAGAACCACATTTTTCTCCTGTATATGTCTTTACATTTTAGGTATTTTTCTTGTAAGCAATAGTTGGTGTTATTTTCTTATTCAGTTTTTTTACTCTCATTTTGATGAATTGTTTAATGAATTCAGGTTTAAAGTTATGAAAGTTGGGTTTATGTTTTCCTCTTATTTGACTCTGACTTTTGCTTGAATTTTAATAAAATTTCCTCCTCTTTAAATAGCATTTTCCCCTCTGTTATTCTTGTTTATCAACTTTAAACAACTCTATTTTCACAGGAAATTACTCTTAAGCTTCATTCCCTCAAGTTTGTTACTCCTTTTTCTACTTTTATAGTTTTACTTAACTTGTTAGTTAATTTTTCTTCCTTTTTTCTAGTTATTCAATTATTTCTTTTTAAAAGTAAAGTAAAATTCCTGTCTTTTGCACTACTTTAATTTGGCCTCTTAGTTGCCAAATCCAATGGACTTTTCTCATTTCTCATCCTTGTTTACCTCTGACTCCATTTTGTTGATCATTTTGACTTCCTCTCCACTATAGGTTTTAATACTATTCTCTCTTAGTTCTCTTTCCTGACTAACTGTTCTTGCTCTGTCTCCTTTGCTGTATCTTTACCTATAACATACCCTCAACTGTGGGAGTCCCTCTCATCCAACATTTCTGGAGAGAAATTTGGAACTATGCCCAAAGGGCAAGAAAAATGAGCATACCCTTTGATCCAGCAATAACACTACTGGGTCTATACCCTGAAGAGATGATGAAAAAGGGTAAAAACATCACTTGTACAAAAATATTCATAGCAGCCCTGTTTGTGGCGGCAAAGAATTGGAAATCAAGTAAATCTCCTTCAATTGGGGAATGGCTTAGCAAACTGTGGTATATGTATGTCATGGAACACTACTGTTCTATTAGAAACCAGGAGGGATGAGAATTCAGGGAAACCTGGATGGATTTGCATGAACTGATGCTGAGTGAGATGAGCAGAACTAGAAAAACTCTGTACACCCTATCAGCAACATGGGGGTGATGTTCAAGCTTGATGGACTTGCTTGTTCCATCAGTGCAACAACCAGGGACAATTTTGGGCTGTCTGCAATGGAGAATGCCATCTGTATCCACAGCCAAGGAGTTTGAACAAATTTCAAGGACTATTCCCTTTAATTTAGAAAAAAAACAGATATCTTATTATCTGATCTTGTCATCTCTTATACTTTTTGTTTCTTCCTTAAGGATGTGATTTCTCTCTCATCACACTCAGTTTGGATCAATGTACAACATGGAAACAAAGCAAAGACTGACAGATTGCTTTCCATGGGCGGGTTGGGGGAGGGAAGTAAGATTGGGAGAAAAATTGTAAAACTCAAAACTCAAAATCTTTTTTTTAGGTTTTTTTTTTTTTGCAAAGCAACCAGGGGTTAAGTGGCTTGCCCAAGGCCACACAGCTAGGTAATTATTAAGTGTCTGAGACCGGATTTGAACCCAGTTACTCCTGACTCCAGGGTCAGTGCTCTATCCACTGCACCACCTAGCCGCCTCCTCAAATAAAATCTTTAAAAATTAAAAAAAAAATAAAAAAAACTGTGGGAGTCCCTCAATGCTCTGTCCTGGGCTCTCTTCTCTTCTCCTCTGTACTATTTCACTTGATCTTATCACCTCCTATGGTTTCAATTGTCATCCCTATGTAGGTGTTTCTCATATTTAATTGCCTAGTCCTAACCTCCCTCCTTACCTTTAGTTTCACATCTCCAACTGTCTATTAGACATCTGGAACTGGATGTTTCATAAATAAATTTAACAGGTCTGAAACTGTCTCCGTAGTCCCATATTTTTCCCCTTTATGAATATCCTTATTGCTTTTGTAGGTATCACCACTTTCCCAGTCACTAAGTTCACAACTTATATGTCATCCTTGATTCCTCATTCTTTCTCACCCTACATATCCAATCAGGTGCCAGGTCCTAATATTTATACCTTCATAAGATCTTTTGTATAAGCTCCGTTCTCTTCTTCAATACTGGCACTATGCTGGTGCAGATCCGTATCACCTCTTGCTCAGACTATTATGGGAGTTCACTGATTGGTGTCCCTCTTTCAAATATTTTCCCCCACTTCAATCCATCCTCCACTCAGCTGTTAAATTAATCTTCCTAAAATGCAGGTCTGTCCACAGCAACTCACCCATTCAATAACTGCAGTGATTTCCTATCACCTTCAGGATCAGGTATAAAATCTCCTATTTAGCTTTAAAGACCTTCATAGCTTGACCCCTTCCTATCTTTCTAATGTTCTTACACATTGCATGCCTCCTCATACTCAATGATTCAATGACACTGGATTCTTTGTTGTTCCTCACACAAGTCACTCACTCCATTTCCCAGCTCTGGATGTTTTCACTAGCTTTCTCCATTGCCCCAAACTTTCCCCCTCTTCATCTTCACCACTTAGTTTCCTGGCGTCCTTTAGTCTCAGCTAAATCCCCACCTTCTGCAAGGCACTTTTCCAGATTCCTTTTAATAGCTTCCCTCTGAGACTAAACCTAATTTATCCTGTTTCGATATTGTTTGTCCATAGTTTTCATGTTGCCTCCCCCATTAAACTGTGAGCTTCTTGTAAGCAGGGATGAATTTGAAGTCCTTTTTTATCATCAGGGCTCAGAACAGTGCCTGGTACTTATTAAATGCTATTCAACTTAATGTTGGTTTGTTAAGATTTTTCCATTTTCTGAACCTTTTTCTTTCTTTATCTCGTTTTTTCATCATTTCCCCTTTGTGTCCATTCTAAAAAGTTATCCTTTGATTCATGGTCATATTTATTTATTCCTTTTTAACCTTTGTGTTCCTTGAGGCATTAAAGCTTGTAAAATATGAATTTTGAGATATCTTCCAAATAATTTCCATTATTTTCTTGCAGATCTTACTCCCTCCCCACTTTTTTTTAGTTGTGCTTCACTATTAGAAGTATCAATTCTCCTAGAGAGAGAAAATTGAAAAATTGTCCCATACTAGAAATTTTCCAGTATCACTGATCATGTGGTCCAGGTCTACCCCCTGCCCTCCCCATGATCATTTTCTTTCCTATTACATATATAATCTCTATTTCAAATCCACGTGCTTCGGCCCTTCTAGATGTTGGTTTCCTTGGAAACCTCTGATTCCCCTTTACCTGAGGTTGGATCCTGCCCTTGGAAGCAGCATTTCTCAGAAATAGTGGTGTCTCTGAACACTTATACCCAGTGTAAATTCTTCATCTTCCATTTGGAATATCTTTCTCCCTCCATGAGGGTTCCTCCCCTCCACAAGGAAATGAATTGGAGTTAATAGTATAGTTTTTTTCTTTCTATTGGCATTTTGTTTTCAGTGTTCATTAAGTTCTAGATAGTTTTTTAAATTAATTCTTGCATTATTGTTAGTCAGACTTTTTGGCTTGTCATATTGTCTATATTCATCTTGTCCTTGAGATCAGTATGTTTTGCTTGCATAGATATTATGTATATTAACATTGTTTTTTCTTTTCTTCTCCCAGATTGTCTTTTGCATCTGTATACTGGTATTCCTAATCAGTTGTTCTGCTTTTGCTTCTTTAGAGAGACTCAGCATTGTGGATTCAAGCTTTTCTATCTTACCAATTATTTCATGTGTGCAAACCTTAGATTCTGCTTTAATAATTCTTAGTGTTCTCTTGAACCATTGGCAACATCATGCTCTGGTACCATGCTTTCTTGGGGAAAACACAAGGTCCTCTTTTTTCATCAGGTGTTGGTTTAGTTTCATTTGTATCATGTTATTTATTCAAAGATGCTCTGATTTGTTTAGACATTTTGATGTTCACTTTCTTTTCTGTTTTATTATCTTCTCCTTCTTTTTACAGTATTCAAGTGTTCAAGGATTTAAACTGAATGTTTTTTCTTTTTGAGGTCTTTGGTATCATTAAAAGCACTTCCTAATCCCAAATGGGATCTAGTTTGATCTCTGCCCATTCACTTTCAGACCTTTTTTGTTTACCTGTACCATACTGAATGTTGGACTGAATCAATGTCCACCTGCATTTTGTATGTTTCCCATCTGCTTTATTTTTTTAATGTAAGGTGATTGGACCCATCTTTTTTCTTGTTTCTGTGGATTGTTCTTGTTGCCTTGAAGAGTCTCTATAGCTTTTTAGGACCCAGTGCAACCAGTGAAATGCCCTTTGAATAAAGGAACATTTAAAAAACCTAGTCAACCTTTTTTTTGAGTTTCTGTGAAGGCCATCTCTCCTGACATTGGTGGGCATCTATCTCCCTTTCATATCTGATATCAGGGCACAGGTTGTCGAATCAAGTTTTCTTTATAATTGCATCTCTCGTTTGGAGATATTTTCCTTCAGGAGAGCTTTCAAGACTACATTTTGTTCTACTGAGTCAGATGCTTTTAGAAGAATCAATACGGTCCCCACAACAGAGTTTCATAATTTCTAAACCTCTCACTGTTGTGCAACTATGAAGATGGGGTTTTTTGCTACCAAAAAGTGTTTATGAAAGCCTGTCCTTTTCTTTTTCATTTTTTGAGCAATAACCTCTACATTCATGATTTTTTTATAGAGATGAGAGAGCAGTAATATAAGTCAAGAGATGATGATGTCTTCTTAGTGGTCTTTGCTTTTTTAAAAAATAAAACTCCATCAACTTCATTCTTTTGTATCTATCATGTTTGAGAGACCTTGAAAAAAAATTCTCAATTGCCTTTTAAATTGTGGAGATTCAAGCACAACTTTCATCATTTGGTTTCAGTCATGTTTTGCTGAAGAATGCATTCATCTGGAAAGGGTCATTATGGTATGGGAGAAAGTGTATTGACCTGAGTCTAAGACTCCAGGTATCTCTTCCCAGCATCAATAGACACAAAGTTCCTGTGTGACTGAGGGAAAGTGTCTTCCTCTCTATAGGATACAATTTCCTTCTCTGCAAAATTAGGGCATGGGAATTTCCAGTTCCAATTTTCTGTGTTCTAAGTTCTAAAGTTGCTTCTGACTCTGCCATTTTAAGTTCTAAGGATCATTCTATCTCTCATATTTGATCTTGTATGTTCTAAGATCCCTTTCAGCTTTGACATTCTGTGGTTTATTTTCGAGTTTGTTTTAGCTCTAAAATTCCATTGTCTGTGTACTATTGAATAGATTGGGTCCTTAGCTCTAATATTCATTCTATGTTTTAAGTCCCCTTCCAGTTCTTACGTTTGTAGGTTCTGGGATCTAGGGTCTCATTCAACAATAGTTATGTTCTGTTCTAAGGTCCAGTATTGCTCATAAAATTCCAAGTAATTCAAGTAGAGGATTGGCGTCCCAGGTCACTTGTCTCCCTACTGTCTATATCCAGATACTGACGGCTGTCTGGAATAGTCTCTGCCATTGCTGCTGGCATTCCTTTGAGTCTTATTTGCTGGCTCCATCTGAGCTGCCCGACTTTTCTATTTCTCTGTGGTCTGATTTCAGCTATGCTGAAGGCCAGCAGATAAGAAAATGTGCTGTTTGTGTTCAAAACCAAACTTTCCCTGTCTGTCTTGGTTTTGGCAAAAGTCTGTTCTGGCCCCAGGCAAGTCACTGCCTTTTTAGCAGAGGTCTTCATCGACTTGCCCTGACTTTTTGAGATCACAGAAGACTTTCTCTGCCTCTGAGTGGGTGAACAACACTGACCCACACAGCCTTGGGGCTAGGAAGTAGCCAGCTTACCTTCAGAAATGTGGACAAAAGTCAGAATTCAGGCCTTTGGTCTTAACCTCTTGCCAAAGGGTGGACATGTTTTGAAAAGAACTATTGCTTGCGTACTCTTGAATGAGGTCAGATGTGTAGGCAGAATATAGGACTGTCTACTGCTCAAGAAGCATGTGACCAGTGGTTAGTTACTATGTGCAGAGCAGAGTCAGGAGAATTTTTATGTTGGGAAATGATAGGTACCATCCCCAAATGTCCCCCACCAACCTTCAATCTGACCTTTAGAGAACACTTTGGGTCTTAATGACTGTTTCATCTTGGAGAGTCCCCTGGTAAAATTCTGATTGGGATCTTATACCATCTGGTCTAACCCCCACCTCATAATTTCTAGAGGAGGAAGCTGAGGTACCAACCAAAGTAGTGACTTGTCCAAGGTCACAAGCTCAAACCCCTCTTAACCCGGAATCTCTTCTCTTTCTCCTCTTATCTTGGGATAAGGATGCTCCCTGTTCTATGTCTTGAGGGCAAACAGGTGCCTGAGAAGGTCTTGTGAGACTGCAGAATTGCCAGCTTCCCTCCTGAGCATGGGCCTACTCCAGTTCTCCCAGAGAAAATGGGACATAGTTTATTCAGACCCTTATGTCTTTTCCTGGTTGTCTGGAGCTCTGGGGAAGAAGTCAAAACCTTGATTGCACATTTTCTTGCTGCATAATGAGGACTTACAAACCCCAAACCAAAACCAACTGTGACCACCGTTTTCATCAATATGGGACAATAGTGTCAAACTCAAATAGAAGTGGGACCTCTAATCTCTACATAAGGATCCTTGAGGACATCATACTGACTTACTTTATTCTTTAGATTTTTAAAATTTTTTTTTAGGTTTTTGCAAGGCAATAGGGTTAAGTGGCTTGCCCAAGGCCACACAGCTAGGTAATTATAAAGTGTCTCAGGTCAGATTTGAACTCAGGTCCTCCTGACTCCAGGGCCTATGCTCTATCCACTGTGCCACCTAGCTGCCCCCTGACTTACTTTTAAAATATATTATTATCTATATTCTTCTATTATATTTTTATTGATTTTGATAAATATTTCACAATTTTATTTTATTCTTGGTTGGGCTAATGCAATGTATTTGACATTTTTGATGTAAAGAACTCCCAGAAGAGGAAATTCCCTCAATCAGGGTGGATCAGCCCCTTATTCTGCAGCTTCTAGACTTAGAGGTCTGTCACAGGGCCTTCTCAGGTTCCCATAGCTAGTATGGAAAGAGATAGGACTTGAACCCAGGCCTTGCTGACTCTGAATAAATAACCTGAAGCCAAGTAATTAAGACCCCTCTGTGCCTTGGTTTCCTTACCTGTAAAATGAGAAAAAGAATATTTGTGCTACCTGTCTCACAGTGTTTTTCTGTTTTAAAAGTACATCTTGCAAAATAAATATGTACAAGTAATCCAAAGGCCAGCATGATTATGGAGAGGCAGTGTGGTGAGTTGGAAATAACCTTGGATTTAGGCCCAGACCTGGCTCAGACTCACTTACTAGCTGTGTGACCCCAAAACAGGTCACTTGAATTCTCTGAACCATACTTTCCTCCTCTGTAAGTGAGGAAAACACTTTGTAAAACTTCAGGCACTTTCGAAGTGAGCAATTCTTATTTTCAAATGGACCAACCTTAGCAACAAAAAATGAGTTCTTTATTCTTTCATCTTGAAAAGCATTTCTCTTAAAAAAATTAAGCTATTTTAGGGAGACTAACAGGGAATGAACCTATTTGGTATATGTTTACATGTATCTATATGTATGCAAGAAAATAAAATTATATAGATAGCATACACACATATTTATGTATGCTCACATATGTATGTTATGTATATATATATATATATACATATATACATATTCAAATATATGTACAAATTTTTTTCAATCAGCAAGTCATTTAATTACTTGCCAGGCTCTGGGCTAACCAATAGGGATATGCTAATGGGGAAGAAAATATGCAAGCATTTATGTACAAACAAGCTATATCCGGGATCAGTTGGGGAAAGTCTCCCAGGGAAGGAGCTAAGATAAAGGAAAACTGACTGGTAAAAACCTTCTTGCAGAAAGTGGAATTTTGACTGAGATTTGAAGGTAGCCAGGAAAGTCAGAAGGTGGGAGTGAGGGCTATAGGAGGTCATCTAGGAAAAAGGCAAAATGCATAGTCATAAGATGTAGTGTTCTATGGATAGAATACTTGAAGGGTATCAATTATAAGAAGACAAGAAAGGTAGGAAGGGACCAAGTTTGGAAGCATTTTAAGAACTAAACAGAAGATTTTTTATTTGCTTCTGGAGATAACAGGGAGCTGTTGGAATTTATTGAGATGGGGTGAGTGGCGTGGTTACACCTGTTCTTTAGGAAAATCACTGGTAGTTGAGGAGAGAATGTATCAGAGTGTAGCAGAAGAATAGATTAATTTGAAATATGTCCTAAGATATTATTTTAAACAGCAAATCGGATAAAGGTAAAGTATATTCCATCACTTCAATGACTGAGGCCCAGATTTTTTTGAGGCAAGAATCTTTTACCCCATTTGCAGACTAGTGATTCCCAGACTGGATTGTGTCACATTGATTGGGTCCAGGAGATCTGGAGTCAAGTCTTGTCATCTATGTGGGACATCAAATCCCCACATGTCCTCTGCTACTGTGGTCCTCAAATCAACCTATGGCAAGATGCTATTTTAAATAGACTTATTAAAACTATCATAGTGCCAGAAAAAAACTGAGATTTGGGTAAATCCAATAGTTCCAGGACTGGGAAGGGTCTTAAAAAAGACTTAATGGAGGCAACTAGTTGTACAGTGAAGGGCAGCTAGGTGGCCCTGGAATCAGGAGGACCTGAGTTTAAATCCTGTCTCAGTCAATAATTACCTAGCTGTGTTACCTTGGGCAAGTCACTTAACCCCATTGCCTTGCAAAGATAAAAAAAAGATTTAATGGTTTTAGGCAATAAGAAGTATACTGCCACTTTGAAAGTCATTATCATACCCTTTGAAATTAGACACTCTGCCTTCCAAACAATCAGGGCTTGCAAGATTGAGAAATATCAGCTAGTCTGTTGGGATCTGGCAGAGAAAGGCTACAGGATATATCCCACAAAATGTTGAAAATGGGAGCATGGAATCCAGCTAATGACACTATCATTAAAGGTTTATAACAGTGGCAATTTTGTCATTGAGATGAATAAATTAATGGTCCAGGACTCCACCACATGGACCAGGGACAAATATACATCAAATATATAGAACATATCAAATAATATTCAAAATTTACTTTTTTGTCCTTTTAAAATGTTTAATAGTATTTTATTTTTCCCCCAATTACATGTCAGGACAATTTTTAGCATTCCTTTTTTACAAGATTTTGAATTCCAAATTTTTCTCCCTCTTTCCCATCTCCTCTCTCTTACTAAAATGGTAGGCAATTTAATATAGGTTATACATATGCTATCATGTAAAACATATCCATCTTAGTTACTCTTATGAAAGAAGACACAGATGAAAAGGAAAAAATGAAAAAGAATAAAGAAAGTGAATAATATTTTCATTTGTGAGTCCTTTGTACTTGAATTGGATGATTGTGTTATTGATAAGAGTTGGGTCATTGTTGCTGATACTGTGTACGATATTTTCCTGCTTCTACTTATTTCACTTTGTATCAGTTCATACAAGGCTTTCCAGATTTTTCTGAAAACTGTTCATCCTTTCTTATTGCACAATAATATTCCATTGCAATCACATACCCAACTTGTTTAGCCATTCCCCAATTGATGGACATCACCTCAGTTTTCAATATTTTGCCACCACAAAAGGGCTGCTACAGATATTTTTGCACCTGTGAACCCTTTTCCCTTTTTTATCTATTTGGGATATAGATCTAGTAGTGGTATTGCTGGATCAAAAAGTAAGCATAATTTGGCTGTCCTTTGGGCATAGTTCCAAATTGCTCTCCAGAGTATTTTGAATGTTGGTATGGTTCACAATACCACCAACAAGGCATTAGTGTCCCAATTTTCTCACATCCTCTCCAACATTTATTGTTTTTCTTGACGAAAAAGTCAAATTAGTAAATTTAATTTGCATTTCTCTAATCAAAATTGATTTAGAGGGGTGGCTAGGTGGTGCAGTGGATAGAGCACCAGCCCTGGAGTACCTGGGTTCAAATCCGGTCTCAGACACTTAATAATTACCTAGCTGTGTGGCCTTGGGCAAGCCACTTAACCCCATTTGCCTTGCAAAAACCTAAAAAAAGTGATTTAGAGAACTTCTTCATATGCCTATTGAAAACTTTGATTTCTTCTTCTGAAAACTGTTCATATCCTTTTAACATTTATCATTTGGGCAATGACTTGTATTCTTAAAAATTTGACTCAGCTCTCTATATATTTGAGAAATAAGGCCTTTATCAGAAATGCTTAAAATTGTTTTCCTTATTTATTTTACATTTCATAATGCCCTCTCTTGTAAACTCAACTTCTTTAATAATTTGAATGCTAACCATTTGGTGCATATAAGTTTAGTACTGATTGTCTACATTGTGTATAACCTTTAGCAAAATATAGTTTCCTTCCTTATCTCTTTTAAGATTTTGCTTTTACTTTGAGATCAAGAGTGCTACTTCTGCTTTTTTTTTAACTTCAGCTGAAGCATAGTGAGCCCTTACCTTTACTCTGTGTCTCTGTGTGTCTTTTTCCTTTAAGTTTGATTCTTGTAAATGATATATTGATGGATTCTGTTTTTTTTTCTACCCTCGTGATCCACTTATATGGAAGAGTTTATCCCATTCACATTCACAGTTATGGTTACTATTTCCCTCCATCCTATTTTCTACTATTTATCCTCTCTCTCCTTTCATCCTCTCCCTCCTTGACATTATTTTGCTTCTGTCTATTAACTCTCCTGGTCTACCCTCTCTTCTGTCAGTCCTCCCCCCTCAATCTTTGCTTATTTTTTCCTCCCCTATTGTCTTGTTGGGTGAGATCTATATTCAACTGATTTTGTATAGTATTCCCTCTTTGAACCAATACTGATGAGAGTAAGGTTCAAGTGATGCCCATTTGTTCACTTTCCCATCTTTCCCTCCACTATAAGTTTTTTTGCTCCTCTTTGGGTGAAATAATTTACTCCATTACTTCTCCCTTCCTTCTGAATTCATTGTATTCTTTTTTCTTACTGATTAATTATTTTTCTATGTCATTCCCTCAAATGCACCTTATACCCATTCCCTCTCTCTATGTATATTCCTTTTTATCTGTACTCATAATGGTTTTTAAGAATTGTTTTGTTTGTTTTTTTTTAGGTTTTTGCAAGGCAAATGGGGTTAAGTGGTTTGCCCAAGGCCACACAGCTAGGTAATTATTAAGTGTCTGAGACCGGATTTGAACTCAGGTACTCCTAACTCCAAGGCCGGTGCTTTATCCACTACGCCACCTGGCCATCCCGGTAGATGATTCTTGATTGTAATCTGAGTTCTTTTGCCTTTTGGAATATCATGTTCTGTAACCTCTGATCCATTAATGTAACTGCTAAGTCTGTAATCTTGATTGTGGCTCCTCAATATTTGAATGTTTTCTTTCTGGCCATTTGAAGTATTTTTCCCCTTGACTTGATAGTTCTGTAATTGGGTTATAATATTTTGTGAAGTTTTTATTTTGAGAGGAGATCAGTGGATTCTTTGAATGGATATTTTATCCTCTGGTTCCAGCATATCAGGGCTGCTTTCCTTGATCATTTCTTGAAAGATGTTGTCCAGGTCCTCCTTTTGTTTATGTCTTTCAGATAGTCCAGTGATTCTGAAATTATCTCTCCTGCATCTTTTCTGCAGGTCAGTTGTTTTTTCAAAGACATATTTTGCATTTTCTTCTATTTTTTTCATTCATTTGAATTTGTTTGACTGATTCTTGATGTCTCATAGAGTCATTAACTTTTAGTTGTTCAATTGTAACTTTTAAGGAGTTGTTTCCCTCAGTGGACTTTTAAACTTTCTTTCTCATTTGACCAATTATACTTTTTAAGAAATTGTTTTCTTTTTCCAATCTGTTGACTATTTTTCATAATTCTCTGGCATCACTCTAATTTCTTTTCCCAATTTTCTTCTACTTCATTTATATTATTTTTAAGTTCTTCCTGGGCTTGAGACCACTTCCAATTTTTTTTGGGGGGGTTGCCTATAGGTGTTTTGATATTGTTGTTCTCTTCTAAGTTTGTGTTTTGATCTTCCAAGTCACCATCCTAACTTTCTATGGTCAGATTCTTTTTGGTCATCTTTTTTGGCTTTTCCCCTTTCTTTTAAATTTGAGCTCTGCTCCTGGTGTGGAAGGAGTACTGTCTTGGGTCTTAGTGCTGTTGTCTGACATGTGCTGAGACTAGTGTTATATTTCTGTGTTTCCTCAAGACTACCCTGAATCATGTGACAGTTTGGCCAGGGGAGGTTGCCTGTTTGCCTGGGGCTATGCTGAAGCATGGTGGTTCTCTGAGCTGGAGTCTGCCCATTCCCCCAGCTATGCTGTGCAGGTGACCTTGGTGTTGGTGTTTGTCTGGGAAGATGATATTTATAATTCTTAAAAATTCTTAAAAATCATTATGAGTACAGATAGAAGGACTATACATAGAGAGAGGGTGTGGGTATAAGGTGAATTTGAGGGAATGACATAGAAAAATAATTAATTGATAAGATTCTGCACAGAATCTCCCACTGATTTGATGAAGTGGGGCTTGCTACTGGCTTCCTGGAAGGATTCCTGTCCTGGGCTGCATTTCCCTTTTACCTGAGTGAGACAGACCTTTCTTGCTGATCTTCCCAAGTTTCTGCAGCTAAAAAATTGCTTCACTCCATCTTTTTGTTGGTTCTGCTGTCCCAGGATTGTTCTAGGGCACTGTTTTGTAGTTGTTTGTAGGGGAAGGTGATTATGGGAAAATTCTGGTGATTTACTTAGAATGAACTCTTGAGAAGAATATAGTGAGATGTGATTGATTGGATATTTTATTAAATTATATTCCTTATATTATAATATTTGTATCTACTTTCTAATTGAATTATACTTTGCATATGTTTACCTTCAAAATTTTATCTTGCACTTTTAATATTATCAGATAATTATTCATTCATGTAAAAATGGAATTAAAACTATCTATAAGTCTGTTCATTTAAACATCAGCAGAATAAAATAAAAATGTCTACTTATGTGCATATCTATTGTCTTCCTAAGGGTGAAAGTGGATACTTAGGTGGTGCTGCAGTGGATAGAGTGCTAGGCCTGGAGTCAGGAAAATCTGAGTTCAAATTTGACCTTAGATACTCACTATGTAACTGAACAAATCACTTAACCCTGTCTGCCTCAGTTCATCCTCTGTAAAATAAGCTGATGAAGGAACTCACTCCAGTATCTTTGCCAATAAAACCCCAAATAGGGTCACAAAGAGCTGGACTTGACTCTAAAAATAACTGAATAATAGAGTGTGAACTCCATGAGGGCAGGATCTGTTTCATTTTTTGTCTTTGTATCCCTCACCTGCACCCCCAAATTCCCAGTGCCTTAACAAAGTAACTGGACTAGAGTAGGTACTTATTAAGGCTTGTTGATTGATTGATTAGCTGGAGATTCCTGGAGCCCAGGACTTCTGGGACTTTCATATGGGTCCCTTTGCCAGATAGCCCCCAAACAGGTTTACTCCAAGTTAAGACTAGAAGTTTAATTGAAAGTTCTTTGCATCTAGGCTGGAGGGGTCCTGGGCAGCTTTATCCCTGTTCACTCTTTATGGCTATTTTATTTTCAGCTGTTCCTTTTCCCAGACAGAAGTCTATTTCTTTGTCTTCTTCTTCAATCCTTTCCCTGAGATGCCATGGGGCGTGGGGCTCAGTGGTGCAGCCAAGGGTGTGTTGGAGCCAACTCCTAGAGAGTGTCATAGAAACAATGAACATGAACTTGGACAGACTTTGAGAGATAATGAACGGTAGAAGGCCCTAGTGTGATATAGTCCATGGGGTCATGAAGAGTCAGCCACAATTGACCAACTGAACAAGAAAAAACGACCAGCTCCTAGAGCTGATTGTTAAATTTTCCGTATAAGCATTTAGACCTCTGAAACTGTCAGTTGCTAAAAATTAGGACTTGATTGATTGGTTTTTTAGTTGTCTAGACTTAAAGAAGTATGAATAAAGCAGATTAAATTTAAAAATGTGTGTGCATACATTCTCTTCCTCCAGGGTCAATTGTTAAACATTTATTAGTCCTCTGGTGCAGCCATGTGTCACCCAAAAACAGGAACTAAGGGGAGAGAAGCAAAGGCATCTTCCAAGGAGCTGTCATACCCATGACTTACTTAAAATTCTAAAGTGTGCTCTTGCCCCAACTGGTTAAGGGGCCAGGACATTGCTTTAATAGAAAGCTCATTTCTCTAGATCATTGTTTTTGAACATCTGAGAATTCTAGGTACTGGAATACTAGAGGTAGAAGCAGGAATGAGTGGGAGCATGGATATTGAAATAGATCATGTTAGAAATGCACTCTGGCCCTCATCTGCCCCAAAATTGCCTTGGTGAAGGAACAGTAATAAGCCTACCATGGACCAGGCCCTGTGTCAAGAACTTTATAAACGATTGTCTCATTTGATCCTCACAACAACCCTGGGAGGAAGGTGCTATTATTATTGTCCCCATTTTGCAGTTGAGAAAACTGAAGAAGGAAGAGGGTGACTTGCCCAAGATCACACAGCTAGTAACTATCTGAGGCTGGATTTGAACTCAGGACTTCCTGATGCTGAACCCAGTGCTTTGTGCATTATGGTGTCCCTAGCTACTTCACAGTGCTTAAAAACATATCAGACCTGGAAGGGACCTTAGAGATCATATAGAACTGAGAGATAAAGAAGTGACTTGTCCCAAGTCACCTATGTAGCATGTGGTAGAACTGACTCTGGGTTTAGGGCTCTTTGCATTCCACTCAACCATATCTGATTTGCTAAATGCCTGGGAAAGATGAGTGAGTGAGTGGGTAGGTGGGTGGGACAACAGAGTAAAAAGACCATATGAGGAACTGGCCAAAGCCCAGCTTTCCCAAAGGAGAGGCAGCAGTAGTGAAGAGAGTACTGACCATGGACTCAGGAGACCTAGGTTCCAGAAATCCCCTCCCCAGTTAAACTTAAAGTAGCTCTTATCCTATAGGAGTCTTTGTTCATCTCTAAAATGGGGTTAGGTTCCAGAATCGACAATCCTTCCCAGTTTACGCACTATAAGAAAAATCTGAATTTCAGAGTTGGAATTTCACCTCTAAGTGCTGATAAATGTTTAGTAACCAACTCCCCACTCCAACCCCAAACTTTTAGGTTTAATCAGCATCATTAACATTTTCTCAATCACTTTCTTAACTTAAGAAAATCTATACAATAATAAATCAGATCCTGATTTGTAGTTTCCATGGTCTAAGTGCTTAATATTTAATAATTGGCTTTAATGATCATTTTCAAAATTCTAAGAAAAGCTATTAATATTATTGCAAGTTCATTCAGTTGGCTACAGCATACCCCTGTGAGTCAGGAATCACATCCACAACATATCCAAGGAGAAATTACCCAACCTTTGCTTAAAGACCTGCCATGATAAGTAACTTGTCACCTCCTAAAGCAGCCTGTTTATTCTGCTTATGGATAAGAACTTCCTAGCTCCTTTTTAGATTAAACCCAAATCTGCCTCTTGGTAAATTCATAGGAACTTTATAGTTCAGTTTGGAAAGGAGCTTAGTGAGTTTTTAGTCCCTATCCCTCTCTTTTTTTTAAGAGATGAGGAAACTGAGACCCAGAATGGTGAATTAAATTGCTCAAAGTACCAAAAAAATGAAGAGTTGGACCTTAAACGGAAGTTCTCTCTGATTCCAAAGCAAATGTTCTTGACATTTCCCTCTGGGGTCAAACAGAATAAGTCCAATCCCTCCTCTAGATGGCATTTCTTCAAGAACTTAAAGACAGCTCTTTATGCTAACCTACATTTTCTCTTCTGAGAAAAGTTTGCACTCCTCTGGAGGGATCCTATTTTAGAAAAAAAATAATAAAATTCATCCAGGGGGATAAAAGGTCAAGAATTTCTAGAGAAATAATAAAAATGTGAGCTTTAACAAATTCAAACTGCTCAAATCATCTAAACTATTTTGTATTGGTTAAAGAGGCCAATAAGTGGAACAGGTTGAACAAACAACAAAGAGAAGCATAAGAACGAAGTATCTAAACATTTGATAAGGCCAAGGATTCTAATTATTGGGGCAAAAATTTATTATTTGACAAAAGCTTGTAGAAAAACTGGAAAGCAATCTGGCAGAAATCAGGTTTAGACCAATATGTCACACCATATGTGAAAATATGTTCCAAATGAATACATGACTTATATATAAAAGATTACATCATAAATCAATTAGAGGAACAACAAAGACATTTCCTTTTAGATCTATGAATAAGTGAAGATTTCATGACAGAATAAGGGATAGAGAGGAAAATGGAAAATAGCACTGACAATTTTTCTTATATAAATTTGGAAGTTTTTTGCACAAATAAAATTGATGTAGTTATAAACTTGCTTTTTAAGGAAGGTATCCCAATCCTGGAACGTACATTATGATTGATTTGGAAAATAGATGCTATATAGATTGTGTCTTAAAGGTGGCTGCAATTGGAAGGTTGGTTTATTTAGCATGGGATTTGTATTTCTCTCTTTTTCTCATCAAAGACTGAGAAAATTGACCATTCCTAGGGCAGTAGCAACTACTTTGGAGAAAGATGCAACTGAGGTGAGACAAGAGAACATGGAATTCTGACTGAAACTTGTTTGGGCGAAACTCAGAGATATTCTCCCTTCCCTATGGCTCAGAGCCAACGGGGAAGGTGCTGATTAACTGCTCCCTCTCTGCTATCTAAGGAGGAAGCCCCTTCCTGCTCCCTGTAGACAGAAATCATTGACTGCCATATACTTTCACTGTCTGAACTGATCACTTCCTTTCCCCTTTGGGTGTTTTGTTCACTCCCTGCTTTCTGCTCCCACTCATTCTCCTGACACAATTTAGTGCATTATCCTTGGTTATGTGATTATATGGAATGCTGGAGATAGGGGAAGGACCTCAAATAAAAAAATAGACACATCCAGTTCAGACCCTGAAGTCAGCTTCAGATGGAGAGGGCCTAATATGTCTGAACAATGGTCTTTTCCAGAAACTCAGTGAAGTTAGCTCTGACTGCTTTCTAAGTTGGTTCAAGGTTATCAGTGGGGGAAAAAAGACGAGAGAAAGTAACATATAAACCAAACCCATATACACATTCATAATTATGTATATGTATTCATATGAATATACAAATAAATATTGTGAACATATGTGTGCATGTAGATTATATGAATTTGATTTGTGTTGTCATTTTGATGTATTCTAGATATATGTGCTTTATATATGTATGTATGTAAATATGTGTGTATATGAGCGTATTTTATATGATTATATATGTATGTTTACATGTGTGTTTATATGTGTGTGTGTCTGTGGGTGTGTTTGTATAATTTTATGTATGTGTATAAGGAACAGATTCAAATTTGTAAGAAAAAGAATTTGGGATAAAAACAGGCAGTTGTGAAAAGAAGAAATTCAGATTATCAACAGCTGCTGATCCACTCTGCCAGGGTCAGTACCTTTCACGTTGGACCTGGCTCCTGGACCTCCTTATTCTGGTCTTCCATTTCTTGGGGAAGTGAATCCCCCTCATCTGTAGAGCTCCAGCTTTAGATTTCAACCCGATTGATTGATATGTGCAGACTTAGCCATGTATTATATCTGTTGCCTGGCCTAGACACCAAACCAAGCTCCAGCTTCACAATCCATTACACCACCCATCTGATCATCTTACCAGGCTGCTTGCTATCCTTTTCCATTCCCTCCTTTCTAACTCCTTATAGCATAACATACTTTCCTCATCATCACTCCTCTATCACTCCTCCCTTTCCTCTTCTCTCTCATCCTCCTTCTCCTTCTTCTCTTTCTCCTTCTCTTCCTCCTCCTCCTTCTCCTCCTTCTTCTCCTTCTCTTCTTCTCCTCCTCCTCCTCTTCTTCTTCTTCTTCTCCTCCTCCTCCTCCTCCTCCTTTTCCTTCCTTCTTTTCCTCCTCCTCCTCCTCCTCTTCCTCCTCCTCCTCCTCCTCCTCCTCCTCCTCCTCCTTCTTCTTCTTCTTCTTCTTCTTCTTCTTCTTCTTCTTCTTCTTCTTCTTCTTCTTCTTCTTCTTCTTCTTCTTCTTCTTCTCTCTCTCTCTCTCTCTCTCTCTCTCTCTCTCTCTCTCTCTCTCTCTCTCTCCCCTTCTCCTTATTAGAAAGTAAATTTCTTCAGGGCAAGTTTGCACACACTAGTCAACTGAGTTGGGCCCTAAATCTGATGCTCCACAGAAGGGAGATTCAATTCCCCAGGGCTTGTATGAGCAGGGTAAGGAGGTCAAGGTGCTGACCCTGAGGGGGTCAGTGATTGTTGATCATCTGGATTTCTTCCTTTCAATGAATAGAGCATTGAACTTGAATACAGTAAGATCTAAATTTAAATCTGGTCTGATGTACTTAATACTTGTAAACTCTGGCCAAGTCACTTGGGCCCTCTATGCCTCAGTTTCCTCATCTGTAATATTTACAACAGGGCTGTTGTCAAGATCAAATGAGATACCAAATGTAAAACACTTTTCAAACTTTAAAGTTCTATCTAAATGAGAGATATTATTAAAAAATCTTATTCACTCATTTCCCCAATGAGTAGCACATAATACTTAATAGCTTACTCAGTTACTCTGAAAGCTAATGCCTTCCTTTTGTGATTTGTTCATTCATTTATTCATAGGGGAAATGAAAAGGATCCGAGGTTCTAGCTCACATTGGCAAAGTTGACAGAAAAGAAAAATGATAATTATTTTAGGGGCTGCAAGAGTCAATCACTGTTAGTGGAGTTATAATTTAGTTCAGCCATTCTGGCAAGCAATATGCCCCCACCTCCCTTTTCTCTCCTCCCCAATATCTAGATCTTTGCCCCTGTAATACAACTTCTAGGCATTTATCCCAAAAGATCCAAGAAGCACACATATGTACAAAAATATTTCTTTTTTGTGGTGGTGAAAAACTAGAGACTGAAGAGGTGCCCATCAGCTGAGGAGTGGTTGAATAAATTATGGTATATGTGTGTAATGAAATATTATTGTGCTGTAGAAAATGATAAAAGGGTTGGTTTTGGAGAAACCAGGGAAGACTTGTATGAACTCATCTAAAAACAGGAGAACAATACATAAAATAACAAGGACAGACAACTTTGAAGGACTTAAGACCTCTGCTGAATTCAATAACCAGTCAGAAATCCAGCAGATTGCTGATGAAACAAGCTACCCATTTCCTAATAGTGAGATGATGATCTCAAGCTGCCAAATGAGACATATTTTTGGCCACAGTCAATATGGGGATTTGTTTTGCTGGATGGATTCTAGCTTGCTAGTGGCGTTCCTAAAATGGTACACTGAGAAATGATCATAATGCTCCAGATGTGATTGGACCAAGGCAAAGTACTTTGGTATCATCACCTCACTCATATCGGTCATTGTACCTCTCTTAATGCCATCCATGACCACACTGATTCTATTGGCTGCCACTTGATTCTATTGACTTTTTTTTTTAGGTTTTTGCAAGGCAATGGGGTTAAGTGGCTTGCCCAAGGCCACACAGCTAGGTAATTATTAAGTGTCTGAGACCGGATTTGAACCCAGGTACTCCTGACTCCAGGGCCGGTGCTTTATCCACTGTGCCACCTAGCTGCCCGATTCAATTGACTCTTAATAAACTCTCAATCCACTAAACCCCTGGTTGTCTATTGAATGATATAAGGTATGCCTTTATTTACTTTACTAAACACCTTTGAGAGATTGTTATAGAAATTCAATCTCTTTTCTTTGTCTCTTTACCCCACTGTCTCCTTCCACTTGAACTAGTATAATGGTTTACATATGAAGAAGCAACTGCCATGTATTTGCTTGTATCCCTTGTTCTAAGGTTTATGGGTCAGAGTTTCATGTAAGGCAACCCTGACCAATAGTTTGACTTCATTAATAAGAGGGCACCAACCCCTTTTGGCTCATTGGTCAATGGTCATGGTGGAGCTCTCAGACTAGGCAACAGACAGGGCAGTCCTGCATATCCCTAGCAGCATACCATTCCATGTAAGAGCTTTCCCTCTTGTGGCAGTGACTCTGCCTCCTCTGAGCCTTCTTAACGAATATCCAGGAGGTCAGAGACAGGGCCAGCTATTTCCAGAGGGTGTGGAGTTGGGAGGAGTGGGGGAGTGTTGTGATTTTAGAACACACAAAAATGGGAATTCCCATTAAAGCTCAGCCTTATTCCAAGATAGAGTCTGTTTACTCCCAGGAAATCAGTGCTTACTGACTTTTTTTTCCTTTAAGAAGCATATTTTAAAATATGAAAGGCAGATTTAAAAATCACCAAACACTTTTGTAAAGAACAGTTTTTACTTTCTAGGCACTTTGCTATCCCAATTATGAAGGGGATACAAAGATAAAGTGACATAATTCCTGCCTTCAGGGAGCTTATATTGGAATTTTTTTTGGTATATAGCATTTTATTTTTCCCAGTTATATGTTAAGAGTTCAATATTCATTTTCTTATTAGCTTTGGAGTTAGAAATTTTTTTCTCCCTCCTCCCCAGTCCCTCCCCAAGATGGCAAACAATCTGATATAGATTATACATGTGCATTCATGTTGAGCATGTTTTCACAGTAGTCATATTATGAAAGAAGAATCAGAATAGAAGGGGAAAACCACGAGAAAGGAAAAAAAAAACAAAAAGTTGAAAATAATATGTTTCAATCTGCATACAAACTTCATGGTTCTTTCTCTGGATGTGGACTTATATTTGAGGAGACAACACACACCTATAAGTTTATGCAAAACAAATGCAAGGCAAATTGGGAGGAACAGTGATATGGGGCATTAGGAGGTAGAAGGATAAGAAAAGACTTTACATAGAAGATGGCCTTTGCACTTAACACTGAAATAAATTGAGGGCTTTAATGGAAGTGAGGAAATATGTGAGTGTCTGTGTAATGGTTTGGAGGGAAGAGATTTTATTCCCATATTCATGGAATACAAAGTTGGCCGGTTTGGCTGGAATATATAGGCTATGGTAGGGAATTATGTACAATCAATCTGAAAAGACAGTTTGTAATGAAATTATGAATAACTTTTGGTTCCAAATAGTGGGTTTGTATTTTATCTTAATAGCAAGAGGGAGCCATTGATGCTCCTTGAGCAGGAAAGTGATATGATCAAATCTGGGCTTTAGGAATAACAATTTGGTAGCTCTGTGGAGGTTGGATTGGAGAGGGGAGAGACTTGAGACAGGAGACAGAGACTAATGCAATAGTATAGGCAAAAGGAGGTAAGGACCAGAATTAGGATAATGACTGTTTAAATGGATAAAAGTAGATGGGTAATTTGAAACTGTAATTCACAAGACTTTGGGGGGGGATGGGAGGGGAGGGTGAATAAAAGTAAAGACTTGAGAATGATACCTAGGTTGCAAACTCAAGTAAGTAGAAAAATATTGCCACCCTTAATAGAAATAGGAAAATTAAGAGGAAGGGAAGATCTGGAGAAAAAGATGAGTTTTATTTGGGAAATTCTGAATTTAAAATGTCTATGGAAATGTCTATGCAAATATTTAAAGGAGAGTGGAAAATTCAGAATTGGGTTTCAAGAGTGAGATGAGTGCTAGAAATGTGTACTTGACAGTCATCTAAATAAATCTGGGAACTGATGAAATCACTGAGAGAGAGAGAATAGAGAAAAAGGGGGTACAGGACAGATCCATGGGATAAGCCAAAGAGCACAAGACATATATGATGATCCTACAAAGGAAACTAAGAAGAATCATATAGACAGGACTACTATAGAATAATATTTGTAATGAATATGTTTATAGAAATCTTAAATAAAATCCTAGCCAAAAGGTAATAGTAATATATTCAAAAGTCATTCAGTATTGCTAAGTTTGAGTTATATCAGGAATGTAAACATAGTTCAACATTAGGAAAGCAATTAGCATAATTAAAATCACATAAAAACCTAAACATCAAAGAATACATGATTAAAGCAATAAATGCCAGAAAAGGCCTTGACAAACTGTAGCACTTATTTATGTTAAAAACACTAAAGGGTATGGAAGCTCACCCTCCTTTCCTTTGAACATGATAAAAGTATGTAAGATAAAAAAATGAGCATTAATTTGCAATAGTGAAATATAAGCTGGGTATAATAAAGTATGGCTGTCATCCCTGCTGCTGAGGGAGGCTGAGGCTAGTGAATTATTGAACTCAGGAGTCCTGAGGTGCAGTGGACTAAGCCATTCAGGTGTCCACACAAAATCTGCAAACAATATGGTAAGCCTTGGGTTGCCCAAGAAGGGTTAAACCAGTCCATGATAGAAATGGAACTTATCCAAGCTCCCATGAAAATAAATAATTGGATCTGGCTTGAGTGGCTGCTGCACTTCCAGGCTGATTGAGATAGGAAATATGAAATGGGAAATATGTCTGATGGAAAAAAATGAAATATTAGAAGCTTTTATTTTAATAAATATCGGAGTAAAACAAGGTTGTTTCCCTCCTTCTTAATATCTAAAATAGTTCTAGAACTACTAGCAATAGCAATAAAACAGCATAGTGAAATTAAAGGCAAAACTATCAGCAAAGAGGAGACAGTTAACCTTATATACTGATGTTTGATTTAGAAAACCCAGTGCATCAATAAAGAAAGTAATTGAAAGGCATTATAGATTTAATAAAGAAAAAAGATGGCATCCCTCTGACAAGTCACTAGGATTTTTATATAGAACTAACAGAAACAATATGGAAAGAAAGATAGATTCCATTGACTATAGCATCAAAAATTTGAGGTAGGTCCACCAATATCTACCCAAGACATATCAGTACAATTATAAGAGTCCTTACAGGGATAAAGAACATTTAAAAACTGGGAACATTCCAATATAATAAAGATGCTGATACTACTTACATTAATAAATAGATTTAGTGCTATAACAATGCAAGTACAAACATGTTACTTTATAAAACTAGTTAGAATTCATTTGAGTTATAGAATCTCAAGTTCTCTTGAATGAAAAAGGCAGAAAAGAAAGGGGTGGGGCAATACATTATAAACCAGTAGTCATGATAACTATTTTGGCACTGGTTAAAAAAGAGAAGGGAAGACTGTTGAACCAATGAGATGGTTAAGAATCAGGAGCAATGGTACTCATTAACCTAGTGTTTGACAAATTCTAAAATAAAAATTACTAGGTAAAGGACTTCCTATTTGACAAGAACTTCTGGAAAATTGGAAAGAAAGGTGATATTGGTGTAGCGAAAAGAGTGGTGGATTTGGTTTTAGGAGAGACCTCAGTTTCCTCATCTGCAAAATGAGCATGATAAAATCTGTTGTGTCTATACTACAGAGTTGTTGTGGAAATCAAATGAAATCATGTATGTAAATGTGTCAGCTGTAATTATCTCAAATTCAATGCAACTGATGGCTAGAACTGGAAGGGACCCAAAGGATCAATCTTCTTAGGATATAGATGAAGAAAACTAAGTGCTCATAGTTGGAAAATGACTTAATGAAGGTCACCCAGAGCAGAGAATTGAACCCACATTTCCTAGCTCCCAGTACAGTGCTCATTTCCTACAATGAAGCCTTCATTTAGGGTTTCCGAATATTGACTCAACATAACATTTTTGGGTATTTCCTCCTCCACTACTCCCCTCCCTCCTCTCTCTCCCCCCTTCCCCCACCAATTGCAGCTTTAAAAGAAAAATCAAGAATGTTCTTCCATGCAACTCCCCCTGATTCCCTGGCCATCTCTACTCCCCAACCACCCACACATTTCCCCCTCTGCATTACAAGGACCACAGCTGCCAGCAGAGGATCCTCAGGGAACATCTGTCAGTTTTTCAGCTAGAGGCAGAGATAAGAGCATAGCAGTCCTTTACTCAGAGCTCTATTTAATGGTTTTCTCTGTGGTTCTAACTCATTCCTTCCATTAGGGAATACTTTTCACATGAAGTTGGACTAATGGGATGAGGAGAGGCAAAGGGTTAAATGAAGAGAGCAGGAAGCAGTACCTGGCCTCCAGCCACTGACTGGTCTGAGACCCTGGGAGTGGGAATGTGAGTCAATCTTCACTCACTCTTCCCCCACCCAGCTGCTTTTCTCCTCCCTCTTCTCTTATTGCTCTCTCCAACCCTTCTTCCCTGGGCTGTTCACACAAGTTTCCCAGTTCCAATAATAGCAGCAAGAATAACTCCCATTTCCATAGCTCAACATTACAAAGTGCCTTCTTACAACAACCCTATGGTACAGATAGGGTTAGGGTTACAGATAAGGAGACTGATCCTCAAAGAAATGACTTGCTCAAAGTCACATAGCCAGTAAGTTTGAAAATAGGGATTTGATTATCAGGCTCTCTGTTTCTCTAATATTCCTTTAATCCTTTGCATGCCTTCCTCTGGTTCTTCAATATTTTCTGGATGTCAGCATAGTGGATGACCTATCCATTTATTTTCCTTTGAACTCCTCACGTGGCCAACCCATTTCTTTTTCTAGTCACAGAGGTTTTCATCAATACCTTTAATGCCCTTTAGCATCATCAGAGATCTAAAAGTAGAAGGGACCTTGGAATATTTCATTTGACAGAAGAGGAAATTGAGGTCCAATGAGAAGTTACTTTCCCAAGGTCACCCAGAAGATCCTAACTCCAGAGGTGGAAGGGAGCTGAGGCTTAGGGTGAGTAAGGGACTTGTCCAAGGTCTCAGAGGCTGTAATAAAGTCCAGGTTCTCTGATTCCAAATCATGCATCTAAATAATTGTTGTTAAGGTGCTACAACTTACTTATAACCACCATGTATGTGTCTTTTCATTGACATTTGGACCATTAGCAATTTTAATTCTTCTGAGATCATGATGTTCCATGCATGATTTGGAGCCATATGGCATTAATGGAATAATTTCATGAGTTGCCCATATTGTGGATCAAAATCTGACCAATATGTATCCCAAGAATCTTATGATTCAAACTGGAAATGATTGTAATGATTATCTAACTTAAGCCACTTATCATCCACTTGGTTTTTCCTCTATGGATTGAGATCCATCTCTTCTGAGGACACATAGGTATTTCTAAGGAGGCCCTCTGCCATTCCACAGCTTGATGAAGCCAGCACAATATACATGCCATACAGGAACATCCTGTATTATGAAAAATAAGATGTGGAAATGCAGCTTCTGCCTGGTTATCCTCCACTGGATTAATGGTACTGAAGCACTGAGTCTGAAACTCAAGAGGAAAGAAAAATTAATTGTGAATATCACCTTTCAATTCTACCTTGCTTGCTCTTTTCTTGGTAGACAAAAATGTGAAACTAAAAGGCAGTCCTGCTACTGGGGAATGGCTAAATAAATTGGCCATATGACTGTATCAGAATATAATTGTGCCTTAAGAAATGCCACGATGGGGCAGCTAGGTGGCACAGAGAATAGAGTACTGGCCTGGAGTCAAGAGGACCTAAGTTCAAATCCAACCTCAGACACTTAATAATTACCTAGTTGTGTGACTTTAGGCAAGTCACTTAACCTCATTGTCTTGCAAAAACAAAAAAAAAATAAATATCAAGATGTGAAATATATTATTTCTTTTTTTTAGGGCTTTTTTTTTGCAAGGCAAACGGGGTTAAGTGGCTTGCCCAAGGCCACATGGCTAGGTAATTATTAAGTGTCTGAGACCGGATTTGAACCCAGGTACTCCTGACTCCAAGGCCGGTGCTTTATCCACTACGCCACCTAGCCGCCCCTGAAATATATTATTTCAAGATTTCTTCTCTTTTATGACACTTGCAGCATAGTCATATGTGATTTGGGTTCTTTGGCATTTAAATATTTCCTTTCTAGCCACCTGGAGTATTTTTCTCTGACCTCAACAACTCTGATTTTAGTTGTGATATTCCTGGGTGCTTTCAATTTGGTGTTGCTTTCAAGATGTGATAAAAAGATCTTGATAATTTCTCATTATCCTATTGTTCTAATAGATTTGTGAAGTTCTCTGAGATTTATTGAAATTTAATATCCAGGTTGTTGTTGTTGTTTGGTTTTAGTTTTCTGGAAGTCTAATGATTGTCAAAGTCTTCATGCATCCACCCTTTCCCTAGATTGGTTGTTTTTGATAGAAGACATCAAACAAATTCTTTTAAAAAAATAAACTTTATTTTATTTTTTTATTGTCTCATGGGAAAAAAATGCCATGATGTACAGTTTCAGGGAAAACTGGGAGGAGCTCTATGTACTGATACAGATTAGAGTGATCAGAGGTAGAAGAGCAATCTGGAAAACCAACTTGTAAAAACTTTAGAACTCTGAACAATGGAATGTTAAAAGATGATCAAAGAAAGAAAAGAAAACATGTCCTTTATCTTCTGTCAGAGCATGATGAATGTCAAATATAGAAAGAGACATAAATTTTTGTTATTTAATCATTTTAGTTATGTCTGACTCTTCGTGGGAGCTTTTAGACATGACCAATATGGGAATTTGTTTTGCTGCTCTGAGTACATGTGTATTGAGGGCTCTATTTTTTATTTAAAAATATGCTCCTCGGAGTGGAGAGTAATATGAGTGTCAGATTAATTAAAGAAAAAGAAATAAAACAGCAAATTATTTTGTTCTCTTTTCCATCTGTTCTTTCTTCCCCACCCCCATCTACATGCTGACACCTTCACAAATATAGTTGCTATAGACAAATCACCTTATTTGAGCCATGCCAACAGCTCCCAACATCTTAACCCAAGAGGCTAAGGAGTGCTGGAAAAACACTGGAATGGGTCCAAGGGAAGCTATTTTTAAATGGGAGATGATCATTTTAAGACCAGGGTGGTCAGAGAACTGAATACTGTGGTGTCAAGTTACTTGTAAAAGAAGCAATATGGCATAGTGTCAGAAGACCTGGGATCAAGTTCCAGTTTTGCCATAGGTTGGTTTTGTGACCCTGGACAAGCAGATCATTTTTCTTTTCTGTGACTCAGTTTCTTCATCTGAAAAATGTAAGGACTGACACCTAGATGACACCTTATAGCTCTAATATTCTATGAATACTTCCATAATTTCTGGTCTTGAGTCTCACCTTTGAAAGTGACAATATCAAGGAAAAGAGAAAGGGAGGATTATGTACAAGAATACAGTATTTTATTTTCTTCAATTCATGATTAGAACTGGTGAATAGCAACACTTTTGTTAAATACTCTAGCCCTTTGACAGGGAAGACCCTAAACTTTTCCCCTTTCTGGGAATCCAATCAATAATTCTGGAGGGGAAGTCCAATTGGAGAGTCATAGAATGTCAGAGCTCAGAGAACAGAGTCTGAAAGGACAGAGTCTGAAACAGAGTCTATCCAAGCCTGACTCTTGGACAGATTCCAGAATGGAACGTTAAAGAGATAGTTGGTGCACATCAAGAAAGGGAAACCATTCTCATAAAGACTCAGCATGGCTTTATCAAGCATATGTAATGTTCTTGAACTAATGTTCTTTTCACTGTGAATAGCAAGCAGGTGATGCTGCTGTGGAAAGAGTTCTGGATTTGGATTCAGGATGACTCATTTTCCTGAGTTCAAATCCATTCTCAGACATTTATTAGTTGTGTTACCATGGACAAGTCACTTTACCCTGTTTGCCTCTATTTCCTCATCTGTAAAGTGAGCTGATAAGGAGATGGAAAACCACTCCAATATCCTTGCCAAGAGAACTGTAAATGGGGTCACAAAGAGTTGGATATGATTAAACAACAAGAATAGCATTTACATAGTACTTTAACATTTGCAAAGCATTTGACAAATATTCTCTCATTTTATCTTTACAACAACCTTAGGAGGCAGGTACTATATTATCCTCATGTGTCAGACTGGTAAATTAAAGTAGACAGAAGTCTTAAATAGCTGGTAAGTGTCTGAAGCTAGATTTGAACTGAGATCTTCGTTAGTCTAGGCCTGTCTTGGCACTCTGTTGCCTGTACTATATGCCTGCCTTTTTTGAAGAGCTGTTGATGCAGTAGATTTCCTAAAGTATCCCAA
The DNA here is from genome assembly GCF_037893015.1 of Macrotis lagotis. Taxonomy (NCBI): domain Eukaryota; kingdom Metazoa; phylum Chordata; class Mammalia; order Peramelemorphia; family Peramelidae; genus Macrotis; species Macrotis lagotis. Next base: position 80,593,030 of record NC_133666.1, read on the forward strand.
ACTTTTCTCAAGGAAAATGATAGCTGGGGACTGAATGACAGCATTACTTGAATTCATAGCTGATTGAATGGCTCAAATTAAAGAGTAGTCTTCACTCTTCTTGTATCAACTTGGCAGGTGCCCTATCTCTATATGTTTGCATTATTTATCCTTCATGTCTGAGATTTATTACTTTCTCTTCTCTGTGCTCTACTTTCCCTTTTTAAAATCAAATCTCTAAGCTCCTTCAAAATTAACCTCAAGGATCCAATTCTGCCAGCTTTTTGTGCCCTTTTTACACACCCTACCAACCACCTTATATTATGTCTATATGCCTTTGTAAGTATTTGTTGTCTCCTCTGATAGAACATAAGCTCCATGAGGACAGGGCTATGTACTTCTGATTTTTGTATTCTCACTATCTGACACATAGTAACACTTAATAAATAGATATCAATTGATTGGTTGAGTGGAGTAACTGTTCCAAGGATTTGTGCTGATTAACATTTTTTATGAATGACTTAAAGGCATAAATAAGATATTCATCAAATTTCATATTAGCAACCTTATTGGGCTAAACCCAATAAGATGAAATTCAAAAGAGATAAATGTAATGTCTTTCTTATGGGTACAATAAATTGACTCCAAAAATGTAAGAATAGGAAGTATGAGGAGCAGCTAAGTGGAGCATTGGATAGAGTACTGGTCCAGGAATCAGACAGACCTGAGTTCAAATCTGATTCAGACACTTAATAATTATCTATCTATGTGATCTTTGGCAAATCACTTAACCCCATTGACTTTCAAAAACAAAAACAAAACAAACAAAAAACAAACAAAAAGAATAGGAGATATAGTTTGATAGAAAGTTGGGAAAAGATTTAGATATTTCATTGGGCTGTGGAATCATTATTGATCAACAGTGTGATGTGGCAGCCACAAAAAAAGCACTCAGCAAATTGACAAAAATGACAGGAGATGGTAATATTGTTGGAGGGGTTGTGGGAAGAAAGGCATACTAGTGTACTTTTGGGCAGGTAAGTGGTTCAGTGGATAGAGCCCCCGATCTGGAGTCAGGAAGACATCTTCATGAATTCAAATTTGGCCTCAGGAACTTATTAGATGTATGACCTTGGGCCAGTTTCTTCACCCTGTTTGCCTCAGTTTCCTCATCTGTAAAATGAACTGGAGAAGGAAATGGCAAACCACTCCATTATCTTTCCCAAGAATACCGAAGGTGGGGTTATGAAGAGTAAGACATGATTGAAAAACAGTTGAACATTAAATATAATAACTGTTCTGGAAAACAATTTGGAATTATACAAAAAAGTGATTAATGTGCACGTAACTTTTCACCCAGAGATTCTATTACTAGATATATGCCCCAAGCAGATCATGGATAAGAAGAAAGTCCATATACAAACATATATATATATATATATATATAATTTTACAGTGGCACATTTGCTAGTAGCAAAGACCTGTAAATAAAGTTGTTGCTCATGGGGTTAAACTAATTGTGATCTGCGAATGAATGTCAAGAAATATTTTTGTGTTTTAAGAACTAATGAATGTGATGAATCATGGAAAGACTTATACAAACTAATGAAATGTAAAGAAAGTAGAGTACAGAAAATAATATATACAATAACTACAATAATGTCAATGGAAATAACCACAAAACAATTAAAAATGAATGTTGTGAAATTATAAAAAATATACTTGATTCCAAAGAAGTTATGCAAAGATACCTTCCTCAACTCCTTTGCAGAAGTACATATTTGGGGAGTATTGCATTTATTTTTCAGACTTTTTAATGTAGGTATCAATTTTGCCAATTATTTTCCTCTTGCTTTTCTTTTAAAAATATTATTTGTTGATAGGATGACTCTCTGGGAGGCGTAGGGAATGGGAAAACATTCAGGAGATGTACAAGGCAAAAATATATGAATTAAAAATTCATAAAAAACTGAAAGAGACCTCAGATCATAAAACTTTAGAACACAGAATTTCAGAGATGGTCAAAAGAACATAGAATAACAGAGTTTTGGGAGGCAGCTAGGTGGCATAGTGGAGTCAGGAGTTCAAATGAGCATTGGCTAGAGTACCAGTCCAGGAGTCAGGCACACCTGAGTTCAAATCCAGCCTCAGATACTCAATAATTACTTAACTGTGTAACCTTGGGCAAGTTACTTAACCCCGTTGTCTTGCAAGAACTAAAAAAAAAAGAATAACAGAAATTGGAGGTACATTAGAACACAGAATGTCTAAATTGGATGAGACTTGTAAACCTTAAGATATTAGATCTAGAAGCTATCTTAGGAAGAATGTCAGAGCTGGGAGGAACCAGGGACCATGAAGTTTCTTAACTAGGAGGGAATTTAACATGCAGAATATGGAAGTTAGAAGGACCACAAGGACATAGATGGTCGGAGATGAGAAGAATCTTGAGACAATAACATATCAGATCTTGGAGAGGTATCAGAACATATGAATATGAGAGTTGAAAACAACCTTCTACACAGAATTTTGGAACAGAGTATGTCAGGGCTGGAATAAAAGTAAAATATAGAACATTTAAACTAAAGAACAGAATGTCAGACTTGGAAGAAACTTACAGTATTTGAAATATAAAGTATATAAAAATAAAATATAAAAGCTGAAGCAGAGAATAAAATGTTGACTGAAAAGGACCCTAGAATATAGAATGTTATTGTTGTTGCTTCTACAGCTGTTATTGTTACTATTGTTGTTGCTGCTGGTGTTGTTTTGAGAATGGCACTCCCTATCCTGCTCAGGCTGGGAGTACAGTAGCCCCACATAGGCTTGATTCCAATGTTGATTAGCAGGAGAGCCTTGGCCTGGCTCTATCTCTGACCTGAGCCAGTTTACTCTTCTTTAGTCAGCTGCTGGGCTCCTGCTCCTGGTGGTTTGCCCCCAGGAGTGTGATCTGGCCCTCCAACTGGCTTTGAAGCAACTGCAAATCTGAACTTCTCAAACAAGATCCACCAGCCTCAGTCTTTCCTAGCAGCAGGGATTAAAGGCATGGACCATGAGGCCCACCCCACCTCCACTAAAAAAGAGACTATTAACACTGGAAGGAACCTTAGAATAGAAAGTGTCAGCTCTAGGATGAACATAGATGAATTCTAGAATGAAGAAAATGTCATGACTGTGAGCAACTATGGAATAAAAGCAGGTCAAATATAATAGAAATCTTAGAACTTACAATGCTGAAGCAGAGCTTTGAACACAGACTGCTAGAAAAATAGAATGCCAGATCCTCAGAATAGAGAATATTTTTTTATTTTATTTTTGGCAATGGGGTTAAGTGACTTGACCAAGGTCATGCACCTAGGTAAATTAAGTATCTGAGGCCGAACTTGAACTCAGGTCCTCCTGGCTCCAGGGCTAGTGCTCTCTCTATTCACTGCACCACCTAACAGTCCCCAGAATAGAGACTATTGAGAAGTAAACATAATATTAGAAGATAGAATTTTAGAACATAAAATGTCAAAGTTGGGAGAAGTCTTGTAACATGGAATGTCAGAGCTGGGAGGGACCAGAGAGAAATCATCATCATCATAATCATCATCATCATCATCATCATCATCATCATCATCAATAATCACCACCACTTCCACCACCACCACCTCCACTATCACTACCACCTCCACCACCACTTCCACCACCACCACCACCACCACTACCACCACTACCATCATCATCATCAAAAAAATGATAGCTAGCACTAACTCTCTAGTCCCTCTCAATTCTAATATAATAATTACAGGCAATTATATTATTATATATTTAATTATATATTATATATAGTCATAAATGGTTATGTATGTAATTATAGCTAGCACTTAATAATAATAACTACTGTTATTCTTATTCTTATTAACTAGCACTTGGGTGGGAAGGAGAAAGCAAGCTAAAAGCCACCTACCCCTTCAGAGTGCCCAGGGGAGCCGTTTTTTTTCTGAATCAGACTCATTGTTTTCTTGTTCAGTTGTTTCAGCCATATCTGACATTTCATGACCCCATTTGAAGTTTTCTTGGCAAAGATCCTAGAGTGGTTTGCCATTTCCTTCTTCAACTTATTTTACAGATGAAAAAACTGAGACAAACAGGGTGGAGTGACTTGCACAGGGTCACACAGCTAGGAAGTATCTAAGCTGAATTTGAACTCAAGAAGAGTCATCCTGGCTCCCAGACAAGTCTACTAGTCATTGAACCACGTAGTTGACCCAACTCACCCTTAGGCTTTCAATACTGGAGGGGAAAGATAGAATTCTAGGCCAATACCTCTTTTCAGGATAAGGAAAAGAAGCAAATCCTTCAGCAGGGTTGTTTCCAGTTCTCCTCAAGGTAGAGCTTGGAGTCTTCCTTGGAGAAGGGTGAATCAGATTACAGACAGGGATCTGGGTTATTCTTGAGCCCCATCCATACATTTAGACAACTCAATTGGACATACTTACCTATTTTACAGGAACAGACATGTTATATGTATAAAGTTACTAACATGTTTCCCACATTACATTGTGAGCTCTATGAGAACAGAAATCATGTTTTGGCCCACCTTTCTTAGTCTCCTCAGCACTTAGCCCAGGGACTGGTACATGGCAAGTGAATAGCACCAGTGGAGTCCTTAAATTTTCCATTGGCTATCCCTTTCTCTCACCACATGAGCATTCCATTTTATTTTTCAATTACTTATTTCTTTGATGGTACCTTGCTCCATTTCTTCTTTGTAGTGTTCCATTTGTTAAAGGTTTCAGCCTGCTCACACCCACCTACGCTACATCACACACATGTGCCTCCTCATTGCCCTCTGTGGGACATTCATCTGAAATGCCTTGGTTATTCTAGTTTTACATGACTCACAGCTATAGAACACTATTAGAATAATGCTATTCAAAAGGTGGACTTTTCTTTCAGGGAGAAGTTTAGGGCCATTAAAGGAGCTTTGAAATTTTTCAAAGGTAATCCAGTCCATTCTCTGCTTCCCATTTAATTCTGGACCCATCTTATAATCCATTTACAGTGTCTATACAAGCTATAGAATGTCAGAACGTGAATGGACTTTCAAGCCTAGGACACTGGAACATACAGGGTCCTGAGAGTCGAATGCCAGAATGAAGCAGGTATTCATCAAGTATTTATTATCTTGCCAGGCACTGGAGTCATGAAGGAAGAAAGCAAAACCAGTTCCAGAGTTCAAGGAACTTACATTTCCATCAGGGAGACAACATTTAAGTAACTAAGGTTATACAAGACATAGTCAGAGTAGATGAACAGGAGGATGGAAACTCTTGGAAGTTCAAGTTATAGGAGAGAGAAAGAGGCTAAGGAGATGGGGCAATGACCCTATGAGACCAATTGCAGAAGGAAACATTTTGAACTGAAGTTTGAAGGAAGCCAAGAAAGCCAGGTGGAGTTGAGGAGGGAAAGTCTTCTAGGCAAGGGGGATAGAGTTGGGAGGAACCTAAGACCCCAGCATATCTGAGCTTGACTAGAGCTCAGAAAAGACTGTCATGCATAGGCTGACCATCAAACTTGTTGTCATAGTCTGGTCAATAAATGTTATTCATCTATTTAGTTTTTTCTTCTATGTGGTCAGTTCAAACTCTTCTTCATTCTTGAAGAAGACCATGGCATCAGGGAGGCAATGCCATGGCAATCATATGAATTAGATTTTAGTGAGAGGTGTTATACCAAGTCACCAGCTTCACTTTCTCCTTTGGAGTCATCTGGGTCCAGTGACCAGTTATGAATCAGGACATCTAGAGATGGCCCTGAATGAGAAGCAATCGGGGTTAAGTGCCTTGCCCAAGTTCACACAGCTAGTAAGTGTCTGAGATCAGATTTGAATTCATTTCTTCCTGATTTGAGAGCCAGCACTCTACCCACTGCACCATCTAGAAAATTCACATTATTCTGGAACTTAATGATAGTAGGTCAATGTCACTCACAAATGGGCACATCTTGAAGATCTCAGCATCTTCAGGGATTTACATTTGAGCACATAGTCTATTCTGGATGCTATGCTTCTGTGACAATAGCAAGCATCTTTGTCAAACATGTATGTTATGATATGAAAATATGTTAAACATGATTGTACATGTATAATCTATATCAGATTTCACACTGTTGTGGGAAAGGAAGGGAGGGAGGTAGAAAAATGTGGAACTCAAAAGCTTACAAAAAGATGAATATTGAAAACTATCTTTTACATGTAATTGGAAAGGACAAAAGAACATTTATAAAAATATGTTTGTTATTACTGCCTATATAGTAGTGACCATAGATGTTCACTGAACAAGATCATCACTATTGCTATATCTTGCAAGAAAGCTGAAATAATTTTGATGTATGCATGTAGACTCACATTGTTGAAAATCCTGGAAACTGTTGTCTACAGACCCTCCTTCCTCAGTGAGTTTAGTGTCTGGTTCACAGTCATCTTCCCCCCACCCCCATTCCTGCCCTCATACCAGGGGAAGCCAACATACACACAAATACTCTCTCAAACATCCTAACCTCTTAGTTCCTCATCCTACTCTTTCCTTGTGAGTTCCTTCTCCACTGTATTTACACACAGAGATTTGTGTCATACCTTAGGTTTTGCCATCCCACACAAATGTACCACCTCCATGCTTATGAACTTTGAAATTCCCTTATCTGTCACAACCTATTGACTTTATGTCTTTCTCTCTAGCTTGTTAGCCCCACACCCTGCTCTTTGTGCCCACCCACCATGGCTTCCAATTCTTTGACCTTTCAGTTCTCCCCCAGGTCATTACCCCTGCATCAGTCACACTCTTCTCCTTTCCTTGAGCCTTTAGTGAACCAGTTCAACTCTCCACAGCCCTTTTCTCTGGAGTTCCTTGCCTCCTTATCATATCATCAATGATTGTGTCCTGCCAAGCCTCAGTCTTGGATCACTCATCATCCAGTGACTTCAGTCCTACCCACAGGATGTTGAATAAAGGTGATGAAAATCACACAACTGTTCTGATAGTGACCATTACAAATTGAAGTTACATAGCATCGACTGGACCTTCATTTCTACTAGGCAATCTTTTTACATTCCCCTAATTAATGTACTCTCCCATTCTCCACAGCAGTTCTTCCAAACCTTCTCATTCCTCCTCAAGCCTCTCATGTCTTCCCTTTCCCATCCACTTAGCTGAGAATCTGGTCTCATATTTTACTGAAAATACTGAAATTATTTTCTGGGAGCTCCTTCTTCTTGCCTCCTCCTCCTCCTTCTTTTTCTTCTCCTCCTCCTCCTCCTTCTCTTCCTCCTCATCCTCTATCACTCAGATGCCTTCTGCCACTGTCTCCACCTTCCCTCTTGTCTCACATGAAGAGATGGCCCTTCTCCTTGTCTAGTCAAACCCCTCAACCTGTACAAGTGATCTCCTTCTATCCTGTCTTCTCTAATAGATTGCCCCCTTGCATACCCATACTCTCATTTCTTTTCACTCTCTCGCTGTCTATTTAGGGATTCCCTACTCCTAGAAACAAGCCTGGGTGTCCTCCAGTATCAAAGACACCCTCGCATTTGATATGGTGGTTCCCACTAACTTGTACATATCATCCCCTTTTGGGGCTAACCTCCTGGAGAAGACCAACTGTGAGAAGTACCTCCACTTCCTTCTTTTCGCTCTCTTCTTAATTCTCTGTACTTTGACTTCTGACCTTATCATTCCACTGAAACTGCTCTCTCCAAAGTCTCCAGTGAGTTCAGTCACCAGATCCAATGATCTTTTTACAATCCTCATTCTCCTCAGCCTCTCTGCAGTCATTGATACTGTTGTTGATCACTCTTTCCTCCTGAATATTCTTCTCTCTAGGTTTTTATGGCACTACTCCCTCCTGGTGCTTCTCCTACTTAACTGACTACTCCTTCTCAGTGCGCCCCCCCCCCAATTCTTACTACATTATATTTCTGGAACTACTTCTATTTGATAGACATTAACAATATGAATCAAGTGCATTCCTACATCTAACTTGCCTCATAGCTTGGATCAGCATTTAATCAGTGAATGGGTGGTGCCTCAGACAAATTGAGACCTATGAAAGACCTTAGCTTAAAAAGACCTAGTTCTATCACTGTATCAGTGGCCATCTCAAGTCATCTTGATCCATATCTTACCACTGGACCTTGATGACCCTAGTGGAAAGATTGAGGCTGATGACCTTGCACCGCCTGTGCCTCACTCATATCTAATTCAAGATATCACCCTCCCGATGTCATTGGTCCTCTTCAAGGATAAGGACAAACACAGTTAACAGTGGGAGTCCCTCAAGACTCTGTCCTGAATCCTGTCTCTTCTCCTTCTTTCATTTGGGGATCTCATCAGCACCATGAATTCAATTATAATCTCACTACTCATCCTGCCCTAAACTCTCTGCTGACCTCCAGTATCACATCTCCTATGACCTTTTAAACATTTTGAACTGGATGTCCTGTAGACATATTAAATACAACATATGCAAAACTGAATTCATTTTTTCTTACTCTCCCCAATTTGGAGAGATTAACCTCCCCACCCCCACCCCCACACACATGCTCCTTTCCTCTCTTCTTATACTTTACAACCCTTTCCTGTCTCTCACCACAACCCTGAATTATTCAATCCAGGAACACTGGTTTACTTGCTATCTCACCAACCAGATACTTTATCTCTTGACTTCAGACATTTTCTTTGGCTGACCTCTAGACCTGTAATGCTCTCCCTTTTCATTTCATCTCTTCCTTAGCTTCCTTCTTGTCCCAGAAAAATTTCTGCCTTCTCTGGCAAGCCTTCCCTAATCTTTCTTAACACTAAAGCCTTCCTTCTGTTGATTACTTCCTGTTTCTCCTGTCTTTAACTTGCTTGTACACAGGTGCTTGCATTTTGTTCCCCCCCCCCCCCATTTTATTGGGAGTTCCTATGGAGCAAGAAGTGCCTTTTGTCTTCCTTTTTATTCCCATTGTTTAACAAATGCTTATTTACTGACTGACAAGAAGAAAATCTGTTTTAGACTTTGTTTTGCTTGTAGTATCTTGTGTATTCTATACCTTCAGTCAATTGTGTGATTGCAAAGATGTAGGCTAAGGTGGAATCACTCTCAAGCCTGCCAGATGCTGCACATCATGCCCTCAAACATTGCACATGGGAGGGAAACTAGACATCCAGGTTGGTGGTTTTCAGTGTTCTTTTTGGTCCCCCTTTTCTGTCTTTTGGGTATGGATAAAATCTTAGATTTTTTTCCCATACCTTTTATTGTCTTTCTGTCCTTCCAGGTAACCTTATGAATTGTTCCCTCAATGCTTTTGTAATTGTGTTACCTCCAGCATGGACCTCCTCTATGTATACTTAACTAATCTATCTGCTTTTCTCTTCTTTGTTCTTGTTAATGCCATTTCTGTCTCTTCCATAAACACATTCAGAACTGTGATCTTAGCATCTAAGCATGATCTTTGATAATGGGAAAAAGACTGTTAGAAGCATCTTTTAAGATTTTCCCATTTTTTTCTTCTGTTTGTTGTCTTCTTATTTTCATCCTTAAATGTCCTTGAGATAACTGTTTATTTAGGTCTCTCATCAAACTTTCTGTATTCTAACTTTCTACTGCTTGTTTTTGTCTTATACTATAATGTTGAAGAAGCTGTTTGTCTTCCCAAGAATGACCTTGCAGAGCCACTGAAGCTGGTGAGTAGGAGATCACCCAGAAGAATCCAGAGAAAGAGTAGGAGCTGTCTGTGATTCCTTCCAGAAGTATTGAGGACCTGATAATAATGGTAACATTTGTTGTCTTCCCAGGTGTGAGACTTGGCAAAATGAATGATAAACTGGGAGTTGATACCTCTGTGAAATTAAGAGAACATCTAATTGTTCTGAACAGATTAAAGTTACCTGGACCAGATCAATTATATCCTTGGGAAATGAAGAAACTGGCATATTGAATTATTGAATTATTATCAGAAAGTAGGAAAGGTATCACAAGACTGGAGGAGGGAAAATGTTCTGAATTTCAAAATAAGAAAGAGTTGACAAACTAACTAGTGAGTTTGACTCCTGGGAAACTTTGAAAATGTATTGAAGAGCTAGTTGGCAACATCCAGTCATGCCAATGACCAAGCATGATTCCAGAGCTCTGATGTTGGACCTCCCAAAAGAGATGTGATAGACTCAGGGTGCAGAAGGAAGCATAAATCTTTGGATGTCATGGGCATTTGTATTACTAAACTGTATATTTGTTACCAGGGTTATCTTTTGCTTTTTTTCAGTGGTGGAGAAGGACCAAAGAAATCCACTTTTGTTGGTTGACAAAAATAACATTTAATTCAAAGTTGTTTTTTTAATCAAAGGAGAGGTCATTTCAAACAAAGCTCATTTCTCCCTTTTGGCAGAATTGCCAAATTAACAGATGAGAATGCTATGGGGATGGTTTACCTACATTTTAGCAAAACTTTGATAAAGTATCAGTTATTGCTGTGGAGGCCATAGAAAGACATGGATTAGTAAAAAATAATCAGACATAGGCCAATAATCAACTAGATGACCAGACTCAAAGAGCAGTTATTGATGGTTCATTTCCAACACCAGGAAGCTAGGCAGCAATGTGCATAGAGTAGTGAACTTGGAGTGGGAAAGATCTGAGTTTGAATTCTACCTCTGATGTATATCAGTTGGAGGACTTGGGACAAAAGTCACTTCACTGCTGTTTGCCTCAGTTCCTTTATCTGTAAAATGGGGATAAATATTAGCACCTCTCTCCTAGAGTTGATGGTTCACATGAGATAATTTCTTTTATGGCAGGAACTCTCCAGGACAGTTTTTCCTTGTCTCTTTTCTGTAGAGCATCTTTATCAATTACTTGAATAAAGGAATAGATGACATACTCTTCCAAATTTCAAATGAGATCAAGCTGGGAAGGAAAGATGACACACTGGATGTCATAGTCAGGGTCCAAAAGATCTTAACAGGCCAGCACCTTATGCATAACACATCTAAGGAAAAAATAATAGGGAGTGTTGAATACAACAAGAGATAGTTGGTGAGGAAGTGTATAGATATGGTGCTGGGCCTGGAGGGAAGACCTGGATTCTATTTAGTATTTTATTTTTTCCCACTTACATATAAAACAATTTTTAATATTCATTTTTAACTCTCCGAGTTCCAAATTTTCTCCCTTCCTCTCCCACCCCCAGTGAGAAGGAAATCAATTTGATGTAAGTTATATATGTATAGTCATGCAAAATAGTTCCATAATAGTTATGTTGCAAAAGACAATATAGACCAAAAAAACTCTCAAGAAAAATAAAGTTAAAAAAGTATGCTTCATTCTGTATTAGGACATCATCAGTTCCTTTCTCTGGGGATGGATAGTATTTTTCATCATAAATCCTTCATAGATGAAAAGACTTGGGTTCAAATGTGGCCTCAGGTACTTCCTAGTTGTGTGATCCTAGGCAAGTCACTTAACCTCTTGGCCTCAGTTTCCTCATATGTAAAATGGGGATGATAATAATAGCTAATAATACCTCTCAGAGTTGTGAGAATCAAATGTATGATATTTGTAAAGAGCTTTGCAAACCTTAAAGTGGTATTGAAAGGTTATTTATTATTATTACTATTTTAAAAATCCACTTCATAAGTTTATAATAGTAGCATTAGATAGCAGTTGGTTTACAAAAGATCTAGGGGGTTTTGAGGACTTGGCATGAGTCAGCAGTCAAAAATGCTGGCAAAAGCTTGGGCTATATTAAGGGTAAACTGTTTTCAGAAATAGGAAAGTATTCATCTCACTGCACTCTGATATGATCAGACCTCATCTAGATTGCTGGTTTCAGTTCTAGGTGGCAAGAAGCTCAGAAACCACCTTGTCTAATACACACTAGAAAGAAATTACACTATAAAATACTTGGCTTGAAGACCGTCAAGGATGGACCACTCACCATCTCTTAAGGAAGCCTTTTCAATTTTTGGACAGCTCTAATTATTAGGTTTTGCTTGATATTGAACCTAAACTGGTTTCTTTACAAATTCTATCCAGGATGTTCCTAGTCTAATCCTCTGAGGCCAAACAAAACAAATCTGATCCCTCCTTCACACAACTCTGCATACTTGAAGATAGTAATCATAACCTCAACTACTCTTTCTCAGTCTTCTCTTCTCTGGATGAAACATGACCAGTCCTCTCAATTGATCCTCATTTGCTCCGACAGCTGGAGAGTGTCCAAAGGATGGATGGGCAAGGATTTTGAGTTCATGTCTACCACTCTATCCCCTGAGTCACCTAGCTCCTCCATCACAGGGAAAAAATGTATATGCAATCAGAAAGTGGGCAATGTCCTGAGAAAATAATTAGGGGAGGAGAAAAAATAAAGGAGGGCAAAGAATAGGTTTTGGAGAAATAAGGCATAGAATGATAGGAATTTCTAATGAAATTATAGTGGGGGAAGGGATAAAGGACCTAAGTAGAGGAGCTAGGCTTCCCTTGGAGGAGAGCCACTACATTCTCAGAACCTGGAGTAAATGAGAAAAGATTTGGAAGAGTTTTGATTTGTGGAAAGAAGAGATGACAGAATGAGCTCAATGGATGGCCTCAGTTATTTCAGCAAACTAAGAGGTAGATATCTGTTGTAAAAGAGAAGTAGTTGCATGTTACTGGAAGCTTGAAGGGAGACAAGTTTTGGAAGGACCATGATCAAATCAAGTAAGCAAAAGTCAGTCCCAAAGGAGTGCCAAAGGGTAGTGAAGACCCAATTGAGATTAGATCGCATGAATTTGTAGAGGTTCCATTGCCATCATTGAGAGATATAACCAGCAGTATTTAACTGCTCAGGAATAGGATCAGAGGAGGCTAAAGGAATCAGGCAAGGATCCCGCATTGAAGATTGGCAGAATTATGACAGGAACAACAGACAAGGAAGTCAGGGTTGGGAAAAGGATGGTACCCTGTAGTTGAACTACTTAATTCTAGACAGAAGGATGAAAGGAAGAAAGTAAAGCTGGCAGGATGGGGAGAGATTTGGGGACTAATGATCCCTGCAAGGACCAAAGGTCTAAGGACAAAAATAAGTTTAGGAGGAGTGAGGTAGAAGGAAAGATGGAAAAAGAGTTGATTATGGTCAGAGAGGGGACTTTCAGAGTTTAAGATGATAAGGGAAGAAAAGGAACAGAATTTATTAAGTGACTGCTATGTGTCAGACACTGTGCTTTAAAAAATATGAACTCATTTGATCTTCCCAAGATAGGTGCTGCTATTATCCCCATTTTACAGATGAAGAAACTGAGATAGACAGAAGTTTAGTGACTTGCCCAGAGTCACACAGCTACTAAGTGTCTAAAGACTGAATTTGAATGTAGAGTTTCCTGATTCCAGGCCCAGAGCAATAGATTTTGGTAATTTTAGGGTTTAACATATGATCACCCCTGTGGATGGTTGAAGTAGAATGTGAGTGGAATTCTGGGAGCTGCACAGTGTGCTGAAGTGAGAAACCAAGGTATCTGAAGGGAAACCTTTGTGAATGTCAAGGTTACCAAGACTTAGGGTCAGGTTAGGAAAGAGAGAAGGCCCAGGAGCCACAGTCCTTGAGAAAGGGGGGAGGCATAGAAGACCTTCTGAAGGCCAGATGAGAAAAGCTCTATGCAGCTGAACAGTGATAGAATGGAGAATGGTTGCTGAGTGATGGCAGAAAAGGGAGAGTGTGGATGGGACCCTGGGGAGGAATCATCCAGGAGGCGGATGACTTCTTTGAGCTCAGTGGGTCAGGGGGCATGAGAAAAGGACAACCAGTGCTGGGATGGGGAGCAGAGATGTAACATCCATTGGAGAAAGTCAGGTTTCAGGGAGTACCAGAAGATGGGAAGAGATCAAAGATGAGGGGGAATTCATCAATGTTCAAGCAGGCATTCTGGAGGGCACAGTGGAAAGGGAATGCCAAGAACTAAGTCTGGATCTTTAGTATTGAACTAAACATGGGGGAGCAACATCCAGGGATTGGGGCTTTTTATTTTGGGAGGGGCTTGAAACATAGGCATAAATGATGTTATTTTTAGAATCCCCCCGAACTTTTTATCATTTTTAACACCATAACTCTTATTTCATCAATACAAGGGACCTCTTGTTCAGTTGTTTCAGTTGTGTCCAACTACTGGAGACCCCATTTGGGATTTTCTTGGCAGGGATACTGGAGTGGTTTGCCATTTACTTCTCCAACACATTTTACAAATGAAGAAACAGAAGCAAGCAAGGTTAAGTGATTTGGCCAGGAGGTATCTGAGGTCAGATTTGAATTCAGGTCTTCTTGACTTCAGGTATGACACTCTATCCACCCAGTCATAGAGAACTCACAGGGCAGCTAGGTGGTGAAGTGCATACAATACTGGCCTTGGAATCAGAATGATGGGAAATTGAATCCAACCTCAGACAACTGACACTTACTAACTGTGTGACCTTGGGGAAGTCACTTAACCCTGATTGCCTGGCATCCAAGACCATCTTCAGTCATCCTGATTCATATCTAATCACTGGACCCAGATCCTCTGGAGGAGAAAGTGAGACTGGTTGACTTAGCACAGTCCCCTCACTCAAATCCAATTCATGTGCTTGTCATGGCATCACCCTCCTGATGTGGTCCTCTTCAAGAATAAAGGACAAAAACATTATAGATAATTCCTTCTCCCAAAGGAGACTAGTACCTACCCTGCATCTTAAAGTCTTCAAGAACTCCCCAGCTTTACAAAGTAGAACCCAGGGCTTTCTGACATTGAGACCAACTCTCTAGCCACTAAGCAGCATTGTCTTCCTTTCAGGATAATAAGACACAAAAACTGTTGAAACTGGACCATTAGGGATCAGTGAGTCTGACTCTCTCATCTTCCAGGTGAAGAAATGGAAACTCCTACCTATGTGGTAGGCCCGTACCACAATCTAATGACCAAGCTGAGGCTAGGACCCAAGGCAAGGCTACAGCCCCTTCCCACACCAACCTCAGTGGCATTCAACATGTTGCATGTTCTTAATAAATATTAACAAGAACTAATAGCCCTTTAAATATTTTCCCACCTGTAAGTGTGTGTGTGTACATGTGTGGTTGTGTGTTCTGTTTTGGAGCAGAATTCACCTTCTTCTGAAACTTTCTTGACCTGAAATTTGGCAAAGATGGTGACTTAATGGAGGACTTGGAGGCTAGCAGAAATAAAGAAGCCTGTGTACAGCCTTGGGTAGTCCCTGTAGACGGCCCCAAATTGAAGCTGGTGGTTTGGTCTTACTCTGCATGGAAGATTCTTCATGGTAACTCAGAACTCCATCTAACTTAATAATGTCAGCAGAACCTATCAAATGAATAGTCTCCATGTAGCCATCAGAGGCCATCTATTATTCCCATTTTACACTTGCTGAAGTATCGGATTGGGAATAGGATGCTTGTTCTTAGGGACATCTTTCAAATCCTGATAACTATCAGACATAGTAATACTCAAGACTGATTTTCGGTTTCCTGGCTTCGGGCTTTTTGTAGATTGCATTTCTTTTGTGTGTGTGTGTGTGTGTGTGTTCCATATGACATTGCTCTCAATGACAATTGAGTTTTCACATATGAATCTCTAATCAGAAACTAATATAAACAAGCTCCAAATTTTCCCTTCTTTTGAATTATTTAGGTTCAGTCAAACTGCAGGTCTATGGAGCAGGGCTTGTATTATTTGCAGGAATATAAACCTGAAATCAAATAGGTAATAACATCATAAAAATAGACAAAGCATGACAGAACGTACACAATGTTTTTTGAGCTCCGTCTTCCAAATTTCCACTTTGCTCATGTGGTTTTTATGTCCTTAGAACCAGAGAATATTCAATTCAGATGATTCTCATAAAATATTTCTATCAATGGGGAAAGTAGACATACCATTTGGGAGTTATTGAGGCTCTCAATCACCCTTTTCTATTAATCTTAATAAATCTAAGACAGTCCCATGTTTGTGGTATCTTTCTCTCAAATCCATAAATCCCTTAATTGCATCACTTCCTGCATATATCTCTTGGTCCAGTTTGGCTGTTTTTCCCATCTTTGTTGTCTTCAATGCAGTAATGCAGTTTTGACCTCTTCTATAAGCTCATCCAGGACTGTGATGTTAGAGATCACATGTGGTGACTGCACAGTTTTCAAAGGTAAAAGTAATTTACTATAAAAATCTCATCAAGTCTCTTCCATTTCCCCCCTGGTGATTGTCCTGCCATTTTTATTCTTCAGTGCCTTGATGATGGCATTAGTAGGGAACAAATAGGCTTCAGCAAGCATTGTTCCATAGTGGACCATGTTTTTACCATGACATAATTGACTGAAGGGTATATAGAAGGTGGGAACTGTCTGACCCTGCAAAATCACTTGGTCTGTCACTGTCAAGGCAACTGCAGGTGGGACTCAAAATTCAATAAATTCATTAGATTTTTAGGGGTGGATTGATTAAATGTTTGACCAAATATAATAGGATAATTTTTAAGTTCTAGCTCTTGGAAGAATAAAAGTTCCCCAATCGTGGTTTGGTTTGGATGCAAGATTCTACTGGGCTTATGGTTTTCTGATTAGCTAGTATATTTGAGTTGGTAAAGCAAAATTTGAGTTGGTGAAGCCTTCTTTAACAAGGTTTCTCCCACCCATGTTTCTTTTTTTAAGGTTTTTTGCAAGGCAAATGGCTTGCCCAAGGCCACACGGCTAGGTGATTATTAAGTGTCTGAGAACGGATTTGAACCCAGGTACTCCTGACTCCAGGGCCAGTGCTTTATCCACTGCGCCACCTAGCTGCACCTCCCACCCATATTTCAAAATCATTCTAGATTCCCCAAAAATTATAATCACAGAGATTATAATTAGAAGGTAAGGCATAAAAATTACACATATGTTCACTGAAGGTGTGCACCACTATGTCAGAGGATATCCATCAAAGAATCCAAGTTCCAAAGGAATTTCCTTTGAATGATGAGGTCCTCCAGATGTTCCTGTTTGGAGATGACATTATTCTAGCTTCATCAAGTCCCCAGATACTTTCCTAATAGAGTTTCATAACCAATCAAAAGAATTTGGCTGTTACCACCCCCACAGGAAAGACCAAGTGGATGAAGGATGTCTATTATTCAGATTATGAAATGCAAGTGACTGAACCACTTTTAGAGCTTGTCCATATATGTGTATAACTGGGGAAGACTAGAAATTAGGCCTAGAATTAAATAGGAAAAGAGCAGACTGAATTACAATGTTCATTTCTTTTTCTTTATTATTTTATTTTTCCAATTACATGCAAAAGTAATTTTCAATATTCATCCATCTGCAAGTTTATGAGTTCTACATTCTTCTACCACCCTCCTTTTCCTCCCCTTTCTCTATGGGGTTGAACAATCTGGGAACAATACTCTTTAATGGTACCAAACTTCTCCCATAAAGAAAGGTCCGTCTTTTTAAAATATCAGTATACCATTTGATATGATTGTATGGCTGTGAGAAACAAATGTTTCAAGAATTGAAAATGAATATCAAATCCAGAGGGCAATGGAGAGGCACCTAGTAGGGGTGAGCAGGATACAATTTATGATTAAAGATGAACTTCAAAGAACAGGAAGTAAAGAAAGAAGCAAACACTTACTACATATCTGCTATAGGCTAAGCATTTTACAAATTATAATCTCATTTAATGCTCACAACAACCTTGAGAGATAGGGTCGATCATTATCCCCATTTTACAATTGAAGAAGCTGAGGCAGATAGCTATTAAGAGACATGCTCAGGATCATACAGTAAAAGATGTCTCTAGGAAAATATATGATAGAAAGAGATGATGAAGGCAAGGAATGACAGGATGAATACTTCACTGGTAGGTTATCCTAGAAATGGCAGGAAAAAGTGAGACTGGCTTCCATCATATTGGGTAGACTCACTGTTGTGAGCTTACAGGAGGGCATGACCAAGAGTAGCCCAGGATCTCTGAAAGGATAAAGAAGGAATAAACTTATCACATCCAAGTCAGTAAGATCACAGAACCATTTAAATGATCAAGTTACCTATATCACATTCTTTTTTTTCAGATTCTTTTCTAAATGCTTTGTGAAATTATTAATACATTTTGACAATACCATTCTTTTTTAATTTTATTATTGCTAAGAAGTTACAGCATATGTGAACTCATACAACCTTTCTGGAGAGCAGTTTGGAACTGCACCCAAAGGGCAACAAAAATGTGCATACCCTTTCATCCAGCAATACCACTACTGGGTCTATACCCTGAAGAGATGATGAAAAAGGGTAAAAATATCACTTGTACAAAAATATTCATAGCAGCCCTGTTTGTGGTGGCAAAAAATTGGAAATTAAGTAAATGGCCTTCAATTGGGGAATGGCTTGACAAACTGTGATATATGTATGTCATGGAACACTATTGTTCTATTAGAAACCAGGAGGAATAGGAATTCAGGGAAGCCTGGAGGGATTTGCATGGACTGATGCTGAGTGAGATGAGCAGAACCAGAAAAACACTGCACACCCTAACAGTAACGTGGGGGTGATGATCAATCTTGATGGACTCACTCATTCTATCAGTGCAACAATCAAGGACAATTCTGAGGCATCTGCAATGGAGAATACCATCTATATCCAGAGAAAGAACTGTGGAGTTTGAACAGACCAAGGACTATTACATTTAATTTAGAAAAAAAAACTTGATATCTTATTGTCTGATCTTGCTATCTCTTATACTTTATGTTTCTTCCTTAAGGATGTGATTTCTCTCTCATCACATTCAATTTGGATCAATGTATACCATGGAAACAATGTAAAGACTGGTAAATTGCATTCTGTGGGGGGGGAGTAAGATTAGAGGGAAAATTGTAAAACTCAAAGTAAATAAAATCTTTAAAATAAAAAAGAAGTTACAGCATAGAATTCTTAGCAAAGCACAACTGACATTTGTGAAGCTCCAGCTCCAGCTCCAGAGATGAGGGGTCACAGTCCTTTTGGCTTTTGTCCTGCCTTTTTGATTTATTGTTCACCTTTGGCAAGTTTCTTCATCTCCTACTTTTGCCAAGTGTAGATGATGGGGGCTGCCATCTCCCTTATAAGCAAATCTGATTGAATGAAGCTGACTGGGGGTGGCTAGGTGGTGCAGTGGATAGAGCACCGGCCCTGGAGTCAGGAGTACCTGAGTTCAAATCCGGCCTCAGACACACAATAATTATCTAGCTGTGTGGCTTTGGGCAAGCCACTTAACCCCATTGCCTTGCAAAAACTAAAAAAAAATGAAGCTGACTGTGCCCAGACCCCAAATCTCACTGCAGCCCCCTGAAATCCAATTAACCCAGGGGACCATTGCTTGATGGGCTTCCCTGTGTAAGTTCTAACTTGGTTATAAATAGCCAATTATTGCAGCAAGTGGTGAACAACAGTGTGAGTTAATGTTTCCCAAGGATTTTCTTATTAAGGTTATGGAGAATACAATGAAATCCCTTCTATCAAGTCCTCGGTAGTTTAGTTGTTTTTTTTGCATACTGAGGCACTTAGAGTAATTTCATCCACTTAGAGTAATTTCATCCACACTTACCATGTCCAGTCCATATTTCCAGGACCTGAAGAGTCAGTGTGGTGTAGTGGATAGAGACTTTAGCTTGATAGTTGAGAAAACCAGTTCAAGTCCGCTTCTGTCACATGTTGATCTCTCAGGGTCCCAGGAATATCTCTAAGGTTAGAAGTGGCACAGCACTTTTTTTAGGTTTTAGCAAGGCAAATGGGGTTAAGTGGCTTGCCTAAGGCCACACAGCTAGGTCTGAGGCCGGATTTGAACTCAGGTACTCCTGACTCCAGGGCCGGTGCTCTATCCACTATGCCACATAGCCACCCCAGCACAGCACTTTTGATTTATATTGGGGTGGAAGTTTCCTTACTGGGGCATTCTCTATGCCAATGAGATATATTTGGTCCAAATATAATCATATATGTTTTCATATACATATATGTACATATGTGTGTCTAATATAGATAGACAGAAGGGAGAGAGAGAAAAAAGAGTGGGAGAAAGACAGAGAGAGGAAGAAAGGAGGGAGAGGCAAAAAGAAGAGAGAGGAAAAGGAGTGGAGAGAAAGAGAGAGGGAGAGAGAGAGAGAGAGAGAGAGAGAGAGAGAGAGAGAGAGAGAGAAAGAATGCAGAGATAGAGACAGAGACAGAGACAGACAGAGAGGAAGAGAGAGATACAGACACACTTTTGTTCTTACTGTGCTTGGAAGAGTTAAGCACTTTGAGAAAGTGACATTTCTATTAAATGAGCAAAGAAAATTGGATTGGTGTTAACATTTGCTTTAATTTAGCTTTATGTTAATAAAAAAATATCACAGTAGGGCAAATCTCCAGCATTGAAATGTTTGTTTGAACTCTCTGGGACCTGATAAAACTTGGCCTTGAGCTCCATGCACTAAGGCTGAGGATGAGTCATTTTCAACCAGGTGTATTTGTAGCCTGCTAAACAGGTTATCAGGAGAAAGAGCCAGTTTGTCATTTGTAGCCTTTCAAATTAGCCGGGGCCCAAAGGGCCTGAAGTCAAGGAAATGAAACTGGAGCAGAGAAGAACATTGATAAAAATTGAAAATCAGACCCAGGGGATTGTTTGGGATCTTAATGCTACCATTAGCTACATCAGCTCTTAGATGTTGCTGTAAAAGTGAAAATACTGGTAAAATGAGGTGGGTGGAAGATTCTTTTTCCTCTTTGGAACTTATCTGCAAGTTTCTTTTTATAGCTTTGAACACTACATTTTCAATGTCCACCTTTAGAGGCAAAGAGAGAGAGAAACAGGGAGGGAAAGGAGAGAGAAGAGAGCAAGAGTGAGAGAGAGATAGACACAGAGAAATAGAAACAGAGAGATAGAGACAGAAAGATAGAGCGACAAACAGAGACAGAGAGAGTGAGCAATGGTTGATAAACAGAATCAATAGGAACAACCAATCAACACGTATTTATTAAGCATCCAAAGTATGTCCACTGGATTGTCCAGAGGCTGGATAATCAAAGATAAAATTGAAAGGCCTTTCCCTCTAGGAGTTTATATTTTGATAAATGCTTTCTAGTTGCCTATTGGTACTTAGTCTTCAACTACTCTTCAGCAGCTTCACCTTCTTGCTGTTGTCAGGTGTCATTGTCCTATTCATGCCAAGCAGTGGGTCTCATCCCCAATTTTGATCCTCATTAGACTTTTAAAAAACACTACAAAACTCTAGCTTTTTTATTGTTCCTAAGATCTAGCTTTCTGACTTCAACCTCCCTGTATTTTTGTTATTTGGTCTTTTTTTTCAGTCATGTCCTACTCTTATGACTCAATTTAGGGTTTTCTTTTTTTAATTGTATATTTAAAAATTTTCTTTCATATCACTACGATGGTTATGTTGTAAAGGTGTATATATAATCCATTCCCCCTCAAAGAAAGAAATCTCAAGAAAAATAAAGTGAGAGAAAAATAAGGGTCCTTCAGTCTATATTCAGATACCATCAGCTCTGTCTTTGGAATGGATAGAATTATTTATCATAAATCCATCAAAGAAATTTTGCTTCATTATTTTTCCCATAGTTTCTATTGCTAGCTGTATTTCCCTCCATTCTATTCTCCCCACCTTCATTTATTTTATTCTCTTTCCTTTCACCCTGTCCCTCCTCAAAAGTGTGCGGCAACTGACTACCCTCTCCCACAATTTTCCCTCTCTTCTATCGCTTACACCTCCCTCCTTTCTCCTGTCCCCTTTCTCCCATCCCTTTCCTCTCCTGTTTCCCTCTAGGATAAATTCTATACCCAATTGTCTTCTCTGAGTTTCTTCCGATGAAAGGGAAGGGTCACTCTCATCCCCTCACCTTCCCATTCTTCTACTTCATTGCAAAAGCTTTTCCTTACCTCTTTAATGTGAAATAACTTATCACAGTCTACCTCTCTTTTTCCCTTTCTCCCAGTATATTCTTTCTCACCCATGAATTCCATCTTTTTAATATATCATACTTTCAAATTCAGCTCCCTCCTGAGCCTTGTTTATATATGCTCCTTCTGACTGCCCAAATAAATGAAAAAGTTCATATTAGTTATCAGTATCATCTTCCCATGCAGAAGAAATACAAACAGTTCAACATAATTAAGTCCCTCATAATTTGCCCTTCCTGCCCATCCTCTCTATGCTTCACCTGAGTCCTGCACTTGAAGCTCAAATTTTCTGTTCAACTCTGCTTGTGCCATCAGGAAAGTTTGAAAGTTCCTTATTTCACTGAATGTTCATCTTTTCTCCTGAAATAGTATGTTTAGTTTTGCTGGGTAGTTGGTTTTTGGTGACAATCCTAGCTCTTTGAATATCATATTCTAAGTCCTACAATCCCTTAATGCAGATGCTACTAAATCTTGTGTTATTCTCACTGAGGCTTCAAAGCATTTGAATTGTTTCTTTCTGGTTGCTTGTAATATTTTCTCCTTGACTTGGGAGTTCTGAAATTTGGCTTTAATATTCCTGGGAGTTTTAATTTTGGGATCACTTTCAGGAGGTGATTGGTGGATTCCCTCAATTTCTATTTTACCCTCTGCTTCTAGGATATCAGGGCAATTTTCCTGGATTATTTCTTGAAAAATGAGGCTAGGGTCTTTTCCTTGCCATGACTTTCAGGTAATCTTAAAATTTTTAAATGATCTCATCTAGGTCTGTTTTCCAGGTCAGTTGTTTTTCCAATGAGATATTTCACATTTCCTCTAGTTTTTCATTATTTTGGGTTTTGATTTATTGTTTCTTGATTTCTCACAAAATCATCAGTTTCCCTGAGTTCCATTCTACATAAGGAATTATTTTCTGCACAGAGCTTTTTTAATCTCCTTTTCCACTGGACAATTCTGCTTTTTAAGGCATTCTTTTCCTCTTTGGTCTTTTGGACTGCCTTTTCATTTTTAAGATGTTATTTTCTTCAGTATTTTTTGTATCTCCTTCACAAAGCTGCTGATTTGGTTTACATGGTTTTCATGATTTTCCTGCATCACTCTCATTTATCTTCCCAATTTTTCCTCTACTTCTCTTACTTGATTTTCAACATCTTTTTTGAGCTATTCCATAGCCTGATACCAATTCATACTTTTCTTGGAGGTTTTGGATATAGAAGCTTTGATTTTGTTATCTTCTGAGTGTGTATTTTGATCCTCCATAGGGCCAAAGCAATTGTCTATGGTTGGATTTTTTTTCTTCTGTTATTTGCTCATTTCCCCAGCCTCTGATTTGATTTTAACTCTTTGTTAAGGTGGGCTCTGCTTCCAGGTAGAAGGTGCACTGTCCCAGGCTTTTGAGGGTTTTTGCAGCTGTTTTTAGGGACACCCCCAAGGGACCTCAATTTCTCCAAGGTCTTATGAGAGGCTCTGATTGATCTCCTGGCCTGTGCTCTGATCTGTGGATGACTACAAGCACTCCCTTCTGCCCTGGATCTATGAGGAAGATCTGTGTTCCACTATGACAGCCCAGACTACAACCTGGATATGAGTTTGGGCAAAGCTACAGAGTCCTGCCTCAGGGATAGCAGAGAGACCACTGCAATCTTTCCCCGACCTCCATACCATCTGTGGGCTGAACACTCTGGAAGTAGCAGCCGTGTGACTCCCCAGGCCTGCTCCTGGTTTCTGGGGCACAGTCTGTGCCAAGGCCTGCACTGGCCTGAGATCAGTGCTCACTCTGATGCATCAGAGTTTTCTTGCTGACCGTATAAGTTGTCCTTGGCAATCCCTGGACGACTGAGAGGTTTGGAAATCTCCACCACTGCCATTGACCTATGCCCCTAAGACCCAGGTGCCTTGAGGGATGTTCCTGGATTACTGGAGTCAGTTTGCTCCAGTACAGCCAGGGCTGCACTGTGGACCCTTTCTAACCCCAGTGCAACACACCTTCCCAGTTGCTTGGACTGGAAAATTGATTTCACTCATTCTTTCTGTTACTTCTGTCACTCTAGAATTTGGTTAGAGTCATTATTTAAAGGTATTTGTAGTGGTCTGGGAGAGAGCTCCTAGGATTTCCTGCCTTCACTCTACCATCTTGGCTCCACCCCCCCATTGGGGGTTTTCTTGGCAATGATACCAGAGTGGTTTGCCATTTTCTTCTCCAGTTCATTTTACAGTTGAAGAAATCAAGGAAAACAATGTAAAATGACTTCCCTAGGGTCACACCCTGAGGTTGAATTTGAACTCAGGAAAATGAGTCTTCCTGACTCTAGGTCTAGTACCCTGTCCACTGTAGCACCACCTAGCTGCTATAATCCTTGGATTATAGCTTCTTAATACAAGATACAACTCTGCTACTAGCCTATCCTATTTTAAAAAATATATTATGGCATTCTGGAATCACATTCCAGTTGTGAGACTCCTTCCACCCATCTCAGTGATATCACTGAGATCAAATTCTCTTCCTGTCACTAGGACTTCTATTTTCTTTTTTTTTTGTTTTTGTGTGTATATATGTGAGTGTGTTTTGCCCAGGCTTTGGGTATTTGTGTGTAACCATTTGACATCATGGATTTTACTGCTGATTCCTCCCTTGGATTTTGTCTTTTTGGACTTCTAGGTATCTCATCTGCTATTCTTTCTATATTGAAACTATATTTCATGATAGTGGTTCTCAAAAGTTTTGGCCTCAGGACCCTTTTTTATTCTTAGAAATTACTGAAGACCCTTAAAAGAGCTTTTGTTTATGTCAGTTATATCTATCAATCTTTACCCCAGGAATTCCTAGACCACATTATGAGAATCACTCTTTTGGTATCTAGTTGGATATATGTATGGGTGCTAGATGGAGAAGTGGGTAGAACACTGACTCTGAAGTCTGTAGGACCTTAGTATTACAAATAATAATAGTATTACAAAGTATATGCACATATAGACAGAGACAAAGAGAGAAGAGGGTGGAAAGGTAGATTAACAGAGAAACAGAGAGAGACAAAGAGAGAGACAGGAAAAAGATGAAGGAAATACAGAGAGAGAAAAGAGGGAGAGAAAGGGAGAGACAGAGAAGAGGGAGGGGGAGAGAGAGAGACCCAGTTTTCTTCCTCCTGCTTCCTTTTCAGTTTAAAGTCCTTTTAATTAGGCAAATATATTTTATTAACTCTTATTAGAGATATTCCATCCTTGGCCAGGAACTTGTTATTTCTGTATTGTTAAGTTGTGGTTCAGAAATACAAATTCCATCCCCAGACAGTGTCTTCACCAATTCTCACCTTCTGAAATAAGTTTTTCTTTTCTGTATCCCTTACCTTTCAGTGGTCAGCAGTGATGAAAAAATTATCTGTGTTTCCTGTGTTTGATGGTGAAAAGACCTTCAGGTTTTTCCCACAAGAGTTTGCAGTCTTTGAAAATATTTTCTAAACTCTTTACAATACATGAATGTACCCACTATTAGTGAGCAGTAGTCTTCCATTTTGACTAGTGTTGGGAGATTATCTGTCATATGTTCTAGCATGACTTCCTGCTGTTACTAGGTCAACCAAGGACTTATTTTCCTTTAATATGAGGTAGCCAACCACCATATTATTCTTTTCTTCCTTTCATTCTATGGGTGGATCTGTCTCCTGTGGATCAACTTTCTCATTTCTTGGAGGACAAGTAGCTTCTTCCTCTGCAGTGTATCCTCTTTAGGAAAAGTCTCAAATTTGATTTATTTTAGTTTCAAGTGTTTAGAGAGCCTTCCTCTTCCTTTATTCTTGAACTTCAAACTTGAACTTCCTGAGGTCAGTCAGAATATTGTTATATCACTTCAGATGCTCCTCTTTTTCTCTGTTCCCACTGAAGTCTCACTTTTGATTTGTAAAGGAGCTATTTAACACCCCATATATTGAAATGATCCTCTGAACCCTTGGCCTTCTCTTATTGGAACAATACCAATCTGAATATTAAGCTTGGGTTCTCAGGGACTTTCAGGGTGGAGCTAATATGGAAGCATAGCAGAAGTATCTTAACTCTCTTGATATTAACTTCCAAACAACTTTAGAATAATGCTTCAAATAAAAATCTGGAGTTGGAAAGCCAACAAAACGTAGGGGTGACATTTTTTTAACTTAAGACAACTAAAGAGGTTGAGAAAAATGTCTTTGAAATGGGGTTGGAGAGAAGCCTGAAGCCCATGTGATGGCAACCTCAGTTGTGGATCTTGGAGGGGGCATCAGCAGCAACAGAAAGTTTGGGAGCTCTCTTGCTGAGATGTTAAGGGGATTGGGCAACTTGTTAGAAAAAGAATGCAAGGGACCTAGCATTGGGCTCAGGACAGAGTACTGTTTGGTAACTCCAATGGCTATGTCTACTTCTGGATTGCAGATCTAGGGGAGATCAGGAACCTTGAGGAGCATTATCACTTTTGGTCACAAGGGAGCAGTGACCATCCCTCTCCCTAGATTACACCATGTTGGAAGTAACAAAAAACCTCTTCTTTCTCTTCCAACTGTTTCTCATCCTCTTCCTCCTTCCTCTAAGGTCTATCTTATCTTTTCTCCTTTTTCAGTTCTAATCAGTCTATTTTTTAATATTTGGTCCTCTCTTCACTCAAAATCTTCCCCAATCCTCCCAAAATTCCTCCCTTCAATTATTGGATTTCTTGATATGAGATACTTTATATTTTCTCCTATTTTTTTTCACTATTGATTTGTTTTAATACTTCTTGTCATCTCTTGGAGTCATTAACTTATGTTTGAATCATCAAGATGAAGGAATCTGTTACCTGGATGAGATTTTTGTACCTCTTATGCTAAGTTGCTAATTATCTTTTCTTTTAAAAACAATTTATGTATTTTCACACTATTTCCATCTCCCATTTCTTCTTCACATTTACTCTAAAATATTTATGTTTCAGGTTCTAGTTGCAGTATGGGAAGGAGGAGGAAGAAGAGAAGTTTCCTTGGCTGAGGGGCTAAGGAAAGAGAGGGAGAAGACTGAGCAGAAGGAGACCATATGGGTAGTTGCTGTTTGAGTGGTTGTTCTTCAAGGGAGCTCTGCTTGGGGCTCTAATTCTTTCCTTTAAAATCCTCATTTTAGTTATAATGCTATTTTAAAATTCTTTTTTCATTTCCTCTAGGAATTCTAGTTTACCTTGTATCCAAACTGTGTTTTTTGGAGTTATTCTCTTCTGCATTTGTACCTTGGTCCACAATACCTCTTAATCATTATTAGTGTCTCTTTTCTTTGTTTATTCTCATTCTTCCAGTCTTACTTCTTGAATTAGGATTTTGCAGTAGGACTAGGCTCTGTGCACTTCTGGAAGGACTATCAAGGCCTTCTTTCATCCTGATTTGTATTATCTGGGTTTTACCACTGTTTTCTCTAGTTATTGAACACTGTATCCTTCAAAGATCTCAGGGATGGCTTGGTCCAGGAGCCTACAAATTTTAAGAGTGCCCAAAATTGCATGACCTAGGATCAAGTCTGATTAGTGTCCTTCTGGTATGAGCTTTACAAGCTCCTGACCCTTCTTTGGATCCAGGAAACATTACTGAATACTTAACCCCTGGCTGGAACTCCAGTAGATTGCTGCTGGCCCCAGCACCTGTCAGTTAACTGGAAGGTTCCATAGCCTCAGAGTGATAGAATGACAGGCTCTCTCTAGCTCTGAACTGTCTTCCCTGGCTACTCAGATCAGGCTGGATACTGAATATGCAACCCTGTTCTGGAGCTGCAATCACACAGGCACTAGTTTCTTCTTTTTCTCTTTCTTGTCCAGTATACAGCTTTAGGTAAAGTCTGAGTTGAATCTGCAATCTCTCCTTGCCCTGACAGTGCAAACCACATGTCAGCTCAAGCCTAGTTATGGTCCTCTCCTCAGTCCGAGTTGGATTCACATCCCTGGCCTGGATACAGAAACATGGACAAAAATTCCTTTCCTCTGCTACATGATTCAGCTCATGCAGTGATGGGATCCAATCCTGGGGCAGCCCATTCCACCTGGCTCTGACTTTAATCAGTAGTAAGCATTTCTTTAGATCAAACTCGCTGGC
The DNA here is from genome assembly GCF_037893015.1 of Macrotis lagotis. Taxonomy (NCBI): domain Eukaryota; kingdom Metazoa; phylum Chordata; class Mammalia; order Peramelemorphia; family Peramelidae; genus Macrotis; species Macrotis lagotis. Next base: position 80,621,024 of record NC_133666.1, read on the forward strand.
CTCATTGCTCCTTCTCCTCTACTATGCCCCTTGTTCCTGGTTATGTCTTCTGAGTCAAAGTATAAGTAGAATCCCACTTCCATGGGACAAAACTTCAAATCTTTGAACATAGATATGATCTCTCCCCAAAACTCTTCTCCAAGCTTAAACACTCCCAATTCCTTTAGTCCACCCTCAGGTGCCATTATCTTCAGACCATTCTCTGGCTTATCAACGTACTTCCTCAAAGATGACCCCTAGACTGGTGACAGCTAGGTGGTGCAGTGAATAGAGCACCAGGCCTGGAGTCAGGAGGATCTGAGTTCAAATACAGTCTCAGACACTTAATAATTTCCTGGCTGTGTGACCTTGGGCAAGTCAGTTAACCCCATTGCCTTAAATTAAAAAAAAATTTTAAAAGATGGCACCTAGAACTGAAAACAACTAGGAAGAAATCTCACAAAGTGAGGGTGCAGTGGTGAAGGAGTAGGAGGGGGCAGGCATGTTTCTCCTCCCTGATACTACAGCACTATTTATACACTTGAGGATCACATCCACTTTCATGGCTTCCATGTCCCAACATTAACTCAGGTTGAGCTTGCATTTCCTAAACCCCACAGATATTTTTTCAGACTGAGATCTAGCCATGCCTCCTCCATTTTAAACTTGGAAAAGTTGAGTTTTTAAAAAGTCAGTAAAATCCTTCAAATTTATCCTTTCTCAGATTCATCTTTATTTGACCAAACATTCTAAACTGCCATGATCGTTTTCAGACTCAAACTTTATCATTCAGGGTATCATTTATTTTATTCTTTTTGACTTTGTTTCTATTTGCAAATTTGATGAGTGCACCCTTAATGCCCTTATATTTTTTTTTAAAAAATATTTATTCAATTGGGAATGGCTAAATAAGTTGTGATGGGATACCATTGTGCTGTAAGAAATGATGTGTTGACTGATTTTAGAAAAATCTGAAAAGTTTTGCATGAGATGATGGAGAGTGAAATGAGCAGAACTAAGAGAATGTTGTATTGGCAAAAAAATATTGTTTTAAGAACAACTGTGAATGATTAAGCTGTTCTGAATATTAAAAATATGAAAATCAACTACATGGTAACTATGAAGGAAGTTCCTATCCATCTCCAGAGCAAGAATTGACAAATAGAAGTGTGCATAGTATGGTTTTACTATATATGAGTATCTACACATATACATACATACATACATACATACATATGCACACTTGTGTGTGTGAAATGGTGGCCTTCCCTATTATGGAGTAGGAATGGAGGAAGGGAGACAGGAACTGAAAATATGACAAAAATAAAATGAAATTAATTATAGATTTTGTTAGTCTAAACTTGACAAAGACCAACAAACATGAACATTCTCAAATACAAAGAACAGGAAAAAGAGAATTGCATATGAAGCTGTGAATTTCTGTTACAAATAGGTTGCTTTTTGAAAAAAAGGGTATTAAAAATCTAGCTTGTTCATTTCAAAGCTTTCCTGCTGTCTTCAACTGTGCTTTTATTCTAATCATTCATAAGTCATTCATAAAAATAGTACAGGGCTAAGCACAGATTCAGAAGGGCTCCACAAGAAACCTTGCAAATTGAAATCAAATTATTAATGACTGACCAGTCCTTGGGAACAGTCATTCAGTCAGAATCAAAGCTACCTGCATCTAGTCCATCTCTCTTCATTTTGTACTCAAGAACTATGTGAGAGTCCTTCTTAAATCCTTTGCTAAAATCCAAGATAAATATATGTTGCTTTCTTCTGAAAAAACAGTACAGTCAACCTACCCAGGAACCCAAAAAGGCTAGTCCAACATAGCCTGGGGCTGATGAGATCACATTAACTCTTCTTCATCAGTGCTGGGTTGTTTTGAGATCTTGGTGATCCTTCTATATCACCAAGGGAGGGAATATAGGAAGGGGCAAGAGACCCAGATCAAGACCCTAAGGGATAGAGAGACAGATGATGAATGGATCCAGGAAAGGAGACAGATGAATGGTCAAACAGGTAAGAGGAAAGCCAGCAAGGAAGGAAGCATGCATTAAGTACCGACTGTCTGTCACACATTTTGCTACAGGTTTTAAGATAAGTTCTCATTTGAATCCTCACAGCGACCCTGGGAGGTAGGTGCTATTATTAACCTTGTTGTACAAGTGAGGAACCTGAAGGAGACAGAGATGAAATGACTGACCCAGAGTCACAAATCTAAGTCCCATTTTGAACTGACATCTTTCTGACTCCAGGCCCAGCCTTCTATTTACTGCTTCATCTAGCTACTTGAGAGCAGAGTCATGGATACCCAGGAAGGAGTGAACATCCAAGGGTGAGAGGGTGATTGAAGGATATAAGGATAAGATCTTTATAAAATCCTGCAAGTCATTTTTGTGTGTTTGTTTTTAATTTTTGTAAATTTATTATCCATTTTTCTTTTTTTTAATTTTTTGTTTCTCCAATTATATGTAAAGATAACATTCAATAATCATTTACATAAAGTTTTCTCCCTCCTGCTCTTATTATTCATTCCAAAGTTAAAAACAAACCAAGAAAAGAAATAAAAACATATTGTGAGAGGATTCAATATAAAACAATATATTTCCATTTCAAGAAAACTTTCTAATAACCACTGCACATTGCTTTTCATGACATTTTGAGGAAGAGAGAAAGACCCCTATATTCTAGGTCTCAGGGATTCTGGTCTTTTTTTTGGATTTAAGTTTCTTCCTAGCTGCTCACAGTAGGGGCAAGCAAAGAGGGAATGAAGTTGACTTGGAGGGGAGGGGGCCATGTAAGATGGAAGCAGTGCCTGTCAGCATGTGACTATTAAGTTTAGTATATGTTCCCATGTGTCTCCCCAACTACATTCGAAAAGGAAATGAAAATGATTCAAAACTATCTGCACCTCTGATCCTCTTTATTAATATAGAAGATTGAGATCAGATGGCATTTATATATAGAAATATAATCAATTCTCAATTATTTCACACTATGGCAACTCTTTCTTGCTCATAGATTTGATCACATCACTTCTCTAGTCAAAAGTCTTCAGTAGGCTCCTCTGCCTTGCTGAGCAGTACCCAAGTTTCTTTCTTTGGCATTCGAGGTTAAGCAAGGCTGGCAGCAATTTCTCTGCCATTCAAGGCTTGCTACAGTCTGGCAGCATACTCCTTTATCTCTCATTTCTCTGACTCAGGGAATTAACCCTCCAAGTGGAGGGTTCCTCTGGCCCACTCTCTGCTCCTCTAAATAGGCCTTGCAATTCTCTTGTTTCTTTAGACCCCAAAGGCTGCCCGTCTCTTCCCTTTCTTGTTTGTTCATCCTTTATAATGGGACAGAAATAGCAACTCCTCCCAGGAAGCTCCCTTGTGTCCCCTCGACTGGTTCCCCATCAGATCCCATAGAGTACTCGGTCTTGTCCAGTATAATCCATGTTTGATGCAATAGTTGATAGCACATTTCTGGGGGTTTGGGTCTTATCTCCCATCTAGACAGGAAACTGCATGAGAGGCAGGGCCTATATTTTGCCTCAGACTTTCTACCTCTGCCAGGGCATAGCTGTGCTGTCTGTAATAAGATATTCCTTAAATGCTTATTGAATGAATCTTGCTTTCCAATTTTTGTGGCCTTGATCACCTCTGCTTAAGTACCTTGTGGGCATTCTGACTTTTATAGCTGGTCTCTGTTTACTGTTACTCATATTGAGTGGGAGGGAAGGCTTTTAAAAATAAAAACCCTTTATTACCTGTCATCTTGAGGAAGATGTGCACCAGAAAAGTGGGACGTCAAAGTATGAGAAGGTTTAGAGTCTATTCCCTGAATGTAATAGGGAATAGGAAGGCAGGATGAAGGATCCCAGGATCTTCTCCAGAATCAGCTTTTCCTTAGCTAGTTGGAATGATGTCACCATTATTAATTGGGGGAAAGGGGGTAAAAGACCTGTGATTCCCTTGGAGTCAGGAAATCCCAGCAAGCAAAATACCTCTCCCAATGGCCATAAGTATTTGATGTGCACCTTCCATTCTTAAAAACCTACTGGAATTGCCAAGAGATTAAGTAATTTGGCCAGGGTATCATGAATTCTCAGAACATCAACCAAACCATTTTTGAAATATTTGTATGAAAACACACTCCAGAGCTAACCTTGAATGATTTTTAAATTATCCACAAGCTGTGCCACTTTGGAAGAGGTTTAGTTGTGTTGATTTAGAGAGAAAATAGTGGAACATGAATATTTTATTTGCTAATGGGGCTTATAAGAACCTTGTGTATATACATGTGGAGGTTTCATCATGGGGGAAAGACAGAAACTAGCAGTTGGAGAGAGAGAAGGAGAAAGAAAGAACTGTTGCTCTATCTGTGCCTGCCAAAAGCAACTAGACAAACAGGACCCAGAGATAAATATACATAGAAAAAAAGGAGAATCCCTTTAAATAATGTTTGCCCATAATGACCTGGAGCAAAGCTCTGACTCCCAGACATTTCTTATCTGTAAATTTCATTTTATTGCATAGAGCTGATGAAATTAACCAGTATTCAAGTAATTCCTTAATCTTTAGATATTTTCAATTATTACTAATTAGCTGTGTGCCTTAAGTCACTTCCCCTGTTTGGAACTCAGGTTCCTCACCTGTAAAATGAGGGGTTTAAGCAACAATAAAGAGGAGAGGCTTCCTAGCTGAAACTTCAAGGGCTATCAATCAGGGTATTGGCCTGAGTTTTGCTGGAAATACAGAACGTGGGAGAATTGAAAGTGTGTTAGACTAAATGCTCCCATAAAATGAAAAAGAGTGACGGATTGGATAAGGAAAAAAAACCTTACAATTCACTGCTTACTAGAAATACAGAGAATAAAAATAAAGAGATAGAATAGGGGTGACTAGGTGGCATAATGGATAAAGCACCAGCCGTGGAGTCAGGAGTACCTGGGTTCAAATCCAGTCTCAGACACTTAATAATTACCTAGCTGTGTGGCCTTGGGCAAGCCACTTAACCCCATCTGCCTTGCAAAAACCTAAAAAGAGAGAGAGAGATAAATTAGAACCATTATTTTTTAACATTTTATTTATTCATTTTTCCAGCTACATGCTAAGACAATTTTCAACAATCATTTTTTGCAAGGTTTTGAGTTTCATATTTTTCTCCCTCCTTCCCCTTCCCTTCCCCTTCCCCTCCCCCAACAGAAAGCAATCTGATATAGGTTATAAGTATAATATTATTTTAAACACAAATCCATATTAATCATGTTATGAAAGAAAAATCAAATTGAAATAGGAAAAACTATTAGAGAAAGAGAAAAAATAATACATAAGACAACTTTTAAAATTGAAGATAGCAAGTTTTAGTTTTCATTTAAACTCCATAGTTCCTTCTCTGGTATTTAGAATTGTCTTTGATTATTGTATTGCTGAAATGAACAAGTCCATCACAGTTGCTATTAGTATGTACAATATTCTGGTTCTGCTCACTTCATTCAGCATCAGTTCATGCAAGTCTTGAACCAGAAAAACTTTTAATTAATGTAAAATATAAAAATATTGTGTGCATACCCTTTGATCCAGCAATACCAACACTGGGTCCATACCCCAAAAAGATTATGAAAAAAGGTATAATCATCACTTGTACAAAAATATTCATAGCAACCCTGTTTGTGGTGGCAAAGAATTGGAAACTGAGTGAATGTCCATCAATTGGGGAATGGCTGAACAAATTGTGGTATATGTATGTATGTTATGGAACATTATTGTTCTATTAGAAGCCAGGGGGGATGGGAATTCAGAGAAACCTGAAGGGATTTGCATGAACTGATGCTGAGCAAGATGAGCAGAACCAGAAGAACATTGTACACCCTAACAGCAACATGGGATGATGGTAAGCCTTAATGGACATGCTCATACCAACAGGGCAACAATCAGGGACAATTTTAGGGTATCTGTGATGGAGAATACCATCTGTATCCAAAGACAGAATTGTGGAGTTTAAACAAAGACCAAAGACTATTTACCTTTAATTTTAAAAAAAAGTTATCTCATTCTGTAATTTTGCTATCTTTTATATTTTATTTTTTCCCTAAAGATATGATTTTGCTCTCTATTCACATTCAATTTTGATCAATGTATACCATGGAAATAATGTTAAGACTATCAGACTGACTTCTGTGGGGGGTAGGGGGGAGAGAAGTGAGATTGAGAGAAAAGTGTAAAATTCAAAAAAAAATATGTATAATAAACTTTTCCTTTATAGATTATTACATGACAAAAATTATCAATTCAGAGAAAAAACTAAAAGGAACAGCTCTAATGGATATTTAATAACAAAATCCTAAAGAATGAATGGATGGGGGGGGCAGCTAGGTGGCACCATAGATAGAGCACCAGCCCTGGAGTCAGGAGGACCTGAGTTCAAATCTGCCCTCAGACACATAATAATTACCTAGCTGTGTGACTTTGGGCAAGTCACTTAATCCCATTGCCTTGCAAAAAACAAAAACAGAAAAAAGAATGAATAGATGGAAGAAAAAAAATTCCAAATGGATTAACAAGTTGTGAAAGATGCTGACAAATACAAAATAATATAGGAAAATTCCTGGTATGTAACTAAATCAGTCTTCAGAGAAAAAATTGTGCTCCCAAAACTTATATTAGTAACATAGATAAAAAAGAGTGAACTAAGAAACTGAATGTTCATTTAGAAACATTAGAAACTCAATAAATAAAACTAAAATAATCACAAAAAAGAGAAAATCTTGAAAATAAAAATAGATAAATTATTTGAAAAGCTATAAAACTGATAAATCAACAAACCTTTATCAGTCAGTCAATAAGTATTTATTAAGTACCACTATGTTTTGAGCACTGTGATTAGTTCTGGGTATAGAAGAAATTCAGAGAACATATGCTGCCCTCAAGGAGCTCACAGTCTAATAGGGGAGGTAGCATGCCAAAGACTATATACACGATATATACAGGACAAATTGGAGATGTTCAACAAAAGGGAAACATTAATATAGTGGAATTTTAGCTGATTTGAAGAAATTCAGGGAAGTCATGAGGTGGCGAAGAGGAGGGAGAGAATTCTAGGCATGGAATTCCAACCAGAGAAATTTTTCATTCAGAAGATGGAGTATACCTTCTTTGGATTTCAGAGTATGTAAAGTGGTGAGGGTGGGAAAGGAGAAGGCCGAGGTAGAAGTAAGGTGTAAGAACACTAGAAAGATAATAAGGAGAACAGTTTGAGCAATAGTCTCCAAGATTATAGAATGGTGAAGGAAAACAAGGATAGAAAAAAGACTATTAGCCTAGGCAATTAATCTGCAATCTGTTGAAGAATATCAGATATAATGGGATCGCTTGTGCATGTAAAGGGTCTTGGCAAAGGAAGGACCACATACATCTTCTTTTTTTTCAGTTTTTTTGCAAGGCAAATGGGGTTAAGTGACTTGCCCAAGGCCACACAGCTAGGTAATTTTTAAGTGTCTGAGACCGGATTTGAACCCAGGTACTCCTCACTCCAGGGCCGGTGCTTTATCCACTGTGCCACCTAGCCACCCCCACATACATCTTTTGAGTCAGAAGTGAAGACAGAGATAGTGATGAGTCATCTAAGTGATGATGAAAGGAGAAAGGGAGAAAGAGAGCTCTCAGCAAATGACTCCAATTCTTTTCAAGAAAGCACAGGGTACAAGGAAGTTTAAGGATGGATACAAAGATTTGGAGAAATCTATGTAGTGAATCAGATACTTAATTGATTAAGAAATTATCCAAGGATTGCTTTGTTTTAGTGAATGTTCATTTGAGTAGATTTTAGTGGACCTCATCAGCATAGTTTCATGATTTTCTCTAGTTTCATTTAGTAGTATGTGAGTAGGAGGCAGTGCATAGTTGAAGTAATACAAGGCATAAATTTGACAGGGCAAGATTAGATAATAGGGCAAGGGATTTGATAGAAAAGAACTGTGTGTGATGGTCAGCTATGCTAGACTTAGTTCTTCTCAACAGTACAATGAGCAAAGATGATTCTTTTTTTTTTTTGTCAAGGCAATGGGATTAAGTGACTTGCCCAAGGTCACACAGCTAAAGAAGTATTATGTATCTGAGGCCAGATGTGAAACCATTTTCTCCTGTCTCCAGGACCAGTGCTCTATGCACTGCATCACCTAGCTGCCCCAATCAAAGGCAATTTTAAAAGATTTGTGATGAAAAATACCATCAGCATCCAGAGAAAGAACTCTGGAGTCTGATTGCAGTTGAAAGTATACTATTTTCACTTTGCAAAATTTATTTTTTCTTCTAATGTTTTCCCTTTTGTTCTGATTTTTCTTTCACAACATGACTAATAAGGAAATATGGTCAACATGTTTAAACATGTATAGCCTATATCAGATTACTCACTATCAAGGATATTGGGGAGGGAAGGGAGAGAGGTAGAAAAATGTGGAACTCAAAATCATACAAAAATGGATGCTGAAAACTATCTTTACATGTGGTTGGAAAAACAAAAATAATAAAAAGAAGAAGCAGAAGAAGCAGAAGAAGCAGAAGCAGAAGCAGAAGCAGAAGCAGAAGCAGAAGAAGAAGAAGAAGAAGAAGAAGAAGAAGAAGAAGAAGAAGAAGAAGAAGAAGAATAGAGGACTCAGTTCAACTGGGTCAACAAGGTGTCAAGATGGAGAAGAAAGGAGAGTATGTTCAGTGCAAAGATGATGGTCTAGGAAAGAACTCAGGTGTCAGGGGATTGGAGGTTATAACAAAAGTCAGGGTTATGGATTGCAAAACAGAGTAAGAGGTAGAATGAAAATAAATTATGAGTAGATGAGGGAACTTCAGAGCTCATGAACATGGAGATGATGCATTTGTGAATGATGGTCTGATCAAGAGTATTACCATCTTTATGTGTAACTCAAATGGAGGGGTAGCTCTTGGAAAATTAACAAATTGAGAAACTGGAGAATTTAGACATTTGAGGTTATATATATATTGAGATGAGGGTGGAGTCAAAATGGCAGAAGAAAGGCAAGAACTCACCTGAAGTCTTCCTAATTCCCCTCTAGAAAACTTTAATATAACACCTTAAATTGAATTCTGAAGTGGCAGAAACAACAAAGGTCAAGGTGAAAAAATTTTCGAGTTCAAGAAAACTTAGATCAGTGAACAGGCCTGTTTCACCAGGGTGATGGTCACACTTGGAGCACAGTGCCACACAGGCCACCCTAGCAAGTCAACAAAAGGTGTTTTAGTGGCTGTATCAGTGACTTCAGCAAATTAGGGAAGTCTCAGACCACTGATTGTAAAGGGTTTCAATCACTAGTCAGAAGGAGATTACAGGAGACTCTGCTGGCTGGGCACAGGATTCTGTTGCATTGCCCATGATGTTGATATTTGTCATTCATTTTCAAAGAAGACCATGACATCAGGGAGGTAATTCCATGACATACACATGAATTGGATTTAAGTGAGGGGGTACTCTGCCAAATCATCAGCCTCACTTTCTCCTTCGGATCCATCAGAGTGGCCAGATATGGGTCAGGACAATTGGAGATGGCCTTGAATCCAAGGCAGTCAGGATTAAATGACTTGCCCAACATCACACAACTAGTAGGTCTCAAGTATCTGAGACCAGATTTAAACTCAGGTCCTCTTGACTCCAGGGCTAGTGCTCTATCGACTGTACTACCTAGCTGCAGTTCCCTATGGCAGATTGAGGGCAAGAAGGAAACTTAGGTCACTAGTGCCAGAGGGGAACAGGGGCCCCGATCATGGTTCCAGGGTGGAGAAGAGTGCTTATAGTCCACAGTTCGGAATGGGAGAGCAGTGACATGCTGCTCCTTAGATCACACAACCTTGGAAGGGCCAAAAATGTACAGACCCCTACAACAAACTCTGAAAGCAGCAGCATAAAAAAACCTGAAACTTGAGGAGTGTCCTCTCCACACTGGAAGCAGAGTCCAACTCAGGAAAATTAAAAGTCAAGAAATAGGCTAGAAAGTAAGTAAGCAAGCAACAACAAAAAGAACATGATCAGAAAAGTTACTCTGATGACAAAGATTAGGGTATAAACTCAGAAGAAGACAACAAAACAGCTACATGTAAAGCCTAAAAGGGGAAAAAATCAAACCTAAGAAGAATTCCTGTAGTAGTTCAAAAAGGATTTTAAAAGTCAAATAAGAAAAATAGAGGAAAAAATTGGAAAAAGGAGAGTGATGCAAGAAAAATTTGAAAACAGTTAATAGCTTGATTAAAAAAGGCACAAAAATCAGCTTGAAGAGCAGAAGTGCTTTAAAGGCAGAATTAGCAAAATGGAAAAAAGAGTTACAAAAATTCACTGAAGAACACCTTAAAAAGTAGAACCATCTAAATGAAAAAAAAAGATGTGCAAAATCTCACTGAAGAAAATAATTTCTTAAAAATTATAGTTAGGTAAGTTTAAGCTAATGATTCCATGAGATATCAAGAAACAAACAAAACCAAAAGAGGGAAAAATAGAAGAAAATGTGAAATATCTCTTTGGAAAAACAATTGACTTGGAATTTAGATTAGTGGAGAATTTAAAGTGATTAAAGGAAAATAGATAATTTATGAATTACTGGACTAGCTCAAAGGTAATGATTTTTTAAAAAAGAGCTTTGACATCATATTTCAAAAAATTATCAATAAAAACTGCCTTGATATTCTAAAACCAAAAAGTAAAATAGAAGTTGAAAGAATATATTGATCACATTCTGAAATGTATTTGAATGAAATGAAATGGCAATGAAAACACCTAGGAATATTATAACCAAATTTCAGAGCTCACAGGTCAGGGAGAAAATATTGAAAGCAGTCAGAAAGAAACAATTCAAATATCATGGAACCGCAGTAAGGATAACACAAAATTTAGCAGCTTCTCACATTAAAGAATAAGAGGGCTTGGAATATGAAATTTTGCAAGGCAAAGGAGCTAATATTATAACCAAGAATTGCCTACCCTGCAAAACTTCATGAGAAAAAAATTATATATTTAATGAAATAAGAAATTTTCAAACATTCCTGATGAAAAGGCCAGAGCTGAATAGAAAATTTTACTTTCAAAGACACCACAAAAAGCATAAAAAGGTAAACAAGAAAGAGAAATTATGAGGGATTAAAAAAATCAAACTGTTTAAATAGATACATGGGAAGATACTAATTATAACTTCTAAAATCATCATCATTATTATTAAGGCAGTTAGCCTGAGGATAAGATTGTTAGTTGACTATGATTTTGAAAAAAATAAAATTAAGGAATGAGAAATTGGGATGTGTTAGGAGAAGGGAGAAGGGAAAGGAAGAATGTGGAAAATTATCTAACAAAAGAGGTAAGAAAGGAAGTTTTTACAATGGAGGGGGAAATGGGGTGGTGGTGGAAAAAAACACTTAAACCTTATTTTCACTGGAACTAGCTCAAAAAGGGACTAAAATTTACACTCAGGTGGATGTAGAAATCTACCTTACCCTATAGGGAAGTAGGAGGTGAAGGGGATAAAACAAGAGAGAGGTCTAATGGAAAGGAGGTCTAATAGAATTGGATTAGGGGAGGCAGTGGTCAGAACGAAACAGACTTTTCAGGAGGAATATGGTAAAAAAAAAAAAGAGTAGAAGGATAAAAAATAGGTTATAGGAAAGTACCCACTTAGTAATCATAACTGTGAATATGAATAGGATGAACCCACTCATAAATGGAAGAAAATAGCAGAATGAATTAAAAACCAGAATCCAAGAATTTGTTGTTTGCAAGAAACATACTTGAAACAGAGAGGAACACATAGAGTAAAAATAAGGGACTGAAGTAGAATTTATTATTCTTCAGTTGAAAACTGAAAACTAAATGTCCCTAGAAGTTTCTCCAAAAACAACTACACAAAACCCCTGAAGGTAGGTATAGTATCCTCCATCCTGGAAGCAGAATTCCATTTTAAGAAATGGTTAAAAGCCAAGAAATAGACTGAAAAAAAACTGAGCAAAGAACAGAAAAAATGTTGACCATAGAAAGGAAGATCAAAACACACACTCAGAAAACAATATCAAATCCTAAGTTCCTACATCCAAAGCCACCAAAAAAATGAACTGACCTCAGGTCATGGAAGAACTCAAAAAAGATTTTGAAAATCAAAAAAGAGGTAAAAGAAAAATTGAGAATGATGCAAGAAAATCATGGATAAAAAAGAATCAATAGCTTGGTTGAGACACAAAATATACTGAGGGAAAAACACCTTAAAAATAGTCTAGGTCAAATTGTAAAAGAGGTACCAAATATTTGGAGAAAAATGCCTTAAAAAAGCAGAATTGGGGGCAGCTCGGTGGCGCAGGGTATAAAACACCGGCCCTGGAGTCAGGAGTACCTGAGTTCAAATCCACTCTCAGACACCTAATAATTACTTAGCTGTGTGGCCTTGGGCAAACCACTTAACCCCATTGCCTTACCAAAAAAATATGCAGAATTGGCCAAATGGAAAAAGAAGCACAAAAATTCACTGAAGTAAAAAAAAACAAACTCCATAAAACGTTGAATTGGGTGTGGCAGCTAGGTGGCGCAGTGGCTACAGCACTGGCCCTGGAGTCAGGAGCACCTGAGTTCAAATCTGACCTCAGACACTTAATAAATTACCTAGCTGTGTGGCCTTTGGCAAGCCACTTAACCCCATTTGCCTTGAAAAAACCTAAAAAAAAAAAAAGAAAAAACAAAGTTGAATTGGGATGAAACACCATTATTCTAAAAGAAATCATGAGTAATAGAATGTCATTAAAGAGTGGAAAGATGAATTGATGTAGGGTGAAATGTGCAGAACCAGAAGAACATTGTATACGCTAACATCAACTATGATGGATTTGTTCATTTCAGTAGTACAATAATCAGAGACGATTTTTAAAAACTTATGATGGAAAATATCATCTGTATCAAAAGAAGGATCTGTGGGATTTAAATGATGACCAAGGTTTATTATTTTTAATTTTTAAAAGTTGTCTTATGTATTATGTAATTTTTTTCTCTCTAATGTTTTCTTTCTTCCATTTGGATTTGATTCTTATCTCACAGCATGATCAATATGGATCTATTGTTTAGTATATTATAAATGTAAAACCTGTATCAGATTGTTCTCTGACAGGCAGAAGGTGAAGGAAGGGAGGGAGAAAAATATAAAACTCAAAACCTTAAAATGATTGGTAAAACTACCTTTGCAGATAGTTGGAAAACCAAATAAATAAAATTTTTAAAAAAATGTTAAATTGACCAAGTGGAAAAGGAAGTACAAATGCTTACTGAAGAAAATAATTCCTTAAAAATTAGAATTAAGCAAATGGAAGCTAATGAATTTATGAGAAAACAAGAAGCAATAAAATGAAACCAAAAGAATGAAAAAATAGAGGTACATGTGCAATGTCTTATTGGGGGAAAAATTGACCTTGAAAATAGATCCAGAAAAGATAATTCAAAAATTATTGAACTACCTGAAAGTCATGATCACAGTAAGAGTCTTGACATCATCTTTCAAGAAAGTATCAAGGAAAATCACTTTGACATTCTACAACCAGAGGGTAAAATTGAAATTGAAAGAATTCACTGATCACCTCCTGAAAGAGATCCAAAAATGCAAACTCTCAGGAATATTATACCCAAAACATTCTTGAAAATTTGACTGAATAGAAAATTTGACTTTCAAATAGAAGACTCAAGAGAAGAATAAAAAAGGTAAATGGGAAAAGGAAATCATGAGGGATTTAATTTAATAAGGTTAAACAGTTTACATTCCTCCATGGGAAGATGATACTTGTAACTCATAAAAACTTTCTCATTATTAGGGCAATGAGGAATATACATAAACAGAAGGCACAACTGTGAGTTGAATATGAAAGGATTATATCTAAAAAATTAAATTAAAGGGGGAGAAAGAGGAATGCACTGGGAGAAACAGAAAGGGAGGAGTAGAATGGAATAAATTATCTTTCATAAAAGGCAAGAAAAGTTTTTTTTACTTTTTTTTAATTTAAGATATTATTTGAGTTTTACAATTTTCCCCCAATCTTGCTTTTCCCCCCCACCCCGCAGATAACACTCTGTCAGTCTTTACTTTGTTTCCATGTTTTATCTTGATCCAATTTGGGTGTGATGAGAGAGAAATCATATCCTTAAAGAGAACAGAATTCTCAGAGGTAACAAGAGCAGACAATAAGATATCTGTTTTTTTTTTCCAAATTAAAGGGAATAGTCCTTGTACTTTGTTCAAACTCCACAGCTCCTTACCTGGATACAGATGGTACTCTCCTTTGCAGACAGCCCAAAATTGTTCCCGATTGTTGTACTGATGGAATGAGCAAGTCCTTCAAGGTTGAACATCTCTCCCATGTTGCTGTTAGGGTGTACAGTGTTTTTCTGGTTCTGCTCATCTCACTCAGTATCAGTTCATGCGAATCCCTCCAGGTTTCCCTGAAATCCCATCCCTCCTGGTTTCTAATAGAACAGTAGTGTTCCATGACATATATATATATATACCACAGTTTGCTAAGCCATTCCCCAATTGAAGGACATTTACTGGATTTCCAATTCTTTGCAACCACAAACAGGGCTGCTATAAATATTTTTGTACAAGTAATTTTTTTACCCTTTTTCCTCATCTCTTCAGGGTATAGACCCAGTAGTGGTATTGCTGGGTCAAAGGTTATGTACATTTTTGTTGCCCTTTGGGCATAGTTCCAAATAGCTCTCCAGAAGGGTTGGATGAGTTCACAGCTCCACCAACAGTGTAATAGTGTCCCAGATTTCCCACATCCCTTCCAACATTGATCATTATCCTTCCTGGTCATACTGGCCAATCTGAGAGGTGTGAGGTGGTACCTCAGAGAAGCTTTAATTTGCATTTCTCTAATAATTAATGATTTAGAGCATTTTTTCATATGGCTATGGATTACTTTGATCTCCTCATCTGTAAATTGCCTTTGCATATCCTTTGACCATTTGTCAATTGGGGAATGGAAGAAAAGATTTTACAGTAGAGGGGAAGATGGGGGATATGGGAGAGATAGAGGAGTGAGTGAACCTTCTATCTCATCAGCATTGGGTCAAAGAAGGAATAACATACAAATGCAATTGGGTTTAGAAATCGATCTTTCCCTTATGAAAGTAGGAGTGGAAGGGGATAAGAGAATGAGGGGAGGGGGGTTTGATCAAAGGAATGGCAGATTGGGGGAGGGAATAGTCAGAAGCAAAACACTTTTGAAGAAGAACAGGGTAAAAAGAGAGATAGTAGGATGAATGGGGTGGGGAGGAACAGAATGGAGGGAAATACATTCAGTAATCGTAACTGAAAAAAAATGTTTGCAGCAAGTTTCTCTGATAATGGCCTTTATATTCTCAAATATATAGAGAATTTATCTCAAATTTATAAAATTAGGAGCCATTCCACCAAATGATAAATGATCAAGAGATATATAAAATTTTCAGATGATGTGATCAAAACTATTTATTACCACATGAGAAGGTGGCCTATCAACTTTTTGGTGGTCAATTAGGTTGTGATTGAAGGAATGCAAATTGAAACAGTGGCACTACTTCATACCTGTTAGATTGGCTAATTGGACAGAAAAAGAGAATAATAAAGAAGAGTCGGTGGGAAAAATGGCATTAGTGTTGATGAAATTGTAAACTGATTCATCCATTCTGTAGAGCAATTTGGATTGCAATTATAGTCTCAAAGAATTTCCTTTGATCAGCAGTGCTATTACTAGGTCTATATTCAAAAAAGATAAAAAACAAAAGGAAAAGGACCTGTAGCTCTTTTCTGGAGGCAGAGAGTTGGAAATTAGGAGAATGCGCATTAATTGCAGAATGGATGAACAAATTGTTCTTGTGATTATAATGGAATACTATTGTGTTATAAGACATGATGAATAGGATGCCCTCAGAAAAACTTGGGAAGACTTACATGAGCTGATACAAAGTGAAATGTGTACAAAATGATATTGTAAGATGATCAGTTGGGAATGATTTAGCTATTTTCAGTAGTACAATGATCCAAGATGATTCTGAAAAATGCTATCCATTCCTGGAAAAAAGAAATGATGTTGTTTGAATACAGACTGAAGCATTTATTGTTCTTAAGTTTTTTTATCTGTGTTTTCTTTCATAACATAACTAATATGGAAATATGTTTTGCATGACTATACATGAATAATCTATATCGTATTGCTTACCTTCTCAACGAGGGGTGTGAGGTAAGAGGAAGGGAGAAAATTTGAAACTCAATATTTTAAAAATTAAATGTCAAAAATTGTTTTTACATGTAATTGGGGAAAATAAAATACTAAATAATTTTTAAAAGAAAAAATAGGCACAGGAGCCCTGCCAGATTCCTTTTATGAAATAAATATGGTGCTGATTCCTCAACAAGGAAGAAGAAAAAAAACAGAGAAAGAAAACTATATAGGTCAATTTCCCTAATGGATATTGATGCAAAGATTTTAAATAAACTTCTAGCAAGAAGATTACACAAAATAAAAATCACCCATTATGATCTTACTGTATGTTGTTATATGCTTACAAAGCTTAGAACACAAAAGAACTAGAGAAATATCTTCAAAACTGTAAGATATCCAAACTAACAAAAGATCACATAGAGATCTTAAATAGTCCAATCTCAGTAAAAGAAATAAAATCAGTAAGTACTAAAGGGAGGAAAAATAAACCTCTTGGTCCTGATGGGTTTACAGGAGAATTTTTACCAAATTTTAAAATAATATACTGCATAAATTATTTTCCACAAAAAGAGAAAGTACCCTATCACTTCTTTTTATACTTATAGTCCAGATAACTTAAACCAATGAAAGAAAGAGGACTATAAATTATTAACATGGATATTAATAAAATTAATTCAAAACTTTTAAATGAAATACTGTCAAACTGACTGCAGCAATTTAGTTAATAAATAATTTAGTGTTACCAACTTGAATTTAGAAAATTCTATGGATTCAGGAAAAAAACTAAATTAAACAGTACATTCATAAAAGTCATAGACTACCAAAATGCCTCCTCCCCCCCAAAAAAACCCTTTTCTATATTAAACAGAATTCAAGAGGCCACAATATGGGATATATAATTCAAAATAACTGGAAAATTCATAAAATATTTTGGATTCAGTCTACCAAAGCATTCCATACCTGCATAGATTCAATTGCAGTATATTACACAAAGAAATAAAGAACAGCTTAAATAACTGAAAGAAGACTCAGTGCTCATGACTGGATTGTGTCAATATAATTAAAATGTCAGTACTGCAAACATTAATTCACACATTCAATGTTATTCCATTTAAATTACTAAGGGTAAACTTTTTACAGAACTAGATAAATATAACAAAATTCATCTGTAGGATCAGAATATCAAAAGAAATAATGAAAAATGAAGAATGAGTAAAGAATAAAACTTTCTGCTCTCAAATTATACTCTAGAGAAGTAACCACTATTTGATACTGGTCAAAAAGCAGAAAAGTAGCTTGATGGAAACTTAATAACTTCATGTTTGATAAATATGAAAACAAAAATTGCCCAGGAAAGAAGTTCCCATTTCCTAAGAACTACTTAGAGAAATTGGAAAGTAGCCTGGAAGAAATTAGGTTTAGGTGAATGTCTTGTACCATATTACACAATAAATAGAAATGAAAATGGACTTTAAGGAACATTAAAGTTCCTATAATTAAAAAAATTGAAGAGAAATATCATATACCTCTCATAGCTATGGGTAGTAGGTACATTCTTTTTTTTCACATTGTTATTTTATTTTATTTTTCCAATGACATGATATGGAAGTTTTTCAATATTCATCCACAGGCATATGCATATTTATAAGTTACATAATTTCCTTCTACCCTCCCTTCCCATCCTCCTCTCCTCAATGGTGAACAGTCTGGTGAACATTGTACATATACATTTGTGTTTAACATGTTTACAGATTAGTCATTTTCTGCATGAGAAATTAGGACGAAGGGAAAAGAAAGCCATAAGATAGGAAAGAAAAACACAAGAGGAATTTTTAAAAAGTGAATGTAGAGTTTATTCATATTCGGTAGGTTTTTCTTTGTTTTGTTTTGCTTTTCTTTTCTTTCTCTGAATGTGGATAGCATTGTCCTTAACAGGTCTCCCAGGGTTATCCTAATCCTCTGAACTGCTTAGAAGAGTTGCATCCATTGAGGTTGATCAACTCACAATGTTATTGTTAATGCGTACAATGTTCTATTGGTTCTGCTCCCTTCTCTCAGCACCAGATCCTGTAATTTGTTCCATGCTTCTCTAGAGTCTGACCATTTGTGGTCTCTTTTAGAAAAATAGTACTCCATAACATTCATATACTGCAACTTGTTCAGTCATTCCCCAATTTATGGACATCCCCTCAATTTCCAATTCCTTGCCACTGTAAAAAGAGTTGTTATGAATATTTTGGAACACGTGGGATTTTTTCATTTTTCATAATTTCTTCTGGATATAGGTCTAGTATTGATATTGCTTGGTCAAAGGGTATGATCAGTTTTATTGTTCTTTGAGCATAGACCCAGATTGCTCTCCAGAATGGTTGCATTCTAGACCTAGAGATCCTACTGTTAACCTCAAGGAAATCAATGAGAAACAGAAAGGTTCTATCTACAGCAAAATATTTATTGTAGCATGTTTTGTGAAAGCCAAGAATTAGAAACAAAATAGATTGCAGTAGTAGAGCGAAAGCTAAAACTATTGTGGTCCATGAATGCAATGGAATATCATTGTATTATAAGAAATGACATATAAGATGAATATTGAGAAGCATGGACATACTTCCATGACCTGATGCATAGTAATATAAGTGGAGTACAGAAAGCCATAAACACAAAGACTATATCAATGGATATGGAAATAATGATTATCCACAAGCAATTGAAGATGAATGTTAGGAAATTATAAAAAGCAAATTTTGTCTTAAAAGAGAGATATGAGAAGACCTTCTTACCACTCTGTTGCAGAATTATGGATTCCATGGGAATGGAACATTGCATATAACATCAGATTCTTTTAAATTTATTGATCAGTGTTATTCTTCTCTTTTTCCTCTTTTTCTTTTTAAAACATTCTGTTCTAAAAGATGGCTCTTTGGAAAGGGTACAGAGTAGGAATATAAGAGGGAAGCTAGGTGGTTAAAAAAAACAAATGATACCAACAAAAATCTATTTTAGAAAAAGAGAGAGGGCTAGATCAGAGAAACTGATCAGAGAATCTGAGTTCAAATCTCTACTGTATTATTAGCTAACTGTATGAACTTTGGGCAGTTCTCCTTTCTAAATGTTATTTTTCCCTTGTGTATGATGAGGAGACTGGACTAGATAATGTCAAAGGTACCTTCTAGCTCAAATCTTGAACTAGAAGGTAAACAGTTGCTCATGATCAGAAAACTTGAACTTGAACCCTGGCATCCTGCCTCTAAACAGTTCCTTCACCATTTTGAGGTGGTATGGGCAGAAGTATGCTAAAAGCTGTTTTCAGTAGAAGCCAGTCACTCAGATTAATTGGAAGAAATGTCAGCCAGAATTAATAAGAAAAAATATGACTCATCGGATGTTTTTTAAAAAGAGCTGCCATTTCATTAATTTAAAATACTAGCATTCAAATCCTAGGTCAGTAACTAGAACTTGGCTTCCTTAATAGTTTTCCTTAATAAGACCCTCACTTGCTTCAATGAATAGTTAACGATTGCTAATTAGTAATCAGCTCTATATAATAAGCTGGTTCTTCTAAGGTACTTTTGGTGCTTGCCAAGAGTTTGTTCCCTCAAGTAAATCAAATGCTTTTGCATCAATTTACTTCAATCTTTATTTATTAGCCTTTAAATTCAGGCTGATAAATAGCAGGAAGGAAAATATGTGGAGCCCCCAGACATAGTAGAGAGCACTTAGTGCTGGCCTGTAGATAAGGACAATAGAGTCACCTAGCGTTTATTAAAGGCCCACTTTACTCTGAACACTGTGCTTACTTACTGTGCTAAGTACTGGAGATACAAAAATGGAACAAAAGAAAAACAACTCATATCCTGCCTTCAAGAAGCTCACAGTCTAATGGGAGGTGGCATGTGACAAACTGGAAAAGACCTTGTGGGGAAGAGAACCAGGAAAGACAGAAGGCAAGTTGAACTCAAACCCTCTCCTTACAACTGGATGATCTTGGCCAAATTCCTTCCCCTTCTCTGAAACTGTTTCCTCTTGTGGATAATGAGGGAACTGGCCTAGATGAGTTCTCAGGTACTTCCAACTCCAACATTCTTTGATTTACCCCAGGATCTGTGATCCCTGTTAGCAGAGGGAGAATTACTGAGAGAAGCTTTAGAAATCTCTGTTACAACTGCTCAAACAGACTTAGCATGACTTCCAGTACTCAAGTTTCACTAAAATAAGGATATGTATGTGTGTCTGTGTGTGTGCATGTGAAAGAGAGAGAGAGAGAGGGAGAGAGGTATGTGTGTTTGTGTGTGTGTGTGTGTGTGTGTGTGTGTGTGAGAGAGAGAGAGAGAGAGAGAGAGAGAGAGAGAGAGGTATGTGAGAGATGTGTGTGTGTGTGTGAAAAGGTATATACATGAGAAAGAGAGGTATGTGTATATTTGTATATGTGTGTGAGAGGTATGTGATTGTGTGTGTGTGTGTGTGTGTGTGTGTGTGTGTGTGTGTGTGTAAGGTCTCATTTGACAAAACCTGGTCACAACTCTGGGCCTATTTGGCCTTCCTCAGTGTGTTTCTAGAAGCTGCAGATCTCCCCATTAAGAGGAAGCTTGGAGGATTCCAGTAAAGGAACTCAATTGTGTTGCTTGGAAACTGACCTGAATGGAGCTAGGAGGTGAACTGGTTAGTTTGGAAGTTTGGGCAAGTTTATGACTGACGTGAACTGTCTTTTTAAAGCGATTTTCAATTAAAATGGTTTTAACAATACAAATAGTTTAAGCCCGAGTTTAATATCCTTTGACTTCGTGGAATCTCTGTTGTCCTGCATGAACTGAACACAGAGTACCTTGAGTAATTGAAAAGAATGAACAGTATACATTGAGCTGAGGGAGAGGTGCTTGCTTGGAATTCATGAGGAGAATAGAACAGTATCACTTGGTCTCTTCACTGGGGCCCAAATGAGCACTGTCAAGCTCAAGGTTCATTTGAAACACGTCACAGAACTGCTCAAGAATGACCAACTAGGGGGCGGCTAGGTGGTGTAGTGGACAAAGCACCAGCCCTGGAGTCAGGAGTACCTGGGTTCAAGTCCGGTCTCAGACACTTAATAATTACCTAGCTGTGTGGCCTTGGGCAAGCCACTTAACCCCACTTGCCTTGCAAAAAGCTAAAAAAAAAATTGACCAACTACTCTCTAGTAGCTAGCATATCCCATTTCAGCTCCTTAGGCTAGCATTTAAGACCCTCCACTCCATGACTCCACTGTCCCTTTCTGGACTGCTTTCCCTTCCAAATGTGATTGTCCAGAAAAACTGGACAGCAAACCAATCTTTCACCTTGTTCTATCACCAGTCACCCCCATGCCTTTGTTCAGATACCTAGACTTGGGACATACTCCCTCTTTTATATATATATATATATATATATATATATATATACATATATATATGTATATATATACATATACATATATATGTGTGTGTGTGTGTGTGTATGTGTGTGTATATATATATATATATATGTATATGTATGTATATTCAAAATTGAAGCTGGGCTCCCTGATATTTCTCTTTTTCCTCCACTAATGTCTTATGTTCACAAAGACTGCTACTTAGAATTGAGAAATAAAATAGCAAAATTCTGAGCCTTTCTGTGTTTATAAAAAGACCCCCAAAAAGGAAGGGAAAGGGACAAAAGATCTATAATTGACCTTTTAAAGCTGGTATTTCCATTTGCAATTTCAGTAAATGTCTTTTGTCCAAAGGAACACCTTTGATTTTAGCTCAATTTCAGAATATTCAATTTGAATATTCAATATATATATATTAATGAATATATATATATATTCAATTTGAATTATATATATATGTATACGTGTGTGTGTGTGTGTGTGTGTGTGTGTGTGTGTGTGTGTGTGTGTGTGTGTGTGTGTGTGTGTGTGTATCAGTTGAAATCCGAAATCCTTCTCTTCTTGGATGGTCCAGCTCATGTATTACCACCTTGATGAAACCTTTCTTGATTGCTCCAGAACAACTGCTCCAGTCTTCTTTGTTCTTAGCTCACTCTGCCTTCCATCGTATGGCCTAACCCTCCCGCATCTCATAAGCTTTTTGAGGGCAAGCATTGTGCCATGTTCCCATATGGGGACACAGAATTCAAGTTAGAAGAGACTTTTGCCTTAGATGTCAAGTCCAACCCCTTCATTGTCCGATGGAGAGACGCAGAGAAGTTGACTTGCCCAGGTTCATCCAGTAAGTGGTTGAGGTGAGATTTGAACTCTGATCTTGTTGTCTTCAAGTCCCATGTCTCATCTACTTCACCATTCTTCCACATGCTGAACTTTTCCCTACTCTTTGCAAACTATCATTGTGAGATAGGGCATAAAATGTAATCCACAATTGATATATTGTTCATTTTTGCTAAACTAATTTTCTTCTCTTTCTTCTTCGTTGTTTTTCAGTTAAGGGAGGAGGAGGAAGATATTTGTGGAAATAAAGATGGTATAGAAATAATAAATATCATCATATCATCCTAGTAAATATCAATGAAATAAAATGGAAAGAACAGATTATTGAACTGAATTAAAGAGAAACCATATGTTTGTTATGTATTTTTCCTCTTTTTTATATCTGTCTCTGGTTTTTAATGACTGGGTGAACCTAGGCAAGTCAATTGAATCTTTGTAGGCCTCAAGTCAGTGTCTAGGATTTACCAACTAGGTCAGAGATAGACCTTGACCTATATTTGTGGAGAGAATTCCCACATGGAAATCACTGCAATTGAAATCATTGATCTTCTCTTTGGCCATTCTTATCTTGGCTCAATTACCCCCACCTCAGTTTTGAAAAGAAAGACCTAACTTTGTCATTCCATTGTCCTTCTTTTCTGATTTCTTCTTACCTATTCTAGGTTGCAGGTATCATGTTATCAGTACCCCATCCCCCCTCCTCTACCCTTTAATTTTTGGAGGCAAGAGTGAGCTAAAACCAAAGATGTTCCTTTGGACAAAAGACCTTTACTGAAATTGCAAATGGAAATACCAGCTTTAAAAGGTCAATTATAGATCTTTTGTCCCTTTCCCTTCCTTTTTTGGGGTCTTTTCATAAACAGAAAGACTCAGAATTTTGCTATTTTATTTGCCAACCTCTTATTCTAAGTGGTAGTCTTTGTGAACATAAGACATTAGTGGAGGAAAAAGAGAAATATCAGGGAACCCAGCTTCAATTTTGCTTTTACATTTTTCAAAATAAGTTATATATTCTCTGGAGAGCAGACAGAGGAAGACAAGACAGACAAACTCAAATTTACTCCCTTTACTTAGGGAGAAGTTGAATCTTCTGGCTAAAATGAGAACTTTTATCAATTGAAGACTTCATTTATTCATGTTAGGCTTTTTCAAGTAACCACAGATAAATAGGAAATTTTTATGTGTGTCTGTCTGGTGGTGGTAGTGGTGTTTTTTTTTTTAATTCCAGCAAACATTAAATCAAACTGGACATTTTTACATATAAAGTAAAACAGAAATTTAAGAAACTTTGGATTTCTTTTAAAAAATATAATCAATTCACAATTTAACTTTCAGTTCTTTCCTACTTGTCACTTCAATTTTCCAGAGTTGTTGTGAGGATCAAATAAGATAATAATTGTCAAGTGCTTAGCACATTGTTGGTTGATGTTGTTGTTCACATCATCATTATCATCTGTGATTCTTTCTGGCCTTCCTTCTGTTTGGTGCAATTTTCTCACTTTTGTTTTTCAAATGTTATTTTATTTTATTCTTCCAATTCCACGGAAAGATTGTTGTCAACATATAGGTAAAAATGTACAACCATATTAAACATATTTTCATATTAGTCATGTTGTAAGAGAAGAATCAGAACTAGTGGAAAAAACAAGTAAGAAAAAAACATAAAACTGATTTTAAAAATAACTGAAAATAGGAACAGCTAAGTGGTGCAGGGGATAGAGCACAAGCCCTGAAACTGGGAGAACCTGAGTTCAAATCCAGCCTCAGTCAGTTAATAATTACCTAGCTGTGTGATCTTGGACAAGCCACTTAACCCCATTGCCTTGCAACATTCTCTCCCTTCTTCCCACTCCACTCCCCTCATTGAAAAAGTAAGTTACTTGGTGTAGGTTAAAAATGTGTAGCCATGAAATACATTACTCCAATTGTCATATTGTAAAAGTAGACATAATCCCTGCCTTCCACAAAGAAAGAAAAACCTCAGGAAAGATGAAGTGAGAAAAAAATTAACTTGTCTGTATTTAGACACCATCAGCTCTTTCTTCATCCTAAATCCATCAGAATAATTGTTTCAATATTTTTTCTACAGTTTCTATTGCTAACTATATTTTCCTCCATCCTATTCCCCCCACACCCATTTACTCATTTCCTTCTCTCTCTTTTCACCCTGTCTGTCCTCAAAAGTGTGTTGTATCTGACTACCCTCTCCCATAATCTTCCCTCTCTTCTATCATCTATACCCCCCCTCCCCTCCCTCTGTCTCTTTTCCCTTTCCACTCCTATTTTCCTCTAGGGCAATTTCTATACCCAATTGAGCATGTATGTTATTTCCTTTCTGAGCCACTTCTGATGAGAATGAAGGGTCATTCACACCCTCTCACCTTCCCTTCAAATTCAGCTCTCTTTTCACCTGAGTCCTGTACTTGAAGATCATATTTTCTGTTTAGCTCTAGTCATTTCATCTGGAAAGTTTGAAAGTTCCCTATTTCATTTCATTTCCATCTTTTCCCATGAAAGAGGATGTTCTGTTTTGCTGAGTGGTTGATTCTCGGTTGTAGTCCCAGCTCTTTTGCCTTCCAGAATATCATATTCCAATCCCTATGAGCCCTTAATGTAAAAGTTGCTAAATATTGTGTTATCCTGACTGTAGTTCTACAATATTTGAATTGTTTCTTCCTGACTGCTTATAATATTTTTTCCTTGACTTGGAAGTTCTGAAATTTGGCCATAATAATCCTTGTGGTTTTCATTTTGGGATCTCTTTCAGGAGGTGAATGATGAATTCTTTCAGTTTCTATTTTACTCTCTGCTTCTAGGATATCAGGGAAATTCACTGCATTATTTCTTGAAAAATGATGTCTAGGATTGTTTTTTGGTCATGACTTTAAGGTAGTACAATAATTTTTAAATGATTTCTTCTTGATCTGTTTTCCAGTTCAGTTGCTTTTCCAATGAGATATTTTACATTTTCTTCTAGTGTTTCATTCTTTTGGTTTTGTTTATTGTTTCTTGATTTCTCCCAAAGTCATCAGCTTCCCTTAACTCCATTCTATATTTTAAGGAATTATTTTCTTCAGAGAGCTTTTGTATCTCCTTTTCCATTTGACTAATTCTGCTTTTTAAGGTATTCTTTTCAGCATTGGCCTTTGGATTGCTTTTTCTATTTGACCTAAACTGGTTTATAAGATGCTATTTTCTTCAGTATTTTTTGGTAATTCTTTCATCAAAGTGCTGATTTGGCTTTCATGATTTTCCTGCATTGCTCTCATTTACCTTCCCAGTCTTTTTCTCTATTCCTTTATTTGATTTTCAAAATCTTTTTGAGGTCTTCCATAGCCTGACACCAATTCATATTTTTCTTGGTACCTTTGGATACAGAAGCTTTGACTTTGTTATCTTCTGAGCGTATATTTTGACCCTCCAAGGGATCAAAGTAATTATCTATGGTTGGATTTTTTTCTTCTGTTGTTTGCTCATTTCCCTAGCCTATGACTGGATTTTAATTCTTTTTTAAGGTGGGGGCTCTGCTTCCAGGCAGAGGGCACATTGTCTTAAGCTTTTGAGGGTTTTGCTGCCGCAGTTTTTGCAGTTTTTCAGAGATGCCCCCCTTCCCAGGGACCGCAATTCCTCCCAGGTTTTATGAAAGATTCTGACTGCTCTCCTGGCCTGTGTTCTGGTTCGTGAATGATCACAAGCCCTCCCCTCTGCCCTGGAGCTGTGAGGAGGGTCCCTGCTCCCACTATGGCAGAAAAGTTCCTTTTCCTGAGACTGAGACCCCAGACTGCAACCTGGATCTGAATATGGGCAAAGCCATAGAATCCTGCCTCAGGTATAGATAGCAAAGAGACTTCTGTAATCTCTCTCAAAACCCTTACCGTATGTGGGCTCAGCATTCTGGAAGTAGCTGCTGGATGGATCCCTGCAGGTTGTTCCCCAGGTTTGCTCCTGAGCTCCTGAGACTGGTTCTGTGCTGAGGCCTGAGTTGGACTGGGCTCTGCTCTCACTCTGGTTTGACAGAGTTTTCCTGTTGACCTCCCCAGTTGTCCCTGACTATTCCTGGGCTGAGAGGTCTGGAAACCACTCCCACTGCCACAGACCCAGGCATCCCCAGGGACTCAGATGACCAGTGGGTTATTTCTGGATGGCTGGAGCCTGTTCACTCTGGTGCAGACTGAGCTCTGCTGCAGATCCTTCCTAACCCAGGGCAGAGGGGAGGGCTTGTGGTCATTCACAGACCAGAGCACAAGGTCATTTTTTCAAGGTATTTGGAGTGGTTTGGGGAGAACTTGCAGAAGTTCCTGCCTTTTCTCTGCCATCTTGGCTCAGCCTGTTCCTTCTTATAATTTCTTAAAAAACAATAACATCCATCTACCATAATTTTGTTCAGTATTCCCCAATTAATGTACACCACTTTAATTTCCAGTTCTTTTCCATTATTAAAAATGCTGTTAGAAATATTTGAATACATAGACATCCTTTCCCTTTTTTGCTTTCATCTCTAAGAGGTATAAAGTTACTAGTAGCATTTCTGGGTCAAAAAATCTGCATATTTTAGTAACTTTTGAGACCTAGTTTCAGATAGGTCTTTGGAATGGCTGGTCCAATTCACAGTTCCATCAGTAGTGAATCAAGATACCTGTTTTCTCATAGTTCCTCCCTATCGTTGCTTTCTAATGTCAATTTAATTGCATTCAATATCAATTTCTTCCAATCATTGGTGACTTTTTGGATGTAAGCAAGAATGGGAAAGTCATATGATAGCTATCACACATTGTATAAGGGATTTGCTTCAGCAAATCTTTAAAAAAATATTAGGACTTGTGAATTTGAAAAATTAAATAGAATACAGTTTATGAATTCAGATGATATGATTTATAAACTCCTAAAGCATAACAGAACCATGCCCCCACCTCCAATTCTGTCTCTACCTATTACTTTCTTATCCTTACTTCAAGATACTGGACCTGAAGGCAGGATTGAATGGTAACTGGAAGTAACTCAAGGGATAACTTCCCCATCATCTCCTTATTTCTCTCTACCCCTTCCACCAAGGACTTATGCATACATACTGTCCATCTCTTCTCTTTCAGTTTTCTACCCATCTTTTTTAAAATGTAACTACCTAGTTGTTACTAAGGTATTTAATTTTAGCTCAAGAAATTTTTCCCCCATCCATGCACATATCTTTTTGTATATCTTCTTTCTTCCTTTATCTTCTGATCCACGTGTAGCTGTCTCAGGGAAAAATTCTGTTCTTTTGTGAGAGACATAATAAGACTAATCATGGTTGATAGGCTAAAGGCTATAACCAGGAAACCACAAGCTTTGAAATTATATGAAATATAAAATAGAAGCAGAGTTCCCAACCTCTCTTTAAACAACATAGCAAAAATGTCAGGACTGAAAGGCAGTGTAGAATATCCACAGAGTGAGAAAGGATCAGTTAAACCAACCCAACCCATCGTGGATTTTTAAAATTTAAGCATTTTATTTACTTATTTTTCCAACTGTATGTAGTGATAGTTTTCAACAATTTTTGTAAGGTTTTAAGTTTGACATTTTCCTCCTTTCCTCCCCCCTCCCTCTAACAGAACACAATCTAATATAGGCTCTCCTTGTATAACCATGCTAAACATAGATCATATTAATCACGTAGTGACAGAAGATTCAAATCCAAATGGAAGAAAAGAATATTAGAGATAAATTAAAGACAATGTAAAAGACAACTTTTAAAACTTGAAAATTATAAGTTTTGGTCCACATTTAAACTCCACAGTTGCTTCTCTGGATATGAATGTTCTTCTCTATCTCTAATACCACTATAGAATTGTCTTTGGTCAAACCATACTTTTAATCTCAGCTTGCCATCTCGTCAACTTGTGTGAGGGAATGAGGACAGAGTGCAAATGCAGCATCACTTCACTGTAAACCTATCTAGGGTACAGCCTGCAATTAGATTGTGCAGACTTATTGTTCTCAGACATTTGTGTCAATGATCACATTATGTGCTCAATATAAGGGTCATTTGTAAGAGGTTCTTACTCTGCTGAAGAAGTCTGTGTACCCAACTTTACTATTACTATCTTTGGCATTTGCTAAAAGAAAATCAAAGTTTGGGAAGAGCATCAAAGACCAGTACTCTTATTAAAAATGAACTTATTTATTTATTTTTCAAACTACATGTAAAGATAGCTTTCAAAATTCATTTTCTGGTAAGATATTGAGTTCCACATTTTCCCTCTACCTCTCTTCCCTCCCCCCTCCCCTTGACAGTGTGGACACTCAGTACACTTGACAAAATAACTTGATAGGAGAAATGATGGGAATCTTGTGAGCTAGAGTTAAGGAATGGAATAGGCATTCCCAGGATCCCAGATTTAGAGCTTCAAGGAACCTTGAAAGTTATCAAATCCAACTGTATTATTTTACTTATATGAAAATTGAGTCTTGAAGAAATGAAATCACTTGCCCAAAGTCATGCAGGTTTTACATTTCTGAAGTGAAGTTCAAGTCCATGCCTTCCTAACTCCATGCCCAGTCCTCTATCCCTTACCTCACACTGCCTCTTGACATTCTCAGACATAGCCACTATGTAGATTCATTTCACTTGATCCTACTTATCTGTTCCAAGGGAGGGCTTTTATTTGGAGGAATGGGAAATGCTAGAAATATAAAACAAGAGTATTAAGAAAATTTTAAATAAAATAAAAAAGAGAAGAGCAAAGTCTAATGTTAGAAACCAAAATCTTTGAGACAACTGGTAGGCTCCTGAAGGAAAGGAAAGAAACCAGCTTTTATTAAGTATTCTGTGCCAGAAACTGTTCTCAGTACTTTACAAACATCTCATTTGATTCCCACTATAATGTTATGATGTAGGTGCTATTATGATCCTTATTTTCCAGATGAAGAAACTGAGGCCATCAGAGGGAAGTGACCTGCCCAAGGGTCACACAACTAGTTGAAGCTAAATTTGAACTCAGGTCTTTCTGACTTCAAGTCTGGCGATTGATTCACTGTACCACCAGTTGGTTCTGCCAATTCATCTTTATCTTGACTGAAGAAGCATTTTTGAAAACTCAAAACCAGACAATATATTGAATTCTTTCCAGACACTTTTATTGTCTTTCTGGCCTCAGTTGTCCTATAGTGCCTGGCAGGCAAAAGAGACTTAATAAATGCTTGCTAATCAATTGATACAAACTAGATTTCTAAACTTCACACCAATCAACTGAATCTGGAGACAAGTCAGAGACTGCTTGTTCTTAGTGAAGTTCAATAGAGACAGGAAACCCAAATATCTCATTTGGGGTTATTAATGTACTTGAACAATTACTGATGTGGGACTTGTTTAGTTTCTTATGAGGTACCTTAGAGGATAATTGATTTTCTATTTCAGTGCTGTCCTACCATCTTCCCTTTTCATCCCTCCCTCTTCCCCCAGTGACATGTCTAATTTTTTTTTTTAAATTTCTTGGAGTGATTAGCCCTGATTGCCTGTTGGGCAAAGAAAGCTATTAAATGGGAAAGGGCAGGCTTTTACTAAAGTAGTTAAAAGCTTGGGAGTAAAGTGAGTTCTCAGAAACCAGTCAAAAGGAACCTGTTTACATTCAATTAGAAAAACAACAGCAGCTTTAGAAGTAGCATATGAGGACTTGGAAGCACATGCTATTAGCTTCAAATAATGAAATCATAGATGGTTGATGTTCTTTAGAGGAGATTTAATCTAATGCATTTCTTTTACAAAAAAAAACAGAAAACATCAGGATGACACAATTTAGATGTAAAAGGGAGCATGGAGACCAATTAGTCCAAAGGACTCATTTCATTTTTATGTAGTTTTTATTTGACTTTGCCTTTTTACAATGAACAAATATTTATTTTTTTCTCCCTCTCACTTTCCCCCACCCAAGTGAAAAGAAAATGAAAAAAGAAAAGTAAAATCTTTGAAACAAATATTTAGTCAAGAAAAACATATTTCCACTTTTGTCATGTTCAAAATACATGTCACATTCTGCACCTGAGCCCACCACCTCTCTGTCACAAGATGGAAGCATGTTTCAACATCAGACCTCTGACTCAGTGACTGCTCATTGCATTGATCAGAGTGCTTATATCTTTCAAAGTCATTATTTTTCACAATTTTGTGATTTTGTAAGTTGTTCTCTTTGTGCTCAATTCATTCAATATCATTCCATACAAATTTTCCCAGGTTTCTCTGAAATCATCCCTTTTTTCATTTTTAAAATACTATTCAATCATTACTCAATTGATGGACTCCTTTGCTTTCCTTTTTGCTACTATGAAAATGGATACATGAATATTTTGTCAAATACAGATTTTTTCCCTCTTTCTCTATTCTTTTGGACTTCATGCCTAGTAGTGGTTTAGCTGAGTCAGAGGGTGTTGACAGTTTAGTGACTTTTGAGGCATTAGTTTCAAATGACTTTCCAGAATGAACTGGATCAATTAACAGCTCCATTAACAATGCATCAGTGTGCTTGTTTTCCTGCAGCCCCTCTAATATCTGTTACTTTCTGTTTTGGGGGGTCAACTTGGCCAATATTTAATGGGCCTGAGGTCGAGCCTCATCGTTATTTTAATTTTCATTTCTCTAATTATTAGTGATTTGGAGCATGTTTTCATATGGTTACATTTTGCAGAGGAAGAAAGTAAACTAGAGAAAAGAAGCAGTTTATCCCATGTCAAAATAGGTGATCAATAGCAGAGACAGTGTTCAAACCCAGGACCTTAAGCAGCAGAGTCAGTATGCTTATCACTATAGGATGACACCAAAGGCATTCTTAAATCTGGTAGTGCTGCTTGCCATTTGGAAGACTTGTTTTTATGACTTTAACTTTGTATCACACAAGCAGAGTTGAAACTGTGACGTTTTCTGAGTTAATACCACTACAAGATTTTAATTTCTTCTTTTGAAGCAATTTCAGAGTGTCATTGTGTATATTATAGCTTTTCCGCCAATGAGAATTTTTAAGTAGTAGATGAATAAAATGTCAATCATTTATCAAATTCTTATTGCACTATCTTGCACTATGACTGGCATTGGGAATACAAAAACAAAAATGAACCATCCCCTGCCTTCAAGGAGGTTACATTCTATTAAGGTGACAACAGGTCCAGATGTTTCTCCTTTGTATTTACATGTTGTTGCCCTGTCATTTTTCAGCTGTCTGACTCTCTTTAATCCAATATAAAGTTTTCTTGGCAAAGGTACCAGAGTGGTTTTCCATTTCCTTCTCCAGCTTATTTTACAGATGAGAAAACTGAGGCAAATGGAGTTAAGTGATTTGTCCAGGGTCACACAACTAGTAAGTATCTAAGGTCAGATTGGAACTCAGGAAGATGAGTTCCCGACTCCAGGACTATCCATTGCAGTGTCACCTAACTGCATTCACTTGTATCCTGGTAAATACAAGATATGTCTGAAGTTATGAGCTGGGGAAAAGCCCTAATAAAATAGGCACGAGAAAGCTTTCACATGGGATGTTGCACTTCAGCTGAGTTTTTGAAGAAGATCCTTTTTGTAAGAAGTAGAGGGGAGGAGGAAGCTTCCCAGAATGAAAGTGGTGGTGTGAATAAAGGTGTGGTGCTGAGGTCAGGAAAAGTGGGTGTTGGATCTCTCCTCAGACACTTGCTAATAATGTCACTATGAGCAAGTAATTAATCTCTCAACCTCAGTTTTTTTTTAAATCTGTAAAAGTGTTAATAATAGCATCTACCGCATAGGGAAAGATCAATATCTCTCCATATCCTAGTTTAGACCCGCTTAGCTTAATCCTAACCTACTCTAGTATATTTTATTCCGATGCTATCCCATCCCATCCCATCCCATCCTCTCCTCTCCTCTCCTCTCCTGTCCCATCCATCTCATTGTAATCTTATTCTATCTCATCTCCAAGTGCTGCGTATGGAGTCAGGAAGATCTGAGTCTTGGACATTTATTAGCAATGTGACCTTAGATATCACTTACCTATGTTTGTTTCAGTTTCCTGAATTGTAAGATGGGTATAATTACAGTTATTCCTTCCAAATCGTGACTTTTCCCATCACGGTTTTGAGATATCATGGGTTGGCATAAGAAATTATATGGGAAGTTTTGGAGAGTTTTGCAAACAATATGTGAAGACCCACAGAATATATAGAATTTATGAACAAATACTTAACCCAAATTTTACAATAAGGTATTGTAAGCATCCCATCAAAGATAAAGGAGAAATTCAAACTTCTTTGGTACATAGGGAAGGCCAAAAATTTTTTCATGGATTTTCCAGATCATGGGGGAGCTGTGCCCCTAACCCCCCATGATGTGGAAGAGATACTGTAATAGCACCTGCCTCCCAGGGTAGAAGCAAATGAAATAATATTTGTAAGGTACTTAGTACAGTGCCTACAATATCTTATTGGTCCCTTGATTCCCATATGATGGTGGTAGTGGAGAGACGAGCTGCATTCACTTAATGGAGGAACACTTAATGGAGAAACACATGGAATTGGCATGTAACTTTCTTTCTCTGGGAACTTTGTGCTATCCCTGCAGAAATGGTCATTTCTTAGGTGCTAAAACAGTAGTTGATCTAGGAGAATTTGAGAGTTTGGGAATTTGAGTCTTTTGTGGCCTCTTTTGTTTTGTTTCTTTCCCTGAGCACAAATGACTGAACCACAAGCCTGGTATGGGTATTGTTAGCCTTGGAGCCAACTTTGTGAATGTGAGAGGTTGGGAGCTCAGGAGGTGCTGGCCCTATTAGTGAAGGGCCTCCTTACAACTCCTGCTCCTTGGTGGAAAGGATGACTGCCAGCAGGAGGAGGAACACAACCCCTGGCCAGGGACCTTGAGAGAGAGACAGTTTAAAGCCAAGTCAAAACTGAAATGCCACTTTAGTATTATGACAAATGCTCTGTGTTTCAAGGACTCAAGTTAACCTTCTAGGATAACATACCACTAATTGTAAATTGGGGCTTTGCATTAAAGTCTTTGTCAATGCAAACACATGTCATTTTTAGTGTTTTTATTATTTATGTTGAATACCTTTCTACTCCCTTTTTGCAGAGTGTGTGTGTGTGTGTGTGTGTGTGTGTGTGTAATTGTGTGTAACTGTGTAGAAATGAGTGATAAGTTAGGTTTAAGTGATTCTCCTTTGAACTTCTAGATGACAAAGGTTAAGGGTCATTGAGTTTAAGAAAATAGCCTGACCTCTATCTTTAAAGGCTAGGCTAAGTTAGGCACACTTTTATAGGGAGAACACAACAATGCCCAAACATCTGGCTCCACAAAGGTTCTGTGTTGGTGATTCAAGTCAGTAACAGCTTATGGAAAGACATAGAGATGGAAGATGGATTTTCACACAGGAGGAGCTACAAAAATGCCAGCTGGATGTAACATAGAGTTCTTAATGCAAAGTAATGAACAATGAACTTTCAAAGGTAGGTTGGAATCTGACAGTTTGTAAAGGACATTAAATGCCAAACTCAAAAGAGGCTATATTTGATTGTAAGGGCAAGAAAGAGTTGCTAAGGTCTTTTGAGCAAGCAATTGAATTAGTCAGATCTCTTCTTTAAGAAAATCACTTAGGAAACAGAATGAAAGATGGATTAGAGCAGGTAGATAACTGAGACAGGGAAATCAATCGGGAGACTGGCTCAATAGTCTGGGCAATGAGAGACTTAACTAGGGTAGTGGCCATGCAAATAGAGACAAGGGAAAGGACATTTGAGAGCTATTCTAGAAGTGTATTTGAAAAGATCTGGCAACTGACTGGATAAAAGGGGGAAAGGAGAATGAAGGGTTGAGGAGAAGTTGGAGGTTTCCAACTTGGATGACTGGGAGAGGGGTAGAACCTTTGAAAAAATAAGGGACTGAGGAAGACAGGTGAGTTTAAGTGAAAATCGTAAGGAAGAGGAGGAAAATATCAATCAAGTATTCATTAAACAAACCAGGTTCTGGGTACTGTATTATGCACTGGATATATAAATACAAAAGGAAAGTAGTCATTACTCCCCAGAAGCTTATATTCTACTAGGGGAATAAAACATAGTGACAGAAAAGAAAATATAGATGTAACCCATATAATTTACCCCAAATCCCCTTTCCAATGATGAAACTTGAATACATATCAGGGGTCCTTTCAATCTTGCTGCTTCCATACTTCTGCCTGCAAGAATTTTTTTGCACAAAAAACAATTGTAGGATTTGTAGTATTGTGTAAAACCAAATATAAAACCAAATAATATGTTCTTTTTTATGTTTCCTTTTGTTTGACATTTCAACTTCAATTGGGTCTGAAAAAATAATATAAAGATAAAATAATTGCTTTAATCAATAATTTTGAAATATTTTCTTTGATAAAACTATGTAGAAATAAATTATATATATACATGTTAATTAAGTAAAATGTAAGATATTAAAGAAATTTGTATGATCAGTAAAGTAAATAAGATAGGTTTTCTCCCATGTTTAAAATTGTAGTGGTTTTTAACCCATTTTAAAACTGATATACATACTTCTGATTTCAGAACTTCAGAACCATGCCCCTTTGTTGGGTATCTTCTTTCTCTTTCTTTTTCGCTCTTCCCTTCTCCCTCTGTTTTTAACTTTTATGTGTTGTCTTTCCCCCCATTAGAATATAAGCTCCTTGAGGACAGGATTTGTCTTTTTTTGCTTATATATTGTGTGTCTAATGCCTATCAAAGGACCTAGCTCAGAGTAAGTTCTGGGGAATTACTGATTCTCCTTCAAGGATAATTTGAGGATATCAGTTTAGCAAATGTGTGGAGGATGAATCCAACAGCAGAGAAACTATATGCAGGGATACAATTGAGAAGTTACTTCAATAGATCAAGTGAAAGATGAAAAGGAACAGTCTAAACTCAGATGATTATGGTATGATTAAAGAGGATATTTGTGAGCAATGATATGAAATTTATACTACTGGACCACTTATTAAAATAGAGAGGGAGTCGAAGAAATGTGAAAAGTCCAAGATGATGCTTAACTTTCCACTCCATGTAATTGGAAGAATTCTCAGCAAAAATAGGGAAGTTTGGGGAGGTTTGGGGAGAAAGGTAATGAGATAGGTTTGGAATCTGGTTAAGTTTGTGAAATATGCAGGTGGAAGGAGACTAGAGCTAGATATACAGATTGGGGAGTCATTTGCATAAGGATGATAAGCAACACCCATGGCAATTGAAGAGCTCCCTAAGAGAGAGAATAGAGAGAAAAAAGAGAGGAAAGAGGATAGTCCTTCATGCACAGACAGTGGATATGGATGATTTGTCACCAAAGAAGACCAAGTAAGATAGATCTAAGAGTATGGAAAAGAACCACAGCTTAGTAATATTACAAAAACTCAGGAATGAGAATATTCAGAAAAAGGTGGTGATCAACAGAGAGTAAAGATACTGTATTCTATTTTGAATATATTGATTTTGAGATGTCTATAGCACTTTCATTTGCAGATAGTCAATAGACAATTAGTGATATGAAACTAGGACTCAGGTGAAAAGAACAGTATATATAGACCTGAATAGAGTTGATCAGTTGCCCTAAGACAGCTGATGAGATCACTGAATGGGAAGGGAGAGGAGAGAGAGAAAAGAGGCAAGGGCCCAGGAAGAGACTTGAATTAGTGTTGGCAAAGGCAAATAGTAATGGGGGATCACTAATCTGTACGTCCCTTTGTGTTGCATATTGACTTCATTTGAAAATGTAATGTTACCTATGTTTTATTTTATTTTAATTTATTTAATTAAATATTTTCCAGTTGCATTCTAATATGGTCCATGCCATTCTTGGCAATGTTGTGGGCTGTATGTTTGAAAACTCTTCTTTGAAGAACACTCACAGTAAGAAACCATGATCCAGTGGAAGATCCAGTAAAGGAGTCTAGAAAGGAGCAAAGAAACTGGATTGATATTTTTCCTGACTGCTTCAACTCCAAGACTCCATGATCATCCCTGTCCCAGGAGAAGGTGCCCAAGAGCAGGAGGCCCCTCCCAAAGTGAAGTTTGATGATATCTCCTGTGCTCTAAGCCACTGATAAATTGAGAGTTTTCTTCAGAGAAGCAAATTTCTTGAAATTTTACATCTTATTGATTTGCATTTAACCAATAGAGCATTCAGTTTGGGATGTGACTTCCATTTTTTGCTGTTCTAGCTCCTACCTAATCTCTAGCTTCTGGAAGGAAGAGGAGAAATGAAAGAGCTGTTGACTTTTATCTTATGCTGTGCTTGCCTCCTCACTGATCTCCAGCCTCCTCTGAAAACATAGTGGCATTTTTCACTCAATGACAAACATCCTTATATCTGATCAAATTCTACACATCCCAGTGATTCTGAACCATTGTAGGTCATCATCTAAACCCCATTCCCTATCTCTCACCATTCAATTTCTTATTATTATCCTCTTTAATTCTCCTACCCCAAAATTCCAACCAAATACCATTCATGCTTTCCACTATGCCCTCTAGTATGCTTGTTCCATAGACAACAAACTCCTTCATCTTAAATCTTCTTCCCTTCCACTCTTTACATCTTCTATTAATCACTAAAGTTTTGTTCTTCCAGGTGACACATCCTCCATGCCCATACTCATTTCCCTTGGATCACTGGATGGATTGGGGAAGGTTGGAATACTCTTCACTCCCAATTTCTAAAGTTCTCCCCCTACCACTGTCACTCAGTAAACTCTCCTCCTTTGAGGTTCATGCTATTCATCTCCACTAAAGTACTGGTTGTTGCCCAATGGATAGAGCACCAACCCTGTAGTACCTGAGTTCAAATCCAGCCTCAGATGCTTAAAAATTACCTAACTGTGTGGCCTTGGGCAAGCCACTTAACCCCATTGCCTTGCAAAAACCTAAAATCAAATAAAATCAAATACTGGTTGTTGTTATCTGCAGATCTCCCCTCCTTCTTTTTATAATGATTTCACAATTTTCCTCTCTTTCCCAGCTCCTGCCCTCATACTAGGGGATTTCAACAATACATGTTGACTTTGCTTCCAACAACCAAATCACTCAATTTCTCAAACTATTCATGCCCAATGAATTAATATTCAACCTCAGCTCATATCTTTGATTTTTTTAATTAATCACAAATGTACCACCTCTATGTGCAAGAGTTGGAAATTTTATCTTACCATAGTCTATTGGTTTTCCACCTCTTCCTCTGCTTCTCCTTATAAAATCTTATTGTTTGCCCACACTAACCTTCAATCCTTTGATCCCTCAATTCTCTCCTACGTTATCTCCTCTATAATAGCCATTCTCTCCTCTTTTTGCCATCTTGACCCCTTGATCAACAAATTAAATTCTACATTGTTTTCTCTTAAATCCTTAGTCCCTTATCATATTTCTGATTATGTCTTGCCAATCTTCAGTCTTGGATCACTATCATCTGATGCCTTTACTCCTACACACAGACTGCTTAATGAAGATGATGAAAATCACATAACTCTTCTGACTGAGTCCAACTCAAATTTATGTTATACAACCTCGTCTGGGCCCTCACTGCTACTAGCCAATCCTCCACCTCCCTTATCATTTCACTAAGTGACTCCCTATAGTAGCTCTCCTAAACCTTCTCATTCTTCCTTAAACCTTTCAAGTCTCACCTTCCCCTATGTTCTAATCTAACAACCTTGCCTTGGATTTTATCGGAAAAATATTGAGACCATTTGCCACGAACTGCCTCTTCTCTTCTTATTTCATATCACTCAAAATATCTTCTGACACTCCTCCTTCACCCCTGTCTCACATGAAGAGGAATGGCCTTACTCCTTACCAAGGGTAACATCAATACTTGTTCAAGTGATCCAATCCCATCCTGTCTTCTCCAATAGATTGTTCCCTTTAGCATCTCTATCACTTATTTTCAATTCTTCCCTCTTCATTGACTCCTTCCTTATTACCTACAAACATGGCCATGTCTCCTCCATCCTAAAAAACTCACTTGATCCTTCCATCTCTGGTAAATACTTTCCTATATTGTTTCTTCCCTTTGTAGCTAAACTCAAAAAAGTGGTTTATATGAGTCTCCACCTTCTGTACTCTCATTCTCTTCTTAACCCTTTACAATCTGACTCCAATCTCATTCCACCAAAATTTATCTCCCCAGAATTACTCTTAGTTGCCAAATGTAACGATCTTCTTAATCCTTATTCTCTTTGACCTCTCTGCAGCCTTTGACACTGTTGATCATTCTCTCCTCCTGTCTCCTTTTCCGTAGGTTTTTAGAATGCCAAACTTTCCCCTGGTTCTACTTGCTATCAGATTGTGGCTTCTTAGTCTCCTTTGCTGGATCCTTATCCAGGTCACACCATCTAACTGCAGGCATCCCATAGGGTTCAATCTCTGACCCTCTCATCTTCGTCCTCTACTTCTTTAGTTCTCATGATGACCTCATTAGCTCACATAGATCTAACTACCATCTCTAGGCTGATGATTGTTCAATCCACTTATCTAGTCCCAATCTCTTTGCTGACTTTCAATCTCAAATCTCCAATTGTCTTTTAGATATCTTGAAGTAAACATTGCAAACTCATGTCCAAAATCGAACTCATATTTCCCTGTAAACTGTCTCTCCCTTCTCCTTAATATTGAAGACAACACATCCACCCAATACAACCTAGGAATCATATGGGACTCCTCACAATCTCTCACTCCCTACATCTAAGCCATCATCAAGGCCTGACAACATCTGATCTTTGTGACATCTCTCATGTATACCTCTTTCTCTCTTCTCATACTGTTACCACCCTGGTACAGGCACTCATCACTTCATGTTTAGACTATCACAATACCCTGCAGAGGTATTGTGATAGTCCCTCATCCTTCCCCATTCTAATTCATCCTCTATTTAGCTTCCAGAGTGATTTTCCTAAAGAACAGGTCCAACTATATATCCCCCTACTCAAAAAAACTCCAGTGGTTATTACTTTCAGTATCAAATTTTCAAAAAACAGCTAAGTGGTGCTGCAAGGGATAGAGCACTGGGCCTAGAATCAGGTCAATTTGAGTTCAAATCTGGCTTCAGACACTATCTGTGTTACACTGAGCAAACATTATTTGCCTCAGTTTCCTCATCTGTAAAATAAACTGGAGCAGGAAATGGTAAATCACTCTAGTATCTCTGCTAAGAAAATCCTAAATGGGGTCAAAAAGTGTCAGACACAACTGAAATGCCTGAACAACAAAACAAATACAAAATTAACTATTTAGCATTCAAAGACCTTTATAACTTATCCTCCCTCTCCATCACTATCTTTACAGTCTTCTTATACTTTACTCCCTGTTCCATACTCTGACCTTGCTCTTCCAGGAACAAAACATTCTATCATTTGCTACTCTTAATTTATAACATTCCAAGGCTTTTTCTTTTTGTGAGTAAATTCACTTGTCTCAAGTTAATTTCTAATCTAAATGATCCATAGAATCATAAGGCAGAACAAAAGGATTATATTTTG
Source organism: Macrotis lagotis (assembly GCF_037893015.1). Taxonomy (NCBI): domain Eukaryota; kingdom Metazoa; phylum Chordata; class Mammalia; order Peramelemorphia; family Peramelidae; genus Macrotis; species Macrotis lagotis. Next base: position 80,660,920 of record NC_133666.1, read on the forward strand.
AAGTTCATTTTTCCACAAAAGGATTAAACCCTTTCAAGAAACTATATTTGATTTCTGATAAACAGCACAATTCAAACTATTTTCCCCAGTTGGTTGTTTGGACATTGTTTCTCTCTTTGCTAATTTGCAAATTTGATTTTTAAAGTAGACTCATTTTGTTGTAGCAATTTGTATGCCAGTTTTCTCTATCATCTGCTGAAATTAATTGGCATTCCTTTTGAAAAAAGGGAAGAAATTTACTAAAGCAATCAAGGACAATTAAACTGTGAATGATATGGTACGGTAACACTGTAATGACTTTAAACAGCCCAGTTTGGTACCCCATGATATTTTTTTTATATTAACAGACTTGAAACCTAGAGACACTGTACCAGCTAGATATCTGTTCAAGTTTTTTCAAGGGAGCTCTGCTTTCCAGTATTCAAGCAATGAACATCCTTTGTACTACCATTCCTATAAGACCCATGTAGTATAGAATGTTTAATATTTGTTTCCATGGGGTTCCGAAATCTTTTGATAATCCATTAGTCATTATAAGCGTGGTTTTCATTTCTTATATAAGATTGATAAGTATACTAGATAATGATAGACACTGCTATTCAAAGCTCGAAAAGAGAATTCTTGGGTTTTTGACATTTCTATCTAAAAGTAGTCACATTAATTTTCCTCATACTTCCATGGCAGGAGAATTGCTTCTAACCCACTCTCTAATCTTCAGTGAAATTATTTGAAATGGACCTGATGGATTTAGTATACTAGGAAATTGCAACTTATCACTCCAAAATTGTCTTCATTATCTTCCCCTTTCTGGTATCCTAACAGAATCTCCTTCTGCCTTCTCTCCTGATTACTTCCTTTTGGAGTTCTTTTCCTGTATGTAAAATGTCATAGCTAATAGAATCAGTCCCTCAGGGAACAGCTACTGCAGGTTAAAGGTACTCATGACTCAGTATTCCTAAAACTTTAGTTCATGAAGAAATGATTTCACTCCTTTACTAACAAGTTTACCTATAAGAGTCAGCCTTTAGGACACAATTAGTTCAGAATCAAGGCATTTGATAAAAGGGCATAGCAAGAAAGGAGCAACAAACATTTACCCTATAAGCCTGAACTGTGCTCATCAACAATGGTATCAGTGAGGAGATCTGGTGTATATCAGTGAACCTATGTAGTTAAGACACACTTATGGAAAGTCTTTAACGAGCTTACAATCTAATGCGATAGTCAGGATTCAAATGTATATATTTCATACTAGATACAGGATAAATAGGAAATCCTTAATACAGGGAAGGCACAAGATTTAAGAGAGTTTAGGGAAGGTTTCCTGTAGAGGATGGAATCTTAATTTAAACTTTAAAAAACAGGGAGATCAGTAGTCAGAGAGAGGAGGGAGGGCATACCAGACATGGGAGATGGCCAGAGAGAATTCTTGGAGTCTAGAGATGAAGTGTCTTGTTCATAGAACAGCCAGGGAGGCTTGTGTCTCTGGATCAAGTAGAACATGGTGGAAAGTAAGGTGTAACAAGGCTGGAAATGTTGGAATGTGCAAATTTTAAAGGGCTTTGCATGCCTATCAGAGCATTTTGTTTTTATTGTTAGAGGTAGTAGGGAGCCACTGGAGTTTACTGGATAGAGAAGTGTCATGGCTGGACTGAATGGAGGATGGATTAGAATAGGGAGAGACTTGAAGCAGCATGAATACATGGTTGCAGACATGGATGGGCAATTCTTTCCACTGATGTAGTTTTTTTCTAAATTTCAGGGAAAAAATTTAACATTTGTTTCTTTCCTTTTTTTTTCATTTTATTTTATTTTCCCACAGTTTCACGTAAAAACAAATTTTAACATTCCTTTTTAAAAGTTAAAGTTCCAAATTCTTTTCTCTCTTCCAACTCCACCCTCCACATTGAGAAAGTAAGTAATTTGATATAGGTTAAAAATCTATAGTCATGCAAAAATTTCCATACTAGACATAACATTTGTTTTTTTAAAAAATTTAAGTTTCAGATTTTCTCTCTTCCTTTCTCCCTGCCCCTTCTTTGAGAAGGAAAGCAATTTGATATGGATTCTAATGTGCAATCATGCAAAACATAATTCCATATTAGCCACAATGCAAAAGAAAATGCTGACCAATAAAACAACCAACCCCCAAGAAAAATAAAGGAAGTAAACAAGTGTGTTGTGATCTGCATTCCGACTCCATCAGTTCTCTCTCTGGAGATGGATAGCGTTTTTCATCACAAATCCTTTGGAATTATCTTGGATCACTATATCACACAGCTAGTTCATTGACTGTTGACTATCATATGGTTCTGCTTGTTATTATGTACAATGTTCACCTGGTTCTACACACTTCACTTTGCATTAGTTCATATAAGTCTCCCTAGGGTTTTCTGAAAGCATCAATTCTGACGACAGAATAGTATCCCATCACAACCATATACTACAACTTGATTCAGTCATTCTCCAATGATAGACATCCCTTCTATTTCTAAGTTTTTGTTATCACAAGTAGAGCTGCTATAAATATTTTTGTATAGTACTTTTTTCTTTTACCTCTTTGGGATGCAGACCTATCAGTGGTATTGCTGGATCAAAGGGTATACACAGTTTTATAGCCCTTTTGGTTAAGTTCCAAATTGCTCTCCAGAATGGCTCAATCAACATTCACCAAAAGTTCATTAGTGTCTCAATATTCTTCCATTCCCTGCAACATTTGTCATTTTTCTTTTTCTGTCATATTAGCCAATCAAAAAGGTGTGATATGGTACCTCAGCATTATTTTAATTATACTTCTCTAATCAATAGTGATTTGAACCATTTTTATATGACTATAGATAGTTTTGATTGCTTCATATGAAAACTGTTCATATCCTTTAACCAATTATTAACTGAAGAATGACTCATATTCTTATAAATTTGACTTATATATTTGAGAAATATGTCTTTATTAGAGAAACCTGGTCTAAAATTTCTTCTCAATTTCTTGTTTTCCTTGTAATCTTGGCTGAATTTTGGTTTCATTTGTGCAAAATTGTTTAAAAATTAATATAGTCAAAATATCAATTTTATAATAAATAATATTCTCTCTTATATGATCATAAATTCTTCCCTTATTCATGGATCTATTAGGCAAAATTTTCCATGTTCCTCTAATTTGTTTATACTACCCTTCATGTCTAAATCATGAACGCATTTTGACCTTATCTTTGCCAAACTGCTATTTAGTTTTCCTAGCAATTTTTGTCAAATAATGAGTTCTTGTCCCAAAAGCTTGGCTCTTTGCACTTGTCAAGCTTTGCATTTGTCAAGATTATGGTCATTTACTACCGAGTACTATGTACCTAATATATTCCACAGATCCACCATTCTGTTTCTTATCAAGAAACAGATTGTGCTGATGATTTGCCACTTTGTAATATTGTTTGAAATCTGGAACTGCTAGACCACTTTCTTTCATATTTTTCTCACTGATTTCTTTGATATTTTTAACCTTTTATTCTTCCAGATGAATTTTGTTATTATTTTTTTCTAGCTTTCTAAAATAATTTTTTGGTGATTTGGTTGGTATGGCACTGAATAGGTAAATCAGTTTAGGCAGAATTGTCATTTTTATTATATTAACTCATCCTACTCATGAGCAATTAATATTTTCCTAAACTGTTTAGATCTGACTTTATTTATGGGGAGAGTATTTTGTAATTGTATTCATATAGTTCCTAGGTTTGGCTTGACAGGTAAACTACCAAGTACTATATAGTGTTTGCATTTATTTTAAATGGAATTTATCTTTCTATCTCCTGCTACTGGACTTTGTTGGTAATATAGAGAATTGTTAATAATGTATCTAGGCTTATTTTATATCCTGCAAATTTGCTGAAGTTTTAATTATTTCAAATAGTTTTTAGTTGATTCTCTAGAATTCTCCAAGTATACCATCATATTGTCTGCAGAGATAATTGTTTTGCTTCTTCATTGCCTATTCTAATTCCTTCAATTTATTTTTCTTTTCTTATTGTTATAGCTTATACTTCTAGTAAAAAATTGATAGTGGTGATAATGGTACAACCTTGATCTTATTGAGAAGGTGTCTAAATTATCCCCATTACAGATAATGTTCACTGATGGTGTAATAGAGATATGTCTCATTTTAGAAAAAAATTTCACTTTTCCCTTTGTTTTCCAATGTATTTAATAGTGTTGCATTTTGTCATGAAGTTTTTCTGCATCTATTGAGATAATCATATGATTTTTGGTTTTATTATTATTGTGATCAATTATGTTGATAGTTTTTCTAAAATTGAACCAGCCCTACATTCTTGATATAAATCCTACTTCACTTAGTCATAGTGTGTGAGATTTGTGATATTATTACTGTATTCTCCTTTCTAGCATTTAATTAAATTTTTTGCATTAATATTCACTAGGGAAATTGGCCTATAGTTTTTTTTTCTCCAGTTTCTCTAATGGATTTCCTCTTCCTGGTTTAGGTATCCGCATGATATTTGTGTCATAAAAGGATTTTGGTAAGAATCCTTCTTTATCTATTTTTCCCAAATAGTTTATAGAATATCTCTAAATGTTTGATAGAATTTACATATGAATTCATCTGGCAGTGGCAATTTTTTCTTAGGAAGCTCATTTAAGACTTTTTCAAGTTCTTCTCCTAAGATAGATCCACTGTGCCACCTAGCTGCTCCTCCTCTTCTGTTAATCAGGGAATTTTATATTTTTGCAAATATTCATCCACTTTACTTAAATTAATAGATTTATTGATATATTGGGTAAAATAGCTCCTAGTAATTTAATTTCATCTTCATGAGTATGAATTCATCATTTGCATTTTTTGATATTGGTATTTTGGTTTTTCACTTTCTTTTTATAAATCAAATTATCAATGGTTTCTCTATTTTATTGTTTTTCCCCATAAAACCAGCCCCTGATTTTATTTATTAATTAAATTATTTTCTTGCTTTTAATTTTATTAATTTTTCTTTTGATCTTCAGGATTTTTAATTTTTTTGTTTAATTAAGGATTTTTAATTTGTTCTTTTTCTAGAGTTTTTTTTAATTGCATGTCTGATTCATTGATCTGCTCTCTCTATTTTATTCTGGAAGCATTTAGAGATATGAAGTTTCTCCTAAAGTATTGACTTGGCTATGTCCAATAACTTTTGGTTTGTTGTCTCACTGTTGTCTTTCTCTTTGATGAAATTATTGGTTGTTTCTAGGATTTGTTCTTTAACCTATTCATTTTTTAGCTTCCAGTTTGTTTTAATCTGTCTTTCCATAGCCCTTTATTGAATGCAATTTTTATTGAATTATGATCTGAAAAAGATACATTTAATATTATTTTTGTTTTTCTACACTTGATTTTGATATTTTATACTATAATACATGATTAGTTTTTGTGAAGGTGCCATGTACAGCTGAAAAAAAGGTATGCTCATTTCTATTCCCATTCAATTTCCTCCAGAGGTCAATCATATCTAACTTTTCTAAAATTCTATTCATCCTCTTTAACTACTTTCTTGTTTATTTTTTGGTTAAATTTATCTTGTTCTGAAAGGGAAAAGTTGAAGTATGCCCTCCAGTATAGTTTGATTGTCTAATTCCTTCTCTAATTCATTTAACTTTTCCTTTAAGAGTTTGGATGTCATACTATTGTGTATATGTTTAGTATTGATCTTCATTATCTATGGTCCCTTCAGCCTAAATGTAATTTCCCTGCTTATCTCTTTTAATTGGGTCCATTTTTGTTTTGTCTGAAATCATTATTGTTACCCCTATTTTTTTAACTTCAGTTAAAGCATATTAGATTCTGCTCCAGTCCCTTATTTTTACTCTGTCTGTATCTCGAAGTGTGTTTCTTGTAAACAACACATTGTTGGATTCTGGTTTATGTGTGAGTTCTTCCCATTCACATTCACAGTTATGATTACTAATGTGGTATTTCTCTCCATCCTATTTTTCCTTTGTTTAGTTCTTTCTCTTTTTTAACCTTGTCCCTCCTCAAAAGTCGGGGGCGGCTAGGTGGTGTAGTGGATAAAGCACTGGCCTTGGAGTCAGGAGTACCTGGGTTCAGATCCAGTCTCAGACACTTAATAATCACCTAGCTGTGTGGCCTTGGGCAAGCCACTTAACCCCATTTGCCTTGCAAAAAAAAAAAAACAACTAAAAAAAAGTCTGTTTTGCTTCTGACACAGTCCTCCTTCTACATTCCCTTCTATCAGCACCCCTCCCCCTTGTTTTGTTGTCCCCTTCCTAACTGCTTCTTTGTAGGGTAAGATAAATTGTTATACCTATTTTAGTGCTTTCAAGAAGGAATAAAATACACATTCCTTGATTTTATTGTTTTGAAATCATACCATCATGGTCAACTCACATCCATGTTCTCAGTCTATGTATACTCCTAACTGGCTTAATAATGATAAAGGCTTTAGGTGTTACCAGTATCATCTTCTTTTGTAGGAATGTAAATGGTTTAATCTTATTTAATCCCTTATGATTTCTCTTTTGTGATTTTCTTTTCATGTTTCTCTTGAGTCTTGCATTTGAAAATCAAATTTTCTATTTTGCTCTAGTCTTTTTAACAAGGATATTTGAAAGTCCTCTATTTCATTAAATATCCATTTTTCTCCCATATTATACTCAGTTTTGCTGGACTTATCCAGCTTATTATTCTTGGTTGTAATTCTAACTTTTTTGTCTTCTAGAATTTCAAGTCCTATGATCCGTTAATGTAGCAACTGCTAAATTTTGTATTTTCTTCACTGTGGTTCCACAATTTTTGAATTGTTTCTTTCTGGCTGCTTACAATAGTTTCTCCTTGACCTGGGGGCTCTGGAATTTGACTATTTTATTTCTGGGAGTTTTCATTTTTGGAATCCCTTTCAGGAGGTAATCAGTGAATTCTTTCAATTTCTATCTAACCCTCTTGTTCTAGGATATCAAGGCAGTTTTCCATGATAATTTGTTGAAAAAATTATATCCAGGGGCTTCTAGGTGATGCAGTGCATACAGCACTGGCACTGGAGTCAGGAGGATCTGAGTTCAAATCCGGCCTCAGACGCTTAATAATTAAATAATTACCTAGTTGTATGACCTCGGGCAGGTCACTTGATCCCATTGCCTTGCCCCCCCCCCCAATGATATACAGTCTCTATTTTGATTATGACTTGAGAAAACCCAATGATTCTTTTTGTTTTTAGGTTTTTGCAAGGCAAATGAGGTTAAGTAGCTTGCCTAAGGCCACACAGCTAGGTAATTATTAAGTGTCCGAGACCGAATTTGAACTCAGGTACTCCTGACTCCAGGTCTGGTGCTCTATCCACTGCTCCATCTAGCTGCTCCATGATTCTTAAATTATCTTTCTTTGATCTATTTTCCAGGTCAGTTGTTTTTCTAATGAGATAGTTCACATTTTCTTCTAGTTTTTTTTCATTCTTTTGATTTTAATTGTTTCTTGATGTCTCATGAAATCCTGAGTTTCCACTTGCTCAATTCTAATTTTTAAGGAATGATTTTCTTCAGTTAACTTCTATATCTTTTTTTTCCATTTGGCACTTTTTTAAAAGGTGTTATTTTCTTCAATTTTTTTGCCTCTTTTACCAAGCTGTTGGCTCTCTTTTCATAATTTTCTTACATCACTTTCATTTCTTTACTCAATTTTCCCTCTACCTGTCTGATTGGATTTTTAAAATCCTTTTTCAAGCTCTTCTAGGAATTCTTATTGAACTAGTATTCAATTCAAAACTTTTTTCTTTAAGGCTTTAGATGTAACAGTTTGACTGCTGTCTTCTGAGTTTGTGTCTTTTTCTTCTCTGTCTCCATAGTAACTATGGTCAGGTTCTTTTATTAATATTTGTTCATTTTTTTCAACTTATTTCTAACTTTGAAATTTATATTAAAATTGAACTATGCTTCCCAGATGGAAAGGGAAGTTTTCTGAAGTTTCAGGTTTTTGAATTTTTTTTTCAGAGCTGTTTCTGGGGGGTCTGTAGGTTTCTAGTGCTTCCAAGGTGGTATTAAGGAAAGATATGGTTACTGCTCTCCGGGCTTGTACTTCTGGTTTTCACCCAGAAAGTAATCTTGTTCCCTCATAGTCACAATTACTAGTGCTCTTTTTTTACCTTGTGGGTCTGCAATCACTAATGTTCCCTTTTGCCTTGAGAGTGAGATCTAGAACTTTGTATGGTCAATGTGACAGCATCTTGAACCTAGTGCCAGCAAAGTGTCCCTTGTAATGTTCTGACTAGTTGTCCAACCCTTTTAATATCTGTGGACTGAAAGCTCCCCCAGCTGCTGCTCCTGCTTCTGCTGCAGTCACCTCCAAGTCCTGCTATTTGTGGCCAGGCACAGCCTTTGCTACACTTTACTTCAGACCAACCATTATAGTGGGTGAGGCAGATTTTGCCTGCTGACTTAAATTGTCTTGGACTGACTCTGCTGTTCTAGAATATGATTTACAGCATTATTTTAAAGTTGTTTCAAGAAGAATATTGGGAGAGTTCAGATGAGTTCCTTCTCCTACTCTGCCATCTTGGCTCTGCTCCTGCTCCACTGATTTCTTGGAGTGTGATCACTGGAGTATTCTCTGATGGTCTTGTGAACCCCGCTGGCCTGTTCTCAACTGTTCCTTAGTTGGATGTATAGTTTCTGCTCAATACTGTGCTTCTTTGATGTCTAGGGATCTTTCGTGTCTACCTACTCTACTTTAGCTTTTGATTCAATTGAAATCCCTGGATATCTTCTGAAGGGATGAATGGGTGTTGCTGAGCACTTGGAACACACAGGATCTGCCCTCAAGTCTTTTAGAAAAAGTAGAAACTCTTCCCTGAGAACCAAGCAAAAGTCCCCTCTCAGGTTTCCTGGTCTTGTTTATTCAGAGTTTTGACTCCAAAGTTCCTGATTCCCCTGGCAGGAGAGTTTTCAGCCTCAGGTGTAAAACCCTTGAATATTTCTTGTTGTCTAATGGAGCCATTAACATTTTTTGGTCTGTTTGATTTTCAAGGAGACTGATACTTAGAAAACAGTTTGGCTATTTTTGTGCTAAGCTGTTCATTCTACTGAGTTTTCTCCTCTAAAGCTCTCATTCAATTTCTATTTTGTTCATCTTCTTTTTAAAATTTCCAGTTCTTTATTCTAGCACTTTCGTGTCATTCATATAATTTTAAATAATAAAAAAACCTACTGCCTAATTTTTCATTTAAGATAACTAGATACTGCATTAAATAGAATTCTGGACCTGGAATCAGAAAGACAGGTTCAAATTCATCTGCTAATGTTTGTTAGCTGTATCGTCCCAGGGAATAAATAGCTTCACCTTTGTCTGTTTCAATTTTGTCTTCTGTAAAATGGAGATAGGACCTATGTTCCAGGATTGTTTTAAGGATAAAATGAGTTAGTATTTTTATAGTGCTTTGCAAACCTTAAAGTGCAATGATAAATACTAGTTATTATTACTGAAAAAATTATTAATACTTTATAATTGATAATAATAATTTCTTCTAGGAAGTCTCATTGACTTTGGGACTAAGCTGTGTTTTTCTTTGAGATTTTGCTTCTAAATGCTTTAGAGTTTGGTCTAAACTCTCATCTGAGTTTGGTCCTTGGGTTTTCCTAGCACCCAAAGGAACACAATAATTCCTTTTTTTCTTTATTCATTCTGCTAACCTTACTTGCTGAATTGGGATTTGGTATTAGGGTCAGTCTATAAACTTTTGGAGGGAATATCATGGCCTCGTATACCAGGTATGTGGGGTCTTGCCACTGTGCCCTCCAAATAATGAGTCCTGTATTTTTTCAGGGTTCATGAGAGCAATTCAAGTTCAGAGAGCTGCAAAATTTTAATGAGTCCTAATCTAAGACCTGATCTGATTGTTGTCCTCCTGTGTTGAACTTTCCAGGCTCTAGACCCCAGTTAGTGTCTAAGCAATACAACTACAGACTTGCCCCTGGGTGGAGCTCAGTTACTGGTCCCAATCCTTGTCATTTATCTAGAAGACTCTGCCAAGTCAGAGTGACAGCACTCTGGTTGACTTCTGGATACTTGCCCATAGGCCAAATCCTAGCTACAACTCCAGGGCAGACTGACAGAACTATATCCCTGGTCTGAGACTGAAGGTTGAATTTATATTCTGGTTCTGGAATCAGCAGCAGAGCTATACCACATTTCTGTCACTATACCTCCTGAGATCTCTTGCCTGTGGGCTGTTGGTGATGATCCACTGTGATGCCTCCTTAGATTTCCTAATCACTACTTGGCTCAGTTCTTAGGTATTTGTTGTAGCAGTTGCTGGGATATCTGGGCTGTACTCTTTCCTCCTAATTAACCATTTTTCTCCTAGCTACTTAGAATAAAGAATAGGATCATCCTAGCTAGCCCTCAGACTTAAATTTTCTTTAAATTCCTCTTTCTGGTCCAGGGACTTAAAGCTTCTTGGGGAACCTGACCCAAGCTTATTTTGAGCATTCCATATAGCTCCCAGTTTTAATCTCTAAAGACTAGGTAATGGTTATTTACTCTCTACTACCAAACATCTTTCCCCAATTTTGAAACTTTAAGCCTCTCCCAAGTTTTCCTATGGAGATGAGTGGGTGGAAAATAGTAAAGAGACATGTTAAGCCCAGGGGGCAAGGCCATTGACTCTATTACCTGCTTAACTGCATTCCTGCCCTTTCAAATGCAGATGAATCCATGAAAGGTTTGAAAGGGGCTTGCTGGCACATCCTTTCAGATAACAACCAGAGTCAGCAGGATAATTGCCTTCAATGTTGACCTATTGTGTTTTTAATATTTGACTAACCTCTAAATTCATTTCTTTCCAGAGTGGATTTCATTGAGTGTGGATCCCCTAAGTAACACTATTTTAAGTGCTTCAAATAGCTATAATTTTGCGTCTCTACCAAAGTAAATGGTGTCCCTTTCATCCTGTGGTGTTCATGGCCTTCATGTGTTGCCCTTGCCCCACAAATTTATAATCTGATGGCCAGCCCTCTCAGTAATGAGTTCCAGCTAGTCCTTGGATGGTTGATAAATAATCCTTCATTGGGCTCATAAGGAAAGCCTTTTTCACTTGGTACAAAACTTCGCTTTATGGGCATTTACTCATTAATTGGGAACATTAATTGGGAATTCACTCTGTGGCACTTGAGTTCTTCTGCCTGGTGTGTCCAACTGTGATGACAAAGACTAAGACCTCAGTGAGGGGAGTAGGGGGAAAGACCTCAGACCTTCATTTCTTCACTGCAGTCATCATAGTATGGACATGGCTCAGTTCTTCCTTCTGTAGTTGTGTCTATTCTCACTTTTCGGTGGAGACTGATGACAGTTATGAGTATGTAAACTTTGAAAAGTTAAGAGAACAAGTGACTAAGAGATCTGGTTTTTTCAACAAGCCAGTCTAGACTAGACAGAGCAACAAGCTATGAGACTGAGCTTGAGATTGGATCTCACATACCAGTCTTCCTATCCTAATTTTTGTCTTTTTCCTTGGAAATATATGAAGGTTAAAGTCCCCTTCTCTGCTATAAACTATCTGGGCCCATCTTTTAATCTTTTAGTGCTCTAGGCATATTTGCCAAGACTACAAGTTGTAGAGAAGGAGCCAGTCTGCATTGTTGGATGGAGTTTCCTTCTCTGAAGAGATCCCCATCCCACTATCTTCAGTTGGGTGTTTCTAGCCTTGGTGGTAACTTCATGATTTTGAGAATTGATGAGCTTCTGGGTCTAGGTGCTCATTGACCAAGAAGTGATCACTTAAAATAACATCACAGAGTAGATGATTGAAACCAAGGTGTGCTCCAACTTCCTAGAAAATATGGACCTTAAGTGAATGGTTTGGATAGTATAGAAATGGGGAAGGTGACATGTACAATCAGCAATGCCATCAAAATAATTCATGTTTGAGAGACTATAAGAATGGTGGTTTAATCCCCAGTTATCTCCTCACTAGCCACCTTGGTTGACTCAGGAGCCTGAAACTCTACCCTGTAAGTTTTAACCCTTACATGACTAGAACTTCAGCTTTGGGACCCAGTGGTTCTGTTTGATGAATATCTCACTTGAACCTGAACTTCTTCAGGCATTTCTCAGCCATGCTTCTATTTGTTGCCTTACCCCTATCCTCACCCCATCTTGGACCCCTCCTGTCTCGGAACCATAATCCAATCAAAGCAATTATTCTACTGCTCAGGAAAAGAAGCTGTTTCATCTCCTCCCCTCTGGCTCCCTCAGCACCCCTGAGTAACCAACCCCTCCTCGGTCATTGGTCCTCCATTTAGGTTATCTTTTGCCTCTTTTTCTAGCCCCAGTTCTTAGCACAGGGTCTTGCACATTAATAGTTGCTTAATAAATTCTTTTTCTTAGTATTTTGCAAGGCAAATGGGGTTAAGTGGCTTGCCCAAGGCCACACAGCTAGGTAATTATTAAGTGTCTGAGACTGGATTTGAACCCAGGTACACCCGACTCCAGGGCAGGTGCTTTATCCACTGCGCCACCTAGCCACCCCTGCTTAATAAATTCTTATTGACCGTTTCCTTCCAATAGAGTACATGTTCTTTGAGGGCAGGGACTATCTTTGCTTGTATGTTTTATGTCTTCAGTGCTTGGTATAACGTAATTGCTTAATACATGCTTCTCAGTCATTTAAAGTATTTGATGCATAATAAATAAATACTTAGTAAAGTGAAATACTTAATAACATTAATGCACATGTACCCCTTTATATGTTCTAGGAATTTCTTTTGATGAGAAAAAGCTAAATGCCTTAGACCCAGTCTACTATTCTGAACATTCCTAGAAAGGAAGGAACATTGTTTACTACTTTAGGTAGGTCCCAGAAATAAGCCAAACCTCAACTTGAAGAGAGTTTCATGGAGGTTCATGGGTAGGGGCATGGAATGACCTTGAGAGTGTAAGGAGAATCTAACTTCTCCCTTTGGAGTCTGACTCCCATAGGACTGAAACCAGGCTACATGAGACCAGAGCTAAAGTCCATTGGAGAGAGAGAATGTCTCCATCCTTCATTCATCCACCAGGCTTTCCATACATACATATACATACAAACATGTAACCCTGATCTCAAAGACCACTACTACGAGACTCACTCCTTATGGTGGGGACCTATAGCCTTTGAAGGGTGGAGCAGAGTTGGTGTAAGTGGGAAAGTTTAAATCTTCTTCAATCTTTTTGATTCCTGTGGTTTCTTTTAGTTTAGTTTCTTCTGGTTTTAGCTTTGAGAGAGAAAATGGATGGTGCTAGTTCTATTTAAGGTTTTTAAAGTGTGAAACTTAAACCATAAAAAAACCTTAAAAACATAGGAATAAAATAAAATGACAGAAAATCTAGGTTAGACGTTTTCAAGTATTATTCTCTACAATCTTACCTCTAATTTATTATAGGTGATAGCCATTCAGAAAATGACCACACTTGAACAGGGAAAGAGTTGAACTTTTTTGCAAAAACAGAGAATAGGGGAAATCATTAACATCATTTTGTGGCCTAACCATGAAAGTTGCACACTACTATTAAGTTGCCCAAACTGCTCCTCAAAGACTATCATCATTTTACAATACTATCTTATCTCTTGTCTCTTCTTGGCAGAGCAGGTCTCTCAGCATCCTGATCATTGTTCTCCTGAGTTTGTAATTCTTAATTTCTTACTAAGTTATCAAAGTGACTGATATGAAGGCTGAGTACTTTCTAAAGAAATCAGTCTTTTTTCATCAGAATTATAGTTTTGAGAATCTTATACTTTTTAACAAAAGGAAAAGACTCTGTGAAGAAGTCAATGTGAGAGGAGCTGGCAGCCTCCATCTTGTTTCTGCCTCAGCTTGTTAAACTAGAAACTTTGGGGAATTTCCCCTTGGGGAGACCTAGGACTCTTTCTCTTTGTTGAGCCGAATTACATCATTGCATTTCAGTATGTGTATTGTCTAGTATATATTCTTCTTTGGGGAGCTTGCCTAACTTCTGCTATAGATTTGGAGAAATGTATTTCTTTGCCAATTGCTATTTGTATTTATGTGGACCTGGGATTTGTCAAGCTTTGGATATAGAGCTTGAGGTTCTGCTATACCCATTAAAGAAACAGAACAGAAATTGTCTAGAGCCTGAAAAATCACATCTCCTAGATATAAAGACACATAGAAATAATTTTACCCCAATGTTCCTTTTCTCTGGCCTCAATTTCCTGCTTCCCCTCCTAGTAGGAAGTTATGTCTCCTTTAGAAAAGAGTAGGGAGAAAAAAGAGGCTCCAGTTGTCTATTTTGCCTCTCTTAGGGCCACAAAATGACATCCCCACAAAGTGTCTCTGTTTTGATCATCAATAGATCATCAATCAATTTCATCCAACTTTGGTGTCTACCTGGCCCTTAACTGCCATTTGTGGGTCCAAGAAACTGGAGCATGCTCAGCAGCCACATCCTGGTCAAATTGTCTTGGTAAACAGGTTCAACCAAGTTGATAGTAACTGACAGACCTCAAAGGTGTCAGTGAGTTAGGGGGATGGTTGGCCCAAGTATGTAAAGACTTGCCTTAGCAGAATGGGGCGAGGAGAGCAGTTTGTTCCAATGGTCATGAAGGTGGCTGTAGCAGGCTCTATGGAGTGTTTAGAACCTGATCAGACTCAACCTCACTTAAATCCAGTTCACACTCAAGTCAGGAAGATATCCCCCTAGGATGTCATTGGTCCTCTTTAAAAATGAAGGGAAGGGGGGGCGGAGCCAAGATGGCGACAAGAAGGGATTGAGTCTTAGGAGCTCTCTGATAAAACTCACCAGCTAAGGACTCTAACTAAACTTTCGAGAGACAGAACCCACAAAGGGACCCAGTAAGGCAGTTCTCCTACTCAAGGTAACCTGGAAAAGAGCAGAAAGGCTCTGCTCCCTGGGATTGGAGAGGCGGCCTGTCAGAGGGGTGGCCCGCCAGAGCCAAAGAACTTCAGCCTCCCGGAGGCAGCCCCAGGGTGCTGGGAGCCCAGGCTCACAGCAGCAGGGGAGTCTCCAGAGTTGCATCCCAAGGAGCACCAGGCACAAAGTGGGGGAACAGTGGGGGACCTCTGTCAGAGCGAGCACGTGGAGCGCAGCCCTTGGGGCACACAGGGAGCAGCTTGGTCTTTCTGCAGTCCAGAGCCAGAAACAGAAGCAGGCAGAACCAGTAAGCAGGACCCTCCAGGGCATGAGCCCATTGAGCTGAGGGAGGGGAGTGAAGAGAAACTGCGAGCTTGGTCCTCTGCACCTGGAACAGGACTCTGGGGCTCTGAACACATTCAGATCCCGATCCCAGTCTAGGCCCCCCCATAGAACAGCAGGGCCCCCCCCCACCTCAGCCCTGTGGCAGAGGGAGGTGCTTATGGTCATTCACAGACCAGGAGGGAGGACAGAGCCTCACACACTGAGACCCTTGTGGGAGTGTCCCAAAAGCTCAGGAAGCACCCCCAAACCAGGCCCAGGCTGGGAAAATGAGCAAGCAGAGAAACAAAAAGAAGACTATTGAGAAATATTTTGCAAATGAGCCCAAGAAGGATCAAAATACTCGGTCTGAAGATGAGGAAGCACAAGCTCCTGCATCTAAAGACTCCAAGAAAAGCAGAAATTGGGCTCAGGCTATGACAGAGCTCAAAAAAGACTTTGAAAATCAAATGAGGGAGTTGGAAGAAAAACTGGGAAAAGAAAAGAGAGAGATGCAGGAAAAACATGAAAATGAAGTCAGCAGCTTAGTTAAGGAAATCCAAAAAAATGCTGAAGAAAATAGCATGCTAAAAACCAGCTTAGGTCAAATGGATAAATCAGTTCAAAAAGTTATTGAGGAGAAGAATGCTTTAAAAAGCAAAATTGGCCAGATGGAAAAAGAGATAAGAAAACTCTCTGAGGAGAACAAATCCTTCAGACAAAGAATAGAATTCAGGGAGATTGATGACTTTACCAGAAATCAAGAATCAATACTCCAAAACAAAAAAAATTGAAAAATTAGAAGGAAATGTGAAATATCTCATTGAAAAAAAACTGATATGGAAAACAGACTTAGGAAAGATAATTTAAAAATTATTGGAATACCTGAAAGTCATGATCAGGAAAAGAGCCTTGACATAATTTTCAAAGAATTACTACAGGAAAATTGCCCTGATATTCTAGAAGCAGAGGGCAAAATAGAAATGGAGAGAATCCACCGATCCCCCAGAGAAAGAGATCCCAAAAAATCAGCCCCTAGGAATATTATAGCCAAGTTCCAGAATGCCCAAGTCAAAGAGAAAATATTACAAGCAGCCAGAAGGACACAGTTCAAATATCGTGGAGCTGCAGTCAGGATCACACAGGACTTAGCAGCAACTACATTGGAAGCTCGTAGGGCTTGGAATACAATATACCAGAAGGCAAAAGAGCTTAGAATGCAGCCAAGAATGAACTACCCAGCAAGGCTGAATGTCCTCTTCCAGGGAAAAAGATGGACTTTCAATGAACCAGGGGAATTTCAAAGGTTCCTTTTGGAATGGCCAGAGCTGAACAGAAAGTTTGATCTTCAGATACAGGACTCAGGTGAAGCATGGAGATTGGAGGAGAGGGGGGAAATATGAGGGACTTAATGAGGATGAACTGCATGCATTCTTGCATAGAAAAATGATACTGATAATACTCATATGAACCTTCTCAGTTAATAGAGCAGGTAGAGAGAGCTTTTATAGTTGAAGCACAGGAGAAAGTTGAATTCGAAGATAAAATATGGTGTAAAAATGAAGTCAATAGAAAAAAAAGGGAAATGGAATGGGAGAAAGAAAAAGGAGAGGGGGAATAATCCAAGATATTTCACATAATAAGATTTTTTTTATTACAATGAACTATTGCAATGATATGGAAGGGGGGAGGCAAGGGGGAATGAGGGAACCTTTGCTCTCATCAGAGATGGTAGGAGAGGAAACAGCAAATATACTCAATGACATCTGGAGTTAGAAGGAGGAGGGAGCAGGGGGAAGGGGTGGGGATGTGAATAAAGGAGGAGAGGATGGACCATGGGGGGAGAGTGGTCAGATATAACACATTTTCTTTCTTACTTCTTGCAAGGGCCTGGGATTGGAAGACCTCCCCAGGACCATAGGGCCAGGTGGATTCTGGGCCTAAGGGGTGGTATCGGGGCTCAGGGCTTCTTGGCCCCAGGACCAGGGATCTGTCTGCTGAGCCAGTCAACGACCCTACAGCAGAGTCAGCGTGAAAGGAGAGAGAAAATAGAATACATGGTAGTGGAGAAATAAGAAAGGAGGGAGTTGCGATCAGCAGTGGCAACAGTGGAAAAATATGGAAGTAACTTTTGTGATGGACTTATCATAAAGAATGAGATCCACCCATGACAGAGTTGTTGGTGTTGGAACAAAGACTCAAGCACGTTTTTTGTTATTATTTGGGGGAGGGTGCAGGGCAAGTGGGGTTGGATGGCCGGCCTGGGGCCACATAGCAGGGTAATCTTTGGGTGTCTGGGGCCGTATTTGGACCCAGGTTGCTCCTGGCTCAAGGGCCAATGCTCTGTCTGCTATCCAGCCACCCCTACTATTATTACTATTTTATTTTATTTTGGGTCTTTTTTTTCTTTTTTTTTTGTTTTTTGCAGGGCAGTGGGGATCAGGTGGCTTGCATCTCACACGCTGGGTTATTGTTGGGTTTACGAGGCTGGATATGGACTTGGGTGCTCGTGGCTCCAGGGCTGGTGCTTCGTCCATTGCGCCACCTGCCCATACCTACAATTATTACTATTATTTTTTTTTAATTTTAATTTTTTTTCTCTCCCCTTTACTTTTTTCGCCCAAGCAAGTCTATCTATATTCATGGGGGAGGAGGGGTATTTTGTTTACTTGTAAACAAGAATATTTTATTATATTTTATTAATTTTATTAATGTAAAATGTAATGTAATGTAAAAAAAACATTTGTACAAAATGAGAATAAAAATAAATTTTAAAAAAATGAAGGGAAAACAACTTCCATGATAACTATGAAGAAGATGAAAATTTCTAGCCTTAGGGAGTTACCACTTTGCCACACTGTAATAAATGAGTGTTTATACACTTGAGTGCCTATATGCATACATAAGCACAAACACATTGATCCTCAAAGGCAGGAAACTCTGGCTTCAAGTCCTGCTTATGTGACCCTGGGGCCTTGGACCTTAGGCATCAAACACTCCTGAGGCAAACCAGATTCAAAATGTAACTGGGAGGGGGGCTAGATGGCACAGTGGATAGAGCACCAGCCCTGGAGTCAGGAGTACCTGAGTTCAAGTCCAGGCTCAGACACTTAATAATTACCTAGCTGTGTTACCTTGGGCAAGTCACTCAACCCCATTGCCTTGGAAAAACCATAAAAAATTAACTGGGAAATATTTATCCAAACCAAACCAAACCAAATACAATGAAACATCGATGATGCTACTATGTGGTTTTCTAAGTCAATACACAGTCACAGGGATAATTATGTATAGTATAGTGGCCTTCATTTCTATTTGAATTTGATTCTGCTGATCTAGGCAGTTCTAGGCACTGAACTGCGGTGGGTGAGGAAGTTTTTGACCAGTAAAATTCACATTCTCTCTCTCTCTCCCTGCACATGTGTACATACATATACAAAGATACATAGACACAGACACACATATACATACACACAAATCCAGACACACTGTAGATACATACATATACATATACATACATATACACACAACCTAAAATATTATACAATAACTTTTCATTTCTATTACATTCTATTATACTTTCTTAGAGGGTTGTCATTGAAAACATTACAACATGAAGCACTTCAAATACTAAATACAATACTAAATACACTTTTCTACCTTCACCTCAGCTCTATATTCTTTTTTCTTAATTAAAGATTTGATTTATTTTGAATTTTACAATTTTTCCCCATCTTACTTCCCCCCTCACAGAAAGCAATTTGTCAGTCTTTACATTGTTTCCATATCCAAATTGAGTGTGATGAGAAATATTCTTTTTTTTTTTGCAGGGCAAATGGGGTTAAGTGGCTTGTCCAAGGCCACACAGCTAGGCATGTATTCCTGACTCCAGGGCCAGTGCTCCATCCACTGCTCCACCTAGCCGCCCCGAGAAATCATATTCTTAAAGAAGAAACATGAAGTATAAGAGATAGCAAGACCAGACAATAAGATACTAATTTTTTTTCTAAATTAAAGGGAACAGTACTTGAACTTTGTTCAACCTCCACAGCTCTTTATCTGGATACAGATGGTATTCTCCATTGCAGACAGCCACAAATTATCCCTGATTGTTGCACTGATGAAATAAGCATGTCCATCAAGGTTAATCATCGCCCCCATGCTGCTATTAGGGTGTACACTGTTTTTCTGGTTCTGCTCATCTCACTCAGCATCAGTTCATAGCTCTATACACTTTAAACAAATATATAGTTAGGTCCATATAGACATAATATCTGTCACCAACATTATTACATTAAAATATTTATGCCGTATCTGCCTCTTGCCAGAGGAGATGGAGAGAGCTCTAACACATTGGGAAAAACACTGGATTTGGAGTCAAAATCACTGTGTTCACATCCTGGCTTGGTTTCTTAGTAGCTATGTGACTTTGAACAAGTCCCTTCCCCTCTCTGGACTTGAGTTTCCTCTGCAGTAAAGTGATGAGGTTGGACTAGAAGATCCCCAGTCTCATTTCAGTTCAAGACTCCATGATAAGAACAAATCAAGATGACTCTAGGAGCCAAGTGCTAGCTCTGAGAGAAGGGTCCTTCTTAATTGCAAAAGTGGGTCTATACAGACTGTGTGCCCATCATTCAAGGACAGGTGATTTCATACATATATACAAACATATGTTTAAAAATGCATGTATCTAGAGAATGTGTGTATAATATGAATCTGCATATTGTATTGTGCATAATTGCATATAATTATAGATCCATTTGTGCATTTGTCATTTGTGTTAGACAGCCCTAGCATTCCAGAATACAGGAGGGTTGCTAGGAGAATGCTTTGTAAACCTTTAAGCATTACAGCAATGTGAACCCTTCTCATGATGATTGTGACTGACCACGAGTTGAGGATTTTATAGCAGGTGTTCTTAACCTTTCTTGTGTCCTGCACCCCTTTGGCAGAGGCTAGTGAAGCCCATGGGCCCCTTCTTAGAATCAAGTTTTTAAATATACAAAATAAAGTACAGAGAATTACAAGAAAATCAATTGTATCTAAATTCAGTTATTCAGATATTAAACACACATACACACACACACACACACACACACACACACACACACACACACACACCAGATTAAGAACTCTT
Organism: Macrotis lagotis; assembly: GCF_037893015.1. Taxonomy (NCBI): domain Eukaryota; kingdom Metazoa; phylum Chordata; class Mammalia; order Peramelemorphia; family Peramelidae; genus Macrotis; species Macrotis lagotis. The sequence continues at coordinate 80,681,232 of NC_133666.1, forward strand.
CTTATAGGGTTAATGTCTTTAATGTCAGGAAACTGGACTGACTTCCCAGTTCAACTAATTTGACAGTTTCTTCCCAACATTGAGATCATGTGATCTCTTTAACCTCTGGAGAATTTCAGTTTTCTCCTCTGTAAAGGGAGAGGGTTGCATTAGATGAACTCCCAATCCCCTCTTGCTTTTAGATTCCATTCCCTCAATAATTCCTCTGTCCTCAGTTTCTTCCTCTGAAGTCTGTGATCCCTTATAACTCTCCGTCTGTGGTATTTGATAATTCTATTTTTTACATGAAGTTGTGGTCACTAGGAGACTTATAGTCAGTTCAGGGTGATATGAGAACAAATGGAAATTATAAGTATTTAAAGAATAATTGCACATCCCCTCAAATGAAGTTTTACACCTCTTGATTCTTGTCATTTGTTCATCAAAGTTACAAGATTAAATGAAACTCCTGAGTTGCCAAAACATTAATGACTCAGAAGAAACCCAGCTATTTCTGTGGATCAGATACCTTAAGAATTCTATCTGAGCTATAAATAAGTGGATTGAAATAGAAATCTGGCAACTGACACATCCAATGCAAGGTAATACTACTTTTCTCAGACTTCCAAAGTCCTCTCATATAGTAACTCATTGTTGGGGGGGGATGTGGGGATATTGAACTCCCTCTACTTATGAATAAAAAAATGAACTCTTTTCTCATATTATATACACCCTCATTTGGAGGAGGGCTTTCTTTTAGAACTGAGTTCTCTGAAATTAAGTCTTTTGTCCATTTGGATAGAAATATAATACAAGCATACTTGCCACATTTTTCATACCAGCCCATTTAACAAAATTGTGAAGCATCTGTGACTCACTTGAAATTTCCTTATAGAATATAATTACCACTCTGCTCCCTTATTCTTTGTTACCTATGATGAGAGGAGGATAGAGACTAGAGTTGAAATTTCTTTGGTATTTTGAACTTCCAGACATGGAAAGTCCCTTTGCCAGTGCATATTTCTCTGTATTTTCTCTACAACCTAGTTGTGGGAAAAGACTTAGAAAATTGCCTAGACCAATGCTATCAAACTCAAATAGAAATAGAACCCTGTCTGCTGCATATTGACTTAGAAAACCACACCTTGACATTATCTATTGTATTTTTATTTATTAACAATTCCCCAATGACACTTTTATCTGATTGGGGTTGCACTGGCCCCAAGACATGTCTGGTCATTGGTTAATTGACCTGTTCAGAGTCATATAACCTGTATGTGTAAATGGTGAAACTTGATCTTGGGTCTTCCTGGCTCTGGGGCCAGCCCTCTATCATAATACCATGCTGCTTTTCTTGTAAGGAGGACAATTTGAAAACCTAATAGTGTCCTTAATATTTCACTCCTTTTGCCAATGTAAATTGCAGCCTAGTGTGGCACAGTGACAAGAGCCTCAGATCATAGTCATAGGACTTGACCCTGCCACCAAGTACCTATGGGCCATTGGTATAATACACCACTAAACCTCAGTTTCCTCAACTACAAAATGAAGTAGTAGATGACTTCAAATGTCCCTTTCATATAAAAAAAATCAATCAGTTAAATCAATCAGCACACATTTATTAAAAACCCACTATTCTTCAGGGAGTAGAGAGAGAGAGAGAGCTGGCCTCAAAGCCAGCAAGCTCTGGGTTGAAGTCTTGCTTCTGACACTTCACTGGCTGAGTGACTCTGAGTAAGTCACTTAACTTCTCAGTGTTCTAGGCAACTCATGAGACTAGAGAACCCTACTTGTCTTAGGAGAAGGCATTTCTCATCCAGGAATTTTCTATATCAATAAATCTACAAGTCTCCCTAAATCTATGTGATTGGAAAGACAAAGATTAGACAGGCTCTTTTCTCAAGGTGCTTATATCTTATTGGGGGAAAGGGAATATTAGACATTTAGAGATCAAAATGATTTTGGAGCAAAAATTCTGATAGCTAGGGGGTTGAAAGCAGAATCTGCCTTTTATATATGCCTGTATCCTTGGTGGTTAGCACAAGTAAGTGCTAAGAAATGCTTTTTTTGCTCAATCACTCATTCAAGGGAGGAAGAAGTTGCACTTTAGCTGAGGCTTGAAGCAAACTACAGATTCCAAGAGGAAGTGAGGAAGGGGAACATTTCAGGAATGGGTGATTGGCTGTAAAATGTTTGTCTCAGAGTGTTGTGTATAAGTAACATGAACAGGTCCACAGAGTTGTGGTTTTTCCTTCATTCTCAAAGAGGACCAATGATAGCATGAGGGTGATGGCTTGACTTGTTTGTGAATTGGATTCAAGAGCTACACAAAATCATCAGTCTTACTCACTCCTCCAGAATCAGTTGGAGTCGAGTGGCAAGACATAGGTCAAGACATAGATGATGGCCCAGATGCAATAGAAGACCTTGGTATTTTTAAACTAAAGTCTTTCCCAAGTCTCTGTTTGTCGAGTCAACACTAACTCAGTAATTAAAGACTAGGTAAGAAATAAGACAGAAGATGGCTCAGTTTGCCTTCACAAAAGAACCAAGCTGGGAGGGAAAGACCCTCAGATTTTCTGGCCAGAACAGAAATAATTGCTTACAGAATGAGTGAAAGGGAATAATATGTGATAAAACGAGAAAGGTAGGTTAGGACTGAAGAGGGGAGTTTCTACTGGATCCCAGAAGTAATAGTGGAATTTGCTGAATGGAATTTATATGACATGATCAGACCTGAATTTGGAAATTCACTTTGGCAAATATGTGGGAGATAGATTGGTCAGGTGAGAGATTCAAGACAGGGAGAAAAATTAGGAGTCTATTCTAATAGTACAGGTAAGAAGATTACGAGATCATTGGTTCAAGTTTTGGTTGTGTTAGCGGGAAAAAGGGGAAGAATGTGAAATATGTTGTATAAGTGGAAGCAGCAAGTGTTGGTACTTGATTGATTGTTTGAGGAGAGGAAGACTAAGATTATGAGGATGATGCCGAGACTGCTAGCCTGGGTCATTGGAAGAATGGTAGAGTCCTCAACAGATCCAGGACAAGTTTGGAAGAGAAGTAGGGGTTTAGAGAGAAAGGTAATGAGTTCTATTTTGGACATATTAGACTGAAATGAATGCTTAGAGTGTTGGTGGAATTGTAAACTGATCCAATAATTCTGAAGAGCAATTTGGAACTATGCCTAAAGGGCAATCAAAATGTGCATACCCTTTGACTTGGCAATGCCACTACTAGATTTGTATCCCAAAGAATCATAAAAAAGGGAAAAGGACCCACCTATACAAAAAATAATTCTTTTTGTAGTGGTTAAGAATGTCTGTCAATTGGGGAATGGTTAAACAAGTTGTGGTATATTGTGTTACAAGAAATGATAAGCAGATGGATTTCAGAAAAACCTGGAAAAACTCAACATGAACTGATGCTGAGTGAAGTGAGTAGAACCAGGAGAATGTTGTGCACATTAACAGCAATATTGCGTGATGATCAACTATGATCAACTGCTCTTTCTCAGCAGTTCAGTGATCAAGAACAATTCTTAAAGATTCGTGATGGATGATGTCATTCACATCCAGAGGAAAAAGCTATGCAGTCTGAATGCAGATCCAAAACATATTATTTTCACTTTTTTATGTTTTTTTCTTTTGTCTGATTCTTTTTTCACAAGATGACTAATGTGGAAATATTTTTCACATGATTACACATATATAACCTATGACATATTGGGGAGGTGGAAGGGGAGGGAGAAACATTTAGAACTAAAAATCTTTCATAAAATGAATGTTGAAAACTATCTTTACATGTAATTGGAAAAAAGTAAAATATTATTTACATAAAATAAAGAAATGAATGCCAAGAGGCAGCTGATGATGTGGACTAGAACTCAGGAAAAAGATTTAATATATAGATTGGCATAGAAACGATAACAACTCATGGGAGTTGATGAATTTACCAAGTGAAAATATAGAGAAGACTCAGGATAGGTCCTTGAAGTTTATCCAAAGTGAGGGGGCATCACACAGAAGATAACCCCACAAAGGAGTAATCAGACAGGTAGAAAGAGAACAAGGAAGAAAAATGTTCAAAAAACTAGAAAGGAGAAACTATCTAAGAGGAAAGGGTGGCCAATGATGTTCAATGATTCTTTGAAGGGGCAACTAGGTGATGCAGTGAATAGAGCACTGGCCTTGGAGTCAGGAAGACAGGAGTTTGAATCCAGCCCTAGACACTTGACACTAACTAGCTGTGTGACCATGGGCAAGTCACTTAACTCTGATTACCTCTCATCTAGGACCACCTCCAGTTGTCCTGATTGCTATCTGGCCACTGGACCCAGATGACTGGAGGAAAAAGTGAGGCTGGTGACTTAGCACAGCACCCCTCACTCAAATCCAGTTCATGTACTTGTCATGGCATCACATCCCTGATGTCACGGTCTTCTTCAAAAATGAAGGACAAACATTATTATTATAATGCTCTAGAGAGGTAGAAAAGAATAAGGACTGAGAAGAGGACATTAGAATGAACCATTACGAGATCATTGGCCATTTCAGTGGAGAGATGAGGTCAGAAGTTGGATTTCAGGGTATTGAGGATCAAGTGAAAGAAAGCTAATGGTAGATTCTGGAGTTTGGCTGAGAAAGAAAGATATAGGAGGTGATGAATTGCTGTGATGAGAATTTTCGGGACGGTTAAACTTCTGGTAGTGGAGTCCACCCAATGTGGTGAAGTTACTTCCATCTCAGAGTCTTTGGGTAGCCCTCAAATGCATCTTAGAGACCATCCAGCATAACACTCTCAATCTACAGACAAGAAAAAGGAAACTAACTCTCAGGCATGTCTAACTACCCTTCCTAATAAGAGTTTCAATTTCCCTTGAAACTTTTCTACTGGAGATCGTCATGACATGCCTTTGAAATAAGCATTGAAGGCCTATTTTGCAAATTAAAAAAGTTTGGAAGGTGTTGGCTAAGGGGATTGTCCATGGTCACCTAGGAAGTGTGAGTCAGGATTCCAAAGCAGGTCACCTGACCCTTCAGCCCTGTTCCCTCATATTCTAGCATCCTCATTATCATCATATGGGACATTGATGCAGTCCTTTGACATTTGCAAAACACTTTATACTCTGTGATATGTATGTTATTATTATTCCTCCCCATTTTATGAATGAGAAAACTGAGTCTTAGAGAAGTGAAGTGATCTTCCCAGGATCACATAGCTAGTAAGAATCTAATATCTAAGATATGATTTGAATCCAGGTCTTCATCACTTGAAGTTCAGTGCTTTCAATATAATGCTATTCTATCTCTCATTCAGTAGTAAGTACACAACTCAGAAATAGAGATTTAGCATCAAGAAAAACCAATAGTTGTTTTCATGTAAAATCTAAAACTTAGATACTTCTGTAAGGTTATTTTTTTTCTTTCTTTTTTAGGTTTTTTGCAAGGCAAATGGGGTTAAAGTGGTTTGCCCAAGGCCACACAGCTAGGTAATTATTAAGTGTCTGAGGCTGGATTTGAACTCAGGTACTCCTGACTACAGGGCCAGTGCTCTATCCATTGCGCCACCTAGCCGCCCCTATAAGATTATTTTACCCATATTGTTGCTTATTGTATGATTCAAATCCCATCTCTAAGAGGTCAAGTTTCAGCCCTTCTTATTTAAAAGGGTACTAAAAGTCACAAATAACAAGCCTGTGAGGTAGAAAGCAAAGTGTTATCATTCTATTTCACAGATGAGGAAAGTCAGAAAAGTTAAATGTGACCTGACCCCAGTTGTAAGCTCTTTCCTCTACAACAGCAGTGTCAAACTCAAATAGACATGGTGGGGGGAGCACTAAACTTTTGCTAAGGATCCCTGGCAAGGCATATTGTCTTCAAAAATGGCATATTAACACCATCTATGTTTTATTGTATTTTTATTTGTTTTACTTCCCATTGACATTTGAATCTGGTGACAGCCTTCTGAGTGTTGTTGGGACATGTGTTTGCCACCTTCATTTTGTACCATATTGCTTGTTATCAAGTCAGTTCTGTGCCATATTTATTTTTAAGTTGATGGGGAAATTGTACCATCATTGACTGAAAATAAAGTGAGAATTTTCCTTTTTTCTTTTTTATAACTGGAATCTTGATTCACATTTTTTCCATAAATGGTTTATGAAAACAAATGTGCTTTCTATTTTGACCATGTTTGTATACCAATTTCTAGACCAGAGATCTTTCGGGGGCTTATAAGAAATATGTTAAAGTAGTCAGGAACATGGACATCACAATCAGCCTTTAGTTTCTGGCCCTAGGCACCTTTTCCTTATGGATACATACTTAAATACATACATACATACATACATACATACATACATACATACACAGAGAGACAGACAGACAAGACACATAGAAAGAGATAGAAAGAGACAGAAAGTCAGAGAGAGAGAGAGAGAGAGAGAAAGAGAGAGAGAGAGGGAGAGGAGAGATAGATAGATAGATAGATAGATAGATAGATAGATAGATAGATAGATGATAGATAGAGAGATCATGTGTCTTCCTGAATTAAAAATCTGGCTTCAGACAACTAGTTGTGTGAACCTGGATAAGTCAATTCATTTTGTTTGCATTTCCTCATCTGTAAAATCCCAAAAAGTCATGAAGAATCAGAGTTGATTTATAAACAACAAAATGTGTGCATATGTGTCTCTGAGTAATATACATACATACATATATATGTATATAAACACACACACACATTATTATATGCATATATATGTAGAGGTAGATAGTCCAGATATTCAAGACTTGTGATTCCATTAGTCTATTGAGCTCCCCAAGGAGGGACTTGGGCTTCACTGGTGTGGATTGGCAACTTTTTTGCAATTGAGTTACTGAGATGTTAAGTGATTTGCCCAGGGTTAGAGTCAGGGTGTGTGTATGTGTGTGCACATATATGTATATGTATGCATGTATTCTTGTTATTTTCCATCTTTTGCTCTGTAAGAGAAGCAATGATATCAGCAGAGTGAAGTCTCGACTTTCCAGTGAATTGAAGTTCAGTGAGGCAGAGCTGTACAGAGTTACCCGCCGCACCCTTCCCTCACACTGTAGCCAAATGGGCTTACTTACAGTACCTGAGCCCATGTGGTCTAATGGGCACAGCCTGCAATGGCCTCTGCAGCCTGGAAGGTCCATCACACTTAGAGCTGTCCTTGCCAAAGTTTGCTTGTTCTGCCTTGAATCTCCTTTTAGGATTGTAGCACCCTGACTATAGAACTAGAAGAGGGATCCCAGAGGTCAGCAGTCTAATCCTGCCATTCATAGAGGAGAAAACTGAGACTCAAAGGGACTATATGACTTGGCCAATGTCACCCAGTTAGCATCAGAGGCAGAATTTTAACTCAGATCTTCCTAGCTCCAAGGCTAGCACTCTCCAAGGCTATATTGCCTTGAGTCAATACTTAACTATAATACTATTTTTTTGAATCTTTACAGTTTTTTGAAAGAAACAAAACATAACTAGAAAGGGAGATGGACAAGAGGGACAGGAAGGGATAGCACAGTCACTCTTCTGACCCAGTAGAGTGTCCACTGCCCCAGATGTTAACCAAGTATTGCTCTCATGTCCAGGACTAATTTTATAGAACCAGAAGGTCTCCAACATGTTGGGGAGGCACCTGCATGAAGGAGCCAGAGGAAATAAATTCTCATATTGCTTCATGTTGTGTGACCTTGGGAAAGTCACCAGTCTGACTGAATTACCTTCTCTATAAAACTGATGGACTGAATCAGTTTATCCCTGTGCCTCTTGCTAGGTCTCCAACCTATGATCTGATGGCATGACCAAGAAATCCCTTGGGCAATGGGAGACCTGAATGGGTAGCTGTCTGTGTGGGTGAGTGTAAACTGATGAGATGGTTGGTCCATCATGGTAGAATTATTGCTATTTTTCTTTCCCTGATGGTCCTTTGACAATGACATTGTAAATTCCTTGAAGCATCATGGAACAGTGGACTAACTATACTGGATCAGAAAACCAGACTTTGACTTATGGCTTTGACAATTTAAAAGCTGTAAGATCTTTTTTTTTAGGTTTATTTTTTGCAAGGCAAACGGGGTTAAGTGGCTTGCCCAAGGCCACACAGCTAGGTAATTATTAGGTGTCTGAGACCAGATTTGAACCCAGGTATTCCTGACTCCAGGGCTGGTGCTTTATCCACTGTGCCACCTAGCCACCCCAAGCTGTAAGATCTTGAACAAGTCACTTCCTCTCTAGGCTTCAAGATCCTCCTCTGAAAAATGAAGAGGTTATATGAGATTCCTTCCAGCATGCATACCATGGCCAAGCATTTGAATGAGAATAAGGATTTCAAATCCTGGAGATCAACTTTAAAAAAAATCAAGTTGAAAGAAATTGGCATGAATTTAACTATATATTTGCATTTGCAAAGAATCTGGCTTGATTTAAAAAAAATTTTTTTGACTTGATTTCTTTTTTAGGTTTTGCAAGGCAGTGGGGTTAAGTGGCTTGGCCAAGGCCACACAGCTAAGTAATCATTAAGTGTCTGAGGCCAGATTTGAACCCAGGCACTCCTGACTACAGGACCAGAGCTCTATCCACTGTACCACCTAGCCGCCCCTTGGCTTGATCTTTAAAAATTTCTTAGCACCATTTTAATATCAGGGAAACTATAATAAGCCCCATAATAATAAACTATAGAAATATAACCAAGATTTTCATAGATTCTCAGAATTATTTTAAATTGCTCAAATAAACTGCCACTGAGAAGGAGAATATCATTTTACCTGTAGAATAGGGGATGGAGAACTGGGAGACCACCCCCCCACCTGTTAATTTCAGGAGTCCTTTCCATCAGCTAGATGGGATTACAGGGTGACAGGGTGTGGACCTTTATCAAAAGGGCAGAACTCCTCTTATTTTTTAAAATAGTTTATGCAGAATAGGAATTCATTTTTCCTTCAATGTTTGGTAGAATTCACTTGTAAATACATCTAGACTTGGAGACTTTTTCTTAGGGAGTTTATCAATGGTTTCTTCAATTTCTTTTTTTTTTCTGAAATGGCGTTATTTAAGTATTTTATTGCCTGTTAATTTGGGAAATTGTTATTTTTGTAAATATTCATTCATTTCACTCAAGTTTTCAAATTTATTGGCATACAATTCAGCAAAATAACTCTAAATTATCTCTTTAATTTCCTCCTCATTGGCGGTTAGTTCATCCTTTTCATTTTTGATTCTGGTAATTTGGTTATCTTCTTTCTTTTTTAAATCAGATTAGCCAGATTTATCTATTTTATTGATTTTTTTCATAAAATCAACTCAGTTTTATTTATTAGGTCAACGGTTTTCTTGCTTTCAGTTTTACTAATCTCTCCTTTGATTTTCAGAGTTTCTAATTTGGTATTTAATTGGGGATCTTTAATTTGTTCTTTTTCTGGCTTTTTAAGTTGCTTATCCAATCCATTGATCTCCTCTTTCTCTGTTTTATTCATATAAGCATTTAGATATATAAATTTTTTTTTTCTAAAAACTGCCGGGGGGGTGTTGCCAAGATGGCAGTATGAAGGCAGGAATTCCCAGAAACCTGTTCCCCCCCCCAAACTCCAAAAGCCGTCAAATTATGACTCTAGCCAAAATTTTGGGGGGGCAGAACCCACAGAACGACTGAGTGGTACAATTTTCCTGTCCAAGACAACTTAGAAGATCCTCAGGAAAAGTCTGTTTCAGTAGGACCAGGGGTTGGAAAGAGTCACAGTTTCAGCACAGCTGGACTGGAGCAAATCAGCTCCAGCCTTCCAGGAAAAGCCCATGGAGTACCTGGGGCCATGGAGGCACTTGGCTCCTTGGTAGAGGGCCTGACTTCCAAACATCTTGTTCCTAGGGATCAGTAGGGACAGCCTGAAGAGGTGGTGAGAGAACTCTACCACACCAGAGTGAGCGTGGAGCACTGTGCTGGCCTCAGAAAAGTCCTGCTGTGAGAACTTGCAGCAGGGATTGGGGAAGTTAGCTAGCACTTCCAGAGGTCCCAGTCCACAGATGATAAGGGGGTTGGAGGACACTGCAGAGGTCACACTGCTCTCCCTGGGGTAGAATTCTGCTGTTTTCCCACACTCAGATACAGGTTTCAGTCTATACTACCCATATTACCCATACTACCATAGCCAAGCAGGGACACTCCTCACAGCTCCAGGGCAGAGGGGAGGGGGAGGGCCTGTGGTCATCCAATACTAGAGCATGCAAGAGAACAGTCAGAATCTCTCATAAGACCTTGAAGGAATTAAGGTCCCAGTGGAGTGTCCCAACCCCCCCCCCCCCAAAGCCTTGGAATTGTGATAAATCAGTCATAGGCTGAGGAAATGAGTAAACAACAGAAAAACAAGAATCTGATCATAGAAAATTACTTTGGTCCCATGGAGGATCAAAATACATACTCAAAAGATATCAAAGTTGAAGCTTCTGTGTCCAAAACCTCCAAAAGAAATAGAAAATGGGCTTAGGCTATGGATGAGCTCAAAAAAGACTTTGAAAAGCAATTAAGGCAGGTAGAGAAAAAGTTGGGAGGAGAAATCAAAGTGATGCAGATAAATCATGAGAACCAAGTCAGCAGCTTGGTGAAAGAAATACAAAAAAAAATACTGAAGAGAATGAAATGTTAAAAGCCAGTTTGGACCAAATGCACAAAGCAACACAAAAGACAAATGAGGAGAAGAATGCCTTAAAAAGCAGAATTAGCCAGCTGGAAAAGGAGATAAAAAAGCTCCCTGAATAAAATAACTCCTTCAAATGTGGAATGGAACTAAAGGAAGTTAATGACTTCGCAAGAAATCAGGAAGAAATAAAACTATACTAAAAGAACAAAAATGAGAAGAAAATATCTCATTGGAAAAACAACTGACCTCAAAAACAGATTTAGAAGAGATAATTTTAAAATTATTGGGCTACCTGAAAATCATGACCAGGAAAAGAGCTTAGACTTCATTGTTTAAGGACTCATACAGCAAAATTGCTGTGAGATCCTAGAAACAGCATATAAAATAGAAATTGAGGGAATTCACCCATCACCTCCTGAAAGAGACCCAAAAAGAAAAACTCCGGGGAATATTATAGCCAAATTCCAAAACTCCTAAGTCAAAGAGAAAATACTAAAACTGCTAGAAACAAACAATTCAGCTATTGTGGCTCTATAGTCAGGATTACACAGGATTCAGTAGTGTCTACATTAAGGGCAAATAGGGCTTGGAATATGATATTCTGGAAAGCAAAATATCTTGATTTACAACCAAGAATCAACTACCCAGGAAAACTGGACATCCTCTTTCAGGGTAAAAGATGGATTCTCAATGAAACAGGAGACTTTCAAACTTTCCTATTGAAGCAACCAGAGCTGAATAGAAAGTTTGATCTCCAAGTACAGGACTCAGGTGAACCATAGAGGGGGTGAACGAGAAGGACTAATTATGAGGAACGTGATGTTGAACGGTTTGCATTCCTGCATGGGAAGAAGATATTGATAACTCATATGAACTTTCTCATGTATAAGAACAGTTAGAAGGAGCATATATAGACAGGGCACAGGAAGGAGCTGAATATAATGGTATAATATAGTAAAAAGATGGAGTCAATGGGTAATAAAGGAATGTACTGGGGAGAAGGGAAAGGAACAGAAGAGGGGGCTAAGTTATTTCACATAAGAGTCAAGTTAAAGCTTTTACAATGGAGTGCAATGAGGGAAGGCAAGGGGGAATGAGTGAGACTTCATTCTCATCAGAAATGGCTCAGTGAAGAAATAACATACACACTAAATAGGGTGAGGAAATCTATCTTACCATAGAGAAAAATGAGAGGAAAGGAATGGGATAAGGGGGAATGGGGTGAGGGAAGAGGGGAGTAGGTGAGAGAAGAGATTAGATAGTGGGAGACGGTGCTCAGATACAACACACTTCTGATCAGGGACAGTGAAAGGAGAGAGATAGAATAGAATAAATGATAGTGGGGAGGAACAGAGTGGACAAAAATATAGCTAGTAATAGCAACTGTGGGAAAAATAGTGAAACAACTTCTCTGGTGGCCTTATGATAAAGGAGGCAACTCATTCCAGAGACAGAGCCATTGGAATCTGAACACAAACTGAATACACTTTTCTTTCTCACTATTCTTGGTTTCTCTATCTTTTTGGGGAGCAGGAGGGGGGTTATGTTTACTATTACAAGAGGATTATTGTAATATTATAAAATAAATAAACCAAAAATAACTGCCTTGGCTGCATCCCATGAATTTTGGTAGGATGTCTCATTGTTATCATTTTCTCAGGTGAAATGATTGATTATTGCTATAATTTGTTGTTTGATCCACTAATTCTTTAAAATTAAGTTATTTAGTTTCCAATTAATTTTTGGTTTTTCTTTCCATGACATTTTATTACATGCAATTTTATTGCATCATGATCTGAAATGTATGCATTCTTAATTTCTGCCTTTCCACATTTGATTGTAAGGTTTTATACCATAGTACATGATCAGTTTTGGTATAGACACAATGTACTGCAGAGAAAAGGGTATATTCCTTTCTTTTTTTAAGGGTTTAAATTTATTTTTATTAAAGCTAATATTTGAGTTTTACAATTTTCCCCCAATCGTGCTTCCCTCCCCCCAACCCCCCCCCAATGAAAACACTCTGTCAGTCTTTACTTTGTTTCCATGTTTACCTTGATCCAAATTGGGTGTGATGAGAGAGAAATCTTATCCTTAAAGAGAAGGGAAGTCTAAGAGGCAACGAGATCAGACAATAAGATATCTGTTTTATTTCTACATTAAAGGGAATAGTCCTTGTACTTTGTTCAAACTCCACAGCTCCTTTTCTGGATATAGATGGTACTCTCCTTTGCAGACAGCCCAAAATTGTTCCCGATTGTTGCACTGATGGAATGAGCAAGTCAGTCAAGATTGAACATCACTCCCCTATTGCTGTTAGGGTGTACAGTATTTTTCTGGTTCTGCTCATCTCACTCAGCATCAATTCATGCAAATCCCTCCTGGTTTCTAATAGAACAATAGTGTTCCATAACATACATATACCACAGTTTGCAAAGCCATCCCCCACTTGAAAGACATTTACTGGATTTCCCATTCTTTGCCACCACAAACAGGGCTGCTATAAATATTTTTGTACAAGTAATGTTTTTACCCTTTTTCCTCATCTTTTCAGGGTATAGACCCAGTAGTGGTATTGCTGGGTCAAAGGGTATGCACATTTTTGTTGCCCTTTGGGCATAGTTCCAAATAGCTCTCCAGAAGGGTTGGATGAGTTCACAGCTCCACCAACAGTGTAATCGTGTCCCAGATTTCCCACATCCCTTCCAACAATGATCATTATCCTTCCTGGTCATACTGGCCAATCTGAGAGGTGTGAGGTGGTACCTCACAGAAGCTTTAATTTGCATTTCTCTAATAATTAATGATTTAGAGCATTTTTTCATATGCCTATGGATTACTTTGATCTCCTCATCTGTAAATTGCCTTTGCATATCCTTTGACCATTTGTCAATTGGGGAATGGCTTTTTGTTTTAAAAATATGACTCAGTTCTCTGTATATTTCAGAAATGAGTCCTTTGTCAGAATCATTAGTTGCAAAGATTGTTTCCCAATTTACTACCTTTCATTTGATCTTGTTTACATTGGTTTTATCTGTGCAAAAGCTTTTTAATATAATGTAATCAAAATCATCTAATTGGTTTTTGGTGATGTTCTCCAACTCTTCCTTAGTCATAAACTGTTTCCCTTTCCATAGATCTGACAGGTAGACTAGTCCTTGATCTTCTAATATGCTTATAGTATTGTTTTTTATGTCTATGTCCTGTAACCATTTGGATCTTATCTTGGTAAAGGGTGTGAGGTGTAGGTCTAATCTAAGTTTCTTCCATACTAACTTCCAATTATTCCAGCAATTTTTATCAAAGAGGGAGTTTTTATCCCAATGGCCAGACTCTTTGGGTTTATCAAACAGCAGATTACTATAATCATCTCTTGCTTTTACACCTAGTCTATTCCACTGGTCCACCACTCTATTTCTTAGCCAATACCAAACAGTTTTCATGACTGATGCTTTATAATATAATTTTAGATCGGGTAGGGCTAAGCCACCTTCTTTTGCACTTTTTTTTTCATTAAGCTCTTGGCAATTCTTGACTTTTTATTTCTCCATATGAATTTACCTACAATTTTTTCTAACTCTTTAAAGTAATTTTTTGGAATTTTGATTGGTAGGGTACTAAACAGATAGTTTAGTTTTGGTAGAATTGTCATTTTTATTATATTAGCTCTCCCTATCCATGAGCAGTTGATATTTGCCCAGTTATTTAAATCTGATTTAATTTGTGTGAGAAGTGTTTTATAATTGTTTACAAAAAGATTCTGAGTCTGTCTTGGCAAATAGACTCCCAAATATTTTATATTGTCTGAGGTTCCTTTGAATGGGATTTCTCTTTCTAGCTCTTCCTGTTGTTTTTTGCTAGACATATATAGAAAAGTTGAGAATTTATGAGGGTTTATTTTATAACCTGCAACTTTGCTAAAATTGCTAATTGTTTCCAGTAGTTTTTTAGATGATTTCTTGGGATTCTCTAGGTAGAGCATCATGTCATCTGCAAAGAGTGAGAGTTTTGTCTCTTCCTTCCCAGTTCCAATTCTTTTGATTTCTTTTTCTTCTCTAATTGCTGATGCTAACATTTCTAATACAATACTGAATAGTAGTGGTGATAATGGGCACCCTTGTTTCACCCCTGATCTTATTGGGAATGCCTCTAGCCACTCCCCATTGAATATAATGCTTGTTGATGGTTTCAGATAGATACTGCTAATTATTTTAAGGAACAGTCCATTTATTCCTATACTCTCTAGTGTTTTCAATAGTAATGGATGCTGTATTTTGTCAAAAGCTTTCTCAGCATCTATTGATATGGTCATATGTTTCCAGATAGGTTTGTTGTTGATATAATTGAGTATACTAACAGTTTTCCTAATACTGAACCAACCCTGTATTCCTGGAATAAATCCTACTTGATCATAATGTATTATCTTAGTGATGACTTGTTGTAATTGTTTTGCTAAGATTTTATTTAGGATTTTTGCATCTATATTCATCAAGGAAATAGGTCTATAATTTTCTTTCTCTGTTTTAACTCTTCCTGGTTTAGGTAACAGTACCATATTGGTTTCATAGAAAGAGTTAGGCAGAGTTCCATCTTTCCCTATTTTTCCAAAGAGTTTATATAGGATTGGAACCAATTGTTCCTTAAATGTTTGGTAGAATTCAGTTTCCAATTTGTTCTGGGACTTTATCTCCTTGGCCCAGTATTACAAATGACTTTTATTGCATTGTGATCTGAAAAAGATGTATTCACTATTTCTGCCTTTCTGCAGTTGATCATTAGGGTTTTATGTCCTAGTACATGGTCAATTTTTGTATAAGTTCCATGTACTGCAGAAGAAAAGGTATATTCCTTTTTATCCCCATTCAGTTTCCTCCATAAGTCTACCATATCTAATTTTTCTAACAATCTATTTACCTCCCTAATTTCTTTCTTGTTTGTTTTATGATTCGATTTATCTAGATCTGATAGCGGTAGGTTGAGGTCTCCCACTAGTAGAGTTTTGCTGTCTATGTCTTCCTGTAGTTCTTTCAGCTTGTCCTCTAAGAATTTGGGTGCTGTTCCACTGGGTGCATGTATATTCAATATTGAAATGACTGTATTGTCTATGGTACCTTTTAGGAGGATAAAGTTTCCTTCTTTATCTCTTTTAACACTATTTTTGCTACTGCTTTGTCTGAGATAAGGATTGCTATCCCTGCTTTATTTACTTCAGCTGAAGCAAAATATATTTTGCTCCAACCTTTTACCTTTACTCTATATGTTTCTCTCTGCTTCAAATGAGTTTCTTGTAAGCAGCATGTTGTGGGATTCTGGTTTTTAATCCACTCTGCAATTTGCTTACATTTTAAGGGAGAGTTCATCCCATTCACATTCAAGGTTATGATTACTGATTCTTTATTGCCCTCCGTGCTATCTTCCCTCTGTTTGTATTTTTCCCCCTTCCCCCCTTTTATCCATATTCCCCAGTCTTTTGTTTCTGAAAACCACCCCTTCAGTGTGTTTGCCCTCCTATATCACACCCTCCACTTTCTTTCCCCTTTCCCTTTTTCCCTTTTCCCTTCCCTTCCTTTTGTTATTTCCCCTTATTTCCCCCACTCCCTTTTCCCTTTCTCTGTCCCCCTTCCCCTTTACCCCTTTTATTACTTGAAAGGTTAAATGTTTTATAAGTTAACTGAATATGTGTAGGTTGACTTTAAGCCAAGTCTGATGAGAAGAAGATTCAGATGTTTCTCCTCTGCTCCCTTCTTCCCCACTATTACCATAGGTTTTTTTGTGCCTCTTAGTGTAATGAGATTTACCCCTTTCATTCCCCTCCCACCTCCAGTCTCTTTCCTGTCCCCCTTTTTAGTGAGGTAGTGTTTTTTAAGGTCATTCTCTCCAAGTCATAGAAAATTCTGAGTGTCTGTCCCTTCTAGTTCTGTATATTCTATCGAATAGAGTCAAAATTCCTGAGAGTTATTAGAGTCTTTCTCCCAAGTGGGGTTAAAGCCAGTTACATCCCATTAGATAGTAGTCTCATGGATAGGTCATGAATGACCATCATTTCTGGCTAGGTGTATTCTCTCTGTTAGAGTTACATTTCTCAAGGTTTATGAGAATCTTTTTTTCCCCCAATGCTGGGATATAGCCAGTTTCAACTTACTGGATTGCATTTTTTTTCCTTTTACCCCCCCCCCTTTTTTTACCTTTTCATGTGTCTCTTGAACCTCCTGTCTGATGTCGAAATTTTCTGTTTAGCTCTGCTCTTTTCATCAGAACTTTTTGGAATTCTTCCATTTCGTTAAATGTCCATCTTTTCCCCTGGAAGAGAAGGCTCAGCTTTGAAGGAAAGTAGATTCTTGGCTGCATTCCAAACTTCCATGCTCTTCAAAATATCTCATTCCAGACCCTTTTATCCCTTAAAGTTGATGCAGCCAGGTCCTGCATGATCCTTACTGTGGCTCCTTGATATTTAAATTGTTTCTTTCTGGCTGCTTGCAGGATTTTCTCTTTTATCTGATAGTTCTGGAGTTTGGCCACAACATTCCTTGGTGTTTTCATTTTAGGATCTTTTTCTGGTGGGGATTGATGTACACTTTCAATAACTACTTTGCCCTCCGTTTCGATGATGTCAGGGCAGTTTTCCATCACTAGATCCTGTAATATTAAGTCCAGGCTTTTTTTCTCTTTAATGTTTTCACGAAGTCCTATAATTTTCAGGTTGCCCCTCCTCGATCTATTCTTAAGATTAGTGGTTTTGTTGATGAGGTATTTTACATTTGCTTCTATTTTTTCTATTTTTTGATTTTGTTTAACTGACTCTTGCTGTCTCATGGAGACATTAGTTTCTGTAGACTCCATTATTTTTTGGGGGGAGGAGTTTTCTTCATTAACCTTTTGCAACTCCTTTTCCAATTGGTCAATTCTACTTTTGAAAGAGCTTTCCATTTGACAAATTGAGGTTTTGAGAGAATTAATTTGTTTTTGCATTTGCTCATTTGAGGATCTGAGAGAATTATTCTCATTTCGTATTGGTCCAATTGATGATCTGAGAGATTTATTCTCATTTTGTAATTGTCCAATTGATGATCTGGGAGATTTATTCTCCTTTTGTGTTTGTCCAATTGTACTTTCTAAGGTTTTGTTTTCTTGTTGCAAGGTATTAATTGTCTCTCCCAAATTTTTAAGCTCCTTTCTTATTTCTTCAAGGAAGTCTTTCTGTGCTGGAGACCAGATTGTATTCTCCTCAGAGGTTACAGGTCTCTCTGAGTTGGGGCCTTTCCCTTCCATGAATTTTTCTATGGATCCACCTTTCCACTGACCCTTCTTCATTATGCTAAGACCTTGCGTTGGGGGGGGGGGGCTGGTTCACCTGGGCTTGGGATTGCTAAAGACTTTACTGAGTGCAGTTTCTCTGGCTGGCCACTAGGAGGTGCTGGTTTCCCTCTCTGGAGTGTCTGTGACCTTGGTTGAGAGACCTTCTCCCTTAGCCGGAAGGGAGGAATTGGAGCTACTGAATTCTTTTGCCTTCAATCAATGGTGGGCTTTACCTTGGCCTGAGGTCATTCCTCATCTGGGCTGGTTCTTCTGCTCACACACCTGGGCCTGAGGCAGAAGTAGTTTGCATTTGTTTGGGAAGAGGCCTCTGTGCAATGGAGGCGTGCACTCAGAGTTTCTCAAACCCGAGGAGCCTAGGGATGGTGTCCACAGCTCTCCTACACCAGAACTCTTCCCCCAGCCTGGTCTCCAAGCTCCAGGGGGACAGCACCAACACCAGCACCTCTGCTTCCCCGTGGACCTAAGCCCCTTTCATCCAGCCCCACCGCTGATCCAGCAGGTCCAGCTCTCCAGCCCTCAGACTCCCAGTTCCAATTCAGCTGTTAATCTGGCTGATCCGGGGCTGATCCTCCCTCTGAGCCCAGACTAACCCGCCCGAATTCGGCCAAAGCTGCTGAGGGAGACAGATCCTGAGGTAGATGTTCTTTCTCCTGGCTTTTCTTTCTGGGTTTTGTGGGTGGGATTTCTTTTAAGAGGTTTGTTTCATGTGATAGACGGGGAAAGAGCAGGAAACTTTAGAATTGTGCCTGTCTTCTCTCCACCATCTTGGCAGGAAAGGAGGTATATTCTTTTCTATCTCTATTAAGTTTTCTCTAGAGGTCTATCATATCTAAGTTTTCTAAGATTTTATTCACCTTCTTAACGTCCTTCTTGTTTATTTTGTGGTTAGATCTATCTAGTTTTCAGAGAGGGAGGTTGAGGTCTCCCCTTATTAAACTTTTGCTGTCTATGTCTCCTTGCAGTTCATTCAGCTTTTCCTCTAGGAATTTGGATGCTGTTACCACTCCCTGGATACATGCTTAATAATGATATAACTTCATTGACTATGGTGTCTTTTAAGAAAAATATAGTTCCCTTCTTTATCCCTTTTAATGTGATTGATTTTTGTTTTTACTTTATCTGAGATCAGGGTCACTAACCCTGATTTTTTTTACGTTTCTTGAAGCATAATATATTTTGCTCCAGCTATGTAGTATCTCTCTGCTTCAAATGTGTTTCTTGTAAACAACATATTGTAGGATTCTGGTTTTTAATTCATTCTGCTATCCACTTCCCTTTCATGGGACAGTTCATCCCATTCGCATTTACAATTAAGATGATGAATTCTGTATTTCCCTTAATGCTATCTTTCCTCATTTATATTTTTCTTTTTGTTCTTTCCTCTTATTCTTCTTCAACAAAGTTTTACTCCCTTTCCCCTTTAACTTTCCTTTTAAATTTTAACTTTAAGTTCATTTTAACTTATACCTTCTCCTTCCCTTTCATCAGTCCCTTCTTCCTTCCCCCCCCCAGTAGGATAGGTTTTTTTTAATAAGATTTTATTATTTTGAGTTTTACAATTTTTCCCCTAATCTTACTTCCATCCCCCCTCCACAGAAGAAAATTTACCAATCTTTACATTTTTTCATGGTATACATTGATCCAAATTGAATGTAATGAGAGAGAAATCACATCCTTAAGGAAGAAACATAAAGTATAAGAGATAGCAAGACCAGACAATAAGATATCAGTTTTTTCTAAATTAAAGGTAATAGTCCTTGGTCTTTGTTCAAACTCCATAGTTCGTTCTCTGGATACAGATGGTATTCTCCATGGCAGACAACCCCAAATTGTCCCTGATTGCTGCACTGATAGAACGAGCAAGTCCATCAAGGTTGATCATCACCCACATGTTGCTGTTAAGGTATACAAAGTTTTACTAGTTCTGCTCATCTCACTCAGCATCAGTTCCTGCAAATCCCTCCAGGCTTCCCTGAATTCCCATCCCTCCTGGTTTCTAATAGAGCAATAGTGTTCCATGTCATACACATACCACAGTTTGCTAAGCCATGCCCCAATTGAAGGACATTTACTTGATTTCCAATTCTTTGCCACCACAAACAGGGCTGCTATGAACATTTTTGTACAAGTGATATTTTTATCCTTTTTCATCATCTCTTCAGGGTATAGGCCCAGTAGTGGTATAACTTGATCAAAGGGTAAGCACATTTTTGTTGCCCTTTGAGCATAGTTCCAGACTGTTCTCCAGAAAGGTTAGATGAGTTCACAGCTCCACCAGCAATGTATTAGTGTCCCAGATTTCCCACAACCCTTCCAACAATGATCATTGCCCTTTCTGGTCATATTGGCCAGTCTGAGAGGTGTGAGGTGGTACCTCAGAGATACTTTAATTTGCATTTCTCTAATAAGTGATGATTTAGAGCAATTTTATATGACTATGGATTGTTTTGATATCTTCCTTTGTGAATTACCTTTGAATATCCTTTGACCATTTGTCAATTGGGAAATGACTTTTTTAAAACTTGACTCTGTTCTCTGCATATTTTAGAAATGAGTCCTTTGCCAGAAATACTAGTTGTAAAGATTGTTTCCCAGTTTACTACATTTCCTTTGGTCTTGGTTACAGTGGTTTTGTCTTTGCAAAAGCTTTTTAATTTAATCTAATCAAAATCATCTAGTTTGTTTAAAGCAATGTTCTTCATGTCTTCCTTAGTCATAAACTGCTCCCCTTTCCATAGCTCTTACAGGTAGACTACTCCTTGATCTTCTATTTTGCTTATAATATTGTTTTCTACATCTAAATCCTGTATCCATTTGGATCTTATCTTAGTATAGGGTGTGAGGTGTTGGTCTAATCTAAGTTTCTTCCATACTATCTTCCAATTTTCCCAACAGTTTTTATCAAAGAGAGAGTTTTTATCCCAATAGCTGGACTCTTTGGATTTATCAAATAGCAGATTACTATAATTATTTCCTGCTATGGTAACTAGTCTATTCCACTGATCCACCGCTCTATTTCTTAGCCAGTATCAGATAGTTTTGGTGACTGATGCTTTATAATATAATTTTAGATCTCGTAGGGCTAAGCCAACTTCTTTTTCACTTTTTTTCATTAAATCCCTGGAAATTCTTGACTTTTTATTTCTCCTTATGAATTTACTTACAACTTTTTCTAACTCATTAAGTAATTTTTTGGAATTTTGATTGGTAGGGCACTAAACAGGTAGTTTAGTATTGGTAGAATTGTCATTTTATTCTATTAGCTGGACCTATCCATGAGTAGTTGATGTTTGCTCAGTTATAGGATAGGTTTTTAAACCCATGTGTGAATGTATCTTATTCTTTCTCTGGGTCAAATCTATTGAATAGAATTTACTTAGTGTTCGAACCCTCCCTTCTTTCCCTCTACTATAATGGATCTTTGTCTCTCTTCATTTGGTGTTGTTTATCAATAGCAGTACTATCAATCATGTACTATCAATCAAATGTTGATTGCTTGCTTGCTTGATTGATAAGCAGCATTGCCCAATAGTTACTAAGTACTCTCCCTTCTTCTGTCTAATTAGAAATACACTTCTCAAGAGTCATGAATCATATCAAATTATAATTACTTTATACCTTACCCCTTTTTCAAATACCCTCCATGTGTATACAATTCTCATGAGTCAAAGCATCATGCAAAGCTAAATCATTTCATGAACCATTTGTATCACCCCCACACTCTCCCTCTTTATCTTCTCATCTCTTTATGTCCAATCCTTCGAAGTAGGTTCTCACCCTCTGCCCCTAAAGTCACTTCTAATTTAATTAACTATAGAATGTCTACAGACTCTAAGTACTGAGACACTCTGAAGCTCTCTTAAGACATTTACAATTGATTGTAAGGTATGGGAGACACTGGTTCAGGACCACCCAGAACAGGATGCCTTCATCATAGAAAGTGCTAATTCTATGAGCAAGGCAGAATTAAAGTAGGTCAAAGAGAACAGACTCATAACTTTAGAGTAAACAGCTTTACATCTGGGCTATTTGTCTCAGACATAGTGATGCCATCTTGGTCCTCCTCATTGGAAAGACAAGAACCAACCATATCCATATCCTCTAAATCCAATCTCTTCAACTATATTCAACCCTTTTACTATCCTAAGAGAAATAAAATTCTTAAGTTACAACTGTTATGTCTTCCCTTATAGTGTTGTATACAATTAAATGTTCTTGACTAATATTTGGTTTTTGTTTACCTTTTTGTGTATCTCTTGAGTCTTGTATTTGGGGATTGAATTCTGTGTTCATTCTGGTCTTATTATTAGGAAAATTTGGAAGTCCTCTATTTCAGTGAGCATTCATCTTATCCCCTGACAGAATATGCTGAATTTTACAGGATAGTAAATTCTTATTAAAAAAAATATATTTATTTATTTTTTTGAATTTCGCAATTTTCCCCCTAATCTCGCTCCCCCCCAACCCCCACGTTCCATGGTATACACTGATCTAAGGTGAATGTGATGAGAGAGAAATAATATCCTTAAGGAAGAAACATAAAGTATAAGAGACAATAAAATTACATAATAAGATAATATTTTTTGTTCAAACTCCACAATTCTTTCTCTGGACACAGATGGTATTCTCCATCATAGATACCCCAAAATTGTGCCTGATTGTTTCACTGATGGAATGAGCAAGTCCATTAAGGTTGATCATCACCCCCACATTGCTGTTAGGGTATACAATGTTCTTCTGGTTTCGGCTCATCTCCCTCAGCATCAGTTCATGCAAATCCTTCCAGGCTTCCCTGGATTCCGATCCCTCCTGGTTTCTAATAGACCAATAGTGTTCCACAACATATATATATATATATATATATATATATATATATATATATATATATATATATATATATATATATATATATACCATGGTTTGTTAAGTCATTCCCCAATTGATCAGGGTGGTAATTTTTTATTGTAATCCAAGATCCTTTGCCCTTCAAAATATGATATTCCAGATTTTCCAGTCCTTCAGTGTTGAAGTTGATAATTCCTGTGTAAGTCTGGTTGTGTTTCCTTTGATTTTAAATTGCTTCTTGTTTGCTGCTTGCAGTATTTTCTCCTTTATTTGGGAATTCTGGAATTTGGCTGTGATAGCCCTTGGAGTTTTTATCCTAAGGTCTCTTTCTGGAGGAGTTCTGTGCATTCTTTCTTTTTTTTTTAGGGTTTTGCAAGGCAGATGGGGTTAAGTGGCTTGCCCAAGGCCACACAGCTAGGTAATTATTAAGTGTCTGAGACCGGATTTGAACCCAGGTACTCCTGACTCCAGAGCTGGTGCTTTATCCACTCTGCCACCTAGCCGCCCCCTGTGCATTCTTTCAATGACTATTTTGTCTTTTTTGCTCTAGAAGATTTGGACAGTTTTTCCTGATAATTTTCTGAAAGATATTTTCCAGGTTCTTTTTTTAATCTAGGTTTCTAGGAATCTAATAATTCATAAATTATTTCTTCTGGATCTATTTTGTTTTTCCTAAAAGTTACTTTACATTTTCTTCAGTTTTTTCAGTTTTTTTTAATTTGCTTGATGGAATCTTATAGTCTCATAGATGCATTGGTTTCTATTTGTCCAATTCTAATTTTTAAGGTTTTATTTTCTTCAGTTAACATTTGTGTTTTCTTTTCCAATTGGTTAATTTTGCTCTTTGCTGAGTTGCATTCCTTTTCTAGATGTTCATTTTGGGTTTTAGATAAGTTGTATTCCTTTTTAGCTGGTCAATTTTATTTTTTGAAGTTATATTCTTTTTTCCAGTTGGTTAGTTTTACTTTTGAAGGAATTGATTTCTTTGGTTGATTTTTCATATTTTTTCTGCATGATTCTCATTTCTTTTTTCTATTTTTCTTCTTCCTCTCATCTCTCATCTTTGGTTTTTAAATTCTTTTTAAGCTCTTCTATGACATTTTGGATGTGAGTCCAATTCATAGACTCTTTTCAGACTTCCCCTGTAGATAATTTTTCACTGTTTTCTTTTTCTGAGATGGTATTGTTAACATCTTTATCTGCATAGTGGCTTTCTACAGTGAGTACTCTTAGTTTTTTTGGCTCATCTTGATTATTTGAGCTCTGCTCCTGAGGTTTAAGGAGTATGGAGTCAAGCTTTTTATGCTGGGGTTGGGGTCTGATCCCTGGTTTGTTGTGGGCCAAGATGTTGCCTATGCAGTCTGGGTGTTGCCTTTGCAGAGGTTGTTTACTCCTTTATGTCTGGATTCTGCCTGTGCAGTGGTTTGTTCCCAACCCAGTCCTATCTTTTGCCCTAGGTTTCCCAGGTTTCAGACATGCTGGCTTGCTATCTAGCTTCCGGGACCTATGTTGTTGTCAAGCTGTCGGGACCAGGACTACACAGGACTGCTAAAAAAACCTCTCACTGGCTTTCCCATTCTGCTACCTAGCTGGCCTTTACTTCCCACTTTCCCCCAAAGAGACAAACCTTCACTAAAGATTCTCCACAATGTCTACAGTTGAAGACTTCTTTGGATCTTATTTTTCTGGTGGGATCTGTAGCTTTAATGTCTGTGCAGCAGCTACATTTTGGGTTATATAGGGGAAAACTCTAAGAGCATGCTAACTTCATGTCATCATCTTGATTCCACCCTGGAAGTGTATAGACTCTTAAAGGCAAGTAGAAAACTATGGAAAAGTAAAGTGCCATTTATATGTTAAAAGTGTCTACAAATTAGACCTCATGAATTTTACTATACCTGCATTCTGTAGTTATTCAACAAATTTGTCTAATGGTCAACTGCCAGAGCATCATCTCAGGGGTCCAGAGAACTAATTCCAAATTGGAAGTGCAAATAGACCAATGGTGTCCAAAGAAACCTGACAAGGAGGAGAACATAATGTGGGGTGAGCAGAGAAAACTCTTATTGATTTAAGGAGGTCCTCATAATGCAGAATAAGATATGACTAAAGTGGGAATTCGTTTTGCTTGATAATGCATATTTGTTACAAGGGTTTTGTTTTCACTTTTTAATGGGAAGGAGGGGGATAGGGTAACAGAGAGAGAGAGAGAGAGAGAGAGAGAGAGAGAGAGAGAGAGAGAGAGAGAGGCAGAGACAGAGAGACATATACATAGAGAGATGCACAGAGAGAGGCAGAGAAGGAAGAAAGGAAAGAAAGAAGGAATGGAAGGAAGAAAGGAAGGAAAGAGATGAGGAAAAAGAAAAGAAAGAAAATTCATTGATTGAAGCAATTTTTTAAGATGCACAAATGAGAACAGAAGAAAGAACAAAAAGAATCACAAAGTTTTTTATACATTTCAGTAAGAAAGTCAGTTGTTCAAACTAGATATATGCTGTTCAAATATAATCCTCTTTTTCTCTTCATTTTTCTGTATATGTGTAAAAGCTCATTTTATTTTTGGTGTTTGCTAAGTTCAACATAAAAACAAATGAAAAGGCACTGGTAATGAGTGCCTCCCACCCCCAATCAGCATGATGAGACTGCAGGATATGGACTTTTGTCATGTGTACTTTGCAGGACATATTGATCTCCTATGAATTGTGTATAATGAACCAAGCAGAGACACTGATCCTTTAGGTTCAGGCCCCCCAGGGTCTTACCTGAGTCCAAATAGCCTGAGGAGTCCATAGGGAGTGAGGAACAGGATGAAGCTGAGCAATGGATAACTATTATTAATTTCTACATTGTTAACTTGTTCAGCATGCTTCTGCTGTTTAATTCCTGCTGTTGATAGAAAAATTATTCCATTAGTTGTTTGAAGCAAAGAAGTTTGATTCTTTTTAAAATTTTTATAGAAAGATTTTATTTTTAGTTTCACAATTTTCCCCCTAATCTTGATCCCCTCCCCCCACCCCCACAGAGGCATTGTGTTAGTTTTTACATTGTTTCCATGGTATACATTGATCTAAGTTGAATGTGATGAGAGAAATCATATCCTTAAGGAAGAAAAATAAAGTATAAGAGACAGTAAAATTACATAATAAGATAATGGTTTTTTTTCTAAATTGAAGGTAATAGTCTTTGGTCTTTGTTCAAACTCCACAGTTCTTTCTCTGGGATACAGATGGTATTCTCCATTGCAGACAGCCCCAAATTGTGCCTGATTGTTGCAAATGAGCAAATCCATTAAGGTTGATCATCACCCCCATGTTGCTCTTACGGTATACAATGTTCTACTGGTTCTGCTCATCTCACTCAGCATCAGTTTATGCAAATCCCTCCAGGCTTCACTGAACTCCCATCCCTCCTGGTTTCTAATAGAATGATAGTGTTCCATGACATACATATACCACACTTTGCTAAGCCATTCTCCAATTGAAGGACATTTACTTAATTTCAAATACTTTGCCACCACAAACAGGGATGCTATGAATATTTTTGTACAAGTGATGTTTTTTCCCTTTTTCATCATCTCTTCAGGGTTAGACCCAAGTAGTGGTATTGCTGGATCAAGGGGTATGCACATTTTTATTGCCCTTTGGGCATAGTTCCAAATCGCTTTCCAGAAAGGTTGGATGAGTTCACAGCTCCACCACCAATGTAATAGTGTCCCAGATTTCCTATATCCCTTCCAACAATGATCATTTTCCTTTCTGGTCATATTGGCTAGTCTGAGAGGTGTGAAGTGGCTCCTCAGAGATGGTTTAATTTGCATTTCTCTATGAAATGATTTAGAACAATTTTTCATATGACTATGGATCACTTTGATTTCCTCATCTGTAAATTGTCTTTGCATATCCTTTGACCATTTGTCTGGAGAATGGCTTGTCTTTTTAAAAATTTGACACAGTTCTCTATATATTTTAGAAATGAGACCTTTGACAGAAAAAATTAGTGGTAAAGATTGTTTCCCAATTTACTACATTTATTTTAATTTTGGTTACAGTAGTTTTGTCTGTGCAAAAGCTTTTTAATTTAATGTAATCGAAATCATCTAGTTTGTTTTGGTGATGTTCTCCATCTCTTCTTTAGTCATAAACTGCTTCCCTTTCCATAGATCTGACAGATAAACTACTCCTTGATCTTCTATTTTGCTTATAATATTGTTTTTTTTTATATCTGATCCTGCATCCATTTTGATCTTATCTTGATCTAGGGTGTGAGGTGTTGGTTCAATATAAACTACTGTCCAATTTTCCCAACAGTTTTTATCAAAGAGAGAGTTTTTATCCCAATAGCTGAACTCTTTGGGTTTATCAAACAGCAGATTACTATAATCATTTCCCGCTATTGCACCTAGTCTATTCCACTGATCCACCACTCTGTTTCTTAGCCAATACCAAACAGTTTTGATGACTGATGTTTCTAATATAATTTTAGATCTGGTAAGGCTAAGCCACCTTCTTTTTCACTTTTTCCCCCATTGAATCTCTGGACCTTCTTGATTTTTTATTTCTCCATATGAATTTATTTACAACTTTTTCTTTTGTTTTTAGGTTTTTGCAAGGCAAATGGAGTTAAAGTGGCTTGCTCAAGGCCACATGGCTAGGTAATTATTAAGTGTCTGAGTCCGGATTTGAACTCAGGTACTCCTGACTCCTGGGCCGGTGTTCTATCCACTGTGCCACCTAGCCACCCCTACAACTTTTCCTAATTCATTAAAGTAATTTTTTGGAATAGGTAGTTTAGTTTAGTTAGAAGTTTGATTCTTTTGTCATAGTCTGACATAGTCTGACACAAAAATTCTCACCATTGGACTGCCCTTATCAATGATGGGGAGAGGGGAGGTTTGAGCTCAGTATATGAAGGATTGTATCTCAATGTAAAGTCTTAAATGTAAGCACAAAAAAGATCAATGTAACAAGTATAAATCTGGGGAAGTCTGGATAAAGAATAATTGTTTTAAAAAAAGATGTGGAAGTTAGTGGACTGAAAGCTCAAGTCGAGTCAGTAGTGTGATATGAAAGCCAGAAAGATAAACATGACCTTATGTTGCATTAAGAGAGACCAAGACTTCAGGAATAAGAATACTCTGCTTTTGTCAGATGTCATTTATCTAAAGGTTTGGATTCATTTCTGGGCACTGTAGTTTACGATGGGCATTGAAAGATGAAAAGCATTCAGACAATGGCTACCAGCATAAGCAAGGCTCTTTGGAATCTACAAGGATTTCTTGGTTAAATGGGGAGAGGAGATGACCTTGGACCTCCTATGGACATCCTATCAGTGTCTCTAGAAGAGGAGTGTGGCAGGAATCGAGGACATACCAGAGACACTGCAGGACACTTCCAGCATCCTACAAAATACTCAATAGAAGGCTACAAGAGGATTTGGGAGATACCCCTTGGCAACCTATAGTCTCCATGGATTCTAACTCCTGTTGACACAGTGTGCCCCTACTTTAGGGGATTGCTTTGTATTAACTGTTCTTCCTACACATCTTTCTAATACTTCTCTCTAAAGTTTCATTTCTATATTTTGAAATACTAAGTCTAAAATCTAGTAAATGCTTCTTACTAAAGCCTAATCTCTAAATTTCTGATTTCTAAATTTCTGAGTCTAAGTCTAATAGTAAATACCTCTTTCTAAAGTCTAAGTCATTCTGGTTAAAACATATCAACTGATAGTCTTAGAGCGGTGCAGACTAACCAGACCTAGTTTGTGAAGGAGGGTACTTCATGCTGAAGATGAAACTTGATCTATGATTAAATGAAGAGAGAAATTCTATTATGCAGATACAAGGAGGAGTTCTAGGCATATCTAATAGCCAGCATTTTAAGTATGGCCAATAGCCATTGTAAAAGCCAGGGGACAGGCAATGCAATCCTGTTTGTGAGGAACAGAGAAGGACCAAAAGTCAGTTTGGTTGGATCACCAAGGGGAGGGTGAGCATTATCCATATTGGTGAGGCTGAAAAGGTGGGCTGGGGCTAGGTTGGAAAGGGCTTTAAAACTAAACAAGGGGAGATGAGATTTGATCCTGGAAGCAATTAGAAGCCATTGGAGCTAATTAAATATGAGAATCACATGATCAGATTGGCACTTAAGGAAAATTACTTTGGGAAACAGATATGTATTGTAGTATATGGGTTGACTTAGACACCAAGGTCCTTCTAACCCTTGATTCTGTGATTCTATAATCAGATTTGCAGCTCTGAAGCAGACTCTACAAGCCTTATTACTAATCACCCCATCATTGCTCCAAGCCCACCTTGAGTGTGCAGTATAGATTCATCTTCAGATCCTACAAGATTTTCAGAGAAAAACTGACTATAAACTTCCTTGTAGGGGGCACTAACTGGATCACACACAGCCAGGCAAGAAAAAGACATTCTTTGGGACCAGCAGAGCTGCTGGAAGCTTCATAGAGATAAACTTTCTTGCCTTTAAACATCACAAGATAGCTTGTAGAAGGCTGAACTTATCAGCTAGCCCCTGAAAGCAGATCTTCCTAAAGCATAGGTCTTATCATTCCCCTCCTCTATCCTTGTACACCTATGGTACACACTCAGTGGTTTCCTGTTGTTGATGATGATGTTGATGATGATGTTTGTCCTTCTTTCTGGAAGAAGACCATAACCTCATGCCATGACAAGCACAAGAATTGGATGTGAATGAGGGGCTGTGCTAAGTCCTTCAGAGCCATCTGGGTCCAGTGTCCAGATATGAATCAGGACAACTGGAGACGGTTTGGGATGTGAGGCAATCAGGGCGAAATGACTTGTCCAAGGTCACACAGCTAGTAAGCGTCAAGTATCTGAGACTGAATTTGAACTCCTCTCCTCCTGACTCCAAGGCCAATGCTCTATCCACTCTATCCACTTCACCATCTAGTTGCTCTCAGCTCCCTATTACAGGATCAAGTACCACCATCTTCTGCTTAACTTTAAATCTCTGCACAACCTAGCTGCTTCCTAACTTGCCAGTCTTTTTACACTTCCCTCCCCCTCTATATTCTCTACCTTACAGGAACACTGACTTTTATCTTGTTCTCTGCAATGGATGCTCCCTCTCCTGATTCTGTCCATGCCTTTTCACTGGCTGTCTCCCATAACTAGAATGCTCTCCCTCCACATCTCTACCCCTAGCTTTTCTAGCTTCCTTCAAATCCCCACTCAAATCCTATCTTCTGCAACAATCTTTTCTCAAATCTCCTTAATTCTAGTATCTTCCCGATGAGATTACATACTACTTACTATAGGCATAGATCATATTATAGAATATTGTTTCATTATATAACTATTATATGACTATGATCTCATTTTGGGTTTTCTTGGCAAAGATACTGGGAGTTTGCTTCTTTACCATGTGGCTCTCTGGATTTGAGCCCACTTTCCTCTGGACTATTATATGTATTTGTAAGAAAATGTGTCACAGACTTTGGAAGGGGAAAATGTTGTAGATTAAGTGTTCTTAGTATACAACCTTAGTATATTTTGGTTATTTAGTCTCATTTTCAGTCATATCCAACTCTTTGTGACCCCTCTTGGGGTTTTCTTGGGAAGAAGCACTGGAGTGGTTTGCCATTTCCTTCTCCAGCTCATTTTACAGATGAGGTCATTAAGGCAAACAGGGTGAAGTGACTTGCCCAGGATCATATAACTAATAAGTGTTTGAGATTAGATTTGAACTCAGGAAGATGAGTTTTCCTGACTCCAGGTCTGATACACTATCCCCGCAGTACTACCTAGCTGTTCAAAATATGATATATACATATATACATACATATACACACACACACACACACACACACACATATATGTTTTGTACATGTAGATATACTTGTTGACTGTCCGTCTGCCTGCCTGCTTACCTAAATAGATATTGGCATCTGCTCTTGCTCTCCTGGGTGTGGGTGAAGCCCTTGAGATCCCTCTCTAAGCACACAGCTGAGTGCCTCCACTTCCATGCTGTTTGCTATTAATTTTGTATTTGATTTTATGAAATTCATCAAGAGCAGAACAACCAGAACCCCCTAGAGATCTGTAAGTTGACACAGCTGCTTCTCCAGCTCCTCCTTTCTTAGCATTCATTTCTCCACCTCCCTAATTGTGCCTCTCAAACCCAAAGCACTGATCCTGCTAAGACCAGCAGTCACTCCCCCCTCCTACCTAATTTGAATTCTTTGCTCAGCCTTAGTGCCATCAGATCCTTTGGATCCAAGATTCAATCAACCCCTTTCCACCATCCCAGACTCCCTCACTCCCCTGCTTTCTGTAAACTCCTTTCACTCTTCTCCAATTCCAGATCCACTCTTCTCCCTCTCCTCTCTTCCTCTCCCACTTTTCTCCAGTCTTGCTCATAGGTCAAAGAGCATCTTGTTGGGGACAGATAAAACAGATCACATAGATTTGGCTTTTAACCATTTTTTTCCTGTTCCATTTGAGTAAGGCTGCATGCCATAGGGGAACAAGTTCCTGCATTTGGAATCTGAGGACCTGGATTCAAATCCTACTTCTGACACTTAACTGAATGTGTGACCTTGGGAAAGCTCTTTTCCCTCATTGGACCTTAGTTTCCTGCTCTGCAAATTGAGGGAGCTGCACTTGATGGCTTCTGATTTCTTTGAACTCCAAATCCTGTACCCATGATTATGGGAGCTTAATCATTTACAGAGTGTTGAATATTTCTGTATTATTCCTTAGCTCTGCTGCCATCTCTACATTTGCTGTGTAAGAGGAAGTAACTGCTGCATCATTCACTATGCCAATATTGTACATTGCATTCCTATTCAGATGTGGGGACCTTGTCACACATATTTTGGGAGACCTAAACACAAACTGCACACTAAGCTTACCATAATGCTCTCTACTCTGGCTTTCTTTTCAATTTTCCTTAATGTCTCAGGAAAAAGTTTCTTGCCTAATGGAATCTAATCTCATCACTTTACCCCATGAGCAGAATGACTTTTCCATTTGAGAGTAAGTCATATCTTTTGAAGGGGCAGAAAGTGGGCTAAATTGGGCACAAACTTCTATTCTGAAGCCATTCGTCTTTTCCCTCATTTACCATCTTTTTCTAGCATCCTCAAATCGCTTCCTTTCCATGGTTTCCTTCTCTTCTACCTTCATACTTGACTAGAATATCTACCTTGATAATCTACATCTATCTATCTTGATATATCTATATTTATCTAGATAAATGCATCTAGACCTATCAATCTTTCTAGATAGAGATATATAGAAAGATAGATAGATTAGATGGGTGGATGGATGGGTAGATAGATAGATAGATAGACAGTTGAGAGCTAAAAGAGACCTTGGGGATGATATAGTCAAACTTTGCATTTCATAGGTGAGGAAATTGAGGCACAAGTTCTCCTATAGTGGAGAAAAGCAAAAAGTGTTCAGGTAACTCTGTTATGCCTTCTAACCACCTTCTCATCTCTCTGTTTGTTTCCAATTTAGGGTCTCAATCTTCTGTCACTTTATATTCACCTCTTCCCTTAATCCCCTCCCATCTGCTGCATTTTCTCCCCATGTCTCCCATGATTTCTATCTTGCTTAATTTGATGGTTTCTTCTTAGTGATAACCCTCCTGGGTCCCTCAGTGGCTTTTGATGCTATTAATCTCTCCTTTAAAATAATCTCTGCCCTTGGTTTCCATGACAATCTGATAGCCTAGTTCTTATTAATCAATTAATCAGCACACATTTATTGTATGACTACTTTGAGCCAGGCTCCCCCTTCTCAGTGGCTCTTCCTCAGCTGATGCCTCCCCCCCTGACCTTGGGGGGGGGTCCATCCCAAATTTTCTGAATAGGACCCTAGACCCTCTCTATTTTCTCTACTTCAGGGAACTCCTTGACACTCAAGGATTCACTTCTCTCTGCATCTAATTGCCAAATCTTTATACCAGGGAGAATAACAGGCCCTAGAAGAGATGGAGGAAAATGAAACTCAGATAGAGGAAGTGATATTCCCATGACCACATAGGGAACAAATGACAACGGGGATTTGAATCTCTTCCCCTCCCCTGACCTTTTCTTTCTTTTTTCTTCAGTATTGACAGTTACTTATAGGACATCTGTACTTGAATCTCCCAGACTAGAAGTACCTTTGGCTCTATGTTTTCCTTTTCTCATATATCACCAGGTGATAATTTTTCCTTTCCTCAAACAATTTGTCTGATTCATCCCTTTCCTCTTCCTTCCTTCTATAAGCACAAAGAGTCCCCATCAATTCAAGCTTGGATTATTGCAGCAACCAAGACATAGTTGTCTCATCTCTGTTGTTGGCTCCAACCTTGGCCCCCTCCAGGCTGACCTGAGGACCACTGTTGGACTCTTGTTTTCTGAAACACAATTTTGGTCATGTCATTCTCATGCTTGAGGAGCTAGGACCTTTCTAGATTGTCTTATCTAAAGATGGGCAAAACTGGAATGGGCTTCTTTGGAAAAGTAGTGAATTGTTCTTCACTTAAGGTCCTTGAGCAAACCCTGGAAGACCTCTGGTTGGGAATCAGAAACTCAGGAACTGAGAACTAGGAGGGTTCTTACAGGTCATCTAGTCTGGTTGCCTCATTTTTTACAGTTGAGGAAGCTGTTGCCCAAAGGTAAGGTGATACCCAATGATAGTGAAGGATAGATCCAAGAATTAAAACTAGGTTGTTTGACTCCATAATTCACTAATAATAGTTAATATTTATATAGTGCTATAGGTTTACAATGCATTTTATAGACTTTTCCTCTAACTTGGTTTGCTGTAGAGAAGTCTATTAAGCTATAGGTTGGATGGTATGACCTTTGAGATAGCCAGACAGGATATGTAGATAGCTAGGCAGACAGGTAGATAAATAGATGAGAGATATTTAGATAGATGGTAGATAATAAATTGATAGATGATATCTAAATAGGCAAGCAGATAGGGAGATGATAGATTGGTAAAAGACATAGTTTAGATAGAGAAATGAAAGATAGACAGACAGATGGATAGATAGATAGATAGATAGATAGATAGATAAAAAGATATTTATTAAGTGCTTGTATGTCTCAGGCCCTCTCCTAAGCACTGGAAAGACAAATATCACTAAAGAGAAAGAAGTCCTATCCTCCAGGAGTTAATAGTCTAATGGGGAAGGGAGTGAAGGTCCCCACAGGGGTCAAAATCCAGAAGGAATCCGAGGAGTCATGGGCTGAGTTGTAGTTGGAGAATGACTGGCATGTGTACTTCCTCCAATGGAAGTACTAGCAAGGAATCCACCAATTGGAGAAAGGGATTGTAGAGGTGGGAGCACTGCCATTTTAAAGAAGGTCACTGGAGCAAAAGCCCAACTGGAGTGGGGTGAATCAAGGATTGGGAGTGAGGAGCCTTCCAACGAGTTCCTAGGATTCTAAGACCAGCCCCCTCCAATTGAATTTTAAATTTCTTCAAAATCTGGGTCAAGCCAACCTTATCCAACTGTATTTCTTCTAATTTTCAAATATTTTCTGTTGGACCAGTTTATTCTTGGTTCTGCTTTGTTTTTACATTCTGATTTTCCCTCTCTCTGCCCCCCAAATGAATTTCTTTATATTATCCATTTGTTCTAAATTCTCTCCATCCTTTATGGTCCTGATGAAATTTGACTTCTCCTATGAATCCATCTCCAATACCTCCTGTCCATATCCATCACTCCTTTCATTGTACTCTTTTAAGCTAATCACTGGTTTCATATATGTTAGTCTTCATACTCCAGACAGTTCCTTGGGGAGAATGATGATTTCTTATTCGAGAGCATATCAAATAAATGAAATGGGCGAAGAAGAGGTGGGAGATGGTTGGTGAGCAGGTGCAGTGGGTTTGGCTGTTGCAATCCCCACATGGGATTTGTAGCAAGTACAATTTCGATATTTCGCAACTGTTTCTGCTTTGCAAACCACGTGAAGAAAATGAGCCTCATTTGATTGGTTGTGGAACTGGCACTGGGGATGCATTAAATAACCAAGCAAGTCTTTTGGTCAGATTCATTCCTTCCAATCTGAGGGTTGGTTTTAATTATTTTTGCTTAACAACACAGAGATAGAACTAGTTAGAATATTCATATACAGTGCAAACAAGTAATTTCACACTTCGCTAATTTCAAATTTGATTGAAATTTTATAATTCAGATTTTGATTTATTTTGCCATTTGTAACCAATCCTTAGCTTAATCATAAAAACATATTTTTTTCTTTTTAAAAAATAAATTGTCATAATACACCCAAGAAAAACAATTGCAAGAGCAGCAACACTTGCGTAGACTTTGAAAGAACTGATAGCATTTTTTCAAACATGAAGTTTTGTAGATGAGAATGGAACAAATTCATAAAAACATCAACCAGAAGCTTTAGATTGTGTAGAAGGCCTTTGCAGAAAGTGATAGCCATATCACTAATGAACCAACACTGTTTCCATACAGCAGTAGTAATTTCATAGAGATAAAAAAGAAATCTAAAAATACTATCCAACCAAACATTGAAATTATCAAAATGTGATTGTTTATAGATGGTTGTGAAATCTATGTTTTTATATGCTATACATTTAATGCTATACTTTGTTCAGATCAAGACATACATCATTATCATTCTCATCATAATCAACACCATCATCATCATCATGATCCAGAGATTTCAGTAAACTGGGTCCTAAGGCAAATAAATCTGCAAACTTAGATAAAAGTGATCCCAGGAAATAATTAAAAGAAAGGGAGAGGAGAGA
This sequence comes from Macrotis lagotis, assembly GCF_037893015.1. Taxonomy (NCBI): domain Eukaryota; kingdom Metazoa; phylum Chordata; class Mammalia; order Peramelemorphia; family Peramelidae; genus Macrotis; species Macrotis lagotis. Next base: position 80,716,812 of record NC_133666.1, read on the forward strand.
TTCCTATTACTCTTAGAGCAAGTAAGATACTTAGGTGTTTTGCTTTTCTTTAATTTAAACAAATAGAATTCTGTGGAATGAGTATTTAACAGGGTGAGATGCACAAAATCAGAGTAGTGCCATCTCTGCTCCAAATGCTCATTTGGACCATTTGTTCTCCACCTGTAGTAGAGTCTTTTGAGTTCATATTGGTCTGATCAGTTACAGTCAGACATGTTGGCTCCAACATAGTCTTTTTGTCATTTTGGTCTTCTTCAAGAATGAAGGACAACACCCAGCAATGTGTACAGTGCTCAAATATGTCCTCATGGCCACAAGGAAATCATATGGTGATGAACACTTTCTAGATTGGCTAATTATTTCAATGGGAAAAAATTATGTACTTTTATAGGATAGGCATAAAAGCTGTTAGCATTAGAGAAAGATACTCTAAATCCAAGGGGCTTCCTCTAGAATCCCAAAGGGCTACTGTCCCTGCCATAGAGAAGGAATTCAGATTTTGATCTCATGTATTTTTGGTCTTTGAGAAAATAGTTACTCTTTAAAGCAGGGGTGAAGAATGTAGGGCCTTCAGACCACAGAAAGCCCATTGTGTGGTGCAGGTACACATAGGCAGGATTTGAAATTCAATAAATCTAGGAGCTTTTTAGGGGTGAATTAATTACATGTTTGATCAAACATAGCAGATGAATGATGTTATAAATACCCAAATAGCTCTTGGCAGAAAAATGGTTTTCCCATACCAGCTTTAAAGCTTGATGCCACAACTTTGAAACACTTTGGTTATTGTGAAAGTAGAAAATTGGGAGTTTGTGTGGTGTACTCTTGCTTCATCTTTTTTTTCTCAGAGTTATCAAAACTCAAAGAAATGAGAAGCTGATTAAATGTTTTCATCGAAAAATCTCTTCTCATGGTTTCTTGTCTTATCTAAAAGGTGCGAATTCGTGACACACTGACACTTATTTTTTGCCTCCTCAGGGTGCCGGCACCACTATTCTGGAGAAAGAGATTGGAATTGAGCAGTTCCTATAAATGTCCCAACACTTTAGTCTGGCTCTAAGGAGACTGTTCTTATTTTTAAATGCTATTTTTCAATTTTATCTTTTCAGTCAGATAAGATTCTCTTTTCAAAACTTTATCTGGGGCTGTGGGATTTTTTTCTAGCATTAAGTTGAAAATTATTTAAATCATGGTTTGGAAACACACACATATATGTATATGTATATGTATATCTATATCTGTATCTATAGATATATCTATAGATGCTAATTTATTGAAAATTTTCATTTCTACAAAAATATTCTGTTATAGTTCTATAGATTGGGTAGGACAAAGATGTGATTTTGATAAAGTGGAACGAACAGTCTGAAGTCAGAGGACTTGGTTCAAATCCCACCTATGATAGTTCCTACCTATGAGACCTTGGACAAGTCTTATTGGCTTCCAAGTTTCCTCCTCTATAAAGTTTAGGAATTGTATTAGATGGTCTTTGAGATCCTTCCTTCCTTCCTTCCTTCCTTCCTTCCTTCATTTTTTCCTTTTCTTGGGCTTTAAACCTTCACAGGATCTTACATTTAGATCTCGAACCATTTAGTTCATCTCTCCCATTTCAGAGAAGAAGCTACTGAGGTCTGGGGAAGTTAAGTAAAATCATTTTATTACAAGTGACAGTGTCAGAGGCAGAATTTTACCCTATATTCTCTTTCTTCAAGTCTCGTGCTTGTTCTATTTTCTTATGCCTACCTATGTAACTTTGGTCAAATAACATAATTTCTTTATGTCTCAGTTTTCCTATCTGTAAATAAGAGGAAGTTGTATAAATGACATCTAAGGGACTTTCCAGCTTCACGGTGCTCTTATTCTAGCAATATCGTTATTACCTTAGATTCCTTCAGGAAAAAAAGAATGCTACCTCCTCAGTATGCAAACTTGCTATCTCATGATCTCTTTTAAACAGTTTAGGTGGTGCAGAGAAGACAGTGCTATCTCTTGAATCAGGAAGACCTGAGTTAAAATTTGCTCCCAGATTATTCCCTAGCTGTGTGACCAGAGACAAGTCACTAAAGCTTTGTCTGTCTCAGTTTCCTCATCTATAAAATAGGGATAATAAAAGCACCCCCCTCCCCTGGCTGTTGTGAGGATCAATCATGATCATATTTGTAAAGAACTTAGCATAGTGCTGAACACATAGTAGGTGCTTAATAAAGAACTATTCCCCTCCTCAAAGCCATTGAGATTTAAGTGAGTTTTTAAAAAGCAGCTGGTTCTTGCCATTCCACTTATTTCCCCTATTAACCAAAGTTGCTTTCTACCCTCACTATTATTCTTCATTTTCTGAGAAGTCCTCATGGGTGTGGCCATAAGGATCACTGTTTAAATTCACTTGTGAAGAAGCATTCCCTGAAAAAATGAGAAATAAACAATCATTTCAAAAATCATCTACTGCCTTCATGAAACTTAATGAAGCAACAAAACAGAGACATAAAATAGGGGGTTGTTGCTATGGGCCAGAGAGCAATGAGACCTAACATTTATACTACTAAACAAATCCTAAATCTTTCTTTAAAAAATACAAAAGTAAATTGAGGACAAGAAACCAGATGTATATCCAATTCTCGACCATTTGCAGTAAAGAAGAAAGAAAGGGGGAGTGGGGAGTGTAAATCTTAAAAAATAATGGAAAATCATAAAAGTTCATTTTAGCTAAGTTTTGCCTTCCTATTCTACCAGATCGGGAATTGCTCATAGAAAACAAAATTGAATGATGGGAGTTTCATTTCCTTTGTACATCCTCTGGCAGAGGTGCAAACCAACAGCGAATTGTCCAAATCGAATCCGTGGGAGGGAGGAGGAGATGAAACCAGCTGGCTAAGAAGTTTGGGAATACTTGAGAATTGATGTTTCTTCATAGGTCATCTTCATTATCCAACCTTGTTCATAATGGGCTGCGAGCCCATTGAAGAGGAAGTTTCAGGCAGTGGGAATTTGGGAAATCTGTCTGAGTTAAATATGGGTGAGAGTGATCTCCATGCTTTATTTTAGAGTCATGAAATTCATGCCAAAGCTCCCTTCCATGTACACTTTGTTTGGACTTTGCTGTCTGATGCAGCAGTAGGAGAAACATACCCACAAGGGAGTGATTTTGTATAAAAACAGAGCTAAAGAAACCCCAATACATTCATAAAAGTCCTTCCACAAAGGGTTCTGCTCTACCCAAGTTTCTGTAATTTACCCAAGCATTCCTCTAAAATTGATCTGGAAGAAAAATATGAAAAGCAAAAGCTTGCAAAAGGATGGATGTTGAAAACTGTCTTTACATGTAATTGGGAAAAAAAATTAAAAATAAAACTGACCTGTCTCAGAGGAGTTTAGCCTTACAGGCATGAGAAGGACTCAACAGGGCAAACTAGTTAATTGTGAATAAGAGGTCACAGCAGAATTTCCACCCTAATGAATCTGGGGTCAGAATTTCCATGTAGGAGGCACTACTAATGAAGTAGGACCACTGAATGGGAGGTTATGGTGAGAGACGCTTCTGTAAATATTTAGAGAGAACATTTGGCTCTGCCGCTCTAGCAGATCCAATATTTAGGTTCCAATTTAGTCACCCTGGACCCCTTCCCACAGTCAGAGAGCTTCACATCATTTGTATAAATAGAGACATGCATGCTCACCCTGCTATTTAATTGTAGAGATGACAACTTACCAAGGTTTTCAAAATTCCCCATTTACTTCATTTTCTATTTTAAAAAAACTTTTGTGTTATTTTAAATATCTTTTTTTACATTTTGCATTTATTTTTGAATCTAGCCTGTCTTCCTCTATTATCCAAAAAGTTATTCATTATAAAAGAGATAAAAAAGTGATAATAAGAAGGAGCCCCTCTGTTTGACAATATCCCCATTGTACATCTGTAGTCCCTGACCTCTTCCATGAAGGGAGAAGGGTATGTTTTTCCCACACTTCTCCGGAGTCAATTTGCAGTGATTAATATAATTACATAGCATTCAGTTGCAAATGTTTTTTTTAATTCTTTCTGTTTACATTGTTGGAATTTTTGTCTATATTGTTTTCCTAATTCTGCTTACTTTCCTTTGCAGCAATTCATACAAGTCTTTCCACACTTCTCTGTATTCATCATGTTTGTCATTTCTTATGGCACAATAATATTTCATCAAATTCATGGACCACAACTTATTCAACCATTCCCCAATTAATAGGCATCTGCTTTGTTTTCATGTTTTTACTCCCATAGAAACCCTATTTTATTGTAAACGTGGGCTTCCTTTTTGTCTTTAATCTTTTTGGGACATATACCTAACAGTGGAATCTCTACGTCAAAGGATATGGACACCCAAATCTCTTCACTGTAACAGAATTCTTAATTGTTTTTCAGAATAACTGGACCAGTTCACAACCCCCATTAAAACTACACTGCTATTCCTGTCTTTCTATAACTCTTTCTTCATTGAATATGTCTATCTTTTGTCATCTTTGCCAATTTGCTGGGTCCAGTGAAATCTCAAGAGATGCTTTGATTTCCCATCTAAAATGAGGTGACATTGGTAATAACTTAACACAGTGTCTGTCACTTAGTTGGTGCTTAAATGTTCATTTCTTTCCCTTTTTCATTTCTCTTATTATCAGTGATAGATCTTTCATATGATTGTTGATAGTTGGCAAGTCTTTTGAACGCTCTTCATTCTTTGACCAGCTATCAAGTGGGGGATGGCTCTCACACTTATACAGCTGTATTAACTCCTTCTATATTCAGGATATCAAGCTCTTATCAGTATTTGCTGGAAAGATTTCTCCCCCTCTCTCCTCTACTTGACAGATTTCTTTCTCATCCCAGTGCATTTCCTGTGAAAGTTGTTCAATTTCATGTGCAACAGGGTTCCACCACACCCCAGGGACATGCTTGGGATTGAGCTCCTGTGACCACTTCCAGGGACACACTTGGTCAGTTCTAAAGGATATGGGGATAACATAGCCATCTGTTGGTCTTTGTGATAGGAGAGTGGAAGGAAACTGGATTGAAGAGGATTGACCACTGAGCCTAAAAGAATGTCTCCTCAAAAGATTTTATATTTTTAGTCTTTTTTTTGCAAGGAAAATGGGGTTAAGTGGCTTGCCCAAGGGCACACAGCTAGGCAATTATTAAGTGTCTGAGGCTGGATTTGAACTCAGGTACTCCTGACTCCAGCCTGACTGCCACCTAGCCACCTCTCCTCAATAGATTTTAAAGGGGGAACTGAGTTCTGCTCTCCCTCTTTTCTTCTCCCTCACCTGAACATGTGGCTTAGAACTCTCCCTGAGATTTTCCATGAGAAGATTACAAACTACAACAGAAATGTTGACTAATTGATGAGTTGACTAGACTGAGACTGGATCTTGAGGCCTTGGTTGCCTCTTGTTTGTGGAGTTTTTTTCCTCCTGAGCATATGTGATTGAATAGTGATCTTGAGATGGACATTTCTAGGCTTGGAGACAACTCTATGAGCTTGAGAGCTTGGCAATACCTGAGTCCCTAAGTAGAGCTGACTGGGAGCAAGAATTTCCAGCAACTATGTCTTTCTCAGAGAAGAAGACCACCAATATGGAAGATGATCCCAAGTCACAGGATGACTTGACAAAATGTAGGGATGTTTAGGGAGCTATTTGGACACTACAGAAAAATGTGAAGATGAAGTTCAACAGTCCCAGGAAATGTTTTGTGTTTTGTTGCCTTGAGCATCAACTTTCTGAGAGTGGATATTAAAACGTTATGGACTGATGTTTCATGCTTTAAGTCTTTGTTAATATTCTCCTTTAGTGTTTTTTGGTTTAAGCATTTTTTTCTTTTCTTTTTTGCAAGGCAATGGTGTTAAGTGGCCACAAGGCCACACACTTAGGTAGTTATTAGGTAGTTATTAGGTAATTATTAAGTGTCTGAGACCAAATTTGAACTCAGGTCCTCCTGACTCCAGGGCCGGTGCTCTATCCACTGTGCCACCTAGCTGCCCATGTTTTAAGCATTTCTTTTGGATGAAAGAGATAAATATCTATTCTCAATAGAACAATTGTCCTATTAGCTACTTTAATCTATGCTCCTATGTGGTACAGTAAATAGAGTGTTAAACCTGGGCTCAGAAAAGTCAAGATTGAAATCTGACCTCAGACACCTCGCTCTGATACTCTGGACAAGTCATTTAATTCCTGCTGGCCTCAGTTCTCATCTGTAAAATGGGGATGTTCTTCTTATCCCTACTTCCCAGGATTATTATGAGGATCAAAAGAGAATGATATTTGTAAAGCATTTTGCAAATCTTAAAGCAAATATGCAAATGCTAGCTATTATTATTATTATCTATGCTATCTTTTATAATTCTTGTTTGGTTAAAAATTCTCCTCTAGGCATCAGTGTGAAGCATAAAATAATATTGTTCTCTTTTTCTTTAAAAAAATAGTACCCCGTATCCATTTTGAGTTTTAATATAGGGAAATATATAGTAAGGTATTGGTCTAAATCTAATTTGTTACATTGTAATTTTCCTTGCAATTCTTGTCAGTGAATTTTTCTCAAGCAATTGATGTTCTTGGGTTTATAAAAGCTCAGATTTTTTTAGTTTAGTTGTTTCTAATGATATGACTATCCACAAAGACAAGTCAAAGTAGATTAAGAATGACTATTAATAAAATTATGAAATGAAGTTGAATGGCCAGTCTCTAGATCTCATCTTTCAGCATGTGTATCTTGGACAGTTAGTAGAAATAGACAATGTATTGGACCCAGAATGAAATAGGAATTGCAGAGTGGACTGCAATATTTTCAGAAAATAGCAGTGCTCTGCTATCAGTCCCTAAATTTTCCAAGAAATGAAAGTTCATCTGTTCAATACCAGCATTGCACCAGTGCAGCTGTTGCTGTTGGGCCATTTTTCAGTTTTGTCCAACTCTCCATGACCTCAGTTGAAGTGTTCTTGGCAAAGATACAAAAATGGTTTGCTATTTCCTTTTTTAGCTCATTTTACAGATGTGATACTAAGGAAAATAGGGTGAAGTGACTTGTCTAGAGTCACACAATCAGTTAATGTTCTGAGGCCATATTTAAACTCAGGAAGATGAGTCTTTCTGATTTCGGTCCCCACGCTGTCTTCACTACAGCCTAGCTGCCTACCAATATTGTTAAATGTCTAAAGGAGAGGCTAGGTGGTGAGGGGGCGGCTAGGTGGCACAGTGGATAAAGCACCGGCCCTGGAGTCAGGAGTACCTGGGTTCAAATCTGGTCTCAGACACTTAATAATTACCTAGCTGTGTGGTCTTGGGCAAGCCACTTAACCCCATTGCCTAGCAAAAACCTAAAAAAAGTGTCTATAAAACATGGAACATTAGAATTTCTGAAGAAGTTAAAGTGAATATCATGCAGAAGGTAATGGATAAGAGCATGGTTAGTGTGAGAAAACTGTAACCACAAAGTTCAATGTAAGAAAGTTTTCTACAATCTTACAACAATATGTAACTAAATTCTTAATTAATTTGAGAGGATTATGGAGATGTTTTGTACCAATTGTTCTTACTTTATCATTTTAGCAAATACCTTTTCTAAAAGCTAATTAAGTCTCCTGACTGATTGTTACAATGGAAAACACTCTAGTGGGGGTTTGTGAGTGGTCACCCTGTGGCAAAATAATTAAAGAACATGGATAGGAATCACACAGAATGGGAAGGCATGATGGACTGTTTCTGGATAAGAGCACAGATTCATATGAGCATTTCAGCACATTAAAAAGTGCTAAAGGTTTATGTGGATTTATTTTGTTTATTCATTTTGCATTCTGCAAAAGCTATTAATTATCTCAATTAGCTGCTTTGTTGACTCTCTGGGATTTTCTAAGTAAACCATCATATTGTCTACAAATAGGGATAATTTTCTTTCCTCTCTGCCAACTTCTATGCCTTTAATTCTTTTCAATTGATTTATTACTATCATTAGCGTTTCCAGAACTGTATTAAATAACAGTGGTTTAAAAAGGCTATATTTGCTTTACTCTTTTGTTGATCAAACTTTTTATGCTTCTCTCATGATAAACAGCATAAATTTTAAGATATATGTATATATCCATATGTATGTTTAAATATGTGTATATGTACATAGATATCTATGTCTATACATGAATAATAAGGATTGCTGTGTTGTTTTGCCCATGGAAATTATGTGTCTAGATGTATTCCACAGGGAAGTGAGAAAAGATGACTCCAGAGTCCCCTTTGATTCTTGGCAGAAGGGAACCTAGAGGTTGGGACCAGAGGCTGGCCAATCCACTCTTAGTGAGCTGGAATTAGAGCTACTTGCTCCCTTAAATATTGTTTATCAAAGGGCCATAATTTTTAGGGTCAGGTTGTGCTTTTGATAATTATCTCTTTTTTTTATTTTTGCAAGGCAATTGGGTTAAGTGACTTGCCCGAGGCCACACAGCTAGGTAATTAACCTAGCTGCCCTTGATCATTATCTCTTAATGGGGAAAGAAGACCCTGAATTCTACAGCCAAGACTTGATTCCCTTCCCACAAAATTCCATGTCCACAATGAACATATATGGAAATAGAAAATAAACTCTTTTGTCTAAGTTTGTTAGCATGACAAAAATCAGAAAAAGTATGAATATTAGAATTTATATCAGGCAAAAAAGAGTGAATGAGCTCTCCCACTGGGACTGACATAACTCAACTTAACCAAGAATCTCAGATCTCTCCCAAGGAGAAATTCCCTGAAATCTCTAATGGGGAATAGAGGCTGTGGGCTCTGTAGCCCATCAGCTATGTGGTTTTGAAGCAGAGATACTCAAGTGGTAAGCAGAATTGGTATCCAGAAAGGATCAGAGTTATATACCATTCAGATATAGATTCAGAGAGGTAGTCAGCAATTTCAAAGGATGGAGACCCTTGGCAAAAGAGAAAGGAGTATCAGACCCTGGGAAACAAGCAGAGCAACCTACCCCAAAGAGATACTACAGTTGTAGACTCTGTGGAAAGGGAAAGGACCTTTGAACCTTCAAGTCTCAGGGATTGTGAGTTCCCATATGCCTCACTATCACTATCTTATTTATGGAAGAATAAGATAAAGCAATGGAGAAGAGGTATTGTAGTAGGGGAGTGGAAAGGAGTGGAAAAGGAGGGCTCTTGAAGCAGAAGGATAAAGGAAAGGAACCTTTTAAAGAAAGTTCTAAAGAACATTCCCATGAGGGGGAAACACAGACAGACCTTGGGAGTAAGTCTGTGATTTCACTGATATAGATAACTTTCTGGGTGAAGAAATTTCTCTGTCAATATATGCAAGACGGCACTTTCTCTATCATTTATAACCTTAGAGAGTTGCCTAGAGAATTAAGAGGTTGGAAGGATTTTCTGAAGAGCACAAAATGTACCAAGCATGAGACTCTAACGTATTTCTTTCCGACTTAGAGGTAGATATTGTTGACTATATCATATTGCCTCTTCATAAGAGACAGGTATGTATTATGAATTTCATCCAGGAATAATGGACACGTTAGAGGGATACCTTCTCTGAGAGAAGGTTGTATCTCTCAGAATTGCATACCACTCCAAAAGAAAGAATTCATGAGTTTCCAGGGGCAACTAGCTCCTAGAGCAAAAGAACAGGACATAGAACCAGAGACAGGATAACTTTGCCTTAGGGATAGAAATTAGTCATGAAAAGAGCAGAAGATAGGAATGGGTATTATGGGATGTTTGATTTTCATTCTGGAAGAAGACCCTAACATCAGGGAGGTGATGACATGACAAGCACATGGATTAGATTTGAGTTGGGGGAGGGGGGCTGTGCTCCTTCACCAGCCTCACATTCTCCTACAAAGCCATTTGAATCTAGTGTCCAGATATAGATCAGGGCGACTGGAGATTGCCCTGGATGTGAGGCAATCTCAAGTGACTTGCCTAAGGTCACACAAATAGAAAGAGTCAAGTGTCTAAATGACTTGAGACACAGAATGACCAACACCAGATGACAAAGTTCTCATTTGACATCACTTTCTTCAAGAATTGATATTTCTAAGAATAAAGTGCAGTATAAAATGGTAAGGATAATTATGACAGGGACAATCTCCTAGCCTCCTATCTCCATACAAGGCTGGCTGATTTTTCCATAAAAGGTATTGAAACTGTCTTTTAAAGTTTACTCACTTATTGGACTAATGATATCAACTTCCTGTTGACCTCACTTTCTGGTCATTTAAGTTAAAAAAAAAAAACAACTACTCCATCCTCTCACTGATGCTTGGTTAGCAGATAACCATGACTGACAACTCAGGGGCATGGGAATTGATAGAAATATTAATTCTTGAAGAAAGTGATGTCAAATGGGAGCATTGGCATGTGGTGGCAGGCACTCTGTGTCCCAAGGCATAATACCCATTCTTATCCTCTGTTCTTTTCATGACTGGTTTCTATTCACTAAGTTGAATCAACTTGCAGTGTCCTCAGTAAAGATCCTCAACTTTCCCATACTGTAGCTAAGTGAATTTTTTGAAATTCCCTATTCAATATTAAATAGCATATAAATGTTTCCTTTCATTCCAATATTGAACTTAAAATACCTATTGAACCTAAATTACTATACCTCTGAATTAGTCCCAGTCCAGAAGGAGATGGTAACATTACAATGGGGTACTATACAAATATATATTTGATACTTCAGAAGTTATAGTATTTTGATGAGATATATAGGGATTAGAGGGAGAATAAATAAGAATAGTAATTCACCCATCAGAAAAAATAATCAGAGTAGACTGGAATTAAAGAGAAACAGTCAAAAAGGACAAGGCAAAAAAAAAAACCTTGGGAAAAGGCATAGGTGAAATAATGTTACTCCAAATAATGAGTTGGAGGGAGAAGTGAGATTTTGAATCACATGCTTAACTTTGCAGAGAAGGAAGGATCAAAGGAGAGGGAAATCACTGAATTCATTACAAAAAAAGAAATTATTCAAATGATTAAGTTTAAAACAATTATGATGGGCAGGTAAATGAAAAGCATCGTATTGGTGTCAGCCAAACGAATTGTGAGGACTGGTTCAAAATAAAGGGAGTGAAATTAATATGAAACTCTGTAGCTCTCTCTTGGCTGCCTTCAATCAATGCTGAGTCAAACAAATTGCTAGGGACTTTGCTTTTTACCATCTGGCTTCTGGCAAATCACAGCATGGATTCTAGCTCCTTAACTTCTGGCACTTGCTATTTCAACCTTTCAAAGCTCACAAGGATGTAACCATCTCCACTACCTTTTCACCAAAAACAGGAACAAAAACCAAATGCAAAGAGGTAAGGAAACCATTATATGTGACATGGGTTACATACCTGTCCCAAAGAGGGGAGGGCCTGAATCCCTTTCCCATCCACTCTAGTACAGAATGTCTTTGTCACTGGAACACAGACAGGTAGGGTAGAAGAAGAGAAAGAGTCTTACTTCCCCTGTTAGTCCCATTTAAATGGTCCTCAGTTCCAGTTACAACAATGTGTCTTTTTTGCCACATGGTCAGCAGACTGGAACCAATTAGAGAATGTCTCTGTAAATTCCAGATCTATCTATCCACCCATCTATCTAGTATAATACTAGATCATTTTACGCTGCTCTTTTATTTTTCAGGTTTTTGCAAGGCAAATGGGGTTAAGTGACAAAGGCCACACAGCTAGGTCATTATTAATTATCTGAGGCCGGATTTGAACTCAGGGACTCCTGACTCCAGGGCTAGTGCTCTATCCACTTCGCCACCTAGCTGCCCCATACTCTGGTCTCTTTTAACAATATTGTTGTTCAGTCATGTTTGACTCTTCATGACCCCATTTATGGGAGGGGCAAAAGAAACTGAGGCAAATTGAAGGTTAAATGACTCGTCCGAGGTTACATAGCTAGTAAGTGCCTGAGGTGGAATTTGAACTCAGGTCTTCCTGACTCCAGATCCACTTCTTTCTCTCTACTGCCCCTTTAAAGATATTATGCAATTATTCTGTCTTGATGATTCTATCTTTTGTTTTATCTGTTTGTAAGCTAGCTTTTTATTCAGGCCTTTCTCTCTTGAACTTTGGTCTCTCAGTCATTTGTGTCCCTAATTACTTGTCTCTAGTTACTCTCCTCACTCTTTCTTCCCTTCCCCTTCCATTGGTTAATGAATCCCCATTGCCAGATGTGGTAAGCATCATCCATCTCCACACACTGAAAGGTATGGGGGTTGACTTGGCCCAGGTAATTACTCAGAGAAAATTCTGGGTAGAAAATACAGACCTCATTGGATTTCTAATCCTTTTCCCCTTGAGGATGAATTCTCCCTTTACTCTGTGGTTCAGCTCTGCACTTGCTGCCTCTTCACCCTCTCCTCTTCCAATTACTCTACCTTCACTTTAGGTGACTGATCATAATCAGTATTTGCCATATTATATGGTGATAAGGGTTCTGTGAGGTGATCAGGCTAGATAACTGTCATGGAGAGTCAGGGAGGAATTCCTACAACCCTACCCTGAGGCACAAGCCTCAACTTGAAGTTGGTTGGAGACTGGTCATGTGGAATGGGAGCTATAAGTATTTGTCTTCTGATAATATTTCATGATTTTTTAAAAACCATTTTGCCTTATCTTGTTAATTCAGCTTTGCTATCTTGTGTATTCCCTTTCTGAGATTTTTGCATGGTCGAGGAAACCATCTATTCCACCATCTTGGTGGTCACATGACCTTTGCTTGCTTTATTTTCAGCTAGTACATCTAGGAAAGCCATGTCCAACCCGTGATACAGACAAATTAGGGCAGCCAAAGACTGTTAATTTAACTTATCGAATCAAATTGCCTGCCACAAGAAGTGAGAGTTTTTACTAGAGATATTTCGAAGCACTTTGGTGAGGCCAGCAGCTGCAAAAGCTATAAAATTTTCTTGTTGACAACTCAGTGCTGCAAATGGAAACTATTAAGTATTCCTGAGTTATAATTGCTCTCATTCACTTCATCAGTAGCAATAATGGTAATACCGACTCACATATCTGTGGCATTTTCCTTACAATACTCCACTTTATACAATACTAATCTAAAGCTCAAAAAATTGAAATGATTTGTCCAGTGTCATACAACTAAGACCCTCTGGAGCCAGTTCTTGTCCTCAGATTTTCTGTTTTGAAAGACCTTTCCATTACAGCCCCATCGCTTCTCACTACTCCCAGTTGCCACCCTTTATAATCCCCTTAAGCCGACAAGACAGATTTTTTGGCAGCGGAGTTGAAAAGTGGACTCCTGTAATAATATACACTTATTTAATTTCCCAAAGTCTGATATGGTTACTCAAATATTGTTTGCCTGGAGCAACACTTTGTTAACTCATTTGATTTAAGTGGCTTTTGTTTTCTTGTGTTCTCAGACAGCAAATAAGGGCACTGAATCATCCAGTAAGGGGCGATGACTGTTCCTAGGCTTCTGAGGTTTGCACCAGTAATGGGGAAAATGGAAGGCATGTCATACTGTTATATAAATAACCAGAGCTCTAAAGAGTGTACAGGAAAAAAAGAAGATGAGATCTGAACAACAGAATCTCAATTTAGTATTTGCTCCCTTGGACAGACAGATCCTTATGGAGAAATTACCAATGTATTTCCAGTACATTTAATAGATTTCCAATAATTTCTCTGGAGATTTAAGTTTTTCATGGGTATATTCTAATTCTAAATCTCTCCACCACAATCTTTTTTCCCCTTGTTTGTCAATTAGGCAGAGAACAACATAGGTTCGTTTGTTTTTCTTTTTGGGGGTGTGAGGGAGACTAGAAACAGAGACAGAAAACAGAGAGATATAGACAAAGATAGAGACAAATGGAGAGATAGGGAGAGAGATGAGGAGACAGAGTGACAGAAAAACAGAGTCAGAGTCAGAAACACAGGGAGAGAGATAGGGAGGGCGAGCAAGAGACAGAGAAACACAGATCTATACATAAAGAGATACACAGAGAGAATATTAGATTGTGAGTCAGAAGATCTGGATTCAAATTCTAGCTCTGACTCTGTATTATCCTGGGTAAGTCACTTTAACCTTACTAATCTCAGAGTCTTCATGTAATAAAGGGAGGAACCATTTATATTCTAGCTCCCCCCAACTCACCATGAGGAAAGGACTTTATAAACCATAAAACAATAAATGGGAGTGATTATTATTCTAAATCCATGGCAGAGTGAAAGTATAAAACAACAGATAATTTGTTTGGGGTCTGAATCACGATACATTTACCACAGAAAGTTTATTAATCCACTATCAACTGCCAGTGTTAAGTGTTCTCTGTCCATCCCCCCATAACTCCCCCTCTCCCCCATCAATTCTTTTTTTTTTTTTTTAGGTTTTGCAAGGCAGTGGGGTTAAGTGGCTTGCCCAAGGCCACATAGCTAGGTAATAAGTGTCTGAGGTCGAATTTGAACCCAGGTACTCCTGCCTCCAGGACCAGTGCTCTATCCACTGCACCACCTAGCTGCCCCAATCCCTTTTAATAAAGAAAACTTAATGACAAAAGTTGAGCTTGGGAATAAAGAAAATCACTTTCCAGATAGCTTGACATGGACAAGTTTAAGACAGTCAATTCACAATAATGGAAGAGTTGCAGGAGAGGGGATAAATTTGATTGGAGAATGGTTGGTAATGAATTACAGATGGAAACCACAGAATGAACAAAACCTCCCAATCCAGCCTATTTCAGAATTAGTTTCAGAGATTTGAAACCAGTAACAGGGGAAGAAGAGGAAGCCAAATCTTTGTCTCCCTCCCCACCCCTGATCTACAGTAGAGAACTTTTGTTAAAAATACAAATTCAGCTATTCAGGCCAGGTGTCTTGGATATAAAATTTCCAAGACTTTGGTTTCTCTCTCTCCTCCTTCTATGAATAGAATACTGGCTTCTAGAATTTTCAAGTTGGAAGAGACCCTTAGAAATCAAGCTTATTTCTAAAAGAGAGATAAGAGCATGAGGCTGATTTGAAAAAGTGGATGTAAAATATTGCACAAACTACCATTCTCAGTTGATGTGTTGGTTAGTTTGCTGAATTGCTTTCCTTCCTTCCTTCCTTCCTTCCTTCCTTCCTTCCTTCCTTCCTTCCTTCCTTCCTTCCTTCCTTCCTTTCTTTCTTTCTTTCTTTCTTTATTTCTTTCTTTCTTCTTTCTTTATAAATTGGTTAAAATAGATAGTTCCATAGGTAGAGAAACTTGGAGGATATACATTCAGAAATGAAGGCATATTAATGTAAGAAATATGTATAAATTTAAAAAAGAAATTAGACCATGAAAAATAACCTAGAATATATCGCATACAGTTGAAAGGTACAGATGGAAGACCCCTAAATGTGAAGTAATTTATCCAAGGTCACATAAAAGTAGCAAATGCCAGTCAGTTAGTTAGTACGTAAGTATTTACTATGTGATAGGCACTATTCTAAGATCTAGGGACAAACGTGACAAAAAGAACTATGGGTGTGTGACTCTGTGTGTGTGTGTGTGTGTGTGTGTGTGTGTGTGTGTGTGTGTATCCATGTGTGGGAGATTTTGTGTGTGTATATTGTCTTGACTGTACTTTGTTTCATGGATGTTTTCATCAAACACACCAGAGAGATGGAAGAAGATTTTTGCAGTAAAATATCTTATACTAATGTAAGAGATGGCTAGTTAGTACAGTGGCTACAGCACTAGATCTGGGATCAGCAAGAACTGAGTTCATATCTCACCTCCAATACTTCCTAGCTATGAGACCCCCACCTAAGTCATGAAACTTCAGTTTTCTCATCTACCAGGGTTGTTGTGAGAATAAAAAGAGATAATACTTTGTCAGCTTTAAAACACTAGAAAGTAATGCTGGCTATTATTATTGTTACATTAGTGTAAGAGTTATGCCTCTTTAATGCTCTTTCTAGCTTTGATATCTCCCTTTTCTTCTTCCACCTATCCTTCACTCAGTTGCCTGTGTAATCACCCAGATCCAAAGGACTCTCCTAATCAAATGCTTTAAGTAACTGCCCACTGTGTATATGTATACACAAACACACACACACACACACATATACGTGTGTGTGTGTGTGTGTATCTTAATTACCAAATATAATGATCTTGTTCGTTTGACTTTCATTATTAACATTTTATCCATCACTTTTTAGGGCAGCTAAGTAAAGCAATGGATAGCACACTGGGCCTAGAATCAGAAAAACACATCTTTCTGAGTTCAAATTTTGTCTTGGGAACTTACTAGTTATGTGACCCTAGGCAAGTCACTTAGTTCTGTTTACCTCAGTTTTCCCATATGTAAAATGAGCTGGAGAAGGAAATGGCAAACCACTCCAGTATCTTTGTCAAGAAAATCCCAAATGAGGACACAAGGAGTTGGGCACGACTAAACAATTAAAACAACCATCATTTTCTTAAGTCTAGGATTTTAAAAGCTCTTATCAGTTATCTCCAGCACAATCCTATTTGGGGATTGAAGAAGTCAAAACTATTTTCACAAAAATACTAAGACTTTTTAATTTCTAATTTGGCAAATATTAATAGATATTTTTAATCTCTGACAACTAAGAGGTCTACTCTTCATCCCTATTTTTCATCATTTCATCTTTTCATATTTTGTTTTTCCAAATAAATTTTGTTGTTATTTTATCAAGCTCTATAAAATAGCCCATTGATAAATTGATTGATATAGCATTAAAAATGGAAAATGACATTAGAAGCATTGTCATTTTTGTTATATTGGTACAGCTTAGCCATGAACATTGAATATTCCTCCAGCTATTTAAGTTGTTCTTATTCCTTTAACACTTTGTAATTGAATCTCTACCAGTCTTTTGTGTGTTTTGGGGGAGGGGAAGAGATTGATTCCCCAGATATTTTTTGTTTTTGTTTTTGTTTTTTTAGCAAGGTAATAGGGTTAAGTGACTTGCCCAACTTAGCCCTACCTGATCTAAAATTATATTAATAAAGCATCAATCACCAAAACTGTCTGGTATTGGCTAGGAAATAGAGTAGTAGACCAGTGGAATAGACTAGGTGCAATAGCAGGAAATGATTATAGTAATCTACTGTTTGATAAATCCAAAGAGTCCAGCTATTGGGATAAAAACTCTCTCTTTGATAAAAACTGTTGGGAAAATTGGAAGCTAATATGGAAGGAACTTAGATTAGATCAACACCTCACACCCCTTACCAAGATAAGATCCAAATGGATACAGGATTTCGACATAAAAAGCAATACTATAAGCAAACTAGAAGATCAAGGACTAGTTTACCTGTCACATCTATGGAAAGGGGAGCAGTTTATGACTAAAAAACAGATGGAGAACATCACTAAAAACAAACTAGATGATTTTGATTACATTAAGTTAAAAAGCATTTGCACAGACAAAACCACTGTAACCAAGATCAAAAGAAATGCAGTAAACTGGGAAGCAATCTTTACAACTAATGATTCTGGCAAAGGATTCATTTCTAAAATATACAGAGAACTGAGTCAATTGTTTTTTAAAAGCCATTCCCCAATTGACAAATGGTCAAAGGATCTGGAAAGGCAATTTACAGTTGAGGAGATCAAAGCAATCCATAGTCACATGAAAAATTGCTCTAAATCATTACTTATTAGAGAAATGCAAATTAAAGCTTCTCTGAGGTACCACCTCACATCTCTCAGACTGGCCAATATGACCAGAAAAGATAATGATCACTGTTGGAAGGGTTTTGAGAAATCTGGGACACTATTATATTGTTGGTGGAGCTGTGAACTCATCCAACTTTTCTGGAGAGAAATTTGGAATTATGCCCAAAGGGCAACAAAAATGTGCATACCCTTTGATCCAGCAATACTACTACTGGGTCTATACCCTGAAGAGATAATTAAAAAGGTAAAAACATCACTTGTACAAAAATATTCATAGAAGCCCTGTTTGTGGTGGCAAAAATTGGGAATCAAGTAAATGTCCTTCAATGGGGGAATGGCTTAGCAAAGTGTGGTATATGTATGTCATGGAATACTATTGTTCTATTAGAAACCAGGAGGGATGGTAATTCAGGGAAGCCTGGAGGGATTTGCATGAACTAATGCTGAGTGAGATGAGCAGAACTAGAAAAACACTGTACACTCTAACAGCAACATGGGGGTGATGATCAACCTTGAATGGACTCGTTCATTCCATCAGTGCAACAATCAGGGACAATTTTGGGCTGTCTGCAATAGAAAATACCATCTGTATCCAGAGAAAGAACTATGGAGTTTGAACAAAGACCAAGGACTATTTCCCTTAATTTAGAAAAAAAACTGATACCTTATTGTCTGATCTTTCTATCTCTTATACTTTATGTTTCTTCCCTAAGGATATGATTTCTCTCTCATCACATTCAATTTGGATCAATGTATACCATGGAAACAATGTAAGGACTGACAAATTGCCTTCTGTGGGGGGTGGGGAGAGTGAAGTAAGATCAGGGGAAAAAATTGTAAAACTCGAAATAAATAAAATCTTTTTTTCTAAAAAGTGACTTGCCCAAGGTCACACAGCTAGGTAATTATTAAGTGTCTGAAGCCAAATTTGAACTCAGGTCCTCCTGACTTCAGGGTTGGTGCTCTATCTACTGTGCCCCCTAGCTGCCCCTACCCCAGATATTTTTTTGGGAATTTTCTGATGATTTGGAATAATATAACCCTTTCTATTTCTTCTTGTGTTTTGTTATTATTATTATAAACAAATACTGTTGATTTTTTGGGTTTTTTTTTTTTTTTGCAAAGCAATGTGGTTAAGTGACTTGCCCAAGGCCACACAGGTAGGTAATTATTAAGTGTCTGAGGCCAAAATTGGACTCAGGTACTCCTGACTGCAGAGCTGGTGCTCTATCCACTGTGCAACCTAGCCACCCCAAATGCTGTTGATTTTTGAAGATCGTTTGGTGGCCTGATGAAGCTATTGTCTCATTATCTTTGTTGGTTATCTAGGATTTTCCAAGTATACTATCATATCATTAGCATATAGGGATGATTTTAACTTGTCTTTACCTATCTTTATGCCTTTGATTGCTTTTTCTTTTTTTATTACTGTTGCTAACACTTCCAGAACTATAACAGACAATAGTGGGGAGAGGGAGTCTCCTTGTTTCACTCCCATATTTACTGGAAATGGTTCTTATGCATCCCCATTGATATGAAATTTGCTTTTGACTCTAGACAGATGTTTTTAAACAATATTTATAAAGTCCTTCTATGCCTGTACATTGTAGAGGTTTGGGTTTTTGCTTGTTTCATTTGGTCTGGTTTTAGCATAAAAAATGTCCTCTGGCAAAGTTTTTTTCTGCATCTGTTGAGATGATCATGTGATTTTGGATGGTTTGATTTTTAATTATCTTGATTGTTTCCTTAATGTTGGATCATCCTTTTATTACTTGTTTAAATACTATTTGGTCATTTCTTGGATCATTTCTTCTGCTTTAGCTATCAATATGATCTTTTTCTCATAAAAGGATTCTGATAGAGATTTTTCTTTCTTTTCTTTGTATATTTTTTCATTTGTTTTTTCAATTATATGCAAATATAGTTTTCAACATTCATCTTTTTGTAAGCTTTTGAGTTCTACATTTTCCCTCCCTCTTTTCCCTTCCCCTTCCCATGACAGTGAGTAATCTAATATAGATTATACATTTGCAATCATGTTTAACATATTTCCATATTAGTCATGCTGCGAAAGAAGAATCAGAACAAAAGGGGGAAAATGCCATGAGAAAAAAAGGGGGGAAAAGTAATGCAAGTTTTAAAAAGTGATAGCTTTCCTCTGGCTGTGGATGGCAGTTCCTATCACAAGTCTCTCAGAATTGTCTTTGATCATTGTAGTGCTGAGAAGAACTAAGTCATGATGATCATAGTTGATCATTATACAATGCTACTCTGTGTGTATAATATTCTCCTAGTTCTGTTCACTTCACTCTGATGTCTCTTTTAACCCTCCATCCCATCTAGATCTACAAGCCCATTCAGTCTCTACCCCCATATCTATACCCTCCCCATGTTAGCAAAGTAGCCCCCCAATCCTTTCCCCCAAGCTGAGAAAGCCCTGCTAGTTGAATGCTTTCCCTTGGGGCAGCCCCAAATCAGCAAGTCCATTCAAATCCTAAAGACTACTATCAATATTTTTGTACATGTGAGTCTTTTCTCCTTTTTTATGATCTCTTTGGAATACAGACCTAGTAATAGTATTGTTGAATCAAAGGATATGCACAGTTTTATAGTCCTTTGTATATAGTCACAAGTTGTTCTCAAGAATGGTTGGATAAGTTCACAACTCCACCAATGGTGCATTAGTTGTCCTAGTTTCCCCACATCCCCTCCAAAATTGATCATTTTCCTTTTTTGCCATTTAGCCAATTTTAGGTGTGAGGTGGTACCACAGAGTTGTTTTATTTGCATTTCTCTAATCACTAAAGATTTAAAGAATTTTTTCATGTGACTAAGCTTTAATTTCTTTATCTGAAAATTGCCTGTTCATATCCTTTGACCATTTATCAATTGAGGAATGTCTTGTATCCTTATAAATTTGATTCATTTCTCTATATATTTTAGAAATGAGTACTTTATCAGAAATGACAGCTGTGAAAATTGTTTTCTAGCTTTCTACATTCCTTCTAACTTCTAACTTCTAACTTTGATTGCATTGCTTTTATATGTGCAAAACCTTTTTAATTTAATGTAGTTGAAATTATCCATTTTGCATTTTGTAATATGCTCTATCTCTTGTTTGTTCATAAACTCTTCCCCTCTTCATAGATCTGATAGATAATCTATTCCTTATTCTCCTAATTGGCTTATGGTATCACACTTTATGTCTAAATCCTGTACCCATTTTGACTTTATCTTGATAGCCAAACTATTTTCCAGTTTTCCCATTAGATTTTGCTGAATAGTGAGTTCTTGTTCCAGAAGCTGTAGTCTTTGAGTTTATCAAAAAGATTACTGTAGTCATTGACTACAGTTTCTTTTGTACATAATCGAATCCACTAATCCACCAATTTATTTCTTAGCCAGTATCAAGCAATTTTGATGTCTTGTCATTTTATAACATATGAAAGGGAGTTTTCTTTCTCAACTTTTAATAAGTATTGTGAAGTATTGGTGATAAATTTTTAATTGATAGAATTTTCCAGTGAATACATTTAGGACTAGAACATTTTTCATTTAAATTTTCATTTTTGTTTTTATGTAATTCCTTTATGACTAGGTCTATTTCTTTTTTTCTAATTGGATTACCTAAGATTGTCTTCTGATAGTCTTGATATTTTGTCTTTTTAAAGGTATTTTTCTATTTATTTTGTATTCTCAGGTTTGTTGGAATGTAAATGTGCATAATATGTCCTAATTATCCTTTTTATTTTGCTGTCATTTCACCTTGATTATTTACTATTTTATAGATTTTAGTTTCTGCCTTCTTTTAATAAAATTGGCTAAAGGTTTAGAAATTTTATTAATCTTTTGGAAGAATCTACTTTTATCTAGTCTACCATTTATTTTCTTTTCTGTTTCCAATTTATCTATTTCTCCTCTAATTTTTATATCTGCTATTTTATGCTTATTTTTAGCTATTTTGTTTGTTGACTTTCTTATTTTTTTAAGAAAAATGCAGATTCAGTTCATTAGCCTTCTCTTTTTTCCATTTTGTCAATGGATCTTTGTAGTTATGATTTTTTCCCTTTCAGACTATCTTAGCTGTATCCCAGAAATTTTGGTATATTGTTTCATTATTAAAATTTTATTTTACATAGTTATTAATTGTTCTATGATTTGTTATTTGATCTACTTATCATTCAGGATTTCATCATTAAATCTCCATATGAGTTTATGTCTTTTGCTTGTGGTCCATGGTTCAGATACTATTTTTATTGCACTAAGGTCTGTAAAGAAGTATTAATTCTTTCTCCTTCCTTACATTTGTTTGCAATGTCTCTGTGATCTATTTTGTAAAAGTTTCATGTGGTGCTTCTAATCACGTATGTGGTTTTGCTATTCCATTTAGAAGATACCATTGGCATTTTAGCTCTGGTTTCTGCAGCAACTTTGTTTCATATTTTACTTTTTTATCTTTCTGTTAGACTTATCCAAAACTAGAAGAGGGATATAGAAGCCTCCTGTCCTTGCTATGTAACTGTTTATGCCTTCTTGTAATTCAGTTAAATTTTCTTTTATGAAATTAGATGCTAAAGTAGTTGGATCATATAAGTATGTTATGGATATTGTTTCATTGTCTATGATTCCTTTCACCAAAATGGATTTTTTCTTGTTTGTCTCTTTCTATTTTTTTCATGTTGGTTTTTTGCTTTGCCAAATAATATGACTGCAAGCCCTGCTTTTTTTATTCACTTGATGCATAGTAAAAATTTCCCATCACCTCATTTTTATTTCCATTTTAAAAATATGTTTCTTGTAAGCAGCAGATAGCAAGATTTTGTTTTCTTATCCAATCTGTCACTCATTTTATTTGATTGGATTGTTTAATCCATTCATATTTGAAGTTATGAAAGTTAGATTTATATTTTTCTCCATTTGTTCTAAACATTTTTTCAAATTATGATTATTTTCTCTCTTCTGCTGTAAACACAGTACTATGTTCCTTAAGTTTTTTAGATTGCTCATTTTTAAAAGTGGCCTTATTCCCAATGACTCTTCCTCTCACCTCTGATCTCTAACTCCTTTCCTTTGGGAAGATGTTTGCTTATAAGTTCCTTTTCTTTTATATTTTTATCTAGTTATTTAATTCTTACACTCCTTTTACCCCTCTCAGTCAAGGAGATTTCCTTTTCTTTCCTCCCTTTCCACTAGTCCTATTCATTAGCTTTTAAAATTTCATTTTTACACCCCTTTACAGAGTATTTCTGTCACTCTCTTCATTCTTTATCCTTGCTTTCTGTCTATTCTGGATCCTCATTCTCTAATTCTAATTATCTGGTCTCTTCCTATTCATTGTATTCTTCATGAATTCAAACATTCGCAAGGTATCCATTCTAGGATCTCCCTCTAAGCAGTTTCCACCACTGCTTTCTAGAGCTTGTCCCATGGGTTTCATTCTATTGTGCCTCATTACCAGAACAAAGCCAATTCCTGCAGATTGCAGAGGACAATGCCTCATGGGAAGCGCCCCCTTCCTTTTCTATATCCCTGATTATGTCATCCACCATTGATCTATTCACTTCTCCTAGTTACTTTCTTTATTCTATTTACTTCAAAAATCTTTCCCCTGACTACATGCTCTACCAACTCCCCTCTCCCAAGGTAAAACATGGTCTTTTCAAGTATGAAATTCCCCAGATCACACCCAGCATTACAAGATCCCCATCTCCCTTCACAGAACATCTGTCCATATATAGAAGTATTTATCAGTGAAACCCTCTCCCACTTCATAAACAAGGTCTCTATCCTTCCCTTCTTTTCAGTTCTCTCTTCTTTCTCACCCATTTCATGCAAACTCTTTTCTTCCTGAGACCAAAGGGCTTGTCTTCCCCTAATTGCTTGTCTTTACACATCACATATTCCCCTCTGTTCCCCTCCTCCCCTTCTCCTTTTTTGACATATCCTCCTATTGTACAATGTAGTCCTACAGGAAGACATTGATTAATTTGTAGATATGGTATCACCAAGTTCTGTCCTTAATATTCCAGGCCTTCCTCTTAGCTGTTACCTTCACCTGATTTCCACTGTCATCTCTATTTCTTTTTATATCTTAGTGGATTTTGTCACCCTGTGGTTGATGCTGTCATGGCTGCTGCATTCATTTATCTCTCTTGCATTTCTGTTGTCTATGGTGTTCTAGAAATAAATAATCTCTAGCTCATGTTTTCTTATTAAGAATATTTTAAAAACCTTTTTATCATTTTCATTTAAAATTAAGCTCATATTTGTAGAATAGGTCAACTTGGACTTCATCTTGAGCCCCTTTGCTCTTCAGAATACATTATTCCACTCCTTCCTGCATTTTTCTGGTAAGTGCAAAATAGTCTTGTGCTACTTCAATTTCTTTTTTGTTGTTGTTGTTGTTGTATTTGAAGGCATTTCTCCTGATGGTTTGCAGAACTTGTTACTTTTGGATTGAATTATTAAATTTAACCACTGTGTCTTGGAATTGGAAGTCTTTTTGGTGGAGGAGATATATGAATCATCTCAATGGGTATCTCATTTTCTATGTTCAAAAGTTATGGGCAATTTTCTTGTATTGTTTTCCGCATTATAGTATTTATACTTTTTGTTCTGTCTTGTTCTTCTGGAGACCTGACCTCATGTATCCTGTCTTCAAGGTCAGTATGTTTTGCTTGTGTAGTGAGTATATGTTCTTTTAATGTTACTGCTTTTTGCCTCTCTTCTTCTAGATTGTCTTTCACTTCTGTGTATTTGCATTCCCCATCTAGTATTCTCTCTTCTATTTCTTTGGTGAGAATTGTTCTCATAGATTCCACTTTTTATACTCTGTCCATTATTTTTTCTGTGCAGGTCATAAATTATGATCTCATTATTTTGCTTTTTAAAAAACATAATTCAGGAACAATTTGCTATAGCTCCATGTTTCCCACAAATTCCACTGAGTCCTCTGTCTCATAAAGTGTTGAATCATTTTCTTTTGTCTTACCACATTTATTCATGAATGCGTGACTTTATATACTAGATCTGGAGACCATATTTTCTACTGCTATTAATGTTTTTTTCCTGTTGACTTATCTGTTTATGTTAAACCATTGAGTTTTCTTCCTCCTGAAATCTTTTGTACTTTCAGTCTTTTTGTCCTTTTTCCCCCTTATTGTTCAGTTTCTGAATATCTCCTCTCTAATGATGATATCCTTTGGGACTGCAACTCAAAGCCTCTCCACGTCTTCACATGCTAGACAATTGATGTTTCACTGGCCTAGGTCTCAACCCCAGTGGCTTTTTTTTGAAGGGGAGGGACCCAATTGACCCCAGATGGATGTTGAGCTTTTTCCCTTGGGCTTAATGAAATACCTCACATTCTATCCTCACCCCCATATGCACATGGTAACATATTCTAGTCTTTCCCAATTCCTTCTATTCCTCAGTTCTCTGGCCTGACACTGGCAGTTCAAAATGCTGCCCACACCAGTGCTACAGAATTGATTTCTGTAGTTAGGGTCTCTGAGGTAGAGTGTTATGTTGAGTCCTATTTCAAGGCCCAGATACATGTCCCTACTTCTGGCTCTCCTGTAGAAAGAATATTTCGTAGCATTGGATGCTTCCTACTGAAGCCCTGGCTGTCTGGCCCCAGAGAGTTTCTGCCCCTGAAGAACTGCCATGACACTGGCACTAATTGTCTTGCATGGCCCAAGCTGGCATCTCCACATCATTGGCATGAGGCATGTGTGGGGGGGGGGAGGTGGGGTGGCTATGAGGTTGGGTTTGGTTACAAGCCTGTATGTCATAGCCTTGGGTCAGCTAGTGCAGTCTCACTGCCAATGGCGTGGGACATAGGGAAGACAGGCTAAGTGAGCTCTGGGTGGGCACCAATTCATAAGTTGGGTTGGGTTTTTTTTAACCTTCTGGATTCTGAATGTTCTAAATTGTGGAGACAATTGAAGTTGCTTCATCTTTGATGTATAATTTGTTTTACAGAGATTAATGAGGTTGGGGGATTCACAGAAAATTTCTAGTCTTCTATCTTGTTGGTCAAATGACCTAAAAAAATCTAGATCTTTTTTACTCAAAACATTTTCTAATTAAACGTCCCCCAAATTGGTGTAATTGTTATTTAGAAACTCAGTGTGCTGTAGCAGAAGAGCAGTAAACTTGGGGTCAGCAGAAAGGGGCTCAAATTCCAGTAAATAGTAGATCTTGTCTGACTTTAACCTCATTCCTACCTGTTCCTTTACATTAGATTCCGCCTCTATTAGTCAAGGTAGCTGAATTAGATTATTTCTAGGATCTCTTATGGGTCCAAAGTCCATGTGTCTATCCCCCCAACACACACACACACACACACACACACACACACACACACACAAATGTTATATTATTAAATTCAATCCACTGAATTTTCGTGATATTGCTTATAAAGTGTGTCAATGAGGAGTCTAGGATCTAGTGCAAACTTGACAAATTTAGGAGTAGACTGAATCTCTAAAAAATAGCTCAAAATGAATCAAAGTCAGATCTGCTGAATGAAGTGGGAGATCACTCTGGGTCATCCCATTTGAGGTTAAAAAAAGGAGATAAGACAAAGAAGCAGCAGACTTGATTTATTTGTATGTTTCCTAAGCCATGCTCTGAAGGCCAGTTCTGAAGGTCACTCTCAAGAAGAGATCCTAAGTAGATAGGCACTCTCTACAGGAGGAACAAATGGGTTTGCTGGCACTCACTTCAGTACAGGTCTTTCTGATTCTGAGGTCAGTGCTTTCTCCATTGTGCCTATTTATCCTTTAGATACCTTTTGTGTGATGACCAGTTTTTCAATAGGAGACTGGGCTGCAATTCTGTGGCTACACTTGTTCTCCCAGAACCTCTCTGGCAAAACATCTTTGGAGACTTTCAAGAAAGGAGGATTGTTTTCAGACTTTCAGCAAACTAGTGAAGACTGCCAGTTCCTCTTTCCCAGCCAATTAGTGTCTCAGTTTCCTTCTAGGTCTACTCTTTTCTTATCTTATGAGTATTTTGAGAGAGGAGTGCTCAACTAATGGGTGAGCCTGAGGAAGTAACAACAGCCAATAAGTGACATACTTGGCCAAGTTTGGCAACTGATTGACCCAACAACTGGACTACTGAGCCCTTCAGGAAGCTAGAATAGTTGAGCAAGTGGCCAATGCATTCACTGGTTGTATCAAACTCAGAATGAACTTGGTCAGAAGGAAAATGAAAGAAGAGATGAACTGCCAAAGGTACCCCTTCAGTTCCCCATGCCCTCTATCTGTGTTCCTTGTGACCTCTGTACTTCCAAATTGAACCCATCCTCCCCAGGTGGGCTTATGCACATACAAGGTGAAGATATACCTGCCCCCACCCCTCAGTTTGGGTGGGTTATTTTTTGCAACTACTACTTTTGTTATATTTTCTCAATATTTTCTCAAAAAACCCTCTTGTAAAATCTGACTGATTGATTTGGAAGAGAGCAATGATTTGGGGAACTTAGTGAGCAATGATATTAGAAACAGCTCTCTAGCTCTGAGGGGAGCAGTTGTGTTCCCCACTCTGGGAACTTAGCCTACTAGGGCAATGTGAGTTGGGTGAATGGTTACTTTCCCAAGGGAATAGCTTTGAAGGATAACCCATGACAAACATCCAACTTTTACTCTGTTTATTTTTCATTTAGACTTCATCACACTATAGGTACATCTTTTATATACTTTTGGAAATAAAATTCCCAAGATATCTGTAAATGGCAAATGTGTCTTTTGCTTGAAGATGTCACACGTCCAACAACCACATGGCTAAGGCAATCCCACTGAGCTTTAAACAGAGTCTAGGGGACCAATGCAATGAGACCCTGAAAAAATGTCTGAACAGATCATTTCCAACTAAATTCAAAAATAATTTTTGAACTACCTACTGTATACAAGACCCTCTGTCAACCAGCAGGGATAAAAAACTGAAATAATACAGGATCTTTGTGTCCAAGGGAACAAGAGTGGGAGGTAGAAAACGTACAGGATAATTTGTGATACAAGGCAGAATGAGATAATGTCATCATTGATCTCAAGCTGAAAGGGGCCCTAGGATCATCTGAGAGCTAGCATGGTGTATTGAAGGCTTTTGAAAAGGCTAAAATCAATGACGCCAGCTAGCTGAACTCTTGTTGTGAAATTAAAGAACTAGAACATATTTTAAGAGGTATTTTTAGCTATAAGGAAACCATTCTGCCAATACAAAAGTATAGGATTTAGTTAGTACTCACCTCAGTCAATTAACAAGCATTTATTAAGCACCTACTACATACTAGGTGTTACGTAAGGCATGTAAGAGATACCAAGAGTAGGAAGGGACTTTGGAGTTCTAACCATCTTCATTTTGTAGATGAGAAGGATGAGATGGAGAGAAAGGACCTGCCTTGTCCAAAGACAAGTTGGTGAGAATTAGTGGCAGAACTGTGATTCAAGCTTGCAAAGTCCTCCAAGTCTGATGCTGTTACTTTTTCTTCTCCACCAGGATTGAAAGTTTAGACTTACATCTGTACTTTTCAATTCCTATTTCAACTTTCTGTCAAACCACATTACCACTTAATATAAGTACATAGGAAATAGTTGGCATTGACTTTCCTTCTATATAATGCTGTCCAGGATGTTTATGAAATGTAAGGAATGAACCAATTAGGAATGGTTTGGAGCAGATTTTGCACATCTCCTTCATTCATTATGAGTCTGCTGGTTGGGAGTCAGACTTTAAATCAAGTAGGGAATACTGGAATAAGACAAACTAAATTATGTTTGTTTACCAATAACTCAACAACTTTATCACACCCACATAATTTGCATTGCTTAACAAACACAGGTATATTCAGCTTTGATATGCACATCCCAGAGGACTCAAAAGTTAAAACAGCCTGATTTTTTTTTTTTGCCATGGAAAAAGAACTTAATTTCCAGAGTTTAAACTAGCTACACTACATCTTTTTAAAGTTTCAAATCATAGACCAGTGGGGAACTGAGTCACAGCAAATTCTCTCTAATTGGCTGTTTCAATGAGAAGGGCTTCAGCTCTTCATAGTGTCAATTTCAGACTATCAACCACAAAGTGCCTGTATTTTAGGGCCATTTGTCAAAATGACCACTTGGCTAAGAAATGATTTGCAGTGTCTCTAAGGAGACTTCACTATGTTTAAGAAGGAAATTGGATTTTTTTCCTCCTATGATTAAAGTCCTTTTTTTAATACAACTCCTGATTTTACGGAGTGATTGCCTTTTCTCTGCCCACGTTGCTAAACTGATGATAGAAAATGATAGAATCTGAGAGTTAGATGGAAAGCTAGTTATCTTCTCAAACTCTCTCTAACTTTCTTTTCTTTTGTGATTAAAGAATAGTCTTTGTTGTTTTAACTTAACAGTCATCAACAAGCCGAGACTTTTAAATATTCCAAAGACAAAAAAAGAGGTGATTGACTGGGAAGGCATGAACAATTTTAAATGTATATTGAGTTTAGCAAGGTAAGAAATCAGTTGCCCTACTTGTGTCTCCCTTCCGTATGATTTTGTTTGTTGTATATCCCTTTCGCTTTCCAAGCATGGAAACTGAGGCCAAGAGAGGGAGCAAGACTCAACCAAAGATATGGAATAAATTGATGTTACCTAGAGAATCAGGGCTCAGGAAATTGGGGTTCAAATTAAAGAACTTAAATTAGATGGTTTCTAAGATTCTTCACATAAAGGACCTCTAAGTTTAGGGGAACAGGTTGTATAGCATGGGTAGAGCTGAATCTTAAGGCTGAGGCAGGACTGTTTGAAATTTGGTTGAAGTTTTGCTAAAAGATTCAACCAGTTGTCTTCACTCAATTTGTGAATGTTGTTCTTTGTCCTTCATTCTCCAAGAGGACTATGACATTAGAAGACATCAGGACATGTGAGTGAATTAGATTTAAATGAGGGAGGGATGTGTGGAATCAACAACCTTACTTTGTCTTCTGGAACCATCTGGGTCCAGTGACCAGATATAGATCAGTGCAATTGGATGTAGTGGGAGACATTGGCCTTGACATTGACAGGCATAGCCATTGTCTTTATTCTCCTTATGGAGTGATTGCCTTAGTCGAATCTCAATACACTTGCTGCTATGGGAGCTATTATGAAAAAAAAGTAATTTGGGGTCTGGCAGAGATTATGGTTCATAAGAAGAATAAGGAAAGTAACTGTGAAAAGCAAGTACAGTTTAGGGAAGACTGGGTGGACCAGTAGCTTTAAATTTTAATTTGGAAGGAAGTTCCTTCCACTGACAAGACACAAGACTGAGACTCAGAAAAGAAATTCAAAAAGAAGGAAGAGAAGGTAGACTATGGATCATAATTGTCCTAAAAGCTTCTTCTGCCAAGTCAATAGAGGACTGTAGGGACAGGAAGCAAATGGTGGAGAAAGTAAATAGAGTAGAGTTGAAAACTCATGAAATGACAGCAGCCAGGAAGATAAAGAGAGACATGGTGGACTGGCACCATGGCTCTGTCCTGGAGAATAGAGTTGGAAAGATAACCTGAATCTAGTCCACTGCATATGTCTTCCCCATGCTTCTCTGGAGCATTAGCTAAGGAAAAAAACAACCCTGCTCCTCTTCCTCCAAGATTACTTTATTTCCTCTTTCTTCTCCTAGATAGCCCAGTGCCTACCACCCAATAAGCCCTTTAATCTATGCTTGTTGACTTGACTTGTTGACTACTGGTAGAAAGAGGTTCTGGTACTAGAGAAAAGGTTCAACCATTTGGTTATTCTTTTTTCATTTTTATGTTACTTGAAATTGCATTAAAGTCTATGGCCATTTGCTATGATTTGTGTCTATACACAAGTAAAGAGTTTGGGGACAGAGAGAGAAGGGGGAGGCAACCCAAAAGGGAGCAGAGATTTTCGTCAGCTCGGGCCAAAGAGGGGGAGTGAACCAATTAGAGAAAGAATTTCTGCAATTCCAATAAGCTCTGAGATCTCTGTACCCTGGACTGTTTTGGAGCCAGAGAGAGATTGAATAAGTAAATGAGCCAATAGCACCAAGAGGCGGGGGTTGGTGTGATTGTTTAGGTAATCACACAGCATCAAACAACCCAGCATCCCCACCTGGCAATCTGCGTACACAAATGCCTTTGGGAGAGTTGAGAAACTGTTGCTCATAGATCCATGTAAATTAATTCAACCAGATTGTCGAGACCTATTGTACTGAGGGATTCACAAACTCTCAGAGTTTATCTGAGGCCATCTAGTCCAAAGTGAACTAAAACAGAAATTCCCTCCACAACATCCCTGACTTCAAGTTTCCATTTGAAGACCCCTCAGTGATGGGGAACTCATCCTTAGAAACTATTTTGCAAGATGTAAAATGCCATAAAAATGTTATAATTTTTGTTATTAATGATTGTTTATTATTATTATTATAAATTGGTAATTTCCAATTTTCATTAGAAAGTTTTTAGCTAAAATCAACCACTGTACAATTTCTGCCCATTTGTCCTAGTCCAACCCTCTAATTCTCAGTAGAATGAATCTAGTCTTTTCCATGACAGTCTTCTAGATACTAAGTCTTCTCTTCTCCTGGCTAAGCATCCCTAGTTAAGACCTTCAGCTGATCTGCAATGTGGCATATCTTCCAGTCCACTCACCATTCTTGTCTCCCTACACTGGACATGCTCCAGTCTATTCATGTTTATCCAATCTCATGTGCCTATAACTGAATACAGTGTGCCAGATGTGACTACATGTATAAATTAAATCAAACATATTCCATTTTTAGCATAAGGGGGCAAA
The DNA here is from genome assembly GCF_037893015.1 of Macrotis lagotis. NCBI lineage: Eukaryota > Metazoa > Chordata > Mammalia > Peramelemorphia > Peramelidae > Macrotis > Macrotis lagotis. The sequence goes on from NC_133666.1 coordinate 80,748,248, forward strand.
GGGAGAGAGGGAGGGAGAAAAAGTTGGAATTTAAAATCTTGTAAAAATGGAAGCTTAAAATTTTCTTAATATGTAATTGTGGAACAAATAAAATATGGATTTCATCACAGGGCAGTTCAGGCCTCACCACAGGGTGAGTGACCTACTAGAGAGAAGGAGTACAGTCTACAACCCAACCTAGTTAGAATAGACAATGTACACTCTTCTATTCCTTTTTTCTGAATCATTCCTGTGCCATAATTTTCCAAACACCTTCCTTCAGAGTTGGATTTTGGCTTTCATTAATTAGAGCAGTGACACAGTTGTCATGGGGCAAATTTAACTCCCTGATGCTATCCCTTCATCACCCATGGCTGCATCCCTTGGAGGACAGGCTCTATGCTGGAGGGACAGTGATCAGAAAGCAAGATTTCTCCCTTATCCTTTCACGTGGGACAGAACTGTGTCACCCAGGATAAGCAGGTGTAGATGGATAGAGATTGTTATCTTTCCCCTTATAATCACCCCTCTTCCCACCTTCTCTATTATTATCAAGGACAGCCTTCATCTTTCCAGGTTCTCACAACCCTGGTGTCACTTCTGACTCCTCACATAGAGACTAGAGGCTCTATTTGGCCAGGATAGTATTGCCAGGGGTGTGCTGGAACCAGATCATACTGCCTCTCAAGGGATGTTCCCTAAATTTTTCATAGGAGCATTCATATCTCAGAAACAGAAAAACTATAAATCAGGACTTGAATGAATGCTTTAGTGAATGTCTAAGCTTATAACAACCTAAGCTTCACAGTGGCAAAGAAAATGATTGTAAAACAGATAAAATTTAAGAGTGTGCTATGCAGAGCCAGGTGTTAAACATCTTGAGACATCTGGAGAGTCAATTTAACCCTGAAAGGGTCTCAATACATGCATATCTAATCTGTTGCCTAATCTAATCAGTTCTACCTCCACTTCTCTCCCAACTATCCCCTTCTCTCCACTCACACAGCCATGACCCTAGTTCATCATCTCTTTCCTGGGCTATTTCAGGAGTCTCTTAAATGCCACAGACCTCTTTCCTGTTGTAGTCCATCCTTTATATCTGCCAAAGTGATTTTACTAAATCAAAGATCTGATCATGTCATTTTCCTATTTAATAAACACTAGTGAATTCCTATTGGGCTATAGTATAAAGAATTATTTAATCTTTATATTATTCTTTTCATGCATAATTTGAGTAAATTTCACAATGTAAATGATGATTAGCATAGTAGTACACTAACAAATTTTACGTACTCTGAATTTACTTTTTACTCGCAGTCTCAGTTTCCTTGCCTCCAAAGGTTATCAATATAATAGAAGCAAAGTGTACTTGAAAGTATGCACTAGAAATGGTGTCTATAGTCATCTTGAACAAGTACAACAGATGCACTATGGGTTAAACATAAAACTGAAAAGCAAACTAAGAGTAGTTCAAATAGAATTTAGGAAATTTATGCAATTCCCATAATAGCAGTTTGCTTCTCTTCTTATTGTTCTAATTCTGCTTCTCCTCAACCTGCTCCTCCTCCTCCTCTTCTGCTACCACTTCCTCTGTCTCTGTCTCTTCCTCTTCTTCATCTTCATCATCATCATCATCTTCTTCTCCTTCTTCTGCTTCTACTTCTGCTTATTCTCCTGCTTTTCATCATCATCATCATCATCTTCTTCTTCTTCTCCTTCTTCTGCTTCTACTTCTGCTTATTCTCCTGCTTTTCATCATCATCATCATCATCATCATCATCATCATCTTCTTCTTCTTCCTCTTCTTCTTCTTTCTCTACTTCTTCTTCTTCGGCTTGTTCTTTTTCTTCTTCTTCCTCCTCTGCTTCTGCTGATTATTCTGTTTTTCTTCTTCTTCTGGTTCTTATTTTTCTTTTGGTTTTCTTGTTCTTGTTCTTCTCCTTCTTCTGCTTCGTTCTTCTTGTTCTTTGACTTCTTCTAGTGCTCCTCTCCTCGTCCTCCTCCTCCTCCTCCTCCTCCTCTTCCTCCTCCTCCTCCTCCTTCTTCTTCTAATTCTTCATGGTCTTGCTTTTCCTCTTCTTTTTCTTTTTATTCTTCTGCTACTTCTTTTTTGTTCTTTTTCTTCTTCTGTTTCTGCTTCTGCTTCTTCTTCCTCTTCCTCTTCTTTTATTCTTCTTTTTCTTCTTCTTACACTTCTTCATCTTCTTTCTCATCTTCTTTGCTTATTTTTCTTCTTACTTTTCTTCTCTTTTTATCTTCTTGTTTTTCTTCTTCTCCTTCTCCTTCTCCTTCTCCTCCTCCTCCTCCTCCTCCTCCTCCTCCTCCTCCTCCTCCTCCTCCTCCTCCTCCTCCTCCTTCATGGCCTTGTTTTTCCTCTTCTTTTTCTTTTTCTTCTTCTGCTACTTCTTTTTCATTCTCCTTTTTCTTCTTCTGTTTCTGTTTCTGCTTCTTCTTCTTCCTTGTCCTCTTCTTTTATTCTTCTTCTTTTTCTTCTTATGCTTCTTCTTCATCTTCTTTCTCATCTTCTTTACTTCTTTTTCTTCTTACTTTTCTTCTCTTTTTATCTTCTTCTTCTTCTTCTTCTTCTCCTTCCTTCTCCTTCTCCTTCTCCTTGTCCTCCTCCTCCTCCTCTTTCTTCTTTTGCTTCTTCTTTGTCTTCTGTTTCTGCTTCTGCTACTCCTTCCTCTTCTTTTATTCTTTTTTTCTTACGCTTCTTATTCTTCATCATCATCTTATTCTGCTTATTTTTCTTCTTGTTTTTCTTCTTGTTGTTATTCTTTTCCCTCTTCTTCTTCTTCTTCTTCTTCTTCTTCTTCTCCTTCTTTTCTGTTTCTGCTACTCCTTCCTCTTCTTTTATTCTACTTTTTTCTTATGCTTCTTATTCTTCATAATCATCTTCTTCTGCTTCTTTGTCTTCTTGTTTTTCTTCTTCTTTTCCCTCTGATTCTTCTTCCTCTTCTTTTCTTCTTCTTCTCCTCCTCCTCCTCCTTCTTCTTCTAATTTTTCTGCTTCTTCTCCTTCTTCTCCTTCATCACCATAATCATCATCATCATCTTCTTCTCCTTCTCCTTCATTTTCTTCTTCTTCTTTTACTTCTTCTTCTGCTTTTTCTTCTTCTCTGCTTTTTCTTCTTATTCTGATTCTTCTTCCTCCTCTGCTTCTGCTGATTATTCTGCTTTTCTCCTTCTTCTGGTTCTTATTTTTCTTCTGGTTTTTCTTGGTCTTATTTTTCTCCTTCTTTTCCTTCTTCTCCTCCTTCTCCTTCTTCTTCCTCTTCTTCTTCTTCCTCTTCCTCCTCCTCTTCTTCTTGTTCTTCTTCTTTCCTCCTCCTCCTCCTCCTTCTTCTCCTCCTTCTTTTGCTTCTTCTGCTAATGCTTCTTATTTTGCTGCTGCTGCTTCTTCTTTTTCTTTTTCTTCCTTTTCTTCTACTTCTTCTTTTTCTTCTTCTGCTTTTGCTTCTTTCTCCTGCTTCATCTTTATTTCCTCTTCCTCATCCTTCTCTTCCTCTTTCTCCTTCATTTCATCTAATTAATTACCTTGAGGAAGTGCAGGCTCAGAAAAAGGGATGGACAGGACAATGTACTTAATTATTAGCATAGTAGTACACTGAATCATTTATACACTCTCGATTTACTTTTTTCTTCCATCTCAGTTGTAGTTAAAAGGAGAGATTTTTATTCGTCTGTCTTGGATCCACAATAAATAAAAAAGGATATAGGAAATCCAGTAGCACATTGGGTTGACCCTTCGTGGAAGAATAATTGGAGGAAACACAGACAAGACTTACATAGGGTGTAAAGTTTTGCACTGATAGAGAATTCCCACTTCAATAAGATGTGAGCCCATTGGAGTACTTAGAAATAATTTTTATTTAAATGAGTCTTGCATTGAACTAGCCTGTGAACCTAGAAATCACAGATTATGGAAGGATAGATTTTGGTAGCATCAATCAGTAACCATTGTACCCTGCTTAACACTGATACTTTTTTATTGAGTGAGATTCTTTCTTAACTGCATCAAAGACATACACCATGTATAAATCAGACGTAGACATTTCCAGTGAAACTTCTCACTTAATCAAAAATTTTAGACTGGGCCTTTGATCAATTTGGAAGTCCCAGAAAACCACTGGAGGAAAGGGTGTGATGTTGTATAGGAAGTATACTTGAGGATATTGAGGGGACTTGGTTGCTGTGCTGTGGGTTTTGTTTCAAATAGGAAGCTAATTAATAACTCAAGTATTTTTAAGCATCTGGCAACTTGGTAATATGAGCCATCCCAGTCAATCCTGAGGGTGAATCACTTGGTGGTGAGAAGGAAAGCTCTGGCTCTAGCCTTTCCCTTCTAGCCTTAGTCTCTTCCCTCCACCCTTGACCAGAAGAGTGTTTTATGAAATTTGGAAGAATAGAAAATTTAGACTTTTGCACTGAACCATTTTCCTAGAATAGCACTGACTAGCAGGCAGCTGGGTCTGAGTATCTGCATTGAGAGCATAGAACAAACTATACTTGGTGAGCAAAGGCAGCATTAGGATTCTCCAAGGAACCTCACAGAAACCCACAAGATCCCTAAGTAGAGCTTTTTTTATGGATATCCCATGAAGGGAAGAAGAGGACTCTGGCAAAAGAACATCCAGGAGTTGTGAGTTCACTTATATACTTTCTATGTTTTAGTTCACTGTGCCCTGACTTCTATATGTACTGATGAAGGAGTGGGTCACTGACTTGTTAGGGAATTTGTGGGGGCAATGTGCCAGCTCTACCACCTTAGAGATACCACTACTCCTTCTAAAAGCTAGTTAAGTTTGGTTGACTAATGGATAACACTTGGTAATCATTTTGAGGGAGCACACCAGTGGAAGATCATGAGAAAGATACACAAAACCATCCGAAGTACCCCTAGAAACCCATAAGTAGTAGCCACTGTCCATGGATTAAGCCTACCAATGTGAGTGTGGGTTGAAAAAGTAAATCTACAGCATGTGATATACAAAGAAGAAATGTGTCTTTGGGAAAATAGGTCCTAAGATTCAAATCCTTCCTCTCCAGCCATCTTCAGCTTATGGTGACTTGTGTGGCCTTTCCTGCTTCCACCCACCCCTCACCAGGCCTCTAGTTTGGGGACAGGGATGGAAAAGAGATTGTGATTTCATTGACATATGGAACTATTACATGAAGAAACTCTATTTACCAATGTAGAGAGAATTTATCTGAGAGTTCTTCAAAGCATATCTCTAAAACAGTTATCAGTTTACTTCTATATTCTTGGAAAGGATGAATCACTTTCTCTATAGCTCTACTTACCCCCCTTTTCTTCCCAGATCAAAATACCTTTCTCTGGTCAGCACTCCTCTTTAAATATATCAACATACATCTCTGTGTATATGTGTGTGCATGTGTGTATACACAGGTTTGTACATATATATATATACATAAAATATACTTATATAGAGAGAGAGCAAGTCAATCACCTCTAAATATATAAATACATGTGCATTTGTATTTATGTATATATGTACATTTATGTGTTAGATTTCAGTCATGTCTAACTCTGTGACCACAGAGTTTTCCTAGCAAAGCTACTATAGTGCTTTGCCATTTCCTTCTCCAGCTCATTTTACAGAAGAGGAAACTGAGTCAAATAGGGTGAAGTGTCTTGCCCAGGGTCACACAGCTAGGAAGTGTCTGAGGCCAGATACATAAACATGTGTATGTGTGTGTGTGTGTGTGTGTGTGTGTGTGTGTATAGCTAGTCAGTTTCTATCTTACAGCCTAATATGATTGTACATGTGTGTATGTGTGGTCTTCCCTTATTATGCTCTAAGAGTTCCTTGAAGGCTTAGGCTGACTTGCTTTTTGTATTTGTGCCCCTAGATTACACAGTAGGTGCTTGATAAATGTTCTTATTTCATTTATCCAAACAACGTTACTCCATAACTTCACGATGTTTCCAATTTAGTAGGGTACAAGGAATAGAATAAAAAGGATGCATAATACATGAAGAATAGATAGACACACAGATATTCTGATCACTCCAATCAGAAAAAAGATCATTTCTCTCTGACAACACTTATTTGGTGAAAAAGAAGAAAGAGGGCAGCTAGGTGGCACAGTGCATAGGGCACCAGCCCTGGAGTCAGGAGGACCTGAGTTCAAATTCAGCCTCAGATACTTAATTGCCTGGCTGTATGACCTTGGGCAAGTCACTTAACCCCATTGCCTTAAATAAATATTTTTTTTAAAAAGGAAGGAGAAAAGAAAGACAGATGGGAACAAAGAATTGGAACCTGAGCTAGAACCTTGAAAGATGACTAGGATTTCGGATGGCTAGCTGGAATTTCTATACTGCTTTAAGATTTACAAAAATGATTTTATTTGATCCTCGCAAAGGCCCTGGAAGATAGTGTTGCTATTATCCTCATTTTATAAATGATGACACTGAGTGAAGCAGAATTGAAGTGAGTTGCTCAAGGTCACATAACTAATAAGTGTATGAGGTTGCCTTGGAGTATGCTCTTTCATTTAGTCTCTGAGAAGGGCACTAGACTTGAATAGTATCTGTATTCTCTCCTGAATATTACTAGTCTGTAGGTAAAATAGGTTTAAAACAAAAGTCATTAGCTTCCCAGGTCACTATTCTTTAAAGAGGTTGGGTAACCTCTAAGTGACATTCAACAGTTTGATTCCTTCCTATCAACTGTTACTTATACAAAGGACTACCATAAATAGTGAATAGTTACTAAACTCATTTATCGAAGCTAATACTAAAGAGGAATCAGGGAAGTTGTATATTTTAGAATATACTTAGAGTAAATGAGATCTCCAGAAAGACGTCAGGTTTAATTAAGAAAGAGAGAGAAGCCCTCCTCTCACCCAATGGGAAATTCTCTGGAATCTCTAGAGATGCAAGTGAAGAAATTGGGCATGTTGAAGATCCAGATTCAATTACATGTCTTAGCTTCCAGAGCCTTTCTCCCTTTCCCCATGTGTATGGAGTTGGTCCTAGCAGTAATTGGGAACCATATGGATCTTCTTTTCTTTTTTTCAAGACAATGGATTTAAGTGACTTGCCCAAGATCACACAGCTAAGTAAGTATTAAGTGTCTGAGGCTGAATTTGAACTCAAGTCCTCCCGACTCCAGGGCCAGGGCTATATCCTCTGTGCCATCTAGCTGTCCTTTAGATCTTCTTTCAAAGAACAGGATAAAAAGGATGTCTTTCCTCTCCAAAATTCTTGCACCTTTCCTGGTCATGTCCTAATTGTATCAGCATTTTCTTCATCCCTTCAGAATGAAATATTCCCTCAGCTTTGCTAGAAACCTGTATGCCATTAATCTCTTCCTGAGTCCTGCCATAGGACCACTTTGTAGTCATTTCCTGATCTTTCCCTGGTCATGGCCCCCAGACTCTTTATATATTCTGTCCCCCCCACAACATTAAAATATCAGCTCCATGTAAACAGGAACTGCCCTGCTGGCATCTGTTAGTATTCCACAGGACTTAGCACGGTAGTGACACATAATAAGAACTTAATAAATGCTTTATTATTCATCACTCATTCACAAACAGCTCTCATTTCCACAGTGCCTTTATATTTCCAAGGTACTTTCTTTTTAAAGCTTTTTTAATTAGGAACTTAGCCATCATCTGCATGAATATCTCGATATGTGAAGAACAACAGAAAAGGAGATTGGGTATGAAACAGCAAATTTCTGGTAGGTACAATTTGGAAAAGTGTGTTTGAAATTTCATATGGTGCTAAATAAATAGCCCTTTTTATTTGTGTCCCCTTCTGAGCTTCTTTTTGTTTCCTTTGACAGATTCTTAATGCTTTAGTGATGCTCTTTCTTTTTTCTTTTTTTTTTCTTTTTTGCATCTCCATTGCTACCCACTGACTCAGCTTCCCACTTCCACCTAAACAGAAACTCTCCTGTATAACAAATAAATATAGCAAAAAGTACTTTCCTCCCAAGAGTCCTGTGAAATAGCCAGGGCAAGCACTAATATATTCATTTGACAGTTGAGTGAACTGAGGATCGGAGAACTTCTGTGATCAGCTAATGCCAGGTCTGAAGCCCAGGCCTTTACACTGCAAGACCAGAGCTATGCCCACCTATACCATGCTAACTTTTGTGTTCTCGAATTTGGGAAATGCAAATAAAGTAGCTCTTAGAAGGAAATTTATAACTCTATGCATTTTCATTAAGAAAATGGAGAAAGAAATTAAGGATGCAGCTAAAAATACTTTACAAAACCAACAAATTAAAGCAAAAATAATAAAAACAGCAATTAAATACCAAACTGGAAATTCTGGAAGTCAAAGAGCATATTAACAAAATTAAAAGCAAAATCAAATTAAATGAATAAACTAAAAGCTATTTTTAAAAATAGACTAAACATTAACCAATTTGATTTAAAGAAAAATGATGAAAACTTAATTTACCAATATCAAAGATTAAAAAGAATCCCTGATAAATAAAGGAGAAATTATAAGAAATTATTTTGCTCGATCACATGGCATGAAAACTGACAACCAAAATGCAAAAGATGAATATTTATAAAAATATAAAGTGCTCTCAGATTAACTGAATAAGAAATAGCAAAATGAAATAACCCTATCTCAGAATGAGAAACTGAAGAAGTCATAAATGAAATACTAAAGGGAAGAAAATACTGAGACCATATGGATTGACTAACAAAGTCTATGGAACATTTGAAGAATTTTGAATTATAATATTACATAAACTATTTGAAGCATAATAAAAGGAGGAATCCTACCAAATTCCTTCTATGATACAAATATGTTTTGATGCTTAAGTTAGGGAGAGTCAAAATAGAGAAAAAAACTATAAATTCTATAAATTAATATCCTTAAGTAACATTTATGCAAAAAAAATTTAAATTCAACATGGAAGACTACAACAAAATTTCACAAAGACTGTGTCTTTGACCAATTCTTGCTTATGGTAGGAATTCTGAATTGATTCAGTATTAGGAAAACGATCAAGATAATATTCATAATAAGGCCATGTTAATCATATTAGCAACTATATTAATAACAATAACAACAAAATCATATGATTATATCAGTAAATATAATAGCTGTGCTTTAAAGATTATAAGATAGAGGGATAACTAGACCTTTCCTGAAAGTGATAAAACCACATAAATCTAAAACCAAGTGTCAATATTATATGTAATAGGAATAAACTAGAGACCTTTCTAGTAAGATCAGGGGTAAATCAAGAATTTGTGTTGTCACCACTAATATTAGATATGGTGCTATGGCACTGACAAGAAATGGAAATTGAGGAAATAAACACAAGCAAAGCGGAAATGACATTGTCGCCCTTTGCAGATGATATGATAGTTTACTTAGAGAACCCTAGATTGTCAAAAAAATTTGATTGAAACAATAATTTCATCAAAGTTGCAGCAAATAAAGTAAGTCCACACAAATCATCAATATTTCAGTACATTATCAGTAAAACCCATAAGGAAAAGATAGAAAGAGATATTTAATTCAAATTAAAAGTAAAGAATGTATAAAATACCTGACAGTTTATGTAAAAAGGCACACAGGAACTATATGAATTCTTGTACAAAACACTCTTTACACAAATAAAGACATTCCTGAATGACTGAAGAAATGTCAATTTCTCATGGATAAACTAGACCAATATAATTACGATAACAACACCAGTTAAATTAGCTCAGTGCCATACCAATCAAATTAACAAAAGATTATTATACAGAGCTATAAAAATAACAAGAAAATTCATCTGGAAGAATAAAAGATCAAGGCTCTCAAGGAAAATCATGGAAAATAAAAGTGGGAAAGAATGGACTTAGGAGTACCAGATCTCAAATATATTAATAAGCCAAAGTCCTCAAAACAGTTTGGCTGCTGATTAATAGTCAGGTCAATCAGTGGAATAGTATGGGTACATAACATCAGAAGCAAATAAGCACAATAGCCTAGTGTTTTATAAATCCCAACTCCCCAACTACAAAGTCCAGGATTCATTACTTGACAAAAACTTCTGGGAAAACTAGAAAGCAATCTGACAAAAATTAGGTGTAGAGATAGACTTTCTATCAAGGTAAGAACCATATGAAAGGATGATCTAGACAAAAAGTATGATATGATAAACAAAGTAGAAAAACAACAAAGAAATTGCCCTTCAGATCCATGGATGGAAGAAGAGTTCATGACCAAGTGAGGGATAGAGAGGATCTCAAATGGTAAAATGGACAATTTTGATTATAAAAAAAAAAATTTAAAGTTTTTGCACAAACAAAACCAAAGTATCTTAAATTAGAAGAAAAGCAAATAAATGGTAGGGAAGGAAGGAAGTCTGCAGCAAACTCTGATAAAGGTCTCATTTCTAAGATAAATGTAGAACTAATTCAATTTTACAGGAATAATAGTCATTCCTCAATTCATACATGTCCAAATGAGAGAAAACAGAAAGTTCTTAGGGGAAGACATTCAACCTTTCAAAAAAAGTCATATGAAAAAATGCTCTAAATAATTAATAATTTAAGAAATGTAAATTAAAGCAATTCTGGTTCTACCTCATACCCATCAGATTTATGAAATTGACAAAAAAGAAAAATGACAAATATTGGAAGGGTAGTAAGAAAACTTAATTATTCTATTATGTGCACTGTTGATGGAGCTATGAACTGGTCTGTCATTCTGGAAGGCAATTTGAAACTATGAAAAACAAGGAAATCATTTATACTCTTTGAACAAGTCTACCACTAGTAGGTCTTGATCCAAAGAGATTTAAAAAAAAGAGGAAAAGGAGTCACATATACTAGTTAGGATGTGTGGCTCTTTTTGTAGTGGCAAAGAATTAGAAAGTGAGGGAGTGGCCAACAATTGGGAAATGGCTGAAAAAGTATGGTTTATGAATATGATGAAATACTGCTGTGAAGTATGAAATGATGAAGGGGACAGTTTCAGAGAAACCTGAAAAGCTTTGTATGAATTGATACAGAATGAGGTGAACAGAACCTGGAGAAAAAAATATTATAAAATAATGATATTATGAAACTAATTTGGAAAGACTTAAGAACTTTTTTTTAATATAATGATCAACTACATTTCCAGAGAACTCTTAATGAAATATGCTACCTGACATATGATGGACTCTGAGTGCTAATGTAGACAAATATTCTTTTGCTTGACTATACATTTTGTAACAGTTTTTTAAATTTCTTTTTCAATATGGGAGGATGGAGAGGTAGATTTTGGTTAATTAAAATAAAATTTAATTACAAAAAAGAATCAAGTAACTGGGAGGAAAATCTTTTCCACAAGTTTTTAGAATAAACTAGGGTCTCATTTTCCAACTTTATTAGGAACGAATTCAAACTGATAAGAATAATAGCCATCGGGGCAGCTAGATGGTACAGTGGCTAGAACAACAGCCCTGGAGTCAGGAGGACCTGAATTCAAATCCGATCTCAGACATTTAATAATTATCTAAATGTTTGACCTTGGTCAAGTTACTTAACTTTATTGCCTTGTAGACAAAAAAGAAAAATAGTCATTTTCCAATTGATAAATAGCAAAGGGATATAAACAAGCAGTTTTTACAACCACAAAATGAAAAACAAGAAAAAGGGACAATGAAATGTGTATAATAAGAAATGCAGTAAGTGGCTGACATAGAACTAAGCAAGCATGGAGAAAACAAGCCCAATTAAGTTTCCCTTGGTAAGTCAGATGTTGGGAATTAACATACTGTCAGCAGAGGCCTGCATATGTGACCCATTGTTGTCATCAAAGGAAGCCATACAAAATTATTCCTTGACCTAGGTAACTAGCATACCATTGATTTATCAAAAAGTTTTGCTAAGATGTAGGTAAATTATGTATGAAGCCTTTGCCTCATCTACTCTTTAATAATCCTGTCCAAACTGGGGGGGGGGGAGGAATTAGATTAGTCTGACTTAACTTATTTTTGATGAAGCTATTCTACATATTCATCAACTATCTCACTAAGGAAATGTTCTAGTCTTAGTGATGTCAAACTCAAATAGCAATGGGGACTATAATCCATACATAAAGCTCCTTGTGGGATACAGATTGACTTAGTTTTAAAATGGAATTTTTAACTATGTTGTATTGTATTTTTATTTATTTTGTGAAATGCTACATTACATTTTAATCTTTTTGGCTCAGGCCACACTGGTGAATGTTGGAAGCCTCATGACGCTGCCAGGCAGAGTATATGCCATCTCTGTTCCCGAGTTTTCTTAGGAATCAGAGTCAAATTCACCAACTTATGGTTTGCAGATTTTATTCTCTTCTTTTTTTTTTTTGCAAATTAGGAATACATTTGTCCATCTCCAATCTTGCATTATCTTTCTTGTTTTCCCTTATCTTTCAAATAGCAGTGACTGAAACAGAAACATCTCTATATTATTTCTTGGCATCATCAAATCATCTGTTAATCTGTAATTATTTAAGTAATTATGTCCAATTCTAGTGATTAGTTCTGACAGCCACTTTGAGTAATTATTAATATTCTATTGTCACTTTCTTTGCTGTAGGCTAATCGTCCTACTATAGCATTGCTTGGTATGATTTGCTTTGGTTTTTCCACAGCTGTATGATCTCATCAATGTAAGGAGTGCCCTTATCAATTCATAGGGACACTTTCTCTGCAACTTCTGATGATGTTTGTCCTTCATCCTCAAAGAAGACTGACATCATAGAGGTGATGCCATCACAAGCATATGAATTAGATGTGAGTGAGGGGTCTGTGCTAAGTCGCCAGCCTCACTTTCTCCTCCAGAGCCATCTGGGTCCAGTGGCCAGAGATATAACAAGATGACTGGAGATCACCCTGGATGCAAGGCAGTCAGGGTGAAGTGATTTGCCCAAGGTCACACAGCTCACAGATGTCAAGTGTCTGAGGTTGGATTCAAACTTATATCCTCTGACTCTGAGGCCACTGCTCTATCCACTGTGAGTTATCTCTTGCCTGAGAAGTGAAGTGACAAAAGGTCAAACTCATAGGATTAGGTTATGTGTTCCTCACTTGTTGGTTCCCTTACTTGTTTTCCAAAATCATTTTTAGAGTGGGCATTTCTCAGTAATAAAGCTCACTAAGTCCATTTGCTGGTGAGTCAGTTGCAAGTATTAATATATTCATTGAAAGGCACATCAAGAAAGTTACAGTGGAAAATCCAGTTGTATAGAAGCTTTGAATTTCAGTGATTGAAAGGGTCAGTTCTCTCGGAGATGTCTGTAATACATCGCGTCCAGCAAGCAACGCCTCCTTGGTTCCATCTTCTTTTCAATAAGGATAAGGATATTGCCTTCTGTTAGGACAGATGTAAAATAATTGCTCTTTGGTGTCTTGTTCTTTAAGAAAGTAGAGCTTTTGAAAAGATGTTCAGAAGTCCACATTATATACAATTCCTTAGAGATTTTAAAGGTCAGTCTCTACGTTTTACATGAAGCACGGAGCTACTTTGGTGATATGTCTGTCATAATGGACAATTTTCTTGCCATCTCACAGGATGCTGAGCTGACCCTGGATACATAAAAGCTCAGACTTTTTGTGTATTTCTCCACAGACACAATCCCCGTTTGCTAGGCATAAGAGATGCTAACAGGGATTGTGTCAAGGAAACCTCTGGTATAGACTTTACCCTCTCTTTCCTGAAGTACTTTCCATTCTTAAAACAAAAAGAAAAAACATTCTCTTGCAGTGGATTTTTCAGGACAGGAACTTGATTGCATCTAGCAATCACCACTAGCACCCCTATATTTACAAATAGGTCAGAACTTCACAAACTCTAGTCCATTAAGTGATCCGAAGAAATGGTCCTGGGGTGACTCTTTCTGTTCTTGGCTGTTCAAACCCTGGCAACCTTGGAACTAGGACTGTGGGATTAATGTGGCCAACCCACCCAGCAGGGAAGCCCTGAGAAGTCAGGGAACCTTCCAGGTGTCCCATGGGAACCAACGAATTGCCTGCCTCTCCCCCTTCCCCAGACTAAGTTGGTCCTGAGGGGGAGGGATATGGTGTCTCCTACACATGGATCAGAAGTATGTTTGTATGTTTGTGATTATGTCTTCTGAAGTAAACATCATTTTGTAATACCTTATGTATGTATACATATATATATATATATATGTATACACACATCTAGGTGAACATGAATTCATGTGATTTATATATGTGAGTAAACTCTCAACATATATGTAGATATATAGATATATAAGAATATGAACTAACATTTCCTAAACTAAAAATTTTAAAAACCATTAACAACTACATGAAAACATGTTCCAGATCACTTCTAACCAAGGAAATGCAAAATGAATAACTAAGAGGTTTTGCTACACAACCAGCCAATTGACAGAAGAAGACAAAAAAATGAGACTAATTCGTGTTAGAGGAGCACTACTATGCTGCTGGAAAACCTGTGACTTGGGGAAAGTTCAAGTTTTTTATTTGAAAGAAATATGAATAAACAACAAACTAACAAGTTAATAGGACTTTCTGGAGAACATTTTGGAATTATGCTAAAAAATGACCAAACTGCCTATACCCAGAGATCCCTCTGTCAGGCAGGTATCCCAAGGAGGTTTAAGACACAAAGAAAATCTCAATATGTGGGAAAATATTCTTAGAAACACTTCCTGTGGTAGCAAAGAAGTGGAAACAAAATGATGTCTGTTGATAAAAAAAAATGGTCAAATAAATCATGATAATGAATGCAATAGGATATTATTGTATCCTAAGAAGTGATAATTATGAAAATTTCAGAGGAAGAGAACCAGACTTATATGATGTTATATAATGTACTAATCAGAATCAGGAAAACACATAGTAACCACAACAATGTAAACAGAAAGAAAAACAGCAAAAGAAACTACTAACTGGGTGGTAATAATGTCACAAGGACCATACTTGTCTCCAATGAAGATATAAGAAAATGAAGTTTCATCCATTCTTGGAGAGGTGGCAGGCTACATTGATATCATGGCTAGTTTCACTAAATTGCTTTTTTTCTTCTCATTTTTATTTTTTCTTACAAGAGACAGCTCACTTGTGGGTTGGGGCAATTAACTAGAAAGAATATATCAAGAAATGAAGGAAATAAAAATTATAATCTATTTTTAAAAGTCCTATTAACTTTCATTTTGTTGTTTATTCATATTTCTTTCAAATAATAAAATAAACCCTTGAGTTTTCCCCAAACTTTAAGTCTGCATTCAGTGGTGATTGGGGCAAGATAAACAAGATAACACTTCTGTGTTAGATCCCAAGACCTGATTCTCCATGGGATTATTTTGTGATGATGGTTTTTTGGTTTGCTTGTTTTGCACTGACCTGGAGCAAGTCATTTTATCTAGCTAGAACTGACTTTCTTTTTGTGGTTAATACTAGAAATTGACTGCTGTGTTAATGGAGAGGAGAAAGATTTTGATGAAATAGAATGATAATTCAGAGATCTCATGGTGGCAATTATTCTCAGCCCCTTTTCCTCCAACCTTTCACAAGAGCAGCTAACAAGGAGGAAAATAGGCTGATTTGAATATTACCTCTTTCTTCCCTTCACCTGCCCACAAAGAACTAATGAGAAATGTAATTCCCCAAAGATATGATAAGGGTAAAAGGAAGTGGATCCAAAATGATGAATAATTCAAAAACTGGATGATTATTTGAATAATTGAGATGTTGCCTGTATTTAGTATACCCTGAAACCTAGGCTTCATTCCCCCAAGGCCTCTGAGCTGTGACTGATCTTGGGGTCAGTTTCTTTATTCTGCTCTTTGTGAGCATGTGAGTACAACTGAGGAAATCCGAAGCTAAATTATAGGTAAGCAGAGGCTCAAAGTCAAGGTTTCCCAATAACAGGGTTCCTACTACATACAGGCTTCCTGATACATAGGAGCCAGTACATAAAAGTGATTATTTAATGAAGAACAGACTTTATTTTGCCCTCCCACCCACACTTATGGAAAATTCACCAGAGCCCATGACCAAATGGACAAGCAAACAAACAAGCAAACAAATCTTTCCAATTGCCCAATAGATCCACTGGACACCATTTGTAAGGTAAAGATACTTTGTGGTAGAACTTCTCCCATTTCACCTCAAAGCTGCATTGCCTAAGAAACTCCCAGCCAATATATGGAAAGGCTGACAAGATCTCTTGATTCCCCATGACATAGCTTTTTTCCTTTGATTTTAAGGAGATCTTCTGTGGAGAACACTCTTGTTCTTGAAGAAGTACACTTTAAGGAAGATATCTCCCTCTAAGAAGCTAAGCTCCTAACCCACAAGCCTGATAATTCTAGGTCTCTTAGGATTTCTTGAAGTCATTTGGATTTTTTTCTGATAGCTAGTCTCTGAACTGTACTCAGAAAGGTAGGAAAAATCTTCATCAGAAACTGAAAGTCCAGAAATTCTCTTCCAAGTTCACCTAAGTAAATCATTTTCTACTCACTCCAATAAAGAAATCCAAAGGAGAAAAAGAAAAACATTATAAAAAAGGTTGAAGAGATGAACTAATTCATAGTTTTTTTGGTTTGGGTTATTTTTTTTGTAGATCACAGAGGGGGCAGTCTGTCCAATAAATGACTCAGTTAACCAGTCACCAGGAGGTGGGTCCAACGTCAGAAATTCAATTAGTAAAGTTTCAGTGCTCAAGACCACTTTCATGGGAGGTACCCTTCAGGTGTCTGCAGCAAGGCCCAGGCTCTATAATATCATTGAGAAAATTGGAAGGAACTCAACAGTTTGATTGGTGGATCTAACACTATTTAGATTAGAAACATTTTTCCAAAGAGTTCTAGGAAATAATATTGTAAATGGTTGTAAACTGATTAGAAAGAAGAGAGAGAGAGAGAGAGAGAGAGAGAGAGAGAGAGAGAGAGAGAAGAGAGAGAGAGAGAAAAAGAAAGAAAGAAAGGGAGAGAGAAAGAAAGAGAAAGAAAAGAAAAGCATTTGTTGCACATTTGCTATGTCTCAGGCAATGTAATAAGTATTAGAGGTAAAAATAAAAAGCAAGACAGTTCCTGTGCTCAATGACTCTAGCTATCTTGTAGCAAGAGGAAACAACATATATAAGGAAATGGTGGTCAGGAAGAGGAATTTTAGTGTGGGAAGCCACAGGAACCCTAATTCTAGATCTTCCTGGGTTCTCTGGTTTCCTTCAAGTCTCAGTTAATGCAAGTCTATTCTGGTTCCCCTTGATGCTACAATATTCCCTCTGAGATTGTCACATTATCCTGTCTATATGTTGTCTGTACTTAATTCTTTGTACATTATTTGTGCAATTTATTTGAGGGCAGGAACTGTTTCTCCTCCTCTTCCTCCTCCTCCTCCTCTCTTCTTCTCTTTCTTCTCCTTTTTCATATTCTTCTTCTTCTCCTTCTCCTTCTTCTTCATCTTTTCCTCCTCCTCCTCCTCCACCTCCTCCTCCTCCTCTTCCACCTCCTCCTCCTCCTCCTCCTCCTCCTCCTCCTTCTTCTTCTTCCTCTTCTTCTTCTTCTTCTTCTTCTTCTTCTTCTTCTTCTTCTCCTCCTCCTCCTCCTCCTCCTCCTTCTCCTTCTCCTTCATCTTCTTCTTCTCCTTCTCCTTCTCCTTCTCCTTCTCCTTCTCCTTCTCCTCTATCTTCTCCTTCTCCTTCTCCTTCTCCTTCTCCTCTTCCTCCTCCTCCTCCTCCTCCTTCTTCTTTTGTTCATCTCCAGCTCTTAGCATATTACACAAATGATAAACATTTAATAAATACTTGTTCACTTGACTTCGGGTTATTGGAGAATCTGTTGACCGATGCCTTTTCAAGAACAGTGATAGAATTGATCAGATCCCTGTTCCCAGAGAAAGAGGTAGAAGAGTTAGGAGGGGGGAGGAAAGCAAGGTGAATAGAAAGGACATGGTTGGGATAAATAGTGAAATAAAATGTAAATCATGGTCTAGGGTCAGCTTGATGTAGTGGGGCATGTGTATTTGTGTTGAAAGGAACATCAGTCAAGAAAGCATTGAGACAGTGCTGTGGTTCCAATTTTATTGTGGTTGTTCAGTCATTTCAGGTATGTCCAATTCTTTATGAACTCATTTGGGGTTTTCTTGGTAGATAATGGAGTGATTTACTATTTCCTTCTCCAGTTCATTTTACAGATGGGGAAACTGAGGTAAACAGGGATAAGTGACTTACCCAAGAACACAGAGTTAGGAAATGTCTGAAGCCAGATTGAAACTCAAGAAGATGAATGTTCCTGACTCCAGGCCCAGCACTCTATCCAGTGTGCCACCTAAGCTGGTTCCAAATCTGAGTGGATTAAATCACCCGGGGTATGGGTTTAGGAGATCTAGTAGTGGCAACAGCAGCGATGCCAGAGATGGTCAGGATGGTAGAACACGATGTGAAGCCAAACATGATCTCAGGTCTGGATATAGTGGGACATGGGCATTTGCACTATGTCACTTACCAATTAGGGCATCAAAGACTCATAGATAGATGAGATGTTAATATGTATTGTTCAAAATAAAGTATCAAAGAAACAATAACACTTGAAAGTTCTCCCTTCTTTCTCCCTCTCAATCTCTGTCTCTGGATTTGACTCATTGTTTCTCATTTTATTTTGACTTGTTTTTCTTTAATAAATTTTTAATTTAATATATTTTTTCAGTGAAAAAAATTAATTTCTCTCCTTCTCATTGGAAAGTAAAAAGAAAACAATTGAAACATAATCAAACAAAACAAATTCCTACATTCGCCATGTCCAAAAATGTATGTCTCATTCTCCAGGTTCTGCTCACATCTCTGCAATAATTCACACAAATCTTCCCAGCTGTCACTGAAATCACCCCCTTCATCATTTCCTACAGCCCGATAGTATTCCATCACATTCATGCAACATCATTTGTTCAGTCATTCCCCAAATAATGAGCACCCCCTTAGTTTTCAATTCTTTGGCATCACAAAAAGAACTACTAGAAATAGTTATGTACATATGGTTGGCCAGTTTTTTCAACACCTGCTTTTGTGATTCTGTTCTGCAGACATTTTATTCTTGCCATTAATATCAGGGAAATTTTTTTGGCATATTAAGTGAAGCCCCAGAAGAAGAAAACACTTGAACAGCTTTGCCATGCAGAAGAAAAACAGTGAGCATCATCCCACTCAAGAAATTTATCTCTCATCAAAGATAGAAAATGGTAATTTTTTTACTATAGTCTGAAACTCCTAAAATACCCCCTTTTGTATACTTCCCAGACACATACATTTTCGTTGGAAATTTGGGTTTTTTGAGGGCTTTAGTTTCCTTAAATCTGATTTCTCAGAATGTTTCTCTTTGTCGTGGCTAAAAAAAAAGTAACAGACGTCTACCATGGCAGTAGGATTTTTAATTTGACTACTATTCTCTTTCAACAAACAGCACAATGATCATTACTCACCAAAATGACTCCTGGCTCCTTGGGTTAAAAGTATAGAGAAAAGAACACCCAATTTGGAATTTGAACACTTGGGTTCAACTTTATCTGTAACTTTCTCCTCTGTGTGACTTTGGGAAAATAATTTAACATTGCATGACCATAAGTTCATTATTTATGAGATGGAAGAATTGAATTGGATGATTTATTTTCTTGCTAGACAATGTGTTGTCCCCAGAAAGGAACGGGGCATGCTAATTTTCCATCATTTTGACCAAACACTCATTTCCTGCCTTTTCTCCAGGTTTTTGTTAGCAAGCTTGCCCAGCATCAAGGAGGAGTAAATATAAAGCCAGGACTGAGTCAATAACCAAAAAGGCCATTAAGTTTCCCAGACTAAAAGGCTTTTTCTTCTTTCCTTACAGTAAGTAGTACCCTGATGTGCTAATGATGTTGGTAAGTGCTCTTGATAAACTTGCTGTTTTCAGTTTTGTTTGGTAAAGATATGCAACAAGATGACCATGAATTCTTCAACTCCCACTAAACACTATTATTGACCTCTGAATGACTCTTTCCAGAGTGGAAGCATTGAGAATGACAAAATCGGTTTGACCTGTTCCATTTTATGAAAGCTTCCAGGGGATATGAACAAATGAAAACAATGTCTAAATTGGGAATGCAGATATCAAAGAAGAAATGAAAAGATTTCTGAGTTTTAATCTGGTTTTTAGAAATATTCTGTTTTTCTTTATTTTTCTGTAAAGTTTTATTGGCTTTTTTGGCCAGCTAGACCCCCATTTCCCAGGTAGGATGGGAAATGGTGTTGATACAAGATAGTTGAGTTGATTCCTGGTCATCTTGCTCCTACTGTTCCCCCTTCCCCAAGTTACCTTGAATTATGCGCATATTGCATATACTTAATATATTTACTCACAGTCAAAATTTTTGAGGGCAAATTCCATTTCTTTTAGTCTTGGATTCCCCAGGGTCTAGCACAGCAACTGTGGGTAGTATTGAAAACTACTTATAGCCTGATTGATCAAGTGATTGATGGATACACTGTAGAGAACTTTGGACTTGTTCTCCTGCTTGCTTCTTCACAATGGAGTTTCCTGGCTTTGTGTAGGTCACATGACATTACTTTCCTCTGTCAAAGAAAGGGTATCTTAAAGAATCAGTAGTTCTCAAAGTTCTCTGCAAGCAATGACTTTCAAGGGGCAGCTAGGTGGCGCAGTGGATAAAGCACCGGCCCTGGAGTCAGGAGTACCTGGGTTCAAATCTGGTCTCAGACACTTAATAATTACCTAGCTGTGTGGCCTTGGGCAAGCCACTTAACCCCATTTGCCTTGCAAAGAAAATCTGAAAAAAAAGAAATGACTTTCGTAATAATATTACGAAGTTTTCATTTCTAGTATGATGAATATCGATGGATATAAACCACATAAAAACTCTTTGGAGATCATTAATAATTTTTAAGAATATAAAGGAGAAATTAAAACAATTCATAGTCATAAGAAAAAATGCTCTAAATCATTACTGATTAGAGAAATGAAAATTAAAACAACCTTGACATATTATTTTAGACCTGCCAGATTAACTAAAATGATTGAAAGGGAAAGGGACAAATGTTGGAGGAGATGTGGAAAAATTGGGACACTAATTCATTGCTGGTAGAACTGTGAACTTATCTATTTTGGAAAGCAATTTGGAATTTAGCCCCCAAAGTTATAACACTGTCATTATCCTTTGATCCGGCAATAACACTATTATGTCTGTTTCCTAAAATGATTGGGGGGGGGGGAAATGGAAAAGAATCTACATGTTCTAAAATATTTATAGCGGCTTTCTTTGTGGTGGCAAGGAACTGGACATCCATCAATTGGGAAATGACTGAACCAGTTGTGGCATATGATTGTAATATAATACTACTGCTTGATGACTTTAGAAAAACATGGATATACTGGCATGAAATAACAAAGAGCAAAATGAGCAGAACCAAAAGAATGTTGTGTATAATAACAACAATATTGTTTTAAGAAAAACTTTAAATGACTAAGTCATTTTGACTATTATAAATACCTAAATTAACTACAAAGGACAAATGAAAGAAGTTGCTATGAGCATTCAGAGAAAGAACTGATAAATAGAAATATGCATAGAATGATTTCATATATATCTAATTATATATACACACACATGTTTTGTCTAATAGTAGCTATCTCTAGGGCAAGGGAGAGGAAGATGGAAGAAAAAAGAAAATTACATGATAATGTTATTATATATTCAAAAGGAATAGAAAATTGCACAAAATATATTTGTAGTTTCATGTATAATCATCTTTTATTTCTATTCTACTATATTATGGAAAGACTTGCTTTATTTTTTAAATGAAGTATAAAATAAATAAAATTTTTGAAAAGAGTAAAGAGGAGTCCTGAAACCAATATGTCTGAGAATGATTGGCATAGATGATTTCTGAGGACCTTGACAGGTTTGTTACATAAGAAACAGCATACTTTGCATATTTCAACTTTTTTTTCACTCCAAGTCATCACATT
This sequence comes from Macrotis lagotis, assembly GCF_037893015.1. Lineage (NCBI taxonomy): Eukaryota > Metazoa > Chordata > Mammalia > Peramelemorphia > Peramelidae > Macrotis > Macrotis lagotis. The sequence goes on from NC_133666.1 coordinate 80,770,202, forward strand.
GGTTCTCTTGGAAAACTTCAGCTATCCAGAACTCTTACTGTTGAAATCCCACTTTTAAGCATATACCCTAAGGAAGTCAAGCAAAGAAAGAAAGTTCTCATTTTCACTGAAATGTTCATATCAATAAAGATCTGGAAACCAAGGTGGTGCTTCCTTTTGGGCAAATGGCTAGCAACCTGTGGTAGAAGAATGTTATGGAATACAAATGTGACTTAAGAGGTGATGATATGATGAATTCAGAGAAGCAGAAGAAGAGATCAAAAGTGAAGTTAAAAAGCAGGGAAACAACAGGCCCAATGTCTATAATGATGTAAACGAAAAGAACCTATTTCCTGAACTACCAAATGTGGTTACTGTATTGTTTGGGGGGAGGGATATATTTGCAAATGAAGGTGGCACAAGATATCAGCCAGAATAAGATAAAAGTGTTCTTTTCTATTTTAAAAATTGACATTTACATAGTACTTTAAGCTTTGCAAAACAGTTTACATGAATTATCTCATTTAAGACTCAACATGCTTGTGAGTGGGGGTTACTATCATTTTTTTTTTAATTAAGGAGGAAACTGAGATTCAGTACCTTGTTTATGGTCACAGAGTTAATAAATGTTCTAAGTGGGATCTGAATCCAGATCTTGTTTTTTCATGTTTATTACACGAACCATGGGCAACTAGGTGGCTCACTGGATGGAGTTCCAGGCCTGGAATCAGGAAGACTAGTTTAAATCCAACCTCAGATGCTTACTAGCTATGTGATGTTGGGCAAGTCACTTCACCCAGCTTGCCTCAGTTTCCTCATCTGTATTATGAATTAGAGAAAAAAAATGACAAACCACTCAAGTATCTTTGTTAATGGGGTCACAAAGAGTCTGACACAACTGAAAACAACTGAACAGCAGTACACTAGTCACTAGTCTATGCTGCTTCTCACATTCCCTTTTGAAAAAAATAAACAAAAAAGATACAAAATCAATAAACTTGGAGGCAAACAGTGGATTTGGAGATTGAACAAGCTGGTTCAAATCACTTATTTTGGGAAAATCAATTCCTCCCTTGGGCTATAGTGCTAATTTAGGAAATGATTTGCTTGGGGCAGGTAATTGGTCAGGTCTCTTTTATCTCCAAAAACTTTCCCATCCTAACAGCTACCTGTGCATTTATTTTCCAAGACTCCAGGGGAATAAACACTATTGTTCTGGAGTCATGGAAATTGGGTTCAAGTCCTAGTTCTGTTTCTTACTATCTTAATGATCTGGGTAAGTCCTTTCATTTCTCCAGACCTCATAGGATTGTGGGTTCATTGTAGAAACCTCAGAAATCTTTGAGTCTACAGGTGTCACACAGCCAGTCCTTAGGCCCTCCTTAGTACAGCTGGAACCACTTTAAAATACCATGGGAGGCCAGCTAGGTGGTGCAGTATATAGAGTTTGGTCCCTAGAATCAGGAGGACCTGAGTGCAAACTCAGTCTCAAACAATGGATACTTAGTAGCTATGTGACTTTGGGCAAGTCATCCCATTGCTTCACAAAAACAAAAAATATATAATTGGGAAATATTTTAAATGAACAAAAAATCAAATATAGATACCATGATATCTACAAACAGAATCAATACACAGCCCATAGGGCATTCATTATGTGTCGATGGTAGTCTATTGTTGTTTGAGTTTGACATCACTGATGGTGCCCAACTCCCTTATTTTGTGCAACTCTGCCTCACTCAATCCAATTCATGGGCAAGTCAAACCATCATACTTGATGCCATTGGTTCTCTTAAGAAACGAAAGATGAACAATAATGAGTGAGGAAACCAGGACCCAAAGTGATGTTCACCTTTGTCCAAGGTCATTCAGGTATTGAGTAACAGAAATGAGATTCAAATCCAGGTCATCTGACTTCAAATCCAACACGTTTTTCATTGTACTGTATTGTGGCCCCCTTCCCTGTAAACTCAACATTGGATCAGGTGATTTCTAAGGGTTCATCCATTCCAAAGCCCATGAATCCTTATGCTTTCTATATTGAACTTAGATCAACAGACTACCATCACTATGTTTTCAGGCCCAATGATTACTCTTCCCAGTGAAGAAATGTGTGCCGACATCCAAACAGAACAGAGTTTTGTTTTATTTTTCCAAAGTAGGAGAAAGTACAAAAAACCAGATTGTAGAGATCCTACATTTTACTTTTCTTATTTGTTAAAGATGATTTCTGTTAGGGACTCACAGTCTCTCATAGGCCGCATCTTTAGCTTTATAGTTATTTGGATAGCCCTGCTGATGCAGGAACCTTCCAAAATACACGTTTTAAAAAGCTATAGACACTCCCCAGTGGCAGACATAGAGGAATTCACATCAAAACACGTTATCATAGAAATAAAGGATAGGAAAGATGCTTGATGTCTCTAGTCCATAAAGAAGTGCTCTGGATAGCTTTCTCTTAGCAAGTACAAGGGGTTCAAAGACCATTCTCCAATTGGGAGGTCCTTCCATTGCAATTCCTCCAAAATTGTCTTGAAAGCAGCCCCTTTCTGTATGTAGCAAACACAGGAGCAACAGATGTGCTTTTAATCCCTCTAAGTGATTTCTGAAATGTCCTTCTGTAGTCCAGAACAGCTGCCACCCATTAGGACCTTGAGTCTTTTTCAAAAACCTGACTGAGGAAGAACGATTGTTGGTGTTAGAAGAGAAAGCTGTTCTTATCTGGTATGGGGCATGGTCAGTAGTCAAGACAAAGATGCTCTGGAGCTTTCTGTCAATACAGTACAAAATGCATTCTTTATGGGTTGTTTGAGGCAATTGCACACAGTAATAACTAGAACTCTGTTTTGGAGAACTGTAACAAGATGGATTGCCAACTTCTTGAACTATATTTGCTTAAATATCTAGGAAAGTGAGATTATTGAGTGATGTATAATCTTGAATGGTTGGATTTGGAGCTAGAAGGAATTTGAGAGACTGTGAAATCTAATCTCATCATCTTACCAATGAGGAAACTGAGGCTCAGAGAGGGCAAAAGACTTGCCTAAAGTCACACAGGATGTATCAAAGACAAGATTTCATCCCAAGTCCTGAGATCCTATGATCCCAGATCTAGAGTTGCAAGGGACCATAGAGACTGCCAAGTCCAATCCACTCATTTTACAGAAGAGGAAATTGAGCCCAGAGAGTTTAAGAGGCTTACCCAAGGTCACAAGGGAGAAATTGTCAGAAATGGATTTGAATCCAGGGTCTCTGACTCTAAATTGAAAACTCTTTCCATATTTCAGAAAGCCTGAAGTTTCTCTTTTCTCCTTGAGATCCTGTGTAAATATCTGGCAAGATTTGTCATTTCAGAACGGGATTTATTTCATATTCAGTTTTAAAATTTCTTTTCCAACTGAATGTGTATCTTTTCTTTCTAATAGGCTGCTTTCCCCTTAGCTAGTTTTTTAACCTTTCCTCTGGCCAGTCTAGTGTTCTTTCTCTTTCAAGAGCATGAGCTAGATCCTTCCATCTGCTGCTTCCCTACTCTGTGGGATGTTACTAAATAAATTCATAATCATAATCAGGAATGCAAAATGCCTAGGTTCCCTTAGTGTATCTGAAGTTCTAATATTCATCTAGACTGGGGTGATGGTATGATCTCTCCCAGAGATGCCTTCCCAGCTTGCCTTGGTTTTGAAACTGCGAGAAGGAATATTTATTTGGGCCTGGGAAACAGCTCTTGTAGGTGAAAAGAACCCTAAATTTGGAGTCAGAGCAACCACGGGTCTGGTCCCCCCCTTCTCCGAGCCTCAGTTTTCCCATCCACAAAATGGCAGGTGGGGTTAGATGAGGACTGTGCCTAGAACAAAGTAGGCTTTGAAAAAATGTTGGTTGTTTGATTGATTCCAGCTCAAATCTTATCTCTTGTCTAAGGTGTGGGGCTGAAAGCTACAGGTGGCAGCTGAGAATTGGGTGTTTCCTTTGGTATTTACAATTTAGATGTTTGTCCTAATTCTCAGAGAGGTCTGGAAAACACAGAAACTATCAGGAGCAAAGAGAAATGCTGCTATGAGCAGCATTATAACAAACTAGCAACCCCCAAAGAGGTCAGCTTCAAGGGACAGATTCAGTGATGGCAGTGCCATCTGCTACTGTGTGGCCAGCCCTGGGCAAAGGAAAAGAGGAAAGTGTGCACAACTTTATCTTGTGGGCAAAACTCTACAGAAGACAAAGGGGACTGAAGAGCAGAAAGGCTGGAAGTCCTTCAGTGTCAGCAGCAGAGCAGAGGGCACAGACCTTGAAATCTGAAGTCAGGGTCTCCAGGGATCCCTTCTGGCCTGTGTGCATGGGATTCCTCTCTCTGAAGATGGAACAGTTGGAGACAATGTCTCTTTCCAAATGTGCTCTTGCCAAATGTGCAGCCCAGTCAAGGCAGCAGAGCTATACAAGTGCAGACGGGAGTGTACCTGGCAAACTTCCCCTTTGACCCATCTCAAAGTGTGTAAACTAATAGGGGCGTTGACAGCTGGTCCATGTTTGGGAAGTATTTTGAAGCATAGATACTGACCTTAAAATAGAGGAACCAACCTCGCCTTCAGCCCCATGCAATATCAGAGCCATGTCTGCCCCAGTTATTAATAGACTTTAGGCATGCACAGTTCTCACTCATCCTTTAAAAAAACTTCTCTCTTGACCCTATCATTATCCCCTCAAGCTATCATCTAAAAAATAGGGCCACTCATTGCAGCAATTTGAATAATGACCCTCTATGTGATTTTGAAGAATTTTTAAATGAGAAGGAGAATTAATCAGTTTCTTCCACCCATTTTGCTTCCTATATATAGCTTCAAAGGCCTCTCCAAAGGACTGATTAAGTGGTAGCTCAACTCATCATCTGAACTAGGGAAAGGAAAAGGATAAAGTCTATACACAATCCTTCTGTGCCCAAAGTATATTTGGTAAAAGACATTGCAGGTATGTGATCAAGGCCTCAGGAGGACGACATAGGATGAGGCCACTGAGCCTCCAAATCTGTATCCAGATGGTAGGGGTGGAGGTGACATCTCTCCAAGGCGGCTCCCCAGGCTTCCCTTTTTGGTCAGGAAAAGTCCCATCTCTGCTGCATGTCAAGGATGTTCCTTCCTACCTTCCAGAACAGTGATTGGTAGGGACAAAGGTTGCATCTGTTACCTTTGCTTCCAGATTTATGCTTTTGGGATCTTTAAGCTCAGTAATTAATTAAGGAGAATGAGACATCTAGGATCAGGGTGGGGGCCATCTGTTCAAGGCCGTTTACAATAGGGTTGTGGAGGAACACATCTAGAATCCCACATGCAGTGGAGCCATTTGGGCCCAGATGGAACCTTGCTTATCTGAGAAGTTAGAATTGGGGAGATGGGAAAAAAGCTTATCAGTTGGTTTTAGGAGTTAAAGAAAAAGAAATTAAGAAGCCATTGCAATCACCTACTTATCCAGGAGAGTAGATAACAAATACAGTATATGTCTTCCCAGGGAGTTCTGCCTCTAAGTCACATGACAAGAGAATGGCCATGGGTTCCTCTGGGAAGTCAGGATTAAAGGTTCTCCATTTGAGATGAGTGTAACTATTTGGGGATATATCTTGGGATTTTTATACGTAAGAATGCTCATTCAGATCCTATAGAGAAGGGGAAATAAACTTACAGGACACAGAGATGGTGATGTGTAGGCTGTGGCCTCAATTATGACCATCACTGTGTAGAAATGGGTGTCTGCATGTATATGTTTAGGAAACAAGACTGATTCATTTGCTGCATCCTTCAGAGGGAGGAGGGTACTTGTAGTAACAAAAGTCTAAGAAGATTCTTTGAACCCATTATGACATGGGAAATGTCATGGCAGTCATGGATAACTATGAAATGAATCACAGCAGTCATAGTTTAACTTCTATTACATTTAAATATTAGTAAATCCTAAGTCCTTCAACTTTCTATTCTACTCAATTTCTCAACCAAAAGTCTAGAAACAGCTACTTCTAGCCTTGCCTCCATTTCCTCTCTTCTCACTTCTCTGTCCTTTGCAACTTAGCTTCTTATTTCCTCCCACCACTGAAATCAATCTCCCCAGAGTGACCAGGGAGTTCTTGATTGCCAAATCTCATGGCTTTTTCCTTCAGTCCTCATGTTTATTGACTCATCTGAAGTATTTGGCACTATTAAACATACATTCTTTTCGGAAATATTCTGGATTTTTAATATTCCTGGTTTTCCAAAATTTCTCTTGGTTCTTCCCTTATCTGTCTTGTTCCTTCTCTATCTTCTTTGTTGGGTTTCTATCACTCTGTTCAGGACTCTATTCTCTTTCTACATTCTCTCTAAGTGCCCTCACCATTTACAATAAGTTCAGTTATCAATCATCTCTATACAAATGTCTCATATTTTACATCTAGTCCTTGTATCTCCTGACCTCCAGTCCCACAAACACCAACTGCCTACCACCATGAACATTTCCGAATGTTTATCTCAAAGGCATCTCAAAACCAATATGTCCAAAACCAACTCATTATCTTTTCCCCCAAAATCTATCCTTCCTCCTAATTTCCCTATTTCTGTCAAGGGCATTTGCAATCTATTCACCTAGATTCTCAAACTCAGTATCATCCTCAACATTCTCAAAGGTCATTTTCATTTCCCATCTCCATCCCCACATACATACAATAAGTTTTGATCCAGGAGGAACATTAAGTAATGGTCTGTTTTCAAAGATGATTGGAGAAAAAGAAAAAGAACTTCTGTGTTCTAAAATATTTCTAACAGCTCTCTTTGTGGTGGTAAAGAACTGGGAATTGTGGAGTTATCCATCAGTTGGAGAATGCCTAAAAAAGTCATAGTATATAATTGTGCTGGAATTCTGCTGTGCTATAAGAAATGATGAGCTTGATGATCTTAGAAAAACATGGAAAGACTTGAAGAGCAAAATGAGCAGATCCAAAATCTTTGATAATTTGATTTCTACATCTCTCACATTTGTTCCCTTCTCCCCTTTTTTTAAGTACCACCCTATTGATGTCCTCATTACCTCTTACCAGACAGTTGTACAAGCTTCCTATTTACTCTCCATGCCTCCAGTCTCTTTCCTCTCCAATCCATCCTCTACACAATTGCCAAAGTGATCTTCCTGAAATACAGGTCTAACCAAGTCATTCCCTTGCTCAAGAAGCTACAGTGGCTCCCTATTGTCTCTAGGATCAAAAACAAACTCTTCAGCTTAGTATTTCAAGATCTAGTTTTGTCCCACTATTACAAGCTTATTGCCCATTTCTCTCTTTTCATGCATGCACTTGGTGGTCCTGTCAAATAGACTTTCTTGCTAGTCCTTATAAGCAACCTTGCAGATGTTCCATTTCCCTCATCCATGCCTTTATATTTACTGTCTTCCATGCCTAGAATATTTTCCTTGCTCACCTCTTCCTGGTAGAATCCTTCCTTTACTTCTCAGCTCATGTGCAACTTTCCTATACAAGGTCTTTTCTTATCTCCCCAGTTACTGGTGCCTCCCCCCTAGAAATTACTCTGAATATATTTTGTTTTTAATTTTCATAATATTTTGTCCTCCCTTCCTCCCTGCTTTATGCTTTCCCTAGATGTGAGCTCCTTGAGAGAAGTGTTTATTGTTGGGCTCTGGGACTCCAGATGTAGTAGAGTGCTAGACCCACAGAACAAACACAATAAAGAGTGTGATGGAGTGCAGCAGCAGTTTTGTATTTAGCCAGAAATTCAATGAAAGGCAAGCTTTTCACAATTGCCCATCATAAAAGTTGAAGTTTTCTATATTTCATCTTAATCCAAGGAAAATTGTAGGTTCTTATGAGATACACAATGGGGAGAGTGGTAGAGAGAGTAGTGGAGAGCAGTAGATTCATTGAGAACATTGAACAAGAGTTTTTCTCCACCCCCACCCCATCTCTCCATATCTCTCTCTCTCTCTCTCTCTCTCTCTCTCTCTCTCTATCTATCTATCTCTCTCTCTCTATATATATATATATATATATATATATATATATATATATATATATATGGAGAAAGATAGATAACATCTTTTTTGTAGTGAGTGACAGAAAGCTAGCCATGGAATAAGATGAACCTGCATTCAAATCCTGCCTCAAACACTCATTAGCTGTATGATCCTAGGTAATTCACTTCTCTGTGCCTTAGTTTCTTCACCTATTAAATGAGGGCTTTGAAATTGATGGTCTCTGAGGTCCCTTCTGACTCTAGACTTTGGATTCATCTGATATTAATAACTAACATTTCTACAGCACCTTTACATTTGCAAAGCATTCTACCTCCTTTATCTCTTATTCTAATAACAGCCCTGTGGGGTAAGTGCTATGAATGGTTCCCATTTTATTGATGAAGAGACTTAGGATGGAGGTGATTCTGAGCAAGGATTCAGAATGATATCTTCCTGATCAAAGTCTGACTCTGTGTCCAGTAGACTTCCTTGCTTGCCTGAAGAAAATTGAAGGACCCTATGACCCTAACCCCGAACTTAAAACCATTCCAGTCCATGGATTCTCTGCCCCAAGACTCTCTTACCAGGGTAACATTCCTTTAGGTGCATCTTTATCAAGTTTTCTCGCCCATTGGAAGATGCTCCATCAGGAGAACCTAATGAGAAAATCACCTTTGTGACTGAGTTTGATCATGGACCAGGTATATTTCCTTTGTCTCTGCTTAGTAACAAATTCCTACCAGAGAATATCTTACTAAGCCCATACCCTGGTTATGCTCCTTGAGCACCAATAAAATTTCATTATAGTGGCCAATTAGAAAATGGCAGCAGCTTCTATAGATTCATAAATTTAAGCATTTAAATTGTGTCTCTTACTTATTCATGAAAGTCAGTACTTTGGAAAATGGAATTAACTGATGAATTGAATTAACATACGTAGACTTGCTCTGGGTTTCTTTTAAATATTATATTTATAGGGGGCAGCTTGGTGGTGTAGTGGATAGACTACTGGCCCTGAAATCAGGATTATCTGGGTTCAAATCTCCAGCCTCAGACACTTAATAATTGCCTAGTTGTGTGACTTTGGCCAAGTCACTTAACCTCACTGCCTTGCAAAAATCAATAAAATGTATAAATAAACAGAAGTACTGCATTTATAGCCAGTAGTGCTGGTGAAATATATAGGAACTCTGAGAATGTTTATTCTTGTTCCCTGATTTTTTCTTTTGCCCCCTTACTCTTAATCTTCCTCTCCATTCCACAGATATGGCTAACAACTGCCCCATCAAAAGATGTGATGTATGCAGGTGCCATTGTAGTGCTGGCTCCATCAACAAATGGCCATCTCCTCCTCATCTTGCTCCCAAGCCAGAGAACAGTGGAGCACCTTTTTAAGGACCCTAACATTTTGACACTCAAAACTTGAGTTTTTAAAGTCCTGAACCAATACACTGGAAATTTTTAGAGAAGTCTTGGATTCTTTTTGTTATAATATTCTCGGGTTTGGACCTCCACAATGAGTATTTTAATTCATAGTCAACCTGAAATAGAAGTGTTTCTTATCAAATTCATTTTTTTCTAACTATCTTAAAAAGAAGACTCTTGGGGAGGCAGTAGGGAAGTGATTAACCCTTAGAGAACTTCTCATGAAGTTTGCTTGATCAAGTTCACCTTAAAAAATTGGTGCCACCAAGTGGTGAAATTAAGAATGTTTGAAATTCCCTATCAATTAGGGTATGGCTGAACAAGGAATGGGTGGAGAGGAATTGGAAGAAGGAAGAGAATTAGAAACTCAATTTTCTTTAAATAAATGTCAACAAAAAAGAATATTTTTAGACTTATTTGTTGTTTTGACATATCATAAAACCAATAACCAATCATGTTTTTGAATCTTGGTTATTATAGAAAAGGAAGAACTGACTTTTATCATTCATTTTGCATTTGTAGGAAAGTGTACTTTTCATGCCAACAAGAAAATGCTAAGCATATCATGATAACAAGAAGAGCAATAATGATTATTAATAGCATTTCCACTTTGCATACATCATATGATAACTAGTACTCTAGACTTGGAGTCAGGAAGACTTGCCTTTCAATTCCATCTTTGATCCTATCTGTTTGACAGAAAAATCACTTAACCTCTGTCATCTTCCATTTCTTCCTCTGTAAAATTAAGGTCTTGGATTTGATGACCTCTTAGGCCCCTTCTGGTTTGAAATCTAGCATCCTATACCCTCCATTAAAATTCTCCTCTGCTGTCTTATTAAGATAGTGGCTCCTGAATAATGTAAGGTTCTGTCAGTAAGATATTGGTTCTTACAGGCCTACAAAGCTGACTCTGTGTATGGAATGAGCACCAGTCCAACTAATTCTAAGAGTCTTATTTCCCAAAGTATCAACCACAAGCTACAACATTGTTTGAAATTATAGCATTTTACCAGGAGTATCTCCTTAGGCCACTGCAACAGTGGAAAGTATGCCTGCATCAGGGATTCTCAGACTTTCTTGACTTGTGGTATAGGATCAACTAAGAAAGGTGTGTGGACTTAAGTTTTGTCACTGGACTTTGATGACTAGAGTAGAAAGTTGGACTGATGACTTCACAGTTCTGCCTCACTTAACAATTCATGCCCAAGTCAACACATCACACTCATGATGTTACTAGTCCTCTTCAAGAATGAAGGACAAACGAGAACCCACAAAGGGACCCAGGGAGTCAGTTCTCCTACTCAAGGTAACCTGGAAAAGAGCAGAAAGGCTCTGCACCCCGGGGTTGGAGGGGTGGCCCGCCAGAGGGGTGGCCCAGCAGAGCAAAAGAACTTCAGCCTCCCGGAGGCAGCCCCAGGGTGCTGGGAGCTGCGGCTCACAGCAGCGGGGGAGTCTCCTGAGCTGCACCCTGGGGAGCACTGGGCACAAAGTGGGGGAACAATGGGGGACCTCTGGCAGAGTGAGCACGTGGAGCCCAGCCCTCAGGGCACACAGCAAGCAGCTTGGTCTTTCTGCAGCCCAGATCCAAAACAGAAGCAAGTGGAGCCAGTAAGCAGGAGCCCCCAGGGCATGAGCCCATTGAGCTGAGGGAGGGGAGTGAAGAGAAACTGCAGAGCTCTGTTGTCTGCCTCTGGAACAGGACTCTGGGGCTCTGACCACATTCAGATGCTGATCGCAGTCTAGGCCCCCCCATAGAACAGCAGGGCCCCCCACCTCAGCCCCATGACAGAGGTGGGCGCTTATGGTCATTCACAGACCAGGAGGGAGGACAGAGCCTCACACACTGAGAAATTTGTGGGAGTGTTCTAAAAGCTCAGGAAGCACCCCAAAACCAGGCCCAGGCTGGGAAAATGAGCAAGCAGAGAAACAAGAGGAAGACCATTGAGAAATATTTTGCCTGTGAGCCCAAGAGGGATCAAAATACTCAATCTGAAGATGAGGAAGCACAAGCTCCTGCATCTAAAGACTCCATGAAAGAATGAAGGACAAACTACAATAGGAACATCAGACTTCTCTTCCATGACTAATGGTTGGATAGCTTCTGAAACTGACAACACATTCCTAGACCCTGGACCATACTAATGAAATCATCAATACTTGAAGCATTTTCCTATATTCGCTTATCTGATAGGTATGTGAAATTGGGCAAAGTAACGTAATTTGTCTGAATCTATTTCTTCATCTGTAAAATGGCCTCAATGGCCTCTGAATTTGTTTTTAGAACCTAGAACTATGATCCTATGCATAACTTTGGGCAAGTCATTTCACCACCCTGGACTTTAGTTTTCTTCTGTGTAAAAAAAGGATGTTGAACTAGATGACATCTGAAGTTCCTTCCACATCTGTATATATGATCCTATGATCTCATAATCCTCAATACAATTCTATGGGGAAAATATGGTTGATATCCCCCCCACTTACACAGATTAGGAAATTTGCTAAAAGAGGTAATCATGGGTTCATAGATTTAGACCTATGGGTGAGATATCAACTGAGTTTTGAAGGAAGGCAGGGAGTCCAGAAGGTGGAATGAAGAGAGAAAGACTATTTCAGACATGGGAGTCAGTCAGAGAAAAGGCAGGGTCAGGAGCTGGAGTTTCAGACTTTGCTGACTCCCTTTTCCTCAACCGTTCAATGGGAATGACAAATCATACCTGTCTTACAGAGCTGTTGTGAGGATCAAATAAGCTCATATTTTCAAAATAAACTGTACAGTACCTAGCACATAGTTAAGTATATATAGTTGTGGTGTGTGTGTGTGTGTGTGTGTGTGTGTATGATATAAAATCTTATTCCTTTCCTCTGACTTCAACCACGGCACTCTAAGTACTGTACCACTAAGCTGCCAAGACATTAAATGAATGTCCCAAAGTCATGGCCAATATGTATCAGAATCAAGAGTTGAACCCTCGGCTTGATTTCAAGGCCAGTTTTCTATTCACTACGCTATGCTTTAGAAAAGTTGTAGGATGTAAAATAAATCCAGGCCTTTCTGTCTCTGGAAGCTGCTGCGAGAGCAGCACCCCCCTCCGCACTCCGCCCCCATGTCGGCCCACCTGCAGTGGATGGTCCTTCAGAATTGCTCCAGCTTCCTCATCAAGCGCAACGAGCAGACGTCCAGCACCGAGCCCAACAACCTCAAGGCCTGGAACTCGTTCTGCTAGAACGGGCTGAATCACCGGAAGACAGTGGGCATCGAGCCGCTGCGGATGGCAAGGGCATCTTGGTGGTGCTGAAGCAGGGAAGATCAGAGGAAGTCTGCCACTTCCTACATGAGGATCACAATCAACAAAAACGCTTGGGCTACCCTCAACGGTGTCCGACATATCATCCACAAGGATAAATACCGGAAAGATCTCCGCTTGGCTGCTCTTCGTTGGGCCAGTGCTATCCTGCGAAGCCAGAAGCCTGTGGTGGTGAAGAAGCGAACCCGCCCACCCAAGAACACCTAAGGTGCCAGGCCTGCCTTTGGTTAATAAAGTCAACATGCCTAACCAAAAGAAACCATAAGTAAATCCACATAAATCTCCAGCATTTCTGTTTTATTACTATTTATTATTTTATTTATTATTTAATTGAAAATTAAAAGGAAGAGATGGAAAGAAAAAAACTACAGAATGCATCAAATAGGGGCAGCTAGGTAGCATAGTGGATAGAGCACTGGCCCTGGAGTCAGGAGGAATCAAGTTCAAATCTGGTTTCAGAGACTTAATAATTACCTAGCTATGTGACTTTGAGCAAGTCACTTAATCCCAATGCCTTAAATAATTTTTTTAAAAAAAAGAATGCATCAAATATTAGAAGTCTGACTACATAAATACAATAGCAAAATATTCTTTATGGAGAAAAGAAAAACCTAAATTCCTTGCCCTGGGTTGCCTAAACAAATAGAATAGAATGACAATGGCGCCTAAATTAATTTACTCATTAATTGCCATAAAATTTCTAACTACCAAAGGATTATTTGAAAAACTTAGGCAAATTAAAATGAAATTCACATGACAAAACAAAAAGGTCAAGAATCTCAAGATGAATTTCATTTTAATTTTTCTAACTTTCTCAAGTAATCCATTGATTAATTGGATTATTCTGGCATTGAATAAGTAAATTTAGGTATTACTGTCATTTTGTATGATACCAGCTTGACTAACCATGGGCAGTTAATGTTTCTCCAAGTATTTAAGTCTGTCTTTATTTCTTCAAAGAGTATTTTATAGTTGGACCCATAGATGTAACTTGGTGGAAAATGTTCAGTCATTTCTTTGTGATCCCATTTGGGATTTTCTTGGCAAAGAGACCAGTGGTTTGCCACTTCTTTCTTCAACTCATTTTATAGATGAGAAAGCTGAGGGAAACAGGGTGAAGTGATTTGCCCATAGTCACATGGGTAATAAGTGTCTGAGACCAGATTTGAATTTAGGATTAAGAGTCTTCGAGACTCCAGCCTTGAAACTCTAGCACTGTGTCACTGTCCCACCTTGGTAGATACTTTCCCAAATATTTTATGTCTTCTGTGGCTGTCTTGAAGAAGATTTCTCTTTTGAGTTCTTCCGCTAGGATTTATCAGTAATATTCAGGAATACCAATGACTAATGTGGCTTTATTTAATATCCTGCAACTTTGCCAAATTTTTAAATATATATTTTATGTATAAATCTAATAATGTTTTAAAATAAACTTTAGTTGACTCTTTTGCATTTTATAAGTAAATCATCATGCCTGCAAATATTTTTCCCCCCTCTCTCCTGCTTATTCCCTTGGTTTCTCTTTCTTATCATATCACTAAAACTAAAATGTCTAAGGCTATGTCAAATACTAATAGGAATTCTTCTCTATATTACTGGTCTTATTGGAAGGGTCTTTTCCACTTTTTCCCATTACATATAATATTTGCTCTTGGGTCTAGAAAGGTATTATTTACTCTATGACAAAAGCCCATTTATTGTTATGATTTTGTTGGATATGGCCTTTTCAGTTTCTATTGATATAATCATGTAATTTTGAGTATTTATATGATTAACAATTTTTTTAAATTATTGTCTTCCTAAAATTGAGCTAACCCTGTATACCTGTTAATAATATAATTCTTGGGGGACAGTTAGGTGGTGCAGTGGATAGAGCATCAACCGTGGAGTCAGGAAGACCTGAGTACCTGAGTTCAAATCCAACTTCAGACACTTAATTACCTAGCTATGTGACCTTGGGTAAGTCACTTAACCCCATTGCCTTGCCAAAAATAAATATAATTCTTGGGATAAATCCAATATGGTCATGGTGTATAATCTTTCTAAGATGTTGCTATAGTCTATTTGCTAATAGTTTGTTTAAAATTTTTATGTTCATATTCCTTAAAAATATTGATCTATAATTTTCTTTCTCTACTTTGACTGTCCCTTGTTTAGAAATCAAAATCATGTTTGTGTCACAGAAAGATATCAAAAGGATAGCTTCTTTTGCTATTTTTGAAAATTGTTTATATAATTTTAAAGTTAATTATCTTTGACAAATTTATAGAAAATTCATCATTTTATAGAAAATTCATGGTCCGAGAGTCTTTTATCCCCTTTTTAGGGGACTCATTCCATTTTTGCTCTGATATTGGGTTATTGAAATAGTGTATTTCTTCCTTCATTAATAATATGAGTCTTCTGTAATTTTGTAAGCATTCTTCCATTTTATCACTGTTGTTGGTATATAATTGGGCCAAATAGCTTTTTGAAAATTTCCTTTATTTCCTTTTCAATTGCTAAGAATTCTCCTTTTTAAAAATTATTTATACAATTTAATTTTTTTCTATCTTTTTAAATCAGTCTAACTGGCTATTTTATTAGATTAAAAACAACTCTTGAACTCATTTATTAAGTCAATAATTTTTTTCTTTCAATTTTGTTATTATTTCTTTAATTTTCAAATTTTCATATACCTTATTTATTGATTGGTTCTTTCTAGTTTTTTATTGGTGAAAATATTTAGAAATAAGAAATGTAGAAAATAAGAAATAAGAATTATTTTGGCTGCATCCCGAAAGTTTTGGTATGTTGTCTCATTATTGACATTTCCTTTGATAAAATTTTCTATTGTTTCTATAACTTATGATCTTTAAGTCTTTAGAATTATGTTCTTAATTTTCAATTATTTTAATTATTTATTTAAGTATCCTTTATTGAATATAATTGTTCTTACACTGCTATAAGTAAATAATATAATTAATATTTCTTCTTTTCTACATTTTTGGATGAGATCTTTATACCTCAAAACATAGTTGGTTTTTGTAAAGATGCCATGTATAGCTAGGCATGTAAAACTCTTTCCATTCAGTATTTCCATTCATATTTTCATATTTTATATTCAGTAATTCATATTTTTATTCAGTAATTGCTGATAATGTATTATCTCTTACTTTTCTAAAGTTGTTTTCATATCTTTACCATCTTTCTTGTTTATCTTCTGGTTAGATTTGTCTAGGTCTGAAAAGGATACATTGCATTTAGTTTTACTATTGATTTCTTCCTCCAATTTTATTAACTTCTTCTTTAAGTATTTAGAGGTGATTCCCCTAGCTTCATTATATATTAAATATTGATGTCAATTCATCATCTATGGTATCTTTAAATCTAATATATCTTCCTAGCTGATTTTTTAAATTTTAACTTTACTGTCAACCTATCTCAAATAATGATTATTATTCTTGCTTTTTTTATTTGGTTGCAACATAGCAGAATTTGCTTTAACCATTTATTTTAATTCTATGTGACTCTTAGGTTTTTCTTCTAAGCAATATATTATTAGATTTTGTTTTCTGATTGATTCTGCTCATTTTAATGGATGAATTCAAACCATATATATCATCTTCCATTCTATTACTGTGTTTTTTCTCCTTTTAGCAAATAAGAAAGTAGAAAAGAGATGGAATTTACCTGACACTTGCTTCTGCTCTGTTGTGACTCATTTCTTTCTTTACTTCTCTCTCTGGATCCCAACTTTTTACTTTCTTCCAATTCTTTTGATTACCCCTTCATGCTCCTCTCTCCAACATTCAAATTTATTTTTCTTTTGACTATTCCCTTACTTATCCTGCACTCCCCTTAAATCCTTCTCGCTTCCACCCTTGTCCCAGTGCCCTCCTATTTCATTTTTATGTTTATTATGTTTCTAAACCAATATCTTTATTTCTGTATGTCTCCATTTATGTGTTGGTGGGGGGGGGGAGGTTAGGGAGGATAAGGTAATGTGTGCTTGTATTTAATCTTCCTTTATCTAGTCCAGATGACAATGAAGTTCTTGGAATGCTCAATCCCCTAATCCCTTCTTCCATGATTAAATACTCTTCATCTTATGCACCTAATGTCTGTGCATTTGATTTCTATCAACACCACCCTTTCTTTCTTCCTCAGTATAATATCCAGTCCTTCTCTTTTTTGTCTTCTCCTGAGACCATTAAAATAGAACAAAACCACCCACAAACTCTCTCTCATGTTTACCTTTCTCTATAACTTTAAACATTTTAAGGTTTTGAGAAGATATTTGTTTATCTCCCTATTCTCATGTAAACAATCCATCCTCACATATTTTCAATTAAGTAAATGTGTGTTCTTTTCTATGTTTCTCTTATCTGTTTTTCATTTTCAAACTGTCTATTCAGTTTCATTCCTTTCATTAGGAATAATTGGAAAACATTTCTTTCATTAAAGGACTCCTTTCCCCCATATAAGATTGTATTTCATTTTGCCTGATGTTTTTAGTTGCAAGCTTCTCTCTCTGACCTTTTGGAATATTAGATTCTAAGCACTCTTACCTTTTATAGGGGATGCTGCAAGATCTTGTGTGATCCTTATTGTGACTTTTTGTTATTTGAACAATTTGGGCAGCTAGGTGACACAGTGGACAGAGCACTGGACCTAGAATTAGGAATTACTGATTTCAAACCCAGCTCCAGGCAATTATAAATCATGTGACCCAAGGCAAGTCACTTAACCTCTGATTCTTCAATTGTAAAATGAGGATAAGAATAGCATTTACCTCTCAGGATTGTTGTAAAGATCAGATGAGATAATATTTGCAAAGTGTTTAGCCTAGTGCCTTGTTGGCACATAGTAGGCACTGTATAAATTATTATTCCCTTTCCCCTTCCTCTTTGACTTTAAGCAGTGAGACAGGACAGGTTCTATGTTTATGTCAGACTCTAATCCTCCATCCCTGCCTGGTATGGAGTGTAGTTGCCAAGACTTGGCCTTTTTTCCCAAGAGAATATAAGGCTCCTGGGTTGTCCTCTGATTCAGTTCCTGTTTAGGATCCTTTCCTCCTCCTGCTAGGCCACTTGCAGACCATCTTCCACTCCTCCTGGACTTTCCCACTTGCACTGAGACTACTTTGCATCCTTTCTCAGCTTGTCCATTTCAAGATCCCTGTAAGATTCCTGTAGTTTTTGTGTGCACCATGGGTCTCCTTATTTTGCTCATGAAGAGTATCATTAATAGTGTTGGGGGGGGCGGGGTTAGTCTCATCTTACCACTATCTTCCCCCTACAACACTAAAGTATAGTATGGTATTCATGAGTTTTCTTTGATACCACATTCCTTCCAAGAATATGTTCCCCATTCTAATCCAGCTTGCATACTACTGCCCAAATGATTTTTCCTAAAGCCCACATCTGACCTTGTCACTTCCCTGATCAATAAACTCTAGCAGCCCCTTACTGCCTCTAGGATCACATATAAACTCATCTGGCATTTAAAGTCCTCCCAACTTGCCCTCAATTGATCTTTCCAGGCTTATGCAGTCCATCTCTTCCCACCCTCTCCAATCCAGTCAAACTGGCCTCCTTTCTACTTCTCACATATGATCTCCATCTCTCAATCCTGTGCCATTGGACTGGCTGACCCTCATTTCCCCCCTCCTCCTTCCCACCTCTTAAAATCCCTAATTTCCTTTCAATTTGGCTCAAGGATTGTCTCTTACACAAAGTTATTCCTTATCTCCTCAGGGGTGAATGCCCCCCTCCTACAATTATCCTGTATTAATTTATAATTTTATATTTTACATTAAAATTATTTCTTTTATAACAAAATGCATTTTATAGCATTTTTAAAAATTTAAATATTTTGTTCATACTACATATATATGTGTATATATACACACACATATATATGACAAGATACATGCATGCATGTATATATATATATATATATATACATGCATGCATGTATCTTGTCTCCCTCAAAACAATGTGAGCTCCTTGATGGCAAGAAATATTTTGCTTCTGTCTGTGTTCTCATTACCTAATAGAGTATCTTGGCATATAATAGATACTGAGGAAATGTTTGTTGGATGATTGATAGAAGGAAAACAAAACAGCTGTCACAGAGTGGAAATGTTTCCACTTCCTACTCCCTACCCCAACTGAAGGCCTTCAGCCAAAGGTTAGCTGACCACTTGTCAGGTGTGGGTGTATATGTATGGATGTATGGATGTGTAGTAAGCGTTCCTCTGGGGTCCATATTGCATTAGGAGGCCACTGGGATCTCTCAAAACTTTAAAATTCTGTTTTCTGAAAAGGAAAACGAGAACCCAAACTTATGGTTGAAACTGACAAATACTTAATATGGAATGTTAGTTACCAGAGACCCTGAGGGTCTGAACATCACCAGCCTGAAATATCTTTGTGTTTACTTTCATTAGTAAAGTGAGATGCATTGGGATTTGGGGGCAAGGTGTTAAAAATCTTAATTACATAATTTGATGATGCATGATTTCAGAGTTCAGTGGGTAAGCACCAAAGAAGTGGCAGCAGAAGTAGCAGTTGATGGTACACTTCTACCCAGACACCCATCTTCCTTTCTTTGTCCCCCTTTTTTCTTTCTCTAGCTCTTTCCCTCTTTTCCTGCTTTTTTCAGCCCCCATCCCCTTTAATCAGGTTTTCTTGTCCCTGACTATGCCTTCAGCCCATCAGTGACTTTTAGAGGGGAAGAAGTAGCTCAGTTCTATCTACCAATACCCCCAAAAGACCCTGAATTTTACTTTGTTATGTATTTGGAACAGGAGACAGGAACTGCGTGCTTAAAGCACTGAAGCATGTTTTGTAGAGGAGACAAGAGCTTAAAATCTAAGTACAATTAAGGTCCAGTAAACCAAATTAATTTGCAAATGGCAGGTGATTAATCCCTTAAAAGGAATATGAATGAAACTTTCTCCATAACAATGATAAATAGCAGTAGCACTCAAATGAAATCTACAGGGTTGACAGCTAAGGTTTAGTTAAGGTTGACTTGATGCTTATACTGATACTGCAGGATTTATTAAATTTTCCATGAGGATGGAATTTTGTAAATGACTTTGCTGATGAAACTGACTTTAAAAATCACTTGCAATTGTTTTAGGGGCATTTTTTAGAATGTTCTTGTTCCTTAAAAGAACATTCCTTTTAATTTTTCAATCCCGGACCTATGACTTTATCAGTGTAGTTAACTTAGAACTTGGAAACAAGGGATTTGAGTTGAATTCTGACTCTACTTAACCACTGCCTGGGTGACCTTGGACAAAATCCTCAATGAATCTTTTTCTGAAACCATGAGAGAAGGGAATTGACTTCTAACAACTGTTCTAATTGTTTATTTGTGGGTCTACAGCTTCAAATACCCTCCACCAATGCAAGCACCCAACAACACAGCAACCTATCAAGCTAGAAAGTTGCCTGGGTGAATGGAGAAAATGGAAGGACATGTCTAATCACCCAGTTAGTACCTGGAAGAGTCAAAACATGAACCCAGGTTGGCCTAACTCTGAGGTCAGATCTCTATCCCTCTGCCTCTCCTCTTCTTACTTTGTCAGAAGACGAAAGAAGTCAAGTTGCAAAAATGGAACTTGGATGGTCTATTTAGAAGTTCATTTTACAATTTTTGAAAAAAAAGAACTGCTTGATTTCCATCAAAATACATAATTATGATCTTCCACTAAATTCTTCTCATGCCACATGGAGGGAAAGAGGGGAGCTTGGGCCAATAAGCTGTGGCAGGGGCTGCCAACTGGAAGGACTTTGAATTCGAGCCTAGTACCATCCAAGCACCAGCCAAGCTCAAATAAGAGGCTTTTTGCTTCACAGTCAGACTGTAGGTAGTGATGGGTTTTTTTCCAACACTGAATAAGAATGGTTCACACTAGAGGGTCTATGATCACTACTAAATTAGGATGTACAACAACAATGAAATCATTTATCATCTGAAGGTCTCCAGTCCAGGTAGGGGGTAGGAAGTGGAATCACTACCACCCCAAGACATTTGGAAATAACTCTCATTGTTAGGTAGCCTTAAATCACTGAGTCCTCTGAATAGGTACAGCCTCAGACAAATTGAAACCAGGAAATACTTTATCTTAAAAAGGCCACAGTTTCCCATTGCATTGCATTGAACTATCTTCCAGTTATCTTAACCTATGTCTTGCCATTGAACTCAGAAGAGCCTGGATGAGAGAGTGAGGCTGATGACTTTGCACAGCTCTTCTTCACTTATATCAAATTCACCTGCAAGACAAAACATCCCCTTCCTGATGTCATTGATGCTCTTTGAGAAGGAAGGGCAAACAACAATATTATTCGATAGCTCTTTCTAATAAACTTGAGTTTGCTTCCTTACAACTTCTGCCCATGGCTCTTAATTCTGCACTCTAGGGACAAACAAACAAGTTTAATTCCTCTTCTGATGCATCAAAATAGCTATTGAGGTCTTCTGAGTGTTTTCCCCCCCAGTACAAACTGGCTTAGTCGTTGAATAATAGATTTTGAGAATTGGAAAGGAGGTTGACTTCCATCTAGACTAATTACTGCTTTAAAAAGACTTGATGAGAGGTCACCTAGTCTCCTGAAGTAACTCATTCCATTTTTGGGACAACTTGAATTGTGAAGCATTTCTTGGCATCAAGCCAAAATTAACTTCTTTGCCCCTCTCTTCCATTGTTCCTGGTTCTGCCCTTTGGTGTCAAAAAGAATAAGCCTAATAACTCCTCCTTCACATGCCAGATTTTCCAAAAGTATCATGTCCTCCTATGACTTATTTTCTCCAGTTGAAGCATTTTCTGTTTTTTCAACAGATCATCATATGTTATAAATTCAATAGCATTTACCATCTCGGTTGAATGAATGAGAAAGAGTATATTAAGTCAGTAGTATATAACAAGCAGTGTGCTTAGTTCTAGGTACACAAATAAAAAGAGTAAGCCAGTTCTTACTCCCAAGGACCTCAAGCTCCAACAGAGGAGACAACACAGAAAACAAAGAAGGAAAGACCTGGAAGTTCTAAGGAGACAGGGGTGAGGCTATTGGTAAGGTACAGGAGAAAAGGGTTGTACCTTGGGATAATTCTACACAGAGGGTCCTGAACAATCTAAATCACTCGCCTCATTCAACAGACCTCTTTCTAACTACTAATATTCTGTCTGGATCCATTAATTTCTTTTATTTCTTTACTTATTTTTTACAAGGCAAATGGGGTTAAGTGGCTTGCCCAAGGCCACATAGCTAGGTAATTATTAAGTGTCTGAGGTCAGATTTGAACTCAGATACTCCTGACTCCAGGGCCGGTGCTCTATCCACTTCACCACCTAGCTGCCCCTCCATTAATTTCTTAATGGTCAGCATATGCCCACAACCTGATACTCTTCCCATCCCAATAATCTGAACCCCAAACTATCCTCATACAAACCCTATTTTACAAACAACTCCCTGCTCCCTTGTTCCCATATCCTTCAAGTCTCTCCACACATAACCCATTTCTACCCATGCCTTCCACTTTGCTTTCTGGAATGCCTCCTCCATAGATAACAGAATGACTTCTTCCTTTTTCTGCACTGAGTCCTAGTTCTCTCCCAACGATAGAGCTTTCTTGATCTCTCTTTCCAGCAGTGGTTGTACTTTCAGTCATTATCATTCACTTCACTCCCACCCCCCAAAAATTCACGGTGGTAGTATTGTACTCAATTTGCTCCTCTTCCCCACCATAGTACCTTTGCCAAACATTTTTATCCTTCTTCAAGGCTCCAATAGTACACCCCTCCCACTTTTGCCAGCTAAGGACCTTACATTAAAGTGTAGACCATTCTCCAACAACTCCCTCTTTTATTTCCCTTTCCTCATCTCACATGATTCAGATTCCTTCTGTCACTATCTTCTCCCTAACCCCATCTCCCATGAAGAGGTGACCTTTCTTTTTGACAAGATAAGGCCTGCCTTCACATATAGATATTTGATCCCATTCTATCCTGTCTTCTCCAGAAGACTGCCCCCTCTAAAGATTACTTATAATCTTTCCTGGTCTACTGGTTCTTTCCTGCTGCCTATAAACACATCCACGTCTGTTCCAGCCTTTAAAAAATAATCTCTGGAGTCAAAAAGGCGAAGAGAGATTAACAACTTTGTCTCATCTTTCCCCAACCTCCTCCACAATAATCTAAAAAAAACCACACAAAACTAAATACTAAGTACCAAAGCCTAGAAAAAGTTGAAATGAGTCATATTTCTAGCCAAGGAAAGCTTAGGAAAATAGACAGAGAGGTCTGTGGATACTGGGGTGGGGATTGGCCAGGAGTGCAATGCAGTAGTGGAAGCAGTACCAGTTTAGGGTGGTGATGCAAAGTGAGCCCAGTGTACCCCTGTACTAGCACAGTGATCAGGAACGGGTGCCATTTAGCAGCTCAGATGGTGCTACTACACAGTTCTGGATCATAGTTCCAGCTTGGAGAGGTGTGGTCACATTCCTGAAGAAGCAGAGACTTCAGCTGTATAAAGACCACAGGGCAGACCAGAAGAGCAGTGGACAGACTTTTTGGATCATACCACATTTAAAGCACTGAAAACTTACCGACCATTAGACTAAGCCACAAAAGCTGCAGTAGATATAAAAGACAAGCTCAGGTCAGTCATCCTGTATCCCCCATTCTCCCAGAGGTTGAGTAGAATCCAAGCCTAAATAAAGTCCAAAATCAAGAAGTAGGCTGGACAAAATGAATAAACAACAACAACAAAAAAGAACCCAATCCTAAAAAGTTTCTATGGTCACAGGGAAGATCAAGATACAAACTCAGAAGAAAACAATGAGTTGAAAACATATTAAAGCAAGCAGCTAGATGGTACTGCAGTTGATAAAATTGCAGGCCTGAAATCAGAAAGACTCATCTTTATGAGTTCAAATCTGACCTCAGACACTAATTAGCTATGTGACTCTGGGCAAGTCATTTAGCACTGTTTACCTCAGTTTCCTCATCTGTAAAATGCTGGAGAAGGGAATGGCAAATCACTCCAGTATCTCTGCCAAGAAAACCCTGGATCATGAAGAATCAGACACTAAACAACAACAAGTAAAACCATAAAGAAAAAATGCAAATTAGATACAAATCCAGCAAGGATTTCTAGAAGAGCTAAAGAAAGCAAGTAAAAAAACAGCAAAAACTGATTTTATAAATCAAATAAGAATAGTAGAGGAAAACTGGGAAAAGAAATTCAAGAAATACAAGAAAATTATGAAAAAGAAATCAACAACTTGGTAAAAACAAGTATCTGAAATATTAAAGAAAACAACTCCTTAAAAATCAGAATTACCTAAATAGGAAAGAGGTACAAATCTTATTGAAAAAATAACTTTTGTTTAAAATTAGAATTGTTCAAATAAAAATTGTTTCCATGAGACCTAAGGAAACAAAAGAATAAAGTCAAAAGACTGAAAAAATAGAACAAATTTTAAAATATCTCACAAGAAAGTAACCTACCTGGAAATTAGATGAAGGAGAGATAATTTAAAAATCATTTGACTACCTGGAAGTCATTAACAACAACAACAAAAGTCCACACATTTCAAGACATTATAAAGGAAAACTGTCCAGATATTTTGGAACCAGAGGAAAAAATAGAAATTGAAAAGCGGCACCCATCACTTCCTGAAAGTAATCTCAAAATGAAAATTTCTGGGAAAATTATGCCAAAATCCAGAACTCCAAGGAGAAAATACTGGAAGTAGTTAGAAAGAAACCACTGGATTTCACAAGTCAAGATTACACAATATAGGAGTAGAGGGCTTAGAATATGATATTTCAGAAGGCAAAGGTGTAGGATTATAATCAAGAACTACTTACTACTCAGAAAAACTGAATATAATCCTAAAGGAAAAAATGGATATTTAATGAAATAGAGGATTTTCAAGGATTCCTGATAAAAAGAGTGGAGCTAAATAAAAAAATGTGATTCAAACCCAAGACTCAAGAAAAGCATCAAAAGATAAACATGAGATAAAAATCATAAGGGATTCAATAAGGCTAAACTGTTTACATTCATATAAGGAAAGCATATATATATATATATATATATATATATATATATATATATATATATATATCCCCTAAAACTTTCATCTAGGGTAATTAGAGGGAGTTCACTTAAAAGACATGAATATGAGTCTATTTGTTAGAGTGACCCCAAAAGAAGAATTTTAAAAAAAGGAAAAAGCAGAAAAAGAAGGATAAAAAAAGAGGGATGCACTGAAAGAAAGGGGAAGGGATAGGAAAAATAGGGAAAATTATCTCATGCTGATGAGTCCCCACAGGGGAATGTATGAGAGAATGAGCAACTCTTGAACCTCCCCTGAATTTATTCAAGGAGGGAAGAACATACATATACATAGTGGGGTGCAGAAATTCATCTTATCTATTAAGGAAATAGAGGGGAGGATGAAAAAGCAAAGCAGACTCTTGAGGAAAAGATCAGAGTCAAAATGTCCTCTTCTGGATAGTCTCCAGCTCAGTTATCCTTCTGTTGAATTGTGATGCCCACTTCTGAACATAGTGCTCCAGAGGAGGTCTTACCGCATTCATGCTATGACCTCTACCCATGTCAAATAAATGACTGTTTCAGAAACCAAGATTATAGTCATTCGCTGTCTCAATCTGTCATTATATCCCTATGGCAAAGAGCCACAGGCTCTGGTTGCTCTTTGGCAAGGATGCTGTTGAACAAGGTGGAGATGGTGTGAATGAACCAGAAGCTAATCTAAAGAACTTTCCAGGGATAAGGAGATGATTTGTTTTCACAAAGGATCTAAAGCTTAAAGGGACTTATAGCCAAAGCTCCTCATTTTACAGAGGAAGAAACTGAGCCTCAGGGAAGGGAAAAGACCTGCCCAAGGTCACACATATGCTCCTAGATCTGAGAAGGTAAAATGGTTTTATCTTAACATCTTTGGTGCCCAGCCCAGTATCTGCCACAAAGCAGAATGCTTATTGATTGATTGTCTAGTTTCATACAAATAATAAATGCCTGAGGCAAGATTGGAACTCAGGTCTTCTGAGCCAAAGGTCCTTCCCATAAACTCTATAATGAAAGTTTGTTGCATAAACATTGGTGGAGTTTCACCCATTATATGCCCTGTATGTCCTTTCTCTCTCCTTCATCTGCTCTGCTCCTTTCAGTTTCTGCATTTTGGATGGTAGGAAAGGAAAACAAACAAATAAATGTGGGTGCATGAATTCCACCTTAATGAGATGCTAAATGCACCATCTGGTAGTGGGGGAAGATCAAAGGACACTTCCTGTAGCTTACCTGCTTCAAGAGTCTCCCATGCTCTTGTCCAATGATGCTACCCATGATGCCAGGTCAAGGAGGAGAATGGTTTCTTTTGGGAGGTGGCCCCTTGCCATAGCCCTCTGGAGAATTTTCCAATTTGTTCTCTTGAAAGAAAGCCAAGTGAGAGTGCCCACAGTTTCTCTTTTAACAAA
Source organism: Macrotis lagotis (assembly GCF_037893015.1). Classification (NCBI taxonomy): domain Eukaryota; kingdom Metazoa; phylum Chordata; class Mammalia; order Peramelemorphia; family Peramelidae; genus Macrotis; species Macrotis lagotis. The sequence continues at coordinate 80,796,395 of NC_133666.1, forward strand.
GTATGTTTGTGGTTAGTGGAAAAAAAGCCAAACTAAAATACCAATAACATTTCAGTGTCATTCCCATTTTCTAAACACAAACTCTTTGGCCATGGTCTAATCAATCAATCAAAGTGAAATTGCCTTTTTAAAAGGCCCCAAAAGGTTCACCCTAAAGTACCTGACAATCTGTCATCATTCCACCTTCTGCTGTCTCACTAACCATAACCACCTACAAATATTTTGGACTCCAGACTTTAGGTGGTAATTAAGTGGGTGTGACATCAGAGAAAATTGTTCCTGCAGCAAATATGGACTCTAGTGTACTGGCTTGTTTTGTCAGTAATCCAGGCAGGTATGACTCAGACCACTCGCAAGGAGTCAATTGTTATAGCTCAGGCAGAATATTGTTTTCTTGAGGCCTCTGGGGTTCAGAGCTGCCCTTTAAGCCAACTCATTGAACTAGTCTTCAGAATCTTGGCTCTTTTTTTTGGTTGAGAGCCTTCCTCATTACTTTGCCCCAGCCATATCCCTTATCTGAGACTCTATTTGTCCAATCAATCTGGATGGAGTTGGACATCCTTGTTTCTTTCTTTCATAAAGAACACATCTCTTTTACTATAAACCCAATGAGCATCACTAAGATAGTGTTTAAAACTGGAAACTTGTTTGCTTTTATTTAAAGTGTATGTTAATCCACTCAAACTCTTCATAGATTCCTTCTCCAAAGCCTTCCTGCCATAGACCCCTACTATCTTGATTAAGGACTGTCTCTCCTGGATCACTATTTCAGGATAAACCCCAGCTATGCTTCACTTTTCTCCCTCCTCTCTGGCCACAGTTCACAAACAGCCTTGTGTCTGTCACCACTCACCAACTCACAGCCCCATCCACTACTTAAATGAATATATTTGAGAAAAAAAACAAATCAACTCAGAAAGCAAGGCTGAAAATGTATGTCTTCTACACCTTTAGTCCACAGCCCTATCTGCCAAGAAGAAACAAGAGGCATGCTTTCCTATCGGTCTTTTGAAGTAAGTGGTCAGTGCCTTGGTCAGAACTTTGGAGTCTTTCAATGGGGGAAATCCAAAGGCTGCCTTTAAATTTCATCTTTTGCATCTATTTTTGAATTGATTTTAAGTGGAATTGCTTACTTACTGTACAAGCCCACTTCTTCATAGTTTTATTTGGAAGCTAGTGTCAGATCAGTCATATTGACACTGTTATTCTGAGCTAGACCAAATTTCAGAGTCATCTTATGTTTCTGTTTCTGTTCATAGACAGTCAAGTTACCTTCATTGGTAAAACACTGGACTTACTCCGGAGCAATAAATAGAAAAGGTTTGTCATCACTCATAATCCATAAGTCCTTGTACTGCCTGAGAGAATTCATATGCAGCTTGCATGCCATTAGGCAAACAACTTAGCACTTCTACCTTTTTATAGCAAAAATATTTTTCAGCTTCAGCACCTATGACTACTTAACTTGATCCTTTATTGAAAAGTTAGCCATGATACAGACAAGAATGTACTTGCTAAGAAGTGCTATGTTTTCCTTGTCTCAGGAATTGTTGCTGTTTTCCCACTCAATGAAGCTAAGTTTGGTAAGACTTTTGCTTTCTTTGATATGAATGACATCACTTGGTGAACAGGAAGAATAAATAAAATAATTTCCCTCTGCCATAATTCAAATAAAAAGTTTGCTTTTTCAGAATTAGTATTTAACAGTAACTGGACTTCACAGTTAAAAGATGGAATTCTATAGGCAGCCCCAAATGGCCACCTGGGGAAACCAAGACTGGGATGGGATGGTATATTATGAATCTACAGGCTATGTGTACAATGGGTCATAGGCAATTTGATGATATTACTCCTTCATTCTCACAGAAGTCCATGACATCAGGGAGGTGATGCCATGACAAGCACATGAATTGGATTTGAGTGAGGGGGTTGTGCTAACTCATCAGCCTCACTTTCACTCTAGTCATCTGGGTCCAGGGACCAGATATGAAACAGGATGACTTGAGATGCCCTGGAGGAGAGGGAATCAAGATTAAGTGACTTGCCCAAGGTCACACAGCTAGTAAGTGGCAAATGTCTGAATCTGGATTTGAACTCTAGTCCTCCTGACTCAAAGACTGGTGTTCTATCCACTGCACTACCCAGCTATCCTATTGGTAGCATTGGCAATTTAGGCAAAGATGAAAAGTGTGAATACAGCTTTGTCAATTCTGATGTTCAGTTGATCTGAATTCATATGCTGTTCTACATGATACTCATCTTCCAACTCCCTGCCTTCTTGATGGCTATGTCCCATTCCCAAAATGCTTTCCCTCTCTTTCCTGATTTCCTTGGAAACTCAGCTCAAATTCCACCTTACGCAGGAAGCCTTTTCCACCCCTCCTCCCTTCCTCAATGATGGTTCCTTACTCTCTCAGACTACCTATTATTTATAGTGGGGAGATCCCATATGTACAAAATAATTCACATACTTAGAAACATGAACTCCTTAAGGGCAAAGATTATGTTTTTGCCCTTCTTTGAATCCTCAAGGATTTAAAGTATATAGCAAATGCTTGGTCTCAAATATTAATGCAAAAATGATAAAATATATGCACAGCTTTGATTTTTAGCTCTTTATCCAATTCCCTTCCAAATTCAACAGGAGTAGAGAGAAAGAGAAACTCCATGTGAAATTACTTCAGAAAGTATAAAATATTTGAGAGTCTATCCGCCAAGTCACAGAAAGGAACCATATGAATATAGTTATGAATAATCTTCATATATATAAAGATCTGAATAATTGCAGAAATATGAATTGCTCAGGAGTAGGCCAGGTCAATATTATAAAAGTGATAAGATCATATAAATTAATGTACTTATTTAGTGACATAACTACCAACAAATTATTTTAAAGAGCTAGAAAAAATACCAAAATTCATTTAGAGGAACAAAAGGTCAAGAATATTGAAGGAATCAAAGGAAAGAAATGAAAAGGAAGGGGGCCCAATAGTACCAGATATCAACCTATACTACAAAGTTGTAAGTGTCAAAACAATTTTACTGGACAAGAAATAAAGTGGTTGCAAAATCAGTAATCTAGTGTTTGATGAACCCAAAGAACTTATGTATTAGAACATGAATTCATTATTTGACATAAAGTGTTGGGAAAAATGGCAGTCACAAAGCATTGATCTATATCTCATACCATAAAATAAGTTCAAAATGGGTAGAATGACAAAGAAATTAGTTATCAGATCTATGGATGGGGAAAAAATAATTCATGACCAAACAAGAGATGGAGAGGTTCACAGGAGGGAAAATGGATGTAGCTAAATTGAGAAGAAAAGCAAGAAACTGGAAAAAAATATTTGTCCCAAGTTTAACTGGTAAAGGTCTTTAAATATATGGGAACCTGAGTCAAATCTACATTAATAGCAATCATTCTCCAATGGATAAATGGACAAAGTATTTGAACAGACAGTTTTCAGAGGAAGAAATCAACGTGACAACATCCTTATCAAAAATGCTCTAAGCTGTCAATAATTAGAGAAACAAAAATTAAAACAACTCAGAGGTATCACTTTATACTTAGCAAATGGATTCAGATGACAGAAAAGAAATATGATAAATGCTAGAGGGAATGTGGGGAAATAATTTCACTTAAACACTATTAGTGGAGCTGTGAACTAGTCTAAACTTTTTTTTTCTTTTTTTTTTGATTTTTTTTGTAAATGACTTGCCCAAGGTCACATAGCTAAGGAAGTATTAAGTTTCTGAGGCTGGATTTGAACTCAAGTCCTCCTGACTCTAGGGTGGGTGCTCTTTCCACTGAACCACCTAGCTGCCTCTAGTCCAAACTTTTTGAAAACAATTTATAACTATGTCTAAAAAATTATTAAACTGTGCTTTCCCCTTGCCCCAATAATATTATGACTAGAGCTATAGCCTAAAGAAATGAAAAAAAGGAAGAAAAGAATTCATGTACACATGAAAATATTTATAGCAGCTTTTTCTCTGGTGACAAAGAATTGAAACCTGAGAGGGTGTCCATCAAATGTGGAATGAGTGAATAAGTCATGGTATATGAATGTGATGAATTATTGCTGTAATAAATGATGGAGATGGATTCTGAAAAATCTGGAAAGATTTGTATGAACAGATGCAAAGTGAAAAGAGCAGAAACAGAACACTATATGTAATAACAGTAATATTGTAAAGCTAATCAACTTTGAAAGACTTCATATCTCTGATCAATTTAATAACCACAATTCCAAAAGATTCATGATGAAATATGCTACCTACCTCAAGATAGGGAACTGATGGACTCAGAGTATAAATTGAAGCATATTTTCTTCTATTTCTTTTTTGTTTTAAAAATGCTTTTGGAACATGCCTAATTTGGAAATTTGTTTTGTATAACTATATAAAATTGTAATAGTTTGAGTTTTTGCCTCCTCATTGGTAGAGGAGAGAGTAGAGGGATAGATATTTATAATTGGAAAAAAAGAATAAAAAGTCTCTGTGGTGTAAAATATAGACACATAGTATAAATATAAAGTCAACAGACACAAATATATACAAAATAATTCAATACAAGGTAGTCTGGAGGGGATGGAATTAGAAATTTGGGGAAATTAGAAAAAGACTTCATTCAGAAGATAGTGTTTGAGCTACATCTTGAAAGAAGAGACTTTATGAGTAGAGGTCAGGATGATTTCATGCCAGATATGTGGGATAGTTGGTGTAAAGGCACAGGGAGGAAAAGAATTGAGTGTTATGTGTGAGGAATACATTATCATAGCAATATCCAATGAGGATTGAAAAAATAGATTGGGGGTAGGGGCAGGTGGTTTTATCCTAAAGATAATACTATCTAGTCTTTGTGATCTATATTCTATTGTAATAACCAGCTCTGATATTATATTTGGGGTTTTAAAGTTCCTTCTGGCTCTAACATTTATGTTTTTTCCCTAAGATCTCTAATTCTCAAAATAAAAAATACTACTCTAATGTTTATTATAGAGATAACTCAGATTCCATAATGGCCTGGGGCAGTTAGGTGGTACAGTGGATAGAGCACCAGCCCTGGAGTCAGGAGGACCTGAGTTCAAATACAGACTCAGACACTTAATAATGACCTAACTGTGTGGCCTTGGGCAAGTCACTTAACCCCATTGCCTTGCAAAAAAACCCATAATGTACCATAATTGGATAGGAAAAAATCAAGTAGGGTAGCCCTTAAGAAACTGTGTATCTCTCCTTGTAAAAGAAATACATTAATTTTCATGGACTATTCTCATAGAATGCTACAGTCTGTAAAGAATAAAAATGGGAGGTGATACAAAAGATCATAGAAAGGGATGGAAGTAGGCTATAGATTGTAACCAATGATGACATCTGGGCAAGAAATAGTGAAAGACACTACCAAGAAATGACTGATAAGAAACACAGGGAAGTCAGTTATGCTATAAGAGAAAGTAATAACAATAAGAAACATGGTCCCAAAGTATTTTGGGAGCAATATGCTAACCTTGCATCCATATGAGTTAGGCTATGTTTTCTTTAAAAGATTTTGGGACCATGCTTGATTCTTTGTTAGCTCAAGGGCCTGGCTAAAGGTTCAAACAGCCACCATCACTTGCTTATTTCCTGAGTACAAAGCAGCCAGGGATGCCCCAGGGGCTTCTGATGACTGGCTGGTAAGTCAGTTGATAGACAGTTCAGGTCAGCAAGTCTCAATCTGCTGCATTAAATCTAATTGTCCTCAATGCCTATCCTTGTTGAATATCCTATTCCTGTTTTGGCTAAGTAAATCTCCTTTTTCAACTGTGATAAATGAATGAATGAGTAAAATAAATAAATGAATGAATGACTAAAAGACAGATAAAATTCTGACTAGGGAATTTTGAAATTCGCCAGCTGCCATGTTGTGACTCCAGGGATGAATGATTAAGGAAAGGTCCTTCTCTATCCTATACCAATATCATGATGACCCCATTGCCATGCTCCATATTAACTGTGGATTTAACAAGGGACATTCCTGCCAGGGGCTCTTGTTTGCCTTTCTCTTCCTAATGCACACTCGTGAGTGCTTTTAATGTTTAGCCTTTCTTATGTGCGTAGGAATAAATTATCTGTCTCATATCCAATTCATATCATACTGAATCTTTCAAAAATTTTTTCCTGGGGCGGCTAGGTGGCGCAGTGGATAAAGCACCGGCCCTAGAGTCAGGAGTACCTGGGTTCAAATCCGATCTCAGACACTTAATAATTACCTAGCCATGTGGCCTTGGGCAAGCCACTTAACCCCATTTGCCTTGCAAAAATCTAAAAAACAATTTTCCTTTTGGGGTATCCCACACACTGGTGAACTATGTATTAATTCACTCTAAATATCATCCTGGGGTTGTTGGGGTGAGGATTTAAAGGACGATGAGAAAAGGGATCTCCCTCTTCCCATACAAAGCTCTATGGATATGAACCTAGTCCAAACTACATGGCAGAGTACTGGGCATGGGGGAGTGAATACCCCAGTCCTTGTGAGCCCAGACTAAGGGTGATTAAATAAAAATGCCAAACAGAGAGATAGACAGATAAAATGCTAAATTCAAAAGTTTATGAGAATAATACATACATAAATAGAGGGCATCGCTGATGAGGATATTAAGATGGAAAAGAGATTTTCACAAGTGATATTCTACAGTACACTGCATTTTTACTATCATACAATTGATTAAAAGATGTTGAGAATAAAAGATCCTGCTGTGCCCATCATTTCTTTGCTATAAATGAAGGCCTCTGATTTGATAGACACAAACACGCCTTTCTTTTAGGCCATTTCCCATACAGTCATCAAAACTATTAAAAATTTCTCAAATGATATAACAGTAGAGACAACTCTGAGGTTCCTCTGACCATAAATATCAGGTGAGGCACAAAAGAGGAAGATGTATGCTCACCCAATGTGGTCTCCATTCTGATTGAGGAAATCCATCCAGGGTTTGAGTTGAGGAGAGTATCCAAGTGAAATCAAGAGACAGAAAATAAAGTCCCCCAAACATTGAGAGGACCCACTAATGTGACCTTATGAAAGGTCATGGACCAAAGTCATGGAAAAAAATGGATAGGCATGAATGGGCTGGGGATTTCATCACTGTAGGGAGCATCCAGTACAAAGACATCACAGATCCATCTCAGTATTGAGTATATCAATACTCTTTCCTGCTAACACACACACACACACACACACACACACACACACACAGAGTTTAATTGTTATTAGTCATATGCATCATATAAAATCACAGAATAATAGAGACAACAGTAACTTTAGTGTTCATCTGAGCCAACCACTTCATTTTACCACTTTGCACTTTATTTATTTATTTGTTTGTTTATTTATTTATTTGGGTTTTTTTTCAAGGCAAATGGGGTTAAGTGGCTTGCCCAAGGCCACACGGCTAGGTAATTATTAAGTGTCTGAGACCGGATTTGAACTCAGATACTCCTGACTCCAGGGCCGGTGCTTTATCCACTGTGCCACCTAGCCACCCCTTACATTTTACATTTTAAAAAGGAAGAGGTTTGTTTAATGTTATGGATTCAAACTCAGGTTCCTTAATCAATTATTTCTTGTTATTTTGATATTTTTCTAGGTACATAGGATTTTTACTTAAATTAAAGAGAAGACACTGGTGTTGGGAAATCCTGGGGAGATGTTAAAATGAAAGGTTTCCTAGAAATGACTTCCTACCACTACAACAAATAATATAAGGAAAATGTCCCCAAATCCACAGGGCTCATCAGTGACAAAGAGATGATCTATGCAGTTATCTAGGAAAGCAAGAAACAAAATTAATAAAAAATAATTACAGTGTTTAGTAAACTAAGACTAGGCTAATATGGTATACTACATACTCCAGAAAAAAGCAACATGGATATATGACTTAGATACAAGTGGTCACGGTATTTTTTTAAAGATTAGAAGAAAAAGAGACCATGTAACTTTAGGACAATTCTTAACCAAGCAAGGATTAGAGAAGATTATACAAGATAAAATAGACATACATAACTACATACATGACTACATAAAATTAAAACACTTTTGCACAAAAAAAATCAATGATGACATAATTAGAAGAGAAATTTTATGCTGGAAAAAAATAAAGTCTTTACACACTATCAATAAAAACCTGGTGTCCAAAATATACAAGGAACTTGCACAGATATGTAACTCCAAAAATCACTTTCCAATTGGGATATGATCAAAGGATGTGAACATTTTTCAAAGAATTTACTTGCTATAAATTACCATAAAAACAAACTCCAAGTCCCTAGTAGTAAGAGAAAAGCAATTCCAAACAATCTTGAGGTTTTACCTCACCCCATGCAAATTGACAAAGATGATTAAAAAATAAGAACAGTGATGGAGGGGCTGTGGGACAATAGGAATACTGAAGCATTGTTAATAGAGTTATGGAGTCATTTAAATCACTGTAAATTTGCACTTGGAATTTTGCAAAAACTCCTGACTAAACTTTCCAAACCCTTTGACCCAACAATTTCATTTCTGGAACAAAAAAACCCAAGAAGTCCAAGGCAGAAGCTAAGGTTCAATGTTCATCAAAATGTTCAGAGTAGCACACCTTGTGGTTACAAGGAACTGAAAAGAAATTGGGTTCCCACTGAATGGAAAAAGGCAAAAACAAAACAAATGGAAACTATAGCTAATGAACATAATGGAATAGTATTTATCAGTGAGAAATGGAAATCACCCTTGCAGGTGAAATTCCAGATGTTCGTCGTGGATGTTCCAGCTGTTGTTCAGACGCAGTATCACCATTGAAAAGAAAAAAAGGAAAAAGTAATGAAATAGATTTAAACTTCTATGAGGAAAGATATGGACTTCACAACATATGGCTGTCCTGATCACTTTGAGAAATGTTGTTTTATGTGTTCAAGGAAGGCTACACAACCTATCCCCTTACATAAGAAGTATTGGGAAAGTTGTATTTCATTCTATGTATGGGATGGAAAAAAGTAATTAAAAGAGGGAAGGCATTAATTTAGATTGGGAAAGGCTTTTTATAGAAGATGAATTTTAGTGGCATATTAAAGGAAGCCAGGTAAATGTGCTTATAAAGGAGGTTGAAATGTCAGTAATGATGACAAAGATAGAGAATTCATCTGGTTTAGACCAACAATACATAGAGTAGATCTAAGCTGGAGGTGATAATATTTTGAACTGGATGTTCATGAACTTGATTGGTTTAAAAAATATTTGGATAACTGAATTTCATTATAGTTGATTTTTCTCAGTAATCTTATATATTTTATTTTATGCATCTGAAACTATATTTCTGAGAAGGGCTCCACATGCTTCACCAGACTAACTTCCAGAGAGGTCCAGGACACAAAAAGGTTAAGACCCTTTCACCCTCATTTAAAAGAACCTTTCCCAGAAACAATGGAATTTTATGTGACTGCTCAGGAACCCCTCCATCTTTCATTCCTAACTGAATACAAATAAATACTTGGAAGGAGATTTCCTTTAAAGGAGGTAAAAAGTTTAGTGATGGATTGAAAGGGAAAACACTTATGATATTTTATTTGTTATCAAGTTGCTGGTATCCTCCCTAATGAAGGTAGAGCAGGTCCATTGCTTTAATCACTTTAAAAGTAGGCTTAACAAGTCATTTTCTCCAATTGAGAGGAATCACAAATTGTCTGAGGAAAAAGTAATGGGTAACTGAACCAGGGTCTTTTCCATTGCTAATTTCTCTTCTGGCATTACTGGCAAGGCAGTTCAACCTCAAAATATTTCTAAAAATATCAGTGGTGTAATTATGTGAGACCCTAAGAACACTTCTGGGTGATCTTCAAAATTCCAAGTAGAGGAAATAACGTTGATTTCATTGCAAAATCAGGTGACATTTAAGTTAAATATCAAAAGATGTTTCAGAGCTCACTAATAATTATACAATAAAAGCCAGTGTGGGAAGATAAAATACTCAAATAGAGTATTGTGATGTGAATCACAAGGGAGGGAAAGGGAAGGAGGAAAGAAGCAGCAATTATTAAGTGCCTACTGTGTGTCAGCATCTGTGTTAAATGCTCTACAGATATGCTCTCATTTGGTCCTTACAACAACCCTATGAGGTAGGCGTTATTATGTCCTCCATATTACTGGAGGACTTTTGTTTCTGGAAGAAATTTGGAGTCATTCAAGGAGCTTTATAAATTCCAAAGGACACTCCAAATGGTTCTCCTCCTACTGCCTAATTCTGGGTCCACCAGATAAATATATCAATGGATGAATTGTAAAGGTGATCCATTCAATGACATGTCATAATCTGGACAATAGACTTTGGCTGTCTACTTGGCTCTTTCCCATGTGGAAGGTCTAGCCTTTTTCTTTAGTGGTTATGGATCTGCAATTTTTGGAGGCTTGATGCAACCAGTACACTATCATCCAACAACAGGAACATCTGGAGGATCAAACAATTGATAGGGAATACCTCTACTATTTGGATTGAACCTCCTCCATTGAATCTCCTCCATTTTTGGTGAATTTACATTTTCCTGTTTTTTTCCCAGTCTTACATATATGTCTGAAAGGTCTTTGAATAAGGTTATCTTTGTTATGCTTTTTGAGAAATTTTAATAATTTGAATTTATGGATCTTTGTTGGAAAAGTATCTTGGGAGGAGTTTTCCTTAAAAAGAGGTAAAAAGTTTAGGCAATGACTGATGAATTGAAAGGAAAGACAACTGTAATACTTTACTTGTCATCAGATTGTCAAATATCCTTTTCCAAGGCTGAATCAAATGCTTTTTATAATTGACAAGCAATAAGTACAATCAGATCTTGTATTCTCTAAATCATCCAGTTATTTGCAGTAGTTAAGAAGGGGTCTACAGTCAATTCTCATTTAAGAGGCCCTGTTTATTCTCTGCCACCCTCTTATGATCTCAACACATGTCTGGATATTTTCAATATTGTTTTACATCCATGGGAAAGCAAGTGTATCAGTTAGTGGTTGATATTCCTTTGGTCACCTATTTCAGTCTTAATAAGACTCAAACTTTCATCACAAGATTTCTCCCTCAACACCCTCAAAACGTTGTCATCTCCAGCTTAGATCTATGTACAGTTGGTCTCATCTAGATACTTTCCTCTATTTTTGTCATCATTACTACCATTTCAACCTCCTCTTTAAGCACATTTATCTAACTTCCTTTAAATTGCAACAAAAAAACTCATCTTCTACAAGAAGCCTTTTCCAACCCCTCTTAATATTAATATTTTCTCTCTTTTAATTGCTTCTTTTTCATCCTGTATATAGTCTGTTTGTACTTATTTCCTTGCTTGCTGATTCTCCCATTTGATTGGGAGCTCTTTGAGGCCAGGGCCTGTCTTTTGCCTTTTTTTGTATCCCCCAATGCTTAACATAGTATCTGGCTTAATAAATGCTGACTGACTAGCTTAATGTCAGAGTCCAAGTATAATGATTCTATTGCCTTTGATAGTGGAAAAAAACACTTTATATTAGAAATCTTTGCAACAATAAAATCAATACTAGCATTGTAACTGCCGTATGAGTTCCCTTACCAAGTCAGATTATTTCTGTGGCCCCTGCTTTCCTAATGTGATCTGTAGGCTTGTACATAATTTATATTTTGTATTATGTTTCATATCTGTCTAGATGTTATTTTCTTCAAATGGAAGGTAAGCACCATGAGGGTAGGCATTGTTTCACTTTGATATTTGTGTTTCCAGTGTCTGACAGAGAATAGATGCTCACTATATGCAGAATCCATGGTAAATGCTGCTGCTACCAGTCTCTGACACTCTTGCTGGAGAGGTATGAAAGAAATGGGTCCCAAATCTTCAAAATGACCCTAGGCTTCTAGAGGACCTGACTGGGTTTTTAGTAGGGCTATACTCAGGGTCTCAGTATTCTTCTTTGTGTGGAGTTATGAAAAAACTCCTGACCTTGGATGGAAGTAGGGCCATTTCTTAACCATTATCCAGGGATGCTACACATACAGGAACACAATGCACAGGAGATGTTGTCATCTGTGCCCTGGATGAACACCAAGGGCCTCCCTCACAAAAGGCACTACTGGCCACGTCTCGTGCACAGTGACTTATCAAGGTTCACACCCGTCTTTGGGGAACCCAATTCAATTCTGTAAGACAGAGATGTGGAAACTAGCTCTTTCTCTATTCCACTTTTACTAATTTTGGTTCCTTTGAAGAACTAGAGTGACTTTGTGAGTGGTCAAAGTTTCTGGGGCAGGACCCTTCTTCTGTTTTCATGTATTTCAGAAAATGAATAACTAGGCCATTTATAGATCTAGTCAAAAAACTCATGAGGATTCAGTTTTTCTCCTATATCTGTTATGTCCTACTGCTCTCTAACCCTAATAAATGCTTATTGGCTGACTTATAGAATGGTTAACTTCAAGAAACAGCAATGAAGGACAAAAGAGGATGGGGTGGCACAGTGGATAGAGCACCAGCCCTGGAGTCAGGAGTCCCTGAGTCCAAATTTGGCCTCAGACACTTAATAATTACCAAGCTGTGTGGCCTTGGGCAAGCCACTTAACCCCACTGCCTTGCAAAAACCTAAAATAAAGAGGATGAGTAAAAAAAAGAAAAAAAGAGAATGAGGCAATGGCAAGAGTGACTTCCAGTTCTTTACTGAATGATGGTCAAATACGTTCAACAGAGAGGGGAAAGTTTCTTTGTCTCTGCCCCTTTCTCTCTATATTTCTCTACCCCTACCCTTCTCTCTAAACACCAGTAAAAGATGGGAGGTCCAACATCCTCTTGACCTTCCAAATCACATGGTCCTCCTCCAGCCAAAAGTGAAAAGCACGCATTGGGAAGGAGACCTGGCCAAGACTAAGGTCTGTACTCCTTCCCCAGGTAATGATCCTTCTCTCAAATGGGCTTCTAACTAACTCGATAATTTGTAGACATCCCTTGGGGAATGGCCAAATTTCCTTAGCCTGTCCAACACTAAGTGTCTGCAACATCTCAGGCCAAAGAACTTTTTGTACTTGGTCTAAACTCTAAAGCCAATGATCTCACCTAGTTAAGTATCAGGCTAACATTAAGTGGAGGGGGAATAGCTTCTACCAATTTGGCTGGCTTATGCTTCTTTCTATTTTGAAACTCACTTTCTGTTTGAAACTCACTTACTTCTTAGCTTCTGTTATAGAAGGAGGACTTTTTCTTAAGTGGCATTGTTGATGGTAGGAACCAATTATTTGGCCATATCCCATTCCCAGTTTTCTCTTTGTTTTTCGCTATATTAACAGGATAATTTTCATATGCTTTGTTAGTGGAAGAAATTTTAAGAACTGAGTAGTAGCTAGTTTCTAGATATTTTTGGTGACTAAGGCACAAGAAACAGTACAATCCTAAGATACACTGAAAATGTCATGTCTCTAATTTTTGGTAAGGAAGAAATTAATCTTTGCTGAATTAAAATCCCTCAGAATGTTTCTCTTTGGATTTAGAGCATGGCAATATGTCAATCTTTTTATATTATTGTTTTTCCAATCTCATCCTTTCCCTTATGAAGGTTGTGTTATTTTCATATGCAATTTAGTCTACTCAACTGATATTTAAGAAAAAAATTAATCAAAAGTTTTGCAAAGTAGAGACTCCTTGAAGCTCCATCTGACAAGAAATGGACAAATTATCAACTTTTTAGAGCCAAGAAAGATTAAAAATGAAGAGAGAAGAGAGATGAGGAAGGTGGCAGTCAAGAGAGGGACAAACAGATACAAAGAGAGTCATATAGCGGCAACTCTCTGTCCAGGTAGAACACCAACTTGTCAGAGCAAAGATAAAAGTTAATACAAAGGTAGAAAAAAAGAATAAAAATAAGGAGAGAGGGAGAAGATAGAAAAAATTAAGGATAAGAGAGGAAAGGAGGGAGGGAGGGAGACCCAAGAAATTGACCATTGTGGTCAAATCCATCACCATAAAAGCAGGGAGAGATCAGGGAAACCAGGTCTATTGAACTTTACATTTAGACAAGAAAGAAAAGACTCTTCAGCCCAGATCCAGAACCTCCTTACCAAGGTACTGAGCAACAAGGGAGTTTATAACTTGCTGGGCCTAGGTGTCTTGGTTCTTCCTTAAGAGTGACCCCTATGATTTCAGCTTTGCTTAAATGGGGACTGAACTCAGTACAATTCAACAAAAATACAATTAAACTCTCAGTAAGCACCTACTACATACAAAATCTAACAAAATGCATTTTTAGGTGTAGAGTTTTCCTTTTGATTGGTTGGCATATTTGGGGATATTTGAAGGATTTATTTAATAAGGGAAAGAATATTGATGCCACAAAGTCCCAAGCTAGAGTCAATAGGTGTGTATGTGTTATCTCAAGGCTGAGTAGAAAAAGAAATTAAAACTCAGAGAGGATTTATAAGAAATCCCTGAAAAAAAATGTTCTTTTCAGTGAATGCTGAAGCATTGAAAAGCCAGCTCACAGCAGACAAGGATGTTTTTCACTTTTTCATATGATTAACCTCCCACCTTGCTAGGTCTGCCAATGAGGAGAAAGGATTTTTCCTCATGGGGTTTTTGTCTCATGATATAGCCTAGAGGATGACCATGGTGTGGCTTTGGGACAAGTGGGGCTTTTTGATGACCAGGACCCCCAGGACCTTCTTTCCACCTGTTATAAGCAGCAAGCTGAAGATATTTGATTTTCTCCCACTATTAAAGAAGAAATCATTCAATGATTTTGTGCTCAGGATGAGTAGGGCAGCCTTTTCCAGTAACGAAAAGAACAAACCTGTGTGAATTGATATTTCCTGACTTTTTCATCCTTTATTATGCAAGATTACTCTTGTTTCTAGACTGTATAAATATTCATATTATATTAGCAAAAAAAATGAATGTAACTTTGGCATAACTTGAGATGATTACCCACCTTTCCGGGTTCTCTCTCTCTCTCTCTCTCTCTCTCTCTCTCTCTCTCCCTCCCTCCTTCCCTCTCTTATCCTTAATTTTTTCTATCTTCTCCCTCTCTCCTTATTTTTATTCTTTTTTTCTGGCTTTCTATTAGCTTTTATCTTTGTTCTGACAAGTTGGTGTTCTACCTGGACAGATAGTTGCCACTATATGATTCTCTCTCTCTCTGTCTCTCTTTGTAGCTGTTTGTCCCTCTCTGATGCCCCCCTTCCTCATCTCTCTTTTCTATTCATTTTTAATCTTTCTTGGTTCTAAAAAGTTGATAATCTGACCATATACAAACAATTGATTCTATTCTCTGTCTTCATCTCTCTCTCTCCCCTTCTCTCCTCTTTCCTAATTTTTATTCTTCCTTCAATACTATAATTAATAGTCTTATACTACTTATAATCTTTATATCAATTATAACATATAATAACCAACTTGTTCTAACAAGTTGAAGTTCTGACTGTTCATGAACAGCAAATTCTCTTCTATTCTTCTCCATGCCATACATGCTTTCTTTTCTTCTCTGCTCCTTAATCATTTGAATTTTGTACTGTATTAATATTATTTTTAATTCTAATAAGTCAATGGTCTGTCCACAAACAGATTCCCTTTTTCTCAATCTGATTCTGTCTCTTTGTTTCTCTCTCTATTTCTGTCTACTTAAAGCCAGAGATACTTGAGTTCAAATGTAATGGACATTTGCTAGCCATGTTGCTTATTTTTCCTTGCCTCAGTTTTTTCAACTGTAAAGTGGGAATAACAGCATGTACCTCAGGACTGTTGTGAGAACTAGATGAGATGATTTTTGTAAAGTGCTTAGCACAAGGTCTGATCCATTATAGGTACTAGAGAAATGCTTATTCCCTTTCTTTTTCTTTTGTGTCCATCTTTCTCTGTGCCTGTCTATTTCTCTGTCTGTCTGTCTCAGTTTCTCTCTCATACACACACATACACACAGCCTCTATTTTCTTCTTTTCATTTTAACACTTCCTTCTGGTTTTATATTAATTATGATCTTGATTCTAGTGAGTTCTGGGGCTTTGACTAATTCTATTATCCTCTGTGTCACTTTATGTCTCTCTGGCTCTTTGTCTCTGTTTCTGGCTGGCTGGCTGGCTCTCTCTCTCTCTTTCTCTCACTCTCTCTTTCCTCTCTATCTGTCTCTATCTACTCCTTCCCCCACCTTAGAATAAGAAGTGATGGAGGACTCTATTGCAAGTTTAGAGTACAAGGATGAGAAAATACATGAGAAAAGTTGAGGTAACCTGAGGATGGGCCCGTTTTGGCAGATTTGGGATGTATATAAAGGAGAGTAATGTAAGATGAAGCTGGAAAATGCTAAAGCCCTTTAGGGTACTACCTGCACCTGTGGTTTGTCTCTACACAAATCTATACCTCCATTTACCTTGGTGTTCCCAAATTAGGAGAATTCTGTTTGCCCCAATCATACATTACAGGACCACATGGGTATGGATAGGAGAATATCCTATTCTTATTCAACTCCTTGGAGATGTTTCTTCCATTTGATTTAATAATAGAAATTCCTCACATTTATATAGAGCTTCCCAAACTGCTTTCTTCCCTTCAATCCATGGAGGTAAGAGGTCATCCTCCATGGAGGCAGGAGGTCATCCTCCATGAAGGCAGGAGGTTATCCTTACTCTTTTACTTATTCTCAATCTCTCCCTCTCCACTACTTCCCTCCTGCCTACAAACATGCCCATGTCTCTCTCATACTGAAAACCCCCCACTCAATCGAACCTCCCATTCCTGCTAACTTCTAACTCTTTATCTCTTCTGTTCTCTATCTCTACATTAGATGCCTCCACTTTCTTTCTCTTACTCTCTTCTTAACCCCCAATAATCTGCCTTCTGACCTTATCATTCCACCAAAATTGCTCTCTCTGAAGTTACCATTGATATCTTATCTGTCAAATCCAACAGCCATTCTCATTTTCTTTGACCTCTCTGTAGTTTTTAACACTGTTCATCACCTTCTTCTCCTTAATACCCACTTATCTCTAGCTTTTCCCCTGGTTCTCCTCCTCCCTCTCTGGCCACTCTTTCTCTAGCTCCTTTACTGAATCCTCTTCCAGATCACACCCTCCAACTGTAGGTGTCCCCCAAGGCTCTCTTCTCCTCTCCCCCTAGACAACTTCCCTGGGGGATCCCATCAGCTCCCCTGGATTAATGATTCTCATATCTATCTTTACTGCTTCAATTTCTTCGATTTCTCTGGCTCAATCTCTCACAGCTCCAACTGCCTTTCAGTCAACTAGAAGTGGACATCCAGTAGACATCTTAAATTCAAATTCCCCAAACAGAATTCATTGTCTTTCCCCCAAAGTCTCCCCCCCCCCCCATTACTGTAAAAGGCAACACCATCCTCTCAGGGCCCCCAGGCTTGGAACCTAGGAGTCATCCTGGACTCTTCACTCTCACTCACCCTCAATATCCAATCTATTGTCATGGTTACCAATTTTGCCATTGCAACATCTCTGAATATACCCTCTTCTCTCCTCTCACACTGCCACTACCCTGTTGCAGGCCCTCATCATCTCACTCCTGGACTATTGCAAAAGAGTCTGCTGAAGTGTGGCTCTGGGTGGGGTCTAGCTTCCTTAAACCTTTCCTCACTTCAATTCATCCTCCATTCAACTACTAAAGTGATTTTCCTGAAGCCTGAGTCTGATTATATCATAAGCAACCTCCCCACCCCCAATAAACTCCAGTGACTTCTTATTGCCTCTAAGATTAAACACAAATTCTGTTTGACCTTCAAAGACCTTCATAATGTAGCCCCACCTTGACCTTTACAGTCTTCTTATACAATATTAACTGATACATATTCTTCAATACAGTGACACTGGCCTTATGCCTATTCCACAAACAAGACCCTCCATCTGTAGGTTCTGGGAATCTTCTCTGGCTTCTCATGCTTAGAAGGCTCTTCCTCCTCCTCTCTGATTGTTGGCCTCTCTGGTTTCCTTTAAGTCTTAACTAAAATCCTACCTTCTATAGGACACATCTTAATTTCAGTCCCTCCTTTCTGTTAATTATTTCTAATTTATCCTGTATCTTAATAGCTTGCTTTGTATATATTTGCTTGCATGGTTGCTTCCATTACATTGTAAATTCCTTGAGAACAAGGTTGTCTTTTGCTTTTTTGTGTCACAGCACTTAACATAGTAGCTAGCACACAGTAGGCACTTAATATATGCTATTTGATTGATTGAAGGCCATGGAACTTGTGATGTGTAAGAATCTGACCTTTACCGAAGCCAATCATTCATATTATGGTGGAGGAGACTCAGGACCAAAGATTCTAAAGTCAATTAGACAGTAACAGAGTCATAATCAGAATCTGGTTCCTCAGGTTCCAAACTCAGTGGATTTTTTTCCATTCTACCATAGCTATCTTTATTATTTTCATTTTGCAGAGGGGGAAACTGAGAAGACCAAGTTGAATATTACTTTGGTTCAGTCATCCATTTTAATTAATTATAATCCCTTTGACAGAACTGCCAACATTGGAACATCACTATTTAAGTATCTGTGAGAGAAAGTTGGCTCAGTGTTCCATGAATCAGAGTTACAGGAAGCAATTCAAACAATATTGAGCACCTACTCTGCACCAGTCATTATGCTCAGGATACAAAGTCTAAAATAAAACAGTCCCTGCCCTTAAGAGATTTGCATTCTATAGGGAGATAAGCATGTGCACCCAAATAAGTTTGTGTTCAATCAGTATATAAAATATAGATAAACCAAAAACAACTTCATTTAGGGAGGGGCAGCACTAACTCCTATCCCAGAGGAGGAAAATATTGCTCCAGTGGTTTTTATCTTTTTTTTCCTTTTCCTCTCCCATTCATTTTCTTGGAATACAGTTGTCTCTGATGGTCCATCAGTGGATTCTAAATGTCTTTGTAGAGGTCTTTGGCCTCTGTAGCACACGCCTTCTTGAACACTAGAGAGTGCTGGGTAAATATTTCCCAGTACTGATGATCAGAACAGTCATTTGGGACTAGATTGCCATCCTACTGGGTTTCAAGTGCTTTCCTTGGAGCTACTTCTAAAATTCGAACTTTGCAGCCCCCTGGTTTCATTAGATAGTTCTTCTCTGACACTTCTGAGCATCAGGGTTCAATCATCATAGTCAGGAGGTAGGGAAATCTCATCAGTGGGGTGACTTTTGAGCACAGATATTAGTTATTACTTTGGCAGTGAAAAGGGGGACAGATTAAAAATCAGCTCTCATTTAGAATACCAGGAAGTCTCAACCAGATTTTTCCCGCATTAAATTGAATTATCTCCTCTGATAATGTGTTGACCTCTTTAACAAATATAAGCAGTGAGAGTCTAATCAGTTAATTTAAAGTCAAGAGTAGGATGAGAGGTTCCCGCTTTGTTTCCTAAAGAGGTATGTCATTTCTGCTCTAATGCTGTTGTTTACTGTTAATAAATTGTCCCTCACTTACTGTTGGTAATATGGCTAATATAGAACCTCAGGTGGCTTTAGTTTGCAACTGATAACTGAAGTCCAACAGTTCGTGTTGACTGATCTGGAGGGTATCAGGTTATCTCTTTTAGAGAACTTTTAAAAAGAAAGTTCAATTTAAAAAGTAAAGAGAACAAACTCATCAGGGCAGCCCCCATCAGCATCAGCATCAGTATCCCCATTAGCATCTGCATCAACACCAGCACCAGCACCAACATCCTCATCAGCATCAGCTCCAGCATCAGCCAACTTCACATTAGTCTGCAGTGTTTGTGAAAGGGCACCCTCCTTGAAAATCCAATTAGTGACCAAGATGTGGATTTCCAGTAAGTGGTTTACCTAGATGCACTGACAAGCCCTCAAGCTGTTTCTAAAGCTCTTTCCCCCTCCTAATATGAAATGAGTGAGCTGTGTTTTCAGATCAGCTTCAGTCTATATTTGGTCAAGTCTCCTTTGACTGTGGGCTGGGTGGCAATTGGCAGGTAATGTAGAGACAAGGAAATAGGTGAACATTGCTCTTATCCACTGATCAATAAAGCCACGTTGGGTAAAGGACAACCATATTTGAGCTTTTTCAACTAATTCTGAATTCATTTGATTGCCATTACTTTGGGTTAAATGTCTTATGCTTATCAAATGAAAAGGAGGAAATGGTGAAAGTTTAAATTCTCTAGAATGAAAGGTAAATATTGTGTTTCTAGTCCTACACTCAAGGAGGCTTTGGGCAAGCCTTCTAATGTCTATGCCTAAGTTTCTCATCAGTTGAGTGGAAATTAATAGTGCCAGACTATTTGAGGGCCATGAGATGCTGAAAATAAAGACATATGAATGTCAGGAACCATCGAGGGTTCCAGCCTACCTTTCCAGTCTTCTATATCACTCACCCAAACTGTTCTTCATGCTTTTCCTCAGATGTGACCCTCCATATTCCCTCTCAGGCCTTTGTACTAACTATCCCTACTGTCTGGAAAGAATACACATTCTCTTCTCTTTACCTCTTAGAATCTTTAAAGGAAGCTAGCTTCCTTTAAAACTCAAGGGGCAGCTAGAAGATGCAGTGGATAGAGCACTGGCCCTGGAGTCAGGAGGACCTGAGTCCAAATCCAGTCTCAGACACTTAATAATTACCTAACTCTATGACCTTGGTCAAGTCACTTAATTCCATAGCCCCACAGAAAACCAAAAAGAAGTAGTAACCTAAGATCTGTCTCTTAAATGAAGCCTGACTCCTTCCCAAGTTACACTGTAATTATTTTGAATATATTTGACATATATTTGTGTGTGTGTATGTGTATATGTTTTCTCCCTCAAGAGGATGCAAATTCCTTGCAGATGAGGGATGGTTCTCTTTTGTTTTTGAATCCCCAGTGCCCTGGTATGTAATAGTTGCTTAACTATTGCTCTCATAGAGTTTAAAGACTAGTGGGGATGGTTTCTGATTTCCAAATAGTCATAATTCATAATAGCACAGAAGTATAACTAAAAGGCACAAACAAAATTCGAGGAGAGGCTTGAAGGAGGAAAGGTCATTACTAACTTGGAGTGGAGGTGGGAGCTTTTCTAGAAGAGTTGGCATTTCAGTTGACCTTTCAAATATAGAATTTCAGACACCATTGGGGGTGAAGCATTCTGGGGAATGGTATGAGCAAAAACATGGGAAATTTTGGGATAACTATAGGAGACAAACAGTCTGGTTTGACTGGGACATAGAATATGTGGAAGTCAAATGAGTAAGATGAGACAAGGCTGAAAAATGAGAAGGGTACCAAACAGTGGAGGACCTCAAATGCCAAGCAAAGAAGAGAACTTGGCAGACAAAAGGGAATCACTGAAGATCACAAATATAGAAGTTGAAAATAACCCCACTTACTCAACACTTAGCATATGCAACTGGTGTTTAGATATACTATTGCACCTTCAACTTAGATGCACTGATACTTTCTTTTCTTGGCAAGCTTTGTAACAAAGGATGGGGTACAGCCAATAATCAATCAGAAGTTCTTAGCTGCTGAGAAGCCATGACTCCTTTCATAGTTTGCTTGGAACCTTTTCAATACCCTCACCAAACCTGGTGCCCAGCATGTCATGTCAATGGCAAGGCCGGAGTCCATGATAGGTTTTATGTTATATGAATGGGGAAGTTGCTGGAGCCCCCATGAGTTGCAAACCCTGAACTGGCTGGTTATTAGATTCCCCTGATTGGTGTGGTCTGTTATTGTTAGCTAGACCAGATAATTCTCCCCCCTGTATCATTGATAATTTTGCCTGTCCAGAACGCCTTTCACCCTCCTCTCTTTCTGTCCAAATCCTCCCTAATCTTGCAGAATCAGTTCCAAGACCTTTTCTCCAAGCAGTCTACCTTGGCTACTAATGCTGTCTGACTTACTCTTCTATCCACTGTGTCACCTAGCTGCCTTCCCATTTAATTTTAAAAAATTCATCAATCGACATGAAAGAGCACTTAATATGTATCAAACACTGCTAAGCACTTGAGACATAAACAAAAACAAAAGTAATTTCCACTCTTGGGAAGGTTATATTCTTCTTAAAAATTTTATTAAATTTTTTCTGTTATCTATTATTTGTCTGTGTTCCAGCTGACCCCATCCTCCTAGTCTTGAAAAAAGAAAGAAAAAGAAAAAAGAAAATCCTTGTAATAAATATGCATACTTAAGCAAAACATATTCTGTTATTGGCCATGACCAAACAATATGTCTCCTTCTGCACCCAGAGCCCTCACTTCTTTTCTTCATCATAGGTCCTCTGGGAAAAAACATGGGGTAGAGTGAGATCATTGCAGTGATCACAGTTCTAAAGTCTTTCAAAAGGTATTTTTCCTTTCAATGATGTGATTATTGTATAAATTGCTCTATTGCTTCTACTCACTTCACTCTGCAACAGTTCATTCACGTTTTCCCGGGTTACTCCAAAACCATCCCTTCCATCGTTTATTTTTTTGTTATTTAATTTT
Organism: Macrotis lagotis; assembly: GCF_037893015.1. Lineage (NCBI taxonomy): Eukaryota > Metazoa > Chordata > Mammalia > Peramelemorphia > Peramelidae > Macrotis > Macrotis lagotis. The sequence continues at coordinate 80,818,840 of NC_133666.1, forward strand.
GTCTTCAAGGAACAAAAATCCATTTTCCCCCTCACCCTCCATCCCATTGGAAAAAAAAAACCTTGTAACAAATCAAAGTCAAGCAAAATAAATTTTTACAGTGGCCATGTCCAAAAATGGACATCTTGCTCTTTCCTCTGAGTTCCCCACCTCTTTGTCAGGAAATGGGAAGCATACTTCATAAGGAGTTTTCTGGAACTGCAGTTGATCACTGTATTGATCAGAGTTCTTAATCTCTTAAAGTTGTCTCTCTTTACAGTGATGTTGAAATTGTTGAAAATGCTCTCTTGGTTCTGCTCTTTCACTCAACATCACTTAATAAAAATCTCCCTAGGTGTTTTATTTGACCTCATGTCTCTGATTAAAGAAAACACCTGAGTTCAGGAATTTCTGAAAATTGGTACACAGAAAGATGATGCAATCACAAGCTTTATTATTATGAAACACAGAGACAAAAGAAAGTATATATACATGTACTATATCGATATAAAGAGGCAGAAGAGGCAGGGCAGCTAGGTGGTGCAGTAGATAGAGCACCATCCCTGAAGTCAAGAGGACCTGAGTTCAAATGCAGCCTCAGACACTTAATAATTACCTAGGTGTGTGGCCTTGGGCAAGTCACTTAACCCCATTGCCTTACAAAATAAAACAAAATATAAAGAGGCAGAGGTTGATCCCCACATGCAAGAAACTCATCCCAGTCTGAGGGGTAGGGAGATGTATTGGTGTGGGAACACACTCAAATTTAGGGTTCAGATGGCAAAATCATATATCCCAAGGAAGGTCTTTGTTTAGAACAAGTAATCAGTGCCAGATATAGATGAGGACATTCCTAATAGAACTCAGAAATAGTGGAAAAGTTCTTGGGTCACATATTTGTTTCAGGGTGACAGCTACTGGAACCACAAAATGGTGGAAAGATCTGATGTTAGCATTAACAATATAAAGTTTACAATAATCTCACCAAGTTTTCGTTTTTTTTTTATTTTTTAATTTATTTATTTATTTTCATCCATATACACACATGTATATTTTTAAGTTACAAAATTTCCTTCCACCCATCCTTCCCACCCACCTCCTCTCAGTGGCAAACAGTCAGGTTAGCATTGTACATATATATTTTGATAAACATGTTTACAGATTAGTCATTTTTCATTATGAGGAATTAGGATTAAGGAAGAGATAAGTAAGAGATACTTTTTATAAAGTGTTCATCAGATTCTGTTGTGTGTGTGTGTGTGTGTGTGTGTGTGTGTGTGTGTGTGTTTTGTTTTGTTTTGTTTTGTTTTTGTTTCTCTTCCTCTGGATGGGGATAATGTAGTCCATAGCCAGTCTAATATGGTTGTCCTAGCTCTCTGGGCTACTGAGAGGATACCAACTTTTTTGAAACCATCCCCTTTATCATTTCTTATAGCACAATCATTTTCTATCACATTCATGTACCATAATTTGTTCAGTCATTCCCCAAGTGATGGACACCCCCTCAGTTTTAAGTTCTTAGTCATCACAAAAAAGCCACTGCAACAAATGCTGAGGCCCAGGGAGAGGAAGTGAGTTGCCCAAGGTTAGACAGGCCATAGGCATCAGAGGCAAAATCAAACAGAAATCATTGGCTCCAAGATTAAAGTTCACTCTATCTCTCCCTCTTCATAGTTTCCTAAAGTATTTTGACAAGCTCACTCCTTTGCTCTAACACTTTCTTGTTTTTATTTTACTTGTGTACATATCCCACACTTCCCCTTCACCCCAGAATGTAAACTCCATGAGGGCAAGGACTATTTCGGGTTTTTTTTCGGTTCTGTATTCCCAGTACAGTGTCAGGCCCAGCTATGATTAGGAACAAGGAAGGGATTTGTGATTTCATTGGCACAGGGAAACACTAGGATGCTGAGATTCAGTCTATCAGTGTTTAGAGTCTTAAATAGTTTCAGGAGAGCACTGAGAGGTTAGTTTGCTAGCACAACTTAAGTCCCTAATCATTGAGTTTAATTTTTCATCTTGATTATGGGACCTTGTCCTTAGCAGGAACTTCCTATTTGTAGCATCTATGTGGTTTCCTCAACATTTGTTGCCCAAGTCTCTGAATGATAAGTTCAGAACTTCTAAACTTTCAACTGATTAAAAGCAAACAAATGAACAAACCAACTAACCTGGGCAGCTAAGTGACACTACAGTGGATAGCACACTGGGTCTGGAGTCAGGAAGACCTAAGTCCTAATTTGGTCTCAGACATCTTACCAGTTGTGTGACTCTGGGCAAGTCACTTCACCCTGTTTTCCTCAACTATAAAACAGGATGGATAATAATACCTCATTTCCAGAATTGCTGTGAGGATCAATAGAGATCATATTTGTAAAGGGCTTAGAATCATGCATGGCCCATAGTAAGTGCTAGAGAAATGTTAATTATTAGTATCATTTTGTTGCTGTGTTGTTTCAGTCATGTCTGATTCTCTGTGACCCCATTTGGGGTCATCTTGGCAGGGATTGTGGAGAGATTTGATAGAAGAAGAAAGTGAGACAAACAGGATTAATTGACTTGCTCAGGGTCACAAAGCTAGTAAGTATCTGAGGTGGGATTTAAACTCAGGTACTCCTGACCATAGGATTGGCATTCTGTCCATTGCAACCTATCTGGTTACCCATCATTCTTAGCTTATCTGGACATTACTTGGAGATGTCTATTATAGGAAACATATCAGTCATCCCATAGGGTTGATTTTGCAAAATCAAAGTTGAAGAGCTTATTTTGTCTTCTCAGATACTTTGCCTAGAGTGAGGCTATGATGGCAGCAGTGATGCTCAAGTGTCTCGCTTCTGTGACCTGTGATCCATGCCAAGGGGCAAACTTTAATCTGACAGCCAGTCCCAAAGCATCATTTTTTTCAAGTTAACATGTTTTTACTGAAATAAAAAATTAAAGAGTACAGTGGGAGTGAAGCAGTCCTGGGGAGTGGCAAGGGTCATTTATGGGAAGACAGAAGCCCTCAGGTTTAGCTTCTGCCAGCCTCTGATATTTACCGACTGAATGACAAGGGGCAAACTGCTTCACCGTGGGAGCCTCAGTTCCCTGTTTTGCTAATCTGAGGGTCTGTCCTTCCTACCCCTCAGGGTTAGAAAAGCACATTGTCCAAACCTTAAAGCCTTAAAGAAATGTGACATCATCATCATTTTACAGCTAAAAACATAATTACCTTAACCAGTTTAACTTGTCTCCAGTTTAAAAATTTTTTAAATGGGGCCTAGGTGGGGAGGTAAAAGAAGGCTTAATTAGAACAAATTTAAGGAGAGCTTTAGATATAGATTGATACCCTCGGGCTCTGCTCTGAAAGAGTTTATGGTCCATTGGGGAAGATCATCATAAAATAAATAAAAAGTAACTAATTGGCTGGGGAAGAGTGGAGACACACTAGCAGCTGGAGGGACCAGAACAGACCTCATGGAAGACATGGGTCAACTTGAGCTGAACTTTGAAGGAATTCAGTCACCATGATCTGAGCCTGGAGCATCCTAAGAACCAACACTTTGCCTCTGACCTTGGACAGATCCCTGGTCCTAAAGTCTCTGGGCAAGGCAGGAGACTGAGTTCCTGAATCTCTCATCATTTCTCTCAGGCCAGGTACTGACTGGGGTTCACAATTCATCCTCAAACTGAGCATTAGTTTTCTGTTTCCCTAAACTCATGTTAACCTGGAGATGAGCTTCAATTTTCCTCACCTTTTTTGCCTCTTTATCCACAGTCAGAAGAAGAGACAGAGACTGAGACAGGAGATAGACCGTCAGGAGTAAGACAGGGACGGAAAGTCAAGAGAGACCAAGAGAGAGACAGAGAACAGAGTCATGCTGGAGGTGTCTAACTTGCTTCTCTAGTAAGCACAGAACCCACTCCCCAATTTTTGAACTTTAGCACTTGGTCCTTGGGAAGCAGGACTTCTCTTCCTGAATATTCACATCAAAGGGTTCACTAGCAACTATTGGTTTACTGAATCATACAGACTTACTTCTTGGGATAGTCTGAGTTAACTAAAATATCAGTCAATCTAGAAAATCATCACCAAGCAAGCACACCTTCCAATATTTTTAACAGAGAGAGAAAATGGTTTCACTCCAGGCTTTTAGTTGCCTTTCTCACTAAGACTGATGGTGTTAGATTTAGGTAAGCCTTCCTGTGGGAAGCCAAGGAGACAGATAGGTAGACACCTACTCTAAGTAAACTTTGTGTCTGGAAAGTTGAGTTTACGCAACAGCTTCTTTACTGACAACTTTCTATAAATATGACTTGTTTTTCATTTTATTTCATTTCCATCCACTTAATTTCCAAATATATCTCTGTCTTCTTCCTCCCCAATGATCCTTGTAACAATCAATGAAGAAAAGACTAAAATAAAAATACTTCAGTGAAACTGACTCATCAACTGAATCTGACAGTGTATACAGTCCTCCATCTCTGCTAAGAAGAGAGGAATGTACTCTGTCATCTCTTTTGGATCAAGTTGGCCTTCCCTTTTTCTTGTTCTTCCTGCTTACATAATTGGAGTCACTATGGATCTTGTTTCTCTCATTCTATTTACTTCACTCTTCATTAATTCATGTCTTCCCATTCTTCTCTGAATAAATTTTGGTTCTATTAACAAAACAACAATTTGCTATTACATTCCTATTACTTTTTATTCCCCAATAAATGAGTATTTTATGTTTCTGATTATTTACTACCACAAAAAGTACTACATGAATGTTGTGAGATTTTTTTTTTTTACTTTGACCTTCTTGGGGTACATACCACATGGTGAGATCTCTGACCCAAAGGGTGTGAAAATTTTTATCATTTTAAAAAACATAATTCCAGAGGGCTGTCCAGAATGGTTGGGTCAATTGGTTCCACCAGTTGTCCAATGCTTCTAGCAATAATGTGCCTAATTTTCTGCAGCTCCTCTGATATTGACTACTGACATATTCTGTCCTATTTGTCAACTTGGTGGTTATAAGTTGAAGTCTAAAATGAAAAAGTGCTGAACTTGGAGTCACATAGCATCTGACTTCAAATTCCAGCTATGCCATTTCCTACCAGAGGCAGCAAAGTGGTGCAGTGGTTAGAACATTGGACCTGGAGTCAGGAAAATCTATCAAATCCAACCTCAGACACTTTCTAGCTGTGTAAACTGGGGAAGTCACTTGACTGCTATTTGTCTCAGTTTCCTCAACTGTATAATGGGGAGCATAATGTCATGAAGATTATTGTGAGGGTCAAATGAAATAATACTCGTGAAACACAAGGTACAGTGACTAGTTAATTGTGGATGTTTAATAAATATTTGTTTCCTTCCTTACTTTCTTCATACAAGCATGATCTTGCACAAGTTATTCTCCTTCTCTGAGCCTCAGTTTCCTCCTCTGTAAAAAGAGGGACATGGGCTGAACTCTGGGGTCCCTTTCAGTTCTAAATATGTGATCTTATGTGTAAACTTGAGCAAGACACTTGACCTTTCCTTATCTGTAATAGGAGGAGCCTGAGTCTGAGAAGGGCTAAGGGAGAAAGATTCAGAATAAGGGAGAAAAGAAAAAAGAGAAAAGAGGTAGAAAATGAAAGAAAGAGGAAAAAGGAAAGAACTCTTTTAATTTGCATTCTCTTATTCTTGGTCTTTTGGAGTAATCTTTCTGATGATTGCTGAGAATTTTAGATTTTTCTTTTGGGAATCATTTGTTCATATCATTTGACTATTTCCCATAGGGAGGTCATTCTTGGGAAGCTCATGTTTTTGACATCACCCTCTTCACAGCCAAATCCATTATGATCAGGGGTCCCTTTCTTTCATGCTTGGATACCCTGTGAGACAATGAGTAGCTCACTTGACTCCCCACTTGATGGTCGAAGGGCAGAGGCAGTTTCCCCTCTGAGAATGAGGCCATCCAGCTGCTCTTTCTCCAAGGGCCTAGCCCATTGCTTCTCAGTGATGTCAGTGTGTCCTCATTTCTCACCCTGAGGGAAGAGAAAAATCAGATTCTGTTTTCCAGAAAAGGGACTCCCACATATTGCCCCAATAGCTCATCCATTTCTGCAAATTTATGAAGACCATGTATTGTTACACACACATAGGCTGTGCTAGAGAGTTGGCTCTAATGTGGGACAGGTCTTGATAGACTATTCCAATCTGCATGATTGATTGAATGAGACTCTGGATGAGGAAAAGGTCGAACAAACCACCTGAGGACTCTCTGGAAATAGTTTCGTATAGGAAGGGGAGGGGAAGGGAGGCATTGGGGTGGCAGTGATCTCAAGCCAGAGGGAAATGAGAATATATGGAATGTTCAAGTTGAAAGGAATGAGAGAGATCACCTACTCCCTCATTTTACAAAGGAGTAAACTGAGGCTCAGAGGGGAGTGAGACTTACTTGAGGACATAAAGTGTGCAAATGGCAGAGCAAGGTCTCAAACTTCACTTGAAGTCACTTTTAGTCTTTTTTGTAAGTCATTTCTTTGCAACATATTACTTTCCAGTAGTGCTTACCTTCTTCCCCCTGCCCCCCACTGCCAGGCTCAGGAGAACTCTCCTTTCTAGCAAGAAAGCAGAAGGTAAAAAAACAAATCCATACCTTGGCAAGCATATACCTCACCTAGTCTAATACCTCATGGATTCTGTTCATTTCTCTAACACCAGAGTCCAAACTGACTGCTCATATTGAATCAAAAGAGAAGCATTACAAGGGACCTTTGCTAAATCTCTTTCAGCTTCTTGAGTTCATGTCAGAATGGATTTGGGCTTTGTTTCCAACTCTTTCCTTTGACCATTGGTCTGTCTAGTCTGCCCTCTATGCTGGAGAGTGGGAGACATCTCTTGTGGCCAAAACCCAGAGCACAGCACAGAGTTTAGAAGCCTTCCATCTTCTTGCCCCTTACTTTGCTGTGGTCACTATGGAAATTGAGCTGCTGGTCCAATACATTTCACTCTGTATCAGTTCATCTAAGTCCTCTCAAGTTTCTCTGAATTTCCCATATTCATCGCTTCTTATGTAAAATAATTGTCCTTATATTCACATGCCACAACTTGTTTAGCCATCTCAGAGGCTGTGGAGACCCACTTTGTTTCCAGGTCTTTGATATCACTCTGAATATTGGGGAAGGGTGCATTGACCTTTTCCTTTCATCTTCCTGAAGTAGATGCAGAGATCAAAAGTTATAGACAATATAGTGACTTTTTGCAGAATCCTCTCCCAAGGGCATCTAGGTGGCGCAGTGGATAAAGCACCAGCCCTAGAGTCAGGAGTACCTGGGTTCAAATCTGGTCTCAGACACTTAATAATTACCTAGATGTGTGGCCTTGGGCAAGCCACTTAACCCCGTTTGCCTTGCAAAAAAAGAAAGAATCCTCTCTCATACATTTATTTAGTAAGAACCTACTATTTGCACATATGTCAGTGTGGTACAACAGAGAAAGCATTGACTCCATCAATCAAAGGTGCTGATTTTCAATCCTATCTTTTAGTTAATCTTAAATTACTTGAATATGATATGCCATCTCCTACCTCTGTGCTTTTTCCTTGACAATTCCCATTTTCCCCCTGAAATGTTCTTATCCCGCACCTTTATCTCTCAGTTTCTATGGCTTCCTTCAGGTCTTCACAGCTGTCATTTTTAGCAAGAGATCTGTTCCAGTCCCCCCACCTCTGCCAGTGTCTTCCCCTTTTGAATTACTTTTAAATACTCTGTCCATATCTCATAGGTACCTAGTTATTTATGTTATCTCCCCTACCCATTAGAATCGAGAGCTAGAATGGTGCGTAGTTTTCTTGTTTCTGTCATTTGGAAGTTGATTCTGGAACACAGTAGGTATTTAATAAATGCCTTAACTTCCTTGGGCCTCAGTTTCCTCTTCTGTAAAAGGAGGAAATGGGACTTCATGGTCTCTGAGATCCCTTCTAGTTGTAGAGCTAGGATCCAATGTCCAGAATAAGTCACTACCCCTCCTTGGGCCTCAGTTTCCTCACCTGTAAAGTGAAAAGATTGAGCTAGTCTACCTCTGAGGTTCTTTCCAGTTCTAGAGATAAGATCTTCTGATCCCTATTTCACATATCCTTGCTTTTCAGTCAGGAAGACATACAAGCTGGAAGGAATCTCAGAGAACCTGCTCATTTTATAAATGTGGAAACTGAATAGAATTTAAGTGGTTTCAGACTTGGCTTAAAGTTAACTTACACAAACTCCCAGTTAAGTTACGAAACTTATCTTACCTTTCAAGTATTAAAAGGGAAGGGGGAGAAAAAAGGGAACTAACAGAAGGAAGGGAGGGAAGAAGGGGAAAAGGGAAAGGGGAAAGAAAGGTGAGGGGCATAGATATAGGAGGGCAAATACACTGAAGGGGGAGATATTCAGAAACAAAATACTGGGGAATATGGAAAAAGAGAAAAAAGGGGAAAAATACAAACAGGGAAAACAGCATGGAGGGCAATAAAGAGTTAATAATTATAACTTTGAATGTGGATGGCATGAACTCTCCCTTAAAATGTAAGTGAATAGCAGAGTGGATTAAAAACCAGAATCCTACAATATGCTGCTTACAAGAAGCTCATTTGAAGCAGAGAGATACATATAGAGTAAAGGTAAAAGGTTGGAGCAGAATATATTTTGCTTCAGCTGAAGTGAAAAAAGCAGGGGTAGCAATCCTTACTTCAGACAAAGCAGCGACAACAATAGTGATAAAGGAGATAAGGAAGGAAACTATATCCTCCTAAAAGGCAACATAGAAAATAAAGTAATTTCAATACTGAATATGTATGTACCCAATGGGATAGCATGCAAATTGTTAGAGGGGAAGTTAAAAGAGCTATAGGAAGACACAGACAGAAAAACTCTACTAGTGGGAAACCTCAACCTCCCATTCTCAGATTTAGACAAATCTAACCATAAAATAAACAAGAAGGACATTAAGGAGATAAATACATTGCTAGAAAATCTAGATATGATAGACTTATAGAGGAAACTGAATTGGAATAGAAAGGAATATACATTTTTTTCCTGCGGGACATGGCACTTACACAAAAATTGACCATGTGTTAGGGCATAAAAACCTAATGACCTACTACAGAAAGGCAGAAATAGTGAATACATTTTTCTCAGATCATAATGCAATAAAAATCATATGCAATACTCCAGTATTGCTACAGGGAGATACAGATACAAAACTAATTGGAAACTAAATAACCTCATTTTAAAAAATGAGTGGATCAAACAACAAATTATAGAAAGAATTAATCATTTCATCCTAGATAATGACAATAATGAAACAACATACCAAAACCTATGGGATTCCCTCAAGGCAGCTGTCAGAGGATATATTATAACTTGAAATGCTTACATGGATAAATTAGAGAAAGAGGAAATCAACAAACTAAATATGCAACTAAAAAATTAGAGAAAGAACAAATTAAAAACCCTCAATTAAATACCAAATTAGAAATTCTAAAAGTTAAAGGAGAAATTAATAAAAGCAAAAGCAAAAAAACTATGGAACTACTAAATAAAACCAAGGGTTGGTTTTTATGAAAAAAACAATAACATTGATAAACCTCTGGTGAATTTGATTTAAAAAAAAGAAGAAAACCAAATTATTAGTAACATAAATGAAAAAGGTGAACTCACCACCAATGAGGAGGAAATTAAAGTAATAATTTCCAATTATTTTGCACGACTTTATGCCAATAAATTTGAAAATCTAAGTGAAATGGAAGAATATTTACAAAAATATAAGTTTCCCAGGTTACGTGAAGAGGAAATTAAAAACCTAAACAATCCTATCTCAGAAGAAGAAATTCAACAAGCCATTATTGAACACACTAAGAAAAAAAATCTCCAGGGCCAGATGGATTCACAAGTGAATTCTAGGGGCAGCTAGGTGGTGCAATGGATAGAGCACTGGCCCTGGAGTCAGGAGTACCTGAGCTCAAATCCGGCCTCATACACTTAATAATTACCTAACTATGTGGCCTTGGGCAAGTCACTTAACCCCATTTTCCTGGCAAAAACGAAAACACACACACACACACACACACACACACACACACACAAGTAAATTCTATCAAACATTTAAGGAACAATTGGTTACAATTCTATATACACTCTTTGGAAAAAAGGTGAAGATGGAACTCTGCCTAACTCTTTCTATGACACCAATATGGTGCTGATATCTAAACCAGGAAGAGTTAAAACAAGAGAAAGAAAATTATAGACCTATGTCCCTGAAGAATATAGATGCAAAAATCTTAAATAAAATCTTAGTAAACCTATTACAACGAGTTATCACTAGGATAATACATTATGATCAAGTAGGATTGATCCCAGGAATGCAGGGTTGGTTCAATATTAGGAAAACTGTTAGTGTAATTAATTATATCAATAACAAACCCATCAGAAATCATATGATCATATCAATAGAGGCTGAAAAAGCTTTTGACTAAATACAGCATCTATTCCTACTAAAAACACTAGAGAGTGTAGGAATAAGTGGTTTATTCCTTAGAATAATAAGCAGTATCAATCTGAAACCATCAACAAGCATTATATGCGACAGGAATAGGCTTGAGGCATTCTCAATAAGATCAGGGGTGAAACAAGGATGTCCATTATTACTACTATTCAATATCATATTAGAAATGTTAGCTTCAGCAATTAGAGAAGAAAAGGAAATTGAAGGAATTAGAATTGGGCAGAAAGAGACAAAACTCTCACTCTTTACAGATGACATGATGGTATACCGAGAGAATCCAAAAAAATCATCTAAAAAACTAGTAGAAATAATTAGCAACTTTAGCAAAGTCGCAGGATATAAAATAAACCCTCATAAAACTGCGACATTTCTATATATGATGAGCAAGATACATCAGAAAGAGCTAAAATGAGAAATCCCATTCAAAGTAACCTCAGAAAATATAAAATACCTAGAAGTCTATCTGTCAAGGTAGATACAAAATTTTTTTGAAAACAATTACAAAACACTTCTCACACAAATAAAATCAGACATATAACTGGGCCAAACATCAAGAGCGCATGGATAGGCCAAGCTAATATGACAAAAATGACAATTCTACCAAAACTAAATTATCTGATTATTTCCCTACCAATCAAAATTACAAAAAAATTACTTTAATGACTTAGAAAAATTTGTAAGTAAATTCATATGGAGAAATAAAAAGTCAAGAATTTCCAGTGATTTAATGAAAAAAAAGTGAAAAAGTAGGGGGCTTAGCACTACCTTATCTAAAATTATATTATAAAGCATCAGTCATCAAAACTGTCTGTTATTGGCTAAGAAATAGAGCGGTGGACCAGTGGAATAGAATAGGAGTAATAGCAGGAAACAATTATAGTAATCTGCTGTTTGATAAACCCAAAGAGTTCAGCTATTGGGATAAAAATTCTCTCTTTGATAAAAACTGCTGGGGAAAATTGAAAGTTAGTATGGAAGAAACTTAGATTAGACCAACCCTTCACACCCTTTACCAAGATAAGATCAAAGTGGATACAGGATTTAGACAAAGAAAACAATACTATAACCAAATTAGAAGATCAAGAACTAGTCTACCTGTCAGATCTATGGAAAGGGAAGCAGTTTATGACTAAGGAAGACATGGAGAACATCACTAAAAACAAACTAGATGATTTCAATTACATTAAATTAAAAAGGTTTTGCACAGATAAAACCACTGCAACCAAGATCAAAATAAATGCAGTAAACTGGGAAACAATCTTTACAACTAATGTTTCTGGCAAAGGACTCATTTCTAAAATATACAGAGAACTAAGTCAAATTTTTAAAAAAGCCATTCTGCAACTGACAAATGGTCAAAGGATATGCAAGGGCAATTTACAGATGAGGAGATCAAAGCAATCCATAGTCATATGAAAAATTGCTCTAAATCATTACTTATTAGAGAAATGCAAATTAAAGTATCTCTGAGGTACCACCTCACACCTCTCAGACTGACCAATATGACCAGAAAGGATAATGATGAATTTTGGAAGGGATGTAGGAAATCTGGGCCACTAATACATTGTTGGTGGAGCTGTGAACTCATTCAACCTTTCTAGAAAGAGATTTGGAACTACGCCCAAAAGGCAACAAAAATGGCATACCCTTTGATCCAGCAATATCACTACTGGGTCTATACCCTGAAGGGATGATTAAAAAGGGTAGAAACATCACTTGTACAAAAATATTCATAGCAGCCCTGTTTGTGGTGGCAAAGAATTGGAAATCAAGTAAATGTCCTTCAATTGGGGAATGGTTTAGCAAACTGCTGTATATGTATGTCATGGAACACTATTGTTTTATTAGAAACCAGGAGGGATGGGAATTCAGGGAAGCCTGGAGGAATTTGCATGAACTGATGCTGAGTGAGATGAGCAGAACCCGTAAAACACTATACACCCTAATAGCAACATAGGGGCAATGATCAACCTTGATGGACTTGCTCATTCCATCAGTGCAACAATCAGGGACAATTTGGGGCTGTCTGCAATGGAGAATAACATCTGTATTCAGATAAAGAGCTGTAGAGTTTAAATAAATCCAAGGACTATTCCCTTTAATTTAGGGGCGAAAAACTGATATCTTATTGTCTGATCTTGTTATCTCTTATACTTTTTGTTTCTTAAGGATATGATTTCTCTCTCATCACACTCAATTTGGATCAATGTACAACATGAAAACAAAGACTGACAAATTGCTTTCTATAGGGTGGGGTGGGGGGAGGGAAGTAAGATTGGGGGAAACATTGTAAAACTCAAAATCAATAAAATGTTTAATAAAAAAAGAAAAAGAAAAGAATGCAGGATTTGGGGTAAAAGTCTGGGCTCAAATCCTAACCCTGATAGTTGTATGTCTTTGGACAAGTTATTTTTTCTTCTCTAGGTCACAAGGTTGTTAATTAGTAAAATAAGGACATTGTACTAAATCAGAATTTCTTAAAAATAAAACTCTTCGATAAAAACTATTGGGAAAATTGGAAGTTAGTATGGAAAAAAATTAGATTAGACCAACACTTCACACCCTTTACCAAGATAAGATCAAAATGGATACAGGATTTAGACATGAAAAACAATACTATAAGCAAACTAGGAAATCAAGGACTAGTTTACCTGTCAGATCCATGGAAAGGGGAGCAGTTTATGATAAAGGAAGACATGGAGAACATCATTAAAAACAAACTAGATGATTTCAATTACATTAAATTAAAAAGTTTTTGTACAGATAAAACCACTGTAACCAAGATCAAAAGAAATGTAGTAAATTGGGAAATAATTTTTACTACTGACAAAGGACTCAGTTCTAAAACATATAGAGAACTGAGTCCAATTTTCAAAAAAAAAAACATTCTCCAATTGACAAACGGTCAAAGGATATGTGAAGGCAATTTACAGATGAGGAGATCAAAGTAATCCATAGCCATATGAAAAATTGCTCTAAATCATTACTTAGAGAAATGCAAATTAAAGCATCTCTGAGGCATGTGAAAAATGCTCTAAATCATTAATTATTAGAGAAATGCAAATTAAAGCTTCTGTGAGGTACCACCTCACATCTCTCAGACTGGCCAATATGACCAGAAAGGATAATGATGAATGTTGGAAGGGATGTGGGAAATCTGGGACACTAATACATTGTTGGTGGAGCTATGAACTCATCCAAACTTTCTGGAGAGCAATCTGGAATTATACCCAAAGGGCAACAAAAATTTGCATACCCTTTGATCCAGCAATATCATTACTGGGTCTATACCCTGAAGGGATGAAGAAAAAGGGTAAAAACACCACTTGTACAAAATATTCATAGCAGCCCTGTTTGTGGTGGCAAAGAATTGGAAATCAAGTAAATGTCCTTCAATTGGGGAATGGCTTAGCAAACTGTGGTATATGTATGTCATGGAACACTATTGTTCTATTAGAAATCAGGAGGGAGTGGAATTGAGGGAAGCCTGGAGGGATTTGCATGAACTGATGCTGAGTGAGATGAGCAGAACCAGTAAAACACTATACACCCTAATAGCAACATGGGGGCAATGATGAACCTTGATGGACTTGCTCATTCCATCAGTGCAACAATCAGGAACAATTTGGGGCTGTCTGCAATGGAGAATACCATCTATATCCAGAGAAAGATCTGTGGAGTTTGAACAAACACCAAGGACTATTACCTTCAATTTAGGGGGAAAAACCATTATCTTATTATGTAATTTTTTTATCTCTTACACTTTATTTTTCTTCCTTAAGGACATGATTTCTCTCTCATCACATTCAACTGAGATCAATGTATACCATGGAAACAATGTACAGATTAACAGACTGCCTTTTTGTGGAGGTTGGTGGGAGAGAAGCAAGAATGGGAGGAAATTGTAAAACTCAAAATTAATAAAACTTTTCCTAAAGAAAAAAAATAATTTAAGTGGTGTTGTGCAAGCTCATTCAGGAAGTTAGTGGAAAAGCTGGAATGAGAGGAAATTTGACCTAGAGAAGAGCCTCAGATAGAGAAAGTGGAAGGAGAAACAGAGACTGAAGACAAATGCCAAGCAGAATGACATGAATTTGATGGGCGGGGGAAACAAATGAGTAAAGAAGGGGGAAGTCATTGTAAAATCACTGCTAGTATGAATTAAGTATGCAAAAACTATGTCAAACTTCATTTACCCCAACCCCCAAATCCCCTAGAAACTATTACTCAAAGGAAATGAGATGGTCACCAATGTACTTTAACCACTCCATTCCCTCCACTTCAATTAATCCAGTAAGCCACTCCTGTCTATACTAGAATCTTAGAGCTTTGGACTTAGTTTCTCTGGTTTCATTAATTTCATTTCGATCCTTACCATCAGCCTACACTCGCATTCTCCGGTATTTTGCTGTACCCTGTTCTGCATCCCTCTCACTGTCTTCTTTCTCTGCTCCAAGATCTCTGGAAGAAAATCAGCATGGCCCACTTAAAATACTTGACTCCCTGTGTGGCACTGGTTGAAGTAGGTTTCACTTCACTGAAGGTCTTGAAAATGAATTTCATTTTTTGTTGATGATGGAATTTTTTTAATATAAGATTTAGGTCCTTTAGAGATCATCTGTCTTAGTCCCTTTATTTTGCAGGTGATAGAATGGAGTTGTAACTCACACAAGATCACACACAGCAAATAGTAGAAGATCAGAACCCATGTTTTTCTACTTTAGCCACAAAACTCTTTCACTATACCATGCTGCCTTTCTGTTGTTGAGGGTATTCTTGGTCAGATAGGAGTTAGACCTCTCTGAAGTCCCCTCCAGAATGAATAATTTGCAATTTTTTTATTGAGCTCTTCATGGGGGATTGTCCTGGCCTTTGCCCAATCTCCTCAAGGTTGTAATAAGTTTCAAAAAGTGATCTCATCAACTTCTTGGAGAAGATCAAAGCTAGCTGGCCCAAGAGTCCCAAGCTTCCATCTTCTTCATCTCATCAAGTTTCTATCCCTGCAAGGCAAGACTACATTGTGTGCCCTTGTGATCTGGGAAATCCATATAAAAAATGTTGACCCTTCCTTCATACCTAGAGAAGAAGTCTGAATTTTTCCTTTTTTGTTTATGGAGTGTTTACAATAACCTTATAAAATTTCAGTTAAGTATTTGGTTATAGGCTATATGGAGCTCAATGTTAAGCAAAAATACTATATGAAAGAGAAAATTTTTAAATATAAAATAAACATGAAAACTTTTAAAGTGAAACAAATTTGAGAAGAATAATGAATATGCTGATTATATAACAAAAATTATTTCAAAAAATAACTATTGAGTAGCATGTTCCTTAAATGTCCATATTACCTCTTGATCTAGAGGATGAATGAGAGATATTGGTTAGGTGGCATGTAGATGATTTCAGTGCCTTCATTGTAGAATTCATGGGGTTCTGGATAGTTGGGGGACATTGTCCAGAAACAATAACACTTTAAAGGGAAATCCCTTGTTGACAAGGTAACTAATCCAAGGACTTCATACAGTCAAAGAAATGATATTCTCTTCAAACTGGCTCCCTTAGGAATACATGGGGATTCTTCATAATATTTGTAGTTCCTCTTTGTCAACTGCCTTCAGACAGTTTACATTTCATGTTTTTGGATTACCTCAGTGGGATCACCATATTGTCTTTTGAGAACAAATTTGTAGGTATATGGAACTCCAAATATCCCAAACAGAATTTAATTCCATTTCCTCCCCCCAACCCTACCCCTATTTCTAATTTTCCTATTCATATTGTTAACATGGCCATCTGATTTCCCAAATCTATAATCTCAGTGTCATCCTTGGCTCCTCAAGCTCTTTCATCGCACACATATGCTCATTGACCAAATGTGCTGCTTCTACTTTCACATCTCTCATTTTTGTCCCCCCATCTCTATTGACATTGCTACCATCCTAGTTTAGACCATCATTATCTCTTGCCTGTACTATGGAAATAACCTCCTAATTAAAATCTTTGTCTCAAGTCTTTCCCCACTCCAATTCATCCTCCATACTGCTTCCTAAAGTTCTTGAATTAACTTCAGTGATTCCTCTTATTCCAAAGATTAAATTTAAGCTCCCTTGGCATTTAAAACCTTTCACAATTTGACCATAACCTAACTTTCTGACCTTATTGCACACTACTCCTCTTTATATCCTTTGAGGTATAGGCGAACTGACCTTTCACAGAACACTCCATCTTCCTTGTGTCTTTGTACTCATTGTTCCCAACTGTGAAAGGCACTATCTCCTCACCCCCACTTCTAAGAGCCCTTAGTTTCCTTCAAGATTCAGCTTCAAATGGCACATTTCACAAGAAATTTTTCATGACCAACACTCCCCAACCTCAGGTGCTAGCGACTCACTCCCCCAATTTTCTTGTCTCTCCCAGGTAGATGCTTAGTTCCTTGAGGCATGGACCATTTTGCTTTTATTCCTATTTCCCTAAAGCCCAGTTCTATGCCTGGCCTATGTTATTGTTCAGTCACTTTTTTTCTTTTTAAAAAATTTTAAACTTAAATATAAAATTTTAAAAACCACATTATCATGTGCACAGTAAAACACGAGAGGATTCATAATATAAAAAATAAATTTCCATTTCAAGAAAACATATAATAAATATTGGACATTGTGTTCAAAATTGTTCATTTTTTCTTCACTTCCTTGTAGGTTTTCTTTTGTTCTCTGCTGTGTTCTGTTTATTTTCCCCTCTTCCCCCATGAAGGCTCCAATTAAATGTGGATATATTCATATTATATATATATATATATATATATATATATATACACACCCCACACACATATATACACATATGCTCATGTATGTATACTTACATACACATGCATACATAGACACACATTTTACATATATACCTACACATATACACACACATAGATATTCATTTATAGACATGTATGTAAAACTATATTATGCTTATTTCCTTTTATCCTATATTTCTCTGAAGGTGAACAGTATGTTCCTTCATAAGTTCAAATCTTTCCATATTTTATTAAATCGATAAGTACCTCATTTTCTCTACCACAGCAATATTTCTACTTTATACTAGCTAATTATTTTAAATAGTCTAAAACAATATTTCTTAATATTGCTGTCACATAGTATAATTTCCTTATTTTCCCTTTTTGATTAAATCTATTTTAGTTTTAACTTTATCTGAAATCATGATTATTCTTGCTTTTTTTAACATCATAAATTCTACTCCTGATCTTTATTTTGTGTCTCTCCATTTTTATAGTGTTTTCCTGAAACCACAACCCCTCCTCACTCCTCTACTTCTACCCACTACCTTGCCTTCCTATCTCTTAACCCTTTCAAGAATTCCTCCCTTACACACCCTTCTATAGACCCCTTCTTACTGAGCTACATACTCTTCTATAATCCTCCCCTTGTCCTATCCCCTCACCCTCTAACTTATTATCCTCCCTATTCCCTCCTCTCTTTTTTAATTTAAAAGGTTTTTATAAGCAGACATTTACACAGTATTATTCCATCTTTAATTCATTTTTGATGAGAGTAGCTTTCCTCTCCCAAATCATTCCTCTGTGTCAGATTTTCCTCTCACACCTTATTTATATAAGATGATAACTATTTTATGTTTTCCTATATCATTTTACTTTTAAGAGTCCCATCCTATGCAATTCTACTTTCAAACTACCCAATTATTAGTATCAATCTTGGACATATGGTTTACATTTCCACATGTAAATAGTGAGCAATTTGTCCTTATTGAGTCTCCCTGTAATTAATCTTTGATGTTTACCTTGTATTTCTCTTGGGTCTTATATGTAAAATTTTCTGTTAAGTTCAGGTCTTTTTGCAGCAAAATCCTGAAAGTCCAGCAATTCATTGAATATCGTTTTTTCATTAAGGATTATGATTAACTTTGCTGGGTATGATATGTTCAGTTGTAACCTCAGGTCTTAGTGCTTTGTAGTCTTTTAAGATAGCCACTGCTACCTTAATTGTGGCTCCATGATATTTGAATATTTTTCATTACTTTTAATATTTTCTCTTTTACCTGGTGTTTGGGGAATTTGGCTATGAGATTCCTAAGTTTTCCTCCTAGAATCCCTTTCTGGTGGTGAAAGGTGAATCTTTTTTATTTTTATTTTCCCCTTGTTCTAATACTTTAGGACAATTTTCTTGTATCAAGACTTTTTTATCATAGTTTTCAAGTACTCTGATTATTCTTATGCTTTCCCTTATTTATCTGTTCTCCAGATCAGCTGTTTTACTTATGAGGTGTTATACATTCTCTTCTATTTTTTCTTTCTTTATATTTTGTTTTATTATTTCTTGGTCTTTTATAACTTCACTGACTTCTGTTTATCCAATTCTAATTTTTAAGGAGTCATGTTCTTAAGAGTCTGGATCTCCTTTTCTTGTTGGTTAACTTTCTTTTCATAATTTTCTTGTTTTTCTTGGATTGCTCATTTTTTAGTTTTTCCTCATTCTCTCTTATTTGATTTTTAAAGTTCTTTTTAGTTCTATGAATTCTTTTGAGCAGGTAACCATATGATGTTACTTTTTTTGGGTTATGAGAGGCTTTTTTTGCTTCAGTATCTTCCTCTGAAGATTAACTCCAGTCTTTTCTATTTCCCATAATAACTGTGTATGATTGGGTTCTTTATCCTTTGTCTGCTCATTTAAAGAAATATTTTTACCAACTTATTTTTATATTGTCCCAGGTTCAACCTCTGTATACCTTTCCTCCTCCAAGTCACAGCTGGGGCCCCTCCACCCACTGCTGGAAATGATCTTACTCCCTAAGAACCTTCCAGTGGCTATAGCCTTCAGTTATCCTCTCTGCCCTGGAACCAAGACCGAGAACTCAGTTCTCTTGTAAGTGTCCACAGTCAGCAGTGCTACCACACCACTGCTTCTGCATTCACCGGGCATGTGCTGGTTCCTTCTTACCCAGGATCCAGTGGGCAGAAAACCTGGGCCTGGACTCCCTTATCAGCAGAGGTTCCCTCTCTTTCTGGGCACAGACATTGAACTCCCTACTCTGTCCAGATTGAGGAAGAGGCTACCCTCCCAACCTGCTGCCCCTGAGGACTCTTGCTGTTTTGGGGAGTTAGACTGGAGATGTTTACAGTTCACTGTCCTCAGTCCTGGGTGTTTCCTTCAGATCTTCTTGAGTTGTCCCAGGAGGACCACTATTCTGTCCCAATTCTTGTTTATTTTTGTTGCTTTCCATTCACCCTGAGATATTTTTTTGACTTGTTTAGGGAGGAATTTTCTGATCTACCCTGCCATCTTCCCAGAATCCTCTCTGTTATTTTTTTCAATGACTGGTATTTGTTTGTTTGTTGGCAAACATATTGGAGTGGTTATCATTTCCTTCTACAAGTTATTTTACATATGAGGAAACTGAGGCAAATAGGGTTAAACAACTTGCCTGGGGTCACACAAGCTAGAAAGTATCTGAGACTGGTTTAAAAACTCAGCTTTTCCTGACTACAGAATTGGTGCTCTCTTCACTGCATCACCTAGCCACCCCAATAGCTGGCCCACAATAGAGGCACAAAAAAAAAAAAAAACAAAAAAACGCTTGCTGCTTGATTGATTGGAAACAGCCAAAGCCATTCTGAGTAAGTCAAGTAAATGAAGCATAGAATCACACTACATAATGCTATTTTCAGCCAAATCCATGGTACGGCTATAAAGCAAGGATCCTGGATTTGTACATGGCTCATAAACCAGCCCTGAAGCCATTTTCAAAGAAGAATTTCTGAAATATTGAGAGCAAAATCCTTGCAATGAATTTTCCTCCTTTGGAGGACAAGACTCGTTTATGAGTTTTGATGTTTTTGCTGTGATCTCTTGGCATTTTTGTTTTGGTAGGGTCTTCTTTTTCTCAATAGCATGCAAAAATTTTTGATAAGTCATTTTAAAAAATTTTGTATTCTAAATTAATCTACCTCCTGGCCCCACTCCTTGAGAAGGAAAGCAATTTGATATAGA
The DNA here is from genome assembly GCF_037893015.1 of Macrotis lagotis. NCBI lineage: Eukaryota > Metazoa > Chordata > Mammalia > Peramelemorphia > Peramelidae > Macrotis > Macrotis lagotis. The sequence goes on from NC_133666.1 coordinate 80,839,330, forward strand.
TTATACATCTTAAAGGGCAGCTAGTTGGTATGACAATGAATAGTGTTGGGTTTAGTCAGGAAGACTCATCTTCCTGAATTCCAACCTGGACTCAGACATATATTAGCTATGCGATCCTGGGTAAGTGATGGAATCCCCCTTGCCTCAGTTTCCTCATCTGTAAAATGAGCAGGAGAAAGAAATGGCTAATCACTCCAGTATCTTTGTCAAGAAAAACCCATATGAGGTCACAGAGACTTGGACAATTGAACAAGTAAAACACAATACATGTGAAGTCATGCAAAGCCTATTTCCATTTTAGCTGTGCTGCAGAAGAAAGCACAGACAAAAAATACACCCCAGAAAAATAAAAAAAAATTCAAAAGTACATTTTGGTTTATATTCAAATTCTATCAGTTCTTTCTGTGGAAGTGGATACCATTTTCACCATGAGTCCTTCAAAATTGTCATAGACCATTGCATTATTGAGAATAGCGAAGTCATTTACCACTGATCATTCATTGTATCGTATTGTTGTTAGTTACTGTGTACAGTGTTCTATTTCTGCTCACTTCACTTTTACATCAATATAACACAATGGTATCCTATCACAATTCTTTATCACTACTTGTTCACCTATTCCCCAATTGATGAACATCCCCTCAATTTTCAATTTTTTTGCCAGCACAAAAAGGACGGCCATAAATAATTTTATACATATAGGTTCTTTTATTTTTTCTTTGATTTCTTGTGGATACAGGCATTGTCATTGTATTGGTAAGTCAAAGTTTTATACAGTTTTATAACTGGGAACAATTCCTGATTGCTCTACAAAATCGTTAGATCAGTTCACATTTCTACCAACAGTGTATTAGTGTCTCAATTTTTTCATATTCCTTCCAACATTTGTCATATTCCCCTTCTGGTATCACAAAGTTTTTTTAATTTGTATTTCTCTAATCAATAATGATTAGGAGTATTTTTTCAAATGATTATACACACATATACATACATATATATATATGTATATATATATATATATATGTTTGTATGTATGCATTTGATTTCTTCCTCCAAAAATTGCCTGTTCATATCATTTGATCATTTATAAATTGAGGATGATTCATATTTTTATAAATTTGATAAAGTTTTCTATATGTTTGAAAAATGATGCCTTTATCCAAGAAACTGTCAATAAAATTTCCTCTAATTTTGTGCTTTTCTTCTAATTTTGGTTACATTGGTTTTATTTGTACAAGCCCTTTTCAGTTTAATGTAATCAAAATTGTTCATTTTACATGCAATATAGTTTAAGATATGGCAATGCTAGACCAATTTCCTTTTTATTGTTTCATTAATTCCTTTGATATTCTTGATATCAAATCCTAATTAATTTTTGTTGTTATTTTTCTAGCTCAATAAAATAATTTTTAATAATTTAATTATGATGGCACTGAATAAATTAATTTAGGTAGAATTGTAATTTTTATTACACTGACTTGACCAATCCTTGAACAATAAATATTTCTCTAATTAATTAATATGACTTTATTTGTATAAAAAGGTTTCATAATTATGTTCATATATTTCCTGGGTTTGTCTTGGCAAGTATACTCCCAGTTATTTTATATTGTCTGTAGTTATTGTAAATGAACTATCTTTTACTATCTCTTCTTGCAGGGCTTCTTTGGTGGTAATATTTAGAAATGATGCTAATTTATGTGGGTTTATTTTATATCCTGCAACTTTGTTAAAATTATTGTTTCAACTAGCCTTTTAATTGAATCTCTAGAATTTTCCAAGTAAGCCATCATATGAACATCTACAAAAGAAGATAATTTTATTAGCTCATTGGCCATTCTGATTTTTTTAATTTTTTTTCTTTTCTTATTGCAATAGTTAGTATTTCAATATAATATTGGTGTTAATGGGCATCCTTATTTCATTCATGATCTTACTGGGAAGGCTTTTAGTTTATCCCTGTTACAGATAATGCTACCTGATGGTTTTTTAGGTACATGCTTCTTATCATTTTAAGGAAATATCTATTTAAATCTGTGCTTTCAAGTATTTTTAATAGGAATGGGTATTGTATTTTTTTCAAAAACTTTTTCTGCCTCTGATACGATCATATTTTTGTTACTTTTGTTACTGAAATAATCAATTATCTTAATAGTTTTCTTTATACTGAAGCAGTTCTGTATTTTTAGTATAAATCCCACTTGGTCATAATGTATAATCTTTGTTATATATTGTTGTAGTCTCCTAAATACTATTTTATTTAGAATTTTTACAACAATATCCATTAGTGAAATTAGTGTACAGTCTTTTGTTTTTGTTTTTGTTTTTCCAGGTTTAGGTATAAGCACCATATTTGTTTCATAAAAGGAGTTTGGTAGGACCCTTTCTTGCCTATTATTCCTAAATAGTTGATCTTTAAATATTTGGTAGAATTCACATGTAAATCTATCTGGTCTTGATGCTTTTTTCTTAGGAAGTTCATTGAAGCCTGTTCAATTTCTTTTTTCTAAAATAGGTTAATTTAGATATTCTATTTCCTCTTCTGCTAATCTGGGCAGCTTATTTTTTGTAAGTTTTCTTCCATTTCTCTTAAATTGTTAAATTTATTAACATATAATTGAGCAAAATAACTCCTAATAATTGATGTGATTTCATCTTCATTAGTGGTATATTCACCCTTTTCATTTTTATGCTAATGATTGGTTTTCTTCCACTCCATTTAAAAAAATTACATTAAGCAATAGTTTAACTATTTTATTAACTAGTTTCATTTTTTTTAATTCAATAGGCTTTCTTATATCCAGTTTTATTCATCTCACATTTAATTTTCAAGATTTTCAATTTGGTGTTTAACTGAGGATTTTGAATTTGTTCTTTTTCTGTTTTTTAAATCTTATGCCCAATTCATTAATCTGCTCTTTCTCTATTTTATTGATACAAGCATTTAGAGATATAAATCTTTCTTTGAATATTGCTTTTGTTGCATCCCATAAGTTTTGATCCGTTGTCTTATTATTTCCACTCTTTTTAATAACAGTATTTATTGTTTCTATGACATTTTTTAGCCCACTCATTCTTTAAAATTAGGTTATTTAGTCTTCAATTCATTTTTATTTGTGTTTCTATGGTCCTTTATTGAATGTAGCTTTAATGCATTATGATCTGAAAAGGACATATCTAACATTTTTGCTTCTCTGCATTTAACTATAAAGTTTTATGGCCTAATATATGGTCAATTTTTGTAGAAGTATCATGTCACATTGAGGAAAAGGTCTATTGTTTCCATTCCCCTTGAATTCTTTCCAGATGTCTATTTTATATATATACATACATACATACATACATACATACATACATACATATATACATATATCTTATCTAAGATTCTATTAATCTCCTTGATTTCTTTCTTATTTTTATTATATTTGTCTGGTTCTGAGAAGGGAAGACAGAAATTCTCCACTATTATAGTTTTGCTATTTTTATATGTAACTCATTTAACTATACCTTTAAAAAGGCAAATCCTATAGAATTTGGTGCATGTAAGTTTAGTATTGATACTATTTTATTATTTATAGTGACTTTTAACATCAGATAGTTTCCCTTCTTATCTCTTTTAATTATATCTATTTAAGCTTTAACTTTGAGATTATTATTGTGACACCTGTTTTTATTATGTCAGTTGAAGCATAATAAATTCTACTTCATTCCTGTATTTTTACTCTATGTCTCTCATTTTAAAATACATATCTTGTAAACAATATATTGTCAGGTTCTGTTTTTCTTTATCCATTCTACTATCCATTTTCTTTTATGGGGGAGTTTATTTCATCCACATTCAAAGTTATAATTACTATTTGTGTATTTCATTTCATTCTATTTTTCTATTTTTCTTCATTATTTTTTAGGATCATCTCATCATAGTCAATTCAACTCCAAGTCTTCTATCTATGTATATTCTTTTGAACTACCCTAGTAATGATAGCAACTAGGTGACCCAGTGGATAGAGCAACAGCCCTGGAATCAGGAGCACCTGAGTTCAAATCCTGCCTCAGACATTTGACATACAGATCTTGAGCAAGTCTTTTAAACTAATTGTCTCATTTCTAAAGCCATCTCTGGTCATCCTGATTCATAGTTGACCACTGGACCCAGATGACTCTGGAGGAGAAAGTGAGACTGATGACTTAGCACAGTACCCCCTCACTCAAATTCAATTCATGTGCTTGTCATGGCATCACCTCTCTGATACCGTCTTTTTAAAAAATGAAGGACAATCATGACAGTCATGAAAATCATCATCATCATCATCATCATCATCATCATCAATAACGATAACATTCTTAAGCATGACAGATTTTCTCCAGTCCCTCATTTTTTATTCTGTGTGTCTCTCTGCTTCAAATGTGTTTCCTGTAAACAGCATATTGTTGGATTCTGGTTTCTAATCCTTACTGCAAACTGCTTCTGTTTTATGGGTGAGTTTATCCCATTCACATTCATAGTTATGATTATCAACTGATTATTTCTCTCTGTCCTGTTTTCTTTTGTTTATCTTTTACTCTCTCTTTTTACCCCTTTGTATGTTCTTTCTTGTTCAATCATTTTTCAGTAGTATCTGACTCAGCATGCCCCATTTGAAGTTTTCTTGGCAAAGATAATAGTGGTTTTCCAATTCCTTCTCCAGTTCATCTTACAAATAAAGAAACTCATTTTACAAAAGAAGTTGTAAAAGATTAAGTGATTTGCCCAGTGTCACACAGCTAGTAAGTGTCTGAGGCTGGATTTACATGTATGTCCTCTTAACTGCAGGACTGGCAGTCTATCCACCATGCCATCTAGCTTCCCTAACCTAAAATGAGAATTTACACATATGAATTTATATGATACATTAGAAATTTATGTACAAAGCTTGGAAGTAGCTGAGACCAGATTTGAATTCAGGAAATTGAGTATTGGTGACTCCAGGAACAACAGTCTATCCTCTGTGTTCTTCTTTTTTGTTTCTTTTTACAATTTGAACAATTTTGTTTTTTAAGGTGTCATTTTTTTCAGTATGTTTTTTGCCTCTTTTACCAAATTGTTGACTCTCTTTTCATAATTATCCTGTGTCATTATCATTTTTCTCAATTTTTCTCTATTTCTCTTATGTGATTTTAAAAATTCTTTTAGAGCTCTTCCAGAAATTCTTGAAGGACTTTGTGTTCAATTCACTGTTTTTCCCTTCAAGGCTTTGCTTGTAGCTATTTTGATATCATTATCTTGAGTTCATATTGCAAGGCAGTGGGGTTAAGTGGTTTGCCCAAGGCCACACAGCTAGGTAATTATTAAGTGTATGAGCTCAGATTTGAACTCAAGTACTCCTGACTCCAGGGCCGGTGCTCTATCCACTGAGCCACCTAGCTGCCCCGAGTTTATATCTTGATCTTACCTACCACTACAGTAAATTTTTATGGTTAGCTTCTTTTTTGTTGTTGTTGTTAGATCACTTTTCCAGACTTTTTCTTGACTTTTAAATTTATGCTAAATTGGGGTTCTTTGGGGTGGGAAGGGTGCAAGGAGTATTGTACTATGCTTCAGGTTCTTTGGGCTGCTGTTTTCTTAGCTAGTTCTGAGTGGTGGTGGGGAGGGGTCTATAAGTTTTTTGTGCTTCCAAGGTGGTATGATCAAGAAGAGTTGTGGTCACTGCTTTCCTAGTCTGTGTTCTGCCTGGTCTTTACCCAGGAAGGAACCTTGTTCCTCCGAAGCCACCACAAGTGGTGGCACTCCTCTTAATTCTGGAACTGTGATTTGGGCCTCTGTTCTATAGTTGTAAATGCTTCTCTTTTCTGTCTTGGAACTGAGACCAGAGTCTCTGCTCTCTTATGAGAGACCCCAAACACTCTTTTCCACCCTGCAACTGTGACCCCGAAAGCATATGAGTAATGCAACAGAGTTCTGAAACCAACACCAGTAAACAGCTCCCTGTAATCTCTTTCTAACTAGTTGTCCAACCCCTTGAACATTTGTGAACTGAGAGCTCCCAAAGGTGCTGCTGTTACTGATGTAGGCCTGCTATTGGTTTATGCTGAATTCTGAACTGACCAAAAGACTTGTTGGAGGAAGGGCTCCCCTTACAACATGACAGAGACATAATAGCGGTCTGCAAGTATTTTGATGATTTGTAGAAGAGAGATCAGGAGGCAGCTTGGCACAATGGGTAGAGCACCCGCCCTGGAGTTAGAACTTGAGTTCAAATCCGATCTCAGTCACTTAATAATTGCCTAGCTGTGTGACCTTGGGCAAGTCATTTAACCCCATTGCCTTAAAGAAAATTTTAAAAAAGAAGAGAGATCAGACTACTTCTATTTGGTTCCAGAGAGCAGAACCTGGGAGCAACATGTGAAAATTACAAGAAAACATATTTTAGTTCAATATAAGTAAGAACTTCCTGATAATTAAAACTATTCAACCTAATTGGGGTTTCCTCTGAGGCACTACTGCTTCCAAGGACACAGAGGTGCTCAAACAGAGCATGGATTTCTTGTTAGGAATGACTGTTTTAGAGAGGAGTCAGGCTTCATGTGGTGATTGGCCTTGACAATTTCTTTTTTTAATTATTATTTTTCCGCTCGAACAAACACACATTAAGTGTTCATTATTTACTCTTTTTATTTCTATTTTATTTTTTCAATTACATGTAAAGATAGTTTTCAACACTAATTTTTGGTAAGATTTTGAGTTCAACATTTTTCTCCCTCCCTCCCATCCCCATAACAGTGAATGATCTGATATAGGTTAAACATATTTCCATATCAGTCATGTTGTGAAAGAAGAATCAGAATAAAAGAGGGAGAAAACCATGAGAAGGAAAAAAAAAACAAAACAAATTTTTAAAAGTGAATATAAATATACTTTGGTTCTACATTCAGACTCCATAGCTCTTTATCTGGATGTATATGGTATTTTTCATCGCAAAGACCTTCTATATCAACAGACTTGGCTGCACTGTTAGGGAGACAGAGGATGATAATGAAATGGACTCTTCTGGTTGGAAGAGAACTGAGTGATGGTAGGTAGATTGAAAGGTAGATTCAGTTCTCTTCCAACCAGAAGAATCCACTTCATTATCATCTTCTGTCTCCCTAACAGTGCAGCCAAGTCTGTTGATATAGAAGGTCTCAATGATGATTTAGTGAGTGGATGGTAGCTGTATTTTCTTTGTATGTTCATTTTGCTGCAGTGAAGATACACTAGCTAAGTCTTCTGAGACTGAGCAGGGAAGGGGACATTAACTATCATGGTGATTTGGCATGTTGAGAACTCCCACATACCTTATTTAAATTTGAATTTTTTCCTCAATCACAAAGACTCCTGGGGTTAATTAGAGATAAGCACAAATGGAAATTTAGACAAGGAGCCCAACTTCTACATAAGTATTCAAAAAAACTGAAACTAAACTCATAACTTTTCATAAAAAATAAACTTCTTGCCAAAGGATATGAACAAATACTTCTTAAAAGAATAATTGCAAACTATTAACAATAAGTGAATGCTCCAAATCACTAATAATAAAAGAAATTCAAATCAACACAACTTTGAGGTTTCATCTCACACTCGGCAAATTGTCAAAGATGATAAAAGATGATAATAATGCTGGAGAGGCAGTGAAAAGTCAGACATACAAATACATTGCTGATGAGACTATTTAGAAAACCAAGTGGGAATTATGCAAAGAAAGTGACCAAAATGTCACTTTGAACCAGAGATTCCATACCTTGAAGAGATCACTGATAAGAACAAAGCACCCATGTAAACCAAAATATTTATAACACCATTTTCTGTCACAGTAAAGAATGAGAAATAAAGTAGATGCTTATTGATTGGGAAATGGTTAAACAAATTGTGTTGCATTGGAAGCATTAGAATAGGATTGTGCTGAAAGAAATAATTTGGGTGATGAATAGAGAAGCTTCCAAAAACATATATAAACTAAAGCAGAATGAAGTCATCAGAGTCAAAAAACACAATAAACAATAAACACAATGATTGCAATAATTTTTATGGAGAGAACAACAACACAATTGAAAATGAATCTTGCAAAATTACAAAGAACAAAGTAAGAGAAGAGAAGACGACTCTCTTCATTCCTTTTACAGAAGAGGGAGGTCCATGGATGTGAATCATCATAGGTATTGCCAGAATTTTTAATGTTTTGATCAGGTTTGAAGATTTTTTTCTTTAAAGAATAATCTTTGTTAAAAGGAATAGCTCTCTGGGAGGAGAGAGGGTAAAGGATATAAGAGGAAATATAGATGATATAAAAGCAATCAAAAAAAGCTCCTTTAAAAAACAAAGTAAACTTCTTAGAGTTGAAGAGTGGGGAAACACATGACCCTTAAGGACCATGATATTACCTCCTAGGCTTAAAAAAACAAATTATTTTAACAGGAAATCCAAGTTCATATAATGTCAGAATTAGAAGGGCCTTATTGTTGTTGCTGTTTTTCAATTGTTGTCCTACTCTCTGGGGCCTCATTTGGGGTTTTCTTGGCAGAGATACCATATAACAGAGAGAAAGAATTTGAACCTAGGTATTTGTACCTCAAATTCTTTACACAAAATATATACTCTGGCTTCCACAAAGAATTCTCCATGGTGCTCATGGGTTTGGATTATTGTGCTTTCTTTGACAAAACAATCCTTTCTTCCCCATCCCCAGTACTGAGGACTGAGGATGTGGGGGGACCTTGTCCTGCTCTGGCAGAATTAGCCACAAAGATCTGTGGGTCAGTTTCTTTTTAGCCTGTGCCACAGTAGCCAGAGTCTAGTGCTTAAGTACAGGAAGGCAGTATTTCTGGTGTGTCTCAAGTGTAAAAATAGCTCCTCTGTCTGCCAGCCAGAATTACTAGAGTGTGACTTTCCAGTAGTCGGCTATTCAATGCTGACCTTCGAAACTTTAAAAGTCAACTCTGTTGAGTCTGCTCCATTCTTGCTTTTCACGTTGGCTAGCTGGCTGATGGATCCTTAATGTGGGAGGGGGCAGTAATTAGAGAGACAGACTGAGGCTGGTAAGGAAGATGAACAGAAAAATAACCAGGAGGCATTGTACCTGTTCAGTTACTTAGCTGAGACATGGGTCATTTGAAACTCCCTTGCCCCAAAGTTTAGATGGAAGGGACACATTGAGGCAAGAGCTTCCCAAAAGGCAATGGGGAAGTAACCTGGGGGGCGGAGGAGGGCAGGTTGAGACTTTTACTTCTCCTACCTGAAATTCTCCTACCTGGCTTTGGGGTGGCAGTATCACAACATCACAGAATTATGGAGTTGAAAAAGACCTCAACTTCCATCTAATCCCATCTACACATCTCCCACCCCCATTCATTATCACTAGGTCCAGCCTCTATTTGAAGACTTCCAATAAGGAGGGTTTCTCTGCCCCTAAAACAGACAGACAGACACACCACACACACACACACACACACACACACACACACACACACACACACACACACAAACACAACCTTCTGTAGGAGTCTGTTTCATAGTTCTAATTGGAGAATCTGTTTCATAGTTCTAATTGGTAGAAAGTTCTTCAGTTGGTTTTCCCCCGATATCAGTCCTAAATGTGTCTCTTTGCAAATTTCTTACTTCTCATTTTGCCTCCTGGGGCCAAAAAAACAAGTGTAAACCATCTTCATGTAAAACTTGGGCAAGTACTTGAAGTTGACTAGCGTCACGTCCTCTCTGAGTCTTTTTTCTTCAGATTAAACATCCCCAGTTCCTTCCATTGGTGTTCATATAGCATGACCTTGAGGGCTTTCACCCTCTGATGATCAGAGACCTAAAGACAGAAAGGGTCTCAGAGTCTATCTAGTCTAATCTCTTCACTTTATAAGGAAACTGAGGTCAAGAAAGTCACACAACTAGTAAAGCATCAGAAGTGGGATTATGAAGCCAAATTCTCTGACCCTAGAGCCAGTACTCTGCACCAATCCTCTCAACATTCTCCAATTTATCCACAAGTTTCTTAAATTGGTGCTCAGAATTGAACACAGGACCCCAGTTGTGGTCTAGCTAGGGTAAAATAGAGAGAGATGATCACCCTCTAATTCCTGGAAGCTCTGCCTCTATTAATGCAATGCAGAATCACATTAGGTTTTTTGACCACCTTATTACACTGTTGACTTGTCTTTTTTAACTTGAAGTCTTTTTCACTTAGCCATCTATCTCCCACATCTACTTATGAAGTTGATTTCTTTAAATTCATCATTGTTGTTGTTTAGTGATTCAGTCATGTCCAACTCTTTGTGACTCCATTTGGAGTTTTCTTGGCAAAGATACTGGAGTGGTTTGCCATTTCCTTCTCAAGCTTATTTCACAGATGAGAAAACTGAGGCTGTGAAGGGTTAACTGACTTCTTCAGGATCACATAGCTAGGAAGTGTTTGAGGCTGGATTTGAACTTATGTTCTCCTGACCCCAGGACTGGCACTATAACTACTTAACTACTTCAATCTAAATATAAGATTTTACATTTATACCTATCAAATTTCATTTAAGGAGATTCAGATCCATGGTCTTGTCTGCCTGGGACTTTTTTGGATCTCAAAGCCACCTAATGTTTTAGTTATCCCATGCAGTTCTATGTCTCAATCAAATTCAGTATGTCATTTTGCCTTTATCAAAGGCAAGTGATTTTTTCAACTTTTTGGTCTAGTGCCCCTTTATACTCTTAAAAATTATTGAGAACCTCAAAAATTTTTCTATTTAAGTGGAGTATATGAATGAAATAAATGAAAACTGATGAATTTTTTAAATGTTATTTTTTGGGATTTTTTCCAATTACATGGAAAGATAGCTTTAAACATTCAACTTTTTGAAAGATTTTATAAGATTTTTTCTATGTCTCTCCTTCCCTCCCCCTTCCCCACAACAGTAAGTAATCTGATATAGGTTATACATGAAAAATCAAGTTTAACATATTTCCATATTTGTCATGTTGTAAAAAAAGAAACTGATGAATTTTTAAATATATATTCATTAATTCATCTTAAATAATAATAAATTATAATATAAATAGGATGTTCTGTGAAAAATCACTATGTTTTCCAAAAGAAACATTTGGTGAGATGGATGATATTGTTTTACAAATTTTGGCAAATTTCTTTAATGCGTGGCCTAAGAAAAGACAGATGGATTCTCATATTTGCTTCTACATTCAATCTCTTGCAATATGTTGCTGTGGTTGAAGTAAATACAAAAAAAATCTGACCTCACACAGATATGTAGTTAGAAAGAGAAGTATATTAACAGGGCAACAATTCTTTGGTATTTTGTTTTGGGAGATTTCTTAAAATTCAATCATATTTTATTTTACTGTTAGTTCCAAATTCTCTTCTTCCTTCCTCCCCCACTGCCACTCATTGAGGAGGTAAGAAAAACAAGCCTTTGGTGATAGTTTAAAAATAGTTTTGAGCTCACAGATCTCCAAAAAATCTCAAGGGTCTACAGACCACATTTTGAGAACTATTGGTCTAAGGCATTGCTAAAGACTATAAGGCTAAGCAGAAGACCCCTAGGGTGCTTCACTTTCTGGAAGACATAGAGTCATTAGGTCTTTTTATGGTGTTTTCAGGGAGAATTAAAACCCTTGATGTAAGGGCTTGTTGAGTCCTTTTCAGGGCTGCTCATTTACCTTTGGTGTCCCTCCTTCACCCAACTCTCACCTATGACTCTAAGAAGTTGTAGCATGCACAGGAGCCACACCCCATTCAACTATCTCGGCAGATGGGCTAAACCAGTAGTGTAACTGATAGGCTTGTCAATAAATTAGGGGAGTGTCTACCCTAAGTATGTGAAGACTTCTGGTGGAATGGGCAGATGAGTACCTCTTGTTCCAACGGCCATGAAGGTAGCTGAAGCAGATGCTATGGAGTGCTTTAGAGTTTGGTCAGACATCTAAGACACCAAGGTCATTTACTATACTCTGAACCATAGCCATTTGCCCTGAATTTTGACTGGACTCCAATGATGAGAGAAGGCTGATGACTGTACAATTCTGCTCCACTTAAATCCAATTTGCATTCAAGTCAATCACCTTAGTACAAGTAAGGATGAATAATAAAGTCGTGAATGCTGGCTCTTTGAGCCCAACCATTCTCCCAGGTCCAGAGCCATCGCACCTGCCTCAGAGGATACTTCTTCCATCCAAAACTCATTAGCCCATGCTCTCCACTTTTCAACATGAAAAACACTTTTTCAAATGCTTTCCCAAAATCTAAGTAAACTACATTTCCCAGATATAACAGACCAGTAATTACATCTTAGAGAAACCATCCTGAATCTTTGGAGTACCACTTCCTTTTCTAGATATCTACTAGCCTTCTCTGACAATTTGATCATGGATCCAAGGGACAATAATTGTCCTTCTCCAGTACAACTTGACTTTTCATCTTCTCCATGATCTTAGAGATATTACAAGTAGTGATCATTAATCACATCTGCCAGTTCTTTCAGCACCTGAAAATATAGTTCATCTAGGCCAGTTGCCTTGAATTCATCACCAATAGGCAGGTGGGCACAAGAGCCTTGGGAGTGGTTATACATCCCTCCTCCCTATCCACCCCAACCCAGACCATTAATCCTGCTTCTAGTTCAGCTTTCCTAGCCACCAGTTGGGAACGTATTTCCTTTGTATACCAATTCTAATTGCCACTCAAAGGGCAGACCAGTCAACCTAGAGGGAAAGACCAGATGGCATGTCTCAAGCACCTCCAGACCCTGAGGGACACAGTCCAGATCCCTCAACACAAGAACTTTGCAAGTAGCAACGTTTCCATTTCAGTGCCCTCAGCCATCATCCTGGGAAGCAAATTATGATGCAACCTGACAACTGCTCCTGTAGGTGATGCAGACACAGTTACTAAAGACCCCAAAGGGAAAGGACTTGTCTCCAAAAAGTCCTTGGCACTGTCAAAGGTTCAGCATCAGAAATGGGCATGATTTTATCAATGGAAATAACATTAAAGAAGAGGAATTACCACTGTTCTACAGGCACATAGCATTTAATAAATGCTTTTATTCATTCATTTATCTGGGACAATTAGGCACTCCCTTTGTGGTTGTTCAGTCATGTCTCTTTGTGACCCCTTTTTGTGATTTTCTTGGTAGCGATATGGAGTAGTTTGCCATTTCCTTCTCCAGCTCATTTTACACAAGAGGAAACTGAGGCCAACAGGCTGAAATAATTTGTCCAGGGTCACACAAGCAGTAAATATCTGAGACTGAATTAGAATTTGGTAGAGTAGTCTTCCTGACTCCAGGTCTGGCACTCTATCCACTGCAGAATCACATAGCTGCCCAGGTGCTCCCTTACTATTTCCTTTGTTATATTGAATATCATCTCTCATTTTCTCAGTCCTCATCCTTTTCACTTCTCTGCAGTATTTGATTGTGCCCTCAGTTTTCCAGGGGCAGGGGTGAGGGTCAATTACATGTGCTGAAGACTTTCTTCACTTTCTTCTGACATAAACAGGTATATATAAAATGTAAATTATTTGGAAGGAGCTGCAAAGGCTTCATGTAGAAGGCATAACTGAAATAGAGTTTTGAAGAACCCAAAGAATTGTAAGTGTAGAGGACACCTTGGAACAGCTGCATTCATAGAAGATAGCGTTGCAAAAAGGTGAAGTTGGGGATGGAGTGGATCACCCTTCACCCCTCCTCAAATAGAATGGAAGCTCTTTGCTAGCAGGGACAGCTGCATCCCAGTATCAAGCATAGCACCTGCTACATCAATGAGTTATTAATTAATGAATGAATAAAATAATGAAAAAAGTAAAATGAATTTCTGTTCTGACCTTTCCAATGTAGGGGTCCTTCTCCCTGGCAAATCAGAGTCAAACAAGTCAGTCTTCTTGCTAGGGTAATTATCATGGTCCCATCAGCCTTGGACAGAGTTCCTTCACTGAGTCTCTTCTTTCCTTCAACATAGTTGGGAAAAAGTACCATTTGGGAAACATGTTTGACATAGATATACATGTACAACCTATATCAGATTACTTACTATCAAGGGGGAAGGGAAGAGAGAAAGGGAACAAAATGTGGAATTCAAAAGCTTACAAAAATATGAATGTTAAAAACTATCTTTGCATGTAATTAGAAAAATAAATAAATTTATATAAAATTTTTTAAAGTTTATTTTGCAGACTATAACATTCCTGGTCAACCTCTGCTCCTTCTGAACTTTAGTACATTGGACATTTACCATTATTTTCAGCTTCCATTGCTTCACCTTGCTTCCATATTCTGTTTATATCTTATTAAAAATTTAATTTAGTTGGTAAGTCTTCTGCAATCCACATTGAGTCCTTTAAGTAACTTCCTCCTCATCAGAGGAAGGAGAGTTGTGTTTGAATTCTGGCTCTGCCACCAAGGTGATCTTGTGACTTTGGGCAATTCATTTATGCTCTCTGGGCCTCAGTTCTCCCTTTTATAAAATGAAAAACTTCTGAGTTTATCTGTCCATCTACATAACTGAATAAAACCAGTTAGATAAGGACCAGTCCTTGGAATCTCTGCAGCAATTTTTCATCAATCTCCCACCCCACCACCACCCCCCACTCCCTACTTGCCTCTGAAGCCTCCCACCCAGTAACAAAACCTTTCCTAAGATAGGTTAATTCCTTACCCATCCATTTGTCAGCAAATATTCAATACATTACTGATTCCATTCCTCACTCTCTGAACTTCACATTCCCAACTGCAGACTTCTCTCCTTGAAGATATCTATCTTCTATCACCCTCTTCCTCCTCTCTCTTTTTCTCTTTGCATTTTTACATCATTTAACAATACACTCACCCCTGTAATCCCCAACTAAAAACACACAGCAAATAAAAAAAGAAATCCCTCATAAAAATTGTATTGACTAGTAAAACAATATTCTATTTTGACTATGTCCAAGAATGTAAGGCTCATTCTGCATTTTAAGACCATCACCTCTTTTAAAGGTAGCGGGTCTTTTTGGAATTATGGTTGGTTATTGCATTTATCAAAAATCTTTCATTGCATTTTCTAAAACTTTGACAAAAAGATATCTTTCTTTAAAATATTGTAATTTTTTCCTGGTTTTACTCACCCTTCATAAGTTCACAAAACTCATCCCATTTCCTCTGAAACTATTCAGTTCATTATTTCGCATGGCACAATAATCTTTCATTACATGTATATACCATAATTTGTTTAGCAGCTAGATGGTGCAGTGATTAGAGTGCTGACCCTGAAGTCAGAATGTCCTGGATTCAAATTTGACCTCAGACACTTACTAGCTACCAGGCATCCAGAACCACCTCCAGTCATCCTGATTCCTATCTGACCACTGGATCCAGATGCTCCGGAAGAGAAAGTGAGGCTGGGAACTTAGGACAGCCCCTCTTCACTCAATCCATGTGCTTGTCACGGCATCACCTTCTGGATGTCATGGTCTTCTTTGAGAACAAAGGACAAAAAACAACAATTTTTTAACCCTCAGTTAATGGACAACCCCTTCTAATTCTTTGATCTTAAGAGAGACTGCTAGACATGGGGGTGATGATCAACCTTTGGATTTGCTCATTCCATCATTGCAACAACCAGGGACAATTTGGGGCTGTCTGCAATGGAGAATACCAGCTGTATCCAGAGAAAGAACTGTGGAGTTTGAACAAAGACCAAGGACTATTCCCTCTCATTTAGAAAAAAACTGTTATCTTATTGTCTGATCTTGTTATCTGTTATACTTTGTTTCTTCCTTAAGGATATGATTTCTCTCTCATCACGTTCAGTTTGGATCAATGTATACCATAGAAACAATGTAAAGACTGACAAATTGCTTTCTTGGGGGGTGGGCGGAAGGGAAGCAAGAGTAGGGTAAACATTGTAAAACTCAAAATAAATAAAATCTTTATAATTCAAAAAAAAGAGAGACCTGCTAGAAATATCTTTGTAGACATGCATCCTTTTCTTTGATCTCTTTGGAATTATATACCGACTTTGGAATTATATAACTATTTAGAAGTAGTTTAGCTGAGTCAAGGTTTGTTTAGCAAAGAGTTTAGTGATTTCCAGGACAATATTTCCAGATGGCTTTCCAGATTCACTGGATAAATTCTCAGATCCACCAATAGTGTTTTAGTGTACCTGTTTTCCTGTAGCTTCTCCAACATTGGTCACTTTCTTTTTTCTTTATTTTACCAATCTGAAAGGCAATAGAATCTTTAATGCTTGCTTTTTGGTTCCTGAAGATAATTTTTGTTATTTTTTTTCTAATACTATAAAATAATCCCTTTGGTAATTTGGATGGTTTAACACAAAATAAATAAATGATTGTAAGCAATAGCCATTTTTCTTATACTGGTATGATATACCTATGATCAATTACTATTGCGTCAATTATTTAGGTCTGCCTCTATTTCTATAAATAAAAAGTTTTATAGTTGGATTCACATAATTCTTGGGTGGGTCTTGGTAGACTCTTGAGTATTTTATATACTCCGTGGGTGTTTTAAATGAAATTTCATTTTCTATCTCTTCCTGCTAGAATTTGCTGAATTATCAGCAAATATACAGGAATAATGATGATTTCTGAGCATTTATTTGATATTCTACAACTTGGTTGAAGTTACTAATTATTTCAGTTAATTTTTAGTTGATGCATTAGAATTCCCTAAGTAAGTCATCATATCATCTGCAAAACGTAATCATTTTTTCTTGCTCTTTGCCTGTGCTAATTATTCCCTTGATCTCTTCTTCTTGTCTAATTGCTACAACTAGCATAGCAACTATGTTAAACAAGGGTGATGGGCTCTTTGCTTTACCCCAGTCCTACTGGAAAGACCTCTGACTCATCTCCATTACCTTTAATGTTTGGTCTTAATTTTAGATAGATATTATGTACTAGACTCAGAAAAAGTTCATTTATTCTTATGCTTTCTACTATTTTTAGCAGAAACCAGCATTGAATTTTGTCAGGTTTTTTCAGCATTTATTGACATAATCATGTGGTTTTATTATTTATGTTATTAATATGGTTTAGTAGTAGTAGTAGGCTGGTTCTCTCTTCCCATTAATGAGTCCCTGAGGCTGACTGTCATTTTTCTGAGCCACCCCAGGGCCACGCCCACTTCATTCTTGGCTCGATTTCAGGCTCTCCTGATTTTTCCACCACTGCCTCAGAATCCTTGACCCCATTTTCCCTTTCTTATCCTTTCCCCTTTCCAGCACCCTTTCTATATCGTGTTTCCCACCATTAGAATGTAAGTCCCATGAGGACAGCGACTGATTTTTGGCTTCCCTCACCAAGATTTAGTGTAGCTTCTGGAATATACAAAGCAATTATTACTAGGTGCTTTATGTAGTAATGCTCACAGCACTCAGACCCCCTCCACATACACTCTTTCAGGGGCCTAGCATTGGTCAAATCTACATTCACTGTGCCCTCTTGCAAAGATCTGCTTTCCCAAATAGGTCTCAAAGGCAACCCATTCACCCACTTGTCAACCCCTTGCTTCCTGCCATGAAGCCAGGAACACATCTGTTCCTTTAGTCAAGATTGATGGTTTGGGAAGGCTGGCTCCCTTTTTCAAATTCTTCTACATATGCTCTGTGTACAGAGGCACACATGGCCATGCCCCCAACAGACTGCTGGATGAAAGCCCTAGGCCTTGGGCCATGAAGAGACCAGCATGGCATCCCTAGTCTTGGTAACCTGGGGACTGAAGAGTCAATGGATAAAAAAGGGAATGAAAGGTCTGACCATGGAGGATGGTCTATAACCTTCCAGCAGAAATCTAGTGGAATTTCTCCATCAACAAGGTTGAGAGCTTGGGAGCTGGTCTCCATTGGCTTTGCCTGCTGTCAGATTTTGGCCCTATATGCCTCAGACTTGGAGCATCTGCTGACCATTCTGCCAGGGCTGCAGCACTTGTTACCTCCCAGTCATCCTGCAAGACAGGGAGATCAACCATCATTATTTCCCTTGAATGAATGAAGAAATCAACATGTAGGAGACATCATCCCAGAATTCCAGGGATACTTGATGGGATGTTCAAGTTCATCTACTCAGAGCCCTTCATTTGTAATGCTCTTCCCACTATGTTAAGCTGTGATGTGGTTAGACCTCAGCTTCCTTCTCTGTCAGCTGAGCTCTTATGGACTAGGTCATCTCTAAGGTTCTTTCTGTATCTAGCATTCCATATGGGAGATGATCTGACATAGACCTGTGGAAGTCTTCTATAGAATGGCAGCACTGAATGGAACCTTCTAGATCATCTCAACTGGGAATTCTGAATGTTTATGGTGTCAGAATAGCAATCTGGGGAAAACCCTTGACTTCTTGAATGTTTTTAAATACACAAAATGAAAGAAGCCATTTATTGAAATACAGTTATCAAAATATGAAAACAAACAAGTTCACAGACCCCAGGTTAAGCACTCCTGATTCTAGACCAAGTCCTTCATTTTATAGAAGAGGAAACTGAGGCTGAGAAACAAATACCTTGTCCAAAATCACACAAGGAGTTCTTGGCAAAGCAAGTACTTTTAATCTCAACCAGGTGAGTGTTCTACTGTGCTATGATGAATACTTAGCAATGACTTCAGTCTGCACCCAAAGTTCAGGTATATTCATAAACTAATCAGCTTCCACAGAGGAGCGCCTAGTCAACTGTCAGTGGTAACTGAAACCTTACTGGTACAACAGCTCCTTTTAGCTCTCAACCTCTTTGGAAATGATCCCAGCCTATCCCTAGATCATGTGGCTGAGTTGTACAAGACCCCCACAGTTGATCCAGAGGATCTAACCTGAGGGCCAAATAGTCTCTCTGCTTCCAGTTCCTCCTCTCTCCAATCTCCCCTCCACACAGACCTGGTCTGACTACCACTTGCTCAAGGAGGCTCAGCAGAAGTCCACAACATGCCGCCCAAAGGGGACAATGGACATGCTTGGGGAGGAGGCGTAAACTTGGATTGGAAAAATGATGTCTTTGTTTACACTAACCTCTAATAGAACTTAAGAATTTCCTTCCATTATGAACGTGATTCTAAGGAGTCCACAGGCTTCTCCAAACTACAAAAGAGCTCCAGGATTCCAACAAAGTTAAGAACTCCAATTCCAGCAGCTCCCTATTTATCTCTAGGACAATTTAACATTTAAAACCCTTTACAATCTGTCTCCAACTCATCTTTCCCATACTTATTATATATTCTTCCTCTTCACGAATTCTTTGGTTTAGCCACTGATCATCTTGTCGTGTTGGCAAAGGGACTGAGGGCAGAAGGAGTTCCTTCTCAAAGATGGAAAAATACCCTCTCTGTATCTTTGCAACTCATACCAACTTCAGCATTTTAGAATCCTTGGTTTTGCTAAAACTTTGAAGCCAATTCTGACTGCTATAATACCCTCCCTGACAATACTTTTCATTTTGGTTTGCATTTTGTATGTATTCATCTTCATGCAACAAAATTTAAGCTCTTAGAGATCAGGGATTGTTTCATTTCTGTCTTTGTACACTGTTGACTGACACACATTTTTTACTTAACAAAAGTCTATTGAATAAATGAGTCAGGAAGTATGGGTAACATGTAATGTGCCTTCAAACACTTAATAATTACTTAGCTGTGTGACCTTGGGAAAGTCATTTAACCCCATTACCTTGCAAAAAAAAAACAAAAAAATACACAATGTGCCGCCACTGACAGATAAATTTTCCCTATGGTGGCAAAAAGAAAGCAAGAAATTCAACTGAGTAGGGACTTCTCCATTCTGAGGATACAGCTGGGGCAGTTAGATACCTAAGTTCAAATCCAGCCTCAGACACTTAATAATACTTACTTAGCGGTGTGACCTTGGACAAGTCATTTAACCCTATTGCAAAAATCAAAAAAAAAGAAAAGCAATCTGAGGATATAACATGAAAAATATATGAAAAATGTGCTTCAGTCTTTGTTCCAACACCAACAACTCTGTCGTGGGTGGATCACATTCTTTATTATAAGTCCATGGCAAAAGTTATTTCCATATTTTTCCACCATTGTCATTGCTGATTATTATTATTTGGGGGGGGGGGTGCAGGGAAAATGGGACTGGGTGGCCTGCCTGGAGCCGCATAGCAGGGTGATCTTTGGGTGTCTGAGGCCGGATTTGGACCTGGGTGCTCCTGGCTCAAGGGCCAATGCTCTGTCCACCACCTAGCCACCCCTACTATTATTACTATTTTATTTTATTTTGGGTCTTTTTTTTTCTTTTTTCGGTTTTTTTCAGGGCAGTGGGGTTGGGGTGGCTTGCATGTCACATGGCTGGGTGATTGTTGGGTGTATGGGGCCGGATATGGGCTCGGGTGCTCCTGACTCGAGGGCTGGGGCTCTGTCCATTGCGCCACCTGGCCATACCTACAATTATTACTATTATTTTTTTAATTTTAATTTTTTCTCTCCCCTTTACTTTATCGCTCAAGCGAGTCTATATTTTGTGGGGGGAGGGGGTATTCTGTTTACTCTTAAACAAGAATATTTTATTATTGTATAAAAATTATTTGTACAAAAAGAGAATAAATAAATATTAAAAAAAGAAAAATATATGGGAGTAAGACTAAGAAAACTCAAAAATCCAGGTCCCAAGTCTACTAACTTGTGTGACCTTGAACAAGTCATATCCCCTTCACTGGGTCTCAGTTTCTTCATGTATAAAGTGAGAAGGGTAGCTAGGTGATTCAGTGGCTAGAGTACCAGGCCTAAAATCAGGAAGATCTGAGTTCCAATTTGGCCTCAGACACTTAATACTTATGTGACCCTGGACAAGTAACTTAACCATGTTTGCCTCAGTTTCCTCATCTATAAAATGAACTGGAGAAGGAAATGACAAACTATTCTAGTATCTTTGTCAAGAGAACCACAAAAGGAGTCACAAAGAATCAGAAGCAACTAAAAAAAATGAAAAACAAAATGAGTAGTTTGGAATAGATGATTTCCAAGGTTTCTTCCAACTCTGGTGCTCCATGTGTCACTTCCTAATGTCTCTTCTGGTTTGGACATTATGCTTTAAGGTACTTTTTGCTTCTATTTCTTTAGGTTTTTGCAAGGCAAATGGGGTTCAGTGGCTTGCCCCAGGCCACACAGATAGGTAATTATTAAGTGTCTGAGCCTGGATTTGAATCCAGGTACTCCTGACTCCAGGGTCGGTGCTCTCTATCCACTGCGCCACCTAGTTGCCCCTACTTTTTGATTCTAACAGTCATTTGATGAATGCCAAGGATCTGTCCAGTTCTGCCATTCTATGGTCCGATTCCATTAAGGCCCTGGGCCTCTCTTACTCCTCAGGGCCATTCCCACCCAAGAGCTACAGGTCTGTGCCATAGTGAGGTGGTACAGGCTCTGCTGTATTCTCCTGGCTTCCACTGTCAGACTAACGGAATGGCCTGGCCTGGCCTGTCAAAGCCAACTCCAGTAGACTTAGAGAGTCCATGCTTTCAAGATTATGACTGGCCACTGTTCCTTTTGTTTAACTTAACTTGTGTTTACCTAACTCTGTTGAGTTGTTCCCTATCCAAGGGAGAAGAGGGGTGCAGTCGAAGAAGCACTGAATTTCTAGAGAAAGACCCTAGGTTTGAATTCCTGTTCTGTTACTCCTGGTATCACTTCAGGCAAGGTACTTTCTGAATCTGTGCCTCATTTGTAAAGTGATAGGAATGAATTAGAGAAGTGATGTTAAACTAAAATAGAAACAGGAATACTAGGTTTCTGGCCAGTGCATATTGACTTAGAAAATGGATCTAACATTATTCATGTTCTTTTTTTCATGATCTATGTTCTATTATATTTTTGTTTACTTTGTTAAGTATGTCTCAATTATATTTTAATCTGGTTCAGACTGCACCACAATGTGGCCTACAGATTACCTTTGGATTAGATGATCTCTAAAGGACAGTCTAACTCCAGTGTTCTATGTGCTATGACATCTTCTTGCTTTAACATTCAAGGATTTTGTAATCCATTGTGGGGAGAACTCAGTTCCTTTATACAGATATTAAATGAATGGAACTGCGCAAGCTTTCAACCTTACTTTCCAGCTTCTTAATTCTCCCTTTCCCTGTCCCTCCCTGTCCCCCAAGTCAATCCATCCCATGTGTAATACCAGCCTTGTTACAAGAGATATTGGATTGGATTGGGTTACATGAGGTATTGGGGCAATGCCCTGAGAGAAGATAAATTCCCTGAGGAGGGAGGGTGGATGCCCAGAGTTGAGTCTTGAAAAACAGCCCTAGTTGGAGACAAGAGAAGAAGGCTTTGCTCAAGCAAGAATAACTGGTGGATGTTCCAAAGACCATGCTACAAAGGACTCAGTGTGACCTGCCTAATCTAGATTATTAAAATAATCCTGACCTAGGTAGAGAGAAAGTCTATTAAGGTGGATGATATTGAGAAGACACAGATATGGGACATAACAAAGGAAAAGTCATTAACACTTGGGATTGACTGACTAAGGAAGATAAAGGAGAGGGAAGAGTCAAGATGCTGTCAAGTTTTAAGCCTGAGCAAATGAGTGGCACCATGGACAGGTGTGGGAAGCTGACTTATGTGAGGGCTGAGTTTACAATATAACTGTAGCACTGAATGTCCCCTCTCTCCCTCTGCCCCCCCCAACAAGTCCTTAGATTCCCAGCCATGGCCAGTCATATTGACTGTTGTCTTGTCACTGGACTTCAATGACTGGAGGAGAATGTGAGGCTAATGGCTTTGTGCAGCTCTGCCTAACATTAACCCAATTCATATGTGAATCAAGATATCACCCCATGATGTCATTGATCTCTTTAAAAAACAAAGAATGAACAACCAACTAACCAAGATCTCAAAAGCTAGGGATGTTTGAAAAGGCTGAAAACCCCATGCATGTAGTATCTGTTACACACTTAGTCTATAATCTTAGATACTCTCCATGCCTCTTAGCAAGGTCTGCTTACATGCCAAACCAAACAGATGATTTACAACTTGAGCTGCTTGAGATGGGAAGAGAATGAGGAGAGGAAATGGAGGCAGAACTGAGGATTCCAAGCACAATTTGGGATTTCCATCAAGGGTACTCAGAGAATTCACTTGATGTGGTTCCCTGCCATTGGTATCCTCCATACCTGTAACATTTCCTGGAGTAAAGATCCTTCCTCAGTTTCCCAACCCTGGTTACACCCTAGTATGAGGAATAGATTATTAAAGAGAAGCTACCCCACAATATAGGGATATGTGGGCAGAAACAGTACATGGTGGTCAGCACATCACTCTCAAAGGGAGTGATTCAAGGGGTATGAGGGACTTCAGGAATGTGATGAAAAGGGGCTTGTGAGAGCTGGGCCTCCCAAGAGTTCTGCCTCTGCTCCAGTTTTTGATTTTGGAGACCTCTCAAAATATAGTCAGAAGTTGGAATCAAATTCAGAGAAGGTCATCATAGCAACAGATGCTCTGGTAATACACACTACCCAGATGGCATCTTAATAAATACTATTAGATGATAATGCCTTAGTTTATTTAATGTCTTGCTTCAGAGAGCTTTACCCTGTCATATAACATCTCCTTGCAAAGCCCCCAAAATGTTGAGTGACTCACCCAAGGTTATACAACATGCAGTCAACAGAGACAGGGGCAAACCTTAATCCTCCCCTTCCCTGTCTTCAAGTTATCAGAACTCACCACTTGGTGCTGTGGTTCAGGTGGCTGTGTAACATTTCCCAATCAACATAAGATGTCAGGGCTGGGAGGGACTTTAAATACAAAAGATCAGAGAAGGTAGAGAAGGTAGAGACCTTAGAAAAAAGGATATCAGAAATGGGAGGGACCTTAGGTTATAAAAGATTAGAGGTGGTGGGGCAGAGGAGCCTTAAAACATGGAACATTAGAACCAAAATGGACCTCACAACAGAGAACGTCCCAGAACATCACCACCATGACAGACCTTAAGACAGAATGTTAAAGGCAGAAGGCAAAGTAGAGTGTCAAGGTTGGGTGTGATTTTAGTGATCATCTAGTCCAACTTCATCATTTCATATATGGGAGAATTGAAACCTAGGAAGTCAAGGAATTTGCCCATAGTTACCCAACAAGTTAGTACCAAGGGAAGCTATGTGGCACAGTGGATAGAGCACTGGTCATGGAATCAGGACAGGCATTCAAATCCAACTCAGACATTTGACTCTTACTAGCTTGAGCATGTCACTTAACCCTGATTGCCTCACATCCAGGGCCATCTCCTGTCATCCTGATTCATATCTGGCCACTGGATCCAGATGACTCCAAGGAGAAAGTGAGGCTGATAACTTAGCATAACTGCCCCCCACTCAAATACAATTCACTTGCTTGTCAGGGCATCACCTCCCTGATATATGATCTTTTCCAAGAATGAAGGACAAATATTATCATCATCATTATCATCATCATCACCAAGGGTACTCCTAGAAGCCAGGTCTCCTGATTGCCAGTATTCCTATGTCCAGATCTCTTTCCCTTGGGTGTCTCATTTTTTTAGGTTTTTGCAAGGCAATGGGGTTAAGTGGCCACACAAGGCCACACAGCTAGGTAATTATTAAGTGTCTGAGATCAGATTTGAATTTAGGTAGTCCTGACTCCAGGGCTGGTGCTCTATCCACTGTGCCACCTAGCCTCCCTGTGTTTCATTTTTTTAAAAAGCATTTATTGATTTCTTCTCTCAGCTTGCCATACCAATCTGACTGAACTTCCCAACAGGAATGATAAGCCTCACTTATATTTCTGCTAGAATAGAATTGGACATGGAAGAGGTACACAGTCCAGATTTGATGAGATGGTTTTGCCCATCTTTGGCTCAGCACAGAGTGGAAAAAACCTAGCTCTCAGGTCAGAGGACCTGGTTTCAAATCCTTGACTTTGAGCAAATCCCTGGACCTCAGTTTCCTGCTCTGTAAAATGACGAGGATGGACTAGCTAGCCTCTGCTCCAAATCTAGATTTCCATGTTTTTTTTTCCCTTGTCTTAGGCCTTTGGGGGGTCCTTATCACTCAGGATTATCCATGTGGCTTAACTGTTCTCTTCTCTCTGCTTCCCCCACCCTACTTCATTTCACTTCCCTTCTGAGCCCTCTCATTTTTAAGCAGAGAACTTGGCAAAGAATTGCTATAGCAACCAACAACCTGGCTCTGATTAGCCAGCCATGAGTCATCCTGCAGAGCCAGGGGAGCAAAACTAGGGAAGAGCAAGGGAGGGAGCAAAGCTAGAGAGCAGGCAGAGCTAGGGAGGGGGAAGAGGTAGGGAGGGGAAGAGCTAGAGAGGGAACAAAGCTAGGAAGGGAGAAGTATGGAGGGGCAAAACTAGGGAGAGGAATAGGGAAAGATCTCTACTGGGGAAAAGATCTAAGGCAAAGCTAAGGAGGGCAGTGCAGGGGGACCAGAGAGTGGAGGGAGAGAGAGCTAAGGGAGGGAAGCACAGGAAGTAGAGGGGAGGGGATAGAAGGGAAGCCAGGTAGAGGTAGCAGATTCAGAGCTCCAAGAGGATGGAAAAGTACCTCTCAAAAGTAGCATTGGAATTCAGGCAAGTTCATAATGCCAACACACAGCACACTCACAAATGCAGTCTCTTTCTCTCTGCCTCTCTGGGTCTAGGTCTCTCTCCTCTCTGTTTCTTTCTGTCTTTCTCTATCTCTCTCTGTCTCTGTCTGTCTGTCTGTCTGTCTCTCTCTCTCTCTCTCTCTCTCTCTCTCTCTCTCTCTCACACACACACACACACACACACACACACACACACACACACACACTCACACTCTGTCACAGAGTGAGCTCTCAGGGTCCTTCCATTTTTGGTTTGATGTTTGTTCCTCCTGATGAACCAACTCCCTTGATCAATGCAGATCAGCCCTGGCTCTGTAGCAGAGTCTTAGAGAGTTACTTCGGGACACTGAGGTCAGCAATCTACCAACAGTTACAGAGCTCACACATGTCAGAGACAGATCTGGAACCCAGGTCTTACTCCATGTTGTCTCATAGAACATAGAATAACAGGACTATAGAGATCATCTTATCTAACCCACTTCCCAGTTTATAAACAAGGGAAATGAACAGCCCCTTCCTCATTATCTACTCTACTCCCTTCCCTCTCATGATTTGTTTTCTTTACCAGTTATTTTACTGAAACTATTTTCTCTAAGCTTCCCATGACTTCCCCATAGACAAATCCAATAGTTCTTTGGTTTTCATCTTTCCAAAGCTATATCTCTACAGCATTTCTAAGTGCTCTATGAACCTTTAAACTCTCTCTGAAGGGGAGTTGTCTTTAATAGCAATATGGAAGACAACTGTTTCTACTCCCTTTCTCATACCCTCTCCTCCTTTGGGTTTGAGGATACCACATGCTTTGGGTTTTTACCCCTGCTTCTCTAAAATGTCTCTTTCACTAACCTTTCTTCCTTTCCCCACCCCATGAATGATATTCATGATCTTCTCTCTCTTCTCTACACATTGTGATTCTGTCATTACCGTGTCCCACCAAGTATCTTCAACTCAATATGACCAAAAAAGGTACTCAGCAGCTCCTTCTCTAAACCTGAATTTCCTCTGAACTTCATTAGATTTATTAATGGTAGGCATCTATCTATCCCCAGTCACCCAGCCTAAATATCTCAGGCACTTTTGATTTTCCTAACTGGATATATTTCTCATTGGGGAGCTAGGTGACATGAGATAAAGTACTGGCCTTGTAGTTAAGAGGATGGAAGTTTGAATCCAGCCTCAGATACTTGATATTTACTAAGTGTGTGACCTTGGGCAAGTCATTTAACCCTGATTGACTCTCATCCAGGACCATTTCCAGTCATCCTGATCCATGTCTAGCCACTGGCTCCACATGACTAAAAGAGAAAGTGAGGCTGATGACTTTCAAATCAAATTCATGTGCTTGTCATGGCATCACCTCCCTGATATATCATTGTCTTCTTTGAGAATGAAGGACAAATATCATCCATCATACCTCTTATTGGTAGGAAGTTTGTTCTCAACATTAAGCCTATGTTAGCTTAAGCCACTTGGCAGCTTCCATTCCCTGTTTCCAGATTTGCCTTCTCAGATCAAAGAAGAAGCCTCTTCCAGGCCAGACATCTAAACATCTCCATTTTCTCCAAATGACCTTGGAATGGAATGACCTCCAGTGCTCTCATCATCTGAGGGCCCTCCTCTGGATACTCTCCAAAAAGTTAATGTCCTCCCTCAAATGAGGTTCCCCAGAACTGACCACAGTATTACACCCATGGGGGATGACCAGAGTAGACCACATTAGGACTCTCACCTCCTTCAATCCTAAACACTGCACACCTCCCTCTTGCAGCTCTAGCAAGTCATGTTCCAAGATACTTTTCAGCTCTAACTTGGTCACAGAACCATAAATTCAGAGCTCCAATTTCATCATTTTACAGAAGAGGGAACTGAGAACCAGAGAAGTCACACAGGCTCATATATAGATAACTGGAAGGAACCTTGAAGGTCACCATGCCCATCATTTTTTGAGAGGGAAACTGAGACTCAAGGAAGCAAAGTGACCTGACCAGAGAGGGAATTAGAAGCAATTCCTGACCTCTGACTCCAGAGTCATAGCTCTTTCCTGTAAAAACATTCCTCCCTTGGAAGCAATACTTTGTGCATATATATGTGTGTGTTCAAAATATGTGTATGTATATATGTGTGTATTGTATGTGTTGCATGTACATAAGAGCACACGTGTCTATATTTGTATTTTGTCTATGTGTGGTATGTGCTTGTGTGCTATATGTGCATGTCCATTTTGTGTGTGTGTGTGTGTGTGTGTGTGTGTATGTATACACCTGAGTGTGCTTGCCTCTTGGATTCAGAGAAGAACAAATCCTTGCCTCCCACTTAAGGTCCCTCTCCTCTTCTCCTTGCCCCAGCTCCAAGTATCCTGGGGGGCGGGGCAGAAGCTTTCGGTGAATCAATGAAGATGGAGGAATGGAGGGAAAGAAGGCTTCCCTTAGTGCTAATAGGACTTATACAGGTGTTATTACCCTCATCTATTTTCCAACAGAAAATTGTCCAGATGAGAATGAATTATAAAGATTATACATGTCTGCATCCTCTAGTGGGGGGCCCTAGGAGGAGGTATCATAGTTAGCGATGATTAGAGAAGGAAGGGGGGGCAGCCTGGACTTAAAAAGAAAGAATGGGTTTTCTGGGAAATGCTTAGAAACTGTCTGCCTGTGTCAGGGGCCCATGGTGACGGGCATCTGATGACGGGCAACCATGGTGATGAGAATAGGTTATTTCTCATCAGCGGAGCTCATCTACCCCTCTGGGAATCCAAAAGACCAGGTGGGGAGGGAATAGCTAGAGTCCAAGCTTGGAAACATTCAGCTGGTGGGAGTGCTCATGGAAATTTTTCTTCCTTTAGGATATTCAAGCCAATTTGAAGGAGTGTATTTCATCCTGAGCACACACAGATACATACACACACACACATGCATACATATATATGCATGAAAATATATATATATATATAAATGAGCACACATATGTGGTGACAGGTTCTCTTCCCATACAGATGTACTGATCTATTTTTTTATATATATTTACAGGCATGTGGAGATATATTTGCTTTAAACACTCATTCATCCACTAATTATTTGTTAAGTGCTCTGCTGGGTGCTAGGGAAGATGAGATATTGTCTTGCTCCCTATAAGCTCCATGAACCCCAGAATGCTAGACTTAGACTTTTTTTAGGTTTTTGCAAGGCAAATGGGGTTAAATGGCTTGCCCAAGGCCACACAGCTAGGTGATTATTGTCTGAGGGCATATTTGAACTCAGGTACTCCTGACTCCAGAGCCGGTGCTCTATCCACTTTGCCACCTAGCCACCCTAGACTTAGACTTAGAAGGAACCCCAATTCTAAAGATTGAGTTCAAACCCCTCATTTGATAGAGGAAGAAACTGAGAGTCAGAGGAAGGGAAATGACTTGCCCAAGATCACACAGAGGATCGTAGATCTTGAATGGGAAGGTACCAGAAAGGACATAATCTGTCCCCTAACATCCTACAGAGGAAGCCCTGAGGGTTTTGTAAATGAACTTTGGGGTCAGAAGACTTGAATTCAAATTCTGCCTCTCTTGCTTACTACTCTTCCTTCCTAGGTCTCAGTTTTCTCCTCTGTCAAATGAGAGAGTTGAATTGGATGTCCTCAGAAGTCCCTCCCAGCTCTGGTTCTAGGATCCTGGGGGGAGGGGGGGGATCATGAAGCTTATGAAGGTAAGATAAATACTGAGAAAATGAGCAAGAATAAGCAATGTGACATGAGAACTGCATTAGAAAGGAGTGAAATAAAGCATTCCATGTAGAACCAACAAGGGAATCAGAGCTGACTTCCTAGAAGTGGTGGAATTGGAGGTGGACAGGCTGAGAATGAAGAGCACCTCAGTTTGCCTGTCCATGCCTATAACTGCCCTTTCATTTGAAATATAAGCTTCTAGCAATGCCAAGATCAAGATAATAAGTAATATTAAACTTAACCCCATTGCCCCACACAAAAAAGAAGAAAAAGAAAAAGGCATACATAAAGGGGCAGTTAGATGGCACTGAAGTGGTTAGAGTACCAACCCTGGAATCAGAAAGACCTAAGTTCAAATCCAACCTCAGACATTTGACACTTACCAGCTGTGTGACCCTGGGCAAGTCACTTCAGCTCAATTGCCTGCAAAGAAGCAATATTAAATGAAAAATGTATCTAAAACCTCATGACTGAAAAGGGCAGAAAAATAAGATAGAAGCCTTGAGAAGCAGGCACAATGGTGAACTGATTTTCAGATCATGTGGAGAGACAGGTTATCTTTACAGTATTACTCAAATTTGTCACCCTAAAATTACTATACTGATGTTCTGCCCAATGTTATGGTAATGCTGTGGTGCCCCAACAACATAGGAAAGACCCCATCCAGAAGGTCAGACATCACGAGAAATCCTGTGAAGATGGTTCTGGAAGAGGCAGTGAGAATTTTGTCTTTGTCCAACACTCCCTTCACTACAATCAACATAATGTGCAAGTCATGTCATCATGTATATGATGTCATGGTCTTCTGTGATTGCAAAGAACAACATCACCAACACGGAAGATATTCAACTTGTAGCCTAAAAGCCCTAGGTTTGAATACTGATGCAGCCTTTTGCTGTGTGACTTTGGGTGAATCACTGAACCTCTCTGTTCCTCATTTTCCTCTTCTATAAAATGAGAGTACTGGAATTGAGAGCCTTTAAGGTCCTCTAGTCCTATATCTGAGATATTATTCTTACTTGGAGCACAAATATAAAGTATAAACATGAGAAACATGTAAGCAGAGACAGCTTTTCTTCCAAAAGCACATAAAGAGACAGACAACCTTTGACTTTATGCTGGCACATTAGTGAACCATATTTCAGTACAACACCTGTGCTTGTCATAGAGATTGACTCATGATTTCCTTTTAGCTAGATAGATCACTGTGTCTGGAAAGATTTGAGTTCAAATTCAGCCTCAAAGACTAATTAGCTGTGTAATTTTGGGCAAGTCACCATCTTTGCCTAATTCAGCTTCTTCAACTGTAAAATGGGGAATAAAAACAGCTTCTAACTCTTAAGATGAGAGGATCAAATAGGATGATATTTGTGAAGTACTTGTGCAAAGGTGGAGAATGGGCTGCCCAGGGCAGTCCCTGGTTCTCCTTTATGAGGAGTATTCAGGGGAGAAAATGGGTGATCACTTGTTGGGTACTTTGAACTGGAGAGTAGGGCATTTTCATCTCTCCCCTAAGCCTTTCTAGTGTCTGGCAAATGTTAGCTGGTATGAGACTAAGTGACTAAGAGACAATATGAAATGGAAAGCACTCTGGGTTATAGGAAATCCAAAGACCTGGGATTAAATACTATCTTTGTCATGGCAAACTGTGAGCTCAGTCAGTTCTCTGCCCCCCCTCAGGGTTTTCATTTATATCTAAATAAAATAATAGGACTTGATATTCTGAAATAGCTTCAAGTTACAAATCCTATATTCACAGGAAACACTACATAACCCCCAATCACTATATCATATGTCATTTTGAGACATTATCTCCATACCCTTTAAATTTTTATTGATCCTTTTTTAAAATTTTCATACAACTTTCCTTTCCTGATCTATCCCACAGCCTCTCTTATAATGCAAAAAAAATCATAATAATTAAGACCAAGTTACACATCCCATATATCATTCGACATCTATAGCTCCCATATTTCTATTGTGAGAGGACAGAAGCTTAGGAGAAGCTTCAAGGTAGAGGGGAGAGTCCTTGGCTGAGGAGACAGAAGACTTGAGTTCAAAGACCATAGTTGGTGCTTACTATAGATGAAAAGCAGGTCACTTAAACTCCCGAGGTCTTGGTTTCCTCAAACACAAGACTAAATGGTCTATGAATTAGGTCTCAATCTAGGAGCCAAAGTGGGTTTCATCAACTATTCCAAGGAGCCAAGATTGGTCATTTTAATGAATGTGAAAGTAGCTGTCTTTCAGAATTGTTTCATTCACCTCATTGTCATTGTCTATACTTTTCCTGATTCTACTTATTTCCCTCTTGTCTTCTCATATTTCTCCATAGCTTTCTTATTCATCATTTCTTGCAGTGCAGTGAACTACATGCATGGACAATAATTTGTTCAGACAGTGTCCATTTTATGAGTACCTACTTTTTTTTTCAATTTTTTGCTACCACAAAATTTGTTGCTTTGAGTATTAGAGCTTTCCCAAAGGTGGAGAATGGGCTGCCTAGGGCAGTCCCTGGTTCTCCTTTACTAGGAATATTCAGGGGGGGGAAATGGGTGATCATTTGTTATGTACTTTGAACTGGAAAGTAGGGCATTCAACTCTCCCCTAAGCCTTTCTAGATAGAAGCTCTGAACTTTCAGAACCTTCCAAGTAACTCTCCACTTTGTATCAGCAGTTTTGCTTGATTTGAATTCCTTGGAATATCATCCCCTTCACCTATTATGCCCTGGTGACCCCCCTTTCCATTTTTCTTTTGCTGTTGTCTTGTCTTACTAGATGGTTAAGCTCCATGAGAGTAGGGATTGTATCTTTTTCTTATTTCTATCCCTAGCTTTTAGTATAGTACCTAGTTCATAGTAGGCAGTTAATAAACATTAACTAAATGGAATTGAACTGTATACCATGGCTATGGGGTGGATTGGGTGACCAACTGTAAGATTCTGTGATTCTGTGGGAACTTTCTGTCTATCTATGACTTTCTTTGGGTATATGCTTCCTACTGGGAGTTCTGGATTAAAGGTTATGGACACTGTTTCCTTTCTTAGCATAATTCCAAATTGTTTGCTAGAATAATTAGGCCTATTTGCGGTGTCACCAGCAATGCATCTCTTTCACATCCACACAAAGATGGTTTGCTCACATAAAAGAAGGTGTCTATACCTAGTCTTCCTAAATGTGCAAATGTATTACTTGCCCATAAAATCATTCATCTCTTGGGGGAAAAAATGAGAACTTGGCCCTTATTTATGTAGAGTGTTAGCAACAGAAGCTCCCTTAGAAATCAGAAAGTCAGATGCTATTCTAGAAAGAGACTCAAAGACAAGATTACCCAATTAGTATGTAAACTCAGAGCCTCTGACTTCCAAACCAGGGCTCTTCTCATTTACACTGCTCACTAGACCCCTGATAAATTCTACTCACCAAATCTGGGCACCAAAAAACCAAGAAATTAACTGAAGAACTATCTGTCATGGAACTGGAAGGAACTTTATTCTGACCCCTCCCCCATTTTTCAGATGAGGAAACTGAGATCCACAGAGCTTACCAAGTTCACAAATGTGTCAGAGCAAGAGTCAGAATTTGAACCCATGACCTCTGACTTGAAATCCAGTGCTCTATCCATTCCACCACAATGATTTTCCCTCTTGAATTACTTTCTGTTATTTTGTATTTATTTCTTAGAGCTATGCCCAGGGATTATGGGTGTTTTGGTTGAGAGTATTTCCTTGACCCAGCCAAGAAAAGATGGGTAAAGGCAGAAACAGTTGACTGGAAAATTTCCCAGAAAAGTGGAAATGTAGGCTGTGGCTTAGCACAGAGGTGTCAAACACCCAGCCCACAGACAACATGTGGCCTACAACACTCCCACAGCCTGAACCAGATTAAAATGTCATTGGGAAATATTTAACAAAATAAATAAAAATACAATAAAATACATTTTAAAGCTAAGTCAACATGAGTCCCACAGGATCCTTATGTACAGATTGCTGTTTTTGTTGTTGTAGTTCAGTCATGCCTGACTCTTCGTGACCCTATTTTGGGTTTTCTTGGCAGAGTTGCAGGACTGATTTGCCATTTAGTTCTCCAGTTCATTTTACAGATGAGGTAAACATGGTGATGTGACTTGCCCAGAATCACAAAACTTGTTTCTGAGGTTGGATTTGCACCCAGGTCTAACTCTAAACCTGGCATTCTTTCTACTACAACACCACCTAGCTGCCTGTGTTCAGATTAGTGACTCCCATATTCTATTTGAGTTTATACCACTAAACTAGACTCCAAGTATAATCCTCTCTCTGGAGTACACTACAACCTGCAATTGCAATCATGAATTAAATCCTCAGAGGGATGATTTCAGCTCTAGAGGTAATATTATATGTGACTTCTCCTACTAGTATAGCTGATGAGCTCCCACAGGTGTGGACCCTCAGAAACCTGTGACACAGCCTCCTAAAAAAACACAGTGTCTATGGCAAGAGTAGACTGAAACTTAAAATGTAAAGGTAGTAGAGATATAAATCTGAAATGTTTTCTACATAGTGTATAATATTCATATCTAAAAAAAGGGTAACTCACAACTCCTGGAAGGACCTAGAAGTCTTTCTTTTCTTCATTGGGTCCACATAAAGGTACCCCTGGTGCTTCCTCTTCTCTGCTAAGAGAAGATGCCAGGGTTTGCTTTCCAGGGTAAAGGATCATATGCCCTGAAACTATCTTTTCCCTTGATTGATTGTCTTTCTGCATTTCTGTTATCCTTGAATTTGTATCACAGAACTTTACATATCAAGGGAAGGATTTCAAATCATATCTACAAAATTCCTCAATGGATGCATTTACTAGAGGTCCTATCAACATGACCAGTAGTCTGCAAATGGATGAGGAGAAAATCCTTTTTCCTCACCTTGTTACTCTCTCTGATACAGATACCAAGGTTTTCTTCTACAATTTCCCCCAGTTCTGGAACTCAAAACCAAATTCCTCAACTGTTGGATTTCTTGGTTCATTTAAGACCAAGGAGAATGACTGATTCTCTTATTCAATCACATTACTTTATATTTTGACTCATAAAGAGAGAATAAATTGTTTACACATTAAAAGCTAATTCTGCCTGTCTTTATTGTAGTTTGATTATAGGAAAATTCTTTGGTTTCTACTTTAGACTTTTTGATTACATTTTGGGTATTTTGTAATTATATTAATCAGAGGGAGGATAGAAACTACCTTCCCTTATGTAAGAGCTCTTATTGCTCAGGCTTCTTATTTGTCAAATGAACTTAAATGATCATCATCAGGGTATGGTAGAGAGAACAAGATGTGGAGTCAGAAGAATTGCCCAACTACTTGTCATGTCTCAATGACTTACTACCTGCAGAACCTTGGCAATGTAACTCACTTCTTGGTGGGTCTCATTTTCCTCATTTGCAAAAGAAAAAAGGAAAATAAAAAGTTGGTCCTTTCCATTTCTAAGTTCTAAAATAATCCTGCCCCTCACTCTGCAAACTATGCCAACATAGATACTGAGGGGCATGATCTGGGATAGGACTTTTTGGAAGGAAAAGGGACAGGAGTTCAATTAAATTCATTTCAATAAGCCCTCTATCCAGCACATACTATATACTAAGCATTAGGCTAGGAGTTAGAGAGGCAGCACCAAAATAAAACAAATCTGGCATCTGCTCTCAAGGTGTTTACATTCCACAAGAGGATACAAGACATACACAGGTAAGAACATTCTATTTCCTTTGACAGTAGTGGGGGAAGGTAGAATAGGTGGAATCCCTGTGTCAACATCAAGCTGATGGTTTAAAGTTCAAGCACTCCAAATTTTGAACTCTGCACTCCACTTTCAGTTCTTCTGATATAAGATTTGCCTGTATTCCTGTATTTTATATCTTCTCTGTGGGTGCCCAAGTCTTGATCACGTTAATCAAAGAGGCAAAAATATATTTGCAACGGAATGTGATAGAGGTTATGATGGTTAGGCAGCTGTGTCAAAGGTAGGACATGAATTCAGGTCTCTTGACTCCAAATTTTGAGAATTTGCCACTCTCTCAATCTACCTCCTAAGTAATAATGACAAGATTTGAAAGAAGATGCACAAAGAAAGGTGAAAAGTCTATTCAAGGCTATCCATGCACTCTTTGAAAATGTCAATGACAGGGCTCCTGCCCAGTTGCACCTAACTCCAAGGACAGTGTTCTTTCCACTCCACATGTTATGATTAATTCCAGGCTGCCTGCCACCAGCAATCCTTCCCCCCCTCCTCTTCTTTGAGCCTGTGCTCACTGACTCACTTTCCCACAAAGCAAACCTAATTAACAATATTAATAAAGGGCCAAAAAGATTTGTCCTTTATTACCAAGCCAAGTCCTAATGATTTTATATTATCTTCCATTTAAACTAAATGAGTATGACTTACTACCCTACCCCTAGTTGGCACAAATACCAGAGCAGACTTTAGAGGTCTTGACTTGAATCTTCCTACTTTCCTGGGGGTGGATCACAGTACTGCTCTTGGGCAGAGGGGGAGCTCATCCTAGTCACTGCTGCTGTGATCCCCACCTTGCCAGGGCTTTCCTAGAGACAAAAGAATTATAGGATTTTGAATCTAGAGTTGGAAGGTGCATTGGGGATCATTGAGTCCAGTCCTTTCATCTTACTGATGAGGAAATTGAGTCCTAAAGAGGTTAAATAACTTATCCAGAGTCACCAAGTATTGAAGATAAGATTGGAACCCAGCTCTTTCCAACTCCAAGTCCATCATCCTACCCACAACATTATCAAGGAACTCCCTGAGGAGTTCCCCAAAGTCATTTCTTCACTATCAGTTGGTAGCCAATGGTGGGATTGACCCATTTGCATCATCAGCTTGTGTTCATGGTGAACATTTCAGGGGAAATAGGGACATGCTCTGGCTCCAGAGAAGTTCTGACAAACACTCCAGGCTTTGGGATAGCCAGTTTCACTTCCTTCAACATATTCAACTCAACAAAGATGTCAAAAGAACATACTAAGAACAAGAAATAAAAATACCAGCAAAAAGGACCTTGCCCTCTAGGTACTTACAATCTGCTGATGAGGAATGATATGGATACAAAAACTTTGAGGGTGAGGTGATAAAGGATAGGAGGAGACCAAGTGTTTGAGGGAAATCTGAGGATCTGGAGGGTCTAGATGTTAATTCCTGGCTCTGCCACTTACCATTAGTATGACTGCAAATCATTTCCCTTTGAGGGACCTTTTCTTTCTTTCTGTAAAATCAGATGGCAGGTCTAGATGATTCCAGTTCCAAATCTTACAATCTGTGATCGTGTGAAGTTTGTCCAGACAAAAGAAAGTTTTAATAAGGTGAGAGCACCTGAGGTGGGCCTTGGTTGACTTCAAAGGTAGAGATGAGGGATGTCTTTCAGCCCCAGGGAGCAGTGAGGGGAGGACAGAGACAAAATCAGATGACTTAGAACTGGAAAGGATTTTCCAGGTCATCTAGTCTGACCTCCTCTTTGACAGATGAATTAAAAGGCCTAGATTAGAGGGAAAGAACTTTAGACGATAAAATATAGAATGTTGACTACTCTTCTTTCTAATGTGCTTTATAGCTCTGATAGTCTATGTTTTAAGGTCCCTTCCAGTTCTGGTATTTTATGTCCAAGGTTCCATACTATGGTTCTCTGTACAAAGATCTAACACAGATTGAATGACCATCCTACAGAATTTCTGAAGGCTAATGTGCAAACACCTTCAACATCACCCAAAGTTTCTCTTGGGAGAAGTTGGGAGATTAATAAGAAACATTCATAATTAAATTTCTCCCAGAGCCAACTCCTTCATTGAGTCTGAGCCAGCCTATTTCTGAGAATGAGCCAGTATTACTTT
Source organism: Macrotis lagotis (assembly GCF_037893015.1). NCBI lineage: Eukaryota > Metazoa > Chordata > Mammalia > Peramelemorphia > Peramelidae > Macrotis > Macrotis lagotis. The sequence continues at coordinate 80,876,500 of NC_133666.1, forward strand.
TTTTATTGATAAATTTTATTAAAACTTCCACTGACAGATTAATCCAAATATACCAATAGGAATTAAAGAAAGATATGCAGGTATAGTTTGAAGAAAGGACAACAAAAACAAAAAGATTCACAAAGAAAACCTGAGAATAAACAAAACAAAATTTTCCCTCCCCCCAAAATCCCAAACAACCCATAAGCAATTAAGTGAAACACAAATAAATGGCTGTGGATGAGGACAGCTGTGTTCTGTGGTTAGTTGCCAACTGAGAAAAGTGGTACACATGAATCTTTCAAAAAAATTTTTGAAGTTTCATTTTTAACATCACAATTAGTCCTCAACAATCCTTCCAAATATCCCAGTCTTATTAAAACAAAATTTAAAAGTTAAGAAAAACTGACCAATGCAGCAATTGCAACTGACAGAGTATGTCGCACCCTACAACTGTAGACCACCACCTCCGAACCATTAGGAAGGAAGCATATTCTCAGATCCATCCTCTGGAGCTAGGATTGAGTATTCTTGAATATTAACTTGAACAAACTAGAGTCACCCTTGTCCATTCATTGTATGTGGTTCTGTTTTGGTAAGTGATTATCCTTTACATTTAGAAGTGATGTGCTTGTAAGTATTTGTGCTCTCTGCCTCTCTCTCTCTCTCTCTCTCTCTCTCTCTCTCTCTCTCTCCTTGTCTCTCTTTTCTGTCTGTCTCTCTCCTCTTTTCCCTTCTTTCTCTCTCCTCTCTCTCCCCCTCTTATTCTCTTTCCTGCTCTCCTTTTTATTTTCTTCTCTTTTTTATTCCACATCACTTCCTAAGTCTTCCTATATTTCTTTGTATTCTCAAAGTTTGTTTTGGCATTCCTTACAGCACAATAATATCACATGTTGTTGTTGTCCAAACACTTTTTAGTCATGTCCAATTCTTCATAGCCCCTTTTGAGGTTTTCTTGACAGAGATACTGGAGGGGCTTGCCATTTCCTTCTCCAGCTCATTTAACAGATGAGAAAAATGAAATAAACAGGATGAAGTGATTTGCCCAAGGTAATACATTTAATAAGTGCCTAAGACCAGGTTTAGTCTGGTTTTCCTGACTCCAAGCCCAACACAATTCATTGTGCCACCTAGATGCCCCATGTTCATGTATCGTGATTAGATTTAGCCTTTTGCTAATTGTTGAGCACAATCTGTTTCTAATTCTTGCTCTGACAAATAGTATTCCTAGTAATTTTTTTACAGATAAATTCTTTCATTTTTGTCACAACTAACCCTACAAAAGTACTGTTGCAGGGTCAAAGTATATAAACATTTTCGTAACTTTTTGTGTGATTTCATATTGCTTTCCAAAAGAGTCAAATATAATTCTATCATCATTAATTGTGAATTAACCCATGATCCTGAGTTGCTCCCACTCAACCCAAAGGAGATGGAATATGACTGAAGAGATCTAAAGATGGTTGGAAAGATCAATATTTATATTAGCTCTTAGCACATTGGCTGACACACAGTAGGCTTGGAGAAAAGGGAGAAAGAGACAGGGACAGAGAGACAGAGACAGAGACAACCAGAGAGATAAAGAAACAGACAGAGAGACAGAGAAACAGAGACAGAGAGGCAGAAAGAGACAAAGATAGAGAAACAAAGACAGACAGAAATAGAGATAGTGACAGAAAAAGAGAGACATAGACAAAATGACAGAGATAGAGAAAAAGAAAGAGAGGCATAGAAATAGAGGCAAAGAGAGAGTAATGCAGAGACAGAATGACAGAGACAGAGCTAGAGACAAAGAGAAAGAGACAGAGATAGAGAGACAGAGAAACAGTAGAGACAGAGAGAGAGTGACAGAGAAGGGGGCAAAGAAACCTCCTCATTGTTTTTGGATGGGACAGGAAGGAAAGACTGGTTGCAACTGGATGAGTGACTGAGGCTTTTGCTACAGCCCTTTGGCCTCTGGAAGGGCAGGGTAAAGAGAGAAAGAAGAAGAGGATGGAAGAGAAGGACAGAGTAATTTGGGTAGACTTTGTCATGCAGGTGCTATGCCTCTGAAAGCTGGGTAGACAGAAGACCAACTGGAGAAAATCCTCTCAGAGCCTGGGCAAGTCATGGAAGCAGTTGAGAAATCCTGATCCACCTCTGTAAGGGCATGCCTCTAAGATGTCTGGAGGCTTTGAGTTGGCTGTGACTGTATTCTAAAAGACCAGAAACAGACACATAAAAGCTACAACCACCTTTCCCCCTGGGCCTGTCTCAGAGCCTTTCCCCCCACCTACTCCTCTATACTGGAGAAGAGAAAACTAAACTAGGAGCATTTCTGTAAACTACCAGCATTGCCAGTAAGATCAGGGATGAAATCCATTATCACCTCTACTATTCAATATAGTATTAGAGATATTAGTTTTAGCAATAAGAAAAGAAAAATAAATTGAAGGAATTGGAATTAGGAGAACAGAAAACTAGGGAACTCTGAACCCCAGAGTTATTTGGTAGGATTTTTTTGACAAATATCCAGTGCCTGATTTATAGTCAACATCTCATAGATTAAAATTGGGTAGTGGAAGGGATGCTCTTCAATGAGTTGGTGAGGTTTACTGCCCAGGAAGAGGACTTCAAGCACAAACTAAATCTGAGAGCATTATCCAGGTGGGCTGAGCCTGCTCTCTATTCCAGTGATCTGGGAATCTCCTGCTCTGAACATGAGAGATTTCAGAAACCATGGCAAATGTATCCAGTATATTATATGGCCACATGTGCATTTATGGTTAGTCTTTTTAATAACTGTGTATCCATGGAAACATATGCATTTGGGAATATGCATGCCATGAGCAACTGTACATGAAGATATATATATATATATATATATGTGTGTGTGTGTGTGTATGTGTGTGTGTGTGTGTTTTCATGTATGTGTAAGTGATTATCAGAACTCCCATTTAGCTAATAAAGTGACAAATCCCTATGAGGTTGAGAGTAAGAATATCATTACCCTCATTTTACAGAAGAGAATAACTACAAGGGGATCTTGAGATCATTGCTTTTAGAGTTGAAAGTGATCTTAGAAATCATCTTGCCCAGTGATTGTCAAACATTTTTGATCTCATAACCCAAAATATAAAATTTCTGAGCATTTACTTTCAATACATCTGTTTTCTTATTATTAATTCATTATAAGCAAAATAGTAATAGTGTTAGTGTTTTAAGTTTTGCAAATTCATTTACATGTATCACTCATTTGGTCCTCACAACAAACCTATTAGATAGGTCCTATAATTATCTCCAGTTTACAAATGAGAAAACTCAAAGAGTGAGTTGCCCAGGATAATGCAGCAAAGAAGCATCTGAGGCAGGTTTTGAACTTTAATTTTCCTGCTTCCTGCTCCTCCTATCTATCCATTATGCTATGTATGACTTTACAAATAACTATTTACATTATAAAACTCACAAAAATAGGTATTTTAAAAGGACAAGATAAACACAAAATAAAATTTTGTCTTAAAGATAATAGGGAATCATTAGAATTTGTTGAATAAGGGAGTGATCTAGTCAGATCTGAGCTTTTGGAAAATCACTTTAGCAGCTGTAGTGGGTGGGTTGGAGAAGGAAGAAATTGAGAGCAGGAATTTAATTAAAAGGTGATTGCGATAGTCCAGGTGAGAGGTGATGAGAGTCTGAGCTAAGGGAGTAATTGTCTAAGTAGAGAGAAGCAGACCACTGAGAGAGATGCTGTGGAGGCAGAAGGGAGGAGATGTGGCAAGTGACTGAAGAAGTAGGGGAATGGAGGGGAAAAGTCAACATCTCTGAGGTTGGGAACCTGGGTGTCAGGAAGGCTGGCAGCATTCTCAGCAGTAATAGGGATGTTTGGAAAGGAGATGATTTTACTAAGCAGATTGCAACCCATGCATATACTTCCTGTGAGACTCAGTGTCCCATCCAAAATGAAAAAGAGAGTGGCAGAGAGCTAGAGCACAGCTTTCTCTCCTAGGAACCCCTGAATACTTCCAGGGGATCTGGAATGCTGGGTATCCTGCTAGGGGTAGGGATGAAGAAGAGGGTCAAGGTCAGAGGGAGAGGAAAGGTATTTTCTCAGTGGTATCTGTTTAGCTGTTGCTGTAGATGATCAAGGAGTGGTTAGGTTGTAACTGCCTTGCTAGGTGGAGGCTGGGCTCAGAAAAAGGGTGGGGGAAGACAAGAACTGGCTCAGCAGGAGGGGGAATAGAGGGGGGATTGTTGGAAGATAAGGGTAGGTGTGATTGGGTTGGAGACAAGTCTCATGATTGGCTATTGCAGGCAGGGTGGGCTACGACCCCTCATTCTATCCTGTGATTGGTTGATCACTCCTTTGTGGATACAGAGGGAGAGAGAGAGAGAGAGAGAGAGAGAGAGAGAGAGAGAGAGAGAGAGAGTCCCCTTTCATCTTACAGAGAAAGAACTGAGGACCAGGGAATTTGGATTCATCATCCAGAGCCCACATTCCCCCCACACTATTGTGTATGCAATAGAAGTTTCCAGAACCCTTGCTCTAGGCTGATAGCACAGAGCCAGCTATGCTCAGGTATAATTCATATACTAGTGACTATGAGGAATGATCCAAGTAGGGATGGAAGGGGTGGGGGGGGTGACAGGCACAGTCTTGGCCCTGGCCCAGAGGGACACTCAGGAGTTGACAGCATTTTGGGAGCTCTAGGGTGGCTCTACCCTCCCTAGCTGGAGTTGAAGTGTGCAGGCTTGAGCTGATCCCTGGTAGGAAAGGGCCTTCAGCAACCTTCCTCTAGGTTTCTTGTCCTCCACAGGCAACCACAGAAACGTAGAGTTGAAGGTATCTCAGAGGTTAGTTAGTAAAACCCTTACCAAGAATTCCCCTTGCAACTGCTCCCAACAAGTGAATGACTAGATTCAACTGGAAGAGCATTGAGTATGAAGTCAGAAACAAGGGTTCAAGTCCTAGGACTGCCACAAATATATGTTGAAAGTTGTTTTTCCTCTTTGGTCCTCAGTTTTCTATTTTATAAAATGTGGGGTGAGGGTGGACTAGATGATGTCCCTTTCAACTCAGACACAATTTTTTCAGTTATCCAATCTTTACTCTGCTGAAAAGCATATTTCACTTTATATTCAGACCATGTCCAGTGTTGTTTTGCTTTGTTGTTTAAATATTTCAATCACATCCAACTCTTCATAACCCCATTTGGGGTTTTCTTGGTAAAGATGGTGAAATGGTTTGCATTTCCTTCTCCAGCTCACTTTACAGATGAGGAAACTGAGGGAAACGGGGGTTAAGTGACTTGCCTAGGTTCACAGAGTTAGGAAGTGTCAAAAGCTAGATGTGAACTCCTGAAGATGAGGCTTCCTGACTTCAGGCTCTATCCTGTGTCCCTTGACACCTAGCCGCCTCCAATGGTAAAGGCAGTCTATTAGGCAGCTGGCTAGTACAGTCAGGAAGACTCAGTTTCTTAAGCCCAAATCTGGTCTCAAACAGGTCCTAGCTGTGTTACCCTAGGCAAGTCACTTAATCCTGCTTGCCTCAGTTTCCTCATCTGTAAAATGAGCTGGAGAAGGAAAGGACAAATCCCTCCAATATCTTTGCCAAGAAAATCCCAAATGGGGCCATGAAAAGTCAGGCATGACTTAAATAAGGATGGGCAGTCCTAAAAAATACACTCTCTTTGCCAAATTCTCTCCCCACCACCACCATGGCCTCTGGGAAATCTTGGAATGCTGCTCAAATCTAACTTGCATCTAGGTCTCCGCAGATGTGAGTAAAAGGGACCTCAATCCAAGTCATCAGTGTGGATCAGATATAAGACACTTATTCCTCCCAATAGAAAATGCAGAAAATCCATAGATCAACTTCCCTTCCCACGCTAACACTGAGCCAACATCTATCAGTCATTGCTCCTAGCTTTCCCTAGCAGACAGAAAGTCTGATCCTTCCATGTGGCCGTGGGTCAGCTCTTTGATGGATCCTACACTTTGGGTACATCTTGGTGGACCTAAACAGCCTCCCCAGAGGACCTGACAGATCACAAGGGGTTTTAGAGGCTAGCCTCCTCATTTGAAAGATAAGAAAAAAGAGGCACAGAGAAGTGAAGCAATCTGTCCAAGGTCACACAGTAGCAGTGTAGGATGTGAACCCAGGTCTACTGACCAAATGCAAAACTCATTCCCCTAATCTCTGTTGCCTCATGAGAAAAAGAACAGAACATAGATTCTAAGCCAGGTTGCCTGACTCCAAAACCAGTTTTCTTTCCTTTCCACTCCATTCCCCCTCCCTCCCCCTCGCCCCCGAATAGAATCCAAGAGTCCCTGGAGCGAGCGAGGAGGGATGAGGAGGTACAGCGGATGGGGAAAAAGGGGGGCTGTTCAGCTTCTTTGTGAGGGGCTGTAGAGAGGGGAGGGGGGAATGCGTGAGCGCCTCCTTGCTATTCTGCTCCCACCTATTCTGCTTAGCAGGCTTTAGAACCCATCATGAATATAAGAGAACATTTTGACGTCAGCAGTGAGCTTTATCAGCAGACCCAATAGGGTAAGAATATTAAGTGCGAGTCAATAACCGTAGCTTTATTAGCAGCCTTAACCAGGGAGTAAGGCTCAGATCCGAAGACTGATCAGAGGAAGAAGAAGGAACAGCAAGTCTTCAAAAGCTGCGCTGAGCCTTGATCGCTGGGACCGGACCGGCCGGGCGAGCTGGCCCAAGTAAGAGATGGGCATTGCATGACTCCCGACTGGGCGCGGGTCGGAATGGGCAGGGGTAAGGGATGGCAGGGAATGGAATGGAGGTCAAGGGGCGTGGGAGGCAAGGGGAAGGAATCAGGGAATGTTGGATTTGGGATGAGTTGGAGAGCCTCTGTCCATGGTCCCGATCGGGGCTGGGCAGAGGCTGGGGTTGGAGCTGGGACTGGGGCAAACAAGGGAGGGCACGTCCTTTCCACCACCACCACCCCCCCCCCCTCCCAGGAACAGCTATAGGTGACTGAAGACCATTTGCCTCCTCCGCGAACCCTAAGGCACCTTGGCCGCAGGTTGCCACCGAGTCAAGGGTAGAGCGCTGGGGGCAGATTGGGCTCGCAGAGTTCGCCCAAGAGGAAAAGGGAGCCCAGTTCGACTCCGGGCAGAGCGCAGCGCCCAGGCTGGGTGTCTTTGCAGTGGCTGCAGCGGTGTCCAGGGAAATGTTGCACCAAACACACAGGGGCGCGCGCGCGCGCCACACACACACACACACACACACACACACACACACACACACACACAGACAATCTGCCACCACCACCAAAACCCCTAAAAAAAAGTGATTTACTGAGCCTGGGCTTCCGCGGGGAATCTAGACCCAGGGGGTGTTGAGAAGGCAGAAATCAAGAACCCAGACAGAAAGATCCCTCGAGGTCCCGAAACTAGAAACGATCCCACACCCATTCAGAAGGCTGATTCTCACCTAGGGACTTAGAAAATTGACAGACAGGGTTGATGGACGGCGAGAAAGATGCAAGTCCAGGGACAGAGAGGACTCTCTGGGGCCTCAGAGAGGTGGACCAAAGCATGACAAGACCCAGAGAGACTTCGAGAAAGAAACCTGTGACATAGGGAGACCAAGAGACAGAAAGACAAGGTGGGACTTAGAAAGAACAGCAAGGCCAGTGTGGAGGCTTAGAAAGACTGGCAGGCAGACCCCCTGGATCTTCGAGACATAGACCACCAGGCAAACACAGACAGGTGGTAACCCTGGGTCACAGACAACCGGAAGCGCAGTTCATCTCCGACTCTGCCCACCCCTGGCACCCATGAGGGGCATGGGTGGGGCGATCAGCTTTAGGGCTCTTGGATCTCTCCCCCCCCAAAAATTTCCAGAGGTCGCCCTGCTTCCCCTTGTTCAGTTCCTTTCACGCTCTCCTTCCCCCACCCCTCAGCCCTCTTTCTTCTTTCCGCAGAAATGGTCCCCCCACCGACGCAGTCGCCTCTCCAGTCGCCTCTCGAGCTCTTGCTCCATGCCTCCACCACCACCGGCTCCAGCCCTGGCCCAGGCACTAGCCCCAGCAGCGCCACGGATGCCTCACCTCCCCCGCCACCAGATGGCAGTCCCTGGCCCCCCAACGGCTCCTGGCCGATGGGCCGTGGCCGGGGACTGGGAGGGGCTGAGGGGGTGAGCCCATGGGACATCGCCCTTTGTGCAGCGGGCACAGTCATGGCCTGCGAGAACGCCCTGGTCTTGGCTGTGCTGTGCTGCACCTCTAGCCTTCGGGCTCCCACTTTTATGCTTATAGGTAGTCTGGCCATGGCCGACCTCCTGGCTGGCGTGGGCCTGGTGGCCAACTTCGTGGTGAGATGCGTGATGGAGCCGGTGAGCGACGCCATAGCCCTGTGTTTGGCCGGTTTGCTGTTGTCCGCCTTTTCGGCCTCTGCGTGTAGTCTGCTGGCCATCACGGTAGATCGCTACCTGTCGCTGTACAGCGCTCTCACCTACCAGGCCGAACGCACTCTGCCCTTCACCTGTGGTCTCCTCGCGGCTCTCTGGCTCACCTGTCTCGGCATCGGTGCCCTCCCCGCCATGGGCTGGCACTGCCTCGACACCCCTGAGACCTGCAGCGTCCTGAGCCCCCTGACCAAGGATCAGGCGGCCGGGCTGTCTGTCTCCTACCTGTTTCTCTTTTCCTTTATCCTGCACCTCTACTTGCAGATCTGCCGGGTGGCCTTCCGCCACGCACAGCAGATCGCTGTCCAGCGCCACATCGTCAACAACGCTGGCTCCCCCATGCCGTCCCTCTTCTGCCTGGTGTCCAGCACTCGCAAGGGCGTGTCCACTCTCTCGCTGGTCCTGGCCACCTTCGCCTTCTGCTGGGTGCCCTTGGCCGTCTATGCCATGGTGGCCGACCCCACTTACCCGCAGGTCTACACCTACTACCTGGCCCTGCCGGCTGCTTGCCACTCGGCCATTAACCCGGTGGTCTACGGCTTCCGCAACCCCGAGATACGGCGGTCTCTGTCGGTGGCCTACACCACCTACTTGCGCTCCTTCTTCTCCCGACCTCGTGCTGCCACCAGCAACGTCTGAGGCTCGGGGCGAGGGAGTGGGGCGATGGTCCGGGAGGAGAGGTTGAGGAGTGTCGAGGCGGGGGTCTGAGGAGGGAGTGAGGTGAACTAGAGAGGTCCTGGGCCAGAGGACGCAGGGGCAGGGAACATCGACGGCAGAGGGTCCAAGGGAGCACAGAACAAAACGGGGAAAGAGAGGTGCCGTGGGAGACCCCTTCCGGGGTAGAGTTGCCCCCTCGTGATGGAATCAGCCTCTGGCCTTTCGCCCCCGACCTTGCTGCCTCCCTCCCGGGGTGCAAGGCTTTCCCCCCCAACCCAGCTCCATGCTCTTACCCGCTCCAACTCTGGAGCGGTTTCACGCTGGCTGCTCTGTGCGCATTTGTGCGTGTTTGTACGTGTTTGTGCCCGTGTGCTGGTGGAAGCAGGAGCACTATCCCAAAATTCTTCAACTTGAGGCGGGGGGGGGGGCCTTGGGGGAGATGTCCCCTCAACCTTCCAAAGAACCCTAGACTTGGAAGAGGGAAAGAACAGGATCTCCTGGGGGGAAAAAAGAGGGTTGGGTTCCTCAACTGGAAATGGGGGAGACTTCTCCCTAGCTTTTCCTCCCGCTCTCTCCCTCCCCCCCAGTTCCTATCCCCTTCTTCCCTACCCCAGTCCAAGATGGGCGATCTGCCCCTTAAGCACCTCTGGAGAGATGTGTTTCAGCACCAGCAAGCACGGAGAGCTCCCGGATGGGAGAAGTCTTGAGTTCTACAAAGCAAGTCACCTGGGGAGGCTGCAGGCTTACTCCCTCCCTCTCAGGAAGGGCATGGACTCGCAGAAGGACTGGAAGTGGAAAAATAACAACAACAACAACAACAACAAAACACGTCCTCTGCGTGGCGGTCACTTTGACTTTAAATTGTCATTCCAGAGGTGGCTAACTCCCCTACTCCCAATCTTAGTAGAGTTTGCAATGCACTTTGGAAGACCCTCTTCTTCCTGGCAAAAGGGGACTGGGTGACTATTAGAAGCACAGATGCCATCCCGCCCCCCCCCCCCAGGATCAGTGGGAGCTACCTCCCCCCCAACCGTCCATGAAAGTATCAGGAACCCATGGTGGGGGGGGGGGGGGGATTTTAAGTGTTTACAGACTGCAGCTGTGGGAGCCAGGAAGGGATGGAGGAGGGTGCAAGAATGAATGTTCTGATCTCAGCAAGCCCTTCCCCTGCTATGTCCACCTGTGTATCTCACAATGTGTCTATAGTAAATTCTTAAAAAGACTTGGATTGCTTGCTCTCCCATCTTGTGCCAGATTGTGGTGCAAAATAAAGTATTTTATCTGCAAAGCAATTGTTTGGTGTGGGTGTGTGTTTTTTTTTTCTCCCGGCAAAGGCAGAATGGGTGGTCATTCACTCTCACCAGGGAGCAGAGAGGAAGAGGGGAGAGGGGAGGTCTTTCCAAACTGGGGACTGAAAAAGAAAACAAACCATGAATAACCAAAAAGGGATGCTACCCAGAGTGTCTAGGAAGCCTATAAATCCCTTCTCTCTTCTTGGGAGAAAAATACCAAAGTCACTCTTTCTAAAGTTACAACCACTCCCCTCCACACCATCAAAGTCCCTAACAAGCTACACAGTGAGAGTTCAAGTTTTGGGCCTGAAGATGCCCCATTTCCCCTACCAGAAGTACAGAATGTACCTCTTAAGCTTCCTATAGGAGCTCCTAGGACCTTTCGTTTCTTTGCCATGGGGACCGAGTTATTGGGGTTAAGACTGAATCCAGGTGCAATAGCATTGACCTCTAGAAGTATAGCTGTGCCCTTTGAACTGATAACTGAACAGTTATCAATGGTGCCTGCATAGTCCTGACTTGTTTTCAGACTTCTAAATTTCTAAAATATCTGCTCTTTACCCACATTGAGCTCCAATCAAATAACTATTTATCCTGAGCCCTCATGACTCTCATAGACTGACCTAAGTCAGCTCCTGGAGCTCCTGGAAGTGGGAGGATGTTAGGTGAAGAGATTTGGCCTCAAGCTGCAGCTCTGAGGCCATGATCAACTGCCCATCATTCACCTGTGAAGGTGCAGTCATAGTTGGGCTGAAACAACTTAGGGGTCATTGAATAGATCTTTGAAATTTAGTCTATTAAAAAACATCTAGGGGAGATGGCTGGGGTGGGCACATAGGTGGGACAGGACTATATCACAGCTCTTTACCCTAAGATGTATCAGCTGTAGGATTAAGATGGGTCTGGGAGGTATGAATATGAGGGTAGGGGTTCCCCAAAGAAGGGTTAACCACCCACCCATCATATTTTCCTTTTCTTTTATAGAGTCTCTGGCCTTCCTGTTGGCCACAAAGAGTGGGTGTGATGAAGCTCCACTAAGCCTCCATTCTCCTCCAAATCTGTAAAATAAGGAAGTAAAACTATATGAACTATAAGGTGCACTGTCCCTGGACTGGTGCTGAAAAAGAACTAAAACAAGGAAAATAAATGGTCATCAGTGTAGAAACAAAGTCCAAAGTCCACCCTTATCATTGACCCAAAGGCACAAGAGAATGTCATAAGGAGAGAGGTGTGGTAGAAAGAGTCCTGCACTGGAAGCCAGGAGATATGGCTTCTAAATCTTCACTTAAGCTATCAATGTTTCTTGGGATAAAGCTCCCCATTATAGATCTTTTTCCTCAGATGAAACTCTTTTCTTTTCCTCGGATGATAGTCATTCAAGCATTTACTATAGGCCAAAAACCATGCTAAGCTCTGTGGCTACAAAGAAAGGACATCTCAAAGTGCTCATATGTTGACTGGGGAGACAACATGTATATAACTAGATTTATACTACATGTATTTATTTACATACATGTGTGTATAAAATAGATGAAGATAATATGAAAGGGGAAGGCATTAGCAGTTCAGGGACTGTGAATGGTCTTTCCACAGAAGATATGGTTTCAGATGGGCCTTGAAGGATTCCAGGGAAACTAAAAGGCAGAGTTTAGGGGGATTAAGCAATACAGGTAGGGGGAACAGCCAGTGGAAAGACATGTAGTTAGAAGATGGAATGTTATGTTGGAGGAGGAACAGCAAGAAAATCAAAGAAGCTGAATTGTAGAGTGCATGGGTGGGGGGGGGGGATTAAATATAAGCAAACTGGAGAAAGAAGAAACCAGATTGTGAAGGGGTCTCTGAATTCCAAAGAGAGGAGATTATATTTGATCCTAGAGGCAAGAATGAGCCAGTAGTTCTCCCCAGGCTGGGGGTGTATGATATGATCAGAAGAGCATTAGAACAAAATCATTTTGGCCACTGAGGATGGATTTAGAGTGATGGAGAACTTGATGTAAGGACACCAGTTTAAAGGCTATTAAAATAGTACAGACAGGAGGCCATGAGGGCTTGGCCTAGGCTTGTGGCTGCTTGACTGGAGAAGACACAGATGTGAGTGAGATGGGTGGAAGTACGAGAGATAAGATTTGACAATTATCTGGAGATCATATTAATGGAGGATGACTCAAAGATAACACATAGACTATAAATTTGGGTGACTGAAAGAATGGTAGTGCCCTCAACAGTAAGTAGGAAGTTCCAATGCAGGGAGAACTCAGGGAAAAAGAGAATAAGTTCTACTTTGGACATAATGAAGTTGTGATGCCTAATGGTCATCCAGTTCTAGATAAGCAAGAGATGTGTAACTGAAGCTCAACAGTCTGATAAGTGCTAGAGCTATGAATTTAGCAACTACAGAAATGATAGTTGAGTATGTGTTAGTTGGTGAGATTGCCAACTATGGATAAAGTGAAAAGAGAAGGGAATCAGTTTAGAGCCTTGGGAGGGATAGCCATGGTTACCAACTATGATATTGACAAAGAACCAGCAAAGAAGGATGAGAAGCAGTCAGAATGAAAAAGAAGCAGAGAAGGTCATTGACACGGCATCAAGGGGGCCAAGAAAAATCAGGATTGAGACATGGCTAGTTAATTGGGTAATTGAAATAACCCCAGAAACTTTGTAGAGGGCAGCTTCAGTTGAGGGATGAGGTTGGAAGCCATATTACAGAGGGCTTAGAAGAGGAGAAGAAGTGAATGGAGGGAGAAAATGAAGAAGGGGGAGATCACATGCAGGGAGGGCAAGAGCAAATGTAAGGAGGCAGCAAAAGTCGATTTTTTTCTAGACTGAAAGGTAGCAGAGATGGTAAGATTTTTGAGAATTGAGGAAGACAGTGTTGGCAAATGAATCCACAGGTGCATCAATCCTCGTTTTTCTTTTTAATTTTCGGGTCCAAATTCTCTCCCTTCTTCCACTTCTCCATACATTGAGAAGAAAGAAATACAGTATCCATTATATATGACAAAACATATTTCCACATCAGCCATGTTGTGAGAAAAAAGCAGGAAAAATAAAAAAATATGCATACACATGTACATGTTTCAATCTTCACTGAGTTCATCAGTTCTTTATTTAAAGGAGATAACTTTTTTTATCTTGAGTCTTTTGTAATTGTGAATCATTTTATTGATCAGAGTTGCTAATTCTTTCACAGGTGATTGTCATTGTCATTTTGATGTTTCTGTGTACATTGTTCTCCTGGTTCTGCTCACTTTTTTTGCATTATTTCATCTAAGTCTTCCCAGGTTTTTCTGAAGCCATATCCATCTGAAACCACATCCTTTACTTCATCAGTTCTTATAGAAGAATAGTATTACAGCACATTAAAATACCACAGCTTATTCAGATATTCTCCAATTAATGGGTATTCCCTCAGTGTTCAATTCTTTGACACCACAGAGAGCTGCTCTGAATATTTTTGTGCATATGGGTCCTTTTCTTTTTTCTTTGATCGTCTTTTAGCTAAAATGGTACTGCTGGTCAAAGAGTATGTACAATTTTATAGCGATTTGGGAATAGATCCAATGGTTCTCCATGGCACCAGTTCACAGTTCTACCAACAGTGTATTAGAGACCCAGATTTTCCAGCATTCCTTCCAGCACTGGTCATTTTCTTTTTCTTTCATATTAGTCATTCTGATAGGTGTGAGGTGGTACATCAGAGTTGTTTTCATTAGCACTTCTCTAATGAATAGTGATATAGAATAATTTTTGCCTGACTACAGCTTTGATTTCTTCTTCCGAAAACTGCCTGTTCATATCCTTTGATCATTTATCAATGAGGAATGACTCTTATTTTTATAAATTTGGTTCAGTTCTTTATATATTTGAGAAATTAGACCTTTATCTAATAAACTTGCTATGAAAATTTTCTAGTTTCCTGTTTTTCTTTGAATTTTGGCAGTATTTGACTATCTTGGTTTTGTGGAATTTTTTTTAATGTAATTGAATGTAATCAAAATTATCCTTATACCTCTTGCTTGGTCATGAACTCTTCCCTTGTCCTTAAATTTTCAGGTAATTTTCTCCATGTTTCTCCTATTTGCTTATGATAACACCTTTCATGTTCAAATCATGCACCCATTTTGAACCTTGAGTATATGGCATGAGATGTTTCTCTCTATGTCTAATTTCTGCTAGGATACTTTCTAGTTTTCATCAAATAGTGAGTTCTTGCCCCGATAGCTGGGTTCTATGGATTTATAAAACACTAGGTTCCTGAGCTTATTTGGTTCTCAATATTATGTATCTAATTTATTCCATTGACCAAGCACTCTATTTTCTATCCAGGACAAGATTGTTTTGATGATTATCCCTTTTGTTTGGGATCTGGTTCTGTTAGACTATCTTCCTTTGCTTTTTTTTCCATTGATTTCCTTTCATTGATTCATGACCTTTTGAGCTCCCAGATGAATTTAGTTATTTTTTCTAGTTCTATAATATAATTCCTTGATAGCTTAATTAGTACAACACTGAATAAACTAATTTAGTAATATTCTCATTTTTATTATATTGGCTCAGGCTACCTATGAACAGTTAATATTTCTAGAATTGTTTAGATCTCTATTTGTATGAATTGTGTTTATGTAGTTCCTGTGCATGTCTTGGCAGGTAGGGTTCCAAGTATTTTAGCCTATCAGCAGTTATTTTAACAGTAATTTCTTTTTCTATCACTTCCTGGACTTTGTTGATAATATATAGAAATGCTAATGATTTATGTTGGTTTATTTTATATCCTGCAAATTTTCTGAAGCTGTTGATTGTTTTGATTAATTTTTTAGTTCTTTCTCTAGCATACACTAAGGATTCAGCTGTCCAAAATGTTGCCCAATGGCTGAATGTAGCCCAAAGGCCAAATGTAACCCACAGTGAGATTTTATGTGGTCCGCTGTGGGTTTACTAAATGCTTTAGTAAAAGAAGCCAAGCTACTGCAGAGTCCTCACTAAAATGACAAATCAAAATATATTGTCTGTTGTTTTCAATAAAAACTTTTAAAAGCGAAGTTGGACAGCCCTGCCATAAGGAAACCATCATATCATCTGAAAAAGTATAGCTTTGTTTCCTCATTACCCATTCTAATTTAAATTTCTTTTTCTTCTCTTATTGCTATAGCTAGCATTTCTAATATATTATTGAATAATACTGGTGATCATGAATATCCTTGTTTCATCCCTGATCTCACTGGGGAGACATCTAATTTATCTCAATTACAGATAATGTTTGCTCTTGAGAAAGACTCCTTTTATTCCTGTGCTTTCTAGTGTTTTTCATAGGAATGGTAGTTGTATTCTGTCAAAAGGTTTTTTCTTGATATAATTATGATCTGTGTTGTTTTTGATATTGATCTGGTCAACTATACTTATAGTTTTCCAAATATTGAACCAGCCTTGCATTCCTAGTATAAATCATACCTGGCCATAGTGTACTATCCTCATGATAGAGTACTATAAATCTCTTTGTTAATATTTTATTTAAAATTTTGCATCAATATTCATTAGGGAATTTGGTCTATAGTTTTCTTTTTCTGTCTTGACTCTTTCTGGTTTAGATATAAGCACCATATTTGTGCTGGACTCCTCATTTGCCTATTTTCCCAAATAGTCATGATCAAGCAATTTTTTAAAAGTTGGGAGGTAGGAATGGAGAGCTTGTACAGGCTGAGAGAGACACAGAGAGAGACAGGGAGAGAGAGTGACAGAGAGAGAGAGAGAGGGAGAGAGAGAGAGACAAAGACAGAGAGATAGAGATACAGAGAGGGAGAGAGAGAGAGAGACAAAGACAGAGAGATAGAGATACAGAGAGGGAGAGAGAGAGAGAGAGAGAGAGAGAGAGAGAGAGAGAGAGAGAGATGGGGGGGAGAAAGAGAGACAAAGAGAGGACTAGGACTAGATCAATCAATAAAATATCAATTTTCTGGTTGGAGTCAGAGAAGTCAGAATTTGGATTACAAAGCTTTAGAATTGTGTTGTTCAAATCTTAGGACATACCAACAGAAGGTCATTCAGACTATGTGCTTTTCCCAGTTTTTTTTTGTACCTTTTGTAGGTCACTCTAAATCACACCAAATCAAGAACCACCTGCAGGTCCTCCAGAACTGGCCAGGAGAAAACAGATAGCAAGACTAATAGAAGACTTTTTCTTGCTCGGGTTTCATAGATCTTCAAGGAGAATACCTTTTCAAGGCTGTCCTCTGCTCAGTCCATTAGACAACACATCTATTGAAAATGTCAGCTCTATCAAGAGACCAAAAGTTCACGTAACTGGCTCATCTGTAGTGTTTTATCCCTGGGCTATACTTCTGGGAGAATAAAGAAGTTTATACCTACTAGAGCTGAAATGAACTATGTACAGGGTCCATATAGTCCAACATTCATTTTTACAATGGAAAAAAATAGATACAGGAAACAAAATATATGAGACTCTAACTCTGATATCTAGTATTTTCTTTTTCTCTCCTAACTTCATTCCACCTGGAAAATGGATAAGCATGTCATCCATGCCTTTTTGTATGCATTTGACAACAATGTAAAATAGCATAGGTTATATGCCTCTAATCCCAAGACATTCCAATAAAGACTACCTCCTGGGTCATTTACTTTTTGCCCTGGATTATTTAACCAGGTTCAAATTCACTTGGTTATACTACCATCTTTAATTACATTTTTAAACTTTTTTAATTGATATTTTATTTTTCTAATTACATGTTATGAAAGTTTTTCAACATTCATCCATACAGTAGCTGTGAACTCATCCAACCTTTCTGGAGAGCAATTTAGAACTGTTCCCAAAGGGCAACAAAAATGTGCATACCCTTTGATCCAGCAATACCACAACTGGGTCTATACCCTGAAGAGATGATGAAAAAGGGTAAAAACATCACTTGTACAAAAATATTCATAGCAGCCCTTTTTGTGGTGGCAAAGAATTGGAAATTGAGTCCTTCAATTGGGGAATGGCTTAGTAAACTGTGGTATATGTATGTCATGGAACACTATTGTTCTGTTGGAAACCAGGAGGGATGGGAATTCAGAGAAGCCTGGAGGGATTTGCATAAACTGATGCTGAGTGAGATGAGCAGAACCAGAAAAACATTGTACACCCTAACAGCAACATGGGGGTGATGATCAACCTTGATGGACTCACTCTTTCCATCAGTGCAACAATCAGGGACAATTTGGGATTGTCTTCCATGGAGAGTACCATCTGTATCCAAAGAAAGAACCATGGAGTTTGAATAAAGACTAAGGACTATTACCTTTAATTTAGAAAAAAAATTATATCTTATTGTCTGATCTTGCTATCTCTGATGAAATTCTCCATATATTTTAGAAATGAGACCTTTATCTGTGAAAATTGTTTCCCAGTTTTCTGTTTTTCTTCTAATCTTGTCAGCATTGGTTTTATTAGTGCAAAACCTTCTTAATTTAATATAGTCAAAATCATTCATTTTGCAATTTATAATGGGTATACTAACATCTTGACCACATCTTTCCATCTTGTCCATAAGAGTAAGAATAATAAGAAGAACAATCAATTTAGAGGAATTCTTTGCTAAAATTTAGAGGCAATCATGTGGTGTAGTAGACAGAGAATTGAACCTGGAATAGGATGATCTAAGTTCAAATCCAGCCTTAGATCCTTACTTACTTTATTACCCTGAGTAAATCAACTAACCTCTATCTGCCCCAATTTCCTCATTTGTCAAATGGGGACAAAAATAGTATCTACTTCCCAGGGTTGCTATGAAGATATAATGAGATCACTGAAGAAGGAAATTGCAAACAGCTTACCAAGAAAATCCAATGAACATATGGAATGCTATGATTCAAAGATACAACTAAATGAATGAATAACAACAAATGAAATCATTTTCAAACTTTAAAGAGCTACGGTCAATAAACATTTAATAAATGCCTATTATGTGCCAGGCACTGTGCTAAGTGTCTAGGATACAAAAAAAAAGCCAAAGATAGTCTCTGCTTTCAAGAAGTTCTCAAAAATCTCACAGTCAGATCTGGAGAAAACTGAATGGGGTTAGAAAGGAATATGCCTATTTCTCTGCAATACATGACACCTATACTAGAATTGATCATGTACTAAGGCATAAAAACCTTCAGTGAAATACAGAAATACAGAAATAAGAAATGTATCCTTTTCAGATCATGATGAAATTAAAATTACATGTAATAAAGTGTCAGGGAAAGATAAACCAAAAATTATTTGGAAACTAAATAACCTAATTTTAAAGAATGTGTGGACCAAACAGCAAATCATAGAAATGATCAACAATTTCATCCAAGAAAATGACAATAATGAGACATCATATCAAATTTATGGGATGCAGCCAAAACAGTTTTTAGGGGAAATTTTCTATCTCTAAATGCTTATATGAATAAAAAAGAGAAAGAAATCAATGAATTGGGCAAGTAACTGAAAAAGTTAGAAAAAGAACAAATTAAAAATCCTCAATTAAATACCACATTAGCAATTCTGAAAATCAAAGGAGAAATTAATAAATTAATTATTAATAAATTAATAAAATTGAAAGAAGTAAACCATTGATCTAATAAATAAAACTAAGAGTTGGTTTTATGAAAAAATAAAAAATAGACAAACCTTTAACTAACCTGATTAAAAAGAAGAAGAAAATTACCAAATTACCAGTATCAAAAATGAAAAGGGTGAACTTATCACCAATGAGGAGGAAAGTAAATAGATTATTTGGAGCTATTTTGCCCAACTGTATGCCAGAAAATTTGAAAATCTGAGTGAAATGGATGAATATTTACAAAAATATAAACCATTTAGATTAACAAAAGAGGAAATAAAATAACTAAATAACCACATTTCAGAAAAAAGAAATTTAAAAAAACCATCAAACCATCAAACTCCTTAAAAAATTATCCAGGACCAGATGGATTTACAAATGAATTCTACCAAATTCTACCAAACATTTAAGGAACAATTAACTCCAATTCTACGCAAACTATTTAAAAAATAGGAAAAGAAGGAATTTTGTCAAGTTCCTTCTGGGTTCACCAATATGATGGTGATACCTAACCCAGGAAGAGATAAAACAAAGAAAATTACAGACCAATCTCCCTGATGAGGCAAAAATCATTAATCAAATTTTAGCAGAGGGCAGCTAGGTGGTGCAGTGGATAGAGCACTGTTCCTGGTGGCAGGAGGCCCTGAATTCAAAGACATTTAATAATTGCCTAGTTGTGTGACCTTGGGCAAGTCACTTAACCCTATTGCCTTAAATAAATAAAATTTAAAAAATAAAATGTTAGCAAAGAGATTATACAAAATTTTATTGGGATAAGACACCATGATTAGGTAGGATTTACCAGGTAGGCAAGGTTGGTTTAATATTAGGAAAGTACTCAAACATAATTGAACATATCAATAACAAAACCAACAGAAATAATATGATTATCTCAATAGATGCTGAAAAAGCCTTGGAAAAAAATACAATATCCTTTCCTATTAAAAAACACTAGACAAGAAAGCTAGGTGGTTCAGTAGATAGAGCACCAGCCCTGGAGTCAGGAGACCCTCATTTCAAATCTGGTCTCAGATACTTAATAATCACCTAGCTGTGTGACCTTGGGCAAGTCACTTAATCCATTGCCTTGTAAAAAAAAAGGCAAAAAAACAAACACCAGACAGTATAGAAATAAATGGAGTTTTCATTAAAATAATTAGCAGTATCTATCTAAAACCATCAACAAATATTATATGTAATGCAGATAAACTAGGAGCATTTCTAATAAGATCAGGGGTGAAACAAGGATGCCCATTATCACTGCTACTCTTTAATATAGTATTAGTAATGTTAGACTTAGCAAGAAGAAGAAAAAGAAATTCAAGGAATTAGAATTGGTAATGAGGAAGCAAAACTTTCACTCCTCGAAGATAATATGATGGTATACTTAGAGAACCCTAAAAAAATCAACTTAAAAAACTACTTGAAACAATTAACACCTTCAGCAAAGTAGCTCGATATAAAATGAACTCACATAAATCAGCATTTCCATATATTAACAACAAAGCCCAAGGGCAAGAGATAGAAAGAGAAATTTCATCTAAAGTAACTTCATAGACATAAAATACTTGGGATTCTACTTCCCAACACAAACCCAGAAATCGTAGGAACACAATTACAAAATTCTTTTCACACAAAGTCAGATCTAAAGGACTGGAAAAACATCAGTTGCTCATGGTTAGGTTGAGTTAATAAAATAAAAATCTCACAGTCTGATGGGAGAGACAACATGAAAATAAATATGTACAAACAAGTTACATACAAAATAAATTGGAGATAATCAATAGAAGGAAAACACTAGCATAAAAAGATCAGGAAAGCCTTCTTTATAAGGTAGAAGAAGACCAGGGAAGCCAGGAGGCCAAGATAAGAAGAAAGAGTAGTCTAGCATGGGGGACAGACAATGAAAATAACCAGAGTTGGGAAATAAGAGTCTTGTGTGAGGAATATCGATTCCAGTGTCACTGAGTTGAAGAGAACATGGGGATAAGGTACAAGGAGACTGAAAAGGAGTGAAATGAAGAAGATAATGATTGTCTTTGAACACTAACAGAAGACTTCAAATCTGATCTTGTAGGTGATAGGGAGCCATTGGATTCTTGAGTGGGGTGTGATATGATCAGACCCACACTTTAGGGTGATCACTTTGGCAAAGAATTGAAGGAGATATTTGGATTAAGTAGAAACTTGAAGCAAAGAGAGCTCAAGCTATTTAAATAGTCCAGGCATGAGATGAGAAGGTCCTGAACCATGCTGGTAGTGGGGTCAGAGGAGAGAAGGGAAGCTATATCAGAAATATTATGAAGGGAAATTCAACAGGCTTGACACCAGATTGGATATGGAAATGGGTCTAGAGAGTGGGGAGTCAACTACAACTCTAATGTTGAAAGTCTGGGTAATTATTAAATTTATAAGTTGCAAGTCATTCCCCTATTGATAAATGGTCAGAGGATATGAACAGATAGTTTTCAAATGAAGAAATTAAAGCTATATATGGTCATATGAAACAATGCTCCTAATTATTACTGATTAGAGAAATGCAAACTAAAACAACTGAGACATCACTTCACACCTATCAGAGTGGCAAAGATGAGAAAAAGGGGAAATGATCAATGTTGGAGAGAATGTAGAAGGATCGAGATGTTAATGCATACCTGGTATAGTTGTGAACTGATCCTATCATTCTGTTTTTGGTTTTGTTTTTCCATTTTGCAAGGCATTAGGGGATAAGTGATTTGCCCAAGGTCACACAACTAGGTAATTATTAAGTGTCTGAGGTCAGATTTGAACTCAGGTCCTCCTGACTCCAGGACCGGTACTCTATCCACTGTGCCACCTTGCCACTCCTGATACTATCATTCTGGAGAGCAATACAGAACTATGCCCAAAAAGCAATAAAACTGATTATATGCTTTGACCCAGCAATACCAATACTAGGCCTAATCCAGAAGAAATCATAAAAAATGGGAAAAATCCCACATGTCCCAAAATATTCATAGCAGCACTTTTGGTAGTGGTAAAGAATTGGGAATTAAGGGGATGCCCATCAATTGGGGAATAGGTAAATAAGTTCTGGTATATGAAATACTATAGAATATTATTGTTCTATAAGAAATCATAAATGGTCAGACTCTAGAGAAGCAAAGAATAACTTACAGTATATGATGCTGATGGAAGGGAGTAGAGCCAAGAGAACAATGTACACATTAACAACACTGTGAGATGATCATCCCTGATGGATGCAGCTGCACTCAGTGGTTCAGAGAGCTAGGACAACTATATTAGACTGGCTATGGACTGGATTATACTATCCTCATGCAGAGGAAGAAAAACAAAACAAAAAAAAACCCTGCAGAGTCTGATAAGCACTTCATAAAAATGTCTCTTATGTATTTCTTTCCCTTGGTCCTAATTCCTTATGCCAAAAAATGACTAATCTGTAAGCATGTTTAACACAAATGTATATGTTCAATATTAACTTGACTATTTGCACTGAGGGGAGGGTGGTGGGAAGGGAGTGTAGAAGGAAATTTTGTCACTTAAAAAATATATATAAGCATATGGATTAATGTTGAAAAGCTTTCATAACACATATTTGGAACAATAAAATATCAATAAAAAATCCAGAAAAACCCAGAAAAAAGAACTTAAAAAAAGAAAGTAATTGAAAGAATGAAGGTACCATCAGCATCAACAGGACAGTTAGGAAGAAATGAGGGTGGGGATGGAGTGTGGGAACATAATTCGTCCAATTTTGGATAAGTTGAATTTAAAATGGGCATCCAGTTTTAAATGACCAACAGGCAGTTTGAAATATGAGACTAAAGGTCAACACAGAAATTAAGAGTTGGATACAAAAGGATCATAAAGAAGAGGAAAAGACCCACATGTACAAAAATATTTATAGCATCCCCTTTTGTAGTGGCAAAGAATTGAAGATTGAGGGAATGTCCATCAATTGGGGAATAGTTGAACAAAGTATGGTATATGAATGTGATGGAATATTCTTGTTCTGTAAGAAATCATGATTGGGTGGACTTCAAAAGAACCTGGAAAGACTTTCATAAACTGATGCTGAGTGAAGTGGGCAGAATCAAGAAAACATTGTACACATTAACGACATTGTGAGAAGATGAACTTTGATGCAGCTCCTCTCAGTAGTTCAGTGATCAAGGACAACCCTCAGAGAACTGTTATGAAAAACGCCATCCAGACTGTTCCCTAAAATAATTAGCAGGATCTATCTGAAACCATCAACAAGCATTATACTCAATGGGGAGAGGCTGGAGGCATTCCCAATAAGATCAGGGGTGAAACAAGGGTGCCCATTATCACCACTACTATTCAATATTGTATTAGAAATGTTAGCATCAGCAATTAGAGAAGAAAAAGAAATCGAAGGAATTAGAATTGGGAAGGAAGAGACAAAACTCACACTCTTTTCAGATGACATGATGGTCTACCTAGAAAATGCCAAGAAATCATCTAAAAAACTACTGGAAACAATTAGCAATTTTAGCAAAGTTGTAGGTTATAAAATGAACCCTCATAAATCCTCAACTTTTCTATATATGTCTAGCAAGAAACAGCAGGAAGAGCTAGAAAGAGAAATCCCATTCAAAGTAACCTCAGACAATATAAAATATTTGGGAGTCTATTTGCCAAGACAGACTCAGAATCTTTTTGTAAACAATTATAAAACACTTCTCACACAAATTAAATCAGATTTAAATAACTGGGCGAATATCAACTGCTCATGGATAGGTAGAGCTACTATAATAAAAATGACAATTCTACCAAAACTAAACTATCTGTTTAGTACCCTACCAATCAAAATTCCAAAAACTTACTTTAACAAGTTAGAAAAAATTGTAAGTAAATTCATATGGAGAAATAAAAAGTCAAGAATTGCCAGGAGCTTAATGAAAAAAAGTGCAAAAGAAGGTGGCTTAGCCCTACCCGATCTAAAATTATATTATAAAGCATCAGTCATGAAAACTGTTTGGTATTGGCTAAGAAATAGAGTGGTGGACCAGTGGAATAGACTAGGTGTAAAAGCAAGAGATGATTATAGTAATCTGATGTTTGATAAACTCAAAGAGTCTGGCCATTGGAATAAAAACTCCCTCTTTGATAAAAATTGCTGGGAAAATTGGAAGTTAGTATGGAAGAAACTTAGATTAGACCAACACCTCACACCCTTTACCAAGATAAGATCCAAATGGTTACAGGACAAAGACATAAAAAACAATACTATAAGCAAATTAGAAGATCAAGGACTAGTCTACCTGTCAGATCTATGGAAAGGGGAATAGTTTATGACTAAGGAAGAATTGGAGAACATCACCAAAAACCAATTAGATGATTTTGATTACATTAAATTAAAAAGCTTTTGCACAGATAAAACCAATGTAACCAAGATCAAAAGAAATGTAGTAAATTGGGAAACAATCTTTACAACTAATGATTCTGACAAAGGACTCATTTCTAAAATATACAGAGAATTGAGACATATTTTTAAAACAAAAAGCCATTGCCCAATTGCCAAATGGTCAAAGGATATGCAAAGGCAATTTACAGATGAGGAGATCAAAGTAATCCATAGCCATACGAAAAAATGTTCTAAATCATTAATTATTAGAGAAATGCAAATTAAAGCTTCTCTGAGGTACCACCTCACACCTCTCAGATTGGCCAGTATGACCAGGAAGGATAATGATCATTGTTGGAAGGGATGTGGGAAATCTGGGACACTATTACACTGTTGGTGGAGCTGTGAACTCAGCCAACCCTTCTGGAGAGCTATTTGGAACTATGCCCAAAGGGCAACAAAAATGTGCATACCCTTTGACCCAGCAATACCACCATTGGGTCTATACCCTGAAAAGATGAGGGAAAAGGGTAAAAACATTACTTGTACAAAAATATTTATAGCAGCCCTGTTTTTGGTGGCAAAGAATTGGAAATCCAGTAAATGTCCTTCAATTGGGGAATGGCTTAGCAAACTGTGGTATATGTATGTCATGGAACACTATTGTTCTATTAGAAACCAGGAGGGACGGGATTTCAGGGAAACCTGGAGGGATTTGCATGAAGTGATGCTGAGTGAGATGAGCAGAACCAGAAAAGCACTGTACACCCTGACAGCAACATGGGAATGATGTTCAACCTTGAAGGACTTGCTCATTCCATCAGTGCAACAATCAGGAACAATTTTGGGCTGTCTGCAAAGGAGAGTACCATCTGTATCCAGAAAAGGAGCTGTGGAGTTTGAACAAAGTGCAAGGACTATTCCCTTTAATTTAGAAAAAAACCAGATAGCTTATTGTCTGATCTTGTTACCTCTTAGACTTCTCTTCTCTTTAGGGATGTGATTTCTCTCTCATCACACCCAATTTGGAACAAGGTACAACATGGAAACAAAATAAAGACTGACAGATTGCTTTCTGTGGGGGGGGAAGGGGGAGGGAAGCAAGATTGGGGAAAAATGTAAAACTCAAATAATATCTTTAATAAAAATAAATTTAAAAAAAAGAACCAAAAAAGAAAAGATTTGGTTATAAAGGAAGCAAAAGAAACCTCTGAAAGAAGAAAGAATAAAATATCAGAATTGATGCCTTCAAAAAAAAAAAGAAAAATGCCATCCACATCCAGGAAAAAACTATGGAGTCTGAATGAAGAGCAGAGCACATACCAAGTTCACTTAAAATTTCTTTTATGTTTTCTTTCTTTCTCATGTTTCCCCCCCATCCCCTCAGTTCTAATTTCTCTTTCATAATGTGACTCATATGGAAATATGTTGTCCATGTACAACCTATATCAGATTGCTTGCTGTCAAGGGGAAGAGGGACAGAGAGAGGTAAGGAGAAAAATGAGGAACTCAAAACTTACAAAAAATGAATGCTGAAAACTATCTTTGCATGTAGTTGGAAAAATAAATACATTGAATAACTAAAAAAAGAAATTAGTATTGGATAAATAGATGTGAGAATCATCTGCATAAGGATAATAACTTCATCTATCATTGTTGATAAGTTGCCCAAATGAAATAGTACAGAGGGAGAAGAGAGAACAGGATATGAGTGAGGGACCAGGGTACCCTTTGGGGGTCTTGACCTGAATGAAGATCTACCAAGGGACACTAAGGAGTGGTCAGAAAGGAAGAAAAGCTTGGGGCAGCTAGGTGGCACAGTGGATAAAGAACGGGCCCTGGAGTCAGGAGTACCTGGGTTCAAGTCCGGTCTCAGACACTTAACAATTAAATAATTTCCTAGCTGTGTGGCCTTGGGCAAGCCACTTAACCCCATTTGCCTTGCAAAAAAAAACCTAAAAAAAAAAGAAAGGAAGAAAACCAGGATAGGGAGTAATGTCAGGAAACACAAGACACAAGAGTATCTCAAGGAGATGAGAGTTATTGACAATTGGCAAAGGCTAAAGGGCAGTCAAGAAGGATAAGAATTGAGAAAAGGCCATAAGATTTGACAATTTCAATTAAAAAATCACTGGGAGGGGGCAGCTAGGTGGTGCAGTGGAACACCAGCCCTGGAGTCAGAAGGACCTGAGTTCAAATCTTATCTTAGACACTTAATAATTACCTAGCTGTGTGATCTTGGGCAAGTCACTTAACCCCCTTGCCTTAAATAATTTTTTTTTAAAAATCACTATAGCCTGAAGAGATGATTAAAAGGGTAAAAACATAACTTGTACAAAAACATTCATAGCAGCCCTGTTTGTGGTGGCAAAGTATTAGAAATTGAGTGAATGTCTTTCAATTGGGGAATGGCTTAATGAACTGTGGTATATGTATGTGATGGAACACTATCGTTCTATTAGAAACCAAGAGGGATGGGAATTCAGGGAAGCCTGGAGGGATTAAGTATATACCAACACATACAAGATAAAGAAAAAGTATATTGGAGGAGCAGAGTTCTACCCTAGGGAAAGATCATAAAAGGTGAGAAATGAGAAGAACTTTGAAGGAAACAAGGGATTCTAAGAGGTTATGGTGAGGAGGAAGTGCCTTCCAGACATGGGAAACAATAAGAAAAAAGGTACAAGAATATATACATACATATATATAATAAATTTGGAAAGATAGGGTGAAATCATTTGGAACTAAAAGTTAAGATTTTTCCTATCACTTTATGGATTATAACCCCTCAGAATTTTACCATCACTAGGGTTGTTAGAGGCTATCTAGACTGAGAGCAGGGTGCAATTCTATTATGTTGGAATGATCTCAAAAAAGGCATGAAAGGCTGAAAAGGAACTATACACTTAGAGAAGGGGGAAGGGAGAGAGAAAATGGGGCACATAAGGAAGAGATAATGTAATGTATGTGGAGAACAGGCAACACTTGAACTTCACTCCCATCCAAACTCATTCAAGGAAGAAAAGCATATACATACATACATACATACATGCATACATGAAAATTTAACCTTATTCAATAGGGAATTAATAAGAAAAGGGGATAAGAGAAATATGGAGCAAAAAAATAGGAAGAAGAGTAGATAAGGGAAGGCAG
This sequence comes from Macrotis lagotis, assembly GCF_037893015.1. Lineage (NCBI taxonomy): Eukaryota > Metazoa > Chordata > Mammalia > Peramelemorphia > Peramelidae > Macrotis > Macrotis lagotis. The sequence goes on from NC_133666.1 coordinate 80,903,950, forward strand.
TGGTTAGAGGCAAAATAGATTATTGAGGAGGGAATAGGATAAAAAAGAGGATAAGTATAAGAGAATAGAAGAGAGAAAAATACACAGTTAGCAATCATAACTATGAATTTGAATGGCATGCACTCACCTATAAAGTGGGAGCAGAAAGCAGAATGAATTAGAAAAAAATATATACACAATAAATATACTTGTAACAGAAAGATACACATAGAATTAAAATATGGGGCTAGAGTAAAATCTATTATGTTTCAGCAGAAATAAAAGTCAGAAGTAATAATCATGATCTCAGACAAAGCAAGAGTAAAAAGATATCTAATTAAAAGAGATGATCAAGGTAACTATATTTTGCTTTTAGCCAAAAAGTTCCTTTTTAAGGAACCACAAGAAATGAAATAATATCAATACTGAACATAAATGCACCAAATGGCATAATATCAATTTCCTAAAGCTAAATAAGCTACAGGAAAAAATAGAGTGTAAAAGCATACTACTAGAGGGACCTCAATTTACCTCCTCACATACTTAAATAAATCAAACTATTAAGTAAACAAGAAAAAGAAAAGGAGATGAGTAGAATTTTAGAAAAGTGAGATATAATAGACATCTGTAGAAAAGTGAATGAAAACAGAAGAGTGTATCAATTTTTTCAGCAGTTCCTGGTACACTCACAAAAACTGACCACTTGCTAGAATATACAACCTCCTAAACAAATGCAAAAAAGTAGAAATATTAAATGTTTATTTTTTCTGATCCCAATGCAATAAAAACTACATTCAATAAATATCTGTGTAAGCATAGATTAAAAGTGAAATGAAAACTAAATAGCCTAAAGAAAAAGTGGGTCAAAGATAGAAACAATCAATAATTTCATTAAAGATAATGAAGACCATGAGGCAACATAGCAAATTTTGTGGGATGCAGCCAAAGTCGTACTTAGGGGAAATTTTCTACTTCTAAATGCTTACACAAATAAAAGAGAGAAAAAGTAGGTCAACAAATTGGGCAAGCAACTAAAAAAACCTGGAAAAAACAACAAATTAGCACCCCTCCAACTCAATACTAAAATAGAAATCCTGAAAAGCAAAGGTGAGATTAATGAAATTAAAAGTTTAAAAATTTTTAACTAAGAAATAAATAAAGTGCTTGTTATTTAAAACAGCAACAACAACAATAAAATAGACAACTCATTGGCCAATTTGATTTTGAAAAAGAAAAAAGAAAACCAAATTACCAGTATGGAAAATGAAAAGGGTGAATTCACAAACAATTAATATTAAATCAAAAACAATTATTAGGAGCTATTTTGCTCAATTATATTCCAATAAATAAAACTGACAATCTAAATTAAATGTATGAATATTTACAAAACTATAAATTGCCCAGATTAGCGGAACAGAAAATAGAATATTTATATAACTTGATCTTAGAAAAAGAAATTGAGCAAGCTTTAAATGAAATCCCTAAGAAAAAAAAGCCAAGACCAAGACCAAGAAAATTTCTACCAAACATTTAAAGAACAATCAATTTCAATGCTATATGAAATGAAAAAATAGGTAAAGAAAGAGTTCAACAAACTTTCTTCTATGATCCAAATATGATTTTGATATCTAAACCAAGGAGAACAAAAGTAAGGGAAAAAATTATAGAACAATTTTTCTAAGGAATGTTGATGCAAAAAAATTAGAATACTAACAAGAAGATTATAGCAATGTATCAAAAAGATCATAGAATGTGACCAGGATGGATTTATGTAAGGAATGCAATATTGCTTTAATATTAGAAAAACTACCAGCAAAACTGACCATATCAATAAAAAGATCAACAAAAATCACAATTAAATTTATAGAGGTAAAAAAAATTTATAGAGGTAGAAAAAGCATTTGACAACTACAATATCCATTTGTATTAAAAACACCAGAAAGCATAAGAATAAATGCGGCTTTTCTTAAAATAAGTAATATCCATCTAAAACTAAGAGAAAGCCTTATGAGGATGATCTAGAAACTTTTCCTATATGATAAAGATATGTATTGGTTTTCCCTTGAATATAGAGACTACAGGGCAGCTAAGGTGGCACAGTGCATAGGGCATCAGCACCTGAGTTCAAATCTGACCTCAGACACTTAATAATTAACTAGCTGTGTGATCTTGGCCAAATCACTTAAATCCATTGCCCTGCCAAAAAAAAGAAAGAAAGAAAGAAATATATAAACTACTCAGTTCCTGAACCTATTCGTTTTTCATGAGCAGCTACTCAACTCAGTCTCAGCCAAACACATAAAGTATAATACCTTAATCTTACCATCAATCACAAATATGCCACCTCTGTGTTCAAAAATTCTAAAATTCAGAGGTGAAATCAAGATGGTAGAGTAGAAGGAGGAACTTTAGCTGAGATCTCCCCACATTCCACTCCACAGAATTTTAAAATAACTCCTCAAATAGAATTCTGCAGTGACAAAGTCAATAAAAGTTTGGGGTGAGCCATTTTCCAGCCAAAAATAACTCAAGAAGTCAGAAGGAGAGCTTTGTGACAATGGAGTAGGAGCTGGGGTGGACCACATTAGGTGACTACATCAATTGTGGACGTTGATGGTGGCAGTAGCAGTAGTACTTCAGGAGCTCTTATTTCAGAAATGGAAAAAAGATTAAGCAATTGGTCAGAAAGAGATTATAGGGGATCCCTGGGTTAGCACAGTGCACAGGACAGAGTGTTGTATGGCAACACCCTTGTCCATACTCACTTCCAAGTTGCAGTTTCAGAGCAGGAACAATAGCTTATGCAGACTAAGAGAGCAATGACAATACCTCTCTCTAGGTCAAACCACTTTGAAAACATCAAAAACTTCCAAATCCCTAGAACTAGCTCTGAAAACAACAATGCAAAAAAAAGTCTAAAGCGTGGGGCATTACCTCACAACATCCAAGTTCCCAGACCCCTAGGTGAGAAAAGCCCAACTTTAACATGAAGTTCAAAGTCAAGAAATAGACAAAAATAATAAGTAAACAACAACCAAAGAACATGATGATGAAAGTTGCTATGAGACAGGGAAAATCAAAACAAAATCGCAGAGGAAGACAACAATGTCAAAACAGTTCCAAGCAAAACCCTAAAGGAAAAAAATGGAAATCAGATACAATTCCAACAAAATTTCCTGTAAGAGCTAAATAAATTTACTTTAAAAATCAAATATGAGTGAGGCAGCTAGGTGGTACAGTGGATAGAGCACAGGTCCTGGAGTCAGGAGGACCTGAGTTCAAATCCCACAACAAACACCAAATAATTGCTTTATAATTGTGATCTTGGGCAAATCACTTAATCCCATTGTCTTAGATAAATAAAAATTTTATTAAAAATCAAATAATAGCGAATAGTGTTGGGAAAAATGGGAAAAGAAATGCAAGAATGCAAGAAAAACATGGAAAGACAAGTAGCATCTTGATTTTAAAAAAGACACAAAACATACCAAAAATAGAAGCAATACCCTAAAAAACAAACTTGGTCAAATTTTTAAAGATATAAAAATTTAATGAAGAAAATAGCTCCTTAAAAATTAGAATGGGAAGGGGACAGAATTGCTGTGCAGTAGATAGCACACCAGTCTTAGCTTCAGATGGACCTGTGTTCAAATCTGAAATCAGATACTTAATAATTTCCTATACTTAATAATTTCCTAGCTGTGTGACCTTGGGCAAGTCTCTTAACCTCATTGCCTTGAATAAATTTGGGGGCAGCTAGGTAGTACAGTGGATAGAGGACCAATCCTAGAGTCAGGGGACCTGAGTTCAAATCCGACCTCAGACACTTGATAATTGCTTAGCTGTGTGACCTTGGGCAAATCACTTCATCCTTTTGCTTTAGATAAATACAAAATTTTTTAAAAAATCAAATAAGAGTCTTGGGGGGAAAGGGAAGAGAAATGAAAAAAAAATGCAAGATAACCATGGCAAGGCAATTAGCAGCTTGGGTAAAAAAAAAGACACAAAACATACTGGAAAAAAGCCAATACCTTAAAAAACAGAATTGGTCAAATTTTTAAAGATACACAAATTTAATGAAGAAAAAGAACCTTAAAAATTAGAATGGGAGGGGCAGAATTGTGGCACAGTGTATATAGAGCTCTGACCCTGAAGTCAGGAGGAGCTGAGTTCAAATCCAACCTCAGACACTTGAAAATTGCCTACCTGTGTGACCTTGGGCAAGTCTCTTGACCTCATTGCCTTCATTAAATTTAGGGGTGGCTAGGTGGCGCAGTGGATAGAGCACCAGTCGTAGATTCAGGGGGACCTGAGTTCAAAGCTGACCTCAGACACTTTATAATTGCCTAGCTGTGAGACCTTGGGCAAATTTCTTAACCTCATTGCCTTCAATAAATTTTGGGGTAGTTAGTTTCCTCAGTGGATAGAGCATGAGTCCCTCAGTTAGGTGGACCTAAGTTCGAATTTGATCTCAGTCACTTAATAATTGCCTAGTTGTGTGACCTTGGGCAAGTCTCTTTACCTCATTGTCTTGAAGAAATTTGGGGGCAGCTAGGTGGCACACTGGATAGAGCACCAGTCCTAGATTCAGGTGGACCAAAGCTCAAAACCAACCTCAGACACTTAATAATTGCCTAGTTGTGTAACCTTGGGCAAGTCTCTTAACCTCATTTCCTTCAATAAATTTTGAGGCAGCTAGGTGGCGCAGTCAGGGGGACCTGAGTTCAAATTTGACCTCAGACACTTAATAATTACCTAGCTGTGTGACCTTGGGCAAGTTACTTAACCCCATTGCCTTAAATAAATAAAAGAAAATCTAAAAATTAGAATTGGTTAAGTGGAATTGAATGACTCCATGAGATATCCAAAAACAGTAAAAGGAAATCAAAAGAATGAAAAATAGAAGAGAAATATTAGCAAAACAAGCAACCTGAGAAAGATATCAAGGAGGTTCAATTTTAGAATTATTGTGTTGTCTGAAAGTCATGATTTTAAAAAAGAGCTTAGACATCATATTTCAAAATTACAAAGAATAACTATCCCAGGATCTTAGAACCATAGGGTAAAATAGAAATTTGAAGACTCCATCCAATCACTTCCTGAAAAAGATCCAAAAATTAAAACTCTCAGGAATATTATAGCCAAATTTCAAGGTACCCATGTAAAAGAGAAAATCTGGCAAACAACTAGAAAGAAACTATTTAGATGCCATAAAGATACAGTGAAGATCCACAAAATTTAGCAGCTATCACATTAAAGGAGCAGAGGGCTTAGAACATGATGTCCCATAAAGCAAAGGAGGTAAGATTAGAATCAAAATTAATCTACCCAGCAAAACTGAGTTAAATCCTTCAGGGGAAAATGTACATTTAATGAAACGGAGAATTTATAAGCATTTCTGATTAAACAAAAAAAGAGATGAGTAAAAAAAATTTAACTTTTAAATAAGCTCAAGAGAAGTATAAAAAGATAAACATGAAAGAAAAATGATAAAGGACTCAATACAAAATAAACTGTTTACATTCCTACATGAGAAAATGATACATCTAACTCCTAAGAATTTTATCAGTATTATCTATTGGGCAGCTAGAAGAGTCTGCATAGACAGAGAGCATAGTTGTAAATCAGTTATGTTGGGATGATCTCCAGAAAATAAATGAGTGGAAAAAAAGATGTTTGAACTGAAATAAGGGAAAGGAAGAGGAAGAAACAGGGCAGGGGGGGGGGAATATGTCACAAAAGGAAAAGTTTTTACAGTGGAAAAGGAAATGGTAGTGGGGGATAAGTGGGCTATGCTTGAGTGATACTCATCCTTTTCTAAGTTAGTTCAAAGAGGAAAGAATATATTCATATATATGTAATATATATATATATATGTATGTATATGTATACACATTGTTGGTTAGGTATAGCTGGATATGGGAATCTATTTTACCCAATGGAAAAGGAGGGGAAAAGATTAAAATAAAGGGAGATTAAGGGAGGCAGTGGTCAAAAGCAAAATAGACTTTTTAAAGCTACTTTATTTTATATTTTTTATTTTTATTCTATTTTTATTTTTTTATTTAAGAAAATGGGGTTAAGTGACTTGCCCAAGGTCACTCAGCTAGGTGATCATTAAGTGTCTGAGACCTCAGCCAACTAGCTGCCCTGTGAAACAGACTTTTGAGGAAGAATGAGAATAAACAACAGGGAAACTAAAACTAGAATTGGCTAAAAATAAACTAGCTAAAACAATTAATTTCAGTAAATAAATCCACATAAATCATGAGCATTTCTCTATAATACCAACAAAATTCAGCGGGAAGAGATAGAAAAAGAAATTCATTTATAATAACTGCAGATAATGTAAAATACTTGGGAGTCTACTTGTCAAGACACATACAGGAGCTATATTAACATAATTAGAAAATACTTTTCAGGGTGACTAGGTGGTACAGTGGATAGAGCACTGGCCCTGGAGTCAAGAGTACCTGAGTTCAAATCCGAGCTCTGACACTTAATAATTACCTAGCTGTGTGGCCTTGGGCAAGCCACTTAATCGCATTGCCTTGAAAAAAATTTTAAAAAATTGGAAAGTATTTTTCACACAAATAAATTTCAAAAACTAGAAGCTATTTTCTGATTGAGAAATTATCAAAGGATACAAACAGGCAGTTTTCAGAAGAAATCAAATCTATCAATGGTCATTTAATAATGCTCTAAATCACTAATAATTAGAGAAATGAAATTAAAATTGTTGTTGGTTTTTCATTTTCAAGAGAACCATTGACATAGGGTGATGTCTTGATACACCTGTGAATTATATTTAAGTAAAGCAGAATTGCATTAAGTTGTCAGCCTCATTCTTTCTTCCAGCATCATCAGAGTCCAGTGGCAAGACAAAGGTTGAAACAACAGGCAATGGCCCAAGATGCAGTGGATGATCTTGGCATCTTAGATTTCTGACCAAGCTCCAAGCATTCCAAAGCACCTGTTTCAGCCATCTTCATTACTGTGGAAACAAATTGTTCTCATTTACCCATCCTACCAGAAGAAATCTTTACATGCTCACTGATGGGTTTCAGGTTACCCTCAATCTGGTCTAGCCAGTTTTACTGGAATATGGCTGTTGTACACACTGGAGCTTCTTGGAGTCACAGGTGAGTTGAGTGAAGGTGGACACCAAAGGTGGATGAACAGCCCCCAAACCAGAGGGGTTAGTCTTTCCTGTACACTCCATATACCCCAGAGAAATTCATATTAAAACAACACTGATAAACCACCTCACACCTATAAGGTTAGCTAATGTGATATAAAAAGAAACAGTAATGGAAGAGATGTGGGAAACTGGGGACTAATGTTTTGTTGGTGGAGTTGTGAACTGAAAGCAATTTGTAATTACTCCCAAAAGATGATAAAACTGTACATATACTCTTTGATCCAGCAATATCACTACTAGGTCTGTATCCCAAAGAGATCTCAAAAAAGGGTAAAAAATCCACATATACAAAAACATAGCAGCTCTTTTTGTAGTGGCAAAGAATTGAAAATTGAGGGGATACCTATCAATTGGGGAATGGCAGAACAAATTGTGGTATATGAATGTGATGGAACACTATTGTTCTGTAAGAAATCATGAGGGAGGGCGGCTAGGTGGCATAGTGGATAAAGCACCGGTCTTGGAGTCAGGAGTACCTGGGTTCATATCCAGTCTCAGACACTTAATAATTACCTAGCTGTGTGGCCTTGGGCAAGCCACTTAACCCCATTTGCCTTGCAAAAAACCTAAAAAAAAGAAATCATGAGGGACAGAACTTCAGAGAAGCCTAGAAAGACTTGCATGAATTGATGCTGAGTGAAGTGAACAGAACCAGAAGAACACTGCACATACTAACAATATTGGGTGATGATCAACTATGATAGATTTGTTCATTTCAGCAGCACAATAATCAAATACAATTCTAAAAGACTCATTGTGATGGAAAAATAATATCCATATCTGGAAAAGGAGCCATGGAGTTTTAAATGCAAACCAAAGCTTACCATCTTCAAATTTTAGAAGTTGTCTTATATATTATGGTTTTTTTCTCTCTACTGTTTTTCCCCATTTCAATATGAATCTTCTTTCATAACATTATAAATATGAATATATGTTTAACATAGATATACACGATTAACAGAGTGCTTTTTTGTCGGGGGGAAGAGAAGGTAGAGAGGGAGAAAAATATGAAACTCAAAACTTTGCCAAAAATGATTATTGAAAACTATCGTTGCATGTAGTTGGAAAAATAAATAAAATATTTTAAAAGTAAATAAATAAATAAGTGAAAAAGAAAAAAGAAATGGTAAAAGACGCTTGAAGGAATGTGAAAAATTGGGACACCAACGAACTTTTGTTATAGTTGTGAACTAGTCCAATCATTCTGGAGTACAATTTGGAACTACGCTGAAAGGGCAATAAAATTGTGTGTGCCCTTTGACCCAGCAATACCACTACAAGGAGACCAAAGAAAAGGAAAAAGATTTACATGTACAAAAATATTTATAGCAGCTTTTTGTGATGACAAATAATTAGAAATTGAGGGATACCCATCAATTGGGAAATGGGCTGAACAAGTTGTGATATATTATTGTAATGGAGTTCTGTTGTGCTATAAGAAATGAGGAGGGAGCAGCTAGGTGGTGCAGTGGATAGAGCACAGGCCCTGGAGTCAGGAGTACCTAAGTTCAAATCTGACCTCAGACACTTAATAATTGCCTAGCTATGTGACCTTGGGCAAGTCATTTGATCGCATTGCCTTAAATAAATAAAAAAATTTTTAAAAGAAATGAAGAGCAGGATGCTTTCAGAAAAACTTAAAACTTATATGAAGTGATATAAAGTGAAGTGAGAAGAGCCTGGAGAACTTTTACATAGTGACAAAAAATAGTGTAACTACAATCAACTGTGAAATATTTAGTTATTCTAATCAATAAAATGATCTAAGACATTCCAAATGACCTATGATGAAAAATGCTATCCACCTCCAGAAAAAAAAAACCCTGATGAATTATGAATGGAGATTGAAACATACTTTTTTTCCTATTTTTTCTTGGGTTTTTTTACAACACAGTTAATATGAAAATATGTTTTGCCTATCTTTACATGTATACTTGATTATATTGCTTGCCTTTTCAATGGGTGGGGAGAGTCAAAAGGGAGGGATTTGGGAACAAAAATATTAAAAAAGATGTTAAAAATAAAAAAAAAGAAAAGAGGAAAAAGTAATCTTCCCATAATCTATTAGTTTTTCACTTCACTCTGGCTTCGAATATATAATCCTACTGTCCATCCACACTGTGACTGCCAATTACTTGTTTCTCCCAAGTTATCTACCCTACACCAGCTATTCTCTTCTCTTCTCCTCATTTTGTTTCTGGTGAAACAATGCAACTATATACTTATCCTTCTCTCTCTTGAATCTCTAGTTCCCTAATCATATTGCTGATTACACCAAGCCAAGTCTCAATTTTGAATCCTTCCCAACATGCTGCTAAATGAAAACAGAAAATCACTCAACCATTCTGAGTAGATGCACTACAATTTTATGTTACACAGGATCAACTGAGCTCTTACTGCTGCTTGGCAGTCCTACTATAATCTCCTTTTATCAGCTCAGTTTCCCTCTCTCCACAAGGGTTGTTCCAAACTTTTCTTCCCTCCTCAAACCTCCCAGGACTTCCCTTCACCTGAGCTCTCAGTCAAGTTTTATTACATATAAATTGAAACTATTCAGGAATGCCCATCAATTGGGGATGGCTAAGCAAGTATCCTAATACTATAGAATACTATTGTTCTATAAGAAGCCACAAATGGTTGGACTCTAGATAAGCATCGAATGACTTTCAGGATCTGATGCTGAGCTAAGGGAGTAGGGCCGAGAGAACAATGTACATATTAACAGCAACATTGTAAGATGAACAACCTGGTTTGTTGGAAGCAGCTCCTCTCAGCAGTTCAGAGAGTTAGGACAAGTATATTTGACTGGCTATAGACTATATTATCCCCATCCAAAGGAAGAAAAACAAAACACACACGTGACAAAATATCCCCTTCTGAATCTGATGAACACTTTATAAAAGTATTTCTTATATATATTTTTCCATTAATCTTAATTCCTCCTGCCAAAAATTGCTAACTTGTAAACATGTTTATCAAAATCTGTATGCAAAATGCTAACCTGACTGTTCCCTGCTGAGGGGAGAGGGGTGGGAAGGGAAGGTGGAAGGAAAGTTTGTCACTTGGAAATATTCATGTGCATATGGATGAAAAAAAATATTTTTTTTAAAAAAAGAAAAAAAGAAACTATTCAGCTATAAGCTCCCTCTTCTCCCCTCCTCCTCAATTCCTATCATAGGAGTGCCTCTTGCTATTCTTTCCTCCTTTACTCCATCTCATTTGAAAAGATGTGACCTTACTCCTAACCAAGACCAACTCTTCTATTTGTTTGAGTGATCTTATGCCATCCTGCCTCCTCCAACAGATAGCCCCCTCTGTCATCACTACTCTGTCATTCTCAATCTCTCCTCTCTATTGGTCAATTTCCTACTGCTTACAAGTATACCTATGTCTCCCTCATCCTGGAAAAAACCTCACTTGATTCTATCATCCCTTCTATCAAGATATTAGGAGACGCCTTGCTTCCCAGAGCTAAGACCCATCAAGCATATTGTGCCCTGAGCTTGGAATGGGCAACAATTTTGCTCTCTGGATGATCTCATCCTCTGGATCTCACCTTCAGCCATAGCAAAATCCCAGAACTGTTTCACACTGGCATCAGGTGATCATTAAGTTTGGACAACATGAAGTCCTACTGTGACTCAAACTTGTCACATTATTGCTGTTGCCTCTTATTGCCAGGGCTCCAATTCACTGGGTAGTCATTGGAGTAAGTGTTGAGATTTGTCCACACTGCCTCAGGTCTCTCTCATTAGGTACAGAGCTCCAGTATATATGTCCTTGATTGCAAACTGATTTCCTCCCTCTGAAATTAAACTTCTATTTGAACCCTTAATCTCCTGACTCTAGCCTGCTTTGTTCAACTCTGATGATTCCCAGGGTTAGAGATCAGTTCTACTCTGTTTGACACTGCTACCTATTATCTTCTTCCCTTTGTAACCAAACTCCTCAAAAAGGCCATCTACAATATGTGCTTCCATTTTCTTTCACTTTCTTCTTATTCTTTTACAATCTGGCTTCATACCTTATCATTCCACCAAAACTGCTCTCTCTGGTAGTTACCAATGATTTTCCAGTTGCCAAATCCAATGGCCTTTTCTCAATCCTCCTTATCCTTGACCTCTCTTCAGTCTTTGTCACTGGTGATCACCCTCTTCTCCTGGATACTCTCCTCTCTCTAAGTTTACGGGACATAACTCTCTCCTGAAACATCTCTCAAATATTCCCTCTTTTCTTCTCTGATAGTGTCACCACCCTTGGGCAGACCCTTCATCCCCTCGCATCTGTATTGTTGCAATAACCTGTTGATGCTTCAGTCTACCTCAAGTCTCTACTCATTTCAATCCATCTTCCATTCCTTTGCCTAAGTAATTTTCCTAAAGGGTTGGTATGATGTTGTCACTTCCCTACCCAATAAACTCTAATGACTCCCCAATGCCTCCAGAATCAAATACAAAATGCTCTGTTTGGCATTCAAAGGCCTTCATAACCCTCAGCTCTCCTACCTTTCCAGTCTTATACATTATTGCCCAAAACATATTGCACTGGTCTCCTGGCTGTTCCACAAAAAAGACTCTCCATCTTTTGGTTCCAGACTCCATCTTTTGCTGTACCCTATGACTGGAATACTATTCTTTCTCTGCTGTAACTATTGACCTCTCTGGCTTCCTGTAAATTCTAATTAAAATCCCACATTCCACATAAAGTCTTCCCTAACCCCTCTTAATTCTGATGCCTTACCTCTATTAATTATTCTCTATTTTAAAATAGAGAACTGTGTTGAATTTATAAGAATATAAGTCATTCCTCAATTGATAAATGATCAAAGGATAGGAACAGGCAGTTTTCAGATGAAAAAATTAAAGCTCTATGAAAAAAATGCTCCAAATCATTATTGATTAGAAAAATGCAAATAAAAACAACTCTGAGGTACCACTTCACACCTATCAGATTGGCTAATATGACAAAAAGGGAAAATGATCACCATTGAAGTGAATGGTACACTGTTGGTAGAGCTGTGAACTGATTCAACAATTCTGGAGAGCAATTTGTGCACATTAACAACAACATAGTGAGAAGATCAAGTAGGATCTTCTCAACAGTACAATGATCAGAACCAATACTAAAGGAATTGTGATGAAAAATGCCACCTACATCCAGAGAAATAACTATGGAATCTGAATGCACACCAAAGCATACTAGTTTCACATTTTAAAATTTGCTCTGTTTTTGCTTCCTTGTGTTTTTTCCCTTTTGTTCTGATTATTCTTTCACATTTTGACTAATATGTAAATGTGTTTAACATCATTATACATATAACCTATACCATATCACTTGATGTTAGGGAAGGAGGGAGAGAGAAAAATGTAGAATTCAAAATCTTACCAAAAATGAATGTTGAAAAAACTAGTTGAAAAAAATTTTTAAATAAAAAATATAAATATAATTATTTCCTGTTTTATCTTGTACATAACTTGCTTTGTATGTATTTGCTAGCATATAATCTCCTCAATTAGATTTTCTCCTTGAGGACAAGGACTGTCTTTTGTCTCTTTTTTTATCACCAATATTTACCACAGTGGTTGACCGATGGAAGGTACTTAATACATGCTTATTAATTAGTTAATCAAGAATGAAACAAGGATGTCCAGTATCCCTATTGTTATTCAATAGTGTATTTAAAATGCTAGCTATAACAGTAAGATAAGAGAAAGAAATTGAAGGAGTAAGTACAGGCAGTGAAGAAATAAAACTGTCATCTTTTGCAGATGAAATGATGGTATATTTAGAGAGTCAACTAAAAATTAGACAAAATAATTGCCAACGTTGGAAAAGTTTCAGGATATAAAATGAATTCACAAATCATCGGTATTTCTCTATATCACCAACAAAACCAAACAGGAAGAGAGAGAAAAAGGAATTACATTTAAAATAACTGCAGACATAAAATACTTGAGAGTCTACTTGCTAAGATATACACAGGAACTATATGAACAAAATTATAAAACATTCTTTACACAATGACAGATCAAAATAGTTTGGAGAAACATTAATTGCTAGTGGTTAGGCTGAGCTATTATAATAAAAAATGACAATATTGCCTAAATTAATTTACTTATCGGTGCCATTCCAATAAAACTCTCAAAGAATTACTTTATAGAGCTAGGAAAAATAATAACAAAGTTCATTTGGAGAATGTCAAAGAAATCAATAAAAAAGTGAGGGCCAGCAGTATCAGATCTCAAGTTATACTATAGAACTGTATTGTCAAAATAATTTGGTCCCAGATAAGAGATAAAATGGTTGATCAATGGAATAGATTAAATATACAATATGCAGAAACAAATGACCACAGCAATGTAGTGTTTGATAAACCCAAAGATCCCAGCTATTGGGGAGAGAATTCACTATTTAATAAAAAACAAACTACTAAGAAAACTGGAAAGTATTTTGGTAGAAACTAGGAAGAAATTAACATCTCACAACATATATCAAGATAAGCTCAAAATGGGTACATGATCTGGACATAAAGGGTGATATTATAAGCAAATTAGGAAAGCATGGAAAAATCGCTATGGATAAAGGAAGAGTTCATGTCAAACAAGAGATAGAGAGCTTCATGGGAGATGACATCAATAATTTAATTACATTAAATGAAAAGGGTTTTTTTCACACAAAATCAATGCATAGAAAATTAGAAGAAAAACAAAAAACTAGAGGGGGAGGAATCATGATAATTTTCTCTGATAAAGGTCTCCTTTCTCAAATATATACAGGAAACTGAGCCAATTTTCTAAAAATTAGAGCTATTTCCCAATATTCAATGGGTATGAACAGTTTTCAGAGGAAGAAATTCAAGCTGGCAACAGTCATGTGAAAAATTCTCTAAATCACTAATAGAGAAATACAAATTAAAATACATAACTATCACATTTGAAAAAATGACAGAAAAGACAAATGGTAAATGCTCAGTGGATGTGGGAAAAATAGACAGTAATGCACTGTTATTGAAGATGTGAACTAGTTAAACTATTCTGGAAAGCAATTTGGAACTAAGCCCAAAGGGTTATAAAATTATACATACCTTTCAGCTAACAATATTTCTACTAGATATATCCAAAGAGAAAAGTGTGTGGGGTATTCAAGGAGGACTGCTCATCCACCTTTGGTGTCCATTACTCACCCTTACCAGTGGCTCCAAGAAGCTAAAGTATGAGCAGGAATAAGATTCCAGTAAAACCATCTTTGCAGATAGGTTAAACCAGACTGAGGATAACCAAAAGGCTTCAAATCCATTGGTGAGTCAGGATGTCTACCCCAAACACGTGAAGATTTCCCCTAGGAGAATAGGCAGCTAATAACAATTTGTTCCAATGATCATGATGGCAGCTAAGACACTTAGAGCTTGATCAGGCATCTCAGATACCAAGATGAACCACCATATCTCAGATCACTGCCAGTTGATTTGACTTTTGTCTTGCCACTGGACATCAATGAATGGAAGAAGAGAGTGAGGTTGATGACTTTTGTGCCACCCTGTCTCACTTAAATCAAATTCATCTCACCCATCATCCACTCTTTTACTATTTTACCCCAATATCATGATGTCATAGGTCCTCTTCAAAAATGAAAGATGAACAAGAATCACAAAAAGACCAAAGGGAAAGTTAAAAAACCTCTACATGGACAAAAATATTTATAGCAACTCCTTTTATAATGGCAAAGAATTGGAAACTGAGGGGGATACTCATCAATTGTGAAATGACTGAATAAATTTGGTATATTATTGTGATGGAATACTATTATGTTATAAGAAATGATTAAAAAGATACTTTCAGAAACACCTGGAGGGGCGGCTAGGTGGCGTAGTGGATAAAGCACCGGCCCTGGAGTCAGGAGTACCTGGGTTCAAATCCGGTCTCAGACAATAGTTACCTAGCTGTGTGGCCTTGGGCAAGCCACTTAACCCCGTTTGCCTTGCAAAAAGAAAAAAAGAAACACCTGGAAAGACTTATATAGAGCTGATACAAAATGAAGGGAGCAGAACCAGGAGAATGATTTATATTATAGTAGCAATACCATAAAGATAATAATCTATGAAAGATGTAATAAATGATCAATACAATAATACACCACAATTCCCATAGACTCAGGATAAAAAATTATATTCCCCTCCTGACAGAGTATAGAGTAAAGCAAACTTTTTTCTCTTTCTTTTTCTTTTTCTCTGATTCCCTAGAAGTTGGCTAATGTGGAAGTTTGTTTTATTTGACTTCATATTCGTAATGGGTTTTGTATTTTTATCTTCTCAATAGGCAGGGAAGGGAGAGAGAAAGAATCTGGAATTGAAAAGAAAAGAAAACTAGGGTGGATCAAGGTGATAAAAAAATTTTTAAAAACAACGAAATGGGGAAGATTTTAAATATGATGTAAGGGTAAAAACAACAGGATTTGCCAACTAATTGGATGAGGTGTGAAGTGAAAGAGAGGGAAATATCAAGGATGACACCAAGGTTATGAGTCTGAGAGACTGGAAGGATAGTTGTACTTTCGACTGACATAGGGATGTTAGGAGGAGGAGTGGAGTTAGCAGAAAAAAATGTATTATGTTTTGGAAACCCTGAGTTAGAGAAGCTTCCAGTACATACAGCTTTACATGTTAAGGTAAAACTGTTGACCCATTCCCTGAAGAATGGAAGCAGTGCCCCAGAAGCCCCTTAAGAGGCAAATACCTGATACACTAAGTAGGTGGTGGTACAGTACAGTTCTTGACATTCACTTTGTCACTAGGACAGGTATTTTCTTCACTACCTTCCTATAGATGACCCTGACCCATGATGAGGCAGAAGGTGCCCTCAGTGATAGGCCTAATGGCCCCAGTACTGTTCCTGCTTATAGCCAACTCTGTTCATTAGGAGACCCAAGTGAAGTACCAAGATCTGATGTAACCAACCAAATGGACTGGATTGTCTAGATCCAAGTCTTGGTCCTTCCAAAGGGAGCATGTGAAACCTTGGATTTGGGGTCTTAGACTCCCCACTCTTTAGGGAGGGAAAGGGATAGTATATTAGTTTTCTTTTTTCTCTCTTTCTGATTTAGTTTTGTCCTAAGTTCAAGACTGTTCAGCAGAAGCAGGAGCAACAACAATAACAAAACCAGAATATGATGTAATTGCAATGATTAAGCTTGGTCGGCTCCTTTGTCCATCAGATCTAAAGCACCATCTGGCCTTTCCATCTGTGTTGTTTCACCCAATTAGACTGTGAGCTCCTTGAGAACAGGGACTATCTGAACTTTTGTGTATCTCTTCAGTGTCTGTAATGCTTGGCCCATGGTAAGTACTTACTGCTTTTCCATTCCATTGAGATTTCTAATTAAGTGCTCTTTCTGCATTGTCTTGAACATGATTGCATAGAGGGAACAAATGGGGCCATCAAGAATGGAGATACAGATTAAGTGGGCAAAATATATTTAGAAGAGCCTGGAGGGCAGAAAATGAAAAGTGGTGAAGAGCAAGGAAATTAAGGCTTCACCAGCCAAACTGCCCCTGACCTTGCTTTTAATCAGCTCCTGCCCATAACAGAAATTCCTTTTTTTCCTTTGATTGATTTATGCCAGTGCAAATACAGTCCTTGTCCTCCTGAGTCTGCTTCTTTCTATTTCCTGAGGAATAATAACCTATACAATTCTTGTGTAATTCATGGCATTGAAAGATGGAAAAAGAGACGTCTTGAGGAGAAGAAACTCTACAAAGGGTCAGAGCCCCCAAACTATAAGAAAAAATTTGAAGACTGGCATCTTTTTATATTGACCAGTGAAGAGATAATGATGGGGGGGAAGAGTTTTCTTACTTGCTTTAAGGACACTGAAGTACAAGAGTAGTGCTCTGTGATACTAAAGAAGGGGATCTAGGTTATAGAAGCACAATTCTTCCCCAGAAACAAAATGTCTCATCAATACCAGACTTATCTATGGACAGATGAGACAACCAACATATCGCTCCCCCAACCCATTTGTGGTGCACAAAATGTCCTGGGGGAGGGGGGGGGGCGGGGTTGAAAAGAAATATAGCCTTCCACTGGACTCCCTTTGAAAATTTATTTCTTGCCAAAAATAAGAACATGTTTTTTTCCAAGTCACTTCTGTACAAATTAAACTTTCGAATGCTTTGCTCTATGATAAAAGAAGCCAGATCAGCAAGCAGGCTGAGCAAACTCAGGCTTTGGGGATTCACAAAGAAAGGGGGTTCTCTGGTTCTCCTTTCTGTGAGTGAATGCTGTGAGAGAAGAAGCAAAAGAGAAGGCTTGGGTCAAATGCAGAGGATAATATCAGGTGAGGTATTTAAATTTGAAGGTCAGAGGTTGAACTTAGGGAGAAGAAATCTGGAGAAATCTGGGGGAAAGTGAGAGAAAGTTGAACAAGACCCAGACATTAGTCCAAAATCTACTTCCAGGTTGTAAAAGAAACATAATTAAGAACAATCAAGAATGCTTTGATCATTTCCTTATTAAGGAGGTTTGAGGAGAATCATGAAGGATTAGATAGCAAAACTAGTAGGAAAAGAAGAAAGTAGTTGGTATGATTACATAAAGGAAAAAGAAAGTGGAATAATTAGAGGGTTAAGCAAATTGATGCAGTGAATTGGTGGGTGAGATAAAGCTCTGGAGATCTTTCCAATTTCCTTTCATGCTGATGAGTCAAATCCCCCAGAACAAGGCTCTTCCTTTGGTTCTAAGGAAGTTTCAGATTGTCGCAGCCAGATACATGCTGGTGTTTGCTTGGAATTGATGGTGTGTTGTGGTGCCTTGCTGGTATGGAAGGAAGTTAAATCAATTCAAGACCAAGAGATTCCTGTAGCAGCCAGACTAGTTGCAATAGTCTGTTTCCTCTCAATCATGCCATAAAGTGGAACGATTCTGAAAGGCAATTGAGAAGGAGGTCCTGCACAGCATGCCCCTCATTATAATAAATATCATTGAGCAACTCACACCTCCAATTATTTGATTGGTCGGTGTGGTCCTCTTCGATATCGAAGAACTAGTAGTAATCGTGGTAAGAATTCCCCTAAAGGGTTAAGGGTTTCTTTCTCTTTCTATTAGCTCCCAGGACTTATCAAAATGGATGACCCACTATGGTGATTCACATGGACAGAAAAGAGACCAGAAGATATTTTAAGAGCATTGCCAATGATTATGAAATCTGGGGGTGGGGGGACACAAGATCAGAAGACGCAGATTATGCTTTCCTCACTTCTTCCCATTAAAAGCAAAGAATAAAAAGAGAAAAATGAAATGAATACCTAGCTAAAAAGTAGTATCTGAGAATAAGATTTGAATTTCTAGCCCACCACTTACAATGGAGGACTGACAGATTCCTTGACAGGCATAGAATAGATCTAACAAAAGCTGATCATTAATGTATTTGTTTGGTGTGTTTTAAGTGTTATCAAAATAATTTCACATTAAAACAGGATAAGGGAAGAAGACTGTCTACCTATAACTATTGAGAGTAAGTCACAAAGTAGGAAGAAAACTATAGGATTGCTAGCATTTATATAACACTTGATTGGTGTTGTTCATAAGAAAAAGCTCAAGGGGTAACTAGGTGATACACTAGATAGAGCACTGACCCTGACATTTCAATGTGATATCAGATACTAGATACTAGCTGTGTTACCCTGAGCAAGCCACTTAACACTGACTGCCTCAAAAAATAAATAAATAAAGATCCATTTAAAAAAAAGAATTAACCCAAAAATCTGAAACAGAGAGAAATGTATTAAGTCATTTGGTAGAGGGGAGTGACCTGGAAAAGAGGATGTGACTCCCTTCCATCCAGGCTTTAGAAGATTTACATTATTTAGGATTTTGACAAAGGTTCCTGTACATATGAATCCCATTAAGGGAACACAAAATACAAACTTGAGTAGGCTCAAAAGAAGACCTAAGTGTGGGGTGGTTTCAGGACCTCGGGAACACAAAATTCCTTACAACCATTTCTAACATTCCTTGAGAGTTACTGAGGTCAATATGACATTCTGGGTGTAGTTTTTAGCTAGATTTAATAACAAGATAATTAATATGTTTTCCAAACATAAAGCATTTGGGGGGGCTTTTATGAAAAATTTGCAAAGCATTTACAAACATTATTTCATTTTATCTTCACAACTTCATCTTACAGATGAGAAAACAGGCAAATGGAGGTTAAAATGACTTGCTCAGAGTCACACAGTTAGCAAGTGTCTGAAGATGGTTTTGAACTTAAGGTCTTCCTGACTTCAGGCCCTGAACTCTCCACCTAACTGCCTCTAATAAAGAAAGATTCAGAGTACCAAGAGGTACCTTTAAGAATTCAGGGCTAAGTGACAGCGGATAGAGCACCAGCCCTGGAGTCAGGAGTCCCTGGGTTCAAATCCGGCCTCAGACACTTAATAATTGCCTAGCTGTGTGGCCTTGGGCAAGCCACTTAACCCCATTTCCCCACAAAAACCTAAAAAAGAGAATTCAGGGCAAGCAACATGATGATTATACAGACAGAACTGTATAGTCACATAAGGAAAATTCAGGACCTAGAAGGGAGAAGCATGACAGAGAGTATTTGAATGAAGATTCGAGCAAGAAACCAAATTGATTTTGTAATTAGATTATACTACAGTCTACTTGTAGATTTGGCCATGATGGAAGACTTCAATTATTACAAACATTTTTAGAACTCTGCCAAAACAGAGCAACTAATAACTTCCTGTCTGGCTTCGACATAATTTCATCCTGAAAAATAAGGAAACTGTATTCTAGATTTGACTCTCACTAATAGGAAGGAATTGCTTGCAAGAGCATAAATGATGGGAACCTTTAGGAAAAGAGACCACTCCATCTTAGAGTTTGTGATTAAAAGAGATGAAATACAGGTATCATCTGGCATGTGCTCTAATTCTAGGGAAACACACTCCAATGGGTTTAGAGGAAGCATAGGTAGAATCTCAAGGACTAAAATGCTCCAGGGAAAGTCATTTCAGGAGGGAGAGGAATGAAATTCTAAAGGGGATGAAAAAAGGAAATTTATGTTCTGAAATGGATGTGGATGCACAGGGAGCTCACTAATCAACTTATATTCTGAAAGGAAAATGTACAGAAGATGGAAGTAAAGTCAGATCTGCTAAGTGATAGAGAGAGAACCCTAAATTTAGCTATTGGAATGGCACATAAGTTCATTTGACCCAAACCAGGGTGTGTTTATTGGAATTTTATCGATATAAAGTCTTTTCTCAATTACATATATGTCCACACATATAATATTATGCATATATATGTATATTACATACATATATGTACATACAGGTAAATGTATAGTCTTCTGGGACTTCTTCTATACCATCTATACCTCTCCATTTCAAAAGACATCAATAGGTTGACATTCACTTGCCTTTATTCAATTTGTAAGGTTTGGGGTAGATACTAGGATCATCATATTGAACAAAGGGTCCCAATAGGTTTCACTCATATGGGATTAGCAGTGGGCTCCCAAAAATAAGATATAAGTAGCTATCAATTAATAAAAGTATGCATGTAAATAGCAGGATTTTCCATCCCCACAGTCCCCTCAGTGAGGAATCAGGGGACACCTGAAAATAGTAGTAAGGTGCATCATAAAAACAACTGAAGTTTTCCTGCTATGGTCAGAAAAATTATGACAAAGAGAGATATGCTTTTAACAATTTCAAAATTGTTCAGTCAGTCCTGAGAGTCACAGATTAACCCATCATAGGTATAATGGGACAAAACTCCCTTCAATAAAATGTCACAGGCATCTTTTGGAACAGGCAATTCATGAGTTAGAACTCCACATACTAAAGAAGCCCCTGAAATTACCTTCATAAGGAAATTCTCTCAACCTTCTCAGCAATCTCAATGCATCCAGTTGACTAGTACTTGGGAGTTGCAAAGAAGTTTTCCCAGTGGGCAGCTTTTGGTATCCTCCATTGCATTGTGTATTATTGATTTAGCAGCCACATAAACATTTTCCCTGGAATTGAAATTCAAATCAAATTAAAATTAAAGTCCCCAGAGATTTCACCTCACAACTGCTTTCAAGGCAAGTAGTTAAGGCAGAATATAGTTGTTTCTCAAGTTAACAGCATTACAAGCAAGATCACAGTTTAAGTCACATCTAAGTCAATGAACACAGCCAGATTTTATAGCCATTAAATATTCTCTAAAAACTGAGCTCTTTCCTTCTCCTCCCAGTTTAACAATATTTTGATGCAAACACCAATCATCATCATTCATTAAACCATTCAAGAATCACATTCTGGGATATTACACAGCAAGTAAATACAAAATTATTCACTCAAACCCAGCAAAACCTGTATCTTTATGTCTGTACATCAACCCTGGGGGCAAATGGATTTTGAAATTGGCCATGCCAGCATGAGATCTGAGGTCCTTTCTTTAGCAGGCTTCAGGGATGTCTCTTCTTGATGAACTGAAACAGAGTGTGGACCTGGGAATCCAATCCTTTATGTATAACAATGGTTTCTCACAACTACTGACAAATTCACTGTATCCCAAGATGTCAAGTTAATCTTGTATTTTATTATTCTGCCCAAGTTGTTAACCTTAGCACACAGGGCAATAAGAAATTCTGGGGTGCAACAATCAATCTACCATTTGTTCAGTTGGTTGCCCCAGATTTCATAATTGACAGTAAGCAACCTTTTGGGTCATCCTCTGAATGAACTATCATAGAAATAAACATTCTACCAGTTGGCTGGGGTTGGGGGACTGAGGGTTGGTCAGGTGCAGGTGGCAGGATGTTAGAAGTGTTAGGATGTCTCTGGAAGCCAACACTTTAATTAATGTAAGGTCAGAATTTGTGAGGCTGTCACACACACACACACACACACACACACACACACACACACACACACACACACACTTGTGGCTTCTCTCACAAAGTCAATAAGGTCTTGTGACATCTCCATGGCTGAAAATGAAAGAGGTTGGTATTCTTGGTATACTCTGTGTCTGTGTGTGTGTGTATATATATGTGTGTGTCTGTATGTATGCATGTGAAATTTTAGTGTGAGAGGTGGCTGTGAGCTCAGAGACCAACTTCTACATTGTAAATCACCTCCTTCCCTAATTAAAACAATACAAATCCCATACTCTTTGTGGGAAGTTGGGGGAAGGAACAGAAACAGAGAGAAACAAAGACGAGAGAGAGAGACAGAGAGAGAGACAGAGAGAGAGACAGAGAGAGAGAGACAGAGAGAGAGACAGAGAGACAGAGAGAGACAGAGAGACAGAGACAGACAGAGACAGACAGAGACAGAGACAGAGAGACAGAAAGAGACAGAAAGAGACACAGAGACAGAGAGACAGAGAGACAGAGACAGAGCGAGAGAGAGAGAGAGAGAGAGAGAGAGAGAGAGAGAGAGAGAGAGACAGGGAGACAGGGAGACAGGGAGACAGGGAGACAGAGACAAAGAACACTCTGGTACATTTATTTGTTTGCCAAATCCTTCAAATTTCTACTTTTTGACAATAATCACTGGCCAATTCACTTAAACAGTCTACTCCAGTTTCCTCATCTGTAAGTTGGGAATCAACAATACCCACCTCTCAGAGTTATTGTAAAGATCAAATAAGATAGTTTATGTAAAAAAAGTGCTTTGTAACTATAAACTAAGTGAATTGATTAGATTTTTTGAAAATAGGACTATGAACTCAGACTGGTGCAGAACAACACTGTACACATAATACCATCTAGTGGTCTAGTGAGGTACACTCTAAAAATCCTTAGACTATTTCTATACATATAAAGAATTGGGGTTCATGCCTCTGATAATTTGAAAGTTCGTATTAAAAATATTATGCCTGAGTCAAAAAATTTAATATCTCTTTAGTGTCCAATGCCATAAATTTATGAAGGTTGAGGAAAGGGAATTTTTCTTCTCTCTCCCTTCCCAACTGGCCATGACTATGACTAGAAACAGGACTAACCTGAGAAAGTTTTGAAACTATCACCTGTTTTTATACCTCCCTGCTTCTACTCATATTCTTTTGGCTGATCAGGCCATAGGAAGAAAGAAATCCTGTCTGTATGATTTGTATAGAATATACACAAACACTGCTGAAAGAATACTACATATCACACACACCCATGCACACACATAGACATAAATGCACACTCTTAACAAAACACAAGCACTTCTCTCTTCCCAGAGATATGGGGCAGCCATTTGAATTTCCCCTAAGACCAAAGGTATTAAACTCCTATGGCAGAGGATTGGAAGGTATTTCTCTGACATGCAGGCCATGAAGCTTCCCTTTACCATCATATTTACTTTCATAACCACCATACCACTCCCTAAGGGTTGGTAAGGTAACTCTACCTTATTCCACTAGTGGGACTTTGCAAAACCATCTCCAGCTCTTTGCTCCCAGGTGCTGTGGGAAGTATCAGGACTCCCCCTCTCCAAATTTCACAGGCTTTTAGACAGGGGAATCAAATCCTTACTTTCTTGCTTCCCTTTCTTGAACACAAATTTTTTTTCAGAAAATTGAATCTAAAAGTGCTTGGAAGCTTAACAATACTTCCTAAATGCAGGTATGAAAATAGTATAAATTACTAACTTCACACAAGCAAGGGGGTTATGGAAGGAGGGAAGGAAGGAAGGAAAGAAGGAAGGAAGGAAGGAAGGAAGGAAGGAAGGAAGGAAGGAAGGAAGGAA
Organism: Macrotis lagotis; assembly: GCF_037893015.1. Lineage (NCBI taxonomy): Eukaryota > Metazoa > Chordata > Mammalia > Peramelemorphia > Peramelidae > Macrotis > Macrotis lagotis. The sequence continues at coordinate 80,927,862 of NC_133666.1, forward strand.
GGAAGGAAGGAAGGAAGGAAGGAAGGCAGGCAAGTGAGTAGCCATTAGTCCAATTAGTGGGAAGGCACAGGTAAGTGGTTGCAAGAGCCCTTCAATAAACAACTTTGCATTACCCTCTATGCACCTCTTATTGCTGTCCTTATACCACAAGTTGACCTTACAGGAAGGAGTGAGGGAAGGAGGCAAAGAAGGAGGGAGGGAAGGAAGGAAGGAGGGAAGAAATAAGATAGGGAAGGAAGGTGGGAGGGAAGGAAGAAAGGTAAGAGCAAAGGAAGTAAAGGGGCAAGCATGGAGGGAAGGAAGAAAGGTAGGAGAGAGGGAATGAGGAAGGAAGGGAAGGAAAGAAGGAAGGAAGAAAGGAAGAAAGTAAGTATTTCTTAAGCAGTTACTCTGTACCAGTCCCTCTTCTAACCCTTTACTAATCAGATCTCATTTGATCCTCACATGCAGATGTTAGTATTATTCCCATTTTATAGTTAGGGAAACTGACACTGAAACTCTAAGTGATTTGCAAAAGATAAATATCTGATGCCATATCTGAGCTCAACACTGGTTCCTGTACCACCAGTTGCTCTATGCCATGCCCTATTCAAGAACAGGTGTGTTAAGATTATTAGGATATAGATGTTGAATACAAATTAAGGCTAGACGTTAATAGTTCTGGTCCTGGTGCTGGTTCAATTAGATGCCCAACCCTCTCCACATCTGTCTTTCCTGCACTGAAGATCAGTTTCCCAGTGGCCTAGGAGGAGCAACATGGTGCACCAAGCTTCACAATTTGGTGACTTTCTGTGTCCCAGAGGCTAACAGCTTTAATGTCACCAGGAAAAAGGTTTGATTTATGTATGAAATAAATCAATCTGTCTCATGTCTGCATGAGGAGGTGGGGGGGGCAGGGAATATGATTCATCCTCATCCTCTCAGTGACTATTTTAGGGGCTCTAAAGCTGAGGATCTTAACCCTTGAAAATTGGTCTGCTCCCTTTGACCTGTTTCCTCCTTTAGATTGTGTGTTTGCCTGACCATAGCCTACTACAGCATATGACCATAGGAGTATGTCACAGTCCTGAAAAAGAAAGTGTTGGGAATGCTAAGGCTCAGAATTAGCTGAGATTGGCAAGGCAAACTAAAAACAAAAGGGGAGGAGGTTGAATTATATTAGGGGAGAAAATTATCAAAGGAGACCTATCTTTGGGACATGTTGGATGACTGTAGCTTTGAGAGGGAAATGGCCATACCAGTCAATTCCTGGTTTGTTTCTGTTTTCTGTACAGAGCAGAATGGTCATTACACTGGAAAAGGCACAACAAAAAGGATTAATGGGGAAATGATATCCAAGATAAGTAAAAAGATAGCAGGAGCTGCTAGTGAATTTAAGTCACATGACCCTATGGACTCCATCACTGAGTCTTGAAAGAATTGTCAGATGTGATTATTGAGAAATTGTTAGTTATGTTACAAAGATCTCAGAAAATGAGCAATACCACAGCATAGGCATAGATTTGAGTGTTTCCCAATTTTCAGAAGAGAAGAGAACAAAGTCTACAAACTAGAGATCAGTGATTTTGACTTCAATTATTGGAGAAATTATAGAATGTCTCAGTAAAGAGAAGGTTGGTGAATATCTAGAAAGGGAAGCAGTAATCCTAAAGAGTCAGCTTGACAATCAAAAACAGAGCATGCCAGAATAATCTCATTTCTTATTTTGATAGTTACTAAAAATAGTAGATGAGAATAATGTTTACAGATGGAGATTACCAGTGTTTCAGAAAAGTTTTTGATCAACTATTTCATAACATTCTTGTGGAGCAGATGCAGAGATATGGACTAGGAGATAATGCAGTCTGATAGATTAAAACTGGTCTGATGACCAGACTCAAAAGTAGTTGGTGGATGAGAGTCAGAAAGACTTATCTTCCTGAGGTGAAATCTCAGACACTAGCTGTATGACCTTAGGCAAGTGACTTAGCCCTCTTTATCTCAGTTTCTTTATTTGTAAAATGAGCTAGAAAAAGAAATGGCAAACTTCCAAATGATTCACTACATTGTGGAACACTATTGTTCTATTAGAAACCAGGAGGGATAGGATTTCAGAGAAGCCTGGGCATGAACTGATGTTGAGTGAGATAAGCAGGACCAGAAGAACATTGTGTACCCTAATAGTAACATGGGGTTGATGATCAATCTTAATGGACTTGCTCATTCCAATGGTGCAACAATCAGAGAAATTTTTAAGGTATCTGAAATGGAGCATACCATCTGTATCCAAAGAAAGAATTGTGGAATTTAAATAAAGACCAAAATCTTAATTTAATAAAAAAAAAGTTATGTATTATGCAAGTTTGCTATCTCATATTTTATTTTTTCCTTAAGGACATGATTTTTCTCTCAATACATTCAACTTAGATCAATGTATACCATGGAAACAATGTAAAAACTATCAGACTGCCTTCTGTGGGGTGTGGGGGGAGGGAAGCAAGATTGGGGGGTAAATTGTAAAATTCAATAAATAGATAGATAGATAGATAGATAGATAGATAGATAGATAGATAGATGTTAAGCAAACAAACAAAAAGAGTCAGATATCACTGAAACAATTGAACAAAAACTACCAAATGTTTCGATGTTAACATGGCAACATGTCCCTAGTGAAGTGCCCCAGAAATTTGTGGTTGGGCCTTTGTTATTTCATATTTTTAGCTCTCCAATTTCCAATTCTTAACCAGTACAAAAACAAACTGCTATAAATATTTTTATACAAATAGGTTTTTTTATCTTTAAAAAAATCTCTTTGTGATACAGACCTAGCAGTGGTATTGATGAATCAAAGAATATGCCATTTCCTAGCCCTTTGGGCATAGTTCCAAATTGCTCTCCAGATGGTTGAATCAATTCACAACTCCATCAACAATGCATTAGTGTTTCAATTTTCCTAATCCCCTCCAATATTTATCATTTTCCTTTTCTGTAATATTAGCAAATCTGATATATATGCAGGATATGGTACCTATCCTCACTTCAATTTGCTTGTCTCTAATAGAAAATTAGAGCACTTTTTTATATGACTATAAATAGCTTTGATTTCTTTGCTTATTCATGTCTTTTAACCATTCATCAATTGGGGGAGGACTTGTATTCCTATAAAAATGACTCCATTCTCTATATATTTGAGAAATGAAACTTTCCTCAGAGGTAGTTAAATTTTTCCCCAAGTTTTATGTGTGTGTTTCTGTATATGGTTCTATGTCTATGTTTCTGCATCAGTGCCTCTGTGTGTCTTTGTGTGCTTGCATGTCTGTGTCTATGTGCCTGTGTGTATTTCTATGAGACTCTGCTTCTGTGTCTCTGTGCCTCTGTGTGTGTCTTTGTGTGATTGTCTGTGTGTCTGTGTATTGTCTGTGTCTATGTGTATGTCCTTGAGTATATCTGTCTGATTGTCTCTCTGTGTATGACTCTGCATGTGTCTGTGTGCATCTGTATTTTTCATTGTGTGTGTGTCTGAATGTCTCTCTCTGTTTCTGGAAGTCTGTGTGTTTCTGTATCTTTGTATCTGTTTATCTGGCTTTGTATGTGTGGGTCTATTTCTTTTTGGGTGTGGGTTTATTTCTGTTTCGGTGTGTGTCTAGGCTTGGACCTGTATATCTATTTCTGTATCAATGTGTGGGTCTGTGTTTGTGTCTGAGAGTTTGTCTTTGTCAAACCGTGTCTGTCAATTTCTGTCCGTGTGTCTATGTGTCCCCAAGTGTCTGTCTGTGTGTCCACAGGTGTCTGTGTGTCTATGTGTCCCTCTGAGTCTGTCTGTGTGCCTCTCTGAGTCTGTCTGTGTGCCCCCCTTATTGTCTGTGTGTCTCCCCATGTCTGTCTGTGTGTCCCTCTGAGTCTGAGTCTGTCTGTGTGTCTGCCGTGTCTATCTGTGTGCCCTGGTGTCTGTCTGTCTGTGTGTCCCCCGGTGTCTGTCTGTGTATCCTCTGGCATCTGTCCGTGTGTTCCCAGGTGTCTGTCTGTCTGTCCGTGTGTCCCCAGGTTTCATTTTGTGTGTGTCTTTGTTTTTGTCTATGAGAGTCTATGATGTCTGCTTGTGTGTGTCTATTTCTCTGTAATATGTTTTTTCCTTTCTTTTTGTATGTCTGTGTCTTTGTCTGTCTGTCTTTGTGTCTGTGTCTGTGTCTGTGTGTTTCAATGTTTTTGTGTTGGTGACTGTCTTTTTCAGTGTCTTTGTGTGACTGTTTTTGTGTCTGTATGTTCATGTGTGTTTCTGTGCACATCTGTGTTGTGTGTCTTTGTATGTCTTTCCTTGTGTCTGTATCTTGTGTTTCAGTGCATATTTTTGTGTGATTGTGTGTATGTGTATGTGTCTTTGTGTATGTTTGCATCTGTGTGTCTATATGTCTTTGTGTGCCTGTCTATGTGTATCTGTGTCTCTCTGTGTTTGTTCTTGTATCTGCCATTCTGTGTCTATTTATATCTTGTGCTTGTGTGTCTGTTTGTGTCTGCCTCTGTGTCTGTGTGTGTATCTGTGTCTCTGTGTATGTTGGTCTTTTGTCTGTGTCTGTGTGGATGTGTCTTTCTTTTTGTGTGTCTGTGTGCTTCTTTGTCTTTGTGAGAGTCTATCATTCTATGTGTCTATTTGTATCTTTGTCTCTGTGTCTGTGTGGGATAGCCCTTTAAATAGATGAAGGCAGTCTTCATATCATGTCAGGTCTTCTCTTTTTAAGACTCAATGTCCTCATGAAGTCAAGGCCATTCCTCCTCCTTGGTTGCTCTCCTCCAGATTATCAGTGACTTTGATAAACTGTAGCAACAATCCACCAAAGGCTCACAGTCCACCAAAAATAAAACAAAACAAAAATACCAAACCCAGATCTTTTTTTCAGCATAGAAGACTAATCAAGGAAGTGTCTTGATCAACTTGGTCCAAGTCACAGGTAGCTAAGTTTTTATGTGCATCTTTCCTTCTATCTGCTTGTGGGCAGATGAAGCTTCAGTGGTTGGGGATGATTTAATGGGATCAGTCAGTCAAGCAGCATTTATTAAGCAACAAGTATGTGCCAGGTACTATTACAAGAGCTAGGGACAAAGAAGGACATAAGACAGTCCCTGTCCTTGAGGAGTTCCCAACCTAATTGGAAGACAACATGAAGACAACTATGTATAAACAAGCTATAACCAAGATAAACAAGAAGGAATCAAAATTACTAGAATGGACAGGGACTGGAGAAGACTTCCAAGAGAAGGCTGGAATTTAGCTGATATTTAAGAGAAGCTAGGTGATAGCAATGAGGAGTGAGAGCATTCCAGGCATTGGCGGGGGGGGGGGGGGGGTCAGAGAGAATGTCTGGAACAACTGGAAAAAGCTTCCTATGGATGGTGGGTCAGATTATTTGGGGGGAAACTAGCCCATTATATTAGGTCTGTAAAAGGAAGTCTTCATGGAAAACTTGTGGCTTTTGTGACACTACATTTTCTGAACCCAAAGACTTTGATCCATTGAGAGCATCTGAACAAGATCATGGTAACCCTAAGAACCAAATCTGAGTTATATTTGTATAAGAATGTATTTTTTTAGACATGACCAATTTGCTTTGTTTCAACATACTAACAATACCAAAGAAGATTTTTTTGGAGGAGGAAAGAGAGATGTGAAGGAGTAATAATACTCTCTCTTCTCTTCTGGCCCACCTCCTGAAAAAAAAGAAAAAAGAACAAGTGATGCATTTTTAAAAAATATATGCAGAAGGAAGTTCAGAGGGAGACTTAGATAAATAGGATAACATTGACATTAACAAACAAGATTTAATACAGAGTGTCCTAAAAACTTTAGCTTTAAGCTATTAAAACTGAAAATTGCCCTAAGACTTTTGGAACACCCTATATATATGAAAGAAGCAATCACATATCAGGCATTTACTATCTTAATGGGAAAAATAATAGTTAAAAGGATACTGAAAAGAAGAAGGATAGAAAGAGAGGAAATAGGGGGAGGATGAAGGTAGCTGACACAGAGGCTTGGTTTTGAAATGCCACAAAGTCAGGAATCAATGCAGGAAAGAAAGACATGAAGAAATTCTGAAAAGAAAAACAATAAGCTATAGAAAAATATAGAATCATATGATCATAGACAAGCCTCTGGATAAGAAAAGACTCACATTTGTGAACCTTCATCATGTTCATAATAATAAATAAGAAAATTGGAAGAAAAGTCTACCTGTGAAGTAGTCCATCAATAGAGCTCTGCTAAACATTAACTCTGACCTTTTACCTTAGTGCTCTGGCCCAAGTGGAGTCTCATTAGTGTAGTTTTTTCAAATTTTGATCTCTTGCCAGAAAGTTATTCTTTACTCAGGTAAAGCATAAAGAGGGTGGACAGGAAGTGCAAATAATGAGGGATTTAATGATGTTGAACTGCTTGTTATATGCCTACATGGGAAGAAGATAATGAGAATTCATATGAACTTTCTCATTTTTATTAAAGTAGTTAGAAGAAGCATATATGGACAAGATACAAGAGGATGTTAACTTTGAAGGTATAATATATTTAAAAGATGGAGTTAATGGGGGAGAAAGGTACATATGAGGAGAAAAGGAAAGGAGGAGTAGAATGGGCTAAGGGGCAAGAAAATGTTTTTGCAGTGGAGTAGAAGAAGGGGAAGGTGAGGGGGAGTGAGTGAGTCTTATTCCCATGGGAAGTATCTCAGAGAGGAAATAACATTCACACTCAATTGGGTATAGAAATCTATCTTACCTTAGATGAAATTAGGAGAGGAAAGGGATGGGAGAAATGTGGTGGGGTATAGAGAGAAGGGAGAGAAGATTGTGGAAGGGGGAAGTCAAATGCAAAACAATTTTGAGGAGGGAATGGGTGAAGGGAGAAAGAGAGAATAGAATAAATGGGATGGGGGAATAGAATGGAGGGAAAGTATAACTGTTGGGGTGGTTAGGTGGCATAGTGAATAGAGCACCAGCCCTGGAGTCAGGAGTAACTGAGTTCAAATCCGACCTCAGACACTTAATAATTACCTAGCTGTGTGACCTTGGACAAGCCACGTAACCCCATTACCTTGAAAAAACTTTTAAAAAGTGCAACTGTAGGAAAAATATTGAAGCAATTTCTCTGATGGACTTATATAAAAAATGTTATCCATTCCCCAAAATAAATGAATAAATAAACTGAATATCCTCCCCCTTACTCTAAAAAGTGTCATTAGTCCCACTCATTCTTGAGTCATTAAAGTCTAGTGACAAGACAAAAGTCTAGATAACTGGCAATGATTGGGGAGACAGTTGCTTTATCAATGTGCTAATTAGAGAAGGCTCTAATATTTTTCCATTGCAAATAATAATAGTTTTTGCTTACAGATATATATTTTTATTATATTAAATTGGGCTTTCTATGTCAAATTATTTTTTTTTATTTAAGGCAACGGGGTTAAGAATGACTTGCCCAGGGCAGCTAGGTAGCATAGTGAATAAAGCACCGGCCTTGGAGTCAGGAGTACCTGGGTTAAGACACTTAATAATTACCTAGCTGTGTGGCCCTGGGCAAGCCATTTAACCCCATTTGCCTTGCAAAAAAAACTAAAAAAAAAAAAAGAATGACTTGCCCAAAAAAGCCAACAAATTATGACTCTACCCAAAATTTAGAGGGGCAAAACCCACAGAAAGACTGAATAATACATTTTCTCAGTCCAAGATAACTTAGAAGTTCCATGGGAAAGGTGTGTTTCACCAGGACCAGGGGTTGGAAAAAAGCCACTGCCACAGTGCAACCCAGCCCAGCCCAGCCCAGAGATCACTGGCAACAGCTTGAAGGGGCAGTGAGAGAACTCTGCTATGCCATAATGAGTGTGGAGTGAGGAGCACAGGCCGCAGAATCTGCAGCAAGAATCTAGAGAAAACAGCCTGCACATCCAGAGATGGTAAGGGAAGTCAGCAGAGATTTCTCTGCTCTCCCTCGTGGTAGGACTCTGCAGCTAGCCTACACTCAGATCCAGGTTGTAGTTTGGGCTTCCATACTAAGTAGCCAAGCTGGATCCCCCCTTATAGCCCCTGGGCAGAGGGAAGTACAGGGGTCATCTACATATAAAAGCACAGTCAAGAGAGCATAAAATCTTGGAGGACTAAAGATCCCAGTGGGGCATCTCCCCCCAAAAATCCAAAGCCTTGGAAGTGATGTCTTGGGCTGAGGAAATAAGTAAACAACAGAAAAAGAAGACTCTGACCATAGAAAATTACTTAAGTCCCATGGAAGATCAAAACACATGATGATAAAATCGAACCTTCCATATCCAAAACCTCCAAGAGAAATAGAAAATGGGTTCAGACTATGGATGAGCTGAAAAAAAGACTTTGAAAAGCAATTAAGAAACATGGAGGAAAAATTGGGAAGAGAAATGAGAGTGATGCAGAAAAATCACGAAAACCAAATCAACAGTTTGGTGAACGATATATAAATACTGAAGAAAGTAATATGTTTTAAACAAGTTTAGGCCTAATGGAAAACGCAAAACAAAAGGCAAATGAGGAGAAGAATGCCTTAAAAAAGTAGAATTGGCCAGCTGGAAAAGGAGATAAAAAAGCTCTCTGAAGAAAATAATTCCTTCAAATGCAGAATGGAACTAAAGGAAGCTGATGACTTTGCAATAAATCAGGAAGAAATAAAACTCTTCCCCCAAAAAGCCAAAAAGTAGAAGAAAATGTGAAATATCTCACTGGAAAAACAACTGAACTCAAAAACAGATCCAGAAGAAATAATTTAAAAATTATTGGGCTATCTGAAAGCCATGATCAGGAAAAGAGCCTAGACTTCGTTTTTCAAGAAATAATACAGCAAAATTGCCCTGAGATCCTAGAACCTGAGGGTAAAATAGAAATCAAGAGAATTCACCAGTCACCTCCTGAAAGAGATCACAAAACAAAAACTTCCAGGAATACTATAGCCAAATTCCCAAACTCCCAAATCAAAGAGAAAATTCTAAAAGCTGTCAGAAACAAACAATTCAACTACTGAGGCTCCATAGTCATGATTACACAGCATCTGGCAGCATCTACATTAAGGGCTCATAGAGGTTGGAATATGATATTCTGGAAGGCAAAAGATCTTGGTTTACAACCAAGAATCAACCACCCAGCAAAACAGAACATCCTCTTTCAGGGGAAAAGGTAGGACTTTCAATGAAACAGGGGACTTTCAAACTTCCCTACTGAAACAACCAGAGCTGAACAGAAAGTTTCATCTCCAAGTACAGTACTCTGGTGAACCATAGAGGGAATGGAAGAGAGGAACTAACTATGAGGAACTTAATGATGTTGAACTGTTTGCATTCCTGCGTGGGAAGAAGATACTGATAACTCATATGAACTTTCTCACTTATAAGAGTTGTGAGAAGGAGCGTATATAGACAGGACACAGGAAGGAACAGAATATAATGGTATAATATAATAAAAAGATGGACTAATGGGTGATAAAGAAAAGTACTGGGAGAAAGGGAAAGGAGATGATGAAGAAGCTAAGAGATTTCACATAAAAGTTAAGAAAAAACTTTTTCAATGGAGTGGAAAGGGGGAAGGCAAGGAGAAATGAGTGAGCCTTCATTCTCATTAGAGATGGCTCAAAGGGGAAATAACATACATACTTAAGGGGCAGCTAGGTGGTGCAGTGGATAGAGCACCAGACCTGGAGTTAGGAGTACCTGGGTTCAAATCTGGCCTCAGATACTTAATAATTACCTAACTGTGTGATCTTGGGCAAGCCACTTAACCCCATTGCCTTGAAAAAAAAAACCTAAGGAAAAAAAATACACACTTAATAGGGTGAAGAAATCTATCTTATCCTAGAGAAAAATGAGAAGAAAGGGATGGGATAAGGGATAATGGGGGAAGGGAAGGGGGGAATAGGTAATAGATGAGAGGGAAGATTGAGGGAGAGGGTGCTCAGATTCAACACACTTTTGGACAGGACCAGGATGAAAGGAGAGAGAGAACAGAATAAATAAGAAAATAAGAGTGGGGAGGAATATAGTGGAGGTACAGCTAGTAAGAGCAACTGTGGGAAAAAATATTGAAGCAACTTCTCTGGTGGACTTATGATAAAGAAAGCAACTCACCCCAGAGAAAGAGCCGGGATTCTATCCACTGCACCACCTAGCTGCTCCTCAAGTTTTGTAAAAAATAGAAAAATAGGTACCAGCCCTGGAGTCAGGAGGACCTGAGTTCAGATCCAACCTCAAGAGACTTAATAATTGCCTAGTTGTGTGACTTTTGACAAGTCACAACCTTATTGCCTTAAATAAATAAAATTTTAAAAAAATTTTTAAAAATTAAAAAAAGCTATCCTGATCTTTGATTGGAGCTATTATTCCTTATGAAGTATGAGAAGAAATCTGAAATGAGACAGGCATGGAAACAATGCAAAGACTGGTAAATCGCCTTCTGTGGGGGTGGGGGGTGGGGGAGGGATACAAGATCAGGGGAAAAATTGTAAAACTCAAAATAAATAAAATCTTTAAAAGGAAAAAAAGAAATGAGGCATGAATTGCTTTTTTTTAGATTTCTTCAGGAATTCTAGGTGGAAAAAATTACAAGTCAAAATTTGTGATGAACTTATGGAATAGTTCGGGAAACTTCTGAAACCCTCTGCAATTACAGCATCAGTCATTACCTTGGCCATGCATGGTGAGGGAGGCTTCTTCTTATAGGAGTCACCTAAACAATCCCCTTCTTTGTATGTGGGGAAGAGACTACCCCACGGGGGAACCCCGCCTACCAGTCAAGGGCCATATACTCCACCCTACATGTGGAGACCCAATCCTCATTGCATCAACAAGGGCAGGATGGTGACATCACTGGTAAATCAGAACAATATAGAACTAATGGAGATTGGAATACTAACTGATGCTAGAAAGGGATATGAGGATGACCTGGGATTTCAATTTCCCTACCAACAGGTAAGGGGGTAGAGAATTTCAAGGATTAAAAAGGAAAACAGAGGCTTCTGTGCTGCCTCTTTTGGTCACAAGATGGCAACCTTATCACAAAACAGGTTATTTACTTCAGTTCTTTGGGAGGAGAGGAAAACCCACTATATTCATTGCCCCCTTTCTGGAGGACTTTGCTCTGTCTCTTTGCTCTGCAGTCTCATCTCCCCAACAGCTTTGCCAGTCACCTCACCACCTAGACCAGAAGTAGTATGCCCTGGAGAGTTTAACTTTTACCTCCTAATTCGAGGCTTCTCTACTAATTCAGGAAGTTTGCCTTCCTCCATATCTTCTAGAAAGTCTTCCCAGCAGCCTCGAGGTCACATGCATACTCTACTTTCTGCCTCACCCTCTCCAATTCAAGACCTATGAGCACAACAGTTTCATTACTATTCTTGGGAGGAGCATGTCCATCCACTCCCCTAGGGTCCCACCAGCATCCTAGAAGCCTTCCAGGCTAGGGAGTGTCCCTCCCTGGCCACTATGCCCCACCCCACTCCTGACCCTGTGCTCTCTTCCTCCTTGGAGTATGTGAGTACCTTAGAAGGCAGGAGTGATCTTTGCAAGTGGGGAATTTAATGTTTGGGGACCCCAGTTACCTGGACTCCCTGGAAAGGCGATGGTAGAATCAAGTATGGTGCACAGGTTTTGACCCTCTATCTCTAGGCTGCATCCAACCCTTAGGCCTGGCATTATTGCAACTCCATGGTGACTCAATGACTTGGGAAAAGCCTGCATTCCAAAGACCATGGTCTGCCATGATATCCAGACCAACACCATTTCCTACACTATCAGGTCACTGGGTTAAGACATTCTGGAAGAGACAATTAGAAGGATTTCCTTGCAGAACATTCCTCTCACTTCAATCAAAAATAATATGCATATCATATCATCATCATTCACTTGATATCATGGTCTTCTTTGATTATAAAGGACAACAATCACCATCATCATCAGACCTCTCATGGCTTGGGGGGATAACTTGGAGGGTTTGAATGTATTTCTTCTCTAATATTACAAACTTGGGCCCCCATCAACTGTGTTCCTCTCTTTGTTGCCAAGTAAGTAGCATCTAAATTCTACCTAGCCACTTAAAATCAATTAGCTTTTACAAAGATTCATTTCCTTTGGAGATATCACCAAAACAAAAACAAGATTTCCCCCCAACTCCTCAGGAGTATACTTTACCCTATACCACCTCAGTCTCTTGGAAGAGTGGGTTCAAACTTAGACCAGATCCTATATCATATAGGTCCCAATAATTCCTGTCCAGATGCTGAAGGAGCCCTTGTCTCACCTACCTCTCAGCTGGGTCAAGAAGATCATTCCTGAATTTCACCCCTTGCTTCTTAATTCATTAATGATGCAGTGATGAGACATCAGGGTGCCAATATTCACTCATTGAACCACTAAATCGACATGGTCAAAGTATGTACTCCTTTTAGCTAGAATAGAAAAGAACAACTGTAGAAGCCAAACCACATCTATTTCACAGGTCTACATGTTGATCTCAGTGGGGAGAGCCCAGGGTTTCTCCTCTTTCAGAATTTTCTCTCACTGGATAGTGACAGCAAAGGATTCAAAGAAAGGGCAGAGCAACAAAGAGGAAAATGGCCAAGACTCTAGTCATTAGTCCTTTCTGAATGCCTCTGCAGCCAATCAGGCAGTTCAGAGGATAGAATTTTGGGTTTGGAGTCAGGAAGACCTGAGTTCAAATCTGACAACAGACACCATCTGTGTGACTCTCTGCAAGTCACTCCACCCTGTTTGCTTCAGTTTCCTCATCTGTAAAATGAGATGAAGGAAATGAAAAAGCCACTGCAGTATTTTTGCCAAAAAAACCTCAAATGAGGTCATGAAGCGTCAGCCATGACTGAACAACAACAAGGAATGGAGTGATGGCCTACATGTGAGCTAAGTAGAGTTTCTACATTTTAGAATACAATAAGAGATAAAAATCATTTTTATATGCCAGGCCATTAAAACAGACAGTGAGCAAGATTTGACCTTTGGGCTATACATTGCCTACCCTTAGGATTCGAAACCATTATCAAGGAAGAAGGTCAATGCAGGGAGCAATCTTTGGGAAACCTGGTCTTGGAGTCCACCTCTTTTTCTCATATGTTATGTTGTTACCCCAGGTCCTTCTTCTGTCTCACTTCTCCCAAAGTGGGGAGTTAAGAGATATTCAATATGTGTAGACATTGTAGAGCAATGTAGATCAGATTTCAGGACAAGCAAAAAAAAATAGCCAAAGGGGAGATCAAGTTGGAAAATGGAAGTTTAAGGGTACAAGTCCCAGTGGGGGAAGAACACAGAGGGCCAGAATACAGATGGCATGATTGGCAAATGTCCTAGGAAGTGATACAGTGAACAACTTAGTTCTGGGAACAATAAGTCCACCTGTCAGATTCCAGATTACAGATATATAGTTCAAAAATCTGATGATAGGAGTCAGAACAAGCACCAGAATACTTTGGGCTGAGAGCCCTTAGGTAAAACTAGAGTGAATTACAGAATGTGTAAGCTGGAAGGGTTTTTGCTATTTAGTGTAATGCAAACCTGCAATGAACATCCACCATAACCTACCCTACAAAAGAGGAACTTCAAGGAAAAGAAAGGAAAGGAACATATTAGTACTTGAGTCAGGTCAAATCAGCCAGCATTTATTAAGGGCCTACTAGATTCCAGACACTTGAGGCAGTTCATTCCACTTTGCGGCAGCTGTTTGTCTCTTCTACTCATTGCTCCTACTTATCTTTCAGAACAAGCAGAACCAGTATAATTTGGACTCCATCTAAGGGGCCTTAAAGATAGCTATCCTATGCCACATTAGCCTTCTCCAGTTCTTTCAATTCATCCTCATAGGATATGGATTCTAGATCCTTCCCCATCCCAACTGACCTCCTTGTGGACATTTTTAAGCTTCTCCATGTCTTTCAAAATTTTTAAAGCTTTATCTTTTATTTATTTATTTATATTTATTTTTAGGGGTTTTTTGGCAAGGCAATGCAATGGAGTTAAGTGGCTTGCCCAAGGCCACACAGCTAGGTAATTAGTAAGTGTCTGAGGCCAGATTTAAACTCAGGTCCTCCTGCATGTCTTTCAAATCTGGTGCCCAGAATTCCCTATTCCCAGAAGCTCTACCTCTCCTAAGGCTCCCTAAGATCTCATTAGCATTTTTTGGCTGCCTCAACTGCTCTTGAATTTAAGGTCTATTAAAAAAGTCCAGATCTTTTTATCAAAACAACTGCTTTCTAACCATGCTATAAATAGCATAGCTACAGTGCTGAAAGGAACTTAAGAGTTCATTGAGTCCAACCAACCAATTTATTTTACAAATAAGGAAACTGAGTTTCAGAGGCCAAATGACTTGCCTGAGATCACACATCCAGTCAATGCTTGGGGTGGGTTTCAAACCCATAGATCCTGGATAGTTCTAACTTCCATACGCTACTATGTTAATTTGCCCCCCTCCCATATTTTCTTCATGAACTTGAATTTGTTTGTTTTTTTAAAACCTAACTGTAATACTTTACTTTCATCCTTATTGAATTTTAAATGGAATGCCATTCCATCACACCAGGGCTCCTGCCTGGACTCCTTCCTTAGAAAAAAGAGAAATGCCATTCTATTGTCTACCAGCCTTTGGGGTGAGGGGAGTAAAAGCCTTTCATTCCATCATGCCAGGTCACCTGGTTTTGGGGGGAAGGAGAATAACCCCAATTCTTTTAGCTCCCCTGGACTTATCCCCACACCTGAGCTGCCTATGACCCTAAGAGGACTCCAGACTATTTAGCTCCTAGAACATTGTAAGCATATAATAAATGGTTATTGACAGCCTGATTATTAGAGTCAATAAAGTGCTCCGATCTTTCAAAAACTTTTTTGGATCTTGTCATCTAGTGTGTTAACTCTCCCTTTAAGTTTTGAATCCTCAACCAACTTCATAAGCCTGTCATCTCTGTCATTCCTCAAAATATGAAACAGCCTAGGGCTAAGAACAGATCTCTGAGTTACTTCACTGGAGACTTCCTGCCATAGTGACCTTGAACTACTGACAACTATTGTTAGAGTCTGAGCATCCAATCAGTTCCAAACCCTTAATTTAAGATATTTTATCAAAAAGGTTTAATCAAATCTGGGGAGATTATGTACATGGTAATCCCTATCCAAAAGGCAATGAGGATAACCTAACACAACCTTTGCTTAATGCAATCAGCCTGGCTCTCTGTGATCACCACTTCCCTTTGCAATTTCTCAGGAATCTAAGTTCTCTGGTCTATAGTTCTCCTTTCTTTTTGGAAAACCAAACCATTTTTTCCTCCAATCATGAGCTGCTTCTCCCAATTTCCACTGTCTTTCAAATGTGGCTCAGTGATCATTTCTGCTGGAGTTTGGTAGACCCAGTGATGGTTTTCATCTGGACGGAATGGCTGGAATCACCAAAGGCATCTCAGTATACGCTCTCAATATCGCCCTACTCATGTGAAGCATCAATTCCCTGTTAGTCATTTGTATTCTGTAATTCCCAGTCTAAAGATCAATCTATCTGACAGAAAGACCAGACACAAAATAAGGAGTGAGCAGTTCTGCCTTCTCAATGTTGTCTGTTTTCATGATACCACCTACCTTTAAGCAAAGATATAATATAGCTAAATATAGCTTATATTTATATTACAAATAATATAGCTAATAATATAATATAGTTTTATAATATATCATGCATTATATAGCTAAATATAAATAATTCATAATATAGCTAAAATAGCTCCCTCTTTCCCTCCCCTTTTCTTTCCTCAACAGCTTCAGTTTGTCCTGACACTATTTTGAAAGGATCATGTTCCACTCTTATGTTTATCTTCTGATACCTGGCCTTGCTTAATTTTTCCATGCATTTCATTTGTCAACAAATCTAAGTAAGTTGGTGAGCTCCCTATGCAGCCACATAAGTCTCTTCAAAAAAATTCCACTTTTCTTCCTTAGTAGAACTGTTTGCCTTTGTGCCTTCAAAATTTCATTCTTGACAAACAACTTTGAAAGACTTAAGAAATCTGATCAGCAAAATGACCAGTCACAAATCCAGAGGACTCAAAAGGAAACATGTTATCCACCTGCTAACAGAGAGGTGATGGATTCAGGGTACAGATTGTGACATATTTTGTTGGACATGGTTAATACAAGAACTTGTTTCTCTTGACTATATACATATATATGTATATATGTTTGCAACTATATATACATACATATGTATGATTTCTCAAAGGGGCATGGAGAGGAAGAGAGCATAGATCCAAAAATAAAATAATACTTAATAAAAAAATATACTTATTTCATTATCAAGCATCTCCCATCTCTCCTGGGCTAACTTCCCCTGAAGGATTTTATTCCATGGGATTCTACCTATCTTTCATCTGAACTCTTTGAAAATTACTTTCCCAAAATCAACAAGTCTGTCCAGATTTCCTCTTTCCTATTACAAACTCTAAGACACGGTACTCATTTACCCCCCACATTTCCATCATTTCTCTGCCAACAGCCAAGTCCTCTGGGTTAGTGAGAATCAGATCCAGAATAGAATTTTCTCTTGTTATGTAGTATAACACTGATATCATGGGCCCCACTGCAAGAAGGTCAGAGATGTTCCATTTCCCCCTCCCTCAGCGTTCTGAAGTATCATTAAGGGAGTTTGGAGTAGCTAGGTTCTCTGTCATTGGTTCCAGTTCCCTTAGCTAGTGCTCCCTAGATTCTCAAGGTATGGGGTCTCCTAAACATCACTGTCATTTAGCCCTAACAGATTAACTTTTATAAAGGAAAATTTCTTTGAAAGTATAATCACAAATATATGAATTTAGAAGTGGGGCTTAATTCCCACCCCACTCACCCCCATGCCATCTCACTCTCTGGGCAGGGGAAGGGGATTAAGTTCATAGGTTAGTTCAGTTCCTATAGTACAGAGTCCTGAACTTCAAGGCTAAAGATCCTCTTGGCCTTGCGTCTCCAGCCCCCTGGCTTCCCTGGCAGGCTGGCTGCCTGGAATTCTAATGCCAAGGTCACCGAGCTTTAACTCCAGAGACCAATGGGAATTATTACCTCCACCTAGAAACCAAAAAGAAGTAAAACAGAACAGAAACAAACAGCCACTTAGACCTCACTTCTGAGGACCACAAGACCTAAAAAGAAAGGAGGGAAAAAAAAGAAGCCCTGAGACACAACAGGAAAGAAAGTGAGACCATCCCAATCGAATAGTTTTAAAAATCCCATCCTATTCCAGCTTTAGAGCCAATCATAAGTTTTGCAGATTGAACAAAACAAGGTTTTCCAAATATTTCTGCTTGCTTAGTCTTAGCCTTACTTTTCTCAACCCACAAGCAAAAGAAAATGCTAAGGACAAAGCCTCCTGTCTTGAATAGAAACGTGGTCCACACTGAGCTTTCTGAACATCCTGGAGCTATACTCTGGGGAGTTGGGACCTAGAGTCAGCTATAAGCGTCATCCATTTCTCAGATAAGAAAATTGGCCTGGAAGCAAATTCCTCTATGATTATCTCAGTGAATAAGGTCATTCTATTGAGACATGGACCCCCAGATCTGCACAGGGAAGACGCTTTTTCTTAAAGAGTCCCTGAAGCATAGATGGTCCCCATGGAGGTCCCAGGTTATTTCTGCTAGGTCCTTATTCCAAAGAGCACTCACATTTCCCCATGGATCTTTGCCATGGCCAGGGTAAATGCAGAGGGAATTGCAAAGTGACCCATCAGGATGAGAAGACAAGTATGTTCAGCTTAGAGAAGTGACAAAGAATATGACCTAATGGGATTTTAGGTATGGGTTTTCTCATCCTAAGAAGTTGCAGAATATTTTGCTTTCATAAAAGGCAAGCAGTGTCCATCAGTTTAAATGTGGAAAAAAATCAATGTGAGCATTTCTACTAGCCAGGAACAATGTAGTGAATCCATAGATTCAATTTAATATCGGAATCCTTTCAGGAATCAGTAATACAGCATATCATGTCAGTATAGCAATACTATACAGAATTCAATAATACAAAAAGGATCCATATTTAAATAGTCAAGCAATCAGCAACTCAAAAGCTGACTTGTGAGGGAACATACAGTGGGAAAAAAATAAGCTGTACATTTACAGTCTAATTTATTTATTTATTGAGAAGAGGGATATCACTAGGCTCTTTTGACTAGGATATCTAAAACAAAACTCCCAGGCAATGAATCTCTTCACAAAATCAAAGGGTCCGGTTTCATCATGGACTAGGTCCCAAATGTAACTAGCCTGGCCTTCAGTGCCTAAAGCCAGTAATGTTGTATCGGCCCTTCCTTCAGGCTTCTGAGGTATCCCTAAGGGATTTGGGATATCTAGACTCTTTGTCATTGGCTCCAACCCCCCAACCCCCACTGATGGTGCTCCCTAGGGATGTGGAGTCTCTGGAACTTCACATCCATTTAGCCAATAATAGTCGGATTAGTTTTTACAAAGGAATATTCATTTACAATATACACGTGGGGCTTAATCCCTCTTCTAGCCCACCTCAGTCTCTGGGGAGGGCAAAGGGATTAGGTTCCCCGCATAACTCGGTTCCTATAGTACACAATCCGAAATTCCAAGACCAAACCCCGCCTTGGGTCCCAGTACCAGGCCTACTGATTTCTCAAGACGTCCCTGGCCTCCTTAGTTGACTGGTTGAAGCCCTGGCTCCAAGGTCACCAAGCCCCCTAACCCCAAGATCCAACAGGCATTACTGCCTACACCTAGAAACTAAAGGTAAATAGGACAGAAATAAACAACCCCTGACCCATTTCTCTGGGTAACAGGGTCTAAAAGGGGAAGGGGGGAAAATCCTCCACTGTGGGTGAGCCATGTGGAATCTTCAGCCTCTGGTCCCAGCAAGAAAAAAAGCAAGACTGTACCAGGCTGGTGGTTTTAAAAATCCATCTTGCCTAACTTTGCAGCCACTTGAAGGAGACTACTCCCATTCCTTTGGTAGGGGAATTCAGAGAAGTAGGGTGCTTCCATGTTAGTCAAGCTGGGAATGTTCCAAAGGAGTCCATTGTAGGAGCATGAAAATGGGGAAGTCAAAAAGTTATTAACTGCACTGCTTTTGGGAGAGCCCTAGTCAATGCCTGGATAAATGAAGACCCCCATCCATACTATATACCATGCTTCTGTTCTGAGCTTCCCAAACTCCTCATCCGTCTCTTCATTCTATCCATTGATCTGTATTATATTACTTTTTGTGAGCAATTGGGGTTGAGTGACTTGTCCAAATTCACACAGCTAGTAAGCCTCAAGTGTCTGTGGTCAGATTTGAATTCAGGTACTCCTGACTGCAGGGCTGGTACTCTATTGCATAGCTCAATTACAAAATCCCTCCTGCTGCTCCCTCCTTTGACCTTCACAAATACACTCTCAGTTGTGTTTCCCCCCTCTGGTTCTGAATACCATCTTAATAGATGATTCTAAGGGGGCAGTTAGGTAGTGCACTGAATGGAGCATTGTCCTTGGAATCAGGAGGACCTGAGTTCAAATCTAGCCTTGGACACATACTAATTACCTAGCTGTGTGACCTTGGGCAAGTCACTTAACCCCACTGCCTTGAAAAAACAAAAACAAAAAAATAGATAATTCTATTCTATCTCACCTATCCCTCTTTTGTCTATCTTGATTCTTTTGAATAAAGTAAACCTATCCAGACCCATCGTCTAGTTATGGATTTTCATCCCACTGGTTCTCAGTGAAACCTGTGTATTGAAATTGACCACTCTGTTTTAAGACATCTAGACCCTTTCACTTCTTAAAGCAGTGGGACAGTAGTGTATGGTTATTCAAGGCCATGCTGGCTTCTTTCGTTGATTCTATCGCCTCTAAATTCCTGGGTACCTCAATTGCTATTCATCTTCCTTCATTGTAGCTACTCTCTGTGCTATCTAGCTTGAAGTATGCATCTCTTACCCATATTTTTAGTTTAAAGTCACTTTGTTTATCTAGTAAAATAGTTGGCTGGTCAATCATTCCACTGAGATTCCAGGAATGGTAACCTGGCTTTTACATAGGCATTGTGGTTTGCCTAGTTTCATTACTTGACTTCTCAATAGGGTCCCCCAGTTATAAAATCCATTGGCTGCTCACCACCATCCTGATTATGTTGGGGACAATTTTACTTGTAGTTCTAGTCTAGAGTTTCTCCACACAACAGGGTGAAGTGACCTGTCCAGGGTCACACAGTCAGTAAAAAAAAATCCACTGTACAAACATGAGCCAGTTAGAAGACAAATCTTTTAGTCTGGCTGCAATTTGTCCATTTAAATTTTACCTCAACAGAGCACAGTTCTATCAAATATTGCCTTCTTGAGAATGATCTCTCTCTCCCCTAAGCTGACTCTTCTTAAAGGAAGCAAAAGATCAAACTGGAGACAACTGTAACATGAAATGAAAAATCAAATACTCAGATGAGAACTGGAAATTAGGCAGGAAAGATGTCTCACTGGATGTGAATAAACCTACAAAGAAAAAGAAGAAAGTCCTGCTGCCCATTCACTGCCTTCCCTTTTCTGTTGCCCTCAAGGGAAACAGGTACAACAGGAGATGGAAGGCTATCAGGAAGGCTATCATTGCTCAGAGAAAGATCTGACTCCCCCATAAGAATATAAGTATGTTTAGGTGTGTTCCATGTCTGGCCAAAATCTGTGAGCCCTAAAGTGAAGCTAAAGTTTAGAAATCCAAGTATCTTCCTCTGATATAACTTTTGGGGGGTTATACATGCACAATCATATTAAATATATTTCTATCTTAGTCATGCTGTGAAAGAAAAAATTATAACTAAAGGGAAAACCATGAAAAACAAAAAACAAATTTAAAAAGTGAAAATAGTCTGCTTTGATTTGCATTCAGACTCCATAGTTCTTTTTCTCAATGAGGATGACACGTTTCATCTGATAGAACTTTTTTAATCAAATGTTCTTTTCCTAATTCTTGTTTCTTTTTATATATTTTGCCTTCAATAAGCAACAATGATGAAAATACAATCCATGGATCTATAATCTTCAGTTTCTTCTGCAAGACCTTGGGATCACTGGTGATAAATAAATCAAAGTTCGAAAAGATATGCAATGTTCACACTCCCAGATGTCCCCCCCTTATCAAAATAGTGGGAGAAGGAAATGTCTTCTTCATATTCCTTTTGGGGATCATTATCTTTCTTTGTAATTTTTGTAACTTTAACCTTCAAATGTTTTGTACTTGGGAGTGAAAGGACACCATGTTAAGAACCCTCATTCTAGGATGAAACAGTGACACAACAGAACCAAAACTTCTAGGCAGATATCAGTGAGGGGCGTGGGAGAAAGTTTACTAGCTCTTTTCCAGGCTTTTCCATCTGGGCCAGATCTTATAATTTGCAAAGAACAAGAAAAGCATGGTGGGGGGGGGGGGTGTTGAGGGGGGTGTAAAGCATTCTCTCTATCATCACAGATATATTCAATGCTGAGTTGAGTTGTTCAGTCATGTTATACATTCTGTGATGCCATTGGGGGTTTTCTTGGCAAAGCTGAGGCAAAGAGGGTGAAGTGACTTGTCCAGGGTCACACAACCAGTAATAAATATCTGAGGTCAAATTGGAACTTAGGTCTTCCAAACTCCAGTCCCAATACTACTCACTGCAGTGCCACCTAGTTGTCTGCCAGGGCAGATACACTGTGCTCCTTTGCAAGTGGAACACTGAGAACATTTTCTGGACCTTGGGGGATATGATTAGGAATCAAGCAATGAGTTAATAAGAAGTTATTTGAATACTTACTGTGTGTTAAATGCTTACAGTGTGTTCAGCGTTTAGGATATAATGACCAAAAAAAGCACTCCCTGCTTATAAGGAGCTATTAGAGAAGACATATCCAAGTATAGTCAGTTCTGCTATACTGTGTGTTTCAAAAGCATAAACTTGTTCCAACACAATTGACATATTAGGGAACATTTGGAGTCTTAGAAAAATTTCAGGTTTTCTCATAGATGCTTTCTTCCCTAAGAACCAGTGAGAACACAGAAAACTACCCAAGTGGACAATCACAACTTCTACAAGGTAAAGAGTTTTAACCAAGTACAGTGCCTTATTTATTGTCTATCTTCTAGTGCAGTGGAAGCTGTTGATAGAAGAGGGCTGAGCCAACCAGTCCCAGGCCATGGCCTCTGTGACCCAAGATTTGTGCAGCCTTTGGTGCAGGTCACAGACTGGGTCAGTATTTATCGTAGCATTTATGTATTTCTTAACCAGTGATTCTGGGCGTCATTTCACCTTTTATCTGCCTCAGTTTCCTCATCTGTCAAAAGAGGATAAAAACAATACCTCCCTCCCAAGGTGCCTGAAATGGAATTTGAACTCAAGTCCTCCTGACTCCAGGGCCAGTGCAATGAACCATCTAAGCTGTCTCTAAGATGAGTAACATTTCTCATTATGGGTCCTCTGGAATCCTTACTTAGATCAGTTCTTAAGTCTTTCAAAATTGTTTATTTTTTTACTATCATTATAGTAAAACTTGTTTTCCTGGTTCTCACTTAACTGCATAATTTCATACAAGTCTTTCCAGGTTTCTCTGGAACTGTCTTTTTTGATTTCTTATAATACAATAGTATTCTATTGTTTATATACCATAATTTATTTAATCATTTCCCCATCGATGGGTACCTCATTAGTTTCTGTTCTTTGCCACTATAAAAAGAGTTGTATCAATATTTTTATACACATAAGCCCTTTTCATCATTCTTTGACCTTTTTGGGCCCTAGGTCTAGCAATGGTATTGATGGGTCAAAAAGTATGCACAGTTGATTAGCTTTTTGGATCCCTGACCTCCCTCCTGATGACACAGTTTCCCTGATGGCTAGTTGCATTGTGACTCATTCCCTTCGCCTCACTGGTTAAGGTGAAGAAGTCACACCCCATGATCACTTCCAGATTGTCCTCTCCCACCAGAATTCCTTTGATGTTGCTTTGATACATATTTTACAGTCAATTAAGATTTTAGCAGTTGTTGCCTATAGAGCTTCAGACCATCTTGGACTCTCCCCATGAACTCCTGCCCTGATACCAAAGGTCTTCAGCATATTCATCATATATAGCAATGCTCCTTCACAGACCAATACTAATCTCAAGACCAATCTCAAATTGGTCATTGCTTGTGACCTCCTTCTGCTCTAATCCACCACAGATACATGCAGAGAAGGTCATGGCCTTGGTCAGATCATCACCCCCTACCTTGTTATCCACCCTCATCAAGACCTCAATTGCTCCATCCTTCACTTCCTGCCCTGGTCACACCATCTGTGAGGATACCTTTTCTTTCCCCCCCATCTTTGTCCTTTTGGTGAATCAGTTCAACTCCCCATTTCCCTTTTCCCTTAACCTGCTTATAGAGTCAGTCCTGCCCTTTCAGTCCCCAGCTTGGTTTTCCTCTTGTTTTCTCTCTTATTTACTGGCTGCTGAACCAAACTGATGAAAAGCAGGAAATTCTACTAACTGGGTCCAATACAAGTATGTGTTATAGAATCCCAGTGGAACTCCCACAGAAGCAAGGCAATCACCCACTCACCACAGTGGCTTTGCCAGACCTTACCTTTGCATCCTCAAATCTCTCACAGCTCCTTCCATGTGTCCAACCCTGTGCTAGGCACTGTGGCACTCCAAGTGGTTCCCCAGCAATTTCTCCCCTTCCCAGTCTTAACTCCTTAGCAGGCCATTTCAACAGGGACATAGTCTTGATGAATGGAACTTTTTACATATTCATTTGAAGATTACTCCCCTACTCTGATTACATAAACATACATACACACATGAATACAATCACACATGTACACAAAACACAGGTCATACCCAAACATGTGTGTGCATGTAAGTGAAACATTGGCATAATTGTGATTGCATGTATACACTCAGATGTGTACATGAGTGTGTATGTGTAAATGCAGACAAAATGCACATATCTACAAACAATTATGTACACAACACAAAAATACACATGCAAACTCACATATATGTACACACTCATTTTATATACACACATAAACATATGTGTGTCTGCAACTCAGTTATACATGTAAACACTCACACATGAACATGCATACACTTGTACACATGCACTCAAGAAAACTCATTTATACGTAAATACACAAACACACATGTGACTCACACTGATTTATGTGTGCACATAAATAGCACATTCACACAGTACAAAAACTCACATATTCACATACCTACAAACAGAAAAAGATAGAAAATATGCACATACATATGCACTCATATATGTGCACACCGTCACAAACAGAAATGCCCATGCATGCATATAACTACACAGTTCAGATACAAACATGAACTAGCTCACACTTGCTCATGATCACATCAAATACAAATAAGTGCTTGTACACATGAACGCATATACACAATCATACACAATACACTCTTGCATAGAAACACACACACACCATCACATAAACATGTACACACAAATGATTGCACACAGAGACCTCATGAAACACATATGTGCACACAATGACATAAAGTACAATAAAATACACTGCACATATGCAGGCATGTGTGAGGTATACCTGTTCATATGCATACAGGTCATGTGTACTATCATATACACAGATGCATGCATGTACACATATGGGACCATATAATGCTACCTGCAAAATTCACAATAAAGCTGCAATGCATATACAGACACATATTTAGCACACATATGTGAGCTGTCTCATGGCACTGCATGCTCATGAATGTGCATATGTATGCATACTCAAGCAGACTGTATACATACAATACATGCTCACACATAAATGGGAAAACATTCCCTTATGTCATTTTAAAAACTCACTCACTTCAATCCAATGGAGTGGTTCCTTTTCAGAATGGGGAAAAGTAAAGTCCCAAGCAAGCTGTGTTGCCCCCACTCCAACCCTTCCCCTTGCAGGGAATTTTCCAAAAAAGCAGAGTTGCCTCTTGCCTCATCCCCTATCTCAAATCTTTTTTTTTTAATTTTATGTTTAGCAAGGTAATGGGGTTAAGTGATTTGCCCAGGATCAAACAGCTAAGGTAATTATTGGGTGTCTGAGGCTGGATTTGAGCTCAGGTCCTCCTGACTCCAGTGTCAGGGCTCTACACATCGTACCACCTAGCTGCCCTCTCTTGGATCACTATATGATAGTCACACACAGGTCCAGAAGCAGCCTTTTGCCCAAAGGATGGCTTTGGCCTCTTTTCTGTCCTCATTGAACAAGGCTTTCTAAAGACATGGAGGGTCTTGAAAACAAAGATCACACTAGGTTGATTGAATAACACTTTTGCCAGGTGCAATTACAAAGAGCTAAGAACAAAGGACCCACCTGTTGCTTCAAGAAGTCATTCACACAAGTTATTGTTTCTATGATTTGTTCTTTGACCCATTCCTTATTCAGGATGCCATTATTAAGTTCCCTTTTAAATCTCTATCATCCACTTGAATTCCTGTATTAATTATTTTATCGTGTTATATAGTCTGTAAAGACTTTAAAATATTCTAAACATTTCTCCTTTATTTATACTTATTTATAATTTCTCTATGTCCTAACATATGCTTTATTTTAGTAAAGCTACCATATGATGCTAAGAATTATGTATCTGCTATAATACTCCTACAAGGAAATTTCATATGCTTTTCCTATCTAACTTCCAATACTCTGTTCCATTCTATACTTTCCTTTTGAGAATCTTTCTATTCAATTTATCCTTCTATAAAAGGAACATTATAGTTTCCCACAATTACTGTAGTATTACCTCTATCTTACTGCAATTCAATTAACTTCTCCTTTATGAATATTCATGTTATACAATTTGTGCATACATTTTAACATCCATATTCCTCCATTGCTAAGTATCTTTTAAGCATAATGTAGTTTCCATGACTCTCCTGACTTTATGAATTTTTATTTTTGCTGTCTACAGTTATATTATCACCACTTCAGATTTCTGGAATACTGTGACAAATCATTGTCAATTTTCTTCCAGTCTCTCATTTTTTACTTATTAAATGTATTTTACATATGCAGGAAATTGTTGGATTTTATTTTTTCATTCATTCTATGTTCTTTGATTTCATTTGATTGTCTAATCTTCTCACATTCAATATTGTGACTGTGATTTTTCTGTTTCCCTCACTTAAGTGAATGCTTTATTCTTAACAATTCATTTTGCTTACAGAATGTTGATGTTTCTTCCAAATGCTTCTCTCTTCCACTCCTGCTTACCCTTTCTATCTCCTGGTTCCTTGACTTTAAATTGTCATTTGTTTCTTTCTGTCTTTTATATGAGCCATCCTCCTTCAATATTTCCCCCTCCCCCATCCAAAATTGTGTCCTTCAAAATCTTTCCTTGTTTGGGGGCAGCTAGGTGGTGAAGTGGATAGAGTATCAACCTTGGAGTCAAGCGGACTTGAGTTCAAATTCAGTCTTAGACACTCAATACTTGCTTAACTATGAGATCTTGGACAAGTCACTTAACTCCATTGCCTTGCAAAAAAAATCTTCCCTTCTCTATCCCTATAACTTTTTTGTTTAAATAATATCCTTTTGTGATAAAAAAGTTAATTTACTTTTTATTCTCCTAAGCATAAATGTACTCTTCCTTGTGCCTTCTTCATCCTAATATGAGAGAGAATCTTCAAGAGAGCCAACTTGAGGTCCTTCTTATATCCTACTTTTACTGTTGCAGCATTAATAAACTTCTCTTCATTTTTGTCTATCCCTTGTGTATTTATTTACATTTTATTTTGTTTTGCTTGATTTTGGAGGAGTCTTCTGGTGGTGCCTTAGTCATAGAATTTTCATTCACTAAGGAGGTGGTATGATATGGTGAGAGTTACTTTTCAACTTGAAGCATGATACCCCAACCCTTAGCCTTACCACGATCATTCATTGTTCTTAAAGCCAGGTTTTTTCCATCTCTGGATCTACATTTATCTCTCCATCCCCAACATTCCTTAGGGAGTCCTTGGGAACCCCTATATCCCCTCTCTTTGGGTGGACATTGTCCTAAGAAGTATAATCCTTGCTCAAAAGTGATCTCCTATTGTGCTCATTCTCTCCAAATGAAATACATTATAATAACTCCACCTCTTTATACAACACCTATCCCCACCCTCTTCCCCAACCACCACTATGGATATTCTTTACTTGCATCTTTAAATCTCCATTCAAGAGCTCAAAACCCTCATCCTTGTCCCTTCCCTTCAATGCTTTAATCTGATGCTCCTTTTCAGCCTCCTTTTCTTCCCCCTCCCCATCTATATTCATATTGAGACACTAAAAAATTCCCTATCCTTTCTCTGGCTACCTTTAGGGTCCACCTTCTCCTCCCCTCTGTCTCTTGCTTCCCCTCTCCCAGTTCAGATGCCTTTTTATTGTGTCATTTCTTACTCACTCCCTACCCCCAAGATATTGATTCACTTATAGGAGAGTATGCAATTTATTTCATGGAATATTGATCGACTTCTTCCTCCTTCCTCCCAAAGCCAGACACAACAAGCCTTCAAAGTTGTTTGTTCTGGCTGCAACTCTCCTAAAGAGGTAAGGATGGGTTGGGGAGACTGAGTGGGAACTCTAAGGATGTGCATTCTCCATTGCTACCTTATGAAACTTTTACCTTATGTAGTGTTTCCATCTTATCTTATGGATTCAGCTTTAGTTGCTTGAAATTTGTCACCCATTTCCTTGTTTTGAATTTATTTAGGGGGCAGCTAGGTGGCATAGTGGATAGAGCACTGGCCCTGGAGTCAGAAGAACCTGAGTTCAAATTTGACCTCAGACAGAGGCCACTTAACCCCACTGCTCTGCAAAAAAAAAAAAAAAGTTGAATTTATTTAGGTTAGAAAGCTATGCAGAAAATAACTACTTGTTCACCCTGGGATCCACATTCTTTTGATTGATGAATGTGTTTTATATAATCCACTACACTCAACAAGCCCCAGCAATGCTCCCAATCCCAATCTGGCTGCTACCATGTTCTCTGCAGCCATGCTGTCCCTAACTGGCACTTCACTAGCTATTCCCAGCCGTGCTTCTCCGACCCAACAATCCTCCCACCAGTGTCCTAGCCTTCATAGTTGCACCACTTCGAAATATTCTGCCCAAGAGGGTTACAGTAAGGTCCACTGTTGAAAATATCAAACAGGTGTTTCTTGAGAAAATATTACCACTGGCAAGTTACAGCAGCAAAATAAGACCTGCTAATCATGAAAAACATATGGCTTTTGTACTCATTAAGCTAAGCAAGGCCTTCTCTAAAAATCTCCATCTCTTTTCCTTTTTTCCTTGTTTCTCAGACTCCTATGAAAACAACAATAAAACCTAAAAAAATAACAAAATAAAATGGCCCCAGTTTGAATTTTTATACAGCAATTTAATATATGAGTTTGCAAAGAAGTCATGGGGACTTGCAATCAAGATACTTCTCAAGGCCAACTACTTTGAGGTTAAAAAGAAAACATATCAACTTCAATAGGGAAAAGTTTTTGTTTTTATTTTTTAAAGTCAAGTCTATAAGAGCTGGTTAAAAATAGGGGGAACACTATCAGCATAACTGACTATGTCAGCAACAAAAATGTGATTACCTCAATAGATACAGAAAAAGCTTTGGACAAAATACAACAGTGATTCTGATTTAAAACACTAAGAAGCATAATAACAAATAGAACTTTCCTTAAAATGATAAGTAGTATCTACAATAAAACCAAAATCCAGTATTATCTGTAATAAGGATAGAAAAGAAGCCTTCCCAATAAGATGGAGGGGGCAAGAATGTCCATTATCACCACTATTATGCAACATTATACTGGAAACACTATATAGCAATAAGATAAGAAAAAAGAAATGGAAAAAATAAGCATAGGCAAAGAAGAGACAAAATTACTACTTTTGCAGATGATTTGAGCAAAACTGCTGGTTCCTGGGAAAGTCTCATATCATTTACACCAAGCAAGGGCTCTGGTATCTGAGTATCAGTCTTCTAGGCTATAGTTTCCAGGAAAGCAAGACTCATACTGTATCTAAGATTTTCATTTTCCATAGAACCTAGCCCTCTGGAGAAATGCTTATCTTTATAAACGTGACTCCCAATATATTTGGGAAATTATGTCTTTTTCAGAGAAACTTGCTCTGCAGATTTTTTCCTAGTTCCCTGTTTTCCTACTAATTATGGTTTTGTTTTGTGCAAAAACCATTTTAATCTCAAGCATTCAAAATTATCAATTTTACCACCAATGATGCTCTATATCTCTTATATGGACATAAACTCTTCCCTCATTCATAGATTTAACTGACAAATTTTTCCATGCTCCTCTAATTTGCTTACAATCATGAGCACCTTCTTTGTTTAAATCATGTACTATTTGAACTTTTATCTTTGTATAGGATGTGAGATTCTGGTCTTTGCCTAGTTTCTGCCAGACTATTTTCTGGTTTTCCCAGAAGTTTTTGTCAGTGAGTTTTTGGGGTTAGAGTCTGTGGGGTTATCAATCAAGTTGCTATGGTCATTTACTACTGAGTACTTTTTACAGAATCTGTTCTGATTTATCACATTATTTTTTATCTAGAGCTAAATTGTTTTGATGATTCAAGATTTGCAATAAAGTTTGAAATCTAATACTGGCTAGGCTGCTTTTTTTGCATTGTTTTTAATTTCTTTTTCATTGTTTCCCTTGATGTTTTTAACTTTTTGTTTTTCTAGGTGAATTTTGTTGTTAAGTTTTTCAACTTCATAAAATATTTCCTTGGTAGTTTGATAGGTCAAAAATGAAAAAGTAAATTAATTTAGGCAGTCGTTTTTATATTATTGGCTTGACCAACTCATGAACTATTAGTATTTCTCCAATTGTTTAGATCTGTTATATGTATGAGGAGTATTTTGTAATTGTGTTCATGTAATTCCTAGGTGCATTTTGGCAGCTAGATTCCAAACTATTTTATACTTATGCAGTGACTTTTAAATGGAATTTCCCTGTCTTCTTCCTGCTCAATTTTGTGATGAGATAAATTGTTTTGAATGTATATATACCAGGACATAGGAATTAGCAGGGGCCCATCTGGCTTTCTGGAATATGGCCATTCTAAGTCTATTGGTTTTCTTCCTGTTCTCTTCTCTTGGTTTTGTTTGTAGAAAAGTCCTTGGATGACCAACCATTTAGCTCCTTAAGTTAGAGAAGGCAAATCTTGCATCAGTCTCAAGTGTAGGACTGTTTCCAAGAGGCAGAAGATGAGAGAAGAGTGAAGGAGGGGCAGGGAGGGGAAGTTGAACTGAGTCTTTCTGACTCAGATGAGATGTACAATGTGACTTCATTATTTTGTTTGAAATAGATTATTGGAATATCAGACATTCCCAGAGGCTTACAGAAGGCTAAAATTCATTCCAAAATCAAATGCCCAAAACTGATTAGGTAACTGACTGTTCTGGTAGCATCCATGGCTTCTGCAACCCTCCCTTGTTGCATATAGGTTGTTGGGAGATGGCGTTTCAGAAGTTCATTCCAGCTATGGGATACTTACTCAGTGGGCTAGATTGTGGCATCAAGCAAGTCCCTTTACTTCTCAGGGCTCTGATTTTCTCACCTCTGACATAAGAGTCTAATCTAGGTGACATCTTGAACTCCTATGAGATAGCTCCCTTCCTAATAGAAAAATCAAACAGTGCTTCTTCCTGGGTGCTATCATCCTCTCCTTTCTCAAAGGCAAGCAGTCACTTTGGGGACAGGCTTTCAATAAGCTTTTGTCATTCCCCTCTCCCTATTCACGTCACTGAAAGAAAGTCTTGAAGTCATGGTAAGGAAGTGGTAAAGAAGCATCCCAGCCCCTGGAATGGCTATTTACCAGAGAAGTGACATTGGAGAAGGCTCACTGCCTCTCTGAACCCCCATTGAGTCACCTCAACAAAGAAGGGTCCAGACTAAATGTTTGCTAATGTTCCTTCCTGATCAAAAATTCTCTGGCACAGGAGCAAAGTGTTTTGAAGACCTTCCAGGGCTCTATAAATGGGGAGGGGTTGATTATTGCCATGTTGAGGGGCACTGCAGTGTGGCCTGTCTTATTCATTCAACAATCATGTGGTGGGTCTTGTGCTAGCAAGCATTTTATTTTTTTATTTTATTTATTTTGAGTTTTACAATTTCCCCCTAATCTCCCCCCCCCAAGGCAGTTTGTTAGACTTCAAAATGTTTCCATTAGCAAGCATTTTAAAGGATGCAGATGACCATCAAGGAACTTTTATTTTACTCGAGTGGCTTGGCGGTGGAGGGGTGCCCAATGTGTTCCCAGATACTTGTTTTAGCGAGGTAGCACTGGAGGGAGAGAAGAATCCTTGCAGCTTTGGGCGGGGTTGCAGTGGCAGAGTGAGAGAGGGAGGGAATCAGGAAAGGCTAGACCGAAGATTTGGAAACTGACTTAGATCTTTTTTTTTTTTTATTTAAGGCAATGGAGTTAAATGACTTGTCCAAAGTCACACAGCTAAGCAATTATTGTCTGAGGCCATATTTGAACTCAGGTGCTCCTGACTCCAGGGCTGGTGATCTATCAACTATGCCATCTAGCTGCCCCCCAACTTAGATCTTAAAGGGAGAATAAAGAAATTTTAAAAGTAGAGGTTAGGGAGGAGAAGATAGTCTAGGCAAATACCTAGAGATGGTAGACAGGCTGTTGAATTCAGAGGATAGCTAATAGTTCACTGTTGCAGGAACATAGAATGTGTGAAGGGGAGCAGGGTGAAATAAATCTGGAAAAATAAGATGGAGAAATTGTAGAGGTTCTTAAAGGCCAGGCTGAGAGTCCCTTCTTTATCCTGTAAGCAAAAGGGAGCCGCAGGAGGATGTTGAGCAAGGGAAGGCCATGGTCAGAACTATGCCCTAGGAGGATTCTTTTGGCAGCTTGGAAAAGGTAAGGACAGAAAGCATGATCTCCCTTAGGACACTGTCAGTCATCCAGGAAGGGGCTATCCATTTAGTACACATTTACTCCATACTTGTGGAATCAATGAGAAGCCATGAAGACATGCATTGGAATGGGTATTTTGGGAATGGAAAGAAGGGCAGGCAGGTGTGCAGGAGAGAGGGTATTGATATGACTTTACTTTTTATTGGATAATGAGGGTGGGGAGCAGGAAGAATCAAAGATTGTACCAAGGTGGCCAGGAGGATGGTGGAGCCCTCAACAGAAAAGGGTGAGTTTGGAGGATGAATGAGTTTAGGGAGGAAGATGAAGATTCATCCAGTTTTGGATTCAGTGAGTCTGAGATGCCAACAGGACCTCCCTGTGGTGGTGTCCCAGAGACAGAGTTAGAGGAGAGATTAGAGAGAAGGAGAAACCTGGTTATGCAGGTTTCCCTACAGGAGTACATGAGCTCACCAAGGGAAAGATTAGAGAGGGAGAAGGCCTAGCCCATCCCCAGTTTTAGGGAACACCCCCATTAGAGAGCATGATGAGGAAAATGAGTCAATGAAGGCAATGGAGAGTGACCAGGCAGGTAGAACTTGTAGGTGTAAAGTTGTGGAAACCTCAGAAGGGAGAGATTGAGGTGGGGTCAACTCAGTGGCAGATGTAAATCAGTTTGCAGGAAGAGGAAGATTTGAGAAGACTCTTAGATTTTTTCCCTTTATTTTTCAGGCAAGACAATTAGAGTTAAGTGACTTGCCCAGGGTTACACAGCTAAAAAGTGTGAAGTGTTTGAGGTCAAATTTGAACTCAGGTCCACCTGACTCTAGGGCTGGTGCTCTATCCCCTGTGAAACCTAACTGCTCCTCAAGGGCCTTAGATTTGTAAAAAGGAGAGCCCCTCAATGACCTTTAGAGAGTATGGTTTCAGAAGAATGATAGCTCTGGGAGCAGTCAGTGGGAGATTGGGAAGCACAGATGTCCAGGTCTATGAGAAAGCTAATTTGCTTTGTTTGGGACTTGTTTTCTCAGACTGGGCAGCTCTGAGAATGTTTTAGGTAATAGGGGAAAGAGCCCATCTTGCAGCAATTGGGGGACCACAATCAATGGTACTTTCTGGTGGAAATAAGTTTCCTAAGAATCATATACTCATTCAACTTCTTAATTTTCCTCTCTTCTCCCCACTCCCAGTTAAAAAAATGAAAGACTTCATACAGAAATATGAAACTACCCAAGAAAGTCTTCAATCATTTGATGAAAGTATGGGTGAAAACTAAGCTTCCATTCCCCAATAATCCAGCTCCTTGGGAATTGGCTGCTGCTGGTATTTGGGAAATGAGGGGAAGGTTTTGGACATGAGGCAAGTTTCCATTTGCTTTGTTAAAAATAATTTTTATTCTTTGTTAATATGAACCTAACAAGTACCAATAAGGGACAAACAGAAAAAAAAGAGAATTGTTTATGAAACTACAAATTGAAGTTATTATGACCACCTTACTTAAGAAACAATAAAATAACTACCTTGTTTTCAAAGTGATTTTTGCCTTTCTTTGTCTCCTTCTATACTGCCTTCTGTTCTCTTTTTTGTACTTTTTAAATGCTTCTTCAATGAATTTTTTTCTTGCTTGCTTTTATTTGCTAGAGCTTTGGTTAAAAAAGAAAATAAAAGGGAAAAATGCTTTATAATAAATAATCACATTCACTTATTGACTACATACAAAAATGTCAATCTCATTCTGTATTATGAATCTATCACCTTTCTGTCAGGAGGTGGCCTGCATGCCAATCCCTAGTCTTCTAGAGTTTTGGTTGGTCATTGCATTGATTGCAGTTCTTCCAAAATCATCATTCAGCTGAGAGTGCTCTTAATTGCCTAAGGACATTTTCTTAACCCTTGCCTTTCTTGAACTCCATGCAACCATCTTGGATACTGTCAAATACCCTCTTCTCCTTGTTACCATCTTCCCTCTAGATTTTTGTGACACTGCTGTCTCCTGGTTTTCTTTCTACTTCTGTGACCACTCATCACACTTCTTGCTGGATCCTCCTTCAGGTCATATCTAATAATTGTGGATATCCTCCAAGGCTCTGTCCTGGGTCCTCTTCTCCTCTTTCTTGAGACAGTTTTACTTGGTGATCTCATCAACACCTGCAGATTTCATTATCATCTCTATTCTGGTGATTCCCAGACCCTAGTCTTTCTCCTGAAGCTAGAGTCCTATATCCCCAATTACCAATTGGACACCTGGAACTGGATATCCTATAGACATCTCAAACTCAACATGTTTAAACCAAAGCTCATTTTCTTTCCTCTCAAGTGCTTCCCTCTTCTCGGTTTCCTTATTATTTTGAGGCAGCTGGGTGGCACATGCCTAAGGATGTTGACACTAACTAGCTGTGTGACCTTGGGAAAGTCACTTAACTCTGCCTCCCATCCAGAGACATTTCTAGTCATCCTGATTCACATCTGGCTGCTGGATCCAGATGGCTCTAGAGGAGAAAGTGAGACCAGTGACTTAGTACAGTCTCCCCTCACTCAAATCTAATTCATGTGCTTGTCATGGTGCTACCTCCCTGATGTCATGGTCTTCAAGAATGAAGGACAAACATTACTATTATTATTATTATCATCATTATTGTTGTTGTTGAGGACTCCATCATTCTCCTAGTCACCCAGACTTAAAAACCTGGTGTCTTTCTCAATTTGCAGTTACACCATATATTCAATCTGTTATCAGGTCTTGTCTTTACTTTCACAGCATCCCTTGTATATATTCCTCTTTCTTCATTCACACAGTTACAGGCAGGCCTTCATCACTGTATGCCTGGACTATTGTAGAAGCCTTCTTGTGGGTCTCCCTACCTCAAGTCCCTCATTATATTAGGGGGAAAGGTCCTCCTTTCCCTCTTCCTTTGATCTCTGGAGTATGGACCTGTAGTTTCACTGGGTATGGAATCACTAATTGTGAAACCTATGTATATGCCCCAAAAGTTAAGTGACTTTTGGGCATAGTGCCAAATTACTTTCCAGATTAGCTAAACCACTTCACCTCTCCATCAACATAGCATTGAATTTCCCATCCTCTAACAGCCCCTTGAACAATTATAATTTTGCTTTTTTGCCATTTTTGCTAATCTGATGGATAAGAAGTGGAATTTTCAGTAAGTCAGCTAGCCTATATTAAGTGCCTAAGTGCCAAGATCTTGCTACTACTAGTCCTTCATATTGAAGAAGACTACACCCACAAACCAACCAAATGATTGGAAGCGTAAGTTGCACAATTATGTTTATTATAGCAAGGGGTATGCTGTGGGAGGTGTCCTTTTCAGTTGCCTTGACCAGAATCGTTCCATCCCAGGGCCTGATTTTTAGAAAACAGGACTATTGGAGGTGATCCAGCTACTGCCAGGGTCTTTTGGCCTTAAATGGTTTTAATTACTCCAAATTCAGTGAGGCAACCACAGCAATGCCGGACAGACACTAGCCTGTGGTATGTGATGATGATATTCGACAACCTGCTACTAGATGCACATCTGGTGGGTCTAGTTCTCTTGTCATTGATGGATCTTTCTACTCCTATACTCAAACTAAGAAGAGAAAAGAAAAAAATAGTGTTTTCCAGAATGAGAGGACAAAATCTCTCCTTCTCAGACAAAATTGACAACAGAAAACGTATCTGAACTTTGTAAATCAAAGAAGTTTTGTGTCACTCAGATGTTGAGCCTGAAGTGAGTGCAAAAGACTAGGTAAGGGCTTAAGGGCTGAGCCAAGATGGCAGAGAGAAGGCAAAATGTTATCTTAACTCTCACCAGTTTCCCTTTAGACAGATTCTGGAGCAACAGAACTGAAGAACACTTTCATGGGAGAGAGAGTGAATGTGTAGTGGATGCCATGATGAGTATAAAATGCAGGGATTTGGTCCCTAGAGAGACCACTACCTCTGAGCTATTGTTGTGCCACCTCCATAGTCAACATCCTGCCTCAAGCAAAGGGTCCCTGTGAATAATTGCTATCTGAGGAATAACAGGACATGGACCCAGAAAGGAGATTTCATGGAAAATAGGAAAAAAATTTTCACAGTGAAAAATGAAGTGCAGAACTAGAAACTCAGAAAATTTTACTATGGGATAATTATACTATCCTAGAGGGAGGGGAGAACAAGATCTACAAGGCAATAACATAGAAACTGGAAGAAGAAACTCAAATTACAAATCTTTGAAATATTTAATTCCATAAGGAATATAGAACTAAAGAAGGAATGAATATGTGTAAAGGCCATGGATTCAATAATAAAAATCTAAAATAGGGAAGGCAATAGAGAAGGGAAGAAAATGAATGGAGAAGATGAGAAAAGAAATACTTTTTTGAAAAAGACATGGAAAATTTTTAAATGACAAAAAAAAGTTAAAGAGGAAGAGAGAAGGGGGAATTTTACTTCATTCTTGAACTGAGGGAAAGAAGAGTAAAAATCAGATAATTAGACAAAAAGAATAAAGAAAAAATTAAATTAAACTTCAAAACTAGAGAAAGAGATAACATACTGTAGTGAGGGGATTGAGGGGAAGAAGAAGAGGACCTGTGGATATAGAGATGCCTTAAAGTAGATTAAGCAAAAATAACTGAAGAAACAAAATACTGTCTTTAAAGAAGAACCAAAAAACTTCAATTCAGAAAAGGCTAATATTAGAGAAAATAGAGATAAATATAAACCTAGTTCCCATTTTTCTCTTTTTTTCCCCAAGGCAGT
Source organism: Macrotis lagotis (assembly GCF_037893015.1). Taxonomy (NCBI): domain Eukaryota; kingdom Metazoa; phylum Chordata; class Mammalia; order Peramelemorphia; family Peramelidae; genus Macrotis; species Macrotis lagotis. Next base: position 80,964,528 of record NC_133666.1, read on the forward strand.
GGGGTTAAATGACTTACCGAAGGTCACACAGCTAGGTAACTAACTATTAAGTGTCTGAAGCTGGATTTGAACTCAGGTCCTCCTGACTCCAGGGCCGGTGCTCTATCCACTGTGCCACCTAGCTTCCCCTAGTTCCCATATCTCTAAATGTGTATACATAGAACAATCCAATAAAATAAAAGATAGTGACAGATTGAAAGAAAACAAAACCCTGCAATCTGTTGTTTACAAGAAACATAACTGAAAAAAAACAAAGCCTTAAACAGAATAAAAATGAGAGTCTGGAGTAAAATTGACTATGCCGCAGGTGAATCCAAAAAAGTATAAGTTGCAATCAGGCTATCAGGAAAAAAAAACCCAAAAAGTCACAATATAAAAAGAGATACATAAGAAAATGATATGGTGAAGGAAACTAGTCAACAAATCAATGTCAATAGTAAATATAAACATTTCAAATGCCTTTGTATCTAAACTGACTAAACAATAATTAATTGAATGGCAAGACATAGACAGTAATGCAATAAAATAGCAAGAGATTTTAATACCTTCTCAGTTCTGGTCAAGTCTAACAGAAAGACAAACAAAAGAGAAAATAGAGGATTGAACAAACTCCTGGAGAAATTAGAACTGAAAAACTTATGGCATCTTCAAATTGGGAATTCTGAAGAATACTCAAAGACCTTTTACAAAAATTAACCATGTATTAGGGCTCAGAGATTGCAAATAAATGTAAAAAAAAGCAGGGTAGTTAGATGGTGCAGGGGATAGAGCACCGACTCTGGAGTCAGGAGGACCTGAGTTCAAATCCAGCTTCAGACACTTAATAGTTAGTTACCTAGCTGTGTGGCCTTTGGCAAGTCATTTAACCCCATTGCCTTGCAAAAACCTTAAAAAAGGTATGAATCATTAATACATTCTTTTCAGAGCATAATGAAATAAAAATAGTAATCAATTCATTTGGAGCAAAAGCAAAAGACAGACTCAAATGGAGACTTAATAATGAAAGCCTAAAAGAACAACTCATAGGTATAATTAATAATAGTAGTTAAAAAATGATCATTATAAAACAGTATACCAAAATTTCGTGGATGCTGCTAAAGCAGTTCTCAGATGGAAAATTATATCACTAAAAAACATTAACAAAATAGAAAGAAAGAGGTTTATTAAACTGAAGATGAATTTAAAAATTTTAGAAATCAATAAATAAACCCCAAATAAGTACAAAAGATAAGATTTTGAAAATTACAGGAGAAATAGATAACCTGGAAACCAAAGAGACTATAGCGACTAAATATTAAATTGTAGGGGTAACTAGGTGGCTCAGTGGATAGAGCACCAGTCCTGGAGTCAGGAGGACCTGAGTTCAAATCAGGCTTCAGACTTAATAATTATCTATCTGTGTGACCTTGGTCAAGTCACCCAAACCCCATTGTCTTAAATAGATTTTTAAAAACTATCTAAAAAATAAAATTGTAAATTCATTCTTAGCCAAACCAGTTTTAAAAAGAAGGCAGACAATCATATAGAAGAGAAAGTAAATTCATAGGAAAACTAGAAGAAATACAAAGATTGATCAAAACCTGTAGAGTTCTATGCTCTATGTTCTATGTTAACAAAACTGATGTTGCAAAACAAATAGAATACCTTCAAAAATATAAAATACAAAAAGTAAGAGAAGGTCAAAAAGCTCCAGTCTCAGAAATTAGAACTGACTGTGACAAAAAAAAACCCTACCTAAATGGTATTGGGGGGTTGGGGGGAGGGAAGAAACTGGTCCTGATAAGTATCCATCAAGAATTCTAGCAAATTTAAAAAAACAATTCATATAAATACTACACAAATTATTCTCAGAAAATTGAGAAAGAACTATCAGACTCCTTTTGTGAGACATATATAGCTTTAACATATAAATCAGGCAAGGATAAAGCCAAGGCATAGAAGCAATATCATTAATGAATATCTTTTCAAAAATATAAATAAAATCCTGTCAGACTATAGCGACTCATCCAAGAAATCATTCATTATCACCAAGATGGATTTACAGCAGAAGATAATGATGGTACAGTTAGGAAAGCAATCAACATAATCACATAAAAACAAAAGCATTCAAAATCGTTTAATGATCTCAATTGTTGACTTGTAACAAATATGAATCTCACGATTCTATCAATGGTCACTGGGTGGCGCCAGCATCCTAGAGAGGAAAGATATACATGCTTTTTTTTTTGAATTATAAAGATTTTATTTACTTTGAGTTTTACAATTTTTCCCCTAAACTTTCTTCCCTCCCCCCCACCCCCCCCCACAGAAGGCAATTTCCCAGTCTTTACATTGTTCCCATGATATGCATTGATCCAAATTGAATGTGATGAGAGAGAAATCAAGATATACATGCTTTATGGAGTTCTTAGCATAAGTGATAAATTGAAAGATCCTAGAGGAGTCAATCTTCCCAGCATGTCCTCCTGGACATACAAGAGCTAGATGTATTAAGAAAAGATGCCTATATCTACAGGTAGATATCAATGTAAGCACAAACTTACCAATTCATGAGTGTGTGTATGTATAAATAAAAAAGCCATTCTTGAATAGATAAATGGTCAAAATCTATAAAGTGTTCCAAAAAGAACTAAAGACCATTAACATCTATTTGAATGCTCCAAATTTCCTATTAGTAGGAGAAATGAAAATCAAAACATCCCTGAGGTTTTACCTCACATCCAACAAATTGGTGAAGTTGATAAAAGATAGTTTTTGTTGGAATAGTCATTGTTGGAGGGAGCCATGGAAAAACAGGCACACCAGTGCATCGTTGGAACTGTGAATCCACACAAGATTTTTAGGAAACAATTTGGAAGTAATGGATAAAGTAACTAAAATGTCTATACCCCTTGATCCAGAGATTCCACTGTTAGAATGACATCAAAATGTTAAACGTGACTGTAGGGGAAGCTAGGTGATGTAGTGGATAGAGCACCAGTCCTGGAGTCTGAAGGACCTGAGTTCAAATGCAGCCTCAGACACTTAATACTTACCTAGTTGTGTGACCTTGGGCAAGTCACTTAACCCTATTGCCTCAAATAAATAAAATTTAAAAAAATAAATATGATTGCAAACATACAACTTTTACCAGTTTACTGCTGTGGGGAGGGGAAAGGATAGTAGAAAAATGTGAAAATCACAAACTTGTAAAAGGATGAATATTGAAAACTACCTTTGCATGTAATTGAAAAAACAAAATAAAATTAAGAAGTAGATCAAAGAGGTAAGAAGAAAGTTGCCATCTATACCAAATATTAAAGTTACACTCTTTGTAGTAGTATCAAATTGGAAGCACAGTAGATTCCCATCAATTGGGAGATGACTAAACAAACTATGGCATAGAAATGTAATGGGGGGAGCGGCTAGGTGGCACAGTGGATAAAGCACCGGCCCTGGAGTCAGGAGTACTTGGGTTCAAATCCAGCCTCAGATACTTAATAATTACCTAGCTGTGTGGCCTTGGTCAACCCACTTAACCACATTGCCTAGCAAAAACTAAAAAAAAAAAGTCATGGAATATTACTATGCTATAAGAACTCAATAAAATGAATATTGAAATGTGTGTAAAGATGTATATTAATTGATGCAGAGCTAAGCTGAGCCAAGCAAACAATATATACATGACTATAACCATCTAAATAGAAAGAACAACTACAAAAATAAAAAAATAGCGTTGTAAAATTATAAAGAACAAGATTAGACCTAAAGAAAAGATATGAGAAGAAACTATCACTTTACCACTATCCATTGTACATGTGGAAGGTTGAAGAGCATGGACTATTAAATATATTTTCAATCTTTTTTGATTCATTGATCAGTTTTCTGATGGGCATTATTAACACTTTCCCCCATCACTTTCTTAAGTATAGACAATCGACAAAACAAACCAAGCCCTGATTTCAAAGGTTCGCACTAAAAATTTACTAAGTGGCTCTCAACCAGTAGTATAAGCTAGTTCCAGCTCACCCTTGATGGTGTACTTCCCTTTCCCATTTCCATATGATCTCTCATACGGAAATGGCAATGTCATGTCATTACATTAACAAGGGCAGAAGGTTGGTTTAGCTTGTCCCTCATTAGAAAACAGGTACTTATTGAGTGTCTTAATACTTTAGCTTGTCTTGGTCCCAGACATTGTGCTAAGCTGTATGGGTACAAGGAAAGGCCAAAGAAATGCCCCTATTCTCAAGGAACTTACATGATGATGGAGGAGACAACTTGAAAACAACTGTGTACAAACACAATATATGCAAGATTAATTGAAGATAACCCAGAAAAGGGACAGCTAGGTGGTGCAGTGGATAGAGCATCAGCCCTGGAGGCAGGAGGACCTGAGTTCAAATGAGGCCTCAGACACTTAATAATTACCTAGCTGTGTGGCCTTGGGCAAGCCACGTAACCCCATTGCCTTGCAAAAACCTAAAAAAAAAAGATAACCAAGAAAGGATAGGCACTAGACTTAAGGGGGATCAGGAAAGACATATATAGAAGGTGGGTTTTGATTTGGGACTTAAAGGATATTGGGAAAAGTGAGGAGGGAAAGCATTCCTGGAATAGGGGTCAGCCAGGGCCCTGGCTGACAGAGTGTTATGTATGGGGAATAGCAGGGAGGTCAGTGCTACTGATCACAGAGAATATATATGGGAGAGAAATGTGCAAGAAGAATGGAAAGGTAGGAAGGGTCAGTTTGTAAAGATCTTTAAAAGCCAGAGAATTTCATATTTGATGCTGGAGGAAATAGGGAATCACTGGAGTTTATTGAATGGGAGGCTGTGAGATGGCAGGGGAAGTGACATGGTCCAACCTGTGCTTAAGGAAGATCATTTTAACAACTGAGTAGAAGATGGATTACAGTGGAGAGAGCCTTGAGGCATTGAAACCAATCAAATCAATCAGCATTGTAATAGATAATGAGGGGCTATACCAGGGAGCATGCCAATATCAGAGGAATCTATGGATGTATTTATGAGAAATTGAATGAAGGGGGAGGATGGTCCTGAGAATGAGGTATCAACAGTGACACCTGGGTTACAAGCCTGGATGATCAGGAGAGTGACTCTTCATTTAATGGGAAATTTAGAAGAGGGGAGGCTTTGAGGGAAAATATAATGCATTCATTTTGGGACATGATGAGTTGCAAATGTCTTTAGGCTTCCAGTTCAAACTGTTAGTTGATAGAAAAAAAAGAAAGAACTCATGGTCATGGTAAAACAAATTAATATTAGGCAGGAATGTGAGAAAGAGCTGATTCCATCTCTCTAAATCATATCAATTGATAGGGACAATTGAGAATTTAAGAACTATACAAAAAAAGAAAAAACTATACAAGAAAAGAGAGACCACAAGATGGCAGCATTGCTGCAAGTCCAACATTCAGAACTGCCCTTTCCTCATAGTGATCCTAGGAGGTAAGTGGTTACTATATTCACAGATGAAGGCACTTGTGAAAATAGGCAGTTCCAGGAAGAAATGCACCAACCACAGCCCAGGAAAATTACCCCAGGCTCCAGGATCTCTGTGGCTCAAGATACCAGCTCCCATTAATGGGTTTTCTTTTACCATCCACTCAAAAGATACATGTCACAGCCTTTTTTTTATTTAAGGCGATGGGGTTTAGTGACTTGCATAAGGTCACACAGCTAGGTAATTACTAAGTGTTTGAGGCCAAATTTGAACTCAGGTCGTCCTGACTCCAGGACCGGTGCTCTATCCACTGCGCCACCTAGCTGCCCCTAAGTCACAGCCTTTTAATCAAACCACACATCAAATAAGATGACAACAGTTCCTTCATCCACGCAGAAGGTGCACCGTGACAGCTAACACAGATGAGAACACATTGGTCCCAGGAGCACATGTGGAGGATGTGTATGAGGGCAACAAATAGAGCCAGAGGATATGGGGGAAAGGAATAGGCCGAAAGTTTGTGAAACCAGAGAACACACGGGAAAGAGTCTACACAAACATGGCCATGCTAGTCATGGAGCTGAGTCAATTCATTTCTTGGCACAGCAACCTTTTGCAACTTACACAAAATCTGTCTCTGTCTCTGTCTCTGTCTCTGTCTCTGTCTCTGTCTCTGTCTCTCTCTCTCCCTCTCTGCTTTTTTATCTTTCTCTGTATCTCTATCTAGGTCTGTATCTCTGTCTCTGTCTCTGCCTTTCTCTGTTTCTCTACTTATGTCTCTCCCTCGCTGTCTCCCTCTCTGTTTCTGTTTATTTGTCTTTGTTTCTGTCTCTCTATGTCTCTTTCTTTGTCTCTCTGTTTCTCTCAGGTTATGTCTTTTTCTTTCTCTGTGTCTCTGTTAATCTCTATATTTCTCAGTCTCTGTTTCTGTCTCTTTCTCTCTTTGTCTCTGTCTCTCTGACTGTCCCTGTTTCTCTGTCTCTGTATCTATCTGCGACTCTCTCTCTCTCTCTCTCTCTCTCTCTCTCTCTCTCTCTCTCTCTCTCTCTCTCTCTCTCTCTCTCTCCCCCCCCTCCCTCCCTCTGTATCCATCTTTCTCTCTTTCCCTCTCTGTTTCCCTCTTTATTTGTTTCTCTGTCTCTCCATTTTTGTCTCTGTCTCTTTCTCTGAATCTCTATTTCTTTGTCTCTGTCTGTTTTTGTCTCTATCTTTACCTTTCTCTGTGTCTCTGTTTCTGTTTCTCTCTCTCTCTATGTCTCTATATATCTCTGTCTCTCTGTCAGACCCTCTCTGTTTTTATATGCTGGAATGCCAAGACTAGGACTCCTTGCAGACAGGAAGAGCTGTAGCTATTGAGTGCATAAATTATTGGGGAAAATTAACTTTTCTTTTTTTCAACGGACAAGCATTTATTTTCTCTTCTACTCCACTTCCATAGGAAAAACAAAAACAGAACACTTGTAGCAAATGAGCGTTAATTAAACTAATCTCTACATTGAACATGCCTTGCTTGTGGCAAGGCAATGGGGTCAAGTGACTTGCCCAAGGCCACACAGCTAGGTAATTATTAAGTGTCTGAGACCAGTTTTGAACTCAGCTCCTCCTGACTCCAGGGCCAGTGCTCTATCCACTGCACCACCTTGTAGTCCCATGTGCTACCTAGCTGCTCCACATATTGGCCATGTCTAAAAACAGATATGTCATTCTACATACATAACCTCTGCACTACCACATTTTGTTAGGAAACCACCAGACCCAGAAGAGTGGCCCAAATTTGGACTTAAGTCTCTTCTTTTGCCTTGTTTCTTACTGGTTTAGACTCAAGAACCTTTTCCCAGTCATCCATCTAATATAGTATTAGAACTTTCTTTTTATCTTTGTTAAATCCCTGATTGTGACTTGCAAAAGGATAAATGCTGACAACTATCTTTGTAACTGGGAAAAAATGTTTGAAGTCATGAAGAAAAGTAAAATTTTTCAAAATCCCTGATTGTGTATATTTGTTCCCCAAAACCCATTTCCAGAACTCCACTGAAGAAAATCCTATAGGAGTCAGAATAGAAGTCAATAAGGCTCTCTGGACTCTTTAAGATCCTCTTTGATTAACATGTAAATGATGCTGAGACAAGAAAAATGGCTGAATAAATAATGGAGGGTCCCACTCCCATGTTCTTCTCAAATCTCTTCTCCTTTTCATGACCAAATCCTTTGAAGAGGCCTTCAACTAGGTGCTTCGTCTGCTTTCCACTCACTCTCCTAATTCCTTTCAGTCTGACTTCTACCAAAACTTCTCTCTCCAAAGATACTATTGAAAGGCAGAAGGATAGGGTGACTAGGTTGCACAGTGGATAGAGCACTGGTCTTGGAGTCAGGAGTACCTGAGTTCAAATCTGGCCTTAGACAATAATTACCTAGCTGTGTGACCTTGGGCAAGCCACTTAATCCCATTTACCTGGCAAAAACCTAAAAAGAAAAGAAAAGAAAGACAGACAGAAGAATCTAAGGGCTCTCTTCTCATCCTTCTTGACCTCTCTGCAGTCTCTGGCACAATTAGTCTCTCTCTCTCTCTCTGCCTTGAGTACTTTTTCTAGGCTTTCATGACACTACTACTGACCTCTTCTGGATCTCCTTTTCCAGATCTTCATCCAGATCATGCCCACCAACTAGAGAAGGAGACAGCTAGGTGGCAAAGTAGATATGGTGCTAAGTTTTGAGGCAGAAAGACCTGAGTTCAAATCCAGTTTCAGATATTTACTCACTAGCAGTGTGACCCTAGCTAAGTCACTTTAATTTTGTTTGCCTCAGTTTCTTCAACTGTACATTGGGATAATAGTAGCCCCAACATCCTAGATTTGTTGTCAGAACAAATGCAATAATATTTGTAGTATAAATAGTAGCTGGCACATAGTTGGCACCATATAACTACTGGTTATTCTTGCTATTTAATAGCATGTGTACACAAAACTCTTTTTTTCTTCTATTCTATTTCATTAAGTGATATGACTGAAAATGACTGAGGATAATGATGATGAAGATGAGGAGGAGGAGGAAGAGGAGGAGGAGGAGGATGGTCATCTCAAAGAAGACCATGGCATCAGGGAGGTGATGTCATGACAAGTACATGGATTGGATTTGAGAACTAAGAAGATAATCTTCGGAGTCTTGGAGTTACATCAGCAGCCATGAATTCAATTAGCATCTCTATGCTGATAATTCTGCAATCTATTTATCAGCCCTAACCATTCCACTGAGCTTCATTCTTATGCCTCCAAATGTCAAAACTAAATGTCTCATAACCACTTTAGATTGAACATGCCCCAAACTGAACTCATTAACTTTCCCCCCAAACTACCCTTCTTTCTGACTTCCCTTTTTACTGTCCAAGGTACTACCATCTTCCCAGTCACCCAATCTCAAAATCTAGGTGCTATCCTCCATCCTTGTTCTCTCTCAACACCCCCCTCCCCATCCAATATGTTGACAAGGCCTGTTGATTTTTACGTTTATGACATCTCTTCAATATACCCCCTTCTCTGACACCACCACCTCTCAAGTGCCCCCCCCTATCACTTCAGGCCTAGATTATTGTAATAATCTGCTGGTTGGTCTCCCTGTCTTAAGGTTCTTCCCACTCTAAACCATCCTTCACTCAGCTGTCAAAGTGATCTTCCTAAAGTTCTAAACTAGCCTCAGACTCTAACTAGCTATATGACCCTGAGCAAGTCATTCACCCTGTTTGCCTCAGTTTCATCATCTGTAAAATGATCTGGAGAAGGAAACAGCAAATCCCTCCTGTAACTCTGCTGAGAAAACTCCAGAGACATGAAGAATCAGACATGACTGAAAATGATTGAGGAGGAGGATGATGATGATGATGATGATGGGCTTACAGAAGACCATGACATCAGGGCAGTGATTCCATGACAAGTACATGAATTGGATTTAAGGAATAAAAAGATAATCCTTGGAGTCTTGAAGTTCCATATATTTTTGTTGCAAACATCATAAAAATAAATGAATAGCAGCAATCCACTACTCAATAAACTCCATTGGTTCCCTAAAATCCGTTGTTTGACTTTTAAAGCTCTTCATATCCCAGTCCTTTCCTATCTTTCCAATCTTTTTACAATGTGCCCCACCACACACACACACACACACACAGACACAGACACAGACACACACACAGACACACACAGACACACACACAGACACACACACAGACACACACACACACACACACACACACACACACACACACACACACACACACCATGATCCAGTGATAACTGACCTCAATGTTTCCCAAAGAAGGCACTCTATCTCTTGACTCCAGCCATTTTCACTGGCTATCTCTCATGTCTGGAATGTTCTTCATCCTCAACTCTACCTCTTGTCTTCCCTAGCTTCCTTCATTTTCCAGCTAAAAGTCCATCATCTCTTGGAAGCCTTTCCTGATTCCCCTTAATTATAATACCTTCCCTTTGTTGATTATTTCCAATTTGTTTTGTATTTATCTAATACATATCTGTTCACACCTTGTCTTCCCCATTAGACTAGGAGTTCCTTGAAATCATGGACTGACTCTTGCCTTTTTTGCATTTCCAGCACTGCAATTACTCCTGCTTATTTCCCTGTTGAGTTTGTTGTGTATGAGTGTTTAAATTCATTCTTCTTTTGCCTATTTCAGATTAGAGTAAGATTCATCTGATGTCCATTCCTTATCCCTTCTTCCATATATATTGTTTTCTTCTTCTCATGTGTCCCAATCACGAGGAGTAGCAAGTCCCTCACCCTCCACCTTTTATTCTGCATTTGTGTATTCCTCCTTTTACCCTCCTTTCTTCTTTTCCCTCTTCAAATTCTGAGAACAGAATCAATCTACTCCCATAACCCCTTTCTTTTATTTAACTTGGTCAACACTTTTGAAGGCAATCAACTTCTGAAAGAACTCAATTTTTCTTCCCTCCCTGTTATAATGCCTGCCCTGTATCATCATACAGCCCCTTTTAATTGCTTGAACCCATTTACCTTTTTAGATTTCTCTGGATGCCTGTGTCATTTCAGAGTGTCTACTCAGTTCTGCTCTTTTCATCAGAAATACCTGAAAGTCTTATATTTCATTAAAGATCCTCCCCTCCCCCCAGAGCATTATATTCAGCTTTTCAGGATTAGTTGCTTTTGTTTGCAAGACTATATCTTTCACATATTGGAATATATTCCAGGATCTCCTCTTTTTTTAGAAGAAAGTGTTAGGTCTTATGTAATCTGACTGTGATTCCTTGAGACTTTTCCTTTTGAGGAGGTGATTAATAGATTCTATTTTCACTTTGCCCTCTTTCTGATAGATCTAGGCAAGTTTTATTTAGTACTTCTTGAAATAGAGTATCCAAGTTTTTTTATCTTAGCTTTCAGGGAGTCCAATGATTCTCAGATAGAGACAGCTAGGTGGCACAGTGTCCCTATGTTAAAACTGTGCTAGTCACAAAGACCTGAGTTCAAATCCAACCTCAGACACTAAATATGTGACCCGAGGCAAGTCACTTAACCTTTATTTGCCTCCATTTCCTCAACAACACATGGAGATAATAATAATACCTATTTCCTAGGATTGTTATATAATGTAAATATTTAGTCCCCTTCTTGTCTCAGATTCTCTCTCTTTGACCTATTTTCCAGGACAGTGGTTTTTTGTTTGTTTGTTTGTTTTTAAATATAGGGTAACTTAACATTGTTTTTCTTTCTTTTGTTTTTTTTACAAGGCAAGAGGGTTAAGTGACTTGCCCAAGGTCAGACAGCTGAGTAATTATTAAGTGTCTGGGGCTGGATTTGGACTGAGATCCTCCTGCCTCCAGGGCTGGTGCTCCATCCACTGTGCCACCTAACTGCCCCAATAACCTAGTATTTTCTTGGGGGTTTTTAATTTTTTTAGATTTTTTTTTCCATCCAACTGTCTTGTATTTTTTGTTTCTTAATTTTATTTCATTTTTTTTGTTTAAGAAACATTTAAACAAATATTCATAGTCTAGTAAAACAACATTCCACACTTTCCATATCCAGAAATGTTTATTTTATTCTGAATCTTGAATCCATCAACTCTCTTTCAGAAATGAATAGTATATATCATCATCAGTACTCTGAAATCTCAGTTGGTCATTGATAAGAATTAGTCCTTCAAAGATTTTTATTTTTACAGTGTTATTGTATAAATTATTCTCCTGCTTCTGCTCATTTCACTCTGAATCAGTACATACAAGTCTTCCTTTACCTTTTGCCATTTCTTATGGCACCATAGTATTATACTACATTCATCTACTATAATTTATTTAATCATCCTCCAATTGATGTGTACCTTTTTAGTTTCCAGTTCTTTGCCATCATTAAAATATTTTTTTGTGGGGAGTTAGGTGGCAGAGTTTCAGGCCTGGAATCCAGAAGACCTAAATTCTAATCTGGCCTCAGCAAGATTTGTGTAAGCCTAAACAAGTCATTGAACCCTGTGCCTCAGTTTCTTCATCTGTGAAATGAGATAGAGAAGGAAATGACAAACTACTATAGGGTCTTTGCTAAGAAAATCCCAGATGAGGTCAGAAATTGTTGGACACAACTGAAAAATGACTGAATACTAACAACAAAATTTTTTATACATGTGGATTTATTCCTTCTTCCTTTTTGATTAAATTTGATTTTATTAGGGCAGCTAGGTGGCACAGTGGATGGAGCACCGGCCCTGGAGTCAGGAGTACCTGAGTTCAAATCCAGCCTCAGACACTTAATAATTATCTACCTATGTGGCCTTGGGCAAGCCACCTAACCTCATTTGCCTTACCAAAAAAAATTGATTTTATTTTCAAACCAAGATCAGTCTTCTGTCCCTCCTGCTTCCTTCCCCAAACTCCTATTGAGTAGGCAAGAAAAACAAATAAAACCCTGTTACAAGCATGTATGGTCAAAATTTCTCATTGAATATGTCTAAATAATAATATATCTCAATTTGCACTCTTAAACCATCATCTTGCTATCAGGAGGTGGGCAGCATATGCAATTCAATCAATTCAGTAAATATTTATTAAGTGACTCCTGTATATCATGCACTCTACTAAGTGCTGGGAATACAAGACAAAAGAAAGATGGTCTCTGACCTCAAGGAGCTTAGAATCTAATGGTAAAAAAACAACCTACAAAAGAAAATTGGAGGTGGGAGGCTCTAGGTCTTACTCAGTGCAAGGGGGATCTTATTCTCTGGAGTTCAGACCAAGGAGAGTTACAAATAGAATTGTGGAAAGTACAGGTTCTGCTCTCTATAAAGGAAAGTTATTGAAGGAATTTACTTCTCTACCCTCAAGCAAACCAAGCAATAACTGCAGATGAAAAGTAGAAAATAAATGGTTCAAGAAAAAAATAAGAATCAAGGAGGTGGAGCCAAGATGGCCACAAGAAGGGATCAAGTCTTAGGAGCTCTCTCATAAAATTCATCAGCTAAGGACTCTAACTAAACTTTCGAGAGACAGAACCTACAAAGGGACCCAGTGAAGCAGTTCTCCTACTCAAGGTAACCTGGGAAAGAGCAGAAAGGCTCTGCTCCCCGGGATTGGAGAGGCGGCCTGCCAGAGGGGTGGCCCGCCAGAGCCAAAGAACTTCAACCTCCCGGAGGCAGCCCCAGGGCACTGGGAGTCTCAGCTCACAGCAGCGGGGGAGTCTCCTGAACTGCACCCCAAGGAGCACCAGGCACAAAGTGGGGGAACAACGGGGGACCTCTGCCAGAGTGAGCACGTGGAGCCCAGCCCTCAGGGCACACAGCAAGCAACATTGTCTTTCCCCAGCCCTGATCCAGGAAACAGAAGCAGGTGGTGCCAGTAAGCAGGAGCCCCCAGGGCATGAGCCCATTGAGCTGAGGGAGGGGAATGAAGAGAGACTGCCCAGCTCTGTCCTCTGCCTCTGAAACAGGACTCTGGGACTCTGACCACATTCAGATCCTGATCCCAGTCTAGGCCCCCCCATAAAACAACAGGGCCCCCCGACCTCGGCCCCGTGGCAGAAGGGGGCGCTTATGGTCATTCACAGACCAGGAGGGAGGACAGAGCCTCATACATTGAGACCCTTGTGGGAGTGTCCCAAAAGCTTAGGAAGCACCCCCAAACTAGGCTCAGGCCAGGAAAATGAGCAAGCAAAGAAACAAAAGGAAGACTATTGAGAAATATTTTGCAAATGAGCCCAAGAAGGATCAAAATACTCAGTCTGAAGATGAGGAAGCACAAGCTCCCTGCATCTACAGACTACAGAGAAAAACAGAAATTGGGCTCAGGCTATGGACAGAGCTCAAAAAAAGACTTTGAAAATCAAATGAGGGAGTTGGAAGAAAAACTGGGAAAAGAAAGGAGAGAGATGCAGGAAAAACATGAAAATGAAGTCAGCAGCTTAGTGAAGGAAATCCAAAAAAAATGCTGAAGAAAATAGCATGCTAAAAACCAGCTTAGGTCAAATGGATAAAACAGTTCAAAAAGTTATTGAGGAGAAGAATGCTTTAAAAAGCAAAATTGGCCAGATGGAAAAAGAGATAAGAAAACTCTCTGAGGAGAACAAATCCTTCAGACAAAGAATAGAATTCAGGGAGATTGATGAATTTAACAGAAATCAGGAATCAATACTTCAAAACAAAAAAAAATGAAAAATTAGAAGAAAATGTGAAATATCTCATTGAAAAAACAACTGATATGGAAAACAGAATTAGGAAAGATAATTTAAAAATTATTGGAATACCTGAAAGTCATGATCAGGAAAAGAGCCTTGACATCATTTTCAAAGAATTACTACAGGAAAATTGCCCTGATATTCTAGAAGCAGAGTGCAAAATAGAAATGGAGAGAATCCACCGATCCCCCAGAGAAAGAGATCCCAAAAAACCAGCCCCTAGGAATATTATAGCCAAGTTCCAGAACTCCCAAGTCAAAGAGAAAATATTACAAGCAGCCAGAAGGTCACAGTTCAAATATCGTGGAGCTGCAGTCAGGATCACAGAGGACTTAGCAGCAGCTACATTGGAAGCTCGTAGGGCTTGGAATACAATATACCAGAAGGCAAAAGAGCTTAGAATGCAGCCAAGAATGAACAACCCAGCAAGGCTGAATGTCCTCTTCCAGGGAAAAAGATGGACTTTCAATGAACCAGGGGAATTTCAAAGTTTCCTTTTGGAATGGCCAGAGCTGAACAGAAGGTTTGATCTTCAGATACAGGACTCAGGTGACGCATGGAGATTGGAGGAGAAGGGGGAAATATGAGGGACTTAATGATGATGAACTGCATGTATTCCTGCATAGAAAAATGACACTGATAATACTCATATGAACCTTCTCAGTTAATAGAGCAGTTAGAGGGAGCTTTTATAGTTGAAGCACAGGAGAAAGCTGAATTTGAAGATAAAATATGGTGTAAAAATGGAGTCAATAGAAATAAAAGGGAAATGGAATGGGAGAAAGAAAAAGGAGAGGGGGAATAGTCCAAAATATTTCACATAAGATTTTTTTTATTACAATGAGCTATTGCAATGATATGGAAGGGGGGGAGGCAAGGGGGAATGAGGGAACCTTTGCTCTCATCAGAGATGGCTAGGAGAGGAAACAGCAGATATACTCAATGGGGTATAGACATCTGGAGTTAGAAGGAGGAGGGAGCAGGGGGAAGGGGTGGGGATGTGAATAAAGGAGGAGAGGATGGACCATGGGGGGAGAGTGCCCAGATATAACACATTTTCTTTCTTACTTCTTGCAAGGGGCTGGGATTGGAAGGCCTCCCCAGGACCACAGGGCCAGGTGGATTCTGGGCCTATGGGGTGGTATGGGGGCTTCTTGGACCCAGGACCAGGGATCTGTCGGCTGCGCCACTCAACGACCCTACAGCAGAGTCAGAGGGAAAGGAGAGAGAAAATAGAGTATATGGTAGTGGAGAAATAAAAAGGAGGGAGTTGCGATCAGCAATGGCAATGTTGGAAACATATGGAAGTAACTTTTGTGATGGACTTATCATAAAGAATGAGATCCACCCATGACAGAGTTGTTGGTGTTGGAACAAAGACTCAAGTACATTTTTTGTTATTATTATTTGGGGGAGGGTGCAGGGCAAGTGGGGCTGGATGGCCTGCCTGGGGCCACATAGCAGGGTGATTTTGGGTGTCTGGGGCCAGATTTGGACCCAGGTGTTCCTGGCTCAAGGGCCAATGCTCTGTCTGCCACCCAGCCACCCCTACTATTATTACTATTTTGTTTTATTTTGGGTCTTTTTTTTCTTTCTTTTTTTGGTTTTTGCAGGGCAGTGGGGATTGGGTGGCTTGCATGTCACACGGCTGGGTAATTGTTGGGTTTATGAGGGGGTGCTTGTGGCTCCAGGGCTGGTGCTTCGTACATTGCGCCACCTGGCCATACATACAATTATTACTATTATTTTTTTTTATTTTAATTTTTTTCTCTCCCCTTTACTTTTTTCGCCCAAGCAAGTCTATCTATAATCATGGGGGAGGAGGGGTATTTTGTTTACTTGTAAACAAGAATATTTTATTAATGTAAAAAAACATTTGTACAAAATGAGAATAAAAAATAAATTACAAAAAAAAGATAGGAAGAAGAAAAAAAAATAAGAATCAAAAAAGTAGAATTTGTGGCCTGTGTCACAGAAATAATGACTAGAAGAGGAAAACTTTGAATTCATCGTGATGAGAAAGAGAGACTCAGAGAAAGGAAGAAAGAAAAAAGAAAGGAGGAAAGGAGAGAAAGAAAAAGGAAGAAAGAAAAAAGACGATGAAAGAAGAGAGAAAGGAAAGAAAGAAAGAAGGAAAAGAAAAGAAGGAAGAAAGAGAGAGAGGGAGGGAGAGAAGAAGGAAGGAAGGAAGGAAGGAAGGAAGGAAGGAAGGAAGGAAGGAAGAATGGATGAAGGAAAATACCATACATTGGGAACACAAATACAGAAAAGAACACAAATACACAAAGTACACAAATACATAAAAACACAAATACAGAAATATCTGGAAGATATTTAAAGAAAACATGATTCATTATTCAGTTAAAATATGTTGATCTCAGAGACAGAATACAAAGACAGTATAAGGGTCAAAGTTCTCCCAGAAAAATATGACAAGTAAAAAAAAACATAAACACCATAATGCAAGAAATAATACAATAAAATTTCTCAGAACTTCAGAACACAGAAAACAAAGTGTCTATTAGAAGACCTCATAAATCACCTCCAGAAAACAAACCAAAATGAACCCAAAGTCCTGTGCTGTAAATTCCAAGACACCTATTGGTTAAATAGAACAATTCCAATGCCACATGATTAAAACCTGAGGCTAATTATCAATGAAAGGAGTTGTTCATTCCAAAATCATTCCTACAAAGAAAAATCTCAGCAGATTATTTGCTTTGCAAACACCTCAGACAAGGGAAACAAGGAATATAAAGAAATCTATCGACCAAAGAAGGCACAACTAAGAAAATAAGTTACTTCAAGGGGAAAAAAAACCATAAAAAGATACCTGTGAAGTTAGAAACAAGAAGAAAATAACAGCAGAGGGACCATTAAGTGGTTTCTTTTTAAAAGTACCCAAGGAAACAAAAGTGACAGTGGAAGAACAGGCCTAAAATCTCATGGACAAAACTTCACAACACTCCACCTAAGAGCTAGTCAATTTTGTATGGGGGAAGGGAACAATAAACTATAGAATAGGAGGGTGAATAAAAAGGGAAAGGGTAAAATAAATATGAAGGCAGTGTGTGATGTGCTGTAATGAACTCCATGAAGGAAAAATCACTTCTATTGCCTCTAAGGAGAAAAAGGGGGCTGTGAAAGAATAGATGAAGTAGTAAAAGGAGGGATTGAAACAGGAGGGAAGAATGTTAGAAGTCCCTCTTCCTCCTTAGAGGAAAAAGTGAAGTAAAAAAAATGAACGGGAATAATTAGATAACTAGATAAAAGGAAACAAGAAAAAGTTTTAAAAAACTTCAAAACTATGGAAAGAGGTGACAAATGGTAGGGAGGAACTTGAGTCTAAGGGGATGACAAACTACTATAGAGTCTTTGCTAAGAAAATCCCAGATGAGGTCAGAAATTGTTGGACACAACTGAAAAATGACTGAATACCAACAACAAAATTTTTTATACATGTGGATTTATTCCTTCTTCCTTTTTGATTAAATTTGATTTTATTTTCAAACCAAGATCAGTCTTCTGTCCTTCCTGTTTCCTTCCCCAAACTCCTATTGAGTAGGCAAGAAAAACAAATAAAAACCTGTTACAAGCATGTATGGTCAAAATTCCTCATTGAATATGTCTAAATAACAATATATCTCAATTTGCACTCTGAATCCATCATCTCTCTATCAGGAGGTGGGTAGCATATGCAATTCATCAATATTTGCCTTAAAATTGATTAAGTAAAAATGACTGAAAAAGTACTATCGTTAAAAAAAGAAAACCAAAAATCCCTGATTCAGAAAAGAGAAGAATCAGAGAAAATGGAGAAAAATATGATCCTAGTTCTCATAACTCTAAATGTGATTACATAAAACAATTCAATAAAATGAAAGATAGCAACAGATTGGATAAGCAAACAAAACCCCACAGTCGGTTGCTTACAAGAAAAACACCTATAAAGACTTACATAAAATAAAAATGAAGGACTGGGACAAAATTTATTGTGCATCAGGTGAGTCCAAAAAACAGAAGCTGCAATGATGCTATCAAAGTAAAGAGAAAAATTAATAAGATAAAAGGAGATAAACAAGGAAATATCATGGTAAAAGGAACTCCAGTCAACAAACCAATGTAAATTTTAAATGTAAATGCTCCAAATGTCTTAGTATCTAAATTTATAAGACAAATTATTAGCTGAACTTCAAGAAGACAAAGATAGAAATACAATAATCAATTCCAAACAAAGGGAAAATGGAGAACTAAGCAAATTACTGGAGAAACTATATCTAAACAATTCATGGCATCCTTTAGATGGGAATGCTAAACATAATTCTTAGCACCCTACAGAACTTAGACAAAAATTGGCCATAAATTAGGTTGAAGAGATAGCCAAAAAAACAAAAAGGCAGAAATGATAAATCCTTTTCAGAGCATAATGTAATAAAACTTCAGCTTTCTGCTTTTGTAATTATGCCTTTGTTAGTATGAGAATGTTGGGCTTTAAGCCCAAAAAAGAGGATTGTTGAAAAAATAGTTATTATTCATCCTTCAGTAATATAATTGAACCTAGCTTTATGTGGCTAGAAAACTTTCTATGCTAAAAGTTTATTGTAGGGCAGGTAGGTGGTACAGTGGATAGAGCACCAGCCCTGGAGTCAGGAGGACCTGAGTTCAAATGCAACCTTAGACACTGATCTAGTTGTGTGACCTTGGGCAAATCATTTAATCCTATTGCCTTAAATAAGTAATTTTTTTTAAAAAAAGCTTATTGTAGAGATCAGGCTGATCTCAGAGATGCTCCAAGGAAACTGGATTGTTGTGAGGAATGTTCAGATTCCATCCAGTGCTTGTTTAGAGTCAGTTCAGATCTTGTTTTGGGTCCACTCAAAGCTTGTGTTTTGGGGTTCTCCTATTTAGATTGATTTACCCGTTGGTGTATGTTTTCAAATTGTCCTCAATGGTTTATTTGTTTATGTTTTCATTTTGGTTAAAAGAGGTTAAAGCTATGAACTTGTGGATTTCAAAAGATGAGGGGCGTCAGCTTCTGGGGGCAGAGCAAAGATGGCAGCATGAAGGCAGCATTTCCCAGAAACTCCTTCCCCACAAAACTCCAAAAAGCCAACAAATTATGACTCTAGCCAAAATTTAGAGGGGCAGAACCCAAGTAAAGGCTGAGTGATACATTTTCCCAGTTCAAGATAACTTAGAAGTTCCATGAGAAAGGTGTGTTTCACCGAGACTGGGGGTTGGAAGAAAGCCTCAGCCTCTCAGCTCAGCCCAGAGCTGCCCAGGGATCACTGGCAACAGCTTGAAGGGGAAGTGAGAGAACTCTGCTACACCAGAATGAGTGTGGAATGAGGAGCACCAGCTGCAGAACCTGCAGCAAGAATGGGGGGGGCGGTTTGGAACCAGCCTGCACCTCCAGAACACAGCCCACAGATACTAAGGGGGTCAGGGGAGACCGCATAAAGCTCACTGCTCTCCTTGGGGCAGGACTCCACTGTTTGCCCACACTTAGATCCAGGTTGTAGTTTGGCCTTCCATACTAAGATAGCAGGGCTCCTCCTCAGCTCCAGGGAAGAAGAGAGTGCCTGTGGTCATCTACATATCAAAGCACAGGCAAGAGAGCATATGCCCTTGGAAGAATAAAGGTTCCAGTGGGGTGTACCAAAAAAACCCCAAAGTGGAGGTCCCAATAATACTCAAAAGCTCAGGAAGCACCCCAAAACCAGGCACAGGCTGGAGAAATGAGTAAACAGAGAAAAAAGAGGAACACCATTGAGAAATACATTGTCTATGATCCCAAGAAGGATCAAAATACTCAATCTGAAGATGAGGAAGTACAAACTCCTGCATCTAAAGACTCCATGAAAAGCGGAAGTTGGGCTCAGGCAGTGACAAGAATTCAAAAGAATTTTGAAAATCAAGTAAGGGAGATAGAAGAATAATTGGGAAAAGAAATGAGAGAGATGCAGGACAAATATGAAAATGAAGTCAGCAGCTTAGTCAAGGAAATCCATAAAAATGCTGAAGAGAGGGGCGGCTAGGTGACGTAGTGGATAAAACATTAGCCTTGGAGTCAGGAGTACCTGGGTTCAAATCTGACCTCAGACACTTAATAATTACCTAGCTGTGTGGCCTTGGGCAAGCCACTTAACCCCATTTGCCTTGCAAAAAAAAAATGCTGAAGAGAATAACATATTAAAAACAGCATAGGCCAAATGGATAAAACAGTTCATAAAGTTATTGAGAAGAATGCTTTAAAAAGTGGAATTGGCCAGATGGAAAAGGAGATAAGAAAGCTCTCTGAGGAAAACAAATCCTTCAGATATAGAATGGAGCTAAAGGAAGCCAATGACTTTACAAGAAGTCAAGACACCAAAAGAATAAAAAATTAGAAGAAAATGTGAAACATCTCATTGAAAAAACAATTGATCTGGAAAACAGAATCAGGAAGGATAAGTTAAAAATGTTGGGGATACCTGAAAGTCATGATCAGGAAAAGAGCCTTGACCTCATTTTTAAAGAAATCCTACAGGAAAATTGCCCAGATATCCTAGAAGCAGAGGGCAAAATAGAAATTGAGAGAATGCACTGGTCTCCCCTGGAAAGAGATCCAAAAAAAGCTAATCCCTAGGAATATTATAGCCAAGTTCCAGAACTCTTAAGTCTAAGAGAAAATATTTCAAGCAGCCAGAAGGTCACAATTCAAATATCGTAGAGCTGCAGTCAGGATCACACAGCCCTTAGCAGCAACTACATTAAGAGCTTGTAGGGCTTGGAATATAATATTCTGGAAGGCAAAAGAGTTTGGAATGCAGCCAAGAATCAACTACCCAGCAAATCTGAACATCCTCTTCCAGGGGAAAAGATGAACTTTCAATGAACCAGGGGAATTTCAAATGTTCCTGTTGAAATGACCAGAGCTGAACAGAAAGTTTGACCTACAAGTACAGGACTCAGGTGAAGCATAGAGAGCGGAGGAGAAAGGTGAAATATGAGGGACTTGATAATGATGTGTTCCTGCATAGAAAAATGATATTGATAATACTCATATGAAACTTCTCATTTAATAGAGCAGGTAGAAGGACCTTTTATAGATGAAGCACAGGAGACAGCTGAATCCAAAGATATAATATATTGTAAAAAGGGAGTTAATGGCTAAAAGGGAAATGCACTGGGAGTAAGAGAAAGGAGAGGTGGAATAGGCTAAGATACTTCATATAAAAGATATTATTTTTACAATGAGTTTTTGCAATGATATGGAAGGGGGAAAGGCAAGAAGGAATGAGGGAACTTTCACTCTTATCAGAAATGGCTCAAAGAGGAAATAGCATACACACTCAATAGGGTATAGACATCTGGAGTAAGTAGGAGAGAAAGGGGACAGGGGAAGAGGAGTGATTTGGGTGATGGAGGAGAGGGTAGATCATAGGAGAAAACAGTCAGATGTAACACATTAGCTTTTTTACTTTTTGCAAGGTGCTGTGATTGGGTGGCCTGTCTGGGTCCACGGAGCCGGGTGGTTACTGGGTCTCAGGGGTGGTATGTGGGCTCAGGGCCTCTTGGCCCCAGGGATGATGATTAGTCCACTGTGCTACTCAGTCACCCTACATCACATTTTAGAAGATGGACAGAGTGAAAGGAGAGAGAAAATATAATATATAATAGTGGAGAGGAATAGATGGAGGGAATTACAATCAGCAACAGCAACTGTGGAAAAATATGGAAGTAACTTTTATGATGGACTTATCATAAAGAATGTGATCCACCCAAGACATAGCTGATGGTATCAGAAACACATTTTTTCCCTTCCTTTACTTTATTTCTCATGAGGGCCTATATTTTGGGTGTGGAGGGGGTACTATGTTTACTCTTAAATAAGAATATTTTAGTAATGTTAAAAAATCACTTTTACAAAAATATTCATAACAGCTCTGTTTGTGATGGCAAAGAATTGGAAATTAACATAAATGTCCTTCAGTTGGGGAATGGCTTAACAAAATGTGGTATATGTATATCATGGAACACTATTGTTCTATTAGAAACCAGGAAGAATGGGATTTCAGGGAAGCCTGGAAAGATTTGCATGGACTGATGCTGAGCAAGATGAGCAGAACCAAGGGAACATTGGGCACCCTGGCAGAAACATGGGGGTGATGACCAACCGTGATGGATTTTCCCATTCCATTAGTGCAACAATCAGGCACAATACTTTATTTTTCTTCCTTGGGGATATGATTTCTTTCTCATCACATTCAACAATGTATACCATGGAAACAATGTAAAGACTAGTAGACTGCCTTCTGTGGGGGTGGGGGTGGGGGGAGGGAAGCAAGATTAGGGGGAAAAATTGTAAAAAATTCAAAATAAAATTAAAAAATGATCAGAGGAGAGA
The DNA here is from genome assembly GCF_037893015.1 of Macrotis lagotis. Taxonomy (NCBI): domain Eukaryota; kingdom Metazoa; phylum Chordata; class Mammalia; order Peramelemorphia; family Peramelidae; genus Macrotis; species Macrotis lagotis. The sequence goes on from NC_133666.1 coordinate 80,987,050, forward strand.
ACCACCAACAGATCTGGGAGTCCATGCAGTCAACAACAATGTTTTTGAACATGAACTTTGTGGGACCAGTACTATGAGATATCACAGATCAGAAGGTAGTAAACCAGAGCTCATTCTCCCCAAGGACTAAAATGGGATAAGACAGAGTATGCCTCTGAAGGATAAGGGATGGGGCATATCTGAACTCCTGCTTTTGCTGTATCTTCCAAGTAGGTATCCTTCCTTTTTGTAAAAGTTAATTGCTATGACAGTAATTTCTTCCACAACTCAATTTCCCCCATCATGGTTTTGATACATCATAAGTCAAAATAAGAAGTTAAATGTGAATTTGGGAGGGGTAGTTTTGCAGAAGCCCCAGCTGACACTCAAAAACCAGTAGACAACAGTAAATTTATAAACTCAGAAATACATAAAATATATGTATCATATTGTAAAATAAAGCCTATGACCAAATACTTAACCAAAATTTTACAATAAACTGTTTTACTATAAACACCCCATAAAAGAAAATTTTTTTTCTAGTACAGAGGGAGAGTCAGAAAATTTTACACAGATTTTCCAGATCATGGGGGTGCCACACCCCTAACCCTAGTGGTGTGGAAAGGATAACTGTACTTGGTTATATGGTGCTAATTATTAGAGGTTAATAGTGGGGGGGCTCATCAGAATAGGAATTCAAGCTAATAGCATTAGAAAAGAGACACTTCAACATCTCAAAAGTATCCCTAAAATTCCTGAGATGTAGCCTGCCTCCCACTGAGAGAAAGAAGCAAGAATATTTGTTACGCATACAATGTTGGCTCTTTGTTTCTAATAAATACTACTTACCATATTAAAGTCTGTTTATTCCTATTTTTAGAAGGAATTAGTGTTACATTTTGTCAAAACCTTTTTCTGCATCTGCTAATATAACTATCAGATTCTTATTATTTTGTTATTCCTATGTTCTGTTATGTTTATATTTTCCTTAGTATTGAAAGAATGATGTATTCTGGCAGAAATCCAATCTGGTCATAGTGTATAATCTTTATGATATGTTGCTGTACCCTTTTGGCTAATGTCTTATTTTTTTCTTTTAGTGTTCATTAGGGATATTGGTTTATAATATTTCTCGTTTTGATTCTTCTTGGTTTCAGTGTGAACATTAGGTTCTTGATGAACATAACTGCATCATAGAAGGTATGTGGTAGGAGCCTTTCTCATCCCAATTTAGCAAAGAGTTTTCATAATAATGGAATGAATTGTTCTTTGAATTTTTTATAAAATTCACTTGTAAATTCATCTTGTTCTGGTCTTTTGTTTTCACTTGGTGGTCATTTACAGCTTGTTCAGTTTCTTTTTCTGAAATTAAGCTATTTAAATTCTCTAGCTCTTCTTTTCATCTACCCATTTTATATTTTTATGAATCTTCATCCATTTCATTTCAATTATCAGTTTTATGGACATACAGTTTCTAATAATTTCCTTTATTTTGCTTTATTGTTGTGAATTCTCCTTTTTCATTTTTTGATATGTGATTTGGTTTTCCTTTATGCTTTAATCAAATTAGTTATATTATACATCCCCTCCATGCCTCTCAAATATCTCCTACTTTTGAATATTAATTCAATTATTTGTTTTCTTTTATTTTAATATTGTTAAACTTTGATTTTCAGAAATTCTCCTCTACTGTTTACTTAGAGTTTTAAAATTTGTTCATTCCCTAGTTGTTGCTGTGGTTGTTTTTACCTGCGTGCTCAATTTGTTGATTAGTTCTTTCTATTTTTTATTTTAAAAAGACTTAAGGAATAATTTTTCCCAAGGATTGCATCTCAAAAACGTTGCCATGTTGTCTTATTATTGTTATTTTCTTTGAAGAAATTATCTTTTATTTGCTGTTCATCCCCAGAGAAAGAACTGATGGTGTCCAAATACAGATTGAAGCACACTTTCTTAAACTTTCTTTTGAGGTTTTTATTTTTATCTATGTTTTCTCTCACAACATGACTATTATGGAAATGTTTTGCTTGACTACACATGTATAACCTATATCAAATTGCTTGCTTTCTCAATGAGGGGGTTGGGGAAGGAGGAAGGGAGAGAATTTGGAACTCAAAAGTTTTAAAAACAAACGTTAAAAATTGTTTTTATATGTAACTGGGGAAAAGTAAAACACTAAAAGAAATTATCCATCATATCTATAGTTAGTTCTTTTACCTTCCAATTCTCTCAGATTAAGGTACTTGGTTTTTAATTGTTATTCCTTTTTAAATAACATTTTATTGAATATAATTTTTATTTCATTGTAGTCAGTAAAGAATGTAGTTAATATTTTTTGCTTTTGTGCATCTGTATCTGAGGTTTGTAATGTCCCAATACATGGTCAGTTTCTGTTAGGGTGACATAAATAGCTGAGAATTATGAATATTACTTTCTAATAAAAAATAACATATTTAACTGTCTAAAATTATATTTAGGGCCTTAATTTCTTTCTTTTTTACTAAATTTGCATAGATTTTAGAAGAGGTAGTTTGAGGTCCCCTGCTCTGCACCTGCTGCTTTACCTGGTTTCAACTGCCAGATATCCCTGGCTTCCTCTTCCCCTGTTTTCATAACTCCTTTTGTGTGCTGCTTCCTTCTATTAGGCTTTAAGACAGAGATTATATTTTTATTAATTGTATCTCTAGCACTTAGCACAGCATTGGAGCATTGTAAGTATTAATACATATTTATTGGATTGGAATTATTTTGTTTCTTTTGTTTTTATTTTTATTTTTTTGTTTTTTTTTTCAAGGCAATGGGGTTCAGTGACTTGCCCAAGGTCACACATTTAGGCAATTGTTAAAAGGCCACATTTGAACTCAGGTACTCCTGACTCCAGGACTGGTGCTCTATCCACTGCACCACCTAGCTGACCCTGGATTGGAATTATTTCAATTTTGTTATCTCTAGCTTCATGTAAATTGTTTAGTCTTATGTTGATATATCTAGATGAGGCAACTAGATGGCACCATGGATAAAGCACTGGCCTTGGAGTCAGTTAGGGCAGCCTAAGACACTTGGCACTTCCTAGCTGAATGACCTTGGTCAAATCACTTAACCTGATTGCCTCACATCCAGAGCCACCTCCAGTCATCCTGATCCATTTCTGACTACTTGACCAAGATGGCTCTGGTGGAGAAAGTGAGGCTGGTGACTAAGTACAGACCCCCTCACTCAAATCCAAGTCATAGACTTGTAATGGCATCACCTCCCTGATGTCATGGTCTTCTTTGAAATCCAAGAACAAAGGGGCAGCTAGATGGTGCAGTGGAAAGAGCACTGGCCCTGGAGTCAGGAGAACCTAAGTTCAAATCTAGCCTCAGACACTTAATAATTACCTAGCTGTGTGGCCTTGGGCAAGCCACTTTAACCCCATTGCCTTACCAAAAAAAGCCACCAGAAATCCAAGGACAAACAACCACCATCATCATTATATATTTAGATGCAATACCATTTGGTGCATATATGGGAAGTATTGCTAATCATTGTATGTGGTATTGTCTAATATAATATAGTTTCCCTGTTTACCATGTTGATTCAAGTCTAGTTTTGCTAATTGATTTAGTTGAGATTATGAATTCAGCTCAAACATAATAGATTTGGCTCCAGCTCTTTATTGTAGAATTCTTCTCAAATTTCTATTTGAATTTCTATTTGAATTCTATTTCTCTATAATTGAATTTTGATTTCTAATTCTGTATCTTCTTTCATTTTATGGGTGAGCTCATCCAGAATTATGATCATGAATTGTGCATTTCCTTCCCTCCTATTCTTTTCTTTCTCTCTTTACTCCCCATTTCCTCTTACAAAAAAGAGCGTATTGAAAAAGGAATGTGTTCAACATTACTGCTCCCACCCCCACCCCCCACCCCTGGTCCTCTTCTCTTCTCCTTGTCTAGGCCCCAGTAACAAAGTTCTCTCTGTCTCGGTCTTGGTTTCTGTCTCGGTCTCGGTTTCTGTCTCTCTCTGTGTCTCTGTATCATCATATTAGAGTTTGTTTTATTTATGACTAATTCTCCTGCTCCCCTTTTCCTCCTTTTACCCTGTTGAGTTCAATGTGTTTGTGTTTAGATGCATTTTCTCCTCTTTTGAGAGGTGTATTGAGTGTTCAGAGAAGACTGGTATGGGTGGTATGAGGATGGCTGAATCCTTCTCAGGGATGCTCATTTACCTTTGGTGACCAGCTGGCACTCAACTCTCACCAGTGGTTCCAAGAAGCTGTAACATGCACAGTGGCCACACCCTGGTGAGCCCTCTTGACAGATGAACTATTCCAGGTTGAGAATTAAACAACAGGCCTCAAGTCCATCAGTGAGTTAGGGGGGATGTCTACCCCAAGCATTTGAAGACCTCCCCTGGCAGAATTGGTGCATGAGAACAATTTGTTCCAATGGTAATGAAGGTGGCTAAAGCAGATGTAGAGTGCTTAAAGCTTTGATCAGACATGGAAGATGTGTCCTGGGGGCATCACCAGTCATCCTGATTTTTATCCTGCCACTGGACTTTGATGTTTCTGGAAGAGAGAATGAGGCTGAGTGTACAACTCTGCCTCACAAATCCAATTCATGCAAAGGTCAAGACATCAACTCATGATGTCATTGGTTCTCTTCAAAAAGGTTGAACAACAAGAACAAGAACAGCCTCCTTTGATTAGTTCAGATTAAATCAAGGTTCAAATGGCACCTGCCCCTCTCCCCTTCTTTACCATTTGCATAGTTTCTAGTTGTACAATTTGATTCTGTGAGATAGTCTCTCATTCTTCTTCCTCTAGTGTGCTCCTTTTTTCTTCCCTTTCTTTTGAGAACATTGATATATAACAAACTCTTTCCATATTTTCTATTTTATTTAACTTCATCTAGTGAACTCCTGGGTAAGAACAGTCTTTCTTGGGACCCTTGGTAATTTATAGCTTCAAAGAGTTGCCTAGAGCACTTAAAAGTTAAGTGACTGGTCCAAAGTCATACAACCACTAAATAGCAGAGGTAGGACTTGAACCCAAGTTCTCTTGATTTTGAAGCTGTCTCTAATAACAGGTACTTTATTGCTTGACTGATCTCTGAGTGACCTACTTGTGGATAACTGAATGGGACAGCCTGGGCTGAAATCCCTCTCCCCAGACAAAGGATATGAACAGACTCAGGAGGATTTAGATAGCTTCATGGATCACAGAACCATACTGTTATGGAATTTGGGGCCCTTCCTTAAACTATGAAGATATGAAGATGGCGTCAGCCTCACCTAAACTGGCCTGAGTGCCCCTGTCAGATTCTGGGATGTCTTTTCTTGCATTCTATAAGCTACTGGGTTTTCATACATACCACAATGGGCTTGTGATCTGTGACTGAGTGTTCTAACTAATCTCTGCCTGCCCATTCTATGAAATTTTGGTCCACATCCTCCCATAAGTTCACCATAGGAGTTCACCTAATGGAGGACACACACACACACACACACACACACACACACACACACACACATATATATATATATATATATATATTTACATATTCATGCAAACATATGGCAGAGAGAGAGAGAGAAACAGAGAAACAGTAAAAAAATATTGATGGGCAAGATTAATAGGTTGTCCAACCTAATGTATAACATAGTCTAAACAATAGTCATTCTTCATCTACTTGGTTTTTCCTGTGTGGTTAATTAGGCCAAATTCTTTTGAAAAACTATGGATGCCATTTAGGAAGATCCATGATGTTCTGGGGCTTGATGCAATTGGCCCAATATCACCTGCAAAGAGGAGTCTCTGGAAGTTGTTCAGTCATTTCATTCATGTCCAATTCTTTGTGACCCCACGTTGGGGTTTTCTTGACAAAGATACTGGGCTGGTTTTCTATTTCCTTCTCCAGCTCATTTGACAGATGAGGAAAATGAGGCAGGTAGGATTAGGTGACTTGCCCAGGGTCACACAGCTAGTAAGTGTGTCAGGCTGGATTTAAACTCATGAAGATAACCCTTCCTAATTTCAAGCCCAATGCAGCATCACCTCTGAAAGTTCTTATCCCTTTTAGGGAATCTCTCTTTCACTTGAATTGAACCGATTCTCTCCAAGAATGATGGTGAACACCTCTAGATAGCATATACTTCCCTGTTTTAAGCCTCATTTGATATTAATAATCAGAACATTAGAAAGGGTTATTATATTTATCATATCTTTCAAAGGTCTTGTATGTTTTTGATATATTCATGAAAGTTCTATTCCAGTTCTTGAAATGCCAACAGACACAAGGCCTGGCTTCTCACTTGATTGCCTTCAACTCTCATGGGCCTGGGCACCTCGATATGTATAATTCAATTCAATCCAACAGATGTTTAGTAAGTGCCTCTTTCAAAGAAGGCATGGTGCTAAGTGGTAGGAATCCAAAATCAAAACTGCAATTGACCCCTCAAGGAGCTTACATTATAGAGGAAGGAAATCTAAAACATATGCAAAGTGATTTCAGGGGAGGAGTGGACACCAGAAGAACATTCCCATATAAGAGGCAGCACTTGACCAAGTGCTTCCAAGGAAGTTATACCTACTAAGGGGAAAGTATTCTAGACATGTAAGACAACTCATGAAAAGGGGAACAAAATGCAGAAAAGACTGGAAAGATAGGTGGGAGCCAGAATGTGGAAGTATTTTAGTGCCATCCTAGAAGTGACAGAAAGCCGCAGGAGATTTTTGAGTAGGGAAGTTGACCAGATCTGTTTTAAGAAAACTGGTACGGGGCGGCTAGATGGTGCAGTGGATAGAGCACCAGCCTTGGAGTCAGGAGTACCTGGGTTCAAATCCGACCTCAGACACTTAATAATTACCTAGCCGTGTGGCCTTGGGCAAGCCACTTAACCCCATTGCCTTGAAAAATCTAAAAAAAACAAAACAAACAAACAAAAAAAAAGAAAACTGGTAGTACCCTCAATTGACTTATGAGGAGAAATGGGAACCACTGGGGTAGAATGTTATATACAAAAGTGATCACTGTGTTGAGTGCTTTACATAATTGTTTTTTATTTTGTAACCTTACCCAAGGTAGATTTGGCAGTCCACTGATGTCATATATGAATACTTGGAGGAAGAAGTTATTTCTATTGGGGAAAGATATAAGAATCCTGAATAACTGAGAGACTTTAAGGAGAAAAGAGAAGAAATGGAGTTTTCAAGAGAACAAGTGAAAGAAGAAAGGCCCAGTTTTTTTAAGTTATCAGATCACAGATTTTTATTGCTTCATTTATGAAAAGTGTTAGTTAGGCTCTTCTAAGACTTTTGATTTTTATATCCTAAGTTACTTAATTTTTTCTTGTAATTCTATCCTCTGGGCCATTATTTCTTGTTCTCATTTTTCGTACTTTCTTGTTCCTTAGAAAAGCAAAATGCTTTCCAGGTTAAGACCCAAACTTTTGAATGACAGATAAGAATCCTCAGAGCTGCAAACCTATAGGGAAAGCTGACCCTTCTTCCACCTCCAATATGTCCATGGATTGCCAGCACCCTTAGACTTCTCTGGTGAGTTCCCTTTCATCTTGGTTGAGTTGAGTTTTTAACTCTTTAGAGTTGAAGAAAGTTCATTTACACTTTAAATAAATCTACATAATACCTTTGATTTCTATTTCATTGTATACTCTGATAAATGCTTGCAGGATTACTTACCTTTTTTGTGTAACAAGTGTTTGGTAGAAGGGAGCTACATTAGCCAAGAGTAAGTATTACCATATTCTAGAGGGAAGAATCAAGATAGTGGAGTAAAGGCAGTGACTCTTCCCCAAACCACTCCGAATACCTTTAAATAATGATTCTAACCATATTCTAGAGTGGCAGAACCCACAAAAAGACTGAGGGAAACAATTTTCCAGCCTAAGACAACTTGGAAGATCCACTGGAAAAGTCTGAAGATTTGGACTGTGCTGGAGTAAACTGACTCCAGAAATCCAAGAACAGACCACAGGGCACCTGAGTCCACAATGTCTTAAAAGCAGAATTGGTCAGATGGAAAAGTAGATACAAAAATTCTCTGAAGAAAATAATTCCTTAAAATGTAGCACGGTGCTAAGGGAAGCTGATGACTTTGTGAGAAATCAAGAAACAATAAAACAAAACCAAAAGAATGAAAAACTAGAATAAAATGTGAAATATCTCATTGGAAAAACAATTGACCTGGAAAACAGATCCAGAAGAGATAATTCAAAAATTATTGGACTACCTGAAAGTCATGACCAACCAAAGAGATGTCATATTTCAAGAAATAATTCAGGAAAAATGTTCTGATATCCTTGAAACAGAGGGTAAAATAGAAATTGAAAGAATCCATCAATCACTTCCTGAAAGAGATCCCAAAATGAAAACTGCCAGGAGGATTATAGTTAAATTTCAGAACTCCCAAGTCAAGAGAAAAATATTACAAGCAGCCTGAAAGAAAAAAAAATTCAGATATGGAGCTACAATCAGGATAGCACAAGATTTAGCAGCTTCTACATAAAGGGGTTATAGAGCTTGCAATATGATATTCTGAAGGTAAAAGAGCTGGGATTACTATCAAGAATCAACTGCCCAACAAAACTGAACGTCCTTTTTCAGGGGAAAAGATTGACTTTCAATGAAATAGGGGACTTTGAAACTTTCCTGATGAAATTACCACAGCTGAACAGAAAATTTGATCTTCAAAGACAGGACTCAGGTGAAGCATATAGAGGGGTGGATGGGAGGGATTAATTATAAGGGATTTAATGATGTTGAAGTGCTTGTATGCCTGCACAGAAAGAAAATACTAATAACTCATATGAACCTTCTTATTTATTAGGACAGTTAAAAGGAGCATATATGGGCAAGACACAGGAGGGAGTTGAATTTGATGGAGTTAAGGTGGGAGGGAGGGGAAGGAGAGGTAGAATGGGTAAATTACTTCATATAAAAGAGGCAAGAAAAAGCTTTTGCAGTGGGGTGGAAGAAGGGGAAGGTGAGGGGAGTGAATGAGTCTTAATCCCATGGGAAGTGCCTCAGAGAAAAAAATAACATTCACATGCAATTGGGTTTAGAAATTTATTTAAACCTAGAGGAAAATAGGAGAGTAAAGGGATGGGAGAGAGAGGATGGGGGAGGGGGGAGGAGGGGTGTAAGTGATAAAAGAGGGGGAAGAACATGGGAGAGGAGGGTAGTCAAATACAACACACTTTTGAGGAGGGACACAATGAAAGGAGAAAGAGAGAGAATAGAATAAATGGGGCTGGAGGGGAATAGGATGGAAGAAAATACAGCTATAAATAGCAATGTGGGGAAAAAATATTGAAGCAATTTCTCTGATGGACATATGATGAAGAATGCTATCCATCCCAAAGACAGACCTGATGGTGTCTGAATGTAGACTGAAATATTTATTTTTTTCTCATTTCATTTTTCTTGAGGTTTCTCTTTGTGGTGGTGGTGGGGAGTGGGTAATATTTAACAACATAACTATTGTAGTAAAGTTTTTTATGGCTACACATTTTTAACCTATACCAAGTAATTTGCTTTCTCAATGGGAGGAGTGGGATGGGAGGAAGACAGAGAATTTGGAATTCAAGGTTTTGGAATTAAATGTTGAAACTTGCTTTTACATGTAGCTGGGGGAAAATTTAAAAATAAAATAAATTTTTTAAAAGGGTAAGTATTATTACCAGGGACAACTAAATGACACAGTGGATAGAACACTGACCTTTGAGTAAGAAGGATCTGAATTCAAATACTGCCTCAGACATTTGATACTTACTAGCTCTATCACCTTGGGCAAGTCACTTAGCACCATTGCCCCGAAAAACTGGAAAAAGAAAAGAGTAGGTGTTACCTTTCTGGTCTAGAGTAAGACTCCAGAATGACCAAATAAAGTGAGTTTTATTCTGAATCTCTCAAAAGAGCATCATACCTATAAACTAAAAGATCTATGTAATCAAAAGACATAATTTTAGCCACTTTACTCCTCTTGAAGTTGAGAATGAAGGAGAATCCAGTCATCACTTTCCTCCCACTCTATCCAAGGGTAGAAATCAACATTTTTCTAGATGTCAACTTAACCATTTTCCAGATTTTATCTACTGAACTATACTCCTGAAATTTGGAATTACCTGGATTCCTATCAATCAGATTTTAGACTATTACATGAACCAATAAAATAGATGTTGTATTTTGTTATAAGGGAACATAATGTAAAAGAGCATCAGTAAATTTTTTTAAGAAAAGAGAGAGGTTGGCTAGGTGGCACAGTGGATAGCGCTAGCCCTGGAGTCAGGAGTACCTGAATTCAAATCCTGCCTCAGACACTTATTAATTACCTAGCTACGTGGCCTTGGGCAAGCCACTTAACCCCATTACCTTGCAAAAACCTTAAAAAAGAGAGAGAGGTTCATTGGAGGTGTGTTATGGTCCCCAGCTCCTAAGAATACCAGAAGACTTACCCAGCTTCCTCAAGAGCACAAACCGTCTTTGACCTTTATTTATATTTCCAGTGCTTTGCACGGTCCCTAATACATAGTTAAGTATTTAATACAATTTATTAATAAAGTTTATTAATAATTGTTTATTGAATGACTGACTTCCCTACTCTTCTTTCTTTTTGTTCTCCCAACACTCATTCTAGACAAACTCACTTGCTCACAGTGTCTTTGGTTCAATTCATTGTCACAACCTGAAATGGCCTCCCTACTCTTCTATCCAAATCTTAATTCCATGCTCCACCTCCTCTATGAAGCATCAATCTCAGGCCACACTGATCTCCCTTCTCCTCTGATGCCACTGAGTGTAGTGTCCATTTGCTATTTAATTATATGCCACCTTGTGTTGTTGCTTAATTAGACTGAGGTCAGAGAGCGCTGCTTCTCCTCATTCAGTATCCCACAAACACCTTGGACAGGGCAGCAGATGTAAAACCTTAAATGTGTCTCAATCAGCATGTAACTATTAAGTATTTACAAAGTACTGTACTTCACTGAGAAAGCAAAGACCAAGTAACCTCTGCACTCTATAATCTAATGTGAATTTATAAATATAAACATAATGTATGGAAAATGAATACAATGTAGTTTGAGAGCAGGAGCACCTGAGGGGATCAAGAAAGGTTTTGTGCAAAAGGTAGTGTTTGATCTGAGTTTCCAAGGGAACTAGGGATTCTGATGGGGCAGATTAGGGTGCCATATGAATACAGGGATGGGGTCTGAAATGAAGACTCATTTTCCTGAGTTCATATCCAACCTCAGACGTGTCACTTCACCTCATTTGCATCAGTTTCCTCATCTGTAAAATGAGCTGGAGAAGGAAATGCCAAATCACTCCAGTATTTCTGCCAAGAAAACTCAAATTGGACTGAAAAAAGACTGAACGACAACAAGGGATTCCAAAGGGTACAACTCAGGCATGAGAGATAAACCAGTTCAAAGGCATAAAGTCATGATGCAGAGAAACATAACCACGAGGATGATGAGGTTAGTTGGAGACAAACTTTGTAAAACTTTTGTTTGCATTGTTAAGGAAAAGATCAGAGATTCTGTTTCTGCTACATTCATAATGCTCTACATCATTTCCCTGCAACAGTGGCAGCCACTGGAAGTTTAAGAAAGAATGAAAAGGGCAGCTAGGTTGCATAATGTTTAGAGCCTGACCCTGGAGTCAGGAGGACCTGAGTTCAAATCCCATCTCAGACACTTAATAATTGCCTAGTTGTGTGACCTTGGGCAAGTCAATTAACCCCATTGCCATAAATAAAAAAAATTTTAATACTTCAAAGAAGGAATGAAAAGATTTGGAAGAGCCACTGTGGCAAATAGGATAGTGAATTAATTAGAGAGGGGTAAAGACCCAGCTGAGGTTATGGAGCAAAAATTTATGTAGCATAAGGTGGACCCAGCTAGTGGGGTTTTGTGATTCTCTCTAGTTTCCTTCAGCAGTACATGTGTAAAAGTGAAGACAATGAGTGAATAGTGAAAGTGATCCAAGGCTGAGGCTTGCCAGGGCAAGATCATTGATAGGATAAGAAAACAAGAGATTCAAACTGATTTACTAAATAGGTCAAGATGGAGAAGGGGCCTAGTAGATAATACAAGGATAATGGGGCCAAGGGACAGAGAGTGAGGTGAAATGACAATAAATTGAGATAAAAAATGTAAAAAGACTGAAAAGGGAAAGGGGTGATAAGGATCTTTAAATGTCAAACAGAAGAATTTATCCTTGATCTTGATTGAGGGCAATTAGCAACCATTGGATGAGGAGGGTGAGTTAGTAAGACCTTTGCTTTAGGAAAATCACTTTGGCAGCCTGGTGAAGAATAGATTGGAGTGGGAAGAGGTTGGAAGCAGGGAGCACAAATATATACTATTAAAATGGTCCAGGCAACAGGTGATGAGGGCTTGTATTAGAATAGTGGATGGATGAGTGGAGAGGAGAGGACATACCCAAGCAATATTAGAGAGATGGAAGCAACACAACTTAGCAATGAATTGAGCAGCCAAATGGTACAGTGGATAGAGAACTAGGCCTGGAGTGAGGAAGACCTGAGGTCAAAACCCACTTTAGATACTTAACTAGCTGAACAAGTCACCTCACTTTTGCTTTCCTCAGTTGCCCTATCTTTAAAATGGGGATTATTATAACACCTACCTCCCATACCTGTTTTGAGGATCAAATGAAATAATGTTTGTAAAGCACTTGGCACAGTCTCTGGCACTTGGCAGTCTCTGGCACTATGTAAGCACCTTATAAATGTTAGCTCCCAATGAGGGTGGAATAGAAGTTACAAACACGGATGACTGGGAGGATGGTTATGTCCTTGATAATAATAGAAGTTCAGAAAAATGGTCCCTTTTGTGGAAAAGATAAATAGTTCTCTTTTAGAGATGGCTTCCAGAAGGATATCCAGACTGGTGATGAATTGATAAATGACCAATAGATATGAACAGTTTTCAGATGAAGTTATTAATGCTATCTATAGCCATATGAAAAAAATGGTCTAAATCACTATTGATTGGAGAAATTAAAATTAGAACAATTCTGAGATACTACTTTATAGCTATTGGATTGGCTAATGGGGCAGAAGAGGAAAATGACAAATGTTGGAGGCAATATAGGGAAAATTAGACATTAATGCACTGTGAAATGTTTCAACCATTCTGTACAGCAATTTGGAGCTATGCCCAAAGGGCTTTAAAACCATGCATACCCTTTGACCTAGCAATGCCACTACTAGATCTGTTTTCCAAAAGAAATGAAAAATAAAAATTAAAAGGACTTCTATGTACAAGGATATTTATGGCAGCTCTTTTGTGGTGGTAAAGAACTGGACATTGAGAAGATGACCATCACTTGGGGGATGCCTGAACAAATTGTGGTGTGTGATTAGGCTTGAATGCTCTTCTATTATAAGAAATGAACAGGATGCTCTCAGAAATACCTGGGGAGACTTCATGAGCCATTGCAAAGTGAAGTATACTGGATACACAGTAACAGTAATATTGGTGGATGATCAGCTGTAAATGGCTTAGCTTTTCTTAGCAGTACTGTAACCCAAGTCAACTCTGAAGGACTTATGAATGCTATTCATCCCCAGAGAAAGAGCTGATGGTTTTCAGAATACAGATTGAAGCATACTTAACTTTCTTTATATTTCTTAAGGTGTCTTTTTGGGGGGAGGGGGAGGGCTATGTTTTCCTTCACAACATGACTATTATGGAAATGTTTTACATGACTACCCAGTTGTAACCTATACCAAATTGCTTGCTTTCTCAATAGAAGTGGGGAGTGGGGACAAAGGAGAGAATTTGGGACTCAAAAGTTTTAAAAAATGAACATTAAATTTTTTTTTACATGTAAGTGGGTAAAAATAAAATGTTAAATAATTTTTAAATAAATAAAAAGAGGGAAAAGATGTTTGCTGATGAAGGTGTATAGCTCAAGAAAGAGATGAGCACTGAGCATGGGGAAGAATTATTTGCCTAGAGACAATAATCCACACCACTTAAGTAAACTAAATTAGGTGAGTGGCCTCTATATTTACTATTTGTATTTTCAAATACCTGTGGTTGAGTCCCTCTTGTAACTAAGAATTTATACCCTGTACTAGACTATATAGTTAAGTGGTCTAACCAGATTTGTGCTCATCTTCTCTATGCCACTTAACAGTTTTCATCAGTGACTTGAAAATGGGAGTAGATGATGTATTTGTCATATGTGCAGTTGATACAAAACTAGAAGGGAATAGATCTCACCACATTATAATGTTGGAACAATTTAATTGCTATATTTATTTAAGTTAAAGTCAACATCATGTGTACAAGTTGGAAGAAGCATTGATGGGTAGCCAGCAATACATCTGAGAAAGAGCTGGAGTCTCAGTGCATTACAAACTCAATATGAGTCAATAGGGTGGCATGGTAATCCCAAAAGTTAATTTTGAAGGACTCCATTGAGAGACATAATGTCCACAGTGTGGGCAGCGATAGCCCCACTGAACCCTAGTCAGACATCTGTAGCCTCATTTTTCAGGTATTAGAGTATTCAGAAGAGCACAATTGAGATGATAAAGAGTTTCAAGATCATGCTATATACCAAAATCAATTGAAAAAATTGGGGCTGATTAGCCTAGACAAGCCTTAGGAAGCACATAAGAGCTATCAATTTTTTTCTGAAGGGCAATCACAGGAAAGAGGGCTTCAATTATTCCACTTGACCTCAGAGAGCAGAACCAGGATTGATGGGGAAGAAGTCGCTGGGAGGCAGGTTTCAGCTCAATTTCTAACAAAAATGCATTGGGCTCCTTCATGAAGTAGTAGGTTTCCCCTCTCTATATGTCTTCAAGCAAAGGTTGGATGGCCACCTATTAAAGATATTGTAGAAGAGATTCTTGGTCATATATGGATTTTTGTTGGCCTCAGTGACCTCGGAAGTCTCTTCCAACTCAGATTTTGAAAGCTCCTCCTTCCTCTCTCTTTCAGAGCTGTCAACTCTACTGAGTATCCAGAATAATTCTGGTCCTCTTCTCACCTTGGCATCTAAACCACAGCCTTGACTATAAAACCTCAGAGGAAGGGGGTGGGGATAGTGCATCTCAGGCATTGTGGCCTCTACCACTGAATCTCCTGGTAGTAGGGGTATACATGGGTTCTATCTCATCCCAGCTCTGAGCTTCAGCATCAAAACACTGAAGGAGTTCCGGAGCCCTATGAAGAAAGACCATGACTAGTGTATAAACATCTCCCTCAGCAGAATGGGCAGCTTTGGGTTCATCATTAAAATACCGGCGGTATAGGTTGCTGAGGCTGTAGCTCTTCTTGCCATGGCTTGCCCTGGTGCTGTGGTGGTGGGCTTTATCCAGGCCCCTCAGGGTAGGGAGAGTGTCAAGGCAGATGGTACCCTCTGGCATGTCTGCACCTAAACGTTGCAGTTCAGTTCGAAGGAGGGGAAAGTCATAGTCAAAACCATTATGGGCAACTAGGCAGATTGGAGATTCCTGCCGTTTCAGGAACTCCTGAAGGGTTTTGATCACAGTTCTATCAAAACCTGGTTTGTGGTTGTTGGTCAGGTTTTGATTACTCAGGCCTGTGATCTCCGAAGCCTTTGGCGTGAAGTCCCGCTCAGGGCACATGCACAGGGTCAACTTATCTAAGACCCGAGGCAGCTGTAGGGTGCCTGACTCATCCCTCTCTGGGTGCTCCAGAGAAAAGCGATGGATGGCAAACAGAGAGATCTCTGCAATTTCAGGATTGGCATTAGGAAGGCCGGTGGCCTCCAAGTCCAGGAAGACAAAGGTCTCACACCTTGATGATTCAGCCATTGGCAGGAATTCAGCACAGCTAGAGCATGTAAAAATAAATTTTTTTTTTAAAATCACAGTCAACCTTGTTAAAAGAAAAAGGTTTTTTTTAAATAAAAGAATTAAGAGACCTGGGTTCTAATCCTGATTCTGATACCTGAGCTTATTGTGTGACATTGGGTAAGTCTCTTCCATTGTCTAGGTCTCAAGAGTCACCTTAGTAAAATGAGGTTGGGTTAGCTGCAAAAAATAAAAATCCTGTTTTGCCTTTGTCTTTTTGCCCCCAGTATTCCCCCATTGAATGTACTTATTCTCCCCTCTTATTTTCAAAATCCTCAGAATTCTATTTATTCTCAAGACTCAGCTCCAGTTCCACCCTCACACCCTCACCTGGAGGTCTTTAGCAGCTACTGCAGTCTTTAAGCATGGCTACCTCTTCTGCCCTCCTAGGGAGGGCACTTAGAGTATATTATTAGTTAATTCTCAAATTACTTCAAGTAGCACAGTTGGGTCTCTCTAGTCCAATTAGAAGCTCATTGAGGGCAAGAACTAGTTTATTTTGGTCTTGATGTGGCCAGAACTTTGGACAGTGCTGGGTACACTGAGGGCTTATTGTTTGCTTCTTTGAATTTTGCAATAGCCATATGGCACACCTATGGACTAGACATAGTATACATTTAAGAATTCAAAAATAATAGTCAATTCAGTGATCAAGGAAGCAAAAAGGATTTATTAAGCACCTATTATGTATGCTGAAATCCATGTACAAGGGAAATAGTCCTTGCCCTCAAGCAGCAGCACTTCTACTGGAGCTTGGAAATGAAATAGTTCTTCAGATAAATACAGCATGTAGACAAAACAAATAAATGCAAAGGAACAGTGGAGAAGAAGAATAACTCTGATTGTGAAGATAGCTATCAACGCAAAAAATGGGCCCCAGAGAGGAGATAACTTGCTCAAAGTCCCACACCTAAGAAGTGGCAGAGCCTACATTGGTCATGGGAAGAGCTCATCTTCTCTTTCCAGGGGTCCTGATTTCCTCAACTTGTCTGAGACTGCTGTAGAAGTATCTGTTGCACATGTTTCTGGGAGTTACCAACAGCACCCAGCAGGGTGGGCCTTCCTCAGTAAAATGTTCCCAAGTCAGCAACTAATGCCAGAGGCACTTTTGCATCATGCATATTAATACTACATAAACCATGCAGAAGAAACTCACACACCATCAGTGGTCCCTGGATCATACTGAGATCTACTATTCAACCCTTTATCACTTGAGGCTTGGACCTTGAGAAACAGACTGAATGTCTTTAAAACTTGCTCCACCAGATCTGAGTTGGCTCTTGAGTTTACTCTGTCTCCTGAGTGGGTGTTAAATGTGGGACATTCCACCTGGGACAGGTGGAATTGGGTTTCAATTCTCTACTTCTTGGCTTCCCTTCCTCCGCCCCTTACTTCCTTGTAGACCACAAAGGCTTAAAAAGAAAAAAAAAGCAACCACAGAGTATATGATTCACCAACAAAGAGCCAATGAAAGTATGGCAACCTGATGATTCTCCTATTTGGTCAAGCACATTCAACCATCATCTCCCTCAGGATGAAAGACTACAATACACTGCAGTACATCAATCCTACTCCCCTCAATGAAGGTGGAACAGGTATTCCCAGAAGTCAAGCTTGAAAGCAGGGCCTAATATGTCAAAGGGCTGTCTCAAGAGTCAACTTCAGATTCTACTGATGACTCAATGCGCTGCCCTAGGCAATAAAATGGTTTGCCCACCTGGGAACACAGCCAAGTTTCACTCACAGAGGGTATGGCTCCAGAGATGAAAGGTACATGGGAAAAAGGGTCCCTAAGCTGGTCAAGGGCTCACCATCAAGGAGAGCTTGTGTGAGTGCTTGTTAGAAAAATTGGAACCTCTGAACTCAAATGCTTCCATTGGTTAGCTGAACTAGAACAGCTGAGAATACAGATAAATTTGACTTTCTGAAAATGTACATGATAGAAAGGCAGGAGGAAAGAGGATGATGGTAAGAGGCCCAGGACAAGCCACAAAAAATAATCATTTGGAATACCCAGACCAGTTTTGCTAATTTAAGCTACTTTTAGTACAAGAGTTCAAGAATCTGGCAGAGGTACAGATTTGGAAGGGATCTTAAAAGTCTAGTCCAATCTCTCAATATTACTGGAAGATCTGAATGACAGTGCCTCACAATATCACAGACCTGACAGGGACTTTAGCAGCCATATCTACCAAATACCTCATTTTACAGGAAAGGAAGTTGAGGCACAGAAAAAGGAATTGACTTACCCAGGCGCTCAAAATAAAAGCTCTCAAATGTCTAAGAAATACTTTAATTAAATACATAAATGTTTCATGTAGATTCATGCTAACAATAAATTAAATCCTTCCCAAATATCAATGAACTGAAAGCCAGGTGGAAAAGGGAATATTCACACTCTTCACTATCCCAGGAGGATAGGTTTAAGGGAAGTGGAAATAATTTTTTTTGCATTAAAACATCTCCACACATTCACCTCAAATATAACACTTACCTACAGAAGTACCACCCAACCTGTGGTTGATAAACCTCTGGATCTGAAATCAAAGATCACAGAATTTGGGAATAGAAGCAACTTCATCTCACTGAGTCCTACTTCTTCATTTCACACTTAAGGAAATCAAGGCTCAGCTACAGAAAATGATTTGGCCAAGATCACACAGGGAGAAAGAGCTAGGATTTGAACCTGGGTCTCCTGACACCAAATCCTCTGTTCTTTCTACTCTACTACCCTTCCAGCTCTAGTCAGAAGTCCTAGATTCAAAAGTCAGATTTGTAATTTTCTACCTATGTGAACTCCCCCTCTGAGACTGTTTCCTCCCCTATAAAATGTAAGAGGTTGAACTAGGTGGTCTCTTGAGCATCCTTCTAAGTCATGATCTGATGACATCTCAGTTTTAAAGGAATATTAAGAAGAAAACACCTATTTCTCACTGAAAGCTGCTCCTACCTAGTCCTCTAAAAAGCTTCCCTTGAGGAAAGAGAGATTTAAAAATCCTGGGAGCTCATTAACAACTAAGACAGAGATGAATTAGCCACCCACATGTTTGACAAGAGAGGACTTACCAGTGGAAGAATATTCTGCTGACTTTCTGTCCTTCTAAAGCAATTCTTTGAATTGGTTTATAGGGACAAGTTCAGGGAAGTTTTATAACAATTGGCTGCTTGGCCACACCTCCTGTGTCATCACCAGCAGAATCTCTTGGGAAATATAGTCTTTAAAAGACATTATGAATACCAGTGCTTCAGGAATGACAGCTCTGCCACCCCCTTGTTTTGATTTAAATAAGATCTCTCTGACTCCCAAATAGGATATGCTGGCAATGCTAATATGGATTGGAAAGGAATGCGTCATGTTTTCAGATGAAAAATCAAGTGTGACCCTACATATCAAAAATGATAAAATATTAAAGCTTTTATCAAGGAGGCCTAACTGTGACACTGATTGGTTGTGTGACCATATATAAGCCTTTTTTTGCTCTCTGGGCCTGAGTTTGATCAACTACCAAATGAAAGGATTGGAGGAACCAGTGAATATCAGAGTTAGAAAGGACTTCTGAGGTCATGAAGTTCAACACATCAGGATTAAAGTCTCCTCTAGGAGGCAATGGCTCTCCAGTCTTCAATAGAACTCCAGTAATGAGCAAATCACTCCCCTTTAAAGTTGTCCATTTCTCCTTGTTAGAATATTTGTTCTTCCTGTGGGTCTACATAAATCTACCTGCTTATAACTTCTACTCACTGCTCACTGCCTTTTGGAACCAAGCCAAACTACCCTAAGTCAAATTCCAACAGCTCTTCCACAATGTTTAGTGGCTCCTCTCATGGCCCGCTGAGTCTTCTCTTCTCCATGCTAAACATCCCCAGTTCCTTCACACAGTCCTCAGAGGGCATGATCACCAGTATGTTCATTTGAAATGAGTTAAGGATCCCTGTCAGATTGGAAAAAACAAAAGGCTATGTTATATATGACTCAAGAAGTTTATCACCAAAGCAATTCAATCAACTATGCTTCTTTGAAATCAAAGGACAGAAGAGATTGGGGGTGGAGAAGAAGCAGTTTTCTGTAGGGGGCCTAGTTATGTGACTGGGGTCATACCTCAGTCAAAAGAGCAGAATGGTTCCTTGGGAAGGAAATAGGATTTAGAGCCCCAAAACCCTGGTTTGAGGCTCAAAGCTCTGTCACTTAGCAGAACTTGTTTGGCCTTGGACAAACTTGTTTGCTTATCTGTAAAAAAGGAATCATTAGACTATTCCAAGCACATTGTCTATCCTGAGATATTTAGGCAAACCTAAGCTATTTTTCTTCTTTCCTTGGATGGATCTAAAGTCAATTATTTCTTAGACTTGATTTCCCATTGGTCACTCAATCAATCAATCAACCAAGGATTTATTATGCATCCACTATGGGTCAAGCATTGTATTAAGCCCTGGAGCCTCTGTCTTCAAGTAGCTTACATTTTAAGGGAAGGAAAACAACATACAGATAGAGATACAGATACAGATTGGTGTTAATTCTTCACCTTTGAAGAGGATTGATGACATCATGGGATGATACCTTGATTTGTGTATGAATTGAATTGAAGTGAGGCAGAGGCACACAAGTCCTCAGTCTCACTCTTCCAGAGACACTGAAGTTCAGAGGCTGGACAAAAGTCACGATGACTAGCTATGGTCTGGGATACAGTGGATGACCTTGGTGTCTTTGTAATTTCTATAAGCATTCCATAGTGTCTGCTTCAGCTGCCTTCATGGGCCTTGGAACAAATTGTTCTCATCCACCCATTTTGCTGGGAAAAGTCTTCTTATGCTTGGGGTAGACATGCCCCTAACTCACCAATGGATTTGAGGCCTATCCTTTACTCTCAATCTCGTTTAGCCTGTCTGCCAAGAGGTTTTATTGGGGGTGTGTCCACTAAACTTGCTACAGCTTCTTGGAGCCAGAGGGAAGAGATGAGATCTACAGTTCCTTTATCTCTATCCACCTATAAAACTATACCTAAAACAACAAGGTAACCTTAAGGGGGGGGCGGGGAGATTAGCAACCTGAGGACCAAGGAAAGCCTTTTAGGAAGAAAGATGTTCCTAATCCATATGAGGGATTAAGACTGATTTTATTGGGATTGGGACTTCTCAAGGAGGGAACTCTCTCTGCTAAATTAGATTGACAGCTTCTCTGCAATTTAAGAGTCTTAGAAAGTGGAGCCTGAAGCTGAGATGTCAAGCACCCAACAACACTCCTGAGTATGCCTGGACCAGACTAAAATCAAATTGAGAAGCATTTAAGAAAATAAACAAAATTACAAGTAAATCTAGATAACAGAAGTCAAAATGCAGCCAGTAGGGATCCTTATTACTGTTTCTATTTGAGTTTGACATCATTGGCCTTGAGCAGTTAGAGGTTAAGTGACCTGCCCAGGGTCACACAGTGTGTCAGAGGTTGGACTTCTGGTTTCAAGACTCTAGCCAATTACTGAAATTCTTGTCAATTAGTATTAATGTAGAACAAGGACTTAGAACTGGTTTGAGAGAAGTAGTACAGAACAAGATCTATAATATTTGTCCTTCATTTTCAAAGACGACCATGACATCAGGGAAGTGATGCCATGACAAGCACATGAATTGGATTTGGGTGAGGGGGAGTCATGCTATGGCACCAGTCTCACTTGCTCCTCCGGAGTCATCTAGGTCTAGTGACCCAGATAGGAATCAGGATGACTAGAGATGGCCCTGGATGGGAGGCAATCAGGATTATGTGACTTGTCCAAGGTCACACAGCTAGTAAGTGGCAAGGTCTGAGGCTGGATTCGAGCTCCTGTCCTCCTGAATCAAAGGCCGGTGCTCTGTCCACTGGGCCACCTAGCTGCCCAGCAAGATCTATAAGAAATGACATTTGAGGGATGACTAGGTGGTGCAATGGATAGAGCACTGGCCCTGGAGTCAGGAGTACCTGAGTTCAAATCTGACCTCAGACACTTAATAATCACCTAGCTGTGTGGCCTTGGGCAAGCCACTTAACCCCCATTGCCTTGAAAAATCTAAAAAAAAAAAAAACCAGAAAAAAATGACATTTGAAAAAGAAAAACAAGAACAATCCAAAATAATCATTTTGACAATGAATGTAACAAATTGTGTTGACTAGACCCAATTTCTCACGCAGAAAGGGGAAAGGATTCTTTTATCTCTTCTTGCAAAGCCATAGTTCAGCCTTGGGTTCTTCAAGGCTTCAAGGACAGGCCCAGCAACAGACCATCATCAGCCAAGAATTTTTGAAAACCTCATCATCAGGTGAATATTTTTGCCTACACTAATTCATGAAATCATCTACTTAGGCACAGAAAGCTGACACGTCGATTTGATAAAGGGAGTATCCATGGAGATTCAAGATATCAAGATACTGAATATGATGCACCTGTAATTTTAATGTTATGAGAACTCCTCCTATCTATGCATGTCACAACCCATCTACACTTTAGGCTTAAGTCTTGACTTACCTAAGTTTCAGCACTTGCCCAACCTCACACACTGGGTTAAATGTCATAGATAGGCTTTGAAATTAGGTCAAATCAACTTTGTGTGATATCTGGCAGAAAGAAGCAGTAGGAATCAATGAGGCAGGACTGCCGGTAAAAATAGTTTGTCTTCTACTTTGCCAGTACAAACAAGTGTACTCTCTCAGCACTATTCCTAACTTTCCAAATGATTCATTCAGGAACTGTAACATTGATTCATCAATCAAGTATTTGAGAGACTACTGGATACAAGTAACTAGAATGATTAAGGGGAAGGGTTACTCAAACTCTGGCTACTGCTATTCATCTCATAGTGCCAGTGGTTGCCATGACCTTTCTCAGAATGTGTTCAAGATATTGCAAATTTCCCCAATTGACAAATGGTCAAAGGATATACAAAGGCAATTTACAGATGAGATCAAAGCAATTCATAGCCATATGAAAAAATGCTCTAAATCATTAATTATTAGAGAAATGCAAATTAAAGCTTCTCTGAGGTACCACCTCACACCTCTCAGACTGGCCAATATGACCAGAAAGGATAATGATCATTGTTGGAAGGGTTGTGGGAAATCTGGGACACTATTACACTGTTGGTGGAGCTGTGAACTCATCCAACCCTTCTGGAGAGCTATTTGGAACTACACCCAAAGGGCAACAAAAATGTGCATACCCTTTGACCCAGCAATACCACTACTGGATCTATATCCTGAAGAGATGATGAAAAAGGGTAAAAAGGGTAAAAACATTACTTGTACAAAAATATTTATAGCAGCCCTGTTTGTGGTGGCAAAGAATTGGAAATCAAGTCAATGTCCCTCAGTTGGGGAATGGCTTAGCAAACTGTGGTATATGTCATGGAACACTATTGTTCTATTAGAAACCAGGAGGGACGGGATTTCAGGGAAGCCTGGAGGGATTTGCATGAACTGATGCTGAGTGAGATGAGCAGAACCAGAAAAACACTGTACACCCTAACAGCAACATGGGAGTGATGATCAAACCTGAAGGACTCGCTCATTCCATCAGTGCAACAATTGGGAGCAATTTGGGGCTGTCTACAAAGGAGAGTGCCATCTGTATCCAGATAAGGAGCTGTGGAGTTTGAACAAAGTTCAAGTACTATGCCCTTTAATTTAGCAAAAAACAGATATCTTATTGTCTGATCTTGTTACTTCTTCTCTAAGGATATGATTTCTCTCTCATCACACCCAATTTGGAACAAGGTACAACATGGAAACAAAGTAAAGATTGACAGATTGCTTTCCGTGGGGGGGGGTGGGGGGAGAGAAGTAAGATTGTAAATTGTAAAACTCAATATCTTTAATAAAAATTAATTTTAAACAAAGACATTGCAAATTTGCTTAAGTTTTGTAACTGCAAGTGCCCTCCTCCCTCCCTCTGAAGGATGCAACAAAAGAATTAATCTAACTTCCTAGAGAATATACATTCATACATAGTAATAGTCATAATTGAGTCCATAACCCTCACATCACCATCTTTGTGTACCAGAAGTTTATTCCCCATTCTCTATAGAATCTGAATCAGCACTCCTATATAGAAGAATCCCAAAGGGGAGAAACTACAATCATTTCCACAGGAGAACCTTTGATCCTGACTTCAGAGAACAGCCCAAGGCCATCTTGCTGGCAATGGTCAGATGAGTTAGAGGCAGAACTCTCTGGGAAGACTTAGGTTCATATTAATTGGCTACTATTCACATAACTCTAATTGCCTGTTATTCCTTGCTTTCACTCCTCGAAGTGGTCAGCATCTGCCAATTTTATCTTCATAGAAATGTATCTACTCAGTCCCCAAACAGTACCCTAGTATGTGGAAAGTTAAGAGTTTCCCCATCCTGTTACACTAACCTACCCTGAGCAGGTGAGGGCTGGGGGGTGGCGGTGAGAGGAGGCAAGACCCTAACCCTAAATTCATTTAAATTATGAAAACCTATTATGTATTAAGTAGTAGATTTAGTGAAAGTGGAAGAGGAGGAGGAGGAGAAGACACTGTTTTCTTAGAAGGTTCAAAAAATTTAGTTGAGGAATAATACAAGATAAAGAAATGTAAAATTACTTAAGACAGAACAAAAGTGACTGACCCCCTAGGATAGTTTAAGTTTGACAATGGAACAAAATGAAGCACTCGTAGGCCATTCAACAGTTAATAGAAAGAAATTTCCCTATTGCAGGATGTTCATTAAAGCCAGGTGAAAAGGACACCTGACCTTGATTCAGCTGAGCTGAGCTAAGCTTCAGTGTTTGAGTAGTACATTATGATCCCCCAACCAAGTATCAGAGAGCTCCTAGAGTTCCTCCTGGGTACTTATGTGCTTTGTACAAGGATATTATATCAACAGTCTGAGCCTTTATTCCTTTGAGAAAACAAAAGTGGGCTTAATGCTTTTTAAGGAAAAATTAGCCTAACTTGCATGAGGGGAGGGGTTAGGATATTGCTATTACCATAACTGTTCCTAATTGAGAGCTGATAGCCCACATAAGTAAAAAAGCACTCTGATTCTTTATTGATGAATTCAAATCACTTAGCTCAGATGAAATACAAAAATCTGTGGGGTCTCTATAAAAACACTACTTATACAGGATGGCACTCTGGGAGGGGGAAAGGAAAGGATATTTGAAATACAATGATGTAAGAAACAAAATATCAATAAAAACTTATTTTAAAAAGAGAAGTGGTGACTATGAAGAGTCAATATAGTCTTATCCAGAACAAGTCACACTAGAATAACTTCATTTCCTTTTTTGACAGGATTCATAAATTAGGAGATGATAGGAATGCTGTGAATATAGTTTGCCTAAATTTTTTAGTAAAGCTTCTGATAGTGTCTCATTTTAGTCTTGTGGAAAAGGGAGAGATGTGAACCAGACAATAAGACAATCAGAGCACTTCAGATCAAGTTGAATGTCTGAACTCAGAGAGATTGGTAATGGGGTCAGTGTGAATATGGCAGCAAGTCTTCTAGTGGAATATCCTGGGATCTCTGGTCATGTACTGCTTAACATTTGTATATCTTCCTAACTCCAAGCCCAGAGTTCTCTCAACTGGACTGCTTAGTTGCCCCAAATTTGTAAGTGACATCAAAGTTGGAAGGAATAGCTAACCTGGATGACAACCAGGATCCAAAGGAATCTGGAAGGGCTACATCATTAGGCAGAATCTAATAAGATAAAAGAAAATGGAGCTAAATGTTACACTTGGGTACCAAAAATGAGGACCACAAAGAGAAAGATGGGAGAAGCATTGGTAGGAAGTAATTGTTCTGAAAGGGTCAGGGGCTTAGAGGACTATAACGTACATGAGCAGTACAACATAGAAACCAAAAAAGCTAATGCAATTTTATTCTGCATTCAGAAGGCCAGAGCTTCCAGGAACAGTGAATTGATAAGCATATATCTCATCCATCAGACTGGCAAAGATGACAGGAAAGGAAAATTACAATTGTTCAAAGATCTGCAAAAGGATGGGCAAACTAATACCATATTAATGCAAGAGTGGACTTTCAGGCAACTTTAGAAAACATTTTAGAACTATGTCCAAAAAGTCATTAACTATGCCTATCCTTTAATCCAGTGATATGACAACAAAGCCTGTACCCAAAGGAGATTAAAGAAAGAGGGGGAAAGACCTATACATAAAATATATATTTATAGCAGCTCTTTACATTGTAGCAAAGAACTTGAAACAATGGTGGTACCCATCAATTGAGGAATGGCTGACCAAATCATGGGATATGAATGTAATAGAATGTTATTTTACCAAACGAAATTATTAGTGATAGATTCAGAAAAACTTAGGAAGAGAAATATGAACCAATGGAGAGTGAAGTGAGCAGAACAAGGAGAACTATTCATACTATAATTAAGACTGTAAAGCAAAGCAACTTAGAAAAATTTAAGAAATCCAACTAATGCAATGAGCAACCATAACTCTAGATGATGGTGATAAAACATGCTACACATTTCCTGATAGAAAGGTGATGAAATCATCAGGTGCAGTACAAGACTGAAACTTGTGGACATAACCAACCAATGTGTAGATTTGTTGTGTTACTTTGGGTTGTTTGTTTTTTTTTTTCCCTTTTTTTTAAACTGGAGGGAATAGGGAGAGGGCTCTGCCTGGTAGAAAAGAAGAAAAAAGGGTAACTGAATCAACTTTTAAAAAATATGCACATGGACAGAAGGTAGTTCAGAATGAGACAAAGATAGGCAAGATCACTTTGAAACTAAAGTAATGATTTTATTATATGCTTAAAAAGCAAAGAGTACAACTTCTTTCTGTTTCTCCCTGTTGGTGCTTGTCAAGTTCATATTAACAAAAAATAAATATATTTTTTAAAAAAACAAACAGAAACTTGCCCCACAACCAAAGTCTTCCCCCTCATTTCCCAAACACTAGCAGCAGCCAAGTCCCAAGGAGCTGAGAACTAGAGAATGGATGTTTAGCTTTCTTCCATACTTTCATCAGGTGACTGAAGCCTGTTTTGGAAGAACTCATATTTCCGTTTTAAATCCTTCATTTTTTCAACTGGGAGGGGGAGAAGAAAGAAGAAAATCAAGAAGTTGAATGAGTATGTGATTCTTAGGAAACTCCTGTTCCCATCAGAAAGTACTATTGATCACTGTCCCCCAATTACCCCAAGACAGGCTAAAAATATGCCTAAAAACATGATCAGAGCTTGCCACCTTGAGAAACCAAGCCCCAAATAAAGCAAACTAGCTTTATCATAGACCCTGATATCCAAATAAGCTACAATCTGCTAAATTTGAGAAAATTTCCCATTGACTGCTTCTAGAGCCACCTTTCTACTGAACCCACTATTTTTAAAGGTCATTGAGGGTCTCTTCCTTTTTCAAATTTAAGGGTATTTCTCAAGTCTTTCTCCTCCTGCCAACTGCTGTAACATCTGCCACTGAGTTGACCCCACCTCAATCTCTCCCTTCTGAGGTTTCCACAACTTTACACCTACAAGTTCTACCTGCCCGGTCACTCTCAGTTGCTTTCATTGACTCATTGTCCTCATCATGCTCTCTAATGGGGGTGTTCCCTAAAACTGGGGATGGGCTAGGCCTTCTCTTCTTCCTCTCTATTCTTTCCCTTGGTGAGCTCATTCACTCCTGTAGGTTCACTAATCTCTATACAGGTGACTCTGAAACCTGCATAACCGGGTTTCTCCTTCCCTCTAATCTCTCCTCTAACTCTGTCTCTAAATTCTTTATTCTCCCTTTAAGATCTAATGGGGGGGGGCAGTTAGGTGGCACAGTTGATAGAGCACTGGCCCTGGAGTCAGGAGCACCTGAATTCAAATACAGCCTCAGACACTTAATGATTGCCTAGCTGTATGACCTTGGGCAAGTCACTTAACTCCACTGCCTTAAATTAAAAAAAAAAAGATCTAAATCAGGTTCCAAATCTTAGGTCTAGTCTTTCCTCATTCCCTCCCAGCCATCCCTCTATCTGCCACTGCAACCCCACCCAAAGCTGCAAGGATTCTTCTCTCCCTTCAGTCTAATGTCAGACTGCCTCCCTAAAACATCAAGTATCTGAGAACACGTTGAGCACCCCTCCACCGCCAAGCCACTGGAGTAAAATAAAATCTCCTTGATGGTCATCTGCATCCTTTAAAATGCTTGCTAGCACAAGACCCACCACATGATTGTTGAATAAGACAGGCCACACTGCAGTGCCCCTCAACATGGCAATAACCACTGCCCCTCCCATTTATAGAGCCCTGGAAGATTTTCAAAGCACATTCTTTCAAATGAGCTAAAATTGGCAGTTTGGCAAAATTTAGTGTTACATAAGTGACAGTGACTATCATTTTTTATTATTGTTTCAGTTAAGAAAGGGGTGGTAGGCCAGATGGATTGTCAAGCCATGGTCCATTATGGAAAAGTCCCCAATTCACTTTCCAAACAGGGGATGCTAATAGACGTAACACAGTTTATCACTGGGTTAGGGAGCAGAGATTGCATACCCAAGGTCACTATGGAATTGCCTTCACCCAAATAGGCTTTCCCTCTCTGAGCCTGCTCTGCTATATTCTCCACCTTCAAAGAGGTATCCGTGATTTCATTGACAGCTTTCAGCTCCTGTGGAGGAAGCACGGAAACAAGGGCCTTCATAATGGGAATGTCAGTCCTGAAAACACCCTGCATAGCTTGCCATCACATTCACTAGGAAAAATTGGAAGTCATCGCCCATGATAAGTCACTTAACACCAGATAGAAGTTTGTTCCTCTACTCTAAACCTGTCACACATCACTTCCAGAATGCCCAAAGGAGGGCATCCCCTCCCCCATTGCACATTCCTGCTAAAGTTCCAAATATCTGCAATGTGTCACAACATCCCCACCACTCTCTACTCCTTCTCTCTTGCCCCAAGGGTTCCTATATTCTCCTTAAGCTTCCATGATGTTTTGGATACTGTGTTTTTGTAAGGTTGGAGACAGTTCAAACTAGCTCACAAGAGCCGATTGTTCAATTTTTAGCATGAGCATTTATACACATCTCCGAAATCAACAAATGCTACAAATCAGGGCCTGGCTGATTTGTTTTCTTGATTGTCTAGACTTAAGCGACAGAGAAAATGTTAATAAAGAAGACTAAACACAGAAGTGTGTTGTGTATACATTTTTTTTCTCAAAGAGTTAATTTAAACACTCACCAGCACACCACTGCAAATTACCCACAAACACGCAACTCTGTCAAAAGGTATGGAGTCCCTGCCAAGCTTCTACAGGCCCCAGTGAAAAAAGTCTGCTTTAAGATACTCTGGACAAAGGGGAGGGGAGGGGAGGAGAGGAGAGCTGCCTCTATTCCCAGCTGATCCTGGGAACATCATCCTGATCCCATGGAAGTAATTGTCTAAAAGAACTGACAAGTCTCTGTACAGATCAATGTTCAGCAAAACTAGGCCAGCAGGGAGGTTGCATAGGGCTTACCTGACTACAGAGGATCAGAGTCTCATAGGCAGACTGAAACAATGGCCCACATGGGTTGATGTTAGGGGCTGGGCGGTTACAGTGCTCTTGAAGCTCATCTTCAAAAATTTGTATAAAAGCAATCACCAGTTGGTAGAAATCCGAGAGAGTCAAGCCCAAGGTGCCACTACCTGGGCTGGAGATTTTCCCACAGTAGGAAGAACACTGCAAAATCCAAAGCAAGAGAGCAGAGCTTTCATTCTGTGAGCTTCCCAGAACCTTTCTAGGGGCTTCCCATTTGCCCAGGGGCAGGCTGGCACAATGGGCTGCATTGTGTACATCAGGCTCCCCTTTGTATACTGAATGGGCATGAACTCTTTCATGCAGCTCCAGTGGAACCAACATTTCCTGGGTACTGTGGGGGCTACAGAAGGACATGCTGGGGTAGGGCCCTGGGTGCAAGGCATGGGGCTACAAAGAGAACCATCAGACAATAATGGACCTCAAGGGTCTTAGACTCAAGTTAAGGGGTCAAGACAAAATCAATTCCTGATAGAGGTCAATAGCTGGATGAACCCCATTTATTTCCAAGGTAGGATCTGACTTTGTGTTTGTCTTCACGACCCCAATTCTTGACCCAGGCATCAGAAATGTTTAGAAAATGGAAGTCTTTCCCAAGCTCTGAAAGGGATCTTTCCTTCTGGGAGTCAGAGCTAGACTTGACCCTGTACTGGCTTCTATGGGACCATTCCTTTGCTTCCCCCTGACTCAGTTTTCTCATCTGTATGGGGCACCCGGAGGGATTCAGCAAAACATTCCAACAATTCTGTCCTGATGATCAAGGACCTTGAGAAGTTAAGACCCAGCAGTGTAAGTTCTATTATAGTCCCTCATCTTCTCCCAACTCGGCCCTGTCATCCCACATTCCTAGGGTGGGGGGAATCCTTGGCAGAGCACTCAGTACCCCAGCTGTCTCCTTCTCCTCCTGCTTGTCTCACCTCTTCCTTGTGAGCCTGCAACATTTCAGTGAGCTTAGTCAGTTTTTCGGAAAGCTCTTCTACCTTCATCTTCTTTGCCTCCAGTGGCCTTTGAGGAGAAACAAGCATCAGATTTCTAAGATGCTCCTCACACAGCCTAACAGATGGGACTGAGGATGTGGCAGATGTCTCAGGTAAGGCTGATGGTGTGTACCAAGACCACGGGTGTGGGAATGAAACCTCTTTGGGATGGGAAGGGAAGCAGATCTCCTTCCCAGGAGCAGAATACGTCCTGGGGAAGAATGATTAGCCAAGTGGGCTGGAAGGATTTGCTTCTCCGAGGGGCTCTCCACTTTAGGTGAAGGAATTCCCATTGGTACTCTGGGTATTTGGGTGCATGCAATATGGTCCCTGGGAGTATGAGCAGATTCTACGGTAAAGCTATCCCCCAATGCTGCTCTCTTAATGTAATTAGGTTAAAATGAACCTCAAGGCGGGGACAGAAAGAGATCCCAAAGCCATTGGTGCTTGGAGGTGGGAGCATGAGGGAGGAAGAGCAGCAAGAGAACTCTGTTCCTTCCTAAGTCTCCAAAAGGTCATTGTGAAGCCTTGAGTTCAGGTTAGTCTACAGAGAGGAACTTTGCCTACTGAAGGTGGGAGGCTTGGAGGGGCTGAGAAATGCTCTGTGTGCAGGAAAACCTTAGGCAGGGGGTTGGGGATGGTTTAGAGCACTAGAAAGGGGGGGGAACATTGTCACTTCTCCCAATCACTATGTATGCTCTGTTAAAGTCATTGCTGAGGGGGCAGCTAGGTGGTACAATGGATAAAGCACTGGCCCTGGAGTCAGGAGTACCTGGGTTCAAATCTGGTCTCAGACACTTAAGAATTACCTAGCCGTGTGGCCTTGGGCAAGCCACTTTACCCCATTGCCTTGCAAAAAAACCCTAAAAACAAATAAAGTCACTGCTGAGCTGTCTACACTGCAGGGCACCTTAAGGCACAAGGCCCAGGGAGATGCCTCCCAAAGGTTGTGAAAGGAGCCCACTCATCCATTTCACAAGGATGAGTGTGAAATGCTTCTCACATGTTAAACGCTGGAAGTATGGCATTGCTGGCTAAATGAAAAGGGCACCAGGCAGTGGCTGCAGAAAGATGGTTTCTGGGATCGAATCTGGAGCATAGTGAAAAGAGTTTCATCTGGAATCATAGGAACTGGGGATTCAGTCCTGGCTCTGCCATTTAATTA
This sequence comes from Macrotis lagotis, assembly GCF_037893015.1. Taxonomy (NCBI): domain Eukaryota; kingdom Metazoa; phylum Chordata; class Mammalia; order Peramelemorphia; family Peramelidae; genus Macrotis; species Macrotis lagotis. The sequence goes on from NC_133666.1 coordinate 81,018,571, forward strand.
ACTGTGTGATCCTGAACAGGTTCCTTCTCCTAGTTCTGCCTCAGTTTTCTCATATATAAAGTGTGAATCATCACACATATCCTACCAAAGTCAAGGTACCAAAGGAGTGTGTGCTTTGTAAATCCTAATACTTGAAACATGCCAGTCATCAGCATTATGGTGAATCTCCTTTTCTACATGGCAAAGACAGTTCAGAGGCAAATCAAGCCTAGTCACTTGGCAAAGGTTTAGCTTACCACTAGCTTTTTGGTTGGAGCTCACACTAATGGAGGTGAGCAGGTACCAGGTGTCTCAAATCACCCAAGAGCTGGGAGGTTTTTATCAAGAGCCTTGAAGGAAAAGCTCTGCCCTCTACTAGCCTCCTGACTCCTGCTCAATTTTGCCATTCGCCTAGCCTATCTTAGTTTGTGGAACTTCTAGGGATTCAAAACACACCATGGACTTGATTCTGAATATATCAGTGGCCTAAAGCCCCAAACTGACCCAATGGACTTCCCACTTTAGTTGCCCTTCTATAGAGGGGCATATATTCTCCCACGGCAAGCCTGTTTCTGGAAGATTTTTCACAATGCAGAGACTGGGTGATATTGAGGCAGGAAGAAATTAAGGATGGATAAGGAGGGAGGGAAGGGAATTCATTTTAGATAGACTTAATTTTCAGGCAGTTGGAATACAAAAGTCATCTACTGGGAAGGGTCTAACATTTTTTCTGCTTTACCTCCTGGAATGAGGCTTTGCCAAAAAGGAGGTGGAGAAAACCACTACAACCAAGAGCAGTCTGAACCTGCAGGTCACTCTTTGGCTCTGGTCATAGAGCTCCCTTTCTTAGTCCTATAGTACATACATTTTATGCAGCTTTTCCTTTGCCCCACGGCAGGGCTCTATATCCAGAGGTAAGGGACTCAACTTGGGATTTAGGATCTCCTTGTGGATATTGGAAGTGAAGACCTTCTTCAGCAGCATCTCGTTGTCCTTCAGTAAACTGTGGAAGTTTTCATCCACACTGCAAACATCATAAATCACAGGGAGTTCCCCAGAGTAAGAGGTGGGGTAACTATAGGTCACGCTTTTCCCCATTCCAGGATTCAATCTCATCTGAGTATCAGGAACAATCCTTGGCCTCTTGGAGGAAATGCCTTCCTTCAAAATCCAACTCAGCAGAGTGGAGTGGTGGATGGGTGGGGGGTGATCCCCTTCCTGTCCACATTCCTCAAACTCAGTTCCCATTGGTCCCCAAAACATCTTGACCATTCTGGCTCAGAGACAGAGCCTTCTTCCAAGCCCCAAGAGCTTCACTGGCTGGGTCACTTAAGGAAAAATTAGGCCCAGACTGCCCAGCATTAGTTTCTCCTCAACTCTATCCTTTTTTCTCTTCTCCCATAATGTTGCTTAATTTTTTTGTGAACATATTTTGTCTCTAACGATGAGACTGTTCAATCTTTGAAACCAGGAGTCATGTCTTAAAAAATTCTTTGTCTCCCCCAGAATATATAGCACAGGATAGGCATAGAATTGTTGCTCAGTGTCTATCTGTTCATTCAAGTAGTTGCGATCATCTATGAGACCTGATGTAAAAACAGAAGAGGAGTTGCCCTCTGAAGTCAGGCCTGGATTCCTGCCTTGGGTGGGACATTTTATTGAAGGACCTCTACAATCCTTTCCAACTGAGAGCTTCTATACATCAGAGTGAACAGAAGCTAAATAAAGGTTATAGAAAGGCTCTCCTTCACCTCCACCCCTTCTGCCAGTTCTACCAAGGGACCCCCCCCCCCAAGAAAGCATTTCCTGGCTTTTTACCTGAAGAAACTGGTGGTATATTCAGAACCCAGACTTGTGACTAGATCCAATAACTGATTAAAGAAATGAAGCTGTTCCTTCATACTAGTTGAGCCCTGGAAAAAGAAAGCCAAGTATAAGACCACAAAAAGCCTGTATTTCACCACCTTCTTATGCTCAAAACTCACTGTCTCATGCTCTGTAGTGTGCTGCAAAGAATTCTGGACTGGGAGTCAGAAGATGTGAGGTTTAAGCCTGACTCTGCCATTAACTCTGTGTAACCTTAGGCATATTAGCTCTTTCAGTCTCAGTTTGCTCATTTATCAAATAGGGAGAATGATACCTGCCTTACCTCACTTACAGGGCTGTTCAGGGAGATCACAAAATGCTAAATGAAGATATTGTTTATGTCTACAAGCACAAACAAGCAAATAGAAATTCAGGTACTATACCCAGCTAAAAAAATCCCTTTTATGAGATTCCCCAAGAAATCATCCAACATTTGCCAAAAAGACTAATGAGTGAAAATCCTTCACCTCTTGAGGTAGCACATTCCAAGAGTCACCTCTTGAGGTAGCACTTCCAAGAGTAAAGTCTATAATCAAGACAAAAGAGTTTGAGTGTGGTTCTTGAAATAATTTTAAAAGATAAATTCTAAAAGTGAAGGAAGGTCAACAAACACCTTCTAAAAAGGCAAATAAGGAGCCTAAAAATCAGGAAAAGTCCCACCAAACTGAGCTCATTTCTTCTTTTCCTATCACCCATATTATCCTCTCTCTCTCCTCCCTTCCCTATTAGAAGGGTCATCCTTTATAACAAAAAAATAGAAGCTAAAAAACATACAGCTAAACAAACTAACTCTTAGCTCTTCTTTGGGGTTCTGCTTGGTCATTCTAATTGCACAGAGCATTCAATTTGAATTGCTTTATAGCTGTCTTTCATTTACATTGTGCTCATTTTTCTCCTTACTCCACTTTATCCACATTTCCCCATTGTTTCTCTGTGTTCATCCTCTCTCACAATATAGTAATTGCCATTATATTTATGGACCACAACCCAGGAAATCATGCTCTAATCAACAAATGCCTACTTTCTTTTCAGTTTTTGGTTGAAGAGTAAAAAAATATTCTTGGAAATATTGGGGGGAAAGGCATACAGGTTTCTTCTTTTTAACATTACCCTCTTAGGAGTATATGTCTAGCAGTAAGCCCTCTGGATCAAAGGTCATGAATATGTGACTTAAGAGAAAAAAAAGAAAGAGAAAAATCAAGCACAATTGATATATTAAAAAAAAAACTGACATTATAGTTTACATTCCAAACACTGGACCTTCCCTCCACTTCTGCAAAAGAATGGGAGAGGGTATCTTTTCATTTTTTTCTTGTAGACCAAGTCTATTCTTTGTAATTTTGCACACTCCTTTTTCCAATGTTTAAAGGTTACTGTTCTTTCCATTTATATTGTTTTAGTCATTATATATATATGTTGTTTCCTTGATTCTGCTTATATCACTCTGCATCATTTCATGTGAGTCTTTTCCCAAGCTTTTCTATATTCATTATATTCACTGTTTCTTAGAACACAGTAAATATGACATTACCTTTACATACTACATTTTAGTTAGCCATTATTTAACTGATGGGCAACTACTTTGTTTCCAATTCTTTACTAACACAAAAAGTGCTGCTATATTTCATTGCAAATGGAGCCTTTGTTTTTATCAATGACCTTGGGGGCAGCTAGGTGGTGAAGTGCATAGAGTACAGGCCCTGGAGTCAGGAAGACCTGAGTTCAATTCTGACCTCAGACACTTGATAATTACTAGTTGTGTGATCTTGGGCAAGTCACTTAACCCCATAACCTTAAAAAACAAACAAAAAAAATCAATGACCTCTCTGGGAACATGCCTAGCAGAGAAATCCTCAGTTCAGAGGATTTGGATATTTTAGTCACACTATTTGCATAATTCCAAATTGTTTTCTAGAACAGTTAGACAAACTCACAGTTCTACCAATAATGTTTAAGTGTCTCCACAATATCTCTAACATTAATTATTCTCATCTTCTGTCATCTTTACTTATTTCCTGGATGTGATATGCAACTTCAAAAGTTGTATTGGTATGCATATTATCTTATGAGTGATTTAGAGCATTCTTTTACATACTTGATAGTTTGCTACTTTTCTTTTGAGAACTTTGTTCATAACCTTTGGGCACTAATCTACTGGGGTGACTTACAAATATATTTTCTTAGTCATCACACTCTTATCAGATATCTGATAAAGACTGTTTCTCCAACCAACTATTTCCCTTCTTATCCCAGGTGCATTAATTTTGTTCAGGAAAAAGGTTTTCAAATTGAAGTAATTTAAAGTAACTATTTTACTTTTTATAGTCACATCTACCTTCGTTTGATTAAGAATTTAGTTCCCTAGTCACAGTTATGAAAGGTATCTCATATAGTTCATTTCCAATTTACTGAGTGGCATGATTTTTAATATTCAGCGAGGCTTTTGTATTATCTAGAATAAGTTAGTCCAGATAGTATTTCTGCAGGTCTGCTTTCCAGTTTTCCCCGTGATACTTGTCAAATTAATTTGATCAATTAGTTTGGATGATGCCAGCTTTATAATAGAGTGAAGAACTATTTCCCTCTTCATTCATATTTTTTTCATTATTTCCTTTCATATTCTAGTTTTTATTCTTCCAAATGAATTGTAGCTCAGTGACAAGTGTCCCTCTTCATAATTTGATTCATAAAAGCTTTTATTCTTCCAAATGAATTTTAGTATCATTTCTTGCAGCTTTGTAAAGTATTCTCTTGGCAGTTTGATTGGTATAGCACTAAATCTTGTCACCTAATTTTGGCATTATTTTCATTTTTATTAGCTTGGCCCAGCTCCACCACAAGTGAGCACTGAATTATCTTCAATGATTAGTAATTGAACCTATACAGATACTGAATATGCTTTGTACAGGAGTGCAGAGGCCGTACAGCCAGAACCAGATTCAAATGTCACTGGGAAGTGTTTAACAAAATAATACAATAAAGAATAGATAATATCTATTCATGGTTTTCTAGGTCAATATACATCCCCCATGTATCCATTTCTATTTGAGCTTGCTTTAGTAGACTTGATTCCCTGATTTTTTTTTTTTGTGCTTTTTGAAGTGATTTTGAATGGGATTCCCCTTTCTATTATGGTCTTCTGGATATTGCTATAGAGGAAGGTTCTTGATTTTGGGAGGTTTCTTTTGTAACCTACTACTTTACTGAAGCAATTGACTCAATAAATTTCTTTGATGATCCCTCTGATTTTATAAGCAAACCATTGTGTCATCTGAAAACAAGCTGCCTTTTGTCTCCTCTTAGCCTATCTTAATTCCTTTTGATTCTTTTATTGTTTATTACTTACGCTAAGGCTTTTAGAATTCCATCAAATGAGAATGGGGAAAGAGATAATTGTTGCTTTAATCCTGTATTTGGGAAATTTCTAATGTTCTCAATTACAATAAAGTTAGCATTTTTTATTTTAGAGAAATGTTTTTTACTGTGGTAGATAATAAAAAATAAAAGGTCCATCCATACCTCTGCTTTGTAAGTTTTTTTAGCATAAATGATGTTTTCCTTTCCACTCCTCCAAACCTTTGACTGGGTTACTATACTAGTAGCTCACAGGAATACTACAGAAATAGGATCACAAATCCAGAGTTGGGGCAGGAGTGGGGAACAGGACTTTCAAAAGTCCTCTCTTCCATTTTACAGATGAGAAAACAGATGCCATGACTTGTTGAAGAAAAGTCATAGAGGTAGTAACAGATGTGGGATTCTAATTCCCTGGCTCTGGCTCATTATGTTACATCAAGTTTGATCATCTGGACAATACAAGAAGATAAAAAGAACCACAATAACTGATTAGCATGAGGGCTCCAAGAAGTTCTTCTGGAAATGTCTCATGACATTTATGTGGCTTCTGAAAGGCTCTGGCTTGGAAAGGAGGTCTGATGACAGAGTGGCCATCCACTGCTTGAGATCTAGCCTAGCTACATTAGGAAAGGCTAAGAGTGAGGTTGGCTGCAGGGTAATGAATTTTTCAAACACAGCAATTACCAATATCCATTACAGAAAACTGCACTGGTTGAGATACCAACATTGATGAAATTATAAATTCTTGAAGTACTGCAGCAATAATTACTCATAATCACCAAGAAAATATTAATATAAACTTTAAAAATACCTGAGAACATTTTGCAAAGTCTCTAATTCTATTCCTGCAGACAACATGAAGAGATTTAGGCTAGACAACAATACTGTTAGATGAATAGCCAGAACTAGAGTGTCATGATTAACAGTTCCAGGTCAGAATAATTCCTCCGGTGAAAGGTCCCAGGGATCTTGTGCTTGGTCCTGAGCTATTTATATTTAGTTAGAAGGTATTTAAGAGGCCACGTAGTTCGACTCTTTCATGTTACAGGAGGGAAAAATGGTGGTGTCATTGCTCTTCAAGACAATCTAAGAAAGAAGACAGATCTGGACATGGTCCTCTCTCCAGCTCTTTTATCTCCTTTCAGTTACTCTTTCCCCAGTACCAAGGTTGTCAGAATCCCTTCCTATCTCTCACAAAAGAAAAAAATTGGAATTGAATTTCCCAAGAATTATAAGAGAGACTGAGAAGGGCAAAAACTTAATCCAAGTGAATGAAATCTCGAATTGGGACATCTCAGCCCTGCCTACCCAGTGGGACATCATATTGTGATGCAGAGGAGAATTTCTCAGGCTTCAGATTCAATTTCTCCTACTAAGTCTGTGCCTAAATTGAGCTTTTCCCAGAACCTGGGCTGATAGTCTGGAGGAAAATATTCAGGCCGTTTCCAGTGCTGTTTATGGACTCAGGAGGCTGGGAGAGTTTGTGTGCATTGCATTTAACCCTATAGGCATCAACCCCTTCAAAGTCCAAGCAAACTTAGGCCACACAGCCCAGGAAAGGGCCAGATGAATGAGCTTCCAGGCTTCTAAAGGGCCCTCACTCTAACCCAGCTCCATTCAAGAAGATACTAAAAAAGTATCCTTGGGGCAGCTAGGTGGCATAGTGGATAGAGCACCAGCCCTGGAGTCAGGAGGACCTGAGTTCAAATCTGACCTCAGACACTTAATAATTACCTAGCTGTGTGGCCTTGGGCAAGCCATTTAACCCTGTTGCCTAGCAAAAATCTAAAAAAAAGTATCCTTGCTAAAAGAGAAATGAAAAAAAAAGAAGCATTTTTCTTGTCAAATGTCATCTGCTGTGGGGGGTGAGATGAAACCCACTGCATCCAGGTTAATGAGAGCCCCAGACAGGCTGACTTACCCACAACATCCAGATGGGCTTGGGCCTGGGCAAGAGGCCTCTCATGAGTCTTAGGCTGGACAGCAAGTTTCAACCTCGTAACTGTGCCCATCACCCAAACCTCTATGCTAGATCCTGGCTCCAGAATGTCTACTCTCCTGAGATCCAAGTTTTCTGATTTATAAAATGAAGGGGTGGGGCTTATGGATGCCATGGGAGAAGGAGCAGAGGAAAGGTGAATTTAAATTTTTTTAAAAATATGGCAAATTAGGAAAAAAAATTAAAAAGTAGGCAGTCTGGAGGCAGCTAGGTGATGCAATGGATAAAGTACTGGCCCTGGAGTCAACAGGGCCTGAGTTCAAATATGGCCTCAGACACTTAACATTTACTTAGCTGTGTGACCTTGAGCAAGTCAATTAATCGCCTTGTATTGCAAAAAAAAAAAAAAAAAAAAAAGGAAAAGGCAGTCTGGGGAGGTTTTGATGGTTTTGACTTGTGAAAGAGGCTAGCAATTGATTTTGGGAGAAATTGAGAAAACTTTTCAGGGACTGGGGGAGAACCCCAGGGCCAGATTCTACTTCTGGGTTCTATGAAAAAAGATTGAGAAAGAAGCAAACTACATTGGTAGGAATACTAGATTGATATGAGAAGACTTGGGCTCTGTTACTGGTTGCATGAATTTAGGCAAGTCACTTAACATCTGAGCTTGACAGGGATAAACGATGGCAAGGATGGTGTGCTCATAGAAATGTGAAGATGTCACAATGCTGGCATGGGGACATAGGGAGTGACTAAAGCTTGTGCGCATGGACAAGACTTAAGCTCAAAAACTTCAGCTTGCAAGTAGAAAATAGAGGGAACATGGGCAGGCAGCAATTTGAAAAAGATATAGGGATTTCAGTGAACCACTAGCTCAATATGAATGAGAAGAAAAATATGACTGTCAACAAAGTCTAGTGTGGTTAGAATGTGACATATATGGATTGGCAGAGAATGAAAGAATCAGCTGAAACCAAATAATATTAGGTTGAAAAGGCAGCTGGGGCTTGGAATCAGGAAAAATCAAGTACAAATCCTGCCTGACACATATACTGGCTGTGTGTCCTTGGGCAAGTCATTTAATTTCTCTGGGCATCAGTTTCCCTATCTACATACAATAGGAATAATAATAATGGTATCTACCTCCCAGGGTTGTTAGGAGGAACAAATAAGATAACATATGGAAAGCACCTTGCAAACCTTACAGTGTTAAAAAAAGACTATGAACAATGACTGTTGCATTTATTTTTTATAAGATTTTAACTGAATCTTTTTTTCGGTTTTCTGCAAAACAATAGGATTAAATGACTTAGCCAACATCACAAAGCTAAGAAATTATTAAGTGTCTGAAGCTGCATTTGAACTCAGGTCCGCCTGACTCCAGGGTGATGGATCAATACACTGTGCCAAGTAGCAGCCCCAGATGGTCTGCATTTAGAGGCACCACTGGCAAGAATAAAGGTGCCCTCTACACTGGACACTGACATCCATGCACCATAAAACTCTGATGGTGGACAGGGAGTACATGAGGGGCCTATGTGAGAACTACTGTCATCTTCGGGGATCACAAGAGGGATTCAATTGGTTCCATTTGGCCATAAAAGGGAAGTAGGGTAGCAATGGGGACAAGTTGGAAAGAGGCAGAATTGATGTGTCTGTGCTGGAGGAGTTAAGCCTCAGGATGTTCTCTTACCATAATGAGATCCTGATCATCTGGCCCACACAACATCAGTTCATGGCCGAGTCTAGTCAGATCTGTCAAAACGAAAAGGACTTGGTTATTGCAAACGTGAACTTGGGAGAGAAGCCAGCTCAGTGCCATCCCCACAATATCCCGTCTCCCCCATCTTGCCAAGTAAGTGGATGCCCAGCCCCTTTCCTGATGCCATCCTCATGACCTGCTCCTTCCTACAGAATCTCAGTGGTATTCAAGGCATTCCTGATGGCGGAGAGGGAGTCTTCAGAAGCAGAATCAGAGTTGACAGACAAGTTGTTGCTCAGGGAGCTCCAGGGAAAAGCATGAACAAAAGAAAATTAGGCTTGAGTCACAAAGAGGAAAACCTAGGGAGGAATAAAGTAAAACCAGGGGATGTGGAAGAGGATGCTTGGAAGGTCTGGGTTCCAATGCTAGCCCCATGCCTAGCTAACTCTCAAACTTCTGTGGGTCCTCTATGGGTTCCACCATTCAAAGTTCCTAGGTGGAAGCAAAGAATTTTATTTGATCGGGGAGATGTCATAGAAAGGATTCTGAATCCAAAGAGCTCTGATACGACCTGTAGGACCTTGGGCAAGTCACTTCCTCACTTCTCCACTTTGAGCCTCAGGCATAAAATGAGACCAGTCTGTTTCTGAGAGCTCTCCCAGCTGTCCTAAAACTAAGATCCCTTTTGGGGACAAGCATTGGATGGTGCTCAGTAAAGACAGGATGCCTATCTAAGGGAATCCAGGAGATTTACAGGTTCAAGATCTTGATAGAAATGAAGCTGTGGAGAAGGATTCGCCTTCTCCAGGGGGTAGTGGGGGGGGTGGAGGGAGAGGGATGGAGATGTCAGGGCCCACGGGCATCCCCTAAACATAAATGTCAAGGTGAATCGACAAAAACCATGAAGCAGGATTTGAATCCTATTCCCTGGAGAGAATCAGTACAAATAACCAGTCAGGCCATGCCCAGCCTTGGGGGATTTAGGACCATGGCAAAGAATACTTATCTGTGCAACTGGTTTGTGGGGGGGTGAGGGGAGAGAACAGGAGAGAACTGGAGCTTACCTAATACAAATCAGAATAACAATCACCAGCTTTTCTAAGTGCTTTCTAGCTCTTGAAAATCCAACAAGGAGAGATCCAATGTAAACAAGGGACCCTGATGGCAAGGTGATGGACCAGCTGTTATGGTCCCAGACTAAAACTCATTGAAAAGGGCCCCACTGGTCTGAACATGTTCTTCAAAATGGAGAATAGAACAAAGAAGGGGGAAAGAGCCTCCTTGTACTTGAGAAAAGAAAGCGGAAATCAGAGATTGCTAAGGACCGAACCTGATGCTTCACTGACCTATAGGGTGTATGGGAGTGTTGATACCAAACCAGGGCCCTAAATCCACTCTCTGACCTTCAGCCCCTGCTTCTGTAAATTAATGGGGGAGAAAGGTGGACCAGATGATTTTTGAGGGTCCTTTTGGTTAACACTCTGTGGTTTGATTGACAAATGAAAGGGCAAATTGGGATGAATTTTGTGAAAAAGAACAACTAATTCATGTCCTCCCCTCTTAAATCATCATTTGGACTACAGTCAATTATGTGTACACACACAGGCACTTTTACAAAGACAGTCGACCATGGGTGACCCCCTCTTTTTGGTCTCCTCGGCTAGGAATGCTGCTTTTTAACTATCAACTTTGTCTCAGTCCTGGCTGGGAACAGTGTTAACCTGAGGAGCCTGGGTCAGTGCCCCAATCTGCTTTATTAGCCATGGCGCTGACCAGGGCCAAACTTGGGGCAACACATAATTTTCCCTCTTAAACTCCATCTGGTTTCTTATGCAGCCTTCAGTCTCCAATCCATTTTGAAATGGAAAAGTTATTCACTGTCTTAAGGGGCTGAGACTTTGCTCAAATTTTCCTAAAGTTCATAACTGGGTTAAGAACAATTTCTGCCCAAAACTGAATGCAAACAGGAGGCTATAGAGGAATCTCTGTGAGACCTTGACTCCAGTGTTGGTACTCAGCAACACCACGTGGAACATCTGCATGCAGACTCAAGTGTACATATTTGCCATATACCGACACAGACTGCACTCAGGAAGAGGCAAATGATTGACTCTCACCTACCCACACCAAGAAAAAAGTCCCCCAAGTCTCTAACTGCAGCCTAGCCAAGGTGAGCTTTGTCCACCTCTTGGATTCTCGGTTTTGGCAGGTCCTCCTTTCCAAGTCTCTCATGCAAGGCCTAATTCTAAGAAGCTGTATAAACATATGCAGACTTTTGAGCTGCTCCGATGGAAATAAAGTATAGCTACCAAGAGGAACAATTAAATAAATCTGCTTGTTAAGCAGACTTTGGCTAAGTTCACAGTTTTCCAGGCTCAAATATCAAATGAAGCCCCTGACATAATAAAGTGATACCTGTTATTTTCTCTTTAGTCCCAGGGTCCATCACAGATGTAAATGAATCTCCAAAGGAAGGACACAGTCTAAAGGGAAAGAACAAACTGTAAGTGACATGATGCCTTAGCCTAGAAGGAATAATGAGTTCACAGTCCCTTTCTGGTCTGGCTTCATTTTGTATCTCTTAGATATATAGAAAATCTCTAGACTTTTTAATATAAGAGAAGCAATATAGTTCAGGAGAAAGAACCACAGAAGGCAAGATTAGGGCCTGAAAGAGGGGACATGGTCCCCAATCACCCTACTTGTTTATTTAATTCCTTTGCCTCATTAAAGGCTGGGGCATCGGGATAAAATTTTACCCCTTGTTTCTCATATTTTATGGGGTTTTTTAACCAGTTGCTGTTGTGCAGTAGTTTCAGTCATGTCTGAGTCTTCATGATTCCATTTGGGGTTTTCTCAGCAGAGATACTATAGTGGTTTGATATCTTCTTCTCCAGCTCATTTGACAGATGAGAAAACTGAGGCAAATAGGGTGAAATGACTTGCCCAAGGTCATACAGATAGGAAATGCCTCAGGCCAGACTGGAACTCAGGAAGATAAGTCTTCCCGACTCCAAGCTCAGTGCTCTGTCCACTGCAGAGCCACCAAGCTTTCCAGTTAGGTTTAACCCTAAAGGATGACAATCTACTAATCTATGATATAAGAGATAAACCCTAGAGGGTTGCTTGAGACTCAAAGAGATAAACTGCCTAGCCCACTGTCTCTCAGATACTGGATCAGATTTCAATCCAAAATCCTCACTACAAGACTACTACTAGAGGCCAGGCTGTCTTTACTGTGCACAGAGGCATTATTGCAATATTGGCAAAAGAAATTTTGACATGATGAAAATAATCGTAGATTAAAAATCATGGGATGCAAACTGGTGATCAAGCTCTCTCACTTATTACTAGTATCACCCTTTAACCTCTCTGAAATTCAGTTTTCTCATCTTTCGAATGAGACAGTCCTTTCCTCACTTATGTCATAGGATTGTTGGGAGAATTGAATGACAAATTGAATAACAAATATAAAAATGTTTTCTAAATTGTAAAGTGCTATGCACAATAAAATTATTTTTATTCACTGGACTTAGGTATCATCACTGAAATCTTGTTCCAAATAGCTATTACTTTCTCTTTTTTTTAGATTTCTGCAAGGCAAATGGGGTTAAGTGGCTTGCCCAAGGCCACACAGCTAGGTAATCATTAAGTGTCTGAGACCGGATTTGAACCCAGATACTCCTGACTCCAAGGCCGGTGCTTTATCCATTACGCCACCTAGCCACCCCAAAATAGCTATTACTTTCAAGAATCTATTATTATATAAGATGCTATTTGTAACAGTAAATAATAACTTGATGCTTTGGCACATGATGGTAAGAACGAAAGACAGTGAGGAGAGAGTAGGAGTTCCAATCTCACCTTGAATACTGCCTCCCTGGCTGAGACCTCATTTATTTATATATATTTATTTATATTTGTTTACAAATGAGAACACACCCAATAGTACTTTCAGTCTCTTGGGGTAGCTGTGAGGATCACATGAGAAGGAATTTAAAGTGTATACTTGAAAGAAATACTTGAAGTGTATATAAATGTTAGTTATCAAAAGTTTTATATATTTATGAGAATATGACTGGGGAAAAAACTGTTAATCCTCATCTCTCAGCCCCTGCTGTTGGAGAATCTGCTTGGTTTTGTGCATTTTAAGGTCATATAATTGAGGCACGAAGAGTTATTTGGTGATAGTTCACCCTAAGTGGAGCCAAGGACCCAGAAAGGAACAATCAATTACCTAAGCACAAGCAGTCCCTACTTTTTTCAGTTAGTTTCATATTGTTTGATAATCACCTGCCTATGTCACATCTCCGCTTATTTATTTACTCCTGCTATAGTCCTGCCAATGGCCCTGAACATCTCTCACCAAACTAGTTAGTGCATAATCAGTCTGCACTTCCCCTCTTGTACTATAGCATCTTCAAGGTGGGGATCATCTAGATTTGCAAGCTCGAGCCTATACAATTTGAGAAAGGGGCACATCAGGCACCCACCCTCCAGGCCAATGGCTTGGTGCTCCATTTGCAATCGATGGACTCCCCCCTGAGTGTAACTGACATCGTATTGCTGGGCAGCCCTAAAACGAGGCATCAGCATTACCAAGGAGCCAGTTTAAGGCTTTGATTTCTTGGCTCTCCTTAATGCTCAGAATGCCAAGATTCAATCAATTGTGCACAGCTGTGTTTCTGGACATGAACACCGGCACAGTCAGAGCTTTAGTCTTTTAGTGAAGGGGATGGAGGTGGCAGAACAAGAGATTAAATGTAATTATTCAGCACTTAAACCCTTTTGCATGAATAATACCAAATTTCCCTGGTGTTCTACTCTCTTTTTGAAACAGATGGAAACTAAGGCTCAGAGAGGTAAAGGGAATTAACCAAATCCCTTCAGAAGCCAAACGAAAGCCCAGTGCTTCCCCAGGACTGCCAGGTAGGCTTGGAAAGGCCAAAGTGACCAGATTTCATAGCTGAAGTCACATGTGCTAAAGCTGCTTTGGGTCTCAGACAGAAAAAGCCGGGCCCTGAACACAAGGGGCCTGAGGGCTGGGGCTAGTAATTAAATGTATATTTTCCACACCTCAGATGTACAACGTATTTCTTATTAATCCAATCATTATCCACAAATTGAGGGGTGGGGGAGGAGGAAGCTTGTGTCATTTCCAATATTATGAACACTGCTTTGTTCAACAGCTGGGCACACTTATGCCTAGTCTTGGTTGCTAAGGAAACATTCCCAATTAGAAGGCATAAACATAATGGAGAAAACACATAGACTTGCTATCTTTAAAGTTCTTTAAAAACAAACAAATCATTCCAACACCCCCAAATCAAAAGCCAAATGACCTTATTTGGAGAACTAGTTAATCAAAGCTGACTTTCCTGGGTAGGCAAGGAATCAAGAAAAGAATCAATTGACAATAGCCAAGGTCTTCCAAATGGGAGCAAGGCTCTCAAGGAGAGAAAGGAATCCATAAGACCCTTGCTTGTCAAAACAAGGATTCCTGGCCAGGAGCTTCTGCTCCCTGTGACAAGGCCTACTGCCCTTCCAGAAGGTTACCCCCCTCTCCCCCACTCAAGCACCTGTGTAATTAAGGAAATCTTCCCATTCTGCGCAGACCCCAGGTCACTGGGCAATTTGGAATAGGCAGGCAATAAAAATCTCAAGGGAATTCTGAAGTGGAAGGGAGAATGGTTTTTTAAAACCCTGAGATTTTGTAAAGTTTAATCAACACATAGTACTTTATTTTGTATTGTTTTGTGCAGAACAAATGTATTAACAAATTTCCTTAGATGTTTCTGGACTCTATCCCATTTTCTACATTTGGAGCTGGTGAAAGCCTGGTTCAAATCTCTGACAGAGGCACACCATCTCCACTGTGGGCAAACCTGCCACTAGGCCACCTCACGCTGGGCAGTTCTCACCTTGTATCCCAGAAGTTGAGAGTTGGCAGAGAAATGAAAGGCTAGTTAATCCAAACAAACCACAAAGGAATCCTTACTAGAACACCCCAAAAAGTGGTCATCCATCAGGCATCTTTCCAAAGAGCACCCAATAGAGCAAAGTCCTTCCTTAATAGAGACCAGCATAACCTACAACAGGAAAAGTTGGTGGTCTTTTTAAATCAGGGTTGGAAAGAGGTGTTTGGGGTTTTAAAATTTTTGCCAAAGCTTCAGATTTCTGGTCAGCAGACATCTTTTCCTGCTATGTACACTATTTTCAACCTGGGCAAGGCAAATCTACCAGTCCTCTTCTCTGGAAGTTCCTCTTCCTAAAAAACCAAACCAAACCCCAAGTCTCCACCCTAATCTCTCCTTCCTGTAAGGCATTCTTCTCCCTTGAGCTTATTACAACCCCAACACATCCACCTTCCCACCTGCCTAATGAGTCTCCACCTTTACTTCCTCAGAGATCCAGTAGGTTGGGGCTGTTTTCATGTCAGTTCTTTATGCTGATAGATAATTACCAATATTTACCCTATCATTTCAATCATGTTGACAAATCTACCAGGCCTGTTGTTATGAGGAACTCCTTCAGTGGTGAGGGACTGAGTGTCCTCCAGATTTTGGACAGACAAGGCAGTGACACACAGACATAGGCATCATGGGAGAAGGGGGTGTTGCTTACTTTGTGTTGTTGACAGTGAGTAGGGAGGGTTCTCTATTGTTCTCCTTACATCCTGCCCAGACACATGTGGAAATAACAGCAGGAATTTATGAGACAGTCAGGCAAGGAGAGGTACAAGCAAGGATGTTAATTGTCTCACAAAGGCAAAGTCCTGGACCTTGGCTTTGTTAGCTCTGTGCCTCCTATAGAAGTGAGCTAATGAGCCTTAGAATGCTGCTAATCCTTACTGGGAAGTCTGGCTCTATGCTGAATGTGGTCACATGAACCTTGCAAGCCTTAAGTGTCTAAACCACTTATTTCTAGGATTCAAAAACCAAGGAAAAAGAACATCTATGCAAGTTACTGCTAAGGGATAGATTAACAGGGGGCTTGCTGCATTTGAAAGGCTTCCGGGTTTCTTTGGGAAGGCTATCTGGACAAACACTTCAGCCCATCAAGTTTGGTTTTGCTTCTGGAAAGTCTCCTACCCTTCTTTCTATCCTGCAGAATAGCTGCTCCATTTTTAAAAGATGGTGCCACTGAGTCTGGCAATACCAACTCTAGATCTTGTTTCAAGGAGTAATGGCTTGGATGAAAAGTCCTTTGGGGCTTGGTCTGCCTAGACTACCCAAATTACACTGTACTGGGAGTCTGGAGAGCTAGGTTCCAGTGGTGTCTCTGTGTGAGCCTGGACATCACTGAACAGAAGGCTGTAAAAAATCTATTTGATGCTTCTTGGGTAGTGTGGGGTTTATTCAAAGAAAGCATGGTATGGCAGAAAGAGATGTAATCAGTTTCAAGAGACCCAGGTTTGATCCTGCCTCAAATACCTGGCTGAGTAACCATGGATAAGTCAATTACCCTTCTTAGAGCCTTTGGTTCCTCATTTGTAAAATGGGGATGATACTTCTACTACCTACTCTGCAAAGTGCCTGTAAGAAAACCATATTGTAAACCTGAAATTAGTCTATATAATTTGTTATTGTCACTTGTATCCCTTTCTCATTCCTTAAAGAGGTTCTGGCTCAATGGCTTCCACATTGGTTTCTCTCAAGTCTCTCCTCTCTCCAATCCACCCTCCCTACAGCTTCCAAACTTGTCATGGTCATACCCCTCCTCAAACTGCAGTACCTCTGTACTGTTTCAAAGAAAAAAATTGAAACACTTCAGTTTGGCTTTGCACCCTGGACCCAACCTAGCTTTCTAGGCTCATGACAAATTTATCAGTCTTCTTCCCATACTCTCTGGTCTAGTCTAACTGGTCTTCTTACGGTTCCACATGTGCAATCCCCATCTCTACACACCTTCACACTCCATATCTCATGCCTGGAATGTACTTCCATCTCCCTTTATTTAACTCAAAGCTCAACTCAAAGCACATTTTACATGAAGTCTTTCATTTTCTGAGACCTACAATTCTTAGTGCTTCCCTACCCAACTAGGTATATGCATATTCATACGTACATATATATATGTAGCGATGTGTATGTTTGTATGTATATACAAATATATATATATATATATATATATATATATATATATATATATATATATATACAGATGTTTTCTCCTCTAATGGAATTTTAGCCTCTTGTGAACAGGGCCAGTTTAGTTTTGTCTTTCTAGCTCCAGTGCTTAACAGAATGCTTGGCACTTAAATAATTGTTGATTTAATGATTCCTCTTATGCCTGGCTGTGAACCAATTGTTTTTTGTTTGTTTGTTTGTTTTAGGTTTTTTCAAGGCAAATGGGGTTAAGTGGCTTGCCCAAGGCCACACAGCTAGGTAATTATTAAGTGTCTGAGACCAGATTTGAACCCAGGTACTCCTGACTCCAAGGCAAACCTGCCACTAGGCCACCTCACGCTGGGCAGTTCTCACCTTGTATCCCAGAAGTTGAGAGTTGGCAGAGAAATGAAAGGCTAGTTAATCCAAACAAACCACAAAGGAATCCTTACTATCCACTATGCCACCTAGCCACCCCTAACCAATTGTTTTTTGAATTGATCGCTTTTTGGATGATTTGGAGCCCAAAGGATAGAGCCCTCATTGATGACAGCTGCTTTAATATGTGATTAGCACCTTCTGTGTAGGAGGAGGAACAAGGCTGCTCAAAACAGAAGATAAGGAGGTAGGGACATTACCTTGTAAACAACCATTCCAGCATATCCAAACGGTAAATTGAGGGGCTACACAGGAACTGTTTTATTGTCCTTGGTCCAGTAATATGCAGACCTTCAAGGTACGGGCAGTCTATGTCCTAAGGAGGGAAAAATCAGATAGATATAGAATATTACAGACTGGAGGAGATCTTAATAGGTCATATCGGCCAGTTTCTCCATCCCTGTATAAATCCATCTATAGCATCTCTAAAATTCAACCATACAGGTTCTACAAGATGAAGTTTTTCAGTGATGACTATCTAATGATGTACAGTGGTGCACTGATAGTAGCTGTTTAAAAAGCTTATGTTTAATTGAAATTTACTTCATTTAACATTTATTTACTATTACTTGAGAGGTATTACACTAGGCATGGCAGGGGATAAAAAGATAAAATTAGAAACAGTCTGTGACCACAAATCGAAGTATGAAAATGTATGACTCTAACAAAAGGATAAGCATTATATAAATTAAAAAAGGTTTAGGGGAATGAGAGCCCATTTTCGATTTCCTTGAGCAGAGGCTTTAGATGCTTAGGTAGTTCCTAAGTTTCATAAACCACAGTCACATAAAAGTGGGAATTGGTATTGGGGGAGGGAGGATGAGAACAGTGTGAGCAAAGGAAAGGAGGTAGCCAAGTGCATGGAGTACAGAGTATGTGAAGGGACTAGGGGAGATGAGATTGGAGAGGTGTTTTTGTGATCAGTCAGTCTGCAGTGTCTTGAAGGCTGGCTTCAAAGTTACTCTCTATTTGATCCTTGAGGCACTAGGGAGCTCCTGGAGCTTACTGAGAAGTGTGATGACTTGCTGAAGGTATATGGAAGAAATAAGGTACAGAGAGCCCTATCCTCGGCGTGGAGGAAAAATGGACTGGATGAGTCCCCCCATACTGGGGGGGGGGGCAATCCTGGGGCCAGCCCCAAAGGCCGTGACAGTGGCTTTGGCCAAAGGACTGGCGGCCAGACCCTGCAGGAGAAGGAAAGAGAAATGGGCGCGGGGGGGGGGGGGGGGGGGGAGCAGGCCCAGAGTCGGAGATCCGTGAGGCCACGCGATTCAAAGTCAGCTCGCGCGCCATCCACCGGGCTCCTCTCGACCCTCTCCCAAGGAGACCCTGAAGGAGCTGGATCCTTCTCCATTCTCCGCGTGACCCCTAATCCTGGCTGGGTCCCGCGCCTTCCGCCCGCACCTTTAGTCTGGCCAGCACCCTCAGAGCCTCCTGGGAGAGCCGAGCGTCCACCTCGTCCTCTTCCCCCTGCTCCTCCTTCCCCTGTCGCTTCCTGGCTTGCGCCGCTTCCTGATCGCTGTCACTGTCACCGGGGCCAGTCCAAAGCTCGGCCATGGCCCTTCTCGCTACGGAGAGTTAGAACCAACAGGGCCTGATATCCGCGCGCTCGAACACTGCGCCTCGTCATTGGTCAGAGCCAGTGACGTCATGAGGGCTCGCGCCCGGCCTCACTCGTTGAACCCGTGACATCAGTCCCCGCCCTCCCTGACCCTAATCCCATCTCCACCTTCACCGTCACTCTCGCCTTTCTATTGGCTGGGGCTCCGGAAGCGGGCTCCGCCCACTTCCTCTTTTTTCTTCTTGGGGTGCTGGAGGAGGGAGAGGTTGGAAAATGCTTGATGGCTCTATAGAAGCGCATCCTCCCCTTGGCCGAGGGGCCACGGGGGTCCCGAGCGAGCGCTCTTTAGGAGGGAAGAGCCCTCAAGGACTACTTCCCCCACCCCCCACGCATATTCGCACAAATCGTTTTAGCGTGAGGGAGACTGGACCCCAGAGAGGTGAAGGGACTTGGCTAAGGTCTCCCAGCTAAGGGCAAGAAGGGAGGGCAGGGACTTTGGGGTCACCACGTGCAGCCCACCCCTCACTTTGGGAACCCCGAGAGGCCCAGAGAAAGGGAGAGTCTCTAAATAATGCCCCTAAATAATGATATATGTGTTGGAGGTTGCCACCCTAGGGCCCTCCCTCCATTGCCATGTCTAGGGCGAGACCCCCTTGCTGCCTCCTACCCTGCCTGTCTCTCCTTTCGCCACCTACAGCCGAGCAGCCCCACTGAAGTTTTGCAGTAGCACCAGGAGGAAGAGGAAGCACCCTTTGTTAAAGCCATGCTTTTCAGGCTAGAGATCCTAGTTGCAGTCCCGAAATTAAGAGGGCTCCATTTGGGGCCGATCTCCTCCTCAGTCCTCTCCTACTGTTCATTGGAGCACCCTCATAGAATTTTGGGCTGCTCTGAAAAAAGGTCCATAGAAATGAGCTTCTCCTACCCCCACCCTGCATTTTACAGACAGAAACCAAGGCCCCATTGGTGAAGGATTTAGACAGGATTTAAATTGTTGGGACCCTCAAGAGAGTCTTTGGTTCAATCCCTACATTTGGGGAAGGGACTTGTTCGAGGTCACATCAGTAGTCCAGGAAAAGCTACAACTTAGAATTCAGTCAGAGCTGGAAGGGAACTTAGCAGCCCTCTAGTTCCACCCACTCCAGGAGAAAAAGAGAACCTCAATATCACTCTCTTCTCCCCAGAGTGAGAAGCAGAGCTGGGATTTAGACAAGGGATGTTTCCCCCATGGCTTACTCATCAGAATTCCCTATGGCCAGGATTTAGTTTCACTGGACCGATGAGAATATCTGTTTGAAATCTGCTTTCCCAGAGTTTAGGCTATATGTCTCACCATGTCCAAAAGTCTTCCTTGGCTACTTCTAGTTCTATTCCCCCTGGCATCATCAAATTTCCACTCATTTCCCCAACACCAACTGGCTCCTCATTGTTGGTCACAATTAGGTTCAGAGTAACTGGTCACCTGAATCCCTCTGCCTCCTGAGAGAACTAAACATCTGTGGAATGGCACTAGACCTGACTCATCAAAGCTACCCATCACTCCTATGTCTTGCTGCAGTACTAGCTTTGTCATCTACATTCATAAAGCACAATCCATTTTCTCCATTTGTTCCCCCTCCCATATGGATTCCCACTCTTGTGTGTCGTTTCTAGGCACCCAGTTCTTCTTTTCCTGCATTTCCATCAGAATTATTTGTTTAGTAGGGACTACCTTTCTAGTCCCTGATTAGACTCCCCTCTCATTGATACCTATGAAATTAAAGATCTTCCTGTTCAAAATACTAAGATCTATTTGTGTCTGTTGCCCAGACTCTGTGTACTACTGTAGAACTAGCATGTTATTTCCTCCTCAGCATTACTTGGCATCTTCTCCACCATGTTACTTTTTTCTAGGTCTCCCTAACATTTGATTTTCCAGTCCTATCTGGGCATCTGCCTTCTTGCTCCTCAAATTTCAGTCTCAGGCTCTCCTAATGAGGTCAGTAAGCCTCCCGCCAAACATGTTCCATTTAGTCCTCATGAAATGTAACTTGCCAGGCTCTTTCCAAGAACCTGTTTTTCTCATATCTTAAGCCATGGTCCAAAAACTTTCTCTTCTAAAGCTATTATCTTCAACTACAGGAAAAGATGCAAGTACTACAAGTGCCCCCCAGATCTTTCAGTTTCCTATTCAGGACTTTAAAGTTTCTCTAGAGGCAGCCTGGTCAAGTGGAAACTGTGCTCTACTGGCATCAGGGAGACCTGGACTGACACTCAGGATCTTAGTCTTGCTATTTACAACACCAAGAGCAAGTCAGTTTTACTCTCTAATCCTCAGTATTCTCATCTGGAAAATGGAGGTAACCCAAGTAGGTTGTTGTAACGGTCAAATAAGATCATCTTTGTCAAGTGCTTTGCAAAACTTAAGGTGCCACTAGAGAGTGTAGTTAGGAATGAATGGACTATTCCTTACAATAATACACAGTATCTATCTGAAACCATCAACACAGGATATATTCAATGGGGAGAGACAACAAGGGGTGAAACAACGATGCCCACTATTGGCACTTCTATTCAATATCATATTAGAAATGTTAGCTTCAGCAATTAGAGAAGAAAAAGAAATTGAAGGAATTAGAATTGGGAAGGAAGAGACAAAAGTCTCACTCTTTGCAGATGACATGATGGTCTACCTAGAGAATCCCAAGAAATCATCCAAAAAACTACTGGAAACAATTAGCAATTTTAGCAAAGTTGCAGGATATAAAATAAACCTTCATAAAACCTCAACATTTCTATATTTGACTAGCAAGATACAGCAGGAAGAGCAAGAAAGAAAAATCCCATTCAAAGTAACCTCACACAATATAAAATACCTGGGAGTCTATTTGCTAAGACAGACTCAAAAACTTTTTGAAAACAATTATAAAACACTTCTCACACAAATAAAATCAGATTTAAATAAGTGAACAAACATCAACTGCTCATGAATAAGTCCAGCTAATATAATAAAAATTACAATTCTACCAATACTAAACTACCTGTTTAGTGCCCTACCGACCAAAATTCCAAAAAATTACTTTAAAGAGTTAGAAAAGGTGGCAAGTAAATTCATATGGAGAAATAAAACATCAAGAATTTCCAGGGATTCAATGAAAAAAATGCAAAAGAAGGTGGCTTAGCCCTACCAGATCTAAAATTATATTATAAAGCATAAGTCATCAAAACTGTCTTGTATTGGCTAAGAAATCAGTGGAATAGGCTAGGTACAATAGCAGGTAACAATTATAATAATCTGCTTTTTGATAAACCCAAAGAATCCAGCTATTGGGATAAAAACTCTCTTTTTGATAAAAACTGTTGGGAAAATTGGAAGGTAGTATGGAAGAAACTTAGATAAGACCAACACCTCACACCCTCTACCAAGATAAGATCCAAATGGATACAGGATTTAGACATAAAAAACAATGTCATAAACAAACTAGAAGATCAAGGAGTAGTCTACCTGTTAGATCTATGGAAAGGGAAGCAGTTTATGACTAAGGAAGAGATGGAGAACATCACTAAAAACAAAGTACATGATTTTTGATTATGTTAAATTAAAAAGTTTTTACACAGACAAAGCCAATGTGGCCAAGATCGAAAAAAAATGTAGTAAACTGGGAAACAATCTTTACAACTAGTATTTCGGACAAAGGACTCATTTCTAAAATATGCAGAGAACTGAGTCAAACTATCAAAAAAAAGCCATTCTCCAATTGACAAATGGTCAAAGGATGTGCAAAGGCAATTTACAGAAGAAGAGATCAAAGCAATCCACAGTCATATGAGAAATTTCTCTAAATCATTACTTATTAGAGAAATGCAAATTAAATCATCTCTGAGGTACTACCTCACACCTCTCAGCCTGGCCAATATAACCAGAAAAGACAATGATCATTGTTGGAAGGGTTGTGGGAAATCTGGGACACTAATACATTGTTGGTGGAGCTGTGAACTCATCCAACCTTTCTGGAGAGCAGTCTGGAACTATGCCCAAAGGGCAACAAAAATGTGCATACCCTTTGATCCAGCAATACCACTACTGGTCCTATACCCTGATGAAAAATGGTAAAAACATTACTTGTACAAAAATAGTCATGGCAGTTCTGTTTGTGGTGGCAAAGAACAGGAAATCAAGTAAATGTTCTTCAATTGGGGAATGGCTTAGCAAACTGTGGTATATGTATGTCATGCAACACTATTGTTCTATTAGAAACCAGGAGGGATGGGAATTCAGGGAAGCCTGGAGGGATTTTCATGAACTGATGCTGAGTGAGATGAGCAGAACCAGAAAAACACTGTATACCCTAACAGCAACATGGAGGTGATGATAAACCTTGATGGACTTGCTCAATCCATCAGTGCATCAATCAGGGACAATTTGGGGCTGTCTGCAATGGAGAATAACATCTGTATCCAGAAAAAGAACTGTGGAGTTTGAACAAACACCAAGGACTATTACCTTTAATTTAGGGGGAAAAAAACCTGATATCTTATTGTTTGATCTTGCTATCTCTTTTACTTGTTTCTTCCTTAAGGATATGATTTCTCTCTCATCACATTCAGTTTGGATCAATGTATACCATGGAAACAATGTAAAGACTGGCAAATTGCCTTCTGTGGGGGGTGGGGGGAGGGAAGTAATTTTAGGGGAAAAATTGTAAAATTCATTGATCAAAATTGAATGTTTTTGGAGAGAAATCATATCCTTAAGGAAAAAATAAAATATAAGAGATATCAAAATTACATAATATGATACCTTTTTTAAAAAATTAAAGGTAATAGTCTTTGGTCTTTGTTTAAACTCCACTATTCTTTCTTTGGATACAGATGGTATTCTCCATTGCAGATTCCCTAAAATTGTCCTTGATTGTTGCACTGATTAAATGAGCAAGTCTATTAAGTTTCATCATCATCCCCTTGTTGCTGTTATGGTGTACAATGTTCTGATTCTGCTCATCTTGCTCAGTATGAGTTCATGCAAATCTTCCAGGCTTCTCTGAATTCCATCCCTCCTGGTTTCTTATAGAACAATAGTGTTCCATCACATACATATACCACTATTTGTTCAACCATTCCCCAATTGACGGGCATTCACTCATTTTCCAATTCTTTGCCACCACCAACAGGGCTGCTAAGTGATGATTTTACCCTTTTTCATGATCTCTTCAGGGTATAGACCCAGTAGGGGTATTGCTGGATCAAAGGTTATGACCTTTTTATTGCCCTTTGGGTATAATTCCAAATCGCTCTCCAGAAAGGTTGAATGAGTTCACAACTCCACCAACAATGCATTAGTGTCCCAGATTTCCCACATCCCTTCCAACATTGATCATTGTCTTTTCTGGTTATATTGGCCAGTCCGAGGGGTGTGAGTGGTGCCTCAGAGATGCTTTAATTTGCATTTCTCTAATAATTAATGATTTAGAGCAATTTTTCATATGACTATAGATCACTTTGATTTCCTCATCTATAAATTGTCTCTGCAGGATATAAACAATTACAAAGAAGTTAGAAGAGTAAGGAAAAATTCCTTTGAGTTCTATGGAAGGGTGACAGTTTATGACAAATACAAAGGACAGAGAGGATTACAAAAGAAAAAATGGACAATTTTGATTAATTCCCCAAATCATTATTAATTAAATCAGTGCAAATTGATATAACTCTGTTTTTCCATCTCATACATAGAATGGGAAACATAACAAAAAGGAAAATGAAATGTTAGAGGGACTCTGGAAAAACAGGTACATTAATGGGAGCTGCTTCAACCATTCTGGACAGTAATTTGGAACCATGTCTAAAATGTCAATAAACTGTGCATACTCTTTGACCTAATGATAAACTTACTATAACCCAAAGAGATCAAAGAAAAAGGGAAAAGACCCATATGTACAAAAGTATTTATAGCAGCTCTTTGTGTAGTGACCAAGAAATGAAAATATAGTGCCCACAAATTGGGGAATAGTTGAACAAATTATGGCATATGAAAGTAATGGAATGTTATTGTCCCTTAAGAAATTATGAAATCAGGGGCATCTAGGTGGCACAGTGGACAGAGCACTGATCCTGGAATCAGGAGGACCTGAGTTCAAATTCAGTTTCAGGTACTTAATAATTACCTAGCTCTGTGTGACCTTGGGGAAGTCACTTAATCCCATTGCCTTGTAAAAAACCCGAAAAAAAGAAATTATGAAATAATTTCAGAGAAAGCTGGGAAGATTTATATGAACTGATGCAGAGTGAATAGAATGAGGAGAATAATTTATATTCACTTATACTAATATCATGAAGACAAATAACTATTAAATACTTAAGAACTCATCAATAAAATGATAAACTATGATTTGAGAGGACCAGTAGCAAAGCATACTAACCATTTCCTGACAGAGAGCTGAAGGACTCAAGATAAAGAATGAGACATTCATATTTGAATGTGACCAATTTGGGAATTTGTTTTGCTTGACTACAAATATTTGTTGCAAGGATTTTTGTTTTGTTTTTATTGGCAGGGCTGATGGAAGATGACATAAAAGAGTATTAATGGAAAAAAAAATATATATATATATATACACAAATTCAAAAATAAAGTAGGCCTATCACTTGTTGATGAATTCTTTGGCCATGGCAAGCCAGAACTTCTTAATGGACAATCTTTGTCTAATGACCAACAAGTTGATGTGCTACCAGAAAAGCTGAATAATGTGTAAGCTGATTCTCTCATCACAAATAAACTTAAAGGACTTAAAGAAGTTCCAGGTTCTCAAAAAGACAAATTAAAGAATGAAGGAAGTGTGTTTCATCATCATTGTTATAGAAGGGGAGACCTTCTTTATGAGTAGTACTATTGAGCAAAGAGTTCTGGGAAAACCAACCTCCCACCCTCATCCCAGACCACTATTCCTTTTTTTTCAGTTTAGACCTCATAACCATCATCCAAGAAAGCGACTTTTGTGGAAAGAGGCCAACTATCCCCAACAACTGTCACCAGCAGGACAGGCAAGTCAACCTTGTTGAAGCAATGGCAACCCCTGAGGAAGGGACAGGAAGCAGTATGTGCCAGCCAAGTCAGAACACCACTTTGACTATGTCCCCTGGGACTTTGATAAAAAAGCCCAGGACCACAAACTCAAGAGCCTTTGAAATGATAATGCTTCCAGGCCAGTGCCTTCATCTATCATTCCAAGAAGCAATTCCTGTGGAGATGCAGCCATGCAAATGAACCTGCAAGGACATCAGACATATTTATTGAATACTCATAAAAGAAAGTTCTTGATATCAGAGTTCTTGGCAATTTCAGGTGATTCCACATCAAGAACTGATATGTTTTTATCAGTGGAAATGACATTAAACAAAAGACATCACCATCAACTTTGCCAATGTGAAGTATGAGCAACAATAGTCTCTTAAGGACCAGAGGACCTCTCCATCTTACTTACAACTGAAACCTTCTCTTCTTTGTGGAAGAAAGGAATTCTCTATGTGGAGCAATGAGCAGAACTATGACTTGGAGGATAGGATGGTTAGATTTGTTTTTCTTTTGTATTCTATGGTACAAGAGCTGGCTCCCTAGAACAGATGAAAGGAGGGCTTTATATGAAAAGTAAAATGTTAGAAAAAAATCAATAAAATATTATTTTTAAAAATGGGTGGCACATTGTGAGTTTGATAAGTTTCACCAGGTTCTCTGTCACATCCTGGATGAATTTCCTTTACTTTCATCTCATTCTCTATCCCCTCTTTTGTTTCGCTTTTCCCCCCTCCATTTCCCTCCTCCCCTCAGCTCTTCCCTTTTTCCTCCCTTGTCCTTTGCTCCCCTCCCCTCTTCTCCTCTTCTCCCTATCTCATCCAGGCTTCAAGTACAATTACCACTCACACACTCAATCTCAATACTAAACTGCATGGGACCTTTAATTTACTCCCATTTACACTCTGGCCTGGTTCATCCCTCCTTAGGTAGCCTGGTGGTCCTCCACTCACAAGGGCTCCAAATACTGACACAGACATTCAAAAGACTTTAGCCCTACTATAGGTCAGAATTTCCTTATATTCAAGATTCTCAGCCTCAGTCTCAGCCTCCCCATCAGGAGGAAATCCATCACTCACAGCTAAGCAAGAAGACTAAGAAAGTTAATTTTGGTTGGGTCAGGCCTTCCCCAGGTCATCTCCATCCATCCATTTCATGTGCTCAGAAGATTGTATCTCTTCATTTTGAGGTCACTGGTGTGATTCCTCAAACTTCATGAAGCTCATGAAACTTCATCCTCCTTCTGTGGAGAACTGTGCCAATTGCTTCTTCCTCAAAGGGTCTAGACTCATGTTCTAGGGGAGATTCAAATACCTCTTACCTCTTTTCAGGTTGTGTCTTTTTTTTCTTTATTTATTTCTCTTCTAAGTGACATTTAAACTCCCAACCTCTCATCTCTGAGAATTTCTCTTCCTGACTTTCTGCTTACACCTCTAATTTTGTTAGGAAATCCTTGATCTAGCCAGAAAAGAACCTGGAACTCCTAACTCCCAGACCACTGAAAACTTACCTTAACAAATGATGCAGTTGCTCTATCTCATTCTTAGGGGTTCCTTCTTCCTGTACTATTCTTTGCAGACTTTGGGGGAAGGTTTCATGATACTTTCTTCTAAAATATGGCTCATAGACACATCAAAGAAACATGGAGCCAATAGTGGGGAGTAGATTGTACTAGATTTATACTTTCTATTTTTTGGGACTAAAAACACATAATTAGAGATTGCTGATTGGTTCATCAGTTCCTAGATATAGAGGGCTCTCAAAGACCAATTAGTGTTACGAAGGAGGAAACCAAGGCCCAAGGAGGGGAAGGAACTTGCCCAGGGTTACAGAGGTAGAATTTTACCTTGGGCCTTCTTGACTCAAACACTTGGGCTTTTCCCACAAACTGTACTATGGACAAGAGATCACTTGGCAACCAAAGAATAAAGCAGAACTCTGAGGTCCTCAGAAGTGGTTCAAGCACATTCCTTTGGACTCCTTTGCTCTAAACAGGGAGTCTTTTTAGGCCAGATGATAGTACAGAAGCAGATACAGAGGAAAATCCAGTTTCAGACTCATAGCCTGTGCCTTCATCAGTTCACATAGTCTGTGTCTGCCTGAAGGCCTTCAGAGGAGGGAAACCACCAACCCCAGAGGCTGCCCTTGCACCTGAAGGAAGTCCTTCTGTTTAGGAATCTGTCTTGAAACTGAACCCAAATTGGCCTTCCTGCCACATCCACAGCCAGTAGGAGAATTCCTCATGATTCTGGCCCCTGGGACCAAACAAAACAAGTCAAATCCTTCCACAAGGCAGCTTTCGAAAACTCAGAGACAATTATCTTGATTCTGTTAATTAGTCTCCTCCTCTCCAGGCTTAATAGCCTCCATGTTCCTTTTAAGCCAGCCCTATGTGGCATAGTCTCTCATTCCTTCATCATCTTGATTGCTCTCTCCTGGACTTCCTCCAATGGATTAATGCTGTTCTGCTTATCCTGGTGCCCAGAACTTGATCTGTGGGGCCAGAGCAGGACCTGCCTCCTTCCAAACCTATCGCCACACCACCTAATATCATCTTACCTCTTTGGGCAGCTAACACGGACACCAGTCATCATGTTGGCTCATAGGGACATAATGGTCCTACAGCTTCAGAGCCAAAAGGGCAAAGAGATCCTGCCTTCAAGTAGTTTATAGTTTAGTCATACACTGTGTCTACACCAAGTAGACAGTAAGGTGGGGAGGAGGCTTGACCGAGGAGGCACTAGCAGCTGGGGACATCAGGAAAGGGCGCATGCCAAAGGTAGTGTTTGAACTAAAGATTCTGGGAGATAGAAATGAGGAAGGAGATTATTCCTGGCCCAGAGGACAGCAGAGCCAAGGAACAAGATGGGAGATGGAGTTCTGTGTGGAATGAACAGTGAGAAAACCAATGTGGTTGGAGGAGAGTAATAAGAAATAAGACTGGAAAAGGGTGGGTAAGGTCTTTAAGTGCCAAGCAAGGGGGAGATTGCTATTGATTCTAGGGACAATAAGGATACCCTGAAACTCTCTGAGCAGGAAAGCAGAGACAACTCTGCTTTTTGGGCATATCACCTTGACAGCTATGTGGATGATGAACTGAAGAGGGGAGAGGAGACCAGGAGGAGACCAGAGGGAATGGGAACATGAACCTAGCTGGAGGCTGACTGTCAGGAGAGGTGAGGGGATAGAAGCCAGGGATGGCACAGAGGGGAAAAAAGACAAGACTTGGCATTTGAGTAGGTGGCCTTGTGGGCTAAGACAGTGCAGAGTCAGTGATGACTGGAAGCAGGTGACGCAGGGGAGTGAAGAAGAGGGCTAGTTTTGAGGAGAAAGAGAATAAGTTCTACTTGGGAATGGGAGAGTTTGAGATGACCTTGGGACATCACCTGCTTCTCTTCATTGAGTACCTACAGGGTATGGATACATAAATAAGGCTTTCTCTCTCTCTCTCTCTCTCTCTCTCTCTCTCTCTCTCTCTCTCTCTATCTCTCTCTCTCCCTTTCTTCCTTGCTTTTTCTCTCTTTCTTTCCCTACTTTGGGTCTCTCTAGAGTGACTGGGGAAACTACACTTCAATTCTATTTGAAATGCATCTGCATGAAATATGAAGAAAGAAAGAAGTAAAGCAACCTCAAGTCATCACAGAGCTTACATTCAATGGTGTGTGTGTGTGTGTGTGTGTGTGTGTGTGTGTGTGTTTGTGTGTGTGTGTGTGTGTGTGTGTGTGTAGACAGGTTTTATACAAAGTAAGTACAATAAATGCAAAATAATTGGGGGATGGGCTAGCAATTTAGAGATTCAAGAAAGACCTGTTGTAGATGGTGGCCTGAAGAGAGCTAGGATTTCCAAGAGGTGGAGTTGAGCAGGGAGAACATGCTAAGCTTGAAGGAAAGGCATGTGGGTTGGAGATGGAATGTTGTTTACAGATATATGACATTCCATAGGGAAAGACATCAGGTACTGCCAGGCCCTGTATACTAAGGACCCAGTCATCAGCACAGACCAGGAAGCCTTTACTCAGAGGTAAAGATAGGCAAGGAAGCAGGTGAAACCTGAACTGAGCCTTGAAGAGCCCTACCCAAGGACAGGTCTCAGCTAAGTGAGGGCAGGGAAGGGCATGAAAGTCAAAGTCAGAGGAAGGAAGAAAATATTTATTAAGCATACTATGCTAAGCCCTTTACAAATATGAACTCATTAGATCCTTTAGTTATTATCCCCATTTTACAATTGAGGAAAATGTGGCAGAGTTTAAATGACTTGCCCAGGGTCACATGTGCAATGTATCTGAAGCTGGGTTTGAACTAAAATCTTCTTCCTGTTTCCAAACTCAGTACTCCTCCTAGACTGGTAGAGCTGGCCAAAGAGGAAGGAGCTGGAAGATGATTCAAGAGAGAATGACTCAATAAGAAGGAATTAAAGGCTAAAGTAATTAGCCAGTGCTTCAATGCAAACATCTTGGGAGAGGCATGTTGGGAGCAGAGGGGAAGCTTTGGATCCTTCATATTCCAGGGGAAACAGGATTTTCTTCCATCACTGATGTCTCCTGCTTATGTTCCCAAAAACAATTCTAAAAGTACAGGACTTCAAAGCCATGGATAACTAGCCATATTGACTAGAAAACTATCTAGGACTCTTAGGGCCAGCTCACTGCTGGTCACACAGTAGGCCCTTTATAAGAACTTGTAGGTTGATTAAAGCTGAATCTTGTTTGATGGGGTCCTGGTCCCCCTCTTTCCCCTCCTTATCCATGTGCTTGTTCTCCTTCTGCTCTCTCTTCCTCCTCCTCCTTTTTCTCTTCCTCCTCATTCCAGCATCCTTCTCAGTATCAACCAAGGCAATCATGGGGGAAGGGGAGGGGAGGGGATGGGGAGAGGCTGCTGGCTGAAAATCTAGGATCTGGACCTCCTGGTGTTCCCCCCACTGAGAACAGGTGCCTCAAGACCTTGGTTGCTTGATCTGACCCTTCACCTCAGCACTCCCCAGATGAAAAGTTAAGAGAGTGTCCTGGGTGAGATTGGAGCATTTGACAAATTCAGGGGACCCTTGGTGTCCCTCTGCTTCTTCTAGCTCTCTGACTCCTTCTCTCCCTCTGGAACACATCTCCTGCCTTCCTTCCTAGCTCTCTAGCTCTGACTTTCTTGGAACAACTTCATACCACCACCAGACCACTAGGAACAAGCAAGGAGGGGACACATTATTCATCCCCCAGATCTCTTGATCCACAAGCACCCTTGCTACCTGACTCCTGAGCTGAGAGCCTTTGGGAGAAGGGCACCCCCTCCTTGCCACCTCAGGTCCCAGATTACTTTGCACCCCCCCCCCCAGAAAAAAAGTGTTATGAGCTTGTTCAAAGGAAAATTATTTGCTATGACACTCATTCTTCCCTGGTCTATGAAATCTCATATCAGCAGCCTCTCCCTCTTGTTTCCACTCAAAGGAAAATTATTTGCTATGACACTCATTGTTCCATGGTCTATGAAATCTCATATCAGCAGCCTCTCCCTCTTGTTCCCACTCTCCTCCAATTTTTGTTAGGAACCCCATCCTCTTTCCTCCTCAAAATGGTCTTAACTTTTTCCATCTATTCTTGGAGCTGGGAGGCCCCTCAAAGATCAGGTGTCTGAGCTGCCCATGAGACTGAGGACCAGAAAGGAAAAGGAACTTGACCAAGGTCACATGTTGTAATAGTAGTAGAGTCACCTTGTGACCACAGGTCTCCCGACTACCTAGACAGCTATCCTTTGAGGAAGACCTGTTGAGATAGGCCAGACAAGCAAGGTCTAAAGGAGGCAGGGTCCTGGCCTTGCCCCCCTCTCACCCCACCCAGATCAGAAGTCCCTGAACCTCTCAGGGCTGTGAGGAAGGAGTCTCTGAAGTCAAAGGTCAAGCTCTTCACTTTTTCCACCTAGAGCTGCTATGTCCAGGGCTCTTCTCCCAGAAATCCCCTTGAGAAGAGTAAGCTTCCTGGGATTAGAGAAGTCATTCTAGACCCCTGAGGGGTGTCCCCAGAGCCTGCTCTGGCAGTGCCAGACAAGGTGATAGCAGCCTCTTCCCATTCAATTCCTGTCCTCTGGGTCCCAGTGTAGAGAAGATGAAGGTGGGAGGGGGAGCTCCTCTAGGACTGACCCCTCATTTGGCCTGGAATTGCTTACCTGTGCAGGCCCCCAAACCAATTACACAAACATTTCCACAAGCATTTAGGCATTACCTTTGAGTACTTGGAAAGAACTAGGCATTGCGTTCTCAGCCCCTAGCCCTGGAATTGGCAAGGTCCAACTAGCTTCATTTAAAACATAAAACAATTGAAGCCTAGGGAGGTTCATTGACTAGTCCAAGGTCACAGAGCAAGTTAGTGTTAGAGGGAGACCTGGATCCCAGGACTTTGGTCATTCCTAGGGCAATGCTTTTGTGAAATTGGTGTGGGGGTACACCTCAAAGTTTCAATATGCCCTACCCTCTCTCTCCTCAACCCCAACTCCAGACCCATAGATCCAGGATTATTTTAGACATGTTTTGGCCCCCTTAGATCCTCCTCTAGTCTTGCTAGCTTTAAAACTAGTAATGATTTCTTTCCTAAAAACTTCCTTCCACTGGGGGTTGGACAATGTGCCTCTGGCTCAGTTCCTAATGGAAACTGAAGGCTGCCAAGGGCTTTGGGTCGCTGTTTTTATTTAAAAAATTTTTTATTTCAAGCACAAGCCTTCTGAGGTTTCCAAGTTCTTGTGGGTTTCTCTGTGGACCTTTCCAAGGGTTGGAGAATTTGGTGAGAGAAGCCACCAAGACATGACAGCCTCACACCTCCCTCCTCTCCTGCCTCTCCCACCCCTAAACCTCTGCTCCTGAGATTGCCTTTCCAGGAAGAAACTAGACCTTGTGTGCTCTGGAAGAAAATCACCCCACTCCACCCAGTCCAATAGAGCCAGAGGAATATTCCCTCAACCCTGAACCAGTGCCTCCTCCTTCCCCTCCCCTTCACATACCTTAAACAACCTTTGGGATGAGATTAAGGAATCATTTGGGTCCTTGCGGGGTGAAGGGCACCTCTGGAGGTCATTTCACACATTCTCCATCTCCCCCTGTCAGGTCATTTCATCCATTCTCCTACCTCTTTGTAGGAAAATATATCAGCAATATCTGATGATAAAACTCTGGGGAGAGAAGGAATTATGGGCAGTCAGGCTTGGACATATAAGCTTCAGGTCACCCCCTTACTCTGGGTGAGTGCAAAATTCACTGTTCCTTTCTTACCCATCTTATCTGATGTTTAGTCTCTATTCCCAGTTATTCCCAAATACAGAGAGAAGAGCAAGAAGAGGATGGACGAGAGGGGATCTCCATGGACTTTAAAACTGAATTCATTATCTTTTCCCTAAAACTTTTCCTCCCCTTTCAAATGTGTCTAAACTACCACCTAGTTCCCTAGGGTCCTAACCTAGGGATTGATTGTCAACTCCTCATTATCTTCTCTTTCATTATGGCATTTGCTATCTATTTTTATTTTTATTTTTTAAATTTTAGAAAGGTTTTATTAATTTTCAATTTTATAATTTTTATCCCAATCTTGCTTCCCTCCCCCCACCCCCCCATAAAAGGCAGTTTGTTAGTCTTTATATAATTCCCATAGTATGCATTGATCTAAGTTGAATGTGATGAGAGAGAAATCACATCCTTAAGGAAGAAACATGAGATATAGCAAAATTACATAATAACACAATTTTTAAAAAATTAAATTAAAGGTACATAGAAAGTCTTTTGTCTTTGTTCAAACTCCACAATTATTTCTCAGGATATAGATGGCACTCTCAATCACCAACATCCCCAAATTCTACCTGATTGTTGCCATGTTGGTATGAGCAAGTCCATTAAGGTTGATCATCACTCCCATGTTGCTGTGAGGGTGTACAATGTTTTTCTGGTTCTGCTCATCTTGCTCAGCATCAGTTCATGCAAATCCTTCCAGGCTTCCCTGAATTCCCATCCCTCCTGGGGTTTCTAAAAGAAAAATAGTATTCCATGATATACATATACCATAGTTTGCTAAGCCATTCCCCAATTGAAGGACATTTATTGATTTCCAATTCTTTGCCACCACAAACAGGTCTTCTATGAATATTTTTGTACAAGTGATGTTTTTACGCTTTTTCATCATCTCTTCAGGGTGTAGGCCCAGTAGTATTATTGCTGGATCAAAGGGTATGCACATTTTTGTTGCTCTTTGGGCCTAGTTCCAAACTGCTCTCCAGAAAGGTTGGATGAATTCACAGCTCCACCAACAATGTATTAGTGTCCCAGATTTCTCACAACCCTTCCAACAATGATCATTATCCTTTCTGGTCATATTGGCCAGTCTGGGAGGTGTGAGGTGGTACTTCAGAGATGTTTTAATTTGCATTTCTCTAATAATATTAGTGATTTAGAGCAATTTTTCATATGACTATGGATTGCTTTGATTTCCTCATCTGTAAATTGCCTTTGCATATCCTTTGACCATTTGTCAATTGGGGAATGGCTTGTCTTTTTTTTAAATTTGACTCAGTTCTTCATATATTTAAGAGATGAGTCCTTTGTCAGAAACACTAGTCATAAAAATTGTTCCCCCATTTTCTACATTTTTGACCTTGGTTACAGTGGTTTTGTCTGAGCAAAAGCTTTTTAATTAGGGGAGGATAGGTTGCACAGTGGATAGAGCACTGGGCTGTAGTCAGGAGTACCTGAGTGCAAACCCAGCCTCAGACACTTAATAATAATTGCCTAGCTGTGTGGCCTTGGGCAAGCCACTTAACCCTGTTTGCCTTGCAAAAAAAAACTAAAAAAAAGCTTTTTAATTTAATGTAATCAAAATCATCTAGTTTATTTTTGGTGATGTTCTCCATGTCTTCCTTGGTCATAAATTGCTTCCCTTTCCATACATCTGACAGGTAAACTATTCCTTGATCTTCCAGTTGGCTTATAAAATTGTATTTTATGTCTAGATCCTGTATCCATTTTGACCTTATTTTGGTATAGGGTATGGGGTGTTGGTCTAATCTAACCTTCTTCCATAATAACTTACAATTTTCCCAGCAGTTTTTATCAAAGAGAGAGTTTTTATCCCAGTAGCTGGACTCTTTGGGTTTATCAAACAGCAGATTACTATAATAATTTCTTGCTATTGCTCCTAGTCTTTTCCACTGATCCACCACTCTATTTCTTAGCCAATACCAGACAGTTTCGATGACTTATGCTTTATAATATAATTTTAGATCTTGTAAGCTAAGCCACCTTCTTTTGTATTTTTTTCATTACATCCCTGGAGATTCTTGACTTTTTATTTCTCCATATGAATTTGCTTACCACCTTTTCTAACTCATTAAAATAATTTTTTGGAATTTTGATTGGTAGGGCACTAAACAAATAGTTTAATTTTGGAAGAATTGTCATTTTTATTATATTAGCTTGGTCTATCCATGAGCAGATGATATTTTCCCAGGTATTTAAGTCTGATTTTATTTGTGTGAAAAGTATTTTGTAATTGTTTTCCAAAAGTTTTTGAGTCTGCTTTGACAGGTAGACTCCCAGGTATTTTATATTGTCTAAGGTTACTGTGAATAGGATTTTTTTCTATCTCTTTCTACTGCATCTTGCTGGTCATATATAGAAATGTTGAGGATTTATGGGAGTTTATTTTATATCCTGTGTCTTTTCTAAAGTTGCTAGTAGTTTTTTACATGACTTTTTGGGATTCTCTAGGTATACCATCATGTCATCTGCAAAGAGTGAAAGTTTTGTCTCCTCCTTCCCTATTCTAATTCCTTTGATTTCTTTTTCTTCTCTTCTTGCAGAAGGTAACATTTCTACTATGATATTGAATAGTAGTGGTGATAGTGGGCATCCATGTTTCACTCCTGATCTTACTAGGAATGACTCTAGCCTCTCCCCATTGAATATAGTGCTAATTGATGGTTTCAGATAGATATTGCTTAATATCCTAAGGAACAGTCCATTTATTCCTACACTCTCTAGTGTTTTTAATAGGAATGGGTGCTGTATTTTATCAAAAGCTTTTTCAGCATCTATTTTTGATATAATCATATGATTTCTGATAGGCTTGTTATTGATATAATTAATTATACTAACAGTTTTCCTGATATTGAACCAACCCTGCATTCCTGTGATAAATCCCATTTGGTCATAATGTGTTAACCTAGTGATAACTTGTTGTTGTCATTTTGCTAAGATTTTATTTATGATTTTTGCATCTATATTCATCAGGGAGATAGGTCTATAATTTTCATTCTCTGGGCAGTTTTTCATCACTAAATCCTGTAATATTAAGTCCAGGTTTTTTTCTCTTCAATGTTTTCACAGGAAGACCAATAATTTTTAGGTTATCTTTCCTCAAACTATTCTCGAGGTCAGTAGTTTTGCTGATGAGGTATTTAACATTTTCTTCTATTTTTTTCAGTTTTTTGGTTTTGCTTAACCAATTCTTGTTGTCTCATGAAGTCATTGGTTTCCATAGACTCCATTCTTTTTTTAGGGAAGAATTTTCTTCATTTACCTTTTGCAACTCCTTTTCCAATTGATCAATTCTATTTTTGTAAGAGTTTTCCCTTTGTTCATTTGAGGTTCTGAGAGAATTATTTTCTTTTTTGCAGTTTTGCGTTTGTATTTTCCAAGGATTTGTTTTCTTGTTGGAAGGTGTTACTTTTCTCTTAGGTTTCTTTTCTGAAATTTTCCAGTTGATTTTTAAACTCCTTCTTGATTTCTTCAAGGAAGTCTTTCTGTGTTGGAGACCAAATCACATTCTCCTCAGGGGTTCTGCATCTCTCTGAATTAGGGTCTTTTCCTTCTAGGAATTTTTCTGTGCCCCCCCCATTCCAATGGCCTTTCTTCATTTTCCTAAGATCTTGTGTTGGGGAGGGGCTGGTTCACAGAAGTTTGGTATTGAGATCCCTAGAGGCTTTACTCACTGAGTGTAGTATCTCCTTCTGGCCAGTCGGGGGGTGGAGGCTTTTCTCCCTGGATATATCTCCTCCCCACCAACAGGGGGTGATAGAGGCTGTAACCTACCCTCCAGCCCTTTCTGTAAGTCCCAGACTGTCACACCCATGGCCACACCTTCACACTTTGGTTGTTTCTCAGAGCGAAGTAGTTCCCACAGCTATGTGGTTCCCACAATGAGATGATTCCCACAGCAAAAGCCCCCCCCCCCCCCCGCCCCAGACTGATCTTAGATTATTAGTCCTGCTCTCTTGCCTTTATCCAGTTGTTGTTCACATTCTTCACTCACCATACCCCCAATCCTGAAGACAGACCTTGAAGTAAGTATTGTTTTCCTAGCTTCTCTTTCTGGGTTTTGTCCATAGGACTTCTATTAAAAGGTTTCTTCCATACTAAATTCCAATTTTCCCAACAGTTTTTATTGAAGAGAGAGTTCTTGTCCCAGTAGCTGGACTCTTTGGGTTTATCAAACAGCAGATTACTATAATTGTTTCCTGCTATTCCACCTAGTCTATTCCACTGGTCCACCACTCTATTTCTTAGCCAATACCAGACAGTTTTGATGACTGATGCTTTATAATATAATTTTAGATCAGGTGAGGCTAAGTCACCTTCTTTTGCACTTTTTTTCATTGAATCACTGGAAATTCTTGACTTTTTATTTCTCCATATGAATTTACTTACAATTTTTTCTAACAAAGTAATTTTTTTGAATTTTGATTACTAAACAAGTAATTTAGTTTGGGTAGAACTGTCATTTTTATTATGTTAGTTTGGTCTATCCATGAGCAGCTGGTGTTTGCCCAGTTATTTAAGTCTGAGTTTATTTGTGTGAAAAGTGTTTTATAATTGTTTTGAAAAAGTTTCTGAGTCTGCCTTGGCAAATAGACTCCCAGGTATTTTATATTGTCTGAGCTTATTTTGAATGGGATTTCTCTTTCTAGCTATTCCTGCTGTATCTTGCTAGTCATGTTTAGAAAATTTGAGGATTTGTAAGCATTTATTTTTATATCCTGCAACTTTGCTAAAGTTGCTAATTGTTTCTGGTAGTTTTTTGGAGGATTTCTTGGGATTCTCTAGGTAGACCATCATGTCATCTGCAAAGAGTGAGAGTTTTGTCTCTTCCTTCCCAATTCCTATTTCTTCAATTTCTTTTTCTTCTTATTGCCGAAGCTAACATTTCTAATACGATATTGAATAGTAGTGGTGATAATGGGCCTCCTTGTTTCACCCCTGATTTTATTGGGAATGACTCAAGTCTATCCCCATTGCATATAATTCTTCTTGATGTTTTCAGATAGATACTGTTTTTTATTCTAAGAAACAAACCATTTATTCCTACACTCTCTAGTGTATTATTAGGAATGGGGGCTGTATTTTGTCAAAAGCTTTTTCAGCATCTATTGATATGATCATATGATTTCTGATAGGTTTGTTATTGATATAATTAATTATACTAACAGTTTTCCTAATATTGAACCAACCCTTCATTCCTTGGATAAATCCTACTTGATCATAATGTATTATCCCAGTGATAACTTGTAATCGTTTTGCTAAGATTTTATTTAACATTTTTGCATCTATAATCATCAGGGAGATAGGTCTATAATTTTCTTTCTCTGTTTTAACTCTTCCTGGTTTAGGTATCAGCACCATATTGGTTTCATAGAAAGAGTTAGGCAGAGTTCCATCTTGCCCTATTTTTCCAAAGAGTTTATATAGAATTGGAACCAATTGTTCCTTAAATGTTTGTTAGAATTCATGTGTGAATCCATCAGGCCCTGGAGATTTTTTCTTAGGGAGTTCAATGATGGCTTGTTGAATTTCTTTTTCAGAGATAGGGTTGTTTAGGTATTTGATTTCCTCTTTATTTAACCTGGGCAACTTATATTTTTGTAAATATTCATCTATTTAAGGGTGGCTAGGTGGCATAGTGGATAAAGCACCAGCCTTGGAATCAAGAGTACCTGGGTTCAAATCTGGTCCCAGATACTTAATAACTACCTAGCTGTGTGGCCTTGGGCAAGCTAATTAACACCATTTGCCTTGCAAAAACCTAAAAAAATATTCATCTATTTCACTTAGATTGTCAAATTTAATTGGCATAGAGTTGCACAAAATAATTCCGAATTATTACTTCAATTTCCTCTTCATTAGTGGTAAGTTCACCTTTTTCATTTAGGATACTAGCAATTTGGTTTTTTTCTTTCTTTTTTTTAAATTAAATTGACCAGAGGTTTATCAATTTTATTGGTTTTTTCATAAAACCAACTCTTGGGGGCGGCTAGGTGGTGCAGTGGATAGAGCACCGGCCCTGGAGTCAGGAGTACCTGAGTTTAAATCCGACCTCAGACATTTAATAATTACCTAGCTATGTGGCCTTGGGCAAGCCACTTAAACCCATTGCCTTAAAAAAAAAAAACAGCTCTTGGTTTTATTTATTAGTTCAATAGTATTCTTACTTTTAATTTTATTAATTTCTCCTTTAATTTTTAGAATTTCTAATTTGGCATTTAACTGGGGATTTTTAATTTGTTCTTTTTTTTAAGGTTTTTGCAAGGCAAATGGGGTTAAGTGGCTTGCCCAACGCCACACAGCTAGGTAATTATTAAGTGTCTGAGGCCGGAATTGAACCCAGGTACTCCTGACTCCAGGGTCGGTGCTCTATCCACTGAGCCACCTAGCCACCCCTTGTTCTTTTTATAATTTTTTAGTTGCAAATTTAGTTCATTGATTTCTTCTTTCTCTAATTTATTCATATAAGCATTTAAAGATGTAAGATATTCCCTGTCAGTCATGTATCCTATAGGCTTTGCTATGTTGCTTCATTATTGTCATCTAGGATGAAATAATTCTTTCTGTGTGGGATAAAAATCCACTTAAAAAAATTGTAGGGGTGGCTAGGTGGCATAGTGGATAGAGCAACCGGCCCTGGAGTCAGGAGTACCTGGGTTCAAATCCGGCCTCAGACACTTAATAATTACCTAGCAGTGTGGCCTTGGGCAAGCCACTTAACCCCATTTGCCTTGCAAAAACCTAAAAATAATTGTAGAGACTCCTCTGAGCAAAAAGGAAAGTTTATTTTGGCTTTCCTCAAGAAAAGGGTACCCCCAAGTCTCACAAAGGTAGTGAAGATCAAGGAACTGCCCTGAGGTGACAGTCCAGCAAGATTATATAGCTTAGCCTGATTCCTCCCCTCCCTAATCCCCTCTCTTCCAACCTGATTGGTTAAGGTTTTCAGAGTTACAATCTTTATGTGAAAAATCTACCCAGTGACAAAGAGGAGAATAAAAGGTTTTCATAAAATATTACCTCACCATCCAGATGGCGAGGGTATCAGAAGAAGATTTCTAATATCCTTCTGTTAATGTCTGAGTATGCAAGGTCTTCTTAGTTTAGCATTTTTTTAGGTTTTTGCAAGACAATGGGGTTAAGTGGCTTGTCCAAGGCCACACAGCTAGGTAATTATTAAATATCTGAGGCCGGATTTGGATTCAGGTACTCCTGACTCCAGGGCCAGCACTCTATCCACTTCACCACCTACCTGCCCCTAGTTTAGCATTTATTAAACAAGAGAAAGCAGGCTACTGTTCGCACAGTCTATTATCAAACAGGGCTAACCAAGACTGCAAGGTCTCTTCTCTGGAGGCTTTCCACTATGTCCCTCCCTAAAAGAATCAATGCAAAGCCTTTCTGGAAATAGTCTACTGTTTCACTCCCTAGCAGAATCGGGAGGGTGTCTGACTAGGAACGCAAGGCTCTCTCCCTCTTCTAAGAATAGTCTAAGGGTAATAGTCTATCTTTGTTTTAATGATTTTTAACCCTGAGAGGACTTCATTCAGAATATTAACTCTTAAGAGGGAATATTCCACTCAATCCCTCCTCTCTTTTTTCTAAATATATATATATACACATATATATTTTGGCTTCTAAAGTCTTCTCACACTATCTTTGAATACCCTCTCAGGTTCTATTCTCTCTCTCTCTCTTCCTGTCCACTTGGGAGCTATCTTCTTTTTGGAACCCTGACCAAACAACCCATACACACATATCATAGACACAAGGGAGGAATATGGACTCTTCTGGTTTCTCTCTTTTCCCCTGGAGACATTCGATATCTTTCTGTATCTGAAGAGTCCATTTCAATCTCCAATTTGGATGACTTGTTGAGATCT
Organism: Macrotis lagotis; assembly: GCF_037893015.1. Taxonomy (NCBI): domain Eukaryota; kingdom Metazoa; phylum Chordata; class Mammalia; order Peramelemorphia; family Peramelidae; genus Macrotis; species Macrotis lagotis. Next base: position 81,059,719 of record NC_133666.1, read on the forward strand.
CCTCCTCTGGTAAAGGAACTTCTTAACACAACATCTTATCAGACAAATTCATATTTTCATCATCCGACCATAAAATTCTAAAGCTATTAAAATTCACATTTCACATTTATATACATACTTTAACAAAAATAAAACTTCCATAATTGTTTCACAAGTGAATTATTGAATTCACAAGTGAATATGGTGAAAATTATCAAGTTACTTGAGCTTATACCATTTACATTAGATGATCATCTTTGTACAGAGTGTCCAGCAAGTAACATACAAATAGCCTCAATCTCTTGCTCTTCATTAAAATAATAACTCAAGTATCCTTAGCTAAAATAAATTCTTCTTTTTTCCCAAAAATGTTTCTTTAACTGAACTATAGGTGATTCTTCTCCTGATATACTCAACTGACTTACATTCCCTTCTCAAAGTAGAACTTGAAACTGCTACTGCACAGAACTGTATCTTGGGACTACATAACCTTCATTATTCTTCCTACCTAAATATCCTTTCCCTAGCACAAAATAAAATAAAAGAATCTTAATTCTTCTTAAAACGCATAGCTAACAACAGCAGAGGTTAAAACCACATGCTGGCCTATCTAGTTATTAACTTCTACTTGACCTAAAATTTCTATATCAGATTGACTTTAATGATTTACTATAAAGATCTGGGCCATCAAAGGAAAATTCTTTTATAGATATAATTTTGAGTGTCAGTTTCCCCGGCAGAAATCATGTGGATAGTCAAATGCCTTAAGTAAAATCTTAGATTTATCTGGTGAGACATTATTCAAATGTCACATTGGGGAAGTCAAGTCTAAAGGGTCCAATCTCAGATCACACTGAAAAGTCACCCCTTTGGCTTTTTCTCCCAATACACCTGTCACCTGTATAGTGTCCAAACCTCCTTTGGGCTTCCAGACTTCAAGAGAGCATTGACTCAACAGCACTTCCCTTGCTAATCATACCTTTTAGACACAAAAAAAGCCAATTAAAAGTCTCGTGATCTAAAATTGTAATTCCATCTAATTAGATCTCCAAGTGAATTCATATTACAAGGACTAAATGCCAATTCTAATCTGGATTGGGGGGAGTGGTCAAAATCAATCAATCCCCTTCACTACACCTATTTCACCTATATCTACTCTGAGTGTCCCTGTCATCAGAATACATTAAATAAAATCACTTTCTAAACATTCAAAAAGCAGTCAAGTTCCCACATCTGAAGTATCCTTGACATACAAAAAAAAGTCTTCACAAATATATTTCATAATTCAACTAGTAGGTCTAGCCTCCTGGTGGCACTAACTTGTAATCTGCAGATCCACATCCCTTGGTCTGAAATTATATCTGTTTTATTACTGGGCAAACATGATATATTAGAGGCCTCTTGGCTAGCCTACTGTATTACAATAAATAAACACATCCTTTGCCTAGGAGATTATTCTAAGAATTCTCATTTAAACAATTAGCCAAAGACTGTCACAAAAAAATCACAAATTATTATCATTATTTTCTTTCCCATGTTGTTTAGGTGCTTTTACTTCAAAGCAAACAACCACAACTTTGAGATTATAAATATAAATATATGCATATATATGCATATATATATTTATACATACATTACCACAAAAATTCTAATTTATATACATATATATAATTGTCAAGTTCTTATGCAAACAATTCTCTATAATAAACCTGTTTAATTATTAGCCATGTTTGAAATACAAATGATCGTTTTTCAGAATTCAGTCAACCCATTAGAATATCTTTAAATTTAACAAAACAGTAATAAGTGTAACACGTTAAGAACTAGATTTCACAAGACAATCTTTCCATTATTACATTTATACCTGGATCTTCTAGAGCAAGGTCTGACACATCATTTAAAAATTTCAGGGAACCTAGAGGGTCTTTGATAGGTTCCCTTATTATTCCTACAAAACAACCAATCATTAATTCCAGGTTTGATCACATTACAGTAAAATAATTTATATTTCCAAAAGTAGATCACGTATTTGTTAACACTTTTCAACATCTTATTCATTGATAAGTTATCTAATTAGGGTTACATAATTTTTAATTTCCTAATCATTTTCCAAAGCCCCTCACTTTTATACAACATTATCTTGCAATTACAATCTCCTTCTGAATCTGCATTTAACATGGGGGAAGAAATCTGCAATTTTACTTCTTTAAAATTTAAACATTAAATCCTTAACCTGCATGAAACATGAAGTTTTCGTGCTGACTTCTCATTCTTGTAAAGCAAAACAAAATAACAAGTTTTCTTATAGTTAACCTTATAATTAACTTTTACACACAAACCTCTTCTAAATTTGTGCTTTATAAACTTATTTATCTCTTCTTCCAAATACACTTCTATTTTCAAAACAGAGTCTCCATGTATTTCAGTCTTGTACATATAATTTCAAAAGCCCAATGTACACTTTTTACCCATGCTAGTGTTACATTTACATATATATATAATTTATTCTTCTTAAACAACAGACCTCCATTCATTGTTCATTATTGTAACACAATTTTAAATTCCCCTCTCCCAAAATTGTTCAAATCTGTTCTTATACAAAATTTACTAATTCTTCACCACATATTTCAATTTCATGTAATTTCCCTTTATGCCCTAGAATTTTGCAACACAGAAAAATTCTTAAAACCAGTTGTTGCTAAAAATTCCTTTTTATGATTACAAGATTTTCTTTATACTTTTCTCAAATTCCAAAAGTCATATTCAAAATAATCTTAAATTATTTTCTTTTTCAAAGCCAAAATAAAGTTGCAAATTCATTTTATCTAATTTCTTGATGCTTTAACTTATAAGAGTTGTGTATCCTTACTGAGCAACATTTCTTAATATTAGAACACTTTATGTTCTTGGAATTGGAGATTCCCGTCAATTTGAAATATTAAAGTAATATATATTAACTCTGTATCTTTAGTATTTATCAGTACTTACTCACCACAGATTTTTCCCAGATACGACAACTATACCCCCAAACATATTTTGAATCGATGTTTCCCAATTCCCCTTGTTTAGTAATTAAAGCTTGATTAAGATAACTCACAGTCTATCCTGACTGCCAGCCTCCACCAAGGCCATTCCGTGCCTATCTATTAAAGCATTTCCAATAATTATTTTTCCTCCTATGACTCTAGAGGAGCCATAAAACTTTAAAAATAAAAAATAAAACAAAGACCTTAATTGAATTTGAAATCACTTCCCAAGGCCCTCAAAATACCCAAAATTAATCCTTTTACTTATACACTATCAAACTTGTTCAAATCTGTCTACATGCTTTAACCAATTTCCATACTTAGCAAATGATTAAAAAAACCCAATTGTCTCTATGCCTTGATTCCTCTTCCTAATACTCTCAGAACCTCTTACATTTTCCCTTAATATTCTGTTCCCCTATTCTTTTTTTTAAACTCTTTTTAACTCTAGTTAATACTCTTCTGAACTGGCTATATAAACCACAGAGATGATTCCACTTTCCAGAAAAGATTTTCCATTCAAAGGATTTAATATTCAACACTTCTTGATTTTAACTGCTAAAACTTTTGAGAAGGCAAACAGCTACTTAAAAAAATCTCACAACCTAATTGGAATACCACCTGTTCCCTTCTTCAGATAGAATAAACCACATAACTTTTCTCATAAGGAGGCAGGTCCAAAATCTTACTTGAGGACTCTTCTGTTCTTAGGCCCCCCTTGTTCCATTACTCTATGTAATAACCAACATTACCAGAATCTCGAAACTATAATGTTGCTATATCATTCTGGTAAAAGATTAACTATTTAGTTTCCCTCTTCTGGCATTTCTGTGTAACCAAATTATATACTTTAGAATTAACCTGACTCTCTTGACTCTGGGATTTACTTTCCCAAAACCATTTTCGAATTTAAATAATATTTCTTTCTGTGACTTCATTATTTAACATATTTAGTAATTTTCATTGTCTCTTTAACTTCAAAATAAGGTCCCTTTTTTTTAGTTTTTGCAAGGCAGTGGGGTTAAGTGGCTTGCCCAAGGCCACAAGCTGTTAAGTGTCTGAGGCCAGATTTGAATTCAAGTACTCCTGACTCCAGAGTCGGTGCTCTATGCACTGCACCACCTAGCCACCCCAAGGTCTCTTTTTCTTAATAAATTCCCTTTGTTGCTCCCGTTTCTCTCCCAAGGCCGAGAGATAACCAAAATAAAAAAAAAAACAGGCAAGTAGCCTGAAGAAAAGCAGCAGGGAGGGGGAGGAGGGGGAGGAGGGGGAGGAGAAGAAAGCATTCTAGCAACACAGTATCACAGTGAAAAAGCAGGTAAGAGAAAAAGTCAACAGCATTTTTATCATTTTCTGCACTTTTCCCTGATATTTTATTTCCTTATTCCAATTACTAAGTTAAAGTCCCAAGGGACTATCTCCCTGCACTTCAGGGAGGAATTATGATAATTTACTACTGCAGCTTTGCATTAAATTTGACGCTCCCGTTTTTTTTTTCACTTAGCCTAATGCTGTCTCTTGGAATTTTTTCTAGGAAGATTATTTAGTTTGTTTATGCCCCAGAGCTCTCAGCCCCCACTTCCAGACCCTTCACCTGGACCCTTCAGGCTCTAACTGCATGGGCTACTGGAATCTCTCCCCACAGACCACCCGACAATTCTTGCAGACTCGACTGTCCGAATTGGCCCTTCGGCCTCAAACCGCTTGAGCATGGCAATTTAATTGAGTGGGAGTATTTCCTCCCTGTCCTTTTTTTCTGTCGAAATTAATGGGACGATGAGGGCCAGGTCACCTAGGATTTTACCTAGGCCCGTGCCTAGGACTTTACATTACCTAGACTCGTGTACACAAACATACGGACCCGTGGTGATCTCCTTGTAGTCCTGCCTCCGGAGGTCTTCTGGCTTTCAGTTTTGCTCAAGCTAAGTATCTCTTCAGATTCTTTCCCTCACTTCTCAAGGGATCTGCCTGAGCACTAAATCACAAACTGCTGAAAACATCCTAGCATGGTGCCTGCTTGTGCTTATGCCAAAGAGAGTCTCAGGGAAGGGGTTAAGGTTCCTGACCAATACATCAAAAACTATGTGGAATAAAAATTCACTTTAAAAATTATAGAGACTCCTCTGAGCAAAAAGGAAAGTTTATTTTGGCTTGTCTCTAGAAAAGGGCATTCCCAAGTCTCACAAAGGTAGTGAAGATCAAGGAACTGCCTTGAGGTGACAGTCAAACAAGATTATATAGCTTAGCCTGATTCCTCCCCTCCCTAATCCCCTCTCTTCCAACCTGATTGGCTAAGGTTTTCAGAGTTACAATCTTTATGTGAAAAATCTACCCAGTGACAAAGAGGAGAATAAAAGGTTTTCATAAAATATTACTTCACCATCCAGATGGCGAGGGTATCAGAAGATTTCTAATATCCTTCTGTTAATGTCTGAGTATGCAAGGTCTTCTTAGTTTAGCATTTTTTTAGGTTTTTGCAAGACAATGGGGTTAAGTGGCTTGTCCAAGGCCACACAGCTAGGTAATTATTAAATGTCTGAGGCCAGATTTGGACTCAGGTCCTCCTGACTACAGGGCCAGCACTCTATCCACTTCACTACCTACCTGCCCCTAGTTTAGCATTTATTAAACAAGAGGAGAATAAAAGGTTTTCATAAAATATTACCTCACCATCCAGATGGCAAGGGTATCAGAAGAAGATTTCTAATGACCTTCTGTTAAATGAATTAATGTCTGAGTATGCAAGGCCTTCTAAAGGACTCTACTAGCACTCATCAATTAAGAAAAGACAGGCTACTGTTCTCACAGTCCATTATCAAACAGGTGGCTAACTAAGACTGCAAGGTCTCTTCTCTGGAAGTATTCCACTATTTCCTTCCCTAAAGGAATAAATGCAAGGTCTTTCTGGAAACAGTCCACTGTTTCATGCCCTAGCAGAATCAGGAGGGTGTCTGACTGGGAATGCAAGGCCTCTCTCCCTCTTCTAAGAATAGTCTAAGGGTAATTGTCTTTGTTTTAATGATTTTTAACCCTAAGAGGACTTCACTAAGAATATTAACTCTTAAGAGGGAATATTCCACTCATTTCTATAATTTGTTATTTGATCGACTCATTCTTTAAAATGAGGTTATTCAGTTTCCAGTTAGTTTTGGGTCTATATCTCCATAGTCCAATATTGTCTATGATTTTTATTGCATTATGATCTGAGAAAGATGTATTCACTATTTCTGCCTTTCTCCAATTGATTATTAGGTTTTTATGGCCTAGTACATGGTCAATTTTTGTGTAAGTGCCATGTACTGCAGAAAAAAGTATATTCCTTTCTATTCCCATGCAATTTCCTCCATAGGTCTATCATGTCTAGGTTTTCTAACAATCTATTTACCTCCTTAACTTCCTTCTTGTTTATTTTATGGTTAGATTTATCTAAATCTGAGAGCAGGTGGTTGAGGTCTCCCACTAGTAGAGTTTTGCTGTCTATGTCTTCCTGTAGCTCCTTCAACTTCTCCTCTAAGAATTTGGATGCAGTCCCATTAGGTGCATACATATGTAGTATTGAAATTACTTTATTTCTATGGTACCTTTTAGGAGAATATAGTTTCCTTCCTTATCTCTTTTAATAATATCTATTTTTTTTTAGATTTTTGCAAGGCAGTGGGGTTAAATGGCTTGCCCAAGATCACACAGCTAGGTAATTATTCAGTATCTGAGGCCGGATTTGAACTCAGGTCCTCCTGACTCCAGGGCCGGTGCTCTATCCATTGCGCTACCTAGCCACCCCAATAATATCTATTTTTGCAGCTGCTTTGTCTGAGATAAGGATTGCTACCCCGCTTTTTTCACTTCAGCTGAAGCAAAATATATTTTGCTCCAACCTTTTACCTTTAACTCTATATGTATCTCTCTGCTTCAAATGAGTTTCTTGTAAGCAGCATATTGTAGGATTCTGGTTTTTAATCCACTCTACCATTCATTTACATTTTAAGGTAGAGTTCATCCCATTCACATTCAGAGTTATGATTACTAATTCTTTATTGCCCTCCATGCTTTCTTCCCTGTTTCTATTTCCCCCCCTTTATCCATATTCCCTAGTGTTTTGTTTCTGAATACTGCCACCTTCAGTGTGTTTGCTCTCCTATATCCAACCCCCTCCCCCCTTTTCCCCCTCTTTACCTTTGCCCCTTCTTTCTTCCCTTCCTTCTGTCAATTCCCGCTTTCCTCCCCCCCTTCCCCTTTTCCCCTTTTAACACTTTAAAGGTAAGATAAATCTCTTAAGTTAACTGAGTGTGTGTATGGTAACTTTAAGCCAATCTGATGAGAGCAAGATTCAGGCGGTTCTCACCTCCTCCCTTCTTCCCTTCTATTGTACCTCTTAATGTAATAAGATATACCTCATTCTGTCCCCCCCATCCTCCCCTCTTTACTGTCCTCCTTTTTAAGGAGGTATCATTTTAAAATCATTCTGAGTCACAGAAAGTTCATGAGTGTCCATCACTTCTAGTTTTTTTCTCTACTAGAATTACAATTATTGAGAGTTATTAGAGTTTTTCTCCCAGGTAAGGATATATTCAGTTTCATCTTATTGGATTACAGTTTCTCATATAAGTCATGCACATCCATATCTTCTGGCTAATTAAATTATCTCTAATAGAGTTACAATTCTCAAGAGTTGTTAAAGTCTTTCAGGTAGGGATATTACCAGTTTCATCTTATTTAATAACAGGTTTTTTTCCCTTCCCCCTCCCTTTTTAAAAAAATATTAACTTTTCATGTGTCTCCTGTTTAAAGTCCAAATTTTCTATTTTAGCTCTGTTCTTTTCATCAGGAAATGTTGGAAGTCTCCCATTTCATTAAATGTCCATCTTTTGCCCTGGAAGTGAAGGCTCAGTTTTGCCAGATATTGGATTCTTGGCTGCAATCCAAGCTCCCTTGATTTTCAGAATATTGCATTCCAGGCCCTTCGATCCCTTAATGTTGATGCTGCCAGGTCCTGTGTGATCTTTACTGTGGTTCTTTGGTATTTAAATTGTTTCTTTCTGGATGCTTGCAGGATTTTCTCTTTTATATGTTGGTTCTGGAATTTGACTACCATATTCCTTGATGTTTTCATTTTGGGATCCCTTTCCAGAGGGGAATCAATGTATTTTTTCAATAATTATTTTGCCCTCTGGTTCCATGATGTCAAGGCAGTTTTCCTTTCCTTTTCTTTTTCTTTTTAAATTTCATGTGTTTTTCTTTCTCATGTTTTTCCCTTTTATTTTGATTCTTTTTTCACAACATAATTAATATGGAAATATGTTTAACATGATTGTACATTATAACCTGTGTCAGATTATTCACTGTCTTTGGGAGGGGGAAGGAAGGGAGGTAAAGAGAAAAATATGGAACTCAAAATCTTACAAAAATGAATGTTGAAAACTATCTTTTCGTGGAATTGGAAATAATATACAATAAAATAATATTTTGAAAAAGACATGAGGTGGCATATCCATATGGAGATATTGATGAGACCATTGAAATTTAAGACTGGATAGAAACCAGAACCATCATAGAGTTAGAGATCTGAGAATAATCTCAATATGAATAGAACTACAGAAGTAGAGATAACTGAGGGAGTGAAGGTAGAGGTAAAAAAAAAGTCAAAGACAGAATTTTAAGGGATACTTGTGCTTAGGAGAAAGGAGAGAAAAGAACATATAAATGAGCAGTCAGTGAAATAAGAAGAAAATGTAAGAAATAGTAATGTGATTGGTAGTTGTTGGAGCAGGAGTGTCAAGAAGAATGATCTCAGTTGTCAAATTCAGTGATCTTTTCTCAGTTTTTATCTCTTTATCCTTTTTTAATAATTTATTAACATTTTATTTCTTTTCCAGTTATATACAATATTATATACAATAGTAGTATCTGCCTATCATTTTTGGTAAGGTTGTGAATTTTACAATTTCCCCCCCTTCCCTCCCCGCCCCCACAGAAGTCTGTGTGATAGTCTCTACATTGTTTCCATGCCATGCATTGATGTAAATTGAATGTGTTATAAGAGTAAACATAAACCCCACTCCCTCCAAGAGGATGAGAAACCTCAAGAATAGAGAGAGAGAGAAAAAAATGTACTTCAGTCTGTGTTCAGATTTCAATGGCTCTGTCTCTGGGGAGAGTTGCTTTCTTTATCATAAGTCCACCAGAGAAGTTGCTTCCTTATTTTTCCCACAGTTGCTATTACTAACTGTACCCCCATTTTATTTCTTCCCACTCTCATTTATTCTATTCTGTCGCTCCTTTCATCCTGGCCCTGTCCAAAAGAGTGTTGAATCTGAGCACCCTCTCCCTCAATGTTCCCTCTCTTCTATCACCTATTCCCCCCCTTCCCTCCCCCCATTCCCCTTTATCCCATCCCTGTCCTCCCGTCCTTCTCCGGGGCAAGACAGATTTCCTCATCCTATTAAGTGTGTATGTTATTTCCTCTCTGAGTCATTTCTGATGAGAATGAAGGCTCACTCATTCCCCCTTGCCTTCTCCCTTTCCATTGCATTAAAAAAGGTTTTTCTTGATTCTTATGTGAAATTTCTTAGCTTCTTCTTCATCTCCTTTCCCTTCCTCTCAGTACTTTCATTTATCCCCCATTGACTCCATCCCTTTACCACATCATACCATTATATTCTGCTCCTTCCTATGTCCTGTTTGCATGTTGTCTCTCCCATTAAGGCCAGATCAAGAGCTGGTTTTTACCTTTCTCTACATTTCTAGGCTTTCATACAGTTCCTAACTCTTGTGGGTGTTTAATAAATGTTTAGTGATGAACTGGACTTCAGTGTAGGTCTGATGGTGCTAAGTAGAATAGGCTCATGGTCACTAATTGTTAAATTTTCAGTGTGAACACTTAGACCTGGAAATCAGCAAACACTACACATCAGAGACTGTTTTTATTGTTTTGCTCATTAGTTAAGAAAGTGATAGAGAAATCTACTAACAATGCAGATTAAAAGTAAAAGTGTGTCAGGTTTTGCTTTTTCCTGAAGAGCTAGTTGTTAATATTTACCAGTCTGGTCCTGTCACAGAACAGCTGAGTTCCATGATAATCACCAGTGACTCCCCATCAGCACCACCTTGCCATGTGACAATCAGTTAATCCATCTATTAATTAATCAACCAATGAATCATTATTAAGTACTTATACAGAGCCTTTCAAAGAGCTGCTGCCAAGAGTCCAGAAGATGGTGCTCAATTTGGAGGTGGGAAGGAATGCAGGCCTAGCAGCATATGAGAGAAGCTTTCCAATCTCCAAAGGATCTAGAAAACAGAAAGATGTTCTGTGTAATTTCAGAAGTCAAACTATGCACAGGGTGTACAAGTGGAAGCTCATTTCTACCAAGACAAGCATTCAAATAAACAGAAGCATCTCAAAAAATGGAACCAGTTGCCTTGGGGGATAGAGGGGTCAAAGGGCTCCTAGATTTAAGGCTGGAAGGAACCTCATAGATCACCTTAATCCAACTCCCTTATTTTACAGAGGAAGAAATTTAGTCTCCGGCAGGAAAGTGACTTGGCTAAGGTCACAGAGAGAATTATAGAGGGGAAGCTAGAAAAACCATCAGAGGTCATCTAGTCCAACCTCCTCATTTTACAGTGAAGAGACCTGAGGCCCAGAGAGGGGAGGGACTTAGCCAAGATCAGACTTAAGATCCTAGATCAAGAGCTGAAAAGACCCTCAAAAGTTATTGAGTAATTCCTTCTTATTTTACAGCGGAGGAAACTGAGACCCAGGGAAGGGAAAGGACTTGTTCAATAACACACAAGGAATAAGGAGCAGAGACTTGATTCAATGCCAGGTCCTGCCGAGTCAAACCAAGCATCTTTCCTTTTGGGCTATCCTGCTTTTTTGAGTGAACTCCTTGGCACTGTAGGTTTCCCAACCCGAAGGTGCTGGAGGAGCTGGAGGACCACCTGCCAGCCATGTTGTCCAGATCCTTCTGCATTAAGTAATAAATGAGCTGGATGACTTTTTAAATGCTCTCCCAGGACTGTTTTTCTGAAGTTATATATATGAAATTGTTCTCATTGGGAGAGAAAAGAAAGGGGAGGTAGCCCCAATTCTGTGACTTCCTGCTCAGTGTCTCTAGGGCTCTACTAGCCTCAGGCTTTGTGGGGACCTGTTATGGTAGAAAAGCATCTTTTGGTCAGAGTCCATATGTCAGCAGCAGCAGCCAGGAGGACTCAGACTGAGGCGCTCCCCTCCAGATCCAGAAATAGGAGGGGAAAAAAAGCTTAGAGGAAACATGAGGTCACTGGACAGACCCAGCCGGGTCCCCAGGGCAGTCTGTGGGCTGCAGAGAGATGTGGGAAACAGCTCTTAGCAGGGCCTCAATGATGTGTCAGTGGCTGGAAAACAGGTTGGAAAATGAGAAAAGGTGAAAGGAATGGGCTTTACTGAGCCTGGGGAAAATGAGGTTTGGAGGGGGTGGGCAGGAGACAGGACAAGACAACCTAATTTCTCTGTCTGAGGACATTGGTATTGGGGAACCCGCATAGACTTGGCACCAAAGCCCAATAGTACTGGCCTTGGCTGTGGCCTGAGGACCTGAACACTGGGAGAAAACCCTTGGCCTTCTCTCCCCATGTTTCTAGCTCTCCATGTTTGTGCAATGTTGTGCACATGAGGGAACCAGGCAACTGTAACCCTATCCCCCAGCTCCTCCAGCCAGGTGCAGACTTTTCCATGCCAAGCCCAGCTGGAGGGGAGAGGGGAGAAAGGGCTGTCTGCTTGCTCCTCCACCTCCCCAGGGTGAGTTCTGGGGAACACTGTACATTACCAAAGGAGTAGAGAATGTACGCTGGTCACATGGAGGAGGGCCTTCTCCAGGCTGGTTTTAGCTCCACCTCTTCCACTGGCTGTCTCCATATGACCTTGGCCAAGTCCCTCTTCCTGTCTTGGCTTCAACTTCATCCTCTTTAAAGTCAGGGCCTCAGAGTACCCTTCCAGCTCACACCTCCTCCAACCCTAAAATTTCTTAACAACCCAAGAAAATACAGGATGAGGAACAGGGGGTGGTGTAAAGGGACATAATTGTTTGCAGGTTTGCTTTGGGCCTTTACTTTCTCCAGTTTCCCTTCTTCTTCAATTACCCAACACCTTTGCCTGGGCAATTCCACCCAGTTCTCCCCTCCCTAGTCTGACCCAAGTTCAGGATCTTTCCTGTCTCCTTAACTCCCTATTCCTTGTTATTCAGTTGAGGCCAACTTTTCATGACTTCAAGAGCCATATTGTCCATAGAGTTTTCTCGGCAAAGATTCTGGAGTGGTTTGCCATTTTCTTCTCCAGTGGATTTAGGCAAATAGAGATGGAGTGACTTGCCCAGGGTCATATAGCTAGCAAGTCTCTGAGACTAGATTTGAACTCTGACTCCAGACCTAGCACTCTATCCACTGAGTTACACAACTGCCTCTTTCCCTATTCCTACCTCAGTGAAAAGGAACTTGTCCTGGGTCCTCTTCTCTAGGCCCTGCTCCTCACTATGTGATAAGATAAGGCAAAAAGATCATTAGGCCTGGCTCCCAGGAAATAGAATGCCCCAACTTTTCTTCAGTATAGGGATCTGTCTAGTGTTGACAACATGAGTTTAATAACAGAAAAAAACCAGATTTTGGTTGTTGTCTGAAGACTGCAAATTCAAGCACTGATACTTACATGTGACTTGTGGCAACTTACTCAGTTTTATCCTCTGTAAAATAAGGGTGTTAGTCTCCATGGCCTAGCTAGACAGCACAGTAGATAGTGTATTGGTCCTGGAGTCAGGAATACCTGAGCATTCCTAGGTGTGTGTCCCTGGGCAACTCACTTAACTTCTGTCTGTCTCATAAGCTTGATGTATCCTTCCTTCCTTTCCAGGTCTAGACCTACAATCCTATAAAAATATAGCTTTTATAAGCTCAAAGTCGGGGATAGGAGCTTTATCCCACTTGTATTCAAAAGTCAAGTCCCTAAATAAATCATTATTCTCTCAAGAATGTACCATTCTCTTAAGGATATAGGTGCAGTCCTGTGGGGTTGGGGTGTCTTTGTGCCACCCCAAGTTCCCATTCCTAAATGTTCTCCCCATATCAACTGCCAGGTCTTAATGTCCAAATATCATGTCACTAATTAACACAAATTAACTTTTTACAAAGGGATATTTACGAAGAACATAAAGGAGGAACAGAAGTACAAAACATTCCTCCAAATTGGGGGGCGCACTGTATCCTCTCCCACCTTGGTCTCTAGGGAGAGTGGGTTCAAACTAAAAGCAGTTTTCTTTCAGAGGGCCACAGAGTCAGTGGCTACCCTTGCTTGCTGGACTGGTAACCAGTTGCTCCTTAGGGCTGTGCTAGTGGTCTCACCTTGGTTATACTCAAATTCTAACTTGGATCCAGAACTCTGGTGGTTCTTCTTAGTTTTTGTAGCTTATAATGTCTCAGCCCAGCCCATTCCATCTCCATCATCCTAAGGTAGAAAAGAACAGGCAAAATAATGACATGTACTCATTATTTTATAATAACTTGCATAGGGAGAATAGACCACTGATGCTGACGTGACCCCGCTCAGTAATAATAGCAGGGTCATGTACTCCTGCTTCTTTTTTTTAGATTTTTTTTCAAGGTAATGGGGTTAAGTGGCTTGCCCAAGTCCACACAGCTAAGTAATTATTAAGTGTCTGAGGCTGGATTTGAACTCAGGTACTCCTGACTCCAAGGCCAGTGCTCTATCCACTGCGCAACCTAGCCTCCCCGTACTCCTGCTTCTTGCTGAAGTGAGAGAGGGCTGGAGTCTCCTCCACCACTGGAAGATCCACACAATAACTTGCCTTCCCCCACTGGACACCAGGGGAGGAAAAGGATTGAGATGCTCCCAAGGGATCTTATGTATGCCTTTCTAGATCTGTTCAGCAGTGAGTCAAAAGTCCATTTCTTCGAAATGAGATTACTGGATCTCAAAACGGTCATCCAAACAGGGCTTCCACTGGCTAGTTTTCCATTATAAAAAAATGTTTCCAGGAGAGACTTGAAGCGGAGGTGCTATAAATGGACAGTAGGGGGAGCTTCTTGAATACTGGGCACAGCTGACTAGGGCTAATGCAACTAATTTTCCTTTTATGGGTGAGAAGGAAATATATATGAAAGAGGCATGTATGTGTGTATGTGTGGGTCTTTGCAGGACTATGTATCTCTGTGTGAGTGCATTGCATTAGTAGGACTATGTGTATGTGTGCTTGTCAGTATACCCTTGGCAATGCATCTGGGATGCAGGTTCCCATGTGAGAATGAAAGGAAATGAATGGCTGAATAGCTCCAGAGTGAGTCCTGGTCTAGACAGCTTGGCAGAGTCCAGAGGGCTGACGTACATGTATCTGGAGAAGTTCAGCCTCTAGTTCTGTGAAGGAGTGGAAAAACATTATATGCCCAAACAATACACTCAAATGGAGGGATCTCAGGTAGGCAAGGGGGTTCTGGGGGAGTAATCAGTCTTTTCTCCTTTTTTCACCTCTTTCCTTAATGCTGTCCCCATATCCACAAGAGTTGGGGATGCAAGACTCCTGAGGGATTCCCCTGGAAGTCTTTTTTTTGTTTGTTTTTTGCTTTTTCAGTTTTTTGCAAGGCAATGGGGTTAAGTAACTTGCCCAAGGTCACACAACTAAATAATTGCTAAGTATCTGAGGTCAGATTTGAACTCCAGGGCCGGTCCTCTATTCACTGCCCCATCTAGCTGCCCTCCCCAAGTCTTAAATGGGTATCCAGCCTTCTGGGGCAAAGAGGAGGAGAAGAATGAAGTTGAACTCCTGAAACTTGATTATCACTTTTTCCCTCCTCCTTCCTACTTTCCCAATGATGTCCAGAAGGGGACATCTAACTCCAGTCACACAAAATGGCCTATGGACTCCAGCCCTGTCTGGGACCACAACCTTGACCACATCCCCCTAACCCAATTAGGGGGCAGAGTAGGCACTGCACTATTTGAGTTTTTGAACCTGCCTACCCATTCACATTTATAATCCCCTCCCCCTCACTAATTTGATCTATTGGGCAAGACGATGGCTGAATCCCTCCTTGCTTATTTATTCATAGTGAACTAACCTAGAGTTCTAGCAAAGAGAAGTGGTTTAATTGGAACCAGCTGCTGAGGTTTCAGTGGCATGGAAACTTCAGATGTCTTTACTCTAAAGGCAAGGTCACCCCAAACAGGAAAGGGATGGGAGAAAGCTTGTCTCTTAAGTTTCTCAAAGTTTTGAGGGAGAAAGAATGGCACCATGGAATTAAAGAGAGAGTAACACAGACACACAGACACACAATCATACAGAATTTCACAGTGTGCTGAGTTGGAAGAAATCTCATTTAACTAATTCCCCCAAAAGAACTCCCACTACCAAATCCCAACAGTGGTCAAAGAGCCTCCCATTAGATACACTTAATAGCAAGGAATCTACCATCTCCCAAAGTAGTCCATTCCACTTGCTGATAGTTTTAATTATTATGTTTCCTAGAAATTATATTTAATTAAAAGAAGAGGAAACATATTACAGATATGTCTTACATGTTGGGACCACCTCCCTGTTCAATATTACATAAATGCTTCCTAAAAGAAAAACACCAATTCAAACAAGCACCTCAGCAGTCTTCAGTTTCCAGCAGGAGTGGAGTCAAGAATTCTAGCCTTCTGTGGAAGGCTAGGGCAGGGAAGACAGTATTACTGACTTTGCTTAAGCCCACCCAGTTTCACAATCTCAGTGTCACCCTCGACTCTCCTCATCCTCATCCCAGATCTTCTCCATCTACCTTCTCATATCTCTCATTTCATCACCTTCCTTCCATTCCCATAACCATCCTCATATCCCCAGTTCATATCCTCAGCATCCCTCTCCTAGACTATTAAAATAGTTCCCTAGTTGTTCTTCCTGCCTCAAATATTTTCCCACCCAGTTCATACATAGTTTTCTGGAACTGTCTGACCTTGTTTACAAAACTCACACTCACACACATGCATATACCCCTCTGCACGTCTGCAATCTCCATGCATTTGCACTGACTGTCTGAAATACTCTTGCTCCTCATCTTTACCTCTTGGATTCCCTGACTTCTTCAAACTTCTCAGCTCAAACATCAGTCTGGTACAAGCCTTCATCAGTTTATGGGTGAATTATTACAGCCACCTGCTGCTTGATCTCTTTGCATCAAATCTCTCCAACTCCAATCTATCGTGTACTCCTATTTTACTTAGAAAAATCAGAATCACTTACTTTTAGCTCCTTCTCTCTCTACTCAACTGTCAACTTGATTTTCCTTGAGCATAGATCTGTCACTTCCCCATTTAATGAACTCCAGTGGTTCCCTGTTATCTCAGGATCAAATATAAAATCTGCTGACTCTTAAAGCCCTTCTCTTCCTTTCCAGTTTCTTATACTTCATTCTCCCCTGTTCACATATTCTGTGATCAGGGCACTAGAATCCTTGTTCCACAAATAAGACCCTCCATCTCCCAATATGAAGCATTTTTACTGGTTGTCCCCATTCCTGGAACTCTCTCACTGCTCATTTCTACCTTTCAGCTCCCTGACTTTCTTCTATCCTCAGAAAAAGTCTCATCTTTTGCAAGAAACCTTTCCCAATCTTTTTACTACTAATGCCTTCTCTCTGAAACTGTCCTCAGTTTACCCAATCTTGTTTGTTCAGAGTTGTTTACATGTTGTCTCCCCCATTAGACTATGAACTTCTTGATAACAGGAACTGCCTTTTGCTCTTCTTTGTATCTCCAGTGCTTAATGTGCTCATTGACTGGTTGCCTCTTGTTATTGGTTCTTCTTCAATTAATTTAATGACAAATGACCAAATACCTCCATTAAGAAAATCAATCAAGTCATAACTCTTGGGCTATGTATCAAAAGAGCAAAACCAGTTTGGAGACAGATTCACAAAATTGGAAAGTTGGTGGGGATCTCAGTCACCATCTTGTCCAAACCATACAAAAAGAACCCCCCCCCCCATAATATACCCAATGAGTGGTCATTCAGCCTTTGATCAAAAACCTTCAAGGAAGGAAACTCACTACCTCTTGAGATGACCCTCCTACCCTAGAGCAGCGCTATCAGGCAGGAAACTTTTCCTGATATCAAGCTGAAGTCTGCCCCTTGGCACCTCCCTACCTAGCTCCTGGTTCTGCCCTCTGAAACAAATAGAACAAGCCTGACCCTTCCTCCAAATACCAGTCCTTCAAACACTAGAAGTTTCCATGCTCCCATTGAGTCTTCTCTCCTCCAGGCTCAACATGCCCATTTCCTTGAAATGATCCTTTTATGGCATGAATTCGAGATCTTGCCCATTGTGGCTGCTCTCCTCTGGACACTCCCCAGCTTACCAATGTCTCTGTTAAACCAAGAACTGAGCACAGTAGTCCAGATGAGGTCTGACAAGGTCAGAGGGACAGTCCCCTTTCTGTTCTTAGAAGCTTAGCCCCTCCTAATACAATCCAAGATAGCATTAAGTATTTTGGCTTCCACATCACATGGCTAACACATATTGATCTCACAGCACACTAAAGCCTCTAAATCTTTGACAGAACAACTGCTGTCCATCCAAGCTACCCCACTCTTATACTTGTGACATTGAATTTTTTGTGCTCCAGTGCCAGATTTTATTTTTATTCTGGCTAATTTTCATCTTGTTAGACCCAATCCAAGGGTCTGGTCAATCAAGATGTTTCTGGCTCCTGACTATGGTAGACTCTGTGTTAGCTCTCCCTCCCAGCTTGGTGTCATCTACAATTCTGATGAGCATGCCATTTTTGACTTTATCCAAGGCACTGATAAAATGTTCAATAACACATGACCAAGCACAGATCCACTGGAGACTACTGGTATTGAACATTACCAGCTCCTCTAAGTCCCTCAAACCAACCTATCCTGAATCCAGATGATTGTCTTATTGCTTAATCCATGTCACTCCAACTTTTCTAAGAGCCTAGAATGAGATACTTGATCAAAGGCTTTGCTAAAATCTATGTAAAAGACATCCCTATCTATTCCCCCCATCTATTGTTTGGGAATCCTGTCAAAAATGGGAATGTCATTAGCCTGGCATGGCCTGTGCTTAATGAAGCCAGGTGGGCTCTCTGTGATCACTGCTTCTCTTTTCATATACCTCCCAACCATCTACTAATCCTTCCTAGACTTCCCTAGGAATCAAAGTCTAGCTCACTGACCCATAGGTTGCAGTCTGTTCTCTTCTGTTTTTAGAAAAACCTTACATTTGTCTGTCTTCAGTCTTGTCCCTCTCCTAGTCTCCACACTCAAAGATCCCCAAGAGATCCCTCAGTGATCCCACCTGTCATTTCTTTCGGTCCCTGAGGAAGTCATCCATCTGGGTCAGATGATTCAATGCCTCAGGGGCAGCTAGGTGGGGGCTTTCTAACCATCTCCTACCTGCCTTGGCTATCAGCTCCCTGTGATTTATGTTTTCTTTGTCATTTTCAGTGAGAGGGTTATTCTCCTTTGCAGAGAAAACAGAAAAAAAAACCATGTTAAATAAATCTGCCTTCTCTCTGTTGTCAGCTACTGTCTCATCCATGTTAAAGCAAGGATATTATCCCTTCTTTGTTGTTTGATCATTTCACTCATTTGGAGTTTTCCTGGCAAAGATTCTGAAGTGGTTTTCCATTTCTTTCTTCAACTCATTGTACAGAGGAAGAAACTGAGGCAAAAAGTGTTAAGTGACTTACCCAGAGTCACACAGTTAGCATCTGAGGCTGGATTTTAACTCACAAATATAAGTATCTGACTCAAGAGCTGGTATACTACCTAGCTGCCCAATCCTTCTTTGATCTTTTAATATGGCTGTGTAAAAAAACAAAACAAAACCAAAGTAAATCCCTTTCTTGTCTTTATCCTCTTTTGCTAGCCTCATGTCATTCTCTGCTTTAATGTTCCTCACAGTCTTTTTAAAAGATCATGTCACAGCCTTACATTCATCTTCTGTTTTCTGGCCTTATTTTCATCTTTTATATCTTTATTTTTAAAAATCTCAATTAGGTAGTGATTTCCCTGGGCACCCACAAAGATCTCTTCAGGCAAATTGCCCTTTTTCTTCCTCATTGGAATAATTTTCATTGTGTCTTTAGAATTTCATTTTTGAGTAGCATTCATGTGCTTGACTTCACCTGATACATTTTGCTTCATGGGATCCCATCTGTACTTGCTCTGAACAGTTTGACATCTGCATTCCTAAAATCTTGAGTTCAGATCGCATTATTCCTGGCTTTCTTCTCCTTCCCTATCACAAACTCTAAGAGGGAGAACTCTTTTACCCCCTGGGTTTCTATCATTTCCATGTCATCAACCAGGTCCTCTCTATTAGTGAAATCAGATCCAAAATAGAATTTCTTCTCATTTGAAGGATGAAATTATCAATGAGGCAAGTCAAGAAGTTATTAATTGCTCTGCTTCTGGAAGAAAGAGCTCCGTCAGATATCTAGTTAATTGAATTGCCCCTTTGCTCCTAGAATTTACCCATGTTTTGACTCATCATCTGTTTCCAAAACTTGTCCTCCTTCTGTCCAGGTGGTATGCAGTAAAATCCAATAGCAAAAGTAGTTCTTTTTTTAGGTTTTTGCAAGGCAAATGGGGTTAAGTGGCTTGCCCAAGGCCACACAGTCAGGTACTCCTGACTCCAAGACTTTATCCACTACACCACTTAGCTGCCCCCGAAAAAGTAGTTCTTTCTCCACTCCTTTACCTTTACCAAAGTACTCTTTTGGGTGGGGTGGGGGGGGGGGAGTTGTGAGGTGAGTGGATTAAGTAACTTGCCCTAGGTCACACAGCTAGGTAATTATTTAGTGTCTGAGTTCAAATCTGAACTGGAGTCCTCCTGACTTTAGAGTTGGTGAACCACCTAGCTTGCCCCTCTTTACCAAAGCAATCTTAATCATGCTTCTCCCTCTGGCTGCTGGTTTTTCTCCCCAATATATCTTAATAAATGCTACCCCCTTCCCTTTTACATATGCTGTTTCTTTTGAATAAAGTATATGCATCCAGAACCATGTTCTTGTCATAGATTTCTTACTGCCTTGTCTCAGTGAAGTAAAATTTTCCCTCCTTTCAGGAATACCTCTACTTCATCATTTGTCACCTATACTTTGGTCATTTGACATTGACCCTTGTAGGCACAGAGTTTACTGACTCCTTTATTGGATTTTGCCTTCTGTGAGTTTGGAGACTCCAGTTGCTATTCTCTCTTCATTGTGGTTATTCTCTAGTTTCTAACTAGAGATTCCTACATAGGCTATCTTTTCCTCCCCCAGCCCCCATCCTTTCTAGTTTAAATTCCATTTGATTAAAATTGCAGAATACTCAAAAAACACATTTGGAATAGGGGGTTGAGAACTGACTGGCATCTTGGGATTTGAAGTTCAGAGGACAAATATTCTCCACTCATCCCAAAGAAACAACTAGGGACTATTGCAGTTTTGGAGTCAGAAGGCAGAATTGAGTCACATCCTGGAATTCTAGTAACATCACAGTCTAGGAGATACAGACTGAGAGGAAGTGATGAGGACCTCAAGAACTAAAGAGCAAGACACAGCAATGAGGTCAGCCTCAATGACCTTGCCCAGGATTTCTCAAGTTGATTTTAAAAGATTCTGGATTGTCAGGGCAATAAAGAAAAAGAGAAATTAAAAATAGAACCAAGCAGTGGCAAAGAAAGGGGAGATCAAAGAGGGTCAATGGCTCTATAAGCATCTTGGAGCAGAAACCTTAAACTAAAGTCAACAGTTTTACCTAGCTCTTCTAGGACTGAGAGAAGTTTCAAGAAAAGGTCTGCTTTCTCTGACTTCACCTCTCCCAGCTTGTCCTTTAACAAACACACTAAGATTCTCCCCAGTTTCTTACCCAATCATTTCCAGTAATCTGAATTTTGTCTCAACTATTAAGAGGCCAAATATAGCTAGAGATAAATATAAATTTAAATGAAGGCAACAAGTCAAATATCTACCTAAAAATTAGGATTTTTCTTAATTGAGGGTTCTGAGCAATTGGGATTGTACTTCTTACATTTCAAAAAGTAACAGAGGAAAGAAGTACATAGGCCTTAGGCCACATAATGAACTAATTGTGCTAAGTGGGTGTGATTGATTAAATCTCCAGACAAAAAAGGGGATTGAGAGGAAAGAGTGGTGATAACCCTACACAGTGTCAAGGTCTATACATGGTGTTAGACATTCTTACCAACATTTGTTAGGTATATTCCATCTCTGCAATTGATCAACACTATATTGTAAGCCCTGATTCCAGAAATCCAAATTCCATTCTCAAACACCATCTTCTTAATCACTGTTCATTTCGTAAACCAATTCTTCCCTTTCACATCCTGTGCCTTCAATGGGCAAAGGTGAGAAAAATACAACCTGTGCCCTTAAAGTCCTCAGTTGCTTGCTCAAGATTTCATATGCCTTTAAGGTTCCTTCCAGACATGTCCCTGTTATTGATGTGAGTCATTCAAAGTGGATAGTTGTCAGTCACTTCTTGGGAAGTTCTCTGAGACATCTTGAAAACATGCCCCAGGAAGATACTGGACCTTTTTATTGCTCTTATCAGATATATAATGAACTGCCTCAGTATCTCCAAGCAGGGAACCACCCACAACCTCCTACTCCTCACTTCTTCCTCTGTCCCTTACTGGACAGTTACTTACCTTATTGCTTCTGTAGCTCTCAGATTATTCTTGGGAAAATAAGCAGAGCAGTTTCTTTCTTCCTGACTAGGCCCTGGGGACACCCCTCAGGGGTCTAGAATGATTTCTCTAATCCCAGGAAGCTTACTTTTCTCAAGGGGATTTCTGGGTGAAGAGCCCTGGACATAGCAGCTCTAGGTGGAAAAAGTGAAGAGCTTGACCTTTTGACTTTAGAGACTCCTTCCTCACAGCCCTGAGAGGCTCAGGGACTTCAGATCTGGGCGGGGTGGGGTGGGGCAAGGACAGGACCCTGCCTCCTTTAGACCTTGCTTGTCTGACCTGTCTCAACAGGTCTTCCTCAAAGGATAGCTGTCCGGGTAGTCGGGAGACCTGTGGTCACAAGGTGACTCTACTACTATTATAATATGTGACCTTGGTCAAGTTCCTTTTCCTTTCTGGTCCTCAGTTCCTCCCTCAGTCTCATGGGTGGCTCAAAAAGCTGATCTTTAAGGGACCTCCCAGCTCCAAGAATAGATGGGAAAAGTTAAGACCATGTTGGGGAGGAAAGAGGATGGGGTTCCTAACAAAAATTGGAGGAGAGTGGGAACAAGAGGGAGAGGCTGCTGATATGAAATTTCATAGACCAGGGAAGAATGAGTGTCATAGCAAATAATTTTCCTTTGAACAAACTCATAACACTTTTTTGCTGGGGGGGGGGGGGTGCAAAGTAATCTGGGACCTGAGGTGGCAAGGAGGGGGTGCCCTTCTCCCAAAGGCTCTCAGCTCAGGTGTCAGGTAGCAAGGTGCTAGTGGATCAAGAGATTTGGGGGATGAATAATGTGTCCCCTCTGAGCCTCTCATGGGGGTTCCTAGTGGTCTGGTGGTGGTATGAAGTTGTTCCAAGAAAGTCAGAGCTAGAGAGCTAGGAAGGAAGGCAGGAGATGCGTTCCAGAGGGAGAGAAGGAGTCAGAGAGCTAGAAGAAGCAGAGGGACACCAAGGGTCCCCTGAATTTGTCAAATGCTCCAATCTCACCCAGGACACTCTCTTAACTTTTCATCTGGGGAGTGGTGAGGTGAAGGGTCAGATCAAGCAACCAAGGTCCTGAGGCACCTGTTCTCAGTGAGGGGAACACCAGGAGATCCAGCTCCTAGATTTTCAGCCAGCAGCCTCTCCCTATCCCCTCCCCTCCCCTTCCCCCATGATTGCCTTGGTTGTTACTGAGAAAGATGCTGGAAGGAGGAGGAAGATAAAAAGGAGAAAGGGGAATCGAGAGGATAAGTAGGGGAAATAAGGGGACCAGGACCCCATCAGACAAGATTCAGCTTTAATCAACCTGCAGATTTGGCCTTGCAACTTCAGAGCCAAAAGGGAAAAGAGATCCTGCCTTCAAGGAGTTTATAGTCCAGTCATACACTGTGTCTATACCAATTAGACAATAAAGAAGGCTTGACTGAAGAGACACTAGCAGCTGGGGACATCAGGAAAGGGCTCATGCCAAAGGTAGTATTTGAACTAAGGATTTTGGTAGATGGAAGTGAGGAAGGAACTAATTCCTGACCCAGAGGAGAGCAGAACCAAGGAACTTGGGCCCCCTGCTCTCAGGGCAGGGGAAACACTAGGTGGTGCAGCTCCTAGACTTTCAGCCCGCAGCCTCTCCCCATTCCCTTCCCTGTCTGACATGGTTGCTTTGGTTGTACTGAGAAGGATGCTGGAAAGAATTACAAGAGGAGAAAGAATGTGAAAAAGTGTTTTTTACATGTTTTTTAGAAAGTCTGCCCCAGTTTTTCCAGACTTCTCTGAAACTGCTCCCTTCACCATTTCTTCTAGAGCAATTACTATCATATGCCATAATTTGTTCAGTCATTCTCCAATTGGTAGACACCCATCCCTAGTTTCCATTTCTTGGTCATGACAAAAAAGAATTGGTATAAATATTTTTTGCACATTTTTTTGCACATTTTCAATGCTCTAAATAATATTGTTTTGGAGGATTTTTTTCATATGCCTGTTAGATTGGATTTCATCCTTTAGAAATTGTCCATTTATATCCCTTTACTCTTTGATCTTTTTTATGCTAGAGGTCTAGAATTGGTATCATGAGGTCATAGGGGTATGCACAGTTTAGTGTCTTTTCCAAAGACCCTAAATAATTCCAAACTGCACTCCAGAATGGTTGAACCAATTCAATGCCCCACCAATAGTGAATTCATGCACCTTTTTTCCTTAGTCCTTCTAACATTTGTTATTTTCCTTTTTTGTCACCTTTTCCAATCTCCTTTAGAGGACAGAAGTTATTAGATAATTATTTACTTAGATACTTATTTAGAGCATTTTTTTCAAATGCCTGTTAGATTTGATTTCTTTTTTTTGAAAATTGTTTTATATCATTTGATTATCAAAGGAGTAATGTTCCTCATTCTTATGTTTGAATCTATTTTTAGAAATGAGACCTTTATCAGACAAACCTGTTACAAAAAAGAAAAAAGTTTACTCTTTTCATTTTAACTTTATTGGTTCTGTTTATGCAAAGAAAAAAATTTAATTTAATATGTAATCAAAATTATACATTTTTGTCTTCTGAAATCCTCTCCATCCTTTGTTTGCCATAAATCTGAAAGGTCATTTCTTTCTTGCTTCTCTTATTTCTTTTTTGATGTGACCTTTAATATCTAAACCTAATTTATGCCCAACTGCTTTCTAGTTCTCTTAGTTTTCTCTCATTTATTCTTATTGTGTATAATATTGCCTCCGAATTTTATATAGATATTACTTACCATATTAAAGAAACATGAATTTATTCATGTGTTTTCTGGCATTTTTTAAACGGAACAACATTGAATTTAACAAAAGCATCTATTTACAGCAATTCATTTAACCATATATTTTTTGTTTTTCTTGGCATTATTATGGACTATTATTTTATAGTTTTTCTAATATTGAGCTAGATCTATGTTCCTGGTAAAAAATCTAATTTAGTCATTGTATATAATAATTTTTAATTGCTAAAGCTCTAAATTCAAATATTTTACTATTATAAATTTATATGAATTTTTAATATTTTATTTAAATTTTTGTTTATATTCCTTAAGTAGATTATTGTTTAGTTTTCTATCTCTGTTTCAACTTCTCTTATTTTAGGTATCAATTATATATTTGTGTCATAGAAGGAATTTGGTAGAAGTCCTTAGTTTTCCAATTTTGCTAATTAGTTTATATAATATTGCAATTAATTGGTATTAGAATGTTTGATAGTTTTTTTCTTCTAGATCTATCTGGTTTCAGGGTATTTTTCTTTGAGAGTTCATTTATGACTTATTCAGTTTCTTTTAGGTTATTTGATTAGGTTATTTAAGATCTTTATTTCTTATTACATTAATGTCTATATTTTATGTTATTGTAAATGTTCACTAGTTTTATCTAAGCTGTTGATTTTATTGGCATATAGTTGAGCAAATTCTTAATAATTTCCATCATGTATTTTTATTTTCTATTGTTTTCTTTTTAAATTTTTTTATGTAAATAGTATTTTATTTTTTCAAATTACATATGAAGACTATTTTCAACATTTATTTTTATTTATTTTTTCTCCCAATTACATGCAAAGGTTGTTTTCAACATTCATCCTTTTGGAGGTTTTTGAGTTTCACATTTTTCTACCATCCTCCCTTCCCTCACCCCTTCCACGGAATCAAACAATCTGATATATGTACATGTACAATTGTGTTTAACATATTTCCAAAGAAGTCATGTTGTGAAGGAGTAATTAGAATTAAGGGGGGGGGATATGAGAAAGAAAGAAAACATAAAAGAAGATATAAAAAGTGAACATAGCATGCTTTGCTCTTCATTCAGACTCTATAGTTTTTTCCCTGGATGTGGATGGCATTTTTCATAACAGGTCTTTCAGAATTGTCCTTGATTACTGAACTTCTGAGAGGAGCTGCATCTATCAAAATCAATCAACTCACAATGTTGTTAATGTGTACAATATTTTCTTGGTTCTGCTCACATAACTCAGCATCAGTTCATGCAAATCTTTCCAGGCTTTTCTGAAGTCTGGTCCTTATGATTTCTTACAAGATAATAGTACTCCATCACATTCATATAGTATATGTTCAACCATTCTCCAATTGAGGGGTATCCCCTCAATTTCCAAGTCTTTGCCACTACAAAAATAACTGCTATAAACATTTTTGTACATATGGCTCTTCCCCCATTTTTTATGATCTCTTTGGGATACAGAACTAGTAGTGGTATTGCTGAATCAAAGGCTATCCACATTTTTATTGTCCTTTGGGTGTAGTTCTAAATCACCTTCCAGAATGATTGAATCAGTTCACAATTCCACTAACAGTGTATTAGAGTCCTGGTTTTCCCACATTCTCTCCAACATTAATCATTTTCTTCTTTTTCATTTTAGCCAATCTGGTAGAGTGAGGTGGTATCTGAGCATTGCTTTAAAATTGCATTTCCCTAATCAATAATGATTTTGGAGCATTTTTTTTCATATAACAATAGATAGCTTTAATTTCTTTGTCTGAAAACTGTTAATATTCTTTGATCATTAATTAATTGAAGAATGAATTGTAAATGAATTTACAAAATGAATTATAAATTTGATTCAGTTCTCTAAATCAACATTCATTTTTTAAGATTTTGAATTTCAAATTTTTCTCATTCCCTCCCTTCCCTTTTTCTTCCCCAAGACAGCAAGGAATTTCATATAGGTTATATACATATGTAGCCATGTAAAACATATTTCCATATTAGTCAGGTTGTAACAAAAAAATAGAAAAA
Organism: Macrotis lagotis; assembly: GCF_037893015.1. Lineage (NCBI taxonomy): Eukaryota > Metazoa > Chordata > Mammalia > Peramelemorphia > Peramelidae > Macrotis > Macrotis lagotis. The sequence continues at coordinate 81,086,206 of NC_133666.1, forward strand.
AAGGGAAAAAATTCAAAAAGACTAAAGAAAGTGGAAATAGTATGCTTTCATCTGCATTCAGATTCCATTAATTCTTTCTCTAGATGTGGATAGCAATTTCCATCATAAATTTTTTGGAATTGTCTTGAATTATTTTATTGCTGAAAAGAGCTAAGATGACCATTGTACAATGTTGATGATACTTTGTACAATGTTCTCTTGGTTCTGCTCACTTTGCTCAGTATCAGTTTATGTAAGTCTTTCCAGATTTTTCTGTAGTTCACCTGCTCAGTAGTAGTAGGAGTCATGATTTTTGTTGTCCTTAGATCTCAAAGAAGACCATGACATCAGGAAAATGATGTCATGACTTGCACATAAAATTGATTACAGTGAGTGGGTATTTTTCAAAGACATCATTCTCACTATCCGATGTGAACCCAGTGACCTAACACAGTAAAATTGGGTCAGTTGATGATTAATGGGATACCTTGATCTTTTAGAGTCAGGTCTTTCCCAAATCACAGAGGTTCTTCGGTGGTATGGTATGGAACAAACTTTCAACAGTAGGGTAAAGCTAATTTCATCTCTAAATGGTCTATTTTTATGGAAACAAACTTTCCTTTTTTGCAAGAATTTATATAAGTCTAAGCATACTTCTTTATTATATCCATCCTTTCTTTTTTTTTAATTATAAAGATTTTATTTATTTTGAGTTTTACAATTTTTCCCCTAATCTTACTTCCTTCCCCCCACCCCCACAGAAGGCAATTTGCCAGTCTTTACATTGTTTCCATGGTATACATTGGTTCAAATTGAATGTGATGGGAGAGGAATCATATCCTTAAGGAAGAAACATAAAGTCAAAGAGATAACAATATCAGACAACAAGATATCAGGTTTTTTTCCTAAATTAAAGGTCCTTGGTCTTTGTTCAAACTCCATAGTTCTTTCTCTGGATACAGATGGTGACAAACTTTCAACAGTTCAGAAAAGCTAACCTGCCATTAAATGATCTATTCTACTCATCTCTGCAACCATAATTCCCCGCCCCCCCCCCCCCAGAATGCAAAGATTCTGGTTACTCCAAGAGTACCTGGCAAGTCATGGGAATAATGCCACTAGAATTGCTAGTTTATGATCAGAACTAAGATAGTATCTGATTGTCTTTGAACCATCAACTTTCATTCTTGATTAATGAAAAATGTTCTTGGGAAATAGCAGAATAGAATTCCATTACATGTGTATGCCATTCCTTAATTGATGGGCATTCCCTCAAATTCCAATTCTTTGTCATTATAGAAAGAGCTGCTATAAATATTTTTATATATGTAGGTTCTTTCCTTCCTTTTTTCATTTTTGATACTAACAATTAGGTACTCTTTTAAAAATCAAATTAGCTAATGACTCACTTCATTTCCCCCCCAAGACTGGAACACATTTTTCATTAATTCAGCTTTTGCTTTGAATTTTATTAATCTCTAATTTTTATAATTTTTATTTTGGTGTTTAGTTAATTTTTTAATTGTTAGTTTTCTAGTCTTTTTTGTTCATGTCCAATTCATTTATCTGTTTGTTTTCTCTTTTGCTAATGAAAGTATTTATAGATAAAATTTCTCCTAAAATTGCTTTGACTACATTCTACAAATTGTAATAATTTTTGATATTGAATTTTGTTTTATAGTCATTTTCATTGATGAAGTTTTTATCATTTATTATTGACCTACCAGTTCCTTAGGATTAAGTTACTTGCTTACCAATTAATTTTTAATTCTTTTTTTTAGTTTTTTTTGCATGCAAGGCAATGGGGTTAAGTGACTTGCCCAAGGCCACACAGCTAGGTAATTGTTAAGTGTCTGAGGTCAGATTTGAACTCAGGTACTCTTGACTCCAGGGCCAGTGCTCTATCCTCTGTGCCACCTAGCCACCTCAAATTTTTAATTCTTTCTTAAATAACCTTTTAATAAATATAATCAGGGGAGGGCACAGGTAGGTGGCACAGTTTGTAGAGCACTGGATCTGGAGTCAGGAAGACATGAGTTCATATTTGACCTCAGACACTTACTAGCTGTGAGAGCCTGGGCAAGGCATATATCGTATTCCCTCATGTATAAGACATCTTAACTTTGGGGCCCCAAATTTGAAAAAAATGTATTGCATAAAGTTATTGAACTCAAGTTTTATTCATTATGAAATTCAAGGACCTTCTTCTCATAGCTTTCAGGTATCTTTTGGGCAAGTATGGTGCATGGACGCATGCTTAGTCCATTCCGTTTCGTGAACCTGAAGCATCCATTGTGTCCTCCTTTGAAATCAAGTCACTTCTTTTTCATCAGCAATTCTTCTTGCCTCCTGCTGATCCATCTTGGTGAACACAGGAATTCCAATGGCCCTTTGCTCTTCATTCCATCTCTCCAATTCCCTTTCTAACTTGGCTGCCTTGCCTCTCATGGCCTTCTTCTTCCCTGGGCAACTTCAGTAGGGTTTCTTCTTCCATTATCCAATCTCAGATTGTTTTCTCAGTTGGAGGAGGACCAAACTGGCATTCAGCAGCAGGATTTCCATTCACTTTTGCAAATTGGATTACTTTTAATTTTAATTCAGCACTGGATGAAAATCTTTTCTGAGCCATTTCTGGGCAGAATGTGGCAAACCATCACCTATTGGTAACAAATACAAAACAATGAGCACAAAGACAATAAGTGAAAAAATTGGGAAATGCAAGTCAAAAAATCTACAACCACTGTATAAGACACTCCCAGTTTTTAGACTCCAAATTTTTCAGAAAGGGGTGCATGTTATACATGGGGAAATACAATAACCCTATTTGCCTCAGTTTCCTCATCAATAAGATGAGCTGAAGAAGGAAATAGCACACTACTCTAGTATCTTTGTCAAGAAAACTCCACATGGGGTTGCAAAGAATCAGATATGGCTGAACAATACAAGATGTGCTTAATAGTTCTGTTTTCTTGAATTTGTTTTTGAGGTTTTTAATGCTTCACTAGAGTCACTTTTATGAAAGGAGTCATAGACAGTTGAGAAATATAACCCCCCTTCTATTTCCATTCAAGAATCATAAAAGTTATATGACATCTAACTTTTCTAAAATTCTGTTCAAGTCTTTTATTTCTTGCTTTTTTTATTTGTGTACTTTTCCTTGAAATATTTAGATGCTCTGACATTCAGGTCATATATATTAAATATTGATATTACTTCGTTGTTTATAATGCTATTGTACATAATGTATTTTCCTTTCATATATCTTTTAACCAAATATATTTTTGACTTTGCCTTATCTGAGATCATCATTGCTACCCCTGATCTTTTTAGTTCAGCTGAAGCATAATAGATTTTGTTCTAGTCCCTTGTTTTAACTCTGTGTGAATCTTTATGCTCCAGTTGTGCTTCTTATTTGTTAATAATTTGACACGTTATCAGGCTCTGCTTCCTAATTCCTTCAGTAATCTTCTATTTTATGGATGAGTTCTTCCCATTTATATTCACAATTATGATTATTAATTGTGTATTTCCCTCCATTATACTCTTTCATAGTTTTTCCTCTTTTCCCTCTCTTCCAGAAGAGGGTGGTGACAAAGTAAGAGCATCCAGAACCTTAGGAATAGATGCTGCTTTCCTTTGCCCCTCACCTAAACACCAATTCTAGGTTTTGACCATTTCTTTCTTGCCTTTTACATGCCCCTCCATGATCCACTCTCTGAGACTACAATTTGTCTACTTATGGCTAATCTCTCCTTTAGTCCACTTTCCTTTTATTTGCTACTTCTCCCTCTCCCTCTTCTGTCTGTTGAGTTTGATACATTTCTTCAACAAATTTATGTGTGTGTGTATGTATGTATATATGTTATTCTACACTGCTTTGACTGGTTCAGATGAAGTGATTTTCAAGTAATACCTGCTCCCCCAAAACCTTTCTCCTTAGTTGATTGGTTGTCTACTTGTGCATTTAGATTACATAATTTATAGTAATTTCCTTCACCCTGTCTTCTGTAATATATTCCTGTTTTTCTCACCTTTATTTCTACTTTCAAGATTATATGAACATATAAAAAACACTCTCAGTTCCTTCATCTCGTTTTATTCCCTTGATGACTTTTTTATGACACTAGTGTCTGAGAGGATACTGTTTTCTTCTTCTTTTAGGATATAAAAGTTTCATCCTTGTTACAGCTCCTTCCAGTTCCTCAAACATATTTACCATTGTATGTTTCTCTTAACATTTGTCTTTATATATTAAAATTTCTATTCAGCTCTGGTCTTTTCATTAGAAATGCTTAGAAGTTCTCTATGTCATTAAAGATCTATTCTTTCTTCTCCCCTACCCCCCACCCCAGGATTATACTGTTTTCCTGGATAAATTATTCTTATTATAAATCTTTTGCCTTTTGAGATGTTGTATTTTCTTTTTCTTTGGTTTGTTTTTTTTTTGTTTTTTGCAAGGCAATGGGGTTAAGGGACTTGCCCAAGGTCACACAGCTAGGTAATTATTTAGTGGCTAAGGGTGGATTTGAACTCAGGTCCTCCTGCCTCTAGGGCTGGTGCTCTATCCACTGTGCCACCTAACTGCCCCAGGATATTGTAGGATATTGTATGTTGAACTCTCTTCTTTATAATTTTGATGACTACTGCTTTGTAATGTAGTGTGAGATCAGGAAGCTTGATGACACAATGGCTAGAGTATGGGACTTGAAATCAAGAATAATTTAGTTTTATTCCTGCTTCAGAAACTTTCTAGCAACGTAACTCTGAACAAGTCAATTAACTTTTCTTTGTCTAAGTTTACTCATGTGATAAAATGGGGATAGCAATGAGTTGACATATATAATATCCTTTACAAACTTTTAAGTGCTATGTAAATATTATTATTATTATTATTATTATATATTTCAATGCCTCTTTCTCTCCCATTTTTTTCATTATTTTCCTTGCAGAGTACAAACTAGTACAAAGTACTACAATGAATCTCAGATTTTTCCCCCTTGAACTATTTTCTAGATCAGTTGTTTTTTGTGATATATCTTATATTTTTCATTTTTTTCAGTCTTTTGACTTTGTTGTCTCATGGAATCATTAACTTTTATCTGGTCCATTTTACTTTGTAGGGAGTCTGTTCCTTGGTTTAGGTTTTGTACCTAATTATTACTTCTTTTTCCAGGTCTTTTTTTCTGTCGTTTTCATTTCCTTTATGATTCTTTCCTCTAAAGATCTCATTTCAACTCTAGCTTCATTTCTTCTAGGATTTTTTTTTTTACCTTGCAGCAAGCTGTTTTTTTTCTTTGAGGCTTTGCTTGTAGAAAAAGTATGGATTTATGGGTTTTGTGTTGCACATTCCTGGTTCCATAATAGCTCTTTATCATGAATGTCTTTTTTTTTTTTACTAATTTTCCCTATCTTACCTCAAAAATTGAAGCTTATAAATGAGGTTTTGTGCATGACTGGAAGGAATGTTGGGGGCCTTGTTTGATCTTCATCTATATGTTCTGGGTCCCTGCTACTGTTCTCTTTGCATATTTAGTACTGTGTTCTTCAAGGATCTTATAGTGGTTGGAGCTGAAAAAGGGTTCAGGATTGAAAAGTGTAATATATCAGGTTGTCCTAAACCAGAAGTTTTTCTTTTAGGTTTTTCTTTTCTTTTTTTTCGTTTTTTTTTTTTTTTTGGCAAGGCAAATGGGGTTAAGTGGCTTGCCCAAGGCCACACAGCTAGGTAATTATTAAGTGTCTGAGACCGGATTTGAACTCAGGTGCTCCTGACTCCAGGGCCAGTGCTCTATCTACTGTGCCACCTAGCCAACCTAACCAGCAGGTTTTAGCCTTTTTGCATCATAAACTTCCTTTGCTAGACTGATGGTCTATGTTCCCCAAAATGGTTTTAAATGCATAAAATAAAATACATAGGATAATAAAGGAATTCAATTATATTGAAATACAGTTATTAGAATATCTTTTCCAAACAAGCTCATGGACCCCAGATTAAGAATAGCTTCTCTAAGCAGCCCCATTTACAGCTGTTTCTCCTATACCACCCTTTGTACTAATAAAGCTTATCTTGGTATCTAGTGTACTTCCTCTTAAAGGGGACTCTGGACAAAGACTAAAGCAACCAGAAAAAAGATTATATGTCATAGTTCCCACTCTAGGCACAGGCCCCCCTCCCTAGGAAGGTATGTAAGAAGAACCTAAGAATTTCAGGAATATTTTCCTTGCAGTAGGAGGTTTAATCAGTAAGTATAACATGGGCAGTACAGCTTCTCCCAGACCCAGCTTGCTTTTGCTATAATGGCTCATGTCTACTCTGTCTAGGAGTACAGGTATATATTAGTGTTCTCTCTCTTCTTATGCCTCTGTTGTGAGCCAGGGTCTCTATGCTGTTTGACAGACTCAGGGTATTCACACCGCCTGATGGAACAACATTTCCTTCTTCAATATATATAGGGATTTCATGCATACCAATATTTATAGGTTTATTATTGATTATAATATTTACTCACCCTAATACTGGAATGACTATAAAGGAAGGATTTCAGAAAAATTCCTTGCATAAAACAGATTATAAACTCTGTCCAAATTTAACAGGACTGCCTCTCTGAGGCATACAAAAGGCTTCAGCATTATGAAATCTCTGGAAAACCCAACACTGGGAATTCCAAGGAGATGTCAGAATATATACAGGGAAAACAGATACAAGATGGGTCAGATAGAATTCCAGGGAAATTAATAGTTTCCCCCCCCCTTACCATACACAGGAATATATGCAAAAGACGGTGAGAAAATAGTTAGTACAAGTGACCGATATGTGAACTCCAGCAGCCTTAGTTTCATGGGAAAGAATAAAAAAAGTCACAGAAACTGTGGTTTCTACCAACAAGGCCTGAAAGAAAAATTGGTTATTGTAAGAGTTAATGGATGGGTGGACAAGCATAAAGACCCTCACTATAGATTGTTAAGGAAGTGTATCAAAAAATATTACTTACACAAAAAATATAAAAAATTAATTATATAATATATATAAAAAATATAAAAATTAATAACTTTAAATGAATTGACAATTATACAATGTAGTAATAAATATGGTAACAGACAGGTTAAGGTCATCATGGTCTGAGTAGGGATAAGAAATCAATTAACTATATGATTATTACTTAAACTTGTTAAAACTTGTAACCATATGAACTATATGATTGATGATGAAAATTGTACACTCTTGTAACTAGGGAAATTATCTCAGCTTGCTTGCTTGCTTGAAACATACATGATTCTGAAACTACAAAAATAAATCCAAGCAGCTGACAGTCAGTCAACCTGCTCCTGCCTATACCCACTTGTTGACTCAACTCATTTCACCAACTCTGTCCCTCCTGTCAGGTTCCAAGGACTCCGCGGAGGCTGGACCCCCACATGCCTCTTCTGTTTGTAGATTCTTTTGCTTGCCTAGGGATCCAATGATTTGGAATTTCCAAATGGAATAAGTCTCTGCTTATTCTCCCTTCATCCCTATGTCCTGATAAGTTGGGAATATGAACCCCATCACTCTGCAGAGATCCCAACCTTTCCCAAACCTGTGTCAACATTATTTACACCAGACAAGGATTTAGTGGTTACTGCATTTTCTATTACATCAAGGAGGGGAGACAGACTCATATGTAGCAACAGTAATTGTAAGCAATTGAAGAATACATCATTGGTAAGGAAACAACTGTTCAAGAAGCCAGCAAGGGAGAATAGGAACAGTTCCTTCCCTGAGTTCAGCTCTTCCCTAAAGAGAGAAGAAATCATCCACCAGCTGAACATAGCTTCAAGCTTTGGGCCAATCCTTCTTTAACAGGTAAGGGGAAAATGCAAAGTTCCCTCTGGCTACTCTAGAATTTTCCCAGAATGTCCCCATCAGTCAGGGGAGAGTAGAAAGAAAGGGTCACTTCTAAGTTTCTAGTTCTCTTTACATGCAAACAGAACTCAATATAGAGGAAGGGATTGGGGAGCAGGCACTAAAAGACCTAACCAGTCATTGGACTCTACCTGTTCTACCTCCAGTGAGGAATAAGTGGGGAATAAGAATGGATGCTCAAGTCAGCCTCTGGTTTTTCTCTCCCAGAAACCTCAAAAAGCCCAGTCTCAGTCATCCAAGTTCCAAAAACATCACCAACTGGCCAACTATGGGATAGCTTCTCCATGAGCCTACAGTGCTTATAACACAGGTGCTAGATTCATTTCAAGCACAAGCCTTCTGAGGTTTCCAAGTTCTTGTGGGTTTCTCTGTGGACCTTTCCAAGGTTTGGGGAATTTGGTGGGAGAAGCCACCAAGACATGACAGCCTCACACCTCCCTCCTCTCCTGCTTCTCCTGCCCCTAATCCTCCACTCCTGAGATCGCCTTTCCAGGAAGAGACTAGGCCTTGTGTGCTCTGGAAGAAAATCAGCCCACTCCACCCAGTCCAATAGAGCCAGAGGAATATTCCCTCAATCCTGAACCAGTGCCTCCTCCTTCTCCTCCCCTGCACATACCTTAAACAACCTTTGGGATGAGATTGAGGAATCATTTGGGTCCTTGTGGGGTGAAGGGCACCTCTGGAGGTCATTTCACACATTCTCCACCCCCCCGTCAGGTCATTTCATCCATTCTCCTGCCTCTGTGTAGGAAAACACATCAGGAATATTTGATGTTAAAGTTCTGGAAGAGAAGGAACAATGGGAAAAGTCAGACATAGATAAATACAAGCTTCAGACCACCCTCTGAGTCTGGATGAGGGCAAAAATCTACTTTTCTAGCCTCTTCCATCTTACCTAATATTTAGCCTCTATTCCCAGCTACAGAAAGAAGAGCAAGAAGAGGAAGAGCAAGAAGGGATATCCTTAACCTTCAGCTCTTTCCCTAGGTACACATAAGTATCCACAACTACCACTGCTTATTAATCACTCCCAATCCCGGTGTGGAAAGTCAGCCATATGGAATTTGGAGTCAGTCAAATAAACCAGGTTCAGATTCAGACTCTGATGCTGTGTAATCTTGAGCAAGATGCTTAATGTCTCTGTCTTGGTTTATGCCTATAAAATGAGGTGATGGGACCTGCTAAGGTCTCTTCCAGTTCTATTCTAGGATCCCACAAAAGGGAAAAAAGATCCCCAAAGAGGAACTCCATTGGAGTGGTCATTTCAGACCCTGTGGAAGGCAGCAGTGAGAGATTGCCAACCTCTTGTCCTGAGACTGGATAGGTACAAATCCTTGTAAAGGAGGGAAAGTCCAGCCAGTTGAGGGGGCCCTTGGGAGGACACTACGTCTCCTTTTCTGTCTTTCCTCCCCCAAGGCTGTTCTCATAGTCACAGGGGGATGGGGTATGAAAAAGTTCTGAGGGACCCACTTGAAGGACTGATAGGTGCAGAAAGCTGAAAAGAGAGTGGTTCAAATTGCCTGCAACTTAGTGGGTCCATTTACCTTCCTCTTTCTTCTTGATCTAATGGTATAGACTCTCCAGAGAGCTCATATCCACCTAGATCTTTACAGGGTCTTGGGTTCATTAGAATGTATGCTTCTTGAGGGCAGGAACTGTGAGAGATTAGGGGCTTGTTTGTTTCCCTTACTGTAGATCGTTAGCACATATTAAATGTTTAATAAATTATTAACTGACTTGACTATGTTTGCCATCCTCTTCTATGGCCCCCCAGTCCTGGCTACATTCCATTCCTACTGGGACCACAATATTTCCCCAACCCAGCTAGGAAACATTTGTTTGAGGCCTTTGTACCTCTCCCAGGCCTATCTGCCAATTCACACAATCTACTCCCCCCCATTTTGCCCCTTTTTCCCTTCCCCTCCCCCCTAGCTACTTTGATCTATTGGGCAAGGCGATGGCTGAATCCCTCCTTGCTTATTTATTCATGGTGAACTAACCTAGAGTTCTAGCAAAGAGAAGTGGCTTAATTGGAACCAGCTGCTGAGGTTTCAGTGGCATGGAAACTTCAGATGGCTTTACTCTAAAGGCAGGGTCACCCCAAACAGGAAAGGGCTGGGAGAAAGCTTGTCTCTTGGGTTTCTCAGAGATTTGAAGAGGAAAGAACAGTTCCATGACTTAAACATATAAGGAGATTTGATTTCCCCCTCTCCATAGCTAGTATAGTCACAGAATAATAACGATACTTACATACATATATTATATACTAGATATTTTACAATTATTACCTCATTTGATTCTCATGACAACTCTGCAAGCTAGATGCTATTATTATCCTTATTTTACAGATAAGGAAACTGGGACCAACAGAAATTAAATGACTTGCCTAGGGTCACACAGCTGGGAAATCTCTGAGGTCAAATTTGAACTAATATCTTCCTGATACCTGGAGGCAGATAGGAGGATCAGTGGAGGATCAGTGGAAGATCTGATTTCAAATCCAACCTCAGACACTTTCTAGCTGTGTGATCCTGGGCAAGTTACTTAACATATGTTTGCCTTAACCTACTGGAGAAGAAAATGGGGGACTACCCCAGTATCTTTTCCAAGAAAACTCCATGAATAGTAGGATCCATGAGATCACCAAGAGTTGGCATGATTGAACAACACCACCAGTTTTCTGCTTCCAGACTCAGTGCGTCCTCCATTGAGCCACCTAGCTATCTCTAGAAAGCAACAAGTAGATAATAAAGAATCCGTATTAAGTTGTTACTACTTGGTCATCTTTTTTATTGTTGTTCAGTTATGTCCAATTCTCTGTGACCCCATTTGGGGTTTTCTTGGCAGAAATACTGAAATGATTTTCTATGTCCTCATTTGACAGATGAGGAAACTGAGACAAACAGGGTTAAGTGACTTGCTCAGGATCATACACCTAAAAAGCATCTTGAGGCTGGATTTGAACTCAAGAAGAGTTTTCATGACTCCAGGCTGGGTACTCTGCCCAGTCAACCCTTTACAAATTGGGACTATCTTGCTTTTATAGAATTTAAGAAAGTCTGACTATTGAACAGGGCTACAGTTTGCCAACATCCTTTTTAAAATGTGGAGCTCAGGACTCCCCACAGTTGTCCAGACATGCTTCAGTAAGCAGAAGTTACAATGGTACCATTATCATATCCCCTGTTGTGTTTGGTTTGTTGCCTAATTTGTCACCCTGTGGATTCAGATTGGCTTCACAGGTAACTGAATCCTCCAGGCCATTTTAACCAATTCTTCTTCCCAGTCTTGTACTTGTGCTGCAATTGTTGGTTTGTTTTAAGCATAGAACTTGATATTTATCTCTACTGAATTTCATCATGGTGAATTTTGTCCTCATTCTAAGCTATGGAAATCTTTTCAGAGACTAATTTTGTAATTCATTATATAGGCATCTCTTCCAGTGGCATGTCACAGCAAACTTCATAAAAATAATCTCTATTTCTTCATCTAAGCCTTGATAAAAATAGGTCAAGGAATAACCTTTCTTCAATTTATAGGAGAAATGGAGGCAAAAGGAGGGGAAGAAATTTGTCCAAGGTAACATAGACAGTAAAAATGATCAAGGCAAATTTTGAAGCCAGTTTCTCTGACTCCAGATTCAGTGTTCTGGGTCTATACTCCATGATGTTATGTGAAAAAGCATAAAATTCAATTAAATTATTACTTCTAACTTCATACTTACACTATGCTAGATACAGAGAATACCAAGATAAAGAAAAAAAGCAGCTTACTTTGTATGAGCAGATGTAATATATAAATGGATCAGTAAATTATAAGATTGCGCAGCTAGGTGGCACTGCAGTGGACAGAAGCACCAGACCTGAAATCAGGAAGACTAATCTTGAATTCAAATTTAGCCTCAGACACATAGTGACTGTGTGAACCTGGGTAAGTCACTTTACATCCTTTGCTTCAGTTTCTTCATCTATTAAAAAACTGGATAATGAAATGGCAAACAACTCCAGTATTTTTGCCAAGAAAAGCCTAAGAGAGGTCAGAAAGAGTTGAGTACAGAATTAAGAGTCAGGAGATCTGGGTTCTCATCTGTCTCTTCCAATAACTTGGTGTGTGAACTCACACAAATCACTTCCCATTACTGAGCCTCAGTTTCCTCCTCTGTTAAATAAAGAGATTGATCTAGATGATTTCTGAAGTTCTTTATTACTCTGATATTCTCTTGTCCTTTGTATAACATTGACAAGTTGGGGAGCATGATCAGGGATGTTGGTTTAATCAACTGTTTGCCCCTCACCCTTCTACAGAATCATTGCCCAGTTGATCTTTCTGATATAAATGCTCCTTATCCACTCAGAGAAGCAGTAGCAAAGGTTCAGTCATTCTTTTAGCCTTTAGTTAACTGTGAGCCCATCACAAGAGATTGTATTTCTGACAAAATAGATCTGTCTCAATCTCTTCTCTGGGGTATTTCCCCCTCAGCTGTCTCCTTCCAGTGGTATTCTCAATAAGGATGCCTTGCTGGGAAAGATTCACAAAGACAAAGCAAAGAAAAATTACCTAGAAGAAAAGGCTTCAGGCCATCATGAGGAAGCTTGAGGGGCAAAAGGAGTCACACAACTATTCCATGGGGTTTGTAGCTGGGTCCACAACACAGCTTTTGTCTAGAAACACCTTGTGTCCAATTGACAAGATAATAGTATTTATAAAATTTATAAAATATTTTAAGGTTTGCAAAGCATGTTAGTTAACTCATTTGATCCTTACAATCAAAGCCCTAGGAGTTAGGGCTTATTATTATCAACATTTTATAGTTGAAGAAACTGAAGCAGAGTGATGTAATTTGCATGGGGCCACATAGCCAGTAAATGAGTTGAATCTGAACTCAAATCTTCCTGATTCCAGGCTAAACACTTTATGCACTATGGCTTCCTCTGGCAGCCTCTCTTTCTCTCTCTCTCAGTCTGTCTGCCTGTCTCTGACTACGTCTGTCTGTTTCTCCATCTGTCTTTCTCTTTCTCTCTAACTCTCTCTGTTACTTCTATCTACACTTATACTCTCCCAACTCCAGGTGGCTTCCTTTAATTCTCTTCTCAGGAGCTAGCTTCTTCTTTGAGCCTATCTCCTTGCTGACTTTTAAAGGTCCCCATAAGGCAGGGTCTAGCATTCTTCATCCTAAACTTCCTTTCTCAGTGCCTCAAGGGACACATTTACACCTTGTAAAAGGATCAACTGGCCTGGCCACATTTTTACTGGGAGTTTCATACCTCATTATCCAGCCCCTTTTCCGTGATTAAGTTTGTAAAAGACCAACTCACAGATGTTTTGATGTAAAGGAGTCTCACTGGAGCTACGGGGAACCCAACTATTATTGGTACCATTTTGTCCCTCTTCAGGGCTATGAGATTTTGGGGGGAAGGAGATCTAAAGAATGAGGGTACCCAGAAGTCAGAAAAAGTGTGATGTGCAGTGCTAAGAACAAACCTAGGGATTGAGGACTTCTCTGCCTTCCAAAAGTACTAAGAAAGAAAGAGTACAGGAGGTAAGGAAAATGCCTTGGCTATCACCATGGACTTTCACATGTCCCTAGTTTTCTCATTACCCTAACATTGGTTATTTTCTTAGTTTATCTGTGTCCAAGATAAGAATCCAAGGGAATAAAGGGTATTTATGACCCCTTCCAAGAGGGGGTATAAGCTAATTGAACCCTCAGCACTATAGAAGAAAGGACAGAAAACAATCTCCACATGCTCAAGAACTGATCTCAAGAGCAAATACCCAGGAAGAAATCATCTGAAGTTCTGAAAGTCACTCACTCCTTTAGACTTTATCCATGCATATTGGTAGACCCTGATATGTGTGTGCACGCACGTGTGTGTGTGTGTGTGTGTGTGTGTGTGTGTGTGTGTGTGTGGTGCAAATACAAACAGTTTTTCTTTCCCTCCACTTTGGGAAATGGGGTGTTCTCAGGTCTAAGAAAGAAAGAGAGAGAGAGTGACTGGGATAAAAGATAGCCAAACAAGAATCAGTCATTGAAAGGAAGAGATAGGAGTAAAGGAGGCAAGGAAGAGGAAGAGAGAAAAAAAGAAGAGAAAAAGGATAATGAGGAAGGAGAAGAGGAGGTAGAAGAGAAGGGAAAAGGTAGGAAGCAGAGATGAAAGAAAAGAGAAAAAGCAGGAAGAAGAGTTGGGGATAGGAGAAAGAAAAAAGAAGGAAAAGAGAAAGAAGAGAAGGAAGGAGAAGAAAGAAGAGATGATGAACAAAAAAGGATAAAAAATGGAATATGGAAAAGAACAATAAAAAAGAGTGAATAAAAAGATGATATGCTTCGATGGCAAAGCAATATTTTCTATCTTAAAGCTACGTTGCCAGCAAGGGTGGGAGTCAGCAGGAGGGAGAGGCTCCAAGTATGCAAAATCTGTGACTTCTTAAAGATAGGTTGATAGTCTTTCCTACCCCAAACTTCCCTATTTATGTCTAAGGCACTATCATTCTTCCAGTCTCTCAAGTTTGTAATGTTGGTATTATCCTGTACTCCTCTACTCTTCCTCACTACACATATCAAATCAATTGCCAAAACTTTCCATTTCTACCTTTACATTTTTTGTATCCCCTCTCTCCACTCACACACCTACTCCCCTAGTTCAAGCCCTCATATTCTCTGGCCTAGATTGTTGTAACTGCCTACAAATTGGCATCTCTGTTTCAAGTCTCTCCTCAATACTGTCTATCTTCAACAAATCTAGCAAAGTTATCTGACCATTTCAGCCCTGCACCCCAGATTCCAAAATTGGAGAGTTAGCAGGGACCTCGGCCGCCATCTAGTCCAACTCATACAAAAAGTATCTCCACAATAACATACGCAGTGAATGATCATCCAGCCTTTGCTTAGACCTTCAAGGCGGGAAACTCACTGCCTCTTAAGGTGTCCCTCCAACTTTGGGGAAACACTCTCAGAAAGGAAACTTTTCCTGATTTCTCCTAATGGGGAAGACAGCATGTGTATGTGTGTGTGTGTGTGTGTGTGTGTGTGCACGCAGAAGTCAAAATCTGCCCCTTGGTACCTCCCCACCTCGCTCCTGGTTCTGCCCTCTGGAACAAATAGAACAAACCTGGCCCTTCTTCTATACACCAGGTATTCAAATACTCAAAGACAGCTCTCATGCTCCCCTTGAGTTTTCTCTCCTTCAGACTCAACATGCCCATCTCCTTGGGATGATCTTCCTATGGCACGAATTCAAGGTCATTGCCTATTGTGGCTTCCCTTCTCTGAACACTCCCCAGCTTACCAGTGTCCCTATTAAACCAAAAACGGAGCACTCCAGATGAGGTCTGGTAAGGTCAGTGGGACAATCTCCTCCCTGTTCCTAGAAGCTTAGCCTCTCTTAGTACAACCCAGGTTTGCATTACGTTTTTTGGCTTCCACATCACATGGCTAACACAGCCCACTAAAACCTCTAGATCTTTGACAGAACAACTGCTGTCTATCCATGTCTCTCCACTATTATACTTGTGACAGACTTTTCTGTGCTCCAGTACCAGTTTTTATTTTTATTCAGGCTAATTTTCATCTTGTTAGACCCAGTCCAACACTCTGGCCAATCATGATCCTTCTGGATTCTAACTATGGCAGACTCTGTGTCAGCTCTCCCTTCCAGCTTGGTGTCATCTACAATTTTGACGAACTCACCATCTTTGACTTTATCCAAGGCACTGATAAAATGTTCAGTAACACATGACCAAGCACAAATCCACTGAAGATCACTAGCATGAGTCCAGTTGGTCAAAGAATCCAGATTATTGTCTCATTGTCTCTCCAAGTTCTCCCAAAGCTTTGAATGAGATACTTGATCAAAGGTTCTGCTAAAATCTAACCAAATGACATCCCCAGAATTCCTCCCATCTATTTGTTTAGGAATCCTGTCAAAAATGGAAATGAAATTAGCCTAGCATGGACTATGCTTGATGAAGCCAGGCTGGCTCTCTGTGATTACTGCTTCCCTTTCCAGATATCTCCCAACTATCTCATTAGTAGTCCTCCCTAGATTTACCTAGAAATCAAAGTCCAGCACATAGACCCATAGGTTGCAGTCTGATCTCTTCTGTTTTTAGAAAAACCTTCAGTCTTGTTGTTCCTCTTCTGGTCTCCACACTCTCAAAGATCCCCAAGAGATCCCTCAGTGATCCTATCTGCCAGTTCTTTTAGTCCCTGAGAAAGTCATCCATCTGGGCTAGATGATTCAATGCCTCCAGGGCAGCTCAGTAGGGGCTCTCTCACCATCTCCTTACCTGCCTTGGCTATCAGCTCCCTGTGAGTTATGTTTGCTCTGTCATTTCCAGTATATGTTAAGCAACTCTGCCTTCTTTCTGTTGTCAGTTACCATTGTCACTCAATAAACTCCAATTCCCCAATAAACTGTATTTGATCCCCATTTCCTTTGGGATAAAATGTAAACTCCTCTGTTTAACTTTTCTAGTCCTTCAAAATCTGGCCACAGGTTCTCATTACAGTCCTGTTTCACACAACTCTACCATTCAGTCAAACAGATTCCTCTCTGTTCCCCATCCAGGACACTCCATGTTCCATGGTTCAGCCTTTGTATTAACCATCCTCCAACCCTACACTAGATTTGACATCCTTTCCCTCTTTACTTTCCAAAATATCCTGGTCTGCCTTCAAAACCAAGTTCAAGCCCCAGCTTCCACATGATCCCCCAACTGCTAGTGTCTTCTCCTCCAAACTCCATTGTATTTGTACTTGTGCTTCTCCACATTCATTTGTATTCATTCTCTTTCTATTTATCCTGTGCATGCATCACATGTGTACATGCATGCACACATACACACACATACATATGCTGTCTTCCCCATTAGGAGAAGCTGAGTAAACTTTTGAGAGCAGGAATTAAACTGGTCTTTGTATTTGTATTTTAGAGCTAGCAGAGCATTTAGCACAGAGTAGGAGACATTTAATGAATGCCTGTGGAAGGATGAATGGATGGATAGGTGAATGGATGATAGATGAATGGATAGATAGATGGATGGATGCAAGGATAGGTGGGTGAGTAGGTGGATGGATGGATGATGGATGGATGGATGGATGGATGGATGGATGGATGGATGGATGGGACAGATGGACAATGAGAAAGGAGCTGTTAGATCTTATAGGAGAAGAAGGAAGTTTGAACTAGGAATTCTTACTAGTCTCATCTAGCATAGAGATGGGAACCCCCAGCTTCTTTCCCCTTCCTTAAAGGTCTCCCATTCACACGTGATTATTGGGAACTAAAGACATAGCTAGTGGGGATAGAGATAGCAGGGGTTTAAGATGAAAATTATGGGAGTATCGCTGTCATTGATAATCACTGACCAGATGGTGCCCCAAACTTTGCCAGTAGTGCTGCTACCAGTAACCAGTCCATGCCCCTGATGAGGAAGGTTAGCTTAATGGTCATAGCACGATTGTAATGAAGTCTGGTTTGTAAATTTGTTATGAACATGGAATAACTAACTTGGTTCTGTTTCAAGATTTAGATTAAAACTTAACCCTGACTGTAGAGTGGATCCCTAACCTCCACCTCATACCTGTATGCTAAAGAGATTAATCAGGCAGCTATAGGAAGGATAGACTGAAAAGTTGAAAAGAAAGAAAAACCAATGCAGAAGATCTTTCAATAGTCCAGACAAGAGCTGATGAGGGATTGAACTAGAGTAGTAAGAATGTCAATAGAGAGAGGGGGACAGATTCAAAAGACATTAGATTCAAAAGATGTTGTAGGGCAGAACGGACAGAACTTGACAACTGATTGCATACAGGGAAATAGAGGGAAGAGGCAATGATGATTCCAAAGTTAAAAACCTGGACAAATTGGATAGTGGCTCCCTCAGTAAGAACAGGAAATTTGGAGGAGGGGCAGATTTATAAGGGAAGCATAATGAGTTTTGAACATGTTATTTGAGATAATTATGCATACTGGAAGAGCTGTCTAGCAGTTGGTAACACTGGATTGCAGTTTGTCTAGGGATGAATATATAGATATAGAGTTATCAGTACAGAAATGATAATAAAATCTATGAGAGGTATGAAGAAATACCCAAGTGATAAGGTATCAAGAGAGAAGAGGGCCCAGGACAAATCCATGGTTGGGGGCAAGATATGAATAACTCAGCACAAGACACTGAACATGTAGGAAGAGTACAAGGAGAGCCCAGTGTCATGGAAGCCAAATGAAGAGAGAATGTCCAGGAGAAGAGGGTGATCAACAGCATCAAAGTTAAAAGGTAGATGACTTAGAAAAGGTCATTCAATCTAACAATTAAGAGATCATGAGTAAATCACTGGGAAGTTTCATTTGAATGATGAAGTTGGAAGCCAAACTACATGAAGTTTAGAAGAAAATTGGAGGAAAGGAAATAGAAGCAGTGAATTTAAAGGGGCTTTTTTAGGAATTTGACCATGAATAGGAACACGATATGATAAGAGGTGGTGGCAGGGTCAAGTGAAACTTTTTAAAGCATGTGTTGGGGGAAACCTAAACATGTTTGTAGGCATCAGGGTTGGTGCCAGGAGACATGGAAAGGACTTTGTAGGCATCAGGGTTGGTGCCAGGAGACATGGAAAGGACAAAGGTGAAAGAGAGTGTTAAGTCCTATTACAGCCCTGGGCAATCAATTGCCTCTTGGCCCATCTTGTGGATGCAAAACTCTGAAATACTTAATAGTCCCTGAGTTAACTTGATGACTGCACCTAGAATGTGCCCTGCTGTCTGGAGACTGATACAGGGGAGGTGAGTTCAACCTAAAATTTAGACCATGAATAAACTTTGAGACCTTTGTTCTTTGTATGAATTTATGACCACTGGCACAGGCAAGAGTTTCTCAGGGTCCATTTGAGACCATAAAGAACAGGCCCTTTTCATGATGAGAATAGACCCAAAGTTAGCCATGAGATGAGTCTACTTCCCTTTCAACTAATTTTAATGGTCCAAAATCCCAAATCATGGAAATGGAAATGGAGATAACAGATAACACTATGTTCCCTCCCCACCAATTATCACCTTGAAACTGACAAATGGAGGGAGCATCCCTAGCATATATTGGATGAGAGCTTAACTGTACAAAAAGGGAAAGTTGATAAGCCATTTTGGGAATTGCCACATCACCACCCCAATCTGGATGCAGACTTGGAAAACCAGCCACCCCCCCACACACACACCCCTATCTCTGAGTATCCTCAGAGAGCTTTGGCTGGCTCTATAGAATGCCCTTTAATAAATCTCATTTAGACATGTAAGTCTTGAGCGTGGGTTTTTCCTCCTTTTTCCCTTCTCCGGCATGGATCCTGAGTTACCACATAATTACTCATTTAGAGAAGCCTTTGCCATGAAATATAGGAATGGAAATTTGTGGGGAAAAACTGATCAAATCTCTACATTTGAAAATTTCTGGAACTGACGTTGAAAGTCCTCATTCCAACTACTGCAGTGAGTGAGAGAGAGGAAATGATTGATTAGGTAAGCTCCTGGAGGAGATGGGGATGGGAGAATGGCAGTATTAAGGGTGTAAGTAAAGGGATTGACCTTGGCAAGAAGGATCACCTCTTCTTCAAAGACTGGAACAATGGAAGAGAGAATGGGGCATATCATGGAGAGAGAAGAAAGAGTTTGAGGCGGTTGGCTCTGATTTTCTAAGTAAAACCTTAATTTGAAGTAATCTTGGGAGAGAGAAGGGCTTGAGAAGAGTGTTTGGGGTTTGATGAGACAAGGGAAGGTTTGGAACAGCTGTTAAGGACACTTGCAACAGAGTGAATTAGGAAAGGAACAGGATTTCTAGGTAACATCAAAAACCCTGCTGAGACAAGATGATATGAATTTGTTGTGGACTAGTCAGCACAATTGTGTGACTTTCTCCTTGAAGAATGGGGTCAGAGAAAACAGATAGTGAGAATGACACAGGGATGGGATTCTCTAGGTTATGAAAAGCAAAAGGACAAGAGAACAATAAATTCAAATGTAGAACACACTGCATGGTTGGACTGGTCAGGTGAAAATAGTAGAAGAAGGAAAGTGAGGCTAAAGCAAAGATGATGAGAGTAAAGGGAAGAGGGCCTATAGAAAATGGGACGATGAAGAATAGGCTTAGAAGAAAGTTAAAAAATAAAGGATTATGATTAAAGAAGGGATCGTAGTTTTAAGGTTTAAGTGATGGTGATGGTTAAGGTAGGTGAGTACTGATACTCCTAAGAATTGAGCAGGTTACTGAACTGGGAAGGGGGGAGTGTTCAAAGACACAGCAATGTGAAGGCTAAAGTCATCCAGCTATGAAGTGTAAAGGGAGACTATGATTGACCTGAAAGCAGAACAGTTATCACTTTCACCTAGCCACTTTCTCCATTATAATTTCAATATATCATGGGTCAACATAAGAAATTAAATTGGAAATTGGAGGTAGGGTTTGTAGAAGCCCCAGATGACACACAAAGTCCTATGACAAAATACAAAACCCAAATTTTACAGTAAGATACTGTAAACGCACCATAAAAGAAAAATTCAGACTTCTCTAGTATGAAGGGAGAGGCACAAACTTTTCAGATTTTCCAGATCACAGGGATGCTGTACCCCTAACCCCCTTGTTGTGGAAGGGATACTGTAGATAGAAGCAAGAAGCATTTTGAGAGTGTGACAAAGCAAAATGGAATGTTACCCTAAAAGAAGGATCAGTGGTTAAAGTGACTGTCGAGGAACAGGACTGTTAGGTTGGCAAAGGTGAGCCAACTCAAATGTGTCATCTTCAGTATGAGCAAAGACCCCTCAGAAATCAGCACTGTATACAAAGCAGGCCTTGAGCGATTATTTTCTTAATTTCCTAGGCTTAAGAAGGTGATGGGAAAAAATGTTAATGATGCAGATTCAACCTAAAAGTGACTTCTGCAATACTGTGTTTTTCCTTGCAGAGTGAGCTGTTC
The DNA here is from genome assembly GCF_037893015.1 of Macrotis lagotis. Lineage (NCBI taxonomy): Eukaryota > Metazoa > Chordata > Mammalia > Peramelemorphia > Peramelidae > Macrotis > Macrotis lagotis. Next base: position 81,107,046 of record NC_133666.1, read on the forward strand.
GTTAAACATTTACCAGCATGCCCCTGATTGAAGGGCATGAAAAAAGTAGCAACCATTACAGGAGAGGGTGACCAAGGCTACAGCATCTTCAAGAGAGAACCAAGCTCAAACCATTTTTTAAAACTATTTTGTCACTCTGAACCTAGCAAACAGCAAATGAACCAAAAGAGAGGATTATGTAAACAGTCACAAATGTGTGCCATGTAAATTTCTTCTCCCTCAGAGTAGACAACAAATTCAACATGCTTTTTTTAAATTAATTTTTATTAAAGATATTATTTGAATTTTACAATTTTCCCCCCAATCTTACTTCCCTCCCCCCACCCCTCCACAGAAAGCAATCTGTCAGTCTCTACTTTGTTTCCATGTTGGACATTGATCCAAATTGAGTGTGATGAGAGAGAAATCATATCCTTAGAGAAGAGACAAGAAGTCTAAGAGGTAACAAGATCAGACAATAAGATATCTGCATTTTTCTAAATTGAAGGGAATAGTCCTTGAACTTTGTTCAAACTCTACAGCTCCTTATCTGGATACAGATGGCACTCTCCTTTGCAGACAGCCCAAAATTGCTCCCGATTGTTGCACTGATGGGATGAACAGTCCTTCAAGGTTGATCATCACTCCCATGTTGCTGTTAGGGTGTACAGTGTTTTTCTGGTTCTGCTCATCTCACTCAGCATCAGTTCATGCAAATCCCTCCAGGCTTCCCTGAAATCCCATCCCTCCTGGTTTCTAATAGAACAATAGTGTTCCATGACATACATAAACCACAGTTTGCTAAGCCATTCCCCAATTGAAGGACATTTACTTGATTTCCAATTCTTTGGCACCACAAACAGGGCTGCTATGAATATTTTTGTACAAGTATTGTTTTTACCCTTTTTCATCATCTCTTCAGGATATAGACCCAGTAGTGGTATTGCTGGGTCAAAGGGTATGCACATTTTTGTTGCCCTTTGGGCGTGGTTCCAAACAGCTCTCCAGAAGGGTTCAATAAGTTCACAGCTCCACCAACAATGTAATAGTGTCCCAGATTTCCCACAACCCTTCCAACAATGATCATTATCCTTTCTGGTCATATTGGCCAATCTGAGAGGTGTGAGGTGGTACCACAGAGAAGCTTTAATTTGCATTTCTCTAATAATTAATGATTTAGAGCATTTTTTCATATGGTTATGAATTGCTTTGATATCCTCATCTGTAAATTTCCTTTGCATATCCTTTGACCATTTGTCAATTGGGGAATGGCTTTTTGTTTTAAAAATATGACTCAGTTATCTGTATATTTTAGAAATGAGTCCTTTGTCAGAATCATTAGTTGTAAAGATTGTTTCCCAATTTACTACAATTCTTTTGATCTTGGTTACAGTGGTTTTATCTGTGCAAAAGCTTTTTAATCTAATGTAATCGAGATCATCTAATTGGTTTTTGGTGATGTTCCCCATCTCTTCCTTAGTCAGAAACTGCTCTCCTTTCCATAAATCTGACGTGTAAACTAGTCCTTGATCTCCTAATTTGCTTATAGTATTTTTTATGTCTAAGTCCTGTAACCATTTGGATCTTATCTTGGTAAAGATCAACATGCTTTTTCAAAGCTGTCCTGCTTGTCTGTGTCTCCCACCTACTTTTCTTTGGTTCTCTTCTGTGCATTTAAAAAAAAATACTTTGATGACCTCTTTCTTACTTTTATTTTTTTATTATTTTTTAAAGATTTGATTTATTTTGAGTTTTACAATTTTTCCTCTAATTTTACTTCCCTCCCCCCACCCCTCACAGAAGGCAATTTTCCAGTCTTTACATTGTTTCCATGGTATACATTGATCCAAATTGAGTGTGATGAGAGAGAAATCATATCCTTAACAAAGAAACAGAAAGTATAAGACATAGCAAGATCAGACAATAAGATATCAGTTATTTTTTTTTCTAAATTAAAGGTAATAGTCCTTGGTCTTTGTTCAAACTCCACAGTTCTTTGTCTGGATACAGATGTTATTCTCCATTGCAGACAGCCGCAGATTGTCCCTGGTTGTTGCACTGATGGAATGAGCGAGTCCATAAAGGTTGATCATCGCTCTCATGTTGCTGTTAGGGCATACAGTGTTTTTCTGGTTACTTTTATTTTTTATTTTGTTTTATTTTTTTATTTTTTGCAAGGCAATGGGGTTAAGTGGCTTGCCCAAGGCCACACAGCTAGGTAATTATTAAGTGTCTAAGGCTGGATTTGAACTCAGGTCCTCCTGACTCCAGGGCCAGTGCTCTATCCACTGTACCACCTAGCTGCCCTGGTTACTTTTATTTGTTTTTTAAAAATTGATAACCTTATCCCAGTGATAGAGTGTTGGGCCCAGAGTCAAGAAGATCTGATTTCAAAGCTAGCTTTAGATATTTACTAGCTGTGGGATGTTCTTCCTGTCTCAGTTTCTTTAATTGTAAAATGGAATAATCTCCTGTCTCCCAGAGTTGTTGTGAAAATTAAATGAGATAATATTCATACAGTGCTTAGTACTGCACCTGGGATAGCTAGGCAGTATGGTGGATAAGGGACAAGGCCCAAAATCAAGAAGGCTCATCCTTATGAGTTCAAATCTGGCCTTAGACACTTACAAGCTAGGTGACTCTAGGCAACTCATTTAACCTTGTTTGCCTCAGTTTCCTCATCATGAGCCAGAGACATTGATGGCAAACCACTCCAGTATGTCTACCAGGAAAACTTCAAGGGGGCAACTAGGTGGTGCAGTGGATAGAGCACCGGCTCTGGAGCACCAGACCTGAGTTCAAATCCGTCTCAGATACTTAATAATTACCTAGCTGTGTGATCTTGGGCAAGTCACTTAACCCCATTGCCTTGCCAAGAAAAGAAAAGAAAAGAAAAGAAAAGAAAAGAAAAGAAAAGAAAAGAAAAGAAAAGAAAAGAAAATCTCAAATGAGGTCATGGAGAGTTGGAAACTAGTAAAATGACTGAACAGCAGTAGTTCCTAGCACGTGGTTCTATATAAGTGTAGGAAGTAGACATTGTGCTTGTTACTGGGCCTCTGGAATCAGTCACCACACTGATCAGATAGTTTAAGTCTTTCCAAGTTATTTGTCTTTACAATGTTGTTTTAATTATATAAATTGTTCCTCCTGTTTGCTCACTTCACTCTGCACCTACAAGTTTTCCAAACTTTCTCTGAAATGACTTCTAATTTTTAAGATACAATGACATTCTGGTACAGTCTTATGCCATCATTTGTTCAGCCATTCCCCAACCACTGGTCATTTCCTCACTTTGAGGTTATTTGTGACTACAGAAAGGCAGCTAGAAATGTCTGAGTACATATGGGTTCATTTACTTCTTTCTCAATCTGCCAACATTTATTAAGGGTTTGCTATTTGTCAAGCATTGTGCTAAGCACTGAGGACAAAAAAATCTTATCCCTTCCCTCAAGGGGCCCCCAGTCTAATATTGTTGGAGACAACATCCAAACAACTATGGATATTCACTATATGTCCAAAGTAACTGGGGAGGGTGCTAGCAGAGAAGGTGAGATTGGAGATGAATTGGGAAGGAAACCTGGAGGTAGAGGGGAGGAGAGAACATTCCCAGTATGGAGGGCAGTCAGTGAGAGGACACCAAGTCCTCTAGAGGGGCTTGTTCCCAAGGTCAGTGGATCACAGAGTGAGTGGTGAGTCAGGAAGAAGTCTGGGGTGTAAAGTAGAAGCCAACTGGAAAGGAAGGAAGAGACCAGAAAGTCAACCAGAGGATTTTATATTTGATCCTAGCAAGAACTTCAGTGGGCAAAGGAATGACATAGTTGGGCTTGCTCTTTAGGAAAATCCCTTTAAGTAGCAAAGTGGCTAGAGGATGGATTGGGGAGAGCTTTGTGGCAGGCAGACCCACCAACAGCTATCACAACAGTCCAGGCATGAGGTGATGAGGGCCTGCACCAGCAGGGAGGCCATGTCAGAGGCAAAAATGGGGAATATTAAAGAGATGTGAGCATAGAAACAAGACATGGCCATTTGTCAAGGATGACACTGAGCTTAAGAGCCTGGCTGACTAGGAGGATGATGGTACCCTGGAATATAAAAGAGAAACTGGAAAGAGGGAAGGATTGGGGGGTAGAGGTGGAGATGAATTCTATTTGGGACATGATGCTCTTAATTCTCTAAGAGGATCATGACTTCAGGAAGGTGATGCTTTGACAAGCACATAAATTGGATTTGAGTAAGGGGGTGCTATGCTAAATCACTAGCCTCACATTCTCTTCCAGAGCCATCTGGGTCCAGTGGCCAGATAAGGATCAGGACAACTGGAGATGGTCCTGGATACAAGGCAATCAGAGCTAAGTGACTCACCCAGCTAGTAAGTGTCTGAGGTCAAATTCAAATTCAGGTGCTTCTCACTCTAGGACAGGTGCTCTACCCAATGTGCCATCTCACTGCCCTGTTTGGGCCATGCGGAATTGAGATATCTGTAGGACAATAAGTTCAGGGTATCAAATCAGCACTTGGTATGACCAGCTATCAAGAGAGAGGTTAGGGCTGAATAAATAGATCTGAAAATCACTTGGATAGAGGTCATAGTTAAAATCCATGGGAGGTGATGAGACCAGATTACATAGTATGGAGAAAATAGAGAGTCAAGGTATAAACATTGATTAAGTGCCTACTATGTGCCAGGGTCTATGCTAAGTTCTTTACAAATATTATCTTATTTGATCTTCACAAAAACCCTTCAAGATGGGGTTTTATTAGTCTCATTTTACAATTGGGGAAACTGAAGCACAGGTTAAGTGACTTGCCCAGGGTCACGCAGCTAATAAGTACCTCAGACCAGATTTGAACATAGGTCTTCTACTTCACATCTTCTAGGGGCACGTATGGCTAGTGATCCTCCATCAAAGGAGACAGAAGAGAGGCTGTTGGGTAGGTAGGAGGAGAGCTGTTAGACAAAAACCTAGAGAGGAAAGAGTGTCCAGAAGAAGGTGATTTCAGAGTACCTACAGAGTATGAGCACTAAGAAAAGGTCGTTGGATTGCCAATGAACAGCTCATTGGTAACTTTGGAGGAAACAATTTCAGCAAAATGAAGTCAGAAACCAGAATGAAAAGGGTTTAGAAGAGAGAGAGGAGAAGGAGTGAAGGTATAAATAAGCCACAAAGGAGAAGAGAAGGTGAGAGGCACCAGGGATGGACAGATCAAATGGGAACTTTTTGATGATAGGGAAGACATGGGCAGGTTTGTAGCCAATAGGGAAACAGGGAAAGATTGGAGATAAATGAAAAATGGAGAATGATAGGTGTCATTGGACAAAGAAGGCAAGGTAGAATAGGCTCATCATATAGAGGGATTTGTCTTAGCAAGGACAAAGACCAACTTCTGTTGTGACACAAGGAATTAGTTGAGGCAGGAATCTGAGTGATGTGGGATGAGGAATATGGGAGAAAAGGGACGCTTTAGCAAATGACCTCAGTATTTTCAGTCAGTTGATCCACAAACCTTGACCTTCAACCTCAACAGAGCACAATTCCAATCTAGAAAGAGTCAGAGGTGAGCAGATGGGGGATGGGGGAATAAACATTTATCAAGTGCCAGATACTTTACAAATTTGATCCTGTGAGATAACCACTATTATCCCTATTTTAGAGTTGAAGAAATTGAGGCAGGCAGCAGTGAAGTGACTTCCCTAGGATCACACAGCTAGTAAGTGAGGCAAAATTTGAACTCAGGTCTTCCTGATTCCAGGTTCAGTGCTCCACCTAGCTGCCCTTAGAGGCTTTCCTCCACCAAATTTCTCATTTGCCTGTTTAATTAGACAAGGTTCCCAAATGCAACTACAGAGGCTAATTAATAAAAAGATTAATGAGAAGGTTTTATTACCTTAATACTAATGTCCAATGAGGTTTCAAACAGATTGATGATCCATAAGATCTTAATGACCTTAATGACCCTAAATTTATTTTGTACAGATTTAACATCCACCTTTTCTTGTGTCCAGTTTGCATCCCCTGATAGAATATCATCTCCCTCAGCATAGCATCTATTAGATAGTAGGTGCTTTTAGTAACTTGTCATCCATTATCACTGCAACCTAGAGGGTCTTACTGACAATCTAAGGAGAGGGTTTTTTATGAGGCAGCAGGGAACCAAAGATGTGTAATATGAACAGACTCCTCCTTCAGGGATGTTATCTTGGGATCAATATGAAGGGGAGATCAGAGATGTAAAAGCCTGAAAGTAGTTCACTCAGCTGTAAAAACATGAGGAATCTCCAAAGAAGGGCATGATAGTTTAATGTAACTGAGCCTAGACTTACTCCTATGGTAGAGCTTGGCAAACCCAGGCCAACTTGCCCCCTGACTTCTTGCAGGTTGAGCTCTGAGCACTCTTCCCAGAATGTGCTGTTCCCTAGTCATTTTTCCCCAAATACCAGAGACTCAGCTGCTTACATAGTGGTGATATTGACTTATGTTCAACGTTGTTCTTTAGTGTACTGGCTATAAAGTCACTTTAGGAGGATTTATTTTTTCTTCATGTTTCTTCCTCCCTCCCTCCCTTCCTTCCTCCCTTCCCTCCCTCCCTCCCTCCCTCCCTCACTCCTTCCTTCCTTCGTTCCTTCCTTCCTTCCTTCCTTCCTTCCTCCCCTTATCCTTTCTTCTTTCCTCCCTCCATCCCTTCCTTCTTTCCTGCCTTTCAAGCTAGGTGACCTAGTTGATAGAGTGCTGGACCTAGAGTCAGAAAGACCTGAGTTCAAAGCTGGATTCAGATAGCTGTGTGACCCTGGGCAAGTCACTTCACTTTTTTTGTCTCGGTTTCCTCATCGAGCAAATGAAGATGATAACAGCACCTCTCTCTCAGGGTTGTTGTGAGGATCCAATGAGATGATAATTGGTAAGAGCTTAGCACAATTCCTGGTAGAAGAATACTTTTCACAATGCTTTAATAAATGCAGCTTTCCTTCCTTCCCTTCACTCTCAGCACATTTACAGATGTAGGATTTCTATTCCAGCAGACTTCCACATCATTTTGTCACCCAACCTCACCCCACCCCACCCCACCCTGTTAGATTAAGCCAAGAAATAGGAAGGCACCAGTTTGAATTCCACAAATGCTAGTTCTTAGCTGCCTGGCATTAAAGACTAGAGGCTCTGGGTCTTCTCTTTTCCTCAGGGTCTTGCTTGACCATTAGAATCACGTAGCATTCCATTTTGGTCTTTTTCTTTCTTTTTTACCTCTTTTTTTTAAAGAGGCGATGGGATTAAGTGACTTGCCCGAGGTCACACAGCTAGAAAGTATCAAGTGTCTGAGGTCCCATTTGAATGGGTCCTCCTGACTGCAGTGCCAGTGTTCTATCTACTACACTACCTAGCTGCTCCCACGTTTTCCCTCTTGCTTCTATTCATGTCCCCTTACACCAGCTTCTCAGTGATCTTTCTATTTATGTTTCTTACAGCAGCATATTGATCCACCATTTTATTCCTTGGCTACAAAGTACATTGACATCTGCAAGGTGAAGGCAGCTGTCCCATAGAGGGAAAAGCTACAGGGACTTCAGCCTGGGGTCCCATGTGGCTACAGACCCTGGAGAGCAGCCAAAGAGGGAACTTCAAGCAGTTGGCATCATTCAAACTCTGGCATTTGAGACTGCTCACCTCTCCACCATATATCTCACAAGGCATTTATCTCCTCCACAGACCTACATCTGAAAAGCACCTGGAAGGTTATGAGTTTTTATCTTTGCATCACTATTCTCACCTTCCCCTCTGACACAAGATCTCCTGGGGCTCCTCCTTCTAGATTGAATTTAGTCATTCTCTCTATATCAAAATCCCAAAAGGCATCTCTTCCACAGACCCACATCCAAAGTAGAAGCTGAGCACAACCTGTGAGGGCCCATCTGGCCATCTGTCAGCCTCTCTCCTTGCCTTCTCACCTGGGCTGAAATCTCAAAAGCATATCCTCCTAGACTGACCATGGTCATCCTTCTCAGACCAAAATTCCCCAAAGCATCTCCTCCCAGATTAATCTTGACCCTTTCTCCTGGACCAGTCTCTAAGATTCTCAAAGGTGTCCCTTCTCAAATTATCCTTTTCCCAGACTGACCTTGGACTTTTATTCAAGGAATTTCTTGACCTTTATTTTTTCTATACAAAGATCAAAAGCCATTTCATCCATCAACCAATAACCAAAGTTAGAGCCCTTGTGGTCTGTGAATATCTCCTTATCCAGTGTTCTCTGGCATTCTCTTTTCTCTTGAACCAAGATGTCAAAGGCATCTCTCAGACTGATCTTGGTCCAAGTTCCTGAAGGGAATCTTTTCCACAGAACCACATCCAGAGTCTCTCTGTCCCTGTCTTCTCCCCTAGACTGAGATCTCAAAAACATCTCCTCCCAGACTGACTCTGGCCATTTTGCCTATTCCCAGATCCCAAATTCCCTTTTCCCAAATTGTTTTTAGTCATTACTCCCAGACACAGGTCATGAAAGACATTCACTTCTTAAATTCACATTCAACGCAAGAGTGCCTGTAGCCTGTGAGTACCTGCCATTGATCTCTCCATGTCTTCTCCAAGGCAGGGTCAAGGTAGTGACCAAGATCGCAGAGACATCTACCCCCAGACTGACCTTGGTCAGTCTACCTCTACTCCTACCCCTGAATTCTCCAGACCAAGATCATCCAAATTGTATCTTCCAGGGCAGCTGGGTAACACAGTGGAGAGAACATTGGCCCTGGAGTCAAGAGGATTTGAGTTCAAATATTATCTCAGATACTTGATGCTTACTAGCTATGTGACCTTGGACAAGTCACTTAACCCCACAACCTCACAAAACCCAAAAACAAACAAAAAAAGAAAGTACCTCCTCCACAGAGCCACAACCAAAGTGAGAGTATCTGTGGTGTGTGAAGGCCTGTCTGCCCCCAGAACCAGGATCCTACATGTCTTCCCACTCTCCCTAGACCGAGATCTGTTTCTTTTCTGATGGTGGTCATTCTTTCCAGACCAAAATCTCAAAAGCCATCTCCTCCACAGATCCTCATTCAAAGAAAAAGGATCTTCAGTGTAAGAGCCCCCATCTATCTGTTGTCTCTATCTTGCTTTCTCCCTTGGACTGAGATCCCAAAGCTATCTCCCCCCAGATTAGCCTTAGTCATTCTCTCCAGGACTAAGATACTTAAAAGGCATCTCATCTGCAGACCCCACATCCTCACTGAGAATACTGAGAACCCATGAGCACTTAACTCTCCATTGATCCCTGCATTTTTCCATTGATCTAAATCCCAAAGTCCTCAGACTAACTTTAGTTATTCTCTTTAGGACCAAGAACCCTAAAGGTATCTTCACTACTGAACCATATCCACATCAGTCAACTGTGGGCATCCAAGAGATCCAGAAAGAGATTGACACGCACAGTCTGTGCCTAAGTGGACTTTACTAAAGGCTGTGTCACCCCAGCTAGACCTAGAGTGAGACCCCAGCAGAGCCCAGAAAGTTTGACTAGCATGGGAGCCATGATGAATTGGAGTCTGATGTCATCCAGGTCTCCAGAGTCCTCTTCCAGCAAGCATGGAGACCGCTACATTCCCTCCCGAGTTGGAGCTAAGTGGAACCTGCACTTCCAGAGCATAGATGACCCTGACAAATCTCCCAGACAGAAAGAGAAAGAGGATCCCTGGAGCAATGACAAAGGTGACCCAGTCTACTCTTTCTTGTTGAAGAATGAACTGTTAGAAGCTGAGATCCAGACGGTCCCCTATTCAAAAACAGAGGACCAAACACCTGGTCTACCAAAGAAGAATCTCTTCACATACACCCCCAGCACTAAGCGCTGGAAACCTGATGATGGCAGTGAAATCACTCCATATGCTTTATCCCCTATCAGTGACAAAAGTCAGACTCTACTTCTATCACAAAGGAAACCCATTAAGAAAATCCCTCAAGTGCCATTTAAAGTCCTTGAAGCCTCAGGTCTTCGGGATGACTTTTACCTGAACCTCTTAGACTGGTCTTCTCTCAACATTGTTGCTGTTGGACTGAGCACTTGTGTTTATCTGTGGAGTGCATATACATCCCAAGTGACCAGGCTCTTTGACCTGTGTGATGAAGGAGATTCTGTAACCTCCGTGGGTTGGTATGAAAGAGGGAACTTATTGGCAGTTGGCACCCAAAAAGGGTTTGTGCAGATCTGGGATGTAGATGCTCAGAAGAAAGTGTCCACAATGGAGGGTCACAAAGCTAGAGTTGGTGCATTGGCCTGGTATGCTGACCAGATTTCTTCAGGGAGCAGAGACACACGGATCCTTCAGAGAGATATCAGGGCAATCCCCCTACAGTCTCAGCGCTGGCTGCAAGGTCACAAGCAGGAAGTATGTGGGTTGAGGTGGTCCCCAGATCACCAGCTGTTGGCCTCGGGAGGAAATGACAACAAGCTTCTGCTCTGGAACCACTCTAATTTAAGGCCTGTCCAGCAGTACACCAATCACAAGGCAGCCGTGAAAGCCATTGCATGGTCTTCCCATCAGCATGGCCTGTTGGCATCAGGGGGTGGTTCAGCTGACCGCTGCATCCGCTTCTGGAATACCCTGACGGGGCAGCCCCTCCAGCGCATCGATACTGGTTCCCAAGTGTGCAATCTGGCCTGGTCCAGACACGACAATGAGCTGGTGAGCACCCATGGATATGCAGAAAACCAGATCGCCATCTGGAAATACCCCTCCTTGATTCAAGTAGCCAAACTCACTGGACATTTATACAGAGTTTTATATCTGGCAGTGTCTCCTGATGGGCAGGCCATAGTTACAGGGGCTGGAGATAAGAGCCTGAGGTTTTGGAATGTTTTTCGTAAAGCCCGTTCACAAAAGGAATCTGCATCTGCCCTCAACCTCTTCACTAGAATCCGGTAATTTCCCAGCCCCATGTCCTGGACTGGACTGTATACATTCAAGGAATAATCATTGTTTCTTGTCAGTGTGCATGATCCCAATGATCAATGGGAAGGGAAAAAAAGGTGGGATGGACAGGTGGACCTGAAGAAACCTTCCAGATTATTGTAAATTACGAGATAGTAGAGTAGCATTTAGGGAAAATACCAGGTGGAAGGGAGCAACTCAGAATGCATGAGCCCATTCTTCAGAAAGGACAGAGAAGAACCACACTAGACGGCTCTCCATTCAAATCTTGTCAACAGTGCTGTGACTAGGATCAGAGAAACTTAAACACAGAGTTGGCTCTCCTGCTTCATCTTCTGGGAAGAGACAAACAAACTTCCTTTTTGTTACTATTGTCTAGGACAAATATTTGGGAAAACTGGGAATGCTGGGGCAGGGGACAGGGGTGGTGGTGGTGGTGGTGGAAGAGAGGTTTACTAGTACAAGTGCCTTTCATTCAGATGGACTGCCCTGTAAGTTCTTTCCTACGTGAACTTTTCCTTCTTCTTCCTTTTGTTCATACTGGGCAAGTGGTTTAAAGGGCAGAGTGTAGGGAGCCTTGGGGATGAGCTCCATGTAACTTAGAGAAACAAACCAAAATTTCTGTTCCTAACAACAATGACCTCCTATTGCTAGGCTTCCCCTCAGTCAGGTTTTGCCTTTGACTTCCATTACTGGCCCTCTTCCCCTTCTTGATTTCCCTACTTCTGGCATCCCACCCCATCAGATGAATAGAGCCTGGGCAACCTGAGGGAAGAAGTCATGGAGAACAGGTCCGCAGGGTGATCAAGGGGAGAGGGGTCTCCTTTAGGGAGGATTGAGTGGTTTGGACATTGCCAGTGACCTATTGCTCCTTAGGGTCAACTGCAGTCATCTAGAAGGCAAGAGATAGATCCATGGAGAAGAGAGAAATGACTACTGGGGACCAGCCTGGGGTTTCTCAGATACCAAGTTTATTAACTCAATCCAATGGCCCAGGTTATTGCTGGAATACTCCTGGATCATGTCCTCTTAGGAAACCTCTTCTGCTCTGGGCTAAACAGAGACCATTTGGGGCATGAGTAAGAATGTATTTGTTTTGGTTAGAAAACATTTTACTTTGCCCCGTGGCTTCCTTGAGTCCTCTCATATATTTGTGTTTATATATGTTTTGGGGCATGGAACTTTGAGGAGTTTGTTGGATTCAAGTGTGGTAAATCAGCCCCCACTTCTTTCTTTTTTTTTAGTTTGCCTCAGAAAAGTCTGGGGACAATAAGAGAAGAGACTAACCCCTCAAATGTACAGAGGAACCCTTTTGAGGGGAAATCACTTAGTCTACATATTATTTTTATTCTTTTTTTTTTAGTTTTTGCAAGGCAATGGGGTTAAGTGGCTTGCCCAAGGCCACACAGCTAGATAATTATTAAGTGTCTGAGGCCAGATTTGAACTCAGGTACTCCTGACTCCAGGGCTGGTGCTCTATCCACTGTACCACCTAGTCGGCCTTTATTCCTTTTTTTAAAAATGTTTTGCTTAAAAACAAATTGTATGAAAACTGGACAGCTGAGAGAAAGAATTTCTTCTCACACCAAAGCAGAGGTAGAAAGGCAAACATTCTCCCAATGGTATTGGTCTCTTAAATGTCCCTCATCATCAGCCATTTCATGTAGTCCTTGGGCAACTCAGAAGGGCCACCAAACCCTGAGAGAGTCATTCTAGGCCCTGGCATCACTTACAGTTATGTGATTGTGGGGAAGTTTAACCAACTGCCTGGGGCACCTGAGAAGCTAGTAGGTATGGGAAGGGGTAGGATGAAATATGTTTATATTTGAATATTTACAGGTATATACTTTGTTATTCTTTTTATCTATGATAAAACTAGTCCTACTCTGTCTTTGCCCTCTGGCCTATGTAATTGGATAAATTCAGGAAACTCTTCAGAAAAGTTATCCTAACAGATTATGAGCTTGTTCATTGGGCAACTAGGTGGTACAGTGGAGCACTGACTGGGCTTGGAGTTAGGAAGATCTTGACCTCAGATACTTACTAGCTGTTTGCCTCAGTAAAATGAGCTAAAGAAGGAAATGGAAAACCAGTCCAATATCTCTGCCAAGAACTACTCCCCTGCAAAAAAGAGGTCAAAAAAGAGACAGATATTACTGAAACAACTCAACAACAACAACTGTTTAGGGGTGAGAGCAAGAGCTATATGGACACCTGGGACCTTGTATAGAATGGGGAGTCATTGATCTTTTTTTTTTTAGGTTTTTTGCAAGGTAGATGGGATTAAGTGACTTGCCCAAGGCCACACAGCTAGGTCATTATTAAGTGTCTGAGACTGGATCTGAACCCAGGTACTCCTGACTCCAGGGCCTATGCTTTATCCACTGCGCCACCTAGCCTCCCCCGGAGTCATTGATCTTGCCAAGCAATTGGTTGTCTAACTTCAACTGAATTCAACTTGTAAATGAGCCAACAGGAAGATAAAATTGTGTATTCTCCTTGTATGATTGGTGACATTACCAAGTGGGATGGTTTGGGGAAGAAGGACTGGAGCATAATTACACAGACCAGTCCACAGAAGAGGAGGCTTGTCCCACATGTTATATCAGAGGATGGGGAGTATATACTGAAAGTTGAGGAGAGGCAGGTAGGAAAGAGAGAATTTTGAAATGAAAATAAAGTGGAATTCATTAAAAAAACAAAAGCACAAGCAAAAGAGGGTATATATCAAGTAAGCTGTGTAAGTTCTTCATATAAAGTCATGCAACTGTCATTAAACCGATTGCAAATTTTAAAAAGTGCAGTTAGTGTTCTTGTGTTCTGACAGCCTGTCAACACTGAGGATTCTTACTTTTTGTCAGCCTTAAATAAGTAAATGAACTAAAAAGTATCTATGGACTTACTATATGCTAAGCATAATGCTAAAGACTGGGGACAGAAAGAGAAGAGCAAGGTGGCTCATTGAATTCAAAGTGTTCACAATCTGTACATAGTAGGGCTCAGCTCGATGGTGTTTGAAAGGACTTTGTAGTCCTAAGGGTACAGTTTAGGGAGGAGGGGAGAAGATATAAAACCCAGGGGTCCTCAAGGTGCATTACTGGTACAGAAGGTGATTCCTTAGAGTTCAGAGAACATAGAGGTGGGACTCATTGGAAGGCCAGTTGGGCCTGTGAATGTAGTGGTAAGAAGACAGGTGGGAAGGTCCACTAGTCTTTCATATTACTAAAGCAGTCTTTCACATTACTTTCATATTACTAAAGTTGATGACTCTGTTTATCCAAGCAATGTAAAAAGCCACATCTACCTGGCAGGGGGGCAGGAATGCTAGAGGAATCCCCTGTTTGTACAACCTGATGGCATGTTTCCCTCTTTATTGGGTATGAAGTAAAATCTCAGAGTCATTTGGATTTGAATTTTTCTTATTAATGATTTGGAACATTCTTTCATATGGCAACTTTTGGAAATTTTTCTTTGGAGACCTGTTGATTCATGTTATCTGACTATTGAAGAGTGGTTCTTAGACTTTGATTTTCTTTTATGTTCAATCTCTATAAATTTTTGGATATAAGACTCAAAGTGGCTTGTTTTAAGACTATCAGTGATATCTTTTGGTTTTCAGAGAGGGATGATGGCAGTGGGCAAGAATAAGTGGCTGACCAAAGGCAGTAAAAAAGGAGCCAAGAAGAAAGTGGTTGATCCATTTTCAAAAAAGGGTTGGTATTATGTAAAAGCACCAGCTACGTTCAACATTCACAATATTGACAAGACAATGGTTACAAGAACTCAAGGAACAAAAATTGCCTCTTATGGAGTGAGTTTGCTGATTTGCAGAATGATGAGGTTGCTTTTCATAAGTTCACATTAACTACTAAAGATGTTCAGGGTAAAAATTGTTTGAGGAATTTCCATGGGATGAATCTTAGCCAGGACAAGGTGTGCTCTATGTCAAAAAGTAGCAGGCCATGATTGAAGCCCATATTGATGTCAAAATTATCCATGGCTACTTGCTCCACCTCGTCTGTGTTGGTTTTATTAAAAAGTACAAGAACCAGATTCATAAGACCTCTTATGCCCAGCATCAACAGGTCCATCAAATTCGTAAGAAAATAATGGAGAGGCAGCTAGGTGGCGCAGTGGATAAAGCACCAGCCCTGGAGTCAGTAGTACCTGGGTTCAAATCCGGTCTCAGACACTTAATAATTACCTAGCTGTGTGGCCTTGAGCAAGCCACTTAACCCCATTGCCTAACAAAATCCTTTAAAAAATGATGCAAATCATGACCCAAGAAAAAATGATGTTTTTTATACATTACTAAATATTCTTGTCTAAGAGTAAACATAATACCCCCTCCCCCAAAAAAATATAGACCCTCATGAGAAATAAAGTAAAGAGAAAAAATATGTGCTTCAGTCTGTGTTGCAACACTACCAGTTCTCTTGCTGGTGAATCACATTCTTTATGATAAGGCCATCACAAAAGCTACTTCCATATTTTTCCACCATTGCTGTTGCTGATCACAACTCCCTCCATTCATACCTCCCCACTACCATATACTATATTTTCTCTCTCCTTTCACTCTGTCCCTTTTCTAAAATGTGCTGTAGGGTTGCTGAGTAGTGCAGTGGACTGATCACCAACCCTGGGGCCAAGAAGTCCTGAGCCCACATACCACCCCTAAGACAGAGCAACTACCAGGCCTCATGGTACTGGACAGGCCACCCAATCCCAGCCCCTTTCAAGAAGTAAAAAAGAAAATTTGTCATATCTGACCACTCTCCCCCATGAGTCACCTTCTCCTACATCACTCACAACCCCCCCCCCACCCCCCTTCCTCTTCTTTTTACTCTAGATGTCTATACCCCATTGAGTGTATATGCTGTTTCCTCTCTGAGCCACCTCTGATGAGAGTGAAGGTTCCCTCATTCCCCCTCACCTTCCTCCTTCCATATCATTGCAATAGCTCATTGTAAAAAAAATCTTTTATATGAAGAATCTTAGCTTATTCCACCTCTCCTTTCTCTTACTCCCAGTACATTTCCCTTTTAGCCATTGACTCCATTTTTACAATATATTATATATCTGCAAATTCAGTTCTCTCCTGTGCTTCATCTACAAAAGCTCCTTCTACCTGCTCTATTTTTTTTTTTACTGTAAAACAAGTTTATTCAACAACTGTTAAATTTAACTGGTAGGCATTTCAAATCTATTCTGATGATTCTTTTACTAGACACTATTGTCATCCTTAAGATACATTTAAAATTTGAAGCATTTATTCATATAGTAAGTTACACAATGATATATCTAGTTATCAGAAGATTTGTACTTGTGCTACTGGCCTTTGGCAATAAGATAAATTCTTTAGCCAACCATTCCAAGCCAACTCAAATTTTTATATTACATTTAATAGGCTTGACACATAAAAGGGATTCAAGATGCATAGTTAAGTAGAAAGGTCTGACAGAAATGAGGGACAGCATTATTATTTAAAACAATGGCTAGTTTTGTTACCAACTGAAGGGGAAAAACATTTACTTTTAACTTTTACCACAGGATTAGTTATATGAAAAAATGCAGGTTACAAGATGGCGACATGAAGGGATCGAGTCTAAGGAGCTCTCTGATAAAAACTCATAAACTAAGGACTCTAACTAAACTTTTGAGAGACAGAACCCACAAAGGGACCCAGTGAGGCAGTTCTCCTACTCAAGGTAACCTGGAAAAGAGCAGAAAAGCTCTGCTCCCTGGGGTCGGAGGGGTGGCCCGCCAGAGGGGTGGCCCACCAGAGCCAAAGAACTTCAGCCTCCCGGAGGCAGCCCCAGGGCACTGGGAGCTGAGGCTCACAGCAGCGGGGGAGTCTCCTGAGCTGCACCCCGAGGAGCACCAGCACAAAGTGGGGGAACAGCAGGGGACCTCTGCCAGAGTGAGCACGTGGAGCCCAGCCCTCAGGGCACACAGCAAGCAGCTTGGTCTTCCTGCAGCCCAAATCCAGGAAACAGAAGCAGGCAGAGCTGGTAAGCAGGAGCCTCCAGGGCATGAGCCCATTGAGCTGAGGGAGGGGAGTGAAGAGAGAGAGAGACTGCGGAGCTCTGTTCTCTGCCCCTGGAACAGGACTCTGGAGCTCTAACCACATTCAGATCCTGATCACAGTCTAGGCCCCCCATAAAACAGCAGCACCCCCCGCACCTCAGCCCCATGGCAGAGGGGCCGCTTATGGTCATTCACAGACCAGGAGGGAGGACAGAGCCTCACACACTGAGACCCTTGTGGGAGTGTCCCAAAAGCTCAGGAAGCACCCTAAAAAAACAGGCTTAGGCTGGGAAAATGAACAAGCAAATAAATAAGAGGAAGACCATTGAGAAAAATTTTGCAAATGAGCCCAAGAAGGATCAAAATACTCAGTCTGAAGATGAGGAAGCACAAGCTCCTGCATCTAAAGACTCCAAGAAAAACAGAAATTGGGCTCAGGCTATGATAGGGCTCAAAAAAGACTTTGAAAATCAAATGAGGGAGTTGGAAGAAAAACTGGGAAAAGAAAGGAGAGAGATGCAGGAAAAACATGAAAATGAAGTCAACAGCTTAGTCAAGGAAATCCAAAAAAATTCTGAAGAAAATAGCATGCTAAAAACCAGCTTAGGTCAAATGGATAAAACAGTTCAAAAAGTTATTGAGGAGAAGAATGCTTTAAAAAGCAAAATTGGCCAGATAGAAAAACAGATAAGAAAACTCTCTGAGGAGAATAAATCCTTCAGACAAAGAATAGAATTCAGGGAGATTGATGAATTTAACAGAAATCAGGAATCAATACTTCAAAACCAAAAAAATGAAAAATTAGAAGAAAATGTGAAATATCTCATTGAAAAACCAACTGATATGGAAAACAGACTTAGGAAAGATAATTTGAAAATTATTGGAATACCTGAAAGTCATGATCAGGAAAAGAGCCTTGACATCATTTTCAAAGAATTACTACAGGAAAATTGCCCTGATATTCTAGAAGCAGAGTGCAAAATAGAAATGGAGAGAATCCACCGATCCCCCCGAGAGAGCGATCCCAAAAAACCACCCCCTAGGAATATTATAGCCAAGTTCCAGAACTCCCAAGTCAAAGAGAAAATATTACAAGCAGTCAGAAGGACACAGTTCAAATATCGTGGAGCTGCAGTCAGGATCACACAGGACTTAGCAGCAGCTACATTGGAAGCTCGTAGGGCTTGGAATACAATATACCAGAAGGCAAAAGAGCTTAGAATGCAGCCAAGAATGAACAACCCAGCAAGGCTGAATGTCCTCTTCCAGGGAAAAAGATGGACTTTCAATGAACCAGGGGAATTTCAAAGGTTCCTTTTGGAATGGCCAGAGCCGAACAGAAGGTTTGATCTTCAGATACAGGACTCAGGTGAAGCATGGAGATTGGAGGAGAGGGGGGAAATATGAGGGACTTAATGAGGATGAACTGCATGTATAGAAAAATGATACTGATAATATTCATATGAACCATCTCAGTTAATAGAGTAGGTAGAGGGAGCTTTTATAGTTGAAGCACAGGAGAAAGCTGAATTCGAAGATAAAATATGGTGTAAAAATGGAGTCAATAAGAAAAAAAGGGAAATGGAATGGGAGAAAGAAAAAAGGAGAGGGGGAATAGTCCAAGCTATTTCACATAATAAGATTTTTTTGTTACAATGAGCTATTGCAATGATATGGAAGGGGGGAGGCAAGGGGGAATGAGGGAACCTTTGCTCTCATCAGAGATGGCTAGGAGAGGAAACAGCAAATATACTCAGTGGGGTATAGACATCTGGAGTAAGAAGGAGGGGGGAACAGGGGAAAGGGGTGGGGATGTGAATAAAGGAGGGGAGGATGGACCATGGGGGGACAGCGTTCAGATATAACACGTTTTCTTTTTTACTTCTTGCAAGGGGCTGGGATTGGATGGCCTGCCCAGGACCATAGGGCCAGATGGATTCTGGGCCTAAGGGGTAGTATGGGGGCTCAGGGCCTCTTGGCCCCAGGACCAGGGATCTGTCTGCTGCACCACCAGCTACCCTACAGCAGAGTCCGAGTGAAAGGAGAGAGAAAATATAGTACACAGTAGTGGAGAAATAAGAAAGGAGGGAGTTGCGATCAGCAATGGCAACAGTGGAAAAATATGGAAGTAACTTTTGTGATGGACTTATCATAAATAATGTGATCCACTCAAAAAAATGCAGGTTACAAAAAAGTTACTAAGTACAGATATTTTATGGTTTAAATGAAAACATCAACCTTAATTAATTTAAGTGGGTGAGAAGAGACCAAGAGATTAGTAGACTAGACAATGTAGAAAACTTCATTGTTAGTGTTTTAATCCTTGAATAAAATCTTATTGGTTATTGTTATAAATTAAAAAATCAGCAACATAGTATTGCACCTTAAGGAAAGATAGATTGCATTAAAGATATTAGCAACTGATGACAGTTTCAAATAGCAGTTGGTGGTTTCTCAGTAATTCAACTATTAGTTTTGTATACTTTATATTCTTGCTAACCAAAACAAGTTCTAGCCAAAACAAATAAATTTTGGCTTTATTGTTTCTTTTCTAGGTTGTAAATTTGTAAAATGTCTTCCTCAAGAAGTCCTTGCTGTCTTCTGATTTACAGGTTGTGAACTTTTAATTCCTAGGGGATCAAATGTAGTTCTACAACACTCCCTAGATATTCCAATCTATTAGTGAAGCTCAAGAGAGGCCATTAACTAATGCCATTGGTGTAATCAAAGTCATGAGTCATTTAACATTATAAGTATTTACCTTAGGTAGACAATAACATACTAATTCCTAGTGCTCCATGCTCAGCTACTCTATACATTTGATTATACTTTGGCCTCCCTCTTCATCTGAAATACTTCAACATTAAGAAACTTTATTATTCTTTCCCCCATTCCCTTTTTCAAAGTTGCTGCTTGCTTCTTTCTCCTTGACTGATATTAAGAGTGCACAATTCATTCAACCAATTTTTTAAAATAAAAATAATGGAGAGATAATTAAATTAGTCTTAGAACCTTACAATCTACTAAAGCTTAGCTATATACCAAATCTGGGGGTATTAACTACTAACTACTCTATATATTAATTTATCAGTCTGTGGTTTAATTTATATAGCATTTTAAACTCTGAAAAGACTGTCTTATGCCATTGATGAGGGTGTAATAATCTTCCCACTAAATAAATTTTAGTCAGAAAATGGTTTTCAAGCAACTCGTGGAAACTGCAATAGTCAAATCTGAAATTCATACATTCAAGGGTCAACCAATGAATTTCAAATTTCTTTTTCCTAACAGTCTTCATGGTGCTCTGCTTCACTGTCCTGTTAAAAGCTAAATATTCATTGCTTGTCTGCCAATAGTATTTTCTTTAGATATGTATATACCTGGTGAATCTGCTCTTATCCTCCTGGTTTACCCTTGAGGTACCCAGCTACCCACCTTTCAGATGAATGAGCTAGATCTTTACAATGAGTCAAAACAATCTCATGTATTTAATAAAGACCTAGTTCTTCCACTATGATAAAGGTGCCAACTCCATTATATCTTCACTGCTTTCACCTTTCATTTATGCCTCCTTCATATTTCATACCAAGAAAACCTAATGAAAATGTTTGATGGTCAAGCTTGTTTTAGGTTGTTTCTATAACAATGAAATTTAACAGAAAAAGGCAAAATCTGAAAGTCAAATCAATCCTACAAACTCCAATGGAAGACTGTTAACACTCTTCTACTTTATCTCTCCCTCACTAGCATCATCTACTGAAACTGCACAAGGAACAGTCTTCCCAGAAACCTTCCTCATATTCAAATTCTCTTTCAAAATAAGTCTTACTGTCTCTTTATCTAAAGATAACTTTTCAGCCATCATTCTCACAGTCAATCGACTATTTGACCGAACCAAATCTCTGACCTTTTCAACGTTTTCATTGGTTCTGTGGGTGATTGGGCGCCCACTTCGTGCATCATCATGGACATCATCCCTACCTTCCTTAAACCTTTTGTGCCAGTCAAAACCTCTTGCTCTCAACATTACTTCATCTCCATAAGCTTCTTTTAACATTTCAAGTGTCTCACTGGCAGATTTGTTTAGCTTTACACAAAGCTTGACATGAATTCTTTGTTCTAAATAACGGTCACTCATTTTTCCACCAACAGGAAGCATGCTTTTCTATACTCTATAACTACAGAATTGATTCAGAGACCTTGAAAAATATTTTTCTGCAAAGTGAAGCATTTTCCACTAGGGCCACTTCTCTTTCCAAGTCAGACAATAAACACTAGTCTCATATAATGATCACACCTTGTGAATTATACAGCAGTAGATAAAAGATTTTGGAAGTCTCAGAATCAGATCATCCCAGCTTGTATTTTTCCTACCTGATACTGCAAAATCACATATTAACTTTCAATTTTCCAAGGCCACAAATGGGTGCTCACAGGTGACATGTTCCAAGCAGCAACAGCACGGCCAGGGCAGGCCTTCCACAAAGCACCTCTGGTCCCGGGAGCCACCCGCATCCTCCACCGCCGCTGCTGAGAAGAGAGCTACCTGCTCTATTAAATGAGAAGTTCTACATAAATATTATCAGTATCATTTTTCTATGCAGGAATACATGCAGTTCATCATCATTAGGTCCCTCATATTTTATCCTTCTCCTCCACACTCTATGCTTCACCTGAGTCCTGTATTTGGAGGTCAAACTTTCTGTTCAGTTCTGTTTCAACAGGAACAATTTAAATTCCCCTGATTCACTGAAAGTCCATCTTTTCTACTGGATGAGGATGTTCAGTTTTGCTGGATAATTGATTCTCAGTTGCATTCCAAGCTATTTTGTCTAACATAATATTATATTCCAAGCCCTACAAGTCCTTAATGTAGTTGCTGCTAAGTCCTGTGTGATCCTGACTGCAGCTCCATGATATTTGAATTGTGTCCTTCTGGCTGCTTGTAGTATTTTCTCTTTGACTTGGGAGTTCTGGAACTTGGCTATAATATTCCTGGGGGTTGTTTTTCTGGATCTCTTTCCAGGGGAGATCAATGGATTCTCTCCATTTCTATTTTGCCCTCTGCTTCTAGGATATCTGGGCAATTTTCCTGTAGGAATTCTTTTTTTTTTAGGTTTTTTTTTAACAAGACAAATGGGGTTAAGTGGATTGCCCAAGACCACACAGCTAGGTAATTATTATTAAGTGTCTGAGGCCAGATTTGAACTCAGGTACTCCTGACTCCAGGGCCGGTGCTCTATCCACTGCACCACCTAGCCGCCCCCAGGAATTCTTTAAAAATGATGTCAAGGCTCTTTTCCTGATCATGACTTTGAGGTATCCCAATAATTTTTTAAATTATCTTTCCTGAATCTGTTTTCCAGATCAGTTGTTTTTTCAATGAGATGTTTCACATTTTTTTCTAATTTTTCATTATTTTGGTGTTGAAGTGTTGCATCTTGATTTCTCATAAAGTCATCAGCTTCCTTTAGCTCCATTCTACATCTGAAGGATTTATTTTCCTCAAAGAGCTTTCTTATCTCTTTTTCCATCTGGCCAAGTCTGTTTTTTAAAGCATTCTTCTCCTCAATAACTTTTTGAACTGTTTTATCCATTTGACCTATGCTGGTTTTCAACATGGTATTTTCTTCAGCATTTTTTTGGATCTCCTTGACTAAGCTGCTGACTTCTTTTTCCATGTTTTTCCTGCATCTCTTTCATTTATTTTTCCCATTTTTCTTCCATCTCCCTCCCTTGATTTTCAAAATCTTTTGTGAGCCCTGTCATAGCTTGAGCCCAATTTCCATTTTTCTTGGAGTCTTTAGATGCAGGAGCTTGTACTTCCTCATCTTCAGATTGAGTATTTTGATCCTTCTTGGGATCATAGACAATTTATTTCTCAATGGTGTTCCTCTTTTTTCTCTGTTTACTCATTTCTCCAACCTGTGCCTGGTTTTGGGGTGCTCCTGAGTTCCAGTATTCCATCTACAACTGCCTTGTGAACATTTCAAAATAGGTGTTCCATAGGCATCTCAAACTCAAACAAGTCCAAAATGAAATTCATCATTCTTTTCCTTCAAACTCATCCGTTCTCCTAATTTCCCTAGTTCTGCCTAAAAGTGGAGTCATCTTTTCAGTCACCTCAGAACTTTTGACTATTATTAGGACACACCCCCTCCCACAAGGATCTCAGTGTGTGAAGCTCTAACTTCCCTCCTGGTCTGTGAATACCCACAAGCACACCCCTCTGCCATGGGGCTGAGGTGGGGGGGGGCTGTTCTATGGGGGGCCTAGACTGCAATCAGGATTTGAATGTGGTCAGAGCCCCAGAATCCTGTTCCAGGCACAGGGGACAGACCCCTGAAGTCTCTCTCCACTCCCTTACCTTCGGGGGTCTGAGCATTTAAGGCTCAGTTGCCTGGGGGCTCCTGCTTACTGGCTCCAAGCCTGCTTACTGGCTCCACGCGAGGCTGCTGCTGCTGAGCTGACCACATTGACTACAGCAATTGCACTGAGGGCCTGGGTTTCACGTGTGTTCACTCAGGCAGAAGTCCCCTCCACTGATCCTCCAATTTGTGCCCAGTGCTTCCCAGAGTATAGGTCAGTAAACTGCCCCCTCTGCCATGAGCTGGGGCTCCCAGTCACCCTGGGGTTGCCTCCAGGAAGCTGAAGTTTCTTCGCTCTGGCTGGCTGCTCCTCTAACCCCATGGAGCAGAGCCTTTCCACTATTTTCCAGGTTACCTTGGGCTGGAGAATTGTTTCACTGGTTCTTTCTGCGAGTTCTGTCTCTCAAAAATTTAGTTAGAGTCATAATTTTAAGATTTTTGAAATATTATGGAGAGAGCACCTAAGAGATGCTCTCCTCCTGTCACCATCTTAGCCCCACCCCACCCCCAGAGAAAACCCAGACAAATGCCTTGAAAGAAGTAGTCAACAAACTAATTCCAGACAGCACTGGAAAAGACATAGAAAAGGCTTGCCAGTCCATTCACCCTCTCCATGATGTATTTATTCAAAAAGTCAAAAATGTTCAAGAAGCCAAAATTTGAATTGGGAAAGCTAATGGAGCTACATGGTGAAGGTGGTGGCTCTGGAAAGCCTTCAGGAGATGAAATAGGAACAAAAGTAGAAAGGGCTAATGGCTATGAACCACCAGTTCAAGAATCTATCTAAAATAAGAACTTTTAAATGAGATGAAAAATAAAAATTTATCATTGTGAAAAAATACTATCAGTGATAACCTTCATCTTATAAACAACTCATGCTAGGTCTTTTTCAAGGGTTTGGTATCACTCAGTGACATTCAGATGAACTAGGATTTACCCTGTTACAGTTTCAGTAAGAGTCAGACATCTGAAGAGTTACATTCATGTAAATGATTTGACCTAAACTATGATGCCTTCTCTTGGTGACAATTTATCCAGGTAATTTCCAAGTCAGATTCTAATTGTCATTCTTTTCAGGACCCCCTTCTCTTCTCCCTCTACATTATCTCTTTTGGTAACCTCAGTAGCTCCCATGGATTTAGTTCCCATCTTTTTAAAGATGAAAACCAGCCCTAGACTCTCTCCTGAGTTCCAGTATTCCATCTCCAACTGCCCAACTTCTCTCCTATGTGTGCCTTTCTCTCTATTCATACAATCAGGTCTCTCTAGCTTATGCCATCATCACTTCTCATCTGGACAATTACAGTAGCCTTCAGAACTGGTGTCCTAGCCTTCAATCTCTCACTTCTCCAGTCCATTCTGCAAATAGCTGACAATTTGACATTCCTGGGACCATGTTATTCCTCTGCTCAAAAAGCACTAATGGCTTCATCTTGCCTTTAGGAGCAATACAAACACCTCTGTTTGGCCTTTAAAATCTTTCATAGATTAATTGAAGCCTACCTTTCCAGGCTTATTACATGATTTCTACATATACATATCTGGCTGTTCCCCATACCTGAAATGCTCCTAGAATCCCAAAATTCTTTCAAGTGTCACTTCCTCATGAAACCTTTTCAGATCTACCCCAATAGCTCTTAACTCTCCTGTCCCACCCCCCACAATTACCTGATATTTACTTTGTGATTTCGCTGTGTAGATATTAGTTCCCTCTGATAAGATTGAAAACTTGGGGCAGGGGAGAGAAAAACTGTTTTTCATTTTGTTTTTATATCTTCAGAATAAATCCTTCCTTAATGAGTTTATTGGGTGACTGAGGGCAAACTCCAGGAAAATGTAAAAAAGTTAGAAAGAGGATGTGAGCCTTCTGACCGTTTGGGCCACAACCATAGGGAGTCATGGATGGTTAGATGACACATAGCACTGATGTACAACAAAAAGCTCCTCTTGAGGAGAATAATTTCACAAGAGAAGAGAGCCTGGAGGAGCTGCAATCTGCCAAGAGAGAGACAGATAGACAGAGAGAGAGAGAGAGGGAGAGAGAGAGAGAGAGAGAGTATACCTTCATTGATGAGGTTTCAGATCTGTAGATTTGAATTATTGATAAAATGGTTTAAATGATTTCTTATTGGGTAGAACCAAGATGGCAGAGAAAAGGCAGGGATTAGCCTGAGTTTTCCCCAAAACCCATCCAAATGACTTTAAATAATATTTCAAAACAAATTCTGGAGTGGCAGAACCTACAAAAGGATGGATGGAGTAAAACTATTTTTTAGCCCAAGTGAATTTAGAAGATTGCCAAGAAAGGTCTGTTGCACCAGGGTAAGAGTAAAGCATAGTCCAGCACAGATTGAGTCAACTCAGTTCATACACTAGTAATTCAGCAGCAGGGTTACAGTGGTATTTCCACATTAGTTTTCTTCTTTCTTTTTTTAAATCAAATTGACCAGAGGTTTATCAATTTTATTGGGTTTTTTTCATAAAACCAACTCTTGGTTTTATTTATTGATTCAATAGTTTTCTTGCTTTCAACTTAATTAATTTCTCCTTTAGTTTTTAGAATCTCTATTTTGGTATTTAATGGGGGGGGTTACTTTGTTCTTTTTCTAATTTTTTTAGTTACACATTTAGTTCATTGATATCCTCTTTCTCTAATTTATTTGTGTAAGCATTTAAAGATATAATATATCCCTTGACAGCTGCTTTGAGTGAATCTCATAGCTTTTGCTATGTTATTTCAGTATTGTCATTATCTAGGATAAAATAATAAATTCTTTCTATAATGTGTTGTTCGATCCACTCATTCTTTCAAATGTGGTAGTTTTGGGTCTATATCTCCCTGGTCCAATATTGCATATGATTTTATTGCATTATGATCTGAGAAAGATGTATTCACTATTTCTGCCTTTCTGCAATTTATTATTAGATTTTGATGCCCTAGTATATGGTCAATTTTTGTGTAAGTGCCATGTATTGCAGAAAAACAAGTATATTCCTTTCTATCCCCATTCAATTTCCTCCATAAGTCTATCATATCTAAGCTTTCAAACAATCTATTTACCTTCTTTACTTCTTTCTTGTTTATTTTTTGATTAGATTTATCTAAATCTGAGAGCAGGAGATTGAGATCTCCCACTAGTAGAGTTTTGTTGTCTATGTCTTTCTGTAGTTCTTTCAGCTTCTCCTCTAAGAAGTTGGATGCTATCTCATTGGGTGCATATATATATATATATATATATATATATATATTCAGTATTGAAATCACTTTATTGTCTATGGTACCTTTCAGGTATTGTCTATGGTACTTTTAGGCCCTTATGATTTCTTATAGAATAATGTTCTTTATAGAATTTTCTTATACATACATATACCACAATTTGTTCAACCATTCCATAATTGATAGGTATCCCCTCAATGTCCAATCCTTTGCCACTCTGAAAAAGAGCTGCTATGAATATTTTTGTACATGTGGAATTTTTACCCTTTTTCATGATCTCTTCAAGATACAGACCTAATAGTGGTATTGCTGGATCAAAGAGTATGCACATTTTTATTGCCTTTTGGGAATAATTTCAAATTGCAACTCCACCAACAATGCATTAGTGTCCCAGTTTTCCCACATCCTCTCCAACATTGATCACTTTCCTTTCTAGTCATGTTGGCCAGTCTGAGAGGTGTAAAGTGGTACATCAGGAGATGTTTTAATTTGCATTTCTGTAATTAATAATTATTTAGAGCAATTTTTCATATGACTATAGACAGCTTTGATTTCTTCATCTGAAAATTGCCTTTCCATATACTTTGACCATTTATCAATTGGGGATTGACTTGTTTTTTTTATAAATCTGACTCAGTTCTCTGTATATTTTAGATTGAGTCCTTTGTCAGAAAAACTAAGTGTAAAAATTGTTTCACAAGTTACTACATTCTTTTTAAACTTGGTTGTAGTGGTTTTGTTTGTGCAAAACCTTTTTAATTTCATGTAATCAAAATTACTCAGTTTGTTTCTTATAATGTTCTCTATCTTTTCTTTGGTCATAAATTATTCCCCTTTTCATAGATATGACAGATAAACTATTCCTTGTTTTCCTAGTTGACTTATAATATCACCTTTTATGTCCAAATCCAAGCAGGATACTTTCAGAAAAAAAAATCTGGAAAGATTTACATGAACTGATGTAAAATAAAATGAGTGGAACCAGGAGAATATACTATACAGTAACAGCAATGTATGATGATCAATGGTGAATGATTAAGCTATTCTCAGCAATATGATGATCCAAGACAATTATGCAGGACTTATGATAGAAAATGCTATCTGTCTCCAAAAAAAGAATCATTGCAGTCTGAATGAAGATTGAAGAACACTTTTTCTTTTCTTCCTTTATTTTTCTTGGTTTTTTTGTCTATGTTTTCTTTCACAACATGACTAAATTAGAAATATGTTTTGCATGAGTGCACATGTATAACCTATATCAAATTGCTTGCCTTCCCAGTAAGGGGTTAGGGAGGGGAGAGAAAGAGAGAATTTGGAACGCAAAACTTTTAAAAAGAATGTTAAAGATTGTTTTTACAAGTAATTGGGGAAAAATAAAATATTAAATATAAATAAAAATTTAAAAATAATAAATAGCTTCTCATTTCCCCCAGGAGGTAGGGGAGGGGTGGAGCAAATATCTCTGAGGTCTTACCTGGCAATAGAATTAATAAGAACAAGAAAATCCCTTGACCCTTTCCACTCAAAACCAGATAATACTAATGGTCTACCTTTCCCTAACACTTACAAAGTTCTATATGTATGTGTGTGTGTATATATGTGTGTGTGTGTGTGTGTGTGTGTATTATGTGTATCTGTTTATGTGTATATATATATACATACTCATATCTGTGTCTATTGTGTATATGTATATATATATATATATATATATATATATATATATATAGAGAGAGAGAGAGAGAGAGAGAGAGAGAGAGAGAGAGAGAGAATCTTACTTGCTCTTCACAACCCTAGGAGCTAGAATCATAAGATCAAAATTTAGAGGAGGAAGAGATCCTACTGGCCATTTTACAGATGAGGAAATTGAGGCCCAGAGAAGTTAAGTGACTTGCCCAGGGTCACTCACTGAGATGCCTGATGTGTTATTCAAGTCCACATCTTCCTAACTACAAGTCCAACATGATCTAGTGTACCTCTAAACTGTCAAGCATTCCAACATTACCACAGAGAAAGCGAATACAATGAACTGGCCACGTTATTAGAATGCCAGAAGTACTGTTGCTAAAAAGACTATTTTATGGAGAACTCACAGAGGTCAAGCACTCACAAGGGGGTCAGAATAAGTGATACCAGGACACCCTGAAGGTCTCTCTTAAGAACTTCAGAATTGATTGTACAGCATGGGAGACACTTGCACAGGACCCCCCCCCCCAATCATGGCGTGCTACAGGATGCTGCACTCTATGAGCAAGGTAGAATTGAAGCAGCTCAAAGAAAATGTGAAATTCGTAAGTTTAGAGTACCCACCACAAATGTTCACCTGGACTATTTGTGCCCAACCTGTGGTGAAGCATTCTGAGCTCGTATTGGGCTGATCAGCCACAGTTGGACACAATAATTTGTCTCCAACATAATGATGCCATTTTGATCTTCCTCAGTAATGAAGAAAAAGAACCAAACAAATATACCCCTGCTGTGCTTTCTTATTTTCCCCATTTTACAGATGAGGCAATTGAAGCTAAGAAATTGCAAGTCACTTGTCCATGGACACAAAGTTAACAAGGGTCTGAAGCAGGATTCAAACTCAGGTCTTTGCTGACTCCAAGGACATCTCTCTAACCACTCTACTACTTGGAAGCTTTGGATAAATGAAATCTTTCTCATTACAGGAACTTTTACTTCAATATAATATATACATATATATGTGTATAATAGTTTATTTTCCCTAATAACATATAAAACAGTTTTTAACATTCATTTTTTTAATTAACTCAAAACTCAAATTCTTTTCTTCCCTCCCCTTCCACCTCATTGAAAAGGCAAAAAATTTGATATATGTTTTATATACATATATATATATGCAGTCATGTAAAGCATACTTCCATCTTAGTTATGTTGTAAAAGAAAATACAGATCAAAAAGAAAAATAAAGTTTTAAAAGTGTGCTTCAGGGGCAGCTAGGTGGTGCAGTGGATAGAGCACTGACCCTGGAGTCAAGAGTACCTGAGTTGAAATCCAGCCTCAGATGCGAAATAATTACCTAGCTGTGTGGCCTTAGGCAAGCCACTTAACCCCATTTGCCTTGTAAAAAAAACTAAAAAAAAGTATGCTTCAATCTGCATTCAGACTTCAACAGTCTTTTCTCTTAGAAATGAATATTACGTTAATAAATACTTCAAAATTGTCTTGGATCATTGAATTGCTGAGAATAGCTAAGTCATTCACAGAAAGCATTGCTCTTTCTGTGTACAATGTTCTTCTGGTTCTGCTCATTTCCATTTGCATCAGTCCATGTAAGTCTTTGTCAGTTTTTCTGAGAGCATCCTACTCGTCATTTCTTACAGAATTCCATCACAATAATATGCCACAACTTGTTCAGTCATGCTCTAATTGTTAGGGAATTACCTTCAGTTTTCAATTCTCTGTCACCACTAAAAGAACTGCTATAAATATTTTTGCACATATAAGTCCTTTTCCTTTTTAAAATATATGTGAGTTATATACCTAGTAGTGATGATGATGGTGGTGCCATGACAAGCATGTGAATTGGATTTGAGTAAGAGAGCTGTACTAAGTTACTAGCCTCACTTTCTCCTCTGGAGTCATTTGGTTCAGTGACCAGATATACATCAGGATGACTGAAGTCAGCCCTGGATGCAAGGCAATAAGGATTAACCCAGGGTCACACAACTAGTAAGTGTCCAGTGTTTAATGCTGGATTTGAACTCAGACTTTTCTGACTTCAGGACTCTATCCACTGTACCAACTGCCACCTAATAGTTGTATTGCTGGATCAAAGGAATGCATATTTTATAGATCTTTGGGCATAGTTCCAAATTGCTCTCCAGAACAGTTAGATCAGTTCACAACACCAGTTTTCCCACTTCTCTCCAACATTAATTATTTTTCATTTTTGTCATCTTAATCAATCTGATAAGTGTGAGATGGTACTACAGAGCTATTTTAGTTTGCATTTCTCTAATCAATAGTGATTTAGAGCATTTTTCCATATGATTGTAGAAAGCTTTGATTACTTCAAAGGAAAACTGCCTGTTCATATCCTTTTACCATTTATCATTTGGAGAATGGCTCTTATTTTCATTAATTTCACTCGGTTTTATATATATGTGTATATATATATATATATATATATATATATATATATATATATATGTATATATATATTAGAAATAAGGCCTCTAACACAGAAACTTTCTGTAAAATTTTCTTCACAGTTATGATTATTTTGTATTTCCTTCCAGCCTATTTTTCTACTTATTTATCCTAATCTGTCTGTTTCTCTCTCTCTCTGTCTGTTTCTGTCTGTCTCCCTCTTTCTCACTCTCTTTTTGCCCTGTCAATCCTCAAAGGTGTTTTGCTTCTGACTTTTACCTCCCCCAATCCACTATCCCTTCTGTCAGCACTCTACTTCTCTTATCCCCTTCCCCTCCAACTTTCCTATAGGGTAATATAGATTTCTATGCTCAAGTGAGTGTGTATGCTATTTGCTCTTGGAGGCAATTTCTTTTTTTTTTTGTATATATATATATATATATATATATATATATATATATATATATATGTATATATGTATATATATATATGTGTGTGTGTATGTTTCCCCCAATTACATATTAAAATAATTTTTAATCTTTGCTTTTTTTTAAGTTTTAAGTTCCAAATTCTATCACTCCTTCCCTCCCTGCCCCCCTGAAGACTAAGCAATCAGATATAGGTTATACATGTGCAATCATGTAGAATACTTTTTTCAGAGTGATTAAAATGTTTTTATTAAGATCTCCTAACAAAATGGCACACCTCTCTCATGGTGGGAGAGAGGGGCCCATGTAGAACATTTTTAAACCAGTTTCAAAGAGAGTAATTAAGCCTCCCCATCTTCCTTTACATTTTAAAAGCTCTTTCATGTCTCCTTTATATGAAATAATTTACTCCATTCTACCTCTCCTTTTTCCTTCCTTTCTCCCAGTGTATTCCTTTTTCTAATTACTTAATTGTATTTTTTCTATCATTGTCCCATCATATTCAACTCACACCCATCCTCTGACTACATATATTCCTAAATAACTTAATGAGAACACGCTTATGAAATAAAAGTGTCATATTCCCATGGAGGAATGTAAACAGTTTAACCTTATTAAATCCCTTATGAAAAGGCAGGGACTCAACCAAGCTCTCTCAAATTTCCCTCCAAATACCTTTAAATAATGCGTCAAGGGGGCGGCTAGGTGGTGCAGTAGATAGAGCACCATCCCTGAAGTCAGAAGAACCTGAGTTCAAATCCAGTCTCAGATAATACTTACTAGCTGTGTGACCTTAGGCAAGTCACTTAACTCCATTACCCCATAAAAAGAAAAAAGAAAAAAGAAAGATAAAATTTAGGCTTCTATTTTGATCATGGCTGTCAGGTATTCTAATAATTATTTAATTAGCACTCCAGAATCTATTTTCCAGGTCAGTTGTTTTGCCAATAAGATATTTCACATTTTCCTCTCATTTTTCATTCTCTTGATTTTCTTTTATTGTTTCTTGATAGTCATTAGCCTCTACTTGCTCAATTCTAATTTTTAAGGGATTATTTTCTTTAATGAGTTTTTGTACTTCCATTTGGCCAATTTTGCTTTTTAAAAGGAGTTCTCTTTGAGTCTTTTTTTTACATTTGACCTATTCTGTTTTTAAGGTGCTCTTTTCTACAGTATTTTTATGTCTCCTTTATCAATTTGTTGACTTTTATCATGCTTTTCTTGCATCACACTGATTTCTTTTCTCAATTTTTCCTATACCTCTCTTATTTGATGTTTAAAATCCTTTTTGAAACTTTACAGGAATTCCTTTGGGACCTAGGATCAATTTGCATTTTTCTTTGAGGTTTTGGATATAGCAATTTTGACTCTGTTGTCTTTTTGAGCATCCCTGTCATCATAGTAATCTTCTATGGTCAGTTTCTTTTTTGTTGTCGTTTCCCCATTTTTCCAGGCAATTTCTTGACCTTTATCTATGTTAAAGTTGGGCTCTGCTCCTGAGGTGGGGGGAGGCACTAACCCAAGCTTCAGGCCTTTCTTGCTGCTGAACTTAGAGACATTTCTGGGGGTCTATAAGCTTTTTGAGGCATGATCTAAGGAGAGGTGTGTTTACTATTCTTCTGACCTGTGTACTGGTCTATGAGCACTCTTTTCTGCCCTAGAATTTGGACCAGGCTTCTTGCTCCCTTGTAGCTTCAAACACTGGTGTACTATTGCTCCTTTTTAACCCTGAGACTGTAATTTAGGACTATGGATCCAAGTATGAGCAATGCAGCAGAATTCTATCCCTGGTGCCAACAAAGGGGTCCCAGTAATCTCCTTTTGACCACCCCCCGACCCTTAATATTTGCGGACTGAGAGTTTTGGAAGCCACTGTTGCTGTCAGTCACCTCCAAGGCCAATATTAGACTACACTTCTTTCTCAGCCTGAAGCAACAGACCTTTCCTATTAACCTTCTAAGTTATCCTGGATTGGAAAATTGTTTTACTTTGTTCTTTTGTGGATGCTACTGCTCCAGAATTTATTTTGAGGCATTTTCTTTGGCTTTTGCAAGGCAATGGGGTTAAGTGACTTGCCCAAGGTCACACAGCTAGGTAATTATTAAGTGTCTGAGGCTGGATTTGAACTTAGGTCCTCCTGAATCCAAGACCAGTGCTCTATCCACTGCACCACCTAGCTGTCCCCTTGAGGCATTATTTAAAGTTATTTGGAAGGAAATTTGAGAGAGTTTGGTTGGGTCCCTGCCTTTTCTCTGTCATCCTGGCTTTGTTCCATATTTCAGGAAGCTTGATATAAAGAATGGAACTTTATAATCAGATACAGATTAAGGAATAGTGATTTGATTTCTCAAAGGATTGTCCATTTCACAGAATGCCCTGTGTTTGCACGAATGTAAGGAAAAGCTTTGGTTTGAAAGGCAAAAGATCTGGACTTTAGTGTTGACTCTGCCCTCTTCTTTGTGACCTTAAATCAAGTCACTTCCCTTTCCTGGGCCTCAGTGTCCTCATCTGTAAAATAAGAATTAAAAAAAAAACATGCACTGTCTGCTTCACAGATCTGTCACAAGGATTGTGTGAGCTAATTTCTGGTCACATGGTAAGAATATAGGATTTCCAATGGACAGTCTTTAAGTAGTAGAGTCAGAAATTCCAAAGTCAAACAGTCCCTGACCTCAAGGAGTTATTTTGTAGTGGGAATGATGACCAGGGAAGCTGTTGAAGGTTGGATGGGCTCATAGCCTCACCCTAATTCTTATTCAACCAAGCATTTATTTTAAGACCTACTATGTGCCCTTCATTGTGAAATATGGGAATACAAAACAAAAACAAAACCTTGTTTTGGAAAGACCCTTCCAGATCAATTAGGCTAATCTCCTTCCTTTAATTTTATGGAGAAGAAATCTGAGGTCAAGAGAGAAGAAAGGACATTGACTTAAGGTTACACAGAAACTTGGTCTTCAATCCAGGATTAGGACTTGGGTCTCCTGTCTCTCAGGTCAAGGCTCTTTCCACCTCCCTGCAATGCCTTCCTTATTTACTGGAAAAACCACTCAGACTCTTCCCCCTCACTCTCTGCCTCCCACCATGGCTGCTGACGCTAGCAGGGGCTTTGAGCAAAAACAGTGGGGCTGAGTTCCATCAATATTAAAGGATTAATGTTGGCCTCCCTCCTTTCCCTGGCCCCACAGCCAAAGTCCACAAACACTCCTCCCTAGCTCTGGGGGGATGGTGGGGGAGAAACAGACAACTGATCTCCCTGGGCACCCTCAAAGTCCACTGAGGTTCCTTTCTTGCAGTTTCCTATGGGATGGGGGTGGGCATGGGGGCTAGGTTGGAGGAGGGGCTATAAAACAAATGGAAGTCCTCTCTTTTCCTTTTCCCATTCCCAGAGGCTTCTAGGGTGATATAGCTGTGAAAGAGAAAGGACAGAACATCAGAAAGGTCATGGGTTCCAACTAGATGAGGGAGGAAATTCAAGGTGGGGAGGAGGAAGAACAGTGATCCTCTCCTTTCCCCACCTGGAGAGGTCTGGGCCTTGGTACTTCAGCAGGATAGGTCAGAAAGTTAGGCATCCCAGAAGTATGATGATACATGTGGTTAGACAGGAATGGGAGAGCTAAGACAAGGGCTGTGCCCACCCCCAAAAAAACCTTGGCCTCTGTTCTCCTTGACTGGAAGGGGGCAGAGGTTACTAGAGAAGGACTGGTGCAGATCTGATCTTGCTAGAGAACCCCAGGAGTGGCCCACAGACCTTACCCCCCCTGCCCAGAATTAATAGGAACCAGATGTCATGATGTTTAGTCAGTTCCCAGGGAAGAAGGAAAAAGTTTTGGGGGGCAAAATTCCAGAATCCATTTAACTGATGGGAGGGGCATGGAGGGGGTCTGCAATCCTAACCCCAGACCTAAATCATTCCTCCTGCACCCTAGGCCCTGATCCCAAGCCCTGACCTCTCAGAAGTCATATTCCCCTCCTGGTCTAGTAGAAAGCTAAGGAGTCACTTAGAAGGCCCAAGAGACTGAGTTCCAGTCTGCCTCTAATTAGTTACATGACCTTGGAGAAGTCCCTTCTCATCCCTGGACCTCAGTTTCCCTTCTCTGTGAAATTCCCATCAAGAGACTACTAAAATCTCTTCCTCCTTTCCTCCTCTTCCTCTGAATGAAGCTCTTCTGAGACAATCTTCCTCAAGTATCTCTTCCTCTTGACTCCCCATCTGGATCATAGAGGTTTCTGTGTGAGGAGGTAGTGTCTACAGAGTGAGGGGAGGAGCAGCACTATCTTGTGAAGTCAGACCTGTCTATGCAGTCTTTACCATATTCTACTTACTTTCTATATGATCTATGATGGGTTCTGGTAACACCAAAAGGCAAAGAGAATAGTCCTTGACTTTTAGGAGTTTATTTTCTGCAGAGGAAGGAAAGAAGGAAGGGAGGGAGGAAGGAAGGAAGGAAGGAAGGAAGGGAGGAAGGAAGGAAGGAAGGAAGGAGGGAGGGAAGGAAGGAGGGAGGGAGGGAGGGAGGGAGGGAGGGAAAGAAAAAAGGAAGAGGGAGGGAAGGAGGGAGGGAGAGAGAAGGAAGCAAGGGAAGGAGGGAGGAAGTAAAGAAGGGAGAAAACAAGATTATGTTATCACCTACTAAGTGTGGACACTGAGTTTTTCAACTAATATTATTTTATTTGTTCCTTACAACAACCCTTGGAGAGAGGAAGATCCTCTTTTGATCCCTATTTTACATTTGAAGAAATTGAGACAAAGTTAAGTGACTTGCACAGTTTGTGTTTGAGGTCAGATTTGAATTTAGGTCTTCCTGACTCCAGGCTCACCTCTCCTCCATCTTGCTACCCTATCTTGTTCACACATGGTGGAGATGGAGGACTGAGGGGAGGGGGTTCTCCTTCCTGGATTCATAGGTTCTTCAGTTGAGAGCTGGAAGGGGCCTTAGAGACCATGAAACCCAATACCCTCAATTAAAAGTGAAAATATGGAGGCCCAGAGAAAGTAAATTGACTTGCTCTGAGTTCCATAGCTGGGCTTGGGGTGGGTGACAAGTGATGGGTTCCTGCTAAAGGAAGGGGAGGCTTCTGGGAATGAGTTCATTGAAAACTTTGACTGCCCTCCCCAAGGCCTTGCTTGTCTTCCTCATCTTCTGAGGCTGTAGGACTTTACAAAGGCCTGAACACACAATTGTGTGGGATGCACATTTTGGTTTAGGACCATCACTCTCCACAGGCATGAACATGTATATTTGGGGTGAGGTGTTTGTGTCTACATGCTTGTGCAAGTCTGTATGTCTGCATGTGTGCGGCCATGTTCATATGTGGCAGTCTGATCACAAGTATCTGGACACACTTGACTGCCTGGCCCTGTCTGGGGTTGGCTGGGGCCACTCTGGAGAGGTTTCCCTCTTGGTCATTAAGTTGATCAAAGTACTGAGCCTGACCCAGACCCAGAAACCTCACAGCAACAAAACGTCAATAGAAAGACAGTCCAGTCCCCCTCCCCCACCTCCTCCCTTGCCAATCTCAACCAGTCAATAGCATGTGAAAAAAAGGTTTGGCCCAAAAAGGGGAGCCAGAGAAAGCTGGAGAGAAGCCAAAGTGACCCCAACTGAAAGGAAGAGACAGAGGCAGAGACAGAAAGGCTCAGAGAGAGAGAGAGACAGAGAGGTAGAGAGACAGAGACAGAGAAACACAGACAGACACAGAGAGGAAGAGACAAAGTGAGACAGAGACAGAGAGACAGAAAGACAGAAGAGGGAGAGAGACCCAGGGACAGAGACAGAGAGACAGAGACAGAGAGAGACAGAGACAGAAAGACAGATTCAAAGAAAGAGACAGAGGCAAAGACAGAGATGGGGAGACAGAGAGAAAGACAGATCTAGACAGGCAGAGATAGAGACAGAGAGAGAGATAGAGAAAAACAGAGAAAAAATGTAAGGGCATGGAGGAAGGGTGGTGATCCTCCTTTGAAACCCAGATTGGCCCTGAAAAGCTGGGGAAGAAGGGACAGAGAAGTTTCAATCCTATCCCTCTTGTTCCCTGCTCAGCTCCTACTTCTCCCCTGCCCCCTGCCAGTTCCTTTTTGCCTGGGCAACAGGAGACTTGCAGCTGAACTGCCAGGCCCCCTGTGGAGCCTCTGGGCCCATGTCTCTTTCCTCACGGCTGTCTCTTGGTCTCTCCTCTCTCATCCTTTCTCTTTCCCTCATGCCTGTCTGCTCTCTCACCTCATCTCCCCTTTCTCTCTTCTCCTCCTCCCTACCACTCTGTTTCTCCCTCCTGCTGATGCTCCCTTTCCTTTTATCTGTCTCTGTGTTTCTTACATTCATTTTGGCCTCTCTCTTGATATGCCTCAGGTTATCTCAGTCCTCTCCCAGTACCCCTGTTTTCCTCTCTTCCAGACAGACATTTTCTATCCTTTCTTGCATCTTTTCCCTCATTTCCTCCATTTCTTCCCCCCATCTCTTTCCCCCTTTTTTTTCTCCATAACTGTGTATGGAATATATGTCTGCATGTATAAGTGTGTGTGTGTATGTGTGTGTGTGTGTGTGTGTATTTTTTCCTGTTGTTCTTCCTCTATCTCCCTCCTCCATCATTCCATGAAAGGAAACTAATGAAATCCTGGTACTCTGAGGAATCTCAACTCCCCTCCCCTTCACCTTTGCCCATAATTAACTCATTTTATTGAGATTTCATCCAAATGTAAGTCAGTACTGGAACAGTGGAATAGAGCAAGCTTCCTTAGGGCTGGCTCTCCAAACTCCCCGCCCTATCTGTCCCCAAGCTCAGCAGGTGTCCAAGAAGAGCCTCCCTGGACAGCAACCTGGAAGGCAAAGCTCCAGGTGAGAGGGCTCTGAGTTTCCATGGGTCAGGATCTGAGCATTCCCTCCACCCAAAGACAGAGGGCTGCCCAAAATAATCTCTTGGGGTTCTTAGTAACTTCCTGCTGTGATTACAATTCTATTTCTCCAGTGTCCTAATTCTGACCTTAACCAAAGGAAACTGATTGGACCTTGACTCCTTTCTGTCCTTGGGAAGAGCAGGACTTTAGGGTTTGGGTTTTTATCATTAACGGACCTACCAGACATCTACCAACAAACAGTGAGCGAACTACTACTCCCAGGAGGGGGCAGTGATGTTGGAAGCTACACAAAAAAGAATAAGGCAGTTCAGCCCTCTCTCAGTTAGGTTGCCAAGGACTACCCAAGACCATTCTCTAGAAAGGAAACTGGGGGGAAGGCTTAATTGGTCTATGTCAGATGTTGAGGATGTTGGGAAGGGAGAGGGAAGGGGTCCTTTCTTTGGGGAGGGTAGACTTCTGGCTAGGGTTACCAAAAAGCTAAGGATTGGGGGTGGTCATCTTAGCCCCAGAAACTAGGGCCTAGAGGTAGTGAAGTGAGGAGTATCTGCCTTCCTTGTCTAGTCTTGGCCCGTTAAATGACATTGTGGGTAAGGATCATTTTGGCCGGACAGGAATTCTCTAAAATAATCACCAAATGACTAGAAAGATTGATTAATGAGTAGGTTTGGGGTGAGGGAACTTGGTAAGTGTGTCAGGAGAAGAAATCTTCAGAAGATGATCAGTGTGGAGCTGAGCTCTGTCCCCCTGGTGTGTGTTTGTGTGTTTGTGTGTGTGTGTGTGTGTGTGTGTGTGTGTGTGTGTGTAACAGGCAGTACTAAACTTTCTGTTCTTTCCTCATCATCACTGAGGTATCACTGAGACAAAAGGTTGCTGGGAAAGGCCCTAGGCTGCCCCAGAACCCCCTCCCTGACTCATCTACATAGTCCCACTCCATCCATATCACAATCAACTGCTGGGTAACCCTCTCCTCATTACTTACTCAGCATTCTCATCTACATCCACTGAATCCTGAGTCACCAGCCCCTATCTGGAACCCTTTAAAACCCCTAAGAATTCCAGGATAATCAACTACCCTGCTGCCCACACCATATACACAGTCACTGATCAGTAGGGTGAGTAGAGAGGGGGAAAAAAACCTTCCTTCAGCAAACAGCATCACTGCCTCCCCCAGCCAGATTGGTCCCTGGGCCTGAAACATACATACCTGAAATGTTCACCCAGCTAGCACCTTGGCATTCAATAAGATTTCTACTTATCCTTGAGAATGGAAATTCTAGTTGGGGACTTGGGTTGTATTGGGAGGCAGGATTACAAGAAGTAAGTGAGTACCGGTGCTGGGATCAGAGGTCTGGGTTCAAGGCCACCTCTGACACTACTTGGGTGACCTTGGACAAATCACGATCCTAAGAGATTGTTTTTCTTAACCTGGGGTGGGAAGGGGAG
Organism: Macrotis lagotis; assembly: GCF_037893015.1. Taxonomy (NCBI): domain Eukaryota; kingdom Metazoa; phylum Chordata; class Mammalia; order Peramelemorphia; family Peramelidae; genus Macrotis; species Macrotis lagotis. The sequence continues at coordinate 81,146,392 of NC_133666.1, forward strand.
AGAAAAAAGGGAAACCTGTGAACTTTAAAAAATTGATTTGTTGTTCTTCAGTCGTTTCAGTTGTGTCTGACTCTGTAAGCCCATTTGGGGTTTTCTTGGAAGGGACAATGGAGTAGTTTGCTATTTCCTTCTACAGCTCATTTTACAGATGAGGGAAACTGAGGCAAACAGGGTGAAGTGATTTGTCCAGGTTCACATTTGAACTCAGGTCTTCATGATTCCAAATCCAATACTTTATCCACCTAACTGCCCAAAGAAACTGATAACTATTTTAATATAATTGACTTTCAATGGATTTTGTTTTAAAACAGTTCTGAGCAGATGGTAGGCTTCAGCAGACCAATAAAGGGGTCCATAAAAAAGATTCAAGGCCCTCAGACTGGCTTCTCCCTTGTCCTGTGTCCTAGGAAGACATCATCTGAATATCCTATACAGCTCTAGGTACCCCATCAGAATTCTGGCAAGCCAGGACAGGGTGAAGGGTGGGGGCAACTGGAATGATGATGGGACTGAGGGGAAATTATGTAATAAGAGCAGTTAGAGTAACACCAGGAGATTTCTCACCTGAGAACTCTTGACCTCCTGCTATTATCGTGTCTAAGTTGGAGGCTGCATATCTCTATCTTACACAGGGGTGAATAAGGCACAGTCCTTACCCTTGGGAAGCTCCCAATTAAGTTAGGGTCATTGAGCTCATTCTCTCTCTCTCTCTCTCTCTCTCTCTCTCTCTCTCTCTCTCTCTCTCTCTCTCTCTCTCTCTCTCTCTCTGTTGTCAGCCATGCTAGGTAACTGAGAGGGCCCTATATTTGGGAAGCCAGACCTGGAATTAGTCTTGGGGATGGTGGCTGGCAGTCTTGAGCCCTGAGAGTGAGCAGGCTTCTCCTCAACAGTGGGACTCACAGATGCTGAGACAGAGACCTCATTCATTGGGGGTGTGAGGGAGGGGGAAGAAGGCCCCAGGGCCTAACCACTGGGAAACCTCCATTCCCTTTCTTAGTCAGTGGATTAGGGAAAGGGGGTGGTTGGTAGAGTACTGGGCCAGGGCCAGGGCCAGGGCCAGGGGTAAATAAACTCAGGTCTGATTTTTAATGCTTTAAAAGGGAAAAACTTGGGTCCTAAAAAAATCAATCTCTCTTTCTTCTCCAGTGGAAGAAGGGAAAGTTTGGGGCAAGGCAGGTAATGGATGTTTGTTTAGAGAGAAACCACAAGAGAAGCCAGTTGGTTGGGGGGGAAGGGGAGGGAGAAAGCTTAGACATAAGGAACCCCCAGTCAGCAGGGTGGGTAGGCAGCCCAGCTGGGACTTCTTTCTGACTTGCTCCCTTTTGGCCAAGACCAGAGTGGGTGGGAGACCACACTAAGCAGAGCAGGTAGAAGGAAGGTGTGGGGAGGAGGAGGCCATGAAGCTCATCATCCTCACTGGGTTGGTCTTCTGTCTGATGGGCCTTTCTGGGGAGGCTAGGCTGACTGTGAGATTGATGACCAAGGAAGAGCCAGGGAGGAACGACTCAAGCAAAGAACCGGCCCTGCTAGCAACGGAGTGGCCTGACTTGAGTTCCCATGAAGGTGAGGAGAGGGGATGCTCAGGATCCTAGAGCTTTGGGGTGTGGGCTGAAGCAAAGGCAAGGAATCCCCTGAGGAAAGAAGTACCTAAGATGCTTCTCCAGGCAAGGTTAATTCAAGAATCCCAAACCAGAAGGCAGTCACTAAGCAACCTTTCATTTGACAATCCCAGAGTGAGACTTCTTGTACAAGAAGACCTGCTCCCCTCAGGGCTGAGGCTCCCAGATTAGCAGTGTGTGGAGGGGGAACAAGTCAGAAAAAAAGAGGGAACAGCAGTAGATGATGGAATGGAGCATCAGAGGACTGTAAGGGCTCAGAGGAGGACAAGCCCCTTTGGGGAACAGAAGTGACCAGGCAAGGAAGACTGGGAGAAGATGGGACTGCAGCTGACTGTCAGTATCATTGGGATAGGCAGAAACAAGTGAGGAGAGGAGAGAACCTTCTACTTAAAGAAACCAGATAGGGCCTGAAGGGAGGAAGGAGAGTGGGCAATGAGGGCATAGCCCTGGCTGGACCTTGGGTCACTACTACATCCCCAGGAAATGGCGGTCCTAGTCATTGACCAGGGGGATGTCAGTGGCTAAGGAGACCAGTATAGGCCTGTGTAAAGAATGTCACCAAATGCCTCCAGAGTTCCCTCACTTGATGGAAGTGGAATTCAAATAACATTTCAGGAAACATTGCCATCAGAAATGTGCATATCTGTAATCCCCTGGATTTAAGTGATAGCCTAACTGGTATGGTGAAATCCATCTCTCTCACACACACTACACACACACACCAATTTATATGAATTGATTGTTTGGGTGCCTCTTTGTGTTAGAGTGACAGTGTGCAGTAGTGGAGAGAGGGTCTTGAGGTCATGAGGATCTGGATTCAAATCCTGATTCAGCTACGCAGATAGCCATGTGACCCTGGGCAAGCTGAATCACCTCTCTGAGCCTCAGTTTCCTTATCTGAAAATAGGTTTAATAATACCACCTGCATTGAAATTGCTTTGCAATTTGCAACATTCCCTATGTTTCACATTCATGCCTAAGGAGGATTTATTTAAAACATCATCTTCCAGTGAGAATGAACTCTTACCAACACTCTATTCTCTTGATGTTTTAAACATGATCTAATTTTTATCTCTAAACCACTCTCGAAGGAATGTTGACCAGGATCTTTTTCTCCCTAATTTGCAAATGAAGGAAATGAAGTTCAGAGAGAGTAAGTCATCCCCTCCAAATAGGTGCTAAGAATCCAAGGTCACTAGGGCAGGGAAGAGGAAAGGAAAGAATATCCTCCAAGGCCCTGTCTCTCCTGGTGCCCCTGAAGATTGTGGGAGGAGATAGGGAACTCTTATGCCTCCCTGGTCTCTGAATGATACAGACAGGTGACTGGGAAGGAGGAGAGGAGGAAAGGGGAGGAGGGGAACAAGGAAGTTGCCTCCTCCTTCTTTCCCTTTCAGTAGGACCAAGTAGAGTCTACCATAGGCCATGGTGCTATGCTTCCTGGGTGAATTGATTTGACTTGCCACAGAAATGGTAGGAGGAGAGAGAAGAGTCACTCTCAGTTTGGGTAACTTATTTATTCTTATATTAACTCCAACTTGGTGTTAAAGGGCTACCAACCAGAGGATGCCCGTCTTGGTTGTGAGCCAGACCCAGCTCGGGGAGGTTGCTCATATTAAGAAGGGTGATAAGTGGCCTCCAGGATTTGAAAGGCTGTTCCACATAGGGAAGCCTTAGACTTGTTCTTCTCAGTCCAGAGGGCAAAGCAATGGGTAGAAGCTCCAATGAGCACTGCACTGCCCCAGAGTGGACAAGGCCACCTCCAGAGGGAATGGCTTCCTTCTCCTTAGACAGCTTCAAAAGAGACTAGTAGAGGTTGAACCAGAGGCCTTTCTCTGAGCTCAGTTTCCTTACCTGTAAAATGATATGATTAGACTTGAGGATTTTTAAGATTCCTGTCACCTATAGAGCAGAGTAGGGGATGGGAGTAAGAACAAAAAAACAGGGAAGAGAAAGGGAAAAAGAAGAGGAACAGATGAAAAAACATCCCAGAATGCTTTGAGATCACCACAAAAGGACAGGTTGGACTTTTTTTTTCCTCTGAAATGTTGGTTATAAGACTCCTCCCCATACCAACCCCCAATCTCACCCTCTCCAGTCTGATCTTAGATTTTCATCAGGGATATTTCTGAGACAGTCCCCAAGATAATGTAACTCATCTGCTCAGTTATGTCTGTGATATCTGGCCAAATCTAGTATATTCTTTTGCAGGGATGGTGAGACCCATGCTGGAGCAAAAGCACAAAGTGAAGGTTATAGAGAAGGAAATGGTATCCCCAAGAACTAGCTACCAGAAAGCCATGAAAACTACTAAGATGGGCACTCACAACTATGCAGAGCTCAGCCAGGTCCCAAGGTCAAGTGGCAAATCTCCCTCTAGGAATCATAAGAAAGGACTCTCTCAGAGCAAGACTCATACCCTAGGGCTCAGGGAACAAGACAAGGCAATCTTTCTGAAAACAGAGAAGGGAAGGAGAAAAGAAGGAAAAGTAGAGTTCTTATCATCAGCCATTAGCCAATCCAGGAAGAACAAGACACTGACTCAGAAAGTGACCCGACCCAAGGAAGAGAAGAAGAACAGGAAATTAGGAGGTGGAGATTCCAAAAAAGTCAACATCAGGAGACAAGAAGTAAAGAAGACCATCAAAGGTAAGGAGGCAGTAGGACCAAGAGGAGGATGAGAAATCTATAATAATGAGAAACTGTCTCCCTGTCCCCCAGTTCAGTCAACCCCAGTAATTAGGCCACACTAATCCCATATAGTCAAATTTCATGAGGGATCTCTTATGTGTCAACTGGAGGGAGAGTCAAAGGAGGCTGAGGTTTCATTGGGGAAGCAGAGGTCTAGAGTCTGAGTAGTTGACATCGTGGGGAGTTCTGGGAAACCAGACGTGGATCCCAGGAGACTTGGAGAAGGGATCAAAACACAGCAGAGGGGAAAAATCTTAGTCTGGGAGGGAAGGTTCAATGACTTCCAACCATCAAGACACTTTCATTGATGACTCATATACTCCCAGAGGCAGATCAAAGCCAAAGATATTGTTAAGTCCCACAAACCTTTGTTTCCTTTGGGATACAGAAACCTCTCTACCAGAGATAAATCTGTGTTTCCCATTGCCCAGACCTCAGGTAACCATCAGCAGGGACCAAGACTGTCATATCTCCCAGGGAAACTCTGCAACCCCATACCCTAGGAGAAAGCCCCTCAGGAACAGCCAAATCTTAGAGTAGCCCTTTAGGCCTCACCTGTCTTCCCCCTCTGCTCCTTCTTCCTACTTCCAACATTATCAAATTCTCTTCCTGAAGTCTCACAAGGTTCAGTCTCCAACAACAACACCCTTCCTTTTAGGTGCTGTCTAGTCAGCCCCGGCTCAGAAAAGTTGCTACTGTAATCTACTCTCCAAACTCAGTTGCTCTGCCTTGCCTGCTTGGCTAACACTGGATCCTAGATCTAGAACTAGGGAGGGATCAGGAGACCATTCAGTCCAGCCACATCTCCCACCCCTTGCCCCTGGTTTTACAGATGAAGAAATGGAAACCTGAGGAGGGGACGTAATGGGAGTCAATACAGTTATCCCTTCCCCATCACAACTCTTCCCATTTTGGTTTCAATATATCGCTGATAGGCACAAAAAATTAAATGAGAATTTTGGGGGAATTTTGTGGAAGCTGTATACAACACAGAAAAGTTTAGAAACTCAGAAATGTATAAAATAGATGTATTAGCATTAAATAATATCATCATATTTTCTCTTTTGAGACCATAATAATTTGAACTTCTTTTCTGGTATGAAGGGAGGACCAAAACATTTTATGAGGATTTATTAGGGGCTTGCCATGCCCCTAAGCCACCCCCCAACTGAATTCTTTCCTTTTTGTAAACTGCATTATTTTCCCTGACTCAGGCAATCCCCATAAATTCTAGAGTAGGCTCTGTTGCTGTTGGTTCACTGGGTACCCTTGACCAAGGCTTTGGTCTCTCAGGGCCCCATTTTTAGGTTGACTTCCTCATCTATGATCCTCTGACTCTGCCTTCCCCTACAGCTGCCACCTGGCAATTACAACAGAAAGCAACAACGGGCTGGAGCCAGAATATCCATGAAATGGAGAGTCTCTGGAAAGATTCAGGACCTGACCATGGTGATGCTCCCTTCCTCCAAAGATCCATTATCTTTCCATCTTTGAATTCTTCTGAGGGCATCATGCCCTCCCTCCCAGCCACATGTCACTTGTCTGAGACCACCATCTCCTGTGAAAATGTCAAAATGAAATCAATTCCACCCCTCAATGACCCAAGTCTGAAAACTCTCTTCCTGGCAGGTAAGCATCGAGGACCACAGAATCCCCAGAAAGCAGAGGATACAAGGTGGCTGCATCATCTTGGGCTCTGGGAGTCAGTTTCCCCATTTGTAGAATGATAAGAATTATGGTCCCTTCTTACCCACAAAGTAGCCTGAGGATCAAAAGAGATGCAGAAAGTATTTAGGGGCACAAATCATCATCCAGATGCAAGAGGGTATTATTAGACTATCATTATCAATACTATCATTAATAATACTTCCTTTATGGGGATACATTTCCTTATGGGATCATGTATCTAAAGCCAGAAGAGATCAAAGAATGCCTCACTTTACAGATGAGGAAACTGAGGCCAAAAGAAGTTAGGTAATTTACTCAAGCTCACATACCTAGCAAATAGTCATGATAGGATTTGAACCCAGAGTCTTTGACTTGAAATTCACTGTTCCAGTGAACTAAGCCCATCCCACAAGTTTGATAGGCACACCACCACCCCAGAAAGCTTTAAAGTTAATAAAGTACTTTGCAAAGATTACTTTCCTTGAGCTCTACAACTTTCCTGTGAGGAAGGTAGAATAGGTCTCATTAGTTTCCTTTTCCATGTGGGGAAACTGAGTCTCAGAAAGGGCAAGCAATGTGCCCTGGATCCCACAGGTAACGACTGAGGCAGGATTTGAACCCAGGTCTTCCAGACTCCCAAGTCCAGCACCCTGGTTGCCCACATTGTGGAACAAAGCTCTGGCTAGTCTGATCAAATGGAAATACTTAAAATAAGGGCCAGATAGTCTGGTTTCTGAGCATAGATAGGCCTTGTTCAATCTGGAGAGGTTCAGCCTCAAATGTGCCATAGCCCCTGGTAAACTTAGATCCTGGTGCTGTTGAGGGGGATAACCTAGTAATCTGATCATCCTTTTAGAACCCAGGTGGTCTAGCAAATATAGGGCAGATCTAGGAGGTGGGATGGGGGTGGGAGTGGAATGGAAAAGAAGTTAGAAACTGAATGGTAAAAGGTGGTGGTTTTCCTTTTTTTCCCCCCTAGAGAATGAAATTTCCAAAATTCCACCTGAGACCTTCAATGGAGTGCCCAACCTGGAATGGCTTGATCTGAGCAAGAACAAATTGGACAACCAAGGCCTGCACCCTGATGCCTTTAAGGCATGTGACCCTAGGTCCTACTTAGTCACTAATTAAGGAGTGTGGGGGTGGGGGCGGAGGGAGAATGACCCAGAAGTGTTACAGAGGCTGATTTGAAGTGTTTGGGGGAAAGCCAGGCCCCTTTCATTCAATAACTCTTCTACAGCCCATCAGGGGCCTAAAATCCCACCATTGCAACTTTATTCTTCTGGCTTATGCTTGATTCCATGGCTTACTCAAGGTACTAAAGAATTGGGAAGGGAAAGTTTGGGGGTAAGAGGAGGCATCACAGTGAAGGCCCAACAGGCAGGAGCTCTAGACTCTAGTCCTTTCTTTTCTTTCTTTCTTTCTTTCTTTCTTTCTTTCTTTCTTTCTTTCTTTCTTTCTTTCTTTCTTTCTTTCTTCTTTCTTCTTTCTTCCTTTCCTTTCTTTCTTTCTTTTTCTTCTTTTTTCTTCTTATTATTCCCTTTTCTTCTCTTCTCTTTTCTTTTCTTTCTTCTTTCTTCCTCTTCTTTCTTCTTCTCTTCTTGTTCTTCTCCTCCTCCTCTTCCTCCTCCTTCTCCTCCTTCCCCTTTTCCTTCTCCTCTTTCTCCTTCTCTTCCTTCTCCTTCTCTTTCTCTTCCTTTCCCTTTTCCTTCTCTTTCTGCTTCTTTGTTCTCCTTCTCTCTCTCTTCTTCTCCTCCTTCTCTCTTCTTCTTCTTCTCTTTCTTCTCCTTCCTCTTCTCCTTTTCCCTCTTCTCTTTCTTCTCCTTCTCCTTTCCCTTCTCCTCTTCATTCTTCTCCTTCTCCTCCTCCTCCTCCTCCAAGGTAGGTGTGCCCTTACCATTGTAACCAGTGATTTTCCAGTTTCTAGAATACTTGTAATAGGGTCTGCTGTGGGCCCACATAGAAATTTGCTTCCAGAAATTTGCAGTGTTCTGAAAAGGGGATGGATAAGACCCCTCTATCATTGCAATAACTTGGGAACTGATAGGAGCCAAACTTCTGATCATGAATCCCCTTCACCCCACATTTAAGCATCTAGCCTCTTCTTGTTCAAAGGAGCATGGATAGATCTAGGACCAATAGAGGCTTCAGAGGTCATCTAACCCAACCCCATTCACAGAGGGGGAAACTGAGGCAGAAATATGGCATGAAGTCACACAACTATTAGGAGACACACACCTCCCATGTACATTTCCTATGGCAGGCCCAAGGTTTCTCTTCACTCTTCCTTGATCACCCTCATAGGTAACACAATAGTCCTAATTATAATTCCATATCTTCCATATTGAATTTGCAGCACAAACATAAGCATATATATATATATATATATATATATATATATATATACATAATGGTCGACACTTAGAATTATACTCAATTCATGCATTATTTGAACACTGATAGTAGCTATTTAGATGACATCTTATTGGTGACTGAAACAACCTTACTAGAGGCAGGCATAACTCTCATGCCTATTATGCAGGTGAGAGAACTGAGTCTCAGAAGGGAAGTGACCTACCCAAAGGCACTCAGTCTAAGGGAGCCATAGGCCTCACACTCAGGCCTTTGGACTTCTGATCTGGCAGCTCTTCCTCTTTGACTTCTGGTCTCTGAGCAGCTAATATATGTTCCTCTATAGAACCTGACTCGGTTGAAGCGTCTGAACTTGGATGGAAATTTTCTTTCTACTATTCCTGAATTACCAGGATCTCTCCAAGAGCTCAAGGTCAATGACAACATCCTCCGGGGCCTTCAAAGGACCAGTTTCCGTGGTGAGGGCAAGGATCACAAGGGGCTATTGGACCTTTGGCATCTGCCCCTACTTCCCCTGAGGGATTGATTGGTCCCCATCAGGGAAGGAATCTAGAGTATTTTCAACTAACACCCAGAGGCTAGTGTCCCTAATGGGAGGTATGAAGTTTGGGATAGTAGAAAGGAAACAAAGTAACTAAAGTTCAAAAGTTATGACTTTTAGCAAGTCAAGTCCCCTCCCGAGGCCTCAGTTCCCCCTCTTCATTTCTGTAAAATGAAGAAGTTAGTCTTCATGGTCTCTCAAATCCTTTCCAGTTATAGTTCTCTGAATCATCACTGGATAATCCTTAGCAATGAAACAGACCCTAAAGGATTCTGGGCTTAAACTTGGAGATGTTGTTTATCCCTCCCTTTGTCTACCTCTCCTGGGGCCCTCCTCAGGCTGCAATGCTCACAAGCTCAGGTTCACAGGGGCTCTTTTCCCCAGGGCTCACCAAACTGTTGACCCTGGAAGCTGAAGGAAACCAGCTGCACGATGGGAACATCTATCCTCTGGCCTTCCAGCCTCTGAAGAACCTAATGTATCTGAGACTGGACAGAAATCGCCTCCGAGGCATCCCCCAGGGCTTGCCTGCTTCTCTTCAGGTGAGGGCAAGAGTCCTTTCTGGGCCCAAGGTCCTTTGGAAGGGTGGAGTAGGGGGGAAGGCAACCCTCTACATGCGCCTGGTGAAAGGAAGGGGGGAGGTCACCTCCTATGACACAACAGAATGGCCCTGAATACTTGAGATTTTTTCCATAATCCTAGTGTTTCTTACTTTAAACAAAACTGATACATGCCAATCCGAAGAGACAACTGAGAAATTAGATAGTGAGGAGGCATTTACAAAAGGTTTCCCTTGATGAGAATCAGCTCTCCCAGGGTTCCATTGATAAAGCTTCATGATGTGTGAAAAGAACATTAGATTTGGAGTCAGGAGTCCTGGGTTCAAATTCTACCCACTATCTGGACCTCAGTTTCCTTTTCTGTTAAATGAGGGACCTATACTTCTAGCTATAGAATTAGGCTTCAATGGGGCCATCTCCAGTTGTCCTGATCTATATCTGGTCACTGTACCCAGATAGCTCCACCAGAGAAAGAGGTTAGTGACTGCACAGCCCTCCCTCACGTAAATCCAATTCATATGCACATCATGGCATCACCCCTCTGATGTCATGGTCCTCTTGGAGAATGAAGGACCAACAGCCTGTGAAGCTTCAATGAGGCTCCAATTCCCTTTCTCAATAACTAAAGAGGTATTGCAGCTTATCTAAGAAAACCCCAAGTTGAGAGGATCCCCTCCCCACCCATTTTCCCAATCTGTTCATTTTCCAGATGGGAAAACTGAGGCCCATCAAAAGAAAGGGACTGAATGGCTTGACACTGGATTTTAAACTCTGGCTCTGCTCCCTTAATACCTGGGCTCTCAGTTTCCTCATCTGTACAATGAAGGGAGATGGACTAGCATATCTCTGGGAAGTCTAATTGTCCCAACTCAAAGTTCCAGTAGCTTCCTGGCAAGGTTAAGAGTTCTGTCCATGGGGCAGCTAGGGAGTACAGTTGATAGAGCACCTAGAGTCAGGAGGACCTGAGTTCAAATCTGCACTCAGACACTTAATACTTATTTAGCTGTGTGACCTTGGGCAAGTCACTTAACTCTATTGCCTTGAAAAAATCAAAAAAAAAAAAGAGTTCTTTCCAATGCACAAAATGGAAGAGAATTTCCCTCTCCCCAGGCTCCTTTCAATAGGAGTTCCCCCCTGCCCCCCCCCACCTCCAAACATTGAATATAGGGCTCACTTTATAGTCACTGGGGCTCCACCTAATGATTTTGTAGCACACACCTGCAAGATGAAAAAGCCTGTCTCCCATCCTCCTCTGGACTTAGAGCTAACTGGCTGGGCCAGGCCTTGCTTCTGGTTTGGAGATGGCAAGGGGAAGGGGGGGGAGTCAAGGGTCCTACCCTGGACTTTGGAAGGAGAAGCCTTGAGATTTGATGATCTAAGGGAAGGAGGAATCAGTCCCATGTCCATGGCAGCCCTGCAACGCCCACCAAACTTCCTTTCCAGGAACTCTCCCCTTCCCTCCACCCCTTCTGTTTGCCTTGGATGGCAGTGTGCAGGAGATGCTGTATGTTTTTTGTGGCAGCTGTCTCCCTCCCCTGGCACCAGGGTGAGGGAGCGGGATACAGAGCAGGGTCTGTTCTGCAGACCAGGCTTTTTTGGAGCCAAAGGGCGTCTTCTCAGTCATGGTGTGGTGGAAATTGGAATGACTCAGGAGGGCCAAGAGACTTGAGTTCTGGTCCTGGTTCAAGCATTACCTTGTCATGAGTAACCCTGGGTCTCTTTCTGGGTCTCAGTTTTCTATCATGATGAAGGACTTGACAACCTCTAAGGTCTTTTCTAGTTCTAAATTCACTCATCTATCACTGATCCTGGGACTGGGCCAGAGGGAGGGAAGGGACTTGGGATATATAGCTCAGGGCATGCATAGGAGCCAGTTACCCTATGAACTAGTCCCTTCAGGCAAAACTGTAGAAGGGTGGGAAGGGGCATGGAAGGGTCTTCTTGCCCCAAAGCAAAGACTTAGAGAATAGTGAAGTAAGACAGGAAGTAAGACAGGAGACAACCAAGGCCCAAGGAGCAGAAATTATTTGTCCAGGTTCACAATAGACTCCTAGATCTAGAGTTAGGGAATGCTACATTTTACAGAGAAAGAAACTGAGACCCACAGGGACTATATGATTTGTCCATATTCATACAAGTAGTAAGGCAGCAGAAGCAGGACTTGTCCTAGACTGTGTGACCTCAAAGCTAATGTGAACTAGGAAGTACTGGAAGGTGGGCAAACAGCATTACTGGCAAGTAAATGGTAGACATCACTGGTGGGTGGATGGGTGGCATCATTGATGGACAGATGGCAGGCATTACTGGTGGCTGGATGGTATCACTAAAGGCTAGATGGCAGGTATCATATCATCAATACTTGAACCCTAAGTTGTAGTTTGGGGCTAGAATCTCCCTGACGGGTCATTATACAACTAACCTTCTGGTCCCAAGCCTGGGCCCCCTCAAGTCATCAGGAAGGCAGGTGACTTGATGTAACTTGGTCTTTAACTATAGGAAAGGCCACCCCATCTGTCTCCCTGCTTTTTACTCTCTGCCCTCTTGGGGTTTGGTGGGGTCTAGGAACTCCACCTTGACACTAACCACATTGAAGAAATAAATGAACATGTACTGAACAAGTCCCGGAGCTTGAGCCTGCTGGTACTGAGCAACAACCGTATCCAGGAGGATCGCATTGCCCCCCGAGCATGGATTGACCTACCGTGAGTGTGGTTCCCCCAAAAGCCCCTCTTCTTATTTTAGAAAAAAGGAGGAAACTGAGGTAAATGGCTTACCCACAGTCACATAACCAGTAAGATTAGAGGTAGGATTCAAACTCAAAGGGGACATGGCAGCACCACTCCACAATGCCAACAGAGCAATATTTCACCAAAGGAGCTCTCAGAAGATCCTTTTACCTCAACCAACAAATGTGACCTGAAGGTTACACTCCAAAGATCTGCTGTATCTCCCCTTAGTTCCTCTGGTAGCCAATAACATCTCCTGTAAGACAGCTGGTCCAGGCAGGGCTCAGGCAGTAGCTAGGATCATGGAGCAGGACTGTTCTGGGGAGCTGTCACCCTAGGTCCCAGCGCCAGATTCAAATTTGGAACTTATTAGCTGTGGATCCTCACCTGTCAAGTCACTATATCTCCCATGTCTTCCCATGTGGTAGACTTCAGAACTTTCCTAGTTTACTTACTGCCCAAAGAGTGTCTAAATCTCCCCCAAAAAATATATGCAGGACACACTTTTCAATTTCATCTGCATTATTAACATTTTCTCTATCATTTTCTGAAGCCTAGATAGTCAACAAACCAACCCATGAAGCCCTGATTTATAACATTTGCAAATTAGATAGTTCTCGCTCATACCTTGAGGTATCTCTTCCTTGACCTGGGTCCTTTCTTCCACTCCACAATTACCAAATCTGTGCTTCTCCCCAAATAAATAAGCATTTTCCAAGGCTGACTTGACCTACCATGATTCAATTACTAAGATTGGCCTTGAGTCAAGCAACATGTACAATGAAAAGGGTATTGGCCCTTCCCATTGAACTTGGAGTCATGGTACTTGAGTTTAAATCTCGGCCATACAGTCCTCTCTGGACCTCCTTTTCCTTCTCTCCATCATGAGGGGCTAGATTAGATGGTCTGTGCTCATAGACTAGGCATTTAAAAACGTTTGTTGATTGATGATTCTGTCCCATTATATTATGATCCCTCTAAGGCCCCTAGATTTCCCACCTGATTCCAAAGGAAAATGGCTTTCTTCCCCTTCCTCCCCCGACACAAGGTAACTTGGAATTGGTCTCATAGTATCATAGATAGGATTTAGAGCAGGAAAGCTATCTTAAGTATCATTTAGTTCAGCTTCCTCATTTTAAAGTTGAAGAAACTAAGGCCTAGAAAGGAAGAAGGGTAAAGTCACACAGATCCTCTAAATATTTCCATCTCCCCTAAGACAAGGCCAAAATGTGCTTAGCTTGAGCCATTGCCCCATTCTCCAAAAACTGTGCACCCATCCTATTATCATTGTGCCTGTTTTGTTTTCTTGCTCTCTGTTATGCCAGAGCCGAGGATGGAAGCTGGCTAGAGACCGAGAGAACCAGAGTTAAAGACACTTCGAGTTTAGGGCAGGTCAGACGTCCGGAATCCTGGTAGCTTGGTGAGGTTTGGAAAAAGGCAGGTCATCTCAGAAGTTGGGAATGATGAATAAGAAGTCAGGGATACAAGCTCTAAGGATGGGACCTGATTTCCCACTTTCTTGATCCAGTGAAATGTCTATTGCATCTCTCAGAGGTTCAGGCCTGTCTAATCTAAGACCAGTACTGGGTTAGAAAGTAGCTGGAGATCATATGCACCTCCCCTTTGGCTCATCATCAAACTCCATGATGGCATCTAGGTCTAAGACTACTAGCTAAATCTTGATTTCCTGGTGTCCAGACACTGCCTGGGTCCCAAATCAGGGGAGTCCTATCCTGAGTTATTTTTGAGTTCCCTGCTGCCTGACCTCCTGTCCTCTGGACCTTATATGCTGTGACTGCTTTATCCAGCCTTAGTAGACCTCCCTGGATTTGCCCTTTTATTGTTCAGTCATTTCAGTCATGTTCTTTTCATGACCTTATTTGGGGTTTTCTTGGCAGAGCTGCTGGAGTGGTTTGTCAATTCCTTCTCCAACTCATTTTTGCATATGAGGAAACTGAGGCAAATGGGGCGAAATGACTTGTCTAATTATAGCTAGTAAGTTTCTGAGGTCACATTTGAACTTGTCTACCTGGCTCCAGTGCAAGTACTCTATTCACTGCAGCACCACCTAGCTTCCCCAGACTTGCCCTCAGGCCCTCCTGATTGATAGCATCTGCCTGTCCATCTTCTGTTTAGCCCTATTCCCCTTCCCTTTTCCAGCTTGTTGCTGCCTAAGTAATTTGAGATATTGAAACCAAAGGTTTGGGAATCTCAGAGCTCTGCTTTAAGAATATTACTCTCCATTCATTATTTCAGGAGTGGGGAGAATCTGGATGCCAGGGGACCAATCAAAGATTGTTACAATAGGCCAGGGAAGAGGCAATGATGGCCTGAACTAGGGCATTGAGGAGGAGAGTGTAGAAGAATGGATGGAGAAGGAAGACAAGGATAGGGAATAGGGAGTCAGGGACAAGGAGAAAACCCAAGACTCAGGGCAGGAAGGAGCCACTGATCCCTTGATTCCCAGAGAATCAAACCTCCTGCCCAGTATCATTGCTCCATTCCAGGAAAAAGTTACCCAGAGCTCTTGGGTTCAATTAATATTTTTTTTTCTCTTGCCCCTCCTCGCCAAGTGAGGCAAGGGAAAGCAGACACCAATTTTGGTAGAAAAGAAGCCCCACCCAATTGCTCCGTTGGCCTGCTACACCCATTGTGTGGTGGGGCTGGCCTCCCTTGTAGAATTCCCAGACAAGCCCTGGCAGCAGGCCCCTCAACTGCCCTACTGGCCCTCCAAATGTAGGGGTCTGTGGTGGTTGGGACAAAAGGATAAGCAGAACTGACCATCCTAGATACACAGAACCCCCAAACTGGCAGGGCCCTCAGCAGCCATCTAGTCTGCCCCATTCTGTGACATTGCTGACAAATGTCTGTCTAGCTTCTACTTGAAGATACCTAGTGATGGAGGGAAGTTGGAGGGGAACAATATCTCCTCTCCCTCCTAAGACAGCTCATTTGGAACCATCAGTTCTTAGGAAATTCTACCTCACTGTCAGCCCCAAATCTGCCCCTCAACAACTTCTTTCATTGCTCTTCAAGATGTCCTGTCTGACTCAGTAAGCTGTCTTTCTCCTTCCACACATTAGTTCCTCCAGTTTTTGAAGATTGAGATTCCCCTGGGTGCCTCTTCTCCAAGCTAAACATATACAGTTCCTTCAGCAATCCTCATTATGAGTGCCATAGTCTTCAGTGAAGAGAGGGTCTGAAGAAGGAAAGAGAGGTGACTAAAGATGACTAAAGAGGAAAGGTGACTCAAATTTTTTTGATGTCTGGGTCGAAGTCCAGATCACCCTGGAAGCTCTATTCATAACCTGGGCCCTTACACACACACACACACACACACACACACACACACACACACACACACACACACACACTCCTAGATAATGTGGTGACACCTTGCTCTTGGGGGTTTACCTATTGGGACCAGTCTTGGTTTGGACAACTAATTGGCTTAGCCAATAGTAACTTGGAACTCCTGAGCTCAAGTGATCCATCAGCCTCTACATTCTGAGCAGCAGGGATTAATTACCCAAGTCGATCTAGTGAATTTTTGAAGTGCCCCCAAAAGTACCTAAGTTTGCTAATTCTAACCATAGCCCTTAGATATTCTCCTTTACTAAACTAGTTTAATTTATCCTAAGTCTATCAAGCCTTTTCCACCATTAATATAGATTTAACCAGATTTCCCCAATTCATGTCACAGGAAAATTCACAATTTGCCCTTGCTGCCTCCTCTGTCACTAAGTAAGTCCACCTCTCTGGACTCTCTCTGTTGGAGGTCCTTCCAGCTGTAAATGTCACTGATTCTCCCCTCTTCTTTGACTTTTAATTCTTTCTTCCCCACCTCATTATTGTTTACTCATTCAGTCTTCATGACTCCATGGACTATAGTATGCTAATATTGTTTTCTTAACAATGATACCATCACAGCAGAAGCTAAAGAAGGGAGAAAGTTGGGGGGGGGAGATGGAAGGGAAGGGATGCAGTCAGACTGGGATGTCTGGAAGGTATCTCCTCATACCATCCCATCCCATCCCAAAGCGTCCTCCTCATGTGCTATCACAGTATCTGAAATGCTTTAGGCTTCACTTTTAGAGGTACCTACAAAGCTTCCCTCAGGTTCTGAAGTCAGAAGACTTTAAGGGTGAGGGGATGGAATGGGTAGGGGTAGTAGGGGAATAGAATGGAATGAGAGAGGTCTGCCAGTTTCCAGATTGTATTTGTTTGACTTGAGGAAAGATTGGAATCTGAGAGGAAAGAGGAGGCAGACAGAAGAAACCTGGTCACCACCTGTTTTGATTTTCATGACTGAATATTGCTTTAGCTCCTTCCATTTGAATAATCTTTCAATATCTTTATAACCCTGGGGCAGCTGAAAGGGCTTTGGATTAGACAGGCCAGGAATATGTACAGTTGGAAACATCTGCCTTCCAGGTGTTAGGTGGCAGGCCCAGATGAAGTTAATCATCTGCCTGGGGAGTTCTCACCAGTCAACTCAAGTCTCTGTACCCCAACTTGTATCCTATAAGCTAGAGCTTATAAAGCACTTGAAAGTTTATAATAAACTTTAGATTTGTGGTTTCATTTGGTCTTTACAACAGCCCTTGGAGGTCCACACTATTACTACCCTTTTTTACAAATGAGGAAACTGAGCCATAGGGAGGTTAAAGGACTGGAGACAGAATTCAATCTCAGGTCTTACTAAGTCACATAGATGAACCTAAGACAGTTGACCCATCTGACTCACAAGTCTCAACTGTCAGCTTCTCTACTTGGGGAAGAGACAAAATAATGGGGCAGACAAATGGGTGAACAGTCCCAAGAAGGGGAAGGAACTTGCATAAGATCACAAGCTGGGATTAGAACCCAGGGCTCTTGACTACCTGGGCATGATTTCCATTACACCTGTTGCCAATCAACTGTTGAAGGTAAGAAGAATGAGAAAAGTAATTTTGCATGGAGGAAACAGGAGAACTCTTAACACCTCCAGGGGAGGGAGGGAAAGAGAAGTCTTCTGGGTATGGTAACTCAGACAGAAAGAACAGTGAGTCTGTGTTTGTGTGTGTGTGTGCTTGTGTATGTATGTGTGTTGTGTGGGGTATATATTTATGGCATGTGTGCACGTGTGTGAAGTATGGTGTGATTTGTACACATGTTTGTTCTCTGTGTGGTATGGTTTTATGTACATTGTGATGTGTGCATTCTGTTGTAGTATAGTGTTGCGTGCTGTGTACATATATGTAAGGTTGTGATGGATGAGTTGCATTATGTGTGGTGTATGGTGTATGGTTTGTATGCAGTATATATGTGCACACATGTAGCCATGTGTAGGGTATGTTGTATGGTGTGGTATGAGCGTGTGTTGTGTGTGATGTGTGTGGTATTGCATGTGCATGTTGTTTATATGGTATGTGCATACTACTACATGGTATATTTGTGTGTTTGGTTTATTGTGTAGTATGTTGTTTGTCTGTGGTGTGTACATGTTTGTGAGGTGTATTTTGTATGTAGTGTGTATGTGTTGTGTGATGTATATTTTCCATGTGGTGCGTATTTTGTCTGTGGTATGTATTTGTGGTATTGTGGTGTGTGTTTATTGGTGTGTGGTGTTTATGTGGTGTGGTGTGTATGTGGTTTATGCATGCATGGTGTGTATGGTTTATGTATGTGTGTTATGTGTGTGGTGTGTGTATATATAATGTGTGTGGTAGTGTGTGTGGTGTGAGGTTATGGTGAGTGTGGTGTGTTTGGATGTGTCATTTGTGTGGGGGGTCATGTGGTGTGTGAAGTAGGCGCATATGGTTTGTGTGGTATATGTTTGTGTGAGGTATGTAGTATATATTGTGTGTGGTATTTTATGATATGGTATGTGATTTATGTGTGTGGCTATGTCTATATGGTATATGAGATGTGTGCTTGTGTGGTGTATAGAGTATGGGGTGTGTGGTGCTTGTGTGGTGTGCTATGTGGGGTTTATGTGTATAGTATGTGTGGTGTATGCTGTGTGTGATATGTATATGATGTGTTTGTGGTGGGTGGTGGGTATATGTGAGGTGCTTGGTTTTTGTATATGGTGTGTGTATGTGGTATGTGTGCTGTGTATGTACTTGGTGTGTGGTAGTGTATGTGGCATGCGTAGTTCTGGTATGTAGTATGTGTGGTGTGTCATTTGTTTGATGTTTATGGTTCGTGCGGGGGTGGGGGTGATATGGTATGTGTGATTTATGTACATGGTATGTATTTACAGCATGTCTATATTGTGTGTATGTGATATATGTGTTTGTATAATGTGTGTAGAGGATTTGTGTGATGTTTGTATGGTGTGTGTAGTAGTGTGGTGTGCCATTTGTGTATGGTGCTTATGTGGTATGTGATGTATGTGGTATGAGTGTGTGGGGTGTTTGAGAGTATGTTTGTGTGGTGTACATGGGATGTGTATATATGGTGTGTGTGGTGTGTATTTATATGGTATGTGTGGTTTGTGTGGGGGTGTTTGTGTGGTGTGAGTGTGTGTGTGGTGTATATGTGGTTTTTTCATGGTGTTCTGTGCTGTGTGTGAGTGTAGTATGTGTATATGATGTGTGTGGTTTGTGTTTGTGGTGTGGTGGGTGTGGTTTATGTGTGGTGTATTTGATTTGTATGTGGTAAGTAGAGTGTGTGTGTGGTGTGTATAGTGTATGTGGTTGTGTGGTTTGTGTGTGATCTTTGTGTGGTGTATATGTGTATGTGTGGTGGGTGTGGTGTATAGATATGATACGGGTTGTGGGGGTGCGGTGCATGTGGTATGTATGGTGTGTGTGGTGTGTATATGATGTAAGGTGTGTGTACATGGTGTGTGGTATGTCTATGTGGTATCTGGTGTGTATACTGTATGCAGTTTGTATGTGTAGTATTTGTGTAATGTGGTCTGCCTGGTTTATGTGTGTGATGTGTGTGGTTTGTGTATGTACAGTATGCATGGTATGTGTAGTGTGCATTGTATGTCTAGTGTGTGCTGTGTGATTTGTGTGTGTGTGGTGTTTGTGTGATGTAGGTTGTGGTGTGTATATGAGGTGTGCATGGCATGTGTTGTGGTGCACATGGCATGTATAGTGGAGGGGGTTGTGTGTGTGATTTCTACCTTCACAGTCTTCAGCCAGTGTTTTTTAGATTCAGTGACTGAACTGAGCCCCCCAGTCATATCACTGAAGCCGCCATCTAAAGAGGGGAGCCCCTTCCAAGCTCCAGGGGTCAAATTAGCATCAGACGTCAGGAGGCTGTTCTGAGCTGGGCCTGCTCCATTAGGAAACTTGGGGTCTTCATTTCTGCCCTGCTGCCTGTGTCTGACTCCCATTTTGTCCTTGACCCTAAAGTTTCTCTTTGCCTCTCTATGTGTATGTGCTTCTCTCTGTGTGTCTCTCTGTCTCTGTGTCTCTGTCTGTCTGTCTGTCTCTCTCTCTCTCTCTCTCTCTCTCTCTCTCTCTCTCTCTCTCTCTTCCCCATTAGGAAACTGGAGTCCCTGGACCTGTCCCACAACCACCTGGTCCACGTACCCTCCTTTCTCCCTCGGGTCCTGCGGCGGCTCACTCTCCATCACAACCAGATTGAACGCATCCCTGGATATGTCTTTGCACACATGAAGCCAGGCCTGGAGTTCCTGCACCTTTCTCACAACATCCTCCAAGATGACGGCATCCACAGTGTGTCATTTCTCGGCCTGCGCTGGTCCCTGGCAGAGCTTCTCCTGGACAACAACCAACTGCAGGCCATTCCCCGGGGCATCCTGGGACTCAAAGGGTTACAGGTGCTTCGTCTCAGCCACAACAAGATCAGGTATGCCACCTCGGCAGCTGCCCGTCGGATAAGAAAATGGTGCCCTCTCCAGGAGCAGCCTAGCCTGGCCAAGTCCACTGTGGCTACAACTCCCTGGAGGTCTGGGAAGATTCCTAACTCAAATAAAGCCCCCCCCCCAAGACCCCTGGTTTCCTCTTCTTCATATCCCCCATGGTTCCAGGGCCCAGGACCAAGAGGCCCAATAGACAAGGTCGATGTCTAGGTCCAGTTCTCAGAGAGTTCTGCAAAAGCCATGGACCCCAGGAAGGCAGAAGAGACCCCTTCTGTCTTTCCTTTCTTCCATCTGGGGGTTGGACCATCCCCAACTGCCTCCTCTCCTTCCTTCCACAGGCATGTGCCTCTGAATTCAGTCTGTGATACAAGAGTGACCCAGGACTCAAACCTCGTCTCCATGCATCTGGAGAACAACTTCATCGATCGGCGCCAGATCCCCCCCACAGCCTTCTCCTGCATCAAGGCCTACCACAGTGTGGTCCTCAAGCCACAGCAGAATGAAGAAGAGTATTAGTCTCCTACAACCCAGTCCTCTCTCCTGAGTATCCCTTCTCCCCAGCCCCCACCCCACTGGAAGGAACAGGCTCTTCTTTTCCCTTGTTCTTTCCTCCCCACCTTTGACCACTCTTAGCCTACTCAGGCCTCCCTGTCAACCCTGACAAATTAAGATTTTATGTTGAAAATCAGTGAATGTTCTTTCTTCTGCTCAAGAAAAGAAAAGATCCAAAGGGGAATGTTTCATTTCTGAAATAAACTGAGTCATCCCAACAGACCCGAACCCCCTACCCCACAACTTCTGGTTTAGCCTGATTTGAATTACTGTATATACTTGAATAAAATAAAAGCATATATCATTTAAAACATGGTCTAAATCAAAAGGCCCAGCTTCATGTGAGCTTCAATTGTCTCTCTATGGGCCTGACATGAATTTTAGAGGCGGGGGCCAACAATGCTGTCATCCATAACCAGGCTGGATTAAGAACTTAGTGGTCTCTCCTAATTAGGGGTAAGTATGATGAATGGGGACTCCCTCCACCAAGGAAGGTCAGCATTTCTCTTCAATTTCTGCCCTCAGAGAAGGGTTGGGGGCACTGAAAAGTTAAGTAACTTGCCCAGGGTCATGTGACTTCAAGGTCCACTATCCGCTTCACCTATTAGTCCAAATCAATGAAACATTGTCACTGTGTCACCCCAATCTACTGGGTGACTTTGACTAAGACTATAAGCTCTTAGTTTTAAAGCTAGAAAGGATATTAGGGCTCATCTCATCCAATCTCTCAATTTAAAGAGGGAAGGGAAGGGGAAAAAGGAAGGAAAAAGGGAAGGAAAGGAAAAAAGGAAGAGAAGAAGGGAGGGAAGGGGGAAGGAAAGGGAGAAAGGAAGAGAAAGGGAAGAGAAGGGAAGAGGGAAGGAAAGGGAAAGAAAAGGAAGGGAAGAGAAGGAAAGGGGAGAGGGAATGGAAGAAAAGGAAAGGGAAGGAAAGAGGGAAGGAAAAGTAAAGAAAGAGAAGAGAATGAAAGGGAAGAGGAAGGGAAGAGGGAAAGGAAGGGAAAAAGGAAAGGAAAAAGGAAAGGAAAGGAAAGGAAAGGAAAGGAAAGGAAAGGAAAGGAAAGGAAAGGAAAGGAAAGGAAAGGAAAGGAAAGGAAAGGAAAGGAAAGGAAAGGAAAGGAAAAAAGGAAAGGAAAGGAAAGGAAAGGAAAGGAAAGGAAAGGAAAGGGAAGGAAAGGGAAGGGAAGGGAAGGAAAGGAAAGGAAAGGAAAGGAAAGGGAAGGAAAAGGAAAAAAGGAATGAAAAGGAAAAAGGAAAAATGGAAGGAAAAAGGAAAAAGGGAAGGGAAGGGAAGGGAAGGGGTGGGGAGGGGAGGGAAGGGGAGGGGAGGGAAGTATTAAGCATCAGCAATTAGGAGGGTCATGTAGAAAGTGACATTTGAGGGGCTTTGAAAAAAACTAAAGGGACTTCCATCCATTCCAGATAGAGAGCACATCCAGTGCAAAGGTATGGTGATGGGAAATACAGTTCACATAATAGGTGGAAAAGACTGGATCTGATCTCAGGGAGAGTCAGGTTCTCTTGACTCCAAAATCAGCATTCTTCTGCTCCACTATGTTATTGCTTCTCTTAATATTAGTTTTTGCATCGTAAAATGGAACCCTTATTCTCATTATTCACTACCTCAGCACTGCTGGGAGTGCTGGGACTTTCTAGGATTGCTACCAGATAAAATGATCTCAGGACATCCCCTTCTTATACAATAAAAAGTTGGGTTTAAATAATATATGATTCCCGTGCCCCCTCAAATACCTTGTGTATTATCTTTGTAGGTCCCCTCTTCCCTAATCAGGAAGAACTCAAATCAGAAGGAGAAAGAAAAGTGAGAGGACTGCTGACCCCTCATCATGGTTCCATGTGAATAGGAACAACTCAGCCAAGTGGAAAGGACATTGAGACTAGAGTCAGACACCCTAGGTTTGGATCCTGATTTTGTCACTGCCTAGGTGATCTAGAGTTATCACTTGCCTTAACTGTGCCTCAGTTTCCTCCTCTGTAAGGTGCAGTCACCTAGTTGGTACTGCAGTAGAGTCCTAGGCCCAGAGTCAGGAAGACCTGAATTTAAATTCAACCTCAGATACTTACTAGGTATATGACCTTGGACAAATCACTTCACCTTATTTTCTTTCTTCATCTGTAAAATGAACTGAAAAAAAGAAATGGCAAATCAGTCCTGTATCTCTGCCAAGAAAACCCCAAATGGGGTCACAGAGAGTCAGACATGGCAGAAATGACCAAAACAACAACAAAGTGTAGGTGTTGGGCCAGGTTCTTCTCCCTTTTTCACAAGGCAAAGGGGTTAAGTAACTTGCTCAAGGTCACACAGCTAAGTATTAGGTGTCTGAGGGATTTGAACTCTAGTCCGCCTGTCTCCAAGATCAGTAATCTAGCCACTATGCCACCTAGCTGCCCCCTGAGCCAGGTTATTCTCAATCCCTTCCAATTCTAAATCTCTGATCCTAACTCTTAGAAGGAGACCATTTTACCAGTCGGGATAGGGGGCAGTTTCAGTCTGATGAGTCTTGACTATTAAAGATGAACCAGGAATGAATAGATTGATCCTCTGAGCTATAAATGAAAATCAGTGGGAAATGGGATTAGCTCTTTTAAAAAAAATTTTGCCACCTAACTTTTAGGAGACTGGGAAAATTGTGGTGTGTTGCCTATTTCCATCCAATTGGCCTGCCTCTCTTTGTTGGGTCCCTACCCATTTCTTGGAGGTGTCCAGAGAACTGGGAATGGGGCCCAGCATCCCTGGTTCATTGTGACCCAGCATAGGAGGGGGCTGTGGAAGGAACACTGAATTTGGCATCAGAGATCCCAGATTGAGATGCCAACTCTGACATCTTACCACTATCTGAGCAAGCCCTTGAACCTCTATGAGTCTCAGTTTCCTCCTGTGGAATAAATGACCCCTAAGAACCATTCTTATCAAATTAATTGCTTGATCTAAAACATGGAGGCCCCAGGTATAGTGTCTCTTGTGCATTACTACTGCCAGCCAGGCCCAAGGCAACCCCTGGAGTGGCTCAACTGCACCTACTTCAGGGGTTGTGAATTAAAAAGTTAAATAATGAAAGAGAAAGGGCAGCTAGGTGGCCCAGTGCATAGAGGACTGACCTTGGAATCAGGAAGATGGGAATTTGAATCTGGTCTCAGACACTTGATACTTTCTAGCTGTGTGACCTTGGGCAAGTCACTTAACCCTGATTGCCTCACATCCAGGACATCTCCAGTTGTCCTGATTCATATGTGACCACTGGACCCAGATGGCTCTGGAGGAGAAAGTGAGACTAGTCACTTGGCACAGCACCCATCCCCTAAACTCAAATCCAATTCATGTGCTTGTCATGGCATCACCTCCCTTATGTCATGGTCTTCTTTGAGAATGAAGGACAAACATCAATAAAAGAGAAGAAAACAGGAAGAGGGAGGGAAGGAGAAGAAGGTGGGCCTCAGTGAAGGAGAATCAAGGGGCAAAAAGCAGAGTTGGTCTTGGGGTTTGCTACATGCTCCCCTAAGTTAACAAACAGTGACTGTTGGTCTTTCCATGTTAGAGATGTGTTGTTGGTCTGCTGGTGAGGAAAATGGCCTGGTCTATAGAGAAGAAAGGAGTCATTTGGAAGAAAGAACTAGTTAGATACTCTGGATAGGGGGGTTTGATAAAATGACTTTTAGTGAATCTTCCAAAAAAGATAGCCTTGTTTGGGAACCTGTTGATCATAAATCTCAGACAAGCATTCAACAAGGATGATTAGGCATTCACCATTGTGAAGAATGAGATCCATCATGGATTCCAAGTTGAGGAAGGATTCCCAGATTCTCCTATTTCTGATAACACTCTGCTGCTACCATCAAGCCCTGTAACACTGTAGATCTTCCTGGATGAGAGTTATAACCCTTTGCAAGAATTTAACTGGGGGCAACTAGGGGCGGCTAGATGGCATAGTAGATAAAGCACCGGCCCTGGAGTCAGGAGTACCTGGGTTCAAATCCGGTCTCAGACAGTTAATAACTACCTAGCTGTGTGGCCTTGGGCAAGCCACTTAACCCCGTTTGCCTTGCAAAAACATAAAAAAAGAATTTAACTGGATCATCCGCACAGGAAAGACCAAGTGGATGAAAAATGTCTATTTCCTGGATTATGACATACAGGAGGACAGGCTGCCTACAGAACTTTTCCATCAGTATGTATATCTAGGACAGAGAAAACAAATAGATCACATGTAGGGCTCAGAATTAAGTGGAAGAGGATGGAGGAGAGCAAGCAACATTGCCTTCAGGGAACTGCAAAATTCCTTTAATGACCACAAACTTTTCTCAGAAACAAATATCTATCTTTACAAAACTCATATTTTACTGGTGATATTGTTTGATTGTGAGACATGGGTCACAATGGTCCCTGAAGTATTAAAAATGAGTATCATGGGGTAGAGCCAAGATACCAGCAGAAGAGCCTCTCCTAGGTGCTCTCTCCAAAATATTTCAAAAATCTTAAAATTATGACTCTAACTAAATTTTTGAGAGACAGAACCCACAGAAAGACCCAGTGAGGCAATTCTCCAGCCCAAGGTAACCTGGAAAATAGTGGAAAAACTCCATTTCACAGCGTTAGAGGGGCAGTCTTCCAGAGTGAAGAAACTTCACTTCTGGGAACAGCCCCAGAGCACCTGAGAGCCATGGCTCTCAGCAGCAGAAGCAATTTCCTGACCTGCACCCTGGGGAGCACCAAGCACAACTTGGAGGATCAGCGAGGAGACCTCTGTGAATCCCAGGCCCTCAGGAGTGTTGTGGCACTGAGGGAAGATAGCCATGATGGCAGTCCAGATCCAGGAAAGGGAAGCAGGAGCCTCCAGGCAACTATGACCTGAATGCTCAGCCCACCGAAGGTAGGGGAGTGGAGGGAGACTGCCAAAGTCTGTCCTCTGTCCCTGGAACAACTCTGGGACTCTGACCGCATTCAGAGCCTGGTTGCAGTCTAGGCCCCCGCCCCATAGAACAGGGACCACCTCCCTCAGCCCCATGGCAGAGGGGTGCACTCGCAGTCATACACAGACCAGGAGAGCAGTCACTGAGGTCCTTGTTGGGGAGGGGGTGTCCCAATAATACTCAAAAGCTCAGGAAACACCCCCAAACCAGGCACAGGCTAGAGAAAATGAGTAAACAGAGAAAAAAGAAGAACCAGACCATTGACACATACTTTGTCTATGATCCCAAAGAGGATCAAAATACTCAATCTGAAGATGAGGAAGTACAAGCTTCTGCCTTTAAAGAATCCAAGAAAAATGGAAGTTGGGCTCAGGCTATGACAGAGCTCAAAAAAGATTTTGAAAATCAAGTGAGGGAGATAGAAGAAAAATTGGAAAAAGAAATGAGAGAGATGAAAGAAAAACAGAGAAAAAGAAGTCAGCAGCTTAGTCAAGGAGATCAACAAAAAAGCTGAAGAAAACAACATGTTAAAAACCAGCATAGATCAAATGGATAAAACAGTTCAAAAAGTTACTGAGGAGAAGAATGCTTTAAAAAGCAGAATTGGCCAGATGGAAAGGGAGATAAGAAAGTTCTCTTAGGAAAATAAATCCTTCAGATGTAGAATGGAGCTAAAGGAAGCTTGTGACTTTATGAGAAATCAAGATACAATACTTCAACACCAAAAGAATGAAAAATTAAAAGAAAATGTGAAACATCTCATTGAAAAAACAACTGATCTGGAAAACAGATTCAGGAAAGATAATTTAAAAATTATTGGGATAGCTCAAAGTCATGATCAGGAAAAGAGCCTTGGCCTCATTTTTAAAGAATTCCTACAGGAACATGTAGGATGTCCTAGAAGCAGAGGACAAAATAGAAATGGAGAGAATCCACTGATCTTCCCTGGAAAGAGATCCAAAAAAGAAAAAAAAAGAACCCTAGGAATATTATAGCCAAGTTCTAGAACTCCCAAGTCAAAGAGAAAATATTACAAGCAGCCAGAAGAACATTATTCAAATATCATGGAGCTGCAGTCAGGATCACACAGGACTTAGCAGCAACTACATCAAAGTCTCATAGGGCTTGGAATATAATATTCCAGAAGGCAAAAGAGATTGGAATGCAGCTGAGAATCAACTACCCAGCAAAACTGAACATCCTTTTCCAGGGGAAAATGAAACAGGGGAATTTCAAATGTTCCTGTTGAAACGACCAGAGCTGAACAGAAAGTTTGACCTTCAAATACAGGACTCAGGTGGAGCATAGAGAGTAGAGGAGAAGGGTAAATTATGAAGGACTTAATGATGATGATCTGCATGTATTCCTGCATAGAAAAATGATGCCAATAATGTTTATATGAGCCTCCTCATTTGGTAGAGTAGGTAGAAGGAACTTTTATAGATGAAGCACAAGACAGAGCTGAATTTGAAGATATAATATATTGTAAAAGTGGATTCAATGGCTAAAAGGGAAATGTACTGGGAGTAAGAGAAAGGAGAGGTAGAATAGGCTAAGATACTTCATATAAAATATATTTTTTGCAATGATATGGAAGGGGTAAAGGCGAGGGGTAATGAGGGAACCTTCATTTTTGTCAGAAATGGCTCAAAGAGGAAACCGCATACACACTCAATAGGGTATAGACATCTGGAGTAAGGAAGAGAGAAGGGGGACAGGGGGAAGAGGGAGGATGTGGGTGATGGAGGAGAGGGTAGATCATGGGAGAGAATAGTCAGATGTAACACATTATCTTTTTTACTTTTTTGCAAGATGCTGGGATTGGGTGACCTATCCAGGACCATGGGGGCAGGTGCTTGATGGGTCTCTGGGGCGAAATATGGGCTTGGGGGGCCTCTTGGCCCCAGGGCTGGTGCTCTGTCTGTTTTGCCACTCAGCTGCCTTACAGCATATTTTGGAAGAGGGGCGGGGTGAAGGGAGAGAGAGAATATAGTATATGGTAGTGGGGAGGAATGGATGGAGGGAGTTACAGTCAGCAGCAACAACTGTGGGAAAGTATGGGGGTGACTTCTGTGATGGACTTATGATGAAGAATGCAACCCATCCAAAACAGAACTGATGGTATCAGAACACAGACTGAAACATATTTTTTTTCTTTCTTTTACTTTATTTCTCATGAGGTTCTATATTTTTGTGGGGGGGAGGGGGTATTATGTTTGCTCTTAAACAAGAATATTTTAGCAATGTCTAAAGAATTGTGGAGTTTGAACAAAAACTAAAGACTATCACCTTTAGGATATGATTTCTCTCTCATCACATTCAACTGAGATCAATGTATACCATGGAAACAATGTAAAGACTAAGACTGCCTTCTGTGGGGGGGGGGGGGGGAAGCAAGATTAGGGGGGAAAATTGTAAAATTCAAAATAAAGAAAGAAAAAAAAGAAAATGAGTATCATACAGCAGGAGGTGGAAAGTAGTATATAGGGGAGGGGGTCATGGGAGCATGACATAAAAAGGATGCAATACAACCAATAAAGGACTTCAAAGAAGACTAGAAGTAAAGAATTCCATGAGAGCCACAAATATCAGATAAAGATAAAGCTTACATGATGACAATGAGGATAGCCTACATGTTCCATTGGCATCTTGCAGATGACAGAAGAAAATGAGAAAGTCCCACAGGATGCTAAATAGCCTCCCTATTCAGCCATTTCAGTCATGTCTAACTTTTTATGATTCCATTTGGGGTTTTCTTGGCAGAGATGCTGGAGTGGTTTGCCATCTCCTTCTCCAGGATACTTTATAGATGAGGAAATGGAGGCAAACAGGGTACAGTGACTTGCCCAGGGTCACACATCTGCTAAGTGTCTGGGGTCAGATTTGAACTCATGAGGATGAATTTTCTAGTTCTAAGCCTAGCAGTCTATCCACTGCAGCATTATCTAGCTGCCTTCTAGCCTCTCTGCAGTGACCTTGGGGGACTGTATGGGCAAAAGTTAATCAGGATAGGCAAGAAGGTTATAATTGCAGATTCAGTGGAGTATCCAAGAGTAGTTCTTACTCCTTCTTGTCCCCTCCACTCCCATAGATTCCTCTTTGGTCTCTCTGTGTCCAATTTCCCTCCTCTCTAATACATCTTCCATATAGATACCAATGTGATTTTCTTAAGGGCTCACACCATGTCACTCTCCTGCTCAAGAAGTCTCAATTGCTCCCACTTGCCTCTATGAATTCCCATATTTTGCATTTCATGTCCATCATGACTTGCCCCCAATTGACTCTCTCAAGAATGATTGCATATTTATCCCCTTCCTCCCCCTACAGCTGGCCTACTTCTGGTTTCCTGTACCCAGCATCCTATCTCTTTTCTTTATGCATTTGCATAGTTTGGTATGCACTCCCTCCTCATAGATCCCTTCCTTTCCTTCAAGGAACTGCCTCATTCTACATAACTCTGACAGTTGGCATAGATTTTGTATTCATTCATCTGGGCAGGAATTACCAATAGAATAAAAGCTCCTTTGGGGCAGAGCCTAATTCTGGGCTGGTGCTTTTGCAATTATTATCTCATTTGATCCTCACAGCAATTATTCTTATCAACATTTTACAGATGAGGAAACTGAGGTAGACAGATGTAAAGTGACTTGCCCAGGGTCACACAGCTAGCAAGTGTCTAAGTGTTGAACTTAGATCTTCTTGAAATGGAAAAAAATAAAGAAACTGAAGCCCAGAGGGGTTATTGTGTCCCAGAGCACCCAGGTGTTATGGGCTTCATTCTATTTAAGGAAGCTCTTGCCCTGAAGGAAAGGGGCAACAGAAGCAAGTTGAAGAGAATGAAGAGAGCTGGGGAGTTCTTGAAGAAGGATTTATCACCTCCTCTGAAGCCTGAGGCCAATTGGAGGCAGACCTGGAGGAATCTGGTCCTGGAGAAAAGTGGCCAACCATGTCTGCTCCACCTCTGGCTCTCCTGTGCTCCAAGCCCTGAGTCAGGCCCCAGTGTTTCTAAACCACAAATGGAGAAAGTCTGTGTGTGTGTGTGTGTGTGTGTGTGTGTGTGTGTGTGTGTGTGTGTGTGTGTGTTGTGGTTAGCTCTGGAATTCCCAGCTCTGGGGCTGGGGGAGTGGGCATGGAGGGATGGATGGAGGGGAAGGGGCTGGGCCAAGCCTTCAGAAGCCCTAAGGCCTACTGCTGTTGCTGCCTCAGCCAGTTGTGCCCCCTCCCCTCTTCCCTCCCTGCCTTCTCCCCCTCTCCTATTCCCCCCAGGGGTTCACTGTCTTCCTTCCTTTATCCTAGGAACAGGAAGAAATCTCAAGCATAATCCCAGTCTCAAATTCATTCAGGGAACACCTCCCAAGTCAAATTGCCCTTCTCCATTATCTGAAATTCCTGCATCTTCTGCCTGGCTTATCTGTCCGGCTCCAAGTACAGAAGGCCAGATGGTCACCTCCCCAAGAATATGGATTCACAGAGTCTCCCAGTGCCCACCCACCCCCACACACATCCTCAGATTAAAGGTCAGTATGCAGTCAGCTGCCCCCCTGCTCTTACTCCCCACCCCCCATGGCTACTTAAATGGAGCAACTCCCTATACCAAGCTGTTTCTTATTTGAGAGAAGGGAAAACAAGGGGGCTAGATGAAAAAGACAGCCCTCCCTACCCCCTCCCAGACAGGAAAGAATTCCTTCCTTCTTTTCCCTTCCCACCCACAACACCCCCTGCTTTCCAAACTCCATTACCATTTCCAGCACCTCATTCCCCTTCCCCACTCCAGAGGCCCCATGGATTCCCCATTCTTTGATTTCCCCCTTCCACTGATCTACTCCCGACACTGCTCTCCCTATATTCTGTCTCTTTGTCCAACCACCCAAAAGAGAATTTCTTATGGAGACATGTCCAAAAGTTAGGAACAAAGAAAAGAAGATATGTATTCAAATCTTTCTCTGGACCCCACTTCTTCCTCTAGAGAAGTGAAGATCCAGGATGAAAGGATCTCCAAGGGCACAGTGACCAGGTGGCTGACTCTCCTCCTTTTAAATGGGGAAACAGGCAAGAGTAGGGGAATCACCAGGCCATGAAGTGTCACTCAAAAGAAATCTTCTGGGTGAAAAATCACAGTTTTGTACTAAGGCTTGAAAGATTCAAATAGATCAAAGAGTAAGGC
This sequence comes from Macrotis lagotis, assembly GCF_037893015.1. Classification (NCBI taxonomy): domain Eukaryota; kingdom Metazoa; phylum Chordata; class Mammalia; order Peramelemorphia; family Peramelidae; genus Macrotis; species Macrotis lagotis. The sequence continues at coordinate 81,177,036 of NC_133666.1, forward strand.
AGTGGCAGGATTCAACTCTCTTGTCAAGAAGGTCAAAGAAAATCACTCTAGCCCTCCTTCCAATCTCAAAGGGTGCTCTCTAGCCATCACCCTCACCAGGCCTCCACTTCCTGCTTCAGTTAATGAGTCAATAGCCAAGAATTTATTAAAGATTTTCTCTGGATCAGGCACTGTACTAAGAACAAGGAGATTAAAAAGGTCTTGCCTCAGTTTCTCCACACATAAAATGGGGATCATAAGAGCAGTTACCTTTCAGAGTTCTGCAAGGATCAAATGAAATCATATTTATAAGGTACTTAGCATTGTCTAGGACATAGTAAATATTTTACATGTTTATTCCCTGAAATATATCTATATCTATATATATAGATACACACACACACACACACACACACACACATATTCAGAAAATTCATCAATAGTATTACTAAGATTTCTGGAGTTCAAAGTTCGAGCTCCCCAATTTCCCCTCATTCAAATCCAGTTCACTTGCATGTCATGGCATCACCTCCCTGACCTCATGGTCCTCTTCAAGAATGAAGGACAAACATCAACATCAACATCAATATCATCATCATCCCAGCCAGGTTCCTACTCCCAAATCATCAGGATTGTTTGTATTTGACCAATAAAATATTTTCAGTAAAATGAGCCCCCAAATAAAACACATAGATTTTTTAAATGGCAACAGTCCCTGCCTTCAAGGAGATTACATTCCATCAAAGGAATATTTCATCTTCTGGAAACAGGCTAAGATGATATGGCTGTATAAGGAATCAGTTGTTGAGCTGGTCATAGGGAAACTGCTTCAGGAAATAGACAAACATAACTAGTCAGTAGAGAAAAATGTTTTGTAACTGGTCCATTCATCATATGTAGACAGAAGCAAGAAAGTCCCCAAGATCATCATTGGACAATCTAAGGAACTGGGACATTTCTGAATAATGGAAAAAGTTTGCCCATCACTGAAAATCAGGAAGAGACTGAATAGCCCCTTGTCACATGGACTGTTGAGATTCATGCTAGGGTTCCTTACATACATGACTCCTGATTTCAAAAAGCTGCTCTGTTGCTTAAGTGACATTGATAAGGTTGTAGGCAAAGTTATTAAAATAAGCTTTGATTGTTCTTCAGTCTTCCATTTTTTTGGTCAATTAGGACATTAAAACATTGAGGGTATTCTTTTGGCTACAAAGAAATTGTGATCTCTAGATGACTTAGCCTGTGGATAAAGTACCAGGCCTGGAGTCAGTATTCTGTTGAATCTCTCTTTCACCAGAGATTAGTACAAGCCTCTAGCCTGATGGTATTGCTCTGAGGATTTGGACTCCCTTACAATGAAAAACAAATTTGGGGTCACTAAGGAAACAGTCCCCAACATTCTCATGAGTCCCCTAGTTACCAAAGAGTGATATGGTGGAGAGGATGCTGGGCCGGGAGTTAGGTGAAAACCTGAGTTCAAATCTGAACTCTCAGATACTAGTTGCTTTTCTTTCTGCCTCAGTTTCCCCAGTATCTCTACATGTAAGCTATGTATTTTATATGTGTATAGATAGTGTTATGTATATATTTTACTATGTGGGCATGTGGCTATGAGTCTGTATTGTGTATGTGAGTCTGTAAATACATGTATATATGGATCTGAGATTATATATCATATTGAAGATATGTATGTAGAGATTTAGATGTGTATGTGCATGTGTTCATTACAATGAACACATGTCTGGAGGTATTGTATTATGTTGATATGTGTATTGCGTTTGTGTATTGTGTTAGGTGTATGAATATGGTATCTATTTTGTGCACGCATTGAGACCTAAATATGTATATGTGGGAAGGCATATTGGGGGGGGTGTATAATACTTGTGTTGTACTGTGTGCAAGAATTGTGTGTATGTATATGTATATATTGGATGAGGTATTTTGTTGTGTGTGAGGTACATATATCTGCACATATGTAATGCATTGTGAACAGGTATGCACATGTATGTGTTGTGTAATGTATGTGCTATGTTTATATATGGGTGTATCACATGTATTTATTGTATATGCATGTCAATAAATATGTATGCATTACATGTGGGTAAAGGAATGTATTGCATTCGTGAATACGAATGTATGCATATATGTATCTGTATATCTGTGTTGTGTATATTGTCTAGTATTATGTGTAAATGTATGATGGATGGATGGATGTGTGTGCACGTATATGTATATTGTGGCTCTGTGTTGTGCCTTGTGCATATTCTGGATTGTGTATATGTATTATGAATGTATTTACATGTGCATGATTATGTGTGTTGGGTTTCTATGTTGGGTATATAGGAATATGGGTATATGATATGGGTATCTATGAACATGTGTGCTTATGTTTATGCCTAACCATGGTAAGTGTGAATCCGCTTGTGAATGATTGACTTCTGGACACTAATGCACTCTTGGGGAAGTTACTAATTGGGCCAGCCATTTTAGAAAAGAATTTGGAATTTGACTCCCAAAGTTACTTAGCTTTATATAATCCTTGACCCAGTAATGTGGGAACTAGACACATAGGTGGGGCCAAAAGCAGAAGAAAGGTCCCAGATGCACAAAATGATTTATATCAGCACTTTTATAATTGGAAAGAACTGGAAGTAAAGTAGGTGTTCATGGATTACTCATGGTTTGCTCTGTGGTCAAACACATTAGTCATACATGGAATTGTAGTAAGCCCTAAAAAATTATGAAGAATTCAGAGAGTCTTGGAAAGACTTCTCCAGACTGACACAGAGGGAAGTCAGTGGGGTCAAGAGAACAATCGATAGAATGACCACAAAAATACAAGGGCAGCGACCACAAAAGACGTCAAAACTCTGGTCCATCCAGTCACTAATAGTGATTTCAGAGGACTGATGTGAAGAAACAAAATGAGGCATACATTTTAGTCAGGGCAACTGGTTTTGTTTTGCTGAACTACACATATTTGTTATAAGGGAAAGTTCGTTTGGGACAAGAGGGGAAAATTGGTGGGAAGGGATGGTAATAGAAAAAGGAAAAGAAAAGGGGATCAATGAAAATTATGTGAGACAGAGACAGGCAGAGGAAAGAGGAGGGGAGGGAAAGAGGGAGCAGAGAGATGGAGGGAGAGAGACAGACAGACAGACAGAGAGACAGAGACAGAAAGTTCAAGAGGAAGAGAGAGAGAGAATGGCCTTGGAGTGGTCCTGGAAATAGACTATGGAAGAAAAAGCAGGCTTGGTTGGAAAAGTTTCTGTAAACAGTTGGAGAGATGGCCAGGACGTTCCCAGGGGGTCTGGGCTCTGCAAAGACTGACCCCTGACCCTTTCCAAACAGGAAGTGCCATATCTAGAGGCCTGGCCACAGAATGAGAAAGAATGCAGAGGAATCATCCAAAGAAAACACTCAGGAAGCCTTGGCAGGCCCCTCCCCCAGGCTTCTCTCTGTGAAGAATCTGACTGACAAGGGGAGTTAGGGGCAGAATGTGGGAGGGAGGCCAAGGCTTTCATTCCCCCATCTCTAGCCCTGTCCCTCCAGCTGTCAAAATACCTTATTCAGGAACTAGGGGGTGCAGGGGGCAGACGATAGTGAGTGAATAGAGGTCTAGGACTGGAACATAATAGAATGGGGCTGGGGCCCACCAAAATCATTTGGCTCCATTTCATTCCACATAGATTTGGAGCTGGAAGGGACCTAATATGTTTGTCTCTTATCTACCCTCATCTTACAAACAGGGACAGTAGCTTGCTCGAGGTCACACAGTCAGGAAGTGGCAGAATTGTGATTTGAACTCAGATCTAAATCCAGCATTCATCTCACTATGCCATATTGCCACAACTCTACTACATTCTTTTCAGGGATGGGGATAGGGGTTACACTTTTGATTTTACTGTTATAGGGAACTCCCAGAGGAGGTAATTCCCTCCACCAATGCAGATGGGCACTTTCTCATATTAAGTTAGCTAGACTATTGAGGTTGTATGACTAACTCTGGTGTACATAGTCACTATGTGTCAGGGGCTTTAGTTTGGCACTAGAGGCTTTCCCCAGTCTGGCCCCAAGGCCCCAAATCCATCTTTTCAACCTTGCCCTTCTCTGCTCCTTAGCACAGATTCCCTCTGCTCCCTCCAAACTGCCTTGCCCTTCCCTCACTACTACAAGAATCATTCCTTTCTTTAGTCTCCTTAGGTGCCCCCTCCAAGACCCTCCCTCTGCTTAACCTAATCCTCCTAGGGAGCCTTTCCAAAAGCCTCCAACCCATTTTGCTCTGATCCTCCTCAGAACTTCTAGAAGTCTCAGACTGTGCTACCCACGGGACCAATAAGCCAGTCTTGCTGTGTTTTATCATTTTACTGTTCTGTGTGGGTAAAGCCAAACTCCTCAATTAGACTGTGATTTTCCCACAGTGATCTTCCAGCTGTTATCTCCAAGTTTCTTTGCTGTGAGAGGCAGTGTCCTGGCTCTTGAATCTATAGCTCCCCTACCATCTTCAGTCTGTAGATTCTTTGGTTCAGGACCCCTTGTCTCCTTGGGAGTTCAAGTTCCCTTCCCTGGCAGGGAAAACCTCTGGAGCTTGGACTGGCAGACTCATAAAATGGATTCAACCAGAAGGTCCTCTAATCTAATCCTCTTATTTTACAGATGGAAAAACCAAGGTCCAGAGAGAAAGGAAGGGACTTCCTCAGAAGCAAACTGAGTACCCAACAGAGGTTAAACAAGAGCTACCAATCCCTTGCAGAGAGGATACTAACTTGGATGTTAAGGTTGCATTGGGATGGTCCTCGCCTATTATCAGCAGCCTGACCAGTTTTCCCTCTTACTGCCAACTCCACTGCAGGTTGATGATGATGATGTTTGTCCTTCATTCTAGAAGAAGACCATGACATCAGGGTGGTGAGCCATGCCATGCAAATGAAAGTCACCGGCCTCAGTTTCTGATCTAGTGTGTTCTTGTGAACACCCTTGATGGCCAATAAATCTTGATCCTCTGGAGGCAGAACTAGTTTTTGGAAATGGTCCAAAGTCTTCATGAGGCAAGAACTGAGAATGAGATGGAGAATGAGTGTCAGACTGGAGAATAAGAGCCAGGGAATTGCCCTGGAGGGCCCTAATACTAACTCTGAGAGAATCTGTGAAGTGCACTAAACCAGGACAACCCCAGGGAGTCAGTATGTAGCCTCCTAAGGGGATAGCTCAGAAACAGAGAATATAGATCCCTGGAAAGGGCTGACTCTGCTTTGCTTGTTCAATCATTAGATTGAAAGCTCCTTGAGGGCAGGGACTGTCTTATGCCTCTTTTGTATCATTAGCATTTAGCATAGTGGCTAGCCTTGGTAGGTGTTTAATAAATGTTGATTGATTGATTGATCTGTCTCCTTACGTCAAGCTCCCACAGGATGTCTGGGCCTCCTTAGATGCCTACTGGAGTTGGTAGTTAAGAGACACTAGGGAATGCCTAAGCAAGAAAAGTCTTTGGTGATGCCTGTGGAGACAGAGGACAGAGGCCTCCAGGTCCATAGTTCTAAATGTCTTCCTCTCCATCTCCACTTGGATGCCCTACCGGCACCTCAAATGCTATGCTTCTCAGAAGGAAGTCATTGCCTTCCCTTCCCAACCTGTACCTCTTCCATATGTCTGTCTGTCCATGGCAATCAACATCCTCTCTGCACCCCAGGTTTTGGAACTTCCTAGTCCTCCTTAAGTAGAAAGGACCTCTGGGACTTTCCAATCCAAATCCCAGTCTCTGTTCTGTAGCAGTCATCCTTTGCTGGGGGTAGGGGAAGTCCAGCACCTTCTAAGGCTGCCCTTTCACTTTGATACAGCTCCTGTGATTAGGAAGTTTTCTCTTAAATCAAGTCAAAATTGTGTGTCCCTGCAACTTCCCCTCACGGGCTACTGGGTCTGCCCTCTGGGGTCAAACAGACAAGTTTCAACCCCCCCCCTCCATAGGTCAGCCCTTCAATTACATGAATATAGCTATTATATCCACCCTGAATCTTCTCTTCTCCAAGTAAACTATCCCCAGTTCTATCAATCAGTCCTGATATGGCATGAGTTCAAGGCTCTTCACCCATCCTGGTTCTCCTTTGAACATCTTCAACTTACCTTTGTAAAATGTAACCTGCCATACTGGAACTCAGGCATAGGGAGGAGAAGTATTTGCCAAGGATTATAGAGGTAGAGTGTAGCCAGACCAGAATTTGGTCCTGGGTCCGGTGACTGGTTTCTCACCCTCTCTATATTGTTGCCTTCCCTCTTCTCTCCCCTCTTGCCTGTTCTATTGGTCATAGCTTCTATTCAGGTTCTCCTTACCTCTTCTAGTGTAATGATCTCCTGTCTAGTCTCCTTGACTCTGGTCTCTCTCACTCCCTTACCAAGTTGCCAGAGAAATCCTCCTTGAGCCAGGCTCTTTTCTAGTCAGAAATCATCATTGGTTTCCCTTTGTCTATAGTAGTGATCTCAAATTCAAATAGAAACTGGGGCTATGAAGCCACATATAAGGATATCTGCAGCTGTATCTTTGCTGAGAGAACCACATATTAACATTACTTATGTCCTATTGAGTTTTTATTTATTTTGTGAAGTATTTACCAATTATTTTTTAATCTGGTTCAAGCAGCACTTGGGAGTTGACCTCTCTGATCTGTAGGTGAAATCCAAACTCCTTTACACCTACCAGATACATCTCTAGTCAACCTTCCCATCCTGATCTCACACTATTCATCTTCACTTACCATCTAAGCTCCTCACCCATTCTACCCATGACCCAGATCATTTTTCTTTTTCTCTTAATTTCACTGTAATGGTGCCCTTTTTAGACATATTGATATTTCCTGACAAGCACCCAAACAAACTTCTTTTACAACATAATATTCTCTGAGAAAAAAATTCACTCAGTAATTGTTAATAGGAAGAATTCAGCTCATCAGGAAGGACATATCTCTGCTGTTTGTTACAGAATCAGCCCCCATATCACAGATGCCATCTCCTTTACTCTGGCAGCCATTGTGGTACTGACCTTGGCCACTTATAATTGGCTTTCGTTTGGCAGTTTCTACATGTTGGTTCTGAGTCAGATGATCACGGTCTTTGTCCATATGATTCTTTGAGCTCTGCCTTCAGTCCTACAAATCTTCCCATATTTTCTGGTGTTCAAATTCCTCATTCCTTACAAAGCAGTAATATTCCATAAACATTCCAGTACCATATTTCTTTAGCCATTCCCTAAACACTAGATATGTGTTTCCAGCTTTTTGTTATCACAGACAGCACTGCTATAAATATTTTTGATTACACGAATCTTCCCTTGCTGTCAATAACCTCTTTGGGATGCATGTTTCTGGTGATGGAATCTCTGGATCAAGCGATATGACTAATTTAGTAACTTTTTTGCATAATTCTAAATTGTTTTCTGGAATGGCTCTACCAGTTCACAGCTCGATCAGCAATGAATCAGTGTGCTCACCATTTTTTAAATGGATTGATATCTTTTTTTTTGCATCACCTTCATTTCCAAATATATCCTTCCCCCTCCCTGCCCAACAAACCATCCCTTTTAACAATGGATAAAAATAAAGACCAAAAAACCCCAAACTCCAAGCAGTTCAGGGAAACTAACCAATACATCAGCAAAGTCTGATAGTACTTGCCTGTTTTCCTTTCCGCCCTTCCCAATCTCAACCCTGTAGTTAACCCACACAGTTCCTGCTCTCAAAACTCTTACCCACTTGGCCTATTGTTCACTCCTCTATTGCCAAATTCGGGCCCCGAATTACTCACAATATCAGCCACCCCTGCTGTTCACTTGTCATTCAAAGGAACCAGAGGAAGTCACATACCCAGTCTTGCTGTCCAGGAGAATTCATGTTCTCAAACTTCAAGTGGGTCCTCACTTCAGCAGGGTGATACTTTGATTTCTCCCAAATTGATTCCCCATCTCATTCTCCAGAGAGCTATTACAAACCTCTTCTCTCCTTAAGCCAGACCTAGCCTCTTATTTTACTAAGACAATTGGACTCCTACTTCTCCTTTCAAAACCCCTTAACATCATTTCCCCACCCTCTCCTTTCTCCCAGAGTATAACAAAGAAGTTACCCCAATCCTTGCCAAAGTCAATCCTCCCACATGTACCCTTGAGCCTATCACTTCTCATATTTTCCAATAGAGTGTTCCCTCAATCATTCTCTCCATCTCTTTCCTGTCCTTATCTATCTATGGATTCCCTCCTCCTGCCTTCTCCTCCAGCCTTAACATTTCTTCACTAGACGCTCTCATCCCCTCCAGTTATCATTCTGTATGTCCTTCCCTTTCGGACTAAGCTTCTTGAAAAAAATTATTCCCACCCAATGTCTTCTCTTCCTCTCCTCTTACTCCTTTGCAATCTGGCTTCCACCCTCAGACTCAAGTAAAAGTGCTCTCTCTAAAGCTGCCAAGGCCAAGCTTCACTGTCAAACTTGCTGGTCTTTTCTCAGTTCTTGCCTTTCTCCATCTCTCAGTTGCATGGCACTGTCACCCCCTCTCTCCTGGGTACTCTTTCATCTCATTTTACTGCTATACCTGTCTGAAAAGTCTGTTATACCATCCTACTGAGCAGTCTGCAAGACCAACCAACTGAAGTCTAACTACCTGCCTGAATAGTCCACTAGCTCTCCTGCTAGTTCACTTTATCCAGCTGTGTGAGGGCCCCAAAGTTACATCCTTGGCCCCTTTATCTCTCTACACTTTCTCTGAATGAATTTATCAGCTCCCATGAGTTTAATTAGCATCTTTATACAGATGATTCACAGATCTCTATATCCAGTCTTGGGCTTTCCCCCAATCATCAGTACAACATGACCAACTGCTTATTAGACATCTCAAATGCAGGACTCAAAACAGGACTCATTAAATTTTATCCCAATACTTCTTCCTAACTTCCCTAGCATCATCATCCATCTTTCCAGTCTCCCAGGTTCATAATTTGAGTATTATACTTGACTTCTCCCTCACTCTCACCCCATTTCTATTTAATAAGTTGCCATATTTTGCCATTTTTATCTCTACAATTCTCTAGGATTCATCTCTCCACTTTTTCTCATGCTTTCCCCAACTCCAGTGACCTTCTCCTCCCTGGATCCTTCCTATATTTCCAGGTTTCCTCCCTTCTCAGCCCAGCCTATAGACAGACCCCACTTCTCAGCCCTCTTCTTGGCTCTACTGCACCTAACAGCCCCTTGTTTCCTGTGTGTCAGAAGCCTGGCTCCTCAAGCAGAGTGGGAGCTCAATAGTGGCATCAGATGAACCATACTCTTATTTAAAAGGTACAAAGGAGAGGTGAATGCACACACCAGTTGGACAGTGAAATACATCAAACTCAAGAGGGAAACAAATAAAGATAAGGGGAAGGAGAGCGAAGAGGGAAGATAATACCAGGGAAGGTCCCCAAAAGAGAAGTGAAAAAGAGAAAGAGGAAAGGGAAAGGGAAAGGGAAAGGGAAAGGGAAAGGGAAAGGGGGAAGGGGAAGGTGGAAAGAAAAGGGAAAAAAACTATAATCTAGAGGGATGCCATAAAATTATCTCTTAAATAATTGAGGAATGGTAAACAAATAGTTGTTTATTAATGTAATATAATATTATTGCACCATAAGAAATGATGAAAGAAAATTCTTTGTTAATATGAACAGACACAGGTTGAGGTGATCAGGACCAGAAAAACAATGTTTATAAAAAACAGTAATAGTGTAAATTTGACTTTAAAAACAAGAACTCTGATCAATACAACTACCAACTATGTCTTCAGAGGATCTATCTACCTCCTAATCCAACTCTCTTATTGTATAGAAAAGAAAACTGAGGACCAGGGAAGAAGAGTGTGTTACCCAAAATTGCACAAAAGTGTTATTTGAACCCAGGCCCTCTAAGTCTTTTTTTTTATCTTGTACCTCTTCGTTCCTGTCTCAGAACCCAAGGTGAATCCTTAGTTAGGCTCTCTGAATACTTAATGATAGATTGACTGATTCTCCAGAGTGATTTTCTTTGATGGCCAAAAATGTCCAGAAAGTGCTGAGACAAGTATGAGGCCAGGACACTGAGACCCCGAGTTCTTTCTCCAAGGACCAGCCCAGTTGGAAGAGAAGGCCCATTGCTGCCCTGGTAGAGCTTGTTCAGTTTCAACCCAGTGGCCTTGCAGTCAGTCCCTCCCCAATACTGTGTCACTGTGACATTATAGGAAAAACTCACTTCACTCCTCTAGACCCAGCTGTGAAAACATGGCGAAAGGCAGCCTCCTTCTGGAGCTACACCAGGAGCTGTCTCCCACACTACCTGGCTTTGTCTCGCCCTCATTCCCATCTTTCTCTGTCCATCTTTCTCCAGTTCTCTCTGTGTTTTTTCCCTCTCTCTAGATCCTGCTCTTCCTTTCTCTTCCTCTCTCTCTCTCTCTCTCTCTCTCTCTCTCTCTCTCTCTCTCGTCTCTAGTCTCTGATTGCTTCTCTCTTTGCTTCTCCATCTTTCCAACTCTGTCTCTCTGCTTCTCTCTCCCTTTCTCCTTTCTTTTGTCTCTCCTTGCCTCTCTGATTTTATTTCTTCATCTCTCCGTCTCTTTCTATTTCTCTCTGTCTTTTTCTTTGCCCCCCTCCCTCTCTCTCTCTGTTAGTTCTTTCTGTCCAATTTTCTCTAGTTATCTGTCTCTCTCCCATATCACTGTGTCTCTCTGTCCCTCTCCTGTGCCAATTTCAGAGTACTAGAATAGAACAGCTGGCTACAAGGTGCATTCCCACCCAGAATGTGTTCTCAAGAGACTTGGGGTGGAGTGGGGAGAGGAATTTGCCTGTGGTCTCTCTCTTCCCAATGCAGCTCAGGTTTCCAGACATGCCTGGGGTCTCTTGCGGGTTACTCCTGGGCCAGGGGAGTGGGGAGAGAGAATAAGAATAAGCTTCACCTAGGTTTGGGATGGGATTGGGGGAATGATCAAAACCTGATTCCAAGAAAACAACCAAGTTGTCTAGGCTAATAGGAGAAAATAGGGGAGGTCACTGGTCCTTGACCTGTCTTCTTTTCTTCCATAGACTAGACTCTGGCTCATGACCCAATGGGGATGGGCTGAGGGATTGCTGGGCTCATAATGATGGGCCCTCCCCCAGAAGATCTGAGTTAGGAGCTGTTCTCAAAGCCTTATTTGGCCCCTAGGACTTTGACAAGGACCCTGTATGGTGAGTTGAAAGGTTACTGGTTGTTGTAATTGTCCTTTTCCTTGTTCTAGGCCCATCTTACCCTAGATCAGAGTTGGAGCTAAGAATAGGAGAGAACTGGGAGAACCCTGGGACCCCAAATATCTCACAGCATCCCCCCCAGAATCCATTTAGAGGTCCCTTGAGATGAAAAGAATGCAGAATTTAGAGTCAGAGTAGTTGTTGAGTCATTTTTCAGTTATGTCTGACTCTTTGTGACTCCATTTAGATTTTATGAGCAAAGATACTGGAATGGTTTGTCTTTTCCTTCTCTAGCTCATTTTACAGATAAGAAAATTGAGGCAAACATGTTGAAGTGACTTTCCCAGAGTCATGCAGCTAGTCAGTGTCTGAGGCTGAATTTGAACTCAGAAAGATGAGTCTTCCTGAGTACCCACTACAGCACCACCTAGCTACCCAGAATCAGGGGTCCCAGCTTCAAATCCCAGCCTATATGATCTTGGGCAAGTCATTTCCCTTCTCTAAGCATCAATTAACTCACCTGTAAAATGAAGACATAGAACGGGAAGGTTCTAGTTGAACCAGACCCATGGCAAACTACAGTCATCATAGAGCACTGGACAGTACCAAGCTAACTCTCCCTCATCCTCCAGCTCTCTCTCTACCCACTGGTCCCTTCACTGTTGTTTAGATTTGAATTTAGATTTAGATTTGAGTGTGCTAAGTCACCAGCCTCACTTTCTCCTCCAGAGTCATCTGGGTCCAGTGATCAGATATGAATCATGATGACTGGAGATGATCCTGGATGTGAGGCAGTCAGGGTTAAGTGACTTGTTCAAGGTCACACAGTTATTAAGTGACAAGTGTCTGAGGCCACATTCAAACTCCTGTCCTCCTAAATCCAAAGCCAGTGCTCTATTCACAGTACCACTTAGCTGCCTCAGTCTCCCCCATTCTTTAAAAATGTTCACTTTGATGAGCAGAACCAGAAGAACATTGTACACCTTAACAACAATATGGGATGATGATCAACCTGGATGAACTTGCTCACTCCATCAATGCAATGATTAGGGACAATCTTAGGGGATCTGTTATGGAGAAGACCATCTATCCAGAGAGAGAACTGTGGAGTTTAAACCAAGACCAACCAATTTTTAAAAGTTGTCATATATATTACATAACTTTCCTATCTCTAATGTTTTCTTTCTTCTTTTTGGATTTGTTTCTTCTCTTAACACATTCAATTTGGATCTATGCATATCATGGAAGCAAATGTAAAGACTATATCAGATTGCCTTTTGTTGGGGAGGGGGGAGGGGAGGGAGAAAAACATTGTAAAATTCAAAACCTTGCAGAAAAAAAAAAGATTGGTAGAAACTACCATTGTATGTAGTTGGAACACAAATAAAATATTTATATAATTTTTAAAAAATGTTCACTTTAGAGATGAGCAGAACCAGAAAAACACTGTACACCCTAACAGCAACATGGGGGATGATCAAACTTGATGGATTTGCTTGTTCCATCAGTGCAACAATCAGGGACAATTTGGGGCTGTCTTCAATGGAGAATACCTTCTGTATCCAGATAAAGAGCCGGGGAGTTTGAACAAAGTTCAAGGACTATTCCCTTTAATTTAGAAAAAAAATTGATATCTTATTGTCTGATCTCGCTATCTCTTATACTTTATGTTTCTTCCTTAATTTGGATCAGTGTATAACATGGAAGCAAAGTAAAGACTGACAGATTGCTTTCTGGGGGGGGGGGGGAAGGGAAGTAAGATTGAGAGAAAAAATGTAAAACTCAAATAAAATCTTTAATAAAAGAAAAAAAGTTCACTTTATCCTGCCTTTCCCTCAAGATGTCATCCTATATTTCTTCTTCTCAAAGACAAAATCCTAGAAAGGACTGTCTGTAATTATCCCTTCCACATTGCCAGGATTGGAGGCACAGCAGCCCCATGATCTGAAAAATCCATGTAAAATGTTTCATACCAGAGAAGAAGTATGAATTATTATGGTATTAAAAGATATAGTATATTGATATCAGACAAGGCCATATACATATATATATATGCATTTCTGATTTTCTAAAATTTTGCTGTATTGTCTGCTGATCTTCATATGTTGTCCGTGGCTTTCACAAAACTCCCACAAAATTCCCATTTAATTTCTTAAGCTGATCCATGAAATATCAAAATCATGATGAGAAAAGTAGAGATGAGGAAGGAATAAGCGTACACTCAACACTTTCGTTTCCTAACTTCCCATTCACTTCTCAACCCCTTCCCATCTGACTTCCAACCCCACCACTCCACTGAAGTTAATGTCTTCAATCATTTCTTAATTATAAAATCCAATGATTTTTTTCTCCAGTCTCATTCTCTTTCACCTCTCTGAAACTTTTGATACACTTGACCATTTCCTTCCTCCTCAACACTCCTGTCTTTTTTGGTTTTTATGAGAGTATTTATTCTCATTTGGTTTTCTTCCTATCTAACTGCACTGCCCTTGTCTCTTTTGCTAAATCAGCATCCATTTCCTGCCCCCCTGAATGCAGGGGACCTCCGAGGCTCAATCCTGGCCCCTCTTCTCTTCTCTCTATCTTCTCCACTCCAATCCTTCTTCCATTCAGTCACCAAAGTTATTTTCTGAAGGCACAGGACTGCCCCTGTTACTCTCCTATTCAATAAATTCCAGTGGCTCCCTGTTGCCCCCAGGATTAAATACAAAATGCTCTGTTCAACAATTAAAGCCCTTCATTGCCTAGCTCCCTCCTACCTTTCTAGTCTTCTTACCCTTACTCTGCTATACAAACTCTTGGGTCCAGGGATTCTGACCTCCTAGCTATTACTTACACACACACACACACACACACACACACACACACACACACACCTCTCAGATCTGGTATTCTTTCTGACTATCCCAGGTCTGGAATGTTCTCCCTCCTGGGCCCTGACTCCTTATCTCCTTGACTTTCTCCCTTTTGTAGGAAGTTTTTCCCAATACTGTTTAATTTTAGTGCCTTCTCTATATTAATTATTTCCTATTTATCCCATATAGAAATAGTTTGTATATATTTGTTTGCGGGTGGCCTTTAGGGCTGCAAGTGAGGGCTCCCAAATCAATAGGTAGAGAACATGTAGTGGGTTTTATTTTGCTCATTTAGAATATACACAAGGGTATATCTAGATATGACTCACAGAGAAGTACGAATAAATATCTCTAGATTCTCCTCCACTCACTTTTCTCCAAGGGAGACTGTGATTACTACCAAAAAGGGAAGAGGTCGGGGCCAGAGGCTGATGATTTTTCTCTCCTTAGAGATCGTATATCAGAAAAGAATTAGATCTCTATGTCCACCTTAAATATTGTTAGTTTTGGAGAAATATTGTCTAAGTTTCAAACTGTAGAGGGTGAAAGATGAACTGACTGAGAAAATAAAGGTTCAAGCCTCCAAGTATACCAATTTATTAAACAATGCATGCCAATTGCTCAACAACTCAGGACCAGTTACCTTCCTCAATTTTTGCACTGAACCGCAAATACAGGGGACAGATTTTATACATTAAAAAATTAATCAAATAAGGCCAATTAATTGAAAGAAAACTATAGACCAGAATACAACATTAGGTAATCTGATTGCTAATTGAAGGAAAGATTAGGGACTTTCCAAGTTACAAAGGGTAGAGTGAACAGGTAGAATTTCCTGAATTCAGAAAAAAAGAGGTGCTCCTATCCCCTCAAGTGTCTACAAACAACCATAGGAACATGGAAAGAATAACTTATTGGCCCCAATATGGGGCCAGTTTTCACATAAGACAGATGGGTTGCTTGAGATGTACAATTGTAAAAAAACTGTTTTCTGGTTATCATAATCTTAGCTAAGGATTTCTAAGCAGCAGGTAGAGATAGCCCAGCTTCCCAGCCCCACAAGACTAGATTCAGACAATGAAAGGAGGTTTCCTCTGAAGCAGTTAGGTGGTGCAGTGGATAGAGCATGGATCCTAGAGTCAGAGGGACCTGAGTTCAAATCTGTCCTCAGACACTTAAACTTGCTTAGCTGTATGAATGTGGGCAAGTCATTTAACCCTATTGCTTTTCCAAAAAGAAGAGAGAGAAGGTTTTCTCCCAGTTGATTCCTACTTTATTCTCAATTGAATAAAGTTTTCTCACAGGACAGAAATTAGTTGAATAGAAAAAGAACTGAGCTAGCTCCAGAATTGAATCACAAGATAGAATCAGTATGATTCATTCAATTCTCCCTACCACTTGCTGCAGCTCCAATCCCCTCAATTCCCTTAAAGCTGAGCTCCTGATAGCCACCATTTAATGGAGCAAGATTGATTTAAGCCATATATCCAAGACTTGACTCCTCTCTTACTAAATGCCAGTTTCATAAAAAATGCATATAGCAAATAGCAAATAAACTCTCTTTTCCAAGTGGATAGAACAAGGAGAAAGACAGAGAGACAGACAGACAGACAGACAGAGCTAGAGAGACAGAGAGAGAGAACTCCAGACCTCACCCAAAGGGAAATTTCCTGATGTCTCTAGTATGGTTAAGCTGGGTGTAGTGGGGTAGAGGTTCTGGGTCCTTTATATGTTAGCTTCTCTCCTTTCAGAGACTTGAAGGCAGTCTGGAACCATGTATCTTCTTTCTCAAAGCTGGAAGTCTGAAGACCAGGATCTCTCTTCTCCCAAGCTCTCACTAATTCCAAACTTTAAACAGGTGAAAAACACTGAGTAATCAGTCTCCACCAATGGAGAGAGTCTTTTGCAAATGAGCTTTGAATGGAAGATTACATAAAACATCAATGCCTAATCTCTTAAATTCCAGTCCCACATCAATAACTGCCTGCTGAACCCAAGATCAAACTATCTTAGCTCTATCAATTGAGGTAAACCTGAAGCCATCCAGTTTGATTTCTTAGTATGATGGATAAGGAAATAGGCCTAAACAGCCAGCCCAAGATCACACAAGTCATGTACTCCAAAGTCCACCCTGCCTCCAGACTGTCCTGTTAGCTTTCTCCCATTTATCATGGTCTACAATCTCAGAGTCATCCTTGACTCTCCCCTCTCCTCTCTTCTTTCTCCACATTGGGTCAGTTGCCAAATCTTGTTTTTACCTTCAAAGAATCCCCTTCTCTCTACTCCTGTGGATACCAACCTAGGCTCTAATCACTCAGTCCTTGATCACTACGATACCTTCCTAATAGATCTCTTCACTTCCAGGCTCCCTCTTATCCAATCCATCCTCCACACAACTGTGAGATGAGCACTCCTAAGATAGCCATTGTACTCACTTGCTCATTCCAATCCAGTCCAGCTGCCATCCTTTGGTATAGAAGGGGATTCTGCCAACCAACCAAGTGATTGATGGTATGATTTGCACAATTATGTTTATGATAGTGAGGGATGTGTTGTGCAAGACATACTTATCACTTGCCTTTACCAAAATCATTCCACCCCTGACCTGATTGATAGTAAATAGGACTATTGTTCATAGTCTGCTACAAGTGTCTCTTGATCAAGGACAGCTAGATGGCACAGTGAATAGAGTACCAATTGTGAAATCAGAAAGACCTGAGTTCAAATTTGACCTTTGATACTTAATACTAACTTAGCTGTGTGACCTTGGGCAAGTCACTTAACCCCATTGCCTTAAATAAACAAAAATTTTAACAAAGAAAGAAGCAAGAGCTATTACAAGGTAGAGGTAAGTGTGGAGGTCATTCCAAGCATGAAATGCATCCTGGGCAAAGGCAATAAGGTAAGAAATGGAATGCAATGTACAGAGAAGAGCGAAAAAGCTGTTTTGTCATGTGGAATTTTGTACAAGGGAATGATGTACAACAGGACTGTCCAATCTTACTTTTTAAAGTTTTTATTGAAATAATAGACAATATATTTTGATTTGTCATTTTAGTGAGAGCTGTGTGGTAGCTCAGTTATATTTACTAAAGCATTTGGTAAACCCACAGGTGGGCTACATAAAATTGCCCTGGGGGTCACATGTGGGCTGCACTTTGGATAGCCCTGATGTACAATAACGCTGGAAATCAAAGTTAGAGTCAAGTTTATAGGTCTTTAAATGTCAGAGAATGTGTATTTAATCCTAAAAGTAATGGGTAGCCACTAGAATTTACTGGAAAAGAAAGTGACATTGTAAGAACTCTGATGAGGAGATACCATGTTGACAGTTGTATAGAGGCTAAACTGGAGAGGGACAAATTTGGAGACATGGAGAGCAATTAGGAAATTGGCACAGAAGTCAAGATGAACTAGGAATTAAATGAAGCATCAGCCCAGGGATGGGGTCAGGGACAAAGGATCAACCTGCCAATGGGATCAAGGGTAAAAGATCAACCTACTGATGGGATCAAAAGTCTCTGTTTGATCGAGAGACAGCCAAACTGACTGCCCCATTCCATAATGCCTAAATTTTCCTAATGTTAGAGAAGTAGAAGCAAGGAGTATGCAGCCTAGCATTCAGAATCTCTAAGTGGGGTTCATGTCTTCCAAGAGAATGTCACTTTGCAATGCATGGCATACTAGACAGTGTCAAAGTTCAAGAGAGCATGATCTGGGTTCAGATACCCCTTATGCCCATGGGCAAGGCACTGTACCTCTCCACAATTTATTTTCACAATCCATAAAATGTACTTAACACTCAATATTTAATGACTCGGGACTTTTGTGAGGTTCATATGAGATAATGTAGAGGAATTACCAGGAGGATGCAGCCTTTCATGACCAGGGACTGCAATGCTTCATGGAATTATAACTCCTCAGGACAGTATCCTCCCAAGCAAAGCATGTATCCTTCTGCTGCCATGCAGGGACCCAGCAAGGCCACACAGGAGCTGACTTGCTCTTCTGCATGTCATTTTAAAGTCATTTTTCCCATTAGAAATGGAGACCTTGTTATGCTGGGCAACCTTCAGAGCCTTCACCTTTGAATGTTGCCTGGGGGTCCTCATCATAAGCACCCAGTGAGGGCTAAGCAGGGAAGGTAAGCCTCATCAACTGTGGCAGGATGGTTGGATAGAAACAAGGCAGAACAATACAGTGGGAGGAGGCTTTGACGTCATACCCACCTTGGCTGCTGACTATTTGTACAACCTTCCTCTTTGGGTATAGGATATATGGGTATATTTGGAACTATGGTCCAATTCTTTGATCTCTATGAGTCACCATTTTCTCATCAGAGAAAGTCTTTTCTAGATCTAAATCTTGGATCTTAGGCAAATCACTTCACTTCCTGAGCCTCAGTTTCCTGTTCTGCTCCAAATATCTTCTCTAATAAGTTATAGAGTCCAATATAAGCTTAATATGAGGAAAATCTCCCTACTAGTTAGTGTTATCCAATTTCAAATGGGCAACCTCTGGATACAGGGGGCTCTCCTTCACTAGAGATCTCTAAGGTTGTATGTTCATCTTTCAGGTATGTTGTAAAGGGTATTCTTGCTCATGGCTGAACTGAATTAGATAGAGCTCCTCCACTTGTGACCTCCTATGATTCTAAAAGGCCTTTGTGAGTTTTCATCTTTTTCTTCTCCTCTCCTGGTTGGCCTCTTGAGGAGCCTACCTCTCTAGCAGCCCGTCTCTTTGCTTCTAATTTGTTGTTTCCAATCTGCGTCAAGCAGGAAACCAAAGATAGAATTGTGTCTGAAGTAAGAGTAAATAAGTGGGGGTGGCTAGGTTTCACAGTGGATAGAGCACCGGCCATGGAGTCAGGTGTACCTGAGTTCAAATCCAACCTCACATATTTAATAATTACTTAGCCGTGTGGCCTTGGGCAAGCCACTTAACCCCATTGCCTTGCAAAAAAAAAGAGTAAATAAGTGTCAAATAAGGACCTTTTATAAAATGAGATGATGAATCGTGTGTACTTTGCCCATCTTTAGCAGACTATAAAGTTTTTAGTTACATAGGGTTTGTGGAAGCTTATTCATTTGTTCAGAGACCTTTTAGATTCTTTTTTTGAGTTCTTGGGCATATCCTGGATAGTCAAGTTTATTGAAAAAGTGATCTCTGGGTAAATATGATGGTACCATGCTGTTCTCTATTGTGCTTTGTCTGTCAGGAGTTGGGAGATATTTTTGAAGGAAGCCCAGTGGGTGTGCTCCAGAGACCCCAGAAAATGTATTCTCCCTCAGAGAGACAGGGAATAATATGAGAACAAACTAAAAAAAAATGTCTAGCCCTTTGAGTCAGGCAGATGGAAGTTGTGGTGAGAGAAACAGTCAAAGAAAGAGTGAAGAATGATTTTTCCTAGTGAATAGGTGGCCATAGGAGCCAGTCCTGGAAAGAAAGGAGCCTAAAATCAATCTCTAAGTGTGCTTGATCAATGAGAGGAGGTCCAGGCCAGGCAAAATCAGTCAATCGGTCAATGAGCATTTATTATGCATCCTCCTTGTGCCAAGGAAGCAGTTAGATGACTCAGTGAATAGAGCCCTGGGCCTGGAATCAGGAAGGCCTGAATTCAAATCCAGACTTAGACATTCACTAACTGTGTGACCCTGGGCAAGTCACTTCACCTCTGTTTACCTTAATCTACTGAAGAAGGAAATGACAAAACGCTCCAGTATTTTTAATAAGAAAACACCAGAAACAAAAAACTGGATGACTGAACAAAGAGCTGGGACTAAGCACTCTTCTAAGTACTGAAAATAGAAAGAAAGGTAAAATGTAAGTCTTTGCCTTCAAGAAGTTTTCAGTCTGGGGCAGCTAGGTGGCATGGTGGCTAGAGCACCAGCCCTGGAGTCAGGAGTATCTGAGTTCAAATCCAGCCTCAGACACTTAATAATGACCTAACTGTGTGGCCTTGGACAAGCCACTTTAACCCCATTGCCTTGCAAAAACCTAAAAAAAAATTTTAAATGTTTACAATCTAATTGAGGGACACAATATGCAAACAACAAAATACAAACATGCTGTATACAGGATACATAGGAAATATTCAACAGAGAGAAGATGTTAGAATGAAGATGGATTGAGAAAGGCTTTTGTTTTTAACAACACTGTGCATTTTATTAACCATTCAAGCACAATAGTCTCTTTTAAGACTGCAACAAAGGTCAGGGTGCTAAAGTGAACAGACAGATGGCTATTCAGAATCTAACAGATGGAAAGAAGCATACTACAGATCTCTTTAACAAACATGTTTTTACAGAGCCAATTAACTAGCCATTAGCCCAGTACTGAGCATACTGGAATAGAAATGATGCAACAAGAAAAAGAGTTACATTAGAAAGATTTGAGCACTTTAGAAAAAGAGCAAAACACTTGCTGTAGAAGGTGGAACTAGAAGGAAGTCTAGAGGCCGAGAGAAGGAGAGGGAATGTTCCAGGCCTGGGGAACAGCCAGTGTAAATGGATCCAGAGATACAGTTTCATGCTTAGAGGAACATGGAGAAGACCAATGTCACTGAATCACAGAGTACATGAAGGGGAATATAAAACCAGATTATGAAGGGCTTTGAACACTAGAAGATTTTATAGTTGATCCTTGAGATGCTAGGGAGTCATAGAGTTTATTGAGTCTAGAAGTGGGTGACATGATCAGATCTGTGCTTTTAGAAAATCCTTTTGACAGTCAAGTGGTTTGGAGCTTGGAGACTTGAGGCAGACCCACCAACTAGAAAGCTATAGCAATAGTCCAGGCATGAGGTAGTGGCTATGTGAATAGAGAGCATTCAAGGTTCAGCTCAAGTGCCAATATTATTGTTAATTATTATTAACTAATGATTATTAAAAATAGTCAGAACTAGCATTTCTATAGGTCTCTAAGGTTTGCAAAGTGCTTGACAACCATGATCTCATTTGATCCTTCCATTTACCTTGGAGGCAAATGCTATTGTTTCTATCCATTTTACAGATGGGAAAACCAAGGCAGACAGAGATGAAGTGATTTAACCAAGAGCTAGTAAGTATCTGAGACCAGATTTGAACTCAAGTCTCCCTGACTCCAGTCCTAGCACTCCATCCACTGAGCCACTAGCTGCCTAAACCAGGTATTTCTTAATCCCCAAACGTTATTAGAGTTTCCCCACAAGTTATTTGGGATTTATTTGGTTATATCCTCATATTGTACCCCAAAAAGAATTGGAAGTTCCTTGAGGACAGGTAGTTTATTTCTGTCTTTGTATCTCCTGTGGCTAGTATAATCAATGCTGGTTGGGTAATCTGATTCAGAGATGTTGGCATAGGGGGTCTTGGTCCCAGGATTCTGAGCATATTCAGTGCCCTTGGTAGGGAGTGACATTCTTTGGTACTGGTGCTGGCAGGCTTGGGTCTTGTCAAACAATACTGTTGAGCCCATTCCTAAATTAAATACCACATATACAGATCAGCGGTTCATTGAAATAAGTCAACCAAATTTGCTACCACTTCTCATCTATAGAGAAAAGCATCTTTGCCCTGATGGCTTCACTGAGAGCCATCCTAGGGAACTGGGTGCAACTTGAGGAATTAGTGACCTGAACCTACTCTGGGTGTGTAGCCATTTATAGAGGCAGAGACAGAGTAGGAAAGGGTGACAAAGATTACCCTCCTTTCCTGTAAGGATGGCAACAGGGTCCTCTTTCCTACAGGCCCCTCAGCAGACTGGTCTTTTGAAAGCCTTTGCCAAAGACATCCCCCTCAGGATCTCATTTCCTCCAAATGGCCTAGATCTCCAGTCCTGGCCCTGTATACAGAAGGATTCATAAAAACAAAAGCTGTCGTTTTGGGCTCTTGTTTTTTCCTCTAGGAAAATGCCAGAGGAGATCAGAGTGTCCTAAACAGGGCAGCCTCAAGGCCTCCCTGCTCCATTTCTCAGCCTCATGTCCTCTGGTCTTGGAGATGGCAAACAGGACAGCTGTCAACCAGCTGTCAAGAAGTTAGGACTGGGGTTGCAGGTGAGGACTGCTATTTTTCCACAGTAGCCCCAAGGGAGGATATGCGTGTATTCCCCTGCCATTTCTGTGGACCAGCTTTCACCCAACTAGCTCACTCCAACCCCTTATTGTTTCTCTCTTTTCTTCTCCAGTTTCCTCTTTCTCTCTCCCCTGTCCTCTGGCTTTCTTACCCTTCCCTCTCATTTCTCCTTTCTCCCTCTTGGAATAGGAAGGGACATTTAGTAAATTCCATCTAACAAAGGAATCTGCATGAGAGCATCCCTAATAGATGGTTGATCACCCAGTGTCTACTAGAACACCTCTCCTGATGGAGAACTCACTACCTCCATCTTTGGAATACACTGAAGGCAAGTATTGAAGAGTCAGCATACCCCTTCCCCATTTTCTTCAGGAGGAGGAATGGGTACATCCTTCTGCCATTTTCCTCAAAAGGAAGAGTCACCATAACGCTCTGCCAGTTCCTATCTCAACAAACTCTCCCCCCAGGGTTCACTCTATCCAGATCTCTCATTCTGCTCAGGTCCTGACAGTCCCCAGGTCATTCTGTCTCCTGTCTCAAGTAGCTCAGTTCTTGACTCACAGTCTTCCTCTCTATCCCTATCCTTTCCCTTATCCTTGAGGACTTTAACTGTTAAATTGATGTTTCCTCAAATACTCGGCCTCCCTGCTCAGATTCCTCAGTTCCCATGATCCTCCACTCCATCACACAAACACACACACACACACACACACACACACACACACACACACACACACAAAATCACACCCTTGAGCCTATCGTTACCCACAAATGTCTCCCATTCTTCTATCACATCAGAACCTTAAAGCCCAGTTCTTAAGTTCACACATAAAGTCAGCCCAAAGCAGGAAAGACAACTTTGCACAGATCCTATTAAGATCCATATTACAACCAGATCAATGTTATACTATCTTCAAATCTCAAATCCTTTACTCCTTTATCTAGAGGTATGCTGATAAATGTTTAACAGCTGATTCTCTCAAGGAATGTTAAGTGTTTAACAACTGGCTTTCCAGAAATGTGCTGATAAATGTTTAACAACTGGCTCTCCAAAAAATTATACGCATGGACCACCCACCCTTTTAAGTTGAATCTGCATTAATAACACTTTCTCCATCACTATCCTAAGTCTAAATAATCAAAAAAACAATCAATCGAGCCCTGATTTGTAGCCCCTACCTCCGGAGTCATAGTCATTAGTGGGTTCAGTCCTAGGGGAGCCTGATCACTAAAGATAAAGGTCAAACTCTTCTAGAACTCACTGACTCCTGATACCCTCATCCCAGAACTCCAGGGAAAATAATAATAATAGCTAACATTTATTAAGTGCCTACTATATGCCAAACCCTATTAGTGCCTACTATGAGTCAGGCCCTATGCTAAGTCCTTTACATCTATTATCACCACTGCCCTGGGAGGTAGGTATTAGTACTATCCTTATTTTACATTGTATTAACTGAGACAAACAGAAGTTAAGTGACTTGCCCTGAGTCATACACACAGCATGTATCTGAGGCTGGTTTTGAACTCAGACCTTCCTGACTCTAGACCCAGCCCTCTATCTGATGTGTCACCTCCTAACAATGTTCTACCCTGGGCTCCTCAAAGTCTACATCTTCTAGCAAGCCAAGCCAGGGACTGTGTTTATCCTTCTGTCCTTGGTCATTTTCTCCTCCAAGAAATGCTCTTATAGCTGTAGATAACTTAGAAAGCCAGAAACTCCTCCATTCCCCCAAAGTCCATCTCTCTTGATGGCTTTTCAATGACCTATTCTCAGGAAAAGAAATGCAAAGCAGCCAAAGTATCCAGGTTCAGGATGTGGTTGATTATTGTCCTTTGGACCAAAATGACATCATTGTATTGGGGTCAAAGTACAGTGTGTCCAATTTTGGCTGCTCAGACCAATATAAACTCGGAATGCCCTATCACAGCCAATGGGCCATGTGAACATTTGAGGAGGATCCTCTAAATGTGCTTATCTCCCCTATCTTTTGAGTTATTTCAAGTCTGCTTTGCTCATAGAGCATATATTTGAGGAATTAGGGACCTGAACCTACTCTGGGAGGGTAGCCAGTTATAGAGGCAGAGACCAATATAAACTCAGAATGCCCTAAGTTCATGGAGACATTCAAGAGTCCTTGGATCCCTTCTTCTGACCTCCATGTGAATTCTTGCCCAACTTCTCTGCAAAATAATCTTTTAGGCAAATTTATGTTTGACGTTCAAACAACATGGCCAGCTCATCAGAGTTGTACTCTATGCAATAGAGTTGGAATGCTTGGCAATTCAGCTTGAGAAAAGACCTCAGTGTCTCATCATTATTTTTGCCAGGTATTTTTTTCATAATCTTCCTAAGGCAATGCAAATGGAAATGATTCAGTTTTCTGGCATAGTAGCCAGGTACATGAGGTAGTCAGGTGTACAAAGTGAACAAGTCTTAGGCACAGGCTCATCCAAGCAGAAACCCCTGCTCTAATACCCGTGTGCAAACAGTTATCATTTTTCAAGGGCAAAAGGAGTCCCAGACAGAGTTATAGGTCACATCTTTTTGACAAGGAAAGAAAAGAGAGAGCAGATGTTATCTTTTCTTTTAAACAAACATCCGTCATATCATTTAGCAGGGGTGGTGGGTAGGGACCAAGGGATCACCCAATTTTGACTATGTCAACCCAAAGTATGAAGACCTTCACAGCTGGCCCACCAGAAGTCATTCAGGTCAAGTGGTATTCAGCTTCTTGCCTTCATTACACTAGAATGAGGTCTCTGACAGAGGGACCCAAGTCTCTGGAGCAGGAACAGGACTTCCAAGCATAGATTAAACCTAATTGATATGAGTCTGTTCTTTGTTCAAGCCCAGTTTGGCACCTGGGGCTAAGAATCTCCTGCTGAAGATAGCAGAAGCTTCAGAGTCAAAACTGAAGGACCAAGACAAAAGAACCCCAAGGAAAGATGACTTTTTTTCTTATCTAATCCCAGATAAGGATTTATGCCTTTTCTAAAAAAATTGAGGAAGCCCAGGAGCTTTGATCTGGCAGAGAAAAGAAGCAGCAGTTGCTCTTTCCTTGAGGAAGAGATAGGCAAGAGACTAAAAGCTGAAGGCAATGGAAAATAGAAGCCAGAGAAGCCCAGTGATGACATTACTAGAAGATATCAGCATCTCTGAATCATTGAGCTTTGAGTTGCTGCTGTTTGCCCTCTAGCCAAAGATGTTCCCTGGCATACAGAGTGCTGGACTGATCATAGACTTATCTTCTCCAAGCTAAATATTCACATTCAACAAAAGCAGTGGCCTCAAGGAAAGATGACCACCAAAAGACTTAATGTCCACTGATTAGAGTGCTTCTCCAAGTGGAAACAGTTAATTACTCACTTGGAAGGAAAGGTGAACACATGGTTGGCAACAGAAGAGCAGAACAGGAGTGGACAGCTTTCAGAGATTTGGTACAAAATTGCATTTACTCATCTGGGTCAGAACACTCACAAACATCAAGAATGGTTTGACAAAAAAAAAAAAACTCTTACTCATTGCAGATGATATGATGATATACCTAAACCCTAAAAAAGTCATCTAAAAAACTACTGGAAACAATTAGCAACTTTAGTAAAGTCACATTATATAAAATAAACCCACATAAATCCTCATCATTTCTATATATTACTAACAAGATACAGCAGCAAGAGTCAGAAAGAAAAATCCCATTTAAAATAACTTCAGACAACATAAAATACTTGGGAGTCTACCTGCCGAGGCAAACTCGGAAACTATATGAAAACAATGATAAACTTTTCATACAAAAAACATCAGATCTAAATAACTAGGCAAATATCAACTACTCATTATTATACTAAAAATGACAATTCTACCTAAACTACTATTTAGTACCATACAAATAAAATGTCCAAAAAATTACTTTAGGGAGCTAGAAAAAAATTGTAAGTCAATTCATATGGAGAAACAAAAAGTCAAGAATATCAATGGATTTAATGAAAAAAAAAAACAAAATAAGGTGGCTTAGCCTTACCAGATCTAAAATTATATTATAAAGCACCAATCATCAAAACTGTCTGGTATTAGCTAAGAAACAATGGTAGATAGTAGAATAGATTAGGTACAAAAGAGACAGCAGGAAATGATTATTATAGTAATCTGTGTTTGATAAATCCAGAGTCCAGCTTCTGGGATAAGATCTCATTCTTCACTAAAAACTTCTGAGAAAACTAGAAGATAGTATGGTAGAAACTAGGATTAGATCAACATCTCACACCCTATACCAAGATAAGATCAAAATAAATGCAGGATTTAGACATAAAAGACAATATTGTAAACAAATTAGGACAACAAGAAATAGTTTACCTGTCAGATCTGTGCAAAGGGGAGCAGTTTATGACCAAAGAAGAGATAGAGAACATCACCAAAAACAAACTGGATAATTTTGATCACATTAAATTAAAAAGCTTTTGCATAAACAAAACTACTCTAACCAAGATCAAAAGAAATGTAAATTGGAAAGCAATTTTTATAACTAGTATTTCTGACAAAGGACTCATTTCTAAAATATATAGAGAACTGAATCAAATTTATAAAAAAACCAAGTTATTCCCTAATTGACAAATGGTCAAAAAATATATAAAGGCAATTTTCAGACAAGGAAATCAAAGCTATCTATAGTCATATGAAAAATTGCTCTAAATCATTACTGATTAGAGAAATGCAAATTAAAGCATCTCTGAAGTACCATCTCACACCTCTCAGATCAGCCAATATGACCAGAAAAGATAATGATCAATATTGGAGGGGATGTGGGAAATCTGGGGCACTAATGCATTGTTGGTGGAGTCGTGAACTCATCCAACCTTTCTGGAGAACAATTTGGAATTACACCCAAAGGGCAATAAAAATGTGCCTACCCTTTGACCCAGCAATACCACTACTGGGTGTATACCCCGAAGAAATCATGAAAAAGGGTAAAAATATCACTTTGTACAAAAATATTCATAGCAGCCCTGTTTGTGGTGGCAAAGAATTGGAAATCAAGTAAATGCCCTTCAATTGGGGAATGGCTTAGTAAACTGTGGTATATGTATGTCATGGAACACTATTGTTCTATTAGAAACCAGGAGGGATGAGAATTCAGGGAAACTTGGAGGGATTTGCATGAACTGATGCTGAGTGAGATGAGCAAAAGCAGAAAACCATTGTACACACTAACAGCAACATGGGGGCAATGATCAACCTTGATGGACTTGCTCGTTCCATCAGTGCAACAATCAGGGACAATTTAGGGCTATCTGCAATGGAGAATTACCTTCTGTATCCAGATAAAGAGCTGTGGAGTTTGAACAAAGACCAAGGACTATTCCCTTTAATTTAGAAAAAAACTGATATCTTATTGTCTGATCTTGCTATCTCTTATACTTTATGTTTCTTCCTTAAGGATATAATTTCTCTTTCATCACACTCAATTTGGATCAATGTACAACATGTAAACAATGTAAAGAGAACATTATACACCTTAACAACAACATGGGGTGATGATTAACCTTGATGGACTTGCTCACTCCATCAGTGCAATGATCAGGGACAATTTTAGGGGATCTGTAATAAAGTATACCATCTGTATCCAGCAAAGACCAAAGATTATTACTTTCAATTTTTAAAAAGTTGTCTTATGTATTATATAATTTTGCTACCTCTAATATTTTCTTTCTTACTTATGGATATGTTTTTTCTCTAAACACATTCAATTTTGATCTATGCATATCATGGAAACAATGTAAAGACCATATCAGATTATCTTCTATTGGGGGAAGGGAAAAGGGAACTGAAGGAAGGGGGGAATTGTAAAATTACAAAGCTTGCAAAAAAATTATTGGTAGAAACTACTATTGTATATAATTGGAAAACAAATAAAATATTTATACAATAAAAAAATAAATTTTACATCAAAATAAGAAAGAAACATGACCCCACTATTTCAGGGGCAATCACAAGGATTTCTTTTTGTACAATATTGGTATTTTAAGTCTCTGAGACTTCAACTCCATTATAAGGGAGACTTTTTAGTCAAAATTTCTTTTTTTTAATTTATTTTTTATTCTCATTTTGTACAAATGTTTTTCTTTACATTAATAAAATATACTTGTTTACAAGTAAACAAAATACCCCTCCTCCCATGAATGTAGATAGACTTGCTTGGGCAAAAAAGTAAAGGGGGGAGAAAAAAGTAAAATTAAAAAAATAATAGTAATAATTGTAGGTATGGCCAGGTGGTGCAATGGACAAAGCACCAGCCCTGGAGCCACGAGCACCCGAGTCCATATCCAGCCTCGTAAACCCAATAATCACCCAGCCATGTGACATGCAAGCCACCCGATACCCACTGCCCTGCAAAAACCAAAAAGAAGAAAAGAAAAAAAAAAGAAAGACCCAAAATAAAATAAAATAGTAATAATAGTAGCGGTGGCTGGGTGGCAGACAGAGCATTGGCCCTTGAGCCAGGAGCACCTGGGTCCGAATCCAGCCCCAGACACCCAATGATCACCCTGCTATGTGGCCCCAGGCAGGCCACCCAGCCCCACTTGCCCTGCACCCTCCCCCAAATAACAATAACAAAAAATGTGTTTCAGTCTTTGTTCCAACACCATCAACTCTGTCGTGAGAGGATCACATTCTTTATGATAAGTCCATCACAAAAGTTACTTCCATATTTTTCCAATGTTGCCATTGCTGCTCACAACTCCCTCCTTTCTTATTTCTCCACTACCATGTACTGTATTTTCTCTCTCCTTTCACTCTGACTGTGCTGTAGGGTCGCTGAGTGGCGCAGCAGACAGATCCCTGGTCCTGGGGCCAAGAAGCCCTGAGCCCCCATACCACCCCTTAGGCCCAGAATCCACCTGGCCCTATGGTCCTGGGCAGGCCATCCAATCCCAGCCCCTTGCAAGAAGTAAAAAAGAAAATGTGTTATATCTGACCACTCTCCCCCCATGGTCCATCCTCTCCTCCTTTATTTACATCCCCACCCCTTCCCCCTGCTCCCCCCTCCTTCTTACTCCAGTTGTCTATACCCCATTCAGTATATTTGCTGTTTCCTCTCCTAACCATCTCTGATGAGAGCAAAGGTTCCCTCATTCCCCCTTGCCTCCCCCCTTCCATATCATTGCAATAGCTCATTGTAACAAAAAAAAATCTTATTATGTGAAATAGCTTGAACTATTTCCCCTCTCCTTTTTTCTTTCTCCCATTCCATTTCCCTTTTTTTCTTATTGACTCCATTTTTACACCATATTTTATCTTCGAATTCAGCTTTCTCCTGTGCTTCAACTATAAAAGCTCCCTCTACCTGCTCTATTAACTGAGATGGTTCATATGAATATTATCAGTATCATTTTTCTATACATGCAGTTCATCCTCATTAAGTCCCTCATATTTCCCCCCTCTCCTCCAATCTCCATGCGTCACCTGAGTCCTGTATCTGAAGATCAAACCTTCTGTTCAGCTCTGGCCATTCCAAAAGGAAACTTTGAAATTCCCCTGGTTCATTGAAAGTCCATCTTTTTCCCTGGAAGAGGACATTCAGCCTTGCTGGGTTGTTCATTCTTGGCTGCATTCTAAGCTCTTTTGCCTTCTGGTATATTGTATTCCAAGCCCTACGAGCTTCCAATGTAGCTGCTGCTAAGTCCTGTGTGATCCTGACTGCAGCTCCACGATATTTGAACTGTGTCCTTCTGGCTGCTTGTAATATTTTCTCTTTGACTTGGGAGTTCTGGAACTTGGCTATAATATTCCTAGGGGCTGGTTTTTTGGGATCGCTCTCTCGGGGGGATCGGTGGATTCTCTCCATTTCTATTTTGCACTCTGCTTCTAGAATATCAGGGCAATTTTCCTGTAGTAATTCTTTGAAAATGATGTCAAGGCTCTTTTCCTGATCATGACTTTCAGGTATTCCAATAATTTTCAAATTATCTTTCCTAAGTCTGTTTTCCATATCAGTTGGTTTTTCAATGAGATATTTCACATTTTCTTCTAATTTTTCATTTTTTTGGTTTTGAAGTATTGATTCCTGATTTCTGGTAAATTCATCAATCTCCCTGAATTCTATTCTTTGTCTGAAGGATTTATTCTCCTCAGAGAGTTTTCTTATCTGTTTTTCCATCTGGCCAATTTTGCTTTTTAAAGCATTCTTCTCCTCAATAACTTTTTGAACTGTTTTATCCATTTGACCTAAGCTGGTTTTTAGCATGCTATTTTCTTCAGAATTTTTTTGGATTTCCTTGACTAAGCTGTTGACTTCATTTTCATGTTTTTCCTGCATCTCTCTCCTTTCTTTTCCCAGTTTTTCTTCCAACTCCCTCATTTGATTTTCAAAGTCTTTTTTGAGCCCTATCATAGCCTGAGCCCAATTTCTGTTTTTCTTGGAGTCTTTAGATGCAGGAGCTTGTGCTTCCTCATCTTCAGACTGAGTATTTTGATCCTTCTTGGGCTCATTTGCAAAATATTTTTCAATGGCCTTCCTCTTGTTTCTTTGTTTGTTCATTTTCCCAGCCTAAGCCTGTTTTTGGGGGGTGCTTCCTGAGCTTTTGGGACACTCCCACAAGGGTCTCAGTGTGTGAGGTTCTGTCCTCCCTCCTGGTCTGTGAATGACCATAAGCACCCCCCTCTGCCACGGGGCTGAGGTGGGGGGAGCCCTGCTGTTCTATGGGGGGGGCCTAGACTGTGATCAGGATCTGAATGTGGTTAGAGCTCCAGAGTCCTGTTCCAGGGGCAGAGAACAGAGCTCCGCAGTCTCTCTCTCTCTTCACTCCCTTCCCTCAGCTCAATGGGCTCATGCCCTGGGGGCTCCTGCTTACCCGCTCCACCTGCTTCTGTTTCCAGGTCCAGGCTGCTTGCTGTGTGCCCTGAGGGCTGGGCTCCACGTGCTCGCTCTGGCAGAGGTCCCCTGCTGTTCCCCCACTTTGTGTCGGTGCTCCCCGGGGTGCAGCTCAGGAGACTCCCCTGCTGCTGTGAACTGAGGCTCCCAAAGCCCTGGGGCTGCCTCCGGGAGGCTGAAGTTCTTTGGCTTTGGCCGGCCACCCCTCCAGCGGGCTGCCCCTCCGGCCCCGGGGAGCAGAGCCTTTCTGCTCTTTTCCAGATTACCTTGAGTAGGAGAACTGCCTCACTGGGTCCCTTTGTGGGTTCTGTCTCTCGAAAGTGTAGTTAGAGTCCTTAGTTTATGAGTTTTTATCAGAGAGCTCCTCAGACTCGATCCGTTCATGTCGCCATCTTGGCTCTGCCCCTTAGTCAAAATTTCTAATTTGAATCTTTTTCTGAATAAATAAGGCTTTCTATTGTTAAAAAAAAAAAAGATTGGTTCTACAAAAATGATGGAGAAATTGAGAAGCTGCTAAATGAAAAATGAAAACTTTACAGGGTTTACCTGGAAGATCATCTGTATCTGAGACAGCAGCATTTAACTCCATCAAAAGCAAAGTGCAAGAGGTAGTTAGGTGGTGCAGGGGATAGAACACTGGCCCTGGGGTCAGGTGTACGTTCAAATCCAACCTCACATACTTAATAATTACCTAGCTGTTTGGCCTTGGGCAAGCCATTTAACCCCATTGCCTTGCAAAAAAAAAAAAAAAAAAAAAAAGCAAAATGCAGGAAAAACTTAGAAAGATGCAGGACTCTTGGCTCAGTAGGAATGCAGATAGAATTCAGTTTTAGGCTAATAATAAAAATCCAAAGCACTTTTATGATGCCTGAAAGGCTACTTGTGAGCCAAAGACCTATGGTGCATTTCAACTACCGGGTGCTGATGAAACTGCATTGATTAGTGATGAGGACATGATATTGAAGAGATGGGCTGAACACATGTTCCCCACAGACAAATGGCTAAAGCCATTGATCACATACCTAAGGTAGAAGTCAACCCCTCTCTAGCCAAATTTCCAACTGAAGAGGTTTTGAATGCCATTAGGCTCTTCTCTGTGGCAAAGTACCTGGTGTGGAGATTTACAAGGTGAGGGGTCCACTGCTCAAACAATTTTCCAGGTTATATGGGAAGAGGAGGTTATCCCCTAGGAGTTAAAGGATGCTTCCATTGTCCATCTCTATAAAGGTAAAGGGAATAGATTATCCTATGATAATCACAAGGGGGTCTTAAGTCATAGCTGGAGAGATTTTTGGCAGCATCCTTCTTAATAAGCTGATTATTCATCTTGAAGATAGTCATCTACCTGTGAGCTAGTATGGCTTCAGAAAGGGCTGAGGAATGGTCAATATGGCATTTACTACCTGACAACTCCAGGAGAAATTCAAGGAGCAGAACAGAGGTCTGTACACAATGTTCATCAATCTGACCAAGACCTAAGATACTGTTAATCAGGAAGGGTTGTGGGAAATTATGTCAAAATTTGATTACTCAGAGAAGTTCATCAGTTATTGTACATCAATTGCATAATGGCGTGCTTACCTGGGTTCTGGATAATGGACGATGTTCTCATACTTTCCCAGTCACCAATGGAGTGAAATAAGGTTGTATTCTTGCTCCCATGCTTTTTAGCATGTTTTTTCAACAATGTTGTCAGATGCCTTCAAAGAGGACAAAAATGGCATCAAGATCAGCTACTGCACTGACAGTAAATTATTTAATTTTAAAAGGCTACAAGCCTAAACTAAAGTGGAGGAAAAGCTGATGCACAACTTTTTGTTTGGAGATAATTGTGCATTTAATGCAACCTCTGAAGTGGAGATGCAACAAAGTATGGATCAATTATGTGCTGCTTTGGCTAATTTGGGCCTAATAATTAATATCAAGAAAACACCAGCTCTCCACTAGCAAGCACCATCGGTTACAGTGTAACGATGTGCTTTTGATAAGTTCCCTTACCTTGGCAGTGTACTTTCCAAGAAGGTACACACAGATAATGAGGTCAACACACGCTTTGCCAGAGATAACTCAGTTTAGTAGGCTCCAAAGGAAAGTGTCGGAGAGAAGAGGTATGAGGCTGCCTAAGAACCTGAAGGTCTACAGAACTCTTGTGCTAATCTTATTGTTGAATGCCTGTGAAACTTGGACAGTCTACCAGCACCATGCCAGGAAATTGAATCGCTTCCATTGAAATTGTCTTAGGAAGATTTTGAAAATCACCTGACAAGATAAGGTACGGGACACCGAGTCCTTAGAGTTGAAGTGCCAAGCATTCAAACTCTATTGCAGAGAGCACAGCTTCCATGGGTTGGCCACATTGTTTGAATGCAAATGTATGTTTGTCAAAAAGATTATTTTATGGAGAATTCACACTAGGCAAATACTCACAGGAAGATCAGAAAAAGTGATACAGGAACACTTTGAAAGTCTCTCTCAAGAACTTTGGGAAAGGGGCGGCTAAGTGGTGTAGTGGATAAAGCACTGGCCTTGGAGTCAGGAGTACCTGCGTTCAAATCCAGTCTCAGACACTTAATAATTACCTAGCTGTGTGGCCCTGGGCAAGCCACTTAACCCCATTAGCCTTGAAAAAACCTAAAAAAAAGAACTTTGGAAAGAAAGTACCGTGCTTTATAAATGAAGCAGAATTACAGTAGCTCAAAAGAAACATGAGACATCCCCACTCCCAGTGTTCATACCTATGGTAGAACATTCTGACCTCATATTGGTCTGATCGGTTGGTCGGACACACTGTACTTTGACTCCAACATAGTGATGTCATTTTGGTCCACTTCAAAAACCAAGGACAACAACTAATCAAAACCTCTTCAAGTACCTATTCTTCCAACACATGCTATATGTATTTATTGGAGAATGGTCCTGGCTTCCCTGGGATTCAACTCAGTTCTCATTTTCTAGAAGAAATCTTTTTTTTAAATTTTCTTTGTCTCTCCAGAACACAGTAAACAGTTAATAAATGCTTGTGGACTGACCCCAGATTTATAGGAGGAAATATTTTGTTGATACTTTTCTTACTCTGCCAGTTCATTAAATGCCTTTACTTTGAACTAATTATATCTTTTGCGTGACCATTAAAGAATTCACATCAGTGGGGACTCATGAACTATGAATTTAAGGATATAACACCACAGAGCATTTTAAACCTGGAATAGTATTCACTGAAGGACCCACACTGAGAATTGGGGAGTGGCCCCAGACACAGTACTTTCATCTTGTTTTTTTGTTTGTTGAGGCAATGAGATTAAAGTGGTATACCCAGGGTCACACAGTTAGTAACTGAGGCCAAATTTGATCTCAGATCCTCCTTATACCAAATCTAGTACTCTATCCACTATGCCACCTAGCTGCCCAGATAGAATACTTTCTGATCATACCTTGTCCCTCACTCTCCCTAGAGGTTACTCTAAACCTCCTCTTCTCTCCTCAATCCTATTACACCACCCTTTCTCCTACCCTCACAGAAGAGAGCTTTGGCCCGTACTTTACCAAGAAAATGGAAGGCATTTTTCATGAGTTTCTTCTATTTTTTCTCACAACTCTTTCTCATCATTCCCCAATTATCCTTTTTTGTTCTAGTGGGTGATAAAAGAACGTTTCGGTGACCAATTGGATAGAGGAGACAGGAGAAGGTGGATTCAAGGATACAAATGAAAGGGTTATCCCTCCTTCTCTAATCTTAAATCCTTTCTAGCTGGTAAGCTTCTTCTCTGCCACCTAGAAACATTCTCATCTCTTCATTCTTAAAAAAAAAAATCCCCACTTCATTTTGCCATCCTGTCAAGCTAACAACTTTTATTTTTTCTCCATTTCACAAGCTTCTAGAGAAAGTTCTTTACCATTGCTCCTACTTCCTCTATTCTCATTCACTTCTCAAACTCCAGTTTACTTCCAGATCTATGGGGAAAAATCCAATATAAAAATTTAAGCTTAATCCATATTATTAAAATTTCCCTCTTTCTTGAGCCGAAATAATCAACAAAACAATAAAATCAAGCCCTGATTTGTAGCATTCACTGATTTCTGAGGCATTAAATGTTCTTGTTGAACATTTAACAATCGACTTATAAACCAGTTTATGCTGACACCAGCATTCTCCTGGGTGTACACCCTAAGACACTTTCTTACTTGGTGACATCATCAGCTCCTATAGCTTCAATAAGCAACTTTATAAAGATGACACCCAGATTTGTATATCCAACTTCAGTCTGTCTCCTGATTGCCTGTGCCTAAACCTTGTTCACCTTGGCTACCTTGTATACCCGACTGCCTCGTGAACCTGGCTGCTTCATGGACCTGGTTACCATGCCTGATCACACCCTGAAGAGACAACCTGAACCTAGAGAAGCAGCCCTTGTAGCAATGGAATCTGACAACTGCCTAGCCACTGCTTTTGAAGACCCACAAAGAAGGACATTATCACTACCAAAGTCCTTGACATTGTCAAATAGTTCAGTATCCAAAATGGATATTTCTATCAACAGAAATGCCAATCAAATGCTTTACCGTCGGCTATTTCTGCTGCACTCCAAGAACCACTGAACCTTTCCATCATCTCTGCCACTAGAATTTCCTTTTTGTGTTGTTCTCTTTGAGAACAGGAACTAAGGTTAGCACAATGTTTTTCATTTATTCATCCATTTGTTTCTACTTGGATGTCCCAAAGACATCTCCAACTCATCATATCCTCATCAAAACTCGTTATCTTGTCCCCAAACATTCTCTTCCAAACTTCCCTGTGCCTGTCAATGACAGCACCACTCTTCCAGTCTCCCAGGTTTACAAGGTCAGAGCCATTCTCAGGTTTTCACTCTCCCATTCCCCACATGACCCATTTGTTACCAAATCTCACGGCCCAACATCTACATCTCTCCCATCATTCTCTAGTTCCATCATGACTACTTCCGTTCAGGCTCTCACCCCTCCACCTCACTTTTATATACATTTATCCATGCACATGGTTCTGCTCCTGATAAAATGCAAGCTCTGGAAATTCAGGGATAGTTTCCTTTTCATCTCAGTATTACTAGCACCTAGTACCACACATTGGAGATATTTTCCTAAATGCTTGCCAACCAACTGAACTGAGAGACCTCTGTCTGTTCAGCTCCTTCAATCCCCATTTGACACCCAAGATAATAATCCCTCTTCCCTTCCCTCTTCCACCTCCTCCTCCCTCCTTCCTCCCACTGAAGGGTAAGGAGGATGGGAAGCTGATCCTGGGCTCCTGGATTCTACCACAGCATAGTTGGTTCAGCAGAGTAGAGAGCAGTGACCAAGACAGGTCCATTCTGAGGAGGGGGAGGGAATGAATGGTCCAGAGCCTGGGCGCTGCCCTGGTTGGGCTGGGAGCTGCCCCCAAATTAGAGGGCCCAACTGAATGACTCAGCAGCTCTCTGGGCTGGCCCTGCAGTTATGGGCTATTGCAGTCTGCAAATCACAGGCTTCCAACTTGAAGTACCATATTTACCCACGTATTCTCTCCCCACCCCATCCCCCATTGCCTACCCCTTCCCTCCCCCAAAAAGCAAAGAAGAAATCTAAGATGTGTCTTGTCCCTGCCTAACTCCCTCCACTTCTCTAATCCCTCATCCTGGGAACCCCCAGAGAGAGTCTAGGGATTCCATTTGTAGACTTGAGAAGAATCTGATGGTTGGTGTGAGCTGGGTTACTGATGAGAAAGCTGATCACAGACAAAAAGTTTTTCTACTGCTCTAGCCAGGCATCAACTATAGGTAAAGGAAGCCAGGATTGAATATCATCCCATATTCCTTTGACTTCCCCTCACCCAGGATGATAAGATTCTAACTAGGGAACTGGAAGGCACTTTAGAGGTCAACTGATCCATCCCCCTCACTTGACCACAAACTAAGGTTCACAGAGGTGACTCCTAGGCAGTGTCAGAGCTGGGATTGAACCTTGGTATTCCTGACTCCAAGTCCAATACTCCAGATACCCAGAAAGACAAAGGTAAAGGAATGTGCAAAATAATAATTCAACTCAATTCAACCCAAGCATCTAGTGATTGTCTCCTATTGGCAAGTCCATGGACTCCATGCTAGGGAAAAAGGGCTAGCCATGTCCCAGATTCAAGGTGCTTATGGTCTAATTCAGGAGGACAAGCAGATATGGTCAAAGGGGAGCTAAGTTGGGCATCTCCCTAGTTTCTGTCCTGGGGCCTCTTCTCTTATTGCATTCTCTTCCTCAGTGATCTCACCCTTGGCTTCACCCACCACTTCTAGGCTGATGACTTCCAGATCTGTGCCCTCAAGTCAAGCATCTCAAGTTCCACTCTCAAACCCCCAATTGCGTATTGATCATCTCTCTCTAGCCCATCACCCCACCGACATGCTGAATTCAAAGGGTGCTACATTGTCTTGATGGCAGCTACAGGAACCCAGATCTGAACCCTTGGCTTCATCTTTGACTCTTCCCTCTCCCTTCTTTGTCCAGGACCAACTTTTTTGACTAGCTATTTATTTGTTATTTAGTTTTTTTAGTTAGTTAATTGCTTAACGTTTATCAAGCACTTATTCTGTAACAGGTATAGCTGATTGATTACCAAGACTTCTTCATTCTGCCTGAGTATCTCTTACATCTGTTTTCTTCTATTCATTCACAAAACCCCAGCTCAAATTAGACTTTTCATCATTTCTCCCCTGGACTATTGTATTAACCTCCTAAACAAGTTTCTGTTTTCAGGGTTTTCCCTATAATCTTCCTAAGGCAAGAACCATGTCTTTTCCTTTCTCAACAAACTTTAGTGTCTCCCTATTGCCTCAAAAATAAAATGTGAACTCTTCAGCTTGGCATTTACCCTCCATACTCTGGTTCCAATGTGCCTCTCCAGGTAATTTTCTATTTTCCCTTTTCACAAACTCTAGTTTCATCCAGACTCCATCAAAGGCAACTGTCTGACATACCTGGATTGTCTCCTCATCTCATCTTCCATTAAGGTTCCTCCATGAAGCCTGCCCTGATTCCATCTCCAGGAAATATTCAATCTCTTATCCAATCAGCACTTCATTTGTACCTCCCTTTTGCCCCCTCGTGTCCTCCTTTGGCTTATACTTATCTGTGTTCATGGTATAGCACCCTAAGCAGAATGGAAGCAACTGGAAGGCAGGGACTATCTAGTTTTTAGCTTTATCTCCCTAGCTCTGAATACAGAACCTGACCTAATAGTAGACTCAATTTCTACTTCTATAGTGCTTTAAAGGTTTTTAAG
The DNA here is from genome assembly GCF_037893015.1 of Macrotis lagotis. Taxonomy (NCBI): domain Eukaryota; kingdom Metazoa; phylum Chordata; class Mammalia; order Peramelemorphia; family Peramelidae; genus Macrotis; species Macrotis lagotis. The sequence goes on from NC_133666.1 coordinate 81,215,279, forward strand.
TATTTGCTACCAAGATAGCCTATCTGTTGAACAGGGGTCCCCATTTACAGATGAGAATACTGAAACTCAGAAATTAATAAACATGCTTGAGGTCACATGGCTCGTAACTGAATGTGGTAGCCAAGATTTAAATTTGGGTAATTTAGACTGTAAGTCTAGTGATTTTCCCATCATACCATGTCATCTCTAACATTGTGTTTAATAAATGTATGTTGAGTTTCATTGAGTTGATGTGCAAAGAAGTATGAGGTAGTGAGGTCCTGTTCACTGGAAAACTCAGGAAAGATATTTTGGAAGAGGTGACTCACCCCTGAATTTGGCCTTAAAGAAATCACCAGTTCCATTTCTTGAGTGTTCACTTTGTTTCTTGTCTTTCTCTAAATTATTTGTTTCTTACCATCATTTTCTTTGTGTTTTTTCTCTTTCTGCTTTCTTCATAAAAAAAAATCTAGCAAGTCTGGTCAAAGTAATGGTTAGGGAACACCTTGAAATGAAGAGAACCTGGGTTCAAATCCTGTCCCAGATATTTTCTAAATTGTGTGACCCTAAGCAAGTCACAAGTTATGTGACTGTGTTTTTTCATGGGCAAAAAAAGGAAGCAGTGAGCCCAAAGATCAGTCTGGCTTCATCAGGAATGGATCATGCCAGGCTAACCTCATTTCCTCTTTTGACAGGATGAGTAGACTGATTAGTAGATCAAAGAAGTTTCATAAGCATAGTTTACTTAGATTGTAGCAAAGTATTTTCCCAAGTTTCTCAAGCTATTTTTGTAGATAGCACAGAGTAGCTGACAGGAAAGTTAGCTGAATTAGGAGCCGGGGGAATGGTGGAACCCAGAGCAATAATTAAAGGTTCTCAAAAGGGAGTTTCTAAAGGAGTGTCCCAGGCACATGTGCTATTTAAAATCAATGCCTTTATCCAAGTCCCTAATGGTGCACTTCTCAAACTTTCCGAGGACACAGAACTGGGCTACAGAGCCAACACACTAGACGGCAGAGTTTGTTCCAACAATATCTCATCAGGCAAGAATACATGGCCAAATGGAATAAGGTGAAATCTAAAAGGAAAAAATGCATCTGGGTTCAAAAAATCATTTTTATAAATACAAACTAGGGGAAGTATGACCAGGTATTGGGAAGTTTTAATGGGTGACAAGTTCAAGAGAAGCATGGTATCCAGAACTAACTAGGGAGGTGGCCAGGCCCTCTGTCCTCTGTCTTGGGCAGGCTATATTTGGGTTAGTGTGATCAATTTGGGCAGCTGATCTTTAGGAAGGACACGAATACTTACTTGCAAAAGAGTCTCATGGGGACATAAGAGCTGCTTTGCAGGGAGGGCTATCCTGGAAAAGAAGGGTTAGATATTTTCAGTTTGGGCCCACAGAGCCAGGACCAAGAGCAGTGAGAGAAAGTCACAGAGAGGTGGACTGAGCTTGGGTGGCAGGAGATATTGCCTAACAAGGAGGATTGTGCAAAAGAGTAATGGACTGCCTGTGGAGGAGGTGCATGCCACTATCTCACTGGAGGGATCCAGGCAAAGACTGGATTACCTCTTTGGGGCTATGTTGGGGAGTTGATACTTGTTTGGACTGGATAGTCCTCTTCCAGTTTTGAGATGTTTTCATTGGTGAGGCAGTCTCTACCTCTCTCTCTCTCTCTCTCTCTCTCTCTCTCTCTCTCTCTCTCTCTTTCATTCACTATCTCTCTATGGGTCTGTTTCTTTGTTCATCTGTATGGTCCTGTATGGCTCTCTCTGTGTCTCTACAACTCCATCTCTCTTGTCTATCTCTATTCTCTGTATCTTTCCATCTTTCTTGGTCCATTTGTCTGGCTCTGTAAGGTTTTCTCTGTGTTGTCTCTGTCTCACTTCTCTTATGTATCTCTGTCTGTCCCAGGCTCTGGCTCACTGTCTGGCTCTTTGTGTGCTTCTGTTTCTATTTCTCTTATTTCTGTCTATCTGTCTGTCTCTTTCAATTTTTCTTTGTGTTTCTGTTTGTCTGTCTTTTGGTGTCCACCTGTCTGTCTCTGTAAGGTTCTCTCTGTGTCTTTCTGCGTCTCACTTTCCCTGTATGTTTCTGTTTCATCTGTCTGGCTTTCTGTGTGCCTCTGTTTCCATCTCTCTTATCTATATCTCTCTGTCTCTGTCGCAATTTTTCTATGCCTCTTCTCAATCACTGTTTTTCCAAGAGTCTTCAGAGTCTATAGCTTCCTGACCACCATTTGGTGCAATAATCAAATCCTGGGCAAGTTCCTCTGGCCATATGCCAGCTGCGGCCTCTTGTGCAATAGGTAGTACGGTGACAATGGGACAATGCAATGAATTCTTCCCCTTTTTAGGGCAAGGACAGAGTCATTCTCATCCTACCAGTTGGGAGAAAAGGCAGAAATAAGAAAGACTGAGGAAAGAAGCAGGGAAAGGAACTCTGATCCTTTTAAGGAACGTTTCCTGTCTCATTCCTTGTCCACAGTGGAGTTTAACTTAGCTAAGTCTTCAGTCCAAGGAACTGGAGGCACATTGGAACAAGTGAAATGCCCAGGTGTTGGAGCTTTGACACTAACTTCCTGTGGGATTTTAGAATGGTTGTTTCTCCTCTCTGAGATCCAGCAAAATGGTAACAAAATAGATGGAAGCTACTGCCTGGTAGGGATGGAGTGAATCTATGATGAATTCACAAAAGGGAAAGGGCTTTGGGAGGGATTAAGTCCTGGGCTGAGAAAAGGTGCCTTTGTGGTAATGCTTTGATTTTGTCACCTACTGAGCTGCATGATAGACACTTTACGTCTCATAATAAGCCTCAGTTTACTCATTTGTAAAATGTGTAATTCTATCTCTCTGGTTGTTGGGGTGCTCCTCAGGAATGATGGGGAACTAGGGCCCTTCTGTCACCTTGAAATCTCTGTGTGCTTTTGTTTCTATGTCTCTTATCTCGGTCTATCTCTCTGTTTCTGTCTCTGTTGATGAGGCAGAGCAATCAGTGAGTATTTTGTCTGGACCAAGGAACAAGGAGGAGGCAACTGGAGAGTTATTGGGGGAGAAAGTGGTCTAGAGAGTCTACCTCGCTTGGGCCTCCTTGGATGGAGGAAGTAGGCCCATACACGCCTAGAATTTTGCACACTAAAAAAAGGACTGGTCACTTGGATGCAAATGGAAAATGTAGAGATCTGGGTCAAAGCCTGTGACCATTGGGGAAAGAAGCTATGATTGTGGTCTCTAGTGGAACCTGATGATGACATGGTTATGGGGTGGGGGAAGAACCAGATATGGAAGGGAAGGGGACTGGGACCACTCCTGAAATTGAGAGAGCCTGGAAGGAAAGCCTTCAATAAAGGGTCAAGGCTTCCACTCATGGACAGGAGTGGAGCTCTGAGCTCCCAGCAGCCCCTTTGCTTTCTGAAATGCTCAGATGGTAGAGGTCTTTAGGGTGAATGTGAGTTGGGGCTGGGGTAGGGGTGCAATGTGTGTAGGGGCATGGCAGTTTACTATTGTGTAACTGTGCACATTTATCCTGGGCAGTGGGGCTTGTAGGTTTGTGGGGGGTGGGGTGGGGGGAGGACAACTAGGACTGCTATCTTGAAAGGAAATTCTTCCTTTACTTGGAATCTTCCAGGATAACTAACTGGGCAGTCTTCCCTCCATCCCTTTTCTCCCCTCTCTTGCCTCTCTCCACTCCACCCCCCCCACTTCCCCCTCCCTCCTCCCCTCCCCTTTCTCTCCCCTCCTCTCCTCCTTCTTCCCTGCCTCCTCCTCCCCCCCCCCACAGCTTCTAGGGGTTTAGCCTTCGTCCTGCCGGCTCTGCCTCCCTCTCTCAGCGACCTGCCCAGGAGTCAGTAGCAGCCGCAGCCGCAGCCGCAGCAGCAGCAGCCCCCGCCCTCCTGAGCCCGGGCAGCAGAAGAGGGTGGGAGACAGGGGCCCCGAGCCATCGAGAGAGCGAACCGAGCAGAAGGAGTCGAACCGAGCAGAAGCTCCCCAGGTAGGGTGTCTGCATGTGGGAGCCCCGGGGACCGGGGGCTGGGCTGAGCACGGCGGTCCGGGGGAAACTGGGGATGCTGCCTGGGGGCAGGAGGGACCCCTGCCTGGGAAGTTCCCTGGCCCGCCCGTTCGCCCGCCCCGTCTAACCCGACCATCCAGGCTGGCTGGACTCCTCCCGCGCTCCGGAGGCCGAACAGCTCCTGGGCTAACCCCAGCCCAGCCGGCGGGCTCACTCCCCGCCCTTGAAACCTGGTGCGCTCTCGGAAATGTGCGGGGGTGGAGGGTGGGGGGGAATGGAATTGGCAGCACTTCGCAGGCCGCTCTGGGCGCGGAGAAGTGACTTTAGACGGGAGAACCCCATGGAGACAGCCCTCCGCTGCTCTCTCTCTCTCTCTCTCTCTCTCTCTCTCTCTCTCTCTCTCTCTCTCTGTCCCTTTTTGTCTCTCTTGTCTGTCTCCGGACTTTGTTTCTCTCTGTCTCTCTCTCTCTCTGTGCCTCTGTTTATCTCTCTGTCTCCCTACTCATCTTCCTCCTTCTGCTTGTCTTCTTTTCTTCCCATCTTCCTTTGGCTACTTCTTCTCCCTTCATTATCCCCTAACTCGTCTTCACTTTTTTTCCCATCTTTGTCACATCCTCTTTTCCCCCTTTCCCTTTTTCTTGCCTTTCTTCTTTTTGACTCTGAAGTTCAAATGCCTCCTTTAATTCTTACACCCATGTGATCTTGCGAGAGTCACTTAATCTCCCTGAGCCTCAGTTTCCTTATCTGTAAAATGAGAATGTTGGTCATCTAGTCCTAAGATCCTTCTTTCCCTATTCTCTCCTTTTTGTTACTATTTTCTGCTCCCCCTCTTCTCTCTCTCTCTCTCTCTCTCTCTCTCTCTCTCTCTCTCTCTCTCTCTCTCTCTCCCCCCCTTCCCTTTCTCTTTCTGTCTCCCTCCCTCTCCCTCTGTCCTTTTTGTCTCTCTGCTTATTCTTCCTTACTCTGTCTCTCTTTGTCTCTGTTTCTCTCTAACTCACTCTATCCCTCTCTTTCACTCTCTGTGTCTCTTTCCTCCCTCTGTCCCTTTCTATCTTGCTCTCCCTCACTCTCTTTCTCTGTCTCTCTTCCTCCCTTCCTTTCTGTCTCTCCCTCCCTCTTTTCCTTTGTCACTCCCTCCCTTTCTTCATCTGTCTCTCCCTCCCTTCTTTCCTTTCTCTCTGTCGCACCCTCCCTGTCTCTCTTTCTGTATCTCTTCCTCCCTTCCTTTCTATGTCCCTCCCTCCCTCACTCTTTGTCTCTGACTCTCTCTCTCTATGTCTCTGTGCTTCTCTCTCTCTCTCTCCCTTTTTCTTCTTCCTCCTTTCTTCTCTTTCTTTGTCTTCTTTGATCCCCCCTTTCCTCCCAGCCTCCAAAACCCTAACAGTGCATAGTTCCTCTGATGTGCAGTTCATCTTGCTTAATGACACCCAGCTTTTCCCCCAGGGAGCTTCTAGGGTTCCTCAGTTGGGTAGAGAGATGAACTTCCCTTCAAGAGCCTCCTGGAAGGATGTCATTATAAAAGTAAAGCAAGGGGCCACTTTTGAAGGATGAAACAATTATAGAACCCCTCTCTCACTGAAAGTATCACCCTACCTGACATCCACCATTAGAGAGTCATTCCTTTGCATGAATACTCTCCTGTGAAGAAGTACATCATCCTTCTTAATTCCCAGTCACCACTCCACACACCTTTAGTGGAAGTAAATCTACCAACTCTTTCCTAAGAGATTATAGTGAGAGTGCAGGAGTTCTACGACACAGAGGGTTGTGACTGCAAGGTCTGGGCCATTTTGCCAGCTCTGCTCTTGGCCTTAAGAGTCCTCCCAGGGGTTGGGTAGGACCCGCCTGTTTCTGGACCTGAATGTCTCCATCCCACTTCAGCCAGGGAAAGGGGAGGGGGAGGGGGGACTTGGAAGATTTCTTCCAAGAGGCTGCCAGTCCTCCTGGCTGCCTCATGGGTCAGTCTGGCTGGGGTTTTTCTACATGAGAGAAATGAGCCAAAATTGAGCTGCGTGCAGGCCTCCAAGGTTCTCTAGGATGAGAAGGGGGAGAAGCTGAAAGAGCTCTGTTTTGGGCTCCTCCTAGGACACCTGAGAGCTCAGGGTTCTGCCTCTCCACCAGTAATGCCATCCAGTCCCCCTCAAAGGCAATCCATCAATCTAATATGCCTGGAAATAAGAACCTAACCCTCTGCCTGAAGTCCCTAGAGAAAGAAACTTGGACCTCTGGGAGCTCCCAGATGCTCTGAGGACACAGGCCTTGCCCCACAAGCAGCAAACAGGTAAGCATTAAAGGTCCAAAGACTCCCAGTCCCTTGGTGAGCTGTGAGCAAGATGAGATGAAGCTACTTGAGGAAAATGATAGGTACCCAGGAAAGGAGAGCCTTTCCCCAAAGTCCATGAAGGCAGAGCTGGCTGGCTCAGTGGTCACTGAGATATTGGGAGATATGAATGAGCAGGGCAGTGGGATCCCCATATCCTGCTTCTGGATCCTTCTACCCCAGACAGGTAAGACCTAAGTTACTCTCAGTTCACTGAGGTCAGGAAAGTGGAAATTAAGGCCAAGTCAGCCTCAGTCAACCTCCAGATTCTTCCTGACTGATCTTCCTGGATGCCCCCACACTTTATTTGATGGTTTATTGACTCCCCCACCCCTAGGACCCGTATCCTCTGTTATTCTGGCCCTACGTTGAATCTTTCTGGAAAGGCAAGACTGGAATGTATTTGCCTTGTAAATGAGGATTCATGGTACGGCATCATCTTAGAGTATTGGATGGGAAGGGGGTACCTTAGTCCAAAAGGAGAGTGAGAAGAAAAAAAAAATGCGTGCATCTGTAGCTGAGTTAGGCTGGCACAGTTGTAAAGGGTATGTCCCACCAATCATTAGAGAGTACTAGAGTCCTTGGTCAAGTCAGTCCCCTTAGGTGGGCCAGTGGTCTGAGAAGTTAGGTTCCATGATGCCAAGTTCCCCAGCAAGGGGCTGCCTGCCAAGCCCTGGCTTGGACCCAAGCAGCCTGAGGCTGGGGGAACCTGGCGGAGGCTCTGCTGAGGTGGCAAGCAAGAGAAGCTCATGTTGCCAGCTCTCCACCACTACCACCCCCAAAGCTCAAAGAGAGCCCCAACTCCTTGAACCTATAGCTCCCAGTAGCCTTTGGGGCTCTCTTCATTTGGCTATAGAGGGTGGGCTCCTTTGGCTGGGCACATACTCCAGTAAGTATGTCCAGCAACAGGGGTGAGTGAGTCTCTACTGAGCCAGCCACACTCCCTCTGTCCAAGGGCTTGGATTGATAGGTAAGGGGTGGCCAGGGTAGGACCCTGCCCAAACCCAGCAGCTCCGTCTGGGGCCTTGGAACACATGGAGAAAGGAGTGCTCAGAAATGGTTTCCTGATGGAGACACAAGTCTGTGCCCTTCTTCAGCTCCTTATTCCCTACACAAGTTTTCTCTTCTGGTTCAGTACTGTCATCTGCTTTCATTTAAGCCAGTCCCTGGTCTGGGCGAGCAGCAATTCTCCCCCTCTCAAACTTGCTCATGCCATAAAACAAGCTTGCAAACAAGGTCGCCAAAGATAACCAGTCACTCTTTCCTTTCCCCTCTTCTTCTATCCTCTCCCTCCCCCTCTCATTCTCTTCCTCTTCCAGCCTTTCTTCTCTATTCTTGGACAAGTCTACATGGTAAAAACCTAAGGTTGAAGCTGGCAATGGTCCCTGAGGAACTTGGGAGCTATGGACCCTGGGTTATGGGCTAACTCATACAAGCTTTGTTTCCAAAGCTTCTTGAGGGTGTGAGGATTTTCTCTTCCAGACCCCAAAGGGATCTCCAATCCTGGCTATGGCTCTCCTACTATTGGTCAAGAAAAGAGTCAGGGAGAGGGACTCATTAAACATGAGAGAGGAGGAGGGGAAGAAATGGACACTATTTTTCAAAGCATGTTTCTTCCTGGAGAGTGGTTCCTAACACCTTCTTGTTCTAACTGGGAGGTCCTCTCTGGTTACCTGTAGTGAAGTCAGGGCCGGGTCAGAGTTGCCCATAAGTGATCTCGGGGTGAGGGGGTGGGGGGAGGAGGGAACTGCAGATCAGAGAGAGAACCAGCATTCAAATCCTGCTTTGAACTGAGTAGCTCCAGGCCAGCTAGTTCACTTCCCTGGGCCTTAGTTTCTTTCTTTTATACAACGAGGAAATTTGACCAAATGGTCTCTAAGGTCCATTACAAATCCTAGGGCCTCAGTTTCCTCATTTGTAAAATAAGTGGAGTGGGAGCAGATCAGGTGGCCTCTGATTCTGGCATCTAGGATCCTATGTGAGAACAATTGGGCCTCAGTTTTCCTCTCTAAAAGGAGGTTGAACTAGATGACTTCCATATGTCAATACAGGGAAGCACCCACTAACAAACAAGGGGAGGAGGAAAGTCTTCAATCTGAATCAGCACCCCAATTGATCCTTGAAGGAAACTAATATGGAAGGGGAACAAAAGAGAGTGAGGGGACAGGAAGCCAGCCCAGTGGTTGGAGCAGAGGTCATTAAGCGTGGAGGAAAACTCACAGAGGGAGGGGTCAGTGCCTCCCCCACTGTTTCCCTTTGGGGTTCCTCCCACACAGTGATCTGAGGCCTGCCCACCACTAGAAGCAATTCTGCAGATACTATCACTGCAAAAATCTTTTTCTTTCTCCAATTGACCCAGAGTTGGCATTTTCTTTCAAAATACCTAGAAAGGAACAAGTTTCCAAGGAACAGTTTTCTGATTCTAACTTTAGTGAACAGCTGCCTCTGTGATCAGCTCCAGTTCCCAGGGTACCTCATCACCAGAGCAATTTCCTTTTCTCAGGCCTTTCTGGTCTAAATCCATGTTATCTGAGTCAAACTCCCAGCTGAGGGAGGCTGCCAGCCTGGGGGGGGGGTAGAACCTGTGGGAGGATCTGGTCCTTTCCCAGAACCTCTAGGTGTGGCCTGCAGACCATTCCCCCTCTGGATTTGGCCATGCTGAAATCTGCAGAGATTTCTGTTACACTAGGATCAGCCTCATAAGGGAAAAGCCAGACATCTTAATAGGCCTGAGATCTGGTCCTGAGCTAAAAACAAGGCAAGTTTCCTCTAAAGGTGAGGAAAAGGTGGGGAATGGCCTCTAGGGCCAGACCCACCCAACCTCCACAGGCCCAGTCCTTCCTTTTCCCCTATCCACTCTTCCCCCATACACTCATCTCTTCACTATCCCAAACACTTCCCCACTAAGACAAGTGGGTGTGTACCCACTCTCTCCAGGCTTCTTCTTGCCTCCGTAGTCAACTCTAGCCCTCACATGGAGGATCATTTCAGTATCTTCAGGAGAATGGGTACCTAGAAGGAAAGCTGGAACGGAACTCAGCCCTACTGCTCCAACAGCTTCAGTGGATGGATGAGGATACTGAAGCCTATTAGGGGTAGAACAATGTTTCTCAGCATAGTTGAGGAAGCTTAGGCTAGGAGTGGAAAGGAAAAGAGAGAAGAAAGGAGAGGAAGAATGAAGGAGAAAAGAGAAAGAGGTAGGATTGGGAGAGAGATTTCCAAATTTAGCCTACGGTGGGAAGCAACAGATTTAGCTTTCTCATTCATGAAAGAGCCTGCAATCCAAGAGGCTGGGCAGCTTTTTCTAAGGCTATGACTCTTCTTGCTTCTTTCTGCTTACCAGTAATCCAGAATTACTCTCCCAGCAGAAAATCAAATGCCAGAAAGATGATGAGGGGTGGGGAGACAGAGGAGGGACCTTGCCCTTTTAGAACCACTAAATGGGACCTGGTTTGGGAGCCTGAGTCTTCCCCTACTTCCAAGCCTCTGTCAGGCTATGGAAGTTGGTCTGCTGCTTACCTTGGTCCAGAATTTCTCCCTGTCCCCCTACCCAAGCCAAGGGGCAGCCAGATGCTCACCCATCTATGTGGCCCAGGGTCTAGCCTTGAAGAGAGAGAGGAGAAGCCATCAAAGGGGACTGAAATGCAGTCTTAATCTGTGTTGTCTGCAGCAGGTCCCAGCCCTAGCCAAACCCGGCCCTGGCCAGCCCCAGCCCTGGGTCTCCTGATGGAAAAAAAAAAGTCACAGAAGGGAAAGTGTGACTTGTGTGCCCTCCCATTAGGGACCAAATTTGGTCTTCTCTTTCCACCTCCCTACCTTTAAAAACCCTGACAGCTGTGGAAAGGAGGCCAGCATGTTTGGAGGGCAGGGCCCGCCAAGGGGGGAAGAGTTAAACAACTCTCTTGGCCCACTCCCAGGCCCCCTCCCTGCCCCCTAGACAGCATTCCCAGACACACTAATGAGAGCTGAGTCTTAGCCCAGCCAAAACACCTGTGACTCTGTTCTTCCCTGAGATCCTGAAGAAGAGGGGGAGGGAGCAATACAAGAACCCAGAGAAGCCCCAAGTAGATCCCTTTCCCCTGTCTCCACTCAGGAGCAAGCCTGAGAGCTATAACTAGGGTGGTGAATGTGGAAGCTGTTCATGGGACCCTCCTGGCACCCCAGCATCTCCATGCCACTGATGGGTTCTGGACTGTGACAAGACTAGTTCAGCTACTAAATGGACCTGGCAAGTAATGGAAGTGTTTGCAGAGAGAAAAGAGAAGGGCCTTCAAAAGTTGATAGCTAGGCTGGGAGTCATCCTAGGGTCCCCATGGCCTGAAGGAAAACCAAAAAGTTCTCTCTGAAACAGGGTTTGGCCAACCTGATGAGATGGGAAGCTTTGAGCTAGATTTGGCCTCCTCTTGGCCATACAAGTCACCTGAGATGTTGCAGATGTTTTTGTAAGTGTGCGTGTGAGGGGGTGACCAGTAAGAATCAAAGTCAGGCCTAGGTTATGCTCTGGCAGGGCTAAGAGCAGTTTTAAAGGCACCCTTTAAAAAACTGAAGGATTTGGGATAGAAAGGAATTCTCTTTCCAAGTCCTGGGGGAGTGGACAGACCAACCTAAAGGCCCTAATTGACCAGCTGTTGATGGAGAGGAAAGGCTATGGCTTCTGGTCAGAAAGGAAAGCTTCCCTATCTTTCAGACTCAAGTTCCCTCCCTTTTGCCTTTCCCCAAGTTCATGCCTAAGCCTAAAGAGGGATTAATCTTAAGGTTTGGGGTTTAGAGCCTTTAGCTGCCATCTTAAAGAGCTGGGAAAGGTGTCAAGGGGTGGGAAGTCTTCAAAGTAACAAAAGAGCATAGATCAAAAAGTGGATGGGACCTCAGAGGCCATCATGCCCAACAGAGGAGAAAACAGAAGCCAGATGAAGCGATTTGTCCAAAGTCACACAGCCAGGAAATGAAGACAGAGTGTGAATCCAGAGCCTGTGCTTCCAGAGCAAGTGATCGCCCCACTAATTGCCTGGAACAAGGGATGTCTGGGCCTGCCACTCTGGGGAAGTAGAATGGTATTGGAATGTTGAGAGAGATGAGTACAGCCGCCATTTAGAATTCTCCTGGGGGTGGGGGGTGGGGGGCAACTGGATGGCTGGAATATAAAGAAAGGGCTAGGAAGTGGAAACTTCCAAGCCTGAAAGGATGCTGGGAGCAGGGACACCTCACCATCCCAGCCCTGACCGGGCCTTCCCGTGAGCACACAGCCCCCATGTGCAGTTAATTCTGAATAAGGGGAAGAACTAATTAGTGAGGCCTGGGCTAGGGCAAACTCTCCACCCCAGTCATGTCTACTCCAGTAAGACTTCCCTCACAGACTCCAGATCCCTCTCAAAGCAGCTAAGAAGCTTTTAATGTCTCCCAATGGATTATGGGAGAACATGCACATTCCTTACCTTGGCATTGCTTATCTTCCCTATCAGTTTTCCCCACACACCCGAGCTCCTACCTCTATCTATTGTCCCTGACACCTGGAATGCCCACTTCCCACCTCTCCTCCACTTTGACTCCCACCTCCTCCAGAATGTCTTCCTTAATCCAATCCTCTTTTTCCTTTTGACGTGTTGCTCCCCCCCCAACACCCAAATGAGACTTAAGTCTCTATATCCTGTAAATACTTGGACCCACTTTAGTCCTTTTCAGATAGAAGGGCACCTGAATTTAGATCTTGGGGGTCTATCCTCTTAGGACCCTAAATAATGATGTCCTGCTACAGGAAGAGCCAAGGGAAGGAAGGACAGAGTGGGCTGCTAAAGAATTATTTAGGGTTTGACTGGTTAATGTGAGTCTTTTCCCCCATAGACTGCAGTCTCCTTGAAGTCCAAAATCATGTCTCTTTTCCCTGGATCCTTCACCAAGCCTAGCACCCGACCCTATTTGTAATAATAGACATTCAATGAGAACTTATCATTGTTTAATTTAAAAACACCTGAGAAGTAGAGCTTTGTATTCAACAAATGGTGTGATGGTTGAATATATAAAGGAGTTAAGAACCTAGGAGTCAGGAGACATGAGGGATAGCCTGGGAATCAGAGAACCTGAGGGATAGCCTGAGAGTCAGGGCATCTGGATGGGGGAATAGCCTGGGAGTCAGGGGGCCTGAGGGAAAGTCTGGGAATCAGGAGACCTGAGGAACAACCTGGGAGTCAGGGGACCTGAAGTCTTATCCCGGTTCTGCTACAAACTAATTGTATGGCTATGGATAAGTCTTGGAATTAGAGGCTTTAAAATTGGAAGGGCCCATCTAATACAACCCCTTTATATTAAAGATGAAGAAACCAAGGCTTACACAAGTTAAATGATTAGTTAAAGGTTACATAAGTAAAATCAGAAATTTAATTAAGATTTAACCCTGGGGTGGCTAGGTGGCATAGTGGATAAAGCACCGGCCCTGGAGTCAGGAGTACCTGGGTTCAAATCCTGTCTCAGACATGTAATAATTACCTAGCTGTGTGGCCTTGGGCAAGCCACTTAACCCCATTTGCCTTGCAAAAAAAAAAAAAAAAAACCTAAAAAAAAAACCCAAAAGATTCAACCCTTCCAATCCAGAGTTCTTTTCACAATTCTCTGCTACTTTTCTCTTGGCTTCTTTTCCCCACCTGTCAAATAGGGGGTTAAATTTGATATTTTCTAAGGGCTCATTCTATAGTTCTATGTGTCTGTGTCACATTTTTGTCTAAGGAAAGACTTAACTGTTCTCTCTAGGATGACTCATACCAGTCTGAACCAGTCCCAAATGAGCTTCCCTTAATAACAAATAATTCTTTAGCAGCCTACCCTGTCCCTCCTTCCCTAGGTTCTTCCTGTAGCAGGACATCATTATTTAGAGCCCTAAGAGGATAGACCCCCCAAGATCTAAATTCCGGTATCCCTCCATCTCTGGTAAGAAAACTCAATTTAAGGGGCAGCTAGGTGGCGCAGTGGTTACAGCACTGGTCCTGGAGTCAAGAGTACCTGAGTTCAAATCCGGCCTCAGACATTTAATAATGACCTAGCTTTGTGGCCTTGGGCAAGCCACTCAACCCCATTGTCTTGGGGGGAAAAATTTAAAAAGAAAAAAAAAGAAAAGCCAACTTGAAGAAGACTGAACTTGGAAAAATCAATGTATTGAGTAGACTCCAAGGTGAGAAATTTTTAAGTCTTAGTAAACAATGGCGCCTTCTGGGAAAGAGGGAGTTTACAACAAGGCACCAGTCAGTCGACAAACATTTTTTAACCTTCTACTGTATGCTAGGCCCTAGGGATGCAAAGAGAGCAAAAAATAGTCCAGTCTAGCAAGGATCTCACAGTCTAATGGAGGCAATATGCAAACACCTCTGGACCAGCAAGCTATAGCCAGGGCAGATTGAAGATTGATAGACTGGTAGATTGATTAAGAGATATGAAGACAAAAAGATATGAAGAGAAGGTTCATGTAGAATAGGACTGGGGAACCATTTTTCTGCCAAGGGTCATTTGGAGATTTATAACATCATTCTCGGCCCATAAAAAATTATCAACTTAAAAATCCCAACCCTCAAAAGCTCCTCGAGTTGTTGAATTTTGAGTCCTGCCTAATAGTTGCCTTAGCAGTGCCAGACCAAGTGATTTCATGGGCCTTATACAGGCTGAGGATCACCCCTGCTATAGAAGGTGAGATTGCCACACCACTACCTAATGTCAATTTCCAGGTGAAAAGGTGGTGAGGACAATGAGCTAACTTCTGTGGAGTTAGGGAATTCCAGGCCAGGGGAGTCATTTTGAGTTGAGGGTCCATCCCCAAGTATGCATCAGAGCCAATCATCATCAGAGGATCTTCTGAGGGACCATGTATAGGAGGCACCGTTTGGATTTTCCTGACTCACCAACAAGACTTGCCAGAGCAACTCCCATGTTCCCCACCATTGATTCCAGAGAGATTAAAGGGGAGGAAGGAGCCCCATGCCCTGACTCTGGAGAGTTCCCAGTCTCCAGGGAAACCCACAAAGGCCTCACTCATACTTTAGAGAACAAGACAAGACATTAGATGTGATCAAATCCTGAGGCTGGAGACTTTACCTCCACTCCTCCCCATCTCATCCCCAGTCCTAGCACAAGGGCCCTGGACATCAAAGGCTTGGAGGAAATGTCTGTTAGTTCAATATGTGTTGATTAATCACGTGGCGCATGCTTGGTGTCTTGGTGCAAAGAAAGGTGAGCTGGGATGATCAGGGAAAGTCTAATGGCAGACAGACAGATGGACAGAGAAGAGGCAGGACATGATGTGAAAATGAGCCTGGCATGTGGGGAGAGGCTCAAAGGGGTGCATGTTTGTGGGGGGGTGTGGGTGTTGGGAACTTTGGGGTGGGGTGAGGAAGGAAAAAAGACTGGAGAAGTTGATTGGGGCCAAATACTCTTTCCTCCAAGGCAGACAAAACAAATAAGGGAAGTCAATGGAAAAATGGAATTTGCTTTACCAAGATTTGCCTTATAAGCTATATTGTTGGCTTAAAGGAGGAAGACTTCCCTCTGGGCATTGGCATAGCTCCTTTAAGTTACAGGAAGACAGATGAGAGGAAAAGAGCCCATCTTCACTGGTGAGGTCTTTCTTGGGGGGCCTGGAGTGTGTAAGCTGATACTCTCTCTTCCATCAGCTAGACTGTGAACACTCAGTACGGTGTATCATGTTAGATTTTTCCTGTGTGGGCTGCCAGGCTTACCACCTCCATCGTCTCTGGCCATGCAGGTGGAACAGGCGGGAGGGTGAGACAGACAGAGCTTCCGCCGAGGCCCCCAGAGACAAGAGCTGGCTCAGGGTACACAGGCTCTCAGTCAGCACAAGAAAAGGCAGTGCTTGCCTCCCGCTGGTGTTGAATCCCAGGTTTTTGGAATTCTAGAATCCTGGACCCTAGTCTCATTTCCCATTGAATTGGGAAATTTAGAGAATAATAAATCCTAAATTCAAAGAACAGAATCTTGAAATCCCAAAATAAGTGACTGACAAAATCCTAGAATGTTGAAATAAGGACTAATAGGCTGCTAGAATGATAAAATGAAAAACAACAGAATCATAGAATTCTAAAATCCTAGAATCAGAGAATGGAATCTCAAAATGAATCCAAGAATCCTAGCTCTAGGAGGGAGAGAACTAACTTGATGTTCCAAATGGCCTGGCCTCCCTTCCCATACTTCCAAGTCTGTGCCTGTAATTGTGCAAACCAGTATTACAGGAAGGTATAATTTCCCAGCTATTCTAACTTCCCATTCCAGAGAGTGGCATGGTGGTCATACCTTTGCCTTTGTCCATTTCAATCATTTCATGAAAGAGAGAGAAAGAAAGGGAGAGAGAGAGAGAGACAGAGAGAGACAAAGACAGAGACAGAGAGAGACAGAGAGACAGAGAGAGACGGAGACAGAGAAGGGGAGAAGAAAACAGAGGAACATAGACACAGAAACAGAGATAGGAAGAGAGAAATGATGTGAGAAATATGGGGAGAAAAAGACCAACAGAGAGAAGTAGAGACAAATGACAGGCTCTGTGGGAGGTTCCCAGAATCTCAAGGCTAGAGGGAACCTCAGAAGTTGTTCCTAATTTCCACAATTGTTATTTTCTTCCACTTCATCCATCACTTTCTACTTAACTCTGGACATATTTTATATTTACATGTCTATGTATTCATTGTTTTCCCCAGTAGAATATTAGATCCTTGAGGACAGGGACTATTTTTGGCTTTATATCCCTTTGGCACATGGTAGACATTCATTCAATAAATGCTTACTGAATTAAATTGAATTGAACTCAGATGGATAGTTACCTAACCACACAGCTCCCCCATCTTGCATGTGTGAGATTGGTTTTTTGAACCCCAGTGTACGATTTTACATTTATCCCAGTTGTCATCAGATTTGGCCCAGAATTCTAGCCTGTTCTGCTATAGTTCTACCATTCTCAATGCAATTTAACAACAAATATTCACCGAACACCTACTTTAGACACTTTAGAAAGAGGAAACAAGGATGATTAGGGTGCCACATTTGCAAATAACTGTGTTGCAAGGCAGAATGCAAAGAGTACAAAGGTGAAATGGGAAGAATGCTTCATGGAGGAGGTGGCACTTGATTGGACCTTGAAAGAAGAGAGGGATTACATTTAGAGATAGAGGATGATACAAAGGCACTGAGACAGAATGAGAATTGGTAGGAAGAGTCCCCCAGGTTGCCTGAAACACCGTACAAGAAAGAGAATAGTATAAGGTTAGAAAGGCAGTTTGGAGCCAGAATGGACAGGGCCTCAGTTGTTGGGATTAAAGGATCAACTTTATTTGATAAATAATAGTAATGGTGGCAGCTAGGTGTCGCTGTAGTGGATAGAGTCCTGGAGTCAGGAGGACCTGAGTTCAAATTCTATCTCAGATACTTAACATTTACTAACTTTGCGACCCTGGACAAGTCACTTAACTTCCAATTGCCTCCCCCCAAAAATAATAATAATAATAATAATAATAATAGAGAGTGATTGAAAACTTTTGGGCAGTGGGGGACATGATTATACTTGCATATTAGAAGAGAATTTTAGCAGCTGTGTGTTGGATGAATTGGAAAAGGGAGTTGCTGGAGGCAAATTGTTCCCATCTCTGGGCCTCAGTCTGGCCTTAGACAACCTCAAAGAGCTTTTCCAGTTCTGACATTCTTTGGTTCTATGGTTTTCCCATGGAATAGGCCAGCTCTGATTGTAGCCATCTGCCCTACCCCCTGGTCCTGGCAAGTCTGTCCCCAGCATGAAGAGGGATCCCCAAGGCAGTTGCCTAAGGCAGTTTCTCTACCCCCCCATACCCCACCCAAGCCAGCTGGCAGCTGGAGGCAGTTCAGTGCAATGGGTAGGACTGACTCTCAAGGAAAAGGCTACTTATTAGAGGGGCTGGGCAAGGCAGGGGATTAAAGGCTCCCATTCCACTCCAGGACTGGAGCCTATTAAGGAGGCCTTGTCATTAGCCCAGAGCTGTCTCCACTTACCAGGTTCCTGCCTGCAGGGCCCAGATGGCTTGGATGTTTGCTCTTCTCTTTCTCTCCATCTCTTACTGTTTTTCTCTGTTCCTTTCTTTCTACTCTTCTCTCTCAGACTTCTCTCCCTGTATTTACATCACTCTCTTCTCTATGACCTCGCTCTTTCTTCTCCTTCTTCCTCTTTTTCTTCCTCCATCTCTCTGTCTGTTTCTCCTCATATATCTCTCATCATCTCTCTCCCCTTTTCTGTCCAGAGTCTTTCTCCCTCTCCCCCTTTCTCTTCCTTCTTTATCTACCTCTTTCTACCTTTCTATCTCCCTTCTTCCTCCTCTTTCTGTCTCTCTCCCTCCTCTCTCCCCTTCTCCTTCTCTCTCTCTCCCTCCCTCTCCTCTTCCCCTCCTTTTCTCCCTCTCCCTCCCCATCCCTCCCTTTCCTCTTCTCCTCCTCCTTCTTTCTCTCTCCCTCCCTCTCCTCTTTCCCTCCTTTTCTCCCTCTTCCTCCCTCTCCTTCTCCCTCCCTCCCTTCCTCCTCCCTTCTTTCTGGATTTCTCCATCTGTATCTTCTCTCTGGGTAGCCCTTGGGCTCTGTCATTCTACAACACAGCAGGAACACAGATTTTGAGCTAGAAGTGCCTTCCCAAGTTGTCTAGGTCAAATTTTTTAAAATAAGGATAATAATATCACCTCCCTGCCAAGAATGTTGTGAGGATCAAAGAAGATAATCATTGTCAGTCATTTAACATAGCATAATATCACAGTTAGCCATTTATATGTATGTGCATATATGTGTGCATATGTCTGTGTATGTATGTATATATATGTATATATGAATACGTATATAATTGTTTCTTTTTTCTTATGAATGAAGAGACTGGTCTGAAGAGTGACTTGCCCAACATTGCAAGCTAAGAAGGGGTAGAGTTCAGATTTGAACCCAGGGTGCTGAACTTCAAATGCTGTGCTGCCCTACTGACATCAGGGCCCTTATTTAAGAGAGACCTACAATCTAGTCCTTATTCTGCCATCAACTCAATGTGTTCCCTTGACTAAGTCATTTGTCTTTACTGAACGTCAGTCTCCTCATCTGTAAAATGAAGGGCTTCAATTAGATGACCTCTCAATTCCCTTTCCAGTCTCTGTGACTACGTGGTACCCTGGGAGTCTGCCTGTGCTGATAACCTCCTACTTTGTAAGGTCCATGAGGGTAGGAGCCTTATGGAAACTTCATGCCTCCTCTTTCCTACTCATGTGCTTATGGCAGGTAATGGTGAATGACTATCTGACATTTCCTGACCAAGTCAGCACAGTAAAAGGCTCTTTTCTCCCTGCTGGGTTAGGTTCCTGGCTTCATCTTTGGTACAAGAATTTTCCATGTTCTCATCCCCTACTGGGCTGGTTTCTTCAACAGCTTACACATTAGGTGAACTCTTGCTTATAAGAGGTTCACATCACCCTGCTAGATCTTCCCATCTTTGGCCATTTGCCCTTCTCTGCTCATTCATCTCCCAAGTATCCAGCTTGGGAATTTTCCAATTGTGTGGTCCAGGGAGCCAGGTGGGCCAGGGTAATGACTAAAAAGAGGGTGTCCAACTCCCAGCCTTCTTTCAAACTGAGCCCTGAAGGGCATGGAGGATGACATGGGGATGGAAATGGGGACAGGGATGATGGGGATGCAGGAATGAGGATGCGGACAGACATAGGAAAATCTGGGTCTGAGTTGTGTTCATTGTCTTACCCTATCCTGATCTGGCCCCTAACCTGCCTAGAGGGCAGTCCTGGCAAGCCAGGCCCCTTATCCTCTAAAACCCAAAGGGCGCTTAGCTCATTGTGGACAATGAGGACTTTGATTTTGGACAAAAATAAAACTAAGAATGGAAATGTTTCTGCCTAAACTAGGTTCTCTGCTTTTCAAAGAGGTTTCACATAATCTCATTCGAAACTCTGTGAGGGTGAGGAAACTACTTTTATTCTTCCTATTTTATAAGTGATTAGAGGTAATTTGTCTAAGGTCACACAGCAAATCCTGAGAGTCATAGTCTGAAAAGGAACATAGCTAATCTGTGTGTCTTTGTTATTGCTTCAAACATAGAAAGTAGATACACCAGATGAATAGAGAAACTGCCTCAGTTTTCTTGAGAGAGCCTGGTCTGGCCCTCAGGTGTCAAGACCCTCAGTTCTTATGTATCACTTACATCGGAGTGTGGATTGTATGTGTTAACACATATACTTTAGAAAGCTTCCCCTTTCCATACATGTCTACCAGCTAATCTTAACCTAGGTGAGATCTAGCATTAACCCACCCAGTCACTGCTTCCTTCAAGCCTCTATCCAAACCATTCACCATGTTCCTGCCAGAAATATTTTCCCCCTGCTTTGCACTTATCTTCCTCATCTCCCCACCCTAAGAAAGGAAACCCTCCAGAAAGACTAAATGAATTGAGCAAATGCCACTGATCCCCTAAGTTGGGATGCTTGACTCTCATCTCTCCTGACTCTACCACTAACTTACTGTATGACCTTTGATTCAATGTCCAAGCATTTATTAAACACCTGCTGGGTACCAGAGACTTTGCTTGGATCTACAGATACAACGACAACAAGAGAGACAGACCTTGCCCTCAAGGAGCTCTACTGAGGGAATGTAACATAACCATAGATATGTCAAATAAAAATACAGAAAAAGTCATTTGAAGATGGAGCAAATACTAATCATGATGGAAAAGGGCAAGAAAGGCCTCCTGTAGGAGCTGAAGGCAGGGATTTTACAGGATGGAGGTAAGAGCTTTTCAAACGAAGGGAGCTCTGACACCACGTATGCAGTCACGGAGGTGAGAAATGGAATTTGTATAGGATAAAAACTAAGTAAGTCAGTTTGACTAGAACAGAGAGTGCTTGATCTTGAGCAAGTCACCTCTCCTTTCTGATGTTTCCTTTTCTGTTAATGAAGGGACTAGACCCAGTGGTCTCAGAGTTCCCTTTGTGTGCCTGCTGATGTCTGGTTCTGGGCTCCAAGTGGACTGGAGGGAATAGAAACAGCCCTGGGGGGACCTAGGATTGCAGCCCAGACAAGGCGTGGTTTCAAAGGAGAGAGCTGGGGAGCAATGCCCTGGCATGGGCAGACAGAGTACCACTACTCTTCAGCAAAAATCACCTCCGCCAGAGCTGCCAAGCTCGGCTGCTGGCCCACCAGCTGGAAATGTTTTTGCTACCCTGCAAGCCTGTCTGCAGCTGCAGCCTGGACCTCAGAACAAACCCTGCTCTGTCCAGCCGCCTGTTGGGAGAGAGGGAAGGAGGGAAGGAGGGAGGGAGGGAGGGAGGGGAGACCAGAAAGGGTTTGTTTGTCTCTCATCCTCATTTCACAGGAATCCAGGAGTGATTGGGTGATGGGTACCTCTGGCAGCCAAGGAGAGGAGGCTGGAGGAACCTGGGAGCTCAGAAAGTCACACAATGGGAGAATTCAGAGACCTTAGTGAGCCAACCCATTCATTTTACAGATGAAGAAACTGAGGCCAAGGGAGGGAAAGGGATGCATCCAAGGTAGCAAGTCAATGGCAGAGCTAAGACTGAACCCCAGACTTTCTGATCATCAATGAACTTAGGTCAGGGAACAGAGGGCAGTATTCTGGGGGGTCACTGGGGTTTCATGAGGGAAATACGCTGGAGGACCTGGAAGCAAAATGGGTCTCTGAAAGGGAGCTGTGTTGGGACATGAAGATGAATCTCATCTCCTTTTGGCTTCTCTGCCCATTGGGCTGCTGCCCCAGCTAGCTTGGGGTGAAACAGCCAGCTCTTTGGTGCATTGCCTAGCGCTGCTCTGGTAACCTACCCTGTTAGAGTGCAGTCCTGGCAAGTCAGGCCCCTTGACCTCTGAAGTCCAAGGGGAGCTTAGGAAGGTGCGGGGAAGTGGAAAGAACTAGAAGTCAGAAAATCATGGAAACTGAGTTATCTGGACTTATCAGAATCTTGTAGTGAAAGAGAGGCCAATCGGGAAAAGTCCTGAGTTTGAGTTTCACCTCCCCAATTTACAGAGAGGTAAACAGAGGTCCAGTGGGGAAATGATGCCAAAAATTGTAGTGAGTTGGTGGGAGAGCCAGAGTGAGCTCTTGCTACTCAACCTGGGGCTCTACCCAGGACCCCAGGTCAAAGACAAATAAGAATCAACATCTTCTTTAGCTTTTAGCAGAAGCATTGGTCCCTTAAGGGTCCCTTAAGTTTACTTAAGTAACCTTAACATATCATCTAGCTGTAAGTCCTTCATTATACTGATGGAGAAATTGAGAGCCAATGAGTAAAATGATTTGCCCAAAGTCACACAGGGAGTAAGTGAAAGAACTGGGATTGGAATCCAGCCCTTTGACTCCACCGCCCCGCATTCTGCCTTTATAGACCTTCTTCTGATATATAACTTAGGCAAGTTCTTGGTGCACATGCATATTCCTCAGTTTCCTACAGCCTCCCCAGCTCTGTCATCTTTATGATGATAAGATTCTAGAATTCCCCAGCACAGTCCCACTACTCCTGAAGTGATCCTGACAAGCGTCTGGGTCCTTTATTTTGATTCAGTTTCCCTGTGTCTCTGTTCGGTTTCACTAGTCCTTCAAAGGCTTGCCCATCCCCTCCCCCACACCTATTAGTGGGCTTCAAACCCTTGGCCCCATCGTTTCAGAAAAAGTTCCCTCCTCTCCCTTCACAAGTACCCTAGAGCTGGACCATCCCTAACCCACTCCACATGGGACTTTTCAAAGCTTGGGTGGGTAGAAGATGCCAACATCACCCCCAAACACGTCATAGCCTCCCACCCCTCAGTGGGATCAAAGCCAACTCTTCAGAGTGAGTCACCCCTTAACTACTGTGTGTTTCAAGCATGTGGATTAGGTCCAGGGAGGCCCTCCTCCTGTCTCCCCAGGCCTGACCCGGGGATGAGTAGCTAATTAGGAAAACATTTCAATTGCCTAATTAAGTTGTGTCCTGCTTTTGGAAGGGAGCTGGAGGGGTGTATCTAAGAGGGCTGGCTGCTTCCTGCCTCCAAGGTCTGCTCCCAAGGTCTGGCTTGTTTGTTTTTTACCCTCTCTGGATTCTGTTTCCATCAGTCCAGTCTCCATTTGGAGGACAGAGTCAAACCCCAGAACAGAGATAGCAAAGTATAATGGAACAAAGCTGGATTGGAACTTGGAGGCTGAGGCCCCAGGTTTGAATTCTAGCTCTACTACTTACCAATGTCTAACCTCAGGCAAGTCCCTTCCCTTCTCTAGGCTTTAGGTTCCCCCTTTATAAAATAAGGGGACTGGTCTCTAAGGCCCCCTTCTGCTCTAGAGTTAAAATTCTATGTGTGACCTTGGCCAAGTCACTTCCCTTCTCTAGCCCTCTCTCCCCCTACCTCTCTATAAACACCTCCTTAACATGGACACCTCTCTCTCTCTCTCTCTCTCTCTCTCTCTCTCAGGAAGACCCTCAGCTATGATGTATCTCTGGCTTCTCAGCTCACTGCTGGCTCTGAGCCAGGCTCTGCCCTTTGAGCAAAGGGGCTTCTGGGATTTCACCTTGGATGATGGACTGGCCATGCTCAATGATGAAGAGGCATCTGGAGCTGACCCCACCTCAGGCCTGCCTGACCTGGATGCCCTCACACCCACCTACAGTGCCATATGCCCCTTCGGTTGCCACTGCCACCTACGGGTGGTTCAATGCTCAGATCTGGGTAAGAAGCTGCTCTGAGAGGGAGCCCATGGCGAAGGGGAACAGGATTCACTCCTGGAAACAATAAGCCCACACATTTCTAGGCTTTCAAAGAAATTAATTCGCTGCTGCTTCTTAAAGCAAGTCTTGTCAAATTCTAATCTGTTGCCACCATCTCCCCCCTACCTCACCTTTCCCCCCAACTCATTCTCTCCTTAATACCTCCTGCTCAGGTTGCCAGACTCATCCTCCTAAAGTTCAGCTCTGCCCTTGGCCTTCCTCTACTCTAGAGCCTTCCATACTTCATCATTGCCTATCTTCCTCTACCTGGTATTCAAGACCCTCCACATTATGACCCCAACATATCTCTTCATCCTTATTTCCCCCAGTTCCCCCATAGGAAACTCATTCTAGCCAGATCAGCTCCTTTGCATGTTCTAGACTCATTCTTACCTTTTCCCATATGACAACCCCCATTATACCTCTGGATCCCCCAAAACTAGTTTTGCCTATAAGTGAGACCCTTCTTGCTAACAAGCCTAAGAGGTTCTCAGGGTCAAAGTTCTGGTCTTCCTCCCCTCCCCTTTCAGTGTAGATGAATGAGCCCAGGGCTGGACAGACATATGAGAGAGAAGAGCAGTGATCTCTCTGGGGCAGAGACAGGGAGGGGGACAGGAAGGGGAGAGGAGGGGAGAAGGAGATACAGATCAGTGTATTTTTATATACAACTAACCTGAGGACCAGAGGCTAGAAAGGAGAAGAGACTTCCCCAGGGTCACAGGACTCCTCCAAAGTAGACCTGAGAATAAGATCAGGTCTCCTAATTCCCACTCCCAGATTACTTCCCCTGCCCCAGCTCTGGCTTCCATGGCCTGTACCTCCCATATTAGGTGTTTCTGGGCCTTGAATCAGTGACGGAAGGGAGGCCCTGCATGTGATGGACTGTGATGGTGGCTCTTATCACAGGTTTGAAGACAGTCCCCAAGGAGATTTCCCCAGATACCACCCTCCTGGACCTGCAAAACAATGGCATCACTGAGCTCAAGAAGGATGACTTCAAAGGACTCCAGCATCTTTATGTAAGGTTGCTTCTCCTTTCCCCTCCAAGACTGGGGACCCTGTTGGAGCAGGCCTGGCTGGGCCATTCAGGCTATCCAGGTCTGGAGGAGGAGGAAAGGGAGGGTTCACCCCCACAGCTGGGTTCTAAGTACCTCTGGGTGGTTTTGTGTACTTGGTTCTGGAGTTAGAGGTATCTCTGATGCCTCAGTGTGACCTTGGTCAAGTCTCTGCTCTTCCCTGAACCTCCAGTTTCCTGAGGCTGTTGGACTAGATGGTGTCCAAGGTCCCTTACAGCTCCAGCCCTCCTCTGACCTTAGGAATATATATGTAGAGAGAGAGAGAGAGAGAGAGAGAGAGAGAGAGAGAGAGAGAGAGAGCATCATGTCTGTTTGTGTGTCCCCTGCCTCTTCTGAGTCACTTCATCTTGATACCAGGGTTGAAATGTGGAACTAAGGGTAGAGCTACTTATCAAAGCCCCTTGAAACAGGTCTTTTCTCCAAGCTAGTCTCCCTGCTGGTTCATGGCTGAAGGAGAGTCAAAGAGAGACTCCTTCCAGGTAGCCCCCACCTATCCACGGGGAGCCAGAGAAGTATAGCTTATTCAGTTGTGATCAGGTTCAAATCTCTGCTGTCCATCACTTCAAACCCTTTTCACTTTGTCACATGACACAATCTACTTTATCACTTGTAGGCCCTTTCAACCCTGGGAAGTAGAGAGGGTGGTCACTGCTGGGACCAGGGGACATCTGAGGCCTGGAGAGGGGCAGCGAATTGCCCGAGCTCATGTAGTGTGATGTTGGCACTCTGACTTAGATTGAAGGTCTTCTAGATCTTAGAGAGATTTAGACTGTTTTCACCAAAGCAGGTAGGAAGGAAATGAAGAGGATAGAAAGAAGGAAAAGGGGGGAGGGGGCTTCCCCCTCCTTGACAGACTTCCAGCTTCCACCCAGTTGACCAACCATAGTCAACCATGTTGGAGGAGCAATTTTTGTCCTTGGCGGGCTAGCCGCCTTGGAAGGGCCTATCCAGCCCCAAAAGTCTGTGACCTAGTGGATCTCATCCTTCTTCCTTGTTTCAGGCTCTAGTGCTGGTGAATAACAAGATCTCCAAAATCCACCCAAAGGCCTTTAGCCCACTTCGAAAGTTACAGAAGCTCTACATCTCCAAGAATCACCTGGTAGAGATCCCACCAAATCTGCCCAGCTCCCTGGTGGAACTGAGGATTCATGACAACAAGATTAGGAAGGTGTCCAAGGCTGTGTTCAGTGGACTCAAGAACATGAACTGCATTGGTAAGTGTACTGCATTGGCAAGTGAACCTTGACCTCTCCTCACAATCCTCTACACACACATGAACATGTTTACATCTGCTGTGGACATATCATCTTGGGTTCATCTGATAGGGAAAGAGACTCCCAGCAGCTAGAGTGTATTAGTCCAAGTCATTCAAGACTGGGGAATATCATGGGGAGGCTGATCAACATGACAGACAAGAATACAAAAGTATGTATATTTCTGTGTGACTCTGTGTGTGTGTGTGTGCGTGTGTGTGCATACACTCATAAGGACTCTGAGTGACCAATGAAGTCTTTATAAAGCCCATACACTGAAGCTTAATCACTTTACTCAAAATAGAAGCTCTCAATCAATACCTATTGACTCTTAATTTGCATATGCTTCTAATGAGCTTATCGATCTAGTTTCCCAGCCTACTGAAAATTAGAAACAGTAAATTATGTTGGAGAGGAATGGGTAGAGAAACTGGGAGAATGTACTAAATAAAGGCAGGCAGGTTAACTACAGTTAGAAGCTATCATTGATGGCATGTCAGTGAGGAAGGAAAAAGGAAGTTTATAAGGGCCTTGGGTTCTACATACAACCCTAAATACTTTGGTAGCCTAGAAGGAGACATTATATTTAAGCTTGAAACAGCAGCTTATTTTGTTATGATGGCTTCAAGTCATGAAAGAAATGTTAGATTGGGGTCAGTGCTATCTGTTGAAGAAGGCAGGGATCCAGAACATTTTAGAGACATTTATGCCCCCCAACGATTGGTCTGATCCTTAGCCTCTGGCCTTGGCGTCATTCTTGTCCTCTCTTCTGGGTCAGAAAGACCTGAGGAGAAGTGGCCAGTTGGAGGGAGGTGGGGACTGGGACAGAAAAGCCATGCAAGGGGGTCCAGATCTCTGGAGGGGGGTGCTTGAAGGCAGAGGGGAGCTTGCTCTGTCCTGGGATGAGCCCCACTGGCATTCCCTTTCCTCTATCCCTCTCTCTCTCTCCCCTCATCTCTTCTCTTAAATTTCACCTTTACTCCTCTTCTCCTTCACTCCTTGACTGTCCCTCCCTTTCTCTGTCTTTATGTCTCAGCCACTTCAAATGGTCACATATTCATGAAATATCTACCTTGTATCAAATATGCTGAACGACAGCCGCGCTACCTGGCAAGGAGTTTACGACCCGAAGGACAAAGATAGAACTGAGCACAAATAATGATGAAGTGGAATAGATGGGGTTAATTGCAGAAGAGAGACAGCAGGAGATACTGTAGATCTGAGGTATAGGAGAGACCAGGAGAGACTTTTGACCAGAAGGATCAGTGAAAGCATTAAAGGTCAACATTCCAGACTTGCTGGCATAGAGAAAGAGTGGGAGAGAAAGTTGAGGATGTGGAGGCAGGGAAGGTTCAGGTTTATGGGAGATCCTTGGATTTGCCTTTTGTCTCCCTGTGGACTCTCCTGCTTTTCTCCCTTGCTTCCCCTGTCAATCCCTTGTATGTTGGTCCCTCAGCCAGGGTCTGACCTTTACGGACATAATCAGTTCTACTAATCCTTTGTCCTACCACTCTTTTGGCTACCCCTTCATGGAATATGGGTTTCAATTCTTTCAGAAATGGGAGGGAACCCCTTGGAGAATAGCGGTTTTGAACCTGGAGCCTTTGATGGTCTGAAACTGAATTACCTTCGCATCTCAGAGGCCAAACTCACAGGCATCCCTAAAGGTAACTAACTCTTTCCCACTCTTTGGACACCTTGCCAAGGTCAACGAGGATCTTCTGACCCCGAGACCAGGACTCTGACCACTATGTTCTACTGAAGGGTCCCAGAGTCATATTAAAGATGTAACTCCACATGGTGCCTTGCTCTCTGGGGTGGGAGGAGTGGCAAATGGTTACATGGCAGCAGGGTTCCTTCCATACACTTGCCCTTCCCAGTGAGGGATTGGCATGAGCCTATATGGTTTAGGTATGTGTTTATGGGAGGGGAACAATTCTCCCCTCATCCCAAACTATTTCTATCAACTTGCCTCTTTTCAAGTCACAGATGGATCAAATCACCATTAAAATGAATCCAGGAGTCCTGGAAGAATAATCAAGGGTTCTTATGCTGCCCCCTACTGGCATTCTCCTTGCAATCCTGCTCTTCTTGAAGAATGCCCATTAAGCTTCTCTTCCTCTATTCCCCCTTGTCATTTTCTCCCTTCCTTCCCATTTTGAGTTGCATGGGACAAAATTGAACCTGATTCCCAGTAACATCAATCATTCCATCCCTCCCCCCCCTTTCCCAATTCCTCTTTTGCCTCCAGATCTCCCTGAAACTCTGAACGAACTCCATCTGGACCACAACAAGATCCAGGCCATTGAATTAGAGGACCTTCTCCGGTACTCCAAGCTGTACAGGTCAGGCCCAAGGGATGCTAAAATGGTTATAGGTAGTATTGCCTCAAGCCTTTCCCTTCCCATAATTCTTTATTATATTGTCCAATTCACTCTGGACAAGACACAACAGTAGGAGATAAGGAACCAGCCTGCCAGCTACAGAGTGGGATTCCCCGCCTTCCCACCCTTTTAATTCAGTCTTTACTCCCCCTCTTATTCCAGGTTGGGCTTGGGACACAATCACATCCGAATGATTGAGAATGGGAGTCTGACTTTCATGCCTACCCTAAGGGAACTACACTTGGACAATAACAAGCTGGCCAAAGTACCCCCAGGTCTCCCTGACCTCAAATTTCTCCAGGTGAGAGTAAACCAGAGTCAGTATCAACTCCAAATGACCTTCTGGGCATTCTCTGTAAGCATCAGGTCTGATTTATTTACATTTTGAATCTCTACATTTACTTTGGTCACTACATGAAAGGAAGTCCCTTCCTATCTCCAAGCTGAAAGCCTGACAAGGTAAATCTTGCAAGGACTCAAGTTGTTATGGTTGCTCCTTTATGTCCAACCCTCCATGACCCATTTGGGTTTTCTTGGAAGAATTACTGGAGTGATTTACCATTTCCTTCTCTAGCTCATTTTACAGATACGAAAACTAAGGCACACAGGGTTAGGTGCTTATCCAGGGTCACATAGTTAGGAAGTATCTGAGACCAAATTTGAATACAGACAATGAGTTTTCTTGACTCCAGGCTCAGTGGTTTATCCATTGGAGCGCCACCTAGCTGTCCAAAGGGACTGAGAGGTAATGCTAGCTATCTAGTCCAAGCAAGGAGGAGAGAGGAAGATCGGGAAAGAACTTAGTTGAGGCCAAGATGGAGAGACCAAATGGTCTCTCCACTCCAGTAAGGTCTTCACAGGGTACTTGATTCATTGAATTGGAAATTAATCTCCCAAGCACTATCACACATCACTATTTCTATAGAAAAATAAAAGCAAACTTGATTCCAAGGTCAGACTGGGATGTAGGGAGGGCAATCATATTCTCTACTCATTTGCCATTATCCACTGCTCCACCTTTTTTCATTAGTTTAGATTCATATCTAACAAGGACAGCAAATATTTATATAATGCTGGAAGCTTTGCCAAGTACCCACTTGTGTCACTTGACCCTCACAACCACCATGTGAAATGGGTGCTATCTTACTGAGGAGGAAACTGAGTTCAAAGCAGTAACACAGCTTGCCCAGGTTCACACAGCTAATAAGCATGGGGGCAGTATTCTGGCCCCAGTCTTCCAGACTCCAGGTCCAGTGCTCCATCCACAAAATTATGCATCAGTGTAAGCTCAGCCATAGTGAAGAAAGCCTCTGCCTGGCCTCACTCCTCCTTCCCCTTCATGCCAGTGAGAGGTTGGAGTGGGAGCAGGGATGTTAACTATACGTGGGATAAACTGACTCGGTAAAGCCTCTTCTGACTGTGCTGAGAAAGTCTGGGGTGGGGGAAGAGCCCCAAAGAACCATGGGAGAAGTAACCTTCAAACATGAGCCTTCAAGCTCCCTTGGGACTCTGATGAGAGCCTTAGGTTCACCAAATGAGCATAGGACTCATCCCCAACTTGGTGAAAAGGGAAACCCAAATTTAGGAGGGTGCAGGAGACAGCATAGCTGGTAGTGCACAGAACTCTGTACATGGAGTCAGGAGGACTTGAGTTCAAATCCATCCTCAGACACTTACTTGTGGTGTCACTCTAGGCAAGTCACTTCACTGCTGTCTGCCTCAGTTTCCTTACCTGTAAAATGGGGAAAGAAGTCATCTAAACTTCTGAGACCCCTTCCAGGTCTAGATTTAGGATCTTATGATTCCCTCCTGGAACTCTGAAGGGAGTTGGGCAGAGGAGGGGCTCATGCTACCCTTCCCCTCCCCTGAAAGGGTATCTCAGACTCTTCCAAGCATATACTCTGGGATCTAGTTTATTAGGAGATGCTTGACAGCAGCAGTGGGAAACACTGGTCCCTTGGGATTAAGTCCTTTTCTTCCTCTCCCTCCCCCACAAGAACCCTGACCTGGGCAACAAGAGCCCAGGGTTCTAGTATTGGGTGTTCAAACTGCCACAGGACTCTCTTTGGGTAAATGGAATGAGCTGCCCTAGGGAAGTCAGTTCCTGAATTTCAACTCTGTGAAAGAAGACCCTAGCCCCCTCACTGTGCCTTTGAAAGGGGAATGGAGACACCTCCAGCTGTGGCCATCTGGCGTAGGGGGGAGGTGCCGAGAAAGACCAGAGACCTGAGCCTGGCTCTGCCAGAGTTCCATATTTACCATCCACTGGGCAAGGGTGCCCCCTGGTGGTCAGGGAAGATACTTCCTTTTTCCTCTTCTGAGATGCTCACTCTTAAATGAGAGGTAGAGATGGAGAAAGAGATTTTCTTTTTCCAAAGATTCCTCTCCTTTTCCTGTACCAGTAATCCCATGTAGCAAAGGAATGTTCCAGATTTCTACTTTCGAATTGTCCAGCCTGTGCCCTCTCAATTTTGGGCCACCCATTGGCAGTCTGGGATTTTTCAAGACCTTTTGGCTTAGGGGAGAAATATTTCAAGAGACCCAAACTCTCTGGGACCTCAGTGACCAACTAGTCCTTCTTTCTAGTTCTCCTTCACCATCAGAGGATCTCCTGAACTGTTCAGGTGCCCCCCCCCCCCCAGTGGCTTCTGACTCCGAGCTTTCTGAGTGTGACAGGAAGACCCAGGTGATCCTGGATGGCAAACAAGAACCTCCCCCCATCACAAGTGTCTTAGTTTGAATCCCCTTTGCAGAGACAGTGAAAGGGCACTTTCTATCCACTTTGGAGCAGCTTTCATTATGAGCAAATTCTTGCTGTTGTTGGTCAGTTGTGTTTTTTTAATTTATTTAAGGCAATGGGGTTAAGTGACTTGCCCAAGGTCACACAGCTAGGTAATAAGTAATAAACCACATTTGCACTCAGGTCCTCCTGACTCCAGGGCCGGTGCTCTATTCACTGTGCCACCTATAGTCATTTGGGATATTCTTGGGGAAAAATACTGGGGTGATTTGCCATTTCCTTCTCCAGCTCATTTTACAGATGAGGAAAGTGAGGCAAACAGGATGAAGTGACTTGCCCAGGGTCACATAGCTAGGAAGTGTATGAGACTAGATTTGAACTCAGGAAGATGAGTCCTCCTGACTTCAGACCTGGTGCTATATATCCACTGCAGCATCACCTAGCTGACCTATAGCTTTCAGTTTCTCCTTAAGTCATCACTCCTCCAAGTTAAACATCCTCAGATCACCAAAAGATTTGTGAGTTTAGAACTGGAAGGGTCCCTAGAAAAATAGAGCAGGCCTCTCATTTGTTAGAGGAGGGAACTGAGAAGAGGACAAGAACAACGACTTTCTATTAATCTTGAGCACTATGGAACATTTGTTGCTTTCCTAGCTCACTTAGACAGTAAATGGCCAAGTTAGGATTTGGTCCCAAATCCACCAACACTAAATTTAGGACTGAATACCACAAGCCCCCGAGCAAACATAGGAACTGTGGCATCTGAAACACTGAAGTAGGGTTAGTTTCTGTGTGTAGTTGAGGCAAATTGGAGACAGAGGGCATGGAAGCATGGGAATTAAGAAACCCAGAAATCTGGGGTATTCAAAGGGGGCAACTTGGGGGAAGGGCAACAAGGTAGTCGGCAAAGCATTGAACTTTGGGGGAGAATGAATGACCTAGGCGGTTTCTAGCAATCACCAAGGATCTGAAGAGGAAGAAGAGGGACCTGAAATCCAACTCTCCTTCCTGGGCCTGGGAGTAAGGAAAGAAGGAACAGCCTTGGACTGCAGAACCAATAGATGTGGTGTCTTTGGGGAGAAAGTTAAGCTTCAATGAACACTAAATGAAAGGAAACTGAGAGGAAGGGGAGGAGTTTGTTAACAAAAAAAGGAAGGTTCCAGAGGACATAGTGGAGAAAGCAGGCAGAGGGGAGAGGAATCAGGAGAATGGAGGATGGGGAAGGGAGACAGAGTCCATCATTGCCACTGATTTCCCACTCTCACTTTGCATGCATCTCAGGTTAGGCAGGACAATAGAGACAAGTCTATGTCATAGGAAAGCAGGCCCAGGGAGAAGGGCATGAGAGCCAGAGGGTCCCTAGGAAGAGAAGGAAAGAAGCAGGCCCACCATGTTGGCTTCTGGGGGCTTATCAACATACATATTAACCAGGCTTCTCCTCCCTCCTACACTCCTGACAGGTGGTCTATCTTCACTCCAACAACATCACCAAGGTGGGCGTTAATGACTTCTGCCCTGTTGGCTTTGGCGTGAAACGGGCCTACTACAATGGCATCAGCCTCTTCAACAACCCTGTGCCCTACTGGGAGGTGCAGCCAGCGACTTTCCGATGTGTCACTGACCGCCTGGCTATCCAATTTGGCAACTACAAGAAGTAGTGAGGAAGGGGAGGAGGCAGCAGGACCCCCTTGGGAGAGAAGACCGGCTGAGAAGGGAGAGAACAGGAGAGAGACAAGAAGAGGGTATAGGAGGAGGCAATCACATGTAAACCCAAAGCCCAATGGCCTCACCCTCAGCCCAGTGTGAACCCTGCCCAGGCCCTCATCATCACACTTTAACCCCAAACTCCAATTTTACACAAAATTGAATTTCCAATTTCCCCACACACCTGCCCCAGCCCCTAGCCCTGGGCCTGAGTGAGAGTCATCCCTTTCTCATGCTCTGTGGCCTCCCTGGCCTGCCACATTCAAGGCTAGAGTTGAGTATTAGATAAGTGTGAGGGAGGTAGAGAGAGCAAGCAGGCCATGTGGGAGAGCCATAAGCCCTGGTTTCTAACTTTCCAGAAGAATCCTCCCAAGAGATCTGGAGAGATGGCCAATCTGATTAGGGTTTCCCTCACCTGCCTTCCACCCACCATACTCTTCCCACCCCAGTCTGACTCAATCTCCAAAACAGATTTACAAAAGCTCCATTTCTGGGCATTTCTCTATGTTGGGTGGAGTTTAGTCCCCATGTGTCTACCCCAGCAGGGATGTCTCTCTCTCTCTTCGACTTTCTCCCTTCTTTGGCTCTTTCCTCTGCTCTTTCTCTACTCCTCCATTGTCCTTTTCCCTTTCAGCGACTCCTCTCCATCTTTTCTTTCCCTTCTAAATTTCTCTTCTTTTTCCTAGTCTCTGTCTCCCTTCCTCCCCCATTCCCTTCTTTCCTTTGTCTTTTCCCCTTTCTCTTGATTCTCCTCTCTGTCTTCCATTTTCCTCTTTGTTTCTCCTCTCATCCCTTTTTCTAACTTCTCCTTTCTGCCTCCTTTGTCAGGTTCTGCTGCCTTTCTTCTCCTTTCCCCCTTCCTTTTTTTACTTTCTCTATATTTCTTTTCTGCTCCCCTTGTCTTTCACTTTCTCCTCTTCACTCTATTTTCTCTATCTAGTTTCTTTTCCCCTTTCCCTTTCTCCTTCCACCCCAGTCAAAATAACTCTCTTCCTCTTCCCCATCCCTGTCTTTCCCCTTCCTGTTTTTCCTTTGTTCTCTCTCTCTCTCTCTCTCTCTCTCTCTCTCTCTCTCTCTCTCTCTCTCTCTGTGTGTGTGTGTGTGTGTGTGTGTCTGTCTGTCTGTCTGTCTCTCTCCGCGTGTCTCTCTCTGTCTGTCTGTCTTTCTCTGTTTCTCTCTCCATCTCTTTCATTTCTTTCTTCCTTCTCTATCTCTCCCTGACTTTTCTCTCATCCTATCTCTCACCTCTCCACTCCTCCTGTCTTTCTCACTTCCCTCTCCCTTCACTTCTTCAATTCTCTCTCCTCTCCCTTTTCACTTCTCTTTCTCTCATTTTTCTCCCTCCTCCCATCTCCCTCACTTCTTCCTCTTCCCATCTCTATCCCTCATTTCCCTCTCCCCTTCCGTCTGTCTTTCACTTCTCTCTCCTTCCTTCTCTATCCCTCATTTCCCTCTCTCCTTCCTTCTCTCTCTTTCACTTCTCTCTCCTTTGCTCTCTATTCCTCATTTCTCTCTCTTACATCTGTCTCCTTCCCATCTCTATCCCTTATTTCTCTCTCTCTTTTCCTCTTTAACCCTCACCTCTCTCTTCCCTTCTTTCTCTTTCCCTGACTCCTTTCTTTTCCTCTTTTCTTCCCTCCCTTTTCTCTACTGCCTGTACCTCAGATACTACCACCGTCTACTCTTTATCAGTCAGTGCCCAGGGAAAGTGGAAGCCTGTCTTAACTCATTAGCCTTAATCCCATATGCTAAGGGGATCACAGCCCTAAGTGAATGGGAAAAGGCTGGTGGAAGAAGACTTGTTTCTGAATCCCAGGAGAAGAGATGAACTCTGGAATGGGAGAGACAGTGAAAGGAAGATGATTGAGAACTCAAGGAGGGGATATGACTTTCCTAGAAGCTGAGAAGGGAGATGGTAGGATCAGACTGAGCCTCAAGCAGCAGCTTCCCCTATTCCTGACTCTGGTGTCCTACCTTGGCTTTGACATCCTGACTGGAGGAGCCTTCTACCCTGGAGTCTGTCAAGTGGAGGTGTCTCACCTTCTCTGAGTTAATTCCACAGGCTGCAGGCCAACTGCCCACCCCTGGACTGGGGGGAGGGGGAAGGGGGAAGGAGGAGGTACAGCTTAATCTTAGGACCCTGAGCTGGGAGGATGAAGACACCAAAAAAACCGATTCTCCTGTCACCCTTAACCTATACCCAAGAAGCTGAGCTTCCTTTGAGAGGCAAGGGTAGTGATGGGCCCTTGGCCCAGGAGCAAGTAGTGAAGGGTTGAGTTGCCTGCTCCTCCCCACCTCCCCTTGGACCCCTCCCCTCAGCAGCCTTCGGGGCCCCTCCCTGCACTGTATGGGGCACCCGGGGCACCATCCCTCTGGTGTGACAGCTGTTGTTGGAATGATTAAAGAGCCAATGTGCAATAGGAAGTCCTGTGTGGCCCTTCAATGCGGGCTGGAGGGGGCGGGGCAGGGAGGAGCCTGTTGGGGAGACGGGGGGGGGGGGGGCAGGGCTGGAGGCCCTCTCAGACCTGGCCTCTGCTGCCGCTGCCACCGCAGCTGCTGATGCCGCTGCCTCCTCCAGCTCCATCACTGGGCAATGTTCTGCTGGGGGCAGGGTGGGGAGAGTGGAGAAATCACCGGTTCTGGAGTCGAGGAACCTCAGTTCAAATCAGGGCTTTGCTATTGACTAGCAGGTCCCTTCCCCTATGGGGGCCTCAGTTTCTTTCTCTGTAAAATGAGATTGGGAAAAATGACCTCTGAGTTACCTGCCAACTCTAGAATAATGTTCTAGGAGGAGATAGACAGGAAGAGACTTGGACCCTTCCAGTTCTAGAACCCTCCCCTGCAAGTTATCAATTTGAGTGATATCTGCACCCAGAAATTCTCCCACCCCTTTTCTCAGGGAGCTTCCAGTGTGGTTTAGGAGCCAGGCCTCATCCACAAGCAGCCACTGAACAGTGCAACCAGTGAGGGGGCACAGAAAGCCAGGAGGGGGAGACATAAACTGGGCCTTGAAGGAGAGGGAGGATTTTCCAGGAAGGGGGTCAAAGTGTAACAAAAGACCAGAGTGAGCCTGGTATACTGAGGGTGGGGGGGGGGAGGCTTGGACAGTAAGGCTAACGTGGCACAAAAGGGGCATGTTGATAGGTAATACCCACAAAGTGGTGGAAATAAATTTGTGGAAGGCTTCTAATGCCAAAGGGAGGATTTGGGACTTTGTCTCAGAGACAAAGGGGAGCCACTGAAGAGATCTGAGCCAGGAGCTGGCTACGTGATTAGAAAGATTACTTAGGCAAAATGTGAAAGGTAGGGCATTGGAAGAGGAGAACCTGGGGGCAGGGTGGCCATTTCTGTAGTACAGCCAGAGGGAATGAGAGCCTAGCTCTGGGCAGTAGTTGTAAGAAGGCAAAAAGGAGGCAGTGAGAGTGAGAGGGAATAGAAGGTGTGAAAAGCAGGAGCTGAGTAATTGGATAGGACCTTCCAGAAAGAAAAAGAAGTGAGAGACCACAGCAGAGCCTCGGGCTAAAGAGAATGGCTATTTCAATAATAGATGTCTGGGTTTCCTTTGGAGGGTTCCCACATTTGAGAAGTAGCTCCTTTTTTCACATCACTTCTAACCCTGCCCTCCCACCCTCACACCCTCACACCCTCACACACACACACACACACACACACACACACACACACACACGTCCTCTGAATGCTCATGATAGAAGAGCATGAAAAATCCTTCACCAACTAAAGAAGTGCTGCAAGAATTCTGAAGACCAATCCTAGGGCGTGAGAAGAGGTACATCATGGTTAAGTGACTTAGCCAAAACCATGTAGCTTCTAGGGATCAGATGAAATTGAACCCAGATCATCCTGACTCTATAACTCACCAATAAAGTCAGACACGGACGAACAAACCATAGCCCCAAGATCGTGGGACATATTTGATCTCCCTCGTTGCTTCCTACAATATTCATTGAGAAGTCCTCCTGTCCTGTCCCTCGATGGATTGTTGATTCTTCGGTGCAGGAGGAAGCCAAATCCAGTG
Organism: Macrotis lagotis; assembly: GCF_037893015.1. Classification (NCBI taxonomy): domain Eukaryota; kingdom Metazoa; phylum Chordata; class Mammalia; order Peramelemorphia; family Peramelidae; genus Macrotis; species Macrotis lagotis. The sequence goes on from NC_133666.1 coordinate 81,251,513, forward strand.
ATTTACTCAAGACCACCTTGTCCAAACTGAAAGGTTTCTTGGGGGGAGAGGGGGGCTGGGAAAGGAGGGGGACCAATATTGTGGAGATTTTATATTTTAAAATCAGGAGAGAATTAGTGTGCAAACCACTCACCTTGGAAACCAAAGAGAAACAATATCCCAAGGAATGCAGCTGCTGGCTTTGACACCCCCTTGTTTGGCTATGCTAACTAGCCCTACAATGGACAGCAACCACCAGTTAAACAAGCCAGCCAGCAGGCAGCAATGGGCAGCCAGCTTGCACACAGGTGGACTCTTCTTGTCCACTGGTCCCTGGTGGCTTTTCTTTCCAACACAGTTGGAGGGAGCCTATTGCCCGGGCCCACATCCCAGTTAGGGGCTTTACAATGAAGATTACATGGCAAATCAGGGGTCGCTATGGAGACATGAGAAGGGGAAGAATAAGAATATTGCTTCGCCTTTCAATAATGCTTTCTGCTCTTACAAAGAAAGCTTCTTGGCCTCTGCAGGGTAAGTGGCCGCTTTCCTGGGGTGTTTTCAATGAGGCACCAGGCAGGGCCCCAGGTCCAAATGCCAGCACACGATCTCTCCTGCCACCATGAGAGCAATACCCCATTAAAACAAATGTTCTTTTCTGCGTTCAGGATGACTCCTTAAATAACCAAAGAAGAAAATGGTCTCAAGTCACACATATGAAAAGTACTGGGCAGGAAGGGGGTTGACAGAGGGTTGACAGGTTAACACCTTAGCTAAGTATCATGCCTCCACTTAGGATATCACATTAGCTGACAGCCAGCTGGGACCATGAATAGGATCTAGGGTGGAAAAGTGGGTGGTAGAAAGGAAGGAAGGGACTGATAAAGGAGAGAGAAACGTGCTACAGAATCACCATCCATTTCACTGTCAGGGATGAGGGGAAGACAGGAGTGTATTGAGTAAAGGACAAGAAACCCCCCAGGTTAGAGACAGGAAGAGAATGTTTAGGGTATGCACCAGAAAGAGGATAGGCCAAAACTGGGACAATTTTTCCACAGCTCTTGGTGGGATTGGGGTTTATTCTGGGGAAGAAACCCTAAGTGGTCAACTCTGTCACACCCCGTGTGCCAAGGACTGGGTAAGGGAGGCTCACGGGTCAAACCCCAAGCTTCCTGTGTCTCTGACCTACTCGAAAAGCTTCAATGGCTCCACAATGCCTACAGGGACGTGTCACAAAATCCTGGCTCACAGAAGCACATTCTACAGAGGAGGAAATTGAGACTCGAGGAAGGAAAGGGACTTGATCAAGGTCACACATAAGATCCCGTATTGGGAGCTGGAAGGGACTCAAAGACCAGTTGTCCCGATTCTTTCATTTTACAGAAACTGAGACCCAGCAGGAAAAGTGACTTGCCCTTGATCGTACATAAGATCCTAGATGCAGAGCTGGAAGGGACCTCAGAAGCTATCTAGAACAATCCCTGCCTGAATACCAATCCTTGCCTGAATCTCTCTACAACTTACTTTGACAAATAGCGGGGTGATGATGATAAGGAGGAGAAGGAGAGGAGTAACGAGAACGAGGCCAAGTTTATCATTTGAAAATGCTTAGACATCATTTCATTTGAGCCTTACGATGCCACTGGGAGGCATGTGCTATTATGAGCCTCATGGAGATGGAAACTGAGGCTGAGATGGAGTGATTTGTCACACATCTAAGTAAATGTTCGAGGCAGAAGTCCAACTCAGGGTTCCCTGACACCAAGTTCAGAGTTCTAGCTGCTTCCCAGTCAGTCATCCAACCCCTGCCTTCCGCCAGTCCGCTTCACTTCTGGCCAATAAATGGGGAAGAAGTATTGCCAAGTAGAGAAAATCGAATCCTTTTCATGTAACAGTCCTTCAAGTACTTGTGGATGGCTCTTGTGTTGTCCCTGTCCCTTCAACTCATGCTCATGTTGAATGGACCCAAAGCCCTTCTTCCCCAACCCTACTGGTCTCCTCTGGACACCTTCTAGCTTTTTTCCGTTCTTTCTAAAAGGTGGTGCTCAGGACTAGTCTCCTGGTGAGCTCCAGTGAAGCTCCAGGCTCATACCTTTCACTTTCCCCCAGCCTCTACACTCAGCTTCTCTTACTATAGTCTGCTTGGTTCGAGGGGCTACCTATTTCATACTGTCAATATCTGAGATCCATGGTTCAAATGAAAAGGAGGATGGATGTGCGTTGGTGAAAATCACAAGGACCTATGTCCTTTCCTTCATACAAATCCTGAACTCTCGGCAATTACCATTCTGCGTCTTTTCTTTCAAAAGAGCTCTTCGATACAACAGATATCTATTGAGGAGTCACCATGCTCCAAGTGGCTCTGGGCTTGTAAAGACATAACCACACTCCTGCCTTCTGAGGGGCTTACATTCTGCTGAGGAGGGGGGAAAGCTAGTGAGTGTGTGTGTGTGTGTGTGTGTGTGTGTGTGTGTATGCATACACACACACACATGCAGAATGCAATACTCCAATGTCAAGTTATTTGGGAAGGTGGGCATAATAACTTCGGGGGGGGGGCGTCAAGGAAGGCCTTATGTAGAAGGGGGTCCCTGGGATGGGTTCTGGAGAGGGAATCTAACAGAGGGGAAGAGAGGGAGTGCCTGCCAGGCACCAGGACAAAGACCTGGAATCAGGAAATGGGAGAAGGGAAGAGGCAGATTTTCATGGATATGTTGAACTCAAGAAGTTAAGTAATCAGCTCTCTGAACTGCACCTAGCTCTCAAAGCTGTCAGTGGTGTAGTATCCAGCTTCCTCGCCTCCCCTTCTCATGTCTTCTTTCTTCTCCACCAGGTGTTAAAGGGGATCTCCTTGGTCTCGATTCTTAAATCAGTCCCTCATCCTCTCCCAGTCAGGGATCAGTAGGTAAGGCACTGACACAAAGCAATTGTTTATACCCTGCTTCCTGGGCAGAAGCCCTCCCCAGTGCCTTACTTCCCTACCTCTTCATCTTATCTTATCTCCATGTTCAAGTGCCTTTCTAGTAGAAATAGCAACAATACGAAAAACGAGGTGTCTCTCGGGTGTGTAAGGAACCCGGACACCACTTCTCACCGCTCTCCCCCCAACTTCTAGCCTCTTGTGGGAAAGAAAAAGGATTTTGCACCCTATCGTTCAGGCAATGGAGAGCTGATGAAAGTTCACGTTCCGCCCATTTCTTCTCCCACCTCCCCAAACCACTCTTTTCCTCCTCTCTCTTTCTCTACCTCCTTTCATGGCCCACCCCTTGCCCTTTGCCATATTCCCCTCTTTTCTGAGACCCCCTGTCTTCTCTTCCGACTCTGTGTTCTTCCCTCGACCCCTTTGTCCTCTCCTCCCCCCCCCCCCGCACTTCTTTGAGAAACTACCGTCCTTTCTGTCTTTCTCCCTGAGTCCTGCAGACACAACTCTCTTCTCACTGAATTCCATATAAGCATTTATTAGGCGCCTACCAAGTGTTAGACATATTGGGCTGTAGTGCTATAGAAGCAATATGTGTGTGTGTAACACTTGTCTCTCAAATTACTTTATTTCTCAGGGGGAAGATCAACATGTCCATGGATAAAGCAAAATCGAAATACGTGCAGATGAAACACGGAGTCATTTGGGGAGGGGGCCAACCATTCATCCTTACATTCCTCCACATATATCCCTCTCTGGTTCCTTTGGGGGACCTGGCCATCAATCCCCAAGCGTTTTAGAGCTTTGGATGAAAGGAGGGGTAGCTCATCCTGTCTCCTTTATGTCCCTTCAGGCTCTCCCCTTCTCTCTCCTTTTAAGGACGTCCTTCTCTTTTCTCCCTGTGTCCAAGGACCACCAGCTCTCTTTTCCGTGTGTCTGTTAAGCCCACCTTCTTTTCCTGCATGGATCACCCTCCCTCTCGGAACCAATCTCTCCTCCCCTTTTCTCCAGGGAGCACCTTCTCTCCAGTGCCCTCCCTTTGCAGGGACCACCCAGTCACCCTCCCTCTCGGAACAGCCCACCCTCCCTCTCTTCTGGGACCACCCTTTTTTTCCCCTCCCTCTACCATCCTCTCCCTCCTTCCAGGGACCACCCTCTCCCTTCCCCTCCCCTTCCCCCACGCTCCGCTACCCCCTCTCCAGTCTTCCACAGACCACCCCATCCCTCCCCTCCCCTCCGGCTGGCCGTGTCCTCCCTCCCTGAGATCTCAGAGCTGCGGCTGGAGACCTGCGGCTGGAGACCTGCGTGGCGTGGCGCGTCTCCGCCCGTCCGGTACTGGTGCCGTATGTATGTAGTGGAAGGACGCTGGCGGCAGCCACCCCCACCCCCGCCCTCTGTCTCTGTCTCTCTTCCCCATCTCTCTCTCTTGTCCTCTGTCTGTCTGTCTGTCTGCCCGCCCGTCTGTCTGTCTCTTTCTCGCTGTCTCTGTCTCTGTCTCTGTGTCTCTGTCTCTCTCTCTCTCCTCCCCTTTCTCTCTCTTCCTTCATCCTTCTCCTCCTGTTCCCCCACCCCCACCTCCTTCCCCCCTTCTCTTTTCCCCAACCCCATTGGCCGAGACCTGGCCTTTCTCCGGGGATTTATCTTATTTTATTTATCACTGTATTTTATTTTAGCCTCCCCCAAAGCCTCACAACCCCGCCCCGCCCGCAAGATCCCGTTGCCGCCTGGGCCGGTGACCATGGCCGGGTAAGTCCCTCTCAGCCTGAGCCCCGAAACGGCCCGAGGCCCCCCGCACTCCAAGCACCCCAGCTCTTGAAATCGACACCCAGGTGTCGGAGCTGGAGAAACAGCGGCTGCGTGTACGCTTGGAGATCGGGCCGCGGGATGGAGCTGGGCTCCAGGAATGGGGGGGGGGGGGGGGAAGGGTATCACAGATGCACGGATATCGACTTGGGGGGCCAGTCAACGAACAGTATGTGGTGGGGGGCACAGCGCTGGGGGCCGAGGAACTGTGCCAGAAGCCATACTGCGTTGGGGGGCCTGGGTGTAGTGTGGGGACGTCATGCAGGGCTGCAAGTCGGGGTGCAGTGTGGGAGTCCGCGGTGCGGTTCGGGACCAGAAGCTGCACGGACTGGGGGTGCAGTACCCGCGAGGTCCAGTCCAAGGCAGGGACCGGGAGGGGGGTACGTGGCGGCCAGGTGGGGGGGGGGGCTGGTGCCAGGATGGCATCGGGGCGGGGGCCGGGATGCCGGCGGGAGGACAGCCGGCCTGGAGCCGACGGGTCAAGGCCGGGGGGGGGGGGGTCGAGAGGGGGGCGCCATAGCTCCGGATTGCCCGCCCCGCTCGCCTGGAGGGCGCGTGGCCCGCGCCGCCCCCGCGCCCGGGGGGCCTGGCGGGATGCCCGAGGTACCTGCCGCGGCGGCAGCGCACCTGCCTGGCCTACGCGAGGGTGCGGGGCCCCGGCCGCGGGCGGGCGTAAGAGTCGGAGGGGGAGCGCGCCGCGGGCTTGCGCGCCGCCGGCTTGCGGGTCGGGCCGGGCCGGGCGGGGGCGGCTGGAGGCGGCCCGGCCCGAGGAGCGCGCTGTGCGCGCGCGCTCCGCCCCGCTCCACCTGCCCGGGGGATGCGGTCACGCACGCCCACGCACGTCCCCGACTCGGCAGGGGAAACGGCGGGCGCGTGCGGGGCGTCGCGCGTGTGCGCGTGTGCGCACGGACCCCGGCGCCCTCCGCGCGGACGCGCAGAGGACGCTTCACAATGCCTGCTTGCCCACACCACACCCCCCTACCCCCAAATGCTTCGAGAGCCCGACCCGGGACCCACAGCCGACCGTGCCCCAGGGGTCTCGTAGACGGCCCCCACCAGTGGGAGGAGAGCAGAGATCCTGAGGAAGCACAGTCTCCCTTTAGGTAAATGACCCCCCCCAACATCTTGAATTCAAAGTAGTCTTTTAGATCCAGCTTCTGGTACTTTCACAGCATCCTAAATAGAGAGCTGAAAGGGTCCTCGGTGGTCATGCAGGTTAATCCCCTTATTTGACAGAGGAGGAAACTGAGGCTGGGGAAGGGTCCCAATCATGTGCAAATTGACCGAGCTGAGATTTGAACCAGAAACTCAAAGACCATCTGGTTCCTTCTCATTTCATAGAGAAGGAAAACAGACGTGGAGAGGGTAACTCATCCAAGGTCACACACTAAAAGCCAAGATTTGAATCTGACCCTGTAACTTGAAATCCTTCACCTCTCTAGACCTCTATTTCCTCAATTGTGGAATGCTTTCCCCCAGGAAATTCTCTCCTGAAAAGGGTCTCAACACATAATTCAGGGAGGTTAGGGGGCCTCCCTGCACTGAATCCAATCTAGTTACCCTTGCCTAGGGATGATGATGATGAAACACTTGTCCTTCATTCTCAAAAAAGACCTTGACATCAGCAGAGGTGATGCCCTGACAAACATGGAAATTGCATTAGGGGGAGGGGGCTGTACTGACTCACCAGCCTCACTTTCTCCTCCAGAACCATCTGGGTCCAGGGGCCAGATATGAATCTGGATGACCAGAGATGGCCCTGGATGTGAGGCACATGACTTGCCCAAGGTCACATATCTAGCAAACGTCAAATGTCTGAGGCTGGAGTCGAACTCCTGTCCTCCTGACTTCAAGGCCGGTGCTTTATCCACTGTGCCACCTAGCTGCCCTCTCCTAAGGAAAATAGTAACAGGATCACCTTCTTTGCTGAGGATATTCATCTCCCCCAAAATACTTTCATTCAAATAACCCACCATATTCCATGCACTGGAAATCAAACTAAGATTCAGACTTGCTCTCTATTCTCAAAAAACTCTTAGAATACATAAGACATACAGAAGTTATTACAACCAAAGGGCAAATATAGTGGAGGAGGCCCCAGAGAATACTGGGGTTGGATTTTGTGACCCTGAGCAAGTCACTTCCTTTTCCTTGGTCTCAGTTTCTTCTTCTGTAAAATTAAGGAGCTGAAACATATGAGCATTTTCAGTTCTGGGTCTGTGGTGCTATGTGAGACTTTGGATAAATCCCTCCCTCTCTCTGACTCTGATTCCTCCTTTGTGAAAGGAGCATGGACAGACTCCATGGCCTCTGAGGGTCCTGCCAGTCACAAATCTAGGAACCTGAGCACTAGGTCATTTCACAGAAGGCAGGGCTCATTTCTGCATTAACACATTCTCAGAATTACGAATGTTAGAACAGAAGTCTAAGATATGGCCACATCACCAGGGCACTGAGCCTTTTTTCTCACTTAACTCTACTCATACTACATTGGTCTGAATGTAAACTACACCTTTCCCCAAGTCTGGTATGCACAAAAACTGACCAGAGTCTAGAACAGATAGCAGTGATCTCTTGAACCTGCTGGTCAATAGGAGGTTCTTCTCTGCTCTGCATAGCAACCCCCAAAGACTGGGAAATTGAAGGCCAGAGGAGGTGAAATCACTTGCCCAAGGTCACACACCCAGTTAATGGCAGAGCTAAGGCTAGAATCTAAGTCTTTTTTCCCCTAGTTCCCCAAATGCAATGGGTTAATGATAAACTCAACCCTCTACCACTCTTGGGCCCTGTGTCCACTTTACATGTTTTGCTAACCCTCTTGGGAAGAGTTGAGTCTTGCCCAAATGGCTTCCCTCAGCCACCTCACCTAGGTGGGATAGCTCTACACCTACGATAAAGAGCTAACACTTTTCAATCAAATGGAACCTCCACATACCAACCAGATCTCCTGGCACCCCTTACCTGGGAACCATCACGCTGATACAGAAAGAGCCCTATAGACTGAAAAGGGCTTAGAGCACCTTGCGTTGCTTTAGGAGCCAGGTGACCTCCCCATGTCCTTACCCTTCTCTGGGCCTTATTCTCTCCAGCTAGAAAACAAAGGGATGAACTGGGCCTTCCATCAATCTCTGATGATTGGCTCAGCTCCTGAGGAGCTTCTGAGGTGGGAGGAGAGTTAGGAGCACTGTGTGAGGGACTCTGTGGTTCTAGGAGAACCATTTGACATGTAAACAACTCATGTGTTGATTCCAAATGATTTTCATCTCTTCATTAAAGCTGATCCCCTAAGGTCTAAGGAACAGTTTGGATATTTATAATTACATCAACATTCTTTTCAAATACTGTTAAAGATTTTTTTTTCCCTAGTAGACTGACCTTTTCCAATTAGTCCTAACTGGAGCAGTTTGGTTATAATTTTTAAATTAGTATGCATTTAAATGAATTTTGTTTTGAGAATGGAAATGAGCAGACTACTTCTTGATAGAATTCCAAAGACCTCATTCTGTGCCTCTCATTTCTAGGGGCTTAGATTCAGAGGGAAGTCTATCCTCAGGCCAGGAGAAGAGAGGTGACTTGTCCAGAGTCTAATAAGCATTTGAGGCAAGATTTGAATCCAAATTTTCCTGACTCTAGGTACAATGAGGGTCCACTATGATTTTAGTGCTTAGTTGGGTGGCAGGAGCAAGAGCATGAAAGTGTTGGTTATGCTTATCCTGGGACCACAGGAGCTGATCTGGTGGCCCATGGAAGGGCAGGACCCAGGTCAAGGAAGACTCCTCTCTGGCTTTGAAAGTTGTCTGATCACCGAGAACTTCAAAAATTGGTTGACGTCTTTGATGTCTCTGAAGTAGGGTCTTGGTGCTTGGAGAGGAAAATCTTGATGTTTGGAGAGGAACATCTTGACTTAGAGGAAAAGGTCTTGGTTTGGAGAGAAAGGTGTTGGCTTGGAGAGAAGGGTCTTGACCTTGGAGAGGAGGGTCTTGGTTTGGAGTAGAAGGTGATGATTCGGAGAGGAGGGTCTTGACCTTGGAGAGGAGGGTCTTGGTGCTTGAATATAATCTGATTCTTTGCCACCCCAAAGACAATGGAAAAATAACTGCCACTTTGCAATTCTCTCAGCACCTGCTATGTTGGGGATGATGAGCCCCCTTTTGCTTATCAACCTGACAGCTTGAGCATGTGTGACTCCCCAAAAGGTGGCCCAAAAAAGTCCTCAGGGGTTCAGCAGCACTAGGGACTCAGGGCCTTCAACTCAAAATCCAACTTTCTTCTCATTGTGCCACACTGCCTTTCTTGTCCAAAAGGTGGTCAGGACTGCTGAAGTGGGGCGGGGATCGAGGGGGAAAGTGGGGAGATCTCACTAGACCTAAATTTAAAAGCAGTAGTCATCTGGTTCATCCCCCACTTTTTACAGATAAGAAAACTGAGGCCCAGGGAAACTATGAGTAGTCCAAAAGCAGAGCACCAGGTCTCCCAACTTCTTTTGTTGTTGCTCAGTTTTTTTTTAGTCATATTAGATCATTCATGACCCCATCTGGAATTTTCTTGGTAAAGATACTGAAGTAGCTTGCCATTTCCTTCTCCAACTCATTTTACAGATGGGGAAACAGAGGAAAGCAGAGTAAAGTGACTTGGCCAGGGTCCCTCAGCTGTTAAGTGTCTGAGGCCTGATTCTAAGCCCAGGGCTTTATCCACTGCACCACCTAGCTGCCCACTTCGGACTCCTAATTAAATTTATTTCATATTAAGCACTTCCCTGTTTGAAACACGGCAGTTGGTTACGAGGCAGAGTTTATAGTATAGTAGGAAGATACAAAGTTGAGTTTAAGAGAGATGTCATCAGGGGCTCTGGGGGCTATGGGTAAAAAAGGGGGTGTTACTTCCAGTCTGAGAGAGAAGGGGTATTCCGAGAATAAGCCAAGTCCAGGTTGTCTGGAGCCTAGAATGTATGAAGGGGAATATTATGAGATAAGGCTAGAAAGGTAGGGTAAGATAGGACCAAATTGTGAAAGGCCTTGAATGCCAGGCAAAGGAGCTTGACTTTCATTCACTGGGCAATATGGGCCAACCCAGGACTGGGAAAACAAGGGCACTGAGTCCTTGAAGCTCAGAGAGGACTGGTTGGGCGGTGGCTTGATTAAGCTTTCTGTCCATAGATGAAGTTTTAAGAAGTCATGATTGGGGTGGGGGTGGGGGGTTCAAGGGCTCGCCTGGTGGGCTTGGTGCCTACCATTCAAGAGGTGTGCTCCTGCTGGGCTGGAGGCCTGCCAGCTTAAGCCAGTCCCTTCCAGCCTGAGCCAGTAGGAGAGCTGCCCAACGCTGCTGGAAGCCCCTCTCCTGCCTGCAGACCTTCTGCTGGGTAGGTGGGGTTGGAGGTTGGCCTGGGAATGCCGCCTGGAGGGAATGATTTTCCTGCCCACGCATCAGCAGGGAAAGGAATGGGAAGGGGAGGGAGGGAGAGATATTGGGGATGGGGGGAAAGGCTCTCAGCTGCGGAAAATCTCTTTTCTCAGTCAAGAGAGGTGTGCAGTCTGCTAATCTTGAAACCTTTCTGATGGCAGAGCTAAAAGGGACTCTGAGGCCATCATTTGACCTAGAAGGAAACCAAGGCACAGGCACCAGAAGGGACTAGACCTAGCACTGGAAGGGACCTCAGGGTCACTCAGCCCAATTCCCCTTGTAGAGAGGAAGACTGAGGTTCAAAGATGGGAAGGGACATACAAATAGGAAGGGACAGGAGGGTACAGGAGTAGGGCCAGAAGCCCCCAGGCTTCAACTCTTGAGCTTTTTTGTATTATGCAGTGCTTTTACACACACACACACACACACACACACACACACACACACAAAACACAATCCACATATACTACTATATACGCACATCTCACATACTGTAATATACACATCCCCCAAACACCCCACACTACAATATGTACAACACAATTTACACACACCTAGACACATAACACACAAAGACCACAATATACACATCACACAATGCACATGTGCCATACAATATACTTACCATAATACATACACACCCCACAGTCCATACAATAAACACAAAAAATAGATCCCCACAATATACTTAGTTGAGTATAAAGAGAAACAAAAACAAAGCAAATGGGGCCTTCACCTGTGTGCCAGAAGAGAAGACCCTGCTGTGAGCAAGGACTTTTGCAGAAATAGCTTCCACCCAAGGGGCCACTGTAGGGCTAAGCCTATCCTTGGGGGGCCTCAGAGGAACGTGAGGGGCTTGGCTCCTCTAGGGTTGTTCCTTCCAGCTCTAATTCCTCTGATCCTAGGCTCCCCGTGTGAGCTGCCCTCCCTCCCTCCCCTCCCTTCTCCTCCCCTCCTTCCCCAGGCCTCTCTTCCAGCTCTCTGGTTTCTCTGCTCTAACCCTAACCCCAGAGAGCCCCCAGCCTCCATCTCAAAAACACATGCCCTTGGTAACCATGGGGACTGTGCTATATGAACAGGCTGCCTTGGCCTTATCCCTACTGCTTGGAGACTCACTCCCAGTGACCCCTTGGACTCTGTTCCTTAGATGTAGAGAGTTTTCAGGACCTGAATTATTTGTCTCTGTGTTCCTCTTCTCCACCCCTCCCCACCCCCTACTCCTACTCCCTTCTGGACCGTTTCTTGGTTCCCTTTTTGAGGACCAATTTTCTTTTTTCTTTCAGACCATATTTCCAGAGTCCCTTGACCCCAAAAGAGCCTTTTCTAAGTTTTTTTTTTCTTGAAAATAATGGAAAAAGCAATAAATTAATCCAGAAAGAATAAAGCAAGGAAAGATTAATTAGAAGTACTTTTAAAAAAGAAATCTCTCCAACCTCAGACTGAACAAGACCTAAACCTGCTAAACTAATCCTTAACTCAAATTTTCAAATCTAGCCCTGCCCCTCCCAAATGCCTTTAAACTGGAACACCTAGGAACATCTAATCCAGTCCATGCCTGACCAGCAATCCCCTTGGCAACATAGCCAACAGGTAGCCAATCTGCCTTTCCTAGAAATATTGCCGTTATTCCTGTTATCAAGCTTAGATTCTTCTTTGCTACTTCTGCACATTGATTCTAGAACTGCTTTCTGGGAATTTCATCCTCCTTTTGACTGTGAGAGAAGAATGACCCCTTTATTCAGAACTCCTCCCCCGCCCCCATCCCATGTGCTAGTTTGGGGATTGGTCTACCTGAGTGTTTTGGATGGATCTCCTTCATCCATTCGGTACTTTTAGACTCACTGTTATCTAGTTAGGAAGCCTCCTGCAGCATGCTTGGTCAGTGATGCACTACCCATATCTCTATACAGTTTTTGTTGTTTGATCACAACTCAACGTGTTCTCAATTTGAGATTTTCTTGGCAAAGATACCAGAGTGGTTTACCATTTCCTTCATCAGATCATTTTTACAGATGAGGAAACTGAGGCAAACAGGGTGACGTACCCAGGGTCACATGACCAGTAAGCATCACATCTGAACTCAGTACTCTATCCCACTGAGTCATCTGGCCACCCAGCCACCCATTTGATACACTTACTAAGTAGCTAATTCCTCTTCTCCTCCCAATACTTATGATCCCGTCCTGCCCCAAATCTCTGATTTTAAGGCTCATGTCCTAGAAGGAACCTGTTTTGACCTCCACATCTCTCTTCCACAGTGGTCTCCTCCCAGAATGCTCTTTGTCTGACTGAGGAAACCTGGGAAACCAAGAAATAATAAAGGTTCAATATGACACAATTTCACTCACTTCAAAACCAGATGAATTTGACCTAATGTATGAGGCAGCATGGTGGAGTGGAAAGACAGGAGTTCCAATTTCATCTAATATGTTCATTACCTGTGTGACCTTAGGCCTTATTTTCCTCCTTTGTAAAAGGAAAGGGCTAGACTCGATGACCTCAGAGGTCACTTCAAATTCCAATCTATGATCCTAAGACAAACTGCAAGTCACCTCAAAATTCACAAATAATCCCTTTCCATCAAAGTGTCAACAAATCTCAATCTTATTGGGCATCAACTATCTGCCTAGCAATGACATTGGTCTTTCTTGTGATTCAGGAGATTCTTACCCTCTTAAAACTCTGAATATAATCTAGAACGCAAGGTGAAGCAGAGCAGACTTTAAGCAATGCATTGTGAGGGTGCAACCCCCAAGTATTAGAGGCACCTCTTATTACTTTTGTACATTGCTTCTAGTCCTGCCTTATGGGGATTTCATCCTCCCTTGCATCTCCCAGAGAAGAATAGCCTCATTTGTGAGACCCCAAATTTGTTTAGGAGCCTCAATCTAGAGTCGGAAGGGACCTTTGAGGCCACCAAGTCCCAGCTGAGGTCCAAGGGGTAGGAAATTACTTGCTCAAGGTGTCACATAGAGTTCCAGATCTAAAGCCAGAAGGGACCTCAGAAATCAAGTCTTACCCCTTCCTTCTACAAAGGAGGAAGTTGAGCTTGAGACCCAAGTTTTGTAGGAGGGCACAGAAAGGAAGTGATTACAGAATTATAGAGCTAGATTTGGAAGGAGCCATCCAGTCCAACCTCCTTACCAAGTAGGAAACTGTGACCAAGAGAAGGGAAACGACTTTGTATAAGGTCTCATAGGTCATAAGTGGCAGAACTGGAATTTTAATTCCATCCCTGAGAGCAGGGATGGTTCAGATGAGATGTTAGAATCAGAGACAATTTGAACTGGAAAAGAAATTTAGCAATTCTTTGGTGAAACCCCTTTATTTTTATAATGGGGGTTTTATAATGCCCAAGGTCATATTGTGAATGAATGGCAATTACGGGACCAGAACCCAGGTCAATTCAGACTTAGATGAAGCCAAAGATGACACATTTGTCACATTTTTAAATGTGATCTAATTTTGGATTAATTTGGAAAGACAAAGTTTGGAGGGTTAGAGAATGTGGTGCAATGACTAAATTGGCACAAAAAAGGTCTCAACAGGCACGAATGCTAAGAGATTGCAGAATGGGGGTGGGGTGAGGAGGGGGACCTTCAGCTAGCAGTTCAGACAGAGAAAGTTGGGCGGGGCAGGGTTGAGCTCTTTGGGAACCAACAATGTGACATAGTAATCAAAGAAGCCAGTGCCATCCAAAAGCAGAACTAGAGAAATCCCATCCTCCTGCTGCCAGCCCTAGAAAGATCAGGGCAAACATTGATGGACTGGAAAGCACTCAGGATGGCAAGGGGATCCCATGGAAGACCTGGGTTCAAGTCCCAACTCTTACACACACTGGCTGTGTGACCCTGAGCAAATCACTTCACTTTAAAGTAATTGTCAAAGAGATGTCATTCTCCCTTTGGTAGAGGAAGGTTTTCCACTGGAAGTACTCTATATCAATGAAATCACAAATGCTATCCAAATAAAAATCATAGGGAAAAGAGAACAGAATTGTTTTCTGTGGCCTCAGAGGGCAGAGGTAAACTTAAGAGTGCATGTTAGTAGGGGCAGCTAGGTGATGAAGTGAATAAAGCAGCACCGGTCCTGGAATCAGGAGTGCCTGAGTTCAAATCCATCCTCAGACACTTAACAATTGCCAAGCTATGTGACCTTAGGCAGGTCACTTACCCCATTGCCTTAAATAACAAACAAACAAACAAGCAAAGAGTGCATGTTAGAAAGAACTTTTATTCCCATATAAGGAAGAACTTAAAAGTCTGGCTTGTCCAATGCTAGAAGTAGCCACCTTGATAGCTCCCTGTCACTGGAGGGCTTAAGCAAAGACTGAATTGACACCTGTAGCAAAGATTCTTATACTGGGTGGGTGCCTTCCAAGTTCCTTTCCAACTTTGAGATTCGGTGTTTCTGTTTCACTTAGATCACATCTTGCCTATTCACACATTTACTAGTTCTCATATTCTCTGTCTCCTGAGAGTCTCAGGCTTATGAACTCTGGGGTTTAGACATGGAAGAGGAGATCTGGCCCTTGGTCCCAGAATGCTCTTTGTCTGACTGGGGAGAGCATCTCTGCCCAAAGGAAGACCAGTGGTGAAGAGGAGACCATTGTGGGGCAGAGATGTGGAAGTCAAAGCAGATTCCTTCTACGACATGAGCCTTAGAATCAGAGATTTGGAGAAGGAAGGGGTCATAAGGATGATTGAGTGCGTTAATCCCCCTCATCACCATGCTTGGCCAAACCACAGGAAAGGAAAAAGGTCCAAAGGGGAAAGGGACTTGGTCAAGGTCATGCAGAATCACAATATGTCATTCTAAGATAAAGGTCTCCCTCCCCTCCTACAATAGATCTCTCGCATCATGACCAGAAGAATTTCCTAAGGCACAACTTGGTTCATGTCCTTCCTCTGCTGCAGCAACTTCTATGGTTTCCCAATGACAAAAGGATGAGGAGTAAACTTCTCAGATTAACATTCATTCAAGACTGGCTTCCCAGGGTGGCTAGCTGGCGAAGTGGATAGAGCACCAGCCCTGGAGTCAGGAGGACCTGGGTTCAAATATGATCTCAGACACTTAATAATTGCCTAGCTGTGTGGCCTTGGGCAAGCCGCTTGACCCCATTGCCTTGCAATGCCTTTTAAAAACAAAGACTGGCTTCCCTGTGCCCAACCTTCTCCCTCCATGCTTCTCTCTGCCAGTTGAGTGCCTTTCTTCAGAGGACCTGGATTCAAATTCCCACTCTGCAAATTGCTGTGGGTGTAACCTTGAACAAGTGATTTCCCCTTTGTGGGCCTCAGTTTCCTTATCTATAGAATGAGTGGATTGACCAAGATGTTCTCTGAGAAGCCCCTTTACTGCTCCAGAATTATGAGCCTCTGTGTGATCTCAGACAAATCCCTTCCCCATTCTGGTCTTCCAAAAAATGAAGAGACTGAACTAGATGGCATTGCAGGTCTAGACCTAGGATTCCCTAGATGATTGGAACTGAGTCTCTGCCCCTCCCCTGGCCTTGGTTTTCTCCTCTGCAAAATAAGAGGATTGAACTGGCTTAACTCAAAAGTCCCCTTTCACTTTAGGGCTTTGTTCCAGTGGTCTCTCCCCTAGGCTCAGCACCAAGCCTCCATTGCCCAGGCCATCCCTCAGGAAGCTTCCCTGCCTTTGACCTGTACCACACTGCCAGGAAGAACCAGGGCCAGTTCCAGGGCTGGGACTTGGATCTTCTCCCCCTTTCTCATCTTCCTTCCCAGTTTCTGGTAGCAGAGGTTAGGGCAAGACACACAGCAGAGCTCAGTGAAATCATCAAAATGCTGTGGAACCCCTCTCAAACCAAGGATGTGGTCTGTCAGATATCATGGAATGGGGAGGGAGGGGGGAAGTTTCAGCTGCAGTAGAGTTTCAGGAATTGTCTAAAATTGACTTGTCTTTGTGGTGTTTGTGTTTGTGTGTGTTTGTGTGTGTGTGTGTTTGTGCAAATCAATTAGGTCTGGGGGAAGGGTTTGCAGTTGGTCCAAAATAGTTCCCCAAAGGAAGACAGAAGGAAACCAGCCAAGGAACATCATGATGGAGGGCAGAAGGAAAACTTAGGAATCCCCAAAGCTTCCATTTCTCTCTGGTTTTTTTAGGTTTGTTTTTTTGTTTTTTTTTTTTGCAAGGCAATGGGGTCAAGTGGCTTGCCCAAGGCCACACAGCTAGGTCATTATGAAGTGTCTGAGCTCATATTTGAACTCAGGTCCTCCTGATTCCAGGGCTGATGCTCTATCCACTGCACCATCTAGTCATGTCTCTCTCTCCCTCCTCCTCCTCCTCCTTCTTCTTTTTAATATTTTATTGATTTTGAATTTTACAATTTCCCCCCGATCTGACTTCCCTCCCCGCCACAGGAGGCAATTTTACATTGTTTCCATGGTCTACATTGATGCAAACTGAATGTGCTGAGTCTCCAGTTGCTGTGGATCCTCCAGGCACCCCACTGTGCTAGCCTAGGCCGCGGGGTAGAGAGGCCACCATGGAAAATGGCCCTGTCTGCAAAGAGCTTACATTTGAGCAACGAATTGGGAAGTGTTGAAGGGACCACCCCCCCTTCCCCCGTGGGAGAATGGAGTTGGACCAAGACCCAAAAAAGGGTTCAGAATCCGGATGCTTTCCTCCCTCTGTTTCCTGGGGTAGCTGGCGGGGGGGGGGGGGGGGGGGTGTCTCAGGTACAGAGTGAGACCCAAGCTGAGCAGGTAGAATTAGACAAGGTATAGAGAAGGGGGGGGGGGGGCTCCAACGGGAGGGGAGGACGTGATGGGCGCAAGGCTCAAAGCTAAGAACGGACACGGAGTGCTCGTCTCCGATGTCCCAACTTTTCCGAGAAACCGGCGTCGAAAATGGGCGTCCGCCCTGCCCCCCCCCCCCCCCCCCCCAGTTCGCAAGGCCTCGCTGATTTGACTTGGAGCGGTGCAGCTTCTCCTCATCTCTCCTGCCCATGAGTCTGTAGCATGTATCTAAGCCCTGGCTTAGATTCAGTTTGACATTTAATCCTCTACTGTCCTGGCCAGGCCTTTGTTTCCTGGGGATGAGGCTTAGCCGCCCCCCCCCCACCGGAGGCGGGACTCCCTGAGGGCAGGTGGAAGCCAGGTCTTTTGTATTCCCGGCGAGCCAGGCACACGCCACCTTAGGTGCTCGGTAAATAGAAATTAAATTGAAAAAAAGAGAAAAGGACAAAGTGGAATCAAATTAGAGATGAAGCGAGCGAAGGACTTGAATTGGATTAGCTCGAAGTGAATTAAGTTGAGTTGCGAGGAGGTGGGCGTGAAGGGGATGTGCGGGAGGGAAGGGCCCGGGAATGGGTGAGATGAGTTGAGAGAAATTGAATTACAACTTAATTTGGCCTGTTTATTGTCTCTGTCGAGACTCCCTGGCTTCCATGCCCTTCTCTTAAGTATCTCCTCCTCGGGGTGCCAAGGGCCAGTTTGGCGACATCTCGGGCTCTCTGCTCCTAATCCAATCCCATTTCTCCTCATTGAATTCAACTGGAGGTGAGCTGGGAAGGGGGGGAGGTTGAGGCAGAGAGACAGACAGCCTTCCTGGGGAGGGCTGGGGGGCGGCCTCCCATTAGCCTCAGGTCCTGAGAGCTGAGGTCCAGTGACCTGGGGAGTTGGAGAGAGCTCACTGGCTAAAAGGTTTTCAGCCTCCTTTCCCCCTCGGGCACTAAGGCTCCCTGGAAGAAGAGAATCCTGCTCAGAAGAGGGGCCCTGCCCTACTTGGGACACCCCGACCAACCTTTTCTCATCTCCCCTCTTCCTTCATTAAAGCCAATCCCACAATGTGGGGTTTTCCAACTAAGGAAGAAAGAACAGGCAGCAGATAAATTCGGATGAAGGGGAAACTAGCCATCTTTGTACCACGAACCAATCACAGCAGCAGGGGATCTCTCGTCCCTATTCTTCCTCTTCCCTGGGGACTGAAATGGGCTGATACTAGCTCTAAAAAAAGTTTCCTGCCCAAATGAAGGGCCCCAGCGATGGTGAGGTTGGTCTTCCCAGTTGAAAAAGCTTAGGCTAGAGTCCAGTTGTACACAAAAAGGCTTCAGGGGTTGTGATCAGCTAAAAATGGGGCAGCAGAGGCTGCCAGGAGGAGCTTGGGGGTCTAGGCTCTGCCGATGCCTAACTTCCTAGAGGTTCAGTTTCCTCCGCTGTAAAAGGACATCAAAAGTATGTCTAGCCTCTCTGTGAAGCTCCAAGATGATGTTATTTGTATAGTGATTCACAGTGATAGATACTATCATTAAGTCCCAGAATCTGAGAGGGAGAATTTGAGAGAGGCCTTGGAGGGGAAGTGATTTGTTCATGGTTAACCATGGAGTTATAGACCTAAAGAGAACATCTAGTCATTTTACAGATGAGGCTCATAGAGGTGAAGGTCATTGTTCAAGGTCATACATAGGATTATGTCTCTAGAAAACACTTCAGAAACCACCTAGCTCAACCCCCTTGTTATATACAGATGAGAAGTTGAGGTCTAGTAAAGTAGGGATTTGCTCAGGGTCACACAGGCAGTAAGCAGCAAGGATAGTATTTGAACTCAGGTTCTCTGACTCCCAAGTCAGTAGATGCTCTTTTTAATACTACCTCACCAGGTGACTAGCCAGGAAAGATTAGCTTCCCTAAAACTCAGTTTCTTCATCTGTAGACAAGGTATAATTATTCTCATCTTCACCATTTTGCAGGTATGTTGTATGAAAGTTCTTTCTAAACTGTAAATGTGTGCTATGGGAGCCTCTTATGGGTCATGTTTAAACATGTCAAATGTGCACCTCATATGACATGTGTAAATATGTGATAGGTGCACCTCTTGCGTGGCATGTTCAAACATGCAATATGTGTGCCTCTTATGTGTCAGGTGGAAATGTATATGCCTCTTGTGGCATGTTTAAACATGTTGTGTGAGCTCTGGTGTGACATGTGAATATGTGAGGTGTGCTCCTCTTATGTCACATGCTCAAACATGTGATTGTGAGTTTCTTGTGTGACACATGTAAATAGGCAAACCTCTCATGTGTACTGTTTAAATGTGATGTGTGTACCTCTTGTATGACATGGTTAATATATGGTATGTGCCTCTTGTGTGGCATGTGTAAATCTATGATATGTGCACTGCTTATGTTTTAGTCTTGAACCATGGTGGGACAGGAGATGGGAACCAAAGCAATGGGTGTAGAAAGCTTTTTTCTGGAACCCCAATTCTTGGAAAAAGGGTGAGAGACATTCACCATAAACATTGTACTGAGCAAGAAGCTGGCTGTATAAATAGGGAAAGGGAACCAGAATTAGTAGATTAGAACCAATCAATCAGTACATCTCTAGCAATTTTTCACTTGGGGGGCAAGGGGGCACAAAGATAAAGTCCAGAGCGGCCCACCAAGGAGCTGGGTTTCTGTCTGGGGAAACATATCTGCATCTTGGGCTCCACAAGCCCCAAACACAATAAATACAAGATCAGTTGAGGGTGCTTGGGGTGAGGGGTGGCCCTGGCAACCTTGGGGGGGATCCGAAAAGGCCTCATGGAGGAGGTGACTTTTGAGCTGAGCTCAGCAGGAAGCTGGGGATTCGAAAAGGCTGAGGGAGGGGGGAGGACATTCCAGGCCCAGAGGTGGCAGGTGGCCTGCTGAGCTTAGCCAGGCTGTATAGTTTGGGAAGAGAATAATGTAGAATAAGTATGGAAAAGTCATTTTGAGTTTGGGATGAAGGGCTTTAAAGACTAGGCCAAGGAGATGGTGTTTGCTTGGGCAGACAGTAAGGAGTCAGTGGAGCAGGCTAGAGTCCTGATCAAACCTGTGCTTTAACAAGATCACTTGGGCAGATTGGTGGAGGATAGACTGGAGAGAGGAGAGCCTGGAGGCAGTGAGACCAATTAGAAGATTAATGCAATAGTGATGGGGGTGTGGAGCTAGGGCACTAGTCTCTGGAGTGGAGAGAATCACAGAGCCAGAGCTCTCAAGTTAGAAGGCCCCTCAGAGACCTTTGCTTCCAAGTCTCTCGTTTTACAAATGGGGTCCGACTCTCCCTGACCCGTGTGGGGCTTTCTTGGCAGAGATACCAGAGTAGTTTGGTATTTCCTTCTCCGGCTCATTTGATAGAGGAGAAAACTGAGACCAACTGGGTAAAGTGACTTGCCCAAGGCCACATAACTAGCAAGTGTCAGAGGCCAGATTTGAACTCAGGAAAATGAGTCTTCCTAACTCCTGGCCTGGTGCTCTATCCACTGCAGTGCCACCTAGCTACCCTATTTTACAAATGAGGCAATGATAAACCAAGGATATATTATAGAGGCAATTGATAAGACTTGGCAACCAATTAGCTATGTGGGATGAAGGAAGAAGAAGGGTAGAGACTGACTCCAAAGTTCTGGACCCAGATAGCTAGAAGGATGGTAATGTCCTCAAAGAAAATTGGGAAGTTCCAAAGAGGGGTAAATATGGAGGGAAAAGAAAATGAGATGCTTATAGGAGGGACACCCAGTGTGAAATGTCCACCAAGCAGTGGCTGCTGCCGGCCTGGAATTCTGAAAAGCTCAGTCTATCAATCTGGGGGTCAGCTGCATAGAGGCCCTAACTAAACCCTAGGGAGTTCACAAGTGTGTGGAGAGAGAAGAGTAGAGGGCCCAGCATGAAGCCTTGAGGGGCCCCTGTAGGGATTGGACAGGGCTGATGATTCAGCAAAGGGCAGAGGAAGACCAGCCAGATGGGAAATTGGGATAGAAGCAGACATTCAAAACCAGCCAGTTTCTTTAGGTACATAAACCCACTGCCCTTGCTGAATTTTCATTTATACCCTTATTTTGCTCAGTAAATCTGCTTTCCCTCCCCCTTTTTTTCAAGCATTAACTTCAGTCCCCAGTAAAGAGGGAGGGAAGGGGAGGGATGCTCTCAGAATTGACCCATGGCCCAAAGACCTAGTGTCCCCTCTGCCCAAACATTCTCACTCCCTCTTTGGTTGTTGGCAAGGTTGTTGATGCTCTGTGTTCTACCACCTGCAGGGCCATAAGTCACAAGAATACTGTCTAGCTTTGCCTAAAGCCTTCTATGGCGCTTCAGGGGTTCAGGCAAGGGGCTTTGGTGGAATTGTTAAGGTTTCTTGGTTCATTTCTGTTGGTTTTAGAGATGGTTCTGGGGGTTCCAGGAAAACAGAAATAGCCCAGGCTCTTTCCCTCGTATTTTGGGAGTCATTTAGAATCCAGGGGTGAAAAGCACATAGACCGACCCCTCAGCAGATTGTCTGGTATATAGTAAGGGCTTACTAAGTGCTTGGTGTCTGGCTGCAGGCTGACAGGCCTATCCTCCTCCCCCAGCAGCCCTTGAAAGATGACAGCTCCATGGACCCTCTCCAATTTAATTGGTGCATGGGAAGCCGGACACCACCTATTACTGTTACAGTAGGTGGAGCCAGGCGTGCTATGGGGAGCAGCTGTCATTCCAGCTCAAACCTGAGATGACAAAGGTCAAGAGTGACCGGCCAAGCTCAGAGATTCTGAGGAGCAAACAGAAGCCGAGCAAGACTCCATTGCATCCTCATGCGGGACCCACTCCTGCCCTCGTGGGCCAAAGGTGAATTCTCTGTGGCCCCTCCTGGGCTGTGTCCTTTGTGTGTGCCTTCTCCCTAGCCACTGAAGTAATAGATAAGAATATTGTTGATTGACTCAGTTCTTAGACTTCTTGCTTTAGAGATGGGAGGGACCTCAGAGATCGAGTTCAGCCCCTCATTTTATAGAGGAGGAAACTGAGACCCAGGGAGGGGAATGATGATGATGATGATGATGATGATGATGATAAATAGACTTAAATTGTGCCTACTATGTGCCAGATATTATGCTGAGCTCTTTACAAATATTATTTCATTTGGTCCTCACAACAGAGGGAGATGTGATTATGATCCCCATTTTACATTTGGGGAAATCAAGGAGGATAGAGGTGAAGTGATTTACCCAGGGGAATGGAAGTGTTTGAGGTTGTATTTGAACTCAGGGCTTCCAGACTCTGTGCACTGTGCTGCCCCCTAGAAGGGAAGTGATCTGTCCAAGGTGATACATGGGAGCAGAGCTCTAGATCTCAGAGGTCAGCTTGGCCAACCCCCTTATTCAGAGCTGTGCTGGAATCAGCTCAAATTGGTCAGTTTTTAGTAGGAGCGTTTACACCTCAGCAAATGCTACAATTCAGGATCTCATTGATTATTTTGTTGTCTAGACTTAAGAAAGTAAGGACAAAAATATTAATGATTCAACTTCTGAGTGTGTCCAGCTGTGCAAAGGGATGGGGGTGGGGTGAGGAGGAAAGTTAGTAGTTTACCAAGCATACCCCTGCCCTCATTTGGCAGAAAAAGAAACTGAGACCCAGGAAGTTGAAGAGATTTGCCCAAGGTCACACATAAGATCCTAAGGCTAGAGCTGTAAAGGGGGCCCCCAGGGACCTTCTATCCAATTCCCTTGTTTTACAGATGGAAAAAGTGAGGCTCAGGGAGCTCAGAAAGTTGCCCAGTGGGTGAATGATTGAATTGGAATTTGAACCCAGGTCTTCCTGCCTCTCAGTCCTCTGCCTTTTCTACTCCCCAGTGCCCACTGCCTATTTACATAGTATCACCCTCATTAGAAAGTGAGCTTCTTCAAGGCAGGGACCTGGCTTTTGCCTTTCTTGATATCCCTATCACTCTGGACAGCTCACATAGTAGGCACTTAATAAAATTCTTATTGACTTTCTGACTTCAGGAAGTGTAGATTTGTTGACCAGCACTTAGCACACAATGTGGACACCTAATAGGTGCTTATTAAAGATTGATTGATTTATTGAACTGGACCCAAATGAAACAGGTTCTTCTTTCTGGTAGACTAAAGGTCTCTCCGCTACAATCAGATTCATTTGCTCCTGAGCTTCTGCCCTTCCTGAAAAATATAGCAAAGTCTTGCTCCCCAGCCCTTGCCTAAGAATTCAGGAATCCCAGAGTAAAAGGGTGCACCATATATTTTTAAAGGGGCCTCATTATCCCATACATCTGCTTATAGCAGGGCTTGGAGCACATCCCTAGAACCACTTCTCTGGCCCCCACAAACCCACAAAGCTTCCAAAGACAAGGCTTTCAGTACCTCCAAAAGAGCCTGGTCACCAGTTCCTCAATCTAGAACCTTTCCTATCTTATCTGGGCCTTGAGAGACCAGGGATGGTCATTCTGTGACTCTCCTTCCTATCCTCTAGGGAGTCGATCTGCCTTCCCCACCCCAAACCAACTTTGACCCAGTCATACTATGGGGAGATGGTCAAATCATCCCCAACTTGTCTGGGCCTTTCTGAGAGCCAGTCTGACATCCTGCCCCCATTTATTCCCTCCTCGTCTCACACCAACTTTGAACTGTTTTCAAAACTCCTTCGTCAAAGTTCCTTCCTCAGAGGGGCTCAGATCCATGCCTCTCCAGGCCATTGGAAAGAATGTGCTGTCAGTGCTGAAGGCCATTTTTGGAGAGGAGTCTCCAGAGTGGTCTGATCAGGGGTGGCCTCATTGCAATCATTGTGCATTCAATCAAGATCCCCGTTGGCTGCCAAGCCTGTCTCCTTTCCTTCCAGTTGTACCACATATGTAGAGGAGGAGTGAGTCCCTTTGGCCTGTGTTGATAGGAATCAGAGTGGGATTCTATGTTCCATCTGTCTCACATTCACTTAATTAATTAGCCTCTGGAGGCTGAGTGGACCTAAGCCACTCTGGTTTAGTTGGGCTTAGAACCTGGAGTCAGAGGAAAAGAGCAAAATGGGAGACCACAGGGTGATGGAATAACCCAAGACTGAGAATCAGGTGACCTGGGATCTAACCTAGGCTCTGCCATTATCTGTGGGCACCTAATTCCAGATACCTTCCCTTCTCTGAATGTCAATTCCCCCCCACCCCGTAAAATGAGGGGTTTAAACTAGCTGGCCTCTGGGAGCCCTTCCAGCTTTAGAGTTAGGGGCCTAAGTGTGATCTTAGACAAGTCCCTTCCCCTCTCTGGGGTCTTGGTCCTTTGTTCTGAAAAATGAGAGAATTCAATTGTATGGGCATTAAGGACCCTTCTAGTTCTCTTGGTTTGGATCATCTAGATGGCCCAGTAGATAGAACACTGCTATTGGAGTCAGTAGGATGGGAGGTCGAATCCAACCTTAGACATTTTTACTAGGTGCGTGACTTTGGGCAAGTCACTTAACCCTTATTGCCTGGCATCCAGGACCATTTCCAGTCATTCTGATTCATATCTGACCACTGGATTCAATTGGTTCTGGAGGAAAAAGTGAGGCTGGTGACTTAGCACAGTACCCACACCCCAAACTCATATCCAATTCATGTGCTTTGTCATGGTCTTCTTCAGGAATGAAGTTCTCTCAGTCTACGTTCTGTGATCCCCCCCACCTCACTCTTTGAAGGGGTTCCCAATCTCAAGAGATTATTTTTTTTCTTTCCTTCCTCCTTGAAAGAATAGCTTTAGAGGCTGAGTTCCAAGCTAGGGGCTTGGAATTTTTTTTAATGCTTTGAAAAATTTCAATATAACTGATTTCCTTTGCAATCCCGTGTATTTTATTTCTTGCATTTAAAAACATCATTCTGAAAAGGGATCCTTGGGTTTCTTCTGATACCCTAGGCACCAATCAATGACACACAAAAGTCTCTAAGCTTTCTTTCTTCTCTTTCTTTCTCTTCCTTTTTGCTTTCCATTTTTCTTTCCTTTCTTTTTTTATCCTTCCTTTCTACATTCTCTTCTTTTTCCATTTCCATTTTGATTAAATTCATTAATTTTTGTAATGAAATCAATTGTACTAAAAATGATCTGCCTATTTAAAACAAAGAAAAAACACAGCAAGCAATTTCAAATCCTTGCATTTTAAATTTACATTAGTTCAAATGCTTGAAATTATTAGGATTCTGTGTGAGCTGCCCTTTCCAGAAGGGAGTAACTCTGTGTCTTGTAAGTATGGACCCCTGAGTGGGGGCCCCCAGAACCTGGTTCCAGGGCTTGGCTCCATCCTCATAAGATGACAGGATGCTCAATTTAGATCGAAATCAGCAATGCCAACTTCCCACATTTTTCAGTTGAGAAACTAGTCTCTCAGGTAAGTTACTTGCCCAGGGTCCCAGAACCAGGGTCAGAAAGAGAATTAGAATGCAGGTTTTCCTAACTATAAATCCAATGGAGAAGGAAGAGAGCTTGGGGCTGCTTGGGAGGTGGCGGGGGGGGGGGGGGGGGCACAAGGGAACTGGAGACTCTTAGGGAAGGTCAGTTTCCAGCCCAAAGGCTGCTTACTTCCCAAACCACTGCCTCTCTCTCCCTGAGAATAATACAAAACAGGCTCCCGGACCTGGGGAATGGGAGAGGAACTAATGGGAGGAACTGTTGTGGGAGAGAACTGATGAAGGGATGGGGGGCAGGGGGAAGAGGCATTTCTGTATTCTGACCTGGAGGATGAGCTGTTTCCGAGACCATGGGACTTTCCTCTTCAATTGCTGTGAAAAAAAAGAGGAGTCTGTGAGTGTGAATCTGTTCTTGGGGGGCTGCAGATACAAATGACTATGTGTGTGTCTAAGGGGGATATGTGTCAATGACTGTAGGTGTGTGTAAGATGGTATATATGAGTGTGAGAGTATGTGTATGTGTGTGAGGGGCCGTGAGCATATAATTGTGTACATGGGGGGGAGCCCCAGTGTTGGCTGCCTCTGGGCTCATTCCATCCATACTGCAATGCAGTTTTCTTCCAGAAAAGCTCTGCTGTAATTGGCTAATTAGTGTCATTGTACTTCCTCCTTGCTGGTCTCTCTCCCTGCATCACACCCCACCCCCCCCACCCAAGATGCTTCACGCTGCTCATTGCTGCGTGTCTCCCCTCCCCAGCTCTAGGGGCTCGGCCCTGAGAGAGAGCCCCCAAGGTCCTTCCCACAAAGGAGAGGCTGACCTTTTCTTCTGGCATGGCAGTGTTCCACAGGGCCTGGGGGGGAGGTGTGTGGAGCGGGGGGGGGGGGGGGGGGGGTGCAGCAGAAGCACAGCAGCAGAAGGATGGGCAGGAGAGACTGTCCAGAGCTAGAAAGAAAGGAAAAGAGGCCAGTTCCATCAGAGGAGCCAGGGCAAGGTCCAGGCAGCCAGGAGACAGAACTGCACAGGAGGCAGCTCAAGCTAGGATTTGGGCTCTGGAGCTGGGGTCCAGTGATTTGGGAGTTGGGGAGTACAGCACTAGAGAGCAGGTGGAGTCAGCACCCAGCTCCTGGTTAGTCCTGGACTACTAGGATAACTTAGGTTATGCTGACGTGCAGAAGAGGACACAGCCCCATAGGTGGTGTTTCTCCAGGCAATGGCAGGTCTTACCCTGATTATTTTTGCTTTCACCCCCCACTAAGTCCAGATGAACAAGACTGGCCCAATGTTGAGATTTGAGGCCAGTAAGCTGAGCTGGCAGGATATGTCAATCCTCACCCCCCCACACACACAGCCGGTATGGCTTCTATTGACATTGCTCCTTATTATCACCCAGACCAGAGAGCCCTGCTTTCGTCCCATCATTCTAATGGCCCAGAATCACCAAGGGTTCCCCATTGCATATTGGTCCAAGTCCAGACTCCTTACCCTGGCACTGAAGATCCTTTGTGCTCCATCTCCTATTGCCTTGTTAGCCTTCTCTCACACCGTCCCCCTATACAAAGTCCCTTCCCTCCACTGAAGTTGCTCTCCCCAGCTCCACACATATATACACATATGCATATACCTTACATTCACACATATACATACCATATGTTCACAATACATACACCTTAGCAACCCACAGATACATATATACAACACCCATATACAACGCACACACATATCACATGCATATGTACATACCCATGACCCACATGAACTGTACATACCACACATACATATGCACATACACACACCAGACCCATTCCTACCTTTGCAACATTCGTGTTTCTTGCCTAGAAGATCCTTCTCTTATACTTTTCTCCTTTCCTGTCATTTATCAATTTCTCCTCTTACCATGAAGCCTTTCCCATGACATATGGTTGTTAGCACTGTGATTATTAGCTCCTTGAGGCAGTGATATGACTGGTAATGTGTACTGTACTGTTGGCGATTTTTGATGACCAATCCCAGACTCTAATTGTTTCCTCTGGGTGAGTCCCATCTCCTCAACTAGATTGGGAATGCTTTGACAACAGAGTCAATGACTTTCTCCATACCCGACCTAGATACAACCATAGAAACATTCAGCAAAAGCATTTGGGCACCGTCCTTGGCTAGATGGGAAAATGATAAACTCAAAGGTTTGGAACCATAGAGCATTTTATCTTGGGTCATCTTCAGTTCTAACTCTTTGGTTACATGTTATTCCTGCCCTTCAGTAGGTTCCCCCAAAGCAAGGAACAACCCAGTGTTATTAATGCTACTGCTACTGCTACTGTGGTGATGGTGGTGGTGGTGGTAATGATGGTAGTTATAGTGGTGGGGGGGGGGGATGGTTGTTGCTGTGGTCTTCATCATCTCTTTGTCCCTTGTGCCTGGCTCATAGAAGGTGCTTAGCATATGCTTGTTGGGTTGCTTTAGAGACTTTGATGCTTTGCTAGTCATGGGCATATAGCAACTGGGGAAAGCATTGGTATTTTCACAAATGGATACAAGATATCTTCGTTTTGTTTTTGCATCCAGTACCCTTCAGTTGTAGGGTTACCTCATTTTCTATCTAAAAGACTTAAGTCAACAAGCTGCCCATCCAATTGCAAAGATTTTTCATCACTTTGGCCTTTCCTATATGGATTGTTTTCCAATACAATACTAGAACCAAAGACAGGCACTCTGCATATAAAAACAAAAGAAAAGCCAAACCTTGTCTTCAAAGATCTACCTTCTTTGGTTTATCTTCTCTCCCAGCATCTCTTTTCTGTATGCTGTTCCCTGAGGGTCTCTTTTGCCTTCTAATCCCCCCAGTCTTACCCTGGCACTGGCAGTGGGGAGAGAGGGAGAAAAAAATAGAAGTCACTTCTCTAGCCCCCATTCCTAAGGCACCCTGGTCTTTCTCAGTCCGCCACTCCTCCAGAAACCCATAGCCTCTTTCCCTGAAGTCCATTTTTCGGGTCTCCTCTCCCAGCCTCCCGGCTCCAAAGTTTCCATCCCCCAGTCTCCCCACTCTACAGCCTCCAGCTACACCAGCCTCTCAGCTCCACTCTTTTCAGGGGACCTTTTTTTGAATCACAAATTGCACAGGAGGTTCATGAAAAAAAAAAGATGTGCTTAGATGCAAACAGGCAGTAGCAGATATCCAAAGATATCCAAAAAATCAGATGGTCATATGAGGTGATGGACAGGTCCTAGAGTAAGCCAAGCACCCAATAAACAATTAATAAGTGACTATTCTGTGTGAGATACAGGCTTACTATGTGCAAATCACTGGGAATACAAAAGAGGAAAGGTAAGGAGTAAGAGTAATGAAAATGGAAATTAGGTAGGTCACCTGTGAAGACTTTTGGAAATTCTAAATGCACAGATTGAGAAAGATTGAGAAAGCCTGGATGCAGGGGGATGCTGGAGCCGGCTCATACTGACTTGAGATGATTGTTAAATTTTCAGTGTGAGCATTTCACCTTGGAACTCAGCAAATACTACAAATTGGGGCTTGATTGGGGCTTCTTTTGATTGTCTAGATTTAAAATGGTGATGGAGAAAATGTTAATGATGAAGATTAAAGCTAAAAGAGGGCCATGTGGTTTTGAAGAGACAGTTATTAAACATTTCCCAGCACACTGCTTGGGTTGGATCAGTATCGGCCCTACTAGAGATTTCCACATGAAGTGAGATCATATATCCACCAAAGAATCCAATTATAAGAGCCATAGAATTGCAGCTCTGGGCAGGGCATTAGAGATCATCTAGTGATCAACCCCTTCATGGCAAAACAGTGTGGACAGGTGGATTGAGTGTTAGATACAGAGTAAGGAAGGACTGCCTTCATTTCTAGCCTCAGATACAAGTTTGTGTGATCTGCACTAAATTACTTAACTACTCCTCACCTCACTTTCTTCATCTGTAAAATGGAAAAAACGTACCTGCCAGTGTTGTTGTGAGGAGCAAGATAATGTATATAAAGCAATGAACAAACTTTAAAGTGGTCAACAAACGCTATTTATTAGTATTTTCCGGATGAAGACAGTGAGGACTCAAAAGGGAAAAGGATTTATCTAAGGTCACATAGTGAATTAGTAGTAAAGTTGGCACTAGAACACAGGTTGATAGTTCAGGACTCTCTCATTTTTCTCCATGCTCTGTGTCCTAGTATGACCATCCTCTCCAGAGAAACCCAGGGTACCCATCCAGGTAGCAATTCAGGTGTCCAAACTTGCCCTCTCCCATTTCTAATATCCTCCCCCTATCAACTTTAACCTTAAGCTTGCCTTGTTCCTCTCCCTTCTGAGAGAAATGTCCAAATGAAAGTAAAAACGCCTGAATCTGCCCCCCCTTCTAGGGAACACATGAACATTTTAAAAAGAGTCTCCTAGAGACAGTGACTTAAACCCTCCCCCCCCCAAAAAAAGATTTCTTTTGTGAGGATTTTGAGCAAAGTGTTAGGTTGCTAGAGGAATCATTTTGTGATGTGCAGGACCTTGTGACACTTCTCACATCGTAAACCATAGGTTCCCATTGACTGTATCGAGCTAACATGACTGATTCTTGGGAAACAAACATTTTATTAGCCATTCTAGCAGCACTTAGGGTCCTGATAAGGGTGGTGGAAGTGCCTTGCACAGGCAGACAGGATGAATTTATAGATGATTCCTTCCTTATCTATCTCTACCTGTCAAAACCTACCTATCTTTCATGGCCCAACTCATATGCCTTAGAGCTCAGAGAAGATTTT
Organism: Macrotis lagotis; assembly: GCF_037893015.1. NCBI lineage: Eukaryota > Metazoa > Chordata > Mammalia > Peramelemorphia > Peramelidae > Macrotis > Macrotis lagotis. The sequence goes on from NC_133666.1 coordinate 81,281,500, forward strand.
TAACCTGAAGAGTCCATTCATTCATTCATTTATTCACTCATCAAATATTTACTAAAGGATCAAGTACCAGGTTCAACCATGCTAGAGAACCCCCTTTCCAGTTGGGAAGACAGACCTTAAATATATAGGAAGCAACTGAAGATAAGCTATAGAATAGACTGAGCAGTGAAGGGGGTTGAATCAATGAGAACTACCCTTGGATACTTAGCTATATGATTTCTTGGGAAAATAACTTCTCTCCCCGGATCTCAGTTTCCCTCTCTGCCCTCTCTGTAAAATGAGGGGATGGGACTCCATGGCCTTTGGGAATCCTTCCAGCTCTCCATCTGAGATCTTCTGATCTTGCAGATGAAAATTTCCACCAGCCTGTTTCTTAGGAGGACTTGGGATCTAAGTGGTATCTCCAGCAGTGTAGATTGAGGAAGCACTGAACCATCCTCACGCATCCCCCAGGTGCCCTTATAACTTGAGTTCATAGGAATTAGACCTGGAAGACATTTTGGGGATGATCTAAACAGAATTGTGAAACTCAAGGCCCCACCAGCAAAACTCTCAAGTTAGAAGAACAAGCTTCAAATGTAAATGGGAGATGTTTAACAAAATAAATGAAAATGCAGTGCAACATAGAAAATGTTCATTTGTGGTTTTCTAAATCAGTATGAAGCCTTTTGTTGTTCAGTTGTGTCCAACTTTTCATGACCCCATTTGGGGTCTTCTTGACCAAGATATTGGAGCAGTTTGTCATTTCCTTCTGTAGCAGGAAACTGAGGCCAACAGGGTAAAATGACTTGCCCAGGGTAATACAGCTAGAAAATGTCTTAAGTTGGGATTAGAATTCAGGTCTTCCTGACTCCAAGTCCAGAGCTCTATTTACTGCAGCACCACCTAGTAGCCCAAATATGACCCCTAAGTGTGACACCACTGAAATCCAACCCCTTCATTTTGATGCTGAAGAAACTGAGGCCCAGAGAAGTTAAAGGATACGCCCAAAGTTTTACAGGTAGTAAAGAGCAGAACTAGCATTCAGGGGCGGCTAGGTGGTATAGTGGATAGAGCACCGGTCCTGGAGTCAGGAGTACCCGGGTACCTAGTTGTGTGGCCTTGGGCAAGCCACTTAACCCCATTGCCTTGCAAAAACCTAAAAAAAAAACTAGCACTCATACCCCAGTCTCTTGCTCCAAAACTAATTACTTTTTGTGTTAGATCTTGAAACCTCTCTTACTTACCAAGGGGATATGCTTAAGAGGAGGGCTCAGTCTGGGGCTGTGGTCAGGACTCACTCTAGAGTTGCATTTGGGGCTCAGTTTGGAATTAGGACAGGTCTGTTCAGGGCAGAAGATTAGTGAGTCAAAGCTTGACCTTTGTTTGCCTCATTGACCTACTTATGCAGTTAAGGTCCTCCTGCCTCTGAGTTCAGAAGAAATATAGGCTCAAAAGAGCTGTCGAAGTTGGGTGAGAATTTGCCAGGTCATACCTGAAGGATGGAACTTGATGTAAGGAGAAGTCACACATTGATGGAGTTGAGGTTGGTCAGACCCAGTAAATTTCATCAAATGTTCTAACTGGGAAAGGGGAGAGACTTCCTTTCTTATGACCTCTTGAACATCCAGTACACAATTTGTATTCTGTTTTGTGTGCCTCTTGTAGTTAGTTCAGGATCTGAGGAACAGGAACCACCATCTTTCTTATCTTTGGGTTTCCCCACCCCACCCCCACTATGCTTTGTAGTGGCATTTAGGAAATGGTTGTTGTAGGAAGGATTATTATTCAATTATTCATTGTCCTTAATGATTCAAAGCAATTTCTTTGGAGGGAGCAAGACAGTGGGATTAAGTGACTTATCCAAGGTCACACAGCTAGGTAATTATTAAGTGTCTGAGTCTGGATTTGAACTCAGGTCCTCCTGACTCCAGGGCTATCGCCCTATCCACTGCACCACCTAGCCGCCCCTGATTCAAAGCAATTTCACAAATATTTAATAAGACCTATTTGTGTGCTTGAAGGCTGTAATAGAAATAATCCCTTACCTCAGATGCATATCCAGGATCAAACTTACACAAACTTGACAAATTGAGGTCATAGGAGAATTGAGTCCAATTCCCATGCTTTATAGTTAAGGAAACTGAGGTCCAAGGTCATTTTTTGACTCAAAATCCCAATTTGCCCCTGGGTAGAACCTTAAAAGAAGAGAAGACTTTTAAAATGAGGAGACTTGGAAGGACTCAAGTACATAAATTGGATGTGGGTGGGGGTGCTGTGTTAAGTCACCAGCCTCAGTTTCTCCTCCAGAGCCATCTTGGGTCCAATGGTCAGCTATGTACCAGGATGACTGGAGACGACCCTGGAAGCCAGGCAGTCAGGGTTAAGTGACTTGCCCTGGGGAAGTCTTGTGGGTTTAGGGTAGATTCTTGCCACCCCAGCCAAAGGGATAAGCTCTCTAAATATGGAAGATTCAGTCCATCTCTGTTTCCCCTTTCTTGTCAGGGGCCCAGAGCTACATCCTGCCTTCCACCTGTTTTTGTTTGGTCTGGGTTTGCCAAACCCTGAGAGAGGAGGGAAACAAGCATGAGAAGGGAGCAGGGGAATGATTTGGTGGGTGGGCATCCAGTTAGTTCCTTAAAGCTTAATTTGATTATAACCTTGGAACCCTTGCCTAATGAACTTCACTTTTCCAACAGCCTTTGTGAACTATGTGGCTCTGCAGAGGATAGAGTGTCAGACCAAGAGACAGGAAGACCTGAGTTCAAATTTGATCTCATACATTTACTAGTTGTGTGAGTAGAGTCAGTTAGGTAGTGAAGTGGATAGAGCACTGGCCTTGGAGTTAGGAGGATGGGAATTTGAATCCAGCCTCAGACACTTGACTTTTCCTAGCTGGGTGATCTTGGGCAAGTCACTTAATCCTGATTGCCTTGCATTCTGAGCCATCTCCAGTCACACTGATTACTATTTGACCACTAGACCCAGATGGCTCTGGAGGAGAAAGTGAGACTGGTGACTTGGCACAGCCCCACCCCCTCTCACTCAAATCCAGTTCATGTGCTTGTCATAGTCTTCTTTGAAAATGAAGGACATCGGGGCGGCAAGGTGGTGTAGTGGATAAAACACCGGCCCTGGAGTGAGGAGTACCTGGGTTCAAATCCGATCTCAGACACTTAATAATTACCTAGCTGTGTGGCCTTGGGCAAGCCACTTAACCCCATTGCCTTGCAAAAATCTAAAAAAAAAATGAAAGACACTCAATTGGGGATTGGCTTAACAAACTGTGGTATATGTATGTCATGGAACACCATTGTTCTATTAGAAACCAGGAGGGATGGGAATTCAGGGAAGCCTGGAGGGATTTGCATGACCTGATGCTGAATGAGATGAACAGAACCAGAAGAACACTGTATACCCTAACAGTAACGTGGGGTGATGATCAACCTTGATGGACTTGCTCATCCCTTCAGTACAACAACCAGGGACAATTTTGGGCTCTCTGTGATAGAGAATACCATCTGTATCCAGAGAAAGAATGGTGGAGTTTGAACAAAGACCAAGGACTATTACCTTTAATTTAGGGGAAAAAACTGATATCTTATTGTCTGATCTTGCTATCTCTTCTATTTTATGTTTCTTCCTTTTAAGGATAAGATTTCTCTCTCATCACATCCAATTTGGATCAATGTATACCATGGAAACAATGTAAAGACTAGCAAATTGCCTTCTGTGGGGGGTGGGGGGAGGGAAGTAAGATTAGGGGGAAAATTGTAAAACTCAAAATAAATAAAATTTTTAAGTACAAAAAAGGGACAAACATTATCATTAGTAATGTGACTGTGGACAAGTCACTTTATTGTGTTTGCCTCAGTTTTCTCTTCTGTAAAATGAACTAGAGAAGGAAATGGAAAACCACTCCTGTATCTTTGCCAAGAAAACCCCAAATGGGGTCATGAAGAGTTAGATCCAACTGAACAGTCCTTAGCTTCTTATTTGCATCTTTAATGCTAGAATGTACTGCTTGGTTGTAGCTAATGGCAGTCTTTTACATTGTAGGTTATAGCTTTATGGGGGAGATAGGAGGGAGGAAGAGGAGAACCAGGTGCTGCCCTTGGTTCTGCATGGAGCTCCTAGTCTGATAGAGAATTATCATGTGACCGAAGTGAGAGTTGGAGCTCTGTCTTATGTGGTTTAGAGCTCCCAGGAGGTGGGAGCGGCATGAGCTGGAGGGAGGAGGACAGCTTGCTGAGAGGTGCTAACTAAGGAGGTCTCTACTTAATTTCCTTGACTGTAGCTTTCCTAAGTGCTTCAGTGTCCCAGCTAGTCACTTCCCCCTGAAACTCTGTTTCTTCTGTGAAATGAAGGGATTGTGACCTCTGGGGCCCCTCCCAGCTCGAGCTCTAGGAACCTCTTGTTCATATCTTGCAAATGATTTTCTCCATCTTTGAACCAGTGCTTCCCAGAAGCAGCCTGGCCGGAACTAGTCATCAGGAGTTGGGGAGAGGGGGAGGACCAAGGAAGGAGCCTAGACTGCAGCTGTTTGAATGATAGGTAGGTCTTTGCCTGTCCTAATGTACCCCCCCCCCATAGGAAAAGGAGTGGATAGGAAGAGAGAAGTGGGAGAAAAGTGGGAAAGGTTAAAATGGAATAGCAGCACCCCAGGCCTCCACAAAGTGAGCAAAACGTCTGCTCTGGCTGAATGGAGGAACAGTTGAAAAGGGTAGTACAGTGGGGGGTACCTCTGCTAAGTAGTTAGTAGTAGTAGTGGTAGGAGGAGGAGGAGGAGGAGGAGGAGGAGGAAGAGGAGGAGGAGGAGTAACAATAGTAATAATGTCAACTGCCATTTATGGTACTTGCAAGCTTCCAAAGTATTTTCCATGTGTGTGTGTGTGTGTGTGTGTGTGTGTGTGTGTGTGTGTGTGTGTACGCGCGCGCGCGCGCCTAGGTAAGGAGCCATTAGAATCCAAGATGATTAGCAGAAAGGGTGGGGTTTCTGTCTAGATTTAGACATCTAAATAGCAGAGGTTCCTTAGAACCACAGTCAGACCTTCAGATGTGGCTGGCTGAGAAAACAAGAGGTTTGGGGATTGGGGTGGAATACTGAGAAATCCTTCTGAACTTTTCTGGTGTCTTTGGACCCCCTGGCAGCCAAGTGAAACCTCTGAGGTCCTTCACAGAGTCACACTTTTAAGTTAGAGAAGAGAATGCTAACTTTCATTTAGGAGTGAATGAACATGAACATGTAAGAGGTTTTCCTTCCAAGTGCTCAGATCCTCCTCCGTGGGGGAACCCAACTTCAAAACCTGCCCCCTCCCTGCATGGTGCTCTGAATGTTCTTGGGAGACAGGATGAGCAAAGGAGGGAAACCTCAGAATCTCCCAATTGCTAGAGTTTACATCACACTGCCCTCCGGATATCTCATAAAACTCAGTGTAAGTACACTGTTCTCCCCATCTTACAGTTGAGCAAACTGAGGCTCAGAGGACAGAAAAGCAACTCATAATCTCCCACAGCTGGGAATTATCAGACTGGCATTTTTCCCACTTATTTGTTGTTGAATTCTTGGTTCTGCCTTGATCAAAGGATTTGGGTGGAGATTTTGACCCCCTCTGTTCCGGGGAGATTGTTTTCATTACTGGTTGTTCAGTTAGTCATCGTTTTTCTCTAAAGAAATGACCACCTGTCCCCCTGTTCTAAACCTTGGCCTCCCTGAAGGCTGGGGCCTGCACCAGTTGGTCTCTTTGGGCCCCTTGCCGCTCTGGAATTCAATGATTCCATAATCCCATGATTCTCTGGGTCTAGAATTCCCTGCTTTTCAGAATCTGTGTCTGATTCTCTTGGGTACCTAACTTTTTGAGCCACTGAGGCCATTGACCATGGGAAGGGGTGTGTACTCATGAGTGCCTTCCACCAAAAGGAGATTGAGCTGCAGTTCAAACCTAGTCTGGGGGGGGATCCTCTGGAGCCCCCTGCCTGGCATTGGCAGGGGATGGGGGAAGGAGGCAGTGGCAGCAGCTGCTGCTGCCCTGTCCCCACATTTGGCGTTTGTAAGCATGTGCCCATGAGGAGAAGGGAGGGGGCGGACTGGGGGGTTGGGAGAAGGTCTGTCTCTTTAAATCTGTCTTTCTTTTTTCCTTTCCTATTCCCCCCCCCCCCCATCCGCCTCCCTCCACTAGCACAAGTAGCAGAGCAGCGAGGGCCCTGGAGCTGCAGTGACTGTGCCTCTGAAATATTAATGAGGCCGTGCTCAGCCTCAGCTCCCTCCCCCCGGCTCCCCGCCCTCCTGGGCTGAATGCAGGCCTTGTCCTTGGAACCAACCCCTTCCCTACCGGGTGGGCCCAAAGGTGCGTCTGGCGGGGGAGGGTGGTGAGGAGGGTGCTGGGGCCCGGGATGACTCAGGCGCCCAGGGCTGAAAGCTCTCTGCCAAGGTCAGGAGCTGGCCATTTGGGCAGCAACAGCCCCTGCGAGACAGACTGAAGGATGACTGGCAGCCTGTGCCAGGCACCAGGCTCTGGCATGGGGGCCCCACTGTACACCAGGCCCTCCTGAACACCTGCCCTGGCAGTCTCAATACACTCACCCTAGAAATCCTCGGACCCACCCCACCCCGCCCCTCCCCCAGGCTAGCCACCCCTGTGGGATAAGAGGAAGGTCAGAAGAGGGGAGGAGCAGCCAGCCAATGGGTACTGGACAGGAGTCTGGAGGGGTTCGGATGCTATGGATTCTGTATGTGAACAACGTGTGAATGACCAGATTTATATGTGGGCATGGGTGCCGGCAAGCCTATGAGAGTGAGTCTGTGAGTGTGAGTAAGTGTGTGTGTCAGCATGCAACTATAGGCATGAGCCTACAGAGGAATGTGGAGAGGGGCAAGTGGGAGTCCGAGATTGCTCAGGGAGAGGTGGGTGCCCACCCTTATACCCTGTTTGGGGTTAGATCTTCCTGCCACATTCTTTTGGAGGGCCTTATGACCAAAGAAATCAACCCCGATCGTGGATGTGTGGAAATGGGGATGCATTGTGGCTATTTCAAAGAATCCCCAGGGTGAATCCTTCAGGGACACAAAGGACTTTTCTGTGGAACCACTCATCAACCCTTGCTTGATCTGCTCAGTAGTAGCTCTAGATGTCCATAGAGTCAGTTTCCTTAACAGGATTGACACCTGGAATGTCTTGGAGAAAGGGACGATTCTCTGGATAATTTTCCCACCTCCTCCTTCTCCTGGCCCAGGAGGACACTGATCCACACTGCCTCCCTTTCCAAGGCTTAGACATTTATTCAGCCAATCCAAAGTGTGGAGGGCTGCTCTATAGATGGCATGCCCTCAGGTCTAGGGGAGAGAGAGAGAGAGAGAGAGAGGGAGAGAGAGAAGATTCCTATAAGGCAGGGAGCACCTGTCACATTCATTTTCATTGGTTCCTTCATTACACAAGAAAGTTCTTAGCATCTTCTAGGTGTCAGTCCTATGTCAATGATCTGTCCTGAAAATGAAGACCGGAGAAGGAGGATGAGTGAAAGTATTGAGGGGAACTCTTCTTACAGTGGGGGATGGCAGGAATCTTGAGGACAGGGGCCATTTGGTTTAGAGGAAGTAGGAGGGGACTGTAAGGTGGGAGAAGGAGGGAATCCAGCAAAGGCATGGAGACAGGAACCAGCCCATAATGTATAGGAGACAGGACAGGCTGGCATGTATGGAGCAGAGGAAATCTCTGAGCTAGAGAGGGTGGGTGGGGTCAGACTGGGGAGGGCTGAGGAGGCACTTTGTTCAAATGGTCCCTTGGCTGAGGGCCCGGGTGGGTAGGGAATGCTTCATGACTGAGGTGGGACCTGAGTCGCCAATGCTTGGAGAACCACTAGAGGTTGAATAGGTAGAAAGAGGAGTGGGAAAGCTCTCCAGAAGAGCAGAGAGCAAAGGTTCCATGGCTGTCTTAAGTCTGATGTGCTTTCAGGAACAGTCTGACCTGGCTGGAGCTGAGTTTGCCTAGGGGATCAGAGAAAAGAAGGTTCGAGCACTGGGGGGGGTGAGGGGGATGGGGTTGTAGTCTCCAAAGGTCTGACTAAGGAGGTCATCCCTGCTCCCGCAAGGAGGGAGTCACTGAAGAGGTCAGGGGACAAGTTGATCCAGGACCCCCCCCAATCACTGGGGGTCAGGAGTGTGGGTGGGGGAAGGGAGGCTTTGCTCATCTCCCCTCACCCATGAAGCCCTAGTGCCAGCTGCTCCCTCTCACTCTCCTCCCCAGGCCTGGAGTTGGCAGCTGCTTTATTTCACTTGTGGGAATAGGCTGTGTTATTAACCCCTTTGGCTCCTCTTGTCTCTGTCTACTGTCGGGAGTTTCTGGCTAGTTAAATGAAGGACCCTCCATCTAGATCTGAAAGGAACCCCAGAAGGCATCCATCTAGTCCAATCCTCCCTCATTTGACAGAAGGGGGAATGGGGATGTTTAAAGGTCAAATGACTTACCCAAGGTCATGCAAATAGAAAGCTGCCAGGGTCAGGAAACAGTCTTTACTGTCTATAAGGGTCATCAATTAAATGGAGCTACTTGAATACAAGGGACCCTGAAATTCTTGACACCACTGGTGGATTATATGTTCTTTTGAATTATCTAGGACTCTCCCCCAAGAGCCCAGAAAGTTACCTGGGGTGAAACTTTATGGAAGGATGATAACAAGTGGCCAGACAGTATAATGCTGTGGAATGAACATGCTTACTAGCTGTATGACCTTGGCTATCTCCCTCACCCCCTCCTGGGACCTCCGTTTCCTTCTCTGTAAAATGAAGGAACCAACCTTAGAGGTCCCTTCCAGCTCTGGCTCTAGGCTCCTAGGATTGGCTCACCCCCTCCGACTTCTGCTGTCCCCACCCCGATAATCCTCAAGCTTAGCCTCAACAACCAACTTCTGCACTCCTACCTCTGAGTTGCAGAGTCACGAGATGGTGCTGAAGGGGGTACACCTTGAATCGGACTCTCTAACCCCAACCAGGCTGGCCCTGCCACTGGACAATCATTCATCTCTGCTGGGCCTGCTCTTCCCTGCTCTCTTCCCTTCTCCACTTGATGTGGGAGAGGAGGTATAGGTGAGACAATGGAGAAAGTTCAAACCTTGATGACTAGAGGGACTGTGCCATTGAAAGACAAGAGAACAAAGTTGGAAGAGAGGGGGGACTAAAGTTAGGTGTGATGATTGGTGGGACAAGGGTCTGGTAGAGATGGGAGGGAAGATGGGGAACGGGGGCTGGAAAGCCCCTTGACTGGGTAGGGTTTCCTTTCTCATCATGAAGAAAGGGAGATGGAGGTGAGAAACAGCTTGATGTACTTGAAAGAATTCGAAGGATCAAGTCTTCACCCTGTTATTGACTGGTCAAAAGGACAGTACCACAGTTCTTACTTGTAAAATGAGAATACCTGTGCCTCTAGCAAACCCCACCCCCCCCACCCCCCCCCACCCCGTCTCCACCCCTTCCTCAATGTCTTTGTTAATTGATTGAATTGAACTCCACCAATATCTATGGGACTCATAGCCCTGTGTATAAGACTCGTTACAATGGGGGTCCCTGCCATCCCTCTAGTTCAACCTCACATCCTCTGAGGCCTGGGATGCAGGAATTTTTGTCTTCCTTTTACCCTTGAAGCCTCCCCAAGGTCACAGAGCTAGTAATGGCAGAAAAGTAGGACCTGACCCTGGGTCACCTGAGTCATAATCCAGTCTGCTTGCAGCTCTTGATGAATTTGGGCTTCAAGGCTTGGATTAGGACCCCCAAGGAGGTCACCTTGGAGAGAGAATTTTCAGTAGAGTGGCAAGTGGGTGGAGACAGAAGCCTGTTTGTAAGGGATTGAGGAGGTAGTGGGTGGTTAGGAAGTGGAGGCAGGGAGCTTAAACCACAAGTCTGAGGAGTTTGGCAGTGAAAGGGAAGAGAGGGAGGATTGTAGCTTGAGGACCTAGCAAGACCCAGTGAAAGTTTTTCCAAGATGGGGGAGCATATTTGAAAGACTGAGGAAAGTGAAGAGGAGAGATGAGGATGTGAAGCAGGATCCCCAGGAGGTAGGAGCAGATGGGCAGCAGTGCCACTGTGAACAGCTTCAATCCTCCCTGGGTGTCCCCTCTCCAGTCATCAATTATCAGGCACTTGTCTCATTGGTGTGGGCTGCTTCATCAGCCATTAATGGTCATGAATGATGTGGCAGGGACCATGGATGATGTGAGAACAGGCAGAGGGAGATGGTGATGATGAGGGGGAAACTCTAGTGTAAGAAGGTGGGAGCTCCTGTTTCAAGGGATCTTCAGCTGTTAGGGTTCAGGGAATCATCCAAGCATTCAACCCGCTGGGCAAGAGATGAGCCAGCCCATGGGCTAGGGAAACTCGATGTTGGGTAGAAAGAGGACTGGTCTAGGAAAACTAAGATCCTAGATACCCTAACTCTTCAAACTCTGGGGGGGGGGGTTAAGTTATAAGTGGAGCATCGAATTAGAACCCAGAGTCTGACTTAGAACAGGGACTGGGGGCCAACTCAGTTCTCTCCAAAATAGGACTGAAACTTGACCTGGAGCTGCTTGAGACTTGGACTGTGCCATGGGGCGGGCGCTTCAAACGCTTGCCAGCCTTAGCCTTCTCCAACCCAGAAGTGGGACCTGGGAATAGTTTGGTCCACAGGCTAGCTTGGGCTAACATGGCCTGTGGGGCTGAGGGGGGGCATGCTCTGTGGTACCACCATTTGCTAACCTATAGGGCTTCTCTGCCCCTTCTTCTCTGTTCTCTCTTTGACCAGGTTTTCCCAGTGCGGCCGAGATACCAGGTGGGCTTGATTGTAACTGGAATCCCCCCACCTGCTTCAGAGAGCAATCTCGTCCATGGATCGGCACCCACTTTGGACCTCGACACACAACAGTGCTTGTGACTGTTAGCTGGCCGAGTTCCCAAAAGAAGATTTTTCCAGATTTCTATATAGCATGAAATCATTATTGATGACCTCTTAAGCAGGCATGTGGGTTAAGATTATCCTTACCCTGGGGCAGCTAGGTGGCACAGTAGATAGAGTACTGGTCCTGGAGTCAGGAGGACCTGAGTTCAAATCTGGCCTCAGACACTTAATAATTCCCTAGCTGTGTGACCTTGGGCAAATCACCTAATCCCACTGCCTTAAATAAAATTGGAAAAAAATTTAAAAAATTAAAAATATTATCCTTACCCCAGGCCACACCACCTGATGATGCTAGTGGGAAGGCTCAGGGAGGGCACCAAGGGAAGCCATCCTCAGTGTAATCGAGTATTTGCATTCCGTGATTCACCAAACAACCCAAAGAATTTATTCATTGAAACCTGAGTTGATAAGTGTCTTTGTCATTTCCATCCCACTCATTCTTGTCTCCGGTCTTGTTTTCTCCTTCCCTTCTTGTTCCACCAGGCATTCCATATTTCTGCTCTCAGAGACTGCTCTACTCAGCAGTGTTCCTCTTCAACCAAATAGCCCTCCCAGCACCTCCAGCCAAGTGAGCAAAGAAAGGGGTTACCAGTTGTGAAAGCAACATGGGAGACGTGGCCAACAGCTCTGTCGGTCACCATGCCAAGAATCAGCCGCATGGAGCCAACCGGGCTGGGGGCTTCGGCTGTACGCTGCCCGAGCTCCGCTCCCTCATGGAGCTCCGGGGGGCTGAAGCTCTGCAAAAGATCCAGGAAACCTATGGGGATGTCAGTGGTCTCTGCAAGAGGTTGAAGACCTCCCCCACTGAAGGTAGGTGTGCTCTCTACTTTGCCTGGTCCCGGAGGGGGAAGCACTGGTCTTGAACCCTTAGCAACCTAGTCAAATGAGCACCAGTGGACTGCTACTCTACCTTCTTTCCATCCCCTAAGCCAAGCATTTCTGGCTTCCTTGGGCTGCCCCCTGTTCCTCTTAGAAGTTGCCTTTCCTTATTTCCCAATCCATACTGACCCATCTTAGACCTCATTTCTTCCAGATCTTGTTCTTGCTTTTCCAAATGTATCTGATACTTTGGTCTGTCCAAATACATTCTGTGGGTAACTAATGGCCTAGGGACCTTCCCTCAAAAGACCAGAGGATTAGTGGATAGAGCACCAGCCCTGGGGTCAGGAGGGTTTGTGTTCAAATCGGGCCTCAGACACTTAATAATTATGTAGATGTGTGACCTTGGGCAAGCCACTTAGCCCCATGGCCTTGCAAAAACCAAAACCAAAAACCAAAATGACCAATAAATTTAGAGCCAGAAAGAGGTTATTCTCTCTCAAATGAGGATATTAGTAAAGTACTTGGCCACTTATTTCTTCCTTTCCCTCCTTCCTGCTCATTTTTTTTGTTTTTGCAAGGCCATGGGGTTCTGACTTGCCCAAGGTCACACTAAATAAGTATTAACTGTCTGAGATCACATTTGAACTCAGGTTCTCCTGACTCCAGAGTCAGTGCTCTATCCAAAATGCCACCTAGCTGCCCCCTTCCCCCTCACTTTACAGAAGAGGAATCTAAGTTCACAAGAATTGATGATATGGGGGCGGCTAGGTGTCGCAGTGGATAAAGCACCGGCCTTGGAGTCAGGAGTACCTGGGTTCAAATCCGGTCTCAGACACTTAATAATTACCTAGCTGTGTGGCCTTGGGCAAGCCACTTAACCCCATTTGCCTTGCAAAAAAAACCCTAAAAAAATGATGATATGCCCAAAGTCCTATATAAGCTCATATATTTAGAATATCTCAGGGGTGCAGTCCCCTCGTTTTATAGATGCGGAGACTGAGGTGACAGAAGGCAGATATCTTACTCAGGATCATATGGTAAGTGTCTGTGGTAACATTCTAACACAGGTCTTTTTATGCTGCCTTTCTGCTCGTGTGTGGGTGTGGGTGAAAGGGTATGTGTGTGTGGGGTGGGGTGATGTGTGTGTGGTTTGTTTTTTTTTACAGGTCTGTGATTTTGATGGGTTAGTGGGACCTTATAAAAACAATGCAAAGGAAATGGCTCACTTTTACACATAAGGAAACTGAGGCTTAGAGTAGTTAAGTGACTTACTCAATGTCACTCAGATAGCAAGTCACTGAACCAGAATCCTCTGGGTAAATATATTTAGAATATTTGAGGAGACACTTGGGAGCAGAAGAGACAACCCCAGTGTAAGCAGCTCCCAACTCTCCTTCTGAGCAGAGTAGGCACTACTCTCTATAATTCTTCCCTTCTATGATAAGCAGCTGGGCCTTGCTCCAGTTTCTCCCTTCACTGGGGTGCATAGGGAACATGTTTAAAAAAGGCAGCTGAGTTGGACCTTACCAAATAGGATGTGAATATGAGAAAAGGAGGAAGAAGAAGGACATTCCTAGGTGGGAACACTGTGGATAAATATGATGAGGTGGGAGTGAACCCAGCAAGTGCAGAGGAATGGTTAGGAGACCAATATGAAGTAGACTGAGGGAGAGCAAGTTGGAAAAGGTCTATTTGAGTCTGTTTGGAATAGACTCTCAATGTCAGACTCAAGATTTTTGACAGGTAGACATGCATTGTAGGTTATTGAGCCTAAAACCTTACTGAATCTGCTTTAATAGCAATGGGACTGATTTGTTATTCTTATAAATGGATGCTATTAAAATGTTTGAAAATGTCCTCCCTCCCAGTAGATTAAAGATTTCCACTGCAATCTCATTTATGTTATTTACTTGTTCAGCAATTCAGTGATCCCTTTTCCTTCAGAGATCACGAAGGTCAACTCTTGTCTAGCTTCTGGGCCAATAATTAGAAGCCGGGATTATAGACTAAAGCTGGAAGGAACTTCAGAAGTCAACAAGTCCCCTCCCACCCCCACCTCCTTTGTTTAATAGTAAGGGAAACTGAGTGCCAGGGAGGTTAAGGGACTTGTCCAAGCTCACACATAGAATCCTAGAACTAGAGCTTGAAGGGGCCTCAGTGGCTATCTAGTCTAATGGCCTCATTTTACATAAGGGACACTGAGGCCAAGGGAAGTGAGATGACTTGTCCAAGGTCACACAGCTAATAAGAGGCAGAGTCAGGATTTGAAAATCAAATCCTCTGATTCCATATATTCATTGTTCTTTCATGCTGCCCCTCCCATTAACATCTACCTGCCATGTCATCAAATTCATGAAATTAAATCAACAGAACTAAATCCCACATTAATGAGTTTTGGCTGTGAAATGAGAATAAAGGTACCTTTGCTGAGCCTGGTTTCCTGTCCCAGGGGTGGGTGGATTTGATTCCATTTGAGATAGAGAGCTTTGGGAATGGTCTGTGCCAAGGCCCTGCCCAGGCCTGTTGGGAGAATACAAAATGAGCTTAGTAGAAAACTAATTGATTCCCCCCACCTTCATCCCCATCCCCCCATCTCTCACTCCATCTTTCTAATTCCCCACATTCATCCAGCTCAGCTCCTGTCCAGTAGCCCCAACAATATTGCTTACCCCATGGCCCTTCTCACTGCCCTGGGGATGATTACTACCCCTCAAGTCTCTAAGTCTCTCCCAAGACTAGTTTCTTCCCACCCCACTCATCCTCCCAACTACAAAATTGATCATTTCAGCAGGATCATTTTCCATTTGTTATCAGACTCCCTGCTTCTGACTCTCTGAAGCTGAACCAGCTAAGGCAAAACTGAATTCTCTTCTGGGCTCTGCCACTAACTAGTTGTACAGGAAAATCACATCATTTCTCAGGACCTCAGTTTGTAACTCTGTAAAATGGGGAGGAGAGGAATAGTAGCCATGCCATCCATCTCACAGATCTGTTGTGAAGCTTAAATGCCATCAGGAAAGCGCTTTGGCAAAGTTGAAAGGGCAAGCCAGATGGAAGGGGTGGTTGTTGTTTTTCATGATGAACCCTTCTGGGAATCTGTTCCCTGCAGAGCATTTTGAGCTCAGGGGATGTTTCTGGAGAGCCACACAGTCAGTCCCCCCACCCTCAGGCAAAGCTGTGCTGTGTTCCCGACCCTGACTGCCATCCATCTGTACCCACCTGCTTACACATTGTAGGCCCACCTGCCCAAACATGGGACTTTCATTGGGACCCACAGCCAACTATTCTCATCTCTGCCCAGGCTGAGATAAGAACCAAAGGCTCACTTGGGGGGTTTATTGCTGAATCTTTGAGTTGGAAGGATGCCCAAGCCATGCCCCACCACCACCACAGCATCCCTGAAAAGAGGTTATCCAGTGTCTAATTGTGGGCACTCCATTAAGGGTAGTCTACACCTTCCTAGAAGGCAGTGCCCTTCTGCTCCTAGGTAACTGTCTTGCTTCTGAGGAAGCTCTTTCCTGACTTCAAAAGGAAGGGCTCTTGATTATGCCCTCTTCCACAGGACAAACTTTACTCCACTAGACATCCCTCATCTTCTCTTCTCCAGTTCCTCATGGATCATCTCCAGGTCATTTTTCATCCTGATTCCTCTCTTCCAGATGTTCTAAAACTTATGAGTAGCCATAAAATGCAGCACCAGATGGAATACTTGATGTAGAGTCTGACTATAACAGATTACAGCAGATCTATATCTGATCTCTCTACTCCCAGACAATGCCATCTAAGATCCCGTACTCTTTTTTGGCTGCCAAACCACACTCTTGACTCATTGAACTTGCAATCTACTAACCTCCCCACTCACATCTTCAAATGAACTGCTGTTTAACCATGAAGGTGATTTTTTTCAAAATTCAGGAGCACAATTTTTCCATTTATTCCCCTTCAATTTCTCCTTCCTAAATCCAGTCCAATGTTCTAGCCTTTAAAGATTTTTGGGGATCCTAACTCTGTCATCCTTTCCTTCCTAGTCTTATGTCACCTGCAAATTTGAGAAGCATGCCCTTGATGCTTTAATCAAGTGGGGTGGGGGAGTGTTAAGCAGTTGGGGTCAAGTCCAGATCCTTTGCCTAGAGCACTCCACTAAGACTTCCTTCCAAGTTGCCATTAAACCTTTTGGGTGCAACCAACCCCACAGTATTGAAGCCATCTATGTATCCCATCTCTCTACCCCGTCATTGCTCTATCTTGCCTATAGCATTACTGTCAAATGTTTAGCTAAAATCTAGGTATCTATGTCATTCCCTTGATCAACCAAGCTCAAATAATCCTGGCAAAAAAGAAAATAAGGTTAGTCTGGCATGACCTGTTGTTCTAGCTGAAGTCATGCTGGTTCTTAGATGTCACCACTTCTTTGTGGGTCATTCATTAACTGGCCCTTTTTTGCCAGGAATCAACCTTCCACCCTCTAAATGTATTATTTGCGGTCTCCATTCTTGTTTCTTTTGGGAAAACCAGAGCACCCTTTGCCCTTCTTCATTCCTGCTTTCTATAGTCCTTTGGACTTCACTGACGGTGACCCAGCCATCATAGTCTGCCAGTTCTTTCAGGATGCAAGGAAGGAATAAGCTGTAACTAGGCCAATCTGTCTTCAATGTCTAGTACCTTGAGTATATGGTGTCTTCTGTGTATGAGCACATGAATACTCATACACTCAGCCTCTACAGAGTCCCCATTCACATTCACCCATGGATATGCACATATAAGCTTTCCCTGACAAGATATGTGTGAAAATGTACACATATATATGTTGCCAGGGGACCACAGGTTCTTGTGGCTTTCAAACCCCTTCTTTTAATGGAGGAGAACCCTGACCCCGCCCTCATTCCCCACCACTCCTACCCCACTACCAAGGCAGGGAGGTACCTACTCTACCTTTATGACTTTAGAGAGTCATATGGGACCCTCAGATTAGGAAAGGAAGTGATTTGCTCAAGGTCATACATAGAGTTGGAAAGAACCTCAGAGTCACCTAATCCAGCTTCCTTAGTTTACAGAAAATTGAGGGAAGGGACTTGTCCAAGGTTCCACATAAGAACCTAGCTCTAGAGTTGAAAAGGTACCTCAGAGGTCAATTAATCCAACCTCTTTATTTTTCAGAGAATGAAGTTGAATCATGAGGAGGGGAAGTGACTTGCTTCAAACATAGATCCCCTAACTCCAAAGCTAACACACTTCCCACTGTACTATATCCAGTTCTTCCCTATAATATTTAGTCTGCTCAGCTACTAGATTATACCAAGTCAGCTCAAGGAGGGACACCATCAGATCTTTCTATCCATAAACTGGTATCTCAGTGAGATTTACTTTAAAATCCTAGAATCAGAGATAAAAATGCTTGAATCTCTGTAATTGGGTGTTCTCACTATCTCCCCATGAAGGAGCCCATTTAGCAACCTCCAAAACATGATCATCTGGGTCTCCCTTGGATATGTCAAGCTGAAGGATCTCACTTTCTCCATTTAACTAAAGAGGGGTCTGCAGAAGCTGGAAACCCTGGGTCCAAGTCCTGCCTGGAATATCTATTGACTATGGGACTCTGGGCAAGTTATTTGAAATCTTGTGACCACAGGCAATTTGTTTTCAAGGCAATGGGGGATTGAGTGACTTGCCCATGGTCACCCAGCCAGGTAATTATTAAGTGTGTGAGGCTGAATTTGAACTCAGGTCCTCCTGACTCTAGGACTGGTGCTCTATCCACTGCACCACCTAGCTGCCCCATTACAGGCAATTTTCAAAGATCATGAGTGAGTGGTTCCCTGCATTAGGATAAGTATCATTGAAAACCATAGGTCTACTAAGCCATCACCACAATTGCCTAGGCAGGAAACCCTGGGTTCCACAAGCAGAGACCAAGGTTTGGCAGGTTCTGTCAGTCACTAGACGATTGTTAAATGTTCACCACATGCAGAGCATTGGGTCCTCAGCCCTTAGCTAGTGACTTAGCCTGGCACAGGGGAGGTGTTTAATGAACTCTCATTGAGTGACAGAGGAAGTAAAATCGGCCTCTAGGTCCTTGACATTTGAAGTCTATCAAGAAGACAGGCTCTAAGCCCAGGCCCCAGGCCAAACTGAGGTATCCAGTTTGTGAGAACCAACTTCTCTAATTTGGAAGGTTGACCACTGGGGAGAGAGGT
The DNA here is from genome assembly GCF_037893015.1 of Macrotis lagotis. Classification (NCBI taxonomy): domain Eukaryota; kingdom Metazoa; phylum Chordata; class Mammalia; order Peramelemorphia; family Peramelidae; genus Macrotis; species Macrotis lagotis. The sequence continues at coordinate 81,299,420 of NC_133666.1, forward strand.
ATTTTCAGCCACAGCCCCCTCATAAAAGCTTTACTAAATCAAAAGAGAGGAGATCCACAGCAGTCTGGGAGGGGATCCCCTTATGTATGTCTTTGATCCTCTCCCTTGATCTTTCAAGGGCAGAACCCAAGAAAATCAGGCAGCAGGGTTGGGGAGGCCATATCCGGCCCAAGGCAGTGACCACGGGCAGTCCCCATGGCGCCCCTAAGAAAGCCTCAACTGGCCAAAAAACAGCCAGTCAGGTCTGATGACCTGGACCCACAGAAACCACCGAAGGTTTTCAGCATTTGAGAACGTAGTTTTCAATCAGAACTGAAACAAAAAGGGGTTTCTGGTCCTTGTGCAGAGGCCTGAAATAGCCAATTCACCAGACATCTCCTTCCACGAACATTCCTATTAATCAGTTAATAGGGGATTTTCAGTGATCATCTCCAGGCCCATTCCTGCATGAGGTAATGGAAAGAGCGCAGGCTTTGGAGTCAGCCCACTTCCTACCTGTGTACCTCAGTGACATCCTCTGTAAAATAAGGGGGTTGGACCCTATCTCCACAGGGGCCCCCTTTAATCTTGAGGGGCCTTCCTGTTCTTGGTCAGAAGCGCCAGCTATCTTGGCCACTCCTCTGGCTTAGAATCAATGAACTTCTTCCAGATTCTTCAATATTTCTCTCTCTGAACCTGGCATTAGTCCTACTTGTGGATTCTTTCCTTCTCTCTACCCTGGTCTAGGTACCTGCCACCTCTCACCTCCTAATGGGTCGCTCCAGTTGCAGCTGATTCCCCCTTACAATCCACCCTTCATATTTTGACCAGAACAATCTTCCTTAGGGGCATTTCTGATCATAACAATCACCTGCTCAAAGACTCCCTGAGGTCTACTGAATAAAGTCCAAATCCTTGATGTTGATATTCAGGGCCCTCCATGGTGTCTGGCCATTGAGCATCTTTCCAGCCATTTCTCCTTTTGCTGCCTTTTATTCCCCTTCCCTCCAAGGCACCTTGTACACTCTTAGCTTCAGTTGTTGTCCCTTTGCCACCTAGGGCTTGGGCAGATCTCAGCAGGATTGGAAGCTCCTCAGGAGGAGACTCTGAGTCTCCTTCTCCTCCTTGCCCTGGCATTGATGAGATCAAGATTCTGACCCAAAGCAGGAGTGAAATCTATGAGAGTAGAAACTTCTTGAGTACAGACATGATATTACTTTCCCTCTTTGTATTCCCAGCCACAAGCACGGCTTGAGCTGGTAGGAGCTTTAAAAAACACCCAAACAGTACGACTGGGCTTAGGCTTCAGGTTGTGGCCAGAGGTAGGCCAGAAAACAGGCAAGGAAATGAGCCCAGGTACAAGGAAATAAGGAGACCAAGTATGAGGAAATGAGCCCAGGTGCAAGGAAATGAGCCCAGGTGCAAGGGAATGAAGACCAGGTACAAGAAAAAGAACCCAAGTACATGGGAAAGAGCCCAGGTGCAAGGAAATGGAGACCAAGTACAAGGAAATGAGCCCAGGTGAAAGGAGATAAACCCAGGTGCCCAGCTTTTCCTCTTGGGGCCCAAATACCCAAGCCTCCAGTGCCTCTTTCCCAATCAGATGAGGGCCCCCACCCCACTGACCTCTTCAGAAAAACAACAAGAATAAATATCTAGTCCTGGGAAGCTTTTCTTTACCTGTCAGGCCCTGCCTTCAGGAACTTGCAGGATTCTGCCCTGGTGCTGTGGAATAGGCTGATCCTGCAGTCTGAAAGGGAAAAGGGGGAGGAGAAGGAGGTGAGAGAGGAGGAAGAGAAGAGGTAGGAGAAGGAGGAAGAAAAGGAGGAGGAGGGGGAGGAAGAGAAAGAAGAGGAAGGAGGGGAGGAGGAGGAACAGGAGGGGAGAAAGGAGGAGGGCGGGCATGGGAAGGGGGCTCAGAGGACAGAGCCTCAGCCGAGGTGAAAGGCCTTCCCCTTCCTCCAGAGGAGGCATCCCCTGGGAACCTGGAGACCAGGTTCTAATCCCAGCTATCATGAAGCTTGCTGTCTGTGTGACCTTAAGCAACTCTCTTCCCTTCCATGGTCCTCAGTTTCCTCCTCTGTGAGGTTGCAGGAGATGATCTCTAAAGGCCTTTCCAGTTCTGACAATCATTGCTTCTAATCTGATTCCTGTGGCATCTGGCTGCCTGACATGGGCAAAGTGCCCTGTCTGTGTCTGTGCCACCTGGCCAGACCCTGCCCCCACTATGACTCATTTGCTGCCCTAGCCTTCATAGCCCTTGGAAGAAAGGAGGCAAGGAGAGGTGGGTGTGGGGGGGGGGGGGATGGGGGGCCTTTCTCTCTGTCTCCCCTCCCCCTCCCCTCTCTTATTCTTTCCCTTCTATCTTCTGCTTTCCTCCTCTCTCTTTCCCCTCCTCCTTTCTCTCTCTTCCCCCCCTCTCCCTTCCCTTTCTTCCTCCTTTACCTTCTCTCTTCTCTTCTTCTTCTCCTTCTATCATCTCCTTTCCACCCTTGCCTGCCCCCCTCCTCCCCTTTTTCCTTTTCCATCTCTCCTTCCCCCTCTCTATTCTCTCTCCCCTCCTCATCTTTCCCCATCACCCCCCCCACACACACACACACATACACACCCACCCACTAGCACTGCTTCAGGGAATTTGAATCCAGCCCATGCCTGCAGCATTGGGACTTAGGAAAGAAAAAGGCAAGAAAAGAAAGAGTGAGAAAGGAAAAAGAAGTGGGGAGGAGAAGGAAAGCTCGAGAGAGAACAAGACAAAGGAAGATGGAGATAGGAAGTGGGGAGGGGAAGGGAGATGTGAGTGAGATGTTGGCTTGCTGCAGCAGCAAGGGCAAACCAAGGGGAAGCTAACAGAAAAGGAGGCACAAAGCACACTGGGGCCCTCAACGGACTGGTACTTTCTTTCTTGAACCAAAACAGCCCCCAAAGGAGTTCTCACTGGAAAGGAAGGGATTCTGGGAGGGGACAAGTGATGAGATCTATTCATGAGAGGGCTAAAGGTCAGATACTCTTCCTCGAGTCAACCCTAGGCAATTTTCTCCCTTCTTTCTGATGGGACAAGAGGGTAAATCCCCAAGCTGCCTGTTGGTGAGGAGCCAGTGAGAGTGATGGTGGCCGCAGCACAAGCTAGGGCCAAGGAGATATTTGCTATAATTTCTCTCTGGCCCTGTTACTATTATTCACTCAGAGAGCATCTGATCCAATCTGTATCTGAACAGGAATCTCTTTGAACGAACCTCCAAGGATGAAGACAAGGGAGGGGAAAGAAACAAGCTTTTATTAAATACCTCCCCATATGCCAGACACTGTTGCAAAGTACTTCCATTGGATCCTCATCACAACCCCCGTTTTATGTTTGAGGAAACTGAGGCAGACGGTGCCACAATTAGGAAGTGCCTGAGGCAAGATTTGAACTCCATGCTTTCTCCACCTAGCTACCTCATGAAAGACAGAACTAGACCTGTGATTTCACTGGTACTGGGAAATTCCAGGGCAGGAAACTCTCTACTGTCTCCTCAGCAACTTAGTTTCCAGAATTACATTGAGCACTGAGAGATAGAGACATGATTTATCCCAGGGTCATAGTGTAGGAAATGTTAGATGTGGAATTTGAATCCAGCTCCCTCGGCACTGTGTCTTATACTCTGACATGCACTGTGATAAATCCCAAGCTCCTGACATGTTGTTTGCCAACTTTGTCCCTGCCACACCTCTTTGGATTGGATATTCTGGCAATCTACAGTTTGGCTCTGCTCATGGCCCTCTCTGACTATGACTTGAATTCTGCCTCCACAGAGGTCTTCCCTTCAGCCCTATGGAGATTGTTTATTCACCAGCACCATTCAACCCCAGACCCTACTTCCTAGTAGTTGGGAATCCTAGAGCATTCAAAGCTGAACACAATACTACCTATTTGATAACTGAAGCATGAGACTATTTCCTTCATTTCACATCCCTGATTCTTATTGAATTTACAATCCACTGAAACCTACAGATCTTTTTTAGACAAACTGTTCATCCCAACCCCAGAAGTACAGATGCAGTCAATTGTTGAATCTAGTTACCCCAAGGCAGTTGGGTGGCATAGTGGATAGAGCACTGACCCTGAAGTCAGGAGGACCTGAGTTCAAATATGACCTCTGACACTTAATAATGTGACCTTGGGTAAGTCACTTAACCTCATTGCCTTAAATAAATTTTAAAAAATAACTCTTTACCACCACCCCCCTTAGATCTGTTCCACCATTTTAGCCTGCCAAGGTCTCTCACGATCTTTATTATATCATCCTACATATCAGCTAGCTCTCCCAGTTTCATAATTGGTTAAGCATACTATCAATGTCATTGATTAAGAAAAAAACATTGACTAGAAGAACAGGGCCAAGGACAGATCCCTGGGACAACTCTTTCTAGCTCAACTCCAATATTCTAATTCTGTAATTTAATACCCTGTGATCTCATCCAGGATGTCATTCTGTGTGCCCCCTGGTGGGGTCTGTGAATAATAATTATATCATCATTGTTAATCATCCATACTAAGAGATGCTGGGACCTGGTCCCCTTTTCAAAAGTCATTCGCTGGGGCTTTCATTCGCTGGTTTATCATATACACATGTTTTCCAGGTGTCTTCTCTTGTTGCTTTGGTCTTTGATCCATGCCCCCAACCTTAGCTATACCTATTTCTTCTTGTTCTGGTGCTAAATCAACTGAATCTCTGATGACAGTCCTTAGTTTAGTAATGAACTTGATTGGAATGATTGGAATCAATAGACTATACTAAATTACAAAGCAAAAAAAATCATTATTATTTTTTGCAAGATAATGGGGTTAAATAACATTCCCAAGGTCATACAGCTAAGTAAGTATGAAATGTCTTAGTTTGGATCTGAACTCAGATCTTTCTGACTCCAGGGCCAGTACTCTGTCCACTGGACCATCAGCTGTCCCTCAAAGCAAAAAAGAATTATTACAGGTTTGTAACATTATATTCCCATCTCAAGTCCAACTTCCCTAGGGGGTCAAAATCCTGTTCCAGCTAATTACTATCTAGACATTTGGAGACTGAATCCTTCCTAGCCAAGGCTTGGGTCATGGGACCATAGAAGTCAGTATCTGGTCATACAAAGCAGCAAAGGGCATAGGGAAATGAAATCTAAACTGTCAAAAGATACCAAAAGTTGAAGTCTAAAAGGCCCTTTGCATGTCACCAAACCAGGATGTGCTGGAGCCAGCTCAAACCCCTCTCAGACGAGCCATTAAATTTTGGCAAACTCAATTGTTTTGTTGATGCCATTCAACTTAAAAGTGTATTGTGTGCTTTTGAAATGCTAATTTTTAAACATTTACTGGCAGACTCCTGCCTAGAACTCAGGGTCATCTGCATGTCAAATGTATATGTAAACAGACATAGAGATAGCCACAACAACTTTTTTATTTATATAACACTTTACTAGGAATCTCATCTGATTCTCACAAGGATTATGAGAAGTGGATATTCTTAGGATCCCCATTTTTACAGATGAGAAAATTGAGGCAGGCAGAAGGGAAAGTGACTGGCCTAGAGTCACACAACTAGAAAGTGTCTGAGGTTGACTTAAATTCAGAACTTCCTGATTTCAGATCCAGCACTTACTCCACAAGCTGCCCAGAGACAGAAACATACATACAAGTGCTGCCTCAATTACCTACTGTCTGTTTGACCCTAAACAAGTCACCCAAAGTGCAAAGAAGATGCTGGCCTGTATTGATAGAGGGAGTTCCAATCCTTATCCTGTTAAAGATTCCCCATATCGGAGAACTTTTGTGTCTCCAAAGCATCTCTCTCTAATCTTATTAAATAAGGACAGAGTGGTTCAGAAATTCAGTTCAATTTATTGATGTTTCACTGAATGTCCTTCCTTTATTCCCCACCCCTAAGCTCCAGAGGGAAACTGAGGCAGAACAAGTAGCTACTCTGTTTGGCTAGATGACAGAGAAGAACAGAATCCTGCGTGATCATGGACTACACCAGGGAGGGTGGGGGTAAGGACAGGAAGAGCTATGACATGAAGAGGTATGGGAATGGAAAAGTCTGAAAAGATAAGTAGAGGCTGATTGGTGTGGTTCTTGAGGGTCACACTAAGGCACTTTCTTCAGACACTTAGGAATCATTGGAAATCAGTCTCAAAAGTTCAGGCTTGATATTCAAGGACCCAAGTTCCAGAAGCAGTTGGGTGATTGTGATCTGAGACAAGACACTGAACCTTAATTTTCTTGGTCATAGGATTCCATGATTTCTAAGGGCTTTTCCAGTTGGAATGTCTCCAAAAACTTTCATAGATACCAATCACCTTCTTTCTTCACCCAGTTTACACCCTGGCCCCAATTTCTTTCATTGTAGAAGGGTATTAATGGTTTTCCTGCTGGGGACTCAACCAGAAGATAAAGAACATGGAAACCCTTTGGTCAAGTAACTTCAGTAATTATAAAAATGAATGAGATTTCTAAAGCTCTTTCAGTTTAGGAAAGTGTTTGAGACCACAAACTCATTGGAGCCTTACACCACTGAGAAGCAGCTACAGCTAGATCCTGACTACTGTAATAATGAATTTCATTATTTGAATTTTCCCTACATATTTCCTTTGGGCTGAAACCTATGACCATATTTTACATAATTATAGGGCTTGGTAGGTGGTGCTGTGTATTTAGAGCACTGGTCCTGGTGTGGGGGGACCTGCATTCAAATCCAGTCTCAGACACTTACTAGCTATATGATCCAGGGCAAGTCATTTAACCCTGTTGGCCTCAGTTTCTTTATCTGTAAAATGAGCATGAAATAGCAAACCACTCCAGGATCTTTGCCAAGAAAATTCCAAATGAGATGACAGAGAGTCAGATACAACTGAAAAACAACTGAACCAAAGCATAAAGCTTCCAATTTGTATATAGAGAACACTTCAGGGAATTCATTCTTAACTGATTGCTACCTAACTGTATTGCAACAAGCTTTACCTTTATTTTACAGATAAGGAAACCGAGTCTCCAAGAGCTTATGTCTTGCCCATGGTCACACACACCTACAGAGTGTAGGAGGCAAAATTTAAAGTCAGGTCCCTCATGACTCCAAGGCCAGTGATCATTCTTTGAGAAAGTTGTACTAATTAGGCCAAAGGAATGATCTTGTTCACAGTCTTAGCCCAAGCATGACCGTTTGTTGCCTTGAGTTTTTGTTTCCCTCTCTCCCTTCTTGCCACCTTGCAGGTCTGTCAGACAATGTCACTGACTTGGAGAAGCGGAGGCAGATCTATGGACAGAACTTCATCCCTCCCAAGAAGCCTAAAACCTTCCTCCAGTTAGTGTGGGAAGCTCTCCAGGATGTCACCCTCATCATCCTGGAGATTGCTGCCATCATTTCTCTGGGGCTCTCCTTTTATGCACCACCTGGAGAACAGAGTGACGGTGAGTATGGGGTGGGCCTGGATCAGGGAGGGGAAAGAAGGGAGCCCAACAATTTAGGCCAGCAAATCTTGGGGAAGGAGAGACTCAGACCCTCCCCACAGGAAACTTACAGTCCCACTGGGAAGTCAGGCCTCACCCGCAGGCACCACTCCAAGAATGGCATAGACCAAAATGGGGAACAGTGTGGGGGAGACAGTAAGGGCTCAAGTTCAAAGGCAAGAGAAATTCCTGAGGATGGGGTAGTCAGGGAAGCTTTGATGGAGGACATAAGACTTGAAGATGCCTCCAGGCATCCAGAGCTTTCCTGCTGACACTGTGGTACCCGTCCCAGTCCTGTTTTTCTTCAATTTCTCAGAACCCTGAGATAACCCACCTCCCCTCTCCCCTACTCAAAATTCTCATCTCTTTTGGTATCAATCTTTGCTTTCCCCTTAGCCCTTCCAGAGGTCTGTAAAGACTATTACAAAAACAACTGTAAAGTTTTTGTAATAGCCAAGACACTGCCTTCTCCCACATAGGGCTTCACACTGGCCTCCTCAGAGTCTTGCATCCACTCAGAACCACAGTACAAGAGCAAAGAGCACCACATGTGTTTTCTCTTTCTCCACTCCTCCAAAAGACAGACTTAGTGAAAAGCAACGACATTTTAGTGAAATTATATAGTAAGGGGCAGCTAGGTGGCATAGTGGATAAAATACTGGCCTTGGAGTCAGGAGTACCTGAGTTCAAATCCAGTCTCAGACACTTAATAATTACCTAGCCGTGTGGCCTTGGGCAAGCCACTTAACCCCATTTGCCTTGCAAAAAAAAAAACCTAAAAAAAAAAAGAAATTATATAGTAAGAAAAATCACAATAAGCCATTCTCCTGTACACCCAGAGCACACTATCCTACAACTATACACTATCAGGGGAGGCATGCAGAGCAATTGGAGATGAGGCTACACAGGTAGGAAACACATGTGGTCAACACACATGCATGTGTATGGTGGCTGACAGGGGAGACAATGCATACCTTCTCCGATGTTGTTTCTTCTGATGTTGTCATCTTCCCCTGCTTTCATTGGGCTCATTGAGGAGGATGGCCAAGAAGCCTCATGCCTTTCAGGCAAGGAGTCACTTGTCTGTTGTTTCCTGCTATGTCTGGGCTGTCCAAAATGTAACCCATCTGTGGGTTTACTAAATGCTCTAGTAAATGAAAATGGAGCCAACTGCTTCAGAGCACTCACTAAAATGGCAAATCAAGATATCTTGTCTGTTGTTTCAATAAAAACTTTTAAAAGTAAGGTTGGGCAGTCCTGTACTATATGATTAATTTTACAGATAGAGAATCTGAGGCCTAGAGAGATGAAATGACTCACCTAGGGTCACTCATAGATTCTCTAGCTCTAGAGATGGAAAGGGCCTCAGAGGCCATCCAGTCCAAATCTCTCATTTTACAGAGGGGAAGGAACTTATCCAAGATTCACACATAATATCCTAGATCCAGATCTGGCAAGACCTCAGAGATCATTTAGTCTAATCTCTTCATTTTATAGAGGGGGAAACTGAGGCCCAAAGAAATATCAAAATAGGAATTCAAACTAAGGTCCTCCACCACCAAATGCAGTACTCTTTTCTATTTTAGCCCCCCCCCCCCCCCAGGGTCTTCTTTCCTTTCCACAGTCTCTACAATCTGGTTCAACCAACATAATCAGGCACTCAAGTGTCCATGGAGGCCTCACTGTTCTGTTGACTGGAGCCTTAGTGCCAGGGCCTGGAAGGGTCCAAAGGCCTTGACCCAGTGGCAGGGACCAGGTCTTACTCCTCCTCTTCAGTCTCCTGACCCTTTCCCCAGACCCACTCACTAAAGTCATGTCAGAACAGAGCTCAGAGGGCGATTAACTGAACAATGCTGCTGGGCCTGAATGAATGCAGAAATGGTGGGAATGTGCCAGGGCCTATCTAAGCCTTTCCCTCTCCCTTGGGGGCAGCCTGTGGGAATGTCTCAGCTGGGGCTGAGGATGAGGGCGAGGCAGAGGCTGGCTGGATTGAGGGAGCAGCTATCTTGCTATCGGTCATCTGCGTGGTGCTGGTCACGGCCTTCAATGACTGGAGTAAGGAGAAGCAGTTCCGGGGTCTGCAGAGCCGAATTGAGCAAGAACAGAAGTTCCAGGTCATCCGGAAGGGGCAAGTCATCCAGGTCCCTGTGGCTGAGCTCGTGGTGGGAGATATCGCCCAGATCAAATACGGTGAGGGACATAAGGGACTCTTCACTCTTTCCCAAGGGCCAAATGGTCCTACTAAATGAGTTATATTCCAAGGGAGAGAGAGCTAAGCTGTTCCCTTTTCTCTAAAACTTTCTTAACCCATTTCACATCCTTCATCCAACTTAACTTGGTCTTCCAAGGCATCAATTACACCAACAATTCTATTGGAATTGGAACAAGAAGAAAGACACTCCTTCCCACCCATCCAGGGACCTCCTTCCCTTCCTTAGGCTTGGTCTGGGGTACTAAAATGCCCCCTTTATGATGTTTTTATGTTATTCTTGCCCTTAGAGTCATTATCCACTGTTACTGATCAGTTCTATTTGGGGGAGTTCTACAGAAGCCACAGACAACAACAGAAAAAGTTTAGAAACTCAGAAGTGTGTAAAGTATATGTATAGTATTATATGATATCAATCTATTTTATCTTTTGATACCATAATAATTCAAACTTCTCTGATATGAAGGAGAACCAAAAAATTTGACTTGGATTTTCCAGGTTAGGGAGGTGCTGTGCTCTTAACCCCAAGTGTGTGGAGGGGCTAACTGTATATAGATCTTCCCCCCACTTTCCCAGTGGAGTAGAGAGGGGGATTAAAGGGAGGCAAGAACAAAGGGTTGAATTCTAGGTCCCTATCAGTTACAGGAAAAAGGAGGTAAAGAGGAAAATTCTAGTTTGATACAAGGAGAAACTTTCTAACAGTACTGTTAGAAAAATTGAAGATTGTGAGTTCTCCTTCACTTCAGGTAGAATCTGGATAGCTCTCTTGTCAGGGATGTTGTAGGAGGATTCACTCTCAGATATTGGTTGGCCTCTGCCTTCTGAGGTACCTCCCACCTTTGAAATTCTATGTTTCTGTGATGAAAGGAAGAAAACAAAAGGGGGAGGGAAGTTTGCTTGAGCTCTGAAGTGTTCTAGCTGCTTCCTGATTCCTTTTCTCTCCTGGTACCTTCCAGGTGACCTCCTACCTGCTGATGGAGTACTCATCCAGGGCAATGACCTCAAAATTGACGAGAGCTCCCTAACAGGAGAATCCGATCATGTGCGCAAAGCTGTGGACAAAGATCCCATGTTGCTGTCTGGTAAGTAAGAGTCCTAAGTCCTGACTCCAGGCAAACACTAGGGGCCTTTATGAGGTGAAACATGGACTTTGTCCATGGGGTTTTCTTGACAAACATACTTGAGTGGTTTGCCATTTCTTTGCCCGGTGTGCCCCCATTTTACAGATGAGGAGCTGAGGCAAATAGGGATGAAGTGATTTGCGCAAGGCCACATAGCCAACAAGTGTCTGAGACCAGATTGGAACTTAGGAAGATGAGTTTTCCTGTAAACCCAGTGTTGTGTCCTCTGCAGGTCCATTAAACTTCCCCAACACTCCTGTAACCCTATCTAAAAAGGGAATATAAGGAAATTGTATGGTAGTATGCAGACTAGAGTCATATGGTTTGGGTTCAAGTCCTGGCTCTGCCACTTTACTTCTGGTGTGACTTTGGATAAGTCTCTCTTCCTCCATGGGTCTTAGATTTCTCCTTGTAAAATGAAAAGATTAAATTGGATAGTCCCCAAGGTCCCTTCTAGCTCTAGATCTAGGAGTTTATTATTCTATAATCCCTTATATTTAGGCTTTTCCCAAAAAAATCCAGTTCTTGCCATAGCCTAGCCTTTGGCTTTTGAAACCACTTAGATCCCAATTTGGATCTTATTTCTCTTTTCCCAAGAAAGGACTCTTCCCTTGGGCTTAGTGAGTGACCTGACAGGAAAGTGGCATATTATATTACCTTCTTCACACTTAGTTTGGGTTTGGTCCCTTTGGGCTGTTTCATTCTATCTTTTGCAATTTGAAGATCATTTGTCTTTACTAGAGAAAATCAAAGCCAACTTTAGACTTTCCATGACATTTCCCCATTGGAAGTCTGGGAGGTAGAGGTGGGTATGTGAGGGAGAGTAGGAGAGCTTGGGTCATCTTTACCCATCAGATAGTGACCCTGAGTAATACAGACCAGTGTTACATATTCAAACAAGAGACTTATGAGACAGAGATAACCAGACCCAAGTCTTCACTTTAAAGATAAATTTTCCACTTTATGGACTTGCAAAATGCTAAATTTGGGAGGAACACAGGCCATTATTTGTCCCAGTCCCTTCATCTTCTAGAACCTGGGGCCCAGTGAGAAGAAGGAAGTCATAAAGCAAGGATACGCCAGCCCTGGGCCTAGCATCCTATAGCCTTCCTTTACATATATTACAGTCTTGTGGAGTGGGAAGAGAATGGACTCACAGTTAGGAGACCAGACTCTTGTCACTCTTTGGCCACTATGAGCTTCATAATCTTAGGCAAATCACTTCCTGAGTGAAGATGCGTGACAGCATTTGAAATGGAAGGGATCTTTAACACCATAGAGACCAAGTCTCTCATTTTACAGATGAGGAAACTGAGGCTTAAGGAACTGAAATGATTTTCCCATGTTAACTTGGATGCTAAGTGACAGCTATAATATCAATAGAGAAAAAGGTGTGGAGAGAGGAAATTCCAGGGTGATAAGCAGTCCAGAGGGGTAGGAAAGCATGAGTCACATTCAGGACTTCAGTAAGTCAAATTTGGCTGGAATGTAGAATATAAAATGTATTCTGCTTAATGCACACTGATTTGAGGGGAGCTTGGAACCAGATTGTGAAGGGCCTTGGATCCCCAGTTAAGGAATTTGAGTTCAGTTCAACCTGCATTTGTAGAGATTTTCCCCAAACCTAACACCAGATGACTGTGATTTCTCCATCCCCTGAACTACCATTTGGATTATGGTCTTTAGCCCCTTTTTATGGCATTTGTTATCCTGATTTCTTTTTTTTTAATTTTTTAGGGTTTTTTTGCAAGGCAAATGGGGTTAAGTGGCTTGCCCAAGGCCACACAGCTAGGTAATAATTAAGTGTCTGAGACCGGATTTGAACCCAGGTACTCCTGACTCCAGGGCCAGTGCTTTATCCACTGCACCACCTAGCTGCCCCTGTTATCCTGATTTCTACAACAGCTATTTCTCTTTGTGTCTGGGGCTTGGTTGTGATTCACAGACAGAGGGAACCAAGGTTCTAGAGGGATCCATGGAGCATCCTGACCCTCTCTTATTTAATCAGGTACCCATGTCATGGAAGGTTCAGGAAGAATGGTGGTCACTGCTGTCGGTGTGAACTCTCAGACTGGCATTATTTTTACTCTGCTTGGAGCCAGTGGAGAGGAAGAGGAGAAGAAAGAGAAGAAAGGTAAACCTCTATGCTCCATTATCTACTAGGCCTTCCCCCAGACCCCTCCCCTCCCTTAGAATCAAGCCTAGTGGAGTCATTTGAGGACCATTAACCCTACAGTTAGGAGAAATTGCCTTCAGTCTGAGATTCCCAGCTCTTTGAAGGAAAAACTAAAAAAAAAAGTTTTCAATCTCAACAGGATCAATCTCCTTAGACTCCCTTAAGGCATTTGATTGCCTTATACAATAACCCCCCCAGAAGAGAAATGCTTTTATAAGTGATACTAAAGGAATTCAAAACTAGGCAGAAAGAGCACCCTTCAGGGTTATTGTAAAAGGGGGAGGGAGGGAAATGGACCAAAGAGGTCCATAATGTTAAAGTCCTATGACCTCTGATGGCCAGGCCATTAAAAAAAACCCTTCCATGTTCACCAACACCAAAACATTGCACAATTTCCAAGATGGCCCTTGAGAACAAGACTTCCCCAGGAATGTATATGATAAAGTAGAACTTAGAAATAGCCTTAGAAATGACCCTTAAGTCACCCTGTCCCATGTCAATCTGTCCTGGCTCCCAATTCCTTCCAACAGCAGAACATCCTAGCCTAGGACATAAAGCCTGGGCAACTTCAGAGCAGAGGAGTACTTGCTATCTTTCTGCCCTCACAGCTCAGTTGCTCAGACTTCCCTACTGTTGCAACAGATCAAAGCAACTCATATTCCTAAAGTGCATACTCTCTTTGCATCACCCTTGGGAGTTGGTGGTGCAAGCATTCTCATCCCCATTTTGCAGATGAGGATATCGAGGCTCAGAGAGGTGCTCATGGTCACAAAACTAGTGAGTATTGGAGCTGGGGTAACATGTTCAGGCTCAGGCTGGATGACCATCAGACATGGATGCTGTAGAGGGGACTCCTGCAGCAAAAGGGATGTTGAGTCTTATGGGAAAAGAAATGGGCTGAATTCTTCAGATGGTGGGATTGATACCCCACTCCGATGGAGGAAATCGCAGAAGTAAAGGAAGGTACGGGAGACTGGCCTGGACCTCAACTGGTTCCCAGAAAATCCTTCCTGTAAAAGAAGTAGAAATCTCTTTAGGGAAATCCCTGACTTGCAGGAGAGTTCGGGGCCTAGGAAGAGTGGTATCTCATCCAGAGATAGATGCTGGAGCCTGATGGGGCATTAGTGCCCAAACAGTCTCTGGGATGGAGGTGGGATCCCTCAGTAGCCTTCATGTGACTGGGGGGACAGGGATCCAGGTAGCCCCAGGCTGTTCAAGAACAGCTGATGCAATATTTCCAGCCTGCAGAGTGGGGAGTATAGTGGTGGGGGAGGGGAATGCTGAATTCCTTTTGAAAGCCCAGGTCTAAACCAGCACTTGCCACGGTGAACAGATTGCCCCACTCCTCCCTCCCTCCTCCCCCTCACACACACATCCCACTCTGTCACTTATGCATCCTCCCCCCCCCCAACCTCCATCGATAAGCCATAGTCTGGAGCTCAGAGACAACCTCATCACCATTCTTGTTTCCTGGCCAACAGTATGTTCAAGAGACCTAAAGAAACCATTGAATCCTAGAGCATCTCCTCCTTTATGTCATTTCCTAATCTCTGACAGCCCAAAGTCATCAAGATCCATCAGAGCCCTGACCCACATCCCTGCCCTCAGTCTCCCTGATTGTTCCCTAATCCCAAACCCTTGAACTTCTCCTATCTGTATCCCACTTCTGAGATCTAAGAACTGACCTAGTTGAGGAGGTAGAGAGTTTAGGAAGGACTCCAATACCAATCTGTCTGCTCTGATCTAGTACCCATTGCTGAATTAAGTCTGAACCAAACCCTCTCACCTTGATCCTGTGGTGTTGGATCACAGAATCATAGAACAGTAGAATCCAAAGAGAGCTTCAAAAACCATCCATTCTCATCCCCTCGTTAAAAACAAAAAAATAAAAAAAAATATTTTCTTTTATGTTCTATTTTTCTTAAATTTTAATTTTGAACATAAATACCACTGCTACCAAAAACATTTCCATAAACATGGTGGAACAAAAAAAGTAGGATTTTGTATGAAATCGTGATTCTCCATTTCACATGACTTTTAAAAAAATGCAATAAATTCTACAACTTAATTTCCAAACTGTCCTATTTGTCAGGGCTTCCTTCTGAACTACTTTCTCAGTCTCTTCCCTACCTTTTAAAATATACTACAGTTGTCCCTTTTCTGAGGGGCAGGAAGTTTTGGTCATTTCTTCCTGGGATTTGTGTAGGTCTTGTGGAAATCCATTTTTCCCTTTGAGTCTGGACTTACTTGGTTCTTCTGGTTTTGTATCTCTAGATTTGATGTTTTCTTTTACTATCTGTCCAGCTTTAGTTCCTGAAATGGGGCTTTGTCCCAGGATTAGAGTCCACCAACCTGCTGTACTTTGGGGTGGGGAGTGGGGCTCCCTTTTATTTGGTCTCTCATTGGATCCACTGGAGTTCAACTCACCTGGGTCTTTGAGGTTGAGTTCTGGAATTTCGGGGTTTTCTCTGAAATTTCAGGACAGAGTATTTAGAATCTCAGAGCCCCAAGGTATGGGTTGTAATTCCTTTGAGCACTGGGAAGTACCACACTAGTAACTGATCACTACCTACTACCACTAAAGTTCCCACAATGTGTGGGGTTTTTTTAATCACTCTGGGGCTTTCTCAAGGGAATCCTCTGCTCTTCTTGCCCCTAGATTCAGAACTTTTAAAGCCAAATGTGTCCCATCTCCGGTTCTGGTGGCACTTGCTTGGCTGGAAAGGGGCTTTCTTTTTGCCTGTGCTCTTCGTGCTGACTTTTTATGCAGTTCTGGAATGGAAGATGCCACTTCCTGTAGTTTCTTATTGGATATTTTGATCATTATTAAATCTGATGCAAACTTCAGGGTTTTGCTGAAGTAAGTATGTGATAGAACTGGATGACCTCCTTCATTTAGGCAGCCATCTTGAAAGGAAGAAAACTGATTCTCTTTTTAAGTACTAGGTTCCTCTTCCATAGCAAACTGTCTTCTCAACTGCCAGAGACTGACTCTCCTCTCCACTAAGTCCTCAGAGAGGAAATGGAAGCCCCCAAAAGAGCAGCAATTTATTGAAAGTGACTTGGGTCATAAGTGACAGAGCCTAGACTAAGATTGAGATGGTATGACTCAGTAGAGCCTTGATTTATCTAGAAGGAGAATTCTGTTGTTGGGAAGGGAAGCTGGATGGTGCCTATGAGCCAGCTTAGGACCCAATGATCTTCTGGGTGCTCCTCATCATGTCAGTTGGAACCTCTGCCAAGTATAACTAATAGGAGAGGTCACTGAGATTGAGAGTAGAGATGATAGGAAAAGTCTTACTGTATGTCTAACAAGAATTGATTCAAGGTCCAGAAATTGGTAAACATAACAAGGAGTGCCTAAGTATTCAGTCCAGAGAACAAGACGAAGCTCTAAGTCATAGAATTTTGGAGTTGGAAGGGACTTCAGATGAACTTGAATATCTTTAATCAAGAGGCTTTCACTTCCTCAAGACACAGCCTCTTCTGTCTTTGGACAACTTGGAATGTTAGAAAGTTCCTCCTTCTATCGGTTCTCATTCTGTACTGAGGCCAAGTGGAAAAAAGTTCATTCTCCCTTCCCCATTCCAATTTTTCAAATATTCAAAGTTACCCATCACAGTCTCCCTGAAGTCTTATTCCTCAAGCTAAACATCCTCACACAACATGATTTTCAGATCCTCACAAGCCGGTGCTCACTTTCAACAGGCTCTAGTTGGTCAGCATTCCTCTTAAAATGCAACATCCAAACCTGAACACAGGACCCCAGGGGTCATCTGACTATTGGACTAGAAGTTTCCTTTTCCAGTCACCACACCAAGAGGGATCATGGTAGCTTTAACAGATGCATCACTTATCAACATGAGCTCATAAGTAACTTCCCATATCTCCCCTATACTTCACATATACAGTTAGCTATTTTGAATCTATTAAATTTCATCTTGTTGGTGTTTCAGATCTATTCTTCAAAGTTCTTTAATCTTACATTGCTCTCCCTAGCACATAGCACTGAAGTGTTTTGCATAATTTTTGAATTGAATCAAATGCTTGGATCTTGAATTCTTTATTAACACCAGATTTTTTTCCTCGGTAAATTTGAAGAACATTGCATATATGTCTTGATTCAAATCACTGATAAAAAATGTTGATGACTTAGCCACTGACAGTTTCTTGAAACACTCTACCAGAGACCTCTCTCTAAAGTGACCTTTGTTCATCAGTTGACAAATCCGGTGCAAATCCATCTTGTCCAAAAGGACTTTGATGATGTTTATCAGCTCATCTACTCATCCAGTAAATATCAGTAAAAGTGAATTAAGCTTGTTTGGCAGACCCTGTTCTTGAGGACCTTAGGCTGACTTAGGGCTATAATTGCTTTTCTTTTCTGAGGACTCACAAACTTACTGCTCATTGAAGTAACTCGGTCATGAATTTTGCTACTTGGGTATGGTTTATAAAAATGAAAAGAAAAAAAAAACAGAACATCAGCTTTTCCAAGACCTCCCTCAATCTCTTCAATTCCTAAAACATCAAACAAATGTAAGCACAAGAGAGATGAGAAGAGAGTTAAGAGAGAGCAATGTACTGTTTGGAATGAGTTGGAATCTTCTGACCCAGACAAATGACTGACCTGGGAACAGCCTGTTCTTTTACTCTGTTTGATCAATGTCTTCCAATTAAAAAATTATTTCTTGGCAGAAAAGATGGAAGCAAAGTAATTCATTCATTTATTCAGGAATTATTTCATAACATCTATCGTTTATAGAGCACTTGGCTGAGCCCAAGGGAACATAGCCTAAGATCTGATGCCTTGCCCATGGCATGAGGGTGAAGCAGAGTCTTGGCAGTGCTTATCAATCTGGAAAGGTTCTTCATCCATTCTGCTTTCAGGTGAAGACTGTCTAGCCAAACATGGAGAAGATGAGCACCAGAAGCTGACAGATCCACAAAATTCAGAGCAACACTTAGGCCTGTGTATCCCCTTCTGGTCCTTCAGGGATGGCAATAGCATGGTAGAAAAAAGGAGGCTTATACCATTTACCAACCTTAATGTAGCTGTTGGTGCTCTTCATATGCACTTATTGTCATATTGTATATTCAGAAGTGGAGGAAAACAGCACAACTACAGTAGCCAGACTCCACTCCTTTATTATTTTTGTTTTGAGCATAGTCATTAAAGCCCTTTAGATGCTCCTTGGCACTCTTCCAAACCTCACTTCATGAGAGCCTTAGCCTCTCTAACTGTTCCTAGAAGATCATAAGAATCTTTGGCATTTTGTACCTGTGTCTCCTTCTATCTTTTGCATATACATGTTTTATAAGTGAACCCACTGGAGAGCTCACTGTGTGGCTGCATCATATCTTTAGATGCTCATGTATTTTCTTTTTTATTAGGGTCATTTATATTTGCAGTGTCAGAATTTTGCTTTTCTTAGCTTTCCATCCTTCTTGAGCCAATTTCCCTTTGACTCTGTCTTATGGGTGTTATTTGTCTTTTCTTTGATGTCTTTGAACTTCAGTTAGGTTATGTTTGATATTTCCACCTTTCTCTATCTTGTTGATTTGGTCCAAGATTCCAGTCATTTCTACATCACCTACCATTTCCTTCTTAATGTATATTATCTCATTGATTCAGAGTGACCAGGATCCACCGAGAATCAAGAACTCAGCTTCAAGCAGAGGGAGACCCTCTAGCAATTTCCTAAGAGCTGAAATCCATAATCATCATCACCATAATCATCATTGTCGGCATTATTGTCATCACAACTCACATTTATATGACCTTGAAGGTTTCTAGAGCCCTACTCAAATCGCCCCTACAAGGAATGGGCTGGGAGCTGGAAAAAGGGCAGGGTTCATTCTGCAGTCACCAGGACTCATTCTGTAGGCTAACCTGACCTGACCTGGACCTGACCCTGAAGTCATACAATCATAGGTCTAACCCAGAGGCCAACTAGTTCAACTTCCACATTTTACTGAGGGGGAAACTGAGGTCTTGAGAAGAAAGATAATTTGCCCAAAGTCCTACTAGGCTAGAATCTGGCATAGCACCGTTAAACTTCAGAATTACCCAAGCTGCTTAGAGGTCAAGCACCCTGTTTTATAAATGATGCAACCAAGGGAAAGGGAAAGGAAGGGAGTGAGCATTTTTAGTGCCTACTCTGTGCCAGGCACTGTGGTAAACTTTGCAATTATTATCTCTTTTGATCTTCACAACTCTGAAAATTAGGTACTATTTTTGCTCCCCTTTTACAGTTGAAGAAACTGAGGCAGACGAAAGTGACTTGCCCAAGATCACATAGCTAGCAGTAAATATCTAACTCAAATCTTCCTGACTCTGCCAGGTACAAGACTCTATCCATTGCAGCGCCACCTAGTCACAGGCCTTGGAACCACTGAGGCTAGCCACTTAAAGAGGATCATTTTCTTGGTTTTCAGGCCATGCCACAAGGCTGCCCCCTTCCAGAGAGAAATCTTTCTCCTCATTTCTCATTCAGAAGCAGCCTAATTTCACATCTATCCCCTTGAAGAAAGTTGAGGAAGCATCTCCAAGCCCCCTGGAGCTGACACAAGTAGAGAAATAGTGTTTCCATAGCTACCTGGTTCCACCCGCAGAGCTCAGCACCTCAAACAGGCAAGCCCCTAGGGGGAGGGCCAGGAAGAGGAGGAGGCTGAAGCCCAAGCCCTTCTGGGGAGCAGTCTCCTCCCCCCGTGGTCCCCAGTATGAGGGTATCAATGAGCTCTAGAAAGAAAGGAAAATCTTACCTAGACAGATAAACATAAGACTCAGAAGCCTGTATGTACATCCTTTTCAAGAATATACAGATCTTACTGACACACAAAGGAACTGCTAAGTAAAGAACCTCAGAGGCTTGCTTTAGTAAGTGCTCAAAGCTAATTTTGTAATGTATAACTTATAGAATATTAGAGATGTAAACGGGGCTTTATCAATCACATAGCCAATCCCCTCAAGAAAACTGAATGAGAAGAGTCAAGCGTCCCTGAGATCAATCTCTGGCTACAACATCTAGTACCTGAATCACATTTGTCCTCTTTGAGGGGATCAGTTTCATCATCTATAAATCAGGGGATTAGACTAGATGACCCTAGGTTTCTTCCAGTTCTTCCATCCTAGGGGCAAGCTATAGTTTGTTTGATCTTCCTCCCCCAACCCAAACTCTTCCCCAATATCAACAAACACCTATTTTATTTCCAAGTTTTTGCTACTGGTAAAAGTGTAGTAGCAATCAATCCCTATTTATAAAAGGGCATCAGACATGCCTGCCATCTTCCTCTTGGCTGCCACGGGTTCCAAAGCTGAATTAGTGAGGCCTTGTTGTATTAGCTGACGAGCTTCCAAATGATCCAGTGAGAAAGTTAAGTATTACAGGGCAAATGAGTCATCCACTGAACCTTCAAAGTGGAGCCGCCTGGTCAAATTCCCATAATCAGAACAGATTCTAAGATATTACAGATTAAAAATATCGACCATTGTTTTCTGATGAGGGGGAAAAATGCATCAGCTATCTGAACCTCTTCCCTCATTTGAGCCTCTACCTTGGCATTAAGATTCCTTGAAATTCTGTCTACAGTGAAGCCATTGGGCATTTCATCCTAAAGCCCACTGGCTTCCTTTCCCTCTCTCCACCCCCCCAAATGCCGTAGAATCACAGATTTGAGCTGGAAGAGACCCTAAAAACCATCTAGAACAACTTTCTTATTTTACAGAGAGGAAACTGAGGTCCAGAGAAAGGATACACAGTTAAAGAATTGTCTGAGGTGGGATTTGAACTGAGGTCTTCCTGGCTCTAAGTTCAGTTCTCCTTCTTTACCATGTCTGACAGTGTCTAGTATCCAGTACCAATGTGTTTGGAGCCTGAGTCACAGTTCATCTCATCCTTTAGTCCCACTTCTTAACTCCTCATAACACTTCCCCTGCCTGCCTTAATGGAAAGATAAGACTGGTTTTGTGTTAAACACATTTTAGCCTTCTTATTCTTCTCCCCCTCTTCTTCTTCCTCCTCCTCCCCAACTCTTCCCCACTTGGCTCCTCACCTTCTAGGGAATCCCAAACTCTTCTCTTCCTCTCTACACAGGGACTCCTTGCCTCAACCACTCAGCCCCACTTTTGATTTGGAGGGGCTATTTCAACTTCCCACAGTGCCCTGAATTTCTGGCAATGGTAGCAGTACTTTAGAAAGGATTGCTAATGACACCCGATTCCCTTTCCCTACTTTTCACTCTAAGTAGATCCCTAAAAAGTTTATTTTAGAAATGACATCCTTAGCAATTTCTTCTCTACCTTCCACCCTGCTGACTTTCCAGAGGCAGCCACAGTCCACAATTGAATTTCTCTTTTGGTGACCTCTCTATCATTTAGAATGAATGACCAAGTGTCTCACCAGCTACAAACTCTCAAGCTATACAGGAGCTGACTGAATCATCCTGTGTATATTTAAACCCTGGGATTATGGGACCCTAGACTTTCATCTGGAAGGGACCTTAGAGGTCATAGTGTCCAATACCCTCATTTAATAGATGAGGTACATAATGGAGGCACAGAGAGATGAAGTTACTTGCCTAGAGTCACACAGCCTAGTGACAGAAGTGAATAAATCCTACAACTGACACTTCACTGCCCTGGGGAAACCATTCTTTAAATCTTTTGTGTCAATACTCTGAGGAAACAATGAACCCAATGTTTGTTATCTATATTCACAATAGGAGCAGATGCTTTAGTCTGAGCTTTGTAAAAATAAAGATACAATTTTTTCCTACCCAAGTTCAAACTCCCTGAAATCTATCTATAGACTCCTTGGGAAGGTCTATGGACACCAAGTTAAGAACTCCTACTTTATAGAAACCTTTAGGAACATGAATGATCCCACCACTAATTTGTTTGCTCTGAGTTTTCATAAATTACAATTGGAGTCAGGAGGACCTGAATTCAAATTCTTCCAGTGATACCTATTGTTTGGGACAGTCATATGGCCCCTGAGTGCCCCAGGAAGAAATATGAATTACACAGATGGACATTGTGGCAGATCCAGACAGAGTTCTCCATACACTGATGAAATCACAGGCCAGAACCAAAGTAATACATTTGCTAATTTAGGGAGGAGCACTCATAGTTTGCTTATTCTGCATCCATCTTCCAAAGCCCTGCCACTTTGAAAATCAGGACTTCAAAGCTGAGACAAGGTAGGTTCCCCTTGGGTTTTTTTTTTCATCAATTTATAACCCAGTGACCAACTGATCATTATTAAGGTAAGATGTGGAAGAGAGAAAGTGTTTCAGTCCATCATCTGTCAGTGAGCTAACATGTCTGACTAGGCTGCCAGCAAAAGGAATGGGTTTTCTCAAGTTGTTGACTCTTACATGGATCTCCTCCTGACTAGTGGCACCTCTTTGGAGGCAGTTGGTGAGTGTTAGGGCTTAGCTTGTGCTTAGAGGTCAGGGGTCAGTCCAAGACTAGAACTAGGGTCCAGTCTGTAGCTTAGTTCAAGGTCATATCAACTGCTCAAGGAAGAGCTCCATTGATTTTTGGAATCAGGGTCCAGTTCATCTTTAGGATCAGTATTCTTCTTCTTCAAAGGAGGGAGCTGAGGCCAAGAGAGGTGAGAAAGTGAGTGGAGCTCAAGGGTGGGTATCTAATTATCTTTTCCCCTAGGTCCTAGGGTTCCCCCAAGCAGTAACCTGATGAATTCCTCTTTGTGACCTTGTCCTTCTCATCCTTCTCAGTCACTCAACATCAGTCACCATGGGCCCCGTTTGTCTTCGGCAGCCATGTTTCATGTGCATGTATGTACATGTGTGTCTATGAGCTATGTTTGTCTGTTTTCAAGTGTTGTGTCTGTCCTTCCTCTTCCATTGTAGGCAAACAGCAGGATGGGGCTGTGGAGAATAACCAGAATAAAGGTAACTGGAAAATCGTGGGTCCAACTCCCACCCCTCCCCACTCCCTTCCCCTAGCTTCAAGCCCCACTTGGAGGGAGAAGGGAGGAGGGAGGAGGAAAGGGAAAAGAGCCATGATGTGGGATAACTGGGGGCTTCCTCCACGGGCTCTGGAGACTTCTCTAAAATCTACTCTCAGCAGCATTAAGAAAGGAGGTAAGTGAGTCTCAGAACAACTAGGGATGTTGATCTAAGTATTGTGTCAAACAACACTGGATTCAGGGGGGCCTTAAAGAGCAGTTATTCCAAACCCCATCATTTTACACTGAAGGAAACTGAGGTTTGGAGAGCTTCTCAAATGGTACAGCCCAGGCTTTTCTCTCTACATCACCCTCCCAATTCCTTAACCACCCTGCTTCTTCCTTTGGGCTTTTTGTTTCCTTTTTTGGGCCAGATCTGTGATTTCATTGGCATAGGGAACTTCTGATGAGAAAAGTCCCTCTACCAATGCAGTATCGCTCACCCCCTGCTTACCCAGGGCTTGAAGAGGGTAAGGGTCACTTGATTTGACCCCAGCCATGCACACAGTAGCTGTCAGAGGTGAGGCTTGAACCTAGGACTTCCTGGCCAGATTCCCAATATGGCAGCTTCCTCTCTATTATTTCTCTTTGTTAAGGAGAATTGTTCAGAAGTGACAGGGCCAGTTGTAGGATCATAATCTGATAGAGGCAGAGACCTACAGGTTTACACATACAGTTATCCCTCCCACATCACAGGGGTCAGAGGCCCAGCCACCCCTGAGATCTCCAAAAGGACCCTCCTGATTTTTTTCTTTTCCTTTTATGGGGTGTTTACAATACCTCGTTGTAAAATTTGGATTGATATTATATACTATTTTACACATATTTTATGCATTTCTGATTATCTAAATTTTTTCTGTCTGCTGGTCTTCTTGTGTCATCTGTGGCTTATTCAGAACTCCTAAAACAAATTCCCATTTAATTTCTCATGCCAATCCAAGGAATATCAAAAGCATAATGGGGAAAGTTGTGAGGTGGAAGGGATAACTATATACATATACTTCCATGTGTGTAAATGTGTGCTAGAGCCAATTGGAACAGGCGCTGGAGAGTAGATTGTTACATTTTCAGTGTGAATATTTACACCCGGGAAACCAAAAGCTATGAATCAGTGCTTGATTGATTGTTTTGTTTCTTGTCGATGGTGTCAAACCAAAGGCTGCATATTGATTTAGAAGATCACAAATTAATATTATCTGTGTCATACTGTATTTTTAATTTATTTTATTAAATATTTCCCAATTATATTTTCATCTGGTTCTGGTGTTCGATACCTCTGAACCGAGGAGGATCAACCCATTACTGCCAGAGGACTAAATTCAGCAACTGATTGTTTTTACCTGTTTTTATCCAGTCCATGAGTCAAGAATAGTTTTTATATTTTTCAATATAAGGGGAGGAAGGGAGTAAACATTTATCAAAAGCCTCCTATGTGCCAAGCATTTTAGGACTATTATTTCATTTGATTGTCACAATAATCCTGTGAGGTAGGTGTTGTAATTATCATCATTTTACAATTAAGGAAACTGAGACAGATCATAATTAAGTAATTTGCCCAGAGTCACATGGTGAGTGAGTATCTGAGGGCAGATTTGAACTTAGGTCTTCCTGACTCCAAGTCCAGCACTCTGAACTTTGTTAATCCTCAGTCTAGACTTTGCCCAGAACACCTACTAGTTGTTATTGCCATGCTATGGTCCATAGAGTCACAGAGTCAGTCATGACTAATCAGCAAGAAGTCTAGACTTAAGAAAATGTTAATAGCAAATTCAACTGAAAAGTGTTTTATAGATACTTTTTTCCAGAAAGTCTGTTGTTTAACATTTACCAGCATATAGTTGCATATATACATATTATATATGTGTTTATATACACACACACACACACACACACACACGCACATAAAGGTTTATCTGGAAGAACCGTTAGAGATTACATAGTCTAAACTCCTAATTCTAGAGAGAAGGAGGGCTAGACCTACAAGGAGAAGGGATTTGTCCAAGATCACATCTTAGTAGCCAAGTCCAGACTCAGACCTGCAGCTCCTGACTTTTAGGCCATAACTTCTTCCTCCATAGCCCCACTGAGTTATGACTATGATTAAAAGGCAATGTCAGAGTTAGGAAACCACAAGTCTGTGACCCAGCTCTGAGCCAACCTAGTTGTATGACCCTGAGACATTCATTTCGTCCCTCAGGGTTCCCTCAGCTCTCTCTAAGATTGCAGAGAAGGTGCCTATCTACATCAGGAAAGGAAATTCCTCCCTGGGAACTCCCTACATTGAGAATAACACAAAACCAGTCCAAGAAAATGAAATACCCATGACCTGTGATTTGACAGTTTGACCATGGACTGGCTGTGTACATCTATCTTCAATATAGAGAGGAAATCTGAGTCACATGACATTGGGTACCATGGCACCATCCCTACTGGCATGGATGTCAACAGCATATGGTGTGTTGGCAGCACCCAACTCCCTCCCCACTTACTCAATCTGCTTATGCTGTTTGTTATTTACCACCATCTGAAGACTTGAGCATTTTCTCCCCAAAGACTTAGGAAGCATGATTTGGAGTCCTGGAAGCCTGTCCCTTAATAACCTTTTGGGGCTTTAGCTTCTTCATCTATCAGATGAAGGAAAGCCTT
This sequence comes from Macrotis lagotis, assembly GCF_037893015.1. NCBI lineage: Eukaryota > Metazoa > Chordata > Mammalia > Peramelemorphia > Peramelidae > Macrotis > Macrotis lagotis. Next base: position 81,324,999 of record NC_133666.1, read on the forward strand.
TGAAAAGCATGTTCCATAGAACTGACAAAAAGCCAGGGCCACCCCAGAGAGGAGGGATATTAAAATGGTGTTGGTTCACTTGGGATCATATGATTCCAACATCAGAGACTTAAAAGTCCAAAGAGAACTTCATTTTCTATAGAGTAAAACAGGCTCCTATAGAAGTGACTGAAAAATAAAGCAACTGGCCCACCTAGGATAAAGAGTAGAGCCAAAATTTGAACCCAGATTCTCTGAGCTCAAGTTTAATATGTTTTCTGTTATACCACACTATTGGCACCAATGGTGTTCTGGAGCTGGCTCTACAAATTAGTATTTGATTTATTGTTTTGTGAATTGTCAAGAAGGGGATGGAGAAGATGGTAAGAATGCTAATTAAATGTGAAAGGTTGTCCCATGCATATTTGTTATGGAAAGCCCCTTGGTTAAATGTTTACTAGCACCCCCCCTGGATAACATTATTGTGAGACAGTGTACAGAATAATCACTGATATTCTTAATGGTGAGAGGCAGACTAATAGTGGCTGGAGGCCAACCTTGGAGTCGGGAAGCCAGCCTCTGCCCCCAGTGGCTACAAAACATGATGAGATCCTAGATCCAGCTAGAGGCAACCTTACAAGATCATTGAGTCCAATCCCCTTTTACAGGAGTATGATGGCAGTTCGGCAAGTTGTCATTTGTGTGTGTGTGTGTGTGTATATATATATATTTGTAGCCTGGAAAAGATCTGAGAAGTCATTGTGTTTAAACTCCCTCCCCTTTTATAAATATTCCAATTGACCATACTAAGAATTCTCTCCCCTGATGAAATCACAGGTCTGGTCCCCCCCCCCCCAAAGAGATGATCAAGAAATAAATCAAGACAAAATTAATATATTCTCAGCTTGATTTGTTTGAGAAGTGATGGAATTCAGTCTGAATTAACAGCCCAAAGGACTGTCCTAGGCATGAGGGTTACAGAATTGAAAATTAAAAAGTGAGCTCTTCCCAAAAGGAATATTTCCATGTACATCAGAAGAATAGGTTTGAATGCTAGCTCTGCTACTTGATATGGGATCTCAAGCAAATCTCTTCCTCTCTCTGAGTCTCAGATTTTACATCTTTAAAATGGGAGTAATAGACATGGTGAGTTTGATTGTTCCCTTCAGCCCCAAACTCTCTGATTGTGTAAGTAGGTGGATTTTGTGGGCTCTTTCTAATTCTGAGGGTCTCCAGTGCAATTGCCTAGATCTGGACAAAATCCTCCAACTGACAACTCTTATTGTGTTTTTTGTCTTAAAAAAAAAAAAGATCCGAGAGATGCAAGAGACAAAGGACTAGAAAGGTGAAGGGATGGGCTCGAGGTCCCAGAATAATGGCTGAATGTAAAGTGTTAGTGGTCAGTAGTCATAATTCCTGCCCTACCCCAGGTCCTCCTTCTGTGTAGGTGTGGTACCCACAGGGATGAGATTAGTGTGACTAGAGCTGGAGGGGGGCCTTAGAACACCTCTGAGTCAAACCCACTCATTTTACAGATGAGGAAGCTGAAACCCTGGAGGAGCAAAGTGGCCTTGCACAGAGTCACGTAACTAGTAAGTGTTTGAGGCAGGATTTGAACCCAGGCCTCCCTGATTCAGAGTCCAGGTCTCTTCTACTTCCTGTGTGTTGCTTTCTAATTTGCAGAATGCTTTCAATTGATCCTTATACATTAGCCCATTTTTCAGATGGAGAAGTAGAGCCCTTAGGAAACTGAAGTGACTTAACCAGTATCATACATATACACATACCAGTGGTTTATCAAAGGATAATTTTGAGATGAATGAGATTCTGAAGCCTGGGTTTCTTCCTGTTATCTGTGACACCTAGATTTCTCCACACAATCTATGTGTTCTGTATCTCTGTCAACATGTTTTTGCCTGTGGATGCTTTGCAAATATCTGTGGTTGTAGCTGGTAATGAGATGGGATTCGGTGTGCAGAGTTGGGGTGGGCGAGCAGAGGAAGGAATGGAAAGGAGGCCATGAGAGACAGGCTGGAAAGAAGCCAGCTACTAGATACAAGGTGGGGGGGGCTAGTAAAATGGTGAGAAAGAAGACACAGGAAGCGGAGGACCCAAGAGAATGAGACAGTTGGCTGAGAAAAGGCAGAAGAAAGAAGCAAAGAGAATGGAGGTGAAGGGTTGGACAGATCCTTGATTCAACCCCATCATATAAATGATGAAACTGAGGTGCAAGGGAGAAGAAGTAAATTTCCTAAGTTCACACACAGGATCCTCGATCTAGGACTGAATGGGATTTCATAGGCCATCTAGTGCCACCTCTTCATTTTACAGAGAAGGAAACTGAGGACAAGAGAGATTAAATGATTTGCTCAAGGCCACACTGGTAGTGAGTGTCAATGGTAAGATTTGCAAGGAGATCCTTTAATTCTATATCTAGAGAAACTGAAATGCCAGAGACCCTTTTGCCTGCTTCCTCAGTGACCCAGAGAGCTGAAAGAGGGCTTCAACAAGACTGGAGGAAGGACAGCTAGGTGGCACAGTGGATAGAGCACCAGCCCCGAAGTCAGGAGTACCTGAGTTCAAATCCTAAATCAGACACTTAATGATTACCTAGCTGTGTGGCCTTGGGCAAGCCACTTAACCCCATTGCCTTGCAAAAGAACCTAAAAAAAACAAGACTGGGGGACTCTTGATGCAAAGGTTAAGTCATGGTAGCCAAGAAACCCAAGGCACATCAGCTGACAGGAAGCATTCAGGTGGTCTCATCTAGGCTACATGCATCAAAACCTGAATTGGACTCCTGGACTTATATGCTAAACTCATAGCCAGAAAGCCCCTGTCATACTTTCTTGGCAAGGAGATTGGCTCTCCAACCCTTGGGCATTGGGAAGGATGGGGACTCTGGTACTGAACTCAAGAACACGATGCTCCAATCCATTAGCTTGACTGGTAGCAAGAACGTTATGTTGCCTTGTACCAGTGCAGGAGGATGAAGTCACTCAGGGTCCCTACATGTTTACTGGTCTGCAGAAAAGACTGTTTGCCAACAGGCAGCTTTAGACCCCAGGCAATGGAGAGGTGCCAGCTTTTTACTTCAGTGAGATTGGTTTCATTCAGAAGGCAGATCCTCAAGGCAAACTCTGCTCATACATTTCTCTGCCTTTTTTTCTTCAACCTCAAATCTGGTGGAGGACAAAGGTGAAATTCAGACAGGGGAACTAGTCCTACCAAGTTGTTTGCAGACAAACATTCCAGAGAACAAGAGGTTCAGCCTATGAGAATTCAAGGGGGTCATGTGGAGAGGAGCAATTGGCTACTACTTCGGAGGCGAAGGGGGTATCTTAGGGTCAGGTATATAGTAGACACAGAACTGATGCTTGGTGACGGATGGGTGGATGGATGGATGGATGGCTTGATGGAGGCCAAAGTGGCAACAAAGGAATATGACCTACTTTGTTTAGGGAAAGGTGAAGAGATTGGGTTGACTGGAGCAGAGGGAGGGCAAGCTCTGAAAGAGTTGCAGAGGACAGCTATGGGATGGTTTGGTCTGAATAGAATTTACATTCTAGCTTGTTAGAAACCAATTCTCAGAAATGTCATCTTAAATCTTCAAATGAGGAGATTTCCAGGTTTGGTTATCTCTCCCTCATCCCACATTTTCTCCACACTGTTAGCCTCTTGGGCAATTGTGGAGACTGTGAAACTGACCCCCAAAGAAAAGGAGAAGTACTATCTTGTGGTCAATAGACTCTCTTGGCAGAAGGGGTGGTGGACTACAGTTGCGGAATGAGGCATACATTATCATACATGGCCAATATATTGGTTTATTTCAGTTAAATGTGCTATTTTGCTATAAAATCCTAGTGATTCCTTCATCTTGACATACATCTCAATAGAATCTTCCCTTGTAGGAAAAATAAATTATTAAATATAGTTAAATGAAACAAACCAACATATTGATCATGTCTCACAATGTATGCCTCATTCTGAATCGTAGTTCACCACCTCAGCACAGAGACAGAAGGCAGCTTTTCGCACAAGACAGTATTTTCCTCCTTTTTGATCAAAACCTGATTTATTTATGCCATATATAACAACAGCTCCCATTTCTTGAGCACTTGAAGCTTTACAGAAAGAGCCCTTTGCCTGACAATTGCCCCAGGATTCAAGGGTGAGCATCTCTATTTGACAGATAAGGTAACTGAGGCTCTTGAATAACTTATCCAAGATTGCATGGGTAATAGTCAAATCAAGATGCAAAGCCAGATCGCCTGTCTCTTTCCCATTCTAGCATGCTGCCTTTCTGATAAGAGAAATGATTTAAATAAAGTAGAATGTGTCCAGGCTTTGTTTTTTCCTGAAAAGGCAAGGATTTTGTTTAACCCTTTCAGCAGCCAGTTCAGACCTTGACCCTGACCCTCTTGTGTTCTTCCATTTCCTTTCATACAGCTAAGAAGCAAGATGGGGCGGTTGCCATGGAGATGCAGCCACTGAAGAGCGCTGAGGGTGGGGAGATGGAGGAGCGAGAGAAGAAGAAAGCCAATGGCCCCAAAAAGGAAAAGTCTGTGCTTCAGGGGAAACTGACAAAGCTGGCCGTACAGATCGGAAAAGCAGGTATCAACTAGGGATGCTTCTGGGAACAACCTATCCTATACTAGACCCTGAATGGGAAGGAGTTATGTTAGTGAATAAAGGAATAAAACGTTTGAAATCAAACAATCAGAAAAGACAAGACAGTATATAGTGGCAGTGGCACAGCGAGTGATTTCTAGGCAATTCTGAACCTCCAACCTTGCTAAACTGAGCTTCCTAGGAGCCCAGCTCCTTCCTCTGCTTGCACCCAAGCCAGGGGATATTTCCTGCTACCTCAGGGCTTGCACCTCTTGCTAAGCCTGCTCCCCTTAATATCCTGGGGTTCTGAGTAGGTGGGGCTAGCCAGGAGGTTCTGGACTCTTGGACTTCCCAGATCTGGCCCTTTGCCCTCTGAGCTCCTGCCACTATCACTGGTTGCTCTAGATTAGTATCTGCTCGCTCACTCTTTTTCATCTACACTCCATATGCATAAACATCTTTCTTATAGAATTTATTTACAAAGCCAATTCAGAAATAGCACATCCACATGAGGCAATTAGAATCAACATCCTACCCAGCTTGGACTTCTATAATTCATGTCACACACATTATTTCATTTGAGCTCCACAACCATCCTGGAACATAAGTATCATTATTATTCCCATTTTATAGATGAGGAATTGAGGCAGACAGTCAGGTTAAGTGATTTGCTGCCTCTTTTCAGAAGAATTCATAAAAGGGAGTTATCCAGTTCAGACTATGAAGTTCTTAGACTTTCTGTATTCTAGCTAGCTACAGCAACCTGAACTGAGATGGACCCACTTGGAGTCTATCTTACCCAAAATCATCAGCTTTCTCACCCTGGATTAAGAATGTAATCCTTTGTCCTAGCCATCCAATTGAGATTAATCCATATGGGGACTCTGGCTTGAGTTCAATGGCTCATTCTGCTCTCTCTATTACTATGGAGTCTCTAGTCTGGGCTTCTCCCAAGTGAATCCTGCCACCTGGAAGCAGAGGTGTAGTAAACTACTGCCTTGGAATTCTCCTGGGATGGGAGACTGGGTGACATTGAGCCTTCTTGATGTTGCTTTGAACTTGATTTGGGGGAGAGGAACCTCCAAACTGGGTTTTCACAAAAACCTACAGGTTTTGCTGGGCAGAGACCATGGTATCGCATGGGATCAGCAGAGGAGGTCATAGTTTTGTGATCTTCCCTCCTTTAGTCATGGCGGTCCTGGAACATTATATTCATAAACCAGTGCAACGTGGCCAATGTCGTGGTCATAGGGCCCCACCAGGACTCCAATGCTGCATTCTAGTCATCCCAGGTCCCAGATGAGTGACTAGACCTACCAATTCTGGATCCCAATTGTATTCAGGACTTTGTAGAAGTGGTATAACCACAGTTCCCTCCTGTTCTTATTCCACTGTGACCTGGCAGGAGAGGTAGATAGTTGGCCAGGAATCCTTGGCCTGGTTTCTCAGGTCTTTTCAGCCAAGGAGTCTACTGATCTGTCCAAGGCTGAACTTCTTATACTAAATAACATGATTAGAGATACTGTGTGGAGACACAGCACTTCCCTGGTGCTGGAGAATATTGGCCAAGTCCGGATATTAAAGAGACAGTGCCTGATTACCCCTAACCCTCACTCTCCAGCAGTGGCAGGTGATTGGCAGTTGCTTAGTGCCCTGGCAATTTTTATTGCAATATCGGAACATGATGGGGGACAGGGGGGTGAAGATGACTCTTCTCCCATCCCCCATCATGTAATACTGAGAACCAATGGGGAAACAGGAACAGGTTAGACCTCACTAAAATCAAGTTTCCCGAGTATGTGCAAATTCAGGTGGCTTTTGACTAATGTTCTGGATCACTGGATCTAATCAAAGTGAGCACATGTTGATCATCTCAACAAATAGGGATACTGTTTTGGAGATGCCTGGAGCTCTGTCCTTCTGTCCTTTTTGTATCCTCCTAGGACAAGAGTTCTTTCCCCAAGGTCCTTGAACTTGCTTTGTCCCCTCAAAGATATATTATGATAACTGTATCTCAATGTAACTGGCTTCCTTTGTTGTTCCTTTTCTTTGTTGGGTTTTTTTTTTAAAATTTAAAGCATGATTCTAAAAAAAACATCCACAGACTTCACCAAAAGACTCTATTACACAAATAAGATTAAGAATTCCTAATGTAGGAGCCCAACCCTAGGGATGGAAGGAGACCTCCAGTAGAACTGATCTTGGGCTACAAAGAATCCCGGATTCAGGAGGAAGAGGAGGACTTTTAGAATTCCAATCCAGCCAGGCAGTTGCCCCTAATGTTTGAGGGCCCAGGAGCCTGAATGCCACGTGCCAAGGAGGAGACAGAGTCAGGGCATTGCCAAGTTGAAACCAAGGTCCGTTGCTGGAATTCAGCCTGCAAGAGAGGAGAACAGGTTAAGATTTTCCCAGCTAGGTGTGAGGAGCCATGGGGGATGCAGTGGAGCCAGACAGAAGCCTGAAGACCTGCAGCAGTGTAAATGCTTGTATCCCCAAGGACTGCTGGGAGCCATCTGCTTTTCAAGGCTATCCATGTAGGACTAACAGGCCTCAGCTGGCACCACAGTCATGCTGCCATCTTGGGTCACACCAATCTCCTCCTCCAGGCACTAGCATACATCTCAGACAAATCTTGGTGTAACGGATCCTTTTTCATTCCAAAATCTCCACATAATCAAGATTCCAAGTCAAAGGCTTATTTATTTGAAACACTTTAGACTGATAAGATTCAAGTTCAGGAACCCCAACAGCCAGCAAACTTCAGTCGGGGAGACCAAATCTCTCCACTTGTTTGTGCACAGTCCTTAAGCTAAGAATGGAAATGTAAAAACTATTCTTAGCTCATGGGCCCCACAAAAACAGGTGGCAGGCTGGATTTGGCCCGCAGGCTGTAGTTTGCTATCCACTGTTTTCCTAAACCGGTAACTTGAACTAAATTGAATGGTGACCCCCCACCCACCCAAGACCCAAACAAACAATTTTTCTGAAACATAACTGGAGCCAAATATGAATCGTTTTGCCAATTAATGGCTCCCCCTTCCCTTAAAAAAATCACACACAAATAAATCTAGTTAATCTATTTATACCTAAACCAAGATTTTTTTTCTATAACTATTGGACCGGAAAGAATCACCAGAATATTCTAAAGAGTCACCAAGCCAAGCCCAGACTAAAGCAGTGTTCCATTTGGTATCACATTTTTGTAAATAGAAATCCTACTTTAAATGTATTTAGGGAGCGCTTTATTCAATGGAGTCCTGTTGTGAATCCTTTTCTAAAGCTAATAACATCCTTCTAATTGGTCTTTTGTGTAAATGTACGAAGATCCCCTCCCCATTTGCAGGGTGCTATTCTGGAAACCCCTGCTAATAGAGGAGTGTGAATGCGATAGGGTTTGCTCCTGCCATGGAAGGCTTCTTTCCCACAGCTGCCCTCCCTTTCCCAGGGCTCTTTCTATTCTTCTTGAATGGAGAGAAAACTTACATTGGAGGGCTGATGTGTCTTTACCAGCTCTCTATAATACGAGTTAATCTCTCTTTTCAAAAGGAAGTTCCCCACACCACCATCACCACCACCAACACCAACACCACCATCACCACCAACAACAACACCACCACCACCACCATCATCACCACTAGCACCACCATCACCACCACCAGTTCTGGATTTTCTGCAGGCAGCTCATAGAACTACCAGGAAGGCAGCAGCCAGGGATCTGCAGGGCTGTAGCAGAATCAGAAGGCACCTGAGTGAGTCAGGGTACAGAGGTGAATACTTGAACCCTCCAATCCTAGATCTGCAGGGTTCCCAGTATCAACCCAAAGCATAGAAGGTGACAATTCACATTTGATGCTGATTAAAATAGGAATCAAGTTCGCTTGAAGAGAGGTACACCCAGGACCAGGTTAGCAAAGGTTTAGCAATGAAGTATTTAGGGAAGGGAGAAGATATGTGTATGTGTGTGTGTGTGTGTGTAGATACATATATATGGATATGTATGTGTATATATAGATACATAAATATATTTAATGTGCTTACTACACACCTTAAAGTTTAATCTGCATTTTCATCATTTTTCCATCTCTCTAAGTCTAGAAAACAATACATCATTCTTTGATTTGTATCAGTTTGCTTATTTCAGAAATGTCAATGCTCACGCTGAAAATTTCACAATCTGGTTGTCTTCTAGCACAGCCTGGGTATACCTGTCTCCTTTGCCTCACCCTAATGTGGGTGGCCCCATAGAATTCATATAATGGTGTCTGACTATTTCTTCTCCTTTCTGCCTCTTCACTCTAACACACTTATCCCCTACACTACCCCCTCAATCCTCCCCCTCGCCCTCCCCTTGGCCGCCATCGATTGGTAGGTTTGGTGATGTCTGCGTTCACTGTCGTCATCCTGGTCATCTACTTCGTGATCTACAACTTTGTCATTGGTGGGCGGACCTGGCTCTCCAATTGCACACCCGTCTATGTGCAGTACTTCGTCAAGTTCTTCATCATCGGAGTCACTGTCTTAGTTGTTGCTGTTCCTGAAGGACTGCCACTAGCTGTCACCATCTCCCTGGCATACTCAGTCAAGGTAAGGGGCTGGTACCACCAACATAACTGTCTCCTCTGAGGAAGCCTACCTTAAGTAACAGGCCAACATACTCCTTAAATAGTGCACGTTTCCCATTGGAGTGATGCCATCTTCCCCTACCAGATTGTACACTCCATGAGGGCAGGGACCAGAGCTTTTCACTACTTTGCATGTCATTCAGTAAGCAATCAAGCAGCATTTAGGAAGAGACTGCTATATGGAGAGATAAAAAAAAGAAGCAAACCAGGCCCCTGCCCTCAAGGAGGTTACATTTTATCAGGGGATAGCTATGAGTACATAAAGATAGATTCAAAACAAATCCAAAGTAAAAATGAGGTCAGTGGGCAGGAGGCAGTGGAAGATAAGGGGTGACCTCAAGTAAGGTAGTCCTTGAGTTGAACCTTGAAAGAGGCTAGGGATTTTAAGAGGCTGAGGTAAGAACAGATTACATTCAAGGCATAGAGCACAGCCTGTGCAAAAGCCTGGAGAGAGGAGATTGAAATAACAAGAAGACTAATTTGAGGTGGAAAGCAGAGTGTGTGCAAAATGTCTAGAAATGTGACAATAGAGGAGTTAAGATGAGGGGGAATCCTCAGAGCTTCTTGAGCCAAGGAGTGACATGGTCAGTCCTATACTTTAGGAATGTCACTTTGGTATCTAGAAGATGGACTGAAGTGGGGAGACAGTTGAGGCACGGAGGCTATTAGAAGGTAGTTACAATAGTCCAAATAAGAGACAATGAGGGTCCAAACTTGGGAGGGAGGAGGTGGTGACTGAGCAGAGACAAGGCATCTAATAAGTCAGAATTTCTTCAAATTGAATTTTCATTCCCTCCCCCACCCCTCAGGGGCTCTCATGTTCATCTCAAACACACATTATATTCTTTGCAGAATGATTGCCGAAGGCCAGCAGTCCCCTGTAAACAAACCGAGCTTCCTTAGGGTCCTGGGCCTTAGTCTCTTAGAGATTGTTTTCAGTCCTGGACAGAAGTCTGTCACCACATGATTGGATCATGGGATAGACCTTTATACTCTTATGCTCTACTTCCCAATAGGTCTTATAGCAAATAGTGCAATATTATATTATGGTACGATATAATATAGTATATGATATTGTACACTAATACAATATAATTCAATTATTGCATTATGCATGCAATAATACAATACACTGAACAATAATTGTACAATAACACCATATATTGCAATAATAATACAACATGGGACACAATATAGGGCAATATTATAATACAATAATAATACAGTATAATACAACATACAATAGTGTACAATAAAACAGTACTATGACACAATAAACCTTTATTGAGCACCAACTATGTATTAGGCTAAGTGCTAAGGATACAAAAAAAGGCAAAAGAGTCTGCCCACAAGGAGCTTACAATCCTGTAGGGAAGACAACACACAAACCAATATAGACACAGCAAGCTCTGGACAGGATAAATAGGAAATAATGACCTGAGGGAAAGTACCAGGATTAAGTGGTGTAGGTGTAGGGGAAGGCTTCCTGAAGGAAGTAAGATTTTAGTTTGGACTTAAAGGAAGCCAAGGAGGTCAGTAGGCAGCATGGAGGAGGGAGAACCTGGAGGACGACCAGAAAGAGATGGAGAGGTTTGTTTGTGGAACAGCCAGGAGGTCTCTGTCACCTGATCCAAAATATGGGAACTGAAATAGATGCTTTCTAAGGTCCCTTCTAGGTCTACATGCACTTAAGCTCTGTGACTGGCCTACAAAGCCAAAAAGTACTGTCTAGGATAGTCTAGATAGAGATGTTTGGAAAGCTTTCTCTAAAAGCTTTTTCCCCTTCTCATTCACTGACAAATTTCTCCCCACTGCCAGCCAGAACTATGATGGAGGTGGTCTAGTCAGTCCCCAAGAGAGGAAGGGAGAATCCCAAATCATAGACTAAGAGCAGGACATCCATGACTAGATTCTTCAAGCCCAAAATAGCATCATACAGTTGGAAGGGGCCCCAAGAGTCTAAGCCATCCAAGAGAGACATTCATTGATTTTCCTTGGGAAGATTTCTGAAGCTGGAGGCTCCTCTCTCTCTCTCTCTCTCTCTCTCTCTCTCTCTCTCTCTCTCTCTCTCTCTCTCTCGGTTACCCATCCCAGTGTTTAATCATCCCAACAGACTCAGATTCCTTATTGCTATCTGCCCCACTCTCTAGTCCTAAAGAATTCCCTAGACAATTTGGACAATAGCAAGGAAGGATTTCTTCAGTCACTAGGCAAAGGGTCATCTTGAATACTATGGAGAGGGGAATAATTTTAATGATTTATAATTTCTGGGGAAGACCCAGGCAACTTAGAGATACCTCCTCACCAGGAGTTATTTCACGTTATAAAGGAAAATTCCTACATTTCAAACGAATTTGTCACATGTAGTGTCCATCAATTATAGCCAGTTAGTAGACCATATCAATACTTCCTTCTCAACCTAATAAGCTGTTGAATTGATTAATGGGGGGGGGGGGGCGGCTAGGTGGCCTAGTGGATAAAGCACCGGCCCTGGAGTCAGGAGTACCTGGGTTCAAATCCCGTCTCAGACACTTCATAATTACCTAGCTGTGTGGCCTTGGGCAAGCCACTTAACCCCATTTGCCTTGCAACAACAACAACAAAAAAAAAAAAAAAAAAACCTGAATTGATTAACGGCTTCTCTTTCCATTAGGAATTGTTAGCATTACACAAGGGCCTGGCTCTGGTGAAGTGTTTGGGATTTTGCTGCTGTTGTTGTTCCCAAGGCTATTTTAGATATACCCATCTGAGGGTTAACAAACCCTACTGAGGACAACTGAATAAGTAGCACAATCGATATCCCCTTCGATTTGCAGAAAATGATGAAAGATAACAACCTCGTCCGCCATCTGGATGCCTGTGAGACCATGGGCAATGCTACTGCTATCTGCTCAGACAAGACAGGAACACTCACCACCAATCGTATGACAGTGGTTCAGTCCTACGTGGGTGACACACACTACAAAGAGATCCCCGACCCCACCAATCTGAACCCCAAAATCCTGGATCTCCTTGTCCATGCCATTTCCATCAACAGTGCCTACACCACCAAAGTGCTAGTAAGTCTGGAAAGAGTTGGGAGAGGAGGGACAGGCAGGGGCCCCACCTAGAACAGGGCCACATGGGGGCTGACCACTGGCCAAATCCTCATTGTACTTCACTTAAGAACTGCCAAATAAGGAGATAGAGAGCTCTTGATCATTAGAAAAGATCAGTGACCATCAGTCAGGAAACTGTTATGGGAATCCCTGTAAGAGAAAGGGAGACCAGATGAACCTGATCCTGAGGTTCTGGGGAGCTATGAGCTCTATGAGAGTGGAAGGGGAAGGGAAACTTAAGCACCTAGAAATCTCAGCCACTGTGATGATACAATGAATCCTGACAATGAGTTCTTCAAGAAAATATCTTCAATTTGGGAAATGAATCCATATTCTGCTTTTACCATTTCTCCAAATTCAACGAAAACAAACCAACTTGAAACATGGTTGTTGCTTGTTTAATCCCTGTCCCCCATACCTTGTGGCTTTGGCAGATCTCAGTCCCCAAGTCTTTATCAGGAAGGAGGAGATCCAATATTTGGACTCTGGGAGCTCCTATTTAGCTGGAGAGACAAGACGGACCCAAGGAAGCTGATGAGGTCATGAAATCTCAGAGCTGGAAGGAAACCCAGGTCTTCTAGTCCCCACCTCCCCATCCAGGGAACAAGAGTACTTTCTACAACTTTCTTGTCAAGTCTTTATTTGAAGACCACCAGTGAAGGGAAGCCACTCAAACCCTCACCTCCTAAGGCAGCCTACATCACTTTGTTAGGGAACTAAAATCTCTCTCCTGTCCCAACTACACTTAGTTTATCCCTCTGAGGTTGAGCTGAATATGTTCAGTCTATCCTCTATTTGACAAGGATAGAATAGCTTTCCCTCTCTTCTTGTTCTGGGCCAGCAGCTGAATTCCCTAGTATGACTGGAAAAACATGTGGGTGGTGGGCTAGGGAGCCAAGATTCTCTGGCCTGACAAATTAATTGTCTTTCCTTCCCCAAGCCTCCAGAGAAGGAAGGAGGTCTCCCACGACAGGTTGGCAATAAAACAGAGTGTGCCCTGCTGGGCTTTGTCCTGGACTTGAAACAGGACTTCCAGCCAGTGCGGGACCAGATTCCTGAACAGAAGCTTTATAAGGTTTATACCTTCAACTCTGTCCGCAAGTCAATGAGTACTGTCATCTGCATGCCTGATGGTGGCTTCCGACTGTTCAGCAAAGGAGCTTCAGAAATCCTTCTCAAAAAGTGAGTAGTGGCCCCCTGCCTTATCTTAGACTTCAAGGCTGTCACTTTTTTCTGTACTGGTTCCCCACACTCCTCAGCCTGGCATTCAAGGCCCTCTGCCATCTGGCTTCCCACTTACACCTCCTACAACTAACTCCCCTCTGCTCCAGTCACTCCATACTCCTCACACTCACATTCCTCTTCTCTAGGATATCTATCTCTATGCCTAGAGACAGAGATAGAAAGCAAGAGACAGACAGTGTTGCCTTGAGTATTGAGATGCCCCAGGCTCACCTGGTTAGTATGTTTTGTAGGCAGGACTCAAACTCAAATCTCTGTCCCATTTTTCCCTTTCTTTCCAAACAAGAAGGATGAAGAGAGCTTTGGCTAGGGTAGTGGCTAGGAGAAACGGAAGGTGTAGAGAGATATAACTTAATCATGGAAGAGGCCTTTTGGAAAATGGAATTATCATTAAGGCAAGGTAAGAAACTATTCACTCCTCTGCATCTGTTGAAAAAAGTTCCAACAGATGTCTGGATAATTTAAGCCCCCTGTCATTACTATATCATTCCTCTGTGCCAGTCTCATGATCTGTTCCCCACACTTTCCAACTATGTCCTCTTTCTGCCCAGGTAGTTTGTAGTACACTCCAATGACAAAATCGCTCTTGTTCTCTCCTTTGATCTTGTCTCAAATGCTATCCCCCTCATCTCTACCCCTGGTTTCTGAATTTCCTTACAGGAGTTTGTATACTTTCTTAATATTCATTGCTCCTCCAGGCTCCATGGCCTGACATGTTTCCTTTGAATAAGGTATAGTCTTCCAAAGCTATAGTCTAGTCATGGATTTTATCTCACTGAATCTCAGGGATATATGTAAAGTTAAGTTTGCCCCCTTGCATTTAGGACTTCAAGCTGTTCTTCCTTGTTGTCTTAACTTTGGCCTTTGGGTTTCGATATTTGAGTGGTGAGTTTATTTCTTGGACTTTGTCTCCTGTGAAGTGTTGGCTGTTTTAGCTGCCATTCTCCTCTCTATGATCTTGGTAGATGGGTAGGTAATTTTCTCACTCTCCCATACTTCCTTGGTTTTAAACTCTTTTGAATTGATTTGCAAAACATCAAGGAAACCCATTGTCATGACCCACCCAATAGCCTATCATTCCTAGACATCCTCATCCTCAGATTCCAACTTCTTAATGAGATTTCCCAAAGCAATTTTTCCTCTTTTGCATTCCTTACTTTTAATAGGCTTTCTGTTTTGGTCAAAATCCTGAGGGGCTTCCCCTCCCAGGTTGATTTTTTTTTCTTTTTTTTACTAAGAGGCCATTCTTTGCCTCATTTTAACCTAGCCTTAATCAATGAATGGGCATTGCCTCAGACAAACTGAGACCTGAGAAAGACCCTAGCTCAAAAAGACCAAGACCTCCCACTGTATCTGTGGATGCTGGGTGCTGGATGCCAGAAATGAGACCAATTACCCTGATTTATATCGGGGAAACTCCAGAGGAGAAAGTGAGGCTGGTGATTGCATGGCCCTCCTCACCTAAGTCCATTTCACTTGCAAGGCATAACATCACCTCCCTGATGTCATGGTCCTCTTCAGGAACAAAAGACAAACTACAACAACAGTAATCGGCAGGGAGGAAAGTCTTACTGTGCTCTAGTTGAATTTATAAGGGCCCTCCAATTTCTGGAATCTTAGTTGCTTAGAATTTTTTAAAATTAGAATTGTTATCCATGTCTTTTTTATTTTTTAAATATTTTATTAGTTTTCCAATTATATACAACAGTAGTTACTACCTATTATTTTTAAAGATTTTATTTATTTTGTTTTATAATTTTCCCCCAATCTTACTTCCCTCCCCCCACCCCCACAGAAGGCAATTTGCCAGTCTTTACATTGTTTCCATGGTATACATTGATCCAAATTGAGTATGATGAGAGAGAAATCATATCCTTAAGGAAGAAACATAAAGTACAAGAGATAATAAGATCAGACAATAAGATATCAGGGTTTTTTTTTTCCTAATTTAAAGGTAATAGTGCTTGGTCTTTGTTCAAACTCCACAGTTGTTTCTCTGGATACAGATGGTATTCTCCATTGCAGAGAGTCCCAAATTGTCCCTGATTGTTGCACTAATGGAATGAGCAAGTCCACCAAGGTTGATCATCACCCCCATGTTGCTGTTAGAGTGTACAGTGTTTTTATGGTTCTGCTCATCTCGTTCAACATCAGTTCATGCAAATCTTTCCAGGCTTCTCTGAAATCCCATTCCTCTTGGTTTCTAATAGAACAGTAGTGTTCCATAACATACATATACCACAGTTTGTTCAGCCATCCCCCAAAGGATGGACATCCACTCGAATTCTTATTCTTTGCCTCCACAAACAGGGCTGCTATGAATATTTTTGTACAAGTGATGTTTTTACCCTTTTTCAGGATCTCTTCAGGTTATATACCCAGTAGTGGCATTGCTGGATCAAAGGGCATGCACATTTTTATTGCCCAAAGACATAATTCCAGATTGCTCTGCAGAAAGGTTGGATGAATTCACAGCTCCACCAACAATTAGTCCCTCAGATTTCCCACATTCCTTCCAACATTGAATATTGCCCTTTCTGGTCATATTGACCAATCTGATACGTGTGAGATGGTACCTCAGAGCTGCTTTAGTTTGCATTTCTCTAAACAGTAATGTTTTAGAGCATTTTTTTCATATAACTATGGATAACTTTGATTTCCTCATCTATAAATTGCCTTTGCAAATCCTTTGACCACTTGTCAATTTTGAATGGTTTTTTTTTATAAATTTGACTCAGTTCTCTGTATATTTTAGAAATGAGTCCTTTGCCAGAAATACTAGTTGTAAAAATAAAATTAGAATTTTTAAGAGTTTGATGACAGAAGACACTTGATATTTTTCTACTCAAATTTCAACTGGCCAAAAGCCTACTTGTGGCCACAATTCTCAATGTTGAGCAACAACCATACATGAATTGGGGGACACAGGGAAGTTTTGATTCTCACCAACTCACTCTGTTTTATCAATTTTACTGCTTTGTTTTTCCCTTTACCTTACCCCCTCCTTTCTTCCACTTCTGTCCTTCACTCCACTTCTCCAGATGCACCAATATCTTAAACAGCAATGGAGAACTCCGCAGCTTCCGTCCTCGGGACAGGGATGAGATGGTGAAGAAGATCATTGAACCGATGGCCTGTGATGGCCTACGGACCATCTGCATTGCCTACCGGGACTTTTCTGCAGGCCAGGAGCCCGAATGGGACAATGAGACTGAAATTGTTGGAGAACTCACCTGTATTGCTGTTGTAGGCATCGAAGATCCTGTGCGACCTGAGGTAGGGATTAAATCATAAGAATTCCTATCATTTCTACTGAACTTTAAGGTTTACAGGGTGCTTTCTCCCAAAGATAACATAAGTACTATTATCCCTGTTTTGCCGAGGAAGGCCAGAAAGACAAAATGACTTGCTCACTGTCATATAGCTAGTAAATTGAAAGAGCCAGGACTCAAACCCATGACTTCAGATGCCAGCTCCTGTGTTCTTTCAACTATACCATGATACCTTTTATAACTCACACTTTTTCCAACATTCTGAATTTTTTCTTTCTCCCATCAACCAATAAATTTCTCTTCTTCCCTTATAAGAAGCAATAACATTTGACTTTGGAGGGCACTGATCTGTGCCTAGGTATGTAGTATTTCAGTATATTTTGCTCCAAGGAAAATTATCTATCTTATTATGAAAATGTAAAAATAGTACCTTTTCTCCACTCCCCACCTGAGACTACCAAATGTACTTCTTCCTAGATTGTCATAGAAGAAACAGACAGGAAGAAAGCATAAATAGGAGATAGAGAGTTTCATTAAATTCTTAAATAATAGATATATAAGAGGGAGTTTCCAAATGTTCCCTGAAAGGGACCTTCTGCTTCAACCTGACTGGTATCCTCACTGGATATGGAATCAGAGGACCTATGTTTGAATCCCACATCTTCTGCTTCCAGTCCATATGATCTTGGACAAGTCCCTTCAACTCCCGGTAAGTTTCTTAAAATGATAGTCAGACAAAACAGTTCTAAGTCCCTTCTGGTTCTAAACCTATTATCCTCTGGAACTCTTCTATGTCAGACTCATTCCCACCTTTGCTCCAGCTACTCCCAACCAGAATATCCTGCCTTCTCCTTTCTGTCCATCCTATTTCAACCTTCTTTTAGGAAGTCTTAGCTGATACCCCAGCTCAACCCCCTTGTTTTCTTATTCCTCAGATTTCTTCTGGCCCTTAGCATTTATAATTCAAGGTTTAACCCTCAGATGCCCACTGAGTGCTCTTTGTGGATGAGGCTTATCTTCCTATACAGACTGGGAATCTCTTGGAGCAAGTCTCAAGCCTCCTCCTCCATGCTCTCCCCTATCCTTGAGCTCAGGGCTAGACACACAGTATAAATTCGCTGACTACTTGATTTATTGATGGACTGACATTTGTGACAGCTTTCAAGTCTGGGAGGATGCAGTCTGTGAGAATGACCATGACCCCTCTGGGGTCTTCATCAGAGGCTATATCCTGGCCCTAAGGAACCATGTGGATGGTCCAGGAGGAGGATTTGCATGTCCTGGGTTTTGAAAATGAATTGATTTTAGTTTTAAGCACTTATTTTCTTTTTGATTAGAATAATAATTCATTCAACTGGAATTGGACAACATGGACCTGAGGGGGATAAAAAGAAGTCATAGATAGATAGATAGATAGATAGATAGATAGATAGATAGAGAGATAGATAGATAGATATAGATAGATACGGATAGATGGATAAAGTCAACAAATAACCATAGAGTGCTGGAGCCAGGAGAAACCTTGAGATCATCTAAACCAAATCCATCATTTTATAGGTGAAGAAACAGAAGCCCAGAGAGGGAAGTTAACTTCATTGAGGCCACATAGCAAGTTAGGAACAGAGCTGAAACCTTGCTCAAAAGCCATTTCATTCCCTTAGAATGTTGCCTTCCCCTGCTCTTACTTCGAATCTTCCAAGTTTGCCTCTTTAGGGAGCCTTCCCTGACCACTTGAGAGAGAAAGCTCAGGATACTTGGATTTGAGTTCTAATTCTGCCACTGATTAGCTGTGTGACCTTGAGCAGGTAATTTCTCCTCTCTGGGTCTCATCCAAAGTCACAGAGTAGCAACTTAACTTTTCTTTTCATGGCCCTTCCTTATTTCTTTTTTTCCAGATAATGTTTTCCATTCATTATTTGCTCTATGTTCTCTCATTTATTTTTATATTAAGCTCTCCACATTCCAAACTGGTTCTTTGGGGGGCTTTGAAGGAGAAACTTGCAAACTTTTCCACTTGGATGTTTGGATTGGGGTTGGCTGCACTTAGACCCACCATCACCACTTCACCCCCCCCCCCAAATATAAAGGTCCCACCTCTGTCGGGCCAAGTAAATGGACGCCTGTTAGGCACCTCAAAAGAAGATATTCATAGCAACCTGGCCTCATTCTGCCAAGGCTTTTCAGGATCGTAAACATGCACTGAATAACTGGCCACTTGTTGGCCTCAGCCCTAGTGTGGTTCCCTCTCCATGTTTGGTGTTTGCCTAAGTGTGCATGTGCGTCTGTGCTTGGGTGTGCAAAGCTAGCCAGTGACTGCCGCCCTTTACAGACAGTTCCAGAACTGACCTCCCTAGGGCCCCCTGGGCCTTGAATCCTTCCCCCTAATCTCCCAGACCCTGAAAATGTTCAAACTGGAAGGGACCTTGGAACTGTTCCAGGACAACTCTCTCTCTTTGACACTTGAGGAACCCAAGGCCCAGAGAAGACAAATGACTAACTCGACGTCACCCAACCCAAAGTAACACAAGCAAGCCTGGAAATGTAGGTCTCCAGACTTTCAGCCCAGGGCCTTTGCCATTGCACAATGGTGCCTTTGAAATCAGAAGAGTAGAAGCTGGCTCAACACAACCAGCATTTATCTAGTACCTACTATGTGCCCCACTCTTTCCAGAAGCTGGGGTACAAACAGAAAAGTGAGAACCAGTTCCTGTCTTTAAGCATTTTGCATTTCTTCAGGTTTGAGGTGGAGTGGATATATAGAAATAAATAAGGATCATCTCAGGAAAAAGAAGATGTAAAAGCTTCCTGTCTTGCTTCAGGGAGGGCCCAGTTGAGGTTATATAACATAAATATGTAGTGGACCCAAGGCAGCATGGGTTTTGGGACTCTATAACTCCATTCATTCTTGTGTGAATAGTACTGAAGGAGGCAGATGGGATGAAGGAAAAAAGCATTTAATCAAGGTGCCAGACATAGTGCTAATCACTTTACAAATATCTTATTTGATCTACACAATTCTGGGATGTGGATGCTTTCATTATTCTCATTTTATAGTTGAGGAAACCGAGGCAGACGGAAATTTTGATTTTATTTTGTTGTTATTCTTGACTTGTACAGGGTTCCACAGCTCTTAAGTGTCTGAGGCCAAATTTGAACTTGAGTCTTTCTGGCTTTCAGGCCATTTCAGGCTCATTTCACCACCTATTTGCCTTTTCAAGGAAGAATCTCAGGTTGGGCCATAACAGTGCTTCATCAAGGCAAGGGACTGTAGTGACAAGCTGAATTGATATACCAAGAGGTTGAGAAAGAAAAGGAAAGAAAACACAGCCAATGCAGGGGTGATGGCCAGGAAAGAGATAAGGTAAAAGAATCAGAGATTACAGTAAGGATAAAAAATAGACTTAAAACTTCTAAGAAGGGAAGGGAAAATGAAATGATAACAGATTGTGACCAAAGAAGGGAATTTCAGAACTCACACATACATAGAAGTGGAATATTTGTGAACGATGGCAAGATCAAGGCTATGACTGTTTCTGGGTGGAGCTGAGGTAGAACAACCATATTGAGGAAATGAAAGGTTAGGGTATTTGAGGAAAGTATCAATATGTATGTTGAAGGCAGGAGTTGGAGAAGAGAAAAAGACTGGGCCAGGGATGAAAATCGTTAAATAAGGAAGGCAAATAGCCTTGGCTCAGTCCACTAGGACCTGACTGGGTGATGAATTTGAATAGTGGAGGAGGAGAAGCTACTGAGGGAAAGTGGTAAAGAACGTGACAGTGGGGGGGGGGGCAAGGAGGAATCCAACTCCCTCATCACAACCAGTGAGTTGGGAAAGGGCAAAGGGAAGGGTTATGAGTGGAAGTGGTGGGAGTTGGAGGGGGGAAGGGAGCCAAAGGAGGGCTGTGCCATCAAGTGAGAGTCTAGGGCTCAGTGAGAGCTGAAAGATGGAGAGAACAAGTAAGAAAAAGACCTAAGATGAAAGCTAGTTTGGTCTTAAATGCTTAGGGCTTTGACTTTTAAAAAAGAACTGGAGAGGCGGAGAGAGAGGGAGACATTCAGAGAGCTCCCACAGAGACAGACTTGATTAACTAAAGAGGAAACCTTTTCATCTGTGAGGCTCCTCAAAGGGCCCACGTAGCCTTGGGGATGGCAGCCCCTGAGCATCAGGGATCTCCTGAACCAATCTGGGAGCTAAAGAGACAAGAACAGGCAGCTGTGAAGTGGCAGTGGTAGACTAAACGGAGACATTCGTGGGCCAAACCTTCCAGACTCAGTAAAGGGGCTCCTTGAACAAGCTTGTGGAACAGGTACAGTTAGGGTTAAGTGGGACTACAGTCAAGGAAAGAGAAAAAGCTACAATATTTAGGAATAAACTTAGATGTTACCCTTCACTGGTCCTGTGATTCATATGTACCGTGCAGGTCCATGAAAATTAACCAGTCAATAAACATTTCTCATGTGCTTGCTAGGTGATAAGCACTGGTCTAAATGCGGCCGAAATAAAGAAAAAAAAACTGGAAAAAAAAAATCCCTGCCCTCAAGGAGCTTACATTCCAGTGGGGGGGGGGGGGGCGGGTAGAAAACATATTCACATATCAATATACATAGACTCTCTATCAAATGAATACAAAGGTAGTTTGGGAAGGGAGTCTTCTAGCACCTGAGGGGCCCAGAAGAACCAGGGGCACTTTTTTTGCCCCAAAGTGTTTTCCCTCTGCAAAATCCTCAAATCTGTAAGTCTAGAGGTCTATAGAGGTCCCTGAAGGAAATGGACCTCATCAGAAAGAATGTACAGTTGTTTTGACTTCAACCCAAAGTTACACAGGGAGTAATCGTATAATTCATATGAAAAAGGCTCCAAGGTCTTGGTGGACCTCCAATGATTATACCATTTAAGAGTCTCCTGAAGGAGTTGGAGATGGCTATCCTGGAGGAAAAAAAGAAGTAGCTATTTACCAGTATTTGAAAAGATTAGAAATTTCCACTAAAGGGCAGAATGAGAATCAATGGATAGAAATTTCAGAGAAGCTGATTTCAAATTCGTGATAAGAAAAAACAATCAGAAGTGTCCAACAATGGAGAGCTCACCACCTCATGAAGTAGTGAGCTCCCCATCACCGAGGAACTTCAAGCCACTGTCACATATACTGTAGAGAGGATTCCCTACAAGATCAGGGAAGTTGCATTCTCTCTGCCTTCTGAGCTGCCTTCCAAACTCTGCTTGTGTAGGTGTATGATTACTAGGTGCCACTAGATGGCAGCAGAGACTAAGAAGCAACTGCCACGGACTCCATCGAGTCGCTCACAAGATGGATCCATTCGGTCTATTAGCATCTATTAAGAATCTGTCATGTGCTGGAAACCATGCTAGGCTTTGAGAAGACTGAAAACATTTCAGCTCCGTCCTCAAGGACCTTGCATTGTCTTAGCAATCTCCTTCAGGTCACTCCCTCTCTCCTGCTTTGCTTCATCTCATTACCTTCCATGGATTCAATTAGCATCTCTTTGCTGATGATTCTCAAACCTACTTATTCAGTTCTAATAACTCAGTTGACCTCCAGTCTCCATCTTCAACTGCCCATTGGACATCGCAAAGTGAATGTCCCAATGGCATATCAGAATCAAAATATCGCAAACTAAATTCATTAGATTCCTCCCCTTTCTTTCCCCAGTTTACTGTTGAGCACATGACCATCCTCTCAGACACCCAGGATCACACCATAGGTACTGCCCTCAATTCCTCACTCTCACTTTCCCCCATATCCAATCTACTTCTGAGTTCCATTCATTTTACCTTCCCCAAATCTTTTGGGTAAGCCTTTCTCTTTCCTTGGACACTGCCCCTAGGACAGGCCTTCACCACCTCCACCCTGAACTATTGCAAGAGCCTTCTGATTGATCTCCCTGCCACAAGTCTCCCCTCATTCCAGTTCATTCTACACTTAGTTGTCAAATAGATCTTCCTAAAGCAAAGGTCTGATCGTGCTATTTCCCTACCCCCATCTCCCCATTCTATAAACTTTAGTGACTCCGTTAACTTCAGGATCAAAAATCTAATCTTTGGCTTTGAACAAGCTTACCTCTCCCTAACTACCTTTCAAGTGTTCTTACACCTTCTTCCCCTCCATGTGCCCTTCAATCCAGTGGCTAACTTGCTTTTTCTCAAACAAGGCACTCCATCTCTTGCCTCTGGCCATTTCCTTTGGTTGTCCTCTGTGCCTCAGATTCCCTCATTCCTTCATCTCCATCTCTTGGCTTCCTTTGGCTTCCTTCAAGTCCCAGTCAAAATCTGACCTTCCAAACCCACTTAGTTCTAGTGCTTTCCCTCTATTGATTATCTCCAATTTTAACTTGTTTGTATGTAGCTGTGACCATGTTGTCCTCCCCATTAGACCATAAGCTCCTTGAAGATAGGAATTATCTTTTACCTTCCTTTATATTCACAACCATTTAAAAAAGTGTCTGGCACTTAAGAAATGTTTGTTGCCTGACTAATAGAAACAACACACACACACACACACACACACACATACATATAAAATATCTACAAAGTGAAGGCAATGTCTTTGGGGATGGGAGGTCCCTGGGAACTGGGAGAATCAAACATGGAAATCATCATTTAAGAAGAAGTGGCCCTTGGACTGAGTCTTGAGGAGACCTAGGAAATCTCAGAGGTGAAGGTGATGAGGGCTGAGGCTTTTTATTTTAACTTTAATTTTTAAAAATATGAATACATGAAAAGATGATTCTATCTAAAACTCAACAAGCATGATTGACAATTTGTGTCCTAATTAAAAATGTAAGATCTTAACCACATGAAAAGATGCACTGTATATGGATTTATTATTTGCATGTGCATATATGTTCTTCACCTACAAACACAATGCGGAAGAGAGAAAATAGTATAATAAGTTGTTAATGTAATAGAAAATTTCTATTTTTGCATTTTTAGCATACAACTCGACAAAAGTTATGCAAAAGTTAGTTTTAAGCTGTTTTCTTGACAAAATCAACAATGAAATATTGAAATCATTAGTGGTCTAAAAGTCTTAGAAAATCACTTTGAATGGCACTTGAAGACAGGGCTTCTTCTAAAAGACTGCCAAATCCTACCTTGACACTTTAAAATGTTTTTAAGGTATAAAATCAATTTTCTAGACAAGTGGATCATTCTATTCAACTGCTTCCAGAGGCTATGATTGCAACTTCTGTTGTCTAGAATGAATTTATTGTATGAGTTCTGAGGCCACTGAAAGGGGGGCAGGGAAGCAAGGAGAAAAGAAAATTTGTCAGAACAGAACAGTGGATTGCTGGTAAAATTGGTGAGATGCATTCTTTGTTTCTCTTTGTACATTTTAGGTAACTGATACAACAAGCAAGTATTTTGTTGTTGCTGTTGTTGTCTTTTTTTGAGTCATGTCTGACTCTTTGTGACCCCATTTATGCATTCTTGACAGAGATACTGGAATACTTCTTCTCTAACTCATTTTACAAATGAGAAATTTGAGACAAATGGGGTAAAGTGACTTGTCCAGGGTCACACAACTAGGAAATGTCTGATGCCAGATGTGAACTTGGGTTTTCATGACTCCAGGCCTGCCAGGTGCTCTATCCACTGTAGCGTCACATAGCTGAAGGTGTTAATATTTAAGACCTTTCTTTTCAGGTGTCAGTCAACTTTCCCACCTATACTACACAAACACACACACCCTCTTCTTCCTGGTCAAGTTTCTTACCATCCCTGAAATATGTCAGACCCTTTTCCACTTCCCTGTTTTTCCTCATCTGACCACCACACCCCTTTCCTCCCCACTGCTCAGCCTGCCCTTAGGAAGCCCTCTCTGCCCTTGCCAGTCCCTACTATCTTTCCCCAAACACACACCTTCTGTAGACCTCATTACCTATCTTTACAGCTTATTAAATTCATACTCAGCATAAGCTGAATAATTTTTCCTCCGTTGCATCTAGCTGTACCCTAACTGGATTATGAGAATCTCAAGGATATATAACATGGATTTATACCTTTCCCCTGTAGACATTTAACCTGAAAAACAAGACCTTAGACTGCAATCCTCTTTGTTCTAAATTATTCTTGATGTTTCATGTGAAAATTGGTGTTCCTTACCCCAGATGTTGCACAAAGAGCTCTTAATGAAAGTGGTTCAAGGTCTTGGCCTTGGATTAAATTTGGGAAACTGTATCTAAGTACATAGAAGGGAGGAGGGCAGTGCCTGGATTGGGACCAGCTCTCTTCATACCACAGATCTTCCTGTAACAAAAGATTGACAAGAAATAGGGCTCTTTGCCTTGGAAAAGACCCAAAGTTTGCTTATGGAAGAGGGCATGGGAAGGGCTGTAGTTTGGGAGGTACTGTGAAGTGGAGCAATTTTCTGAATTTCATGGATGAAATTTCCTATAAACAAATGTGAAATTCTCTTTCTGCTCAAATTGTTCCCTAATGTAGCAATAATGCTATAATAAATACGAATGTTCAAAATGAGTAATTCAGCAGAACTGACTGCACCAAGTATGGCAAGGTTTGGATGTCAGTTTCCAACAAGTTAATCAGAGAGAGACACAAAAACTCACAGGTAAGAGGAATTCCTGACTTAATAGGATCATAGATCTGGAGATGAAAAGGACCTTAGAGGCCATCAAATCCAAACTCCTCTTGTTTTGCAGAAAAAGAAACTGGGGCAAAGATAGGGAAAGACATTTATCCAAGGTCGCAAAAGTAGCAAATGACAGAGCCTGGATTTCATTTCATAGCATATATCATAAATATATAGGGGACCTCAGAACCATCTGGTCCAACTGTCACACTTTACAGGTGAAGAAACTGAGTCAAAGAGAGGAGAAAGGTCTTGCTCAAAGTCATATATGGAATCAATGCCAGAGGCAGGATTTGAGCCCATTGAGTCTAACTTGGTCTCTGCATCTTCTACCCAATGCTCCAAATTATCTCCTATCCTCTAGGGCCAAAGAGAACAAGTCTTACTCCTTTTCTGAATAATACATGTTAAATACTGAATGTTAACAGTTATATCACACACATACACACATACACACACACATACACGCACACACATGTCTTCTCTTTTCCACATATCTCATCACCAAATTCTGCAACCCAGCTTCCAGTCACTAGACATCTCCTCTCACAGGAAACACATCTTTGATCAATTTGGAGTCTACGGATTTGGGTTCAAATTCTTACTCTGTCACTTACTAGTTATATGACTTTGGGCATTCCTCAGTTTCCTTCTTTGTAAAAAAAGAGAGGGTTAGACCTTTGAGATCCTGCTCAGTTGTACAATTGGATCTAGTGAAACTTATGGCCAATAGGGGAATAAGTCAGTTTCTAATTTCTTGTTTCCTGTAGGTTCCTGAAGCTATTCGCAAGTGTCAACGCGCTGGCATCACAGTGCGCATGGTGACTGGTGACAACATCAATACTGCACGGGCCATTGCAGCAAAATGTGGCATCATCCAACCTGGGGAAGACTTTCTGTGTTTGGAAGGGAAGGAATTCAACCGTCGCATTCGCAATGAGAAAGGAGAGGTAACTCAGAATTTCTGCCTTAGGGAGGGGGGGACCCAGTATGATCTGGAATTGCTTTGGATATGATCAAGAGATATTCACTCCTCCCTCCCCCTACACACAGACACACAACACACCACACACACACACACACACACACACACACACACATACACACACCTTATACAAACAAAGACTTGAGACTGAGGTTCATTTCACCCCCAAATATGTACTGTTGACATTTGTCATCACATTCAATAATTTCTGAGAAAAACTATCATTTGCTAAACCAAGTAACAAATGTTTGTCTACTATTTCATGACTTTAAAATATTTAGTGCAGTTAAAAGACATACCTACACATCCAACTTTTGATGAGTTAAAAAAATAAAAATAATCATTAAAAGAGTGACCTTTATTGCATTCATAAACTATAAATTAATAAGAATAAAGATATGAGCTGTTATTCAACTGACATAGAGAATTCCTTGTACATATTCATAGAGCTTAAGTGACTTGACCAGAGTCTTACATCCAATTTGTGTCAGAGGGAGGACTTGAACCCAGGGCTAACTGGACTCTGACCAATAAGCTTTTCTTTCCATTAAGCTTTTCTTTCCATCAGTGTTAAGACTAATTTAAAAGTTAGTATTGAAGTTAATGTTGAATAATAAAAAGTTCATTTTTAATGCTTTTGCTGCATTAAAAAATGTGGCCACCTTCTTATCGACTTTGTGCTTTAATAAATTATTTGTAAATGTACCAAAAGTAAATGCTGCTTGGTATCACTATCAAGTTTATTGCTCCTAAAGGCAAAATCAGAGATTCTCAACTTTGCCTAACCCCCAAGGGGATAGCATTAGCTTGTCAAAAGGGCCCAGATCATTTGCTTTTCTTTCTTCATATGTGAGTATGAATGAGAAACAGTATAATGCAGCAGAATCAGAAGTTCTAGCCTCCAGTTCAACCTCTGACCCACACAGTTATGGGACCTTGGAAAAGTCATTGTTCTCTGAGCAGCTCTCTCAGATTCAGGGATGAGGAAGGAGTTCTTAATTATATTATATTGTATTATATTAATTATATATTTTTATTGTATTATTTTTAAATTATATTATTCCCTATAGAGAGAAGGAATTCTATATCAATGAAATCTCAATCCCCCTGTCTAGCTCATATACTTATGCCTGGCTGACTCCAGAAGTTATTTGCTCCCACCAAATAAGAGTTATTTGAAAGCCAAGAGAGGGAGGAGGACTTGAGAAAGGATAGGGGACCTTGGCCAAAATGGAGATGAATGGGTTTCAAAGATCTCCTCCTGACAGCTATGCTGGTCAGACTTAGCACTGGGGTGGGGAGTTCAAGGTTCAGAGAACATTCTGGACATACCACATGACCTTCCCCCAAGGCCCTGGAGAGAGCAGACAGATGGTCCTTTTTTGCCTTCTCTCTCTTCATCCCTCTGATCTTGACATGCAGTGTTTTTTTTTCTCCATGTCTCTACTCAGTCTCGTCCTTATCTGTTTGTATTCCTCAGATCGAACAAGATCGCCTAGATAAAGTCTGGCCCAAGCTGAGGGTCCTAGCTCGGTCTTCTCCCACTGACAAACACACCTTGGTGAAAGGTAAGGCCCAGGTCCCCCTCCAACTTTGTTCTCTGCAGCCCCTTCCCCCACCTTCTATGCTATGTCCTCATTAATTTTCTAAAGCTCGTTTTTTTAAACATTTCCCATCATCCTCTACTCTGGATTGCATCTTATTGGTACCACCACATTTAGGAGAAACTGTCAATCTAAGACCTGGCTGGAGAACACCACAGCTTCCCCACACAACCACAGAAAGTCCCTTCTTCCCTAGCCTCCACGTCAGGAAATCTATAGCAGGGCCATGTCTTTTAACTTAAGGGAGACTAGCTGAGGTAGAGGATTTGGGGAGAGAAAGCGATAAAGATGAGACAGGACACTTAGCAAGAACAGCAATAACCTATCTCTCCCTTGTATATTGTGTGGGAAAAGGACTCAGAGTATGAGCACCCAGTTTTGAATCTAAGCTCTACTGCTTACTACCTGTGTGACCTTGAACAAGTCATTTCTTTTCTCTGGGCCTCACTTTTCCCATCTGAGGTCTTAGATGTGATCCTTTCCAACTCTGACATTTTATGGTCCTTAAATTTAAATACTTATGGTGGCATTGGCCTCAACAGTTCTCAGTTATTTACGTTTTGAACCTGAGGTACACCAAGTTCTGAACCTCAATATAAGTGGGCCCTGATTTAAGCAGTATTCCCCTAATAAATATCTTGTCTCAGGAGGAAAACCAGAGGTGAGTGAAGTCATAAGGATCATAGGACTCTAGCTGTAGAGCCAAAAGGGATCTTAGGGACCACTGAGTCTAACCCAATCCTTTGATTCCAGATTCAGTAGAATCTTTGAGCAGAGAAAGTTCCTTAGAGAATAGGTGATCCAGGGGTCAGTAGCATTTTAAGCAAGAACAGCCATCTTGATGACATCCAGAGCCACAATACACATCTATATTCATTGTGTATCTCTTAGTTCTTGCCAAAGAGGTCATATAACCATCCGTTCTAGTTTCTCTTGCGTCTCAGTATCATCTCTAAAATGATGATCTTAATTCCTGACCCGTGAACCTCATAAGGTCCTAATGAGGATCAGGATGTGAGTAAGCTGTGAGTGACAGTGACAGCATGAGCCGCCCCCATCATAGTATCTTCAATTTCTGCAGCCTGGCCTCATTTTGTGACTCACAATAAAGTCTGTTGTCTATATTCATAACTGAAGGGAATGCTCAACTTCAGTTATAGGCCAGTGAAAAATGTGTCATTTTTTTTCCATCCGAATTCCCTGGCCTTCCGAAGTCTATCCATGGATTCCTGCTGCAGATGGGAATTCCATAGGCCCCTGGCTAAGAAACTTTACTATCCAAGAAAAGTAGAGTGCCATTCTATTATTCCCCAAGAGAGCGTAATTCTGATCTTGTCCACTGGGTGGCAATATGCTCAAACTACAAAGCAAGTAATCCCAGCGTCTCTAACATGCATGGGCAAAAAGCCTCACCTCTGCCAAAGCTGAAGGAAGGGGTTCTGAATGGTTGGTCAAATTAAAAAAAAAAAATTAATAATCAATATGACCTGGCTCTGTATTTAACAAACTAAAAGATGATGGAATATGAAAATATGAAAGTTGTAGTCTGAACACAGCTCAGACCTCTCCTACTTCTGGACTTTTCTCTTGCAGTATGAACAGTACCCCCCATTTACCCTCCCAGCCCCATACATAGGACTCAGGCAATCAGGCAACTAAGGTTGTGTAGGTGAGTTTTTGGTTTTGTTTTGTTTCATTATGAACATTCAGGACAAAAGTTTTCAGTGCCTCCATATAAATTTCCAAACTTCCTCCCATGGGGCTTCCCAGCTTTTCCTTTGGGACTGAGAAAGGGACAGTTAGGAAGCTTTGACACCCCATGACTTGGGGAAGAGTTGTAGGTTTGTGATTGCCACCTTGAGCTTGGTTGTACCTGAAAGCAAGAGAAGACAAGAGAATACAAGAGGTCAATGGGTCTCACTCCCTACCCTTACAGCAATTGAGATTATCAAAAGCTGCTATTTCTGTCTACCTGTTCAGTTTCACCTGACCCACCTGGTCCCTGACATCTTACTCTTGAAACCTGGCTGCTGGACTGGTTTGGGTCATCTCTATAGGATTGGCTTTGGGCTGTTTCCATAAATAATAATAATAATAATAATAATAATAATAATAATAATAATAATAAACACATGCACAATATATGTGCAGGTATATATAGATATATGCTTTAAGGTTTGCAAGGGAGTTTACATATATTATCTCATGTATAACCTTGGGAGATAAACCCTATTATTATCCCCATTTTTCAGATGAGGAAACAGACAGGGAAAGGTTAAATGACTTGACTAGGGTTCCATAGCTAGAAAGTATCATAGACAGGATTTGACTATAGGTTTGCACTCTATCCACGGAACCATTAATCTCCCTATGAGGTCTTTCTTGATTCCCTTGGTAAGAGACTGCATGTTTGTCTCCAAGAACTAACTTAGCTAAATTCAGAGAGGTTCCTTCCCAGAGTGACTTCAGGAGGATGAACATTTTAATCCTGGTAGCCCTTGAAGATCTTCTCCTAAATAATAATGTACTTAGGATCTACAAGGAGATGGGACAGGAATTTTTTTTTGTAAGGCAAATGGGGTTAAGTGGCTTGCCCAAGGCCACACAGCTAGGCAATTAGTGTCTGAGACCGGACCTGAACCCAGGCACTCCTGACTCCAGGGTCAGTGCTTTGTCCACTGTGCCACCTAGCTGTCCCAAGGAATTCTTAACTTAAAGTCTGTGAACTTGGTTTTTATTTCTTTTTTTGTGGCAAGGTAATCAGAGTTAAGTGATTTGCCCAGGGTCACACAAATTGTAAATATCAAGTGTCTGAGGTCAGATTTAAACCCAGATCTTCCTGGTTCGAGGACTTGTGTTGTATCCATTGCATCACCTAACCGCCTCTGAACTTGATTTTTTTTTGCAAGGCAGATGGGGTTAAGTGGCTTGCACAGCTAGGTAATTATTAAGTGTCTGAGACCGGATTTGAACACAGGTACTCCTGACTCCAAGGGCGGTGCTTTATCCACTATGCCACCTAGCCGCCCCCGAACTTGATTTTTTAAAAAAAAAAATTTGGTAATTTCATTTCAACATAATGGATTTCCTAGTAATCCTATGAATTTTTTTTTAGTTTTTGCTAGGCAATGGGGTTAAGTGGCTTGCCCAAGGCCACACAGCTAGGTAATCATTAAGTATTTGAAGTCAGATTTGAACTCAGGTACTCCTGACTCCAGGGCTGGTGCTCTATCCACTATGCCACTTAGCTGCCCCAATCCTATGAATTTTTAACCATCTGATTTTTAACCATGCTTCTGAACTTTTAAACCATGATTATGAAAAGCTTTTACAGTGACACAAAGTTTCAGAATTCCTAATACACAAAGCACCCACACCAATAGTGAAGTTCCAAATCATTGGAGAACTAAAATGGACTATCCCCATCTAACAATCTCTTACTCTAATATAACCCACACATGTGACCCAAGAACTGGAAAGAGGAGCTTGAGGAGCTTTCATAGCCATCTTTTATTAGCACATTAGCATAATGAGTTCATCAGATTGGTTAATTGTCACCTGGGAAGGTAGGAAGAACCTGGGCTTGAGTTGATGAGGCCTAGCACTGGAAAGAGTGGAGGCGGAAAGAAAACGGAAGCAGCAATCCTGGGAGGGAGATAATAAAGTGGAAGTTAATGACTAAGAAGGAGAGGCCTAAGGGTAAGACTGTACAATGAAAAGTACTGTATCCAGACTCTACCGGTTACTACCTATGTGACCCTGGGCAAGTCCCTTCCTCTCTCTGGGCCTCAGTTTCCCCCTCAAATAATAGGATTAGACTAGATGGCACCTGAGGCCCCTTTCTAAATCTCTATCTGTACTCCTAAGTAGGGCCTCACTGTTGAGGACAGAGGGAGGGCACTAAGGAGATGAGTCAGCTTACAGACTGGATATTGTGCAAAAGTGAATGAGAACTCATTCATTTATTTTGGCTAGAAGAGGCTTGCCTAGTTACTTAAAGGGCCCCAGTGCCCACAGGGCACTGAATGAATTCAGTCCCCTCATGGATAAAGAACCTGAGGCACAGAGACAGGAAATAACTAACCTAATGTAGGAGAGCTAGTAAGTGGCAAAATTAGGACTAGAACCCCATCTCCTAAGTCCTAGTCCTGGGGACACCCCTACAATTCTCCAGTGGTTGATTGAAACATCAGGAAAGTTCAAAGAACTGTGGTTCTAAAGTGATAGGTAGGGACAACTAGGTGGCTCAGTGGATAGATCACCAACCCTAGAGTCAGGAGGACCTGAATTCAAATCTGGCCTCAGACACTTATTACTTACTAGCTGTGTGACCTTGGACAAGTCACTTAACACTATTATTTCACAAAAAAAGGTGATAGGTATCTTTGCTTCATTTCATGGCCTTCTCTTATGTGCTTCAGGGATTATCGACAGTACCATTGGGGAGCAGCGTCAAGTGGTGGCTGTGACTGGAGATGGGACCAATGATGGGCCTGCCCTGAAGAAGGCGGATGTGGGCTTTGCCATGGTAAACTTATCTCCCCAGGCTTCTTTCCCATCCCCAAGCTCATGGCCCTTCCAGTTCCATAGAAGTATCCTTTGGGAAAGTTCGACCTTAGAAACCCCATCTTGGGAAGCTGCAGCTAATTACACACACACACACACACACACACACACACACACACAAAACACTGTTCCCAGCCAGAACCCCCACGCTTTTTCCTGGTTGGTAGAAGGTTGGTCAAACTTGGAGAAGGCTCATTTTTAATGTGGCCAAGTGTAGTTAACTTTCTAATATCCAACAATGACTAAGAGACAAAAGTCAAGGAGCACTAGGCTACATACTTTAGTGAACTCAGATGACTAGATAAGAATCAATGGTCACTGTCACCTGAACCTACTGCCATAGTTGGAGCTGGCACCCTCCCTGAAGCAACTATATGTTGCTTTTATTCTTGCTTTGTCTCCTAGAGATCAAGCAAAGGGAAACCAATTCAGTGGCCCAAACTCATTCCAAATCGGTTAAGTCTAGATGAATAAAGATGTCTAACTCTCCTGACTCTTCTGCTTGTTTCTTGCCAAAATAGTCATGGGAGGCAACATTGTTCAGTCATTTTTCAGTCATGTTTGACTCTCCATGACCCCATTTGGGGTTTTCTTGGCAGACATACTGAAGTGATTTGCCATTTCCTTCTCCAGCTCATTTTCCAGATGAGGAAAATGAGGCAAACAGGGACAAATGACTTGCACATAGTATCTGAGGTCCTATTTGAACTCAGATCTTCCTAACTTCCAGCCCAACACTATTAATTGCAGTACCTCCTAGCTGCCCCAGGAGAGGCAGTATAACATAGTATAACATAATAGAAATCAAGCTAAAATAAGAAAACCTATGTTCAAATTCTGAGTTTTCAAATTTCTACTTGGATGACCTTGGGCTAACCATTTCCTCCCCTTAGGTCTCGTTTTTCCCATCTGTAAAGTGGGAAGAGGTGATTGGATGAGCTGCCTTGCTCGTTCTGAATCCTATGAAACAATGAAGGAACTACCTTGATTCTAGGAGAGGTTGCAGGCTCATGGGTTACTGAAAGATTTCTTTTTCTTCTTGTCCCCCCCACAGTTTTTAACACAGTGCTTAATAAATGATTCATTCATTTATTCATTCATACCCCCCTAATAAAGCAATACAACCACAAATAAGGTCCAAGAGTGCTGCCCTTTTTTCTCTCCTCTTTTGTTCTCCTTTCTGGTCTTGCAGCCAGCTTCCCTGCAACATCTTTTGCCCGAGTTCAACCACAAGAGAAAAAAAAAAGGTAGAAGACTGGCATAAGAAAATGGGAACCCTGGTTTCTTTTTTTTAGGCTTTTGTAAGGCAAATGGGGTTAAGTGGCTTGCCCAAGGCCACACTGCTAGGTAATGATTAAGTGTCTGAGACCGGTTTTGAACCCAGGTACTCCTGACTCCAAGGCCGGTGCTTTATCCACGATGCCACCTAGCCGCCCCAGGAATCCTGGTTTCGAGTCCCACTTTGGCTACTTATTAACTATGTGACCCTGAATTTAACCCCTTAAGTGCTCTGGACATCCAAGTTCAGCCACAGCTTTGCCGTGGATTCATGCCAAGATTTTCATGCTTTCTTCAAAGTCATACTTTTGTTATAGCCTTTAAACTGGTCAGATCAGGCCCCTTGGCAGTCCTCTTAAATGTCTTAGGATTTCACCAAGAAAGAAAATGCAATCTCCTGCCCCTTGCTTATCATACATCATTTTGCAATTGCTCTTGCCACCTTACTACTTGCTCAGACTTAGCAAAGAAAGAAGCTTCCTAATAGAATCTGTGAAACGGGCAACAGGCTAGAACATGGGCTAAATCTAATCTGATGGATGGTATATAATAAGGCTAAATGTAAAATCATACATTTGGGTTCAAATCATCAGCATCACAAGAATTGATGGAAAGATCATCGTCTGAAAAAGATGGAGGCTTAATGTTGAGGACTCAGGAGGGGAGATCTTCACTGAACTTTGCCCTGATCAAACCCAATTTCAGTTAGATCTGTACAGTATAGCTCAAGTTACTCCTTCAAGAGGCCGGTCTCTCCTGCTTCTCAGAATGAATGTATTTTGGATATGAGCTGTATTTAGAGGCAGTTAAGCACAGAAGCTACAGAGATGGCCTCAGTCAAGAAGACCTGGGTTCAGGTTCTTCTAACAACATACTAGTTGTATCATCCTTAGCAAGTTATTTTATTTAGTGCAGGAGGTGATGAACTGGCATTGGAGTCCCCAAACCTCAATAAAATCACAGGGGATGGTGGTAGAAATAAATTTTGTTGTTTAGTCTTTGTTCATGGGTTTATTGACAGAGATATACTGGAGTGGTTTGCCATTTCCTTCTCCAGCTCATTTTACAGATGAGAAAACTAAGGCAAACAGGGACACACAGCTAGAAGTGTCTGAGGCCAGATTGGAACTCAAGAAATGAGTCTTGTTTTATTTTGGGTTTTTTTGCAAGGCAGTAGGGTTAAGTGACTTGCCCAAGGTCACACAACTAGGTAATTATTAAGTGTCTGAGGCCAGATTTGAACTCAGATCCTCCTGACTCCAGGGCCAGTGCTCTATCCACTGTGCCACCTAGCTGCCACATAAATATTCTGTTTTTATTTATCTATGAACATGCAGTATCTTTCCAATAAAATGTAAGGTCCTTGGGAGCAGGAACCATCTCATAGCAAAGGGACTTATGAATTGACTGCCATGTTTTAGGTAAGACATGGATGATCCAGAGAACAGTCAGAGGAAGTTGAGCAGGATGGGGAAAGGGCCTCCTGATTGCACCCTTTGAAAAGTAGATGAAGAAGTAAGAATTAGCCTGGAGACAAAGAGGTATCTTTAGGCATTTGAAGGGCTGTCATATGGAACAGAGACTGAGCTTGCTGGGTTTGGCCCCAGAAGGCAGGACCAGGAGCCATGGGAGGAAGTTGAAAAGAGGCAAGTTGGGGCTTGATGGCAGAAAATACTTCCTGCCTTGGGTGGTTTTCCCTTCCTGGGGTTTTTCAAGCAAAGGCTGGTTTCTTACTTGTCAGCTAGGTCCTCCAGGGTGAGAAGGTGGGGCATATGGTGTATGAATGGGGCAGTGAAGTAGAAGAAAAAGTGTAGGGTGCTAAGGAAAGGACTAAAAGGTAGAGGGGAGCCAGAGCGAAGAATCTTCACATTATTACCCTTTATTCAGTGGCCAGCAAGGAGCTTGGGGCAGAGGAATGACCCAAACAGAGCTGAGCCTGAGAAAAATGCCTTTGGCTTCATAGGGAGGGTAGGTCAGACCAGAAGACTAGAGGCAGGGAGGCCAATTAGGAAGCACAGAAACCAATGGGAGTCATTTTTTCCACTTTGCAATGACTTCCCTTCCATTGATAAATTTCTTTGAGGTATTTAAAATAGGACTAGACCATAAAGCACTTTGTTTTATGGCCAGGTTTGCAGTGCTACATCACCCAACATAAAGGTCTGGGAAGAATTCTAGAGGTTATCTAGCTCAGCTGTCTATTTTACAGAGGAGATATCTGTACAATTGAGATTGCATTATTTGATGTTCCAGAATAGAAATGCAGCATCAAGCTGCCAGAGAGTTGAAAGAGTCTTGGAATCAGGAAGATCTCAGTTTGAATTTTGCCTCAGACACTTACTAGCCATGTGACCCTTACACCACTGCCTGCCTCAGTTTCCTTATTTGTAAAACAACCATTAACAGCCCCTACCTCCCAGAGCTATTATGAGGATCAAATGAGTTAAGATATGTAACATGCTTTGTAAACCTTGAAGTGCTTCTATAGAAAGGAAATCAATAACCCTATGTCGGATTTGTGGGCTCCATGCCTGTAGCAGGTACTGGATACATAAATGAATGAATGAGTAAAGGAGTCAAATAAAAGAGTAGACTTTATGGCAGCAATGATTTTGCCTTGATCAGAAAGGAAGGAAAGAACTAGGAGGTGAATGGGTCTTCTATGTGATTCTCTAGGGGATTGCAGGAACAGATGTGGCCAAGGAAGCTTCGGACATCATCCTGACTGATGACAACTTCTCCAGTATTGTCAAGGCAGTGATGTGGGGCCGAAATGTTTATGACAGCATCTCTAAGTTTCTGCAGTTCCAACTGACAGTCAATGTCGTTGCTGTGATTGTGGCCTTCACAGGAGCCTGTATTACACAGGTAAGCACTATCTTGCTGTCAGGTGAGAGTCAGTGAGTCAGCACCAACATAACTTCCTTGAGGGCCAATGAGATAGAAACAAAGCTAGTCTCCTTGGCTCAAGAGTTTTACTGTAGAGAAAGCAAGTTCTAGACAGTTTTAAACCAAAGTAGAGATGAGGATCCATAATAGACTGCTTAAAGGGAGGGTATACAAGGAATGAGAGCAGTTCTGGGGAGGCCAGGCTTACCTCTCCCAAAATGTTTCTAATGCTGAGAGGCTCTTGGGACAGGGAGACCAATGTCTATCTTTGTGGGTAGACTTGTCTTTAGCATCTGTATTATATTGTAATGAGTGAAAAACAAGGCCTTGTTAAGCATTTTGCTAGCATCATCTCTCACTCAAGCTTTCTTATGTGGTTGAAAATCAAGGAAAAGCCAGGTGATAATCACTCCCTTTCTCATGTAATTACGTTTGCTTCTCCTTTTTACCAACTCTTGGAATTGAGATGAGAGAGAAGAGAATGAGAGAGAATGAGAGAGAAGAGAGAGAAGAATGCACAGGGAGAAACAGAAAAGAGGGGTAGAATGGAATAAATTATCTCATCAAAGAGACCCAAAAAAGTTTTTATAATGAAAGGGAAGATGGGGAGGTGGGCGGGGTGGTGAGTGAACCTTTTTCTCATCAGAACTGGCTCAAATTGGGAATAATATAAACTGTGGGTACACAGGCTATTCTAACAGCCATGACACAAATCATTTCCAAGTAAACCACCACCTGGACAGTCTCAGGAGCTGGCAAGCCGCCCTTAGAGATAAAGGTGTGCCGGCGTCCTTGGGAGCTGGAGTCCTTTGAAGCTGGACATTCCGCCCCATTGACCAAGGGCACTAGACACAGCTGTGCCTTATCACCTCCTCCCTAACATACTCCCTTATCCTGTAATGCAAGACACCGCACGTACACACCGATTACACCCCTATTCCCTCATTATTCTTTGTTCTACCCTGGAAGACCTAACATTATATATGTAATAGCTAAGCAGTAATAAAATCGAGCTGGAGGCATAAGGCAGTGGTGGCTTGACTCCTTATTCTCAGCTCCCCTCTGGGAGGGAGGTTGCCGCTGTGGGCCCCAAGGAAGCAAGCCACAGCAATAAATATTCAATTGGATATAAAAATCTATCTTACCCTACTGGAAAGTAGGGGGAAAGGGATAAGAGAAGGGAATGGTAAGACAAGGGAATGGTGATAGAAGGAAGGGCGGATTGGAGGAGGCAGTAGTCAGAAGCAAACCACTTTTGAAAGGGGACAGGATAAAAGGATAAAGAATAGAATAAATGGGAGGAATAGGATGAAGGAAAATACATTTAGTAATCATAACTGAAAAAATTTTGAAGCAAGTTTTTTTCTGATAAAGGTCTTATTTCTCAAATATACCAAGAACTGAGTCAAATTTATAAAAATGAATCATCCCCAATTGATAAATGATCAAGAGATTTTTACAGTTTTCAGATAAAGTAATCAAAGCTATCTATAATCATATGAGAAAGTGCTCTAAATCTCTATTGATGGGAAGAATGCAAATTGAAACAATTCTAAGGCACTACTCCACACCTATTAGATTAGTTAATAGGATAGAAAAGGAAAATGACAAATATTGGAGAAACTTCGGGGAAAATGAGACATTAATGCACTGTTAGTGGAGTCATGAACTGATTCAACCATTCTGCAGAGCATTTTGGAACTATTTCCAAAGGACTATAAAGCATGCATGCCCTTTGACCTAGGAATACCACTACTAGGTCTATACCTTAAAAAAGGGGAAAACGTTCATGTTACAGAAATGTTTATAGCAGCTCTTTTCTGGTGGCAGGGGATTGGAAAGTAAGTGGATGAACAATTGGGGAATGGATCAACAATTTGTGCTATCTGATTGTGTTAGAATAGTATTGTGCTATAAGAAATGATGAGCAGGATACTATCAGAAAAACCTGGAAAGATTTACATGAGCTGATGCAAAGTTAAATGTACTGTGTACAAAGGAACAGCAGTACTGTGAGATAATCAGCTATGAATGACTTGGCTATTCTCAACAATACAATGGTCCAAGACAACTCTGAAGGACTAAATTTTTTTTCTGTTTTCTTTGACAATAATGAATACAGAAATGTGTTTTGCATGACTACACATGTATAATCTATATCAAATTGGTTGTCTTCTCAATGAAAGGGGGTAAAGAGGGAGAAAGGTAGAGAATTTGGAACTCAAGAGTTTTAAAAACAAATGTTTTTATTTGTAATTGGGGAAAAATAAAATATTAAATAATTTTTTACAAAACACTTTCATAACATCATCATTTTTAACTGGGTGACCTAGTGGCAGAATGGACTCAATTTTCATCAGTAGAGCTGCAATTCTTTTTTAATTTAAATTTTATTTATTTTTCCAATTACATGCAATGGTATTTTTTCAACATTTATCCATTTCCAAATTTATGAGTTCCACATTTTTCTATCACCCTTCCTTCCCCCCCCCCACCATGGAGGGAAACAGTCTGGTAAAAGTTGTACATTTGTGTTTAACATTTTCATATTAATCATTTTGTGAAAGAAGAATTAGAACTAAGGGGAAAGGAAAAAATTATAAGAAAAGAAGGAAAAACATAGAAGTTTTAAAAAAGTGAACGTAGTATACATTCAGATTCCATGGCTTTGTCCTCTGGATATGGATAGCATTGTCCATAACTGATCTCTCAGGGTTGTCCTTTATCTCTGAACTGCTGAGAGGACCTGCATCCATTAAAGTTGATCATCTCACAGTGTTATTGTTAATGTGTACAATGTTCTCTTGGTTCTCGAATAACAGTTCTTTAAAAAAAACAGAAAAACAAACAAAAGTACATGCAAAAATCATGAGTGCTAGCCTTTTCTTTTGACACTCAAATCATTTCCCAATGTGTGATG
This sequence comes from Macrotis lagotis, assembly GCF_037893015.1. Taxonomy (NCBI): domain Eukaryota; kingdom Metazoa; phylum Chordata; class Mammalia; order Peramelemorphia; family Peramelidae; genus Macrotis; species Macrotis lagotis. Next base: position 81,364,677 of record NC_133666.1, read on the forward strand.
CCAATCCCCCCCTTCGCTAATTTCCTTGTACCAAAAAAAGCCAACAATATCCCAAATTGACAATAACCAAGCCAAATTCTTCCACAAAGCCACTTTGTCTAGACTCTCTCCTTTTGCTATTGTTTGGAGGTTTGAACTGATTTTTACTTAGACTTTTGAATTCCGTATCAAAAACTTTTATCTACCTCCTCCCTCAGATTGTGGCCATCAGGTGAGCAAAGAAGGAAAGTCTTTGGTAGAATGTACATCCAAGGACCCACTCAGCTCAGGAGGCTGCAGTCACTAGAGGATGTGGGGCTTGACCTGGATCTTTAAGTACAAATTAGAAGACTTTGGAGAGGAAGAGTGGAGGAGGGGGTATGATGAGCTGGAGCCCAGAGGAAGGCCAGGGTTAAGGCTGGAAAGGTTAGCCAGGGTCAGACTGTGGGGAGCCTCGGATCATCATGATCATCATTCACAGATGGTCATTGAGTAGGCACTGACTATGGAATAAGTGCCTGAATTGCCTTTCAGAGCTCTGGACATTATCCAGAGGACAATGGGTCTTGAGTAAGGCATACAAAATAAGGCTCAACATGGATTAGAAGCCATGTGGGACAGAGGAAGGGGCACTGGGCCTGGAGGCTGAGGACCAGGGTTCTTAGCCTAGATAAACAGAAAGGATGTCCACCTCCAAGATCTCGTCTATCGATTCTAGGCTATTATCATATGATCAGGGTATGATCATATGATAGGATCGATTATATGATAGAGTCCTAGATCTAGAGTTGGACTGGCTTGGAGGTCATTGAGTCCAAGCCAATCTGATTTTTCAAAGGAGGAAACTCCAGAGGAGACTCGAAGATGTGATGTTGTTGTCTTTTGTTCTCAGAGTACCCAATGACATTAGGAGGGTGACTTTCAAGTGAACTGGTTTTCTGTCTCAGAAAAAAACAATTCAACAAGCTATTATTGAACTCCCTAAAAAAATCTCCAGGGTTAGATGGATTCACAAGTGAACTCTCTCAAACTTTTAAGGATTGGTTCCAATTCTATATAAACTCTTTGGAAAAATAGGTGAAGATGGAACTCTGCCTAGCTCCTTCTATGACACCAATATGGTGCTAATAACTAAACCAGGAAGAGTCAAAACAGAGAAAAAAAATATAGACCAATTTCCCTAATGACTATGGATACAAAAATTTAAATAAAATCTTAGCAAAGTGATTGTATACAGCAAGTTATCACAGGATAATAAATTATGACCAAGCAGGATTTATCCCAGGAATACAAGGTTGATTCAATATCAGGAAAAACTTATTATAATTGACTATATCAATAACAAACCTTACAGAAATCATATGATTATCTCAATAAATTCTGAAAAGCCTTTGACAAAATACAGCACTCATTCCTACTAAAAGCATTAGAGAGTGTAGGAATAAATGAACTGTTCTTTAGAATAATAAGCAGTATCTATCTGAAACCATCAACAAGCATTATATGCAATAGGGATAAGCTAGAGGTATTCCCAATAAGATCAGGGGTGAAACAAGGGTGCCCATTATCACCACTACTATTCAATATTGTGTTAGAAATGTTAGCTTCAGCAATAAGAGAAGAAAAAGAAATTAAAGGAATTCGAATTGGGAAGGAAGAGACAAAACTCTCACTCTTTTCAGATGACATGATGGTATACCTAGAGAATCCTAAAAAAATCATCTAAAAAACTACTAGAAACAATTAGGAACTTTAGCAAAGTTGCAGGATATAAAATAAACCCACATAAATCCTCAGCATTTTGATAAATTACTAGCAAGATATATAACAGCAAGAGCTAGAGAGAGAAATTCTATTTAAAGTAACTTTAGATAATATAAAACACCTGAGATTCTACCTGCCAAGGCAGACTCAGAAACTATGAAAACAACTATAAAACACTTTTCATGCAAATAAAATCAGATTTAAAAATAACTGGGCAAACAGCAACTGCTCATGGATAGGTCAAGCTAATAGAATAAAAATGACAGTTCTACCAAAACTAAACTACCTGTTTAGTGCCCTACCAATCAAAATTCCAAAAAATCACTTTAATGAGTTAGAAAAAGTTGTAAGTAAATTCATATGGAGAAATAAAAAGTCAAGAATTTTCAGGGATTCAGTGAAAAAAAGTGCAAAAGAAGGGGCTTATCCTAACCAGATGTAAAATTGTATAAAGCATCAGTCATCAAAACTATCTGGTATTGGCTAAGAAATAGAGTGGTGGATCAGTGGAATAGACTAGGTGTAAAAGCAGGAAATGATTACAGTAATCTACTGTTTGATAAACCCAAAGAGTCCAGCTATTGGGACAAAAACTCTCTCTTCAATAAAAACTGTTGGGAAAATTGGAAGTTAGTATGGAAGAAACAAAGGATTAAACCAACACCTCACACCCTTTGCCAAGTTAAGATCAAAATGGATATAGGATCTAGATATAAAAAACAAGATTATAAGCAAACTAGAAGACCAAGGAGTAATTTATCTGTTGGATCTATGGAAAGGGAAGCAGCTTATGACCAAGGAAGAGATGGAGAACATCATTAAAAACAAACTAGATAATTCTGATTACATTAAATTGAAAAGCTTTTGTACAGACAAAACCACTGTAACCAAGATCAAAAGAAATGTAGTAAATTGGGAAACAATTTTTACAACTAGTATTTCTGACAAAGTACTCATTTCTAAAATATACAGACTGAGTTAAATTTATTTAAAAAAAAAAAGAAGCCATTCCTCAATTGACAAATGGTCGAAGGATGCAATTTACAGATGAGTAAAGCTTCCATAGTTAAATAAAAATTGCTCTAAATAATTACTGATTAGAGAAATGCAAATTAAAGCATCTCTAAGGTATCATTTCAGACCTATCATATTGGCCAATGTGACCAGAAATGACAATGTTCAATGTTGAAAGGGATGTGGGAAATATGGGACACTAATGTATTGTTGGTGGAGCTGTGAAGTGATCCAACTTTTCTGGAGAACAATCTGGAATTACGCCCAAAGGGCAACAAAAATGAGCATACCCTTTGATCCAGCAATACCACTCCTGTGTCTATCCCTGAAGAGATCATGAAAAAGGGTAAAAGCATCACCTGTACAAAAATATTCATAGCAGCCCTGTTTGTGGTGGCAAAGAACTGGAAATTAAGTGAATGTCCTTCAATTGGGGAATGGCTTAGCAAACTGTGATATATGTATGTCATAGAACACTATCGTTCTATTAGAAACCAGGAGGGGTGGGAATTCAGGGAAGCCTGGAGGGATTTGCATGAACTGATGCTGAGTGAGATGAGCAAAGCCAGAAAACCATTATACACCCTAACAGCAACATGGGGGTGGTGATCAACCTTGATGGACTTGCTCATTCCATCAGTGCAACAATCAGGGACAATTTGGGGCTGTCTGCAATGGAGAATGCCATCTGTATTCAGTGAAAGAACTGTGAAGTTTGAAGAAAGACCAAGGACTATTACCTTTGATTTTTTTTAAAAAAAAAAGTTGTCTTATGTACTAAGGATATGATTTCTCTCTCACTACATTCAATTTTGATCAATGTATACCAATGAAACAATGTAAAGACTATCAGACTGCTTTCTGTGGGGGGGGGGAAGGGAAGGTGGGGGGAAGAAGTATAAAATTCAAAACCTTACCAAAAATGATAAGTAGGAACTACTATTGTATATAATTGGAAAACAAATAAAATATTTTTTTAAAATGAACTGGATTTAAGTGATGCAGGGCTGTGCAAAATCAGCAGCCTCACTCTGTTCTCCAGTCATTGAAGTTCAGGGACAAGACAGCTCAGGATGACTGGAGATGACCCTAGGTGCAGTGGGAGACCTTGGCCTTTTTTAAGCTAAGATCTTTCCTAGGTCTGTTTGTCTGAGGCAACACCCATTCGGTGATTTTAAGGCTAGGTAAGAATTGAGACCAAAAATGGCCTAGTTTGCCTTCACAAATCAGTCTAGGAGAGAAAGACCCTCAGAGTTTCTGGCCAGAACAAATAATAGCTATTGAAGGAAAAAAGGTAGGGACAGCAATGAGGAGGTTGCAGAAGAGCCCAAGAAAGTAGATGATGGAGGTCTGGCCTTGGGGCTGCTGCCACAACTTGATGAAAAAGTACAGATGCACATGAGTATGTGTGTGCGCACATGTGCACACACGCACACATACACACATCCTAAAGCTTAGTTAAGCACTGTACCAAACCTCAAAGCAGGGAGAAATATCACCATCACACTTGTTCAAAAGAGCTATCAAGGTTTTCATTTGAACAAAATACCACTAAAATTGGGCCCAAACTAGGTGGCTTTTTTCCCCTTTTCACAAGGATCAAAACTCCCACCTGCTCAGTAGGAAAGTATTTCTGTAAGACAGTTGTCAGTGCTGTTTCTGATTCATGTCTCTGAAGACCTAGGTGGTGCCTTGATTCCCCAGGGCTAATTTCTTCCTTCCCATCTTCTCTGTCCACAGGACTCCCCTCTCAAAGCAGTCCAGATGCTCTGGGTGAATCTCATCATGGATACGTTTGCTTCGCTGGCACTGGCTACAGAACCACCCACTGAGTCCCTCCTCCTCCGAAAGCCATATGGACGAGATAAGCCCCTCATCTCCCGTACAATGATGAAGAATATTCTGGGCCATGCCATCTACCAGCTTACAGTCATTTTCACCCTTCTATTTGCAGGTAAGCTGCTTCTGCCAATGCCAGCCTGTTTGCCCAACATCCTTCCTGCCGCCAGTTGGGCTTGTGCTTACAAGTTAGCCTTGATACATGCTAAACTCCAGGGGCTGTCTGTGTATGCAAGATGTGTGATTGGCCTAGCTCAGCAGGGATGAAGTCCAAATGGGGTGAAGGTTTGCAGAAAGGCTTAAATAGAAAAAGTCGAGGTGGAATCAGGGAAGGAGATACTTTGCAAAGCTCCAGCTAGGGGAGCCTGACTCTATTAAGAGCTGGAAGTGACCTCATGAATCAGCTAGTCATATCCTCCCTTCATTTTAAAGTTGAGGGGACTGACTCCCATCCAGGTGAGGTGACTTGCCCAAGAGGCCAAATTTGATTTGAAACCTAGTTCTACTGAGACTCCAAATGCAACTTTCAGACCACTCCAACACACTGCCATCTTTAACCAAATAAAAGCTAGAGTTGGTCACAGAAAATAGATTGGACAATTTTAGTTATGTAAAATTGCTTTTATGCAAACAAAATCAATAGACCTAGAAAGGAAAGGGAAGTTTGTGTGTGTGAGGGGAACTTTGTTGAAAATTTTTTTCTGATAAAGACCTAGTATCTAAGATATATGTGTGTGTGTGTGTGTGTGTGTGTGTGTGTGTGTATAAATATATATGTGTGTATGTATATATATATATATATATATGTATTGAGAATGAGAGACACAGACAGGCAAATAGAGAGAGAATGAGTATGAGAGAGAAACCAGCCTGCTATATTGGGTAGAGTCTCTGAGACATCCTGATCATGTGACCTTGGACAAGTCACTTAACTTCTTAGTACCTGAGGTAACTCTGAGACTATATATTGCAGAGAAGATGCATACATATAGGTGGAAAGATTTTCCTCATTGGGGAACATATGTGCAGCCCCTCACTAGAGGGAATCAGGAAAAATCTCACATAGACAGCTAGCTGGCACAGCAAACAGAGCTCCAGACTTGGAGTCAGGAAGATATGACTTCAAATCTGGCCTCAGATTTGTGTCACCCCGGGCAAATCACTTAACCTCTATTTGCCTCTATTTCCTCAACTATAAAATGGAAATAAGAAGAGCACCTCCCTCAAAAGGTTGTTGTAAGGGTCAATCTAGGCAAACCTCAGATATTAGCTAGTATCCTCCTTGAAGAGGTCAACAATCTTTGATTGACATTGATAAGCTATTGTCTTGAGCCATATATTCTGATTATGAAGAGGAAAGAAATAAAGAGGGAGGAATAGGGATCTAAGAGGAGGAAAAGGAGAGGGGGGAGAATCAGGAGCGTGTGACTCTGCCCATGATCCAGGCTGACCTAACATCAACTCACCAGATTCCTCCTCCTCTCTCTCATCTTCCTTCTCACTGAAAAAATGTCAACTGGCTGTCCCAGACTAGCCTTGCTTTCAGGTGGGGTTCAGTTCAGTTCATTGATTGAGTCCTTCCTCTTTGCCTGACCTGGGATTGCCAGTAAAAGTGAAACAGGCCCTGCCCTCAAGAAGCTTAGAGTCCATGTAAGGGAAACAACAGATTAACAGAGAAGTAAATGCATGCAAAGTCATTTTATGGGGAAAGAGAACAGTGCTGACAGCTGTAGGAAGTGTAGTTTAAGCTGGAGAGGAAGCCCAGGAGAGACAGAAGGGCAGTGCATTCCAAGAATAGGGAATGGCCTACAAGGGCACACAGAGGCAGGACCCAAGGGAAGATCCACCCCCACCAGCACCTCCACATCCACCACAACCACCACCCCTACAGCCTGCCACCACCACTACCCTTATTTCCTATCACTACCCTCACCACCCCCCATACCTCCTACCACCCCACCACCAACACCACTACTACCTTCTCCTACCCCACCACCACTACCCCTGTTTTCTACCACCACCACCCCACCACCCCTATAGAAAAAAACGACTCCTAGATATTACCAGAAAGACTAAAGAGCTGACTAGGTAGGAGATACCAAAGATCTCAGGAAACATTCAATCGTCTGAGTTTGCTTGGGGGCCAGGAAGGAACCTCAGACAGACCATTGTTCTCTCTCTACCTGCTGCCCCCCCCCCCCCCCGCACTTGTCATCTTTCCGCAAACACAGCCGACTTCTTCAGCTGTAAAGGGCCGCTTAAGATGTTCCAGTTGCCCCCCGCCACCTTGCCTCACCTGTCAGACTAAGCATTCCAGGTGACTTTGGCCCTGAGCCAGCAGGGCTACCTTTCTCCCCTTTCCCAGGAGGACTCTTTCCTGGGGCCCTGAAAATGTCCTTAACCCCCAGCACAGGCTTATGCCATTGTAGTCTTCTCTGGTGATGGCACAGTTGCTACACTGCGTGGGCACTGCTGAGAGATCATCCAGAGGTCATTCAGGGCTCAGGGCTGTATCCAGTAGCATTCCTGTTATCACACTTCAGACTTTTGTCTCTGCAAATTCAAAAGCTGGGATCACTGCATCAGGGGCCTGGCTGCTGAAGGTGCCTCTGCACTCTCCAACCCGGCAAGGTGGAACCTGCTAAGAAAACAGATTTGATCAACCAGATTGGGGGTAAAAAACCAAAGCAAAACAAATTGGGGGTAGGGAGGCAGAGAAGACAGAGCAAAGGGACTGTTTCAACAGTCTGACAGAACCAATTCATTTCAAGTCTCCTTTTTTTGGCCCCCACCTATGTGCAAAGGATTGATGTTAATTCTTGCCTGATGTCTAATTCCAAGCTGTTCAGTAAAGTCGGCTACAATCTGTTAACCTGGCAAGACTTAAGGTCATGGGATCAGAGGTTTGGAGCACAGAGCTGGAAGGTCAGCTAATCCAACTCTCTCCATTTAACATTGGGAAAAAAACAAGACTCAGGGAGAGAAAAGGACTCGTCCAAGGTCATATATCTCTCTACCTCATGCTGCCTCCACCCCTGCTGGAGTTTGCTGGAATCTGCCCATTAACCATCTCTCTTCTCCTTCTCCATTCTAGGTGAAGTCATGTTTGACATTGACAGTGGCAGGAATGCCCCTCTGCACTCTCCACCCTCAGAGCATTATACCATCATCTTCAATACTTTCGTTCTAATGCAACTTTGTAATGAAATCAATGCCCGTAAGATCCATGGTGAGAGGAATGTCTTCGAAGGCATTTTCAGCAATCCCATCTTTTGTTCCATTGTCCTGGGCACCTTTGGCATTCAAGTAAGTTAATCTAGACTAATCTCACCACCTACTTGCCATGGGATGTTGGGCGAGTACTGACTCTGGGTTACCATTTTCCCTTCTACCAAGTAGGAAGAGATTAGAAACTGAGGAGAATGAAGGAATCCAAAATTACTTATTAAGTGCTTATTTCCATGCCCAGCAATGGCGGGGTTCAAATGGAAGTAAGGAAGACAATTCCATCTTCTAGTTTAACCCTTAACATTTTTGCTAGCAGGGAAGGGAGGAAACAATTCTTAAAGGGGGACATCGAGAGAAGAGAAAAGGGAGAGTTAATATAAAAGATGGACTAACCCAAGGCAAAACTGTGAAGGAGTATTTTTTGGTTCTTTCACCCCTCCTTGAGGGCCTACTGCTAGCCTTAGGCTACCACCATTACCACTTTGGCCCAAGTGACAGGTGCCCAGACTCTTCACCCCGAGGTCCCAAGCTACTCTGGGCTACTATTAGTCCTTCTTATGGAAGAGGATCACACCTACTAACCAAGCAGTGCATTGGCGTGAGGACTTGCACAATTCTGTTTATTTTAATGAGGGATGTATTGTGTGAGGCAACCTCCCTTGCCTTTAACCAGAATCATTCTACCTCCGGGTCTGATTGATAGGAAACAGGACTATTGGATGTTCACCTCAGAATTAAATTCTCTGGTCCTCAGTAAGGTGTTACTTGCTGATAGAGGGTATCTCAGTTCCCCTGTCCAAGGGTATTTGCATTTGAATCAATCTGCAGCAGACTCCCACACTCACTGAGTAAGGATGATTTTTCCAATTGTCCAGATCAGTGGAGAAAGCGACTAGTCTGTTTTGGAAGGCCAGTAGGATAGTCCTGACCCTTGACTTTCAGTCTGACTTGAAGGAAAGGCATTAAACTTTCATGTTTCCTTTCATGGGAGAGGAGACAAGAGAGGCCAGTTAGTGGACCAAGTCACTACAAAGTTTGTAAAGGGGGGAGGAGGGAGAGAGGGACGACAGGACTTAGCTCTGAGGAAAGGTTTGCTGAAGCAGCCTGGCAAGACCACCCCTGCCACAGGGCCTCCTCCCACTGCCAGCATTAGGTGGGGCAAGGTTTCATCAAACCCTTCTTTGTTGGGCGGAAAGGAATTCAAGCACAGCCCCAAGCTCATTGGCCAGTTATTTCCCAAACTCAGACTTTCCAAAAACATTGTGCTGCTCCAAAGGTATACCTTACTCGGTACTTCTTTGAAATTCCCAAATTTTGGCATTTATTTTTTCAAAAGAAAAGCTTCTTCTCTTCCCTTTCCACCCTCCCCATCCCACCCAATTTCCCAGGAAAAAGCTCAGGCTTGAGCTCACAAAAGTGACTGGTAGATGCAACCCATGCACCTGAGAGTCCAGGTACCACAAAAAACAAACCAACTTCACCAACCCATCCTCTTAAGTTAAGTCCATGGGAGACCCAGCTAGTTCCCTGAGAGAGAGCACAGAGGGCAGGAGCCAGTAAAACAGAAGAGGCCCTTAATACTTATGGTCAGCCTCATCCCCACTCCGCAAACATACCCTAGAATCCCAACGGCTTGTTGCCAAGCAGGGAGGCCCTTGCCACTTTGGAATACTTTCTTATGATTACCAGTTCCAGGTGACTAGCTATCACTTTTAGCCCCATTGGCAGGTGGTGTTTATGCCCTGTCCTGCTGAATACAGCCTTAACTGGCGAGTAGAGGACACTGAGCACATGGAATCAGAAGCCAGGGACAGATCCTTGTTAAGCAGGAGAAAATGGGAAGCATGGAGAGGGTAGTCATTTTTTTATCCCATCTGCCTCTTGGGCCAATAGGGATTCCTCTTCTGCCTTAGTTTAACTCTTCCATGATTTTCTGTAAATGCTGCATCTTGTGGAGTGAATCAACCACCTGCTAACAATTTCATCACTGGCCCCTAGCAGCATCATGCTTCTTCCAGATCAATTTAGGGCAAAGGATCTTTACCTGGAACTTGTACACCTGTTTTTATCTTTGGTTTGGTTTTTTTAACATTTGGTAAGATTATTTCAATATAAATGATTTCCTTTATAATAGTATCAATTTTATATTATTCATTTTTTTAAAAATTTGAGGAGTAAATAGGCATCACCAGATTTCCATAGGGGTCCAGCTCTCTCTCTCTCATACACATACACACACATGTTAGGAACCCCTGGTTTAAGAATTCATTAGCCCCAAGGCAGGGATGATCCTATTCATGGGCAGAGTAAGTAGCTACCTTCTCCCACCCAGTGAATCTGCCTGCCCACAGCTCCTGAAACCTGCTACCCTTAAAGTTTTTTTCTTTAGGGAAAGAATTATCTGCCCAAAGCCTATGCTAGAATGCAAAGATCCCAACATCCATGCAAGGTTTGGTGGGAATGGGGCAAAGTATTAGCAAAGGCTCCTAGTAAGGTCCTACCTAGGAATGCTAGCCCTGGCAGGGAGGGATAGGAGGGGGAAGGAAAGGCCAAGGCAATGGAACATGGAGAAGAGATGGAGATATATTTGGCCAACTTCCAAGGCTGATGAGGGTCAATTGTATCCTGAGATATCAAATCAATGACAACCACCAAGACTTCATTGGAGTCACTACAATACCTGACCCTGAGCTTCCTGATACCAGGGAGCAGAAGAAGGTTAAATCCAAGTTCTGGAGAGTTCCCAGTTTGTTGGAGGAGATAGGCCTTAATCTTCTTCACCTCATCAGCTACACACCTCCAGTAAGCATTAGAGGGAGGAGACATTGCTGTAGGCTGGGGCTAGATTAGGGTGGGCTTCCTGAAGAAGATAGAACTTAGAATCAAGGACCATGAAATGCTGAAGCTGGAAGGGACCTTAAAAATCAGGTAATTCAAACCCTTTCATTTTACTGTGGGGAAACTGAAATTCATCGAGGGAAAATAAAGCTCAAGGTCCCATAGCAAGTTCATGGTAAAACTCCAGAACGGAACCTCAAAGAGGGTAGTGGAATTCACGTGGAAATCAGGGGGAGGCATTCAAGTAGGTGGAGGTTAAAGGGAGGTTAAGAAGTTCTGGCTCAGGCCCCCTTTATCTCTTACAGATTGTGATTGTTCAGTTTGGCGGGAAACCCTTCAGCTGTGCACCTTTGACCATTGACCAGTGGCTCTGGTGCCTGTTCATTGGTATCGGGGAACTCGTCTGGGGCCAGGTAAAAACCTCACTACTTCAATGTTCTTGCCCAAGCTCTGCAGCTGCCTACCCCCAGCCTTGGTTTACCATAGGTACCATCATTGGCAATACCCCCACAAATGGTAAAGTGGGAAGAGCCTTTGCCCAGCATCCCTGGGCTTTCATTCCAGCTCTGCCACTAATAAGCTGTGTAACTTTGGGCTGTGGAACTGTCCAATAACTTGGAGACCCTCCAACATTATGTGGGACCTAGGCATCCCTGTTAACCTTTGCTCAGGTCATGCAGCTGGCTCAATTTCTTCTCCGGTCATACAGCATTCTCCACGACAATGACTTGTAGGCTATTTATTTTACAAGTAATTATTGTGGCCGTTGTTGGGGGGAGGGAGAGTGGCTCCCATTGCCCTTGAGGTCAGTGGAAGATTTGAAGCCTCTGATATTGCATGGGGCATGTGTCATCAGAAGAATATTAGGATTAGAAATGATGTGTTTTTATTATATTCTCATATCAATTCTATTAATAGTGTGTTAACATAGAATAATAATGTTGTATAAGAATATTTAATATTGTATAATGTTGTATAAGAATATTTTAAGCCACTTAACCTTTGTTGGTCTTAATTTCCTCATCTATAAATGAAGACAACAACCACAGTACCTACCTCCTGGGGCTGTTGTGAGGATCAAATGAGATAATCATTGTAAAAAGCACTTAGGACATAGTAGGCACTTAATAAATGTTGTTTCCATTGTTAGCTATCATAATATAATTTTTTGTTGACCCAGACCTGATTTCTTCAATGTAAGGACTTTCAGTGTAAGGTGAAAAATGTTCTCTTTTAATGCAGATTGCTATCTGCTCTGTAACTTATAGTCTTGAAGAGTTCCCTAGAATACTAAGAGATTCGGTGACTCGTTCAGGGTCCCATAGGCATTATGTGTCAGAGATAGAACTTGAACCCAGGTCTTCTGGACTTTAAGGCCACCTCTCTGTGCAATGTATTGTATAATATTATATGATAATAATGAGGGGTGTGCTGCTGAATATTTGACAACCAGCTCTCTGGGAGGGAAATGTGTAAATGACACATTTTTACGTTTAATCTACATCAAGATTTTCTTCATCATTTTCTTAAGCCTAGATAATTGACAAGACAATAAATCAATCACTGATTTATAACATTTATCAATTTCCAATGTGTAAATGCTCATACTGAAAATGTAACAATAGACTCAAACACGTCCAAGCTGACTTCAAGCACACCCTGAAACAGAAAGTGGAATCAGAATTTAGACTTGGAAAGGGCCTTAGTGTTCATGGAGGCCAGCCAGCTACCTTTCATTTTATAAGAGTAGGAAGCTCAAGCTCACGGAGAAGCACCTAACCCCAGTACATAGAAAGGAAATAAGCATTTATCAAGGACCTACTTTGTATTAAGTGCTCACTTACAAATATTATCTCATTTGATCCTCACAACCACCCAGGGAGGGAGGTTTTGTTATTATCCTCATTTTACAGATGAGAAAACTGAAGCAAACAGAGGTGAAGTGACTCGACCAGGGTCACACAGCTAGTATCTGAATCCAGATTTGAACTCAGGGCTTCCTGACTCCAAGTCCTGGACTCTATGCCACCTAGCTGTCTCCATAAGTAGCAGAGGGTCAAGGAAGAGGGCCGATGGTGCCAATCCAGGGAAGTCAGGTAAGGCAGAGAGGAAGGGGGGGGAGGGCAAGTTCAGGAGGTCAAGAACCCAGGCTAGGAAGGAGAAACAAAGAGTCTGGGCAACCAGGGATTTGAGCTCCAGAAACATGACTGCAATTTAAATGGCCAGACTTGGCCTAGAGTGTGGGCAGTCCCTAACCTGTGAGGAAAAAAGCAAGTCCATAAGGGGGAAACTAATGAAGGAGCTGTCTATAAGGCAGCAGCTGCATGAGAGTATATGAGGTTAGTCCTGATACACATACACACACACACACACACACACACACACACACACACACACACACACACACATCACCCCCTGGTGGATGTATGCTAGTAACCAAATTGGGAGGCAGAGCCTCATAGGTATATGGCTTGCTTGGGACTTCTGCTAGAACCCAAGACCTTGTGTTAATCTGGGCCTCCAGGAAGTTCTTCTAGACAGCCCTTCATTGACAACCATCTCTGTTTGCCTTCTGGGGGCTTTTGACTCTGCTCAGGTCATTGCCACCATCCCTACCAGCCAACTGAAGTTCCTGAAAGAGGCAGGGCATGGGCCAGGAAAAGATGAGATCACTGATGAGGAGATGGCGGAAGATGAGGAAGAAATTGATCATGCAGAGAGGGAACTCCGCCGTGGCCAGATCCTCTGGTTCCGAGGCCTTAACCGGATCCAGACTCAGGTATACCACTGAGAAGTGGGAGGAGGAGCGACAGTCAGTTGCTTTGGAAAAAAGACATGTTCACCACTCAGGTCCTTCCAATACCCTGAAAGTGTCCTTTCAAGAAAATAGCATCCAGTTGTGCATGTCTTTGGAGGGGTGTGCCCAGTTGTTTACCAGATGATTTTACTTTAGTTAACATTGGTTGCTTTTCTGCCTAGAGAGACTGGAAAGAAGCAGAGGATGGGAGAGCTGGGCTTAAACCACTGAGTGATGTCCTTATCTTCCATTCCGATCAGTTTCACAAAGCAGGTTGCCATATTGTTTTTGTTTTTTGTTTTTTTTTTTAACCTAGTTGGTGACCCAAAGAAATAAGAATTCCAATTGTATAAAATTCAACACAGTTTACTTCATAAAAATAGACACTCAGGGAAGCTACTTGTGTTCATTCTTTTTCAAAACAATGTGACAACATAAACCGGTTATCCAGACCAAATATGTTTGGCCTATTTTGAGCCATCTCTTCTTCATTCTAAATGTAAGCTGGTCTCCTCCCTCCCAGCTCTGAGTGCAGGTTGATTTTCTCCATGGGAATTCTTCTCCCAGATGGTGCAGCATATGACTCAAGGTGTGTTGGTGGTGGTAGAGGGGTTGAGGTGTATAGGGAGGGGTTATGTGTGAGATTTTAATTAGCTATCCTTTGAAGCATGAGGGAAGTTTACCCAAATGAACAAAACAGCTCAACTACCATTCTGGTTTCCATAACTGACCATGTCGAAGTCTGGGTAAGGATACTTGGTAATCTGTTAAAATATGGGAAACATATTTAACAGAGAAATTTCAACAAGGGCTACCAAAGCTAGAGGAATTATCCAGCTCACCCCCTTTACTCCCTAACCTTCTAAGAGACACCTTAAGAGCAAAGCTAGTTGAACACAAGACAGAATGCAACCAAGTAGCCAAATTCTGGGACTAAGTACAATATTATTTCTGAATAGAGTTCCTCCCAGCCCAGTCATCCAAAACACCAGCTGTTTGTGCTATATAGCATTCCAAATTATTAGCATTCACAAGAAGTCTTTTTTTATTGTTGTGCATATAGGATGGTCTAACCAAAGCAGGAAGGAAAAAGCAAAGACCAAACACCAGCTCACAGAAACTATCTTGGAATTGAATTGTCCCTTTCCCAGACCTTCCTTAATAAGAAAATCCCTTCTTTTAAAAGACCTGTCCAAAAAGATTATCTTCATGTAGCTTTAAAAGACACCACAAGGGAGGAAAAGGATGGGAGATTCTTAGTGACTTCCTGAATACTTCTGGTAAAATGACATGGGCTCATCCTAGCCAAGTGCCAATGTTTAAGTGGTAGCCATTGGGTTTCCCAGCTGTGGGGTGGGGGGGATGAGGGTGGGCAGGAAGGAGGAAGGGGGGCCTTCACCAAGCACAACCTCTCCATTGTTCCTTCATTTAGACCAAACCAATGTTTTGTTCAATTACCTGATGTTGGCAGTTGGTTGAATCCAAGTCTTATTTCTCACAACTTGGTCCTAAATGCCCTGACTTCTGTGCCATACTGGCAAACGTGCTACAGTTTCTTCCTTGTATTTTGTCTCCTGCGCTATACCCTGAGCCTGCCACTGCCTTTCCAAGTGACCCTGCTAAATGGGCCCGGTATTCTTCAGCCATGTCTGGTTTGAATAAACAGAAATACATTCAGCTAATAGGGCAAGGTGGATGTGAGTCTATTGATTCCAAAGAGAATATATCCTGGAAAAAATCAGGGCTAATGTGATGGATGGCCTCATGTCAATGCTATGGTTCCTAAGAAAAAGAAAAAGAAAAAAAGGGGAAAAGAAAGAAAACGTAGATGCTACTGAGCAGCCTTCTCCACACTGACTCGCCCTGTTCCTGGGCCTCTCACTAACCTGACCTGAATGCACAAAGCCTCCTTTATTTAAACACATGTAGTTGGCTGATGTGGTTGTAGGTGCCAAATCAGCCGCATAGACATGAGAATTCGTAAATGCTCTCCACCCCAACTAGAATAACAGAACGCAATGGGACACACACAACATTGTTGAATTTTGCCTAGCAGCCTCGGAAGGGAGCCCTGCCCGGTGCTCTGCCTCCTGGCCTCCTGCCGACAACATTTGGGTCTTACTTCCAAAAAGGCCTAGTCAATTCCCAAGACCCACCCAGGTCCTTGATGTCCAAGCAGCCCCTTCATTTTGGGGGGATGAAGATTGGGTACCTTCCTTTCCCCCACCTAAAGTCAGGATACATGGCTGGAAGAGAACACAAGGACTCGGCAAACATTTGCTTTAGCTTCTTGATTTGAAACTCATGTGAGGTTGGACTCAAAGGAAAAGAGACTAATAGTCTCCTTGTTAACAGCCAAGAGTGTATCCTTCCCTCCCAGTGAGCATTGTTCTCCTCTTGGGAGGCTGCCCCAGCCAGGGAGGGAGAAGGGGGGAAAGAAGGGGGAAGGCCTTCTCTTTGGCAATGGCCTTGGAGAAAATCAGATCTCATTCCTTTATGGTCACACCACGTTTATGACCCCAGACAGTATTTCCTGCCTTGCCTGTACCTCCCTCCTCCACCTCCTTCAACAATCAATGACTTTGGGATGCCTCCAGAATTCAGATGCACCCTCAAAGGACCCAGATCTGTTCCTGTGAAGGACATACAAAGAATATAGAAGAGGCCTTTCCCAAAGAGGAGCCCCAAAGTAGTGTGGGAAGCAAGGAGGAGGACTCTAAAAGGGAACATCATCCACTTGGATGTGAGCATTGGAATCTATCTGTTTCATAATCAGTATAATTGGTCTCATTGCCTCAAGAGTCATACCACCTAGGCTTGATTTGGCAATAATTAAAAATCTCCAACCAACCCCAAAAGGAGAACAGTTAGGATCAGAATACTGCCAGTGATAATCCAGAATCACTCATTTCCCTCACTACCTCGTGCTCATAGCCCTACAGACAACTTAAAAAAAATTTAAAACACACACACACACACACACACACAGCCTCAACTCATAAGAAATCTAAAAACAGACTCAAACTTGTGCACAAAATCCACATTGTTGCTCTGAACCTTGGGGGGAGGGGAAATGCAGATGTCATGTCCCCTCCTCCCGCCTTGCTGCTGTAGAGCAAGGACTCTTGGGAGGCAGCCCTCCCCAGTGCCAGCAAGCCCACAGGCTTGGTGGGAATCTTGTATTGCCGTAGTTTTGAAAATCTACCCTTCTTAGTTAAGCAAATTCTCCTTTTGATATTTCCTAGGGGATATTTTCCTGGCTGATAAAATAAGATACTCAGAAATCTGATCATTTGGACAGAGTAATAAAAGTGAGTAATTAATAGAGTAAGAACTTGATCATTTAGGGCGCTCTAGGCAGAACTTAAAGTGTAAATAAGAAGATGGTTTTGAAGTAACACATTATTATTACTTTTATAGAACGTATAGAAAAATTAGAAGTAGGTTAACAAAGTATCACCTGGTAGAGGTATTTCAGAAGTATGCTTTAATGGCTAGAGAAGTGGTTTGTGATGTGTGTGTTGTTATATACCGCTAGGTCCAGATTAGTGCAAATGATGAATCCCTTTGAAGTAGTCACATCATTCTAATTCATGCTGCGTATTTCCATTGGCTAGAGCCAATGGCCATACTTGACATGATGATAACTTTGAATAGTGCCAATTGGAATCCATAAGACCACTTCAGGGAGATCATTAGTCGCAGTAACCGGGACCTGGCTGAATGGTATCTCTTAAATGCCTGAAAATCTTGTGTTCTCTTAATTAGTTTCAGTAACCCCAGTCACCCTCTACCATGCCCTTCTCCCCCATATGCTCACAGTCTTGTTCGAATTAGTCACTTCTTCTGCAAGCCCATTCTTCATGGATAGTACAGAGGTCAACCTCCACCCCACCCTATCCAAATTGATTATATTTTCCTAATCAAGCCCCCTTTCTCCTTTCCTAACCCCATTCCCTCCTTCACCATCTCTAGGAGGGTAGTACAAGCCAAACTTTATCTCATTTTCTCTCCCACAGATGGAGGTAGTGAGTACTTTCAAGAGAAGCGGTTCATTTCAGGGTGCCGTGCGCCGACGTTCTTCGGTCCTCAGCCAACTCCATGACGTAACCAATATTTCTACCCCTACTCACGTAATTCTCTCTGCTGCCAATCCCACCAGCGCTGCTGGGAGTGAGTCTTGATTTCCCTTTTCTGATCATCTTTAAGCAAAAAAAAAGCTAAATATAAATATATATATATATATATATATACACCAATCCTCCCCAAAAAAGCAAAAAAAAAAAAAACCCAACCCTCTCCACAATTCTTTCTTCTCTTTTTTCCAGTCTTGCATTCTCTGCTCAACGTGGCTTTTAAGTTCTTCTTTTATTGCTCTGTCTAGTCCTTTTTCAGTCAAGATGGTGTATACGTTCTAAAGCCATGTTCTCTTATAATATTTCTCTACATCTGTGGTCCTGCTAGACCTGTTCTTTTAGCTGTAGTTTATTTTTTCTTTTGTTTCACTTTCGTGCTCTTTTGCCTTTGATTTCCATTTTACTTCCTTTGTATCTGCCAATGGTTTTTTGGTGAGTTTGGGCTACTTCTGGTGTTGTAACATGTCTTTTGGTGTATTGTGTAAGGGTTTGTATGGGAGTTCTATTTAGAAGGGTGAGGGGGCAGTGCAAAAATCAGGAGTGTTTTTACAAAGACATTTTCCTTTTCTGTATCATTTATGATGGAAGAATCCACTATCTGGGGGTGGGGCCCATAATCAGTAGCATTCAGCCCTTGCTTGGAGTTGATTTCAGGGGCACGGATCCATTCTGAAATGCTCAGAATTCACCGGACATTACTGCTGCCTTCCCAGAGATCATGGGCCAGAGGCAGTGTCACCTACCACTGAGCTGCTGCTACCACATAGCAAAGGGGAGCAATAATAATACTGCTGCCTATGCTACCTCTTTCCATTCTGGAGGGAAAGGCTCTGCCCTCTGAGCTTACTTCTCTAAGCTCTCTGATTTTTCTATGTTCTCTATAAATTCAATCTCGACCAAATTTTGTTCTGTTCTGAAGTTCTTTGATTCTCCAGTGCACTGTGGGGCCAACACCTTGGAACACTGGAACCATTGTTTGGGGGATATTACTCGTTTCTGCCATGGGTCCTATTCCGGACGTGGATTCTACCACATCTTTGTTGTTTAGTATGGCTTTCCTCATCAACCCACAGAGCTAGATGGCTAAATTCTGACTTGGCCTACGCTCTTTCTCAGGGAAAATGCCCCATTATTCTTGACAAATGGCAAATCGGTTTTATTTTTTTTTCTTTTCCTTTTAGTTTAAAAATACCACAGGGCTTTTTCGAAAGAGGTAAGACAATTCCACCACTGTGCCAATTAGTCCCCCCTCAAAACAGGCAATGAAAAAAAAAAAACACAGTTGCTCGAAGCACCACCCCCACAGCTAGACACATACATCACTGTTCCCCTGTTAATGGTTCCTTTAAGGGAGACTGGTAAACTATTGATTTCACTCACATGTTGGCCTGCTTTTCATAAAATGCCAAGAGCTAAGAGTAAACCTTCGAGTATAGGCCCAAAGGGTTTGCGGAAGTCTGTAAATGCTGCCATTTTCTTTCCTTTCAGTGAGATGTAATCCCTTTGACCTGCAGTGAACAACATTTGATTATTTATACAGTCTGAAGGTCATTAACTGCGTCTTTTTCTCCCCATCACAGAATCTTTGGTTTTCTTTTAGGAACTGTTGTGAGGCCACCCATGGGGGTGAGGTCCATGGTCCCTGTTGGCTAAGTTGTCATTTCTGGCTTATTTTAAATCACTGCCTTTTCAGTAGGAGAGCCCTGACACATAGGAATTGCCAGTCTCCCTACCCCCACCCCAGCTTCCCCCAGTGTCATGACTTGCAACTGGCTCTGTTCTCTGGAGCTCCACTAAGACATTTTCTCCCATGAGCGCCAGCCCCAAACAATGCCTATCCACCAAGGAAATCAGTTATTGGTCCACAAGCATCTGATGGTGCTGTGCAGGTGTCCCCAAACAGAGTTGCCCAGGGCTGCACCCAACCGAGGAAGCTGCCCCATCACCCGGGGCTCATCGGGAAGCTCATTGTCACAAAAACATTGGGTGCATGGTTAGGTAGGGCCTCCAAGCAGATTTGGTTTCAGCTGCTATAGGACACGAACTATTAGCACAGTGTGTGGGACAGGGAGGGCTTCTGCTCCGGAGAGAAACGCCAATGCACCATTGAGAAGCCTTTTTCACCTTGACTCCATCTTTCTTGATATTGATATGTCCCTCCTGGTTCTGAGCCAAGGAGCACTACCAATATCAGTAGCCAGGCACTTCCCATTGCACTGTTTCTTTCTGTTCCTAGTTATCTCTGTCAGTCTCTGTGTTGTTTCAGGAGGGCATCAGCTCCTTTTCTCCTCCCCATGATGCCATTGCTGCCTTCTCCATAGCACTCTGATTTAACATACTCACTGGCACCCCCTCCTAGGTCCCAAGCCATCAAACACCACCCCTCTCACTGCCATCTCCCTGCTTCTCTCTCTCTCTCTTCCATGCCTCTTGGCTCCTAGGTTCCTGCTTGTTCTCCTGCCTGTCCCTGGGCATCCTTTATTTTCCTTGCACCTTCTCTTTTCCCGCAATGTGCCTGCCAACCATTCTCTCCTTCCTTTCTGCTCCTGGGTGCCTCCCAGGAGTCAGCAGGTGGTAAGGACAGTGGGAAAAGAGTTCCCACTGTTACCTGAACAGTTTAGGTGAAGAATTCATCGACTCTCAGCTCGGGGCAAGGTTAGCAGCTTCTCATTCACTTTATGAGAGAAGGGAAGAGGAGGATTCTCCATCCCTTTTGGGTCACACCTGCATTCCTCTCCAAGAGTTGGAGTTGAGAGGAAAGAAGTAGTTTGGAGTCCCATTTTACTGAACAAGGATTTCTGGCGCCTCGGATCAATTTGTCTCTTTTATGATTGGGTTGTACTTGCTGGAAAAGATCATCTGCTTGGGATGAGTCCAATGAGCAGGACAGCACTGACTCTCCCACTGTTTGCGGGGGGGGGGGGGGGTTTAAACCCATATCAGCCATGTTGGAGGCAACTAACTTGTAATGAGACTAGTTCCTCAAGCCACACAGGAAAATAAGTCTTATTCCTTCATGGTCACACCCCAGAGGTGTACAGGGAACCAGAAAACACCTTTGTATGTTCTGAATGGCTGTGTGAGCTAGCCAAGAAACTGGATCAGGCAGCATGTCTGGCATCGTCTTCTTAAGTTTTGGGAGGCATCCAAGGAGCAGATATTAAAACAGAAACAGGTTGCCCCTCCCCAGAATGGGGCTTCTCTCCTGAAATCAACAACACAGCTCACTCATTTACATGTTGAAACTAAATTTGAGTATCAAAATCTCTTCTAATGATCTGGTCAGTCCCAATGAGGATGAATCACTGGGACCTGAAGTACTTCGGGTCAGGGTTGAAATGGTTGAAAAATAAGATGATGTTTTCTGATAACTCCAAGCTGTCCATAGGGCTACTGCCTAGACAATCCTAATAGTTCTTTAGGGGCATAAGGATGGTACTGGGGGCACGGCGGTGAAGCCCCTTGGCAAAGTGCTGCTTAGAGAACCAGAGATCTAATTCACTATTTATAGCCTTTTAATGAATATACACTCAGAACATCCCTCTGCCATGATCTTAAGTCTATCGAGGATCTAAACACATCCCAGCCCCATACACCACTCCTCTACATCCTGAATGCTTTTTGGTCAGACTGAGCCTGAAATGAATTCTTGACCGAAACAGTGACCTGGGACCACCCCATGCCTTTCATCTCCAAATTCAATCGCATCCCCTCCCAAACCCATTTCTTCTAGTTCGACCTCAAGAAGGGCAATGGATGGACTCGGCTGCCTTCTGTTTGGAGTTGGATCTTCCTGGATTTTCCCCCTGCTGTTTTCCCTTTTAGTTTGATTATCATTTGCCGTCATTAGCATTTGAATATTGTTTGCTGCTCGCTGCTGTGTCGCACACATCTGCTCATCGGCACCTCTTCATTTGTTAGGGACAACATTGGCAGCATGAGAGCTGTAGCCAAAGAAAACCCTTCTGTTCCAATTCATTTTTATTTGAATGATTTTAGAATTAAAATGGTGAAGTCTATCCCCCTCTTGGATGAGCAGTTATTGCTACTGCTCCTTAAGGGTCTATATTTTCCCAGTTAAATAGAGTATGAAAAACCCAAGAATGGGACTTGGGATTTTTCCCTGGTAGGATAAATATTATCATCCTTATTTCAATAAAACCAACTCATTCAACAGAAATTTGTCTAATGCACTGGGAAACGGTCCCGGTAGACTTTCAGACCTTGCAGACTATCCATGAACTCAGACTGCTCACCAAGCCTTTATTCATCCAGAACCCCAGTCCTTTCCCTCTCCACCCCCCACCCTAGAAAAGTGGGGATTTCATGGGATAGTTGTAAACTTCTAGTTTAGACTCACTGGGAAGTAGCCTCCAGAGGCTAAGAATATAGCTATGGAGGTAGTGTGCTCCTCCTCTTCCCCTTCCCCCTCCTCCTCCTCTTCCCCATTCCCCCTTCTCCTCTTCCTCCTCCTCCTCCTCCTCTTCCTCCTTCTCCTCCTCCAACCTACTCTAGTGAAAGCTCCTAGACCATAAAAACAAACTAGCACAGAATGAATGAGGCCTGTCTATCCCAGTGGTAGGCCTAAGGTTCCTTTCATAGTACCTACTTTTTAATTCAAAGACATACATTCACAAAATCTGCTTTCCTTGTTTTTTTATTTTATTTTATGTCGTGTGTGTGTGTGTGTGTGTGTGTGTGTGTGTGTGTGTGTGTCCATGTCCCCCACGTGCCTCATTAGCTTCCCCCAGGGCCCAGGCATGGATGGACGCACCAATGATTTGGCATGCAATTCTCCCTGGTGAAACAAGGGGCCACTCGAGGCCTGTCCACAGCCCCTCTTCCAGCAATAATGGGCCTTTATACTCGAATGTTTACTGTGGCAATAATGCATGAGTTTTGTACCCAAAGTTTCCTCTGGGGGTTGCAGACTGTGTCGGTCAGCCATGGACAGAGGCCTCCTCTATGTTGTCTTGTTTCTCTGTATTGTGCCGGAAACAGGTTGGGGCAGGGGGAGGGGTTTCCTTTTTTTACCTCCCTTTTCATTTGATTCTGGCAGCATGCATACACTCCATTCAGCTTTGCAAGGCCTGAACCTGGGCCTCAGTTGGAGGCTTCACAGCTTTGCCTTCATACCACTCGCCATGAGCATGTGGAGACTTTGTAAATCAGTGGCACAAGAAAACCTTTTTGTCGCATGTAACATGAAATGCCTTGAAAACTGAGCCCAGTCTCATATTGAAAGGAGCTTTTTTGGCCAAGAAAAAAGTCTCCAAATTGGGGTCTCTCCAAAGAAACAAAAATGTCAATAATAATAATAATTTTCATACAACAGTCTAAAGCTTGAAAAATATCTTACACACATCACAGCCTAGATTTTAAGCAGGAAAGGGTTTTTCAGGCCAGCTAACCCAGCCTCCTCATTTCACAGAGAAGGTGGGCGATTTGCCCAAGGTCACAAAGGTAGCAAAAAGCTGTGGGAGGATTTGTACTCAGGTCCTCTGATTCCACTCTATACCAGTGTATTTTCTGAACCTCCTAAAGAGGAACTAAAGGTGCTTGGAGGAAAAAAAATTCTCAATTTTTACATTTGGGAAACTGAGGGTCTGAGAAATTAAGTGATTGCATAACTAATGTCAGAGGTAGGATTTGAACCAGAGTGTTCCTAATTTCACTGGGGTCCCATGTGGTCTCTCTCTTAGACAGTCCTAAAATATTCAAGGAATTACTCAATTCCCAGGAGATTTGGAGACTAAGAGGCATTACACCTTGAATTACTGGAAGGATTTGGGGTTTTCTCTCTCCCCCCAAAATATGAAAGCTTTATTCTTGGGGCAGCTGATGATGATGATGATGATGACTAGCATATCTTGAGCACCTACTATGTGCCTAAGCACCGTACTAAGTGGTTTTTTAAACAAATATTTCATTTGATCCTCACAATAACCCTGTGAGGTTGCTGCTACTCCATTTTACAGATTAGGGGACTGAGGTTTAGAGAGGTTAAGTGACTTGCCCAGGGAAACCAAGCTATTGTCTGAATCAGGATCTGAACTCAGGTCTTTCTAACTCCAAGTCCAATACTCGATACATAAGCTAGCTGCTTCATGAAACTAAAACAGCCTACTGCCTCAATGTTTTTATTGGCATCCCTGGAAATTACGTCCAAAGAAAATTTTTACATATACTATACAGCCCCTGTAGGAGACATGAAAGGAGCAATACAAAAGGATTGATCAATTGCTGCCCTCTAGTAGCCAGTGACTCATTGGCTTAGGAGTCAACTCAACCCTTCCAAGTTCCAGGAAGCTTAAACTGAAGGCTTGGACTCAGACAATTCTTGAGTAGTTATGTCAAAATGTCTTGAGTCAAGCTGGAAAAGACCTTAGATCTAATCTAGTCATACCTTGGGGAGAGTAAGGTTCAATCTCTCCAGAGAGATGCAAACAGCTAGATGCATTGCCCCTTTCTTGCTAGGGTTTCACAGCATCGGCATCTTTTTCCCACCCACTCATGCCCACTACTGAACACCCCTCCAGTTTAAAACAAATTAGACCCACCACTGAACTAGTTCAGTTCCTCCATTTGAAAGATAAGGAAAGATACAGTGAAGTCCAGGATATGAATCCTCCTGCTCCAGTCCTTCCCTGCCACCCCATTTTACCACATTCATAAACCCCCCCTCCAAAAAAGTAACCACCTCTTGATGCTTAGTAACCTCATCAGAAAACTCTCAGCTAGGTTACTCTTATGAAGTACATAGCCTCCAAATGATCTCTACCCAGCCTAGTAACCCAAGGCAATTTGGGAAGAGGCATTTTTGGGGTCAGCGACATCAGTTTGAAGCTATTGCTTTGCCAAGTACAGACTCAGGGGGCAGATTAAGGCCCATCCGGTCCATCTGCTACATTTTCTTCTAATCAGGAACCCAAGGCTCCCAAGAGAGAATGTACAAGATCACACACCAAGTTAGTGGCCAAGTTGAACTGAGAATCCAGTCTCCCAGACCAGTGCTCTTGCCAGGACACTGCCTCCCTTTTCCCACCTTCAGACCCTGAAGGGTCTGGTGACCTTGAGTAAATGGAACACAATGGACTCATCCCAGAGCCTGCTTCCAGGGTTTCCTTTCTTCAGGGACATGCATTATGGTAACCCTTGAGAAGGTTTTTAAAAGGAAGTACCATCAGTTGAATTGGGGTATTTTGATGCCAATTAACTCCCCTCTGCACAGGCTCATGGAAAAACATCTGGTTTTCCAAGGCCATGTCTTCATTGTATATTTGGAGGGCTTTCTTTACAGTTCAAGGACCACTTCTGGATTTCACTGATTAACTTTTCAGCTTCCAGCACCAGGCCCTTTCTGACAGTAGTTAGGAAACAAGATCTTGTCGATCCCACTCCTTCTATTTTGTATGCCTGTGATCACTTTAAGCATGAAACCTTTCTCTGCAACCTCGAGATTACACCAGGAGTGTAAGCCAGGAAAGATAGAAAACAAGGGAAAGAAAGGCAGGCAGGCAGGCAGGCAGGAAGGAAGGAAGGAAGGAAGGAAGGAAGGAAGGAAGGAAGAAAGAGGGGCGGCTAGGTGGCGCAGTGGATAAAGCACCATCCCTGGAGTCAGGAGTACCTGGATTCAAATCCAGTCTCAGACACTTAATAATTACCTAGCTGTGTGGCCTTGGGCAAGCCACTTAACCCCATTTGCCTTTCAAGAAAGAAAGAAAGAAAGAAAGAAAGAAAGAAAGAAAGAAAGAAAGAAAGAAAGAAAGAAAGAAAGAAAGAAAGAAAGAAAGAAAGAAATAGAAAGAAGGAAGGAAGGAAAGAAAGAAAGAAAGAAAGAAAGAAAGAAAGAAAGAAAGAAAGAGAAAAAGGGACATTCAAATCTATCTCCAATGGGTCAGATCTGGGAATTCTGAGGTTCCCTTAAGCAGTCACAATAGATCCTCCTGACCATTCCATATGAAATCATTCAAGATTCCTCCTAGCACATGAATGGGCATCCCTGAAAGGGTCTGGACCCAAGTGGGTTGTGTCAATCATGAGTGGAGCTCTCAGGAAAACCATAAAAGGATGGAGGGAGAGGCCCAGATATTGCATATTTAAGAGAGTTTTCTAATGAGGCTACTCACTAGGCTGAGTGGGGGAAAGCAGTGGCAGAGGCCAAGGATACCCAAAAAGGAGACAGTAAGGTGGGTACCTGAATTTGATCTTTGGCTCCTAAAGCAGAACAAAATGAGAACGTGTCCTTCACATTTGTTGTTGTTTTTGTCTTTTCATTTTACTTGGCTTCTTCCAGTCAAAGCAAAAGGTTTTCCTCTCCATTCTTTGCTCATGTGCCCCCCCCACCCCGCTTCCTCATCCTGTCTCCACTCCCATCTGTCCCGCCTCCAGTGAATGTATGCTCAGGAAGCAATCTGCTTCTCTCAAGACAAAAGCCCATCTCCTCCTACTGGGACCTGCCCTCTGGTTGCTTGAGCTCACTAAACTCATCCATCAGACGCCTATTTCCGTTGCAGAGTCTAACACCCCAGCACCCCTCCACTTCCGTTCCTTTGGTTTGGTTTGGGATGTTCTTGTTGACCTTCCCCTGCTCTTATAATGTTTTGTCTCCTATGTGTGCCACAGTCTGGATCAGTCCACGGTAATGCATCCTCCAACTTATAACTGTTCATGCACATTTTATAAGGGAGTGTACATCAAATGTCACCATACACAGGTGGGATCGGAGATTCGAATGGGGAGGAGGGCCAAGGAGAAGGAGGGAGGGGGCCATTTCAGCCTTGGTAATGTCTACCTACTCTGGATTCCTAGGAGGACCATGTGGATTCCTCAGGCCCTTCTTTATTTTAAACTTGGAGAGCAGAGCCTTCTCTTAAAGGGCTTCCACACTCTGAGTTCATGATTGTAATAGTTTCTCAGCTTTGACCCAACTCTTCAGTGATAAGGCTACTGGCAGTGTCAGGGAGGGCAGCAGGTATTCGAGCTAAGTAGACTTCATTGATGTCATATGACCGGCTACATGGAGAAAAACAAAATACACGGTGTCACAGGGAATATTTAATGCCATAGGACCAATATTAGAAATAAGTCATTGGTTGGACAAAGTCATGATTCTTGGGGTGTGGTCACAGTATGGTTTTGATTACCAAATGACATTGTTTGAGGGCAACCTCCCAGGGGGGTGCCTCAACTTGGAACCTCAGCTCCCAAATCCAGGAATGAGAAGGGTTGCCAAGATTAAAGCAAGATCAGGGTATGCCAACCCTGATCCGATCCAACCTACCATTTTCCCTCCATTGAGGCTGTAGTTTCTCAGATTGCCCTAAAGTTCCTTTAGACTTGCCAGGCAATCTTCCAAGCTTGTGTTGCCCATGATTCCAGGCCTCAAGAGATGAACAGTTATAATGAACAAACTCCAACAAGTCATTGAGGTGGACAGACCCAGTGGGTAGCAATTAGTGAACAATTTATGGTCTCCTCCTTATTTCCTCCCTTCTTTTCCCATTCCCAACTCTTGCCCTCCTGCCCCATCAATTCCCATTTTAGATCCGGGTGGTGAAAGCATTCCGTAGCTCCCTCTACGAAGGACTGGAGAAACCTGCATCCAAGACCTCCATCCATAACTTCACGACGACGCCTGAGTTTCTGATCAATGACTACATCCACAACATCCCTCTCATTGATGACACGGACGTGGAAGAGCTGGAGGAGCGCCTCCGAGCCAGCCCCCAGCCCCCCTCCAATCAGAACAACAATGCCATAGACAGTGGTATCTATTTGACCACAGACGTCAGCAAGCCAGCTACCTCTTCTAGTCCTGGAAGCCCACTCAACAGTGTGGAAACTTCACTCTAACCGGAACTTCTCTCTTTTCACGAACACATGCAGACCCACACTCAGACACACACACACACACACACACACACACACACACACAGACACACAGACACACAGACACACAGACACGCACACACTCCAATATGTCCACCTAACAAGAGAGGGAAAGGACAAGGCTTTCCTAAGACGTTTCTTGCATATTACATTGCAAGCAGTGGAACAAATTAAACAAATCAGGTTTTGGCATGACATACGGTTGTTCATCCAGACCACGAAGTCTAGCTTATTAAAGAAAAAGTGAACGAGTAACAGCTAGAGATGGGGATGGATGTTTTCCCTACTTGTTTTATTCTTTTTGATCAATGATGAAAGAAATAACCTCCACAATTCCATTATTTATTGGGGGCTTAGACTCTGAGATGGGGTGGGTTGGGTTTGGGGTTTTTTTTTGTCGGGGAGGGGGGTTTTGTACACCCGGTGGGGTGGGGAGAGTGGAAATGGATTTGTAAGTGAAAAAAACAAATGAGAGCAACTTCTATGGTTTGGGCTGAGCTCAAGAGCCAAGAAGGATGCTGTGTGTATGTATGTATGTATGTATGAATATCTATCTTCCTGATTTTTTCCCTCTCTCTCTTCAGTCCAGCAACTGACCCACCCGCAGGAGCCACTTTCACACATATTTGCACCTTTTTCAGGCACTTTAATTCAGAAATGCCATCCTTCGTTGGAACAGGGATATTTTTCAGGGAGAGAATTCTGGGTTTTGTGTATTTCTTCCTTTCCCTCCTCCCTCTTTTCTCCTTTCCCCTCTGCCTTCCTTCCTGCTGTGTTCCTGGGAATACTTTTGGTGAGATACCATATTCCTAAGGGGGGAAATAAAGGGAGCTAAAATAAAGTTTACACTTTGAGACATAGTGCAAGGTGTGGGGGGGGGGGGGGGAGTTATCTTTAAACGGGTTTCATGGTTTCAAAGGAATGTACCAAAGTGTCTAATTGGAAACATCCCATCCAACAGAGGGGAACTGAACTGTAATTTCAGTTCTCTCTTGTCTCACTCTAGTCCTAAGAATGTTCCTATTTCTTTCTCCATAATTCCAATGTCAAGAAAAAAGTTTTCTGGTGAACTAAGTCGAAGTTGCTGGTGCCCATTCAGGATCCATTCCAGGACCTTCAGTTGCTAACAGATTCAAGCTAGCTCCCTGCAAACTCCTGTTAGGTATCGATTGCTATCTAGCAGCCACTTGTTATCGCACCAAGAAGGATTTCTCTTGTAGCAGAAAGAAAGAAAATCTGAAGTGGTTGCATCCAAATGGCATGCATGGAGCAACCATCACTCTGCAGCCAGAAAAGACCAGAGAAAAGAAAATCTATTCGTGATCCAGTTCAAGATGCTGACAAAATACAATTGCTACCAAACCCAGACTCAACCGATGGAAAAGGAAGGTGCCAATGGTGAGAAAACAATGCCAAGAAGTAAAAGTAAAGAGAGGACACCAATTCGTGAAACCCAGAAGATGTCAAAAGCCTGAGGACCAGGGGTCCCGAAGTGTCTAGGACTCTGGGTTGCCCTCTTTACCCTAGGAGAAGCTTACAGGTTAGCACTTGACAATCAATCAGCTTTTGAGAAAAAGCATTTTACCTCTGCTCTGTTGCCTGCCGCTAGACTCAAGGAATATGCTGGCTTTGGTGTCAGTGAAGCAGTTCTGGACACTTTCAAACACCATATGTCAAAAGCCCTCTTCTGATCTCTTCTAGCTCAGAGCATATGCAAAGGAGAATGTCGAAACCCATTTACATTCAACTTTGTTTACTGTGGCTTTAAGGCAACATCAGGGGAGGCAAATGAAAAAAAAAAAGCCATCTGGAGGAATGGAATCTTGTTTTTGTTTAAATAAAACCTGTGGGCTCTTTCTCCTGAGGCTACAAATCAACTTTCTCTCCTGGGAAAGTCCTGTGATACACAGATCCCTTCTTTATGTGATGGCTAAAAAACACGTCTGTTTTAAACAGGCTACCCCATCATTTCAAACTGTGGTCAGTTTCAATATTGCTTAGTAGTTCTAGTACACAGCAATGCCCACCCACCCGCTCTCTCTCTCTGTTCTCTCTCTCTCTGTCTGTCTGTCTTTCTCTGTCCCTTTGTCCCTGTCCCTCCCTCTTTCCTTCTTTCCCTCTCTTCCTCTATCTCTCTTTCCTTCTTTCTCTGTTTTTCTCTGTGTTCTCTGTGTTTCTCTGTCCCTCTCTTTCCTTCCTTCCTTCCCTCTCTTCCTCCATCTCTTTCCTTCTCTCTCCTTCCTTCTCTGTCTTCTTCTTCTTCTTCTTCTTCTTCTTCTTCTTCTTCTTCTTCTTCTTCTTCTCTTCTTCTCTCTCTCTCTCTCTCTCTCTCTCTCTCTCTCTCTCTCTCCCTCCCTCCCTCCCTCCCTTCCCCCTCCCCTCCCCTCCCCTCTCCTCCCCTCCCCTCTCCTCTCTATCTTTCCTCTCCTCTCCTCTCTGTCTCTCCTCTCCTCTCTCTCTCTCTGTCTCTCCCCCCCCCCCATCTGTCTCTCTCATCTTGGGCATAGGGCTTCAATTGGACATTCTCCTACACACTTTGAGGGCACTTTAAGTAATTTTGTCTGTCAGTGTCCCATACTGAAATGAGCACCAGCTAGTGTGGTAGCTCATTCCTTGAGACCATCCAAGGTAACGGGGTTATAGAGGGAGGCCTGCAACCAGCCACTGCCCCCACTTGGAAGAAAGTTGAAGATCCCAGATATTAAAAAAAAACCCACTGTGGTCATTCAAAGGGAAACATCTCTGCTGACCAAAGACTCGTTAAACAATTTTACATAAGCATGAGTTCAACCAGATCACAATTGGGGAGGGGGAGTGTTTAGGGGGGCGGGGTGACAGCAAGGGACTTTTTCCTTTTGCAACAAGAATGGCTGGTCCAGATATAGACAACTTGGCATTTCTTCCCAGCTCGTGGGTTTTTTTTTTCCTTGATATTACAACCATGTTCTCTGTTTGGCCTCTAAAGGCATCTCTTTGGATTTATCTTGATGGGGAGTTGCTGCTTGGGAAGACTGGGGAGGGCAGATTGAAATTAAACAGGTAGATTTGAGTAATCCAAAATTGAATTTTCAGAAGATGCTAGAAAAATAGCTAAGGGGTGCATGTAAGGATTACTCAATTTTCATTTCCTCCTGCTGCCTCCTCCCCAGGGCTCCCTCCTTAGCAAATGGGTGCTGTGTTCACATGAAAAAGTGGGATGCCTAAACCACAACAGAGTCCTTACATTTACCTCTATTACCTTCTATAAGCTTTCACCCAGAAGACAAAACCAAGCTGAGTGGACTGCAAGCTGGCTACAATAAATAGCATTGCTTCACACCTAAGCAAGACTACTCCACTCGCTCTGAAACAGTCATTCTGTTGGAAAAAGTACATCCCACTTTAAAATACCAGCTAGAGATAATTTAAAGCCATCCCTTCTTTCAAAAGGGCACATTGAGAATGTTCTCCATTTGTAAACTCTTTCTCACTGTCCTTTTTTTTTAAGGCAACTCAATTTGTTGAGCATCTGCGTGTTCATAAAAATGAAACTGAACTCTTTAAGTGTTTAATTTTAAGAAGAAAATGTGTGTAAGCACATGCACAGGCTTCTCGTCATTCGATATTGTAGATATATTGATAGAACAAATGAGCAAATCTATATTTAAAAACAAAAAAAATCCAAAAAAAACCATTGCTGCTGTATAAGGTTGCTTATTTACCATAAATTTCCTTTCCTTTGGGGGGAGTGGGGTTGAGGGGACAAGGTTGGAATCAGGACAGTGAAATATGTTCTTCACATCTAGTTGGGTTATTCTGTCTGTTTTTTAAAAATAAAAACAAAAATGCTTATACATTTTTCTGGAAGAGGGGACCCCTCTCTTTAAAAAGCATTATATTCTATTGAATGGCTCTATACACTTTGTTCAGATCATTAAATATGTTTTAAAATTTATCTGCCTGTTATAAAATGAACAAAAATATATTAAGAAAAAAAGACGACGCCTGCATAGTAATTTAAAAAGAAAAGTCTGTACTGGAATTTCTGAATTTGAAGAATAGGTTGACACTTTTTGTGTGTATAAAAAATATGTATCCTACAATCTCAGCTTGAATAATGTGTGTTTTTTGTGACTCGGTGACTTCTGGCAGTGTCCTTGCCAAACCCGGGTAACAATGTAATAAATGGCAGCAGTGATACATGTCTCCCTGGCCTTGGAACAGCTTTAGCAAATCATTCCAAAGAGTCAAACATAAAAGGAAGGGGGAAATGGTATAACACACCCAGTCCACTAGTCTCTTAAGACTTACAAAGTACTTTCCTCACAGCCCTGGGAGGTAGAGAATACAATCATCATCGCCCTATTAACTGATGGGGAAATTGAAATTGAGCAACTTGCCCAAGGTCACACAGCCGTTAAGTGGCAGAGTCAGAACTTACATCCTCTGATAGCAAGCAAATCCAGGGCTCTGTCCACTGTGTTACATTGCCTTTGTATCCCTACAAGTCTTGAATCTAGCCATGGAAAGGCTCCCTCCATCTCCCACCATTTGGTGAAACTAAAGTACAACCACGAATAGTTTTGTCCAAGTGTAACAGGAAAATAACTGGTGCTTTCAACTTTACCTAAGAGGTTAAAGGGGGCAGCAATGTAGGGCTGTAGGGATTCCATAGGGGTAAGATACACAAACAGGATGCCTGTAAAAGGGAGCCTCCCTCTTGGTTTGGCACCTACTTCAGCATTTCCAGAGAGCTATGATTTCATCAAGGTAGGCAATGCTTCCACCAATATGTGAACAGTCTTCACCAGTCACTAGGGTCTGAAATTCATCTCCTGGCAGTCAGCCTTCTGAAAAGTCTTTTCCAATACCAACAGGTAGAATCTGTCACTGGACCCATAACACCAAATCTTTCCAATCTGAGGAGAACCTAACAATTTGTGCCCTACTGGTAAAGCCAGGGTCAATATGGGCCGTGCCCCAACGAGTCATGAAAAGACAATATCAGTAGGAGAAAGTTGGAGAAGGGCCATTCAGTCAAGAAAAAAATTAGTTTTCCCCCATGACGAGTATAAAGTAACCAGATTTGTTTAACCTAAAAGAGAACAATCTGCAGGGCAGACCCCAGTCTTCCAGGTGTGTACAGAAACATTTAATGTGTGAAAGACAGCAACCTTTCCCCTTATTTCTGCTAAGAACAATATCAGGTTAGCATTTAGGCCAGCAATGGGAAACTCAACAAGAGTTACAAAATACAATTGAGAGGTCTTGGATTGTCCTCAATTGGATACTTTTTAAGATGGAAAAATGGACCAGTTCTCTGGGATGGACTATGTTAAATCTTGAATGGAACATTCCCTTATTTGGGAAATGTTAGTCATCTACCATGTATAAGGCCCTGTACTGGGGGAGGTGTAAGGGTCCATAAAATAGGCCCAATATTCATGAAGTTTTTATTATCTAGCAGTAAAACTCAGCTCAGTGCTTTATGGGCACCAAACACTATATAGACATTCATTGATTCTGCCATCACAACAAACCTGATACAAATATCATATACGGCTTTAATGGAAAAAGAAACTGAGAGAATGAGAGGTTACCCAAAGTCACAGAGCCCTTAGAGTCTCTCACTCTGTGTTAAGAGTTTTTGCTACTCCACCATCTTCCCTCTCTGGTACAGACTAGGTGATCTAGGAAGACCCATTCCAGTCTTTTGAACCCATTTACATGAAGTGGAAAATTACTTGACCTTCTAATAATAAAGTGGTCTATTAATATAGTGTTTTGTTCTATTTTATAACTTATTATGGGGACCAATTCCAGTGAATTTAAAGAAAAAAAAAACAATCGACACCACCTTTCATTACATATAAATTCTCAATTCTCAGTCACTATAATTCCCCATTCCCACTCCATTCCAGCCAGTGCACACCCCAGTTAATAAAACGATAGTCATTTGACTGTCTCTCTTAGGCCAAAGAGCCCTAGTGACTATGGGGACGAAGTTTATATGCCCTTCAAAGAGGAGGTGTTCCTGAGGGATGGCAATCAACTCTGATTGGTTAACACAATGAGAGGTGGACTATTGTGGAGTTTGTGACTTAGGTCACTCAAACCTTAATCAAAGAGACATCAATTTCTATATCATCTGTCTTGATAGTAGGGAGAATCAGCATTTTCCCAGGTTTGTCTGAGGAAATACAATGAACAGAAATACACCCATCACCCAACCTTAGCATTTCTTTTACTGTCTGATTAGATCTTGGCCTGGGTAAGTCTCTAAGACAAATTTCCTACCTTGGTTGATTTCTGGATGAGAAAGTAGAAAAGGGGGGGAAACTTGGTCCTAATACAATAATTACTTATTAAATATAAGGGAGATATATATCCATTTCTTGCATGTGTGTGAACATGTGTGTATGCATACATGTATGTGTATCTACACAGATACACACTCTAGATTCCCTTTATTACCACATAATCACATAAAGAGCAAAGTACCTTGAACAGAGTAGGCAGTCAACCACTAGCTGTTACTTCTTTTACCACATGACTGATGATTCATTGTTTTCTAACCTCCACACAAATGTCCCCTCTTTCAATGGCACAAATAATCCAGGACTGACTCATTTGCACAAGGCCAATATCCCTCAGAGGCCTTGCTTGGACAATATGTTTTGTTTGGGGCTTTTTTTTTATCATTGTTTCATATTCAGCACTGACAGGTTTTGACCTTCCAGATTCTTGAGAGATCCTATTTCATACAGCATTATTCTGCAAAATCCTCTATCCATTCATTTACCCTCATCATCAGACCCCAGGAAAAAGCTCGAGGCTTGCACATTAATAGAGCAGTGATGGATGCCAGTTTCCTGGTTGGCTCCAAAGTTTCCTTTTTGTTGTCTACAATGCCATTTCTGAGTTGGCCATTGTAAAAGATAACTTTCTTGGGGACAGAAAAGGAAAATCAGAAAATAAAAGACAAGTAGCAAAGACCTACTGTCTCACTTGTGCCCAGTTCATTTGTGAGCTCTGAGGAGGAATTGTCTACCTTGGAGAAAACTGCCTCTCATCTGATATAAGAGATCTATTATCCCCCACCACCACTACCCCAAAGCTACATGGTATATTCCTGTAACATGAATCCTCTTTTTCGTTGGCTTCTGTTATAAAATATGAGCTAGGTTCCTATGGAAAAATATTTCATACTTAGTTGAAAAGTCTTGGCAAGGAAATGATTAAACCAGTGGTTAGTCCTACTGTATACTGTGAGCCTGCCTACAGCCTTTTCTAGATTCTAGGGTCCTTTCTCCAATGTTCAGGTCCCTTTCCTGCCCTCCCCCCTTTACTCTCTGCCCAGCATTCATTCTGCAAAAATAAAGCATCAACTGTGCACAAGGGGAGCTAAGATGAAAGGCTCTGGAGGTTTGGTTTAGGAGGAATAGACATAAACACAGATAAATATAATACCCAATATTCATTTGCTCCTCACAACCACCCTATGTAAAATACATTTCTTGTTTTTAGGATTAAATAAGGAAATTGAGACTGGAGAAATTAATTTGCCCAGGATCACACGGATAGTGTCTGAGACAGAATTTGAATTCACACCTTCCTGACCGAGTCCCAGATTCTATTCAGTCAGCCTAGTTTCCTATCTTTGCTTTCTTTAAAGGCAAGAAGGGACATCTTTAAACTTCAAGGAGCAAAGACAGGATCAAGGAAGGTGAAAGAAATTGGAGAGGCTAATACTTCCCTTTCAGTATATGACGAATGAATACCAGCTGATAACCATGAAAATTCGTATTTGTTACACAGACTAAACCAAACATTCCCCGAATATTTCTCCTGTTGGCCCCATGCTAGACTTTAGAAGGGATATAAAGATGACTGTCTCCTTCCTCACAGGTATCTCTTTACTGAGCAGATCAAATGAGACTAGATCAATTCAGACTATTTTGAGATGAGTTTTCACATGAAGGTTTATGCCCAGCAGGGATAGAACCTAATTGTCTGACATATAGACATAGCTGTTCACATGTTGACTCCATCAGATTGTGTTACCTTGTTTTGTCCATCCCCAGAATCTAGCACAGTGCCTAGTACAAAGTAGTTTATTGACTTGGGGAGTGTCTTTTTACTGAAACTAGTCCCCCAACCCCCACAGTCCTTGGTGACAGTGTGGCACAGTGGAAAAGGCAATCAAAGGACCTGTGTTCAAATCTTGTCTCAACTATTTACTACCTGTATAACCTTGCATACCAAGTCAGTCCATCTTCCAGAATCAGTTTCCTTCTCTGTAAAACAAAGTGACCTCAGTTTCCTCATATGTAAAAGGAGGAGACTGGACTGTAAGGTTGCTGAAGTCCCTTCCAGACCTGCATCCTATGACTTTGTTTCAAAATTAAAATGGAAGCAAATGATAGTTTTGAGAATTGTTTAACATAATTGGAAATAACTAGGCAGACCTTAGGGAAATGAAAACTCAGAGTTGGGAATCACCATGCAAAGAAGTAGGCCCCCAAGGATCTGCCATCTTGCACTCTGCTTGAGACAGGAAGTCCCAAATTTACAAACCAGTTGTGATATCAAATTCATTTTTGCTTTCCCAGAGAACCAACCTTCTACAGAGCAGTTAGTCCACATAAAACTGTTTAACCACAAATGCTGTGCAACTACAGTACTAATAGCACTATAGTCACGCCTCTGGGCTAAAAAGAAAGGAGGTCCTGATTCATTGGCATTAAAGAAACCTATACATGCAAAAAGAGTACTGCTCTTAAAAGCAATCCTTTCTCCCTCTCCCCCCAGTCAAACTGGCCCCAGACTATTCATTCAGGCATTGCTGTTCTTGTTGCTCAAAAAGTATTTGGAATTTCTAGGAGTCACCACTCAGCAAGATTTGTTGCAAAAGGACTTTGAGCTGTTGTGGATTTTTTTTTCAGAAGAAGAAGATTGCCCAGTCAAGCTAACTGATATCATAACTTTGCTAGTTCCACTCTCTCTGGGACTCAATTTCCTCATCTGTAAAATAAGGACATTGGACTAGATAACCACTAATGATCCCACTCCCATTCTCTGGTTTCATGGGAGAATGTCAATAAAGGGGCCTGGGAAAAGTAGTCAATGTGCCTCTCTTTCAGTACTCTGGGAACTGAGAAGAGGACACATGGGTCAGGGAGCATTACCTTCCCCATTCCCACTCCTACCAAAGAGACTATCCTGGTTCGTTATCCAGCACATGATGTTCATGAGTCAGGCAGAGCCTGTACTGGTAGTAAATACATTATAAGGAACATTTTCAATTTATGGGACCACTTTAAGTGACAGAAAGATGACTTTAAACAGATAGATAAATCATGCTATTTTATAAATAACCAAAGGATTGGAATCAGAGGTAACCAGAACAATGTAGAAAACAAAAGTTGCCTACAATGATTTACATCATTTTTTATTAAACAAAATAAAAGATAGTTCATTTATGTGAAAAGGTTATGTTTGCTTTAAGCCTACTTTTAAAAAAAAATCCCAGAGGGTAGTGAAATATATACACTACTGTGGTTTTCATTTAAACAAAGAGATGCAGTTTGTCACAAAATCAAGGATTCTCCTTCAAAGATTTCCCAAAGGTAAGTGAAGGTTTAAATCTGCATTGTCCACATTAAACATGGACCAATTCATGTGTCATGTGAATGCCATGGAATATTATTATATCATAATAAATGACAACTATGAGGAATTCAAAGAAACTTGAAAAGATTTCTATGAATTGATACAAAACAAAAAAAAAGGAAAAAGGAAAGCACAACCAGAACAATACACATCATTCCTGCAACAATGAAAAGAATGATTAAAAGTGGGAATCATTTGTAATTATAATTGACTCTGCTGCTGAATATGTCAAAGATACATCAAAGAACAAAAAATGAAGTTAGCTTTTTCTCCCTTCCTCACTCTGTACCTCATCCTAGCTCTGGCACTGAAAAACTGTTCCTTATGGTCAATCTTCTTGCTCGTACCTTTCAGGTAACTTTTCAAATTCAGGGTCCATTTTAATCATGCCAAGTCCAGACTTCCCAAAATTTAAGCATTTGCTTCTTTTGGGATGGTTCTGAAACAATTAAGGGACTTTGGTGTGCAGGTATAAATCTGAATCTTATCAGAGACAATTTTATTAGTGACTGGTTTAGTAAGGTCTTCATTTACAACCTAGAAAGGTGTAGAAAAATAGTTTCAGCTCAGATTTGCTCTCCATCAAAGAGAACAAATGCAAACTTGATTTTCTTCAGAGGAGTGAGACTTTGCTGTTCTATGAATTGGACATAGAAAGCAGGTTATGGATTATTTAACAAGATCAGTTCAGTTTTGACAAATTGGTGTCGACCAAAAGTCTCTAGAAGGACCAACCTAGAAAGGCCCTTGGATAGCAACTAATCCAACTCCCTCTTATTTACAAAGAAAGAAATTAAGACTGAATGAGAGAACATTATCTAGCTACAAGTTTTGCAGTGACTTAGTGACAGACAGCACCCCAGCCTCCTGCCTCTTTCCAGTAAACCACTCGTTTTTTTTCCTAATGGTTAACACATTTGAAAGAATGCAGTGGTCCAAAATATCTAGCTTTGATGAGTCTCTCCAGAAGTGCTTTCCTTGTCAACAGCCAAAAAGACAAAGTGAACAACAAGATGTGTAAACTCAATCCTTCTCTTGTTTGAAAAGTTTCTTTCCTTTTAGGATTGTTATAAAAGTTTGCATGACTTTAGCCTGAAGAATACCTGTCTGGTTAATAGTGAAAGTAGGGATTTACTTTCATTCATTTTTGAAAAAAAGAAAAATGTGGCACATAATGGCAGTGAAAGCTTTGGGATAAACCACCATGGCAACCAGCCACATTTCTGCAGCCAAGGGAGGGTTAAAACAAGAGTAAAGTCTACTTTACTCAAAGGACAATCCTTCACTTAGATTCTATTAACTTATTTTGGAATCATTTTTTTTTAGGTTTTTTGCAAGGCAATGGGGTTAAGTGACTGCCCAAGGACAGAGAACTAAGTAATTATTAAGTGTCTGAGGTCGGATTTGAACTCGGGTCCTCCTGACTCCAGGGCCGATGCTCTATCCACTGCACCACCTAGCCACCCCATATTTTGTAACCAATTTTAAAAAGTTTATGATCCATTTTCCTAATGCACTGAGATCAGAAGCAGCAAAATTGAAACCAAGGTTAGGGTTGAGGTTGGGAGCAGGAGCGAATAAGGCTAGAATTGGGTCTGTTGCTAGAGGCAACAGGAAGCAGTCTTGAAAATAAAGAAGATACTACAATCTCAGTCACTAAAGACTTCATCAAGATTTTATCTTCCATTGGTTGTCTCACTACCTTCCTGAATCCATGTAGTTCATTAACAAAGTTCAGACCAAAAATGTTTGTGATTTGTTCTGGAATTAGAGAGATGCTGCCAAAAACAGTGGGACTGATGTCACAGAAATCAGTGGTTGATTTGGCATTTCTGAAATTGTGAGAAGTGGACAGAATGTCCTGAAAAAGCATCAGGGTACATTCGTATGTATGTGCTACTTGCTGATGATGAAAACAGTCAGATATAATACAATAGGTCTCATTCGAGACTGTGACGCAACTTCAAGGAATTAACAGGTTGGTCATAGTTCTTGCTTCAATTTGGCTGACAGGTTTCAACACCTCTGAAGCCTCTTATGTTCTAAGATAATAGTTTGCATGTTAAGGGGATAGGGGTACATATATAAGAGACACATGTGTACTTTAACTAAATTATAACTGTGTCACTAAAAAAATTATTAGAAAATAAATTTCAGTATATAAGATCATGGGCACTTAGGTATCTCACTGGTGAATCTTTTGTCTTGGCAAAAATTTCTGCTTTCTTTGGCCTAGGTTAGATGAGTGTGGAGAGATTCAGCACCAAAAGACTGGCAACTAAGCAATAAAGTCTCTGGAAACCCTTTATGAAATCCAGACCACTACAAAAAGGCCCTCATCCTGAGCAGGACTTTCTGCTTTTGTGGTAAAGATAGTAGACTGCTACCTGGCGAAGTGGATAGAGCAGTTTTTGTTTGTGCACCCTATTACCCCCAGTTTCCACCTTAGCTCCATCCCTAGTGATATAGCTCTTGTTTAAACTAGTTTGTGGGTTTCCTGAACCAACCTAATACCTCCAATCACTTCTCTAATCCAACCAACTGCTTACCACACTTACTTACCAGTGCACTACTGTGATCAAATCACTCACAAAAATCTTCATTGCCCTGCA
Organism: Macrotis lagotis; assembly: GCF_037893015.1. Taxonomy (NCBI): domain Eukaryota; kingdom Metazoa; phylum Chordata; class Mammalia; order Peramelemorphia; family Peramelidae; genus Macrotis; species Macrotis lagotis. Next base: position 81,404,426 of record NC_133666.1, read on the forward strand.
TAATCTAGTCTACTTAACTTGAGATTTTAAACCCTTTGTACTATCCTTCCTTTACACATCTCTCACATACTATTCCCCTTCAAGTTTTCTATTTCTTGAAACAAACTATTCACCATTCCCTAAGATAGCCTAAGTTTTTCCATCTCCGGGATTTGCTTATTCCCTATATCTGACCTGTTTCCCAGGCACCCAACATTCAAGGAACAGATTGAATGCTTCTTCCTCCACAAAAACTAGATTAGAAGCTCCCAGGGATCATGGAATTGCCCCAATTTGATCTTTGTATATCTCTTAAATAATTATAATTCTTAGCATATATTTTCATATTTCAATTTATTTCAATATTGGTTGACTAATAAATGCCCAAGGTTTTGGTGAGGGACTTAGCAACTGGTTGTAAAATAAAAGAAGACATTTTAGAGAAGCCAGTAACTTTTCTGGTACTCTCTTATTCACCTCACAACCTTATCAATCAAGAATATAGGTAAGGGTTCAAAAGCAAGAAGAGTCTAAGTTTCAATACTCAAGCAATTAACACAAGGGGAAAAGCTCCTGTGATTTACTCACAAGTGGCCCCATTTTATAGTTGTGGAAACTGAGACAGACAGAGGTTAAGCAACTTGCCCAAAGTTTGTGTCTGAGGCTGGATTTGTACTCAGGTCTTCCTGACTCTAGGCTCAGAGGCCTATCCACAACACCACCTAATTTCCTAGGAACTGGTTGAAAATTTTATACAAAATCTAACTAATCCTGGTTATTGGATTTCTCAGTCCATAGTAAAGATGGAATTTTGGAAGGGGAAGGAACACAGAAACACAGATGACAGCTAGAGATACCTTAACTTCAAAAGGCCATTTAGCACAGGGGCAAACAGTCCCATGCACCACAACAGCCTCTTTTGGGTATCATCACATTTGGCACAGACAGTTCCCATAAAGAAAAAAAAATGTCATTGTGTTCAGGAGTCTGTTTAAGAAGGTAGGGAAGTGTGTATTCAGTTTTTTAAAAGACTTCCATCCAGAAAAGGGTAGAGATTTTTTAAAAAGATTAGATGATCAAAGGGATGAGGTTTAATCACCCTGAACATCCTCTCATGTCAACTCATTCATTAGACAACAATGCTAGACAATAAGGCACAACTGTTTAAAAAAAATCAGTACCAAAATTTATCAAGTATGAATTGGAATCTGGGAGAGGAAGCATGGTCCCTAAATTCTGTGCCTGAGAAATAATGGCAACTGGAACAATGAAACTTGAAAGACTACCAGAAGAAAATAATATATTAGGAACAGGAAGGAACTTCAAAACCCAACCTCCTACACAATGATGTGATGACATACATGAAATTCTCAGACCTTGATTTCCTACCTATATAATGGAAATCATATCTCATGTAGAGAGCCAATGAAGTTTATTAGCCTATGGGAAAGCACTTTAAGAAAGTTAATTGAGGGGCAGAGGTAGTGCAGTGGATAGCACAACAGCTCTAGAGTCAGGAGGACCTGAGTTCAAATTCAGTCCCAGACACTTATTAATTATCTAACTGTGTGACCTTGGACAAGTCACTTAACCCCATTGCTTTGTCCAAAAAAAAAAATGAAAGTTGAATTTGTTGTTCATCCTTCTTTTGTTTTTGTTTTGCTTTATGTTGTTGAATAGGCCCAACTAAAGGGAATTACTAGGTATAAGCGACTACTGCCTAGCAAAAGACATTAGTGATTTGACAAGGTTCACTAGTACTGGCCATTTACCTTATCTGACTCCCATCAGTGGTTTTGTGCCTTGGAACTAGGGGACATCTCCACATTGTGACAGTGAAGGGAGAAGTCAAGAAATCTAACCCTGTTGCAGGGAGATACCAGGTCAATTTATTCCCTTATCATATGTGTAGAAGCGGGGGTATTTTGAAGACAGTTAACCAGTTTGCCTGGAGACAGAGGAGGAAATGGTCAGGTGTATTTTTTGCTCACCTTCCACTTAGCTGGGTGACTATCTCCTCACCTTACCCTAAAACCACAACCTGAATTATCCTACCTCTATGCTCTTGCCTTCCACCATTCCCTCCGAACCCTTGAAATGTTGTCCCCATCATATTTCTGCCTGCGAAATACTACTAGCTTTTACAATCTAGCTCAAATGATTCATAGATCCTTCCTGAATCCTCTGTCCACCCCAAGTTGGACATTTTCTATTCTTTCTTGTACCTCAGAAAGTACTTGTGGGACTGTGGAGGAGGAGCCAAGATGATGAAGTAAAGGAAAGCAATTGGTTTGAATTTGTTAAGCTCTGCTGTCTATATATGCTATATCACCCCAAGACTGCAATGACACATATCTCCCCTGGTGCTTGATAATGCCAGTTGAACTGAATCAAGAGGAAGGAACTCTTTTGGATGGATAAAAAAAGAAACATTATCTTGCCTTCAAAAATTTAAGATCTGACCTTTTTTATTTCTTTCATTTGGGTGCCTAATCATTAAAATCACTACATACTCAGTTATAAAAATCGTATATCTGGATAACAAACATTGGTTCACTGATGAAACATGGAAATTAATTACTATATTGGGAAGACTTCTAATGGGTTCTCCCAACTGGTCTACACCTCTGAGCAGGGTACATAGGAAGGAATTTGGTATATCATTGTAAGTCTAACTAACACCTGGATACTAACTCCAAGTGAAAGGAATAATGAAGTTGAAACTCCCAGCAGCAATGACAAAGTCACCTTATTACATTAAGTACTCCTCCCCCAATCCCTTTTGACTGATCATCCTTCTTCAGGCACCCATGGACAATCATTCTTTTTTTAATTAGGTTTTTGCAAGGCAAATGGAATTAAGTGGCTTGCCCAAGGCCACGCAGCTAGGTAATTATTAAGTGTCTGAGACCGGATTTGAACCCAGGTACTCCTGACTCCAGGGCTGGTGCTCTATCCACTGTGCCACCTAGCTGCCCTGACAATCATTCTTGAAAACTTGTCTTGATGACATTCCACAGATACCAGGCTTTTTGCTGTCTCTCCCCCCACCATAAAGCATTATGTCTTCTGAAAAAAATATCAGTGAGGGGTTTTTTTAAGCTGCTACAGGAGTATCAAATCAAAATCAAAACTCTTTAGTCCATCTTTTAAAACCTCTCTCCCAAGCTGCTCTCAATGGAATTTGATTCATCTTAAGGGAAGATAATATCAAAGTCTTAAGCTTAAAAGCTTGACTGCCCCACCCCCAACCTTTCTGTTATTGTTTTAAATGACTCTTTCTAATCAGAATTATGTACTAAGTTAAATTGTACATAATTATAACCACTTGACTTTTAAAAATTTTTAAACCCAATTGAATTAGGAGTCAGCTCAAGCACATAATATCAAGCAAAAATAACTAATCCCTACATATGAAAAGCATTGTACTTCCTGTCATTGTGCCCCTATATTCCAAATCAATTTCACAAAAAGTCTTTTAAGCGAATGTTGTAAGATTTGGCATGTACCCATCCATACAGACTTCGGTCTGGGGTAAGAGATAATCCATTGTACATTAGCACAAAAAGAGCTATAAAGAATACAGGGAATTTCACACATACATGGAAATCAAATATGGAAGGGTACAGAGTATGCTGGCAATCTTGATTTGGAATTAAGAAGACCTGGTTTCTAATCTCAATTCTGCCACTAACTCTGTGTGACCTTGGGCTGCTAGTCCTGGAAATCCTCCAGGCCTCATTTTCCTGATTTATAAAAATGAAAGGGTTAGTGCTATGCTACAAGGGAGGATATCATGGAAAAAAAATATTGTGTTGCAAAAAAAAGGCATGAGCAAAAGTTTTTTTAAATAATAATAACATGAAAGATTTGAAGAAATTTATTTTAGGTCCCCGCTAACGTGCTATGAGTTTATGAAACATAAACAGGGGAATAGAGGAAAGGGAGTGAAAACAAAGCTCTTCTGGTTACTGGAACATTAACTTATGGTCCCACGGACCAGATTTGATGAATTCTCTGGATAAGGAACAAAGACCCTGGCTTATTCGTCTCTCTCAGTTCCCTGAATGACCTTGGTGATATTCCCCGCACTGTCTTCCGCTGCCCACCAATTCATCAGTGCATACTTTGTGTGAATGCTGGAAGGAAACTCAGAAATGTAAAGCCCCTTAACATGAGTAATTCACACTGAACGATGCTCCTTTTCACTTCCCAGAATTGGGAGTTCATCTCTAAGGGCTCACTTTTTGGATTCAAATACATACCATGGAAAAAGAGGGATTTTCTATGTATTAAACGAGGATTGTTTTATTTATATTTACAAAAAACAGTCTTTCATCCAAGTTTTTAACACACAAGGTGAGAACATTAGCCAAACGGGTAGAGGAATCTAAAGTTTTATTTCTAACCTTAATAGGCCATGTCAATTCCCATTCCTATGTCAATTAGCAAAACACCAATTTGAAAAATATGCTTTTACCGTAGCATAAGATTGGTCCGACTATAAATCTATAGTCTGGGACTTTAAATCATTCAAGCCTTTCATCCAGGGATATTTGTTCTTACATCTCTCTCTAGTCCTAAAAGACTTAATGTAAACTTCATAATAAAGTTATGTTCATAATAGCAAGTATTTTTGAGTTTCGAACTTTCCAGGTCATTTTTCTTCCAAACATATTTACATTTTATTTTTCTATCTCTCTCCCACACACAGGAACAGCCAGCTCCCTGTGAACACGACCCATAATCAGGTGATTCAAACTGAATCATCGCTCCCAGTTACTCACTAATCTTCCAATTTCCCCCACCCACTTTCACCTACACACACACACACACACACACACACACACACACACACATACACACACATACATACACACACACACATACACATACACACACACACACACACACACACACACACACACACACACACACACACGTATATATACACCTAATAAAGCACTACCAGACAATTCCTAATGGACTCTGTAGTCAACCCCCTCATAATCTTTACCTGTTTCTTTATATTCTTTCCCTCCGCTTTTTAAAGTTGTCGCTCTTCATAAGAGGGCGTTCTCCCATTATCTGTTCTCAAAAAATGAGGAGCAAATTCACTTCCCTGCCCCCTCCCCATCCACCTACCCCAACTTCATTTGTTCCTGGAAGTACTGGTGACTCAGTGTTGGTTACTAGTGTTCCATAAATCAGAGGGGTGCTTTATGGGCTCTTAGAGCCCACAGACCACACTGAAATACTGGTGGGAGAAATCTGCAAGGTACAGTCAGAGCAGCCTGACCAGCTTAATGGATCCTTGGGTCATTCACTGACTTGAGCAGTCCACCAACTATTTGTTTCAGTCACCGATTGAGAAATAGAGAGGTAACTTTTGGGCTCACTCAATCTGCCCCTCAAGTTCCAAAAGACAATGGCCAAGGTAAATCTATGCCCTAGCCACTGAAATAGATGACTGGGTTACGTGACATGTGTAAATCAACTGGCACAAGAGACATTTGTTCTCTGTTTCCCTGCCTCCACTCTCCCCCTTGTCCAATCCTTCCGAAAATAAGGCTGCCGATTTGAGTTTCTAAAACACCACATTCATCAGCATGCCCCTCCTCTGCTTGAGAACCTACTATGCATACCATTGCACCAATGGATCAACAGCAATTTTTATGCTGGGCAGCTAACTTGCTCTCCCCCCTCCCTCTTTCCTAGTCAGCTCTTTGTTACTGCTTCTCCATAAGCCCCTTCTGCTGTCTGTGGGGCTCTTCACTATCTCTGCACACACCATGATCATTCCCACGGTCACTCCCACCTCTCTACCTTTGATGAATGATGGTCCCCTCTGACTCCAACCTAGCAGGTGTTCTCTCTTCCCTGCTGCTTATACTACCACCACCACTAACAATAACAAACAACCACCCAAGTTTTACTCATACTCAGAGGCTTAACTCAAGTTGGATCTTCTCCACTGAGCCTCCTGTAGAGGTTCCTCTAGAGTAATCCAGCCCAGACTGATCTCCACCCCCTTCTCTGACCTCTGAGTCCATGACACCAAATGAATAGCTTATTATATGTCTCCCAGATTCACCGTAAAACTCTTTCAGGCAGAGTTCAAGCTCCTTATGCCTTTGAGATCTACCACAAAGGGGCTATTTGAGGCTTACCTACTGGTCAATGACTTAATGTGCCTCAGTGGAGCTTACCGGTTTTGAGGCACATCACTTGCACTGCTCTGTAGAAGAGCACCTGCAAGTGAAGAGCTGACTTGGCAATAAGATAAAAGGTCACAAACATCCAGTTTAGTCTTGCAATAACAATGAGTAAATGGTGCAGCTTCTAGCAATTGGAATGGATGGCATCCCAAGCTCAACATCTATTGAAAAGAGGGCAGACTGAGAACTTCATTCAACTCAGTGAGCATTTATCAATACCTAAAAAAAGAATCAGGTAAAGACTATCAGACTGCCTTCTGGGGGGGGGGGGACGAGATTAGGGGGAAAATTGTAAAATTCAAAATAAATAAATAATTTTTAAAAAAAGAATCAGGTTTCATAAAACTAAGGGTATACCCACCGGTGTTGCTGACAGGGAACTTACATTCTAATTAGAAATATATTTTTATAGTTGCTCAAACATAACCAAACATATTCATTGCTTTTAAATCGGGAGTGGGGGAACCTTTTTTTGTAAGGATCATTTGGAAATTTATAGCATCATTCATGAGCTATATTTGGTCAAACATTTAATTAATTCACCCCTAAACAGATTTATTGAATTTTAAATCCCACCTGTGGTTGCTTTGGCAACATCATACCAATATGACCCATAGGTCCCAAGGTTCCTTGCCCCTTTTTAAATACTTTATTTTTCCCAATTACATGTAAAAACAATTTTTAACATTTGTTTTTTTTTGATTCTGAGTTCCAAATTCTTCCTCCCTTTGCTTCCCCTCCCTGAAACAGCAAGCAATGTGATATAGGTTATATACATGGGCAATCAACATATTTCCTTATTAAGGAAGGGATGGAGGACATCACTAAAAACAAATTAGATGATTTTGATTACATTAAATTAAAAAGCTTTTGCACAGACAAAACCACTGTAACCAAGATCAAAAGAAATGTAGTAAATTGGGAAACAATCTTTATAAATAATGTTTCTGACAAAGGACTCATTTCTAATATATACAGAGAACTGAGTCATATTTTTAAAAAAGCCATTCCCCAATTGACAAATAGTCAAAGGATATTCAGAGGCAATTTGCAGATGAGGAGACCAAAGCAATCCATAGCCATATGAAAAATTGCTCTAAATCATTAATTATTAGAGAAATGCAAATTAAAGCTTCTCTGAGGTACCACCTCACACCTCTCAGTTGGCATATGACCAGAAAGAACAATGATCATTGTTGGGAAGATTGTGAGAAATCTGGGGCACTATTACACTGTTGGTGGAGCTGTGAACTCATCCAACCTTACCAGAGAGAAATTTGGAACTATGCCCAAAGGGCAACAAAAATGTACATACCCTTTGATCCAACAATACCACTACTGGGTATATACCATGAAGAGATGATGAAAAAGGGTAAAAACAACACTTGTATAAAAATATTCATAGCAGCCTTGTTTGTGGTGGCAAAGAAATGGAAATCAGGTAAATGCCCTTCAATTGGGGAATGGCTTAGAAAACTGTGGTATATGTATGTCATGGAACACTATTGTTCTATTAGAAACAAGGAGGGATGAGAATTCAGGGAAGCCTGGAGGGATTTGCATGAACTGATGCTGAGTGAGATGAGCAGAACCAGAAAAACACTGCATACCCTAACAGCAACATGGGGGTGATGTTCAACCTTGATGTTCAACCTCTGCTCATTCCATCATTGCAACAATCAGGGACAATTTTGGCTGTCTGCAATGGAGAATACCATCTGTATCCAGATAAAGAACTGTGGAGTTTGAACAAAGTCCAAGGACTATTACCTTCAATTTAGAAAAAAAAACTGCTATCTTATTGTCTGATCTTGCTATCTCTTATATTTTATGTTTCTTCCTTAAAGATATGATTTCTCTCTCATCACATTCCATTTGGATCAATGTACAACATGGAAACAATATAAAGACTGGCAAATTGCCTTCTCTGGGGAGGGAAGTAAGATTGGGGGAAAATTTTAAAACTCAAAATAAATAAAATCTTTAAGTAAAAAGAACATACTTCCTTATTAGTCAAAAACATATTGTTAAAGCCTTCTTTTAACAGACTCACACACAGTAAAAAACAAAGGATTCTATTTCTATGGAAAAGATGAAGAGTTGGATAAACTACACTCAGATATGAATGGACCAGAGAATGACCAGTGAGAAAATTCACTACTTAGAGGGACATGATGCCCAATTGGGCATTAACATTGGGATGACTTTGTCTCCTCTGTTTCTAAGACCACCATACCAGTATAGGCCATTATCACCTGCCAAGATAAATGCATTAACTTGCCAGGTGTTCTTGCTTTCACTATCTCCCTACTGCAATCCATCCTTCATACTGTTGTGAAAAAAATATATGTTTAATGAGATCTGACCACTACTCTTCAGTACAGTATAGTGGAAGTTCACTAAATTGGAATTCAGGGGACTTGGGTTCAAATCCCACTTCCCACTCACCCTAATGGACACTTCAGTTTCCTCATCTGTGGAATGGGATTAATAAGCATAATTCACAAGTTAGTCGTGAGGGAAGTATTAACAAAAGTGAATAACAACTGCACTGGTTCCTTACTACAGTTAATCCCTTTACATCTAGACTTTCCCTATCTCAGTTTTGCTATATTAATGAGTTGGCATAAGAAATTCAATGGGAATTTTGGAAAAAAATTGCAGAAGTCACAGATGGCACACATAGAAAAAAGTTTTGAAACTCAGAAATGCATAAAATATATGTATAGCCTTGTATAATATCAACATATTTTATCTTTTAATACCATAATGATTCAGATTTCTTCTCTGATACAAAGACAGGATCAAAAAAATTATGCCTATTTTTCAGATCATGGGGATGCCATATCCCTAACCCTCGCAATGTGGAAGGGACATTAGTACTTATAACAACTAAGGTCAAGCTCTTTTGCCAGGCATTCAAGTCTTGTCCAATGAGGCACCATTTCTGGTCTCATCTCTTCTTAACTCTCTTCTGCACATGTAGTGGCCCATCTGAACAGAACTATTTTCTGCCCCATCTGTCCAAAGGTAACCTGAGCTACTTATCATCACTTTATCATACATTACTGATTAAATTTAGGTGTTTACTATTCCCCATTCCTGAACTAGCCCCCTGTTTTAATTTCCTACTTATCCCTTAAAGCGCAAGGAGAAACTTTGTCATTTCCTCCATGAAGTCTCTCAGGATCCTCTTTAAAACAACCTTCCCCTTCAGACCTCCCATAGCACTTCCCCTTGTGATGTTTGAATACCTCTATTATACAATACTATGTATTCTCCTTATTTGTGCTCATCTTATATTCTGCAACTAAACCTGAAGTCCTATAAGGGCAGAGGTCTTTTTTTTCCCCTGAACTTTGTATCTCACCCAGCATTGAGAGTCTTTCACCCACAGACACTCATAAATATTTATCAAATGAATGAAACGTGTGTAATAAATTGTCCTTTCCCTTTCTCCTTTGCTTTGCAGTACTGTGCTGTTGGACATGTGGGCCTCTTTTTTAAGGTAGCACCTCACTAGGGGTCATTTGTCCAACAAGATTAACTCTCCAGAACCTAACAAAATGATCAGAAGGAAAGAGAAAAAGGCCCCTCTTGAGTCTCCCAACAGAGATACACTAAATAGAGTCTAGTCACTTGAGTGCCTATATGTGTCCCCTCATGGTAACAAATCTCAAACAGCAAATCGGAGTGCTTAGAGGGATGCTACAAGTGAAAGAAAACAGTTGGGATAAGGGAAGAACCCAAGAAACCATGAAAAGCAGACACCTCACAAACCACAACAGTCTGGGGCCATTTCCTCTGCAAATAAACAGCCTCACATACCTCAATAAGCCCTGAGGGCATCGTTGTATTTCATCCCAGGATAATAACTACCATTGATAATGAAGACTATAAGCCATCAGGAAAAGAGTAAGTGTATAGATGGGAATAGCAGAAAGCGTGTTGAATCTAAAGTCAGGTTTGTTGTTCAGTCATTTTGGTCGTGTCTGACTCCCTATGACCCCATTTGGGCTTTCTTAACAGAGATACTGGCGTGGTTTGCCATTTCTTCCCCAGCTCACATTATAAATGGGGAAACTGAGGCAAATAGGGTGAACTGAAGTGACTTGTCCAGGGTCACATGGTAAGAGAGGCTGGATTTGAACTCAGGAAGATGAGTCTTCCTGACTGTAGATTCAGTGCTCTATCCACTAAGTCACTTAATACAAGAATTTTGTTGTTTTTCAGTCACTTCGGTTCTGTTCAACTCTTAGTGACCTCTTTTGGGGTTTTCTTGGCAGAGATACAGGAATGGTTTGTCATTTCCTTCTCCAGCTCATTTTACAGATGAAGAAGCTGAGGCATAAAAACTGAGAAACTGTATTTGAACTCTGGAAGATGAGTTTTCCTGACTCTACCCTCTATCTACTGTAGCCCACCTAGAATCAGAGACCTAGGTTCAAATCCCCACTACACTATTCACTACTGGGGTGTTCTTGAGCAAGTGCTTCATAGGATCCTTGATTTAGTGCTGGAAGTGATCTTAGAAACTACCTAAGTCCAACTTTTTTTTTTTAGATTTTGCAAGGGTTAAGTGGCTTGCCCAAGGCCACACGGCTAGATAATTATTAAGTGTCTGAGGTCGGATTTGAACCCAGGTATTCCTGACTCCAAGGCTGATGCTCTATCCACTGCACCACCTAGCCACTCCCTAAGTCCAACTTTTACAGATGAGAGCCAGAGACTTGTCTCAGGTCACGCTTAATCTTTATAGGCTTCAGTTGCCTCATTTGTAAGATGATGAAGTGAAGGGACAGCAAGCATTTATATGCTGCTGAATATTTGACAAGCATTATATTGAATGCTTTACTAATACTATCTCATTTGGGAACACTATTGTTCTAATAGAAACCAGGAGGGACGGGAATTCAGAGAAGCCTGGAGGGATTTGCATGAACTGATGCTGAGCGAGATGAGCAGAACCAGAAAAACACTGTACATACACCCTAACAGCAACATGGGGGTGATGATCAAACTTGATGGACTCACTCATTCCATCAGTGCAACAACTGGGGACAATTTGGGGCTGTCTGAAATGGAGAATACCATCTGTATCCAGATAGAGAGCCGTGGAGCTTGAACAAAGTTCAAGGACTATTCCCTTTAATTTAGAAAAAAAACTATCTTATTTTCTGATCTTGTTATCTCTTGGAGTTTTTTCTCTTCCTTTGGGATGTGATTTCTCTCTCATCACACTCGATTTGGATCAATGTATGACATGGAGACAAGGTAAGTACTGACAGATTGCTTTCCATGGGGCAGGGGAGGTGAGATTGGGGGAAAAATTGCAAAACTCAAATGATATCTTTAATAAAAAAAATTGTGAAAAAATTTAAAAAAATATATTATCTCATTTGACCTTCACAACCCTGGGAGGTAGTATTACTATCCCCATTTTACAGTTCAAGAACCTGAAGCAGACAGATTATGGCTTGTCCAGAATCATACAACTAGTGTCTGAAAATTCATAGATTTGAATTCGGGTCTTTCTAACTCCAAGCCCAAAGTTCTACCTGCCACTTGAATTAGCACTCCAAAGCTCTGATCATATAAAAGCCAGTATTCATATAGTGTTTTAAATCTGTAAAAGCTAACACATGAAATTCATTTTGGAAAGATTTCCAATCAAAATGTTTAAAAAATTTTTAAGTTTTAATGTGGTGGAAAGATTTTTCAATCAGAATGGTTAAACATTTTTAAAGTTTTAATGTGTTAAGCTTCAGTTGTCTGGAAATTTTCCTTCTATGAAACTTGTTTTTCCCTGGTGATGCTGTAGAAGGTATATCCATGCATTCATTGTTGTCATCAGTCATGTCTGTCTCCTTGTGACCCCACAGATCATATTACACATGGGGTTTTTGTCAAAGATACAGGACTGATTTGTCATTTTCTTCTCCAGGAGAAAAAGGAAAACAGAGGTGAAAGGACTTGGCACATGATCTCACAACTAGGAAGTATCTGAAGCTGCATTTGAACTCAGGTCTTCCTAACTCCAGGTACAGAGCTCCCTCTATCCACTGAGCTACCTAGCTGGCTCCCCATGCACTGGTCCCTATTCTAAGCCTGTAAAAAGCAGGCTCACTGAGGTAATGTTTTGGTTCTTTGTTGTGCACTTAGCATAGCAGCATATATCCTAGTTCACTAAAATCCTGGTTCACTAAAAGACTGATAATCGGGGCAGCTAGGTGGCACAATGGATAAAGTATTGGCCCTAGAGTCAGGAGAACCTGAGTTCAAATCAGACCTCAGACACTTAATAATTACCTAGCTGTGTTACATTGGCCAAGTCACCTAAACCCATTGTCTTGCAAAAACTCAAAAAAAAAAGACTGATAATCTAGCTCAGTGTAGGTAGGCATTGATATCACAGCATGATAGCAGATAGAGAGATGGTGATTGCTGCTACATTTTGCTTCCCTAGGAACTTTTCGATGGTTTCTGGACATGTTTATGAATTAAATATTAATGGTTTTGAAGAAGCTGGGTCACTTCCATTTTGATGCTGTTAGAAAGAGGAAGGCTCTCCACACTCAACCCCCTCTAGACAAGGAAGTTACCAAAGGTTGCAATAGCTATGGAAGAATGTCCTTCCCACACCAAGACATCTGTACTCAACATGCTCTGGGTTGCTACTTTATGAGTGAATGGGTTGGTCTACATGGGTGATCAAGACACATACCATCCTTGGAGAGGGTTAACACAGTCATATGGAACCAGAGATGGTCCTCCATTGTTAACTGGCCTGTAAGGGAACCCAAGCTTCAGCAGCATGGAGTCAGCCAACTGGTCAATACAACTGAAGACATTTTTCTTCAGCACTCATGTACATAATGTATTCTTATCCCTACATTTGGATCTTCAATGTCCATCTCTTGCCTGTCTGAACCTTCCCATGTTACCACAGCTTATTCTGCTTTTTTTCTCTCCTTTGAAATTGCCCTGTGTCATGGAACTGTTTTCTGATTCTGCTTCATCTTGCATTGACTCTAAAGTACAGTCAAACTTGGCTTCCTGTTGTTCTTCATGTATAATATTCCATCTTCCACTTCTATACATTTTGCCTAGACTGTTCCCCATTCTTGGAAGACAACTCTTTACTCTTAGAAGCCTTAATTTTTCTCAAAGTTCAGCTTAAGCTCCATTTGGTACATAAGACCTTTCCTGATTTCCCTAGCTGCCTGTCTCTCCTCTAAATTAACTTGTCTGAGCTTTGATGTGATTAAATGTTTCTTCCCATCAGAACATAAGCTCCTCCATGTATGCATGAAGTTTCATCTATAGGTCAGGCACTGGTCTAAGGTAGACATTTAGGTGTAAATAAGGAAAAGCAAAAACAACTTCTTGAGGACAAGAACTGTTTCCTTGTTGCTTTCATATGACCAGTGATCAGTCCAATGCCTGACCCATAAGCCCATCCTTGTTGATTGGTCTGCTCTCCCTGTAGGCAACTCGATGGAGACCTGGCTGGGCCTCCATCAACTCCTCAGTAAAAAAGAGGTGTCATTTTCTATGTGGCTTTCACATGTGGTCCAAACTTCAAAATCCCCACCAGAAACACGCATGGATTGAGCTTTAATCATCCTCTTGATCTAGGGGGAGGAAACCTCACCAAAGCTCAGATCCTGCAGGCACTAATCTGAATTATTCACAGGAAGATGTCTCTGCAAGCCCATTTTGAAGTTGGGCAAAGAGAGGCTCAAAAAGAGGTTGGAGAGGGTGGCTAGGTGGTGTAGTGGATAACACACTGGCCCTGGAGTCAGGAGTACCTGGGTTCAAATCCGGTCTCAGACACTTAATAATTACCTATCTGTGTGGCCTTGGGCAATCCACTTAACCCTGTTTGCCTTGCAAAAACCTAAAAAAAAGAGGTTGGAGAGTGGCAACTCTTGCCAGGTCTCATCAGTCAATTTGCTAGCTTCCCAGATAGATCTCCAATGAGATCCACACAGTCATTTCTTTCTTTTTTTGATGAATATACAGATTTTATTTATTTTGAGTTTTACAATTTTCCCCCTAATCTTGCTTTCCTCCCCCTCCCCCCACAGAAGGCAATTTGCCAGTCTTTATATTCTTTCCATGGTATACATTGATCCAAATTGAATGTGATGAGAGAGAAATGATATCCTTAAGGAAGAAACATAAAATATAAAAGATAGCAAGATCAGACAATAAGATATCAGTTTTTTCTAAATTAAAGGTAACAGTCCTTGGACTTTGTTCAAACTCCATGGTTCTTTCTCTGGACACAGATGGTATTCTCCATCACAGACAGCCCCAAATTGTCCCTGTTTCTTGCACTGATGGAATGAGCAAGTCCATCAAGGTTGAACATTACCCCCATGTTGCTGTTAGAGTGTGCAAGGTTTTTATGGTTCTGCTCATCTCACTCAGCATCAGTTCATGCAAATCCCTCCAGGCTTCCCTGAATTCCCATCCCTCCTGGTTTCTAATAGAACAATAGTGTTCTATGACATACACATACCACAGTTTGCTAAGCCATTCCCCAACTGAAGGACATTTACTTGATTTCCAATTCTTTGCCACAACAAACAGGGCTGCTATGAATATTTTTGTACAAGTGATGTTTTTACCCTTTTTCGTCATCTTCAGGGTATGGACCCAGTAGTGGTATTGCTGATACACATTTTTGTTGCCCTTTGGGCATAGTTCCAAATTGCTCTCCATAAAGGTTGGATGAGTTCACAGCTCCACCCACAATGTATTAGTGTCCCAGATTGATCATTTTCCTTTCTGGTCATATTGACCAGTGTGAGAGGTGTGAGATGGTACCTCAGAGAAGCTTTAATTTGTATTTCTCTAATAATTAGTGATTTAGAGCAATTTTTCATATGACTAAGGATCACTTTGATTTCCTCATCTGTAAATTGCCTTTGCATATCCTTTTACCATTTGTCAATTGGGGAATGGCTTGTTTTTTTAAAAATTTGACTCAGTTCTCTGTATATTTTAGAAATGAGTCCTTTGTCAGAAATACTAGTTGTTGGGGGCAGCTAGGTGGCGCAGTGGATAAAGCACCGGCCCTGGAGTCAGGAGTACCTGGGTTCAAATCTGGTCTCAGACACTTAGTAATTGCCTAGCCATGTGGCCTTGGGCAAGCCACTTAACCCCATTGCCTTGCAAAAAAAAAAAAAAAAAAAAAAAAAGAAATACTAGTTGTAAAGAGTGTTTCCCAGTTTACTACATTTCTTTTGATCTTGGTTACAGTGGTTTTGTCTGTGCAAAAGTTTTTTTTTTAATTTAATGCAATCAAAATCATCTAGTTTGTTTTTAGTAATGTTCTCCATGTCTTCCTTAGTCATAAACTGCTCCCCCCTTTCCATAGATCTGACAGGTAAACTAGTCCTGGATCTTCTAGTTTGCTTATAGTATTGTTTTTTATGTCTAAATCCTGTATCCATTTGGATCTTATCTTGGTATAGGGTGTGTGGTGTTGGTCTAATCTAAGTTTCTTCCATACTAACTTCCAATTTTCCCAGCAGTTTTTATTGAAGAGAGAGTTTTTATCCCAATAGCTGGACTCTTTGGGTTTATCAAACAGTAGATTACTATAATCATTTCCTGCTATTGCACCTAGTCTATTCCACTGGTCCACTACTCTATTTTTAGCCAGTACTAGACAGTTTTGATGACTGATATAATATTTAACTTTATAATATGATTTTAGATCTGGTAGGGCTAAGCCTCCTTCTTTTGCACTTGTTTTCATTGAATCCCTGGAAATTCTTGACTTTTTATTTCTCCATATGAATTTACCTACAACTTTTTCTAACTCATTAAAGTAATGTTTTGGAATTTTGATTGGTAGTGCACTAAACAGGTAGTTTAGTTTTGGTAGAATTGTCATTTTTATTATATTAGCTGGACCTATCCATGAGCAGCTGATATTTACCCAGTTATTTAAATCTGATTTTATTTGTGTGATAAGTGTTTTGTAATTGTTTTCAAAAAGTTTCTGAGTTTGCCTTGGCAAATAGACTCCCAGGTATTTTATATTGTCTGAGGTTACTTTGAATGGGATTTCTCTTTCTAGCTCTTCCTTCTGTATCTTGCTAGTCATATATAGAAAAGTTGAGGATTTGTGAGAGTTTATTCTATATCCTGCAACTTTGATAAAGTTGCTAATTGTTTCCAGTAGTTTTTTGGATGATTTCTTGGGATTCTCTAGGTAGATGATCATGTCATCTGCAAAGAGTGAGAGTTTTCTCTCTTCCTTCCCAATTCTAATTCCTTCTATTTCTTTTTCTTCTCTAATTGCTGAAGCTAATATTTCTAATACGATATTGAATAGTAGTGGTGATATTGGACACCCTTGTTTCACCCCTGATCTTATTGGGAATGCCTCTAGCCTCTCCCTATTGAATATAATGCATGTTGATGGTTTCAGATAGATACTGCTTATTATTCTTTTTTTTTTTTTTTAGATTTTGCAAGGCAATGGGGTTAAGTGGCTTGCCCAAGGCCACACGGCTAGGTAATTATTAAGTGTCTGAGGTCAGATTTGAACTCAGGTACTCCTGACTCCAAGGCCGGTGCTCTATCCACTGCGCCACCTAGCTGTCCCTTGCTTATTATTCTAAGTAATAATCCATTTATTCAAACACTGTCTAGTGTTTTTAGTAGGAATGGGTGCTGTATTTTGTCGAACGTTTTTCAGCATCTATTGATATGATCATAAAATTTCTGATAGGTTTGTTTTTGATTTAATTAATTATACTAACCGTTTTCCTAATATTGAACCAACCCTGCATTCCTGAGATAAATCCTACTTGGTCATAATGTATTATCCTAGTCATAGCTTGTTGTAATCATTTTGCTAAAATTTTATATAAGATTTTTGCATCTATATTCATCAGGGAGGTAGGTCCACACAGTCATTTTCTCTGAGTTCCTACACAGTGGCCACCTGCTCAAGGCTGCACCTTTCAACACATGGCAGATCACATTATTGAGTTGAATGAAAGGAGAGTTTGAATGGTCCATCAACCTCCAATCATTTCCCTGGCTTCAGAGTTCTCCTATATTCCACTTCTCTATGTATTGCCTCCATGGCCACCCTCTCCCCACAAAATATCTGACCCCCTCAACCCCAACCAGAAGCAAATTCTAGGCACAATAAGAGAGAGGGAGAAATTGGGGAAGAGGGAAACGAACCCACCATTTATGTGGGACCACTTCAGGTAGTGAAAGCTATCTTTATCACCTCTCCTTCTCCTGCTTTGTGCCTCTTGAGCACAGCAGAAGCCCTTGGAGTCCCTAGGGCTTTCCTCCATCTCAGCCTGAGGGAGATGGGTGGAACTGAGAGAAAAGAGGCATAGGGATAAATAGAAGGAAGAAACAGAAAGAATGAGAAATGTATGGAGAAAAGAGAGAGAAAGGTAGGATAACTTTGAGTGTGGTGCTATGGCTGGAGTCATATGGCTGGAGTGTGGTGCACTGGACTTGGAGTCAGGAAGATGCACAAAAACCCAACTCATACCACCTGACACCTATCCAATATGACAGGTAAAGAAAATGATTTATATTGGAGAGGATGTGGGAAGTGTTGGTGGAGTTGTGAACTAATCCAACTTTCTGAAGAGCAATTTGGAATTATGCCCAAAGGGCAATTAAACTTTGCATAACCTTTGATCTGGCAATATCACTACTAGATCTGAACCCTAAAGAGATTATTAAAAAAGGGGAAAGGACTCATATGTACAAAAATATTTATATCAGCTCTTTTTGTACTGGCAAAGAATGAGAAATTGAGGGGTGTCCATCAATTGGGGAATGGCTAAACAATCTGATATATGAATGTGATGGAATATGATATATGGTATAAAAAATGATAAGCAGGCATATGGATTACAAAAAAATCTGAAAAGACTTACATGAACTGATACTGAGTGAAGTAAGAACTGAGAGAACATCATACATAGTAAAAGCAACATTGTACAATGATCAACTATGATTGACTTAGCTTTTCTCAGCAATACAATAATCCAAGACAATTCCAAAGAACTCATGATGGAAAATGCTATCCACATCCAGAGAAAGAGCTGATGGACCCTGAATGCAGATCAAAATCTACTATTCTCACTTTTTTGAAGTTTGGGGTTTTTTGTGGTTTTCCCCCTTTGTTCTATTTCTTCTTTCATAACATAACTAATGTGAAAATGTATAACCTATATTGAACTGCTTGATGTCTTGTGGAGAAGGGAGGGAAGGGAAAAGAATTTGAAATTCAAAATCTATCCAAAAATTAATATTGAAAATTGTCTTTATGTGTAATTGAAAAGCAATATATAATTAAATACATTCTCAAAAGCCCACCTAAGACACTAACTGGCTGTGTGACTTAGTGTAATTTACTTAACCTCAACCTCTTCAGTAAAATGAGGGCAGTAGATTTAGATGGCCTCTGAGGTTTCTTAGAACTCAAGGTTTCAGACTCTGAGTCCCTTCCCTTCATAGACTTTGGTTCTCAAATGTCACATTAGGATTTTCATGGTAAGCCCTCGAAACCACTTATCTTACTCTACATATGCTTTCAAGAGGCATATAAAGCTCTACAACAGGTGTGTTTAACCCTCAGCCCTCAAAGCTCATTCATGTGGCAGTATTAGATTTTATTATTTCACTCATTGGTAATACGAGTTCCATTATAATCATAAATATTAAATTCTATATGCAACCTTTCACAAGATTTTGTTGGCTGATGTGACCCAGAAAAGCTAAAAGGTTGTATGTCCATGTTACCATGGACCTTGAATGGAAGAAAGGAGAAGAGCAATTCAGAGCATGAATATTAAACATGATATCTGGAGTCCATCAGAGGAGAATCATGGTTCCCATTTTGGTTATTGAGCCATTCTTATTAAAGAGCGCATCCTTATCCTTCAGATGACCCAGATGTGGAGCTGCCCCAGCTGCCTTATTGAATCAATCCACTTTTCAAGATCTTTCCCCAGTTTCCTATTACTAGGTCCATATGCCAGCAGCTTTGAATTGAAGCTGTCCACCTCTGCCCCAGAGTGCCTTGTTAAGGAGGAAAGAGGAATTGTATGTTCTTATGCCAAGGACAGGCAGCTGCAGCAGAAGCACTGACCCCACCCACCCACTCACAAGAGTTGGAAGGGACCTTGAGGATCATATAATGCAAAGTCTTATAGTTTTGTTTTTATTTTATTTCCAATCCCAGTCCTTTGTTTTTATTTGTTAACATTTTATTTGTTTTCTGATTATATACAATAGTAGTATCTACCTATCATTTTTGTAAGTTTTGGAATTTTACAATTTTTCCCCACCCTCCCTTCCCTCCCCCCCAGAAGGCTGTCTGATAGTCTCTATATTGTTCCCATGTCATACATTGAAGTAAATTGAATGTGTTATAAGAGTAAACATAAAAGTAAACATAAACCCCCTCTCCACCAAGATGGGAAACCCCACAAATAGAGAGAAAAACAATGTACTTCAGTCTGTGTTCAGATTTCAATGGCTCTGTCTCTGGGGTGAATTGCTTTCTTTATCATAAGTCGATCAGAGAAGTTGCTTCAATATTTTTCCCACAGTTGCTATTACTAGCTGTACCTCCACTCTATGCCTCCCCACTCTCATTGATTCCATTCGCTCTCTCTCCTTTCATCCTGGCCCTGTCCAAAAGTGTGTCGAATCTGACTACCCTCTCCCTCAATCTTCCCTCTCTTCTATCACCTATTCCCCCTTCCCTCCCACCATTTCCCCTTATCCCATCCTTTTCTTCTCATTTTTCTCTAGGGTAAGATAGATTTCCTCAGCCTATTAAGTGTGGATGTTATTTCCTTTCTGAGCCCTTTCTGATGAGAATGAAGGCTCACTCATTCCCCCTTGCCTTCCCCCTTTCCACTCCATTGAAAAAGCTTTTTCTTGACTCTTATGTGAAATTTCTTAGCTTCTTCATTTCCTTTTCCTTAATCCCAGTACTTTCCCCCATCACCCATTGACTCCATCTTTTTACCATATCATACCATTATATTCCACTCCTTCCTATGTCCTGTCTATATATGCTCCTTCTAACAGCTCTTATAAATGAGAAAGTTCATATCAGTTATCAATATCTTCTTCCCCTGCAGGAATACAAACAGTTCAACATCATCAAGTTCCTCATCGTTAGTCCTTCTCTTCCTCTCCCTCTATGGTTCACCAGAGTCCTGTACTTGGAGACGAAACTTTCTGTTCAGCTCTGGTTGTTTCAATAGGAAAGTTTGAAAGTCCCCTGTTTCATTGAAAGTCCATTTTTCCCCTGAAAGAGGATGTTCAGTTTTGCTGGGTAGTTGATTCTGGGTTGTAAACCAAGATCTTTTGCCTTCTGGAATATCATATTCCAATCCCTATGAGCCCTTAATGTAGATGCTGCTAGATCCTGTGTAATCCTGATTATGGGGCCTCAGTAGTTGAATTGTTTGTTTCTGGCAGCTTTTAGAATTTTCTCTTTGATTTGGGAATTTTGGAATTTGGCTATAATATTCCTGGAAGTTTTTCTTTTGGGATCTCTTTCAGGAGGTGACCAGTCCCAGTCCTTTGTTTTTGACATCACCTTCATTTCTGAATATATTCCTCCCCTTTCCCCCTACCTAGCAAAACATCCCTTGTCATAAAGTCAGGTCACAGTTATTTAACTAAGTAACTGCTCTTCTTTGGGCAGTGACTAAGCCTGGGAAAAGACAAAGAAAGGCAAAAACTAGACAGTCCCTGCCCTTTAGGATTTTGCTCTAATGAGGGAGATACCATGAAAACAATGGTTGTACAAACAAGATAAATCCAGAAAAAATTCAAGATGATCTGAGGAGGGAAAAGAAAGAAAAAAAAAACACATAAAAAAAGAAAATAATCTTCAAGAGAAGGCATTAACATTAAGGGAGATTGGAAATGGCTTCTTAAAGAAATCAAGAGTTTTAACTGAAATTTCAAGGAAATGGAATTGGAGAGAGAATTCCAGGCCCTGGGGACAGACAGACTCTATGCCAGGTCTGGAGTAGAGAGGTGAATGCCAAAAGAAGCCAGTGGTCCTGGACTGAAGAGAAAGTAGAAGATTTAAGAAGACTGGAAAGGGGGCAGCTAGGTGTTACAGTGGATAGAGGTCCTGGAGTCAGGAGGACCTGAGTTCAAATCTGATCTCAGACACTTAATAATTACCTAGCTATGTGATCTTGGGCAAATCACTTAACCCCTTTGCCTTGCAAAAACTAAAAAAAAAAAGACTGGAAAGATAGAAGGTGGTCAGGTTACAAAGGTGTTCAATACCAAAAATATGTGGTGCTTGGGAGAATGGTAGTATAAATAATAATGTTGTTGTGGTTGTTGTTCGCCCTTCCTTCTCAAAGAGGACTGTTACATCAGGAAGGTGATACCATGGCTTGTAAGTGAATTGGATTTAAGTGAGGGATGGCAATGCAAAGTTGTCAGGCTCACTTTCTCTTCCAAAATTCAATTAAAAATAATAGAGAAGTTAGGAAGAGAATGGTTTGAGGGAAGAAAATAATGAATTCAGTTTGGGACATGTTAAATTTAAGATATCTCTGAAATATCTAATTTGCAATGTCCAATGGACAGTTGGAAATTCAAGAATGGAGGTCAGGACAGAGGTCAGAGATGGAAAAGTTCATCTGAGAATCATCAGTATAGAGATGATCATTGAATCCAAGGGTGCTGGTGAGATTATCTAGTGAAAAAGTATAGAAGACAAGAAGGTGGACCAGGACAGAACCTTGTATCTGGTATGATCTGGAATAAGATTCAGCAAAGAAGACCAAGAAGAAGCTCTCAGATGAGACCTAGAAAAGATTATTCATCAACAGTGTCAAAGGCGGCAGAAGTATTGAGAAGGATGAGATCTGAGACAAGGAAACTGATGTTTCAAAAGTGGGGGAAAGCAGTTCACTAAGACTAACCTACATATCATTCAAGTCTGACAGTATGCCATATTCTGAACCCATAGTTCTCCATTTCTGCAAAGAAGGGAAATTCTTAAATGAGACCTGGTTCACTTTCCAAGGAGCTGCTCCATCAGCAGCCACTATGTAGCTAAGTGGAGACTTCTTTCATCATCCTAAGACCTCACAAAAGGCAAGTTTGTTTATCCCCTTTTCTTCTTTTAAACTGTGAGGGAAGTGGGAGAAAATGTCTGTTTCTTAATTGAAATTAGAAAAAAAAATAAAGTGCTATCCAAAATAAGAAGGAAAGGAGATACCCTGCTTTGATAGTGGAGAATTAACAAACACCTATGACTTGATGGATTGATTGTACATTTTCCTATCTCTTCTTGTAAGACAAGTTTTTTTCATTCAAACAATTAGATATGGGGGCAGCTAGGTGGTGCAGTGGATAAAGCACTGGCCCTGGAGTCAGGAGTACATGGGTTCAAATCCAGTCTCAGACACTTGATAATTACCTAGCTGTGTGGCCTTGAGCAAGCCACTTAACCCCATTGCCTTGAAAAAAAAACCTTAAAAAAAAACAATTAGACAGGGGCAGCTAGGTCGTACAGTAGATAGAGCACCAGCCCTGGAGTCAGGAGGACCTGAGTTCCAATCCAGCCTGAGACACTTAATAATTACCTAGCTTGGTGACCTTGGGCAAGCCACTTAACCCCATTGCCTTGCAAAAAAAAAAACCAAAAAAAAAACCCAATTAAACAGTATCATATTTTTTGTTCTTTCCACTGATGTTGTGAGGTCATGTTGGACCCTTTGGTATCTCACTTAGGGTTTTCCTGGCAAAGATACTAGAGGGGTTTGTCATTTCCATTTTGTCAGGCAATCAAAGGTAAAGTGATTTGCCCAGGGTCACACAACTAGGAAACATCTGAGACTGAATTTAAACTCAGGTCTTTCTTATTCCAGTTCCAGTGCTGTATCCACTGAGTCACCAGCTGCCTTCTTTACATTGTTTTAGTCACTACATGTGAGAGGCAGTGTAGCATAGTTTCCTAAATAGGAACCTGGAATATGACATAATAGATAGGGACTTGGAGTCAGGGAGAGCTGAGTTTAAATTCTACCTCAGTCACCTATTGACTATGTGACCTTGGACAAGTCACTTAACCTATTTACCCCAGTTTCCTTATAATGAAGAAATTGGACTAGATAGCCTCTAGAGTCCCTTCCAGCTCTAGATCTAGGCTTCTATGGACTCTCTATCCCTCAGTTTTAGCATTTATTAGAAAGGGGCTAATAGTTATGGTCCTAACTTACCTACCTTCTGGGACTGTTATAAGGGAAACATTCTGCTCTTCTTAAAATTTTTAATTAACTCTTCAAGAAATTATAAATAAATAAGCTAGGAAAGAAGGAAAGAGAAATAAAGAAAGGGAATCGAGCTTA
This sequence comes from Macrotis lagotis, assembly GCF_037893015.1. Classification (NCBI taxonomy): domain Eukaryota; kingdom Metazoa; phylum Chordata; class Mammalia; order Peramelemorphia; family Peramelidae; genus Macrotis; species Macrotis lagotis. The sequence continues at coordinate 81,428,028 of NC_133666.1, forward strand.
GGGTTGGCTAAAGCAAATGGGAAATTTGAGAGCAGATGGAGTGTGGTGGGAGAGAAGACTTTTTAAAATTCTGGCCTCAGACCACAAGGCTTACAAAGAAAAGGAAGAACAGTCCAAATAAACCCCACAATCTTCAGTCACTCTGTCGTCATTGTCACTAATGCAAGAGGAGCTGTCTTGTAAAGAACTAATTACTGGACAACACAGGAATGTACAAACATTGCAAAGCTTACTGAATCGAATTGTTGCCTGCCAAACCCGAGAGTGATCCCTTGAAAACACATTTGCCAAGTAGGTACTATCAACCCTATCATGATTGTATGTTAGCTTGAACTCTGTAGTTCCATTCTTACCTCCCTGAGGGCAAGATCTATATAATAGAGCTACAAGCTCTCAGAACTGAAAGACTGCATCGACTGAGGATATGGGCACAGAAAGCAAGACCACCCAGGGAGCAAGGGGGGCTCTTTGCCCATTGGTGGGCTGGATGGATGCCGGAGTCCATTGACTGAGCCTACAACAGATTTCCTGTTGTGTAGCATCAGGTAGTCCTGGCCTGCTTCTCATACACAGCATCAGAGCTGTCAAATGACTTCAAACAGGCAGTCTAAGCCCTGGGTCTCTCTAGAGTTAGGAGGATTCGCTTGATATTGACTTCCTTGTACACCAGTTGTATTTCCTCAGTCCCAACAGAATGTAAGCCCCTTGAGGGCAGGGGTTGTTTAGGTTTAGTTTTTGCCTCCCTGGTACCTCAAAGTGCCTTTCACATTCTGGTTGCCTTAAGAGGCATTTTAAGAATCATTTTAAGAAATGATTCTCAGTTCTGTTACTTCGTGAGTATGTCAGCTTGGGTCACTTACTGCTTCTCTCAGAATCTCAGTTTCCTCATCTGAGAAATGAGAAGGATTGGCCTAACTGACCTTTAAGGTTTCTGTAGGCCCAGGATCTTAGAGTTTAGAGAGTTGGAGATGTTTGATTTCATCTTCAGTACCAAGGGCCCGTTCAAATACACAAAGCAAGACAGTCACTAGGTGGTGCAGTTGTCCAAAGAAAAAAAAAAAGAAAGGCGTTCAAAGTCTGCTTATTGCCAATTTCTGGGTTGTTTCTTATGCTTCTGTGGTTATGGTAATCAACACTTGATACCTCAGTATATGACGGCAGTTCTCCCAGACAGTATAACCTTGACAGAAGGCTATGGAGCCTAGTGCTTCCGAGAGAGACCTCAAGTGTTCTTCCAATGAGATGAGTCTTCCCTTTCTCATATTGTCAGAAAACAGGAAGGAGGGGGTTATAGGAGGCGGCAGGATGGAATCTGGTAACTCAGTCTCTGAATGAAGCCCCTTAGGAAATATAAATTGGGACAATCCATGTATCTTCACCTTTCTGAGCCTTGGTTTTCACAGCACTGACATTGATACTCCCTACCTTACAGTGTTTTTTTTAATTGCACTGTCATTTTAAAAGGTATTTTCATGTCACCTTCATCTCTAAGTATATCTCTCTCCCTCAACCAATTAGCCATACCTTTGGGAGGAAAAACTAAAAGAGAGAAAATTTTAAAAAAAACGTACTTACCCAACCTTAGTCTACTGAGTCTGATTGCATCCCAATGTTTCTCTTTTCTCTTCTCCAATTTACATTGTCATCACATCACATCTCACATCTCACAGTGTCTGTGTGTGCGTGTGTGTTGCTTTCCTGGTTTTGCTTACTTCTCTCTGCATCAGTTTATATCAGTCTTCCCAAACTTCTCTGTTTTCATCAGTCATCATTTCTTAATATGGTATCCCATTACCATCATCACCAATCTTAATTTGTTTAGATATTCCCCCAACAACGAACACCTTTTGTTTTAATGTCAAAATCACTTCTGGATCTAACTCCTCCATGCAATGTCCTGTCCACTGAACAAAGAAACAGTTAAGCAAATGACAACTTCCTGATAGTGTTTGCAATGCTCTGCCTTCTAATTCCCACCCTGCCCTGCTCCATTGAGAGGATGGAAGTGTCTTTCATTATTTCTTCTCTGGGACTATTATTTGTGTTTCATTTATTCAGAATAAAGCTTCCATAAGGTGATTTGGAGGAAAGGAGTTTGGAAATTTTAAAAGAAATTTGAACCTGAAATGGTCCAAAGACATCATTAGCCAAGATGAGGAGACACAGTTGTAATGCCATATTGGGGTTACACAAAATCAGATTAAAGTCATGGGAGGGCCTGAGTTGTTCTCAACTGGTTCAAGCTAGTCAGTAAGTGTATGTGGTCTGAGCAGACCTATAAGGAAGACTAGGAGACCAAGAAGATAGAAATAATCCTGGAGTGTTTGGGTTCACTGAGGCCCAGAGTCCTTAGAGGTGAATATTCACTGTGCTGTAAAACTAAAAAGGAGTTATGCAGACTGAGGTTTTTCTTTTGAGAGGCCAGGTGAGTCAGATATTATTAGGGTCAAATCTTAGGTCTCTTGTCAGAAAAGGGAGGTTAATAGAGTAGGAAGGCTTCTTAGGAAGGAACCAATTGATTCCATTCTTGCCATCACCACCACACACATCCATCTCCTCTGCCACCCCCTTCCCATCTTCTGTCCAGCATTATGGACTCACTTTCTGGAGAATCAGGATTCACAGCAAAACATAGAACCAATGAATAACTGGGCCTGAGTCCCAGAAATAGGCTGCTTTTTCTAAGGGGTGATGGGAATATCCTCCCCCACTTCCCGTTGCCATGGTTTCCATTCACATAGCAGTCTCCTGTTAGCAGTTCCATGCAATGATTCCACGCAGGGAGCCGATATAGGATCCCCATTTCGGCTTGGTGTGCAGCTAGTGGTGGCCAAAAAAGAGAGAAGGACTGGAAAACCCAGCCCCAGAAATCGAGGCAGCCAGTGAGTAAATGTCAGGTGTTTTGGCTTTTTTAAAAAATGTCCTTTGAGCTCAGACATCAAAGAACCTTGAAGAGACACTAGACTCAGTGGGGAGAAATCAGAGAAATTTTGAACCCACCAAATGATTTTACAGAATGAAAAGCTAGCCGTGGGCATGGTGCATGGATTGCCGGAATTGTAAATTTGATCTTACTACAAAGAGAATGGAAGAGCTATAGGAGAAGTGCCATACCATGTAACATCTGGGCCATTCCAAACCCATGGTACTTCCTGAGGACATGAACTAAAACTGGAATACATCCCAGTTAACCCCTGCCAGGTAATTCTGACTTCTGGAGCTTTTCCATTTCCTTTCCCCAAAAGGGCAAGACAACTAAGAGCCAACCCAGGTAAAAGTTGTTTTTCATAGTCAGGTTAGTAAGTAGCATTTGCCCATCCAGCTGTTGCCTTGAAAAACCCTGCAGGTGTATGACCTCCATGATGGGAGTTTCAAGATCTGAAAAACTCCTGAGGTTGGGTCACGAGGTCTGATTCTAGCTTCTCTGTTCCCTTTTTATTACAACTAATTTCCTTCTCCACCTACCCTCCCACCATTTCCCTGAAAGGAAAAAAAAAAACCACCACCTCCCTTCTTTTTAATCCAAGGTTGCCCTAATTACAAAAGAGCACAATAGAAGATTGAAAATCTGCAAATCTAAAATTTTCAAGCATCTAGAATCATCAGCCTCCCTGGAAGATTTACTTATGTATCCCTTCCCTGCCAATGCTTCCAATATTTTCTTATCTCCTTTACCATTCAAAAAGGAAGGTGGGGAGGGTCGATATTTCAACCTCTTATGTGGTAATCCACACTCACTTATGCCAAACTCATTTTTTCCTGAGCACTTTGTCTCATCTGAACACCCTCCCCTTCACCTATCCCAAACCTACTGATGGTTCAAAGCCAGTTGTGTTCGCCTATGCAAAAGCATGAAGTCAGGAAGGAGCAGAGGCTAGAGCTAGATTTCGTTTTGTCTGAGATCAGGGGTCAGGAGTAGAGAAACAAGGAAGTTGGTGAAGAGACCAGCCAGCCTGGAGTTCAGGAATTCTATCATGGAACCACAAGAGAGTTCACTTCAACACCTGAAAATAGCCCCAACTTTTGTTGGTATCGTAATCATCAAAGAAGATAACAAATATTAATAAAGATAATACTTTACAACCCTCAAAATGGTATATAAATGACAAAAATCAAGTTCATTTTAAAGACCTTCTTTGGTCAAGTCACTGCAGAAAGAGGTGTGAGAGGAAGATGTTTCTGGTTGGCCTAGGATGCCAGAAAGAAACAATCTTTGGATTTGATCCTAGAATCCTTCCTGAATCTCCTTAAGACTTGAATGCAAGAGTACTTGGGTTTGGGAAAGCAGGAAGGCTTGACAATTAATTCTTCCTGGTTCTTTTGTTTTCCTATCGTAGGTGCTTGGAAATTTGAACACAGTGCCCAGCTCAGAGTAGCCACTTAATAAATGCTTGTTGGTTGATCCACTGATTGACTAAGGATCTAAGGTTGGTTATACGATGGGCTTCTCTCATTTAAGGCAATATTGATTGTTAGACTATATGTTCTCTTCCTAGCAGAACTTTGGTTTCTCATCTGTAAAACAGGCTCAATAGTAAGAGCAAACCACTTCATATGAGTGCTGGGGGGAATCACTAGTAAAGCCTTTTTAAAAAAAACTTCCATGAAGTTAAGAAGTAATGGAAAGCTAGAAGAATGGGAAAAGCTCTAAATAGAGAATCAAGTAATCTTGTTTCAAGCCCCAACTCTATTACCACCTAGCTGTGTGACCTTGGGCAAATCACTGAAACTTTCTGGGCTTTAGTTCACCCATCTGTAAAATAAAAGGAAGGAGGGGCAGCTAGGTGGTGCAATGGATAGAGCACCGGCCCTGGAGTCAGGAGGACCTGAGTTCAAATCTGGCCTCAGACACTTAATAATTACCTAGCTGTGTGTCCTTGGGCAAGTCACTTAACCCCATTGCCTTGCAAAAAAAAAATGAGAGGAAGGGATGTACCGGATGATAACATGATTCCAAATCTAAGCTACAAAGAACTCTAGAAAAAAGTTGAGGAGGGAGGGCTGGAAGGTTATCGGGAATGATTTTCCAAAAGAGGTAACATCCAAGGTGGGCATGGGAAGGATGGCAATCAGGAATGATGCATTGAATGCCAAGAATGGAGGATGTCTGCAGGAGCTCATGGGGGCTAGAAAGAAGAAACAAGAGTCCTAGAATGCCTTTTAATTATAATCCAAAAGGTGACCATTTAGATATCTGATTCTTTTTTTAAGGTTTTTGCAAGGCAATGGGGCTACGTGGCTTGCCCAAGGCCACACAGCTAGGTAACAATTAAATGTCTGAGGCCAAATTTGAACTCAGGTCCTCCTGACTCCAAGGCCGGTGCTCTATCCACTGTACCACCTAGCCACCCCATAGATATCTGATTCTTAGAGAAGAATGATGAAGTTAGCAGTGGGTAAAGCAGCTTACTGAGACTAATCAGCTATAATAACAATAATAATAATCACATTTCTCCAGGGTCTTCATCACAACTCTATGAGATTAGTAGCACAGATCTGAATATCCTGATTTGACAGATGAAGGATCTGAGACTCAGAGGTTCATTGAACTATAAAAGTCACAGAGCTAGTAACATCAGAGTGCCCAGCCTTGAATTACTTTGACTATACCATCCTCTCTGAGGATGAGCTTCTGAGGAAGGATGTAAAACATTACAATGTGAAGGAATCTAAACAGTTAGGTCCACCCTCGAACTTTCCAGATAAAGAAAATGAGGCACAGGGAAGGAAAGAGACTTACCCAGAGTTAGCTAGTAACAGAACCAGGGGCTAAAACCCAGGATTCTGATACATTATTCAGGATTCTATTTTCTGTCACCCTATCTCTTGTCAATCCACAACTGATTTAGAGCCACCAGTGACTCACTGGAAAAAGGAACAGGGTTCAAATCATGGTTCCACCACTTAGACAAGTCACTTACCTTTTCTGAGGTTCATCTTGTAAAAAATGATATTGATTTGATTTTTTCAACAAGCAAAAAAATCTGTCTTCTCTCCCACCATCATTGAGAAAGAGAAAAACAAATTTCTTATTACAAACATGAATAGTCAATATATTTGTTTTAAAATACCTGTATTGACCATGTCCAAAAATAAAATGTCACTGGTCTGCAAAGTATATAGTGGAGGTTGGGAAGGGGTGGGGAAAGAAAGGTGCAAGATGGCTAGAAAGGGAACCAGGTTGTATCAAAGAAAACAATGGAAAAAGTTGAAAATTAAAAGAGAATAGTACTTCCAAATCTCAAATAAACTAAAGCAGCAGTCATTTGGTATTAGTTAAAAAACAGGGAAGTAGATTAATGGAACAGACTAGACAAAGGAGAATCAGAGACAATGAAACTCAACAACCCAGTTTTTGATATAGTAGAAAACCTAAATTACTTGGGAATAAGCTCTCTTTTTGGTAAAATGTACTGCTGGAAAAACTGGAAAGCAGTTGAACAGAAATTAGGAATGGGCTTGGTATGAGGATGAGACTTATTCTTTTGACTCCAAAGGGGCAGGGAGAGATCTAGAGCAACCAAAAAACAAAATAAAACAAAACAAAACAAAACTTTGGAGCTTGCTGTCAGAGTCTTCTTCCCACTTGATGATGCCTCCAATTGTTCCGTATATTTCTTCGTGTGGGCAAGTTAGGCTGGATGTCAAGAAAACATCTCCTAACAATGAGAGTTACCAAAGTGCCATGGTAGCAGGGATGGATGGATAACAGAGACCAGATGAGCCGGTTTTGGGGGTGTGCTGTGGGGGAAATTCCTCTTGATTTGGAGTTGGAGAAGATGGCTGCTGAGACTCCTTCCCACTCTGAGAGAGGGATGATCTCCGAGGTCCCTTCCGATTCTGAGATTTCCAAAATTCTGTGAGTGGTGCAGATTGTTGTGGTTGTTGTTCATCATTGTTCTCAGAAGGCCAATGATATCAGGAGGGGGATGTCTTAATTTGGGAGTTGAATTTAAGTGAGGGAGGACTCTGCTAATGCCTCACCCTCTCCTCCAGAATGTGAAGATAGAGGAGAGAGGACACACTGAGAATTTTAGTGGTCAGTAAGTGACTCCTGAAAGAAGTAGGATTTAAGCTGGGTAATGAGGATGGCAATGAAGAGGAAGAGGAGAAGGACATTCCCATCAGGGCAAAACTTAAGTGAAGGTCTGAAGGTACTGAGTAAGGGCAGAGGAAGTGTTTTGTTAGGGATTGTTTGGTGGTGGAAGCAGGAAGAATCCTAATACAACAAAAACCTTTGGAGCTGGCTGGCAGAGTTTTCTTCCCACTTGATGGTGCCTCTGATTGATCTGTCTGTTTTTTCAACATACCATATGCCACTTCCTCAGAAGGTCCAAATCTACATTGTCTGAGAAAAACTTCATCCCCATTGCACACTTCTGGGGGAGGGGAGGGTTGAATTTCTCCTCCTTCCCTTGCTCTTTGGGAATTCATCCACTTTTCCACTTCCCAGCTGTGATTGTCCCTGCTTTCATGACCCTAACCCTAACTCTTTTCTGGCTTCATTCTTCTTGGATTATTTCTTCCATCTAAACCACTTAGAATAATTCTATCCTTTCAGATAAATGAGAACTGAAAAAAATGTACTTTAATTTCTTTCAGCCTTTCCTCAAACAAGGAGACCAGCTTACATTTGTAACAACAAATAATAGCTACTTGTACTAAGCACTTTACAAATACTAACTCATTTTGTCTTCACAATAACCCTGTGATGTAGGTGCTATTATTATTCCCATTTTGCAGATGCGGAAACTGAGGTCAAGTAATTTGCCCAAGGTCACAGAACTAGTAAGTGTCTGAGGTCAAATTTGAACTCAGGTCCTCCTGTCACCAGGTCCAGCAGTCTATCCACTGCATCACCACCTAGCTGATGAATACCTCAGCACAGACCTTGAAGATCATGAGACAGATAATTGCCCCTCCTTTGGAATAGCCCCTAAAAACAAATAGACTTGTAAGTTACCTATTTGCTTCTGAGTTCCCACCCTTAATTCATGTTGGCTATTCTTCTTTCCCTCTCCTTCTGTCTGCTAATCACCTAAAGGGACTTTGAGATCACCTAGGATTCTTCTTCAAATGCCAGACATCCAACAGAATGTCAAAAGTCAAACATTTCTCCTGGATGGGACTTTGGAGCATGAAAAGCTTTGCCATGAAAAGCTTTACTTGTGTCTCTTTTGTAAATCAAACCTGTTGTTGCCTGTTTAAAATTCAAGGAGACTGTATTAAGTTGCCTCCTTAATCCTTCCACAAAACCTATCCAACTATACAATCCTTCTCTTTCCCTTTTGAAGACTGGAAATTGACCTTCTGTCTCCTTTTCCTTATACAGAGATGGAAGTGTTTCCCTTTTCCTTTCCCATGACTCTTTCAAGGAGGATCCCTCTTCTCCTGCCTAGTTCCTAGCCTCCTTAGGAGTAGAAAGGTGGTGTAAAAGTTCATTTTAGAAAAGAACAAATTATTCCAGTATCTTTGCCAAGAAACCACCATAGACAGGAGGATTTACCCTAAAGGGACATGAAAAGTCGGACATGACTAAACAACAACAATAAACGTCCATTTGCATAAAATGCTATAAATTAACTATTACTCTTCCTGGAAGGTTCACAGCTCCTAATAAAACTTCTTAGAGGGGTGATGCGTACTTGAACTGAACACTGTCAAAGACATGCTAATAGAATCCTTTCAAACAAGGACAAGATTCTCCACAGAATCTTTGAACATGATATATATATATATATATATATATATATATATATATATATATATGTTTATATAAGACTGATATTCAGCAAACACTATTTGCAAAACACTTTCAAATCCTTATCTCATTTAAACCTCAGTGACCCTGTGAAAGAAATGCTATAGTTATTAGGTTTTTTTTTTCATTTTTCCAGATATTTTTTGGATTTGTTTGGATTTGTTTTTATATTGCTTTCATTTCTGAATATATCCTTCCCCTCTCCCCTTTTATAACAAAAAAAGACAATGACAAAGGGGGAAAAAAGTCAGCAAAACCAACCAATACATCAACTGAATCTGATAATGTATACAGTGTTCCAAACCTATAGGTTCCACCTCTGAAAAGAAGAAAAGGAGGATACATTTTCCCATCTTTTCTCTAGGGTCAAATTTCTTGGTCATTAGAATAATACAGAATCCAGTTTCTTTTTGTCACTGTTTTTTTTTTCCATTTACATATTTGTAGTCATTGCATAAACTGATTCCTGTTCTGTTCACTTGACTCTATAGCTTTTCATGTAAATATTCTCATGGTTCTCTAAATTCTTTATAATCATCATTTTAAAAAAGTTATATTGATATCTCTTGTTTTTATACAACTTTCATTTCCCAGTATATATCTTCCCTTCTCCTCTTCTAGAGAGACATGTCTTATAATAATTTTTCAAAAGAGAAAAAAATTCATTCAACAAAACTAACCAATACATCAACCAAGTCTATTATTATATATAGAGTTCCACACCTATAATCAATCCCCTGTCTCTACAATGAGGAAAGATGTTCATTCTCAGATCTCTTCCTTAAGACCAAGTTTCATCTCATTGAAATTCCAAGGATTCTTTTTTTTTCATCACAACATTGCCATCTATAATGTAGTCAATGGGTAAAGTTGTTTTCCAAGTTCTGCTTACTGCATCAGTTCTGCATTCTTCATCAATTCATATAGGTCTTCCCCTGCTTCTCCATATTCATCATCTTCATTGTGTCTCGTGGCACAGTAATAATTCTGTTTCATTCATGTAGTTCATGAATATAATAAAATATTTATATTTCCCAACTAATGAGCACCCATGTTGCTTGCAGTTCTTTACTATCACAAAAAGCAGTTCTGTGTATATTTTCTTATACTTGGAACCTTTCTGTCTTTAAAACCCTTCATAACCTGGGCTCTTCCTATTTTTTCCAGTCTTCTTACACTTTGTTAGTTGTACATGACTCTTCATGACCTTATGAACCTTACTGTATATGGGATTTTTCTCAGCAAAGATACTAGAGTGGGTTGCTTTTCCCTTCTCCAGTGAATGAAGGCAAGTGATTAAGTGATTTGACCAGTTATACCACTAGTCAGTGTCTGAGGCAAGATTTGAATTCATCTTCCTGACTCCAAGCCCAGCACTCTATCCACTGAGCCACCTAGTTGCCCCTTTTATACTTTACACATTCTCACAAACTGCTATACTCTTTTTCTTGCTGTTCTTCTCACATAAGATTTCATGTATTTGTACTACTTTTCATGCTCTCCCTCTTCACCTCCTACTCCTGGTTTCCTTTGAGACTCATCTCAAATCTTTCCTTTTTCTGCAGGCCTTTCCTGTCGACTGATTTGACCTCCCTTAAGCATATGCCAAGTAAAACTATCTCTAAGTCAAAGGATAAGGACATTTTAGTCACTTTTCTGCATAATTCCAAAATACTTTCCAGAATGTTTAAACTAATTCACAGCTCCAGCAGTGAATTATCTTGTCAATCTTCCTCTAGTTCTTCCAATATTTTGTCATCTTTAACAATTTTCTGGATATGAGGAGAAACTTCAGAGTTGTTTTTATTTGCATTTCTCTTATTAGTGTTTAGAACATTCTTTATAGTTTGTGATTCTTTTGAAAATTTCATTCATATCCTCTGACTAGTTAACCACTGGAACTCTTGGTCTTGTACATTAGTATTGATATCCATATTAGAAAGCAGAATTTTACCAGAGATTTGCAGTGATTTTTTTCCCTAATTGACAATTTCCCTTCTTAGCCGAGCTGGATTTATTTTGTTTATGCAAAACTTTTTCAGTTTTATGCTCTACAGATATCATCTCCATTTTACAAATTAAGAAATTGAGGCTCAGAGAAGCCTATAATCACAAACCTATGTCATAAAAGATTCAACCCTGTTTTGCTTTTTCCACCAAGAAAAAATAAACACATACATATACAAACACATGCATACAACAGACCCATGCTCATGAACTCCCACACACCCATCATCTTGGCTCTATTTGTCTCTTTTCTTCTTCCTGACTCTGTCACATGCTCCAACCACTATGTTCTCTCATTATAGTGTAATGGATAATGTGCATGTGTCCAAGTGTCTTTGTGTCTATATTGTTCTGTATGTCTATGTCTTAGCATGTCTGTTTGACTCTCTAGAACCAGTTTTCAATTATTCATGCTAATGGCGTATTAACAGTGGTCCCAGACAATAAAAAATTAGTCTGACACAAACCCCATGTCTCCAGAGTTTTTATAATAATAATAATGACTCCTATTTCTGTAACTCTTAAGGTTTACAAGGTGTTCTCTTCACAACAACCCAATGAGGTAAATATTTCTGAGTATTGGTAGGCCCCTTTAACAGAGGAAGAAACTGAGGCTCAAGGAGGTTATATGAGGTGCTTTGTCTGTAGTAAGCACTTAATTAATGTTTGTTGAATTGTATTGCCTGGAGCTAGGAAGCCATCTGAGCCAGGGCTTGAAGCCAGGTCTTCTGACTCCAATCTCCCGTACACCTGGCAGTCTTGCCAATGTAATGCATTCAATGGCCATTTTGGCCTTTGTAATGCTTCTCAGCATAGGCTGATATTAAAATGATTTTGCCCTCCCTAGCCCTGAAAGGTGTAACGTCAGGTAGAAAGTGGTCATCTCCACAGAGGAAGCACCATGGCTAGGTAACTGAGAGGAGATTACCTGGTCCTCAGTTTCCTCTTCTGGAAAATGAGGAGGTGGGACCAGAAGATTTCTAAATCCTTTTCAGGCTTGAAATCTATAATCCTAAAATATTTTACAAGTTCCATGTCTCATCCCTGAGGCTCTCTCCCACCTCCTTGGGAATTGGCCAAGCTTCTAAATTAATACGCTTCCCCCCCCAGCAAAAATAAATACACCCATACACACATGTATTCACATACATGTGCATGCTCATGCTCATGCTTTCACACACCCATTGCTTGGGCTCTATACTTGTCTCTTTCTTCTTAGATGAATATAAAACCTTCTTCTGCTGTTTGTCGATAACCAAAATCTGTCACTGTTTAGCTTCATTGGCCAGGGTCTTCTGTTGAATTCAAGACAAAAGGGATAAGATGATGAAGATGGCAGATTTTTCCTTTGTTACCTTCGTTCATTCCAAGAATGCACCTGAAGTTTGGCAGGCTTGCAGACTGATTGTTAGAACCAGAAGAGACCTTAGTAAAACTTAAATTCAAAACCCTGATTTTATTCCATCTGGTATCTCTCATGGGTCCAGTTCTGTGCTTGGCTACATTGTGTGGGAGACCAGAGAAGGAAGGGACATGGGCCCTGCCCTCAGGTAGCTCATACTCTGCCTTAGGAGAGAAGATGCATATGCTGGAAAAGCATACAGTGGATAGCACCCTGAGCCTGGAATCAGGAAGATCTGAACTCTAATCTGACCTCAGATTAGACTAGCTGTGTCACTTCACCTCTGCCTGCCTCAGTTTCTCCATTTATAAAATGAAAATCAAAACCCTCTCAGGGTTGTTATGAGGAGCAAATGAGAATAATTATAAAGCCTTTTATACAGTGCACAGCTATATAAACGCTATAAATGTTATTATTATTTACTAATATTAATTCCATTAAATCCTTATTAAGCAAATCTAGCTGTTTGCATTACTATTTTTATGCTGTTGTTTTTTCTAAAAAAATGTTTTATTGGTCATTTTTTGCCTTTATATAGTAGTCCTTCCCACTCTGTACTCAGAACCTTTCCTTGTGTCAAAGAAAAACAATAAAGTATTACACCCAAAGGGCAGCAAAAATGTGCATACCCTTTGATCCAACAATACTACTACTAGGTCTATACCCTGAAGAGATGATAAAAAAGGGTAAAAACATCACTCGTACAAAAATATTCATAGCAGCCCTGTTTGTGGTGGGTAAAGAATTAGAAATCAAGTAAATGTCCTTCAATTGGGGAATGGCTTAGCAAACTGTGGTATATGTATGTCATGGAACACTATTGTTCTATTAGAAACCAGGAGAGGTGGGAATTCAGGGAAGCCTGGAGGGATTTGCATAAACTGATGCTGAGTGAGATGAGTGGAACCAGAAGAACATTGTACACCGTAACAGCAACATGGGGGTGATGATCAACGTTGATGGACTTGCTCATTCCATCATTGCAACAATCAGGGACAATTTTGGGCTATCTGCGATGGAGAATACCATCTGTATCCAGAGAAAGAATCACGGAGTTTGGACAAAGACAAAACACTATTACCTTTAATTTGGGGGGGGGATCCATTATCTTACTATGTAATTCTCTTATACTTTGTTTCTTCCTTAAGGATATGATTTCTCTCTTATCACATTCAACTTAGATCAATGTATACCATGGAAACATTATGAAGACTAATGGCAGGGGGGAGGGAAGGAAGATTAAGGTGAAAATTGTAAAACTCAAAATAAATAAAATCTTAAAAAGAGAGAGAGAGAGAGAGAGAGAGAGAGAGAGAGAGAGAGAAACAATTAAGTAGAAATAGATTCGGCAGAAATCAAGAAAATAGCAGATTGAACATCAGTTCCTGGTAGTCCCCCACCCCTATTATAACCGAAGAGTTAAATGGAATTCTTTAAGGGAATGAACAATAAAAAACTGGGTGGATAAAGGCCTTGGGTTTTGTACTTGCCTTGGATACCACTGGTTATTTACAGAAGGTTTCTGTATAAATGTGGACAGAATTGTCTATTAGGAAGGTGATCACTACAGAAGTCCTTGGGTCAATGAGACTGAGTGAAGATGCCAACTAGGAGACTGTTTGTAATAATCCAGGTGGAGGGGAAAGTGAGGCAGAGGCAGTGCAGGGAGAATAGGACCTAGTAAGAGAAGGAGTTGTCTATATCCCATGGGGATGTCAACAGCGTTGTTGTTGTTGCTGTTGTTGTTATTCAATCAGTTCAGATATATCTGATTCTCTGAAGCCCCATTTGGGATTCTCTTGACAAAAATACTGGAGTAGTTTGCCATTTCCTTTCCCAGCTCATTTGACAGAGGAAGAAACTGAGGCAAACAGGGTGAAGTGACTTTCCCAGGATCGCACAATGAGGATCTGAGACCAGATTTGAGCTCAGGAAGAGAAGTAACATAGTAACCAAGTTAAATAGGCAAATATAGCTTCCTTTACCTTTGGCTATTGACAAGACAACATACAAAAAAGAAAATTAAGGCATTCTGCCCAGACTTGGGTTGCCTGTTTACCTGAGCACAGGCCCAGTAGCCCGGTCAAAAGGCCAGTGGAAGCAATGTTTCTTCTAAGAGGAAGAAGAGTCACCAGGCACTCTAGGGAGCGATGAAGAGCAGGCTGTATTGAATTGTGTGTGAGTGAGAGTATGTCTTCTATTTATAATCCAGCCTGTAGCATGATGCATGATTCAGCCCCAGCAAAGGCCAGGTAGTATGGTAGAGTTGGATGTGAGGTGGGGGGGAAGAGTCATGGCAGGACAGCAAAATTCATTTCAGCCCTCTGACCCAGGCCATCAGCCAGGCCCCAGGGTTTCCAGAACCCCTGCCCTGTGTGCCTCTCCTATTTTAGGCTACCCTCTGTAGGAGACAGGAAAAAAAAGAGACTCCATCTGAAGCAACCCCTGCAATAGAGCCAGAGATGGGGATCACGGCCCCCTGCTTTTGACCCCGGACAAGTCACCTCACTTTCTTGGACTTCATCCCTTGTCCCTCACTCTCCCAGGTTCCCCTGGCTCAGTAAAGCTAATATACAGCAATAAAATGGTAAGGACCAGATGAACAATACCGATGCAAAATGCTTCTGGAGAAAAGAAAAGTCATTTGGACTGCAATTGGCTCCTCTGAGTCTCAAAATTCCCAGAGGAGGGAGTGTTATTATACTCATTGTGCAGATGAAGAAACTGGGGCCCAGATTTGTCCAGGTTGATCCAGTCATTCACCCTGTACCCAAGGCAGGATTCCAACCTAAGGCTGGCTTACTCCATTGGCACAGAAACCAATATACATGATGCTTCTCAATAGCTATATTAATAAAAGTTATGTTGAATTGGTTGTTATTGTTACCAACATAGGCCTTCTCAGAAAGATGATCTTTGAAAAATAATGTATCATGGTGGAGAGAGTTTGGAAAGATCTGGATTCAAAGCTCACTTCTGACAGTAGTCCTGGGACTATGGACAATCCACTGAATATGCCTCAGTTTCTTTATATGTAAGATGAGGATGATGATACTTGTAGCATCTCTCCAAGGCATTTTGAAAACCTTGAAGTGTCATGTCAATGTCAGATATGATGTTTTAAATATATAGTAGTGAAAATAAAAAGGAATAGGGGAACTTCTCTGTCTACCCAAGGGCCCCAAATAGATCCCGAGGAGCGTATTTCATTTCAGACTTACTGCTCACATAAGCTTGTCTTGATTTTTGCCAAGAGCCTCCAAGACATAATTTTCAACCTCTCTCTCTCTCTCTCTCTCTCTCTCTCGGGCATCTAGGTGGCCCAGTGAATAGAGCACTGGCTTTGGAGTCAGGAGAATGGGAGTTTGAATCCAGTCTCAGACACTTGAAACTTACTAGCTGTGTGACCTTGGGCAAGTCACTTCATCCCACCTCTCTCTCATTCAGGTCATCTCCAGTAGTCCTGATCCATATCTGGCCACTGGACCCAGATGGCTCTGGAGGAGAAAGTGAAGCTGGTGACTTAGCACAGACCCCTCGCTCACATCTAATTCATGTGCTTGTAATGGCATCACCTCTCTGATATCATGGTCTTCTTCGAAAATGAAGGACAGGGGCAGCTAGGTGACGCAGTGGATAGAGCAGCAGCCTTGGAGTCAGGAGTACCTGGGTTCAAATCCGGTCTCAGACACATAATAATTACCTAGCTGTGTGGCCTTGGGAAAGCCAGCTGTGTGGCCTTGGGAAAGCCACTTAACCCCATTTGCCTTGCAAAAAAAACCCTAAAAAAAAGAAAGAAAATGAAGGACAAACATTATTCTCTCTATACCTCCCCCTCTGTTTCTCTCAGTCATTCTATCTCTCTGCCTCTGTGCCTGTCCTCTGTCTCCCTCTGTCTCTATCTTGCTTTATCCCTCTGTCTTTGTTCCTCTATGTCTGTCTCTCTCTGTCTCCCTATCCCTCTGTCTCTGTCCCTCTGTATTTGTCCCTCCCTCTATGTCTGTCCCTCTGTCTCTCTATTCCTCTGTGTCTCTATCCTCTGTGTCTCTCCCTTTGTCTATCTCTGTCTGTCTCCCTCTCTGATTTTGTCTCTCTTAGTCTAAGTCTGTGTCTGTCTTTATATCTCTATCCTTCTGTCTGTCTCTGTCTGCACATGTGTGTGTGTCTATCCTTCTATCTCTGTCTCTATCCCTCTGTCTCCATTTCTCTGTCTCTATTCCTCTGTCTCTCTGTCTGTATGTGTATCTCTCCGTCCCTCTGTCTCTCTCTCTCTGTGTCCCTCTGTCTCTTTCTTTCTCTCTCTGCCTTCCGCACTCTCTTTCCCTCCTTTTCTCCCTTCCTCTGCCTCTCTGTGTTGGTTTTTCTTGCTCCCAGCTCTCTCAGTCTCTGTGTGTCTTTCCTCTCCATCTCTGCCATCCTCTGCTCTTCTCTCCTCAGTGTCCTCCCAGCTGGTTGGGTTTGGGGGCTCGGTCACATGGCCGTACGTCTATGCCAGTCTCTGCTTTTGGGATTCCTTTTTCTTCCCATCTGTGTTCCCAGGATGCAAAGCCGTTCCCAGTGTGGGAAGCCAGCACTGAAGGGATAATAGCTGCTCTCTAAATTTAGACAGGGGAAAAGTCCCCATAGATTTTGCAGAAATATTTCTGAACCTTTTGAATTGGGGGAACAATAGGATTCATTTTGATTTCCTGAGTGCCTAAAACTGTGCCAGGACCTCTCAGTCTCTAAGCTTTCCAATGAGGGCCTAACATCTATAAAGCAGGAGAAGGGACAAGAGGCTTCTGGGGGTTGGATTTGTGTGAACAATTGAAAATTGTTGAGTGCAGCAAATGGGGGAAATAGGGGAGTCCAATGGCAGTTTGGAAACCATCCTCAGGAGATCGACTGACTTTCTAACAGCAATCCAAAAACAGGGGAAGATGTATCCTAGGACACTATCTGGGTGATCTTGGGCAAGGCTCTTAACTTATCTGTACCTCAGTTTAGAAAATGAGGGAGCTGGACTGAGTGGTCTTTCAAGACCCTTTTAGCATGAAAGCTGGGATTCTATGAGATAAAATGACTAACACAAAGTCACACAGGATTCAAACCAGTATCATTTAACCCCAGGGTCAATATTTTTCTGCTTCAACATGTCCTTAGAGGGGCTATTCAGATGGGAATCCTGTGATTCCATGATGGATTCAGGCCCCATCAATTACTCGTAAGCCACATATCAGTTACTTGGAGTGACAGATGATCAGTTTGAATAGTGTTCCTACTGATTTCATTGAATCTTCAAGTTGGTAGGTAAGTCGACAGCATCTCATTATAAATACCCAACTTAGACCTGAAAGAAGTCACTTAGTCCACCTCTTCCATTTTACAGATGAGGAACTGAGGTCTGGAAAGGATCAGTAGGTAGTCCAAGTTCACAGAGGTAATAAATGGCAGACCTCGACTCCCAAACAAACTAGTTCTCTACACCATATACATCTCACTCATTCTTGATCCAGAATTTTCCTACATTTTTGAAAAGTGGTCATCTAGCATCTGATCCTAGATGGAGAGCCAAGAGGAACTTCAGAGACCATCTAGTACAACCTCCCTTATTTTACAAAAAAGGAAACTGAGGCAAACAAAGACATTGACTAGCTTGCCCAAGGTCCCACAGGTAAAACTTCAGGGCATAATTTGAAGGCCTCTGACTCTCTTTTCCTGTAATCACACTGACTCCTTTCCTCTACTGAAACACTGTAAGTGAGGGGGAAGCCACTCCCTTCTCAGGCAAGCCATTCCACTTTGGGACAGCTTGAATTATTCAGAAGTTTTTTTCTTTAGATCAAGCTTAAACTTGCCTCTCTGTACCTTCTACCCCTTGCTCCTAAGTTCTGGTCGCTCTTACATATGACAGCCCTTCAAATATTTTCAGAGAGTTGTCATATTCCCCACCCTCCCCAACCCCCATGAGTCTACTCCTCTCCAGGCAAAATGTCCCAGGTACTTTCAACTGATCCCCATATGGCACCCCCTCATTTCCCTCCCTGTGCTTTCCAGAGCTGGACGTGCTCTAACAACTTGCCAACATCCTTTCTAAAATGAGCACCTGGAATGGGCATAGCATACTATATCTCTATCTTTATGAGTCTTGCATGAACAGTAACTTCTCACATTATAGCTTTTAAGCTCATTTATTCAGCAAACATTGACTACATGCCTGTGAACTGAGGGACCATACTAGGGAAAAAAACAGAGAGAAATAAGAAATGGTCCTATGGAGCTTCCTGTTTGGCAAGGTATCAAAGAGGTGGCATTGGAGGTGGTTTAAAGAAAAAGTCAGACATTGAATAGGCAAAGTAGGAGAGGGAACACATTCCACACTCATTCAATTCAACAAGCATTTATTCAGGTTTGTTTTTCAAGTATTGATGATATTGATAACAGTCTTTAGCCTTGTAATACATCTTTGCCTCCATCCAGAGGTGAAATGGCTCCAGAGACCAATGAGCACATAGACACATTCATTTCTACAATTCCTGTGCACCTCACTGATTGGGCAATGGGGTAACAGTTTCTTCCTTATAGTATATTTATCAAGGGTACTTATCATGTGTCTTGGCTAGATGGAATCACCTCCCTTGGAAATGGGGGGGGGGGAGTGGGGGTGGTTCATGAAAGATCAGCCACAATGTTATTGATATTCAACACTAAAGTTATTTTGTAAGCCTCTCTATTCATCCATCCATCCATTCATTCAATATCCAACAAATATTTATTTGTTAAGCACCTACTGTGAATGATGGGAGAGCAGAGGAATCCCTGATTAACTTGAGGAGCATCCCAAGCGACATAATGAAATTAGTGTGTCCCTTTCAAAAGGTCGCTTATCTGGAAGGTAGGAGTATACCCTGGAACCTTTTGGAGAGGACCCACATAACTCCCCTGATTAACTTCCAGTGTCAGGGGTTGTCTCTTAAATTATTGGCAGTTGAGAGTCAAATAGATATTTGTCAAAAAAAAACCCACCCCTTCCCTAGGCCTAGTCTATTAGAATGAAGTGGTTAGGAAGAGATCCCAAACCAGAGCCAGCAGAGAAGACCTTTGTTGAGGGGAAGAGGAGGAAGGGGTTTCTCATAAAGTAAGGGAGGAAGAGCAATATCATATCTTAAACTGTGCTACAGAACAGTAACTATCGAAATTATTTGATTAATAGAGAGGCTCATCAATAGAACAAATTAGGTACCACAAGTTACAGAAGAGAATTGACCCTAAATCTGGTATTCAATAAACCCAGAGATTCGAGAT
Source organism: Macrotis lagotis (assembly GCF_037893015.1). Classification (NCBI taxonomy): domain Eukaryota; kingdom Metazoa; phylum Chordata; class Mammalia; order Peramelemorphia; family Peramelidae; genus Macrotis; species Macrotis lagotis. The sequence continues at coordinate 81,447,482 of NC_133666.1, forward strand.
ATTAGAGTAAGGACAAGAACTACTGGGAAAACTGTCGCTATGGACCAAAGTAGCTATAGACCAAGACCTCGCATCATAGACCAAGATGAACTCCAACTGCATACACAACTAATGTACATAAAACAGTCATATCATAAACAAATTAGAGGAGCAAGGAAGAAATTACCTTTCCAATGTCTGGCTAGAGGGGAGAGTTAATGACTAAACAAGGGATAGAGAGGATCCACAGAAGATAAAATGGACAATTTTGATTACAGAAAATTTTAAAAGGTTTGCACAAATAAAACCAGTGCACTTAAATTAGAAGGGAAATGTTAGACTGAGGTGGGGAATATCTTTGCAGCAAGTTTCTTTGATAAAGGTTTCATTTTGAAGATACATAGAAAAATGATTCCAATTTATAAGAACAAGAGCCATTCTCCAATGATAAATGATACAAGGATATTGAATAGACGGTTTTCAAAGGAAGAAAATCAAGCTATCAACAATCATATGAAAAATACTCCAAATTAAATAAATACAAATTAAAGCAATTCTGAGGTTCTGGCTAATACTAACAGCTTAGCAAAGGGGGGAAGAGGAAAATAACAAATATTGAAGGGGCTGAGAAAAACAGAGGAAGATTTATTAAGCACTTAATGTCTGGCAGGCACTGTGCTAAGAACTGGGGATGCAAATAGAAACAAAACATTCCCTATTCTGAAGGAAATAACATTTTAATAGGGAAAGACTGGACATAAAGTAAAGCTGGAAATGGGTGGGGAAGAAGGATGGCAAGGAAATGACCCAAAGGCATCATCCCTGGCAAGACAGCTGAAAACTCACCTAGCATCGTCTTATAGTCCAGAACTGAACTCCAAATTTCCAGCAGAGGGGAGCAAGGTAGAGAGGAGGGATATTGGGATGATGTCCAGGGTGAAGGTTGCATGGCAAGGAGATGGGCAGGATATGAGCTAGAAGGAAGAAACAGGGACAACGTGTTATTACACCAGCCTTAACTCAATCCCTGAGTTCCGATTCTAATATGGTGAGTGCATCCCTTGGCAGAGCACATGAAAGCACTGTTTATGGAACTGTGAAGTGGTCCAACCACTCTGAAAAGAGATTTGGAACTATGCCCCCAAACTGCATCCCCTTTGACCCAGCAATATTCTACTCCTAGGTTCTATACCTTAAAGAGATCAAAGAAAGAGGAAAGGGACCCTAGGGACAAAAATATTTATAGCAATTCTTTTTGTAGAGGCAAAGAACTGCAAACTGAGGGGGTGCCCATCAATTGAAAAATGACTGAACAAGTTATAAAATATCAATGTAAAGAAATGCTATTTTGCCATAAGAAACCATGAAAGAACAATTTTGGTGAAACTGGTTACTAGAGAGTTCATCATTGGAACAGATCAGGTACCACAAGTTACAGATGCGAATTAGCCTGGTGTTCAATAAACTCAAGGATTCTAGAGATTAGAGTTTAGACAAAAACTTGTTTTAACTGATGCAATCTGAAGTGAGCAGAACCAGGAACACAACTTAAGGCTAGGTGGTGCAATGGATAAAGCACTGGCTCTGGAGTCAGGAGTAGCTGGGTTCAAATCCGGTCTCAGACACTTAATAATTACCTAGCTGTGTGTCTTTGGGCAAGCCACTTACCCCATTTGCCTTGCAAAAATGTAAAAAAAAAGGGAAAAACAAGAAAAGAAAAAGATTTCAAAAGACTCAAGAACTCCAATCAATGCAATGATCAATGACAATTGTAGAGGACCAGTGATGAAGAATACTACTCACCTTCTGACAGAGAGATGAGGGATGCAAGATACATAAAAGGCAAACATTTTTGACATAGCTATTGTGAGAATTGGTTTTGTTTGGCTTTGCCTATATGTTATAAGGGTTTTATTTTCCTATTTTTCCCCAGTGGAAGAAGACGGTGAAAATAAGTGCTTGTTATTTTTTTAAAAAAAACAAAAGTTTGGAAAAAGAAAACAGATTTTCCCCCTCCCTTCCTTGTCCAGGAACCATAACTGTGACTTACAATAGAGCCATACACCACTGATTAAATGCTTTTTTACACATGACCTGAAAGTACACGGACAGTGTTCCTGAACCTTAATTTTTTTTTTTTGTAGAAGAGGAAGGATTTTTAATTGCTTAGGCATCATGACCCCAAAAACCCAGCCTTCTAGTTAGAAAAGGCAGTTGCATGAAATTTGAGAATTCCTGAGATCAAACTGCCAGACCCCAGTCTACTACTGGGGGGGAAGGTTTCCTGAACAGCTGCTTCTTGGAGAAGGAAAGGACTCATCATTATGGTCCCTTCAGCTGGAGGACTGGAGCCGTGGTGTGGGAGACCAGGAGCTCTACCATCCTTGTCAAAGATTGGAGGTTCAAGATGAAAGGGGGAGTACGTTATATGTTTATCTGTTCATGGATTTCTCTGAGTCTTGGGAATCCTATGTTTTGTATATAGAATGAAATAAAGGCTATTCCATACTCAACATGAATTAGTGCATTGAGTGCCTGTGCGGGAATTGGGGATCATGTTACCCACACTGGAACTATACCAAGAGTATACTCAAAGATTTTCCTAGAGTGCTCCAGGCAGGGACATGAACCAAGGAGAGAAATTGACCAGCTACTCTCAGTGCTCCAGAACTGACCAGACCTGGTCTGTGTCATCCCTGAATCTTTGGGGGGGGGGGGGGCTAGGTTAAGCACTAGAGAAACAAAGACCCCAAAACCATACAAATTCAACACAGACCTATTGCAGGGAGAAGGTCCTGATTACTGGAGGAATCAGAGCCAGACAATCTCTTTTGTCAGAAGCTACACTTGCACTGACATTTCAAGAAAGCTAAGGATTCTAAAGATGAATAGAAATACATTTCTAGGCAAAGCTATGGAGATAGGAGATGAACTGCCACATATTGGAACTAAGAAGTAAGCCAGTTTGTTTGAAATACAGAGAGCTTCAGGGGGAGTAATGTGAGATCAGTGTGGAAAGATAGGTTGGAGCCAGACTTAGGAAGGACTTGAAAAGCCAGTCAGAGACATTTGTATTTTATCCTAGAAGTCATAGCTGTTTGGGGTGGGGGGGAAGGGGAGGGGACGGGAGGAGATGTGGTCAGATCCTCTCAGAGGGTTGTCATATACAATCAACAAATCTTAATGGAACATCTGCTCTGACATCTCTAAAGAGCTTTCCCATTATAATCAAGGTGCTACATGTATTATCCCCATTTTAGAAATGAGGAAACTGAGGTTTGGGGAAGTGATTTGACCCAAGCAGCATAGTCAGTAATTGGTCTTCTGCCTCCAAGGTGTGATCTTTGGTGTCCAGGATGAGGGACACATTGAGCCTGCTGTGCTCCACCTTTATCAACAACCAGTTGGACTCAGGTCTCCAGTTAGGAATGCCACATTTTAGGAAGGATGCTAATATGCTGGAGTGTCTCCAGAGGAAAAAGATGAAGGATAGGATGAAGGAAATAGGATTGTTCAGCCTAAAGAAGAGAAGGCTTGGGGTAGGGTTGGGGGACTCAAGAGCTACCTTCAATAGGAAAGACCTGACCTCATGGGGCAGAATGAGAAACAATGAAGGGAAGTTACATGGAGACCATATGAGGGGAAAAAATTTCAAATAATTAGCTGCCCCAAAATGGAATAGGCTGCCTCAGAAGTAAGAAGTTCACTATCATCTGGAGATCTTCCCACAGAAGTTAAATTCTGTTTCTCACCTAAAAAAATAAAAATATCAAAAATATAAATTCTCCATTTCTCCATGTTCATGGGTTCAACCAAGTGGCCTGTCAACACTGATCTTCTTTCTACTCCACCCAAGGGCCTCTTCTCTATAGCAAGGTACTGAGTGGGAGACCAATGAAAGAAGGTACCTCCAGTTTAGTTGGAGAGATAATAAGACCTAAAAGTTTGGAATCTTTTCATTTACATTTGGAACGGACCTAATATGTTATCCCATACATTCTCCCCAGATGAGCTGTGCATGTAGTAAGGCCAATGAAAAATAAGTGGAGAGAAATAATCATAGCTAACATTTATAGACTACCTACAATGTGCCAAATATCATGTCATTGACCCTCACAATAATTCTAGGACACAAGTCCTGGCATTATCGTCATTTTAATGAGGAGGAAAGTGAAGCAAACAGAAGTTAAGTGACTTGTCCTGGCTCACCCAGTTGGCAAGTAAGGACAGATTTGAACTCAGGTTTTTGTAACTTCAGGTCCAGTACTCTATTCATTGATCCACACAGCTGTCAATCCTGGGGACTTGAACAGGCAGGGAAGGTATCCTGAAGAACATTTAACTTGAACCAAGAACAATAGGCAGGTTAAGACAAGATGAAGAGGAGTCATTGCATGGAATGACTAGTCAAGACTTGGTTTACTCATCACCAGTATCAATCAACAAGTATTTCTGAAGTGGATAACATTGTCTTGATTGTATCTAGCCCTAAAACATTGTAGAACATGCTGGAAGAGATCTGAAACCACTCACAAGAATCTGACTCAATCATCCACATAGGAAAGATCAAGTGGATGAAAAATAGCCATTTCCAGATTATTAGAGTCCAAGAGAAAGAATCTATAAAGCTTCTTGTATATGTCTCTAGGACAGACAATAAAAGTGAGCTACAAGTTAGGCCCAACATTAAACAAGAGGAGTAGAGTAAGCTCAATTGTCTTCAGGGAATTGCAAAACTCCTTTAAAGATCCTAAAATTCTCACAGAAACAAAGGCCCCCATTTTTAATACCAGTATTCTTCTGAGGTTGTGTGCATGGAATACAAGTGCCTCTGAAGAACACAGAGGACAATAGAGAGGCAAATAGAATGAGCAAGTGAAGGTGCAACTTGAAACCCATGATGAACTTTGAACATTAATGGGAGTAAAATATGTTTGCAAGGGAAAATGTATGAGAAGAGAAAATAGACTGATCTCAGGATAAGGGCAGAGGAACACAGGTAGACAGCCCAAGGCTTCTACCCTTGAGAAAGGAATGGCAGAAGCTCTCCAGCATGTTGGGTGGTCCTCCTGTGGGAGCTTATGGGAAGCCATGGACAAGAGTCCCACAGGATGGGCTACATTCCACTCCATTGGAAGGAATGCCCAAATCCATGAGGATCACAAACCACTGGAAGATTGGAGCAGGTGCCAGGCCCTATGCTAAGTTCAAGGGAGATGAAGACAAAACTAATGCAAGTTCTGTCTGCCTGTCTTGAGGAGTTTAAATTCTATAGATTGTTCTTCAGTCAGGTCTGACTCTTTGTGACCCCAAGTAGGTTTTTCTCAGCAAAGATACTGGAGTGGTTTGCCATTTCCTTCTCCAGCTCATCTCCCAAATGAGGAAACAGGCAAACCCAGTTAAGTGACTTGTCTGGGGGTCTAGTAAGTGAGATCAAATTGGACCTAGGGTCCTCTTGACTCCAGGACTATCACTATATCCACCTGTACCACCTAGCTGCCCCACACTCCATTTGAGGCAAAATAAATACAAAGCAATGGAAAACTAGAAATTAGAAATATCATGAAAGGCCTCTTCTAGGAGGTGGAGCTTGAACTGAGCCTTCAAGGAAACAGAGGGTTCTAAGAGGCAAAGTTGGGGAGGGAGAACATTCTAGGCAGGGATGCACCCTGTATAAGGCCACAGAGAGGAAGATGTAATGCCACTTGGAAGGAACAGTAAGGTCAATTTTAGCCAGGTCTAAGAATGCCTACAGGAAAGGAATATATAAGAAGGCTAGAAAGATTGGTTGCAGCCAGATTTTGAAGAGCTTTAAAGGCCCAAGAAGAGGAGTTTGTCACTGATACTTGAGCTAATGGGAGTCATTAGAGTTTATTGAGCAGAAGAATGACATGGATAGGACAGAGGAAGAGACCTGAAGAAGGCCAAGAGACTTTAAAAAAGCAGAAATGAAGATCGTGGCCATGTGAGTAGAGAGAAGGGGAAGGAGGGGAGAGATGTCATAGAGGTAAAATAACTGAGTCTTGGTGACTGAGTGGCTTGGGGGGGGGTGGTGATAGAGTGTGAAGAAGATGGGAGAGATGATGGTATCCTCAAATAAAGAAAAAAAGCTTCAAATTGAGATGGGGGGAGCTTCTTAAGGGCAGGGGGTATTTCCTTCTCATTTCTCTACCCCTAGTACTTAGCACAGTGATTTGTAAAAGAAGTCCTTATTGAATTGAATTCTTCCTTTGTGCCTTCCCCCCTCTCTCTGGGTCACACAAATTCTTTTTTGAGCTTTGGACTAAGACACAGAGAGAGCAAGAGAGGACCATGGGACAGCCGGGAATGAACATATCCCGAAGCCAGGAGGCTAATGGAGGATCAGCATCTCAGCCAAGCCATGAAGTCATCTGTTTATCCTCTCTTCTCCTTCTCTTAAGTGGGGGCTGAGGCCTTTGAAAGATTGATCAGCCAGCTGGACTATGAAGCCAGGCCTTTGCTTTACCAGGCCCTGGAATGATACCCTTACTCTCATCCTTCTCCTCTTCCCTAGTCATCATTTGCCTGTGCAGCCAATGGACCCTGGATGGATCTCTCTCTTTAAAAGGATTATATCATCTGTAATGTATATCCAGAGAAAGACAGAAACAGGGAGAAAAGGGAGCAAGAGATTGGTTGGGGGGGGGGGAGGTGGGGAGGGGAGAAACAGAGAGAGAGGGCTGGGGCGGGAGAAGGAAAGACAGAGAGATGGAGAGGGAAACATACCTAGTGGTTAAGAGTGCCCTAGGAGGAAGGGAAGGCCATGCAGCTAGGTTGAGGGTTTTTTTCTTTTGTTTTGTTTTTTTAAGGATATTATTGAAGCCCAGACCTCCAGGGTGGTCTCTTTTCAGCTCCTTGTGTACTGTGTTACCCTTGCTGGTCTGGCCTCCTAAAAACCTCTTCAGAATCCGATTGCCTTATAGGAACGTTTTGTTAACAATGCCTGGGTGTGTCCTCTTTGGGGAGCTGGTAAGGTCTTGGTTAGGAAGCTAAAGGCCAGTTGGGACTTGGAAAGGTGGTGGGCTGTGCTGTGGCCAGTAGAGGTGGCCCTCTTGAACATTTCCAAGATGAATCTAGAACACAGGGAGATTACGGGAGATTACATCAAGTTCCTTTCCAAATGGGTCCTGAATGTTTATTAGAATGTGTCTGAAGTGTGTGGTTGTGAACAAGAAAGTAGAGGCTGTTTGAGATGCCAGGGCTGGGGGCTGGGGGGGGGAGGGAACAGTTGTCACGTGAGCAGTCTTCCTGAGCAGGGAGCTGTGGGAGACCTGAGAAGGTCTGCCTGGACAGAAGTGAAGCGCCACATCTGCAGGGGAGCTCTGCTGGCAGGGAAGGGGAGGAGGAAGGCAGGGAGGGATCCCCTCTTTCCCAGCTCCGCTTGCCCTGCCTGGGCTATGTCTGGCTATGAGCATGTGTTCGGAGGCCCAGACAGTGGGAGTGATGAACAAATTGATAGCAAACATTTCTCATAGGACACATCCTAAGGGGATGAAGTTCCAGAAGCAACCTCCCTTTTGGGTGAAGGATGGCTTGACGTTTTAAGCTTCAGAAGTTGGCAGAAGGTTGGTGACAGGAGGATATTTGGCTGCCTATGAAATGCTTTTAAGAAAAAAAATAAGACTCACACTTTGGCTGGGAAAAATGCTTAGAGCAGAGGGACCGCTACCATCTCACTGGTGCATTCAAGCCAGCCTTTTTTTCCGTGTCCCTATCAATGCCCCTGGGAAAATTCTAATTGTAGAGGAAGAGTAGTAAGAGGGCCACAGTTCAAATCCTGCCTCAGCCACTTACTACCACCTCTCTGAGACTCAGTTTTCCTTTCTGCAAAATGTGGGGTTTCCAATTGAGATCTAGGAGCATAGGTTCCTAATGGAAGAAGTACTTGGAGTCTAGTCCCAGGCTGCAATGCCCTGCTCTGAACCTCAGTTTTCCCAATCTGTAAAATGAGAAGGTTGGACTAGTTGATCTTGAAGTTCCCTTCCAGCTGGAGCATTTTGTGATTCTGTGATTCTAAGGCATTTTTCAGCCGTAAGAGTCTATGAAGCTGATTCTCAATTGGGTGTAGATTCTCCCTCATCGCGTGTCCTCTTTCCAGGGGGCCTCTCCTCAAAGCTCCTCACTCAGAGCCTCATGCCCCAGCCCCAAACCTCCTCCAAGTCCTTCTCTGTCCTATCCTTTTTCAGCTAATTATCCTCAGGTCTTAATGGCCCAGGAGAACCCAGTGCATCACCCTTTCCTGGGTAGCAGGGATCAGAATTTTAAGCGAAGAAACTGATCTCAAATGGGAGCCCCTTTAGCAAAGGAGATAAAGTCTTGGACCCAGGAGAGGTCTTTCCAGGGCCTCTCCAATCACAAATCCCCTGAGGCTGCCTATTGGGCCTTCATCCTCCTGTCCAGAAGAGGATGGGTCCTTGTCATTTCAGAAATGTAGAAATGTATGTACCCTCCTCTGTCCCAGCCTGGAATAATGTTCTTGCCCCAGGGGAGAGGTGAGAGAATTCTGCCCAATAAAGGCCCCCACACACACACCTCCTGCCTCTCCCCTTCCTTCCCAGGGGACCAAGATAGGAGAAAGGGAAGCATCCAGGCCAGGACAGGGCTGATTCCAACACCATTGCGGTTGGTCAGGGGTTAGCTGGCAGAATGGATGAGGAAAGCTTCTTGGGGCTGGTCCCCCAGCCCTGACCTTCACCCCAGGCTGGAAGGAAGCTTCTGTGAAGGATTCCAGTCCACAGAATTGGAGCACCTTGGTGATTCCTCTGATTAAGAACAAAATGATACTTCCACTTGGGGTATACTACCCAGAGGTTCCTGCTTAGGTATTGCAGGCCCAAAGGGCACTCCAGAGGCTCATTACTGCACCGAAATTCATTTCAGTTAGGAAAAAAAAGAAAATAAGGTAGAGAAAGGAAAAACTCAGATGATTCCATTCCTGAGTCCATATCACCTTTGCAAAGCACCTCCTGGCTCCTGGCGTGTTCTGACACCCCAGCCCGGCCCAGGCCAAGACCTGCCTTCCAAGAAAAACCCATTAGGGGAACAAGTAGGGGAAAGAGTAAAGGAAGTTGGGCAGGCCTGGTTCCGTTAAGCATCCCACGATGCATTTGGACTGAATGCCTTTGTGGTGCTTTGCGGCGTGTGTGTGTGTGTGTGTGTGTGTGTGTGTGTGTGTGTGGAGTTTGGTGACAGTGGTCCCTCGTGTTACCAGGGAGACTGAAAAGATGGGAGAAGGATTGGCATAATGTGGTGGGGGAGGGCTTGCATTATTTAATGAAAAGCAGCTCAGGGAAGTTTACCTTTCACCCCTCCCACCCCATACACAGCATGCATACATACCACATTCATACAAGTCACAGACACAGCAGACATACTACATGCATAGGACAAACACTATAGCTATGCATCACACTTCACACACACACACACACACACCACACTCACACTAACACATAGCACACATATATATCCCTCATATACACATACTACATGCATACCACACAGACACCACACTCTCGCACTCACATACACCACATATACATCACACCATATACTACATGCATATCACATGCCACATACATGCCATGTCTCATACGTACCACATAAATATCACTTATCATAAATTATCACACCACACAGAAATACCACACTCTTACATTAACACCACATACATACTGCACACACAGCACACATACACATTATACATCACATATACACTACATACACACCACACAGATGCACCACACAGGCACACCACTGTATCTCTGTATCTCTCTCTCTCTCTCTCTGTCTCTCACACACACACACACACACACACACACACACACACAAACACACACACATACACACACACACTTTTCTGCTTCCCTTTCCTGAGCCCTGAGTCACCAGCCAGGGAACTTCACTGCTGGCTAGAGTTGGGGGGGGGGGACTGGGCACCTAACTCTTCCAAGTCCCATCTCTGCCAATGTAATGCCAGGCAATTCCATTCCATCCGAGTCATCTGCAGTGAGTATCCTGCTATGGTCTCAGAGGCAGTGTAGAAGTGAGAAGTCTTGAGAATGTACTATCTAGGTAGAGAGGCAAGCTTCCTAGAAACCCCCAAACCCAACCAATTTTTAAGAGGCTACTCATGGGGTAACTATGTTGTCTAGTGGAGTCAGGAGAACCTCAGATCAAATGTAGACTCAGACACTTGACATTTACTAGTTGTGTGACCTTGAGCAAGTCACTTAATCATGATTGTCTTGTTAAACAACAATTAAAAAAGGCTCCCATAAGGGACTAGTGATCGTAGGAGACAGTGAGCCCTGAAGAAGGGGGAGAGTGTCATTGGTCCTGGGACAAGTAGGGAAGACTCTCAAAAGAGGTGGGGTCTGCATGCTGGACTTTGACACTTTAAGAAGGTTTGAAACTGATAGGCAGGAGAGAGGAGGCCTTCCATTCTAAAGAGATACAAAAGAAAGGGTTGGAAGATGAGCCTGAGTTTCCACCCAGAGGGAGGTGAAGAGAATATCCTCAGCAGGGTCAGGGTTCAGAAAGAATAGAGAAAATGTTGGTGTTTTGGGGGGACCCATATAACTGTGTTTTATGGATTGAGAAACTAAGTCCCTGACTTTCTTAGCAAAAGCCAGCAAAAATCAGGTCTGGGTTTGAAACACAATTTCCCTACTTTCCAATCTGGTATATTGATGATAGGCAGGGTGCTCCTCTACCTCCACCTCCCAATCTTGCTGCGTAGGGGTCTCTGTGAGTATGAAAGCTTGGGCCTTGGTAAGAAATGACAGAGGAGGCCCTTGGGACTTGGGACAGTAGCTGGGAAATTGCCTCTCTCCACTTGTGCATGTCTGAACGATGATGACTCAGGGGGATTAGTCACAGAAAGAGGCCGGCTGCTGGTCACTTCTCCCCTTCCTTCACTCAGTCTGTCCTAGCAACAAGCTGGGCCCCAGATCTGGGGTCAGCTTGGATGCTCAACTGTGAAAGTAAAAACCCTACTGGCCTGGCAGGCGGGGGCCCGGGGGGTCTTAGCCTGCTCTGCTCTTCATCAGCTGGGGGAACATTAGCATTCCTTCCATCACTCGGTGGGGGAGAATGGGTTCCTCAGCAGTGACAGGAGGGAGCTGGCAGGTCTTGTGGCTCTAGATTAGTGGTCAGTGGGGCTGCCCCAAGCCCAAGTCTTCCCTCCTATGGCTGGCCTGTTCTTGGAGCCCTGCCTCCCCTGGTTGCCCCAAGCCCAGGCCAGGAGTGTCTGAAGGCAGGACTCAGGGGAGGAGGCTGGAAGTTAATGTTAGTTCTGTGTTATCTCGACTGACAGGATGCCCTGGTTTGGGGTCCCAACTGCAGCCTGAGTGGGCTGTGCACATGGAAGGCATTAGGAGGGCTTGTGCCTGCCTGCCTGTAAGAACAGTGCTAATGACACCAAGGTCACTTTGAAGCCCTGCCCCCCTCCCACCTCTGCTCTGTTCCCTAGTCCCGGGGAGAGTCTGTACCCAAAAGCAGCCTGCAGATTTAATCTTAATACCAAATAGTCATACAGACAGTGTCACCTAGTCTCTGTCCCTAGGAGAAAAGGAAAAAGGGGTGGTGCATCCTCATCCTTTGCAGGAGTGGGAGGGGGCCAAAAACTAACTCTACACCCCCCCCCACAAACACACACTTGAACCCTGGGACTTAAGGGATGGGATGTGGTGGGCTCCTGCACAGGGGACCAGGCTACCCCTCTCCGAGGCATGACCCAGGCGCTGGGGCTAGTGCCCACGTGGAGCTGGGGTGGGGGGTATGACTTGGAAGGAGGCTAGAAGCCTCCCCAGGATTCAGATTGCTCGCTCAGGTCCCCCCTACCCCCACCCCCCTCTAGAGAGGGGGTGGTGGCAGTAGCAAGTGGCAGGAGTGGGGAAGACGGGGTGAGAGAGGGAGAGGGAGAGAGGGAGAGAGAGAGAGAGAGAGAGAGAGAGAGAGAGAGAGAGAGAGAGAGAGACAAGAGACACATAGAGGGAGAGAGAGAGAGAGAGAGAGAGAGAGAGAGAGAGAGAGAGAGAGAGAGAGAGAGAAACGGGGCGGGGGGGGGGGGGAGGCACAGAGACAGAGAGAAGAGTGAGAGATAAAAAGGGCACCGGGCTGAGAGGAAGTCCGAGATGGAAGAGAGAGCCCCAACAGAACGAGACAGGCAGAGAGAGTAAGGAGGGAGAAAGAGATTGGGGAAGAGGAAAAAGGAGCCAGAGTGGGAGACGGGGGTGGGGGGACTAAGGGGAAAGAGAGGGCCAGAGCGGAGCTAGACAGCGAGAGGAGCGGGAGCGGGTGTGGGGAGCGCCAGCGCGGAGAGCGGGGAGAAGCGCCAGAGAAGCCGGAGCGGGGGCTCGCCGCCCGTGTGTCCGTGTGCCCGCGGCGGCGGGGCGGAGGAGGCGTCGGAGCCGGAGCCGGAGCCGGAGCCGGAGCCCGAGCCGGAGCCGCGGCCCGAGCCGAGCCCGAGCCCCGCCGGGGAGGCGGCGGCGGCGGGGGCGGGCCGCTCGCCCCGGGTCCCCCGCCTGCTCCCTCGGGGCTGTGCGCGAGGCCGCTCGCCGCCCGGAGCCCCAAGCCCCGCGCCCGGCCGCAGCGGCGGCCCCGGTGCCAGCGGCGGCGCGCTGCCGCGACGTCCCCCCCCCCCCCTCCCCCGGCTTCGGAAACTTCCCCCCGGCTGCGGCGGCTCTGCACTAAGGTAAGCGCGCGCCGGACCGGCCCATCCCTCCCCCTCCCGCCCGGGTTCCCCTCCGCAGCAGCGCCCCGCTCCGCGGCTGCGGGACCGGGGGACGGTGGTGACCGAGCGGGCTTCCCCCCACCACCGCACCCCACAAGGCTGGGGGCGCCTGGAGCCCGGCAGAGAGCGGGCGGGGCTGCGAGGCGGCGGAGGCGGCTGGGCTGCGGGAGGCGAGGGGAGCCGCTTGCATAACCGACACTCGCGGGAGCCTCATCCCCGACACCCACACCCCGACATCTCCCAGCCCCCCAACGTACACACTCCGCACACCGCAACGGCACACAGGCACGCACCACACTCGCACACACCAACGCACACACCCCTAAACACACCCCCCAGCCCAACTGTCACACTCCAAGACAAACCCGACGCTCCCCCCCCATCCTCCAGCACATCTCACCCCGACATGCTCCCCGCAGGCAAACGGACACTCAGTCGGCTCCCGGACCCCCCTCCCGAGCTCACGTCCATAATGCTCGCGATGCAGAGCTCAACCTCCCCCCCCGCACCCCACTGTACACAGCCACTTATTCACACATTCCCCCCAGCCTTCCGAAGAGCTGCCAGCACCGACCCCCCACATACGCCCCTCCAAACGTTCATGCAGCCGCTCGCCACGGAGACGCACTCTCCCCGGCACCCACAAGGTGCCCCCCTCAGACACATCCATTGTTGGGGGGAGGGGGGAAGCATCAGGCCTGGCCCATGTCCCTCTCCGGGGCCCAGGTCCCCTAGCGAAATAAAATGAGTAGGTTTGATGGAATAAACTCCCCTACTCGCCCCTTGTAGCTTTTGCTGTCTAGGTTCTGGTGCCTCAGCTCCCCAACTCCCCGAGGGCCCTTCCTCTCCCTGGGGCTCAGTTTGCCGATCCATACAATGGGAGGGTGGGGAGGGTTTCCCCCAGCTTCTGGACGCCCAAAGGGAATGGAAGGGAGATGGGCTTGTACGAGGCCCCTGGGCCCTCGACTCCCCAGGCCAGAGCCCGCCTCATCGCACCTTCGCAGGCCATTACTACCATATTATTCATTTATGAGAAGAAAGCCACGCCGGGGGCCCGAGATGGGAGGGGGCTCTGGGGAAGTGACTGCCGACAGAATGGCCCTGCTGGGAGAATAACCCCGAGGGAAGAGGGCCCAACGGGCCTCAGGGTTTGACTCCGGCCCTCTCCCCTCTCGGGCTCTGTGTCCACCTGTCTGCCTGACACACATGGGCACAGTCCGAACCAAAGGAGAGCCGCTACCAGGTGACTTAGAGGAGTACGCGTTCGTGCGGGGGAGGAGGCGGGCGTCGCGCCTGGGCGCACAGTCCTACATGTGGGAAAATCTTCCCAACCCCTGCCTTCATAGAAGCCTCAGTCTTTGGCCAGCCACCTCTTCCTTCCTCGCTCGGCTTCAACACCCCTTGCTACAGGTTGACTCCCTTCCTCTGCCCTTACCCATCCCCCCACCCACCCCTGAAAATTACCCCAGTGTCCAAAGGAAATAGTTTCCAGGATGGAAGTTAGATGGCAGAGTGCCAGGAAACAGAGGCCCATAGACAAGCACACACACACACACATTCACATACACTCACATACACACAAACATAAAGATACAGACATAGGTACCCTGAGACAAATCCACAAGCACACACACACACACCAAGACATATACCCTTATAGACATAACACGCACACACATGTAGACATGTGTATACATACTCAGGGACCCCCACATTGCTGTGACACACATACACAGACCAGTGCTCCTTTTTTGTCTTCCCACCACCCTTTCTCAGTCAACTGAGAAATTCCAAAGACTGAGGTTCTGCCCCCAAGCTCACCTATTGCTTTTCTCCAAGAGGAGCTGACCTCAGCTCCAGATTTCTTTTCTCCAATTCTCCAGGTCCCAACACCAGGTCAAGTTCGGATTGCTACCCCCAGCCTGCAACCCATTTGCTACGGATCTTCATCAACAGTCCATCGAAAGTCTGGCCCAGTTTTGAGAGCCCAGCCCCTGGCCACCTCTCCCTCCCCAATTCTGTCCCCCAATTCACCAACAGTTTTAGATACCCCTGTCCTCAATCACCTCAAAAACCAATACCCCAGCACCTAGTCTGCAGAGGAGACCCCACCCTTTAGCCAACTCATATCACCCTTCCCTTGTGGTTTTGCATCACTCCCCTCCTTCACTTTCAGCTGTAGCATATCGAGGACAATGCCCCCCTCTTCAGCTGCTAACCTCTCAGACATCTAAATTCTCAGGACATCTTCCCCTTAAATAAGGCTCAGATCAGCCTTGAACTGCTTCCTCTGAGCTCATTTTCTTCTGCACTCTAGAAAAGAACTTGACCAAACATCTGAAGACACCTCACCCCCCAGTTAAATTTATTGAAGACCCTGGGGGTCAAAGGATCACATTCCCTCCTCCCAGGAATATCTCTATAGCACCCCAGTTGGGATCAAGGACTGCTGGATCTACAATCTCTGGGACTTGAGAATTAGCCTTCCTCCCCATTTCCCCCACCTCCAAAAAAGTGGGGTTTTTGCCTTACAGAAAACTTTAAGTCAGGAAAGGACCTGGAAAGAAGGTTCTTGGATATTTACACACACACACACACACACACACACACACACCTAGGACCTCAGTGTCCTGTAAGTTTGCACCTCCCTCTGGAGTCTTGAACTTGTGATTCAGGGTGACTAGGGCAGGAAAGGTCAGACTGCTGTAACCTCTTAGAGTGGAAGTAGGAAATCTAAGTAGGAGGTGGCCCCAGGAAAAGTTGTGATTGGAGCTTGGAGAGAGTGGTGCTTTTTAAATATTCCTGGGGCTCCCTAAGCTGCTGGGTGAGAAAGGAAAGTGTGGACTCAGGCCAACCAGGAGGGAAATCCCTCAGGGCTTCCTGAGGGAGAAGGTTTCCATCTACCCTCGAGATTCATTAGCAACTGTGTTCAGGACTTTATGTCTTTCTTCAGTTTTGCTTTTTGTCTATCTCTTTAAAATAGTAAAAAAAAAAAAAAAAAAAAGGTTGTCTTCAATACCATCACTATCTCTTCCCACTGCCCATAAACTCTCCCCTTACTAGGCACACTCCTTGCTCCAATCTAGCCATGCCCTCTGACTGAGTTCAGGGACTCTTCTGTGGAGGAATGAGATAAATAAAGATGACCTCAAACCCTCATCTTCCCCATCTCCTCTTTGTTGCTTGAGAGAGAGAGAGAAAATTGATCCTGACCCCTAGGTCATGTACATATCCATCCTTGGTTCCCTTGAAGAATTCAGGGGGAACTCTATAGTCAACTTTCTTCATGGAGGGGCTTGCAAGGTCACCACTGTGGCTGAGCAGACAGCTAGCTGCCCCCCGGCCTCAACTGCTCCTCCTGGACTGCCGGAGCAGGGAACTCTATGAGTCAGGCCACGTCCAGGGGGCTCTAAGCGTAGCCCTCCCAGCTCTGCTGCTTAGGAGGCTGAGGAAGGGGAATTTGTCCGTGTGTTCTCTGCTCCCCAGCCCCTTGCAGCAGCATCGGCAGCTGCAACAGCTACAGCAGCCACCACTGCCTCCTCTGCCCATCCTTCTGTATGATGAAGGCCAATGTGTGGAGGAGGAGGAAACTGAGGCACCTCAGTCCGTGCTCACCACTCTCCTCCAGAAACTGCAAGAGGAAGGCTACCCTGCCTACTACCTACAAGGTAGGTACCTGGTTTGGATCTGGCAGTGGGGGAAGGGGGGCATGGGGTGGGGGGAACAGTGCTGCCTCAAGGACCAGGAGGCTTAGGTAGAGTGAATACTGGCCTACAGAACCTTAAACTACATCACTAATTGACCCAGTGAGCAAGACCCAGTTTCCTCCCTTGGAAGAGAAGAGGATAGACCCCCCCCACCATGCCCTGCCTCCTTTACGGGGTCACAGAACAAACTCACAGGCAAACCTTACTCAGTTCCGAGGCCAAGGCCCTTTTACCCCCTCCAGCTTGCCAGATCTTATCTCCCTAATTATGTTTTTTCAGGACTGTACCCTGCTCAGGCCTGCTCTGCCCAGACTTGCCCCTCCTAGCTATGGCCTAGGGGGAGGTTTTCCATGAGAAATTGAAATCAGCTGTCTTCTGCTTAAATCAGATTTTTTAAAAATCAAATTATAGTTTCAATGCAAGGGGGTAGCTGGCAACTTAAAGGAATCCTGCTATAGGCCTTTCTGCAAGGAAGCCTTGTAGAAATCAAGTCACAGCCCCCTAATGTTCAGATTGGAAGATCCGAATTTCCATACACAGTGTATTACTATTGGTCTATCAAGGGTGAAGAAGGAGTAAGGTGTTCCCACTGATCAGATCTGGAGGGTGAGGAAGGTGTAAGGTGTTCTCACTGATCATATATTCTGATTTCTGTCCATTTGGTATATCTTGGGGTAGGAAGTATCTAGTCTAGCAATCAGATCATTGATCTGGAAGAGACCTTAGAGGTCATTAAGTCCAACTCCTTCATTTTGCAGATGACACTGAGGAACAGAAACATTAAATGACTGGCCCCCATTCACCCAGCTAGTAAGCATCTGCAGCAAGATTTGGACCACTATGACATATATACATATATATATATATATATATATATATGTCATTTCATTCCATTTGTGAGGCAATCACCAAGAGGTGATATATGTATGTTAGCAATGGGTGCAGAGGAAAGAATCATCAACTGGAGCCAAATGGCAAAGAGAAGCTCTAGCATTTGGGGTTAGAGAGGAGAGCATTGAGGGAGAGTCAGCAATGACTAATAAATACTGGGGGGATCAGACATTGAGTAGGCTTGTCTTGAGTGATATTTTCCAGGCAGTGTATAAAGAGGTAAGGCTCTCAATACAGAGACAACTGTTTAGCTACATTGTCTAATGTTCCTTCAAGTTGCTTTCTCTCCATGCTGATCTGCTGGGAGGCTCAATGAGGAACTTGGGTGGTATATACTGGTGTTTTTCAAGAAGTTGGGTTCTGGGCTACTCCAGAGCATCAAATCAGGGCTGAACAGTGATGAAGTATGTCACAGAGCCAGCCTACAGCTACAGATCTGATCTTCAGCAACTAAATTCAGTCTTCTCTAACAAGAGAAAGGTTGTTTGAAAACAAGATATTAATACATAGTTGGCTATGCGGTACAGTGAATAGTCAAGACCTGAGTTCAAATGTGACCTCAGACACTAGTTGTGTGACCCTAGGCAAATCACTTCATGATTTTTGCCTCAGTTTCTGCATCTGTAAAATGAGTTGGAATTAGCAAACCACTCTAGTGTCTTTCCCAAGCAAACCCCAAATGGGATCACAGAGAATTGGACACAACTGAATAATAACAAATATATTTATATACACTTGAAAACAGGCATTTATATATATATATATATATATATATATATATAAATTGGTAACAGACTTTATATATTTTTATACCTACAAATAGATAGCTGTATGTAGCTAATAGACACAACTGGAATATGACTAAATGACATATGCAGAAATGCATTCCTAGAGTTGTGAAAATGCCACATTTCTTTAAAACTCTTTAATAGCAACATTCTAGAGGGTCACAAGATGGTTATATATCTCCCCCCAGCACAAAATAGAATATTTTTCTCTGTAAAATAAGATTTTTCTCCATGCTTCATGGATTTATCTCTATTGAAAGACAAGAAATAGAAAATTTTAGCAACTTTTTTGTTCTAAACTTTAAGTAGACATTAAAATGGTTCATAGTGTTCTCTTAGTATTTACTAAGGTTTTCAATCTCAAGAGCTGAATCCTACCAGCTCCACCTCCAAAAAGAATAGTCTTAATATGTATTAATATTGTTATAACTTCGTGTCCCTCTTTTTCATCATCTCTTTTCCTTAATTGGCACTAAAATTCACTATGATTATTACTTGTTGTATCTGTATGATTTAACAATTAAATTTAACAAGTTTAACATTTGAGTATGTGACATGTACAGAACTCTGTGCTCAGGACTGGGGGGAATTCCAAATATTAGATAAGAAAATGTCACTAACCCTTGCAGAACTCACAGTCTAGTGATGCAATTTGCTCCATATACAAATGCCTCGATTATACAATTAGGCATAAGTGAATAAAAAAGGTACTAGCCCGTTGTGTTATGTAGGATTGGGGAAAGGGGGAGGAATGTTGCAGGGGACATTTCTGACTGGGAGGAATCAAATATAAAAAAGCATTTATTAAATGTTTGTTATGTAGATCCAAAACAAGAAGAGACAGTTCCGGTCATAGGCATTTGAATTGGGCTGTAGAATAAGTTTGAATTGAAGAGAGGAGTGGAGGACATTCCAGACATAAGACATAGTATGGAGGAAAGAAACTGAGGTGAGAAGGCATAGGGCATGTTTGGGGGGGGGGTGTATCAAATCGGAGTTGGCTTGAACCTAGGCAATCTAGGAAGCAGAGTCAGAAAAGGTGGAAAAGATAAGGTAAGACCAGTTGTAGAAAACTTTGAGTGCCAAATTAAGGAGTTTGGACTTTAAATAGTAGGGATTTGTTGTTGTTGTTGTTGTTGTTGTTGAGTCGCATCTGAATCTCCATGACCCCATTTGGGATTTTCTTGGCAATAATACTGGAATGATTTTCCATTTTCTTCTCCAGTTCATTCTACAGATGAGGAAACTGAGGCAATAGGGTGAAGTGACTTTCCCAGGGTCATAGTGGCTGAGGTCAGATTTGAACTCAGGAAGAGGAGTTTTCTTCACTCCAGACCTGGTGCTCTATCTACTGTAGTGCCATCTAGCTGGCATAATAGGGAATAGGAAATCAAGAGTTTGGGGTGGGATCCACAGACTTTGCGCTGGAAGATAGCTTAAAGGTCATTTTATCCAGCCCTCTTATTTTACCAATGAATAAACTAAGGCCAGAAAGATTAGATGCCTGTCCCCAGATCAACCAGGTCAACCATGATTTGAACCCAGACATGGCTCCTTGACATGGCATCTAGACTGAGCAGAAGAATGATACATGCATGGCCAAGGTTTCAAAAACTAAGAAGGTAAGGGGCGGCTAGGTGACATAGTGGATAAAGCACCGGCCTTGGAGTCAGGAGTACCTGGGTTCAAATCCAGTCTCAGACACTTAATAATTACCTAGCTGTGTGGCCTTGGGCAAGCCACTTAACCCCATTTGCCTTGCAAAAACCTAAAAAGAAAAAAAAAACTAAGAAGGCGGTCAAATATATGTAACACAACTTTATTAGAATGAAATCTTTCTTGGATGACTCAGACCATGCTTGGCCTCTGGGCCCCTTTTTTTAATGTCTGTGATTACTGTTCAAGAGTGTTAAAAAAAATTCTGCTTATTTGCATCATCTATTTGATTGTGGGCATTCAAGACATACTAAACCAGAGGTTATTGTATTGAGTTTGTGTTAAGTGTATGGTACCTGTAATTAGTTAACATTGTGAACATTTCCATTGCTGCAGCACCTTGTACAATTGAACCTATGGGATGTAGGATACTCTAGGCAAGAGAATGAAGAAAGCTTTAGATTGAGAATCTAGCATATCAATATCCTTCTTAAAATATGGTGGCCTTCATAAAATATGGAGCCTTGGACTCCAGGTGCAGTCTACCCAATGTTGAGGACTGAAAATCTCATTAACTTTGTTTGGAACTACCATATCTCACATGCTGGGTTCCTGTAGAATATATAGTCTTCGAAAATTTTTTTTGGATGAATGGGTACCTAGCTCCAATGCTCTGATTTTGTTTGTGAAGATGATTTCAGAGGCACCTGTTAAATTTCATTTGCATGGTTTTGACCCACCCTTTCAGCCTGTCAGGATCTTTTCAAAAACTGACTCTGTTAACCAAGATTATCTCAAAATTGGATAAGCATACTTAGCTGGAGGCAGCTAGGTGGCAAGGCAGTTAAGTGGAGAAGCAGATAGACTACTAGACTTGAGGACAGGAAGACCTGAGTTCAAATGTATAAACTTGAAAAGGATGGAATTGAGCTTTTATTAATTGCCTGCTATTATTATATCTGATCTTCACAACACCTTGGAAGGTAGTATTATTATTATTATTATTATTATTATTATTCCAATTTTACAGTTGAGGAAACTGAGGCAGACAAAGGCTAAATAAATTGACGGGCATCACACAGTATCTGAGATTGGATTTGAACTCAAGTCTTCCTGACTCTAGACCCAGCATTCTATCTGCTGCTGCACTGTCTAAGTGCTCCTGGTCAAGTTACTTAACCTCTATCTCAGTTTCCTCATCTGTAAAATGAAGGTAATAATAGTCCCTACCTCCCAGGGTTGTTGTGAAGATCAAGTGGTATAATGTTTGTAAAGTGCCTTGCAGTCCTTAAAGTTCTGTATAAATCCTAATTGTTCTTATTATTGGTGGTGGTGGTCCTTGCCTTTCCTTGATATTTTTGTGATGGTAAACTGGGCTGTATTTGGTTTCACCTCTTAATCAAGTCCAGAAAAATCGAGACCTGAGAAGGACCTTAATTTAGAAAAGCCAAAATCACCCCCTGCATCCTGGATCTTCACCCAATCATGTGGACCTTTGTCTTGCTACAGGATTTCAATGACTATGGAGGAGAGAGTGAGGCATTTTATTACTATCCCTTTATAAAAGGCATGGACAAAAATATTACACAGCTCAGACCCAAGCACAGATAGATCCCTAGGGTACTCCTCCAGGGACTTCCCTTCTAAGCTGACATTGAGCTTTTAATAACTATTCTTTGAGTCTGTTCATGCAGCCAGTTGAGAGTCTGCCTGTGTTATCATCTAGCCTACATCTTTCCATCTTGTCCAAAAGGAAAATATGAGAAACCTTGTCAAATGCTTTACTAAAATCTAGGCAAAGTGTATCATTTTCTGGTCAACCAATCAGCTAACCCTATGAAAGAAGGAAATGAAGCTAATCTGGTACAGTCTATTCTAGATGAAGCCAGACAAATACTCTTTAGCATCACTACTTTCCCTTTCTAGGCATCACTACCCATCCCTTTAATAATATACACTGAATTTTTTTTCATGAATTGAAATCTAATTCACAGACCTATCATTCTACTCACTTCTCTCTATTGAAAATCTAAACATCAGTTGCCCTTCTGAAATCTTGTCTCACATCTTTTATTCTCAATAGTCTTTCAAAGAAAGATAAGTGACTCAGTCTCATATCCATCAGTTAGCTCTAGCTCTACCTGGGCTGTAGTCTTTCTGAGCCTCATAATATCCCTATTTAGATTTTGGATATTAACTACCTAGAAGTCATTTTGATTTGATCTTCTTCAGTCCAAAATAATGTTGTCTTGGCAAAGAAAACTGAAGCAAAAGAAATCATTGTCTCCCAGCTGCTGTTTTAACTTTTGTTCAGCACCTCTCCTCTTCAACAGTAGCCAAAACAAAACAATCCTACCTTTTCAGCTGTCCTTAGCACCCTGCTCATTCTCAGCTCACTCTGAGTTTCTATGCCCCTGTTATCATTCAGCTAAGACCGTTCAAACTTCTCTCTTCTCCCCATCTTCATTGGATGGAAAATCCTCAGTCCTCTGTTACTCTTGCCAAGGCCTCTTGTGGTCAACTCCTATGGCAAACACCTCAAGAGAATCTTCAATTCACTCCTTATCATACGCCTTAGTATACTCTCCCTCTCTCCTGAGAATTCTTTCCTCTTTCGTGTTTCTCCTAACCATTTGACCATCCTTTTTCCTTCTTATTTGCCAGAGCACCATCCTCTTTCCACTAAATATAGGCATCCCCCAAGCCTGGAATCCTTTTCTCTTTCTTGTCTCCCTTGATGTAATCATTGAGTCCCATGTAGTCAGTTTATTAGATGACAGGCAGATGACACCCAAATCTCTGTATCCAAGCCTAGTCTCTCTCTTGAGCCCCATTCCCACATTACCAACTTTATGTTCCATGGGCATCTCAAGATCAACAAATCCAAAACAGAATTCATTGTATTTTCCCCAAAAAAAACTATCCTTCCTACAGACCACTCTGTTTCTGTTAAGGAATCACTGAAGTTTACAACCTTGGAATCATCCTTAAGTTGAACAATCGACAAACATATATTGAGCTTCTATTATGAGCTGGGGATGCAAAGATAAAAATAATTTCTTTCTTGCCATCAAGAAGCTTACACTTTATCAGGCGAAATAACATATATATATATATATATATACATATACATATATATATGTTATTTCACCTGATTACACTTTATCAGGCATATGTTATTTCGCCTGATAAAGTGTAAGCTTCTTGATATATGAAAATATATATATATATATGTATAAAATATATGCAAAGCAAATCCAATATAATTTCTTTTTAAAATTTTTTACCAGGGTGGCTAGGTGGCACAGTGGATAGAACACCGGCCCTGGAATCAGGAGGAACTGAGTTCAAATCTGGCCTCAGACACTTAATTACCTAGCTATGTGACCTTGAGCAATCCACTTAACCCCACTGCCTTGCAAAAAAAAATTATTTTACCAATATGGAATGGGAATCAAAGAGAAATGAAAAAAATAATTTTTTAAAATGTTAAGCACTTTTACAAATATCATCTCATTTGATCCTCACAACAATCCTGTCAGGTAGGTACTGTTATTACTCTCATTTTACAAATGAGGAAATTGAGGCAGACAGTATCTAATGACTTAACCATGGTCATACAACTAATAAGTGTCTGAAACTGGATTTGAATTCAGGTTTTCCTAACTGAAGGTCTAGCACTCCATCCATTGTGTCATCTGGCTGCCTTTAGGTAAAGCCTTCCTGTAGAGAAGGTGGCTAAAAACTGAGCTTTTAGTATCTGAGGGATTCTGAAAGGCCCTAGTGAGAAGGGAGTAGATTCCATGGGAGACAGCCTGCACAAAAGGATGGCAAAGGAAAAAGATGCAAGAGACCACTGTGAAATTAGAATCTGAATACATGTGGCACCTGATTGGGTGGCAGAGAAGAGGTGAGGGAGAAGAAAGAGTCAAGGATTCCCCTGAGGTATTAGCCTGGATGACTGGGAGGAATGGAACACTCTTGATAGAAAGTGTCAAGTTCAGAAGAAGATGAATGGGGGAGAGAAAGATAAAGAGTTATGCACTGGACAGGTTGAATTTAAGGTGCCCACTTGGATGCCCATTTAGAAATATCCTTGACTCTCAGATTCTACCCTCATTACCTCTCACTTAGACTGCTGCAATGGCATCTCCATGATTCCCATGCTCCTCTTCTCTTCCCTCTATAGTCCATCTTCCTTACAGTTGCCAAATTGATATTTCTAAAAAAAATTACCATGCCAGGCCCTACTCAGATTCTTTAGTTCCTCTGACTCCAACTCTCTATTGCCTCTAAGAGAACATACAAAATCCTTAATTTAACATTTTAAGTCCCTCTCCCCCCCCATCCTTCCAGTTTTATACTGGTTGCCTTTGCCCAAAGTCCATTTCAGTTTAACTGATCAACTAGCCATTGCCTATAGATGACATTCCATCTCCCACCTCCGCCCTTGAACATAGGTGGTCTCTCCTGTCTAGAGTGAGCTGCTTCTCTGCCTCCACTTTTTGGAACCTCTGACTCTCTTCAGAGTTCAGATGACACTTCCAACATAGGACCTTTCCTGCTGTCACTCCACATACACCACACACACACACACACACACACACACACACACACACACGCAAATACCAATTATTATTTTAGAAAGGAGAAAATAATATATACATGTTGTATATATGTTTTCCTTTTAAAACAGGAGAAAATTGTGTGTGTGTGTGTAATTGTATATACATGTTGTATCTCCTTGAGGGAATAAATCATTTATTTTTGTCTTTGTATTGCCAGCACCTTCCATAACGACTGGCCAATAGTAAGTGCTTAAAAGTATTTGTCAAATAAAATTGAAAAATCAGACATTTAACTGTAGTGTGAATTTGGACAGCTAAAGCTGGCCTCAATCTAATAATTTATTTTATTTAACTGATGGCCACTGTTCTCATCAGAGCTATTATCATATAAACCCATGCTTGTTGAATCCAGTGAAGTGATTCATGGTGTTTGATCTTATTCCTGTGATTTCATTGACGTAGGGAACTCATGGTGAGGAAATTCACCAAAGCAGATCAGCAACTATTCTGCAATGGGTAGTCTTAGAAGCTCACTGAAATGTTAAGTAACTCACCCAAGGTCACTGGGCCAGTACATGTCAGAGATGGGCCTTGAACTCAGGTATTCCTGACTCCAAAGTCAGTTCTTTACACATTCCACGAGCCTGTCTCTCCCTCCTTTGTTGCCCACATTCTTTTGGTATGCTCACTAGGCCTGGCATTTCATCAATGCTTTCTCCATCTACCTACCTATATAACAGCTCCCAATGAGGACTGAAATAACAAATTCAATAAATGATTATTGACTTGGAAATGGCACTTTCAATACAGGTATATCTGTCAACATATTGATCATGGGTCACTAAGCCTCTGGAAGTACTAAAAGACTATGATCTGATTGAGATCATTGTAATCAGATGATTGAAATAAGTTGATTGATCTCAAATGATTAGGATCAGATGACTGAGCTTAAATGGTTGGGATCAAATGATTGGGATCAGATAATTGGATCAGATGATTGGGATCAGATCATTGATCTCAAATGACTGGGATCAGATGATTGAGCTCAGATGATTCAGATCAGATAATTGAGTTCAGATGATTCAGATCAGATGATTGAGCTCAGATGATTAGATCAGATGATTGCTTTCAAATGATTGGGATCAGATGATTCAGATCAGATGACTAAGATCAAGTGATTGGATCAGATGATTGGCTTCAAATGATTGGGATCAGATGATTGATCTCAAATAATTCAGCTCAGATGATTGAGATCAGATGATTGATTTCAAATGACTGGGATCAGATGATTGAACTCAGATGATTCAGATCAGATGACTGAGCTCAAATGATTAGGATCAGATGATTGAGCTACAGATGATTGGGATCAGGTGACTGATCTCAAATAATCAAGATCAGATGATTGAAGCAGATGACTGGGAACAGATGATTGAAGCAGATTATTGGGAACAGATGATTGATCTCAGATGATCGGGATCAGATGAATAGCTGCCACTGCATGGAGAGCCAGAGCACTCCCTTATCACTTGTAGCTTCCACCATGTCAAATGCTTTCCCAGTGCTTTCCTAGTACTTACTGTGTGACTTAATTGAACCATTGCTAGTCCGTTTTCGTCACATCTTTCCCATTTTTTTTCCTACTACAGGAGGCTTCAGCAGATTTCAAGCTGAGTGGCCACACCTCTGCAAAATGAAGCTTGATGGCCCTTGTGCCAGTAACTCACTAGTGCCTGTCCCAGCACCTGTGGTGGGCCTGGGAGGCCTGTGCCTCAGCTCAGACTGCTCAGATGCTGAATCAGACCCAGATCGAGACACCTTGAGCTACAGTCTGGAGTCAGAGGGTGGGAGCCCTCAACCACCTGGACATCCCCCATCCTTACCTGTTCAAATTCTCCCCAATCTCTACTTGGGTAGTGCTCAAGATTCAGCCAACATGGACATGCTGGCCAAGCTGGGCATCCGCTATATCCTCAACGTTACCCCCAACCTGCCCAATCTCTTTGAAAAGGACGGCGATATTCACTACAAGCAGATCCCCATCTCTGACCACTGGAGCCAGAATCTCTCCCAGTTTTTCCCAGAGGCCATTGACTTTATTGGTGAGTTGCTGCTAACCGGAGATATCATTACCTTCATAACCCTACACATACACAAACTCTCACACATAGACAGACCCACACCTTCTTTTGTATCTCCCTATTTCTCTTTCTCTTTTCCCCTCAATATTTCCTGTCTGTCTGCCCCCATGCTTAGGTGGGCAATTGTGCTAGCACCTCTGACCCACACTCATACATGCCTATACCTACATATCTATGTGTTTGTCACTCTCCCTCTTCTAACTTTCTTCCCATTTTTTATCTCTGTCTCCCTCCCTTTCTCCTTCTCTCTTCCCCTCTTCTCTCTATCCTTCCTCCCTTGCTTCCCCTCCCCTTTTTTGCTTCCTATAGAACTCACATCCACAGAATGATGAGAGATTAATACAGTGTTTTAAACTTTATGACATTAAATGTAGTAGTTGTTCAGAGAGAGACCAGAATCCTGGTCTGAAGTAGTGTCCTGGAGGACATGAGATTTGAACTGGACCTTGAAGGATGGGAAGGATCTCAGATAATCAGGGGGATGGCAGAAAAACATTTCAGGTGAGAGAGAATAGTGTAATGTCAGTAGCGAAGGAGCTTTCCATGACTGGAGCTGGCAGAATGGGGTGTTGAGGGGATAATGAAGGAAACAGCTGCTGAAGGAAAGGAAGAGCCTAGTTCTACAGCTAGAGTTGGAAAGGACCTCCAAGACTACTGAATATAATCCTTTACAGAAGAGGAAACTGAGGTTCAGGGAGGGGAAGGATCACAGATCTTGAACTAGAAGGGATCTTGGTGGTCATCTAGTCTGACACCTTCATTTTGTGAGCCCAAGGAGGGGATTTGCCCAGGATCACAGAGATGGCAGGGCTGGGGTTTGAATACAAGTCCTCCCCTCGCTTGACTTGGGAGCAGCTCAAGGGACTGAAATCTGTATTGGTGGAGGGAAGGCCCTACATGAATGTACTGAAGTAGGAAGATATGCTTAATAATAACCATCAGAGAACATTTAGAAAGATGAAAGAAGGCTACTCATTCTGAATCCACCATCATTGACACTGAATGTCCAAAAGAGGCCTAATTTGAGCTTCCAAGCTGGAGAATTGGGTTTCCCAGGAGAACACAACTCATTCAGTCTTCCCAGGGTGGAATTGGGGGTGGGGTTAATGTTTACACTGGGGCAGCTGAGTTTAGTGTTATGGGGGACAGGATGAAGGGAGAGAGGGACCTCTTGTATTGGCTAACTTCTTGAATCTCTCGCTCTGTGTGTGTGTGTCTCTCTCTTCTCTCTCTCTCTCTCTCTCTCTCTCTCTCTCTCTCTCTCTCTCTGTCTGTCTCTCTGTCTCTCTTTTTCTGATTTTCTGCCTCCCTCAGATGAAGCTGTGTCCCAGAACTGTGGGGTGTTGGTCCACTGCCTGGCTGGCATCAGCCGCTCTGTCACCGTCACTGTGGCTTATCTGATGCAGAAGCTTCACCTCTCGCTCAACGATGCATATGACCTGGTGAAGCGGCAGAAATCCAACATCTCCCCCAACTTCAACTTCATGGGGCAACTTCTGGACTTTGAGCGCAGCTTGAAGCTCAAGGGCGAGGGCCCCAGGGACCAGAGGGATGGAGAGGGAATGGGAGGGAACCATACCCCAACACCTCCCTGTTTCTTCACCACACCCACTGGTGAAGGCGTCTTTGAACTGGACTCTGCCTAAGGAATGGGGCTGGAATGGGGGTTGGGGTGGAGGTTAAGGACTGCTGTCCATTGAGAGAATTGCTTGCCCCCAAACCCAGGAGACTCCATCGAAGTTGGGGGGACCCCAATACCTCATATGAAGAGACAAGAGCTAAGAACCCAGAACCTTTTTACCATTTCCTACCCCCTTTAAAGTGGTAAAAGGGGAAAAAACCTTTTCTATCCACTTGAAAAACCAAACTTCAGCAAGAATCTGAACGTGCCTATTGACCAGATATTGACAGTGATGTTGATACTGCTGCCCCTCACCCCTACTCCAGGGCCTAGAACCCTTTGGGGTTCCCTCCAAAGCCCTTCATTGGAAGGTGGCACCATTCTGGATGCTCAGCCATTTCAGTGACTGGAGGGCCGGAGTTGGGGATCAATTCAACAACTGAAGGCAGCATGCACTTTCTGAAGTGCCTGCTCAGGTGCTGGCTCTGTGGAGGTTGGGGCTGGGGTCGCCTTAGAAGTGGAGTTGTTCTAACCCTGCTGGTTCTCCAAGCCCTACATTCGGGGCTCCTTAATGACTCAGGCAAAGACCCTGTGACCTAGAACCTGCGCTTCCTTCCTCCCCGCCCGTCCCCTTCCTCTTCAGAAAAGTCCTCGAGCCACCTCAAGATACAGAACAGCTGCAGGTTGTGGACAAAGTGAGCCCCACTGAAGAGGTTAAACCTCCCACTTCAGGTGGGTCAGGCCACGCAATACCAGGTCTAGAACCTGGACCTTCAAGACCCAGGTCAGGAAAATCCACTTCTATACCTACCTTGTCCTGAACTTTCTGTTTGAGAGCCATACTTTTTCCCCTAAAGAGGCCGGCTCTTGGGGTGTCTGGGACGCAGATCTGAAACCTGTCACTCTAGAACTGAGATGTTCCAGGCCCCACATCACCATGCCATACCTCAGCCATCAACCATCAACTTGGTGATGGTTTTGTGTGTGTGTGTGTGTGTGTGTATGTGAGAGAAAGAGAGAGTGTATATTTTGTGTGTATTTGTTTGTATGTGTGAGAGAGAGAGAGAGAGAGAGAGAATGTGTGTGTGTGTGTGTGTGTGTGTGTGTGTGTGTGTGTGTGTGTGTGTGTTCTGAGAAGGGGGGGCAGTGTGGGCATGGTGCTATACCAGGAGAACTTTCTGTGGGGAATTCTGAGCACCAGAAAGGGAATAGCTATCAAAGAAGGAAGTCCATGTATTTCATTTTTCAGGGGGGAGGTTGGAAGGACTTTGGGGCAGTTGGGCAATGGGGGCGGTTGGGGGATTGGAGCTGTGAGTCGGATTCCAGATCCAACATCTGGCTCTCTGACTATTTATATATTAGATTTTTCAAAGCAGTTGTTTTTGTTTTAGTTTGGTTTTTTTCCTCTCTTCCCCCAGATATGGCTTAGAGGGAGCAATTGGATAGAAGTCTCTTTGAGACTGAGGATGATCAAACTGTCGTTAATTCTGGTTGATATTTCTAAGCAGTCAGGTCAGGAGCTTTTCTGGGGAGAGAAAGAATTGGTGAAAAATCAATGGAGATGAGGAGAACAAAGTCCACAGACAGTGTTGTTAGTTTGTTAGATTGTTTTGTTTTGTTTTGCTTTGTTTTTTGGAGGAGAGCAGTAATTAAGACACACACACACAGACACATACACAAATACATACACATATATACATACAGAGGTTCACAGGCATACAGAGACACCCAGTCATGTACATTGTGAGCAGATTCAGATATACAAAATCTCATTCATGTAGTGTTGGGCCAGTGCAGAACCAGCAGGCATGGATGGTGCCACCATGAGCTTTGGCTGAGCCTTTTCACCCTCCTATATGGAAGAAGGGACATGATGCTTGGTTTCTCTAATATTGGCAGATTCAATTTGTAATAAACATTTCATGGAGGAACAAAAACTAAGGAAGGCACCATTTTTATCATCCTTGGGAAGGAAGGTTTGTGATAAAGGGCAAGGCTGCTGGGGAGGCAGACCTATGTTCTAATCATAATCTTCATTCTCAATTTCATCCATGCCTGGTAAGAGAGTTATTATAATGATCAATATTATCGTCTATTTCAATCAATGTTGTCAGAAGCATCATCGTAGATATAAACTAAGCTTCTTCAAGTCCTCGATTCCCAGCTGCTGATTATGTTTGTTTTAGCACCAAGGCTTTATTCAACTTGGAAAGAACCTTCTAGTGGTGTGCCCTAGGGATCTCTCCTTGATATATTAAAAATAACTGACATTTATACAGCATTTTCAAGTTTGCAAATTGATTTATTTACATTCTCTCATTTGAGTCTCAAAACATCACCAAGCATTTTTATCCCCATTTTACAGATGGGGATACTGAAGGTCAGAAAGTTGGCACAACTTGCCTATACTCATACAATGGAGCATCAGGGGCCAGACTTTACCCAGGTCTTCCTGATTCCAACTCTAGCACCCTAGCCACTAGATTATCTCTCCTACTCTTGCACCTGTCCTCTTTTGGATCTTTTTGTTATGGCTTGGATGGCATGTTTTTCATATTTGTAGATTATATGACACTGGAAGGGTAGCTCACATGCTAGATGGCACAGCCAGGATCCAAAAAGATCTTAACAGCTGAGCATGATAGGGAAAATTTAATAAGAAGGAATTTAACAGACATATAAGTAAAGTTTACTATGACTCAACAAGTCAATTACAAAAATACTATATGAAAAAGAAATGGTCAGATAATAACTCTTGTTTTAAAAAACAGCCCTAAGAGGACCACTTAACCTGTTTGCCTCAGTTACT
Source organism: Macrotis lagotis (assembly GCF_037893015.1). NCBI lineage: Eukaryota > Metazoa > Chordata > Mammalia > Peramelemorphia > Peramelidae > Macrotis > Macrotis lagotis. The sequence continues at coordinate 81,478,396 of NC_133666.1, forward strand.
TCATCCATAAAATGGGGATAATAATAGAACTTTAATTGGTGTTGTGTATATAAAATATGATAATACTTAAAGAAAAGAAAATGTCCAGAGGTTTTCAAGTGAACTGCAAGCTCAACAGAGTCAACAGTGTGATAATACAACCCAAAAGACTAGGCAGTCTTGGGTTACAATGACAGAAGCATGGCATTTGGAACATGAGAATGACAGTCTCATTGTCTACTCTGTTCTGATCAGAACAGGTCTGGCATGTTGTGGTCAATTCTGGCCTTCATATTTTGGGAAGGATACTGACAAAATCTGGAGTCTTTCCAGAAGCTGGTGACCAGGATGGTCCATATGGTATGAGAAATGTTTTGAAGAAATAGTAGGCATGTCTAGCTGAAGATTGATGCAAAGACTGAGGGAACATGATTGATGTCCTCAAGTATCTAAAGCACCATTATGTGGGAGAAGGGATTAGATTTAGAATCAAGAATTCTAAATCTCTAAGAGACCTTAGAGCCCATCTAATTCAAACCCTACTTTTTTAAGATGGGAAAACTGATGCTCAGGAAAGTTAAATGAATTCCATAGGGTCACAGCTAGTAAAGTCAGAGCCAGGATTTGAAATGAGGGAGTTGAGATCCTCTGACTCCAAGTTCAGCCCTCTTTCTGCTTAGTTCTTCTAGACAGCACCACTAGGAGCAATGGGGAAAACTTGCAAAGAGACCAAATGAGACCTGATGTTGAGAGAAACTTAAGTAACAAATGGAATGGGCTACCTCAGGGGGCCTCTCCTCAGAGCTGCCCAAGTAGGGGCTAAAAGACCATGAGGATGGTAGAGATCATGGGGGATGGTAAAGAGTAGGTTCCTGGGGGGGGGGGGTGGCTAGGTGGCACAGTGGATAGAGCACTGATCCTGGAGTCAGGAGTACCTGAGTTCAAATCCAGCCTCAGACACTTAATAATTGACTAGCTGTGTGACCTTGCCTAAAATTTCTTTTAAAAATCACTAAAAATGAGTGGGTTCCTGGTCAGGTGGCAGTTGGGCTGGATGACCTTAGGTTCAACTCCAATTTGCAGATTTGCAGTGGAAGTCTTCAAGCATGGGACCAGTTGTAACCCAATGGGTGGTACATCTGTTGCCTGAGGACCAGCCCAGTTAAGCACCAAACTGACCACAACAGAGTGACTTTTCAGTCCCATCAACTTTCATAAGCCCCTAATTGAAAACCTCCAGTGTGAGAGGTAATCTACTACCTTCCCAAGCAGCCTGTCCTACCTTAAATAAATCTTATTGTTAGGAAGTTTGTAGTAACTGAAACTAAAATTGAGCTTTCTGAAGCTCTCATCTTTTACTCTGACTTCTTTCCTATAGGACTTAGCAGAACGAGACTGACAGCTCTCCAAGGAATTCAAGATAGTTCTCTTGTCATCCCCAAATCTTCTTCAGGCTCAAAGGCCCCATTTTCTTCCACCAATCCTCACATTGGATAATCATGAGGCCTTTTACCATCCTGGTTGCCCTCCCTTTTGCTCTCTCCAATTTGTCAATATGTTTTTGAAAATGTAGCACCCATAAAGATAGAAAGGTTCCATATACCTAAAAATATTTATAAAGGCATTTTTTATAGTAGCAAAGACCTACAAGTTCATCAGTTGGAGAATAACTAAATAAGTTGTAAAGCATAAATATAATGAAGTAGTATTATGCCATAGGAAGCGATGAATATAAAAAATAATATAAATAAATATAGAGAATTCAGAGGAATATGGGAAGATATATGAACTGATATAAAGCAAAGTAAGCAAAACCAAGAAAACAATTTACATACTTACTACAATAATATAAATGAAATAATAGCAACTGAAACTAAACACTGTGCAGTTATAATAATTAATCCTGGCCCTAAAGAAGAGAGGTAAAAATGCACCTGCATCACTTCTTTTCAGAGGCAGAGGACTATGGGTGTCTTTGACACTACATATACTGTTGTTTTCTATTTATGTGCTGGTTGCCTTTTTCACTCTCTTTTTTACTCTTTCTTACAAAGGATGACTTCCTAGGGGAGAAAAGTAAAAGATATATTTGGAAATGAAGGTGGTGTAAAAAACAAAATATCCAAAACAAAGTTTTTTAAGGGAAAAAATATAGCACCTAGAATGTTCTAGACATGGTCTAGTCAGGACAAAATATAATGGGACTCTCATCTCCCTTGTCCTAGGCTCTGTCTTTCCTAATGTAGTCAAAGATTTCCTTTATTGTCTTGGCTTCCATATTACACTTTTGTCAAATTGAGCTTGCATCCCACTAAAAATATTTTTTTTCAGGAGAATAGCTATCTAGTCACATCTTCCCCACCTTGCACTCATAAGGTTGATTTCTTGAACCTTATGGAAATACTGATCTCTAATATATATAATTGTATTACTTTTGTACCAACATTCTAGCTGTCAGGATTTGAAATCTTCCCCCACATAAACATACTCCTAGACCATCTAAAAATTTAAACAGCATGCCATCTACAATTTTTTTCCATGTCACTCATAAATATGTTAAATAGCACAATATCTGGGTCCCTGGGAGACTCCATTAAACCCCTCCTTCCAAGTTGTTATCTAATGACTGCTCTATGGGTTAACTAGTTCTATCATAAATGAACCATTGTCTAGTCCATTTCTTTGTCTTGTCTAGAAATTTAGCACATGAGACTGTCAAATTATTTGCTAAAATCAAAGTGAAACAATAATATGAAAAACTACTAGCTAATTTAGTCTTTAAAAGAGAGAAGGAAACTAGATTTTATGAATAAAAAAATTCAAAGAAATCAACAAATGGCTAAAAAACCCTATAAAATATGCAAATTGACGAAACAGAAAACAGGCAACCTAAGCAAAGCCAATCTCAGAAAGATTTGAAAGGGCCATAAGTGAACTCCCATGAGGAAAAAAAAATACCAGAGAACCTAGCAAAAATGACAAAGTAGGAGGAAGAATTACATATCAATTCTCTCTGAGAGTTACTCCAACAGTGGTTTCAAAGGAGAGTCAGATTGAGTCTTGATCCAGAGATCCAAAGAAGAGTCATAGTGAATCATTTTTCCAGCTCTGGTTAACATAGGAAAGCAAGCACTGCATACATGGAAGACAAGGTCTAGGCTCTGTACGGAGCCTTCCCTGGGGTCTGTGGCTATGTTCTAAAGGAAGAGACTGTTTAGGATACAACAGGACTGGCTTGACACTCACTGCGCAGAAAAGTGAACAGCCTTTGTCAATGATACCCCCGAGCTGGATGGTAGATTCTGTGCATACTGAGGAGGGGATTTACTTCCAAGAGTGGAAGTGATCACGGCCTGAGGCTGTGTAGTGGACAAGTAGGAAAGAGAATGAAAAGCTTAATTACCTGAGGTACAAAACCTGACTCATGCAGTGGACCTCTGGAAAATTAGAATGGACCAAATGAAGTTAAGCATTCCATGAGACAATATGAAATATTAAAGCAAAGTCAAAAGACTGAAAAAAATAGAAGAAAAAACACAGTATCTTATATCTCAAACAACTACCCTGAAAAACAGATCAGAGATAATTTAAGAATCATTGTACTACCTGAAAAACATGACCAAAATAAGACCCTGTATATCATATTTTAGAACATCATGAAAGACAATCTCTCAGATCTACCGAATAAGAGGGAAATGTGAAAAAAAGAAGGAATCTACTAATCGCTTCCTGGAAAAGAAATCTAAAAATGAAAACTTCTAGGAATGTCACAGCCAAAATCTCAAGTTTTCAGCTCAAAGGGAATATACTGTAAGCAGCCAGAGAGGAAGAGGTCCAGGTAACTGAGGTGCCAAAGTCAAGATCACACAGTATTTAATAACTACTACTCTAGAGGAGCAGTGAATTTGGGATCTAATACTCCAAAAATAAAAAGACAAAGACTTACAATCAAGAATAATTTATCCACAAAAATTGAATATTATCCTATGGGGAAGAAGTACATCCAATGAAATAGAAGACTTATAAGTTTTCTTGATGAAAATACAAGATCAAAATAGAAACCTCAAAAGACAGTCAAGAAAGAAACAAAAAGGTAAGAATGCAAGCAATAGAGGGAAGACTGGGATGAAATATTTATGTATCGGGATGTGATTCAAATGTCCTCACAGAATTGAATGTTATCAGGGTCACAGAGGGAGTTAAATTAGGCAGGGGATCTAGGATTGATTTTGTTACATTTTGATGATCTTAGAAAAAAAACAAAAGGAATATAATAAGGTATGAAGGGGGAGGAACCTATACAACCAATATAAAAGCAAAGAGAAAAGGCTGGGGAGTGGGAGGAGACACGTGGACCTTGCTTGTTATCTGATCTGTTTAAAAAAAGGTAGAATACATACAGAGTTAGGTGGAGAAATACATTTTACTTAGCAAGGAAACGGAGAGACAGGGAGAGAGAGGATGGGGAAATGAGGGGATATTCAGGGAGGGATTAGTCATAAGCAAAACACACTCTAACTGTTGGAGTGTGGCTCATGAAGACAGATTTAAAAGGAAAGAAAAGATAAGAACCAGTGATTGGGGTCTGGATGAGAAGAAAAGAAGAAGAGGGGCAGAGAAATAAAGACACTAGTGTTAAATTTACTCTTCTCTCACCACCCTCATACTCTTTGCAGAGAAGTGCCAGGCAGAAAAGAGAAAGAAAAGTGTAAGACAATAGAATGTAGGAAGATATACAATCAATGGTCCTGACTTAGAATGGGAAGCAGACAAACTCACATAAAACAGAAGAGGAGAGCAAAATGGATTAGAAAACGATCTGTTGTTTACAAGAAACATTTGAAACAAAGATCACAGTTAAAATAAGGAACTAGAACAAAATACATTTTGCTTCAACTGACCTCAAAAAGACAGGGTGAGCAATCATGCTCTCAAGTCAGGAGCAAAAAAAATTGACTTAATTAAAAGAAACAAATTAAATTAAGTAAAAGAAAAAAAAATAAAGCAAACAAAAGGAATCTACATCATAATGGATTATCCAGAGCTGGGTCTATAATCCAGAAGATCTGAATTCAAGTTCAGTCTCAGGCACTTACTAACTGTGTGACTCTAAGAAAGTCGTTTATCCTCCATTTGCTTTAGCTTCCTCAACTGCAAAATGAGGATATTAATAGCACCTACCTTGCAGAGTTGTTTTGAGTATTAAATAAGATAATATTTCTTTAAAATGCTAAGCATAGTGACTGAGACAACTGCTCTGGACAGTGAATTAATATCAGTACTTAATATCTATGGACCCCATGGCAGATCATCTGAATACTTAAAGACAAAGCTAAACCAGTTTTGGGGAGAAATAGAAAATAAAACTATAATAGCAGTGGATCTCAATGTACTCCCTTTCAGAGATAGGTAAATAGAATAAAAGAAAACAAGAAACAAGTTCGGGACCTGAATAGAATTTTATAAAAGTTCGATGTGATAAACCTCTGGTGATTATTGAATAGGGATAGAAACAATATACATAGCTCTCTCTACAGATGGCACCTTTATAAAAATGGACGTCGTGTTAGACAAACCTCACAAACAAATCCAGAAAAGCAGAAATATTCAATGCAACTTTTACTTACCATAATACAATAAAAGCTGCATCCACTAAAAGATCACTAAAAAAAAGATTCAAAATTAATTGGAGACTACATAACTTCATCCTGAAAAAAACCAAAAAGCAAATCAAAATGTTAATAGATAATTTCATTAAAAGTGACAATGAAACAGTATGCCAAAATTTTCCAGCTGTAACCAAAATAGTCCTTAAGAAAAAGCCTAAATACTTTTATCAACAAAAGAGAAAAAGAAAAATCAGCTAATTGGGCAAACATTAAAAAATAAAAAATTTTAAAAATATTAAAATATTAAAAATATTAAATAAAAATATTTAAATATTTAAAAATCCCAATTAAATACTAAAATAGGTATTCTTAAAATGAAAAAGAGATTAAAAATTTTTCAAGCAAAAATATCCATTGAATTAATAAACCTAAGAGCTGTTTTTAAAAAACTTATAGACTATTAGGAAATTTTATTTTAAAAAAGAAATAGGAAAATCAAATCACCAGTATAAAAATGTTGATAATTTACAAGTGAGGTGGAAATAAAGGAAATTATTTTATAATCCAAACAAAATGGATATTCACAAAAGTATAAAATTCTTAGATTAACAGAACAAGAAATAGAGAATTTAAATAATCCAATCTCAGAAAAAGATATCAAGTAATCTATAAATGAACTCCCAAAGAAAAAATTCCTGGGAACCAGATGGGTTCACAAGCATATTCAGTCGACATTCAAATTGATTGTAATTGCAGAAATTGTAAAAGAAATGATCCTACCAAATTCCTTCTCTGATAAAAATATGGATTTGATGCCTAAACCAAGAAAAATCAAAACAGAGAATGAAAGCTATGAAACAATATCCCTCAATTATGAGCCCATATTAAAAACAAGAGCAACAAAAATTGTATGATTATGTCAATTGATGTAGAAAGGGCCTTTGACAAGAAACTGTACCTGTTCTGTTAAAAAAAAAAACTAGAAAATATGGGAGTAAATTTTCCTTAATATAAGTAATATCTATCTAAAACCCAGAGCCAGAAGTATATTTATTGAGGATAAATTAAAGACCTTTTTAATAATATTAGAGGTAAACCAAGGATGCCCATTATTACCACTACTATTTGATATAGTATCAAATACTAGCTATAGGGATGACAAGACAAAGAAATTGAAGGAATAAGCATAAGATGATAGAGTGGTATACTTAGAGAACCCTAGAGAGTCAACTAAAAATTAACTGAAATAATAATTTCAGCAAATTTAATGGATACAAAATAATTCCATGTAAATCATTGGCATTTCTGTAGCATTTCTAAGCCCAGCTAGAAATCATAGAAAGAACTTTCATTTAAAATAACTACTGAATATATAAAATACTTGAGAATATACCTACCAAGGCACACAGAAATTATATAAATACAACTACAAAACACTGTAAACAAATAAAGACAGACCTAAATACCTAAAGAAAAGTTGCTTATGAGATCAAGTCACTATAATAAAAAAGGACAATACTACCTAAATGAATTTATTCAGTACTGTACCAAACTACAAAAAAAAATTGCTCTATTGAACTAGAAAAAAATTCATTATAAAATTCATCTTAAAGAATAAAGGTCAAGAATTTCAAAGGAATTGATTTTTTTAAAAATGGGAAATGGGGTTGGGTCAAACAGATTTCAAACTATATTATAAAGTAGTAATTTTTTTAAAGTTTTTTTTAAAGTAGTAATTATTAACGCTATTTCATATTGAGTAAGAGAGATCAAACAATAGAACAAATTAGGGACAAAACATACAGAAGCAAACATATTTTGATAAATCAAAAAACCCCAGTTATAGGGGTAATGACTATTTGACAAAAACTACTGAGAACACTGGAAAACAGTCTGGCAGAAATAAAGTATAGACTGACATGTCACACCATATACCAAGATATCTCCAAATAGATATACGACTTAGACATAAATGCTTTGACATTCTAAGGGTTGGGCAGTGGAACCAACCCAGGTGCAGGCAATAATGAGGTGCATTGTCTGTAAAGAATTTAAAAACACAAATGAAACTGACTAAAAATCAGTCTACTTTTTTTAAATCACCATGCACTGGCAATTATTAACAATGTCAGTGATGAAATACTTCTCCCTTCCAAAATTTTTGTTGGTTTAAGTTGTCTAAGTTCTCAATAATTGCTATGTGACCATCATCAGGCCTCCTGACACATGCAGACCCAACTACATGTGTTCGTTCCATTCTTAATGCTTTGGAATCTTGTGAGCTCACTTTGGGTTCATTAATGTCTCCAACCTGTGTGATATTTTACATATTCCTGTGTTTAAACAGTAGATTCAAAATATATAATGATAGCACAGTGATTGTAGAGACAAAAAGAACTTTGAGTTATTTCAATTCTGTCATTCTATGTGAAAATTTGGTGTTTTGATTTGTGTTTAAAATTTAAAACAGTGAAACTGTGAACTGCAAAGTGTAATATTTTTGTTCAGTAAGTGCAAATTTTTAGTTCATCTGTGAAATCTTTTACTGAATTTGAGTAGTATCTTTAAATCGAAATGTATTCTTTTTTAATTGTTCATTGTTTTAAAATGAAAGAAGGAAACAAAAAAAGTTGTTTCAGTGGTACGATTTAGAAGATGACTAAATTGTGCCTTTTGCAGACATTTCCGTTTTATTAAAATTTGTTTGTAAAATGAGATTTTTATGAATCTCTTGCCAATCTTACCCTCCCATTTAAGACTTTTCCTATTTGTATATCTGTTCCTTCATGTGAAATAAACTTTTCAAAATTAAAATGAATAAAAAGTGTTCTTCAATCAGCTCTATGTGCAAGTAGATTGATAACCGAGCTATTCTGTTTATTGAATGTGAACATAAGATCAATTTTCACAAAGTCATTGACAAATTTGCAGAATTAAGGCTCAAACTGTAATTTTTCTTTCATTACTGTTACAAGACTAATATATAGATGTTTTCCCTTTTTTGCAAAAAGTATATTAGTGCATTTAAAAAGTATTAATCTGTTAGTTTTTCCTTTTTATACTGTAATATTTATTTTAGTCTTTATTTTTATTTTTTTACTGGCATAATTATACTATATCTGAAATACAATAAAAGAACATTTTCACTGTGTTTCTTTTCTGACTATTATTACATGATTTTCATTATTCTTACTGAAAATAATTTTATCATATAGAAGAGAATGATCTTCACAGAGTGCCAAATATGTTAGATGTGGCATATAAAGAGTGGCATCATAAACAAAAAATTACCTATCAGTTACAGTTCAAAAATGGACAACTGTAAAATGAGAAAGGTTTTACACAAACAAAGCAAATGCAAGTAATAGAAAGAAAATGATGGGGAGGGTGGAATTTTGCTCTCATTAAGATCTTGTTTCCAAGAAATATAAGGAACTGATTCTAATGGCTTTTTCTCAATCCTTGTCCTTGTCTTCTCAGCAGCCTTTGACACTGATCACTCTCTTTTCTTTGATATTCTCTTCTCCCTAGGTTTTTGTCACACTGCTGGCCCCGGTTTTTCCTCAGTAGGAGAAACTACCTCCTTTGCTAAATTTTCATCTAAGTCATTCCCACTAACTGTGAATATCCCCCAACACTCTAACCTGGGCCCTCTTCTCCATCTACACTCCTTCACTTGGTGATCTCATCAAATCTCATGTATTCAATTATCTCCTATGTGCTGAGGATTCCCAGATCTATTTGTCCAGTCCTAAATCTCCTGACCACCAGTCTCACATCTCCAGTTGCCTATTGGACATCTTGAATTGCATGTCATAGACTGAGCTCATTGACTTTTCCCTTAACTTTTTAACTTCGCTATGACTGTTGAAGGCATCACCATCTTTCTAGTCACCCAGACTCAGTGTGGTCTTCAACTCCTCATTCCCTCTCATCACTGATGGGGCCCCCCTCAGCCAATCTATTGCCAAAACATCTCTCAAATATGCCTCCTTCTTTCATCTGACTCTGATCAGCCTGTGACTTCAGCATCTTCTGCTTGGACTATACCCTGCTGGCAGTCTCCCTGCCTCAAGTCTCCCCGCATTACAATCCATCCTCCAGTCAGCCATCAAAATAGTCTTTCAAAAAAGCATAGCTCTGACCATGTCACTCCCTAAAAACTCAATAAATTCAAATGGCCCCCATCCCCCTCTGGAATCAAATACAAAATGTTGTTTTATCCTCAAAGTCCTTCATAGCCTCCTCCTAGCCTTTCCAGTCTTTTTACCTCTTACTCCCTGCCATGTACTCTTCCATCCAGTGATTTGACCTATGCTCAATCTCCCTGCTATTCCTCACAAAAGATTCTCCATTTTCCAACTCCATTCATCTTCACTCACTGTCCCCTCTACCTGGTTCTCTCTTCTCTTCATTTCCACTTCCTGGCTTCCCTGGCTTCCTTAACGTCTAAGCAAAAGTCTCATCTTCTTGCTAGTCTTTCACATCTTTCCCAGTCAGTCTTCCTTAAACTTTGTACCTTCCCTTTGAGACCACCTCCAATTATCCTGAATGTATATGCATGGTGGATGTGTTTGTATGTTGTCTCCCTCATTTAAACTGTGAGCTCCCTGAGGACAGGTAACTAATATTTTGCCTTTCTTTGTATCCCCAGAGTTTAGCAGTTATCTGCCTTATAGTGTTATTGACTAACTCATTCAGTACCTGTGGCTGTTGCTGAGTGTCTGTAGCCAGTTTCCAGGTCACATCTCTTCAAGCATTGCTCCCATGGACAATGACTGTGAAGGTTGGACTGAAAATAGCTCTGGTAATCTGTTGACAGGTACTGTATATACTTGGGGCTCTTGGGCTTTGTCAATAGCTGTGGAAGTTGATTGGTAGTTGCTGGTGGTGGTGGCATCTTCTTACAAAGGTCCCATCTTTCCCCCAATGATGACTACAGGGGCATGTTCAGTGGTCTGCAGAATGCAGCTATTCCCAGAGCTAGGTCTTGGTCTGTCTCTAGTAGCATCTGAGGGAAAGGAATCGTTGAAATGGGGAGGTAGATCATTTGAACCATCTTGCACATCCTACTGACCAAAATCAAAAATGAAAAAGAATTCACCGATGAAGATTTGAAACTATTTTGGCCAATAATATATCATCTAAATGAAATGGATGGATTACTGCAAATATATGAAATTTGAAGAGTTAATGAATAATGAGAAAATTCAAGCAACCTGATCTAATTTTTTTTAATTGCACAATCCATAAATGAACTTCCAAAGAAAAAACCCTAAGGCACATGTTGATGAACAAGTAAATTCTAACAAAGAGCAAAGAATATTTAAGTCCAAAAGTATAGTGGTTTTCAAAAATAGAATAAGAACTCCACTGAACCCATTCTATGAGACAAATATGGTTCTGTAATCCAAACCAGAGAGAGAGAGAAAGCAGAGAAATAAATATGAAGAGTGATACCAAAATACTGAATAAAATACTAGGAAAGAAATTACAGAAACCTATTTGAAAGTTGGTCCCTATGACCAAGTTGGATTGAATTGTTGGTTGGATAAATTGTTGGTTTAATATTAGGAGAATTATAAACATAATAGAGCATATTAATCAATCAATAAACATTTATTAAGTGCTTACTATTTGCCAGGTCCTATGTTAATTGGTGTGGGGATACAAATACAAAAAAAAAGACAATCCCTGCTCTCAAATAGTTTACAATCACAAGGGGGAAGATTTTATGTATATATATATATATATATATATATATATATATATATATATATATATATATATATATATCAGGGGCATGGTGAAGAAGTCACTGAAAGAATTTCCAAAGTGGTATAGCCAGGTGAGAAATGAGGTGTCCAAACTGAGTTCTCTCCTTTGTTGGAGGCTTAGAGTGCAAGACCCCAGTCTCCAATCAGAGAGACAGAGAGTAGTGAGGAGGTAGAAGACCACGACTGTTTGGGATCTTGCAGGGTGATGAGGTTATTCCCATAAAGAGTCTCCTGAGGTATGGGGGAGAAGTCACACAGAGTGCAGCCAAATGAGAACTGGAGAGCTACAGAAAAAGCTTTAGACAAAAATCTGATGTTCATCTATGTTGAAAACACTAAAAAGATGCTGGTATCTTTGGACCTGGAGAAACTAGTTTCCCCACAAACACCCTGGTAAAGTTTAAAAATACACCAATTTCAAAGGGACTATGAAGAATCACCTGTAGATTCCTCAACCTAGCTCAGAAATGTACAACTGGAAATTACAACATGGATGGTCCTGGGTAGTTGGAAAGCATAGCACAAAGTGGACCCAGACAACTGGAAAGGGATCTGTATCCCAGTTTAGCATGTCATGAAACTCACAGGTAGGAGAATGGGCCTAGGCAGAGTTGGAAAAAGGGGGAGGAGGGGAGGGAAGGAAGGAGAAGGTCAGTGCCAGAGTCCAGCTTCAGAGGAGAAGGGCCCCAGGAAGAGTTGAATTTGTAGAGAATGGCAGACTAATGTAGGAGTAGGAGAGTTGGTAAGTTCCTTGAGAAAAGTCTGGCATCAAGGGAGTAACTCCACAAACACCAGTTAAGGGGTGGCAAAGCCCCCCAACAAAAGAAAGGGGGGAGTAGGGCCTGTGGAGCTCAGCAATGCCAATGGTGTAGAACCCCATGGCAATGAAAAACACAGCCACACAGGGTGATCCAGGTGTTCCAAGAAAGGCCTTGGTGGCCAGAATAGGGGAAAGGCCCTGAGAAGTATATCAGAATTCCAGTCTAACTTTAGCATCCAGGCAGGCTGGCTATGAACCACAACAGGAAATGTTTTTCCTTCTAAGAAGACCACACCTGGTCTCAGACATTTAATAATGACCTAGCTGTGTGGCCTTGGGCAAGCCACTTAACCCCATCTGCCTTGCAAAAAAAAAAAAAAAAAAAAAAAGACCACACGACATCTGGGAGGTGATTCTATTACATGAATTGGATTTGAGTGAGGGGGGCTGTGCTAAGTCACCAGAACCTCTGGGTCCGGTGGCCAGATATGGATCAGGACAACTGGAGATGGCCTTGAATGCCAGGCAGTCAGGATTAAGTGACTTGCCCAATGTCATACAGCTAGTAAGAGTCAAGTGTCTGACGCTGGATTCAAATTCCCATCCTCTTGACTCCAAGACCAGTGCTCTCTCTATCCACTGTGCACGCCACCTAGAAACAAGACCAAACAATTCCCATGGAAGGAGGGGACCAGTACACTCAGGACCAGGTAGGGTCTAATCCAAGCACAGGCCCCTCAACCTAGACACTGAGACCACTGAAATGAACAAATCAAAGTGAGAATAGAGAGATGTCTAGAGGCTGCTTTGTGGAAGAAGATGACCCCACAAGAAGTCCAAGTAAAGCCTCAGAAAAAAGGTTCTGGTCATGAGGATTATGAAAGTACTTGAGAGAGATACCAAGGAGCCACAGTAAGAAACTTCTTTTCCATCACTTTTTCACTTAATGTTCTCATCAGTTCCATGAATTCAATTATTGTCTCCATGCTGATTCTCATATCTACTTGTCCAGCCCTAACCTTACTCTCAACCTTCAGTTTCATATCTCCAACTGCCCTCTGGACATGTCAAACTGGGTGTCTCATAGACACCTTAAACTCAACACATCCAAACTGAACTTGTTATCTTTTCCTCACATCCTCTCTACTTCCAAAATAATCCTATTACTCTGTGTATTTGTATTTTATTACTTACTTATTTTATTTAATTATTTAGTGGTTAAGAAGGTCATCTATAAGTTCCAAATCCTTCCCCTTCTTTTCCTCTCATTCTCTTCTACATCCCTTGCAGTCTGGCTTCCAAATTCAACATTCAATTGGAAGCTGTTCCCTTCCAAAATTATAGTTGACCTTTTAATTGCCAAATCCAATGACCTTTTTTCAGTATTCATCTGCTTGACCTTTCTGAAGCCTATAGCACTTGGTCAATAATCATCTTCTATTTTTTTTAGGATTTTGCAAGGCAATGGGGTTAAGTGGCTTGCCCAAGGCCACACAGCTAGGTAATTATTATGTGTCTGAGGCCAGATTTGAACCCAGGTACTCCTGACTCCAGGGCCGGTGCTCTATCCACAGCACCATCTAGCCTCCCCAATAATCATCTTCTCTCTGGGTTTCTAAGATACTGCTGACTCCCATGTCTCCTACCTTTGTCCTAAGCTGAGTTCTCTTCTGTGTCCCTTCACTTGATGATCTCATCAGTTCCCAAGGATTGAATTATCATCTCTCTGCTGATGGTTCTCAGATCTACTTTGCCCCTGCTCCAACCTAACTTCAATATGGCATCTTAATCACATGTCCAAAACCGAATTCATTTTTCCAAAAACCTCCCCCTTCCTAACTTCCCTTTCCCCCAAACTTTCCCCTCTTCCTAACTTCCCTATTACTGTCAAGGGGACCACTATCCTCCCAGTCACCCAAGCTCACAACATAGGTGTTATCCTCAAATCCTCATTCTCCCTCTATCCCTCCCTGCCCCTACCCCCATATGTTTTTGTCTTCCATTCACAAAGAAGACCACATCAGAGAAGTGATGCCATAAGCACATGAATTGGATTTGAGTGAGGGGCTGCTGTGCTCAGTCACCAGTCTCACTTTCTCCTCCAGAATCATCTGGATCCAGCGGTCAGATAGGAATCAGGACAACTGGAGATGACTCTATATGGGAGGCAATCAGGGTTAAGTGACTTGCCCAAGGTCACAGAGACAGTAGGAGTCAAATGTCTGACGCTGGATTCGAACTCCCGTCCTCCTGACTCCAAGACCAGTGCTCTATCCACTGTGCCACATCAAGAACAATCAGTTTTACCTCGATAACATCTCTCAAATATGTCTCACTTTTAAATCCTCTGATACTGCTATCACCCTGGGGCAGGCCCTCATCATCATCTCATATCTGGACTGCATACTTCAATAGCCATAACTCAGTAAACTCTAGGGGTTCCTCATCACCTCAGGATCAAATGTAAAATCCTGCTTAGTGTTCAACATCCTCCATAACCCTATCTCTTTCCTATTTTTCTAAGAATTTCCATGCTTCTGAGTTGTCCATGCAACCTTTGTAAGGTTATGCTCATCACAGTGAGGCAAAATGTAGAGAATCAGAAATGTTAAACACATAATTTACTAATTACAATGCAAAATAAATTATATTCAAAGAAAGAATTAAAGTTACTAGAGATTAAAGAACTTAATTCTAAAGAAGCAATTATAGAAATTTCATCAGAGTACAATAATGATACAACATACCAAAACCTATGGACTGTAGTTAAAGCAGAAACATTTATATCTCCAAAAGCTTTCGTCAATAAAAGAAGGAATAAATCAATGAAATGGGCACTCAACCAAAAGAACAAAATCTGAACAGCAACAAATCAAAAGTCTTCAATTAAACAACAAAGTAGAAATTGTGAAAATTAAAGAGATTAATAAAATTGAAAGCAAAAACATTGAACTGATTTTAAAAAAAACTGGGAGCTAGTTTTATTTTTTAAATCAACAAGGCAGATAAACAGCTAATTGGAGTTTTAAAAGACAGGCAAAATGAGTTGCTCATGACAAAAATAGAAAAGGAGTATTTATGACAACTGAAGAGGAAATAAAGGAAATTATCAAAAATGATTTTGCCCAATTATATGCTAACAAAATTGGTAACTTGGAGAAAATGATGAATGCTTATAAAAATATAAACTATCCAGATTAACAGAAGAAGAATAAGACTATTTAAATAACCCAGCAGCAGCAAAATAAATTTAACAAGTCACAAAAATAACTCAAATTAAAAACTCCACTATTAGATGGAACAAACATCTAAAGAACAATTAGTTCTAATATTACATAAAATGTTTCAGTCTCCTTTTATAATACAAATGTAGTTCTTGTGCCTAAACCAGGGAGACACAAAACAGGAAAAAGAAGCCAAGGACCAATATCTCTGGATGGTTAGTGATGTAAAAAATATTAAAAATATAAATGGAGCAAATAAGTTACAACATATTAGAAAGATTATATAGCATGGCCATCTTGGAATTATTTCAGAAATGCAGAGGTGGTTCACAATAAGGAAGATTACAAATAGTAGAAATCAGGTTAATACTACAAATGTAATTTGAAGACCAATGACTTCATGGGATGATGTCTTGACTTGCTTGTGAACTGGATTTGGGTGAAGCAGAGTTGCTCAAAATCATCAGCCTCACTCTCTTCCTGAGTCATTAAAAGTCCAGTGGCAAGACAAAAGTCAGAATGACTGGCAATGGCCCCAGAGGCAGTGAATTACCTTGGCATCTTTGATGCCAGACCAAGCTCTAAATGTTCCACAGAGCCTGCTTGAACCACCTTCATGGCCATGGGAACAAATTGTTCTCTTTTGCTCATTCTCCTAGGGGAAGTCTTCACATGCTTGGGGTAGATGCCCCTCTAACTCACCAGTGAATTTGTGGCTTATTGATTACTCTCAACATGGTTTAGTTTATCTGCTGAAATGGTTTTAGCAGGTTGTGGCACTGAGTACTGTATAGCTTCTTGGACCCACAGGTGAGAGTTGGGTGACAGGTGGAAACCAAGGGTCGATGAGCAGCCCTCCCACCACAGGAGCTAGTCCTCCTCTGAAACCTGTTTGGCTCCAGCTTCTCTGATACAGCTTCCTGGCTTCAGACCGATAAAAAGCCACATGAGCTCAGGGTTTCTCAGCCTTAATGGGTGCCTGAGACCCTGGAAGTTGCAATACCAGACTCATTTCCAGATGTTGATGAGGTTTCCCCTCCCACCTTCACCCCCCTCAAAGCCAAGGACCACTGTATATTTACAATATGTCCATGTTGCATATCCTTACCATATTAGAGCATATCCTCCTTTGTTAACTGTTCAGTGACTCACTTTTGGAACCTCATTTTGTCCCAGCATCTGAACTAAGAGGAATTGGCTTTAGACTTATCTTCCTGAGTTCAAATTCAACATCAGACACTTTCTCAATGTATGACCCTGGGCAAGTCACTTAACTCTGTCTGCCTCTGTTACCTCATCTGTAAAATGATCTGGAGAAGGAAATGGCAAACCACTCTGGTATCTCTGCCAAGAAAACCTTATATGGGGTCACAAAGAGTCAGCGATGATTGAAAATAACTAAACAAATATCAACACCCTGAGAAACAAATGTGTAGGACTTCAGCCCAGCAGAAACTGGCAATGATACCCATGTTGAATGTGAACTTGGTGGGACCAGTGCTAAGTAGGAATGGAACTAAATTGTGAACCTAAGCTCTCCCTCAGAGACTGAAGTGGCATCAAGGGAATTATGTTCTCTCTCTGTGAAGTAAATAACCCTTTGTAAAAGTCAAACAGTGTTAAGTAAATGAAACTAGAACACTGGTCAATGATCCCCTAACAATGGGGGGCACAGCTGATGTGGGTTCAAGTCATGGTAGAAAAAAAAAGATATCATCCAAAAGCCCCACAGGGTAACCTGAAAACCTTAGCATAAAACCAGTCCCTTTGGATTTGTAGAGATCACTGGAGAGACTTTATCTGGGATTTCAGACTTGGGGTTCTCTAGTTTGTAGGGTACTCAAGAAACTGATGACAAAAAGTAAGCTGCAATTTCTTCAGTTGATTTTTTCCAGAATGTGTTCCCTCACAAGTCAGTTCCAGTGAAAAAAAATTTGCAATCTTTGTGTTTGTTGCACTCATAAGTATTTAGATACTGATATTTGTGTTATGAATCTACTGCATATTGATGCTGAGTCTATTATGATAGATATGGAATTTGTATCACTAGAATGTTGGTGCCTGAAAGAATTGGAAATTAAGTGAATGTCCTTCAATTGGGGAATGGCTTAGCAAACTGTGGTATATGTATGTCATGGAACAACTATTGTTCTATTCGAAACCAGGAGGGATGGGAATTCAGGGAAGCCTGGAGGGATTTGCATGAACTGATGCTGAGCGAGATGAACAGAATCAGAAACATTATACACCTTAACAGCAACATGGGGGTGATGATCAACCTTGATGGACTTACTTATTCTATCAGTGCAACAGTCAGAGACAATTTGGGGGTTTCTGTAGCCAGAGAAAGAATTGTGGAGTTTGAACATAAATCAAAGACTAATACCTTCAATTTGGAAAAAAAAAGTTATCTTATTATGTAATTTTGCTGTCTCTTATACTTTATTTTTCTTCCTTAAGGATATGATTTCTCTCTCATCACATTCAACTTAGATCAATGTATACCATGGAAACAATGTAAGGACTAACAGACTGCCTTCGGGGGGTGGGGGGAGGAAAGAAAGAATAGGGGGGAAATTGTAAAACTCAAATAAAATCTTTCTAAAAAAAGAATGTAGGTGCCTGGTTGAGAAATGTTCATTTATTTTGCATTTAAATAAACCTAGACTGCTTCTCTTATTGTGAGAGCAATATACCCTCAAAGGTATCAATGAAAAAGGTCTTAGAAAGATTCTAATACACCTTGAAGCTCCCAGCATCTGACTTGTTTTTGCTACTTTTCTAACTGAGCTTTCTTGTTCCTTTGGGAAAGTTTGCTATTTCATTTGAATTTTTCTTGCAGTACAGGATCCATTGAAGGAAGAGTTCAGGTTTCTTTTGAAATAGGGACCCATAGAAATTTGATACCTCCAAATGTTTATATAAATAAAATAGAGAAAGAGGAGATCAATGAATTGGGCATGCAACTGCAAAAGCTAGAGAAAGAACAAATGAAAATTTTCCAATTAAATATCAAATTAGAAATCTTGAAAATCAAAGGAGAGTTTAATAAAAACTAAAAGTTTTTGAAATGAAATAATATTGAATTAGGAATAGGGACTCAGAGAAAATTTGCCTAGAGTATGGTACAGGGATCCCTGGAGAATTTTGGATGTGTTCTGTCTAGCAAGAGACACTTAGACAATTTTATTCAGATTCAGCTGGGTGACCTTAGGTGCTGGAACATTTAAAAAAAAAAAAAGAGTTCTCACCTAGGAAAGTTGATTTCTTGAGAGAGAGAGAGAGAGTGAGAGATTTAAAGAATTATCCCAGGGCTGCTAGGTGATGCAGTGGATAGATCACCAGTCCTAGAGTCAGGAGGACCTGAATTCAAATCCAGCCTCAGACATTTAATAATTATCTAGCTGTGTGACCTTGGGCAAGTCACTTAACCCCACTGCCTTGCAAAAGAAAAAGAAAAGAAAAAGAATTATCCCAGGTCTTAAATGACTGTGGGGAGAGTTCCATTTGGGCTGGGAAGTTCTATATGGATCAGGTTTCTTTTCAAGATTTCAATCGTTTTTCAGTTGTATCCCACTCTTTGTGATCCCATTTGGAGTTTTCTTAGCAGAGATACTGGAGTTGTTTGCCATCTCCTTTTCTCACTCATTTTACAGATGAGGAAACTGAGGCACACAAAGTTAAGCAATTTGTCTAGAGTCATACAGCTTGGACATGTCTGAGATCAGATTGGAACTCAGGAAAATGAATCTTACTGACTCCAGAACCAGCACTCTATCCACTCTACCAGCTAGCTGCCCTTTTTCTAAGATAAGAGGCCAATTTTCTTTGCTTTTTTGCTTTGGGGATGATGAAAGGCATTCCGGCATCATCAGACATCATCAGGCATCTGCTGAGTGTAAAGCAAACAGTAATCGTTGGTCAATTTGGTTCCTTGTTTGTTGCATCTGCAGAACTTAGTATTGGGGGATAATTGTGATTTTTTTATTTGTATATGTGGGACTACAAAAAGATCAGGCTACATTTACTGTTTGAAACTCCTGGATGGCACTGGAGAAGTAAGGGGGGAGGGGGAATGAGGCTCATGCTTCCCCAGAGACCCCAAAAGACTATTCTAGTTTGGGGACATAGATGATGTGTTCAAAATGTGCCCCTATAAAGACCAGCTGAGGTGGGGAAGTAGAAGGAAGGACTACCCCATCATTACCCTCACAAAGCCTGCAACTCTGTCCCTCCCATCCCTGGGGTGGGGGCAGGGAGAGAACCTTAGAATCAGCCCCTCTAGAAGAGGAAAAGGATCTCCGGCTGTTTATTATCCCAGTACCTGGAGGAAGCCAGGAGTTGTGAATTTCAACTCTCAAGTTGGGAGGGGACCTTGGTAGCAGCAGCTTCAATAGCTCCATTTTCAAACCTTCAAACTCACCCCGCAGGCAAGAAGAAGGAGGTAGCAGGCTGATCAGCCTGGCTGATCCGTGCATTTGTGGAATGTGTGTAACATGTAACATCTGGGGACCTCTCACCTCCAGGATGGGAGGCAATCACGTGTTTGAACTTGGAGTCAAGAAGACCTGAGTTCAAATCCTGCCTCAGATACTTAATAGTTTTGTGATCTTGTAAGAAAACCTTGTGAGCTTCAGAGTAGGGAGGATTTGGGACTTCCCATTTGTCTCCTAGGGACCTCTTGGATTGTTTAATAGCAGTCTTGGGGAGCGGCTAGGTGGCGTAGTGGATAAAGCACCAGCCCTGGAGTCAGGAGTACCTGGGTTCAAATCTGGTCTCAGACACTTAATAATTACCTAGCTGTGAGGCCTTGGGCAAGCCACTTAACCCCGTTTGCCTTGCAAAAACCTAAAAAAAAAAAAAGAAGTCTTGGAAGCCAAGGACAGACAGCCAAGGACACAGATTTACAGCAAGGAAGCCACCACATGGCTAAGGGAAACTTTTGGAAGACTCCAAGTTGGGGAGAAAAGGCATTTCAGCCCCCAGGGACTATACCACCCCTTTGTCATATGTGAATTCTAAACTCAAGCCCATTTCCCTTGGACACTGATGGAAGTGTGTCTCAGACTTCTGAGAGGATTTCTTTGTATCAGCTGTTCTTTCTTTCTATAATCTACTATCTTAGTAACTACTTCTTCCTAAAAGCCACTTAAGACTGGCGGGCTAAAATGATTCTCAATCACCAATCTTGAGGAGAAACATACTGATGGGAACTAATAGCACTAGAAGATGTACCCACAGCACCCCAATCCCTCAGGCTACTTCTAGAATCCTGAGGAGACACAGTAACCAAGCTCTATAGATTTGACTCTTCAGGGTGACTTGAATTTGGAATAAGAGCCTCAGAGCTGCTGTAGTAGCCAAATTCTTTCCTTTGTTTCCCTTTCTATACTTATTTTTTTATATCTGTTCATTGAAAGTATGCTTTCGTGTTACTTTTCTTTTCATCATAGAAGTGCAATTGGGAGGGGTTTTGTTCCCTCCAGTCTAAATGTGGCATGGAATAATGGACCTTGGTAAGATAAGATCTTGGGGAACCCAAGTATTATGGTCTTATTGGCAGGTAAAGCAAGGGTCCTTGAAAAAAAAATCTGCTCTTTTGTAAATGTAGTATAAGTTTAACATTAACTGAACACAAATTGAACGAATTCCATTTTGGAGACGTATCAATAACCTCATAAGGTTTGCTTTGTTCCTTCCCAGATGATGTCTGTCCTTCCTTCTCAAAGACCATAACATCAGGGGAAGTGATGCCATGACAAGCACATGTATTGGATTTGAGTGTGGGGGTGCTGTGGAAAGTCACCAGTCTCACTTTCTCCTCCAGAGTCATCTGGATCCAATGGCCAGTTATGAATCAGGACAACTGGAGATGGCCCTGAATGAGAGACATTTAGGGTTAAGTAACTTGCCTGGAGTCGCACAGCTAGTGAGTGTCAAATGTCTGAGGTCACATTCAAACTCCTGTCCTCCTGACAGATAAATCTGAGAACATCATCAATTAGTTCTTTTGGGAAGAAAATAATAAAGTTGGCTCCATTCTAAGATATTCAATTTGGTTTGCTTGATAACAACCAAGGGTTAGGTTAAAGTTAGCATTTTGAATAAAGACATGTTTACCACAAAAAAAAGATAAAAGATAAAGAAATATATGGGTCTCAAGACCCCAGCTTAACATCAAGGAGCAACCGCCCCAGCAGGAAAGAATTCCTTGCAGTGTGAGTGGGATTGAGGGGTGTGATAGAGATGATTGTTAATTTTCTGTGTGAGCATTCATACCAAAATTGGCAAACTCTAAATCAGGGCTTGATTCATTGTTTTGCCTAGACTTAAGAAATGGGGAAATATTAATAATCCAGATTAAATTTTTAAAAAATAATCAATGTACTACCTAAAAGGTCTAGCTATCATAATTCAAGATATCATGAAAGAAAATCTCCCAGCCATATCAGAATTAGCAGGCAAAATGAAACTGGAAAGAATCCATCAATCACCTTCTGAAAGAAACCTCCAAATAAAAACTCAGAAATGTCAGAGCTAAAATCCAGAGCTTCCAGGTAAAATCAAAATACTGCAAGCATCCAGAGAGTGTAACCTAGGTTTGTGATGTGCTCAAATCACATAAATGAAGAGCACCCATATGAGACACCAGAGACCTACTCTGGGGAGACAGGAGCACTGGTCCAAGCAGGGACCTTCTACTATCTTGTGGAGAACAATCTCTTTCCATTAGCTCCGCAGCCAGAACTGCCTGAATCTTTAAACTGGAAAACATGGTTTCTTTCTTTTCTGATCTTGACCAGAGGGGAAGAATTTATTCATGCAGAGAGGGTCTAAAGGCACTCCCAGATCATGTGTCACCCCCCCCCCCAAGCTGACTTAGAGTTTTGGTCTGCTTTGTTTGTCCTTTTCAGCGGAGTCCTGGATCTGAGAATTAGAGCCACAGGGACCAAAGAGCCTATCCAGGTCTGATGTTGCAGTCAACCCAAGACACAAGTCCATTGTAGGCTTTAGACTTGAATTTGGTGAAGTTAATTGCTAGGTAGTAACTGAGTTAAGCTGTAAATTAATTTCCTTTCTTCAGAGACTGAGGTGGCACAGGGGGGATTATGACCCCAAGGTGTAGGGGGAAAATGTTTATATGATTGTTCTTGTTATGACTTTGAAGTATTTCTTGCAAAAGCTCATCTTAATCTTAAGCAATTAAATAGAACTAGGGTGCTTGAATCCTTTAAACTGGGGGATGCAATCAATGGGGATGCTAATCAATGAAATGAGAGATCAAATTAAATAATATATATGAAGAGCTTAATGTCTGGCACATGGTAGGCACTTAATAAATTCTTGTTCTCTTCCTTCTTCTTTCTCCATGCCTCCCTCCCCCATCTTCCTCAGAGTCCTGGAAAAATCTAGGGAAAATCTAGGGAAAAACTTGACCCTTGGTGGAAGCCTGAATCAACTTGTGTTGATAAAGGACTTATTCTCTCACATAATCAAGGTATGTATGAAGAAGTTTATACAAACATGGAAGAAGTAGGGAAGAAGGGAGCTGCTAGAGTTTATTGAATTGGGGAAAGGGGAAGTGACATGTACTTTAGAAAGATCAGTTTGACTGCTAGGTGAAAGATGGGCTAGAATGGTCTCAGGAAGACCAAATTGCAGCAGCTGTTGCCCTAATCCAGCTGTGATGTGATATGGGTCACACCAGGATGGTGGTGATGTCTGAGTTGAGAATGAGGTTTCTAGGAGTTGCTGTGAATTGAAAAAAAGGCAGGACTTATCAACAAATTAGATATAGGGGGTGAAAGAGAATGAGGTATCAAGGATAATCCCTTGGTTGTGAACCTGGGTGACTGGAAGGATGGTGGTATTCGCAACAATAACAGGAAAGTTAGGAAGAGGTGAGGGTTTGGGCTATGTCGGTGGTCTATGGAATATCTAGTTCAAGAAGTCTAATAGGTAGGTGGAGGTCAGAAGGGAGTTTAGAGTTAGAAAAAATAGATGTGAGAATTATTAGAAGAGCTATGATCTTTGAATCCATGAGGGCTGATAAGATCTCCAAATAAAATAGTAGAGAAGAGAAAGAGAGCCCCAGGACAGAGACTTGGAAGATATCCATGGTTAACAAGCACTTTCTAGATAAAGGAAGTAGTCAGTCAATAAACCTTTATTAAGCACCTACTATTTGCACTTGTTGGCTCTGTGTGCCAAGCCCTGGGGGATACCAAAAAAAAAGGGAAAAGACTATCTCTGTTCTCGAGGAGCTCACAGTCCGATGGGGGAGACAACATACAAACAGCTATGTACAAACAAGCTATTGACGGGATAAATAAGAAACAAGAAACAACAGAGGGAAGGCATGAGAATTGAGCGGGACTGAGAAAGACTTCCTATAGAAGATGAGATTTGAGCTGGGACTTGAAAGAAGTCAGTGAAGCCAGGAGGCAGAGATGAGGAGGGAGAGTTTTCCATGCATGGACAGCCAGTGAAAATGCCTAGCGACGGGACATGGAGTATCTCATTCAAGGAACAACAAGGAGACCAGTGTCACTGGATCACACAGTGAGGAGGGGGCAAGAAAGGGGGAGGGGCAGGTTATGAAAGGCTTTGAATGCCAACCAGAGGATTTTTTTATCTGATCTTAGAGGTGATAGGGAGCCCCTGGAGTTCCCCAAGTAGAGAAGTGACACATATACACTTTTGGGAAAATCACTTTGACAGCCAAGTACAGGATGGATGGGGGTGGGGGGAAGATTTATGGCAGGAAAATAAGCAGCCCAAGGGAAATATTGCCAAAACCCAGGTAGGAGGCAATAAGAGTGATGGTGGTAACAGAAGAGAAAAGAGAGGAATATGGAAAATGTAACCAGGCTTAAACTGACAACACCCAGCAAATGATGGGATGGGGAAGGGGGAGCAAGAGAAAAATGAAGATTTGATCCTTCTGTTGTAAGGCTGGGTGACTGAGAAGATGGCATTACTCTGCATAGAAATAGGGAAGTTCCGAAGACAAGAGGGTTGGGAGGGGGCAAGATAATGAGTTCAGCTTTGAATATGTCTAGTCTCAGATGTCTACAGAACATCGAGTTCAAGACGTCTGAAAGGCAGTTGGAGATGCAAGATTGCAGATTAGGTTAGGTTAGGTCTGGATAAGTAGATCTGAGAACCATTAGCAGAGAGATAATAATTGAATCCATGAGAGTTGATGAGATCACCAAGTAAAATAGCATAAAGGGAAAAAAGAGAGGAAGGTGCGGGATAGAAGTAGGAAGAGACTCAGGAGAGACCTGGAGAGAAGCAAGGATCTAAGAGAAATGGGTGATTGGCAGTGTCAAGGGCTGCAGAGATGTCAGCAAGGAAGAAGACTGAGAAAAGATTAGAATTGGCCGTTACAAGATTATTGGAAACTTTAGATAGACTCGTTTCAGTTGAATGATGAGGTTGGCAGCCAGACAGCAGTAGATTTAGAAAAAGAAGAGAAGAAAGGAAATGGAGGCACTTGCATACTGTCGATGTCCTTTTCAAGATCAGCCATAAAAGAGAAGAGAGGAAATGGGATAATAAGTAGCAGGGAAGAATGGATCAAGTGAGGCCTGTTGAGACTGGAGGAGACATGAGTGCTTTTGTAGGCAGTAGGGAAGCATCTAGGGAAGGACTGGAGATTAAGGAAAGTGGAGATGATGAGAGGTGGCGATCTGCTGAAGAAGATAGGTTGGGATAGCATCACTTGTGCATCTAGAGGGGGTTGATGTTGGTAATGAGAACCATCTCTTCATGTGAGAGCAGGGCAAAAAGACCTCTGAGTGATGTAAAATGCAAAGGAGGGAAAAGAGAGAACTCTCAGCCAATGGCCACCACAGTTCTCTAGACCCTGTTCTAACTCTTCCTTTTTGTTCCCAACTCATAATGGCAGTGCCAGTAAGGGACCACAACCACAAGGCTCCCCTGCTTTATTGGGAGCTCCTGGTCTCTCAGAAGCCTCTTCTTTCCTGCTCATATAGAAGGAAAAGACCCAAAATGATGGATGGAATCTAAGACTGGAAAGTCCTTCCCAAGGACAGAATCAGTGATAGACTAAAAAAGGGGGGAAGGAGGGAAATTTCTACTCCCAACCTTGAACAGCTAACTATGCTTCTACCCTGATCTTCTGCTCATATATTGGTTCTCATTGTCCTATGTTTTAAATAAAGTACAAGGTGGTTTTGATCATTTTGACTTTGTAACATACTTTATGTTCTGGCTGTGACATTTTCTGTCCTTTCCTAATTTTTCATTAATTCCCTTAATATCCTTGACCTTTTGGTTTTGTATGAATTTGATAATTATTTCATCTAGTTCTAAAATTCATTTCCCTGGTATTTTGATGGGCATAGAGGCAGCATCACATTGCTGTTACTGGCATCAGGAATACTTGACTTGAAGTTCCACTTATGACACTCATTAGCTGTGGAACCCAGGGTAAGCCATTTAACCTCTCAGTGGTTCAGACAGCTTCCTATGGTTTAATTATTAAGCCACCAGTGAGTTAGAATCTGCATTGATGAAAGGTGTTCCCACACTGGGATTCTTCTAAATTTATAAAAAACCATAATGGGCTATTTTGATTGGTATCTCATTAAATCTGGAGATGAATTTGGAACTTAGTGTCACCTTAACCAAGTTCTGAACAATGACCAATTAATTCATCAATTATTTAGATCTATTTTTATTTCTATAACAGTTTTTCTTGGTCTAAAAAATAAATCCTGTATATCTTAGTAGATTAACTGACAGATATTTTGTAGTTACTCTAAATAGAATTTCTTTTTCTTCCTTTTCTCTTGGCTTTTGGTACTAATGTATAAGTCTGGAAGTGTGACCCCAAAGAAAGCTGGTTTTCAAGTAAGAGTCCCATCTGTGATATATATTGGCTATATGACTGATCCCCATCTCAGCATTCTAGTCCCGGAAAGACACTGATCTACCTTGGTAAAGGGAATTTTACATATCAGGAATCTCTTCTATCAATAAAATGACAGGTCCTGTCTGAAAATAGAAAAGAAATATATAGGAATACTGGTGGTTTCTGTGGGTTTATCTTATATATTACTATTTTTCTGAAGCTTCTATCTCCTTTTTTGTTTGTTTTTACAAGGGAATGGGGTTATGTGACTTGCCCAGGGTCACATAGTTTGGCAATTATTAAGCATCTAAGGCCAAATTTGAACTCAGGTCCTCCTGACTCCAAGGCTGCTGCTCTATCCTCTGAGCCACCTAGTTGCCCCTAGTTTTTATCTCAATTAGTTTTCTGCACTCTTCTAAATTTTCTAAGAGAAGTATAATCTCATCTGCAAGCAAAGATATTTGAGTCTCTTTTGTCAATAGTCATTCCTTTTTTAACCCTTGCCTTAGGGCTCCCCAGGATTCTGGGATCCCAAGATTAGATTCAATCTTTGGTGCCTGACCCCATTTTCTCTTTGGGGTCACTGTGCCTACCTTCAATTGATACAAGAAAATCTCTGTATGTGGTCATGGGATAGCTCATGTCTAGATTTCCCCAAATGTGGGTAAAACTTCTGGCCTAGCTTCAGTGAAAGTATTCAAAATACAAGATGGCTATCAGGTAGAAGATAGCCTGGGGGTGGAGCCAAGATGGCAACAAGAGAGGATGTCTCTTAGGTGCTCTCTTTTAAAACTTATAAACTAAAGACTCTAACTACATTTTCAAGAGACAGAACCCTAAGAGGGATCCAGTGAGGTAGTTCTCCAACCCAAGGTAACCTGAAAAAAAGTGGAAAGGCTCCGCTCACCAGGGTTGGAGGGGGTGGCCCACCAAAGGGGTAGCCCACCAGAGCGAAGGAACTTCAGCTTCCCGGAGGCAGCCCCAGAGCCCTGGGAGCCATGGCTCACAGCAGCGAGGGCAGTTTCCTGATTTACACCACGGGGAGCACCAGGCACAATTTGGGGGATCAGCAAGGGGGAGGGAACCTCTGCCAGAGTGAGCATGTGAAGCCCAGCCCTCAGGGCACACAGCAAGCAGCCCAGATCCAGGAACCAAAAGCAGGCAGAGCTGGTAAGCAGGAGCCCCCAGGGCATGAGTGCTGAGCCTAGGGAGGGGAGTGGAGAGAGACTGCCAAGCTCTGTCCTCTGTCCCTGGAACAGGACTCTGGGGTTCTGACCACATTCAGACCCTGATCACAGTCTAGGACCTCCATAGAACAGCAGGGCCCCCTCCCACTTCAGCCCCATGGCAGAGGGGTGTGCTTGTGGTCATTCACAGACCAGGAGGGAAGACAGAGCCTCACACACAGGGATCCTTGTGGGGTGGGGTGGCCCACTAATACTCAAAAGCTCAGGAAGCACCCCAAAACCAGGCTCAGGCTAGGGAAATGAGTAAGCAGAGAAAAAAGAAGAATACCATTGAGAAATACTTTACCTGTGACCCCAAAAAGGATCAAAACACTCAATCTGAGGATGAGGAAGTACAAACTCCTGCATCTAAAGACTCCAAGAAAAACAGAAACTGGGCTCAGGCTATGAAAGAGCTCAAAAAGACTTTGAAAATCAAGTGAGGGAGATAGAAAAAAAAATTAGGAAAAGAAATGAGAGAGATGCAGGAAAAACATGAAAATGAAGTCAGCAGCTTAGTCAAGGAGATCCAAAAAAATGCTGAAGAAAATAACATGTAAAAAACCAGCATAGGTCAAATGGATAAAACAATTCAAAAAATTATTGAGGAGAAGAATGTTTTAAAAAGCAGAATTCGCCAGATGGAAAAAGAGATAAGAAAGCTCTCTGAGGAAAACAAATCCTTCAGACAAAGAACAGAACTGAGGGAGGTTGCTGATTTTACAAGAAATCGGGACACAATATTTCAAAACCAAAAGAATGAAAAATTAGAAGAAAATGTGAAACATCTCATTGAAAAAAACAACTGATCTGGAAAACAGATTCAGGAAAGATAATTTAAAAATCACTGGAATACCTGAAAGTCATGATCAGGAAAAGCGCCTTAACATCATTTTCAAAGAATTACTACAGGAAATTGCCCTGATATCCTAGAAGCAGAGGGCAAAATAGAAATGGAGAGAATCCACCAATTTACCCGAGAAAGAGATCCAAAAAAAAAAAAAAAACCCAGGAATATTATAGCCAAGTTCCAGAACTCCCAAGTCAAAGAGAAAATATTACAAGCAGCCAGAAGGACACAATTCAAATATCGTGGAGCTGCAGCCAGGATCACACAGGACTTAGCAGCAATTACATTAAAAGCTCATAGGGCTTGGGATATAATATTCCGGAAGACAAAAGAGCTTAGAATGCAACCGAGAATCAACTACCCAGCAAAACTGAACATCCTCTTCCAGGGAAAAAGATGGACTTTCAATGAACCAGGGGAATTTCAAATGTTCCTGTTGGAATGGCCAGAGCTGAAGAGAAAGTTTGATCTTCAAATACAGGACTCAGGTGAAGCATAGAGAGTGGAGGAGAGGGGGAAAATATGAGGGACTTAATGATGATGAACTACATGTATTCCTGTATAGAAAAATGATACTGAGAATACTCATATGAACCTTCTCATTTAATAGAGCAGGTAGAAGGAGCTTTTATAGATGAAGCACAGGAGAAAACTGAATTTGAAGATATAAAGTGGTGTAAAAATGGAGTCAATCGATAAAAGGGAAATGTAATGGGAGCAAGAAAAAGGAGAGGAGGAATAGGCTAAGATATTTCATATAATAAGATTTTTCTTTGTTACAATGAGCTATTACAATGATATGGAAGGGGGGAAGGCAAGGGGGAATGAAGGACTCTTCGCTCTCATCAGAGGTGGCTAGGAGAGGAAACAACATATATACTCAATGGGGTACAGACATCTGGAGTAAGAAGGAGAGAAGGGGGACAGGGGGAAGGCAGGGGGGTGTGAATGATGGAGGAGAAGATGGACCATGGGGGGGGAGGGGAGAGTGGTCAGATATAACACATTTTCTTTTTTACTTCTTGCAAGGGGCTGGGATTGGATGGCCTGTCCGGGACCATAGGGCCAGGTGGATGCTGGGCCTAAGGGGTGGTATGGGGGCTTGGGGCCTCTTGGCCCCAGGGCAGGGGATCTGTCTGCTGTGCCACTCAGCTACCCTACAGCAGAGACAGAGTGAAAGGAGATAGAAAATATAGTACATGGTAGTGAAGAAGTATGAATGGAGGGAGTTGCGATCAGCAATGGCAATGGTGGAAAAATATGGAAGTAACTTTTGTGATGGACTTATCATAAAGAATATGATCCACCCGTGACAGAGCTGGTGGAGTTGGAACACAGACTGAAGCACATTTTTATTATTATTATTATTATTATTATTATTATTAATATTAATATTTGGGGGGTTGCAGAGCAAATGGGGCTGGGTGGTCTGCCTGGGGCCGCACAGCTGGGTGATTGTTGGGAGTCTGAGGCCAGATTTGGACACGGGTGCTCCTGGTTCCAGGGCCGATGCTCTGTCTGCCACCCGGCCACCCCTACTATTATTATTACTGTTTTATTTTATTTTGGGTCTTTTTGGGGGGGTTGCAGGGCAGTGGGGTTGGGGTGGTTTGCATGGGGTCACACAGCTGAGTGATTGTTGGGTGTATGGGGACGGATTTGGGCTTGGATGCTCCTGGCTCCAGGGCCAGTGTTCCATCCACTGCGCCATCTGGCCATACCTACAATTATTATTTTTTTATTTTAATTTTAATTTTTTCTCCCCTTTACTTTATTGGTCATGTGGGTCCATATTTGGGGGGGAGTATTATGTTTACTCTTAAACAAGAATATTTTAGTAATGTATAAAAAAATTATTTGTACAAAATAAGAATAAATAAATAAATAGATAGATAAATAAATGAATGAATGAATGAATAAATAAATAAATAGATAGATAGATAAATAAATAAATGGGGGGAAGATAGCCTTGATTTCACCACACACACAAAATCTAAAAGATTTTGTCCTAAATTAGCTGTTCTCATCATGTTTAGTCTGTCCTTGGCTCCTAATACCAACACTGCCATCAGCTGTTCTGGGAATGGAAGGGGCAGGGGGCAGGACACCTGCTGCTAAGACTCCAAGAAAAAAGTTCACATTTTCTGGATCCTTAAAAGTTAATGAGTCTCTTCTGGCCAAGGAGGTTGGGGAGTGGGGGGAAGAGAAGATACCAAGACGATCTTCACTCAGCAACCTTCTCTTCCCTTGAGATTCATTCACTCTCTATTATCCAATCAAGATTCTTCAGGTGGATATTTTCTATCAACTTCCAGGACCTTCTCCTTTCTTCGTCAATGAGTCCAGTGCCTTCCTTACAGTCTTTCTCTCCTCTCAAAACTCCTGCCTTCATACTAGGGCACTTTATTATACACCTTCAAATCTTATACTAGGGGAATTCAATATATTGCAACTCCTTCAAGCTCTCATCTTATTTTTCCCCCTCATCACAGCCCCACACAGAGAGGGTATCTCCATCTTACCATTACCTGCAAGTGTTCTACTTCATGTTGGAAAACTCTGAAATTCTTTTATCATCACAGCATATTGTCATTACCCCCAGATCTTGTTCTCCCTCCTCATCATGACCAACAATACCACAACCCTTCAGGTCTTTCCAAGGCCATCATTCTCTTCTTTTCTTCATCTTGACTCTGATGAACCAATTCAACTCTCCACTGTCATCTTCTCTCAAAGGGGGAAATTTTGTGGTTGAGATTGCAAGCCCCCACTCCCCAACCAAACACACACACACACACACAATTCTTATTCTAATAGTGGTTTTGACCTTCAGAAGGACTTTCCAGTCTATGATTCTTTCCATTCAGACTCTATCTACCATTCTGAGTTTTTTCCCCTTCCAAATGACTGGAAAAGAAGAGATTTCCAAAAGACCAGGAGCTCCCAGTAAAGCAGGATAGCCTTGTGGTTGTGATCCCTTACTGACATTAACATTATGCGTGTGGTACAGCAAAAGAAGAACTGGAACAGGGCCTGGAAAACTGTGGTAGATCTCTTTTCCCTCCTTTTCATTTCACATCACTCAGATGCTTTTCCCCATTATTTCCTCCTTTATCTCTGTCCCACATGAAGAGATGACCCTTCTCCTTACCAAGGTACCTACATTCACAAGTAACCCTGTTCCATCCCTTCCTCTCCAAAAGATACTCTTTTATTATCTCTGCTCTCCCTAATCTCCAATCCTTCCGTGTTCACTAGATGATTCCCTACTGCCTATAAAAGTACCCATGACTCCTCTAGCCTCAAAACCCTTTGTTTGATCCATCCTTCCCTGCTAGCTATTATCCCATGTCTCTCTGTTCCCTTTTTATGGCTTCATTTCTTGAAAATGACATCTGTAACTAACAAGTGCCTCCATCTCTTTTCCTCTAACTCTTGTAAACCCTCTGCAGTCTGGCTCTCAATTTCCCAGTCAATTGAAAGCACTCTTGGGGTGGCTAGGTGGTGCAGTGGATAGAGCACCAGCCTTGGAGTCAGGAGTACCTGAGTTCAAATCTGGTCTCAGATACTTAATAATTACCTAGCTGTGTGGCCTTGGGCAAGCCACTTAACCCCATTGCCTTGCAAACCCCTAAAAAAAGAAAAAGCCTCAACTGAAACCACTCTAGCCAAAGTTACTAATGATCTCTCAGTTGCCCCATCCAATGGCCTTTTCTCAACCCTCATTCTTCCTGACCTCTCTTCAGCCTTTGACACTATTCATTTCCATCTCCTAATAAATACTCTTTTCTCTATAGGTTTTTATGACACTGCTCTCTTCTGGTTCTCCTCATTCTTATCTGACAGCTCCTTCTAGGTCTCTTTTACTGGATCTTCAACCAGGTCTTGTTCCTCAGGGCTCTTTCCTGGGCCCTCTTCTCCCTCAATACTATTTCACATGATGATTTCTTTAGCTCCCATGGTTTTGATGGTCCTCTCTATACAGATAATTCCCAGATCTATTTTGTTCAGCCCTAACCTCTTTCCTGACCTTTAGTTTTGTATCTCCAACTACCTATTGGACATCTCAAAATGGATGTCTCATAGATATCTTAAATTCAACATGTCCAAAACTGAACTCATTAAGTTTTCCCCAAAATTCTGCTCTCTTCCTAATTTTCCTATTGCCCCTATATATGGCACCACCACCCTTCCAGCCCTTTAAGTTCACTTAGGTTTCATCCTTAACTCTTCACTCTCACCCTTCATATCCAATCAGTTGTAGAGTTGTGATATTTCTACTTTTTGTTGCATCTCTCATATCTTCCCCTTCTCTCTTTTGCCATCAATACCACCTTGATATAGGTCCTTATCACAGAATTGCTAGAATCCTTCAATAATTTTCCTGTCAGTCTCTCTGCATCCTCTCACCCCTCTCCAGTCCTTCCTTCAGTCAGATGCTGAAGTAATTTTCCTAAAGAGCTGGTCTGACCATGGTATCCAACTGTCATTCAATTAACTCCAGTGGCTCCCTATTGTTTCCAGGATCAAATATAACATTCTCTGTTTGACTTTTGAAGCCCTTCATTACTTGACCCCTTCTTACGTTTCCAGTCTTTCACACCTCAATAACTTGCACGTACATTATGATCCAGTGCCACTGGTCTCCTTGTTCCATTTCCTGACTCCCAGCAGGCTGTCTCCCGTTCCTGGAACTCTCTCCTTCATTATCTCTGCCTCCTAGATTCTCTACAATCTCACCTTCTGCAAGAGTCTTTCCTGATTCCTCTTTAATATTAGTTCTTTACTTCTGTGAGAGGTGTACAGGGTATTTGAGGAAGAATGTGATGTGAGGACTTCCGTAGTCCTTTTCAAGGTAGCTCATCCATCCATCCATCTATCCATCCATCCATCCATGCATCCATCCATCAATCCAACTCTGATTCACCCAACTCTCACCTGTGGCTCCATGAATTTATAGCATGAATACTGACTGACTGCTCCCTGGTAAAACCACCTCAGCAGAAGGGTTAAACCAGGTTGAGAGAAAGTGACAAGCCTCAAACCTGTCAGTGAGTCAGGGGGATGTCTACCCCGAGCATGTGAAGACTCCCCCTAGTAGAATGGGGAAATAAGAACAATTTGTTCCAATGGCCCTGGAGGCAACTAAAGTAAACTCTGTGGAGCACTTAGAGCTTGGTGTGAGAGCAAAGGACCCAAGATCATCCACTGGCCATGGCCAGTCATCTTGACTTTTGTCCTGCAGCTGAACTTTGATGACTCAGGAAGAGAAGTCAAGGCTGATGACTTTGTGCAAGTCTACCTTACTAAAATCCAATTTGCTCGAAAGTCAACATGACACTGTGTTATCCTTGACCCTCTTCCAAAACAAAAGATGAATAGAGCACAAGTTCTGGAGTGCAGAGGACCCATGTTCAAATCTGATCTCAGTCATTTACTAGCTGTGCAACCCTGGGCAAGTCACTTAACCAAGTTGTATTAGAAAAAAGAAAAACAAAAAAAAATCAGCAACAACTTCTTAGATAATCTTCAACTTGCCCTATATGTATTTTGTTATAAATAATTGTTTGCATATTGTTTCTTGCATTAGACTGTCAATCCCTTGAAGGAAGATGCCATTTTTGGTTTTTCATTATATATCCCCAGAACATGGCAGTGTGTGGTACATGGTAGGAGCTTAACAAGTCCATGACAATAGAAACCCAGAGCTCTTAGAACACTGACAAGACCAGAAGCTGCCAAGACCAAAAACATCCTGGCTATGATGAGGCCTATAGGAGGTGGTTCCAACCTATGGCCTCCCTCTCATATTCCAAATTCTTGTCAAACTGATCCCAGCAAGTTCTGAGCCCCCATACTCAGGATCTGGTCAGAAGATGAAGGCTGGAAGACCCAGAGGAGAATCTACACTGCGTTTACTGTCATTTCAATAAATCACATGGCCATTACCAAGGAAATGGTCCAAGCCCTACAAATGTGGTTACTTAGTCCCAAAAGAGTTTCTACATCAAGGTTGGGGGTTTAGAGTATAGATGAGAGATTTTCCTATTTAGGAATGTGGAACTGTGTATATCTCTCTGTCTCTTTCTGACACACACAAATACATACAAACACAGACATACAACATACACACAAAGACACAAAAAAAACACACAGACACTGATACAAATATACACAGACAGACATACAGAGCTACACAAAAACACAGGCACACAAACTCAGTCACAAAAAGAGACACACAGGCAAACAAATACAGATATACACAATAAAATAAAAATGTGATATTCCTTCAGAAACAGAGACAGAGACAGAGAAATACAAAGACAAAGAAAGAGAGAGGGAGCCAGGGAAAGACAGAGAAACAGAAAGACAAAGAGAATCAGAGAAAGAGAGAGACAATGACAGAGACAGATAGAAAAAAAGACAGAGACAAAGACAAAGAGAAACAGAGACATTGACAGAGATAGAGACAAAAAGAGGAGAGAGAAAAAGAAAAACAAAGGGGCACAAGGAGACATAGAGAGAATCTGAGGGCCAAGTGCAGTGCCCCAAGACTAAAGACTAGCAAGTGTAATGAAAACTGCTGGGCTGGGGGAGGGGGGTGGGGGGTGGGGTAGAGGGCACAGTAATTTACTACTCATGTATTATCTAATAGCTTCTTGTGAGCCCTGAACGATGCCTCCATTGTTAGAAGAGTCTGCTCACTTGCCCTAAATACCCTCTTATGTAGCCACAGTGGTGTTGGTGGCCTGTGGATAGCACCTCCTGGTGGCAAAAATCTATATTACAACCACAGCTAATGAGTTGGCAAGGCAGCTTCCTTATCAGTCTTGTTGCCAAAAGCAAGGCACAGGGCAGGTGTGGAATGGGTATAGCTTCAGGAGCAACATCAAGGAGATACACACTTACACAAAGACACACTCAGATATACACAGACACCCATAGGCACAGACACACAGACATACAAATAAACAGATACATAGACACACAGATACAGACAGACACACAGAGAGACATTACACAGACACACACAAACACAGACACACAAAAAGACACACAGACACGCTCATAATACTCATACAACACACACAGAGAGACAAACACTCACAGATACACAGACACATACACACACATACACACACACAACACACACACACACACACACACACACACACACAAACACAGAGATCCCATATTGAATTTCTGGTCCAGGATATTTTGAATTATATTTTCCGTTCTTTATTTTTCCATTTTCTTTTTCCTTTTGAGCAGGCCTGCCTTAGTGACATAGGAATCTCAGCTGAGAATACTGATCCTAGACATTCTTCATGAGGATTTTGAATTGGAAGTGTGTTTTGGTTTGATTTTGATTGTACTGTTTACAGGGGAAATGTTTTCTTTCTTTTCTTTTCAGGTACTTATTTTTTACAGGGGAAATGTTTTCTTTCTTTTCTTTTCAGGTGCTTATTTTGAAATGCTGTCCTGTTTGGTCCCTGAAACTATTCTTACTAATTAGATTTTGATCATTTTTTTAAAGTATTTGTTTGCCCATGGGAATGACCTCTCTGTTAATTGAGTCACTCTCTTTGATAAGATTACAGATGCGTTGTGCTTGTGGTTTCTATCAGCTATTAATGCATTAAGCTCTGGGCCTGGATCCCTTGTCACTCATTAGCATGGGCTTCTGACTTAGTAGATATTGTTCACTTATTTGGTTGCTAATTGTTGGCTTGTGATGCATCTGCATCATTGTCATCTGCATCTGTATGCTTCTGCATGTGTCACTTTCCAGGAGTCCTCATTAGCATATTGGTGTTATTCTTTGATTTGTTCCACAGTAACCACATTTGCCCATCACTTTATCACTTGATTACTGGCTGCTACTGCAAGTTAGACACTTGATTTACAGTCACTGACTTGCCAGAGACAATTTTAACTGATACTTGAACAAAATGGAGACTGACATGGAGGGAAAGTTTTGTACTTTTGTACTCCCATGAGTAGAGCCCTAAGTTTAAAAATAATAACACTGTAAGATAACTGAAATGAGCTAGAAAAAAATTGGAGAAAAGTGTAGTGATCAATATCAGGGTCAGACTTGGAGACCGGCTCAGTCTGGGTTTTGTGAATTGCCAAATACAGTTTATGACTCAATATTTCCTGACCCAGTGACAGTAGGTGATTGTGTCTGGAAATTGATGACCAGACTGTCCTCCAGCCTCCACCTCCCCCCCCCAAGTTGATTAAAAATTTGAAGCCGTTATGACAGAGAAGGTTTGCTCATGGAAAAACTGAAAGGCCATGTTTAAAAGTATGGGAAAGATGTTTTTTCCACTGACAGTGCAGACCTTGAATCTCCCACATTATGGGGAAACTGTGGGTCCAGGCTTAGAATCTTCTCAGATCAGGTCCCACTGTGAGGAATATGGAGGTGTTTGGGTTCCATAAGAATGTGAAGGGAGGGGCGGCTAGATGGTGCAGTGGAGTCAGGAGGACCTGAGTACAAATCTGGCCTCAGACACATAATAATTGCCTAGCTGTTTGGCCTTGGGCAAGTCACTTAACCCCATTGAGTCAAATTAAAAAAAAAGAGAGAGAGGTGTGCCATTTATTAAGATGTCTTAATAAAAAAAAAACCATTTTAATCACTCTGGACTAAGTATTCATGAGCCATTTATAACACCATGCTGACCAGTAGAAACGTGGGGAGGCTGAGCAACTCAATTACTATAGGACTAGAAAGCTTTTGAGGCAGATAAACTAGAGAAAGCATTAAAGGACCACCTTTTCCAGATATATGAAGCTTAACGATGGATGGCATTACTGGACATCATGGAACCAATTGGAATGCTCGTGAAGACCAGAGGCTCGCTTTGGCAGTGACCAGACAGTGCCGGAGACAAATGCAAGGTTCTTAATAGATACATTTGAGTGGGAAGAGTAAAAAAACCTTTGACTTTGTGGAATAGATAGGGAGTCTTCTCTGGAGATTGGAAGAAAAAGGGGTCATACAATGTAAAAGTATTGGACATAATCAGAATAGAACAAGTAGATTTGACTGTTGAGATCCAAAGAAGATGGTGACTGGATTGTCACTGATGAAGGACCTTTGATAAACTGACAGCTAGATGGCACTGCAGTGGTTGGAGTTCAAAACTGGAGTCAGGAAAACCTGGGTTTTAATCTAACCTCAAACACTCACTAACTGTTTTATCCTGGGGAAGTCACTGAATTTCTGTTTCCCTCAGTTTCCTCAACTGTAAAATGGAAATAATAGCAGCCCCATAATAGTACGTCTTCATAAGATGGTTGAGAGGATCCAATAAAATATTTGTAAAACACTTAGCCCAGTGACTGGAATATAGTAGTAAATATATAATATATAGTATCATATCATATCATTATTGTATATCATATGCTTATTTCCTTTCCTCTTCCCCCTTATTATGAAAAGGAAGTCTATCAAAATTGGACTGAGTCCAACAGGTGACCAGACTCAGAACAATTCTTCCTCAACCAGCAGTTGAAGTTTATCAGTTTCAGTACATGCTTCAAGTTGTCATGGGAGCAACTACATTTCCAACAGCTAACAGTGCTTGTTTCCCCTTTGTTTTTTTAAGAGGACCAATGACAGCACAGGGTGATGTCTTAACTTTTCAGAGACTTGGATATCATTGAGGTAAAATTTCATAAAGTTATTAGTCTCACCCTCTCTTCCAGAATCACCAAAGTCCAATGGCAAGACAAGTCAGGATGACTAGCAATGGCTCCAGATGCAGTGGATGTCCTTGGTGTTGTTTAAACCTGACCAAGTTCTCCACAGCACCTGCTTTAGCCCCCTTTATGAACATTGGAACTAATTGTTTTCATCTACCCATTCTGCCAGAGGAAGTCTTCACCAACTGGTTTGAGGTCTGTCAGTTACCCCTAACCTGGTTTAGTCCATTTGCTGAAATGATTCTTCTTGGAATCACAGGTAAGAATTGGGGGACAGATACCAAAGATGGATGAGCAGCCCTGAAAAGGACTAGGTAAGCCCATACAGAAGAGGTGCTAGTCCTCCTAAATATGTCATACACTCTTTTGTTTATGGGTCATTAAGGCAAAGAAAACAATTTCTGTAGGGTATACAGATCCAAGAGCAGGAGCTCACAAAAAAACCTGTTGAGAGATGAAACCATGAATAAAAATCATTCCTTTTGAAAAGCAAAAGATCAGGGGAAGAGAAGTCACAATTGTTAGTAAACCTTATTAGTTTTTCAGTCATTTCTGACTCTTCATAAGCATATATCATGGGTTTGTCTTGGCAAAGATACTCAAGTGATTTGCCATTTTCTTCTCCAGTTCATTTTACAAATTAGGAAACTGAGACAAATACTTAAGTGATTTGCCCAGGGTCACACTGCTAGTAAGTATTTGAACCCACATTGGAACTCAAGGAGTCTTCCAAACAAAAGATAGAGACCATTATAAAATGCAAAATGGATGGGTTTGATTACATTAAATTTAAAAGATTTTGCACAAATAAAAGCAATGCAAACCAAGATTAAAAGGAAAGCAGAGTATTAGGAAACAATTTTTACAGCTAGTGTTTCTGATAAAGGCCTCATTTCTAAAATATATAGAGAACTGAGTTGATTTTATAAGAATACAAGTCATTCTCCAGTTGATAAATAGTCAAAGGATATGAACAGAGAGTTTTCAGTTGAAGAAATTAAAGTTATCTCTAGTCATATGAAAAAATGCTCTAAATCATTAGTGATTAGAGAAATGCAAATTAAAACAACTCTGAGGTACCACCTCACACCTAGCAGATTGGTCAATAAGGCAAAAAAAAAATGTTCAATGTAGGGCATGTAGGAAAACTGGGACACTATACACTTGGTAAAGTTATGAACTGATCCAACCATGCTGGAGAGCTATTTGGCACTCTGCCCAAAGGGCAATAAAATTGTGCATATCCTTTGATCCAGAAATACCACTACTGGGTCTGTATCCCAAAGAGATCATAAAAAAAGAGGAAAACACTCATATGTACAAAAATATTTATAGCAGCTCTTTTTATAGTGACAAAGAATGGGAAATTGGGGAGATGCCCATCAATTAAAGAATAACTGGACAAATTGTGGTATATGAATGTGATGGAGTACTATTGTTCTGTAAAAAATTATGAACAGGCAGACTTCAGAAAAGCCTGCAAAGACTTACATGAACTGATGCTGAGTGAAGTGAACAGAACCAGGAGAACGGTGTATACATTAACTAACATTGTGTGATGATCAACTATGATAGATTTAGTTCTCCTTAGCAATACAATGATCAAAGACAATTCTAAAGTACTTGTGATGCAAAATGTCATCCACATTCAGAGAAAGAACTATGGAGTTTTAATGTAGACCAAAGCATATTTTTTTCCATTTTTAAAATTTGTTTCATGCTTTATGTTTTCTTCCCTCTCATATTTTTCCCTTTTATTGTGATTCTTATTTCACAACATGACTAATATGGAAATATGTTTAACATAGTTATACATGTATCATCTATATCAGATTACTTGCTGTCAGGGGGATGGGGGAGGGAAAGGAAGGAGGGAGAAAAATGTGGAACTCAAAATCTTACCAAAAAATGAATGTTGAAAACTATCTTTGCGTGTAGTTGGAAAAAATAAATAAATGTATATTTTTAAAAAAAGAGGAGGAATCATCCTGACTCCAAGCCACCGTTAGCTGAAGTGAAGCACCACCTAGCTAGGAAGAGAACATTTACTATTTTATAAAAGTTCTGCTTAAGCCTGGGAAAGATGGTTCACCTCCAAATAGAGCTGTCTAAATCACCCACGTCACAAGGGGATCATATGAAAGAATAGTTAATGGAATTATTGTAAAGTCCAACTGTTCACATGAACACTTATAGAGACAGTACAGAAGAAGAATGCAAAACTACAAATATGTTTGAACTACTGAATTTTGAATAATAGAACTAAACCATTTCAATAGCTAACTATAACTGGCTCATCAATTAATTTGTTAAGTAATTCTATGCAGTCTATTTTTCTGTTGATTATATAAGAAAAACCACCAAGTCCATAGTATCTGAGCATAATTTCTATGGCATCCTGTTTACACTTAGCACTCATGTCACCTGTTCCTTTAGAAAAATCAATCAATTGGGGTGGCTAGGTGGCGAAGTGGATAGAGCACCGGCCCTGGAGGCAGGAGGACCTGAGTTCAAATCCAGCCTCAGACACTTAATAATTACCTAGCTGTGTGGCCTTGGGCAAGCCACTTAACCCCACTGCCTTGCAAAAAAACTAAAAAAAAAAATCAATCAATGACTAGAATAGAGGAACAAGAATAACAGAGAAGGGGCAGCTAGGTAGCACAGTGGATAGAGCACTGGCCCTGGAGTCGGGAGAACCTGAGTTCAAATCCGACCTCAGACACTTAATAATTACCTAGCTATGTGATCTTGGGCAAGTCACTTTAACCTCATTGCCTTAAATAAAAAGCATTTTTTAAAAAAACAATAATAGAGAAAGCAATGTATATAACAGAACAGTGTCTTATAAACCTAAGAAGATCAAATTCATGGAAAAGGAGTTCATTCAGCCAAAACTTCTGAAGAAACAGGAGAACAGTTTGGCAGAAGATAAAATTAGATCACTATCTA
Organism: Macrotis lagotis; assembly: GCF_037893015.1. Classification (NCBI taxonomy): domain Eukaryota; kingdom Metazoa; phylum Chordata; class Mammalia; order Peramelemorphia; family Peramelidae; genus Macrotis; species Macrotis lagotis. Next base: position 81,519,372 of record NC_133666.1, read on the forward strand.
ACACCACATGTTCCAGATGGATCAACAATCTAGATATAACCAGTTTCGAATGCTCAAATATTCAAATGAACTTGAGCTCTCATCAATTAAGGCATTTCTTCCTACAATGCAGATTATAGACCATTCATATTGGTCTATTCCTACCCTAAAATACTAGCAAAGAATGTAAGGCTATAACTTTCTTTTTTATTTTCAAAACTTGGTAAATACATTTACTTTTCAGTGCACTACAAGAGAAATTATTTGTATGAATTCTATTCATGGAATATATGATTCTTGAAAAATTTTGATGCTTTTTCCCTCACCTCCATATTTATTTTTTCTAGACTTGTCTAAACCCATAGGATCTTCAGTTCTTGAAATACATTAATATATAATAATTTGATACCTCATTAAGCAATAATGGAGGTAAACCATATCTACAATCCATCTTTCACTATCAGTTCAGATATGCCAATTCTTGCGAAGGCAATACAATTAAACTGACTTGATAAAGCCTGGTTTACTCTTTGTAATGACCACTTCTTTGTTGTTGTTGTTGTTGTTGTTGTTGTTGTTGTTGTTTGGTTTGGGGAGGGGTTGCAAGGCAATGGGGTTAAGTGACTTGGCCAAGGTCACACAGTTAAGTAATTATTAAATGTCTGAGGTCAAATTTGAACTGGCTCCAGGGCCAGTGCTCTATACACTGCGATCCTAGCTGCTCCTGCTTTTTCAAATATTCACTAAACATCCCTTTAGCAAATAATTTTAGAGTTTCATCAGTAATGTAAGAGATGGAGGCGAGATACTGAGGGCATTTTTGGTAATGTAAAAAAAAGACAATTTTTTAAATAATTTCATTATATTAAAAAGGGTTGCACATATGCAACCTATATCAGATTGCTGCCACAGGGAAGGGGGAGGGAAAAGAGGGTGGTAGAAATATGTGCAACTTAAAAGTTTGCAAAAGGATAAATGTTAAAAACTATCTTTGCATGTACCTGGAAAAATTAAAATAAAATAAAAAATAATAATTTCATCAATTTCAAGGAATCAAAAACAACTGAGAGAGTATCCATCAATTGAGGAAAAGACTGGATAAATAATGGAATATGAATGTGATGAAATATTATTGTGCTTTAAGAAATGATGAAGAGGCAATTTCAGAGAAACCTGGGAACTGTTGCAGAGTGAGGTGAGTAGAATCAAGAGAACAAATTATACAATGATAAAAATATTACATATTATAATGATAACAACTTTAAGCAATTGAGAACTCAATGACCAATCAAAGATGAAGCGTGCTAGTTCACCTTCTGATAGAGAGGTGAAAGACTCAGAGTACAGAATGAGATATTTGTTTATTTGGACAGAACCAAGCAAGAATTTGTTTTTCTTTCACTATATATGTCAAGCACAAATGTGACATGTATGACTATATATGTCAAACAAAACTTGGGTTTTGTTTCTCTTTCTTCCTCAATAAGGAGAGGTGGGGGAAGGTGGGAGGAGGGAAAAGCAGATTTGTATTAATGGAAAAAATAAAATTTAATTTAGAAAAAAAGATTTTCATTAGGAAATAAAGAAGGCTATATTTATTACAACTATATCTAGGGGGAAAATTCTTAACCAGGAACAATGTAGAGAAAAGATAAAAGACAAAATAGACGTGCTTATATAAAATTTAAAAGATTTTGAAGTTTGAGAAAAATATATTACATTAGGCATCTAAGATAAAAGTCTGATATCCAAAACCTGTAGGAAGTTTACACAAATATACAATAATAATTACACAAATATAATAATATATAATTATTAGATATATATCTATCTCTAATAGATAATTAAGCAGTAAGTTCACAAAAGAAGCATGGATTTTCAACAACCACTTCAAAAAGTTCTAAATCACTATCAGATAAATACAAATGCAGACAACTCCAAGGTATCACCTTACATCCAGCCTGGAACAGATGGAAAAATTCAGTGTTGTTGGGAATGTGCTACATGAGGCAAAGGAATTCATGGCTGGTGGAGTTGTTTTGGAAAGCAGCATAAAATTATACAGTAAAAGTTACTAAACTATTCATACTATTAGACCCATTAATCCCACTTTTAGGTTTAAGACTGAGGAGATTAATGACAAAAAGAAAGGAACCAGCTGTACAAAATTACTCTTTCATCCATCAGTAAATGACAGAAAAGGGTATGGTTGAATGTATAAGCATTGGCAATTACTTTTTTTACTTTCCTTATGGGGTTTGTGATTTGTTTTTTACAACTGTTGTTTTGATTATTTGATGATTGGTTTTGTTTGAGAAAAATAAATAAAATTTTTCAAATAAAATAAAATCTAGGTAATTATATTTGTGCATTGGTTGGTTAGCCACATCAGTCTTTTTAGATGACTTTTCTCTTTTTCCCTCACTAGAATTGTTTCTCTTTGTGACTTCATAAATACATTCTTTTTTATTTGTCTTTTATTTTTTAAATTTAATATTTCATCTTTTCCCAATTATATGTAAAAACAATCTTAACAACCTTTTTTCAAATTTTGAGCTCCAAATCTCTTCATCCCTCCTCTCCCCCACATTGAGAAAGCAAACAATTTAGCATAGATTATACATGTGTAGTCATGCAAAACACATTTCCATTTAAGTCATGCTGTGATATGTTGTTTATTTTTACACATTTTTTTACATTTTCCTCCTATATTCCTTCCCCTCCTACCTTTCCATATAAAAAGAATTTTCAAAAAGAAATTAAAAGTAAGTAAACTCTATAAAGAGTTTTCAGCTATTGTAGTTTGTAACTACACTAAGACTTTGGGAACACCCTGTACACTCTAAAAATCTAATATATTTACTATCTCTTATACTTTATGTTTCTTCATTAAGGATATTTCTCTCCCGATGACCATGGAAACAATGTTAAAACTAACAGATTGTCTTCTCTGGGGGATGGAGGGAGGAAAGTGAGATTAGGGGAAAAATTGTAAAATTCAAAATAAATAAATAATTTTTTTTAAAATCTAATATAGCCATGCTCCACCTGACTCTCTATCTTCAAAACGGGGGAGGAGGGTGAAGTCATCTCATATCTCTTCTCTGAAGTCTAGACTGGTCACTGAACCTTGTCCTTATGAGCATGTCCTCCTGCTCACTAAGTTATCCACATGGCCAGTTTCTGGAGATTCATGATGATGTCTACTGGAACTTCCTTGGAGAGATTATGGAGCAAATGAAGTCCCCTCTGTAACTGTTTTATATCCACCCACCATATAAGAAAAAGGGACCTTTTTGGTTGGATTCAAGCCAGAACTGGGGGGTACATTCAAAAGGTATTAGCTGACTACAAACCTTGACCATTCTTTTGGTTTAACTTCTTCCAGTCTGTTAGGATTACAGTGACAAATAATGTTGTGAGATGGAGGCAGACAAGTGGTCATAGTTCTGTTCTTGACCTCAAAATGACCATGATATTGTGAGTTTCAAAAAATTAGAAAAGCAAACCATTCAAGGTCCAAAAGTTCTGAAAGTGAAATTCATGTTGGGTTTTGTGACCAGATTGGTTTTACGATGCCAAGAGTGGAGGAGCTGAGACAAGGGATCATCAAGCAGCAATGACACCTTTGGATGTGAACTTGGTGAAACCAATGTTATGTAGAAACTGATTTAAGTGTGAGTCCACTCTCCCCAGAGACTGAGGAAAAGAGAAGATGTTCCTGGGATGATAGAAAATAAAACTAAAATAAAACTTATGTTCTATATCTTTTAAGTAAAAATCCCTTTGTAAAAGGCAATTGATGTTAATGGACTAAATGGATCTGGGATGCTAATAACTGGCAGTTAGCAGAATGGGGAACCACACCAAAATGGGATCTGGAACTGATGACATGAAAGAAAAGACCTCCCACAATCCCTCAGGTCTCCCTAGAACCCTGAGGGAAATATGCAGCCTGATTCTGGCATAGTGAGCCTACAGAGTTTTCACTACATATGAGGACTCATCTTTATGCTTGCTATCTTTGAAGTTAATATAAGCTTTATAAAAACTGGTTCAAATTGGTTTAATACAATTAGGGTGATAGTCACACTGTGAGCTAAAGGTAGGTAGAAACAACCCCAGAGAGGAAGCTCAGATCCATAGCATTTGAGAGAGACACTTAAATTCCTCAGGGTTATCCCAAAAATCCTGAGGGTAAGACACAGACACCTGGCTCTGGAATTTCTAAAACATTTGTAATTTTTCAAAATTCATTTTTAAAGAACTTTTGAATTTTCAATTAAATTCAATAAACATTTATAAAGTACCTATCATGTGCCAAGGCTCTATGTTAAGTGCTAGGAATACAAATAAGAAGTAAAGATAGTCCCTACTCTTTAAAAACTTAAAAGCACATAAGAGTAGGCCGAAAATTTCCTCCTGTGTTCCTTTTTCCCTTACCCCCAGACCCAATCCACATTACAAAAGATTTTTTAAAGAGAAAAAAAAGAAAAGAAGAGGAAAAACTCTGCAAATTGATCAATATATTCAAAAACAATCTGGCAATATATGTGGTATTCCAAATCCATAAACTGCCCCCAATCCCTACAAAGTTATTTGAGATCATGCTTTTTCTTTGTAACTTTGCAACATTCTTTTTCTCTTTTTAAAACATTTCAATTTATTGTATATTTTTAATATTCTTTTCATTTTTAAATTATGGGGTCCAAATTCTCTCCCTCTTATCCCTTCCCACACCCACCAAGAAGACAAACAATGTAATATCATTACATATCTGAAATCATGCAAAACATATTTCTATATTAGCCATATTTTTTTAAAAAGATAAGAAAAGGAAAAAAGGAAAATTATACTTCAGTTTGCACTCCAGAGTTCTTCAGTTTGGGATCAGCTAGGTGGTGCAGTGGACAGAGCACTGGCCCTGGAGTCAGGAGTACCTGAGTTCAAATCTGGCCTCAGACACTTACTAATTACCTAGCTGTGTGACTTTGGGCAATCCACTTAACTGCACTGCCTTGCAAAAAACCTAAAAAAAAAAAAAAGAGTTCATCAGTTCATCATGAGTCCTTAGGAATTGTCTTGGATCATTGTATTGATCAGAGCCACAATGATCTCCCAGTTCTCATTTCATTTTTGCATAAGTTCACATAGTTCTCGCCATGCTTGTTTGTTTCTGAAACTACCCTCCTGATCATTTTTTGTAGCCCAATAGGATTCCATCAAAATCATATGCCACAACTTGTTCAGCCATTTACCAATTAATGAGTATTTCCTCGACTTCCAGTTCTTTATCTCCATAAAAAAGGGCTGCTATACATGTTTTTATACATGTCAGTCCCTTTCCTTTTTCTTTTACCCCTTTGCGATACAGGCCTAGTACGGGTATTGTTGGTCAAAGGATATGCACAATTTTATAGCCCTTTAGGCAAAGTTTCAAATTATTCTCCAGAATGGTTGGACCAGTTCATTACTCCACTGGCAATTCATTAGTGTACCTATTTTTCCCTCATGCCCTTCAACATTTATCATTTCTAATGGGTGTGAGGTTACTTTAATTTGCCTTTCTCTAATTAATTGTGATTTGGAGCATTTTTTCCCTTATGACTATAGATAGCTTTGATTTCTTCTTCTGAAAACTGCTAAGCATTCAAATTCTACTGCAGAGAGCACAACTCTGACCAACTGGCCAATTGTTCAAATACTAAATTTAGATTTTCCTAAAAGACTACTTTATGGAGAATTCACACAAATTCATACAGAGGTCAAAAGAAAAAATACAAGGACACTCTCAATATCTCTCTGAAGAGCTTAGGCATCACTTGGGAGACATGGGAGACACTGACCCACACATGATGCTGTATTTTATGAACAAATGAGAATTATAGTAGCTTAAAAGAAGTACAAGAAGTACACATTTAGAGACATTTCTATCCCATACAAGGACTTACCTTACCATTGGTAGAGCCTTGAGCTTATACTGATCTGAACAGTTACAGTTGGACACACATCAATTCTGACATCATGATGTCTTATTAGTCCTCTTCAGACATGAAAGAAAAACAAAAGCTTTTATCCTTTGGCTATTTATACATTGACTTATTTTTATAAATTTGATTCAGTTTTATACTCAGTATATATTTGAGAAATGAGACCATCATAGAAACTTACTATAAAATTCTTTGATATTATTTCATTGTCTGTGATACCTTTTAGCATAATGTAGTTTATCTGATTTTTTTTAGATTTTTTGCTTTTGCTTTGTCTGAGATCATGATTGCTAGACCTTTGTTTTAACTTCAGTTGAAGCATATTAGATTCTACACTGACCCTTTATTTTTATTCTGTGTGTGTCTTTCTTGTTCATGGGTGTCTTTTATAATCAACATATTGTGGTCTTTCTAGTCCATTCTGCTATCTGCTTCCAATTTATGGGTGTGCTCATCCCATTCACATTCACAGTTATGATGATTTCCCTCCATCCTGTTTTCTTCTGTTCCCCCCCCCTTTTTTTTATCCTGTCTCTCCTCAAAAGTTGATTTGCTTCAGACCACCCTCTCTTTTGTCATTCCTCCCCCATTTTTTCTAATATTCCCTTCCTCACCTATTTCCTATTGGGTAAGATGTGAAACCAGAAGATGAACCACTCAGATCCGAAGGTAGCCAATACTCTAATAGGGAAGAGCAGAGGATAGCTACAAATAACTCTAATACTAATGAAGTGGCTCGGCCACAGTCCAAGGAAGCTCAATGACAGACATGTCTGGTGACAAAAGGAAAGTCTGATGCTATAAAGATCAATATTGCAGAGGAAACTGGAATATAAGACCTCTGACCTTTGAAGGTAAACTGGATGTGGTCAAACAGGAGATGGAAAGATTAAACATCAACATCTTGGACACCAGGAACCTTGAATGAATGGGAATGGGCAAATTTAATTCAGATGACCACAATTAAGAATTCTGGGTAAGAATTCCTTAGGGGAGGGGTGGCTAGGTGGCACAGTGGATAGAGCACTGGCCCTGGAGTCAGGAGTACCTGAGTTCAAATCCAACCTCAGACATTTAATAATTACCTAGCTGTGTGACCTTGGGCAAGCCACTTAACCCCATTGACTTGCAAAAAACAAAAAAGAAGTTTAAAAAAAAAAAAGAATTCCGTAGGGGAAAAAATGGGGAGAAAAGCAGTACTGGGGTATAATCTCAAGCATGATCAAATAATATCTTTTTTAATTCAAAGCAAATCATACAGTAATACAGGTCTATATTCAATATTATAAGTCTATGCTTCAACCAGAATCAACACTTTCAACACTTTCAAATTGTGGTGCTTGGAGAAGACTTTTGAGAGTCCTTGAATAGCAAAGATAAATTCAGATCAATAGAAATATAATGAAATTAATTCAGGCTATTCACTAGAAGGTCAAATACTGAAGATGAAATTTAAATACTTTTGCCACGTAATGAAAAGATGGGACATATTAGAAAAAAGACCTGATGTTGGGAAATATTGAAGATAAAAGAAAAAGGAGATGGTAGAGGATAAGATGGATAAATAGTATCATGAAAACATTGAATATGAACTTAGACAAACTTCAAGAAATAGTAGAGGATGGGGGCAGCTAGGTGGCGCACTGGATAAAGCACCAGCCTTGGTGTCAGGAGGACCTGGGTTCAAATCCGATCTCAGATACTTAATAATTACCTAGCTGTGTGGCCTTGGTCAAGCCACTTCACCCTGTTTGCCTTGCAAAAACCTAAAAAAAAAACAAAATAGTAGAGGATGGAAGAGTCTAATATGGTATGGTCCTGGGAGCTCCAAGTAGTCGAACCGACTGAACAATAACAACGAAGTCCTCAAGGAAGTCGCAATCTAATGAAAGAGACGAGGTGAAAAAAATGATGTGCAAATTATGTCAAACAGGAGATGGAAAGATTAAACATCAACATCTTGGGCACCAGGAACCTTGAATGAATGGGAATGGGCAAATTTAATTCAGATGACCACAATTAAGAATTGTGGGTAAGAATTGCTTAGGAAAAAAATGGGGAGAAAAGCATATAATAAGTTGGAAGGGTGAGCGGATAAGACTACTTGCTGAAGGTTGGATTTTAACTGAGATGAGGAAGGAGATGACTACAGGTATGGAGGACTGCCATGGAGTCAGCAGGTGGAATGTCTGGTTCTTGTTTGGGGAACAAACAACATGAAGGCCATGGAGGAGAATAAAGTGTAAAAAGACTAATAAATTAAGAAAGGCATAGGTTATGAAGGACTTTAAAAGCCAAACAGAAGATTTTTTCATTTACTCCTAGAATCCAGGGGGAACACTGGAGTTTATTGAGTAGGGAGAGTAACATGGTTGGACCTGGATTTTAGAAAAATCATTTTGACAGGTGAATGAAGGAGAGATTGTAGTGGGGAGAGACTTAAGGCAGGCAGCTCAACAGTAGGTTACTGCTGTTCTTCACATGGAAGTCTAGGAGGGCCTGCACCAAGGTGGTGGCAGTATCACAGAAGAGAAGGGAACGATTAGCAGAAAGAAGCCATTCCTCTTTGACTGTCTAAAAGTCCTCACCTCCGAGATTAGGCACCTCCAGGCAAAAGAAGAAAGAAAAGTCAATAATCCTTCAAGTTTAAAAGCAAGTTCTCTCATTAAGGGGCTCTACTTTGGTTTTTTAGTTTGTCATCATTCTCAATTCAGCTAGTTTCACTTCCCAGACTTAGTTGGGATGGAATGAAAACCAGGGGCTGGAATCAAGGTCTGAAGGCAGTTTGTACCTGGAGGCAAGTCCATTGTCTTTGGCCTGTTCTTCATTATTCAAACTTCGGATTCTTTTTAAGGTGAGTAATGCTTCCTTTCAGAAAAAGTTTCACTTTTACACTCTGTTCTGCTCTATCCCTCAGAGCCTTCAATTTTGAGAAGACAAGCTTTACATAAACAATTAATACGAGTCTATAGTCTCCTCAGTTATCTGTAAGGTGCTCGGTTCTCCTTCGGAAGCTAAGGCCGTGTTGAGGTGGCTGCACTTCAGCCGGCAGCCAGCACCACTACAAACAAGTCTCCTCCATCCCCCGAAACGGCCGTCTCCGAGCTCGCCTGCATCTACTCCGCCCTCATCCTTCACGACGACGAAGTTACGGTCACGGAAGATAAAAGGAACGCCCTCGTTAAAGCAGCAGGTGTGAATGTTGAACCATTCTGGCCTGGATTATTCGCAAAGGCTCTGTCCAATGTCAGTATTGGAAGTCTCATCTGCAATGTAGGAGTTGGTGGACCTGCCACAGCAGCTGGAGGTGCTGCCCCTGCCAGTGCTGCTGCCCCAGCTGAGGAGAAAGAGGAAGCAAAAAAAGAAGAATCGGACGAGTCTGATGATGACATGGGTTTTGGTCTGTTTGACTAAATTTTTTTTGTAACATTAAATAAAGGGCTTAATTCAACTAAAAAAAATGCAAATATATATATAAGATCAAAAGTCATTGCTGGAGTGGCTAGGTGGCTCAGTAGATAGAGCAGTGGCCCTGGAGTCAGGAGGACTTGAGTTCAAATCCAGCCTCAGACACTTCATAATTACTTAGCTGTGTGACCTTGGGCAAGTCACTTAACCCCATTACCTTGCCCCCCCAAAAAAGTCATTCACCAATAAATAAGTGATCAAAGGATAAAAAAATTATCAGTATATTTTGTTTTTCCATCACCTTCTTTCCTGACAATTTCTCCCTGTTCCAAAGAACCATCACTGTAACAAAAATATATTTAAAAGAAAAATGGGAGAAAAACAGGTTGGGAAAACCAGTCATTACATCATTCAATTCTAACAACATATGCAATGTTCTACACCTATAGACCCCCACCTTTTACAAAGAAGATTAGGAGTTGAATTTTCTGCTCTTTTCTCCAGGGTCAAGCTTTTTAAAAGAATTACAGCATCCAAATTTCCTTTTCTGTAGTTATTTCATTATATTGATTTGTTATGTAAACTGCATTCCAGGTACTACTTCCTTCTCCCTGCATCAGTTCATTCAGGTCTTCCCACATTTCTCTGAATTCTTCATATTCATCCTTTCTTCTCTTATTTTTTAAATTTTTATTTATTTAAGGCAATGGGGTTTGAGTGACCTGCTCAAGGTCACACATCTAGGCAATTATTTTGGGGGGGGACTCTCAAAATTTTTTAACTAAATATTTTATTTATTTTGAGTTTTATAATTTTTCCCACCCCACCCCCAAGCTAGGCAATTATTAAGTGTCTGAGGTTGCATTTGAACTCAGGTCCTCCTGACTCCAGGGCTGGTGCTCTGTCCACTGTGCCACCTATTTCCCCATTTTCATCCTTTCTAATAGTATCTTAGTCTATGAGGCAGTTGATGGTTCAGGGGACAAAGTGCTGGGACTGAAATTGGGATGATGAATTCAAATTTAGATACAAATTACTTACCTTCTCTCAGTTTCCTCATCTGTAAAATGGAGATACTAGTAGCAATTACTTCCTAGGGTTGTTATGAGGATAAATAGATATTTTATTTTCTTAAAAATATATTCTTAAATGTTTTGCAAGTCATGATGCACTATATAAATGTTAGCTATAATTATTACTGTTCCACCAAATTCACATACAACAGTTTAACCATTCTACAAAAGTTTTTAAAGGAAGAAATGAAAACTATCAACAATCATATAAAAATGCTCCAAATTACATCACCAAAGTCTGACTGCAAGATCTGGGACAGGTTGGCCTCAGTTTCTTCATCTCTAACATGAGGTTAGACTAGATGACCTTTCCAACCCTAAATCTATGATGCTCTGATCTCACTCAGAAAACTGGCAAAAATGACAAAAGATGGAAGGAGTCAATATTGGAAAGATGAAGAGAGTTATGGAAAAGGGGGTCAGAGGGGGTAACTAAGTGGCACAGTGGATAGAGCACCAGCCCTGGAGTAGGAGGACCTGAGTTAAAATCTGGTCTCAGATGTTTAATAATTACCTAGCTGTGTGACCTTGGGCAAGCCACTTAACCCCGTTTGCCTTGCAAAAAAACCTAAAAAAAAATCATTCTCAACTTTTTACTCTCTCTCAATCCCCAGATCCAATCTTTTGAGCCTTGTTGATTTTTCCACTCCCCCTTCTGTCCTTTGATGCAGCCACTACTCTGGTGTAGGTCCTCATCACCTCATGCCTACACTATTGCAATGACCTGCTGGTGAGTCTGCCTGATTCAAATCTCTCCTCACTTCAATCCATCCTTCATTCAGTGGCCAAAGTGATTTCCCTAAAGAGGTCATGCCATGTCATCCTCTACTCAATAAATTCCAGTGACTCCTGATTGCCTTTAGGATCAAACACAAAATCCTCTGTTGTCATTCATATCTCTTCATCATCTAGCCCAGTCCATAACCCACACTCATCTTTTTAGTCTTCTTACACCCCCAACAAATGCTCTTCCTTCCAGTGACACTGGTCTCATTGCTTTCCTTAAACAAGACACATCATGTCAGCTCTGGACATTGTCTCTGCCTGTCTTCCACCTATCCCCCATGCTTCCGCATTTCCATCTAATGGCTTCCTTCAAGTCCTAGCTAAAATCCTATCTTCTAAAGGAAGCTTTTCCCAATCCTCTTAATTCTTATGCCTTCCCTCTTAATTATTTCAAATTTTTCTAGATTGTAGTTATCTCCGCTTCCAGTGTCCATATGGTCTATTTGTGTCTGACCTATGGTGGAGTTTTTCAAGCTCATATCGGTCTGATCAGCCCACAGTCGGACACACTATACCTTGACCCCAATATGGTGTTGCAATTTCAATATTCTTGAACAATAAGGACAACAACCAACCAACCAACCAATTGTTCTGCTTTATAACTTGTTTGTGTATTTTTTGTTAGCCTTTTGCCTCCTCCCAGATTGTGAGCTCTTTTAGGGCAGAAAATGTCTTATCAATCAATCAGTATTTATTAACGTCTTACAATGTGCCAGACACTCTACTAAGCACCTCTTTGGCTTCTTTTTGCATTCCTAGCTCTTAGCTGGCAGATATCAGGCACTTAATAAATGTTGATTGACTGACTGATGAATGCATAGAAGCATATAAAGACTTGTATGAACTAAGTGGAGGGAAAAATATGTAACACCCCCCGTCCAAAAATCTCCCAGTATTCACAACCACAACAATATAAACTGAAACATTACTGAAAGACACCAGAACTCAGATCAATGACCAATCTTGACTTCAGGTGATTCATCTCTGTAGGAGAGATGATGGGCTCCAGGTGTAGACTAAGTCAAACATTACTAAGCATGGTGAATAGATCAGTTTGTTTTGCTTAACTGAACTTTTTTTTTTACAAAGGAAAGTTCTTGGGCAGAAGAGATTAGGAAATGATAAGAATATGAAGATTATACTCAATACTTTTATAAAAATAAATGAAGAAAAATGAGTTTTTAAAAATGTGTTTAATAGTCATCTGATTTGATGATCAATTAGCTGTTATTGTCCTTCATTCTCAAAGAGAACCAAAATGGCATCATGTTAGAGTCAAGTTACAGTGTGTCCAACTGTGGCTGATCAGACCGATATGAGTATGGATAGGTTGGCCAAAAATAATCCATGTGAACATTTGGGATGGATTCTCTAAATTTCTTACATCTCATGTTTCTTTATAGCTACTTCAATTATGCTTTACTCATAGAACTTAGCACCTTCTTTGATGTCATGCTGGGTGGTCCTTTGACAGCATCTCCCATGTCACACAATCAATTCCAAAGTCCTTCGGAGAGATCTTGAGAGAATCCTTATATAGCTTCTTCTGACCACCATGTGAACACTTGTTCTGTGTGAGTTCTCCATAAAATAGCTTTTTTGGCAAGTTCCATATGGCATTCAAACAATGTGACCAGCCCATCAGAGTTATGCTCTCTGCAGTTGACTTTGAATGTTTGGCAGCTGAGCTCTAGAAAGGACCTCAGTGTCTAGTACCCTGTCTTTCCAGGTGATCTTCAGAATTCTCCTAAGACAAACTAAATGGAAGTGATTCCATTTCCTGGAATGGCCCTGGTAGACAACAATTAGGCATTCAACGATGAGGTCCACACCACAGCTCCGTAGACCTTCAGTTTGATAGTCAGACTAATATTCTTCTCTCTCATACTTTCCTTCAGAGCCTCCCAAACACTGAGTTAGCTCTGCCAATGCATGCATCAACATCATTATCAACGTATACATCCTTTTGGTTTGATGACCTCTTGGTTGAAGAACTCCCTTAGGAAGTTACATCTTAGACATACTCTTAGAAGACAGCAGACTCATCTTCTATTATTCTCAGGTCAATGAGGCTTATATCCGACCCCCTAAGCATTAGGGCAACTAGGTGGTACAGTGGTTAGAGCACTAGCCTTGGAGTCAGGAGGACAGGAGTTCACATCTGAACTTAGATACCTGAACTCTCACTAGCTGTGTGACCTTGAGCAAGTCATTTAATCCTGATTGCCTCACATCCAGGGCCATCTCCAGTCAATCTGATTCACATCTGGCCACTAGACCCAGACAGCTCTGGAGGAAAAAGTGATACTGGTGACTTAGTACAGCATCCCCCTTACTCAAATCTAGTTTACATGCTTATGTACTTCCATGATGTCATAGTCTTCTTCAAAATTGAAGGACAAACATTATTATTAGAGTGTTACCATCTACTTGCTATTTCTCAGCTTTTCTCCCTCTGACCTTCCCTAATTCTCTCACTTAAGATCAGGTGACCTGTGGCTCCACACCATATTTTCTTGGAACTTAAGCCGAGGGGCAAGTTGCTCCCTCTTCCAAAGGAGCTTTGTACCTCAACTCCAAGTGTTCAGTGATTCTTTCCTTCCTCCTCCATTTTCCAGTCTTCCATATTTTCACCCTCCCAGTATCCCCTTTGCCTCTTTGAATCTTTTTCTTCTTTGTTCATACATCAAAATCTTGCTTGCATTTTTTTAATGGAACACTCCATTCTCCCTTCTAATCTGAAAAGTGAAGAAGAATTCCTGGAGCCCCAACTCTTTTTCTTTAGAAGAGAAAATAGTCTGCACATTGAGCATTGAGAGCCATTACCTGACTGGAGCAGAATCCCAAATTCAATCAAAGAAACACAAGTCTCACCTCTGTGCAGGGTACTGCCAAGTTCTTCCTTGAGGCTAAGTATTTAGTAGTGGTTCAGTCTGGCCATGAAGGCTTTCCACAATCTGGCTGCAAAACAAATTTGTCATCTCTTTTACATATGTCCCATCTTTAAGTACTCTCCTTCCAAGCCAAACTTTATCACTTGAAGCTCCCTAGATCACCCTTGAGTGTCCTGCTCCCTGTGCACTCACATAGGTCATCCTCTAGGTCTTGAATGTGCCTCCCAATCATCACAGGCTTCAAGTTTCACCTCAGACTCTTTCTTCATTCAGAAAGTCTTCTTTGATCCCAACCCCATCCTAGCACCACCAGCTAAAAGTGTTTTCTTCCTTCAAGAATGGGTTCCAGAAGGGACAGCTAGGTGGCGCAGTGAATAGAGCACGGGCCCTGGAGTCAGGAGTACCTGGGTTCAAATCCGGCCTCAGACACTTGATAATGACCTAGCTGTGTGGCCTTGGGCAAGCCACTTAAACCCATTGCCTTGAAAAATCTAAATTAAAAAAAGAATAGGTCCCAAAGCACTTGGGCTGGATCTTACCTCTGTATACATAGCACACATATACCTAGTATATAGTAAGTGCATGATAAATGCTTGTTGCTTGACTGAATGACTGTCAAATACCAACTCCTATCTTCTACCCTGTAGAATGGAAGATTCTTTTTTTTTAAGGTTTTGGCAAAGCAGTGGGGTTAAGTGGCTTGCCCAAGGCCACACAGCTAGGTCATTATCAAGTGTCTGAGGCCGGATTTGAACCCAGGTACTCCTGACTCCAGGGCCCGTGCTCTATTCACTGCGCCACCTTGCTGCCCCCAGAATGGAAGACTCTTGAGAACAGGGAGAGTCATTTTTTAACTTTTGTTCTCCCCAGTTCCTAGTACTATGGGGATTCTTCTTGCATGTTGAATAGAATTGAGAACTGAACTTGGTGGAGGATGAAGAGCCTGTGTGTGTGGATCTGGTCTCTCTTGGCATATCACATTTTGCTTTATTTGACATGGCAAATAATCCTAGCAAAAGGCCCCTGGAGTGGAGAATCTGAAGATCTGAATGGAAGTCCCAGTCCTATCACTTACTCGCTAGCTGTTTGACATTTCACAAATCCCTTTTCCTCTCTAGGCCTCAGTTTCCTCCTATGGAAAATGAAGGGATTAGTTTAGATGTACTCAAAAGTCCCTGCCAGCTTTAATTGGCAATAATTGTATGAGGGGAAGAAGGGAGGTAAGACTCTGGAGCTGAGGTCAGACTGACCACATCAAGGAAGGGAACAGTACATTTTTGCATTTGTAAAAGGAAGGAAAGCAGCGGGTATGCTTGTTAATTTTAGAACAGAGGTTGGAGGGGCTCTTTTTTTCCTTTTTTTTTTTTTGGTTTCAGGTGTGCCTGCTGTCAGGGAAAATAGCCCCCCAAAATTAACTGCTTTAAAATAGCACTTGAGAACCACTAATTAGAGCTGTCCTTCCTTACACAAGGCCCACATGATGCTCAGGCTCCTGTTCTAGCAGAGAGGAAACCCGTGGTGAAGAAGAAAAGTGTGGCTGAGGTTACCATTCAAGGCTGCCCTCCCTTCCCAGCTTGTCCTCTTCCTCTTCCTCTTCATGCCTCCCCTCTCCTTATCATCAGACACTTTAAAGATCTAACAGTCAAAGTGGACCCTGCTGGACTTGGAGGCAGAGGTCCTGGCTTCAAATCCTGCCTCACTCTCTAAGTCTCATTTTCCTCATCTGTAAAACAAAGAGGTTAGACTAAAGTGATGAGCTCTCACTAAGGTTCTGTAAGGTGAGGGAGTGAGGAGGGGATGAGTTGAGTAAATCAGACAAGTAGCAAGATGCTGAGCCCTGATACTTAAAGGAGAAGGGAAGGAAGTACCCCTATGTGCAGGCACTGTTCTAAGTGCTTTTAACAGCTCTTATTTGATCCTCACAAAAACTATGGGAAATAATAAGCATTATCATTTTCCCCATTTGACAGTGGAGGAAAGTGAGGCAGACAGAGGTTAAATAATTTGCCAAAGGTCATATAGCTAGTAAGTCCCTGAGGCTCAATTTGAACTCAAGTCTTTCTGACTCTCAACAAAGAGACTTTTATTCAATACTTCTCTCTTGAATCAATCAATTCTCTGCTTTACATGAAAAAATCCCTTGGTCAACTGGAGTGATGGTGCAAACATAGGAAGTGTGTGTGTTTGAATTAACTGGAAAAATTTGGTCATGCTCCATATGGATTATCTATAAAATATCAAGACTGTTTGGATGACTCCCCCAGTCCCACTCCCTTGATCAAAGAAAGATCTTGTAGCCTTCAGAACACTAGAAGTTTTGAACTTTTCACTGCTGACCCAGCAACATCCTCATCCCCCAGGACAGCAAGAGCTGGCATTGATGTCTACACTAGTAGCCAGAGATAGCTTACACAAAAAACCCAGCAGAAGAATTGGGTACCCCAGAGATATGGTGATGCTTGAGAGTCAGAAAGACTTGAGTTCAAATCAAGATATGCAAGTTCAAACCAGCTCATAGATCTGATTGTTAAATTTTCAACTTGAGCAGTTGTACCTCAGAAATTAGTAAAGGCTACAAATAAGAGCTTCATTATTTTATTGATTATCTAGACTTTAAAAGGTGAGGCAGGGGGCAGCTAGGTGGTGCAGTGGATAGAGCACTGGCCCTGGAGTCAGGAGTACCTGAGGTCAAAGCTGGCCTCAGACATAAAAAAGTTACCTAGCTGTGTGGCCTTGGGCAAGTCACTTGACCCCATTGCATTGCAAAAACAAAAAACAAACTAAAAGTGAGGGAAAAAATATTAATATAAATTAAACTACAAAATATGCAATACATTTTTTTCTGGCTTTGACTGTTAAACCTTTACCAGCATAGCTTTGGCTATACCATGTATTGAGGACTCCTGCAAAGGAAGTACTATGAGTTACACCTTTGGCACATGTGCTCACTTTCCCCAGACATTCTTATGAAAGTGTCACAGAAACGAGGGGGAAGATTTTGAACAAATGCCATAGCTTTCTCTCCTTCAGTGTACCTTCCTTCGATGACACCAACTATTCGCCAGATAGCTTTTCCAAAGGAATATTTGCTATTTCATTGGTACCAGACATCCCTATGGCACCCTCTTCTATCAATGTATACAGTCTAGGAAAATGTGGGCTCAAGCTTAGTGGAGCCATGTGGTTAAGGGATAATTCTCATTTGGGAGTCAGCCCCACAATATTCCTCTCAGATATGGCATCGTTTCCTGCTTGTTTATTTTCTTTTTTATTTTTGCAGAACTCTTGAATGTACATTTAGTCTATCTTTGGCTGGCAATGCAGACACTAGCAGCCAAAATTGTCCCAGAGATAGAAACACTACTAGAACACTGGAGCAAAATCCATATCCTCCAGTCTTCTAGAATTCACATGACCCTCTTACAACCAAAGGGGAGAGAAGAAGCTGAGTTGCCTTCCTCCTTTCCTCTACCTCCAAGCAATTCCTTGTCCAGGGTTTGGCTGGAATGCTTTCTCTTCTCCATTGCCAGGGACTCTAGACTGTCAGGTCCAAACTGGCTTGGTGTTTTATGGGCGACCCACAGGGTGTGACCAGGTTTCCTCAGCCAATCTGAATACACACATTTCCTGTATAAGTCATCCCAGATGACCAAGGCCTTTTTACAAACATAATCTAACATCTTGGATTGATTGATTCAAGAAAGGTTCTTTAACCTAGCCAATGTATCAGAACTGAGGATCCTGACACTTAGTTTCTATGAGGGAGGGGTGATTTGATTGATTTATTCAATCATCTCCCACCCTTATAATGTCTTCCAGTTCTAAATCTATCCTCCTAAAATCCTTCCTTGAGAATCAGTCCCTCAGTGCTCTCAGAATTATGCTCTCCTCCAGCACAGACTGATGAAATGAAGGCCCATCTTTTTAATAACAATATTCTACTGGTGTTATTATGTGGCTATGAGTCATGGAATGCTACAGTCTCTGAAGAATTGAAAATTAGTATCACCCACAGGGCAATGTGAGCAAGCTGGAACACATTATGAACAAGAATTATGGGGGAGATGGAGAGTAAGGCACGTCATCAAAGAAGAGCACAAGCACAAATCAAGATGGGCTGCTCTTGGGGGAGGAAGGTGGTCAGTACACAACCCAGGTGCTCCACTGGGTTTGGGGGAATGACCAAAGCAAGGGGAAAGACCTTCAGTGACACACTTCTGAGAAGCCAGAAGGCCTGGATTCAAATCCCATTCCTCATGGTGATTAGCTGTGTGACTTTGGATATGTTGTTTCACCTCTCTGGGCCTCCACTAAGAGGGGCCATAGTACCCACAGTGCTTCCTCTATAAAAAGCAAAATGGCTTTGGACCAGATGACCTATGAGATCCCCTCTAGTTCTAGAGTTAGCTCTTAGGACAAGGTACTTCCCCTTCCTGGGGTCAGATTCCGTGGTCACATCTATAATGACCCCCTCCACAGACTGGTCCCACTTGAGCTTTCCAGTCTGCCTTCATATTATTGTCGGCTCAAAGTGTGTAACCACTCTCAGACCCTGAGCACACCCTTCCTTCACTTCTCTCCCTGGCCTTCCCTCCATCTAGCTTCCTAGGCCCAAGTTCCTGGACCCTCCACCAGGTGGCGACATCATCCCTTTGCAGCCTTCTCCAACTCGCCCCCTCCATGCAGTTAGATGTCCCTGCCGATCTGGCCTCCTCTCGGACCCTGGCCAGACTGTTCTCTCCAGTCTTTGCTCCTTCCCTCCACCCCACTCCACCCTCACAAACACCCATCCTTAAGGCCCCAACTCAAAGACCACCTCCTCCAAGCAGCCTTCCTGAGACACTCTATACTTGATAATGGCCTTGCCCCATCAAACCTCCTACTGCAGATTCCTCCTGCACCTCTCTGCTCTCTCTTCGTGGGACTGTATACATCCTAGCCATCTCTACTGCTGTCTCATCCCAATCAATCTAGCAACAAGCCTTTAATAGAGGCCTACTGTATACTTGCCAGAGTTAAAAGTGAAATAATACTTGCAGTCCAGCTGGAGGAAGCTAATGAGCCTGTTTACTTAGATAACACAATAAGATGCTGGATGATTTGGAGAGGGAAGCCGAAGGGGTTTGGGAAATTCCAACTCCAATTGAATACAAATTCCTTGAAGGTAGGGACCATTTCTTTTCTGTCTATGCACTTCTCAGATTGTCATATTTGCACTAGCCCAAGATTCTATAAATAGAGCTTAATAAATGATCCCTCTATATATCTACCTACCTACCCTAGCACAAAATTTAGTGCTTAGTAAATGATCTCTCTATTCGTCTCCTTACCTTCCCTAGCACAATATCCAGTGCTCTCCATTCACCTACCTATCTACCTACCTACCTACCTTAGCACAAGATCTGGTGCTTAATAAATGATCCCTTTATCAGGCTCTCTACCTACCTCTCTTTGTACTCTTGTGCTCAACCCAAAGCCATGTATCTAGTAAGCATTTAATAAATGTTGGCTGATTAACTGATTGCTTGAAAGTCTTCAAGGACATGGATCTTCCCCCATTGTCTAGTCTAAAGCTCTTCACTCAGCAGAGTGAATGAAATGTGGGCCCACCCATGGATTCCAGGAAAAGGGGTGGGGTTGCTTATGGGGGCCTTGGTCTCCAGGAGATCCCTGCCTGAATGAAAAGACAGGTCTCAGCCAGCTTGCACAGCCCTTCAAAAGTTATGAGAAAAAGCTCAAAAGCCTGGGCAAAAGCTAGATCCTGGGCAGGCTTCAGCAGAACATGTTGAAGGAATTCCGAAAGGAGAGCCCTGGAGGTTAAAGAACTAGGGGAGCCTTCTCTGAAGAGAAGGCCTCTGGCTTTGGTCCCATCAAAGGGACTTTTCCTTTTTCAGGCCATCCTTCAGTCCAGCACCCCACCACAACTAGCTCAGCTAACCAATCCCATACAGCAAGAGGAGGAAGAGGGAGAAGAAGGAGAAGAAAGAGGAAGAGAGGGAGGAGAAGGAGAAGGAGACAGAGGAGACCCAGGACGAGTCCCTGGGGAGTTTCCAGTGTAGCTGGGGTACATAAGAATTAGCAACAATGAAAATAGTTCTATTGGGGTGACATCTAGCCAAATGGCAAACTCCCCTGGATTGAGTAGGTGGGTCCTCCCCCCCTCCTCTTGACACAGTTTCCTGCTGTTCCCTCTATTTGAAAAAGATCCAAAACAGCTCCCCCCTCCATGAAGTTTCTCCTGATCCTTCTTCACTCCCCCCCCAACCTGTCATCACACACTTCAGTCTACTCCCTCCCCTAGTGCCAATAAGGCAGAGATGTTAGTATCTAGGCAACTGTGTGTGTGCACGTGCGCGCGCGCGTGTGTGTGTGTGTGTGCGCGCGCGCGCGCGCGCGCGCGTGGGAAGTGGGGGGGGAAGGGGGAACAGCGATGGGAGGGTCTGTGAGCTCCTAGAGGCACCAATGGAAAAGGGGGCCCTGCAGAGCCTGTGAAACACATGCAGCATTCATATTAAGTCAGAGTCTGAGAACAAGGGGGCAGGAAGAGGGAGAGAAAAGAGGGGAGAGGGGGGTTCACCAGGCAGGGTCAGGAGTCCCAGGACCTGCCTAGAGACTATATTTCTTAGCCTGCCTGCTGCACCCCCACTCCACCACACATACATTTGCCATCCAGCCCAGCCACCACCTCCTACTGCCAATGCCATAACAGTCAGCCCTGCCAGAGGAACTCGGCCTCAAGGATGGAGCTGTACCCACTCAGAGCGATAAAATTACAGGATTCATGAACTGAATCACAGCATCATTGTATTCTACAGTGGAACTCTCAAACCCCAGAATTCTAAACCAGAGCCGGCTGATTGCAAGGAACCCCTTACAAGCTGCGGGAGTAGGGGGGAGCATCAGAAATTCCACATTTAGCTAGGGTAAATAAGGTTCAAGCTTGAAAAGCAACAGGGCAATTTGCTATACAAGCAACCCTTTGAATCCCAGCATTCTATTAGAAAGAATCGACACCCCCCACCCCAAAGAAGGAGCTAGTTTGGAATAGATGGGGTAGCCAGGACAGGTGGCTCCTGTGGGGGAGAGTAGCCATCCAGCAGGGAGAGATTAAGGCAGGAAAAGAGAAAAAAGGAAGAGGGGAAGAGAAATATGTTGAGCTGGGAAAAGAAGGAAAAAGAGAACGCTTTTCCAAATCTCCCTGAGGAGGATGGAAGGAGGTCCACAATTGCCCATTTTCCAGGCTGTCTAATCTTTTTTTTCAATAGATCCTGATAATTTTTCAAATGTATTTTTCATGAAATATTGTTCAATTACATTTTCTGACAATTTTTCTTTTGAAATTTTGGAGTTCCAAATTTTCTTCCTCTCCCTTTACCCTTTCTAAGAGGACCTTCCTTCATTGTCCTGTGTGACAGGTGAGGAATCAAATTCAAAAGTGGGGGGCAGGGAGTTACAGGGAAAATGAATTGTGGAGCCAAGGAGAACAGCTGTTCATTTACAACAGCCCCAAATATGGGGAGGAGATGGCATCCCCTCTTCCTTTTCTGCCTCTATCTCTGTGGACCCCCACAGTTTCTCTTTGATTCTCCTGCCTTCTTTCTCCTATTTCATTCTCTGTTTCTCTGTCTCTGTGTCTCTCTTCCTTTTATCACTCTCTGTGTCTATCTATATATCTGTCTGTCTCTTTATCTCTGTATCTCTCTTCCCCATCTTGCAATCTGTTTCTCTGTATCTTCCTGTCTCTGACTCTTGTCTCTCTCTGTGTTTCTCACTTTGTGTCTGTCTGTTTCTGTCTTTCTGTCTGTTTCTCTGTCTTTCTGTGTCTCTGTCTGTCTCTGTCTCTCTCTCTCTCTCTCTCTCTCTCTCTCTCTCTCTCTCTCTCTCTCTCTCTGTCTCTCTCTCTCTCTCTCCCATTCCTAGAGTCCTCCCAACAAGTTCTCTGCCCCCCTCCCTCAACAAACTCCTCCATTGCCTTCCATGTGGGACACCAGGATGGGGTGAGGATGGCAGCTGGGAAGACCGGGGAGAGAGATGTCACAGAATTCAAGATTTGAGAAACAGAATCCAAGAATCCCAGACTTATAGAATGGAATTACGGGACGGCAAAAATCAATTACATTAACGTGATCAACCTTGGGCCGGGGTGGGGGGGCGATATGGCTGTCGGAGAGTTCTTGACTCACCCCCCTTCTTGGAAATCCTTCCCCAACCCAACCCCACCCCCACTGCCCAGGGAGGGGGGGTGCAAGCCACTGCTTCCTGTTGGCTGTTGCTGTTGCTGTGGCAACACTCCCTTCCTGCCTCTGGGAGAGGAACACGCTCGCGCGCGCGCGCGCACACACACACACACACACACACACACACATACACACACACACCCCATCTACCCCTTTTACAAACATCCCTAATTTCTGGTAAGGTGAAAGGGAGAAAAAAAGGAAGGCTGATGGAAAGGATTGGGGGAGGGAGGTTGCTGTGTGACCTTTATCAGATGAATGAGTCTCTCTGAGCCCCCCCTCCCCTCTTTGCCATCAGGCCGGGAACAGGGTGCCAGATTGGCGGTTGCCCCGGAGACAGAGGAAGGGACTTGTAGGTGGTAGCAAAGGCAGAGCTGTGTTCGAGCCTGTGACATCATTCAAGAAGGCAGCCTTGAGCCCAACGTGCACCGAAGGGACAGGGGCTTGGAACAGAGGGGCAAAGACAGGGCCCATGTGCCCCCTTCTGGCCTGCGGACAGACTGCACATGCAGATCCCCAACCTCTTAAATTCCCTGCCCACCCTCACTCCCCCATCAATCAACCAACTCACTTAATGTCAACAGACTCATCTGCTTCTAAATCTAGAATTGGAAGCTCTGAGGCTATTTGACAGTGGAGGAAACTGAGGCCCAGAGAAGAGCAGGGACTTGCCCAGGTCACATTAGCACTAAGCTTCAGAGGTATGATATAAACCCAGGCTATGTGATCCCTGTATATCAAGAGCGACAATAAAAACACAAACAAAACAGCTCTTGCCTTTTCAAAGCTTCCATTCCATTGGAGAGAAGCCAAGTGTAGACAGCCAAACCAATGTACAAAATATATAGGGGAAAGATGCAAAGGTTTTTCATTGGTTTTGTTTTTCATGCAAGGGTAGGATAGAATAAGAAGGGACAGAAACTTAACCCCTATGTCATTTTAACTCTGATAGCTTACCTAGGTAAGAACACATCTCAATCAAAAGACCTAGAATCATTATAAAAAAGACCTTCAAACTAAAATTTAGACCACAGAATCTTGCTCAGAAAGTTCCAAGAAACTTGACCATCTTTAAATTATCAAGGGATTTGAGGAGGGAGAGAGATTCCAGAAACTTGAAGAAATGTAAAATTCTAGCTGAACCCCCCTGAGAAGATAGGAAGGACCTTGGCTTCAGTCTCAGCCAAATCTGCTTCCCTGTCCCTTCAATCCTTTGACCAGAGAAGGCCCTTGCATCTTTGAAGGGTCTGGAAGCTGTTGGCTTTCCCATACTCCCAGAGGCATCCTAAATGGAATCCCTGAATCAGCAGTTGGCAGAATCTGTATCATCAGGAGCCAAGGATAGACCAGACTCACAGATCTATGAGAAGTCTAGCAAAGAAACTACACCATGCTTATGGGAGAACTTTTTAAGCATTCCATGAATGTTAGCAACGAGGGGGCTATGAGTTACCTCTTGGCCAAATCTCTGAACTTGAGCCCACTTTCAGTGATTAAGTTCAAAATGAATAAACATTTTTTAAAAATGTTAAAGCTAGAAGAATTTACTTTTCTTCCACAATTTTTTATTTTTGATTTCTTGAAATATAGCTCAGAAAAGCAGCCTTTTAAAACACCCATTATGTTTTAATTGTTGCCACTTGACTGTGCCTTTAACCCAAATCACTCTGGCTTTCACTGAATAACCCATAAGAGGCCCAGCCCCAACTGCTGAGGCTCATTGTTTAGGCTTTGATGATTTATAATGAATGCAAAAGCAATTGTTTTCTAATCTGGCCAGAAATTTAGAGAGCCAAACGCTCCCAGATTCTTATCTTTAGGATATCTTTTGGGTAAGTAGTTCTATCTTTTGTCTCAATTCATACCTAGCCCGAAATCTTTTATCAGGTGTGGCCTCAGATAAACTGAGTCCTGAAAAAGTCCTTTAGAAAGACTGAGGTCGGGGCGACTAGGTGGTGCAGTGGATAAAGCACGGGCCCTGGAGTCAGGAGTACCTGGGTTCCAATCCAGTCTCAGACACTTAATAATTACCTAGCTGTGTGGCCTTGGGCAAGCCACTTAACCCCATTTGCCTTGCAAAAACCTAAAAATAAAAGATATCAGGGAGAAAGACTGAGGTCACCCACCTCCTGGGCCATTGCCAGTCTAACTCTGCTCTAACTCTTGCTCTGACTCACTCTGATGGTTCTTTGCTTGTCTCTGCTTCATTCAAATCTAATTCACTCACAAATTGACATCAGGTTCTTGAGATGTCTTTTGGTCCTCTTTGAGAAAGAAGGACGAACAACAACAAAAACAATTTCCCCTGCTCTGGTAGGAGAGGATGTCACAGACTTGGATGGGGGCGCTATTTTGGATCAGCTATTCTTACTGCACCATCTTGGTAAAGACCTTTTTCAAAAATCCACGCAAACCTGACAGATTCAATGATTTTCAAATGAGTATCATGGTAGTAAGCCCTGAAACTTTCCTTCCCCTCATCTCCATCCACCTGGTGATTTCTTTGATGTTCTTCAAGTCTCATTCAGGTTTCTGCATGAAGACTTTTCATAAAGTCTCTAGAGCCCCCTGAGACTACCCTCGATTTATTCTGGATATAACATATATAATATAGCTGTTGGCATCTGGTCTCTCCCATTAGATTGTAAACTCCTTGAGAGCAAGAACTGGAATTTGGGGGGAAGGTTGGGGGGGTGCCTCTTCTTGTATCCTTAGGCCTAGCAAAGTACCAGAATATAATCTTTTTTATGGGGTTAAGTGGCTTGCCCAAGGCCACACAGCTAGGTAATTATTAAGTGTCTGAGGTCGGATTTGAACTCAGGTACTCCTGACTCCAGGGCCAGTGCTCTAGCCACTGTGCCACCTACCTGCCCCACAATATACTCTTAATAATGCTTGTTGATGACCTAAATTCTTGTTGAGTAAGCACAGGAGTCCAGGCTTGAGCCAATAGTGTTAGGGAAAGCTGCCCCATTGCCCCTCTGGCACTGATGTTCTGGTAAATGTTTGACAATAGCTCTCTGAGGGGAAACTGTAAGCAAAAAAAAAAAAAAAAAACCACTTTTAAGTTTAATCTTCACTATTAACATTTTCTCCTTCACTTTCTCAGGTCTAAACAATCAACAGAACAATACATCAAATCCTAGTTTGTAACTTTTACTGATTTTTCGAGGTGTAACTTATCACACCAAAAATGCAAGTGATCCGCTCTGTGGAGCCAGTTTGAGCTGACTCTGGTTTACTTCTGCCTCAAGGGTGCCTCCAGAACCCTGAGGCAGAGAGGTAGCCTGCCTCATTCTGAGTAACAGTTCTTCTGGGATAAAGATATCTCAGAGCAGAGTTGTCAAACTCAAATGAAAACTCATTGGTACCTGAGGATTCCCCACAGGCTGCACTTAGATTTACTTCAAAATATGGTGTTTTTCAACACTGTGAGTCGATCAACCTTAATGGACGTAGCTCCTCTCAGCAGTTCGGAGAGCTAGAACAACCCTAGGACAACCCAAAACTACACAATCTGAATGAACACTAGGATCACTTTTTAAAGATTTCTCTTCTGGTTTTTCCTTCCTGTCTCATGGTTTTCTTAGTTTTTCCTTAGTCCTAATTTCTCATACAGAAAATGACTAATCTTTAAACATGTTAACCACAAAGGTATATGTACAACGTTCACCAAACTGTTCGCTGCTGAGGGAAAGGGAGTGGGAAGGGAGGCTGGAAGGAAATTATGTAACTTAGAAATATGCATATGCATGTGGATGAATATTGAAAAACTTTCATAATAAGTAATTGGAAAAAATAAAATATCAATTGGGGGAATGTAATGTTATTTACATTTTATTGTATTTTATATATTTTGTTAAGAATTTCCCAATTCCATTTTAATTTGGTTTGGGCAGCACTCTTCTGCTAGTGGATGGTGGAGGCCAGTCTGCCTTGGGTTTGACACCTCTGTCTTAGGGTGACATTTAAAAAGAAAAACATTAACACCTGGGTGAAAAAGAAAGCCCACTGATGGCCCCCAAGCTCAGGCTGGGAGCAAACTAGCCATGCTAACAAGCAAAGATAAGAGATATGGAAAGAGGCTATTCCAGACTTGGGAAAGGGAATGACAGAGTTGGGGGGAACAGCAGAGTCCCACTGGGCTTGAAGTGGGTGAAGAAGAGTATAATGTGTGATAATCCCTGAGAAGGTAGGCTTGGAGCCAAATCGTGAAGAGCTCTCAAATATTCGGTATCTTATCTGAGAAGCAAGAGAGGACATCTGTAGCTTGCTGAGCAAAAGGGTGACATGATCAGACCTGTGCTTTAGGAATATCAACTTGACGGCTGGGTGGGGAATGGATTAGAAAGAGAGATTGAAGGTAGGAATCAAAGGATCATAAATTTAGGGTGAGAAGGGACAGTAGAACTCCATTATTCCAACCCCCTCGTTTACAAGCAAAGGTCCCGAAACTGGCAACAACTTATCCAAGGTCGAAAGAAGCAGAGGCAGAACTACAACTCAAGTCCTGACCAACCCCAACACTGTTTTCCACTGTACCAATTGACAAGGATGTCAGCGATCATCTTGTTTTTGGCCCCCTCTTTTTTGACCCACTGTGGTCAAGGCCACACAGTCATTTGGTAGCTGAATCAGGAGAAGATCCCAGCCCAGTTGCACCATCTTGTCCAGAACTATACTTGAATATGACTGTACTTATATTATCAACCTGGCCTGTCACCAAGCTTTGCCTACACGTTGGGGAGCTCCTCGGGATAGATCTACAGTGGGAGGAAAGAACGGCCTCTTCTCAGTCTTGGATATAAACTTGGGACTTGGCTCAAATATCCTTTACTCTGACCACCACTAACTACATTTCCAATAATGGCTGGCATCTACGAAGACTGGCAGGGTTGCTCAGAGCTTTACTTGCTTGATCCTATTTGTGTCTTATGTCTCAAAATACCCTGGTAAAGTGAGAGGGTGGGCTCTTTAATTTTTTATTCAGACCTGTGACTTCATTTTTTGGCAGAACTACCACCCAGGTCGGGGAAAAGTCCCTCTGATGATACAGAGGCTACGGTGTAATTTATAGTCTGAGAAAGTTGCGCCCAACAACTTAAGTAACTTGCCCAGGCTTGATGAGCCAGCTTGAGTCAGAGGCAGAACTTGAATCCAGAGCTCCCTCATTCCTCTACTAGGGTTACCTCTCAAGGTGGACACTATGAGTATTATTTTTAAATTGTTATTTATTTATTTCTTTTTCCAACTACATGCAAAGATAGTTTTAAACAATCATCTTTCTGTAAGGTTTTGAGTTTCACATTTCTCTCCCTTCCCCCTCCTCTGATAGAGAGCATGCTAATATAGGTTATACATGTTCAACCAGGTTAAACACATTTCCATATTAATCATGTTGTGAAAGAAGACTCAGAACAAAAAAAAAAAACAAACATAGAACATAAAACAAACTTTAAAAAATGAAAACAGTAAGCTTTGATCTGTGACTTTGAACTCCAATAGTTCTTTGGATGTGGAGGGTACATTTCATCCAAGCCCTTAAAAATTAGCTTTGATCACTGTACTGCTGAGAAGACCAAGTTCATCATAGCTGATCATCACACAGTGTTGCTGTTAAGGTGCCCCATGTTCTGGTTTTTCGCCCTTCACTCAGCATCAGTACTAGGAGTACTATTATCTTGAAACAATTTAAAGGAAGAGCCTGAGGACACAGAATTTTCCCAGGAATATCCAGCTAGGGAACAGCATTTGAATCCACATCTTCCCTCCTACTGTTATGGGCATTGTGTAACTAGTGATTAGCTCTTCCCTCCCCAAAGATAATATGTAGGGAACTAGTTGTCCCCAAAGCCATTCCTTTAATTGGTTGAGTCAAAGAATGAGCTTGGTGCTGAGGTCCACCCCACACTCCAGTGCACAGCTCCCAAGAGGCATGGGGAGGGTGGGAGTCTGGGTAGAGAGAACTGGGTAAGGATGAGGGCAGAAAGCCTTGCATTTTGTCTAGAGAATGCCTTAGCAAATTGATTGCCACCTGACTGGGTCATGTGCTTTGCCTGAAGCCCCATTCTTGGTGTTTCTAAATAATCTTATGAATAAGCCCAGAAAAACACACCCTGATGGTATCACACCTGGACACCTGAGCAGACAGGAGTGAGGGGAATGGAGTGGAGACAGGGAGAGTGCCAGAACTGGGAATAGATTCTATAGAGTCACAGGGACCTCAATGATCCATTCATCTGACCCTTGGTTTTTACAGATGTGGAAACTGATGTCCAGAAACAAGTAAAACATTATCCAAGGCCACACAGCTAGTAAATAGCAAGGGCAGGAATCCAATGTGAGTATTGGGATTTTTGAACCTGGAATTACCCAGAAAGTCAAGCAAGATCAGAGTCCCACAAGGAGACTGAGGAGTCTCCTGTCCAGGGTTCACCTTCAGGAAGTAACAAATAGGCTCAGAAAGAAAGGCTTTCATGGAAGAGCTAGGACAAGAGCTCAGGTGGGCTATGACTCAGCACAAATCTTCCTCAGCTTATCTTTATCTCTCTCTTCCTACCCCCCCCCCCCCCCCAAAGAGTAACCAGCCCAAGGCTGTTCAGTCCACAGGAGGAACTCTGGAAGACTGGTTAATTGGCTGATAATGAGAGGAAAGAACATCAGGATCTCAGAAAGCCTCTCTCCCCAGAGGTTATCTCTAAATCCTCAACCCCCACCTCCCCCATACCCTATCAGCTCTGGGCTTGTATAACCAGGATTCTTTTCATCTGGGGCAAGGACAGTACCACCAAACTTGGACTGAGCCTCAGTTTAGAAGGAGGGGGAGGGAGGGCTCAGACAAGGAGCTTGCCCCAACCCACCATCTGCTAATGGAACAAATTAATCTTGCTACCTTGGTACTAGCCTCTACTTAACTACTCCTATATTTCTGGAATGTAAGTGGCATCTGTACTTCCACCCCCAAAACTGGGCCCCTGGAGTAAAAACCCCAGCTGTCTGCCTGCCTTAACCATGGATCTAATCCTGTCTGGGATTTTAGAGGCTCCCCGGCCTCAATCACAGAATCTTCTCTCTCTTAAGGTGGGCCAGGCCTAGAAAGAGCTGAAGAGAGTGATGGGAATCTTAAAGGTCAAAGAAGTCAAATCCCCTGGGAAGGAACACCATTTTACCTGGATTATGAAGCTTCAGAGCAGATTCAGAAGGGAAAGTTCCCATGCACACCCGAATGAAGTGGGCTGAGGACCTGAGGCTGGAAAGGGCCATGGGCCCTTCTGTGGACTAATCTCTACTTTGGTCAGTCCAGTCCATGGACAAGGGCAGGAAGAGTGACCTCGCTCAGTACCATGGGATCAAGGAAGATGTCTATTTCTGCTCTTTGGCATTTGGGCATCTTTCCTGAGGCAGCTGGGTGGCATAGTGCCAGACCTGGAGTCTGGAAAAACCCAATTCTAATCTTGTCTCAGAATCTAACCAGATGTGAGACTCTGAGTAAATCACTTAAGCTTTGCCTGCCTCAGTTTTCTTTTTTTAATTAAAGATTTTATTTATTTAGAGTTTTACAATTTTCTCCCAATCTTAATTCCCTCCCCCCACCCCCCCACAGAAAGCAATTTATCAGTCTTTACATTGTTTCCATGTTGTACATTGATCCAAATTGAGTGTGATGAGAAAGAAATCATATCCTTAAAGAAGAAACATAAAGTATAAGAGATAACAAGATCAGACAAATTAAAATTAAAGGTAATAGTTCTTGGCCTTTGCTCAAACTCCACTGCTCTCTTTCTCTGGATACAGCTGGTATTCTCCATTGCAGACAGCCCCAAATTATCCCTGATTGTTGCACTGATGGAATGAGCGAGTCCATCAAGGTTAATCATCGCCCCCATGTTGCTGTTAGGGTGTACAGTGTTTTTCTGGTTCTGCTCATCTCACTCAGCATCAGTTCATGCAAATCCCTCCAGGCTTCCCTGAATTTCCATCCCTACTGGTTTCTAATAGAACAATAGTGTTCCATGACATACATATGCCACACTTTACAAAGCCATTCCCCATTTGAAGAACATTTACTTGATTTCCAATTCTTTGCCACCACAAACAGGGCTGCTGTGAATATTTTTGTATAAGTGATGTTTTTACCCTTTTTCCTCATCTCTTCAGGGTATAGACCCAGTAGTGGTATTGCTGGGTCAAAGGGTATGCATACTTTTATTGCCCTTTGGGTGGAGTTCCAAATAGCTCTCCAGAAGGGTTGGATGAGTTCATTGCTCCACCAACAGTGTAATAGTGTACCAGATTTCCCACAACCCTTCCAACAATGATCGTTATCCTTTCTGGTCATATTGGCCAGTCTGAGAGGTATGAGGTGGTACCTCAGAGAAGCTTTAATTTGCATTTCTCTAATAAGTAATGATTTAGGGCAATTTTTCATATGACTATGGATCGCTTTGATCTCCTCATCTGTAAATTGCCTTTGCATATCCTTTGACCATTTGTCAACTGGAGAATGTTTTTTTTTTAATATGACTCAGTTCTCTGTATATTTTAGAAATAAGTCCTTTACCAGAAACATTAGTTGTAAAGATTGTTTCCCAGTTTACTACATTTCTTTTGATCTTGGCTGCGGTGGTTTTATCTGTGCAAAAGCTTTTTAATTTAATGTAATTGAAATCATCTAGTTTGTTTTCAGTGATGTTCTTCTCCATCTCTTCCTTAGTCATAAACTACTTCCCTTTCCATAGATCTGACAGGTAAACTAGTCTTTGATCCTCTAATTTGCTTATAATATTGTTTATTTATGTCTAAATCCTGTAACCATTTGGATCTTATCTTGGTAAAGGGTGTGAGGTATTGGTCTAATCTAAGTTTCTTCCATACTAACTTCCAATTATCCCAGCAGTTTTTATCAAAGAGGGAGTTTCTATCCCAATGGCTGGACTCTTTGGGTTTATCAAACAGCAGATTACTATAAGCATTTCCTGCTATTAGATCTAGTCTCTTCCACTGGTCCACCACTCTATTTCTATTTCAATACCAGACAGTTTTGATGACTGTTGCTTTATAATATAATTTTTAGATCAGGTAGGGCTAAGCCCCCTTCTTTTGCACTTTTTTTTCATTGAATCCCTGGAAATTCTTGACTTTTTATTTCTCCATATGAATTTACTTACAACTTTTTCTAACTTACTAAAGTAATTTTTTTGGAATTTTGATTGGTAGAGCACTAAACAGGTAATTTAGTTTTGGTAGAATTGTCATTTTTATTATATTAGCTGGACCTGTCCATGAGCAGTTGATATTTGTCCAATTATTTAAATCTAGTTTAATTTGTGTGAGAAGAGTTTTGTAATTGTTTTCAAAAAGTTTCTGAATCTGCCTTGGCAAATAGACTCCCAGGTATTTTATATTGTCTGAAGTTATTTTGAATGGGATTTCTTTTTCCAGCTCTTCCTGCAGTATCTTGCTAGTAATGTATAGAAAGGTTGAAGATTTATGAGGGTTTATTTTATATCCTGCTACTTTGCTAAAATTGCCAATTGTTTCCAGTAGTTTTTTTGGATGATTTCTTGGGACTCTCTAGGTATACCATCTGCCTCAGCTTTCTCATCTGTCAAATAGGGATAATAAAACTCCCACTTCATAGGGTTATGAACATCGAATGTGTTAAATATTTTGCAAATCTTAAATTGTTACATAGTTATTGATATTGTTGCAATTATTTTCCCTCTCTTTCCTAAGAAAACAAGAAAGGCAAATGGAGAGACAGTTGGAACTGTAGCCCCTCTTGCCCCATCCAACCCAAGAAGCACAGTCACCTCACCTGCAAAATGGGGAGAGCAATAAATGTCCTCTGTCATAAGAATTTCATTAAGGGGAATGAAAACTGGATTCAGAACCAGAGCCCCTAGGCTGAAATCTAGGTTCTGCTACTTTTACTTTGTGTGACCTTGGGTCACACTTGGATGTCAGTTCCCAACTCTGTAAAATTATGTGACTGCACTTGATCCCCTCTAGGGTCTTTTCTAGCTTTAATTCTTTCCATCCCTATTATTTCCTCTCCACTGGCAGTTTGTCACCTCAATCACAGAGGTATAGTAGAGAGAGAATGCTGCCTTGAGGCCATGGAGCTAAATTCAAATCCTACCACAGACACTTACTAGCAGTAAGACCCTTGGCAAGTCTTTTAACCTGAGTCTCAGTTTCTCTCTCTATAAAAATGGGGATAATAGCAGTATCTATCTCTCAGGACTGATGTGAAGATCAAATGGAATAATAGATGTTATAGAAATGCCAGTTACTATTATTATCATTATCAATCATCTTTCATGGGACTTATCAACATATTCCTTTCTCCCAAATCCTTAAACTTTCACTAACCCAGTAATCCTTTCAACTGCCCTCCTCATTTCCTGCATTTCTTTATAATGTGACTTCAATCTCATCCATCCTTCAACTGAAAGTGACTTCTCAAAAATTGTAAAACTCAAAATAAATAAAATCTTTAATAAAAATTTTTTTAAGGGGCAGCTAGGTGGCGCAGTGGATAAAACACCAGCCTTGGAGTCAGGAGTACCTGGGTTCAAATCCAGACTCAGACACTTAATAATTACCTAGCTGTGTGGCCTTGGGCAAGCCACTTAACCCCATTTGTCTTGCAAAATCCTAAAAAAAAAAATTTAAAAAGTGACTTCTCCAAAGTTACCAAAGATTTCTTAGTTGCCAAATCCAATTGGTCTTAATGTTCATCTTTCTTGGCTTTGACACCATTGCCCCTCCTCTCTTCCCTGAGTTTTTCTGAGCCTGCTCTCTCCTGGTTCTCCTCCTTTCTGTCTGACTGCTCCTCAGCATCCTTTGCTGGCTCACCATCCCTAGCCTGCCCTTCATGCATGGTTGACTCCCAAGGTTCTATCTAACTCAATTGCAAGTCAGGACATTACCCTCCAGATGTCCTCTTCAAGAATGAAGGGCCAACAACCACACTCTGAACCTTTATGTAAC
Organism: Macrotis lagotis; assembly: GCF_037893015.1. Taxonomy (NCBI): domain Eukaryota; kingdom Metazoa; phylum Chordata; class Mammalia; order Peramelemorphia; family Peramelidae; genus Macrotis; species Macrotis lagotis. The sequence continues at coordinate 81,552,734 of NC_133666.1, forward strand.
TTTATCAATGTCTCCAGGTTCAATTATTATCCCTATGTAGATGACTCAAAAATCTATAAGGGAGTTCCCAAAGTCTCTGTGCAGCTCAAAAACTTAAGTTTTAATAACATAAAACTGTGCTAAGACTTTGGGGATCCTTCACATATCCAACTCCAGTCTTACTCCAGATCACTAGTCCTGTATCTCCACCTACCTACTGGATCTCCCCAAATGCTTGTTCCATAGCCATCTCAAACTCAACCCATATCATCTATCTAACCCATTCTCCATCGGCTTCCTTCATGATCTCTTATCAATCTTCTTTTGGGGATGGGGCAATTAGGGGTTAAGTGATTTGGCCAAGGCCACACAGCTAATAAGTGTCTGAGATCAACTCTGAACTCAGATCCTCCAGATTCCAAGGCCCATGTTCTATCCACTGCAGCACCAGCTAAATGAGCCCCACCCCCAATCTTCCTTAATCTTAATTCCTTCCCTATGAGACCACCCTCAGTTTAACTTGGATATGTCTCCTTTGTGATGTGGGGTTCTTTTTTGGCAAATTATCTCTCTGTAAGACTAGGAGCTCCTTGAGAGCAGGGAGTATCTTTAGTCTTTCTTTGAATTACTCATGCTTAGCCTAGTGTTTAATAAACAGTTATTGATTTCACTAATGGTTGTTGATATTCCTAAAATGTAGATTAAACTAAGTCAACTCCTTACTCAAAAAACTTCAGTGGCTCCTTAATATCTCTAAAATAAGACACAAAATCCTATATTTGGCATTGAAAGCCCTCCAGACTCAAGCTCTGACCTATTTGCTGTTCCTCATATATGACATTCCAACTCCAAAGTCTGTACTTATGTGTAGATTGTTTCTTAAGGCTGGAAGTCATTCTCTCCTTAGCTCTTAGAATCCTTAACTTCGGGGCAGCTAGGTGGAGCAGTGGATAGAGCACTGGCCCTGGAGTCAGGAGTACCTGAGTTCAAATCTAGCCTTAGATACTTAATAATTACCTAGCTGTGTGGCCTTGGGCAAACCACTTAACCCCATTGCCTAGCAAAAACCTTAAAAAAAAAAAAAAAAGAACCCCTAACTTCTTTTAAAACTCAGCTCAACAATTTGGAATTATGCCAAAAGAGCAACAAAAATGTGCATACCCTTTGATCCAACAATACCACTACTGGATCTATACTCTGAAGAGATGATGAAAAAGGGTAAAAACATCATTTGTACAAAAATATTCCTAGTAGCCTTGTTTGTGGTGGCAAAGAATTGGAAATTAAGCGAATGTCCTTCAATTGGGGAATGGTTTAGCAAACTGTGTTATATGTATTCATGGAACACTATTGTTCTATTAGAAACCAGGAAGGATGAGAATTCAGGGAAGCCTGGAAGGATTTGCATGAGCTGATACTGAGGGAGATGAGCAGAACCAGAAAAACATTGTACACCCTAACAGCAACACCGGGGACGATGATCAACCTTGATGGACTTGCTCATTCCATCAGTGCAACAACCAGGGACAACTTGGGGCTGTCTGCAATGGAGAATACCATCTGTATCCAGAGAAAGAATTATGGACTTTGAACAAAGACAAAAGAACTTCAAATTAGAAAAAAAAATATCTTATTATGTAATTTTACTATCTCATACTTTCTTCCTTAGAGATATGATTTCTCTCTCATCACATTCAACTGAGATAAATGTATAGCATGGAAACAATGTAAGGACTAACAGATTGCCTTCTGTGGGGGGTGGGGGAGGGAAGTAAGAATGGGGGGAAATTGTAAAACTCAAAATAAATAAAATCTTTCTAAAAAAAACTCAGAAAAAAAAAACTCGGCTCAAAAGTCCTTTTCTACATGAGGCCTTTCAAACCTCCCAGGTGTGTAGAGTCCTCCCCCAATATTATTTCATATCTATTATGTGTATATTTTGTGTATAACTCATATGTAAGTTACCCCAAAAAAGTATTTTATTGAACTAGAAAAAATAATCACAAAATTCATTTGAAAGAACAAAAAGTCAAAAATATCAAAGTAATTAATGAAAAAAAAAAGAAAGAAGTTTTAACAGTACTAGATCTTAAAGTAATAATGTAAGTAATTATCAAAACTATCTGGTACTGACTAACAAATAGAAAGATGAATCGGCGGACCAGAATAGGCATACAATACACAGTAGTAAATGATTATAGTAACCTTGTGTTTGATGATTGTAAAAATTTAAGCTTCTGGGATAAGAATTCACAGTAAGAATTGTTAGGAAAATTGGAAGGTAGTCTAGAAGAATTTGGACATAGACCAATATCTTACACCATTTCCAAGATAAGGAAAAAAGTAATATGTGTCCTAGTTACAAAAGAAGTTATAAGAAAATTGGACGAACATGGAACATCTTATCTGTGAAATTTATGAATAGGAGAATTTATGAATAAAACAGAGAAAGAGAGCATTGGGAGGTATAAAATGGATAATTTTGATTACATTAAATTAAAAAGGTTTTGTACAAATAAAACCAATGTAGTCAAAATTAGAAGGAAAGTAGAAAATGGGGGAAAATTTTTATAGACAGTTTCTTGGATCAAGGTCCCATGTCTCAAATATATAAAGAACTTTGTCAAATTTATAAAAATATGAATCATTCCCCAATTGACAGATGGTCTAAGGACCATTGAATGAACAGGGAGTTTTCTGATGAAGAAATCAAAACAATTTATAATCATATTAAAACAATTTTGAGGTATCCTTTCACACCTATCAAACTGGCTAAAGTGATAGAGGAAAATGATAAATGTTAGAGGTGATATGGAAAAATTGGGTCACTAATATAATATTGGTAGAACTGTGAACTGATCCAAGCATTTTGGAGAGCAATCTGGAATTATGCCCTAAGAGTTATAAAACTGTTCATACTTTGACCCAGCAATGTCACTATTAGGGATTTCCCAAGGTGATCATGGAAAAAGAAAAAGAACCTATATGTTCTAAACTATTTAAAGCAGTTCTTTTTTGTAGTGGCAAAGAAGGAGAAATCAAGGGAATGTCCATCATTTGGGGAATGGATACAAGTTGTAGTCTATGATTGTGATGGAATACTATCATACTGTAAGAAATGATGAGCTGGTTGATTTTAAAAAAATGTAGAAAGCCTTGCAGGAAATAATGAAGAGTGAAATGAACTGAACCAAGAGAATGTTTTATACAGTAACAACAATATTGTTAGAAGAACAACCCTGGATGACTACATTATTCTGAACAGATCAACTACAAAAGACTCATGAAGGAAGATGCATAGTATGGCTAGTATGCCTGTGTATGTGTATGTGTGTGTGTATGTGTGTGTGTGTGTGTGTGTGTGTGAGTGAAATGGTGAACTTCTCTAGGAATGGGGAGGGAAGGAGGGAAAGAGACAATTTAGAACTTAAAATGTAACAAAAAATAAATCAAAAATAATTTTTAATTATATATATTGGTAAGAGTTTGTTGTAGGAGATGGCTGACCTGGGAATCAGGAAAATATCAGTATGACATTCTACAAATTACTTAACCTCTCAGTGTTCCAAGCAACTCTTCAACACTAGATGTTATTCTCTTTTTCTTTCTAGGTTTTGTTTTTTTGTTTGTTTGTTTTTGTTTTTGTTTTTTAGTTTTTGCAAGGCAATGGGGTTAAGTGGCTTGCCCAAGGCCACACAGCTAGGTAATTATTAAGTGTTTGAGGTCGAATTTGAACTCAGGTACTCCTGACTCTAGGGCCAGTGCTCTATCCACTGCACCACCTAGCTGCCCTCAACACTAGAAGTTATAAAGAGAGTTAAGAAACACTGGATGTTCTCTACGACACCCAAATCTCAGATCTAATCTGATATGAATATATTTTCCAAATACTTTTCCATGCACACACTTTGCACCACTAGAATATGTTTCTGGAAGGCAAGAATGTTCTTTTGGTATCCCTAGATGCTATCTCAATTCTTGTTGCACTGAATGAAATTTCAAGTTCCAATATGGAAACCTTGCCTTCACTCAGGAACTTGCAGACTTCACCTGATCCAAAGACAGAATAAAGAAGAGATGGCATTGCATCTCCCTCAGTGTTCTGTTCCATACTGTGGCAAGTTGAAGAAAGGATGTAGCATCAATTGCCTTTGGCAGAGGGATGTCCTGTTCTTCCCATTCAGTTTTCAGGGACTCCATTACCTATTCACCTCCACACATTTCCTCCTCCAAAAGCTGTTCCAGAAAACAAAACTCCCCCATTATCCATGGAAGGCACCAAGCTGTAGAACCAAGAGAACATCTGCACACACACACACACACACACACACACACACACACACACACACACACGATGCTAAACACTAAATTAAGGGCTGAGGATAAAAATACAAAAGCAAAAGCAGTCCCTGCTCTCAAGGAACTTCCATTCTAGCAGAGGAAACAATAACCTTTGCATCCAGAGCTAATTCAGTCCTCCTGATTCACATCTGGCCACTGAATCTAGATGATCCTGAAGGAGAAAGGTAACAGCACAGCACCACCTCTCACTCAAATCCAATTCACACGCTTGGCATGGCATCATCTCTCTGATGTCATGGTCTTCTTTAAAAATGAAGGACAAAAAAAAATTATACACCAGGGAATAGTCACTGACCAAGGAGGAGGACCTTGATCCATAGATTTGACACACCCCATCCAGAAACAATGGGTGTGCTGATCTGATTGTGATTCATGACTCTGGAACTGGAGAGTTGGAGGTGGGGAATGAAGTTGGTGAGGAGGGTTGGAGTGGGTGGCTAGGTAGAAAAAAGTCACACACACACACACACACACACACACACACACACGCACACGCACACATACACACAGGGACACCACCCCTACCCCCACCACCCCCTCCAATGATCATATGCTCTGTCTTTTTTTTTTTTAATAATTTTATTTGCTTGATGAAATGGCAAATGCTGGGGTTAGGGCTGCTAGGGACAGGAAGGATCATAGACAGACAAACAGACATGCCCTGGGCCACAAGGAAGAGGGGAAAAGGGATCCCTATTCATGGAGGCAATGAATTTTGAGTTAGATAAATCACTGAAGAGCCCAAAACCTTTCTGGGATTTTTAGTTCCCAAATTCTCCATCACTGATTTCTGCCCCCATCCTCACTTTCCTCTTCACTGCTTCCCCCATGAAGTGGTTGAGTCACCAACCTTTTACTGGTTCCTTTCAGAGGGACTGAGAAAACCACATGTCCAGTCCCAGTCATAGGGAGCAGGATGGAAGCAATAGTCAAGCTTCTAGCCCCAGCCTCCTCCTTCTTCCAGCTTCCTAGGCTACACCTTCACTGGGACCTCCTCAACCCCTCACCCACCTGCCCAGCATTACCAATATCTCCCCTCAAGACATACACACACACACACACACACACACACACACAGAGACAGACATCTAGATAATCCAGCCCAAACTATGAGACCCAGTGATTTAGGGGTCAGGGGTGCCAGCACAGTTATGATGGGGGAGGGGTGCAGGGGGGAGAGGCAGAGAAGGGCACTGGAGGCACAGACAGGAAAGAAACTGATAACAAAATCCACAAGAGCCAAAGGGGGCTCCTCTTCCAGCACTTCCAGCTCCAGGTGAAGGTGAAGTGATTTCTGAATTGGAGAACTGGAGAAGGAAAATTAGAGCTCAGACCCCAGCTCCACTTTTCCTATTCCCTGATCACCCCCCTCCTCCAATTTTTCTAGAAGGCTCTGTTAAAATGCTGTGGCTCCCCATTCTCTTGAAGATTCAAATTCCAACCTCTCAGTTGACATTCAAAGGGAGATCTGAAACCTTTTCTCCTTTCTCTTCCTTTCCACACTACTTAACTCTTATTTCTACCTGAAGCTTTGCTCCACCTCTTCCATCCTGAATTGACCTGCTCAGATGTCATCTTAAGCAGGAAGCCTTCCTTGCCCTGCCCCTGCAAGTAACCACTGCAGGTCTCAGCATTTGTGTGACTTCCTGGGCCTTTGGCCTCCTGCTCCAGGGTCTCCCCAATCAAGCTGAGGGAACATACCATGATGAATGAATGGCCAGTTGGCATGAGGCATCTTCACTTCTGCTGTCCTCTCTGAGGGAGGGGCTCAGCAGGACCCTCATCCCCATCTGCTTCAGTACTCTGTCCCATCTTGGTGATGTGCCGAAGAAAAGATGTGGCATTGATTGCCCTCTGGATTGTGGTAGAGTAGTTATCAGGCTTGGTTTTTGCCCTTGTCCTTCTTCCCAATCGATCTCAAAGTAACCTGTTACTGCTCACTCCCCTGTCCCTAGTCCCTTCCAACCCCAGTTCTGTCCAGAAAGCAAATGTTTCCCTCAATCCAAGGGGACTAGAGAAGAGATAACTTTATTACTTTCACCACTAAGGAGAGGAAACCTAAGAGTTGGGCCTGGGGCCATTCACAATTTTGAAAAAATCCTTGTCACCCTTTCTGGTCTCCTCCAATCTTACCTTCCAGTGGGTCCGAGCAAAATTCTTCTGGATCTGCTCACTGACAGAACTGAGGATGTTCTTGTCCAGAGCTGTGTCCCCAGAGATCCTAGGGACAGGGAGGAGAATTCAGAGGGTCGGGGAAAGGGGAAAGAAGGGGACACCCTCCCCACACACATAATAAAAGGTGCTTACCAAAGATGCTGCAAGGCTTGCTCACAGGTGAACCGCCTCTCAGGGTCTCTCTCTAAGAGGTGCCGAATAAAATCTTTAGCTGGGAGTTAGGAAGCTCTGGGTTAGAGAGTGATTTTCTGTTCATAATGCCCCTCTCCATTACGCTCACCCTTAGGAAAGACCTGGTACTCTATCCTCCCAGGAGTAGAAGTTTCTGAAAACTCACCTGATTCAGAGATGTCATCCCAGTATGGGGAGTCAAACTCATAGTTGGCTTTCAGGATCTGACTGAAGAGCTCCGAGTCATTCTCATCATAGAAGGGGGGGTAGCCACACAGACTGGGGGGGTGGTTATGGGGAACAGACCAGTTTGGGACAGGAGAAATACCAGGGAAGAGATTAGGAGATAAATGGAAGAGAGAGAGCCAGAGAGAGACATAGAGAGAGAGAAGAAAGAGACGGAGAGATAGAGAGAGAGAAAGAGAATGAGAGAGACAGAGAGAGACAGAGAGACAGAGAGATAGAGAGACAGAGAGACAGAGAGACAGAGAAGAGAAACAGTGGGAGAAGAAGCAGAGCCATCAACCTGTTCAGGGTTCCCCTCTCCTTCTCTCCCCTTGAAGCTTTAATCCATTCCCACCCTTAACCTCAGCTCACAGCTTCCCACCTTTGGAAGGGTTATTGTTAGGCATTTTAGGATCTCTCTCCACCCCCTGGAAGGGACTTTCAAGCTGAGACAGACAGAACAGCCAGATGTACATCTCTAGTAACTCACAGAATATAGGAGATGACCCCCAGGGCCCAGACATCTACAGCCTTCCCATAGGGCTTCTGTTCCAGGAGTTCAGGGGCTAGGAGCCAGGCACCCAGATACAGAGAAAGACAGACAACAGATAGACACACAGACACACACAGACACAGACACAGACACACACACACACACACACACACACACACATACACAAACAGAGGTATATGCAAGCACACAGAGACACAGGAATATAGGGCTCAAGAGGCAGAAAATGCAGTCCCCTTAGCACCACCCTCTGCCAGCCTAGCCCATAGAGGAGATCATTATATGTGGCTAAGAGCATGCAAGGGACTGTCTTTGTTCATTTTGATCCCAGGCCAGCCCTCTCTGCTCCCTTTTTCAAGTCCCCTCTCCATTCAGCCTCCCATTGACACCCACCAGGTCATCTGAAACTGCCCATTAATGTCCACAGGCCTTGACCCTCCCTCACCAACATAGCCTGGGGTCCCACAGGCAGTGCCCAGGACATTGCTCTCCTGGATCTTGGACAGGCCGAAGTCAGAAATCATGATCTTAGAATCCTCAAAGGGGGTGGCATACAGGAGATTCTCAGGCTGGAGAGAAGGCACAGATCAGGAGATGACAGAATCCTAACCCTGGGCTGGGGGGGTGGAGGAAGGATGGCTAGCTGAGGGAAGGAAAGGGAGAATGGGGAGTAAGGGCAGCCCTGAAATCGGCAGGGCCCAGTCTTCTAGCTAGGCCCCGCCCAAGTCCCTGGGAAGGGAATTTGGCCCTGGGGGAAGAAGATCCAAGACCCACTGCTCTGCCTTCCAAGATTTCTAGGCTCCCTAGGAGCAGAAGTTCAGATGCCCTTGTTGCTCACAAGGCCTTGAGACAGGGCTAACTTGAGCTTAGGTCACAGAGGCCTCTACTTGGCTATGATGGTGAGTTTGACCCTGGGGGAAAGGAGGCAGAGATTCAGAGCTCTCCATGCTTCAGCTCAGGTACCTTCAAGTCACGGTGCACAATGTCCAGGTTGTGTAAGTAGGAGACAGCTCCCAAGACCTGCCCTACCAGGTGGCTGGCATCCTTCTCTGTGTACGATCCCCGTTCCATGATCCGTTCGAATAGTTCCCCCCCTGTTACCCTAGGGAGAAGGGGGTAGAGGGGTTTAGCTTTCTTCCCCTTCCTCAGGTAGTGACCCACCTCCCTCCAAAAAAACAAACTACCTGAAGGCAAAGTCACCTAACATAACATCTGATGCACAAGAACACTTCCTCAAGTGAATTAGGTTCAGGTAGCCTCTGGGTCCCCCCTTTGCTCCTCACCACCCCTCCAGTGCCCCATCCCCCTCACAGTTCCATGGCCAGGTAGAGATGGGAGCTGCTCTCATGGACGTCTTCAAGAGCCACAATGTTGGGATGACTGACCCTGGAATGGCAGGAAGGGTTTACAGTGAGGGTGTGAAAGGATAAGGACTGGGGAGGGCAGAGAAGGCAACAAAGAGAAGAAGCTTATCCAGACCTGTGAGATCTATATAGACACAGGGAAACTGCTAAGCACAAACCCAAAGGGACACACACACACACACACACACACACACAGACTCACACATATACATGTACACTGCATACATGTGTACCTGCACAAACATGTGTATACAAACATACAAAATCAACATCAAATGATATTTTATCAAGTGCCTACCATGCACTGAGCTAGACATTGGAGTCACAATAATAAACACTGATGATTTGTGTGTTCTAAGACAAATAAATATACACAGGACAAAATGATTAAGTCGAACTTTGGTGCCCTAAATTGCCTCTTCTCTTCAATGAGCTCAGAGACATCGGATCATAGATTTCAAGCTGGAAGAGGCATTCAAATTCATCTAGCCTTCATCCCCTCACTTTAACAGAGAAGGAACAAGTCCAGTGGAAGGGAAGGGACTTGTCCAAGGTCATTCGTATAGGAAGTGACAAAGTCAGAATTTGACCTGGGTCCACTGTCTTCCCACTATATCATGCTGCTTTATTTCTTCCCCTCCCCCTGGTGCTCCCTTCCTCAATACAATCTACTCTTAGAAAAGAACATGATACACCAAGGCATATCTCCTACAAAGGGACTGTTGCATCTTAACAAAGGACAGCTTTTCACTAAAGGAATTACCGACTATCTAATGATATTTCAGGCATCAACTGCCACAAGTTTGACTATGATTTCTGTGTAGATGACTGTGTCACCAATTGCCTGTTAGACAATTCTACTTGGACATTCCCAAATCTACCCCTCTTTATAAGTTCCTTATTTCTATCTGGGGTACCACCATCCTTCTAATCACCCAGATTCAAAACTTTAGGGTCACTTAGTTGTTTTTCAATCATGTCTGATTCTTCTTAACCTCATTTGGGGTTTCTTGGCAGAGATACTAGAGTGGTTTGCCATTTCTTCTCTAGCACATTTTACAGATGAGGAAACTGAGGCCAACAGGATGAAGTGACTTGCCCAGGGTCACACAGGTAGTAAGCATCTGAGATTGGATTTAAACTCTAGAAGATGGGCCTTCCTGACTCTAGACCTGACACTATCCATTGCAGTGCCATCTAGTTCATCCTCTTACCATTTAGTGCATTTTTCCAAGACTTGCCAATTTGACTGCCACAACATTTCTCCCACCTTGCCCCTTTTCTTCCTTCTCCAGGCCTAGACTACTCTACCTCCTACCTGGATTATTGCCATAGTTTCCTCATTGACTTCCCTACTTCTAGTCTTGCCCCTCTCTAACCCATCCTCCACACTAAGGCCAGAGTGATATTACTAATATGTAGACCTGCCCTCCCAAGGAAACCTAATGGTTTCTCATTGCTTTGATGAGAAAATACAAACTCTTTGGTTTGGTCTTTCCTGAACTAGCTCCCATAGGCTTATTAAACATTGCCACGTGCTTTTTTCTAGCCCAATTGGCCCACTGTCTTATAAACTCAGACATTTCATCTGCTGTCACTGTGGCTAGAGGAAGAGAGCATCCTGATCCCCACAACTGCTACAACCTTCTCAAAAATATTACTTGCATATATTTTATATTTAATTGGAGAATGAAAGCACTTAAGAATAATACTGTCCCATAGCAGATGCCCATAATAAATGCTTGTTGTCAAATGGGGGAAGGATTTCTGGTATAAACTTCCTTCTCAGAGCCCCCTAAAATTACTAGGTGCTCTGCCTACTCTTAAGGGCAACCCTGGCCAGAGTTGAGTGTGGAGGGGAAGAATATGGCAGGGAACTGGGCATCCTTTGCTTAGTTCCATGAACCCCCACAACAAGCCTTTGTGTCTTCCTATAGAGAATGTGGACAAGACCATGGACCAGGGGCCCCTCTAGGAGCATTTCACCTGGGGAGAAATTGCTCCTTGGTGGGAGACGAATTGTTCAGCTCTCCTCATTCCCAAAGATGAAACCTTAGGAATCATCCAGTCCAACCCTCTCATTTGATAGAAGAAAGTGAGACCCAGGGAGGGGAGCTGCTTGTCCACAGTCACACAGTTATTGAGATGGCCATAGGAGATGGTTCTACTTCATTCAGAATCTTAGATAGAGTCAGCCCCCCCCTTCCTCAACCTATAAGCTCAGTGTGTTAACCTTGAATACACAGAACTTCCTTGGCAAGGAAGACCAGAAGCCAGGAAATATTTGACCTAGGCAGAAAATAACCAGTCCCAGGAGGAATAGGCTGAATCCTCCTCTCATTTCCCACCCCCCTCCCTCTCCTTATTTTTCCTCTTCCTCTACTGACCCCTCCTTCTTCTCATCCCTCTCCTTCTTTCCTCTTTCCTCTCCATCTTTCTCTTTTCTTCTCCTCTCTTCTGGTACTTTCCTTTCTCTCCTTCCCTTCCTTTCCTCTCCATTACACAGCACACAGAAACACACACACACACACACACACACACACACACACACACTATGACACACTTAACATTGGATAGATACAAGAAATGCAGTTTTGACTGCAGGAGGTAGAATGGTGTGGAGCAAGTCAGGGCTAGGCTAGAAAGCCTCTTGGGAGAGCAAATGGAGATCTTCCTACAACCACCCAAGGAAGGGCCCTGCCAAGCCTACCCAAGCCCTTATTCTTCCACCTCCTTACTTCTTGAGAACAGCGATCTCATTCTCTACAGCCACCTCCTTCCCCCTCAGAGCCTTCTTTGGGATACACTTGAGAGCCACCAGTCTCTTGGAGCATCGATTCTGGGCCAGAAACACCTCAGAGAATGCTCCCCTGTGGAAATAGAAAGGTCAAAGAGGTAAGGGACTGACAGTCTGGTAGTGCTTACACCTTGATGGGATCATTGACTGGCCAAGTGCAATGGACAATCTGCAAGGCCTGCTGGGTACATTCACAACTTGGGGATACCAACACCCTGGGGAAGAGATGGGCTAGTACAATTAAAAGAAACTGAGTCCGAGTTTCACCTCCGCTAGTTGTATGACTCTGGACAAGTCCCTTCACCTCCCTGGGCCTCAGTTTCTACTCTGTCAAATGAGCAGGTTGGATTAGGTGGCCTCTGAGGTCCGTACCATCTCTTGATCTAGGTGGGATCCTATGTGTAGCCCTGAGCAAGCCACTTCCTCTCAGGGAGGCTTAGTTTCCACCCTTGCAATATGAAGGGACTGGATTAACTAACCTAAGGTAGCTCTTGGACATCTATCTAGGACATAAGACCCCACAGGACACAGTCCCCAACCCTTTGGTTAGTCGAGAGTAATCTAATACCAAAACAAGAGACATAGAGGCATTTGATGGATTCCAATTATACAGGAGAGAAGCAGGATCCCTGGCCCTCACCTTCTCCCCACCCAAAGTACCCCATGCCTTTGATGCCAACCTTTAGACAGAGAGAGACAGAGAGAGAGAGAGAGAGAGAGAGACTGATTCAGAGAAGCAGATTTTGAAGGAGGAGTTATGGGAATGCCCATGGACTGAGTCATTGGTGGAAGGAGGCAGAACGTCTGTCCAGAGGTGGGAGAAATCTCCAAATGTTAGCTAGGAAAAAGGGCCAGTAAAGGTAGACCAAGGTAGTCAGCCCCCCCCCCCCACGACTCACGCCCCAAGTTTCTCTCTTATGTCGTAGATTTTGCCAATATCATCGGTCTTCTTCTTCCAGCCTGAGCTCAGCAGCATGTCTGGGGGAGTAGATAGGCTGAGCTGGTCTAGGGGGCAGAATGGGAAGCAGAAGTCAGATTAGAAAATCCCATCCAAGCTGATCGATTGCCTCCCTCATCTCCTTTCACCACAGTGGGTTCAGTGATCTTCCCTCACCCTATGAATCCCAGACCCCCAAGGGAGGACCCCTCAGGAGGAGACCAGTCCTCCCTGGGGTGAGGATGCATTCAGTCCTGGGAGACATGATGCCTGAGTCTGGACAGAGGCAGGGTGAGGGAATCTGCATCTTCAGTGTCTGATGCTGCCACAGTCTATACACACACACACACACACACACACACACACACACACACACACACACAAAATGAAAGCGTGGTTCTCTTCCATCTTTAACATTTTATGATTCTCAAACATATATCCACATATAACATATACATAACAGAAACCAGTGTACAACTCAAATCTACCACCCACATAAGCTAAACCCTCAAAACACACATACACACACACACACACACACACACACACACACACAGCCAATAATCAGACTACTCCAATAGCAGGAGGGAGACATAGCATCACTGCTGTATCCTGCCCATCTCCACCCTACCCTTACCCCACCCCCACCCTCCCCAAACATACACACACACACACACACACACAGACACACACACACACCTACCTCAATTTCAATTCTGGGTCAGGAGATTCCCTAGAACCAGGACAGTACCCTCACCCCACTCTGCTCCACCCTGCTTAGAATCCCAGGGGAGGGAAGGAGCCCAGAGAGATTCGGGAAGCAGGGAAGGAGGAGGGGCAGGAGTGCCAGCTCTGTGTGTGTGTGTGTGTGTGTGTGTGTGTGTGTGTGTGTGTGTGTGTGTGTGTGTGTGTGTCTGTGTGTGTGTGTGTGTGTGTGTGTGTGTGTAGGGCTGCAGCTGACCACCTGCAGCTCTGCAGGGAAAAACTAGTGGTCTTGTATGTGATCAGCAAGAGCGATGACTCCTGCTTGTCTGGATCTCTTGAGCATCCAGGTGTGTCTGCATTAAAGGGGGAGGGGGAAAGGGTGGGAGAAAGGGATTGGTGGTCAAGTGTCTGGGGGGGCGCTCTAGTGCCTATGTATACCTACTCCTCTGTAGAGTGTGTGTTTGTGTGTGTGTGTGTGTGTGTGTGTGTGTGTGTGTGTGTGTGTGTGGTGTATCTATCATGAGTGACTGGGGGGAAGGGGGGGGGGCAGCCTTACCTTTCTCCAGCAACTTTCCCTCCAGCCTTGCTGTTCTCTACCAGTCTAAGTCTTCTCCCTCCTCATTCACTCCCTCCTTTTCCTTCCCTTCCCCTGCCCATCCCTGCCTGCCTCCCCACTCTCCCGCCCTCCCTCCCTTCCTCCCTCCACTTCTCCTTGTAAGGACATCTAGAGAATCCTCCCAGGAGTCTGCAGCGCTATAGAGAGGGAGCCCCTAAGCTCTCAGGGTGGGTGGGAAGGGAGGGAAGGAGGGCCTAGCCTCTAAGGGATGCCCTTACCCACCTCTCAGAGAGCCAGGGTGGGGCTGAGGGAGGATAGCTGCAGGGATTCTGGCTCCCCACAAGCCAGAGAGGGGACCCCATGGACTGCTAGCCCAGTTTTCTACCCACCTCTCCCAGGCAGAGTCCAGACGGAACCAGCTATACAAAGACAGAGGGGAAGGCAGACATGGAATCATGCCTGAAGAGAGGTGTAAAGATGGAGAATGAGAAAAGCAGAGGCAGAAACCTCCAAACAAAAGAGGAGAAGCCCCCTCCCACTTCCAGGCTCTTTATTTGGCAGGGGGGATTTTAATGATGCTGAAGGAGGCTCTGGTCTGTCCTTAGGAGGATACAGGGAGGGGCAAGAGAGGACAGAAGGGAATTGATCCAAGTCAGGGGAGATTAGGTAGTTGCCTGGAGAAATGAGATTGGGTCAGAGGATTCAGATAAATTGCCCAATTTCCCGAGGCCATACAGAATGGTGTTGCTACCATATTGGCTCAGAATAGAGTATTCTCCAAGGAGGGGGGAGGGGAGAACCAGATCTCTCCTGCAGTAGGCCTGCTCTGCCCTGACATTTCCAAACCAACAAAAGGGACCTAGGAGGGGGTTGAAAATTCCACCAAACCTCTTCCAGAAGAAAAGTCAAGGTCAGTGAAGTATTCACTGGAATACTTTTGCCTTTGTGACATCAACACTGTAAAGTATGTCTGGCACACAGTAGTCATCTAATAAATATTTATTGCATTATTGGATCCAATTGATCTGCCTCAAAGTCTGGCAAGCTTTCAGGAGAGGGACAGATCTGCTATGGGCTGAAAATCTTTCTAAAGCACAATCCTGATTACCCATGGCCCTTGATCCAAAAATATTATAGGACTAAGGTTCCACATGATATCCATCAGATTGAAAAAGCTGACAAAAAATGGAAAACAACAAATGCTAAGGGATCACTGTAGGACATTGTTGGTGGAACAGAAAACTGGTTCAGCTACTTTGGAAAAAAACACCTTAAAATCTTGCCCCCAAATGTTATTAACTTGTGCATACATCCATTGATCTAGGAATAGTAGGCTTATACATCACATAGATCAAAGGAAGACAAAAAAGGATTTATATGTACAGAAATATTTATAGCAGCACTTTTTGTAGCAGCAAAGAATTAGAAACCAAAGAGATGCTCATCAATTGGATAAAGGCTGAACACTTTATGGTACATGAATGTAATGGAATATTATTGTATTGTAAAAAAAATGCCTAAAAAAAATGTTGGAGTGGCTGGGTGGTGCAGTGGCTAGAGCACAGGCCCTGGAGTCAGGAGGACTTGAGTTTAAATCCAACCTCAGACACTTAATAATTACTTAGTTGTGCGGTCTTGGGCAAGCCACTTAACCCCATTTGCCTTGCCAAAACCTAAAAAAAAATGATGAAAGGGATGGCTTCAGAGAAACTTTGGAAGACTTGTAGGAACTGATCCAGAGTGAGTTGAACAGAATCAGGAAAACAATTTATACAGTAACAAAAACAAAACCTGGGAAGACCTGTAGGAACTGATGCAGATTGAACTGAACAGAATCAGAACATTTTATATAGTAACAAAAACATTGTAAATACAAACAAGAAGTCTGATCAGTATGATTAACCATCATGATTCCAGAGGATCATGTTACTCATCTCTTTATAGATAATAGACTCAAGATGAATCACATTTTTTGGACATAGACAGTGGGGGAAATTTGTTTTGCTTGACTTATATGTAACTAAAATTCCTTTATCAGATCATAATATTTTTATCATTTCATCTTTTCTTCTGCCTATAACACTCTTATTTGCCCTTATTTTGTCCTTTAATCTGTTGGTTCTGTCCCAGGCCATCAACCCTGTAGTGACTACACACATTCTTTTCCCTTCCCTATCACAACCCTTTAGTGAACCAATTCAACTGTACACTATGCTCTACACTCTTGATTCCTCGCCTCCTTGTCTTATCACTGATCAAGGCTTTTTTTTTAGGTTTTTGCAAGGCAATGGGGTTAAGTGACTTGCCCAAGATCACACAGTTAGGTAATTGTAAGTGTGTGAGGTCACATTTGAACTCAGGTCCTCCTGACTCCAGGGCCAGTGCTCTATTCATGTGCCACCTAGCTGCCCCTGATCAAGTCTTGCCAAGCACCAACTCTGAATTACTCTCACTATCCACTGCCTTCAAGTCTATTCACATGTTATTGAATGGAGATGTAGAAAAATCACAAAAACAGACTTGCTGGGTCCCCTACAAGTTAATGTTACATAATACAAACTGTTTCTCCATAGGGGCAAGGCAATCCTTTTATACCTGCCTAACGGATTCACTAAATCACAAACAACAGTGGTTATTCCAAATTTTTTCAGCTCCAAGCCTCCCATGGCACCCTACACCCTCCTTCTTAGCTGAAAATCTTGCTCCTAACTTCACTGAAAAAAATTAAAGCCATTCCCAGACAGCTCCCCCTTCTTCCCTCTCTTTAATTTTACATCACTCAGATGCCTTCTTCCACTCTCTCCTCCTTCATCTCTGTCTCATACCAAACCCTTCTGCATGCACAAGTGATTCCACGCTACTCCATCTTCTTCAGAAGATTGCCTCCTTAAAGAACTGGAAACTGTGGTGATGTCAGTCAATTAGGGAATGGCTAAACAAGTTGTGGTATATGAATGTAATGGAATACCACTGTTCTATAAGAATGAACAAATTGGGGTGGCTAGGTGGCACAGTGGATAGAGCACTGGCCCTGGAATCAGGAGTATCTGAGTTCAAATCCAGCCTCAGACACATAATAATTACCTAGCTCTGTGGCCTTGGGCAAGCCACTTAACCCCATTGGCCTTGCAAAAAAAAAAAACTAACAAGAATGAACAAATGGATTTCAGAAAAACCTGGAAAGACTTACAGAAACTGATGCTGAATGAAGTGAGCTAAATCAGTAACAGTAACACTGTATGATAATCACCTATGTCAGCTATGACTCATGTCAACAATACAATGATCAAAGCCAATTCTTAAAGACTTGGGATGGAAAATGCCATCTACATCCAGAGAAAGAACTATGGATTCTGAATACAGACCAAAGCATCCCATTTTCACTTTTTTTATGTTTTTTTTCTCTCTTTCATTGTTTTTCCCTTTTGCTTTGATTCCTCTTTCACAAAATGATTAACATGGAAATATGTTT
Organism: Macrotis lagotis; assembly: GCF_037893015.1. NCBI lineage: Eukaryota > Metazoa > Chordata > Mammalia > Peramelemorphia > Peramelidae > Macrotis > Macrotis lagotis. Next base: position 81,569,988 of record NC_133666.1, read on the forward strand.
AACATGATTATGCATGTATACCTAAAAAAAGAACTGCTATTTTTTTTTAAATTGCCTTCCCTATCATCTCCATTTTCTCACTAATACTCAGTTGATCCCTATGTACTGACTACTTCCCTACTGCCTACAAACATGACCATACAGCCCCAATCCTTCAAAAAGCTTCATTTGATCTAGTCATCTTGGCCTGCTATCATCCTGTATCTCTCCTCCCTTTTGTAGCTAAACTCCTTGAGAAGGTTGTCTACAATAGATGCCTCCACTTTCTTTCCTCCCATTCTCTTCTTAACTCTCTACATTCTGACTTCTGACCTCATCATTCAGCTGAAACAAACTACTCTTACTAATGAGCTCTTAAATGCCAAATCAATTAGTTTTTTTTCCAATCCTCATCCTTGTTGACTTCTCTGCATGCTTTGACACTTGATCACTCCCACCTCCTGGATACTCTCCTCTCTCTACATTTCAGTGATACTGTTACTTCTCAGTCCTTGGCTGGATCTTCTGCCAGGTCACAACTACTAACTTGGTATACACTAAGAAGCTACCCTGGGCTCTCTTCTCTCTATATACTATCTCTCTTGGTGATCTTGTCAGCTCCCATGAATTCAATTATCACCTATGTGCAGATAATTTTCACATCTATTTATCAAGCCCTAACTTCTTTCCCAACCTTCAGTCTTGTATCAACAATCCAACAATTATAAAACTAAACTCTGGGGGGTGGCTAGGTGACGAAGAGGATAGAGCACCGGCCCTGGAGACAGGAGGACCTGAGTTCAAATCTGGCCTCAGACACTTAATAATTACCTAGCTGTGTGGCCTTGGGCAAGCCACTTAACCCCACTGCCTTGCAAAAAGCCTAAAAAAAAAATAAAATAAATAAAAATAAATTCCTCCCCACCCTTCCTAACTTCCCTAAGACTACCTTGAGCTTTTTATGATCAGGTTCATTTTTTTTGTGCATTGTTCAGTTTTCCAGTCTATTTCTTGACTTTGAAATTTATGCTGAACTTGGGCTCTATTCCCTGCATACGGGATGGGGAGGGGCACTGTCCCAAGCTTCAGACTTTTTTGTCCTGTTTTTAGAGCTAGTTCTGGGAGTTTCACAGTTTCTGCTGCTTCCAAGATATTGTGGGAAGAGGTGTGTTTACTGCCCCTTTGATCTCTGTTCTGGTCCTTACCCAGGAAGGGTCCCTTACCCTGATCCCTAGGATGACAATCGATACTGTTCCTCAGTGTCCCTGCTCCTTATGACCAAAAGTGCTCCTCTTCATACTTGAACTGTAACCTGGAAGTGTGTGAAGGTAATGAAGTGGCCAAACATCAGATACTGTGTCCAGTGCTAGAACGGGGTCCCCTGGAATCTCTTTCTGCTCAGTTGCCAGGTTCCCTTACAGTCTCTAGCTTTGAGAGCTCCTAAAGCTGCTGCTGCTGCTGCTTCTATTACCACCACTTCCATCCCACTACTGGTGTTTCATCCACTTGGACTCTAGGTTAGCCTTCACCCCCATGTGGCAGATTTTTCCTTCAACCTCCTAAATTGTTTTGGGCTGGAAGAGTGTCTCACCCCAACCTTTTGTTGGCTCTGTCACTCAAGAATTCAACTTGAGATGTTATAAAATTGTTTGGAGGAGAATGTTGGGAGCTTGGCTGACAGCTTCCTCTACCCCGCCATCTCCTTTCCTACTACAAACAAGGGCATCACCAACCTCCCTGTTCTCTAAGCTCAAAACCCAGACATCCTTGACTAATCACACACTCAGCACACATATCCAGTCTGTGCTAAACCCTGCCCTCTCTACCTTTCAAACATCCCTCAAATACAGTCTTCTCTCCTCTGACCCTGGTGCAGGGCCCCTTCAATTTAAGGCTGGCAGTAGTCTGTTGGTTGGGCTGCCGTTCTCAAGTCTCTCCCTAGTCCAGTCCATTCTTCATTCAGTTGTTAACCTAATCTTCCTAAAACTCAGATCTGACCTTATCAGCCTCCTCCTCTATTCACTAAATCCCAGAGGCTCCCTAAGAATGAACATTCAATCCTAAACTTGGCTTTTAAAGATCTTTCTTCCTAATCTGGCTGCTTCCTATCTTTCCGGTCTTTTTACCCCTCCCCCCAACCAATTACTCTCTAATCCAGTGACACTGGTCTCCATGGTATTCCTGGAACATGATACTCCATCTCTCAATGCAGAGCACTTTCATGAGCTAGCCCCCACACCTGGAATTCTCTCTCTCCTCACCTGCACCTCCTGGTTGCCTTCCTTCATGACACCCTGCAAATCCTATCTTCTACAGGAGATCTTTTCTGGTCTCCCCACTTTTCCCCTTCTCCCCTTCAGCATCTTTACTCAAGATGACCTACCATTTACATAGTATAGACTTTATATGTACATAGTTGCTTGTATGTTTTCCCCCCAATTAGAAGGTAAAATCCTTGAGAGAAGGGCTAATGTTTTCCCCCTTCTTTGGGAATATTTCCATCCCACTCCCACAAAACACAGTGCCATGCTTACAAAACTTGCAAAAATCACTAATGCTGATACACTACGTGGTACAGTGAGTGGATAGAGTTCAGACTTGGAATCAAGAAGACCTGAATTCAAATCTTGCCTTCAAATTTTTACTCAGCTGGATCACTCTGAGTAAATCGATTAACCTCTGAGCCTCAGTTTTCTCAATTGTAAAATAGGGATAATTATACTATCACAGGATTCTTATGAGGATCAAATGAGATGCACTTTGTCAATCTTTTTTTTTATTTTTCTGAGTACATGAAACATAGCTTTCAACAATCATTTTTCTGCAAGTTTATTCTCCCTCCCTCCCTCTCCCAACAGAAAGCAATCCAACATAAGCCCAAATGTAAAATCATGCTAAATATAAATCCATGTTAGTTATAATGATGCATTTTGTCAATCTTGAAGCATCATGCAAACACTAATTATTATTAATACTTTGTTATAAGGATGCTGTTTTTCTTTCTTTTGGGGGGAAGTATATGGCAGAAAAATTAGATGCCTATTAATTTAAATTTATAAAAATTCAATTTAAGAAGCAAATTGTGATTGAAGAAATATTAATACAGTACTTGATATTTTGGCCACAAGGTTACCAGAAACAATTTTTAACATCATCCTAAATTCAAGCATTTTTAACTAGATGGTACAGTCAATAGAGCACTGAGCCTGGAGTCAAGAAAACCTGAGTTCACAGCCTCAGAAACTCACTAGCTTTGTATCCCTGGGCAATTCATTTAAACCTCTGTCTGCCTCAGTTTCCATATTTGTAAAATATGAATAAGAAAAGCACCTACCTCACAAGGTTGTTGAGAGGATCAGAGACAATATTTGTAAAGTGCTTTGCAAACTTTAAAATACTATGTACATGTTAACTATGATTATTAGAGAGAGAAGTTAGAAATTATTAGAGAAACATCTCTCTCTAACCCAAGATACCTCAAATGAGTTAACATTTCTAGTAATCTTCAAGGAGAAAAAGAAAAAGTCACAATATGTTATACAGATTGGGGTTACCTTTCCAGAACAATTTTTTTTAGGGTTTTTTTTTTGCAAGGCAAATGGGATTAAGTGGCTTGCCCAAGGCCACACAGCTAGGTAATTATTAAGTGTCTGAGACCAGATTTGAGCCCAGGTACTCCTGACTCCAAGGCCGGTGCTTTATCCACTATGCCACCTAGCCGCCCCCAGAACAATTTTTAAAAAGCTAACATTTATATAAGATTGAGGTTTACAAAGTACTTTGCAAATATTATCTCATTTGAAATGTATATGTTCTATTATAATGATTATGTTTATTTTTTATTTTTGAAGAAGACCATGACATCAGAGAGGTGATGCCATGAGAAGCGCATGAATTACATGTGAGTGAAGTGGGGATGTCCTATGTTACCAGCCTCACTTTCTCCTCCAGAGTCATTTGGGTCCAGAGGCCAGATAGGAATCAGGACTGCTGGAAATGATCCTGGATGTGAGGTTTAATCAGGGTTCAGTGACTTGCCCAAGGACTTACAGCTGGTAAGTGTTAAGTGTCTGAGAGCAGATTTGAACTCTGATCCTCCTGACTCCAAGACCAGTGCTCTAGTTACTGCTTAGGGGTTCTATTATATCCATTTTACAAATGAGGAAATTGAAGAGGGCAGAGGTCAAGTGACTTGTCCAGCTAGGAAGAACTACTCAATCCCTTCTTTGACCACTCCTTTCCCTTCTAAAAGAAGAAGAGTGGGTCATAGCTCTAATCCTTGCAGGGTGAGGAAGGTTACCACCTTAGCTAGACAGAAATAATTCTTTTGTTTTTGATTTCTTACACATTTTCCTTTTTAAAAAAATATTCATTTATTTATTTTTCAAAATGCATGCAAAGAAATTTTTCAACATTTATTTTTCTGTAAGGTTTTGAGTTCCACATTTTTTTCTCCTTTCCTTCCTTCTCTCCACCCTTCCCTTAAAAGTGAAAAAATTCTTACACACTTTCCTAAAGGGAAGAGTCTAGAAAGAGTTTCAGACTGAGGAAAAAATTATTTCTTAATTGAATTAAGAAGGATATTTTTAATGTGCTTCCACAGAGTAGGAAATGAGAAAAATAAACAAATGCTTGTTGGATTGGCCACCATATCTCACTGGTGGCCAATTGCATTGGACTTGAGGTCTACTATTTTTGCTTCTTATTGTATTCTTATTGGTTTTGGTGGACTTCAAGTCCAATGCAATTGGCCACCAGTGAGATATGGTGGCAATGCAACCAGAGCTAGTCCAACCCAGACTCATCATACTGCTCTCCGGCCATTTTCACTCTTTGCTGCCACATAATCAAATTCCTCCCTTCTTCTCCACCTTCCACTTACCACTAATTCTGGGAACAGTCATTAACTCCATACTACTATTCCTGGAAAGAATGTGACAATCAGTTGCCCTATGGTTCCACTCACTATCCCTGGGGAATTCCCAGATGAAAATACAAGTCCATGGTCACACATCCCTATATGTATTGTTTCCATCTATTAATAATTATATCTAGTATTTACATAGTACTTTAAGATTTGCCAAACGCTTTTATTTCATGTGATGCTCAAAGCTGAGTATACTGGGGAGAGGGAGGGAGAGAGGATGAATAGGTGCCATTGTTATTCTGATATTACAGATTAGGAAACTGAGGTAGAGAGAGGCTAAGTGACTTAAGGTCACACAATTAGAAAAGAAATATTTTTTATAGGTTTTTTGTCTCAAAATCAGCAAAACTTTATTCCATTCTTTCACCATTAACAGAAACTTAGAGAAAACAAAAAGTGTTTCATGTTTACAAAGATAAATGTGGCCTCCTGTCTCATTGAAGCTCATAACTTCAAAAGGGAAGGGGGAAGACAAGGGGTGCAGGGCACCCCCACCCACATAGGGCAGGCCCAATCGCCCCTGGGCCCATCCTGCCTCCCCAGGCCCAGTGTGGGGAGGAAGGGGGGCACGCAGGCTCAACCAGCTCCCTGGGTAAGAGCTGGACAGACTCACCAGCTCCCAGTCAGTCTCTTACAAAGCTTTGGCCCAGGGCAGCTGCATATAAAGAAAACAGGATTCATTTCAGGCACAACTTTTTTTTTTTTAATTTTGTTTTTGTTTTTGTTTTTAAATCAGTAAAAGAAACTGGGGTCTAGAAGCTGAAGTTGTCCTAAGCAGCAAGTTTGTGCATCATCCTTTTGTTTTTTTAAATATTTTTAAATTACCACACACTGATGGCACACCTCATCTGAAATGAAATTCTGCACCATACATACTAATCACAGTAAAGTTATAAAAAAAAAACCCTTAGATATACTCTGGAAGATACTTCTCACTGAAATCTAACAACTTCGCTAAGTGGACTGTGACAATATTATAAATGAGATATGAAAAATAACATTTTAACATTTGGCCATCAACTTAAGGAAATGGTTTGAATGCTTACACAAATTTTTAATTTTTTAAAAAAGGTAATATAATCTACCCTCATATGGTCCTCAGAATTAAAGCATAATGAACCAGGAAATAACAGGAAAAGAATGCAACTGAGAGATAAGGCAGAACACCTTGCCAGAAGTAATAAAGGTAGAGTATACACTAAATATCAAGTGTAGAATTTCATAAGGTCAACCAGATAACTGTCTATATTTTTCACTTACACAGGCGAAGTAGTTTTGCAATTACCAGTTGCATTAAATGCACCAAATAAAGCTTCTAAAATTGATACTATAAGGCCCCACCTTAAGTTCACCAGGCTGCAATTGTGCATAATTTTTAAATGGTTTAGAAAACAAATATCTAAGACACAACTTGAACTCAAGTCTTCTTGACTCCAAGTCCAGTGCTCTATGCACTACTACTACTACTACTACTACTACTACTATTGTATGTTTTTTGAGGGCAGGGCTCAAATCGTTTTTCTAGTTTCATCCATGGTCCTTAGGCACCAAAATGTCACTTAAATACTCTTACATTCAGTCAGCAAGTGCCTGTTTCAGTTTATTTTTGAACCCTGATTTCATATATATAATTCTGTTCATAACTGCTCATTAGGTCTAGAGTCAGTCAACTACCATTTATTAGGCACCTACTATATGTCCTACACTTTGCTAAATGTTCTACAAGGCAAAATACAAGCCCTGCCCTCAAGAGGATCCAAGTCTAATGGGAAGACAAAAAGTCAACAAGTATAAACCAGCTGTATCTAGGATCAATTGGGTGTAGACTCAAAGAGAAAGCACTAAGATTAATGACTAACAGGGAAAGGCTTCCTGCAAGAAGATGAGACTTCAGCTGTAACTTAAAAAAAAGCAGAATAGAAAGAGAAACCATTACAGGCATAGAGGGTGGTGAACTGCCATCAAAAACATTAGGAATCCAGATACGTAGTGACTTGTGCTAGGAGCACATTAAGTTCAGATTAGAAACACATAGGTCATTGTCACTGGATCATAGAATATGTGTGGGGTAAAAGATGAGGCTGGTTATGAAGGACTTCGAATGCCAAACAGGAGTTTATTTTTGATCTGGAGGCAATAAGGAACCATTGGAGTTAATTGAAAGAGGGGTGGTATGGTCAGGCTTTAGGAAGATCATTTGACAGCCGAGTACAGGAGGTTAGACTAGAATAGTGAGAGACTTGTGGCAGACTTCTATCAGCAGCTATTGCAATAGTCCAGGCAGGAGGTAATGAGAGTCTGCACGCTGAGATTCATTAGATTTGGCAATTAAGAAACAGGTAAACCAATACATTGTTGGTGGAGCTGTGGAATGATACAACCCTTTTAGAAAGCAACTTGGAGTTAGGCAAGCAAAATGATTTAAAATGTCCATGCCCTTTGAACCAGATACTCAATTACTGGGTTTATATGACAAGAAAAACATCAATAAGAAAAAAATTTCCCATATACTCCAAAATATTTATAGCAGTACTTTTTTTTCACAAGAGACAAACTTTGTTTAACGTTCTAAATCCTTTGTACAAACAAAATTAATGCAACTAGAAAAAGAGACAAAGCAAAATGAATAAAATATTTGGGAAGTCACCCTATCAAAATATATTCAGGACTTTAATAACTAGAGGAATATTCACTATCATGACACTATAGTAAAAAAAAAATTACAATAATGCTAAAGGTTATTCACAGTTAGGAAGCTATACCAATTTACCACAGGGATATTTTTACAGGGCTAGATAGTGACCATTCATTCACAGGAACAAAAAATGGAGAAAGCAAGGGAAATATGGAGGGAGAAAGGTAGGAATGAAGGGAGCCCTCAAATTAGATCATGAAAATTACTAATCATCAAAGTCATTTGGTATTGGCTAAAAAATAGAAAAGTAGATGAATGGAACAAATTAGAAAATGGAGAATTAGAAAAATGGAACTAAATAATCTAATGTAAAAATCTCCAAATCACAAATTTCTTAGGAAAAGAATTCTATTGGTAACTGAAAAGCAATCTAATAGAAATCAGGTCTTCATTATGCTCTGTAATAAATTCAAAATAGACATTCTGAATGTTAAAGTTCATACCATAAAAAAAATTGAGAAGTATCTGTGATAACCTGCATATTACTACATAACTGATGGACTAGTGAAATGGTGCAACAATTTTGGAAAAACAATTTGAAATTAAATGAGAAAAGTTGGTAAATTACCTGTACTCTGACCCTTCAATCCCATTATTTGGTTCTCTTTGTCTGACCATCTTTGTTTCTTTAGCTGGATTACTTCTACCAGGATGTCCTGTGCCTTCCTACACTGCCCTTCCTTAGTGAGCTCATATAGCAGTACTTTCTTTGATAGCTAAGAATTGGAAACAACTCATCAGTTGGGAAACGGTTAAACAAATGGTGGTACATGAATGTAATGGAATACTATACTACAGTGCTGCAAGAAATGATGTATATGATGTAGATGTGAGAAGCATAAAAAGATTGATATGAACTGATGCAGAATGAAGTAAATAACCAAAAAAACAAAAGTCATAGTAGCTGCAACAATGTAAATAGACATAACAAAAATACACCAAGAAATCAAAAGTAAATTTAACAAAATTATTAAGATCAAGAGGGACACAAAAGAAAATATATAAGGAGACACCCCCAACCTTAGTGGAGTTGGAAGGTCAGCAGTTGATATATATTTGTCATATGGAAAAGCTCTTAGAGAGGTGGAGGAGAAGGGATACATGGAATATGTTGGTGATATTTAAAAAACCAATTAAAAAAATTTAAAAGACTGCCTTCTAACAATGAGGACCCCATTGAGATAAAGTAACATAAACAGGTAGTAGATTGGGGGGCAGCTAGGTGGTACAGTGGATAGAGCACCGACCTTGAAGTCAAGAGGAACCTGAGTTCAAACCCAGCCTCAGACACTTAATAATTCCCTAGCTGTGTTACCTTGGGCAAGTCACTTAATTCCATTGCCTTAAATAAATAATTTTTTTTAAAGCAGGTAGTAGACCCAGTCAGCATCCATCAGTTGGAGCAAAGGCAGTGTTTGTTGAGAGTAAGTCAAGGCTAGGATTTGGTAGGACAAGATCTTCAATAGGGATAAAAGGGCAAGGGACTCAAAAGAAGGAAACAGTGCCAAAAAAAGAAAAAAGTTTAGTGTATCCAAAGTTTAGTATTTATCTCTGTGTATGTTATATTTCTCACCCCTCAATCCCAATAGAATGTAAATTCATTAAGAACTAAGACAACAATCTTTTTTTTTGATCTTTGTATCATCAGTACCTAACATTCTGGCTGGTGCATAGTAGGTGCTTTAAAAATGCTTGTAAAATAAATAAGCACATACAAGCTGCCTGCTAATAATTCAGAAATCCCCTGTTGGCTGTAATGGTGTCAATTTTTTTCTTTCTAGCCCCAGGTACCACTGTGAGAATACTAAAGTCTCCAGGAAGTCCAGGGTCAAAACTTGCATACCAGTAGGAGGTCCTTAAAATCCTCAAATGACTGAGGAGATGGTAAGAGAACTTTAAACTGGCTTTAATCTTCGACACACCAATAGTTGCTCAATTACATCTCAGGGAAATGAAAGAACTTACACATGAGCTCCTTGGGCCATTGTTGCTTGTCGAGTCCGGAGGAGGGAACTCAGGCCGACATCAATATGATGCATAAGCTGGTTCGTTTATTGATCACAGGATACATACTTTTATACTCAACATTTACGTAACCAATTACATAAGCGTTTTAGCAAGCATTTTTTTCACATGCATACCTTGTGTAAGTCTTAGGTGATTGTTTTGAGAACCAAACAGTGTTTTGATAAACAGAGTGAAGATTGTTTTGAGAACCAAACAGTGATTTGATAAACAGAGTGCAGAAGGTAATTATCTCAGAATGCGCTATCTATCTGAGCCTGGGAATACACCTAGTTAGCTCAGACATGCAGCTACTCCCTTATCTAAGCTCTGAAGTACATCTTGCTGGTTAAAGCACATAACTATTTCTGTGTTAACCCTTCATAGCTCTTAGCCTGGAATACATATGACACAACAGTTGCTGACATTTTTAAAAAAAATCATGATGATCAGGAGAAGGTATCTCAGGACTGGAAGGAGGTTAAACATGGTTCTGATTGAGAGAGAGAGAGAGAGAGAGAGAGCCACTTGGGTGGCTATAGATAAAGCATTGGTACTAGAGTCAGGAGGACCTGAATTCAAATCCAGTTCCAGATGCTTTTTAGCGGTATGACCCTGAACAAATCACTTAACCCTTGATTGTCTCAAAAAAAAAAAGAGGAGGCTAGTACCCTACCTCTCAGGGTTACATGCCAGGTTACCTCTAAAGCTATAAATGTCTATTTTCAGGATCTGATTAATAGTCTCTGATAGAAAAAATAAAAGGGGGTAGCCAGGAATGACAGGGCACTGGGAAAAGGCCCTTTCTTAGAAAGCTAAATAGATATAACTGAATGAAGAATATGAAGACTTCAAAGAAATATGGAAAGACTTGCATGAAGTAATGCTGAAAAAGCTCAACCAAAAGAGCAGTATCTACAACTTTAGTTGAAGACATCTTTAAAAAAGACAACCAGACTCAGATGAAAAGCACAGGCCGCTCTGGTACTGAGTCATAATACCCACACTCAGCTGTTCTTTTACGGAAGGGAAAATGACACCACCAAGCACTGGGTTGTTTTGGGGTTTTTTTTTCTTGTTTTACTGCTTTAAGGAGGATTTATTTGGGATCAAGATGGGGATCTGTATGATGTGTTGAGAAACAATCAGTGGAAGGAAATAAAAATGAGACCTCTCCCAGAAACGCTAAGAAATCTGGTCACTGATGTGACACAGTATAGTGGAAAGGATGCTGGACTGGGATTTATCCGACAAGTCCCATTCATCTCTCAGTCCCTTGGTGTCTCTGAGTGAGGCCATTTAACACTCTGAGTCTCTAAATTGGACTAGATGACCTCTAAAATCCCTTCCACCTGTAAAACTGTGATCTCACAACTGAGCTGACTGAGACATTGATAAATTTAGGTTATCTAACCTTACCTAGGGGGTCAATGCTGCAAGGAAAGCCTGTTACAGCCTAATTGATTGTTACCTTAATCCCATTTTCTGCTATCTTCTCTAGCAGAATGCTCCCTCAGTCTTCCTCTTTTTTCTTTGTCTTTCTTTCCTTCTTCCTTTCTTTCTTTCCTCCTTTCTTCCTTTTTCCTTTGGCAATATGGATTAAGTGACTTGCCCAGGGTCACATAATAAGTGTGAGTCCTCCTGCTTCCAGGGCTATCCATGGTACCATCTAGCTGCTCCTCTTCTTTCTAATCTTAAAAGTCTCCCTCTCTCTTAGTTCCTTTCCTTTAGCCTAGAAACAAACTCCAAATCTCCTCCATCCTTAAAAAGCCTCCCCTGATGTCAAGATCTTCTTAGCAAATGATAGAAAAACAATATATATGTCAAAGGCAATCCTGCTTTCCCAGCCTCCCAGTTTCATAACCTTGGCATCATCAGAGTCCTCTTATTCTCCTTCATCCTACCTATACAAAAGATTGTTAAATATTGCCCTATTGACCTTTCCAGCATCTCTCCCATCCAACCCCTTCTCTTTACTCTCATAGCTACCACCTTACTTCAGGCCCATCTTGTCTACATTGTTGAACCAGCATGAACTGATGAAGAGTGAAAAGAGAAGAACCAGAAGCACATTAGACACATTAACAGCAACATTGTGTGAGGATCAAGTAGCATGGACTTGCTCATCTCAGCAGTAGAATAATCAAAGACAATTCTAAAGGACATGTGATGGGAAATACTATCTACACCCAGAGAAAAAACTATGGAGTCTGAGTGCAGACCAAAGCTTACTATTTTCAATTTTAAAATGCTTTATGTTTTATGGGTTTTTCCCCCTCTCATGGTTTTTCCCCCTTTTGGATTTGATTCTTCTTTCACAACATAATTAATATGTTTAGCATAGTTATATATGTATAGCCTAAATGAGATTGCTCTCTGTCAGGGGCAGAGGGGAGGGAAGGGAAGGAGGGAGAAAAATGTGAAACTCAATCTTAAATTTAAAAAAAAATTATTGAAAACTATCTTTGTAGGTAGTTGGAAAAATAATGTTTTTTTTTAAATCCATGCTCCAGACGGTAATGATCTGACTCCAACTTATTGTTCCAGTCTCATTGGACATTACACTTGTCCTATACTCTTGGATCCAGCCAAACTAGCAGTCTCTCTGTTCTCAGGACGCACCATCTCCTCACTCTATGCTTTGGCCTTCTTCTGTATGCATTACCTACACACACACACACACACACACACACACACACACACACACACACACACAGCCTCTTACTTCCTTCAAGAATCAACCCAAGGGGCAGCTAGGTGGTGCAGCGGATAAAGCACCGGCCCTGGAGTCAGGAGTACCTGGGTTCAAATTTGGCCTCAGACACTTAATAATTACCTAGCTGTGTGGCCCTGGGCAAACCACTTAACCCCATTTGCCTTGCAAAAGAAAAGAATCAACCCAAGAATCATCTTCCTTCCATTAGAAAGCTTCATTCCTTCTCAAAGAGAACCCCTCCATCAGGGAGGTGATGCTATGACATGCAAGTAAATTGAATTTAAGTAAGACAGGCCTGTACAAAGGCACCAGTCTCACTTTCTCCTCTGGGAAAAGTGGCCAGGTATGGATCAGGATAACTGGAGATGACCCTCCCCATGCCAAGGACACCTTGGCTTTTTTTCCCCTACTTGAAAATGAAATGAAGCAGTTAAGAAACATTTACTGTGTGCAAAGCTCAATGACAAACAATGTTGATACAGACAGAAAAGTAAAACAAGTCCTCTCTAAGGGGGAAGATAAAACAGAATAAAATGACCAGGGAACTCCTTCCCAAACATCCTTGTACTTAATGACTCTGTATCATCTGTGCATTAATTCTGTGAATGTAAACTCCTCCAGAGTAGAGATTGTTTCATTCATTGTACTTTGTCTGCTTAGAGAACTTTGTAGATAGAGCATCAGGTCTGGAGTCCGGAAGACTTAGTTCAAATCTAGCCTCAAACACTCACTAATGGTATGATCTTGGACAAGTCATTTAACTGCTTTATGCCTCAGTTTCCTCCACTGCAAAATGAAGATAATAATAGCACCTACCTAACAGGGTTGTGAGGATCCATTGAGATCAAATTTACACAGTGCCCAACACATCATAAGTGCTATATAAATGATTATTGTCTTTGCTTCCTTCCTTTCCTCCTTCCTGGCAATTGAGATTAAGCATCTGAGTATTTGAATTCAAGTCCTCCTTATTCCAGGGCCAGTGCTTTATTAAATTCACTTTTCTTTCTTCATTCCTTTGTAGGGTTCTGCTTCTTTTTCTATAACTAAATTGTCACTGAATTGTGTCCAGAACTTCTCTGGATCCCCAGAGATTTTTCCATGACTTTAGGCACAGCAGCTCCTTCATAAGGGTTGGCAGATCCTAATAAAATTGCAAAAATGTGCATTTTGCCTACATTAGAGCTATCCAACAATGTAGCCAGTTCCCTTGAGAGTTAATGAGTTTCCTGCTGTCACTAGAAGGTTAGGTCTGGGGTTTTTATGGCTACTGACCTGAGATGGACAATGGACTCAATACTCTCCTATGGGGAGCCTGAAATTCCCCAATTCTCCTAGTGATATGCAGTGTCTCCTAGTCTGACCCCTAGGGGCTTGAAATGTTATTGCAAGGGGCCTAGGCTCCAGCTGCAAACCATGCAGCTATGACCCAAATGAGAAAATATACCCTCTGTAACTTGGTGATGTACCACACACAAATGGTAGTTTTTGGTCATTCATCCTGCATTTTCCTAATCAACTAATTTGTTGTTGTTGTTCAGTGTTTTCAGTTGTGCCCCACTCTCTGTAATCCCATTTGAAGTTTTCTTGGCAAAGATACTAGAGTTGTTGGCCAATTTCTTCCTCAGCTCATTTTACAGATGAGAAAACCGAGGCAAATAGGGTGACGTGACTTACCCAGGGTTACCCAGCTGGAAAGTATTAGGGCCAGAGTTGAACTCAGGAAGATGAATGTTCTTGATTCAAGGCCCAGCATTCAATCTGACACCTAACTTCCAGGGATCACTCAATATTAATGGTGAATTTATACCCAAGTTCAAATCCTGATTCAGACACCTAGTGGTTGTGGGATCCTGGGTCTCTTGGCCTCAGTTTCCTCCCTTGTAAAATGAAGAGGTCGGGCTAGATCATCCCTCAGATCCCTTCCAATTCTAGAGCTAGAGTCCTATGCAAGTCCTTGGGTAAATCACTTCCCTGATTCTCAATTTTTTTCTTTGGAAAATGAAAGGAGTTGACCTCAGTGGTCCCTGAAAGCTCTTCTAGCTATAGATCCCACATGAGGGTCAATCAGACAAATGGATCATTTAACTGGAAAAGAGAAGGACCCACAAAGGCATGTACAGAGTTTCTAAACAAAAAAATGAAAATGTTTCTTCCTTGAAGTCAGATAAAGCAAGTCACCTCATAACTGAGGAGAGATAAGGAAGATGAAGATAAATATGGCATTCTAGACCCTTGTGGATAGGCTGAGAGAGGGAGAGGGAGAGGGGACAACTACTCTTTCCTAGACCTCAGCTTTCCACCTGTAAAATGAAGCAGACTCCATGAGTTCTCAGGTGTCTCTCAGCTCCCAATTCCCTGATCTGCAATTGCAGATGATAAAAGCTAGCATTTATATAGTGCCTTGAGGTTTGCAAAGTGCTTTCCATATGTCATGTCTGTGATGGAGGGCCTTCCTCCTCAAGGGAGAAGGCCAGAAGAGTATATATTACTCTACTGCAAGCCCCTCGTTGAGAAGAGGGCTCCTTCTAGTCTGACTCAGGACTAGAAGGTTCAGCCAGAGGGCTAAAGAAGCCCTCTCTATTCTATGATTAAATTCAACAAGGTGTAGAGACTTTAGGGCTACTCTCCTAACCCTCATTAGAACTGTGGTCCCCAGACCACAGATGTTACTTCTCAGGACTCTAGGGAATTGGTTTTACTTGCACTATAGCTCATATGCCCCCCCCACTAATGATTGTCAATTAGCCAGACAGATTTAATAAGGTTTTAGTTTGGGTGTATTTACTAAAGTGGTATGGAAAGAGAAATTGATATAAAACATCTTCCTCAAAAAATTGTGATATACTCTCCCACCAGTACCAGAGAGAATCCAAGAGAAAGCAGTCTCAAACATGTAGAGTTCAGGTGGGAACTTATACCATAAACTCAGAGGTCACAGAATTTTCCTTTTCTGGGTAAACACTAGAATGCCAGAATGAAAACTAGCTCACTAGTCCCTCAGGGAACCAAAATGTCAGAGAAAAGGCAGGGACTTACCTGAGCTCTCATTAATTCCCCTCCAAACAACTCTGAAATAATGCCCTCAAAATGAATCCTGTAGTGGCAGAACCCACAAAAGGATGAGGCAAACTAATTTTCTAGTCCAAGACAACTAAGAAGGTCAAGAGGAACGATCCTGGGTGAAAGTGGATCAAAGGAGAGAGGCCTTACCTTACCAAGCCAGCAGTAGGTCTTGAGGAAAGTGCAGCAGAGGCTGCTAGGTGGCGCAGTGGATAAAGCACCGACTTTGGAGTCAGGAGGACCTAAGTTCAAATCTGACCTCAGACACTTAACAATTGCCTAGCTGTGTGGCCTTGGGCAAGACACTTAACCCCACTGCCTTGAAAAAACTAAAAAAAAAAAAAATAATGAAGAATCACCTACTCAGTGAAACTGAGTATAATCCTTCAGGGAGAAAATGGATATTCAATTAAATAGAAGACTTCCAAGCATTCCTGATGAAAAGATCAAAGTTGAATAGAAAAATTTGACTTTCAAATACAAGACTCAAGAGTAGCATGAAAAAGTAAAAGGAAATCATATGGTATTTGATAAAATTAAACTGTTTACATTCCTGCAAGGGAAGATGCTATTTGTTTGTAACTCCTAAGAACTTTCTTATTAAAGCAATTAGAAAGGGTATACATAGACAGAGGTCATGGATGTGAGTTGAATATTATGGGATGATCTCTAAAAAATAAAATTAAGGAGTGAGAAAGATGAATGCACCAGGAGAAGGGAGATGGGAGAGGTAGAATGGGATAAATTATCTCACATAAAAGAGGCATGAAAGAATTTTTATAATAGAGGGAAAATGGGGGAGGTGGGACAGGGGAACACTTTAACCTTACTGTCCTTTTTTTTTTTCCGGCAAGGCAAATTTCCCCAAGGTCACACAGCTAGGTAATTGTTAAGTGTCTGAGGTCAAATTTGAACTTAGGTCCTCCTGACTCCAGGGCCAGTGTTCCATGCACTGTACCACCTAGCTGCCCCTTGAATCTTACTCTCATCAGAATTATCGCAGAGAGGGAATAAGATACATAATCAGTTGGGTATTCAAATCTTTCTTACCCTATAGGAAAGTGGGAGGGAAAGGGAATAAGAGAAAGGGGGAGAGGGGAGGAGGGGATGTTGGTCCTGATAAAAGGGAGGTTTGAGGGAGGTAACAGTCAGAAGCAAAAAACTTCTGAGGATGGATAGAAAAAAGATTAAACAGAGAGAGAAACAAGTTGGAGAGAAATATACAATTAGCAATCATAACTGAAAAAAATTACAGCAAGTTTCTCTGATTGAGGCCTCATTTCTCAAATATATAGAAAAGTGAGTCAAATATATAAGAATATAATGCATTCCCTAATTGATAAATGGTCAAATAATATGAATAGGCAGTTTTCAGATGAAGTTATCTATAATCAGATGAAAAAATGTTCTAAATCAGTATTGATTAGAGAAATGCATTTTTTGTTTTTTTCCACTTACTACAATTTTATTTTTTCCAATTACATGGAAAGATAGTTTTCAACATTCATTTTATAAGATTTTAAGTTCTAGATTTTTCTCCTTCCCTTCACTTTCCCCTCCCCAAGATAAAAATCAATCTGATATGGCATATACAGGTACAGTCATGTTAAACATATCTCTACATTGGTCATGCTGTGAAAGAAGAATCAGAACAAAAGGGAAAAATCAGGAGGAAGAAAAAACACACAAAAAAGTGAAAATCATATGCTTCAATCCACATTCACACCCCATCAGTTCTTTCCCTGGATGAACATAGCATTTTTCATAAGGAGTCTTTTGGAATTGTCTTGCTGAGAAGGGCTAAGTCTCATACTTACTTGATCATCAGTCTTGTTGTGGCTGTATATAATGCTCTCCCGCTTCTGCTCACTTCATTCAATATCAGTCCCATGACCTACTCCTTCACTCCACCTCAGTCACATATAAGGATGGTCACACATTGGATCTCATCATTGCCTCCACTTCCCTAAACAGAGAGTCTGGCATTCCCCTATCTGATCATAACTTCCTATCATTCTGTCTCTCTCCATATTTCAACCCTCCTAAGTCTGTTTTTCATTCTCACCAACCCATTCAATCCCTCCATCCCTCAACATTTTCTCAAGCCATCACCCTTACTCTGATTTCACTATCCTCTCTCTCCAAATTATCCATTTCAATCTAAACTGTCCTTTACTCTGGAATCCCTTTCTCTTTTTCCCTATCAACATTCTCACCTTGACAAATCTCAGTCCAGGACTGCTTGGACTATCTCCTTCCTCTACTCCTACTCACAAACTGCTCTACAAAGGTGGTATGAATCTCATAACCCTGCTGAGTGGGCACATTATAAAGGCATGTTACCAATTTCAATTGGGCAGTCCTTTTATTTCTTCTTTAATTGATTCCCCACCCTCACCCCCTTTTTGGAGGTAATCAGGATTAAGTGTCTTACCCAAGGTCACACAGCTAAGTGTCTGAGGCTGGAATTGAACTGAGGTTCTCCTGACTTGGAAGCTATTTCAAACTTTCTTTTTCTCAAACCTTCCACAACTACCCTCACCCTTCTCTCTCAGTTTATCTTTCACTTTCTTGAGAAAATTGAGGTCTCCCTCCCTCTCTTCCCTTTGACAAAGTGGTGGTCCTTCTCTTGGCCAAAGACAATTTTCTACAAGTGCATTTGAACTCATCCTCTCCCATCTTCTCCATCTGTTGTATCCCTAATCCCTCCTCCAGTTTTCTCAAATCTTTAGCCTCTCCCAATCAATTGGATTCTCCCCTACTACTTACAAATAAGCCCAAATCAAGCCTCCCTTCCACCTTAAAAAAAAAAAAAACCTTCATTAGCTGGAGCCAAGATGGTAGAGTTTCAGAGAAAAGTACAACCAACTCCATACCCATCTACTCACCCCTCAAACGAAAAACAAAACTTTCCTCTAAATAGATCTAGAAAATATACCAGACCAAATCCTGGTCAGAAAATCCAAGACAAAAATCATGGTGAGTCATTTTTCCAGTTCAGGTCAGCAAAGGGAAACTGACAGAGAAGTCTTTGGACCCTGGGGACTAGATCTGGCCAGAAATGCACCCCACAGTGTGGAAGCATTCCAAGGCAGGGTGGGGCTGCATACTAAGGCAAGAAGAGGTCTCAGCACAGAGGGGTCTAAACTTGTACATTATTTGGGAACAGGTGCCAAGTGGCAGCTCTATCATTTACTACCCAGTTCTGGGCCATAGGTCAGGGTAGACATAAAAAGAGACCTGCCTCAGGCCTCATGACTCGTGGTATTCCAGAGTAAGGAGTGGTCTTGGGCTTTAGGAATATTCAGAAGCCAGAGCAGGGTCTCATTTCCAACCCCCAGTCCAGTTTGAATTTTGTAAAAGAACAACTATGGCAGGATTCTCAGAGCAAAGAGAAATCTATTATCTCATCTCCTGCAAAGCCAGCTTTGCACATGCCAGAGCTATTGTCCACAACGAGAGCAGCAATATCATCATCCGTGGAGAACTTGGAGGTGGCAAGTTTAAAGCCTTACAAGAGAGAGGCAGTGGTGCTGCACCTGGAGGTGGGGGGGGGGAGGCAAGTGCACACCAGGTGGAAGAGCTCACAGCTCTGTAACTGTTCTTTTACATTATTGTAGTCATTGTGTATATTGTTTCCTTGACTATTTACTTCTCACTACATCAGTTTAAATAAATCTTTGCATGCTTGTCTATATTCATGGTAGTCCTCATTTCTTACAGTCCAGAAATTTTCTATTACCTTCCTGTACCACAATTGGTTTAGCTGTTCCCTTATCTTTGGACATTCACTTTGTTTGCAGTGCTCTACTGCAACAAAAACTGCTGCTATAATTTTTCTGTGGATAGATTCATTCTTTGATATATGTGGCGATATTCTTCAGGTAAATGTCTAATAGTGGATCTCTGGTTCAAAGGAACCAATAACTCTCTTAGTTGCTCAGTCTTTTCTAGATTCTAACCTTTCTCTCTCATATTTGACCCTTTTGCCTGGATTATGTTTTTTGTTTCTTTGTGATATTAGTCTCTCCTGATACTAAGTCTCTCCCACCTGTGTGACCACTTTCCCAGCCTCCTTTGGTGCCTCACCATCCAGTTCACGCCTCCTTATTGTCCCCCAGTCTCTATTCTAGTCCTTTCTTTTTTCTTTCTACTCTTCCTTTCTTAGCGATTCCATTAGCTACCAATATCATCCCTGTTCGGATGCCTCTCAAATCTAGACAGTTATCCCTTCCACATCAAGAGTTTCCCCATCACATAAGAAATTAAATGGGAATTTGGGAGGAGTTTTGCAGAAGCTGCAGATGACACACAAAAAAAGTTCAGAAGCTCTGAAATGCATAAAGTATATGTATAGTATTGTATAATATGAACATATTTTGTCTTTCAATACCATAATAGTTCCGGTTTTTCCTCTGATAAGGATGGAGAGACAAAACATTTTTGATGGGCTTTCCAGATTGGATGAATTTAGATGATGGATAATTTCCAGACCAATGCTCCTCACAAATCCAGGAGAGAATAAGCTCAACTAGAATCTGCAGCCAAGCTGAAGAGTGGATCTTTTTTTAAATTTCCTAACCCTGAGATATGGAAGGGAAAAGAACTAGATCCAGCCTCAGTCCCATATGCTCAAATGCCTGTTTCAAAGTGGATGTCCCAGGAACATGTCAAACTTTGCATGTTTAAAACTGAATTCGTCTTACTCTACCACATATTCCTCCCCAAGCCCTCCCCTGTTCCAATTATCCCTTCCCCTCATTCAACATTAAATGGAATCCCCCCCATGAGATAACACTTTTCTTCTTTCCTCCGCAACACTATCTTCTCTCTACAGTTCCTTTTAGTATAAAAGAACTTCTCCTTCAATTTATGCTATAATATATATTTTTATATGTCCTGATAGTCATCTCCCATTAGAATGGCAGCTCCAGAAGGGCAGGGATTATTTCAGTTTAGTCCTTAGGTAAGCATGGTCTGGCTTGGGATAGGATATTAAATACTTGCAGGTGATAAAAGCATGGAGAATGTGGCACTTGAAGTGAGGTGGAGTGGGGTGATTCAGTTGCCCCACCCACCCCCCTTATAAAGCCAAGAGGTGCCAGGAAAGATATTAACTGGTAGACACCTTCCTCCCCCACCCCTGGGACACACCCTGGGTGCTACTGTCAGAAGTGGCTGTGCTCCAGTGCTTGGGGCTCTCCCAGCAGCTCCTCCCAAGTCTCACCACTGAGCAATCCAGCCTTCTCTTGTCAGTCCCCTGGGTTCCGCAGGGCAAGAGTTTTAGGGAATAGCAGCTTAATCTGGTTTACTCTAGGACTGGATTTGTCAGCTTCAAACTGGCTAGAGGCTTAGCTCCAAGAGCACTGGGGTGCTTGGCTGGGAGGAGAAGGCCAGGAGGAAGGAAGGAAAGGAAGGAGGGAGGGAGGGAGGGAGGGAGAGAAGAAGGGAGGGAGGAAAAAAGAGAAGCGAAAAAGGGAGGGAGGAAGGGCAGGAGATAGGGAGATGAGCTGCCCCTCATGGTGGTCCCAGGCGGCCACCCATTCAGCTTTGGATGCAAGCCTTTAGCATTGAAGCTTAGGCTTGGGATGGTGGGGCTAAGGAGTGACAAGTACAGCTGGATGTTTTGGGGAGGGGCCTCTTGGGCCTGAAGGGGGAGGTTCCCACAGTGGTCACCAGAGGGCTGCCGAGCCACACTCCTTTCTTTTTGGTGGGTGCTGATGGTAATTGGAAAGGGGAGAGACCAGTAAGGAGCCTGGGATAATAGCTCAGGAAAGATGTGAGGAGATGTGGGGACTGAAACTCAGGTCAGAGGTCTGTAGGCAGACACTGAATAAATCTGAGAGCTGGGCTTAGGAGATTGGAGGATGACTCTGAAGTGGAGAGCTTTGGGTGATTGGAAGAATAGTGGTGTCTTGACCAGAAATAGGAAAGTTTGCAGGAGGGCTGGATTTCTGGAGAAAGGGAATGAGTTCTCTGTAGGACATGCTTGGGAGCCATTTAAAGTGGAAGTCTTTCCTGGGTCAAAGCAGTCATCCCAAACAAACCAAGCTATCTGGGCCTTCTATTTCTCAAACTCTTTAAAGTTTGTAAAAAGTACTGAGTGATTGAAGGACAACCAACTGTCAAGTCCTTTTTGCAGGTCAGGAAGCTGAGGGTTAGACAGGTCATGTCTATGGTCAGGATGTATGGGAGACCTTGGTTCCCTTATAAGACCACAAGTGTAGTCCTCTATCTCAGACCTGGCTGTTCCCCTTACAACTACCCTTCATTGATACATGGAAATCCAGAGTGGGCCAGATGAAGTCCTTGGCTAGTTGTGTGGCCTTGGTCTTGGATCTGAAGGCCGGATTAGGGAAGAAGGCTCTCTGGGCTTGAGTCTTGGGGCCAGGTGCAGCTGAAGAGCAGCAGGATGAGAACTCCATACACACCCATGTATGTGGATGTACTGCACACATAGCTATGTTCACACATACAGTGAAGTAGGAAGCTGAACTCCTTTTTGACTATTTCTTGCACTCACTGAAAGGACCAATAGATTTTGGAACTGGTTCCCTTTGGGGCTCAGAAAAGACTCAAGCTGCTTTGCATTGGGGATGGTTTTGAGAAAGACTAGGGTCTCCCCTAGACAGGAGTTCAATTTGCAAATGCACTCCCAGAGTATGACCCTCTACTTAGGCTTTTAAACCCCAGGGAAGTGGGGACCTCCTCAAAGCCTCCCTCCCTATCAGTGCAACCCCTGCAATCTCCAACGATTCTCAAGGGTAGTCCGAGCTCCACTGTTCCTTTATTTTCTGTTTAATCTCGTCAGATTTGTGAGACTCTAATCTTATCTCTACAGATAGTTGGATTTTAAGGAGTATTCCTTTGTAAATTTAGTGGCCTCCTTTAAGGAGGCAACTAGTCCTCCTTTGTAGAAAAGGAGAGAAATGTAGCAAGTTTGCAAAAGCAATCCCCTGAGTCAGTGTAAGTAATATTTCATGTTGCCTAGGCCTCCACCTTTGCAAAAAGGGAAGTCCGTTACCCCTTTAAATGAGGGCTGTAGAGCTACCGACCCAGAAAAGGATGTTCAGTTTAGGGCAGATGAGCAACACCCCCCCACTCCCCCATCCTTAGCTCAAGCTTCCCCATTTGTCCCCTTGGGCCTTCCCACGAAGCTCATCCAGCGTCTGGGAGGGGCTGGGAACGAGTAGGCAGATGCAAAGGTGGGGGGGGGGGGTCGGGGAGCACATCGGTTTGGGCTTCTGGGGGCCAAGGGAGGTTGGGTGATGTGTATAGCAAAACGAGTTGGGGGGGGGGTGAAATCCAGGAAGAAAGGGGCTGGGGAGGGGAGGAGGGACACGGCCGGAAGGTTGGGGGTGGGGGGGGGCAGGCGTACTCGGAAAGAGGGAAGTAAAGGTTATGGCGAGGCCGGGGAGGGCATCGATGGGAGCCCCGGCTGGCCCTAGGGCTTGGCTCTGCGGCAGCCTGGCAGCCGCGGAGGGGGGGGGGGTACTGGAGGGCAGAGCGCTGGAGGGCTTGGGGGGGGGGCGGGGAGGGGAATCCGCTAAGAAGCCTCTGCCAACGGGGGCCCAACCCATCCCTAGCGAGCGTGCGGGGAGGAGAAAGGCAAGGAGGTGGGAGGAGTGATGGAGAGGGAGGCCCGAGGAGCTGGCTGTCGGGGGTGGGGCGACAGTGACATCACCTCGGAGCAGGCTCTTAAGCGGCCTCGAGCCGGGGGGAGAATTGTTCTGCCCGCTGGGGAGAGAGCCGGGAGGTCGCAGCGGAGGAGCAGGCGATCGGCCTCCACCCGGAGCTTGGCCGGCCCGCAGAGAGCTTGGGGGAGAGCCTTCCGGGCTCGGGGCAGCGGCTCCCGCCGGCCGCCGGCCCCCCCCCCCGCCTCCCCCCCCCCCCCCCCCACGACCTTCTTCCCGACTTCGCCGAGCTCGGACGTCCGCTCGCCCTCTTGGCCCTTGGCAAGTCTATGCTTCCCGGAGCGCCCAGGTGAGCCCCGGGCCCCGTTCAGCCCCTCCAGGCGCCCCCGTTCTCTGTAGCCGCCACCGCCAGCCCCGTCGCAGCCGCAGCCACAGGCGCAGCCGCCGCCGCCGCCGCCGCCGGGCCGGGCCCCCAGCAGCTGTCCGAGCCTCCCCCCTCCAGCCCCGGACACACATGAGATTCTTCAGGCTGACTTTCAAGTGTTTTGTCGACTGCTTCTGAGTAACCCCCTCCCACCCCCTCGAACCTCACAGCCCTCTCTCCTCCCCCCAACCAGGGGACTCCCCATCCTTTCCCCTTCCCCTTTCCCTTCCCCTCCCTCCGGAAAAGAGTTTCCCCCTTCCCCAAATTCGGGGGGCAGCTTCCTCGTTGCTCCCGCGGCTCCTGGGCTTGGGGTCCCCCTCCCCCAATTGTTCCGGGCATCTATCGACAGTTGTCGAATTCTTTAGAGGGGGTTTGGGGAGACCACCTTGGGCGTCGGGGCCCCCGGGCCTCCCGGACGGTCGGCGTCCTTTAAGCCGACCGGAGCACCAGTGTCCTTTGTATTCTCCAAGCTCTCCCCCCTTCACCCCAATCCTAGCCCTCTGTCGTATTCCACACAGGCACGCACACACACACACACACACACACACACACATACACACACACATACACACACACACATACACACACACACACACACACACACACACACACACATACACACCCCCAGCCCTGCCCTAGTAAGCGGGGCCATGGCGAAGAAGACCACAGAGAACGGCATCTACAGCGTCTCCAGGGAAAAGAAGGGCTCGCTTCTGGACCCGGCCGACGGGCCCCCCCAACCAGCCAAGGCAGAGGTGGTAGCAGCTGGCCTGGGAGACCCGAGCCCGGGCCTGGCCATCCCGCCCCGGGAGACATGGACCCGCCAGATGGACTTCATCATGTCTTGTGTGGGGTTCGCCGTGGGCCTTGGCAACGTCTGGAGGTTCCCCTACCTTTGCTACAAGAACGGCGGAGGTGAGTGGAACTGCCCTTGCTGCCGGTCTCTCTTCTCCCGTGGATGCTCACCTCCTGGCCCACAGCCTCTTCTCCCCCACCCCACCCCCACCCCCTCTACTTCTCCAGTTCTGCTCCTGCCTTGTGTCCTCAGCCCCCCACAGCTGCTTCACCTCCTCCTGAACCTGGGACAACCCAAAGTATCAGTGTCTCCAACGGCTTCCCACCCCCTTCACATTCCACACACACCCCTCCATTACCCTGGTCATCCGTGGACCTTCCTCCTCCCCTTGGTCCTTCCCCACCCCAGTCCATCCCTGCCCAGGCAGATATGCCAAAGTCCATGGACCAGGAGGACCCGGAAGAGGAGGGGAAAAGGCTTGCATATAGACAACAGGGGTGTGTGTGTGGGGGGTAGGAATGGCAAGAACATCAGCAACTGATCGGGGTCCGGAAGCCCCCTCCCCTCCCCTCTGGCACTAGAAGCTGCAGCTGGGCTGGGCCTAGGTCTGCCAGGGGCTGCCATTGCTTCGCTCACCTTAAAACAACCTGGGTTCCTGGCCATGGGAAGGGGAGAGGGGAGGCTTTTAACTGAGGGAGGGGTGGCCTGTCATGAAACTTGGGCTTTGAAGGAGACTTTTCTGAAGGACTTTGCCCCCTCCCCAATCCTTGTCTCAGGCTGACTGCCCCTTTAAGAGCATGGACTCTTGGGAGAACTCTAGGGGGTGAGTCTCTGGCTGACCCCCCCCTCTCCAGGACCCAAGGCTATGGGTGCCCCCCCCCTTCTCCCTGCAGCTTACAATAGGCCACTCTTATCAGCTTGATTTCTTCTGCCCCCTTAGGTGCACAGGGCTAGATTTATGTACACATGCGTACTCACATACACGTGCTCTACGCATATGTTTATCATTTATGCTCATCCACATGCTCTTACATGTGAATGCACATACATAGTTGGACCATGCATCAACATACACTTAGATGTGTCCTACACAGGTGTGTATCTCTTAAGTTCATCCACATGCTGCTAGCTGTGAATGCACCTATCCATGTGTAACTGACATGTTACATATATGTTCTTAGCAAACCCAAGGCATCATTTGTACTCCAAGGAGGGAGGTACCTGCAGGGGGTGGGGGTGTCTAGATACCATTCTTTTATAGAGTAACAGACTTCCACCTGCCCTCAGGACAAATGGACTGCTCAGCTTGAGAAAGTGGTCCCAGAACCTCAGTATCCCCCCTCCACTGTCCTTGGCCTTGACCCTTCTTGCTCTCCCCTGGCCCTAGAGGAGTCACACAGTCTCTGTCTCCTTTCTCTCCAGTAGAAAACTGGGTAAAAGCAGAGTTCACAGGGCAGGGGCCATAGCTGTGTCTGCCAAGCTGGCTCACATAGCCTCTATCACTTGTCCCCAGGTCTTTTTGCCTGTGTCTGTCATTCTTTCTCTCCTCTCTATGGCCCCAGCCCCTGGCTCAGGCTCCCAGCCCTGTCTCTCCCATCTGCCCTTCTCTCCTGCCCAGGTTGTGGGACCCTAGGGCCCCTCCCTTGCTCACCAGCTGTCTCCACCCCCTGGCATGGGTTTCTCTCACATGCATGCTCGTGGCTGTTGCGTCACATGACGCAGTGTGTCGCAGACACATGAGGCAGGCAATCTGGTAGCATGGTTCACAATGTCTTGTAGGGATTACGTGTGACCTGAAGCTTGAGGGGTCTGAGCTCTATGTGGCCATCTGCCTCTGGCTTAGTCTGTTTTCTGCCATTGACACTCACCTTTGTGTGTGTGTGTGTGTGTGTGTGTGTGTGTGTGTGTGTGTTGCTAAGGAAGACTGGCTCACTAGGGACAGCATCATGAATAACCTGCCTGGTCCCTCCCAGGATTCCCCCCCTTTCTCCCTAGAACTTGTCCCAACCTGTCTGAGGTAGAAAGGGTGAGGCCCCAGTAGAGGGTCTGGGCATTGAGAAGGAAGGTCCATCTCCTCTTAAACAGACCTCTGCTCCTGGATAGCACTCTTCCCCTCTCCTTCCCACCCCTACCGCCATCTGCCACTGTCAAAACTTAACTCTTCCCCCGCTCCCAATCCCAACTCCCAGTCCTTAGGGTGGATAAGACAGGGGACCTGAGCCCCACCTAGACCCTTGACTGCTGGGTCATTTGGATTTCAAGGATCCCAGTTTATCCTCATCATCCATCCTTTCCTTTAATTTCTAGCTATTAGAGCCAAGGAGGGAAGCACTCTTTATTTTGGGTGATTTTTATTTTGTTATTATTTTTTAAAGTCAAGACCTAGTTTTGAATTCTGATTTCTGGCATGGCTGACCTTGGGCAAATGACTTCTCTTGGCCTCAGTTTCCCCAATGTGACATGAAAGGATTGGATGAGAATTTCTCTCAGGTCTTTGCTTTTAGGAGTCTGTTCCTTCCCCAGAGCAGTCACAAGGAAAGTTCCAACAACAGACCAAAAACTCTCTCTTATACGATGATGTGGTGGAGAACATATTGACGTTGAGGTCCAGAAGACCTAAGTTTGAATTTTGCCTCAGACATTTAACTGTGTGACCCTGGGCAAATCCTATCTCTGAATCTTGGTATGCTCTTCTGTAAAGTAGAGATAACAGTACATACTTGCCAATCACTCTGCCAGTCTTAAAGCAGCAATCACAAAAAATGGCACTTGGATATTTCCCACCACCTTTCCTTGCCATCACACCAAAGCCTCAGCTAATGGGGGCCCCACAGGCCAGCTGAACTGGACTGGATATTGTGTCGTTACTGCCAAACGGCCTCCATCGGCTGCAGAGCCATTTTGATAGCACATCAGTCCTCATGAGGGCCTCCCCACAACTTTTGATCCTCTGACTTGATGAGGGACCAAGAATCCCTGGGCTCAGTTTTGGTGCCTTGCTTATGGAGAAACTGATAGGTAGGATTCAAACCCAGGGCTTCCAGACTTGTCCAGGGTTATAGCTGGTTTAGGGGCATCCAGGATAGACAAGGAGGGAGGGTTTGTGGATGTGTTTTTCCCTGATAACTTTTGTCTCTTGTTAGAAATTATTTTTTTTATTATTTATGTAGCCTTCATTTTCAAATATTTCACCCTCCCTCCCCAGCAAGCCATCCATTTTGTTCATTTTATTATTC
This sequence comes from Macrotis lagotis, assembly GCF_037893015.1. Lineage (NCBI taxonomy): Eukaryota > Metazoa > Chordata > Mammalia > Peramelemorphia > Peramelidae > Macrotis > Macrotis lagotis. The sequence goes on from NC_133666.1 coordinate 81,597,462, forward strand.
TTTAATTCAGGACAAAGTTGGTCATCCTGATTACTCAAGTGCTTTACTTTCTGCCTCTACTACTTCTTGGCCACCTAACCCCTGAACAAGAGACCTAGGTTCTGACTGGGTTTCTCAGCTTGCCCAGTGAGCCACTGGACAATTAAACAATCACATATTGGATTGTCAGTCATTTGATTGTCTATGGAAACTTGTCACTGCTTGTCTTGGAGCTTAGAAACTTACCCACTTGAGACTAAAGGACAGGATGTGACAGACCAAGAACATAGGAGAGACAGAAGGAAGGCTTGACATCGGTCATCCCGTGAGCAGGATAGCCTTCCTAGATGAGGGGCTGCTTGAAAAGAAGGCTGACTTCAGCCCCGCAGGATACAAAGAAGTAGCAGGCTGGGGAGATGTGGCCAAGGAACCAAAAGGAGGACTGGACAGTCCTCAATCTGTCCTGTTCATTCCTCCCCATTTGACCTTAGGGGGGTAAGACAAGACCTCTCTCATGTGATCCTTGTGGCAACCCTGGGAGGTATTTTATAAATAGGGAACTTTAGAGCTCAGAGGGGTTAAGTGACTTGCCCAGTTACCCAGTTAGCTTCAGTAGGGAATTCAAACCCAGAGCTCCTCTGGGAAGTGATAATTGAATGTGAGATGTGACCTGGATGTGATTGTGTTTCCCCCCACAGGAGTATTTCTCATCCCCTATCTCCTGATTGCTCTCCTGGGAGGGATCCCCATCTTCTTCCTCGAGATCTCACTGGGCCAGTTTATGAAAGCTGGCAGCATCAATGTTTGGAACATCTGTCCCCTCTTCAAAGGTTGGTGGCTTCCCTCCCCCTCCCCCCCTTCCCAATGGATCACCACCAAGATGGTTGGCTGCGTTGGGCAGGAATGGCCTCTGCTCACTTCCCTCTTCCTTCTTCTACTGCCCAGGCTTAGGTTTTGCCTCCATGGTGATTGTCTTCTATTGCAACACTTACTACATTATGGTGCTGGCCTGGGGTTTCTACTATCTGGTGAAGTCCTTCACAGCCTCACTGCCCTGGGCCTCCTGTGGACATGACTGGAACACCCCAGAGTGTGTGGAGATCTTCCGCCAGGAGGACTGTGCCAATGCCAGTGTGGCCAACCTCACCTGTGACCAACTCTCAGATCAGCGCTCACCAGTTATTGACTTCTGGGAGTGAGTCAGCCCCCATCTCCTCACCCCCTCCATAGATCCCTGTTTTCTTCCTACCCCAAAGCACAGCCCGTCTCTTCTCCCCTTCCAGAAAGAAAGTCCTTCGTCTGTCTTCAGGGCTGGATGTGCCTGGGGATATCAACTGGGAAGTTACCCTCTGCCTTCTAGCTTGTTGGGTTTTGGTCTACTTCTGTGTCTGGAAAGGAGTCAAGTCAACCGGAAAGGTAATTGTTTCTCTTTCCTACCCCACCCCCCACTCTCAGCTGATATTGCTCCCCTCTCCCAGCACCCAACTAGGCGTAGACTCTCCAACCCTCTTGCAGATGAGGGGACCCTTGGACATCTAGGAAGAGGCCCTACTTCTCCTGTAGCCCATCATACCCATAACAGTCCAAATTCAAACAGGGGCAGGCAGGCAATCCCCACTCATCTCTGCTCTCACCCCCTTCACTACCAGATTCAGGCTTCTGGGTTGGGATATGGATGCTGTTTCCACAGCAACAGCCTAACAATGTCCCATCCTGGCCCCTTTCCCAGTCCCTGCCCTGTTGGGGGAGGGGAGGGAAGAGCAAAGGCCTGCTACCCGCTAGTCTTATTCGCCCTGCTCAGTTGGCCAAGGCTATTGGGGGGGGGGGGGAGGTACTGGCACTCCCTCTGCCCCACAGCAGGTCATAGACCTGCCTGGCCTGGATTCTCTAGAATCCAGGATGGAGGTCATAACTGCCTCCTTCCTCTCTACTCCTCCCCTCCAGACCTGACCCCATTGTCAGGGATGGTGGGGGTATGGGCAAATTGAGACTGGGGATGTTAGTCCTGGGGCCTCCAGGCCTCTTTAGCACTGACAATGAAGGGGGGGGGGCATAGGAAGATGAGAACAGGTGAATAACAAAGGCAGCAAAAGATTGGGGCCCCAGAAGAGGAAAGTTTGCATGTGTCCAACTCAAAAGGTCCCTCCCTATTCTGATGCAAGCATCCACACCCCTATAGCCTAGGCAGCTGCTGGAAGACTAGAGGAAAGGGGGGAGGGCTGGAAGGGAGGATTAGCCCCAGTGTGACTGAAGAGCCAGGCCTCAAGCACACCCTAAGAGGAAGGCCAGGGGAGGAGGGAGCATCCAGGGAAGAGGGGGGGGGCATCCAAGGAAGGAGGGGGCTGGGCTAAGCTGGGAGGCCTAGATGGAAGAGGGAGATATTGGGCTTGCTGGGCCTTGGAGGCCTCTGACTCTGGCATGGTACTGGCCTTGGTGCAGATTGTTTATTTCACTGCTACATTCCCGTATGTGGTCCTCCTTGTCCTGCTGGTGAGGGGGGTCATGCTGCCCGGAGCACTGGATGGCATCATCTACTATCTCAAGCCTGACTGGTCTAAGCTGGGATCTCCACAGGTAAATTGCCTTCCCACCCCAATCTCTAATCTTTCCCCAGAAGTGTAAATTAGTTTAGATATTAGCAGTCACAAGCTCAAAAATGTCCCGCTGAGGCAGATTAAAAAACTTAAAATTTCTATGCACCGAGAAATTAAGATATGGTAGGATCTGATTCTGAGGCTAGTTTTATCACTCACCCTCTCAGGTTTACAAAGTTAGGAAACTGAGGGCAGGAAGCATTTGATTTTTTTTTTGCAAGGGTCTAAAGCAGAGTCAGTGCTTGGTAGCTGTGTGTTGAGTTGAGTTTGAGAGTGGGACAGAACTATCTCTGGGCAGTATTGTGCCAAGGTCACCTTGGTTACTCAAACCTGGCAATTAGAAGACTGTGGGCTCACCCCTAGGTCACCTGCCATGGGCCTCTTGACCTCTTGCTCGTTTTTTTTATGCATTCTGCTCCCCCCCCCCCAGGTGTGGATCGATGCTGGCACACAGATCTTCTTTTCCTATGCCATTGGCCTGGGGGCACTTACAGCCCTGGGAAGCTACAATCGATTTAACAACAACTGCTACAAGTAAGGGATGCATTCTTCTTTGGGTCTTGGGTCACCTCATCCCCAGTGCTAACACATGGTAATTTTCCTCTGTCTCAGGGATGCCATCATACTGGCACTTATCAACAGTGGCACCAGTTTCTTTGCTGGCTTTGTGGTGTTCTCCATCCTGGGCTTCATGGCCACAGAACAGGGCGTGCATATCTCCAAGGTGGCTGAGTCAGGTGGGTGAGGGCTATTGGGTCAGGGAGGGTCAGTCTGGAGATCAATTAATCCAGTTCTCTTGGATACTTGACCCACATGAGACCCACACTGGCAGATTCCTATTTGCTCTCCATTTTGTAAGGAACAGGTGCCTAAGAAAGGTTGTGACATCACACAGGTAGTGAATAGCAAAGCTAGAATTTGAAGACACATTTAGTTGGGAGTGAGCAGCTCCATTCAGAGTCCCATTGGCTGACTTCCTGTAGGATCCTGTTTGCCCTTCATCAAATCCCATGAACTCGGGCTCCTGTCAAGTATGGGGGGGGTGTGGAAGAGGAGTTTGGCTTCAGTGGTTTGCCAGGCCTCCAGCTCTCAATCTGGTAGCCTGGGAGGTAACAGGAGCTGACATTTCTAGCATATGGAGCTTTCCAAAGTGCTTTGGGCCCATTTTCCCATTCATTGGCCCAACACCCTGATCATGGGAGGGCGCTAGCCTGTAGAAAAGTAAACTGAGCCCTAGAATGGGGATGTGGCCAGGATAGCATAGGCAATAAGAATTTGAACCGGGTTCCGCAGACACACCTAGCCTCTCCAAGGGAATGGGGTGGTCTGCATCAAGCAGGCTGAGCTGCCCCGAGACAGAGAGAGCTTGAATGAACCGTGCTCCCCAAATTTTGGACTCTACAGTCCCAATTGGAAGAAGCCAGGAGGCAAAACTCATGTCTTTACCAAATGCACTGGGGGTCAGTGGGTGGGGGTTGTACTCTCCTGTTCCCTCATGCTCTGACAGCCAGTTTCTAGGGTATGATTTGTTCTGAAGGTAGGAGGGGAGAGGGTACTCTGATCCAGTAGGCTTTTCTGCTCTGGCCCCTGCTGTGCTACCCTAAGGGTTAATGGGTGACCTCTCTGGTTTCAGCAGCTGCTGCAGACCAGCTGCCCCTCCCTGGTTAGGGATCAGATGTCAGTCTGGAGGAGGGGAGTAGAAGGCACAGTCATCAGATTCTGATTGAGGTGGGGTGGGGGGTTGGAAGGAGGTTCATGGGTTTGGGGACATAATGAGCTAGGAGCTAAGGGTCTCCATCATTTGGACTCCATTTGGAGTCTCCATAAAATGGGGTGCAATGAGTACATGCACAACTGTATGTGAAATCTGGTGAACAAAACTGTTCTGTCATCCAACAGGACCAGGGCTGGCCTTCATTGCCTATCCCCGGGCTGTCACCCTGATGCCTATGGCCCCACTTTGGGCTGCCCTCTTCTTCTTCATGTTACTGCTGCTTGGCCTGGACAGTCAGGTGGGTCCTAGGGTAGAATGGGGGGTGTTCCCAGAGGGTCTAAACCATCCTTCAAAGGTTCTAGTTAAGTTCTAGTTCTAAGCTTCATTCATATATCCTATGTTTGGCTGCTACAGTTTGTTGGGGTAGAAGGATTCATCACTGGCCTTCTGGATCTCCTCCCAGCCTCCTATTACTTTCGTTTCCATCGGGAGATATCTGTAGCTCTGTGTTGTGTAGTCTGCTTCATCATTGACCTCTCCATGGTTACTGAAGTAAGTTGGAAGGGGATGGTGGAGAAGGGAAAAGGGAGAAGACTGCCAAGAGCTTGAACTTTTCATCTGACCTGGACTTCTGTTTCCCTCACTGAAGGGCGGCATGTACGTATTCCAGCTGTTTGACTACTATTCAGCCAGTGGTATGACTTTGCTGTGGCAGGCATTCTGGGAGTGTGCAGTGGTTGCCTGGGTTTATGGTAAGTGGACAACTTATGGTAGAGGTAGGTGAGGAAGAAAGTGGGATATCCCATTTGTGAGATAGTTGGGGTCATCGGCTTAGGTCTCCTTTCTCCTCGCCTTCCTTACCACAAACCCATTCCCTCCACTAGGTGCTGACCGGTTCATGGATGATGTTGCTTGTATGATCGGCTACCGGCCTTCCCCTTGGATGAAATGGTGCTGGTCCTTCTTCACCCCACTGGTCTGCATGGTAACAGCTAGGTGGGGGGGAAGCAATGTGGGGGATGTGGAGGATGGCTAAAGATGGAGGGAGGCTGGCTGGGAGAGGGGTACAGTATGACTAGAGCCTTCTCAAACCTCCTTAGGGCATCTTCACCTTCAATGTGGTATATTACAAGCCGCTTGTATACAACAACACCTACATCTACCCATGGTGGGGCGAAGCAGTGGGCTGGTGCTTCGCCTTCTCCTCCATGCTGTGTGTGCCACTTTATCTACTCTACCACCTCCTTGGGGCCAAGGGGACATTCATTGAGGTCAGTCTCTCCAATATACATTTGGTTGAGGTCTCTTACAATGCACCTGGGATCAGCAACAATCTTTTATTAACCCATTTATCTATATCTCTCTTTGGAAACATTTTGCAGATGAGGAAACTGAGACTTAAGTGACAGACCTGGGGTCAATTCCACTAGGCCAAGCTGTCTTACCTTTTTTTTAATCCAGTTCCCAGTCTCAGTAGAGAGACTTAAACATAGGCAAACATGGACTACCAAGTAACCTGAGGTCTAGAGGGCATATAGGGAGAGCCCTGGGGGTTGTGGTTAGATCTTTAAAAAAATGGAATTGGCACATGTTGCCAGATAAATCCTAATACTGGGTAAGTCCTTAGTCTGAGGCCCCTAGCCCCAAGCATTTGGGCTGAATTGGGAAAGACTGGTCACTGAACTAAAGGACTAAGTGGGCCCATGAGAGAAGTTGGCAAGGGACATTCTGGGAAATGGGCAAAGGAAGAATTCTTGGGGGGTTACTAACCCTCCCTTGTCCTTTTGTCCTACTCAGCGTTGGCGAGACCTGACCCAGCCAGTGTGGGGTCTCCATCACTTGGAGTATAAGGCTCAGGACTCTGATGTCAGGGGCCTGACCACCCTGACTCCCGTGTCTGAGAGCAGCAAGGTCATCGTGGTGGAGAGCGTCATGTGACCTGCCCTGAGGGGGTGGGGCAGGAACGGGGCGCCTGCCTCTGCCCTAGTGCCCAAAGCCAATGCCTCCCCACCCCCCCACCAGCCTCCCTTCTTGTAGCCATAGTAAAGCCCCCTCTCACTCCTTTCAACCCCCCTCACTGAGACCCTGGGGAGGGGGAGCCTTTTCTGTATGATACTGATAGAGGGGACCCGGGTCAGGCTGGGGCCACGGTGTATGAGTGCTTGAGTTGAACTGGTTTTTTCTCTTTTCTTTTTTTAAAATAAACACCAAAAAAATAAAATTTTAAAAAACACCCACCAAAATCAAGAGCCCACCCTGCTCATGACACCTAGTCTAGCTCCCCCCTGTCAGCTGGGGGAGCAGGGAGCTGATGAAGCCCTTTTGGTGGCTGGGACTCTATGGTCCCCTCCAGCTTCCGGGAGCCTGCTGTCGCTTGTGTCTCCCTCTATAGGTCATCTTTTTTTTTTTTTTTTAAGAGCTTGTTGGTTAGGAGTCTTCTGACCTCTGACCCTCAAGACAAATTCCCAAGATGAAGGTGTGTGTATGTGTGTATGGGTGGGTGGTGTTTGTGTGCGCATGTCTGTAGATATATACAGTGGCGCTATATAAATATATACAGTATATAGATATATACAGTATATAGATATATGGAATTGAGAATACCAGGTGTAAATTATGCCTGAGGGCAAAGACTTGTATTTTGCACATTTTGTAAAAACTCTAAGAGAAGAGTGATTTCTGCCTGTATATTTCTAAAAAGAGAAACAACCCTCCATCCCCAACCCCAAGAGAGCCTGATAGAGATCTAATTTTGTTAGAAAAAAAAAAACTGAAAAAAAGCCTCCAATCCTGGCTTTGTCACAGGTTTTTGGTCCTTGTCCATCCTCCTTCCTCACCATCAAGTGGGAGGGGAGGGAAGTCCAGGGCTGGGAGGCCAGAGCCCTTACTCGGCCCCCTCTGGCAGGCAATGTTGCTTGCCTGTGGCATAGTGCCCAGTATTCTATGTATTGAGGCCTGGCCTTTTAGGAGAAGGGGCGTCTCCCAGAACACCAGCCTGGCACAGCCTGTGGTGCCACTGTTCACACTCACCCCCTTAATGCCATCCTGGGGAATCTGGGGAAGGAAGGGGCATTGGAGGGTACCTCAGAATCCCTGCCCATGCCCCCCCCTTCTATGTCTGATGCACTTTGCATATCTCAGTCTTCCACATAGAAGCTTTAACCCGCCTTGTGTCAAAAAGCAAAAACCCTGACAGACAGCCAAAATGGGCCCTGCTGAGACCAGGCCCACTCCAGGTCTTGGGGGGCCCTGGGATATTGTGACTGCTCAAAAGCCACCTGCAAACATAGCAATAAAGACATGTCATTTTTCAAATTGTTGCTCTGTCTTTCCTTTGGGGGACAGGTGCCACCTAAGTGGGCTGGTGAACATCCTCCCCCCATAACTCAACCTCCTGAATTTGTCTTGTTGATTTGGACACGTCCACTGCCCTTGGTCAGACTATTTCCAATTTTCACATTTCCATTTTCTAAAAGCAGAAGTTTCTCTTACGATTTCAAGTCCCTCAAGTTGAGTCTATCTGGCAGTGCCCAGAGCTATAATCTTTCTTGGGCACTTTTGCTTTTTCATCTTGTTGCCTGGGCTGGAAAAAATGGCTCATTTTTTGTGTCGATTCTTTGGATCCTCATAACTTAAATGCTTGAAAATATTTTAAAAATTGTAAATACAACAATCCTTAGCAGTTTTCCTTCTGCTACTCATTGGACAAATTTCAAGGGCCTCAACCTGTAATTTAGGAAATGCTGCCCAATGACTCTTAATTTCTACTTCCTCTACCCCATAAGCTCCTTTTAACCTTTGCAAAAAGTCAAACCATGAGATTTTGCAAAATACTTTTATCAGTTGGAGTGGTTGCTCTTAGCTTCTACAAACCCCACCAATTTCTTTAGGTATTTCAGATTCTGGAAAATTCTTGCTCCTTGGCCAAAATTTTCTCCAACTAATTGGTCTCTGACCCAGCAGTTCTTTAAGGGCCACTGGACTCAAGCTTTCCCTGATTTCACCCCAAATTCTCTGAACTAAGAGGACCATGGAAATACAGGAAGTCACAGCTTCTAATCCTGAACGTTTCCATGTTTTGATAAGGACCTGAACTTTCTTCAAAAGGGGCTCTACCTGCACTCCCAGCTCGAAGTCAACTTTTCAGGATTTTCCTTTCATCATTTGCAAAATTCAGTAAGACTTTCTCATCTCAGCAATTGCCATCTCCTCCCAGTTTTAAATAAAAAATTCCCTTTTGGAAACTATGGTTTCCAAACCTTATGGTGTCATGGTGGCCCAGCCAGTCAGGAGGCAAACCTGAGGCAAGTCACTTAAAAATTAAGGGGATGACAGTTCCAATCTGATGGATCTAGATTGATACCAAAGAAATCTCTTTTAACTCTAGGGAGATATTCTAGTATCTTAGTCCACTGTTCAGATCCCAGAGGCAGCTTGTGGTACCCAGACCACTGCCCTACTAAAAAGTCATTAGTAGTATAGCATAGCATAGTATAGTATAGTATAGTATAGTATAGTATAGTATAGTATAGTATAGTATAGTATAGTATAGTATAGTATAGTATAGAATAGTATAGTATAGTATAGAATAGTATAAAAGCTGGTGGACATCTGACATGGGTAGAGTTCAGAGGTGGGGCTTTCGACAATTCAATTTGTGGAATTCGCCAATTCGACAAAGTGTGGGAAGGAACAATTGGGAAAAGAAAGCACTTGGAAAGTCTTGGAAGGCTTTGAACTTGATTTCCCAACTCACAGTCCCTCAGGCTTCTTTCCTCTCCTGTGCCTGTCAGAACCATTAAGTCACAGTAGCCACAGTAGTCAAATCACTTTGATTAACAAACTTTATTTCTCCAAGAGAAGCTGGGAACTTCTTCCAGACCAAGCTCAGAAGAGAACACATCCCAAGAAAAAAGGCTCTTTACAGTAAAACAGACACCACCCCAAAGCATGAACCCATCTCAGGACAGCCAAACCCTTCCCATTCTTTAGAAGAGATGAAGGGGTGGGGGTGGATGGGACTAAAAGAAGCCCTTAAAGGGCACTCTTCTGCCCTCCCCCCCCAATCCCAAATGGCTGGGTAAGAGTCTTAGGGCCAGGGCTGGCAGGTGGGGGTGGGGGATATAGTTCAGTGGTGAAAATCAGGAAAATTCAATTACAAGCCAAGCAAAAGCCCAAAGCAGTGGGAGCCTTGGGGTATATGGTTCCTAGTAACCTAGTACCTAGTGAGGATTGGATGGGACTGTTCTCTGCATTCCCCCTTTCCAATGTGATCTAGAAAGAAGCAGCTGCTTGTGATAAGAAGGAATGGAAGTTGCTTGATGGAAGGAGGAAGAAGAAAGGAGCCAAACTCTCACTCCTCTTTCTTGTTTGTAGGACCTTCCTTTGCAGCCTGGAGAAGGAAAGAAAGTAGAGGAGTTGAATAGCACAAAGGTTCCCAACCCTCTCTCTTGGTGCTACCTGTGGTTCCATCTCCCCTGGCCCCAAATATCCTGACTTCGCCCTCCTCCCCCTAGGAAGTGTCCAGGGCAGGAGGAGGGATGGGTAGGAATGTCAGCCTCCCAAATTTCAAATCCAAGGTAAACCTTAAAAAGGGGGAGGTTCTCCCCATCATCCCTGGCAGCAGCTCTGAGTCTTGGAGCCTGTGGCTGTGATGTGGCTGCCAGGACCCAGCCAGGAGCCTGGTGACTGAGACAGGGATTGAGTGAAGCCTGGGAAGACAGCCGAACGGTCGCTTCGGGAGGGGGTGGGAGGCTGGGCCCCCGCCAGGGTGGGGCCAGCTGGAAGGGACCAGACTCTCCTGTTTACCTTCCCATAGCACCAGCAAGAACCAACTCTACCACCTACTGCACCCCCCAGCCCCTGCACCCCCTGTGCTGAGGCCCCACCCCCAAGCTAGCCCAGAATATGTAACTGCTTTTGTGCTTAACTAAGGCCAAGAGAGGAGCAGCAGAGCCAACTACCACCAGTTCTACCTCCAGCTACCCACTGAGGTTGGGTGGGCTCCTTTCTATGTTCCACCCACCCTCACCCTACCAGCTCCTGTCCAGTTGGACTGTGGCAGGAGCCCACAGGGTCAAAGAAGGAAACAACAGAAAAGCAATAAATAACATTTAAGGTGAAACAACCGCCTCTGCTACTTAGGGCCTCAAGCCCTACTAGCTCTGGCATCTAGTATGAACACTAGAAGTAGCTGCCAGGGCCCTCACCTAAGGACCTCCATGGCTTCCCAACCCCCCAGCAGAGCAGGACTGGTCCTGATTGCCCAGAATAGCTGCTGGGGGCCTATAAATAACTCCCCACCCCAACTTGAGACAAGATCATTTGGGCTCCAGAGTCTGTCCTTGTGGTTTCAGAGCTATTTTGGGGTAAGTATAGGGATATGTGGGAAAGCTGGCCCACACCCCAACCTGTCACATCCATCTCTGACTCAAGAGAGAGCAATGGGCTACCATCACTTAAGCAGACCTTGTGGGCAATGGGAAAGTGGGAGCTGCTGAGCCCAGATGTGTGGCCAGGGAAGGGAAACACTATTGGTGGTTTTCCCTCTACTACGTCCAAAAGGAAAGGCACATCCTACAGCCATCATTCTGATACCCAAGGACATTCTGAGAAGGAGTCCTCAAATATGTTCTCCATCTACACGTGTTGGCTCCCACTTGGCAGGGGGGAGGGGGTAGTGCTTTCAGGGCCTCTCCTGTTCTTCAGGGTAAAACTGGTTTCCTTTTCTTCTATTAAATGTTCTCAGTGTTCCAGGGGAGGGGGAACCCCTCAACTTTCCGGTGCCAAATCTATGCACATACATACCTGGAGGCGTGTGTGCTCCTCTAGCAGGCGGTCATATTCTTTGGTTATCCCTTCTGACTGCTTGCGCATGGCCAGGACTTCATTTTCTGCTCTTTCCAGGTCTTGGGAGAGGAGAAAGGAGACAAATTAGGGTGGAAGAGCAATGGCTTGAGGTCTACATGCCACAGTCAATTTTTCAGGGTCTTCTGGGGCAGGGACAGGAGAGGCTGGGAAGAATCACTGTCCTTAGTCCTTTGAGCTTACAAATGCTCTGGAGAGTAGTCTGGCTGCTCTCTTCCCCCTCATACACACATACAGTCTTAGAGGCTAGAGAACTATGGTATGGAAGAAAGGAGAGATGTGCCACAAAAAAAAAAAAAGGCATCCCAATACCACAAAGGGTTGTTGTGAGAAAGTCAAGGTCACACAAATCAAGCATCCATATCTGGGTGATATGTGGATACACAATTTGCTGCCCAGATGGGCCCCAAATCCCAGGTTAATGGGGGAAAGGGTGGGGTAATAGGAGTAAAGAGAAGAACAAACCAACCAATTCTCAGGCCATTTTTTTTTTATCTCTGGTTCTGAGATTTTCCCTGCCTATTCATCATCTCTTAGGATCTTCCCCAATTTGCTAAAATTGAATTAAACTGCTCAATCTCTATAATCTCAGAAGAAATAGGGAGCATTGGGGCAGCTAGGTGGTGTAGTGGATAAAGCACTGGCACTGGAGTCAGTAGTACCTGGGTTCAAATCCGGTCTCAGACACTTAATAATTACCTAGCTGTGTGGCCTTGGGCAAGCCACTTAACCCCACTTGCAAAAGCAAAACAAAAAAAAAAAGAGAGAAGAGATGGGAATGGAGGAATGGAATGGTTGATCTGGACTTATGAGAAATTCAACTGCCCACTCCCTTCCTGAACTTTTCTTTGTGGCCTTTGAGTCTTCTTTTCACCTTCACCACTCCACCCCCAACACCACTTTCTGTTTTCAATTCAAAGGTATCTCTGGGCTCCCCACACCTCCCCCTTGGCTCTACTATTCTACATTGTGTGCTGCTGCAAAACACTATCCGGCTTTCTGTATCCACTGGCACTGCCAGCTCCTGACCTCTGCTTGGCATTGCTAGGCCCCATGATAGCTTGGCATACACATAAGTCTGTGAGTGAGTGAGTGTGTGTGTGTGTGTGTGTGTGTGTGTGTGTATGTGGGGGGGGGGGTGACCTAGCAGGGAAAAGCAGAAGGGAGAAACTGCAGGGTTTCTCCCCCTCCAGTTTCTCAGAACAGGATGCAGGTCAGGGGTCCTCTTCTCAAGGACCCAGTCCTTACCTCGCTTTTTGATGGCTAGCTCCTCTGTCAGTTTCTTGCGCTCAGTCTTCAGGTTTTTGTTCTCCATTAGCAGCTCATTCAGGTCCGATTTATCAGCACTGGAGCCAGTTTCCTAGGAAGAGCACCAAAGAGGACTGGGTTACCCTGGATGTGCCAACTCCCAGGGGACCCAGACCCACCCTTCACTTAATTGAGTTGCCATGTCAGGGAATAAAGGAGGAAAGCCTCTCTGACAGTCTAGGCCTAAGCCCCTGTTCTTCTGAATGGGTTAACAGGAAATCTTACACAGTTTGGGCTATAATCTTTATCAAAAGCCCAGCTTTTGGGGTGCTGGGGAAGGTATAGACAGGTCATTTACTTGCTTACAACTCCCATATCTGATCTGTGACCAAAGCTGCTTTATACCACCAGGTACTATTCCATCCTGGTGCAGGCCCTCAATCTCCTCTTGCCTTGACTATTGCAATAGCTGTCTATGACTCTACCTGCTTAGGTCTTTCCCCACTCCAATCCATCACTGAAATGCCAAATTGAGCATATATCTGACCATGTCACATACTGTCCTACCCCCATTAGCTGCACTGACTTTCTCTCAGCTCCAGGATCAAATAGAAAATCCTGTTTGACATTCAAAGCCTCTTGAAACATACCCCCTTCACACACACACACCTCTTAAATCTTCTGATGGTTATGTTTGCAATGGAGTGACACAACACTCTCCATCCCCCAACTCAGGGGATTTTTCTTGTCTGTACTCCATGCCTGGAATGTTCCCCCTCCTCATCTCTGCATTTTGGCTTTCTTAAGACTCAGATGAAATTCCTTCTTCTATAAAAAGTCTTTCCCAATCCCCCTTTAATGCCTGCCATCAGTCAATCAATAAACATTGATTAAGTGTCTGCTATTTGCCAGGCAGTGTGCTAAGGGCTGGGCCTACAAAAGAGGCAAAAGATAACCCTTGCCTGAAAGGATTATCTTCAATTTATCAAGTATTTAATACATGTTTGTTAACTGGATATATCCCAGAACCAGAAGAACCATCCCTCCACTTCTAGCCATCCCCTTCTCTCCAAAAGAAACAACGTTCCTTCTCCAATAATGGACCCAGTAAGTTGCCAAATTCTAGGTGATCTCCTTGGCCTGGTCTACCAGCGCTACCTAGCCACCCCCTGACTTCTACATTTTAAAAAAAATTTAGTAACCATTTGTAGCTCAATCAGGAGTGGTACAAAAACAAGCTGCACAGTGCATTGAGCACCAGTCCTGGAATCAGGAGGACTGGAGTTCAAATCCGACCTCAGACACCTAATAATTACCTAGCTGTGTGGCCTTGGGCAAGCCACTTAACCCCATTGCCTTGAAAAAAAAAACCTAAAAAATAAAATAAAATAAAGTGTTTACGGTATTCCTCCCCAAGATACAGCTGCTAACCATTTATCAGTACAACACTGGGAAAAAAACCCTAAGGGAAGGAAAAGTGACAAAGAAAGTCAGAACAGGAGGTAAGGGGCCCACTCTCTCAATAAGGAAAACTTTAGAGCTGAATCACTGGGGCACTTGGGAGTGAGTCAACACCACAGAGTCCAGCCCACCCAGTCAGGCTTCTTGGGTCTTGCCACAGGCCAGTAGTCTTACAAGATGTTGTCGGCAGGGACATTCCCAGGCAGCATGGGGCGAGGCTGCTTGGGGCACTGGCAGCTGAAGCCAGAGCAGGAGCCCTTGTGCTTGGGCTGCCCACCCGGCACAGCCCCAGGGCTATCACGTGGTAAAGGGAGGGGCCAAGACTCACCTTCTTCAGCTTGTCATTTTCTTCTATGTATTTCTTGGCGGCTTCACTGGCACCCTCAGCCTGTTTTTTGAAGGCTTCATTGGAGGCCAACAATGTGGCCTGCTGGGAGATAAGGGTCACCAGGCGTCTGAGTAGGCTGTGATTGTTTAAAAAGGAAGAGGAGGGTATTAAAAAAAAATAGAAAGAGAGAATGACAGCATGACCTCCAGCTTCTCTCCAGTCCTGCCTGGCACTTCTGGATTCTGGGGAAGGCTCCTGTAATACCCCTGACAAGGTGCCCACCACAGCTAGTCTGCTCCCTACTGACCTCACAGATAGACAGTCTCTACCCTCAAAGGGATGGGAAGCAATGCCATTTCATCCCACCAGAGATATCTGAAGATCTGTCTCCAAGAGCATGCCAGGGTTGTAATGCCTTAGCAAATTCACCCCTGATGTTGAGCTTTTCTTGATTTTCATTTTTTGAAGGGGAAAGAGAAAATATACACCAAAGTCTCTGGAGACAAAGTGAGAAGTGAGGAATAGATGCTCTTACAGTCCAAACCTGCTGATTAGCTAGGCTATCTAGAGCTTGGCCTGGCCCTGGAAGTATAAGGCCATTCTCATGGAGAATAGAGGATATTGCTTTAACTCCCACAGAATCATCCACCTTGTGGCACCAGGCCTGCCTTGAGTGGTAGATGGTAGGATTTGGGGGAAGGGCAGACCCTTTGGTCCTACTTTACAAACTTCCAAGTAATATCTCAGACACCCAACTCCCCAACAGCCATCACACGATGAAGGGTTCACAGCAAGGGGATAATAAAACAAACCAGTATATGTGAGCAGAATGGGCATCTGATTAGCCTAAATAAGTGAATGCAGAGTAGTTGAGCCAATGCTGGCTTCTGAGTCTCCTGAACTAGTAATCTTATGGGCCTCAATTAGGAGTCGGGCATCAAAAGTGGCACATACAACCTTCTAAAACTGGAGGCCTAGACTGGGTGAGCCCTCCTCCTCTTGTCTCAAACCCCAATCTTGGACAGCTGTGAGAAGTTTAAGCATTGCCCCATTTCTCCAAAATCTTGGAAGATACTTCTTTATCTATCTCATTTTGAGAGACACTGCTCCCCCCTTCACAGTTCCCTGAAGGAGAGGGATTTGTTGAAGTACAAGAACCTCTTTCCCCCTCCCATTCTGGCACAAGGACACAAAGGTCGTGGAACTAGGGAGTGAGCAAGAAACCTTCACTTCCCAACCCCATTCTGGGAAAGTGAAAGAGAACAGAAAGAACAGCAGGGGGGCAAAAAAGCTGGGTCCAAACTACACTAAGGTAGACAAAGCTCACTAGGGACTCTGCTGCTCTTTTTTAGTTCTTTTCTTCTTCTTCTTCTTCTCTACCTCTACCTCTCCCAAACAAACTCTCACATTTTCCTTGTGGTTTTAATGGAAAAAAAATAAAAAAATAAAGAGCCAGGAGACTTTTCCCAATGCCACCTCCACCCCCTCATGAGGCTCTGCCATGCCCAGTTTTTTGGACAAGAGAGAAGTGGGAGTGGGTCATGGAAGGCCCTCCTCTTTCCTTTTTTCATTTAATTAACAGCTATTCAGTCATATCCAAGTGAGGGGTGCAAGAACGGGGGGGGGGGGTTCCCCTAGGAACAGGCCCAGCGCTGGCCGGACTTCTGCCATCTGGCAAGAGCAGTGAGTTTCCAGTGACATGTACCCTCTAAAATTAGCGGTCTCAGGGATCTCGTGGCTCAAGGCTCAGATTTCCCTAACTCAGGCTGTAGGACCCCTCCTCAGCCAGGCCCTCAGCACCAAAGGCCTTCTACCAAGGGCCAGGCAAAGCTACGGGTTGTGAAGCAACCAAGATGACCAGCTCATCTACATACAAAGAGGCAGCCTGGAACAAACCGCTGGGGGGAAGGGGGAGAGGCGCAGTGGAGACAAGAGATAGATGGGGACCACAGGGATTGGCAAGGCAGGCATGTCTGAGTCAGATCGGCCCACCCTCTCCTGCCAGCACAAAGCCCTCTGGGGCTCCAGTGCAGAGGGAGGATGACGCCAGGTCTGGAGGACCACCCCCTTAGTCAAAGAAGCAAGGGGACTTCAGAGCACCACCTAGTGGCAAATATGGTAACCACTGGGTACTGAAGGACCTTGGAGTCCAAGCTGGTGAGCCCAGACAGAACTTCCCTTAGAGTCCTAGACAAGTAGTTGACATGAGAAGTGTTCAAGAATACTGCCAAGTAGCCAAAGCTGTATTGTTAAGACGTCGGAACCAAGATGGGGTGGCCAACCAAAGGAGCCTAGCCACCTCCTGCCTCCTTCCTCTTCTATCATTGGAGCAAGGATGAGCAGGTTTAACATGTGCTGGGGGGACAGCATACAATCTGAACCCCCAAAGCTCTCAACTAACTTCTTTCCTGTTCTTTGCTGGGCCAAGGCAGAAGAGATTAACTACTAAACTAGGTTGATCTGAAATGGGCAAGTCTTCCATTCCTCTCTACCATCCCTCCAACTTTACTAGAAAAAAAAAAATATCAAGGCCATTTGCCATCATTGGCCATCTCCAAACCTCTCTTCCTCCAATCTCCTCTTTTTGGTCTGAAGAAGACATAGCTCCACATTTTGCCAAGATCAGCCTTTATCCCTTGATCCTTTATCTATGAAAAATTATTTGCAAAACCTTAAAGTACCATACAAATGTTGACTGCCCACCCCCCCTCCAGTCCAGAAGCTTATCCTGTAGCCTACAGCTGTTCCCACTACTGTCTCCTTAAAGATACTTCCCTTGACTAGATTCTGCCATACCCTTAAATTATTACCCACCTCTCTCTTCTATTTCACAACTCAATTCCAGGGAAGAAACTACCTTTCTGATTGCAAGGGGCTGCAAAGTGGAAGCAAAGAAGTTATTCTCTTTAAGGTAACCACCAAGTCCAGTGGCCCTTCTCCATCCTCTTTCTCTTTGACTTTGCCATCTATCACTGTCAACCACTCTCTCCCTCATCTTCCACAAGAATATTCACCTGGTTCTCTCATTACCCAACTGATACATATCTGTCTCTTTTCCTGGAACATCACCCACCTCCCAACACCAGGGGTCCTCTCAAGACTCCCTCCTGGACTTTATCTTCATTTTCTCCCTTGGTGAGCCTCTTGGAACTCTAGGGAGGATGATTCCAAAATCTACAGTCAGCCCCAATCCCTCTCCTAAATGCCAGTCCTATATCTTCAATGAGCCAGATGGTTCCATCTGCATATCAAACTGAATTCACCCCCAAACTTCCCTATTTCTGCTATGGACACCATCTAGTTAATGAGGTTTACAATCCAGGAATCTTCCCTGTCTCCTGATTCTTTGTCAGTCCCCTCATGCAATCAGTTAACAAGCTTTATCAAGTCTACTCCCACTACCAAGTCTCAACATGTGCTCCCTATCTTCCACTCACAAGGCCTTCACCTTAGCTCAGGTTCCTATCACTTCTCATCTAGACTAGTAACAGCTTTCTCTTTGGACTTCCTGCCTCCAGTTTCTCCCCTTTCCAATCCATCCCACACACACAGTTGCCAAAATACAGATCTGATCACAACAGTTCCTTACTCAAAGATCCCTCAGGGTTCCCTAAAGCCCATGGGACAGAATTCAAGCTTCTCAGGGTCCTTCACAATTGGGCTCCAACCCACTTTTGCAGACTCATTTCCCATGACTCCTTTTCTTATACTCTGTTCAGTTCCACTGGCATACTGTCTGGTTCTCACACATTCCACCCATCTTCTCCATGCCTCTGTATAGAAGCTGTTCCCCATGTTCCCCAGAAATGTATTTCCTCTTTCCACCTCTGGTCTTTAGAATCTAGAGCTTCCTGTCAGACTCAGTTGGGACATTTCTCACAGGGAATCCTTCTAGTCCTGGTGTCTTAATCTGTTAGGAAGTTCCATTCCTCAATACACCCTTGAGGAAGGGGTGAACACACAATGTCTTCCATTAAATAGCAATGTTTAGCTGTTGAGTGAGTAGCTCTCAAGTCCAGGCTCCTATTTTACAGATGGAGACACTAAAGGGGAAAAGGAGTATCCCAATATAGCCATCTTTTCCAAATTGTAAACTGGAAGAAGCCAACAGAAAGTTGGTTGATAATATCTGTATAGCAACCTAAAAGGCCCAATACAGCACCAGTCTGCAGGCTCTGAGACAGGAAAAAAAATGAGCTGGATGTAAATGCTCACTATAAAAAACAGGAGACAAATCCTATGGTATCATGTTTATGTTTATGTTTATGTTGTTTTAATTCTACTCTGAGTGGCATCAGGAATTAAGGATGAGAAAAGAGGTCCCCAGGTACATTAAAAAGGAGACTATGGGATCTGGGCCAAAGTGAAACGGGGAGGGGAGGGAGTAGTGAAGGGTCACTATCAAGTGGACTCTTCACAAACCACTGAGTTTTAACTTCCTCTAAAGAAAAAAAAGGGGAGAAAAGACTTGAAAGCAAGCAGGAAGAATGATGAGTAAAGCTGCTCTCATCTCCCCTGAGAGAATTCACATGTATTACCATCTTAGGTGTTGGTCTTGTCTGTGGCATTGCTACTCTCTAAGTCACCCATCTTCAAACTTCAGTCACATTTGAATCCTCCTTTTCTGTCTTCCAACTCCCAATCCAGCCAGATAGGGAACTCTGCTGACTGTCATCCCTTCCAAATTTATCCTCTTTATTCCCATGAACTATGACCCTAGTTCAGTGTCCCTCATTTCTCTCTAAATTACAAGCAACAGCCCATTCCAACTCTGCACTCACTGCTTCCAGATCCTCACTTTGCTCAGGCATACCCTCCTTCACCTACAATAGCACTCTCCTAATCAAATCTCTTACTGGTAGAGACTCCGGCCCCTCTTTTAAAGTTCAGTCCAATGTCTATCTCTTCATGCACTTACATTTTAGTTCATACTAAGAGTTATACTAAACATGCTAAGGGCATAATTCACACGAAGATTACATAGAGGTCACTCCTATTAAAATTTGAATTCTTTCAGAGTTAAGGATTACATCTTGTTTGCTTTCTATCTCCCAATTTGTCAAGCATAGGCCCTTGCAAATCAAATTACAAAGTCACCTTTTTTTTTCCCTAAATCTATTTTTTGTTTTGTTTTTACAGGGAAATGGGGTTAAGCCCAAGGTCACACAGCTAGGTAATTTTAAGTGTCTTGAGGCCACATTTGAACTCAGGTCCTCCACTGTACCACCTAGCTATCCCTGGGCTAGATGGTCTTTGAAAGTCTTCCATCTTTATTGTGATTCTGAGGGCTTAAGTCCAACGCAGGGACAGGGAAGTGGCATCTTCCTCTCTCAAGGAAGACAGTTGGGTTGCCAGTTCCTCTAGAGGTGGGTCCCATCTCACTTGTAGCAAAATGGTTATCTCCCCTGACCTGCTTGAAAAATGAGCTCTTGGACAATATCCCTACCAAGATGGCTTATGCTGGAAGCCTCCTCAAAGGGAAGGGACCCACCATGCTTCAGATCAGCACTGGAGGGAAACTTGAAAGAACCTGAATTTGTCTCTTTGAAGCTTTTACCCATTGCTGTCCTGCCATCTTAAGTCAAGCAATAGAAGTTTAATCCCTCTTCTGTGACAGCTAGCAATAGGAATTTAAAGGGTTCTCATATCCCTCCATAAGTCTACTCTTCTTCATCCTCAATTCCTTCAACCTATCCTCTCTGACATCCTGGTTATGCTCCTTTAGACAAGTTCCAGCTTCACCAACATCCTTCTATTATGCAGATCTCAAACTGAACACAAGACCCCTGGAGGTAGGGGTGACCAGGGTACTACTCCCTACCTCTGGGTTAGACCTCAAAGATCATCTGGTTCAAGGTTTCCTAACATTTCTTAGGCCATGGACTGCTTGGATCAGTTGGTAAAGACTAAGAACCCCTTGTCAGTGACATATTATAAAATATATAGGATTACAAAAGAAAACAAATATATTGAAAGAGTTTTAAAAAAAATTCAGAGGGGCAGCTAGGTGGATAATTCCCTAGCTGTGTGGCCTTGGCTAAGCCACTTAACCCCATTTGCCTTGCAAAAACCTAAAAAAAAAAATTCAGAGCCTCCAGGTTAAGAACCCTTGATCATAGTATAAGCCCTTCACATTGGAAGAAACTTATTCTTTTCTCTTATAACCTTAACCCCCCCCACACACACACACACTCCTAGTACTTTCAGGCCTAAACTGGCCCTGAGCTTTTCACACTCTCAACTCTATCCTCATAAGACTATGTCAAACTGGTATTCCTCCTCAATTGCCTGCCCTCGTTGCCTTTTAAAAATCTAAATTGGATGATTTCCTTGTGCATCCAGATCAGTCTCTTCAGAGCTCTCCACTCCTCCTGGTCTAGTTCCTCAATAGAATTTTAATCCACAGGATCCTACCTATCTTCTGACACCTTTGAAAACTGCTCTTCCCAAAGTTAGGGTCTGTGCCTAGCTTTCTTCTTTGTATCTAATCCAAAAACTGAAGATCTGTCATCACCAAAAGCTCCCCTCATCTTCACTGAAGCACACAGTTTCTAATTGTTGAAGGAGAAAGCTTTCTAACCTCACCATCTAGGCAAAACTTGTTGCTAGAGTGCCACCTACAGGAGAGCAGAAGAGTTCACTTGGCCCGGCAGGGGGCCTTGCCCTTTGCTTTCAAGTACTTACCTAGGGTTAGTATAGAACTTATTATAATTTGTATTTTAACAATAATTTATATACTGATGTTTCTAATAGACTATTAGCTGCTCATCAAAGACATCTAATTCTTAACTCCATTTGCCTTGCAAAAAACCTAAAAAAAAGACATCTAATCATCTTGGTATCCTCCTATATAGCTGTATTAGTACAGCTATACAGACAAAAGGGTTAAAAAACTGTGCTTTTTTAAAAAAAAATTTAAGTCTATTTAGGTTGCAAATTTTCATTTGAGCACTAGGGAAAAACTATTCATTTGAGAATGTCAACAAGGAAGTGAGCAGACTGGCCATCAGTAAAGACTGGGCTAAGTAATTGGGTTCCATGATTCTTGTTTGAAGATCCTAAGAACTAGGGACTATATTAGTAGAAAGCAAGCATTCCAAACACTTAGGAGAAATGATGGAATCAAAAGCTACTGTGTGTCTTTGGCACCTTGAAGTGAAACTTGAAGCAAAAGCAGAGAATTATATCCAGCAGAATATAAATTTCTTGAGGGTATGGGGTGGCTAGGTGGCGCAATGGATAGAGCACCAGCCTTGGGTTCAAATCTGGCCTCAGCCACTTAACCCCATTGCCTTGAAAAACCTCATAAATAAATAAATAAATTTCTTGTGGGTAGAATCGAGGTAATGAATCAGACAAAAAAACCTCTGAAATCTAACTCTAACTGAGCCTGTTATTAAATGGCAAGGCTTACTACTTCAAAGGACCAAGGACAAGCTCAGAAAAGGATGCATCAAAGATAAGGCCAGAAATTCATTTTCAAAGAAATTGAAAACCTTGAATTGCAAATTAGTCTAATAGAAATTTGGTTTAAATCATCATTTTACACCATATGCTATCACAAACTACAAATGGGAATATGAACTATTTTTAAAAGCTATAAAAATTAAGAACATGACATATGCCTTTCAAAGTTATTAATAGCTTTCATAGATATTCATCAAACAAGGGATTGAAGAAATTATAAAAGATAGAGTTGATAATTTTGTTTACACAAAACTGAAAAACTTACACACAAATAAAATCAATGTAACTAAGTAAAGGAGAAACTGGAAGAATGGGAAATAAAATCTTTGTGTAAAATTTCTCAGATAAAGGTAATGGCAATTTCTCACATAAGGTATCCATAAGATAAAAAATTACAGTCCCAATAGATAAGTGGGTCAAACGATATGAAGAAAGTGTTCAACAGAACTGCAAACTATTAATAATGATGTGAAAGAAAGTTTCAGATCAATAAAAATAAATCAAATAAATCAAATGCACATCAACATAACCCTGAGGTTTCACTTTATATTCTAAAGAATAAAGATGGCAATAGTCAACACTGGATGAGAAGTGGAAAGATAGGCATACCAATACATCTTTGGTGGAACTGTGAATCTACACACCATTTTGGAAAGCAATTTGGAACTATGTAAATAAAGTAATAAAAGTACATCCAAACTCTTTGACTCGGAGAGTCTACTACTAGGACTTAATATTCCAAAAAGGTCATAGCTAAGAAGAAAGGTCCCATATAAACCAAAATATCTGTAGAAGCAAAAAAGTGGGTTATCCATCTTTGAGGAAACATCTAAACAAACTGTGATGCATGAATGTAAATAGAATATCACTGTGCTGTAAGAAATGATGAACATGCACCCTGTACCAAGATAAGGTCATCCTATACCAAAGTTGAAATGGATATAGAATTTAGACATAAAGGGTTATACCATAAACTAATTAGGAAAACAAGGAACAGTTTATTTGTCAGATCTATGGAGAGGGGAAGAGTTTATGACCAAAGAAGAAATTGAGAAAACTATAAGATATAAAATGGGATAATTTTATTAAATTAAAAAGGCTTTCCACAAAAACAAATGCAATCAAGATTAGAAGGAACACAGAGCGTTGTGAACAATTTTTACAGTTAGCATTTCTGATAAAGGACTCATTTCTAAAATATAGAGAACTGAGTCAAATTTATAAGAATACAAATAATTTTCAATTGATAAATGATCAAAGGATATGAACATTAAGTTTTCAGATGAAGAAATTAAAGTTATCTATAATCATAGGAAAAATGCTTTAAATCATTACTGATTAGAAAGGCAAATTGAAACAACTGAGGTACCACCTCTCACTTAACAGATTGGCTAAAATGACAAAAAAGAAAAATGATCAATGTTGGAGGGATGGTGGGAAAACTGGGACTCTAATACACTATTAGACAAGTCATGAATTGATCCAACCACTCTGGAAAGTAATTTGGAACTGTGCCCAAAGGGCAATAAAACTGTGTATATTTTATTTATTATTCCAACTACATGCAACAGTAGTTTTCAACAATTATTTTTTGGCTAGGTCTTAAGTTTTACATTTTTCTTCTTCCCTCCTGACAGAAGGCAATCTAACACAGACTATTTATTTATTTAAAACCATGTGCATATCTTTCAATTCACCATTATCACTACTGGTCAATATCCCAAAGAGATCACAAAAAAGGGGAAAAGACTCACACAAAAATATTTATAGGAGTTCGTTTAGTAGTAGTAAAGAATTGAAAAAAGAAAGATGGAGAATGGTTGAACACATTGTGGTGAATGAATGTGATGAAGTACTATTATTTGGTAAGAAATCATGAGCTGACAGACTTCAGAAAAGCTTAAAAAGACTTGCATGAACTATAGCTGCATAGAGTGAGCAGAACCAGGAGAATATCACACAGAGCAACAGCAACATTGTGTGATGATCAGTGATCAGCTAATTCTAAGACTTGTGATGGAAAATGCAAACCACATTCAGAGAAAGAACTGGGGATTTTGAATGCATATTGAAGAATAAAGAATACTATTTTCACTTTTTAAAACTTGTTTTATTTTTTTCTTTTTCTCATTTTTCTCCCTTTAGTTCTGAATCTTCTTTTATAACACGACTAATATGGAAATATGTTACACTTAATAATTACCTAGCTGTGTGGCCTTGGGCAAGCCACTTAACCCCATTGCCTTGCAAAAACCTAATAAATATATATATATATATATATATATATATATATATATATATATATATATATATATATAAAATTTGTTATATAAGATGGCTCTTTGGAAGGGAGAATTACTGGGAGAAATTCTGACTATATAAAAACAAAATAAAAATAAAAATATTTTAATAAAAAAATATTTAAGACTAAGTCACTCTTCAATAGGTAAGTCAAAGGATATGGAAAAAATGTTCTCCACAAAAGTGCAAACTGTTAACAATCACATAAAGTAAAGCTCAAGTTCACTTATATTGGAGAAATGAAAATCAAAACTCTGCAGCTTCCTTCAACTCACATTCTGAAAATTGGCGAAGATGGCCAAAAAAATGGCAATAATCAATGTTGGAGGGGATGGAAAAAATAAGTACACCAATATATTGTAGGTGGAACTGAAACAACTATTTTGGAAAGCAATTTAGAACTATGCAAATAAGATGCTAATGTTTACACACACACACACACACACACAACATGTATTCCAACATATTTACAGGAGCATTTTTTGAGGTAGCAAAGGGGAAATAAAGTTGATCCTCATCAACTGGGGAATGGATAAACAAATTGTGGTACAGAAATGCTGATGAAATATTACTATGATGAATATAAGTCAGAGAAGCATGAAAAGAACTGATGCAAAGTGAAGTAAGCAGAACAAGGTTAAATTCTATTAACTATTACAACAAAGTAAATAGATTGATCTTGGCCCCAAAGAAGAGATGAAGGGGCGGCTAGGTGGCAGTGTGGATAAAGCACCGGCCCTGGAGTCAGGAGTACCTGGGTTCAAATCCAGTCTCAGACACTTCATAACCTAGCCGTGTGGCCTTGGGCAAGCCACTTAACCCTGTTTGCCTTGCAAAAAATAAAAAAATTAAAAATTAAAAAAAAAAAGAAGAGATGAAAGCTCTGCCTGCTCTTTTTGCAAGGGTAGGAGGTGCTAGTTATAACATTCAAAGGTTTGGAATATTGCATATATCAGATATTTTTCAATGTATTGATTATTTCCCCCTCTTTACATCTGTTGTATTTCAGTTCCACCAACAATTTTTTAATGTGCCTGTCTTTCCATACCCCCCCACAAACGTTAATTATTCTCATCTTTTATTATATTTGTCAATTTGTGGAAGGTAAGATAAAACCTTACAGTTGTTTTGATTTGCATTTCTCTAATTCTTAGTGATATGGTAAATTCTTACACACACACATATTCTTCCATTCATAGTTTGTAATTCCTCTGAGAACTGTCTCTTCATACCATATGATCACTTAATTATTGGTTATTGGTTGATATATTTCAATTAGTCTACATCTCTTGGATATCAAACCCTTATCAGAGGTATTTGATGGCTGTGGCTAAAGAGGAAGCAATACAGGGGGAAATTTAGTTGATGTAAAGAGACATTAATAAAAGATTTTTTTTTTAAAAAAAGAGAATAAAAGGAGGTGGCATGTGTAACTATGCCAATAGAGGTATTAGTAGAAAATAAAATGACTAGTATCTTACATAAAAATGAAATCCTTTTTTTTGCACAAATAAAACCATTAAAGGTAGAAAAGCAGTTAACTGGGAAAAAATTTTGCAGCAAATCTCTCAAAGGTCTGATATACAAGATAGAGGGAATTGAGATAATAAGAGCAAGAGTCATTTCTGATGGATAAGTGGTCAAAGGTCACAAATACGCAATTCTCAATAGCAGAGATTCAAAATATCAACAGTCATAGAAAAAAGTTTCAAAGAACTAATAAGAGAAATGCACAACATCTTAGTGCAGTTTTAAGTGAAGAAAGCTTAAAGTCTTATCTTTTGTCTTCTTTGGCACTCTTGAATGTGAAGTAAATAGTTGTTTTAATTTATGCAGAGTATTATAAAAGTCAGTGCAGTTTTAAATTAAAAGAAACAGTACTAACTTTTCTAATACCTTACATAAATTAGAACAACTCTTTTCTTCACATTCAAGAACATCAAAGAAAAAAGATGAAAATGGCAAAATGTTGGAGGGGCAGTTAGAGACACTGATATGCTATTGGTAAAACTGTGAATCAATCTAACAAAGGAAAACAAATTGAAATTATACTCCCAATGCCATTACATACCCTTTAACACAGCAATAGTATTAGGAATATTCCCCTAGGAGGTCAAAGAAAGAGGGGAAAGCCCTATATACACAAAAGTATTTAGCACAGTATTTTGGGTAGCAGTAAAGAATTGGTAAATGGATAAATTGTGGTATGAATATAAGAAAATACTAAGAAATTATGAAATAAACAGAAGCAGGAAGATTTACATAAGATCAAATTATTTAAAGGAAAAAAATGTGAAGGCTTTCCAAAAATTGATGATGACCTTCCCAACTCTCCATAGAGAGGCAGAATGAGGTCTAGTTTTATTTGATTATACTCATTTGTTACAAGGGAAAGGGTCAGTGGGGGAAAAAAGAGCAAAAAAAAAGCATAGAACATTTTTTTTAGAATATAATATGTGTTGGAATTTAAAAAAAAAGATTTCATGTAAAAACAAAGTCTCCATGGAGAACACCACCTACCCCTTCCCATCCCATCCCTACCCTACCCCCAGGCCCCCACTCCCCCAGGAGAGAAACTGACAGATGTGGTTAACCCGGACCAGAGAATTTATTCCTTCAAGAGATGATGTTGCTTGTCCAGAAAAGGGTGTCACTAAGAAGTAAACAAGTGAGACCATGGAGGAACCCATAATACTACTATCCATTATAAGCAGAAAAAAATAGATTTTAAAAAATCACCTTCATGAGTTTCCTGTACATCTAGAGGTTATAATCATGCCTTTTAAAAAAATAGATTTTATTGTTATCATGTTTTCTTATATCAATAAATTTCTCCCAGTTTCTTTTTTCCTCCCAGAGAGCCACTCCATGCAACAAATATTGTTAAAGAAAGAGGAAAATAACCAAGACAGGTCAAGATATATATATATATATATATATATATATATACACACACAGCGAGAGAGAGAGAGAGAGAGAGAGAGAGAGAGAGAGAGAGAGAGAGAGAGATAGAGTTTTCTACATGGGCGGGCCTCATATCTCTTCCTTGGAGGCATTCTTGTTTTTTATAATTTTGTAACATTCACTTTTTTTTGAATTACAAAGATTTTATTTATTTTGAGTTTTACAATTTTCCCCCTAATCTTACTTCCCTCCCCCCACCCCCACAGAAGGCAATTTGCCAGTCTTTATATTGTTTCTATGGTATACATTGATCCAAATTGAATGTGAGAGAGAGAAATCATATCCTTAAGGAAGAAACAAAGTAGAAGAGATAGCAAGATCAGACAATAAGATATCAGATTTTTTTTTCTAAATTAAAGGTAATGGGGTGGCTAGGTGGCACAGTGGATAAAGCACTGGCCCTGGAGTCAGGAGTACCTGGGTTCAAATCCAGTTTCAGACACTTAATAATTACCTAGCTGTGTGGCCTTGGGCAAGCCACTTAACCCTATTTGCCTTGCAAAAACCTAAAAAATAAATAAATAAATGGTAACAGTCCTTGTTCTTTGTTCAAACTCCACAGTTCTTTATCTGGATACAGATGGTATTCTCCATTGCAGACAGTCCCAATTTGTCCCCAATTACTGCACTAATGGAATGAGCAAGTCCATCAAGGTTGAACATCACCCCCATGTTAGCATTGACTTTTGATTGTTTTTGTGGTAGTTGCTCTTTCCATTCACTTTGCTGTAGTCATTGTACGTGTTGTTTTTTTGACTCTGAGTACTTCACTCTGAATCAGTTTTTCATTCAAGTCTTTCTGTGCTTCTCTGTATTCATTATATTTGTCATTTCTTAGAGCACGGCAATATTCTATTTACATTCATGTGCCAATTTATTTAGTTGTTTCTCCAAAGATGGGCATCCATTTTTTTGGAGTGTAACTCTAATAGTGGAGTCTCTGGGTCAAAGAATATGGACATACTTTTATCCCTTTATTTGCATAGTTCCAAATTGCTTTCCAAATGGCTGTACATTCACAGTCACAGTTCCACCAAAGGTATCTTGGCATGCCTCTTTCCATTTCTCCTGCAGCATTAACTAGTGCCATCTTTTGTCATCTTTACCAATTTGTTGAGCGTGAGGTGAAAACTCAGGGTTGTGTTGATGTGTGTTTTTTTTTATTATTAATGATTCGGTGTATCCTTCCACATGATTGTTAATAGGTTGTAGTTCTTCTGAGAACACTTTACTTGTACCCTTTGACCCCTTATCTATGGAAGAATGGTTTTTGGTCCTATGTCTTCTTATATTCATGTGGGTAGACAATAAATTATCAGAAATTCCAAGGAAAGAAGGGTTAATGCATTTTTGAAAACAAGCAATTAAGGAGCTAGCCAAAAATCGAAGACCATCTTCCAGAAAAGAACCAAACATCTGACTAGATCTTTAAAGGTTTCTATTAGTGGATAAAAAATATAGAAGACTTATACTGAAGTAAGCAGTACCAGGAAAGAAATATATACATTGAGTACAACGTAAACAGGAAGAACAACATAACAATCAAAAAGTTTAATGCTAGGAAATTAAACTGACCAAATCTGGTCCCAAAGGAAAGATGAAAGATACCAACACCCTCCTCTTTGGGATCTTTTGCACAAGTAGGGGAAGGAGTATGGAACACTGCACATGTTAACAGACTTTTCTGTGTTGCTTAGTTTTGCTAAACTGTTTTCTTTCCTCTCTTAATTCTTTTGATGAGGGATGATTTTTGGGGGAGAGGAGACATATATGGAGAAATGTGGCTGATATGAAAACAAAAGACAAAAATTCACTTTTAAAAAGTGTGAGATTTGGATTTAGTCAGGAATACTTCCAGAGAAAAATTCCATACAATAAGAAGGGTCAGTTCATTCACCACTGTCAATAAAAGTAGAAGACTTGGCAATCAGATTATCCTAGGTAGATAGTACGGACATCTTTAACAAAAATCTGGACTTAATAGTCATTGATATGCTATACCCTCCTCTCTTCCAGAAATTCGGGCAATTAGTGATTGTCAGGAATCCTTTAGCAATCTTACATAGCATCAGGGAATATCAAATGGGTTACATTTCAAAAGTTGGGGTAAAGGTTTACAAAGAGAAAGCACCAGTATTTATTGCGCTTGGGGACTGGGATAGGGTCAGGGGAAGGTAATGGAGGCAAAAGGCAGCTAGGGGATTGAGTGCTGGGCCTGGAAGATATGAATTCAAATCTGGCCTCAGACACTTAATAGTTGAGTGATCCTGTACAAATATCTTTGCTTAATTCACTGGAAAAGGAAGAGACAAATTAGTCCATTATTCTTTGCCAACCCCTTGGACAGTATTGGCATACTATGGTCCATGGGATCACAAAGAGTCAGATACAAATGAATGAGTGAACAACAACAATGGAGATAAAAATTCTAGGAAAGGAACTAGGAGTTCCATTGGTGAAACTAGCACTGAAGGCCTGAGGAAAAAAAAATTTGTAAAAAGTAAACAATCTTACCAGATCCTAGAAGAACCTTGAATCCAAGGCAAAGTGAAAACTTTGAGAAGGGTAAAAGTGTGAGGAAGTTAGAAGTGACCTAGCAGGTATTCTAGTCAAATTTATTTTCCCAAGTTTATAAGGCAAGACTTAAACTGAGCATCTAAAAGTGCCAAACAAGGGGTGGGAGTAAGAATGATAAAGTATCAACTACTACTGATTGATTTTTAAGTCAATCTAACTCAGACTGTAAATTAGCCTAAAATAGAATTTGGGAAATGTGGGATTCAAATATATCAGCAGTCCTTCAGCACTTGGGAGGGGGGTGGGGGAAGGGAAGTCTTCAGTAAAAAGAAAGCAAAATGAGGAGAGAGAGAAAAACTGGAAACCAAGTTCTAGGTGAAGATTTAATGGCAATCCATACTTAGAAAGATAAATTTGCTTTTTAAACTCTGAGAAATAGAAAATCTGTTAAAGCCATCTGTATCACCAAAGGGAAGGCAGTCATCTGAGCACAAGGTCTACCTAAATTTGGAAAGGCTCTGACTAGAGAAAGTTGGCTCAAATCAAGAAGACTGTCTACTATGACAAAGAAGAATAAAAATCTGTCATTAGAGCTAATGCCCACTCAACATAACCATGGAAAAGCAGTCTCTGGTTAATCACAAGAGAGATATGGAAGGACACAGTAGTAAATGACTATTAGTTATGTACCATTTGATAACCCAAAGATACAAGCTTCTGGAATAAAATCTCGCTATCTGACAAAAACTACATGGAAAACTAGAAAATAGTATGGCAGAAACTAGGCATAGATCAACATCTCACACCCTATACCAAAATCATGTCCAAATAGGTACATAACAATTTAGACATAAACAGCAAATGAGAACAAGGAATAGTTTTCCTGTCAGTTCTATGGAGAAGTTAAGAATTTATGATCAAACAAGAGATAGAGAACATTATGAAATGCAAAATGGACAATTTTGATTACATTAAATTAAAAAGGTTTTGCACAAACAAAACCAATGCAACTAAAATTAGAAGGAAAGCAGAAATATAAGAAAGTTTTTATAGTCAATGTTTCTGATAAAGGGCTCATTTCTAAAATATGCAGAGAACTGAATCAAATTTATAATACAAGTCATTCTCCAATTGATAAATAGTCAAAGGATACAAACAGGAAGTTTTCAGATGATGAAATTAAAGCTAACTACAGTCATATGAAAAAATTCTCTAAATCATTTTTTTCAGTTATTTAAAGATTTTATTTTGAGTTTTACAATTTCCCCCCCCAATCTTACTTCCCTCTCCCCA
Source organism: Macrotis lagotis (assembly GCF_037893015.1). Taxonomy (NCBI): domain Eukaryota; kingdom Metazoa; phylum Chordata; class Mammalia; order Peramelemorphia; family Peramelidae; genus Macrotis; species Macrotis lagotis. Next base: position 81,628,195 of record NC_133666.1, read on the forward strand.
CCCCCCAACAGAAGGCAATTTGCCAATCTTTACACTGTTTCCATGGTATACACTGATCCAAACTGAATGTGATTAGAGAGAAATTATATCCTTAAGGAAGAAACATAAAGTACAAAGAGATAGCAAGATCAGACAACAAGATATCAGGTTTTTTTTCTAAATTAAAGTTAATAGTCCTTGGTCATTGTTCAAACTCCACAGTTGTTTCTCTGGATACAGATGGTACTGTCCATTGCAGACAGCCCCAAATTGTCCCTGATTGTTGCACTGATGGAATGAGCGAGTCCATCAAGGTTGATCATCACCCCCATGCTGCTGTTAGAGTGTACAGTGTTTCTGGTTGTGCTCTGAGTGAGATCACTCAGCATCAGTTCATGAAAATCCTTCCAGGCTTCCCTGAATTCCCATCTCTCCTGGTTTCTAATAAAACAAGTGTTCCATGACATACATATACCACAGTTTGTTAAGCCATTCCCAATTGAAGAACATTCACTTAATTTCCAGTATTTTTGCCACCACAAACAGGGTTGCTATGAATATTTTTGTACTTGTGATGTTTTTACCTTTTTTCCATCATCTCTTCAGGGTATAGACCCAGTAGTGGTATAGCTGAATCAAAGGGTCTAAATCATTATTGAAGGTAATGTGAGAAAATTGAGACATTAATGCATTGTTGGTAAAGTTGTGAACTGATCCAACCATTCTGGAGAGCAATTTGGGACCATGTCCAAAGGGCAATAAAAAGTGTGCAGACTCACAATATCATACTAGGTTTGTACTCCCAAAGGGATCACAAAAAAGAGGGAAAGACCTATATGCACAAAAATATTTATAGCAGTTCTTTTTGTAGAGGCAAAGAATTGGAAATTGAGGGGATCACTCAGGGATAAGCCCATCACTTGGGAATAGCTTATAAAGTTGTGATATATAAAAGTAATAGAATATTGTTCTATAATTAATGATGAGCAGGCAGATTTCAGAAAAACTTGGAAAGATTTACATAAACTGATGCTGCATGAAGTGAGCAGAACCAGAACATTGTAAACAGCAACAGCAACACTGTATGATGATCAACTTTCACTGACACTGCCCTTTTCAGCAATACAATGATCCAAGACTATTCCAAAAGATTTATGATAGAAAATACTAACCCCAGGTGACTCCTCAACTTCCAGCCAAGATGGCAGAGAGAAGACAGGCACAGTTCTAAAGTTTCCTTACCTTCCCCTATAAATAATGTGAAACAAACCTCTTAACAGAAATCCCATTGAATTCTCATTACATTAAGAGGTACAAAAGACCTATAGTAATAGAGCGGAAGAAGGGAGGAGATGAGAAACACCTGAATCTTCCTCTCATCAGACTTGGCTTAAAGTTAATTTACACACTCAGTTAATTTAAAAAACATCTTACCTTTCAAGTATTAAAAGGGGAAAAGGGGAGGGGGGACTGAGACAGGGAGAGGGAGAAAAAAGGAACTAACAGAAGGAAGGGAAGAGGGAAAAAGGGAAAGGGGATGGATATAGGAGTGAAAACACACTGAAGGTGGTAGTATTCAGAAACAAAATACTAGGGAATACAGATAAAGGGGGAGAAAAGGGGAAAAATACAAACCGAGGGAAGATAGCAAGGAGGGCAATAAAGAGTTAGTAATTATAACTTTGAATGTGAATGGGATAAACATTCCCTTAAAACCCAAGTAAATAGCAGAGTGCATTAAAAACCAGAATCCTACAATATGCTGCTTACACGATACTCATTTAAAGCAGAGAGATACATATAGAATAAAGGTAAAAGGTTGGAGAATATATTTTGCTTCAGCTGAAGTGAAAAAAAGAAGGGGTAGCAATCCTTACCTCAGACAAAGCATCTGCAAAAATAGATAGCATTAAAAGAGATAAGGAAGGAAACTATATCCTCCTAAAAGGTACCATAGGCAATAAAGTGATTTCAATACTGAATATGTAAGCGAAGCTGAAAAGAACTACAGGAAGATAAAGACAGCAAAACTCTACTAATGGAAGACCTCAACCTCCCACTTTCAGATTTAGATAAATCAAATCATAAAATAAACATGAAAGAAGTTAAGGAGGTAAATAGATTGCTAGAAAACCTAGATATGATAGCCTTATGGAGGAAAATGAATGAGGATAGAAAGGAATATACCTTTTTTTTCTGCAGTACATGGCACACAAAATTTGACCCTGTACTAGGGCACAAAAATCTAATAATCAATTGCAGAAAGGCAGAAATAGTGAATACATCTTTTTCAAATCACAATGCAATAAAAATCATATGCAATATTAGGCCAGGGAGACACAGACTAATTGGATACTGAATAACCTCATTTTAAAGACTGGGCAGATCAAACAAAAACATTGCAGAAAGACTTAAATATTTTATCCTAGACAATGACAATAAAACAACACAGCAAAACTTATGGGATTCACTCAAAGAGGCTGTCAGGATATATATTATATCTTTATTTTATTATTTTTTTTTGCAAGGCAAATGGGGTTAAGTGGCTTGCCCAAGGCCATAGAGTTAGGTAATTATTAAGTGTCGGAAACCGGATTTGAACCCAAGTACTCCTGACTCCAGGGCTGGTGCTTTATCCACTATGCCACCTAGCCACCCCTTATATTATATCTTTAAATGCTTACATGAATAAATTAGAGGAAGAGGAGGAAATCAATGAACTAAATACGCAAATAAAAAAATTAGGAAAAGCACAAATTAAAAACCCCCAATTAAATAAAAATTTAGAAATTGAAGGAGAAATTAATAAAATCCTAAGCAAAAAACTATTGAATTAATAATAAAACCAAGAATTGATTTTAAGAAAAAAAATAAAATTGATAAACCTCTGGTCAATTTCATTAAAAAAAAAAGAAGAAAACTAAATTGCTAGTATCATAAATGAAAAAGGTGAACTCACCACCAATGAGGAGGAAATTAAAGTAATAATTCGGAATTACTTTGTCCAACTCTATGTCCAACTTCATTTGACAATCAAAGTGAAATGGATGAATATTTACAAAAATATAAGTTGCCCAAGTTAAATGAAGAGATTAAATAACTAAACAACCCTATCTCAGAAAAAGAAATTTAACAAGCCATCACTGAACACCCTAAGAAAAAATCTCCAGGGCCTGACAGATTCACAAGTGAATTCTACCAAACATTTAAGGAACAACTGGTTCCAATTCTATATAAACTCTTTGGAAAAATAGGGAAAAAGAGGGGCCGCTAGGTGGCGCAGTGGATAGAGCACTAGCCTTGGAGTCAGGAGTACCTGGGTCCAAATCCGACCTCAGACACTTAACAATTACCTAGCTGTGTAGCCTTGGGCAAGCCACTTAACCTCACTGCCTTGCAACCCCCCCTCCCCAAAATAGGGAAAGAGGGAACTCTGTCTCTTTCTATGACACCAATATGGTGCTGATACCTAAACCAGGAAGAGTTAAAACAGAAAGAAAATCACCGACTTATCTGCCTGATGAATATAAATGCAAAAATCTTAAATAAAATCTTAGCAAAATGATTACAGTAAGTTATCACTAGGATAATACATTATGACCAAGTAGGATTTATCCCAGGAATGCAGGGTTGTTTCAATATTAGGAAAACTGTTAGTATAATTAATTATATCAACAAAAAACCTATCAGAAATTTTATGATCATATCAATAGATGCTGAAAAAGCTTTTGACAAAATACAGCACCCATTCCTACTAAAAACACTAGAGAGTGTAGGAATGAATGGACTGTTCCTTAGAATAATTAGCAGTATCTATCTGAAAACATCCACAAGCATTATATTCAATGGGGAGAGGCTAGAGGCCTTCCCAATAAGATCAGGGGTAAAACAAGGATGCCCATTATCACCACTACTATTCAATATTGTAATTAGAAATGTTAGCTTCAGCAATAAGAGAAGAAAAAGAAACTGAAGGAAGTAGAATTGGGAAGGAAGAGAGAAAACTCTCACTCTTTGCAGATGACATGATATAGCTAGAGAATCCCAAGAAATCATACAAAGAACTACTGTAAACATTTAGCAACTTTAGCAAAGTTTCAGGATGTAAAACAAACCCTCAATAAATCCTCAACTTTTCTATATATGACTAGCAAGATACAGCAGGAAGAGCTAGAAAGAGAAATCTTATTCAAAGTAACCCCACACAATATAAAATACCCAGGAGTCTATTTGCCAAGGCAGACTCAAACTTTTTGAAAACAATTACAAAACACTTCTCATGCAAATAAAACCAGATTTAAATAATTGGGTAGGGGCGGCTAGGTAGCTTAGTGGGTAGTGGATAAAGCACTGGCCTTGGAGTCAGGAGTACCTAGGTTGTGGCCTTGGGCAAGTTTTTGCCTTGCAAAAACCTAAAATAAAGAAATAAAGTAATATATAACTGGGCAAACATCTACTCATGGATAGGTGGAGCTAATATAATAAAAATGACAATTCTACCAAAATTAAACTACTTGTTTAGTGCCCTGCCAATCAAAATTCCAAAAATTGCATTAATGAGTTAGAAACAGTTGTAAGTAAATTTATATGGAGAAATCAAAAGTCAAGGAAATGATTATAGCAATCTACTGTTTGATAAACCCAAAGAGTCCAGCTCTCTTTGATAAAAACTGCTGGGAAAATTGGAAGTGAATATGGAAGAAACTTAGATCAGACCAACACATCACACCCTATACCAAGATAAGATCCAAATGGATACAGGATTTAGACAGAAAAAAAGATATTATAAGCAAACTAGAAGATCAAGGTTTACCTGTCCAATCTATGGAAAGGGAAGCAGTTTGTGACTAAGGAAGAGATAGAGAATATCACTAAAAACAAACTAGATGATTTTGATTACATTAAATTAAAAAGCTTTTGCACAGACAAAACCACTGTAACCAAGATCAAAAGGAATGTAGTAAACTGGGAAACAATCCTTACAACTAGTATTTCTGACAAAGGACTCATTTCTAAAATATACAGAGAACTGAGTCAAATTTAAAAAAAAAAAGCCATTCCCCAATTGACAAATGGTCAAAGGATATGCAAAATCAATTTACAGATTTGGAGATAAAAGTGATCCAGTCATATGAAAAATTGCCCCAAATTTATTATTATTATTATTATTATTATTATTATTATTATTATTATTATTAGAGAAATGCAAATTAAAGCATCTGAGTTACCACCTCTCAGACTGGCCAATATGACCAGAAAGGACAATGATCAGTGTTGGAAGGAATGTGGGAAATCTGGGACACTAATACATTGTTGGTGGAGCTATGAACTCATCCAACCTTTCTGGAGAGAAACTGGGATTTTGCGCAAAGGGCAACAAAAATGTGCATACCCTTTGATCCAGCAATACCATTACTGGGTCTATACCCTGAAGAGATGATGAAAAAGGGTAAAATCATCACTTGTACAAACACTTGTACTTGTTTGTGGTGGCAAAGAATTGGAAATCAAGTAAATGTCCTTGGGGAATGGCTTAACAAACTGTGGTATATGTATGTCATGGAACAATACTGTTCTATTAGAAACCAAGAGGGATGGGAATTCAGGGAATCCTGGAGGAATTTGCATGAACTGATGCTGAGTGAGATGAGCAGAACCAGAAAAACATTGTACACCCTACCCTAACAGCAACATGGGGGTGATGATCAACCTTGATGGACTTGCTCATTCTATCAGTGCAACAATCAGGGACAATTTGTGGCTGTCTGTAATGGAGAATACCATCTGTATCCAGAGAAAGAACTGTGGAGTTTGAACAAAGACCAAGGACTATTAACTTTAATTTAGGAAAAAAAAAACTGATATTATTGTCTGATCTTGTTATCTCTTATACTTTATGTTTCTTCCTTAAGGATATGATTTTTCTCTCATCACATTCAATTTGGATCAATGTATACCATGGAAACAATGTAAAGACTGGCAAATTGCCTTCTGTGGGAGGTGGGGGGAGGGAAGTAAGCTTAGGGGAAAAACTGTAAAACTCAAAGTAAATAAAATCTTTAAGGAAAAGAAAAAAGAGGAAAAAAAAAGAAAATGTTAACCACATCCAAAGAAAGAATTATGGCGTCTAGGGGGCGGCTAGGTGGCACGGTGGATAGAGCACTGGCTTGGAGTCAGGAGTATCTGGGTTCAAATCCGACCTCAGACACATAATAATTACCCAGCTGTGTGGCCTTGGGCAAGCCACTTAACCCCACTGCCTTGCAAAAACTAAAAAAAAAATAATTATGGCGTCTGAATGCATATCAAAGCAATTTTCACTTTTTGTTTTTTTCCCTTTTGATTCTCCTTTCATAACATGACTAATGTGGAAATATATTTAACATGACTGTACGTGTATAATCTATATCAGACTGCTTGCTGTATTGGGGAGGAAGAAGGGAGAAAAATTTGGAGCTCAAAATCTTACAAAAACTATCTTTACATGTAATTGGAAAAAATTTTTTAAAAATACATTAAGAAAAAAAGATATGGAAGCTCACCCCTCATCAGGATTCCTCCATTTGGAGTGAAAATTGTCACTTACTGAGAGGTTAATAAGACCTTAGAACTGGGAATAACTTCACTTGTGAAAGCACTTGGTCTTCAGCAGTTCTGTTACTCAAGTAAGGTAGACATTAAGATTCTATTTGTATTAGAGGAAGGTAAAACAAACTAAAAGGCTATCCCATAGCTACTAAGAGTCCTTGGCAGCTTTACCAAGAGATGATATCACTATTTTTAGCCTAGTTAGGGAAACATATTTGGGCCATTTATAGATTATTCTCTAGATTAGTTAGAAAGTAGGCAAAGCTATGAAAGTTTGCTAGGCAACAAAAGGTGAAGCAATTCAAAAGTAGGTAATCCCAAAGACAAAGACAGGATCTATGAATCTAGCCAATAACTCTCCTTAGTGTATCACCCAAGGCACACTGACATCTGCCCTAGTCTGATTTTTTTTTCTTGGCACTTAACCCAAGTACTTAAAAGGTGTTGCCAATTTAAAATCCATTTGCTAGAAGATGAAAATCCTCAGTTACTCTAAGAGGTTCTCAGTAGATATTCTACTCCAATCATGGTTTTTAGTCCTATAGCTTCTTAGTGATGCTGGGAATATACAAGCTGGGAACTGGATAACTGGAACAATATCTTGCAATATATTGTCAGGCCTCTTGATAGACTTGAATACCATTGGTGGGATACTGGTTGCCTGATCTTTATAAACTCACATAAGACTGGAGCGGTGACAGAAAATGAATACATGGTAGGGGGTGGGAAACAAACAGGTGAATTTGGAAACTATCAACAGTTGAGCTTAATTTTGATTCAGAGCAGAATTCTAGTATAATTAAATGGATAGTAGTGGACAATTGGAAAAAATATATTGCTGATCACAATCAGAATAATTTAGGAAGGTCAAACTAACCTACATTTTCTTTTTTCAATATTATTACTAGAATGATGACCTAAGTTTTGAAATACTATTGAAGAATACCAAAGTGTAGTTTGGCCAAGATGTACTGATGACAAAATTTCAGATTATATCTTTGGGGCCAAGATGGAAAAGTATGGCTTTTCTCTCATGACTATGGTGATTAGAAAAGATTTCTCAAAGAGTTGAGCTGAAGCTTGAAGGATAATCATGGGGTACAGAGACTGAGATGAGACTTTGGCAAAAGGAAAGACTTAAGCAGATACACAGTAAAGAGGAAAGGGTGCAATACATCAGGGGGAAAGAGTTTAATTTGATTGGAGCTTTTAGCATCCAAAGAGAAGAGTCAAAGGCTAAAAAAGACTGAAACTAGGTTGTGCCGGGTTCTTTTTTTTTTGAGGGAGGGGTTCTTAATAGCACATGATCTGCATTTTACCCAGTGGGGACTTGTTTTTAAATATTTTGATATAGTTGATTTCCTTTGTTCAAAAAAACAAAAGAAAAGTGAAAAGCAGGTTGAGCTATCAACATGGTCATTCTCTCCTAGCACCCCATAGGGTCCTGGACTGTGAAGCTCAACATCAACATAGCTGAGAAGATATGCTTATTCAATTTCTGTCCAGCAAATCTGGAAAGCTACTTTCATGCTGCCATTTCTGTAAGCTCACTGTCATTAGAAGTGTTAATGCAGAAGCAAGATGACCACCTGTCAGGATGCTGCCCAGGATTCCCCTGTGGAGTAGGTCACACTAGAGGATCTCTTATGCCTCTTCCAGGATTTTACACATAGTGCCAAATGAGTGGCAAATAGTGATAACTGAGTGGCATGAGTGCTACAGAAGCCAGCATGGCTGGGTAAGGGGTGGGGAAAGAAATAGCTGAAGGCAGCCTCCTAAGGCCAAATGAACCCTAGTTCTGACTCCCCCTACCCTTCCATCCCTCTCCAGAGCCTCACATTTCTTCCTCAACTCAAGTGGTTACCAAAGAGCTGCTACTCTAACTTCTGAAAGCGTGGCAAACTTGCTACCTCACAACTCACTGAAATTTTGGGTTTTTTAAATAATAGGAATTTTCAAACTGAAATCCATCTTCTCATGTCTTCTACCTACTGCAGCCTAGATTTGACCTCTGAAAAATAATTTACCTTTCTATAGCACATCATTTGGACCCACAACACTATGAAATAGAAAGTAGAGTATCATTAGTCCCATTTTACAGATTAAAATCTTGAGGTTTAAGGAAATGGCTTGATCATGCTTACAGATGTGCCAAGTTATGAGAGGCAGGATTTGAACCCAAGTCTTAAGGTCAAGAGCTCTGTCTAATGGAACAGTCCTTCAGGTTTTTGTCATTAGATTATAAGCTCCTTGAGAGCAGGGAGTGTCTTTTGCCTCTTTTGAATCTCTGGCACTTAGTATAGTATCTTGCATACAGTATGTGCTTAATAAATATTTACTGCCTTGAATACCCTGCCACTGATTTGTCTCCCCTTTTGTCCTTTCCCAGATGCTGTTTGATGGAGTATCTTGGTCCCTGCTCCTATGACATTTGCCAAGTTATCCCTTGATGTGGAAGTCTAGCTAGATCCCGTTTTCTACCACCCCTTCCCTGCTATTGTTGTAGGTTCAGTTTCTGTCATCTTGTCCAAAGACCAAGCTCACTTTGTTCCCCATGAACAATAATTCAGATATGTGTCATTCCTGAACTCCCAGTTATATTCCTTCTATTGAAGTCATGTCTTCATAACATCCAAGTATAGCATATAAACTAAAAAAATGAAGGGGGAAAAAGAACCCTGATGTTAATATTCTTTTTTTTAATTTTTTTTTAATTTTTGCACGGCAAATGGGGTTAAGTGGCTTGCCCAAGGCCACAGCTAGGTAATTATTAAGTGTCTGAGACCGGATTTGAACCCAGGTACTCCTGACTCCAAGGCCGGTGCTTTATCCACTTTGCCACCTAGCTGCCCCTGACGTTAATATTCTTGATCAAATCAGCAAGTCTCCAAAGAAGCCTGCCAAGTCCATGTGAAAAGTACCCTGTCCCTATTAAACCATAGTTTTGCATGATAAATCCTACTGATAGCATCTAAATATCTAGTCACTTATTTACTTTATCACCCTCTCACTTATAAAGTCACCACTTTTTTTTTTTTAGGTTTTTGCAAGGCAATTGGGGTTAAGTGGCTTGCCCAAGGCCACATAGCTAGGTAATTATTAAGTTTCTGAGACTGGATCTGAACCCAGGTACTCCTCACTCCAGGGCCGATGCTTTATCCACTGCGCCACTTAGCCACCCCCAAAGTCACCACTTTTAAAAGAAATGAGATGAAAGCATCACTTATATGCCTGTGTCTCCCTCCTTTCTCAATCCCTAAAAGTTCTTTGATTTCCTGCCCAGAAGTTCTTCATTTCTGGAGATCCTTTCAGCTTTCTTTCAGTTGAATTATTTATTCTCACATAAATCACTGGAAATGGGCAGTAGGCCAGCAAGTAGGGTAAATCTCTGCAGACACTCTGACACATCCTGGATACATGTACCAAGATGAGAGTCTGATTTCCTACTGGCTATGCTATATCAGGTCCACAGTCACCTGCAGGGAACTCACAGGGAGAGCTCTTCTCACTAGTGTCAGTGATGTGATTCTTCCCACTTGGTAGTGCCTGTGAAGCCTCTCCCTTACTCCAGGGAGCACTATGTGTATCTTTTTCCTGATAGGGTCCAAATCCTAGCTCTATGGGAAAATCTTGCCTAGTTTTAGTTTATTTCTTCACCTCCCCATTGTACCATTCTTCTACTCCATGACTCTTGACTTTGGTTTCAGTTTCTTTTCTCTACCCTACAGCTTCTTCCTAGACAATTTCTTCATCCTAGCTATTCAATCAACTAACACTTCAAGAGCCTACTACATGGCAAGCACTGAAGATTCAAAGACAAAAACAAAACTTCAAGTAGCTTAGGGGAGGGAGGACACATAAATAGAAAAATATCAAAATATATGCAAGCAAAAACGATCATTTCTACAGAGAAATTAGAATGTGAATGAAGAAGTCAGGGATCTGATAAATCAGAGGTGAAGAGGATGTATGTTTCAGGTAAGCATGTCAGCCTAAGCAAAGGCAAGATGATAGAAGATGAAATGTCATATATAGGAAAAAGCAAATTTGGGCTTATTTGGCTAAACCCTACAGTATACAAAGGAATAGTTTAAAAGAAGCCTGGCAAGACAGCCCAAAGCAGTGTATGCTTTTCCAAGTCCAAGAGAGCAGTTTGCATGGGCTTCAGAACTGCTTCAGAAGTATTCATTTGGCAGTTATGTGGAGAAGGCTGTAATAAAAAAAAAAAAAAGACCTGAGGTCCATTCATCTCACAATCCCTGCTTATCACTGAGTTCCCTCCGTTTTCATACTCCATTATATTTTTACATTAGGGTTACTATTTCCCAGTACATCTGGAGTTCTTAGATCACCCTGAAAACTCCTGGAGCAAATGATTTGCCTCCACATCGACTGCTTGCTACAGATGTCAAGACCTCTGTTAATTCTCTTATTTCCCAAACCAATCCTACACAACTTAGTCATTCTACTCAGGCCACCCCAACACAAACTTTTTTTAGGGTTTTTGTTTTTTTTTTACAAGGCAGTGGGATTAAGTGGCTTGCCCAAGGCCACACAGCTAGGTAATTATTAAGTGTCTGAGGACGGATTTGAACTCAGGTACTCCTGACTCCAGGGCTGGTGCTCTATCCACTGCACCACCTAGTCGTCACCCCCCCCCCCCAACACAAATATTTACATACCTACTTAAAACTATTGTGGATACTTATTTCTATGTTTCTATTCATATTCAAGTCAATTTTGTGGCTCCCTCAGAGCAGGGATTATCTCTATTCCTTCCTGAAAACAAATGAGACTCAGTACATTTGGAGCAGTACCTTATAACTGGGTCCAAGCACTCACTCTTCATGAGAAACAGAATCACACTCTTAGATCGAGAAGGAACTTTTTTTTTTTTAGGTTTTAGCAAGGCAAACGGGGTTAAGTGGCTTGCCCGAGGCCACACAGCTAGGTAATTATTAAGTGTCAGAGACCATATTTGAACCCAGGTACTCCTGACTCCAAGGCCAGTGCTTTATCCACTACACCACCTAGCCACCCTGAGAAGGAACTTTTAACACCATCTAGTCCAAGTCCTTCATTCTTTGGGAGACATAGACACAGATCCATTATTGTCTAATCACAGGACCTGATTTGGACTCCGAAAGAAAGAGGACTCTGAAGGACTGGACTACCATCCCAGAAACAGCCTCAGTCTGAAGACAGAGTTTCCAAACAAGAGACCAAGTCTCTTAGCTTCTTTCCTCCATTCCCCCCACCCTTAGCAGATTTTGGTGACATGATACAGAAAGGAATCATATCATATAAGTTACTCCAGGCCTCCCCCTCTGTGCTCCCACCCTCCTAAGTACTGAGGACTCACAAAGACAGCAGCAGAGAGAAGCCAGCGATGTAGAGGTTTCTCTGAGCACGGAACAACTTCATGTGGAAGTGTTCCATGGCCCCTGGGTTATTCTGCAGGTTCACCTTCTCTGTCACATCATCGTACTTCCTGGTCTCCCGCACAGCATCTGTTGGGGAGTACGAAAGGAAGGGCTCAACCACACCCCAGTGAGTTGAGGCTGCAGTGTTATGCCATGACGTTTGTTTGCTGTTCCAATGTCTTCTCATCAAAACTCATCTTAGTGAGCCTCTTTTTGATATATAAATCTTCTGGAAAAATTAGCCCAGAAACACACCCTCTTATGTCCCCTACTGAAAGACTTGGGAAATGTTACATTTGTCTAACTCCCTTCTCCCTCACTTCCACCTCAACCTAAGGATGGTAAGCCTACTCTATCAGAAACATGTTTTAGATGTGGATGAGGACCAGGATGATAATAAAAGTAGGGATTTCCTCTTCCCAAGTCCTACCTGGAAAAGCCCTGCCTTAAACTAAATCAGCCATGTTTTTAGAACTACATGTCTGAGGAAGTGACAGTGGGTCATGAGAGAAGACAGGGAAGATGTCTGCCTAAGGATGAAGAAGGACCTCATTAGAGTATGACTTGAAAAATGAGAGTCATCCAGTTCCAAAAGACCCAGGATGAAAATCACTACCTTCTGAGAACTGATGGACTCTAGGTACAGACTGAAATAGTTTTTTTTCTTGTTTTTAGGTAATATGGCTAACATGGAAATATGTTCTGAATGACTTCACATGTATAATTGATGATCATATTGCTTTCCTTGTCAATGAGTAAGGGAGGAGTGAGACAGATTGAAAATTTGGAACTCAAAATTTTGAAAAATGAAAAAACGAAGGTCATCTATCAAAAACACATTGCTTAAAAATTTTCCTCCTCCCAAGGGCTTTTTTTTGATGATCAATCCAAATTCACATACTTTTCAGTTGTGTAGTTGATTCATGTTGATATGTTACAGAATGTATACAATTTTCATTTTTTTCCTTTGGTCTCTAGACCTTTCTTAGTCACTAGCTTAAGAAGGCAGGCTTCAAACCCAGGTCTTCTTGATCCCAGGATCAGCCCTCTACCCATGCCTTTCATTTGTCCAAATCCCTTTGGACTAAAGTTGCAAGCTGATAGTAGGGCCATATCAACAAACCCTGCAGTGTCCAGCCATTTGTAAGTACCAGTTTAGAAGGCAGAGAGAGAACCAGCTCTTAGAAATCATACCTTCCATATTAAATCTAGAGTACTTAACTGTCCTTTATAACACAGTTCCCATACTTGGTCATCTCTGTCTCAATCTCCAGAGTTACTTTGGAGAAACGCGTGTAATGCCTACATTCTAGGATGAGAGTCCCAAAACGAAGTCCAATAGTCAAAGAATTTTTATGAGTCATCCTCTACCAAATGGACTTCTTTCTCTTATGTTCTCCTACCACTATCCTCTTGCCTAAGGAGCCTAATTCAATTTGTGAAAAATATCAACAGAGGGGCAGCTAGGTGGCGCAGTGAACAGAGTACTAGCCCTGAAGTCAGGAGTAACCTGAGTTCAAATATGGCCTCAGACACTTAATAATAATTACCTAGCTGTGTGGCCTTGGGCAAGCCACTTAACCCCATTTGCCTTGCAAAAACTAAAAGAGTGGAATGAAAATGAAAAGTAAAAATAAATAGTAGTATTTTATTATTCAGTCATTTCAGTTGTGTACTACTCTTTGTGAACCCATTTGGGGTTTTCTTAACAAAGATACTGTAATGATGATTTACTATTTTCTTCTCCATTCATTTTACAGAACTCAGGTTTCTGTATGACCAAAAATAACTTAGGATTCAACTGTAATTACTGAAAAACGGCAAGGGAAGGGGACAACAAAGACACAAGAAAGATGAGTAAACTATCCGTAGCTATCCAATCAAAATAGAATTATAGTAGAGCTGGGAATCAATTATCCCAGAACTGTCAAGTCCCCAACAAGTCCTAGAAAGGAGACTGTATCCTATGTCTGTTTCATGTACTTCTGAATTTCTAGTTCAATGTCAAATTTCCAGCTCACTAACTAAAACACTTGGAGTCAAGAAAGTAGAGCACATGTGGCCATCTGGATTGAAATGGAGATCTGAATTGAGTAAAGAGTCCTTGAAACCACCCTCATGCTCCCCTCCAAAAAAACATTGGCCTCAAAATGACCCAAGGACAACAAAGAGATACTCTTTTGTCACTATCTGGCTCAAAGAACTGGTAGTGAGAGTACAGGGTTTTTTGTTTGTTTGTTTGTTTTTTGCAAGGCAAGTGGGGTTAAGTGGCTTGCCCAAGGCCACACAGCTAGGTAATTATTAAGTGTCTAAGACTGGTTTTGAATCCAGGTACTCCTGACTCCAGGGCCTGTGCTTTATCCACTGTGCCACCTAGCTGCCCTGAGAGTACTCTGTTTTAAAACTTTTTCTAGGTGAACATGTCATATGTAGCCATGGATATGGTACATAAGAAGCTGGCATTATATATGCTTGAAAACTGGTGTGTTACACCAGTCTTGCTAAGAAGCAATCTTGCCTGGACACATCCCCTTGAGTGTTGTGAATTAAGCTGCCAAACCTTAGGTAGACAAGGAGAGTGGGGGCATAATACAGTTATAAGCTAGAGTTCTTCCCTGTTTGAGCTAAAGGGGTCATAAGAGATTGGTTAGAGAAGTCATTAAAGCTCTGGGAGCAGTGGCATTTTCTTTACTCCAGGATTGGGTGTGACTTATCTGAAATCCCAGAGTGGGTTAAAGAGATGTAGATTCTAGCCCCTGTTACAACACTATTTCCCAAGTCCAATGTTTTTTGTACTCTCATCCATTGCTTTTCTTGATTTTTTATGAGGAAAGTTCCTTTTTTTTTTACTTTTTTTCTGTCATAGGCTCTTCAAAGATTAAAAAAAAAATGGACTTCATTTATGTTTGCAACTTTTATGGGCCTAGCTGGTTCAAATCCTCTACCCATACTGATTACTTTAAGGCAGGGGTGGGGAACCTTCAGCATGCAGATGTAGTGTTGTCAAAGCAACCTTGGATGGGACTAGAAATTCAATACATCTAGCAATTTTTTAGGAGTAAATTAATTAAATGTTTGACCAAATTTAGACTCAAATGATACTTTAAATATTCAAATAGCCCTTGGCAGAAAAAAGGTTCCCCATCCCTGCTTTAAGTAGAAATTTGCCCATGACTAGGGTCTAGATCTGTTGGAGCAGTGGTTAGAACTTACTATTAAGGAGAAAGCAAAGCAACCTGGAAACCATTCAAAGAATACAGGGATCACTAGGGCCATCCCTGTTTATGAAGGATATCGGAGGACAGATGCCTGGGATGTGTGTAGAATCTGGAAGACTAGACAAACTGAAGAAATGGAATTGGGAGAGGTTCCTATCTGGGGTACTACCCACAATGACATCTTTGTCACTTACCAATGAGAAGCAGCACCAAGATAACAATGAGAACCACAAAGAAGGTGTTGCCATAGCTCACCACCAGCTGTACCAGGCGGGACTTAAAGATCTTCTGCCATCTAAAGAGAAAAAAATAAAAACTGGAAGTATTCAAAGTCCCCTTAGAGTCCCTCTTAGTCCCAGTTAGTGTATGAAAGGGTTGGCTTTATCTTGTTATCCCATTCTTTACAGTTACTTTCTTAACTTTCCAGTTTGAGGAGTCTGTGCACTTGGACAGACAATTGCTTAATTCCAATGGACTAACAATTTGGGAGAGAAATGTTAGGTAAGAGATATAACTTAAGAAGGATCAACTTAAAAAAATTTAAAAAAAAGAAGGATCAACTTAGAAGCATTGGTTGCATAAGGATCCCCAACCTCCCACATTCACCTCCATACTATACATGTTACACTAGGAATCTGGCTACACAGCAGACATCCAAAAGTGAAAGAGCAATGGGGGAAGGGAAGAAAACCTGGTAGAATTTCATCTAGATGAAATGGGTTTTTTAAAATTTTTTTTTAATTTTTATTTTTGGAAAGCAATGGAGTTAAGTGGCTAGATCAAGGCTACATAGCTAGGTAATTATTAAGTGTTTGAGACCCGGTTTGAATTCAGGTACTCCTGAATCTAGGGCTAGTGCTGTATCCACTGTGGCACCTAGCTGCCTGATGAAATATTTTTTTATAAAATGTTAATAGCAGTTCAAGTGCCATAGAGATGGCTGCTTCCATTAATGAAGAATGGCACACTGTTGTCCAGGAATGCTCAGAATCATTCCGCTAAGGAAGCAAGCTAGTCTATTCCCAACAAACTCTACTTGTTTCAGCCTGGCCTGATTCCTAAGGTCCTACTGATTAACCACCAAACTTATACCCACATTGCACAATTTGTTGTCAGGGCACCTAGAGTCTTGAAGTTGATTACTTGATAGGCCATACCTTTGGGGAGAAATGAAAGGAATGCAGAGCAGCAGCACAGCAAAAACTTCTCCATAGAGGAAGGTAGCAACAGCAGTCCACTGAAGACTCATTGTTAGTCACTAGGTAGTTTTGACCTGGAGGCAGAATAGTCCAATCTTTGAAATGTCTGGAAAGATTTGAAGAAACATGAGAAAGGGCGATGAGAAAGGGGTGGGGGGAGCTGAGCAATCAGCAACAAATTCTGGAAGAGATGGTGCTGATGTATACCTTGTCCAGTTCCTTCTCCTCAGCTTTCAAAATCTTACTACTTTTTTCAAACAGGAATTAAAACTAGTGAACTGAGCCAAGAACAAGGCTGGGAGAATCTGTCAATAACTTTTAAAGAACCAGAGACCTCTTAGTACCTAAAAATAAATGAAGTCTTCAGAGAATGGTCTTAAAAGCCCCAAAGACATAAATTGCCAAATTTCCAGGACTACCCTATGTCCCTTAAGTTCAGATGCTCAAGTATGATTTTGAGATGCCAGGTGAAGTCAAACCTGATTGACTTCCAGGGGGAGAAGCAGTAAAGCTGATTTGATTGCTAGAACAGGGACAAGGTGACTCTAGCTAAATTACGTAAACTAGGTTTTTTTTTTTTGAGCTGCATAATCCAACAATAAATCATTAATGATTACAATGGAAGCTTATATTTATACAGTGATTGAAAGTTTTGCAAATCAGTTTGCAAACCTGAGTGAAATGTACGCCTTGGACTACATGAGCTGAGCCCCTGCAAGGAGGAATGTGGAAGGGGCACTTCCGCTACTAAGCTGTAACCCTACTCCACCGTCTGGTGGAACTTGATCAGGGCTCTGTGACCATGCAGCAGAAAGCCTTTGCTCCCGCCTTCCGGAATCGTGCCTCATGACCGTTTTTGCTCAGGCCCTACGCGAAAGAGCAGGAGAAGTGTCAATGTTAGGGCGGCGGCCGAAGCCCGCTACCTGGGGCCCGTGGGGTTCCGACTCCGCCGGCAGCAGCCCGTGTTCTCGACGGCCTTCCAGGCACCCTGCCCCCATTCTTTTGCAAGGGCGCTGCTCCGTCTTCCTACCCGCCCTAACACAGGGGACTCCCTCTGCCCCCCCTCCCGTCTTCAGCTTCCTGTCCGGGGGCAGGGGCCCCCGGCGAGGCTACCCGGCCTCGCAGGTGGCGGCCCTCTTGCCGTAGACGGGCAGCCTCAACAGAGTGCCCTTACCCCTGGCGCCCCTCCACCCCAAAGCTCCCGGCCGCACTGCGGGACGGGCTGGACCCGCCCGAGCCTCACCTGCACGCCTCTATCCTGTAGCCGCAAGAGTGGTCAGCTCGGACTCGATAGTCTCCCTCCCAAATCCCTCCCTTCAGCCTAGCATCCACAAGGCGGAAATAGGAAGTCGGCGGGTCAGGCCCCGCCCTCCCTCCGTCCTGCCACCAACCAGCACAGCGCTTCCACCTCCAGCTCCGGTGACGTCAGAGGGCAGACAGGAAAGCGTGAGCGTGGGAATGCGCCTGCCCGGGACTGGGGCCAGAGGAGGCTCTGTACCCGGAAGGGCCCCCGCGGAGGCGGGGCCATCCCGGGGGGGGGGTTGCAGGAAATGGCTTCTCTAGCCCTCCGAGTCCTCCAAGTCTCTATGATGTGGGAGGCAAGGCGGGGAGTAGCTAGAGGCGGGAGGTGGGCGGAGTCTCTGTAGCCCGCGGCGACCGAAACATCTGCAGCTCCTCCTCCTGCTCCGGCTCATCCCCTCCTCTTCCCCCCCTTCACGCTCGCCCCCGGGAGGGGTGGGTGGGGATTATGGGCCGGTGGCGGAGTCACTGTCGCTCCAGTCTGGCTGAGGAGCGGTCGAGTTTGCTGCCCTGGGGAGGGGCCGCGCCCCAGGAGGAGGAAGGACGAGGAAGAGGAGGAAGAGAAGATAGCATTCCCTTCCCCTGACCCCCTCCAGCCCGAATCCCGACCATCTACATGGTCCGGGAGGTTGTCCGGAGGGGGGGGTAGGAGTCCCTGGGTGACTTGGGGGGGAGGCGTGAAGAGATACAGACTGAGAGAGTAAAGTATAAAGAGAGAAAGGAGACTAAAGGAAGCAAGAGACAGAAGCAGAGCCAGAGATCTCTGGTTGGTTGCTGGGGCAACCACCACAGTGGATGCCCCTGCACCCCCTGGTCTCCCTGAGAAACGGTCAAAGGGGCCTGCCCGCTAGGCCCTAGTTGCCCAGGCAACCTTCTCAGAGTTCTCTTTGAGAAGCTCCTGGGCCCACCTTTCCAGGCAGGCGCCATGCAGGTGCTCTCGAAGGCGAGGCCCTCCCGGGCAACCTCCCTGCCGCGCCTGGCTGTGGTGCTGGCCCTAACTGCCTATGGAGCACACAAGCTCTACCCCGTGGTCCGCCAGTACTTGGCGAGGCCGCCCTCACGGGGCACCCAGACCCGGGCCGTGGCCGGGGCCGAGGTCCTTGGCGCCTCATGCTCTTCCGCTGCCGTGGTCGCTGCCTGTGGTGCCATCGATGGTGGCGGTGGCTCCAGCAGTACCAGCGCCAACCGCGTGTTCTTGCGCCGACTGCTGTGGCTGCTGCGCCTTCTCTTCCCCAAGGTCCTGTGCCAGGAAACAGCCCTCCTGGGTCTGCACACGGCAGCCTTAGTCAGCCGCACCTTCCTGTCGGTGTACGTGGCCCGCCTGGATGGCCGCCTGGCCCGTTGCATCGTGCGCAAGCAGCCACGGGCCTTCAGCTGGCAGCTACTACAATGGCTGCTCATCGCACTGCCCGCCACCTTCGTGAACAGTGCCATCCGCTACCTGGAGGGTCGCCTGGCCTTGGCCTTCCGCAGCCGCCTCGTGGAGCACGCTTACCGCCTCTATTTCAGCCAGCAAACCTACTACCGAGTCAGCAACATGGATGGTCGCCTGCGCAACCCTGACCAGTCGCTCACTGAGGACGTGGTGGCCTTCGCCGCCTCCGTAGCCCACCTCTATTCCAACCTGACCAAGCCCTTACTCGATGTGGCTGTGACCTCGTATACCCTCCTGCGCACAGCTCGCTCCCGGGGAGCCAGCACAACCTGGCCCTCAGCCATCGCCGGCCTTGTGGTCTTTCTTACGGCCAAGGTGCTCAGGGCCTGCTCCCCAAAGTTCGGGGAGCTGGTGGCAGAGGAAGCCCGGCGCAAAGGGGAGCTGCGCTACATGCACTCAAGAGTGGTGGCCAACTCAGAGGAGATCGCTTTCTACGGAGGCCATGAGGTACAGAGCCTGCAGAAGGGGGGTGGGTGGGAGAAGGTCCTGGGGGTGGTGTGAAGGATGACATGACAAGGGAGACCTGGCCTACACTGAGGCCTCTTGGCTTCAGCCCTCCTTGGAGTTGATAGCAAAAATGAGGAAGGAATGGGGGGAGGGGAAAGGGGTTGGTGCTGGAGGAAGAATGGAGATGAAGGGGTCCAGATTGCTTGTGACTGATAGAAGAAAAGGGAAGGTTCAGAAGGGTTGGAGAATGACACAGTAGTCTGTCTGGAGTACATATGTGCAGAAGGATAGAGGAACAAGTTAACATCATGATAATGAGGAGTTCCATCTATGTTACAAACTCCTGCTTGCTTTTACACTTCTGTTTATTTTGTTCTCCAGACTGTTTGCCAGAAAATCTTAGCGGTTTCACACTACAGCATCCCATTCAAGTCTCTGCTTGTCTCTCTCCATCCCTAACAGCCTGCCTAGTCCCCTCTAGCCTTGTTCCTTGAGGTTCTTCCTAGTCTTCCATGCTCTAGGGCAAGTCCCCTTTTGCCCACAGCCCCAGAAAGTCCCAGGACTGGGTCTGTCTAACCTAATGACTGAGCTGGGAAGATGCCAAGGGATGTGTTCTCTAAGGATTGAGCTCTTGGCTTTCATGCTGAGGGGTGGAAAAGAAGAAATGCAGAGTCAGAGGGACTCAGAAAGACAGAATGCAGGCTTTTCAAGGTTTGAGGAATCTGGGATATACTTAGTCCCCTAATGAAGGGAAGAGGGCAGTTTGGGGCCAGGGAAAGGGGGAAATAGAGAGCTGCCTTTTGCCATGTGACTTGAGCTGGTTGATGGTCTGACCCCTCCCTATTCTCAGTTGTTGAAACCCAGGTAACCCTCTGATGGGCCTCTGGAAGGCGGGGGTGTTCAAAGAATGACTCAGACCCAAGCGGGTTAACAAGCGGCACCAGCACAGATTGGCCATTTGGGGTTAGGGGTCAGGCTTTTTCTGATCCCCTTCCTCCTCCCTGGGATCCAAGACTTCCATGACTCCTGCCTGCAAAGTTTTTCAGTCAGATTGGTGCCCCAGGGCTCTACCCCCCTTCCTCCTTTCCTTGAAAGGGAGGGAATGAGGGGATGCTGAGATAACAGACCTAGTCTACAGAGGTCACGAGGAAGTTGTGTAACTCCTGTTTGTCTTGGCCTCTGCTGCCTGCTTTCTCCTTGTACCCTTTCCCCCTCCCACATTCTGCTAGAACTTATTTCCCACTAGGGAATTGGATACTTGAAGGATATCTTGAGCTCATTCTCCCCACCCCAACTGGGCCCCTGGGAGACAAGGCTGGTGTGGGCCACTTCCTGCCCATGCTTCCCTACCAAGGGAGGGTGACCGCCCTTCCGTAGCCCTGTTCAAATCCCACTGCTCTTTCAGGACACTGGCTCCCAGATCAGCTTCTGTCCCTGCTTTCATCTGACAGAGTCTACCCCCCAGCTTAAAGATCAGGAATAAGATCTGTTCTCATTTTTTACTACCAGTACCTAGGGTTTCTGGAATGTCTAGCAGGGTGGAATCATCCCCTGCTTCAGCTGCATAACCCTGGGGCTCTGAAAAAGGTTACTCTAGGCTAGTGTTCTCTTTATCTCCTCCTCCTCTTCCCTTCTTTGGGCTGGGGGCTCCAGCACGCATGCGCCACCCTCCTTGTTTCACTTTCACCCTGTGCTGTAGAAGGAATATCTCTCCAGCCCCCTACTCACCTACGCACTTTTACATTGAACTCTTAGTGGGAAAGGACCCTGATAGGGAGGAGCTCTCTCGGAGATTCCTTTGTACCAAGCTGTATACTTTGGGGAAATCTTTCTGCCTACATCTGTTTGTCCAGTGACACGTGACTAATGGGGGAAGTGTATTTTGGCTTAGGAGTAGTGGGATAGGGGGGCATCCTCTCCACACCCTCTTGAGTTAGGTATTAAAAAAATCCACCTCTGAAAAAGTCACAGGGAGCCACAGTCAAGAACATCCAGACCAGTAACCTGGTCCTCTCTCATAAAGCAGCAGGCTCCCCCAGGGAAGTGAGACCTGGGAAGACAGTGCTGAATGACAGCTAGCTTAGCTAAATTGCCCACCAGGTCGAAATCCCCTTATGCCCAGCAGGACTCTGGATTCAAGGTTGCTCCAAGAATGCAAACTCATCTCTTTACTGGTGGAACTTGCTCCAAGCAAACACAATCCAATCTATGACAATCTGGATTTATAGGACAGATAATTAGAGGAGGAGCGCTTGTTGGCTTTATCAAAGGTTTTACCACAGGACAGCAACACAGTTATTGTATCACTGAGACTCTGGCTGCTGTTTGCCCCAGTTCACTTCCATAATCATCTCCCAAATCTCTACTTTAGGTTCTTTTGAGGGTACCAAGATGAAAACCCCAGCAGTCTTGCCCACAAGGAACTCACAGTCTACTACAGAGTTGTAAGGCTTCTACACAAAAAGCTACAGTGTAAATTAAAGTATGTTAAAGCAGCATAGTTTAGGGCAACGGAGGCTGTGAATTTGCTTGTGATATTGTGATAACCATAGAATTGATTTCCATTGTAATCCTATATATTTGATTTTAGGTATTTTAAAAACTTGATTCTAAGAATGGATCCATAAATTTCACCAGATTATTTAAAAGACTAAGACACCAAAAAAGGTTAAGAACCCTCAGAATAGTGACTGGAGAATTGGACTGGGAGGCCATCCTCAGTACTACCCTTGACTAGCAGCTTTTGGCTATATGAACCTGCACAAGGGAAGCAGAATGATACAATAAAAAGATTCAGTCACAAGGACTGAATTTGAATCCCAACTCTGTTCCTTATTCCCTGTGGTGACTTGGGCAAGTTCCTTAACCTCCCTGGGCCTCATCCATAAACCCTAAATTTTTCAATCTCTCAGTGGCCTAGGCAATTCTTTGAGACTATAAAATGGAGGAAACTGAGCTCAGAGAGAGGACAATTTGCCTGAGGACACAGCTGGAGCCAGGGTTCCTGACTCCAATTTTACTATTTCTCAGATCAAAGTTGTAAATTACAAAGACTGCTCTGCCTAGGGTGTGAAAGATGAGTTGGAGAGAAAGAGACTAAAATTAAAGAGGCCAGACAGAGACTGAGAATTGAGGAAAAGCTAGGATATGAATTGTTTGGAGAAGGCCAGTTAAGGGTTCTCATGGTGGATTGCCACCATCTTCTCTCTAAAGACACAGTCAAGGTCAGCTACTAAGATTACTAATGGAGGTAGGAGGTGGAGGTGAAAGAAAAAGGAGATGCTGTGGACCTTGGCTAATGAGTCAAAGATGAATCAAAGATGCAGGCAAGCAGTGCTACCTGAGGTTTGGCACCAGGTGTCTGGAGAGGGCTCAGTCAGACAAGTTTAGATATTGAATTGGAAAAGGAAATGGTCAGCCTAGTAGGGTGAGATCAAGGTAAATCAGCAGAACAGATCCTGATGTCAAGGAGATTCAAGCAATCAAGGTGTTGTCCTACAGTATACTGAAGATACCCAGCTTGAGTTGCTATGTGACCCCAGTCTTAGTCCTTAAAAGACCTACCTGGGGAAATCAGCTCATGGGAAGATATTCAGGGGAAGCCAGAAGCCCCAGATGTCTGAAGAGCCCCAGAACCTGGGGCTCACTACAAAGCTATGGTTGTTACTTACTGTATGCCATAGCTACTTGATAGGACAGAGTTCAATGTGATTTATTTAGAATTTAAAACAACTCCCCTGTGTATATTGTGTTGTAAAAGAGTTCAGGAGGGGAACTTTTGACCCATGTTGCACAGATGTATGTCTGTATTTATGTATTTGCAAGGCCAGTAAAGGCAGGACTAGAACTCAGATGTCCTGGCTTCCAGTCCAGGGGTTTCTCTGCTATATATAGTTTAAACTTTAATAACTTAAAAGTACACTAAGATTCTTGGGCTACCAGTATATGTGCCATTTCAAAACCAACTAGAATTGACTTTTCTCTTGGATTATCTGTATCATGGGTATTTTCTATTGCTATATTGATATAACTGATCAATGACTATCTCTTTCAGTGATATGAGTATTGGGGAGTCAAGAAATATAGGGAAATCTACCTTTCACATGCTTACTCTGATTCTGATGTCTGACTTGTAAATGTCCCTTACACCTGAGTGGCCACTATGGTCGAGGGTTTCTCTCCTAGCTATAACTTCCACCTGGGACTAGCCACTACTGGGGAAGCCTACCCTCTTCCTGCTGCCAGGGCCCTTATTCCTGTTACTACTGAAGATTCTATTGTCTCTCCCTTACTCTTTCCACTGCTAAGTCACTTGAACTTAGTTTCCTCATTTATAACAACTAGATGAACTCTAAAAACACATCCAGCTCTTAAGTTCATGATCTTCTCTCCTCTCCTCTCCTCTCCTCTCCTCTCCTCTCCTCTCCTCTCTGGGAGGAACTGCCACCAGAACTCCTTCACCTTCTTCCCGCCCTGATTCTGTGACAAGAAGGTAATATGAAAATAGTGGAGTTTAAATCCTGGTTCTGATACTTACCAGCAGAGTGACCTTGGGTAAGTCACTTTACCACATGAGTTTCTACATTTGTAAATCAAGACTAGTAGGGGAATGATAATACATGCACAGAATATTGGAAGGGCCTTAAAGAACATGGACAGGAGATGAGACATGAGGGGAAAGTATGAGCCATCGCTACTTCTAGGGCTGCATCAATGGAGATAGATGTGTCTGTCCTTGACTCCCCAAGTAATGCCTTGGAATGAGTTTTCTCACAGCAACAGTGTTATATATGGTAGATAGTATAGCTGGTACAAATGTCCAAATCAGACTATTCATGTAGCTAAGTTTTGAGTTTCTGATGACTCCTACAATTTACAAACTGTGTACTTGGTTTCAAACTATCTACTTGTAAAGGACTTTTGGAAGCAAAACCCATTAGTGAGCTGGGGTGTGTGTGTGTGTGTGTGTGTTTGTGTTTGTGTGTAAATACACAGAGTATATACACATATTTCCATATGCTTACCCCAGTTCTGAAGTTTGACTTGTAAATGTCCCTTACACCTGAATGGCCACCATGGTCAAGGGTTTCTCTCCCTTCTTCTTTCCATTATTAAGAATGAGAAAATTCAATACATTCAATTTAGATCAATGTATAGCATGGAAACAATGTAAAGACTATCAGACTGCTTTCTGTGGGGGGAGAGAAGAGAGATTAGGAGAAATATTGTAAAAGTCAAAAATAAATAAATTTTTTAAAAAAGAATCTCAAACACAAACAAAAAAAAAATGAGAAGATTGATTTAGACCAGAGATTATTAACCTGAGTTCCATGAACTTTAAAAAAACTGTATTTTAATATACTTAGTTTCCTTTGTAATTTTATATATTTTATGGATTAAAAACACAGTTCTGAAAAGGAGTCTACAACTGCACAGATCCTGAGGTCTGGGCTACCAGGAAGGTTGAGTCCTTGGTCTTGATGCTATCCAGTCACATGATTGTGATAATAATTCACTGAATGCATCTCCTGCTACTTGCCTGGGATGCTCATCAAGGGCAGAGGGAGGTAGGCAAGCCTTCACTAAGCCTCTTTTTTCACCTAGGTGGAGTTGGCCCTGCTGCAGCACTCTTACCAGGACCTGGCCTCTCAGATTAACCTCATTCTGCTGGAGAGGCTCTGGTATGTCATGCTGGAACAGTTTCTCATGAAGTATGTGTGGAGTGCCTCTGGCCTTGTGATGGTCGCTGTACCCATCATCACTGCTACTGGCTACTCAGAGTCAGGTAAGAGGACCCCTGTGGGAAGGAGAGACTGGGAGCAGGAACCCACCAAAAGACATAGCTCTAGATGTAGTGCCCTCCCAAGAGCACTAGAGAAGAATTGGGGAGAGATGTGCAGTTGGGGCCTGGGTTCAGCTTCCAGCTCTTCCACCTACTCCCCCATGAACTTAGCCAAGTCACTTGACCTCTGAGTTGCTTACTTATAAGAACCAGATGAACTCTAAGTACCATGCCTGTTCCACATCTGTGATCACTGATTTAAGGCCCTGCATCTGGAGTCCAGTTCTCCTCATTCCTTCTAGGATCCAGGCCTCACTCTTTATACTAAATCAGGCTAAAAAATTAGGCTGACCTTTCCAATTCACTCTTTTTCTTTGCCTTTGTAAACATATCTTCTCTACTAACCCCAATTTCTCTTTCTTTTTATCTCAAACAACCAGATTTACCTTTGTGAACCAACAAAACAGCGTGTAAAAAGCTTCATTTTGACCCATCATCAGATAAACAGACATACTCAGGCATGAGCACACATACACACAAAATTTATTTCCATTATTAAAACCATTGATGGATGCCTTTTGTCTTTCCATCAAAGTCTTTTCCCATCTCTTTCAAATAGAATCTTCTCATAGGGAACATCAGTGGCCTCTACTAAGCCAGTATTTGGGATTTTCTTGGCAGAGATACTGGAGTAGTTTGCCATTTCCTACTCTCCAGGTCTTATTTCTGCCCACTTCACTTTGCCTCACATCCTATAAGTCCTCTTCTGTTTCTCTGAACTCATATTTGTTATTTCTTTCTGCAAAATGATATATTACCACACAGTTTTTTTCCAGTCATTCCCCAATCAGTAGGCAAAAACTTTGTGTCCAGCTCTTTATCATCACAGAAGTACTGCTGTGAATATTTTGTTGTATATGGGCCTTTGTTTCCATCTTTGACTTCCTTGGGGCATATGCCTAGTAGGAAGATTGCTGTATGAAAGAAAGGGTAGATGTAATTCGAAATTGAAGTCAATAATAGTTGGATCACTTTGCAGTTCCTGTAACATTGAATGTTCCCATCTCTTTTTATTTTGGGCCTCAGTTTCCCCATATGTAAAATGAGAGAATCAAGACTAAATGATCTTTACATTTTCTTCCAAGTCTGACATTTCATGACTATGAAATATTTATTGAGTACTCATTCATCAAACTTCAAACTGTCTTTTCCATGCAAGGGCACTGTGAGAGAAAGACAAATAAAATTCAATCTCTAACAGGGTCATTAAAAAGGTAGTGCTCAGCATCCAATGAGGATTGCAGCCTGTAAGATGATCCCTTGGGACTGGACAGGAACTGGGATTTAAATAAGCAGAGGCAAAGCCTCTTAGCTCAAGAGGCAGATTCCCTCATCCTGATAAAATGGCTCCTTGCCTAGTCTTTAAGGAATAACTTCCTGATCACACACAGATAACCTGAAGAAGCCTCACCTGGAAGTCGATGACTAGGATGTGATTATACTGCTATGCAGCCACTGCCAGCAACCCCCTCCCTAAGGCACCCTCTGTGCATCATCATCTCTTCAACCTGCCTTGCTTGAGCCCAGAGGGCCCTGCTCTCACGTGTGTCTGACCTCCCTTTTGCCCTGTGGATGGTGCCTCAGAATGCTCTCCATCACCCTGTTTCAGTAGGCAGTAGTCCATTCTTTCCCTTCTTCAGAGCCCTTTTCCCTTACCAGTCATTGCATTCCATGGAGGAGCATAGATTCATAGCATGTTAGAGCTAGAGGGGACTTTGCAGATTAGCCAGCCCAACCCCCTCATTTTATAGATGAGGTTCTGAAGGGTCTTGCTAAAAATTGCACAGCTAAGTGGAAAAGCTGAAACCTGAACTTGGGTTTTTTGACTTCCAAGTCCATGTTCTTTCCATGGGCATCAGCTGCCTTTTAATTCCAGACCCTACAGACTTGTATGATGGTTTCTTAGAATGAATTCTTCCCCTCCTGCTTCCTCTTTTCCTCACCCCCCCCACCATTGTGTATGTTCCCTAGGTTTTCACTTCCTCATCTGGACAAAAAGGACTTTAAAATAGATGAAATCAGGACTTAGCACCCAAGATTCCAAACTGAACTTCTCCATATTGTGCCTGTTACAGAGACTGTGACTACTGATTCCTTTAGCCTGGTTCCATTGCCCCCAAATGACCCTTTGTGTGATGAGATGGCAGGTCCCTGTCTTTCCTTAGCCAAAAATATGTCTATCTAATCATCAATTCACCCCCAGACCAAGATTGTCAAAGTCTTTGCCCAGAAAGGGCACCTCCAGATGTTAGCTAACTCAAACCCTCTGGGTTCAGATAGGCACTGACCCTTACCAAAGGAACTGCCCAGACTCAAATATGAGTTCAGAGAAACAGAAGAGGATTTATAGGATGTGAGGCAAAGTGAAGTGGGCAGAAATGACTGTCGGTCATTCAGATGCCATGAGCTCCTATGAGTCTTTCTGGGGTTTTTTTTTTTTAGGTTTTTGCAAGGCAAATGGGGTTAAGTGGCTTGCCCAAGGCCACACAACTAGTGTCTGAGACCGGATTTGAACCCAGGTACTCCTGACTCCAGGAACGGTGCTTTATCCACTGCGCCACCTAACTGCCCCTCCTATGAGTCTTTCAAACCATAAGGCTGCCTTCTTGTCTGCCCCACCTAAAGAAAGATCTGGGGCTGTGATGCAGAAGTGGCATTTGTTTAGGAAGCCCATAGCCCTTGGCACACCTCTACATACTGAGCATGCCAATGAGCCTTTCCTTTAACACAGCACTGGGTTTGTCCTAGTCACTTCACTTTCATTGTCTCAGTTGATCCTCCTGACAACCTAGGAAGAGAGGTAGGGCAGAGATTATTACCCCCAATTTACAGATGGGGAAACTAAGTAGCAGAGTCAAGACTAGAATCTGGGTCTCCTAAAACTCGACCCACTAACCCTTCCTTGTCAGTCCATCATTAAACAGATCTATTTTGAGCCCTCGCTGAGTGTTATGGGGAATACACAATCAGGTCCACCATAGTCAGGAAATGAATATGTTCCAAATACTTGGTTCTGTCTTGGGGTTCTTTGAGCACCATTCTGTAGTCACTGCCCATGTTCAGCCCCAAGCCAGCTAGAGGGAATGAGGCAGGGGGAGCAGGCCTATCACTGATGCCTT
Organism: Macrotis lagotis; assembly: GCF_037893015.1. Lineage (NCBI taxonomy): Eukaryota > Metazoa > Chordata > Mammalia > Peramelemorphia > Peramelidae > Macrotis > Macrotis lagotis. The sequence continues at coordinate 81,656,744 of NC_133666.1, forward strand.
CTTCCATTTCTGAGGCCCAAGATAAAGCCATATTATGGAGGGCATCCAGTACAGAAGAGAGGCTTCTAGTTGAACTGTGGAGAAAAACCTCTCACCTTGTAAAGAGCTGTCAAGGGAATGATTCATATGATATCATGAGAGTTCAAAGGAGGGGGGAAAAACACTGTGTCCTGGGCTGACAGGGAAGGCTTCATAGTGGCATTGACTTTGGGTTGGGCCTTGAAAGACATATAAACTTGGAGACATGGAGCCATATGAGGCAAGGTGTATTTGGGGCAATAAGAAAACCAGGCTTGCTGGAACAGGGGGTGCTAATATAGGGGTAACTGTAAGGTAGGCTGGGCCTAGGTTACTGAGGGCTTTGAATATAGCCATCCAAGGAGTTTGCACATTGCTCAGGAAGCAATCAGGAACTGTTGGAAAATCAATTTGTGAAAGCATAATTGAAGTCACCCATGTTAAAAGAAAGGTAAGCACCATAGTTAACTCTCCATCCTTTCTCCTGTCCCACCTTTGTAGACTCTGAGGCAGTAAAGAAAGCAGCCTTGGAGATGAAGGAAGAGGACCTGGTGAGTGAGCGCACTGAGGCCTTTACCATTGCCCGTAACCTGCTCACGGCTGCTGCAGATGCTATTGAGCGAGTTATGTCTTCCTATAAGGAGGTACTTTTGCCCCGCCCCCCGCCCCAAGCTTGCACCAAGTCTCCTGCCAGAGTACCAAGCCAAGACTGACTTCTTCCTGCCCCTCCCCCACCCCAGGTGACAGAGCTGGCTGGCTACACTGCCCGAGTATTCGAGATGTTTCAAGTGTTCCAGGATGTCCAGCAAGGTAGTTTCAAGAGACCCGGGGAGTTAGAGGACTCCCCAATGAAAGCCAGAACTGAAACTCTTGTGAGGCATGGGGTGCGTATGGAGGGGCCACTGAAAATCAAAGGTGAGGACCAACTTTCTTTTCCCTTTCATCCATTCATTGAATCAACATGCCAAGTACCTGTTGTCTTTATTGAATGGTTTCTATCTTGTGTTGCCCCTGCTCATCAACCTCCATGGTTCCATTACCTGTCTCACACAGTCTATTGTTTGTGGCCCCCTACAACTCAGTTTTGTCCCGTCTCCAGACTCATCTCTCTCTCTGCCCCTGCTCAGGATGGCCCAAGCTTATTTGGTTCCTGCCTACCCTCTCAATTCCTCTCTGACCTTCCAGATCTCCCCCTGCCCCTATCCTTCAGGGCTCATCTCAAGGTTCCCCTCCATTGGGTGGGGAGTGTGCTTTATCTGTTCCCCCCTTCACAGCTGCTACTCTACATGTCACAGACTCACTAGGGAGCTAGGACTAGAGAGATAAGATGGATGTTATTGGTCATCTACTCTAATGTCCTCATTTTTCAAATGAGAAAAATTGAACCTCAGCAAGGTAACTTGCCCAGAATTAATTACTGAGGAAGTAATTACTAAGCCAGGCTTATTGACTCCCAAGTCTTGCTAAGTCTTTGAGTGGTTGCTGGATGAGCTCTTGTCAGGAAATTCCTACTCAGTGTTGGTTAATCCATTGTCCTCTGGGATCCCTATCCGATTCTCTCTATAGCTGCCTTATAGCCAGCCACTGCACAAACTCATAGATGTCTACAAATGATCTGGGGGCATATACACACACTCACATACCTTGCCTCCAAAGTGTAGCCTGTGGATTATGAGTTTTTAAGTGCTAATTTGCATGTGAGAAGCCTAGACCACTTTCTGTATCCCATGGTCTTTCTTCTCTGTAGCCCTCAATGTGCCTACCCCAGTACCCTACCACATCTGAGAATACCTATGGATTATCTCTGACCTGCTCTCTCTTCTGCCTATCCCTCCATTTCCTTCTAGCCCCTGACTGGCAGTCATTCTACCCCACACAAATTTTGAACATAGAACAGGCAAAGCTTCAGTCTATCCACCAGTGTAGGTATCAATTCCCCATCGTACTAGGACAGTCAGATACAGACAAGAACTGAGACCCTGCCCTGTCCCCTGGGAGCTCAGGTGTCTTACATATGTAAGCCAAATGAGTAAGAACAATTTCAAACAATCTAAGATAGAATATATGTGATGTGTAATTGGTTCCACGTGGAGAAGTGGTAGAAGTATATAAGCAAGAAATTTTAGAGGAGGAATGCTTCCTGAAGGGATGGCAGGAGAGTTAAAGGGTTTGGAGAGATAGGTGAGAGACAGCACCCACACAGGAACAGAGGCAGGGATAAGCATGGGGGGTGGTAGGGCAGGAGATAAATTGCTGTGCTGGTGAGCCAGGTTTTAGCAGTGTGGGGGGAGGGGTGCATGTTTGTGTGAACATATGTATATGTCTAAATGTGTGTTTATATGTGTGACACATGTATGAGTGTAGATATGTGTGAGTCCATGTATGAGTATGTGTCTGGATACATGTATGTACATGTGTATGTATGTGTTTTGGAGGACTATGGGTGAGGTTTGGAGAGTCAGGCAGGGGAGCTGACATGTGACTTAAATGTAGGCAAGGGACAGAGCTTTAAGTGTGATGACTCTACCCTTGGAGATCCCCTAGTAGACCCTATGAAAGGATCCACAAGGTATCCTAGTCATTCCCCATTCCAGTTCATGATCACTTACTCATCAGTGTGGCTGTCCTGCACCCCTAAAAACTTAGTGGGATTCTCAGTGGCTTGCCAGGAAGCAGTGATCTGTAGGCAGCCCTCCCCCACCCCACCCCACCCCCGCCCGCTTGCCGGCCTCGGGGTAACCAGACTTCCTTGCTCTTTCTCCCTCTCATTCTCCCTTCAGGCCAGGTAGTGGATGTGGAGCAGGGGATCATCTGTGAGAACATCCCCATCATCACCCCAACAGGCGACGTGGTGGTGGCCAACCTCAACATCAGGGTAGGCTGAGGCCCAGGGGAGCCAGAGGCTCCATGTGCTGTCAGGCTGGCTCTTTCTTCCCTGGCACAAGGGAAAGACTGCTTCTTCAGGGGCAGTTAGAAGGCAGAATGTACTTTAGGCTTCTGGCTAATCTAGATAGTTTCTGAGATTCCTTCCAGTTCCAAGGTTCCATATGGGACTCTAAAACCTGGGCAATTGTGACCTGCCTTTGCACCTACTTGCATGTGTTGGCAGCAGGACAATGCCCTGGGCTCCAAGGTCAATGTGAGCAGCTCATAGGTCACAATTCCTGCCAGCAGAGCTGGCCTATGTTTCTTGGGCTTGGCTCTCCTGGATATATTCCTGCCTATCTCTCAGGGAACTCTGGGCCAACTCCTCCCACCTTCTAGGCAGATAGGGAAAGAGATTGCAGAACTGTCTATCTGTATTCTGGGGAAGCAGGAGCTGGCACCCTTTACCTTTGAACCTTTTGTTCTCAGGACCATCATACATTGACCTATGAGCAGAAAAGGTCTGCTATGTTATAAGTCCAAAGGCTGAAATTCTCTTTGCCATATACTAGGGAGGCTCAGCATTGCAAGAAAGATCCAAGTGAACCAGTCATTCCATGGTCATGGAGTCCAACTTGGGTCTGTTGAGGAGGGAGGTGGGGGCAAGGAAATGAGAGAGAAAAGACCTTGAAGTGCCTTTTCTCAGGGAGCTTCCAGTCTCCTAGGAGAAAACCGGTTTCCTGAACAGGAAACAGAGAATGTTTGAGTGTTAAGTTGACGGATGCCAACATGAAATATACAGTTTAAGAGAAGGGAGAGATCAATGTATATGGAGGAGGATAGGCCCAAGCTAGACCTCAAAGGATGGGGAGGGTTTGAAAGACAGAAAATGCTTACTTGGTACATACTATATGCAAGACTTTTACTCAGTGGCACTGTGGGTAGCACTTATAAATGAAGAGAAGAGTAAGCTAAGTGGGAGCCAGCTGGTGCTGGGGAAGGCTTCCTGGGAGAGGTGGGACCTTAGCCAGGCTTTAAAAGGTCAGGAAAGAAGGCCTAGGGCCTTCCAGACAAGAGGAATGGCCTATACAGGGATTTGGAGATAGAAATACATCAAGTGAGCCAAATGAGGAGTAGCCTATCTGTGTTAGAAGGCAGCCAACAGGGAGATGGGACTCAAGATTCAGACTTGCTGCAGTGGGTAACAGAAGGAAAGGAGGGAAGAGGATGGCAGGCTCCCTAAGTACCTAAGACCTCCTTCTCTTGATCCCCCCTGTAGGTGGAAGAAGGCATGCATCTGCTTATCACTGGCCCTAATGGCTGTGGCAAAAGTTCCCTGTTCCGGATATTAGGTGGACTCTGGCCAGCCTATGCTGGAATCCTCTACAAACCCCCACCCCAGCGCATGTTCTACATCCCACAAAGGTGAGCAAGACTTAGGTCTCTGGGGTTCAAACAGAACCAGCAGGCGCTACCAAGCTGGTCATTGAGATGGCATGAGTGGTAGGCAGCTCAAGCCACCACCCCACTCCTGTATATCTCTCACAGGCCTTACATGTCAGTGGGTTCTCTGAGGGATCAGGTGATCTATCCTGACACAGTAGAAGACATGAGAAGGAAGGGCTACTCTGATCGCTACTTGGAGGCCATATTGGACATTGTGAACCTCAACCACATTGTTCAGAGGGAAGGAGGTGAGTGTTTGGGGATTGGGGAAGGTCCTGGCTTGGTGGTGGCCCCCCACTTCCCCAGAATCCCCATATCCAGGCACAGCAGAGGTAGTATATGTTGCCTCATGTTCCTTTCTTCCACTTTGACCAAAACACAATAACAGATGAACATGTTGCTCTCACGAGGTGGTCTGGCTTTTGGCTAGCTCCCCCCTGGCAAGAATCTTGTGGCTCTTGGGGAAGCTCTAGCTCTGGTCTCCAATTTCATTTAGGAGGTTGGTCTAGAGGTTCTCTTCACATAGGACTTAATCAGCGGACAGAGAAGAGACAGTCGAGTCAGAACAGAGGGCAGCTCAGGGTAGTGCTGGAGCTTCGAAGGGATACTCTGCCCCTTGGGTTTTTCCCCTCTGTCAACTTTGGGGTGGCAGGAGGGGAGCAATCCCTGACTGGGTTCTGATGGACCCAAAGGCCCATTTTCCCTCATTCTCCAGGGGAAGGAGACAAGTATGTAGTCAGTGTCTGCTTTGTGCTGAAAGCTTTACCTACAGTCTCTCCCTGAGTCCCCTCACCTCTATCAGGCTCCTTCTTCTCTTGGCTCACGTGCTGGTCTTGTCCCTGTGAGGCCTGCCACCAGGCCCACCTTATTCAGTCCTCTTACAAGAGACTAGACAGAGAAAAGAACACTGGTCCTTCAGAGGGCCTCAATCTGAATACCAACTCTGGGGTAGTGTCTAGACCAGCCTTTTGACTTGATGTTTTTGTCAGTTTAACCCTTTATTTCTTTTTTTATTCAGTTTTTTCTTAAAGATTTTATTTATTTTGAGTTTTACAATTTTTCCCCTAATCTTACCTCCCTCCCTCCACCCCTCACAGAAAGCAATTTGCCAGTCTTTACACTGCTTCCATGGTATAAGTTGATACAAATCAGTTTTTTTTTCTAAATTAAAGGTAATAGTCTTTGGTCTTTGTTCAAACTCCACAGTTCTTTCTCTGGATACAGGTGCTATTCTCCATTGCAGACAGCCCCAAATTGTCCCTGATTGTTGCACTGATGGACTGAGTAAGTCCATCAAGGTTGATCATCACCCCTATGTTTCTGTTAGAGTGTACAATGTTTTTCTGGTTCTGCTCCTCTCACTCAGCATCAGTTCATGCAAATCCCTCCAGGCTTCCCTGAATTCCCATCCCTCTTGGTTTCTAATAGAACAATAGTGTTCCATGACATACATATACCACAGTTTGCTAAGCCATTCCCTACTTGAAGGACATTGACTTGATTTCCAATTCTTTGCCTCCACAAACAGGGCTGCTATGAATATTTTTGTACAAGTGATGTTTTTACCCTTTTTCATCTTCTCTTCAGGGTATAGACCCATTAGTGGTATTGCTGGATCAAAGGGTATGCTCATTTGTGTTGCCCTTTTGGTGTAATTCCAGATTGCTGTCCAGAAAGAGTGGATGAGTTCACAGCTCCTTCAGCAATGTATTAGTGTCCCAGATTTCCCACATCCCTTCCAATGTTGACCATTGTCCTTTCTGGTCATATTGGCCAGTCTGAGAGGTGTGAGGTGGTAATTCAGGGATGCTTTAATTTGCATTTCTCTAATAAGTAAAGATTTAGAGCAATTTTTCATATGGCTATGGATCTCTTTGATTTCCTCATCTGTAAATTTCCTTTGCATATCCTTTGACTATTTTTGGCAATTGAGGGATGGCTTGTTTTTTTTAATTTGACTCAGTTCTCTGTATATTTTAGAAATGAATCCTTTTGTCAGAAATACTAGTTGTAAAGATTGTTTCCCAATTTACTACATTTCTTTTGATCTTGGTTACAGTGGTTTTATCTGTACAAAAACCTTTTGATTTAATGTAATCAAAATCATCTAGTTTGTTTTTAGTGATGTTCTCCATCTCTTCCTTAGTCATGAACTGCTTTCCTTTCTATAGATCAGAAAGGTAAACTAGTCCTTGATCTTCTAGTTTGCTTACAATATTGTGTTTTATGTCTAAATCCTGTATCCATTTGCATCTTATCTTGGTATAGGGTGTGTGGTATTGGTCTAATCTAAGTTTCTTCCATACTCACTTGCAATTTTCCCAGCAGTTTTTATCGAAGAGAGAGTTTTTATCCTAATAGCTGGACTCTTCGGGGTTATAGAACAGCAGATTACTATAATCATTTCCTGCTATTGCACCTAGTCTATTCCACTGATCCACCACTCTGTTTCTTAGCTAATACCAGACAGTTTTGATGACTGATGTTTTATAATATAATTTTAGATCTGGTAAGGCTAAGCTACCTTCTTTTGTACTATTTTTCATTGAATCCCTGGAAATTCTTGACTTTTTATTTTTCCATATAAATTTATTTATAACTTTTTCTAACTTGTTAAAGTAACTTTTTGGAATTTTGATTGGCAGAGCACTAAAACAGGTAGTTTAAGTTTTGTTATAATTGTCATTTGTATTATATTAGCTCGACCATGAGCAGTTGATGTTTGCCCAGTTATTTAAATCTGATTTTATTTGTGTGAGAAGAGTTTTGTAATTGTTTTCAAAAAGTTTCTGAGTCTGTCTTGGCAAATAGACTCCCAGGTATTATATATTGTCTATGGTAACCCTTTATTTCTATACTGTTTATCTCTCCCTGCCCACCCCACCCCCCATTGCCCCAACATTGTCCCATGATTGAAGTTCAGAGCCATTTTCTGCCTTGGCACAGGGGGAGACACTAAATTTTATTGATTGGTCAATCATGGACAAGTCATTAATGTTGTAGAGCATCCATTTCCTCATTTTTAAAATGTAGTAAGAGTCAAACTACCTCTTCCTAGGGTTGTTGTATGCAAAGTCTTTTGTAAAGCTGTCCAGGCCCTGAGTTCAAGTCCAGCCTCACATAGGTTAATTTTCAATTTTAGGTTTAATTTTAATTTAGGTTAATTTTTCTCTCCACCACAATTTCCTCATCTGTAAAATGGCCTGGCAAGGTCAAATGAGATCATCTAAATAAAACATCTTGCAAATCTTAAATATAGAAATGCTGGGTGTTTATTAAGCCCTAACATAATAGAGCCTCAGGACAAGGAACACTATTGCCTTTTTTTCCTATTCCTCTCAGAGTACTCACTAGCACAAGGCAAGGTACTGTTCAGAGGCATTTAAGCTTCCTCTTCCTTTTCCTTCCTCTGCAGGTTGGGAGGCTTCCTGTGACTGGAAGGATGTCCTGTCAGGTGGGGAGAAGCAGAGAATTGGAATGGCCCGAATGTTTTACCACAGGTCAGTTGGGGTTGTGCTGGAGAGAGTGATCAGGCCCAGTTGGCCTAACTTGGGGGAGCCTAGAAGACAGTAGAGGGTTGGAGTCCCTTTGAGGTATCCACAGATGGAAATAACCAAGACAAAAAGCCTCAGACCTAGCCAAAGGGAGGCTCAGGCCAAACTTTGTCCTCCTAGATAGAAGAAAGTGATGGGGGAATCATCCCTTTGAGAGAGAGAGTCCAAGTTGAAAAGAAAAACTGCTTCATGATGGTTTGTCTTCTCAAATAATGCACCTGGGGATAACCCCAGGGGTGGGGACTAAACCCTGTCCTGACATGTTGGACCTCAAAATCCCTGGATCAAGGGCAGGAAGGCCATGGGCTGGCCCTTGTTCCATTTCCCTAGCCTTTGTGGCTAGATGGTTGGAAGTTGAATTCATTTCCTCATTCATGGATCTGGCACTAAAAGAGTCCTCAGAGGCTTCTTCCTCATTAAAATGCAGCTTGGAACACTATGCTAATCCATGTGGGGGTGGCCTACCCAGGCCTAGTTTCTGGCCAGGAAAACCAGCCAACCCAGACTTAGGCCAGTGAGGGAAAGGTACATGGACAGCATAGAGTCCTCAATAGCAATGGGTTTAACTCCAGACATTCAGGATGTTGGAAAGTTAGTAGGAGAAATCTCTTTTTTCAGGTATCCCAAGGGGCTTGAATATAAGAGAGGCCTATGTACTGCATGAAAGCTAAGGCCTAGAGCAGAACCTGGGCCCTCGGCAGGCCTCTAGTCTTCTCTCCCTCTGAGCTAGGGCCTTTGGATAGTCAGGCAGATACTCCCTCACAGGGAAGTCTCTTGAGTTCTCCCATTAGCAGTGAAAGGGCCTTTGGACATTAGCTAGTCTTTGAAAACCAACAGAGGTCCAGAGAAGTCAGGACTTGCCTAAAACATCATAATATATCACTGTCTCTTGCTGTATCATGGTGCCTCAACCCTTCCTTTTGCAGGGGATGGAACTGAAGTCCAGAGAAGTCAACTAAGTGACTTTCCTAAGGTCTTTTCCTTAGCAGAGATTGGGCTTGAACTGGGCCTTGAAGGATGGATAGATTTCTGACAAGCTTTCTAGGCAAGGGGAACCAAAGGGGGCAAAGGTTTGAGTAACAATGAGGTTGAGAAGGGATATTTTTTTAAAGGGAATGATTTGTGTTCCTCATTGTCTCCCACTCCAGGCCCAAGTATGCTCTTCTGGATGAGTGTACCAGTGCTGTGAGCATTGATGTGGAGGGCAAGATTTTCCAGGCTGCCAAGGATGCAGGCATTGCCCTGCTCTCCATCACTCACCGGCCTTCCCTGTGGTAGGTGCCTCCTCCTCCAGAAGGAGCACTGAGTTCTAGGCATGAATCCTGAGTGGAGACCCTCTTGCTCTGGCTGACCCATGTTTTTGGTCAGGGCTCCCATTGCCCTTATGAAGACCCAGTCCATACAGGACCCAGTCATGGGTGATTGCCCTTGGGTAGAGGTAACAGGGGGGATGGGAGAGATAACATGATAGGGTGACAGTGTAGAGTAGAGGTGCTGGGTTAGGTATACCTAGCCCAGGACCTAGCTCCTGGGTTGCCTGCCCACTGGCTTCCTCCTGTCCATCCTACAGGAAGTATCACACCCACCTGCTGCAGTTTGATGGAGAAGGGGGCTGGAAATTTGAGAAGCTTGACACTGCCACCCGCCTAACCCTGAGAGAAGAAAAGCAGCGTTTGGAACAGCAGCTGGCAGGCATCCCTAAAATGCAGCAACGGCTCAATGAACTTTGTGAAATCCTGGGAGAGGATGTGGAACCATCTCAGGCCTCCTGTCCTTGAGGCCCTGGCCTTAGACTGGGCCTGCACCTGGCCCAGGAAGCCCTCCTATAGCCAAATATCCTGGACACTCTTGTCCTCTGTCCCTTCATCCACAGTCCTGCCCAACCCTGTTCCCCTCCCCACATATCTTCCCTAAATCTCCCATAGGAAACAATGGAGTCTCCTTTGCCCTCCCCTCCTCCCCCAAAGACAGAGCTAGAACCCTGTGTGGTCCTGGTCCCCCTTCCTGCCTAGGGACTTGGTTCCTGATTTGGGGGTGGGGATCCTTATCTTAGTAACTGTGCCATGTACCCCCCAACCAAGGACCTGGCCTGTCCCATGTCTGGACTAGCTGGAGGGAGGAAAGGGAAGGGGGCTAGTTGGTGATTAGTAACTGTGAAATAGATAGCATGTCTGTAGCCAGGGGCCTTTCCCTTTCTTGGGGGTGGGGGGGAAATGAGGTGGTTGAAGGCCAAGGTGTTGGGATCTGTGCCACAGCAGAGATGGTGAGTGGGGAGCCTAGGACCCCAGGCCACAGGGACGGACATGTTCCTGCTCCTCCTCTCTTATTGTCTCCTGTTATCCCTTCTCCTTTCTCTCCCCTTCTCACCAAGCCTGGCTTCTCTGCCAAACTGGCTGATTTGGGGATGCTTCACCGATCTGCCCCAACACCGTTGTTCCAAAGAGCCCTTGCCTGCCCACCTGCCCCCAAGATGAAGAGTTGCACAATATTTCCTACTGATGAGAATGTAGTCTTTTCTCTGTCTCTCAATAGTACTATCTTGGTCTTTTTCTCTCTTTTTTTTTAAAGTAATTTATTTGATCCAGTTTTATATTTGTAATGATTGCCAATGTGAGTATTCCATCAGAGAGATGGGGAGGTAGGGACAGAGGTTAGGGAGAGTGTTCCCTTGCCCAGTTTTGTTGGCATGTAGGCTTTGATCTGCCTGGTATGTCAGTATTGGGAGGGTGGGGTGGAATGGAGAAGGGTAGCAGGGGGCACTGCTTGTGTAGACCAATCTCCCCCTGGTTGTTACCAGTATCTGTGGGCCCACCCCACTCTCACTGACACCAGCTAACACTGCCAACCGCCTACCAGTTAACCAGCCAATTCCCCATGCCACCTCACTGAAGTGAGGGACCTAGCGAAGGGGGAAGTCTATCCCTCTGCTTGCCAAAACCACTTTCCCCATCCCCCATAATGTGCCCCCATGGAGAAGACATGCTGTGAGGGGTCCCTTCATTTCTTCCCCTGCCCCCCCCCAATGCCAAAGTGTACTAAGGAGGAGAGAGAGCTCAACTATGCAAACCCACACAATCATTTGTGAATGGAAACTCAACAGAAGCCAGGTGCCTTAGATCTCCTCCTTGGGACTGGGGGGGAACTGGACCCTCCTGTCCTCTCCCACTTTCTCAGTCAGTAAATAAAATGTGTTTGAAATTCAGTCCTTTCATCTTTATTTTTTGAGGGAAAGGGTGTCTGGGGAGGAGTAAAAATCCTACCCTGAGACCTCTGCTCCCCCTCATCTGTTCTAATTTATTCTCAGATGCAGATCTCTAAGTGTTCACTATGTATTCTCCTTTGTTTGGGGCACAGTGGTTTGGAGACAAGGTGATATAGCTCCTATTTTAGAGGGGAGGAGAAAGGAGAGTTTGAGCAGCTTAAGGCAGCTTGCACATATCTCCAGGCACATAGGATGCTTGGCAGCTGGTGACCCTGGACAAGTCCAAGGAGAGCCTTCATTTCCTTCTTCATTTAAGGGGAGAAGGGCTGGTAGCTCTAGTAACACTGGGGCAAATGAGATAATGGATGTCAAGTGTCTTCACAAATTTTCCAGTGCTGTATAGAGATTCCTGCTATAGACAGGGAAGGGGCTTGATTAAGTGAGGAATTAGGTTCAAATTCTGCCTCTGACATTGGTAACTAGGACCAAGGCTTTGAGCCTCAGTTTCCCTGTCTGTGAAATAGTCTTCAGTCAGTTAATAATGAAAGGAAAGTCCAATGCTGTAAAGATTAATACTGCCTAGGAACCTGGGATGTAAAATCTAGGAACCTGATTGCACATATATAACCCATATCAGATTGCTTGCTTTCTTGGGGGGAGGGAAAGGATGGAAAAAGAAAAATTTTGAAACTCGAAATCTTATAAAAAATGAATGTTGAAAACTAATGTCTAATTGGAAAAAATAAAATACTAGTTACCAAAAAATACATAAAAGTCATGGGAAATGGAAAAAAAAATAAAATCTATGAATCAAGTAAACTAGATTGTGGTTATACAGGAAATGGAAAGTCTGCCCATCAACATCTTGGGTGTCTGTGAACTCAAATGAATGGGAATGGAAAGATTAAGAAATAAATTTTAGGGGGCAGCTAGGTGGCACAGTGGATAAAGCACCAGCCCTGGAATCAGGAGTACCTGGGTTCAAATCCAGTCTCAGACACTTAATAATTACCTAGCTGTGTGGCCTTGGGCAAGCCACGTAACCCCATTTGCCTTACAAAAACCTAAATAAATAAATTTTATTGAACTTAAATTTCCATTTCAAGAAAGCTTATGTAATAAATACCACACACTGTTTTCAAAACTACCCAGTTTTTCTCTGCTTCTTTCTAGGTTTTCTGTTATTCTCTGATGTGTACTTTTTAAATCTCCCGCCCCCATGCTGTAGAGAAGGGTATAATTAAACACAAATATATATACATACATACATACATATCTATAAACACACATATATACATATATATATATATATATACACACATACATATATTCATGTATATAAATGTAAGACCATACTGTTCATATTTCTATTTGTCAGTTCTTTCTCTGGAGCTAGATAGCATTCTCCTTCATAGGCCTAAATCTTTCCAAATTTTTCAAAATCAACCAGTCCATGTCTGCAAAGGCGAGTGCCATCTGTATGCAGATAAAGAGCCGTGGAGTTTGAACAAAGTTCAAGGACTATTCCCTTTAATTTAGAAAAAAAAACAGACGGGTGGCTAGGTGGCGCAGTGGATAAAGTACTGGCCCTGGAGTCAGGAGTACATGGGTTCAAATCCGGCCTCAGACACTTAATAATTAACTAGCTGTGTGGCCTTGGGAAAGCCACTTAACCCTGTTTGCCTTGCAAAAACCTAAAAAGAAAACCAGATATCTTATTATCTGATCTTGTTACCTCTTAGACTTCTTGTCTCTTCCTTGGGGATACGATTTCTCTCTCATCACACTCAATTTGGATCAAGAAACAACATGGAAACAAAGTAAAGACTGATTGCTTTCCATGGGGGGGGTAAGATGGGGGGGGATTGTAAAACTCAAATAATATCTTTAATAAAAATACAATTAAAAAATCAACCAGCCCATCATTTCTTATATCATAGTAGTATTTTTTTTTAATTTTACAATTTTCCTCCTAATTTCCCTTCCCTCCCCCACCCCCCCACAAAAGGCAATTTGCCAGTCTATACATTGTTTCCATGGTATACATTGATCAAAATCGAATGTGCTGAGAGAGAAATCATATCCTTAAGGAAAAAATAAAATATAAACGATAGCAAAATTATATAAAATAACTTTTTAAAAAAAAATTAAAGGTAATAGTCTTTGGTCTTTGTTCAAACTCCACACTTCTTTCTTTGGATACAGATGGTATTCTCCATTGCAGACACCCTAAAATTGTCCCTGGTTGTTGCACTGATGAAATGAGCCAGTCCATTAAGATTGATCATCAGCCCCACCTTGCTGTTAGGGTTTACAGTGTTCTTCTGGCACAGGAGTATTTCATCACAATCATTAAACTTGTTTAGCCATTTCCCAGTTTAAAGGCTTCTATTATTTTAGCCAATCTGATAGATATGAGACTATATCTAGAAGTTGTTTTCATTTGCATTTAAATTGATTCTCTAATCAATTATGGTTTAGAGCATTTTTCATATGATTATGGTTTTGAGTTCTTCATTGAAAAATTATTCACATCCCTTGACCATTTATTAATTGGAGTATGACTCATATTCTTATAAATTTTATACAATTCTTTTTATAGTTAAGAAATGAGACCTAAACAATATTGAATAAGATTGGTGACACATAGTGTGATTACCCTATTTTTCTTTTAATTAAATCTATTTAAGCTTTAATTTTGTCTGAAATTGTGGGGTATTTTTACAAAATAAATGGGGATTATTACATAATTAACTTGTATTCCAGTCCTTGATTTATTTATTTTAGATTTTTTTTTGCAAGGCCATGGGGTTAAGTGGTTTGCCCAAGGCCACACAGCTAGGTAATTATTAAGTGTCTGAGGTCACATTTGAACTCAGCTACTCCTGACTCCAAGGCGGGTGCTCTATCCACTGTGTCACCTAGCTGCCCCCTACAGTCCTTTATTTTAACTATGTGTATCTCATTTTTATTGTTTCCTGAAATCGACATATTGTTGAATTCAAATTTTTAACCCATTCTGCTATCCATTTCCATTTCATCCCATTCACCTTCAAAGTTACTTGTGGATTTCTCTCCATCCTATTTTTCCTCACTATCATTCTCACTCCAGTTCCCAAATCTCTTATCACTTTTCTAATTAACTTTTACCTGTTACTTGCCCTCCTATTCCTTAATCTACCCACCCCACTAAGTGTATCTTCCATATATCCTCTCCCTCCTAATTCTTTTTTTTAGGCTTTTGCAAGGCAATGGTGTTAAGTGGCTTGCCCAAGGCCACTCAGCTAGGTAATTATTAAGTGTCCTGGAGCACCTGAGTTCAAATCCAGCCTCAGACACTTAATAATTACCTAGCTGTGTGGCCTTGGGCAACCCTATTTGCCTTGCAAAACCTAAACAAAAATTATTTAGAGGGATTTGGAAAGAGTTCAGACAAGTCCTTGTATTTACGCTGCCATCTTGACTCTGCCTCCCTGTTTACTTTTTATATGAGAAAATTGTATCAGTACTCATGATTATCATAATTTGGATAGTCTGGGCTGAACTGAGTATGATGGGGGTGATTCTGACAAATAAAAATTTTGTAGATAATAAGATCCAAATGGTTACAGGACTTAGACATAAAAAACAATACTATAAGCAAATTAGAAGATCAAGGATTAGCTTACCTGCCAGATCTATGGAAAGGGGAGCAATTTATGACTAAGGAAGAGTTGGAGAACATCACCAAAAACCAATTAGATGATTTCCATTATATTAAATTAAAAAGCTTTTACACAGATAAAACCAATGTAAGCAAGATCAAAAGAAATGTATTAAATTGGGAAACAATCTTTACAACTAATGATTCTGACACAGGACTCATTTCTAAAATATACAGAGAACTGAGTCATATTTTTAAGACAAAAAGCCATTCCCCTATTGACAAATGGTCAAAGGATATGCAAAGGCAATTTACAGATGAGGAGATCAAGTAATCCATAGCCATATGAAAAAATGCTCTAAATCATTAATTGTTAGAGAAATGCAAATTAAAGCTTCTCTGAGGTACCATCTCACACCTCTCAGATTGGCCAATATGACCAGGAAGGATAATGATCATTGTTGGAAGGGTTGTGGGAAATCTGGGACACTATTACACTGTTGGTGGAGCTGTGAACTCATCCAGCCCTTCTGGAGAGCTATTTGGAACTATGCCCAAAGGGCAACAAAAATGTGCATACCCTTTGACCCAGCAATACCACTACTGGGTCTATACCCTGAAGAGATGATGAAAAACATTACTTGTACAAAAATATTTATAGCAGCCCTGTTTGTGGTGGCAAAGAATTGGGAATCAAGTAAATGTCCTTCAATTGGGGAATGGCTTATCAAACTGTGGTATATGTATGTCATGGAACACTATTATTCTATTAGAAACCAGGAGGGATGGGAATTCAGGGAAGCCTGGAGGGATTTGCATGAACTGAGGCTGAGTGAGATGAGCAGAACCAGAAAAACACTGTACACCCTAACAGCAACAGGGGGTGATGATCAACCTTGAAGGACTTGCTCATTCCATCAGTGCAACAATCGGGAGCAATTTTGGGCTGTCTGCAAAGGAGAGTGCCAGCTGTATCCAGATAAGGAGCTGTGGAGGTTGAACAAAGTTCAAGGACTATTCCCTTTAATTTAGAAAAAAATAGATATCTTATTGTCTGATCTTGTCAACTCTTAGACTTCTCTTCTTTTCTTTGAGGATATGATTTCTCTCTCATCACACCCAATTTGGATCAAGATACAACATGGAAACAAAGTAAAGACTGACAGAGTGCTTTCTGTGGGGGTGGGGGTGGGGGAGGGACGCAAGATGGGGGGAAATTGTAAAACTCAAATAATATCTTTAATAAAAATTAATTAAAAAACTTTGTAGATAGAGATTAGAAGGAGTAATTATGTCACACAAATGAGGCATGAAAGGAAGAATTGATATAGAAGGAAGTGGGGTGGGCAGTGCTAGAACCTTACTTTCATTGGGAATGGGTTAAAGAGAGAACAACATATATCTAGAAGAGTATAAAGTCTTCTAAATTTAGAAATTCGAGGTAGAGGGGATAGGATAAGGGAGGGATTTTTTGAATATTTATGTAGATTAAGAATTAGGAGAGGGTGGCTAGGTGGTGAAGTGGATAGAGCACTGGCCCTGGAGTCAGGAGGACCTGAGTTCAAATCAGACCTCAGACACTTAATAATCACCTAGCTGTGCAGCCTTGGGCAAGCCACTTAACCCCTTGCAAAAAAAAACCTAAAAGAGAGAGAGAGAGAGAGAGAGAGAGAGAGAGAGAGAGAGAGAGGAAAAAGTAGGAAGAGAAATAAGAGTGAGTGATGCAAGAAAGTTGTGAAAAAAGAATAAACAGTTTGGTAAAGGAAGCACAAAAAATATATATACTGAAGAAAATAACACCTTAGAAACCAGAATAGGTCAAAGGGTAAAAGAGGTACAAAAATCCAGTGAAGGGAAGAATGCCTTGAAAACTAAAATTGGGGGAGGGCAACTAGGTGGTTCAGTGGTTAGAGTACCAGCCCTGGAGTCAGGAGGACCTGAGTTCAAATTCGACCTCAGATAATGAATAATTACCTAGTTGTGTGATCTTGGGCAAATCACTTAATCCTATTGCCATTGCTTTAAATAAATAAATTTTTTAAAAAGGAGAGAGGTAGAGGAAAAATTAGGAAAAGAAATAAGAGTGATGCAAGAAAATTGTGAAAAAAGCATAAATAGTTTGGTAAAGGAAGCACAAATATATATATATATATATATATATATATATATATATATATATATACATATATATGAAAATAGCACCTTAGAAACCAGAATAGGTCAAAGGGTAAAAGAAGTACAAAAATCCAAATGAAGGGAAGAATGCTTTGAAAAGTAAAATGTCGGGGGCAGCTAGGTGGCACAATGGATAGAACACCAGCCCTGGAATGAGGAGGATCTAAGCTCAAATCTGGCCTCAGACACTTAATAATTACTGAGCTTTGTAGCCTTGGGCAAGTCACTTAACACCATTGCCTTGCAAAAAAAAAAAAAAAGTAAAATTGGCCAGATGGAAAAGGAGGTAAAAAAGCTCAGTGAAGAAAATAAGTCCTTAAAAGCTAGAATTGGGCAAGTGGAAAGTAATGACTTTATTTTTTTTAAGGGGACATTTAAATCTTTTTTTTGTTGTTGTTGAAGATTTTATTTATTTTGAGTTTTACAATTTTTCCCCTAATCTTACTTCCCTCCCCCCACCCCACCCCCACAGAAAGCAGTTTGTCATTGTTTCCTTGGTAAACATTGATCCAAATTGAGTGTGATGAGAGAGAAATGATATCCTTAAGGAAGAAACATAAAGTATAAGAGATAGCAAGATCAGACAATAAGATATCAGGGTTTGTTTGTTTTTTTATAAATTTAAGGTCATAGTCCTTGGTCTTTGTTCAAACTCCACAGTTGTTTCTCTGGATACAGATGGTATTCTCCATCACAGACAGCCCCAAATTGTCCCTGATTGTTGCACTGATAGAATGAGCAAGTCCATCAAGGTTGAGCATTGCCCCCATGTTGCTGTTAGGGTGTACAGTGTTTTTCTGGTTCTGCTCATCTCACTCAGCATCAGTTCATACAAATCCCTACAGGCTTCCCTGAATTCCCATCCCTCCTGGTTTCTAATAGAACAATAGTGTTCCATCCATATACCACAGTTTGTTAAGCCATTCCCCAATTGAAGGACATTTACTTGATTTCCAATTCTTTGCCACCATAAACAGGGCTGCTATGAATATTTTTGTACAAGTGATGTTTTTACCCTTTTTCATCATCTCTTTATGCTGGATCAAAGGGTATGCACATTTTTTTTTACAAATAATGTTTTTTATACATTAATAAAATATTCTTGTTTCAGAGTAAACAAAATATCCCCAAAAATATAGACTTGCTTGAGTGATAAAGGGGAGAGAAAAATATTAAAAATTAAAAAATAATAGTAATAATTGTAGGTATGGCCAGGTGGTACAATGGACGGAGCACCAGCCCTGGAGCCAGGAGCATCTGAACCCATATCCAGCCCCATACACCCAACAATCACCCAGCTGTGTGACATGCAAGCCACCCCAACCCCACTGCCCTGCAAAAACCAAAAAAAAAAAAAAAAAGACCCAAAATAAAATAAAATAGTAATAATAGTAGGGGTGGCTGGGTGGTGGACAGAGCATTGGCCCTTGAGCCAGGAGCACCCGGGTCCAAATCTGGCCTCAGACACCCAATGATCACCCTGCTATGCGGCCCCAGGCAGGCCACCCAGTCCCATTTGCCCTTCACTCCCCAAAAAATAATAATAATAAATGTGCTTCAGTCTTTCTTCTAACACCAACAACTCTGTCGTGGGTGGATCACATTCTTTATGATAAGTCCATCACAAAAGTTGCTTCCATATTTTTCCAGTTGCCATTGTTGATTGCAACTCCCTCCTCTCATATTTCTACTACCATGTACTATATTTTCTCTCTCCTTTCACTCTGACTCTGCTGTAGGGTCGCTAAGTGGCACAGCAGACAGATCCCTGGTCCTGGGACCAAGAGGCCCTGAGCCCCCCTACCACCCCTTAGGCCCAGCATCCACCTGGCCCTATGGTCCCAGACAGGCCTTCCAATCCCAGCCCCTTGCAAGAAGTAAAAAGGAAAATGTGTTATATCTGACCACTCTCCCCACATGGTCCATCCTCTCCTCCATCATTCACATCCCCCCCTTCCCCCTGCCCCGCTCCTTCTTACTCCAGATGCCTATACCCCATTGAGTATATATGCTGTTTCCTCGCCTAGTCATCTCTGATGAGAGTGAAGTTTCCCTCATTCCCCCTTGCCTTCCCCCTTCCATATCATTGCAATAGCTCATTGTAATAAAGAAAAATCTTATTATATGAAATATCTTGGCCTATTCCTCCTCTCTTTTTTCTTTCTCCCATTACATTTCCCTTTTTTTCTATTGACTCCATTTTTACACCATATTTTATCTTCAAATTCACCTTTCTCCTGTGCTTCAACTATAAAAGCTCCTTCTACCTGCTCTATTAACTAAGAAGGTTCATATGAGTATTATCAGTGTCATTTTTCTATGCAGGAATACATGCAGTTCATCATCATTAAGTCCCTCATATTTCCCCCTCTCCTCCAATCTCCATGCTTCACCTGAGTCCTGTATCTGAAGATCAAACCTTCTGTTCAGCTCTGGCCATTCCAACAGGAACATTTGAAATTCCTCTGGTTCATTGAAAATCCATCTTTTTCCCTGGAAGAGGACATTCAGTTTTGCTGGGTAGTTGATTCTCGGTTGCATTCTAAGCTCTTTTGCCTTCCAGTATATTATATTCCAAGCCCTACAAGTTTTTAATGTAATTGCTGCTAAGTCCTGTGTGATCCTGGCTGCAGCTCCACGATATTTGAATTGTCTCCTTCTGGCTGCTTGTAATATTTTCTCTTTGACTTGGGAGTTCTGGAACTTGGCTATAATATTCCTGGGGGTTGTTTTTTTTTTGGATCTCTTTCTCGGGGAAATTGGTGGATTCTCTCCATTTCTATTTTGCCCTCTGCTTCTAGGATATCAGGGCAATTTTCCTGTAGTAATTCTTTGAAAATGTTGTCAAGGTTCTTTTCCTGATCATGACTTTCAGGTATTCCAATGATTTTTAAATTATCTTTTCTAGGTCGGGGACCCCACTTCCACATGGCCGGACACCTGGCTCCTGAATATTTCTCACCACCCCCTGGTGGTGGCGGGGTGGGAGGGTCAGAGCCTACGTGGAATTGGCGGCTTCCAAGGCCCACCTGGAGGGACTGGAACCAGATGGGGCCCGACGGGTGGGGAATGGCCCGTGCCATTTGTACGATATGTGGGGAGGAGGTGTCTACTGTGAACCTCAGCCCAATGTGGGAGCAATGGTTCCACCTGCGCAGGAGATTGCTGCAGCCAACGGCTATGCAGGAGCTGGAGTTGAGAGCCCCTCCGAGGGCAGCTCCCCAGAGCCCCACACCACTGCTCAAGTCTCCAAGATTGAGCTGGCGGAGAGTGGAGACGAGCAGCCACAGGAGACCCTTCCCCAGAGGAACTGGAGCAGTTTGCCAAGGAGCTAAAGCAGAAGAGGATCATTCTGAGTTATACCCAGGCTGATGTGGGCATCCCCTTGGGGGCACTCTTTGGGAAGGTTTTTAGCCAGACCACCATCTGTCGCTTTGAAGCCCTACAACTTAGCTTCAAGAACAGGTGTGAGCTCTGACCTCTGCTACAAAAGGGGCTAGAAGCAGCTGAGGACAAGGACCACCTCCACATGTGCAAGGCTGAGACAGTCCTTCAACAAGCCAGAAAGAGGAAACGCACAAGCACTGAGAATGGAGTTCGGGGAAGCTTGGAAAACATGTTTCTGCAGTGCCCCAAACCCACACTTTAGCAGATTAGCAATATTGCTGAGCAGCTGGGCCTTGACAAAGATGTTATCCAGGTTTGGTTTTGTAACCAGCACCAGAAGGGCAAGTGAAGCAACGGCAATTCACCCCGAGAGGATTTTGAGGCAACTGGCTCCTTCCCTTTGGAACCTATTCCTTTTCCCCTACCTCCAGGCCCTCCTTTCAGTCATCCCACCTACAGGGCCCCTCATTTCACTACTCTTTATTCCCCAGCTCTTTTCACAGAGGGGGATGCATTTTCCCCTCTCCCTGTTACCCCTCTGGGCTCTAACATGCATTCAAGCTGAAGGGCTAGTCCATCCTTGGACAGAGAAGGTGAGAGAATAGAGATGAGGAACCCAACAAAGTATTATGAGGTCTGGAAGTTGGTCAATTAAGTTCTCTAAATCCTGGGAGTATTTAGGAACAGGGAAGAATGAGATCAATATTTCAGAGATTCATAAACAGATTTTTGAGGGGGAATGGGGGGGAGTTAGAAAATTTGTTTATTAGTTCCACATCTCTTTTATCTCCCAACTCTTAAATAAAACAATCTTAAGCAAGTCATATTGAATCAAAGCCCTTCAAATATTTAAAGACTTATTGGGTCCTCCCCTCTGACCCCCTCCAAATTAAACATTTGCTTCAACCATTCAATATAAAATAGTTAATATTTTATGTGGTATTTTAATGTTTGCAAAGAACTTTTCAATTTATCTTATTTGATCCTTACAACAATCTTGTAAGATGTTGCTGTCTAATATTGGAGAGGAAATTGAGATGAGAGAAGTTAAAATTGTTCACTTTGGGCCCTAAAAAGTCCTAAGTAGATTTTAACTCTGGTCATTCTGACTCCTGAGTCTTAACATTATATATTGTTGTCTTGTCATATAACATGAAATACTTTGTCCTCTTTGTCCTTATAGAATGGAATACCACAAACTGAACATTACATACTTGATTTGGTGTGATTAGGAGAAAGCAATTAGTTGGTATATGGATAGAAGGATGGGCCTGGAACCAGGAAGACCCGAGTTCAAATTTGACCCCAGATCATTATCAGTTGTATGACTGGGAAAGTCACTTAACCAACCCTGTTCACCTCAATTTTCTTGACTGTAAAATGAACTGGAGAAGGAAATGGCAAAAAAAAGGAAATACCAATCTTTGCCAAGAAAATCCCAAATGGAGTCAGATTGGACATGATTGAGCAGCAACAAGGACAAAGAACATCAAAGACTTTACCACCCCTCTTAAAATTCTATACTTATTGATGTAGCATAAGGTCTGAATTCAAGAAAATCCCAGTTTAAATCTCATCTCTGACTTCATAGCTGTGAGACCTTGGACAAGTCAATTTAACTTTGCCTGTTTCTTCATCTATAAAATGGGGATAACAACAGTATCTAACCTCCCAGGGTTGCTATGAGTTTCAAATGAGATCATTTTTGTAAAATGCTTTGACATAGTGCCTGGTACTGTTAATGTTAGCTACTACTTGTAGCTTTTTTTTCTGCTGCTTTCATATAATTGGTTTGTATTGAATTTGTGGGTTGATAAAATGCCTACATTTCCCTATGAATTATCTATCCTTCATCACCAACAGTTATCAAGTTATATCCCTATGTATTTGCTGCACTTCTGCAGTAGGATTATTGGACCATGGATCTAACTTGGAAGTTACTTTTAGGCACTTTTTGCCTCAACCTACCCAAGAGATCTGACACATTTTAATATGTCATTCCTTTTGTGCTCCTTTTTAACTATAGGGTCAAATACAAATTACTCTAGATTTGAAAATCCATTTTAGCCTTAAAACTCCCTACTATGATACAGTCAGATTCACCTTGTTCTCTCATAGAACATGCCATCTTGTATTTCTAAGCATTTCCATATATTTTTTACACACTTCTCCCCCTTAGTTTCAAAGCTTAGTAGAAATTTTCTTAATACAAGAACTTTCCAGCATTCCTACTAAGTACTTTAGGAAGGAACCAATCATAAAAGTGTACTGACTGTAGTCTAGATATTGTTAAATGCTTTACAAGCATTTTTGAATGTATGTGAAATGGAAGGCCAAGTAGAAAAAAATGCAAAATAAATTTTAACTCTGACCTAGGACAATGAAAAAAATCACCATACTGACTGAACATCAGTCCCAGTTGTGCTTATAAGCCTCAACAAGGAGGGCGGGGGGAAGACAGATAGAACTGGAAGGAGATGCACAGTAGGTTTTGTGATGACATCAATTCCTATTTTGTGTAGTCAACTACACACAAAAAAACTTGTATTATCTGTACAAGAATTAAGGACATCAGTGAGAGAAAATTAAGAATAAATCTCTTGAGCAAGCAATGTTCTTGACAATTAACTAATGGAATATAGGAACACTATTCTTTTTTTGATTAAAAATAAAATTCGATACAATATAGGATAGCGCTTCATTAAAAGACCTTTTCCAGAATTGTCTGAAAGATTACAATCCCTAATCCTAAATAAAAAGCTATGGTCCCTAAAGGTGCAATTATTATGGAGACCTAACCAAAGGTCCCAATTTGAAAAGGAATTTCCGAGTGTACAGTTCCTCTAGAATCAGATTGGTATTGGTAGATGGATGACATTGTTCTCAAAACGTTGTTCTGAGTCTAGTGAAAGATTAATAATTCAAATCTTTGATTTTGCTATCCACACATAGTGGCTACATCAAATGTGTTTTTCAACTTAGTGCTCATTTATGGACTATTGCAATACAAGAGATGACCTTTTTAAAAAAAATTTTAAGGCAATGGGGTTAAGTGACTTGCCCAGGGTCACACAGCTAGGTAAGTGTCTGAATTCAGATTTGAACTCAAATCTTCCAGACTTGGGCTGCTGGGCCACAATGACCTTTTTAAATATAATTTTAGGGCAATGAAATACAATGGATTGTAGAATTAAAAATGAATAAAAAGCAATGAGGTACAGGATTGGGTGAGTAGAAGCAAAGAATGGGATTAATTTCAAAGTTATTGTTGAATTGCAAAAGGAGAAAATAGCTTCCAGCAACTGATGGAATTAGAAGATGGGCTGTTTATTAAGGGCAAAGGATAACAGTTGAAACCAGTGCTGCTCTGCTAACAGAAATTGAATGCCACTAGCTTGTGAATGTGGTAAGGGAGAACGTGGGAAGAATTATAGGCAGTGTTGGAGAGAATTTCCAGTTTTATGGAATTGCAGTTAATTGAATTTTTTAAAAAATCGTATTTTTTGTGTTTGCATTTAGTCTCCCCTCCTAGAATTTAAGTAGGGATTATTTTATATAGTGTAACCTTCAAGTAGAAGCTGGAGGACCATATTTGTCATGACTATGTTTATAGTGGGAGATTCTTTTCAGATGTGGGTTGAACTAATTCAATGGCTCCTGAACTACCTTAATCTTCCGGGTCTGAAATTCTGTGATGAGACTGTTACTCTTACTCTTATCCAGTTACTCTTATTCTCTCAACTGCCTTGAAAAATGTGTACTTAGTGCCTCCACTTCATCACCACTCTTTCCTTTGCAATGTATCTTCTATTCCCCACCCCACTTCTGCAACTACTCTTTTTTTCCTTTATGGCTTTTTAAAAAATTAAATTTTTTTAAATTTTTGCAAGGCAAATGGGGTTGGGTTGCTTGCCCAAGGCCACACAGCTAGGTAATTATTAAGTGTATAAGTCCAGATTTGAACTCAGCTACTCCTGACTCCAGGGCCTGTGCTCTATCTACTGTGCCACCTAGCCACTCCTAAGTTTTTTTTTAAAGAACGATTTTTATTTATTTTGGGTTTTACAATTTCCCCCTGTTCTTACTTCCCTCCCCCCACCCCCACAGAAAGCATTGTTAGTCTTTGCATTGTTTCCATGGTATACATTGATCTAAGTTGAATCTGATGAAAGAGAAGTCATATCCTTAAGGAAAAGAAATAAAGTATAAGAGATAACAAAAAAATCATCTTTCCTAAATCTGTTTTCCATATCAGTTGTTTTTCCAATGAGATGTTTAAGTAATGACTTTATGAGACATCAAGAAACAATCAAAACCAAAAGAATGAAAAAAAGAAAATGTGAAATATCTCATTGAAAAAACCACTGACCTGGAAAATAGAACCGGGAGAGATAATTGAAGAATTATTATACTAATCCAAAAGAGAGCCCTAGAAACAAAATAAAGACTGACAGATTGCTTTCTGTGGGGGAGGGGAGGGAAGTAAGATTGAGAGAAAAACTATAAACTCAAAACTCAAATAAAATCTTTAATAAAAAAAAAAGAGAGAGCCCTAGAAGGAAAACTGCCCTGATATTCTGGAACCAGAGAATAAAATAGAAATTGAAAAAATTCACCAATTGTCTACTGAAAGAGATCCCAAAATGAAAACTCCCAGGAATAGTATAGCCAAATTCCAGACCTCCCAGATTAAGGAGAACCAAAAGAAACCAAAAGAAACAATTCAAATAGTGTGGAGTCATAGTCAGGATAACCCAGTATTTAGCAACATACGCATTTTTAAAAATCTTAATAGTATTTTATTTTTTCTAATTACATGTAAAGATAGATTTCAACATTCATTTTTTTTTGTAAAATTTTGAGTTCCAAATTTTTCTCTCTCTCTCTCCCTTCCCTTACCCCTCCCCAAGAAAGTAAGCAATTTGATAAAGGAATCATATCTGGCCACTGAATCCAGATGACTACAGAAGAGAAAATGAGGCTGATAACTTAGCATTCCATCCCTTCACTCAAATCAAGCTAATATGCTTGTCATGGCATCACCTCCCCCGATGCCATGGTCTTCTTCAAGAATGAAGGACGGGGTGGCTAGGTGGCGCAATGAATAGAGCACCAACCTTGGAGTCAGGAGTACCTGGGTTCAAATCCCACCTCAAACACTTAATTACCTAGCCATGTGGCCTTGGGCAAGTCACTTAACCCCATTGCCTTGAAAAAAAATCTAAAAAAAAATAATGAAGGACAAACATCAATGAATACATGTACAATTATGTTAAACAAATCTCCATTTTAGTCATATTGTAAAAGAAGTATCAGAACAAAAGGGGAAAGAAAACAAGAAACAAATTTATAAAATTAATGTATTTTTCCAATTTTATATATAATTTTCAACATTCACCATATGACACTAGCAAGTGTCTGATACAGATTATACGTGCTCAATCATGTTACACATATTTCCTTCAATATTAGTCATGCTGTGAAGGAAGATTCAGAACAAAATGAAAAAGCCATGAGAAAGAAGAAACAAAAACCAAATTTAAACCTGCATTCAGACTCTGTAGTTCTTTCTCTGGATGTGTGACATTTTCCATCACAAGTCTTTTAGAACTGTCTTTGGGTCACTGTATTGCTGAGAAGAACTAAGTCTATCATAATCATCACACAATGTTGCTGTTATTGTGTACAATGTTCTGGTTCTGCTCAGTTCACTTAGCATCAGTTCATGTAAGTCTTTCCAGATTTTTCTGAAATCTGTCTGTTCATCATTTTTTTTTTGCAAGGAAAATGGGGTTAAGTGGCTTGCCCAAGGCCACACAGCTAGGTGCTTTATCCACTATGCCACCTAGCCGCCCCTGCTCATCATTTCTTATAGAACAATAATATCATTATTATACATTATATATACATTAATATACCACAACTTGTTCAACCATTCCCTAATAGATGCACAACCCCTAAATTTCCAATTCTTTGCCACCACAAAAACTGCTGCTTTAAACATTCTTATACATGTAGGTCTTTGTCCCTTGTTTATAATCTCTTTGAGATTCAAACCTATTAGTGGCATTGCTGGATCAAAGGGCATGCACAGTTTTATATCCCTTTGGGCACAGTTCCAGAATAGTCCCCAGAATGATTGGATCAGTTCACAACTCCACCAGCATCCCTCCAACTTTTCCCACATCCCTCCAACATATATTTTTTTTTTGTCATATTATCCAATTTGATAGGTGAGGGGGGTACCTTAGAGTTATTTTAATTTGTATTTCTCTAATCAATAGTGATTATATATATATATATATATATAAATTTTATTATTTTATATTCCCAAAGGGATATAAAATCATGTATACCCTTTGATCTAGCAATATTACTACCAGGTCTGTATCTCAAAGAGATAAAAAAAAGGAAAAGAACCTATGCAAACAAACATATTTATAGCAGCTCTTTTAGTGTTGGCAAAGAACTGGAAACTGAGGGGATATCCCTCAATTGAGGAATGTAAACAAGTTGTTGCATATGATTATGATGGAATACTATTATGCTGTAAGAAATAATGAGCAGGATGCTCTTAGAAAAATAGGGAAAAACATGAATTGATGCAAAATGAAACAAGCAGAACCAGGAGAACAGGGAGGAAAATTAATTGTTTTTACTTGTAAGTGGGAAAAAATAAAATACAAAAGATTTTTTAAAAAATAATGTAACTAGGGTTGGCTAGGTGGCACAGCCCTGGAGTCAGGAGTACCTGAGTCCAAATCCGGCCTCTGACACTTAATAATTACCTAGATGTGTCACCTTGGGCAAGTCACTTAGCCCCATTTGCCTTGCAAAATCCTAAAAAAAAAATTTAACTTTATTGAATACCTTATAATTGGTCTTTAATGTCTATCTTATATTTCTTTTGGATCTTATATGTTCCATTTTCCATTAAGTTCTACTCTTTTCATCACAAATACTTGAAAGTCTTTCAATTTGTTAAATGTTCATTTTTTAAATTCAGGATTATACTTGACTTTGCTAGGTAAATTACCCTTGGTCATAATGCCAACTCTTTTGCTCTACAAAATGTTTCAATGTAGAAACTGCAAGGTATTGTATAATCCTGATTGTAGCTTCATAATATTTAAATTATTTTCTTGTTGCTTGCAATATTTTCTCCTTAACCAGGGAACTTTGAAACTTGGTTATAATATTCGAGGAGATTTTCCTCCTTAGATGCATTGTTGGGACACTAATGCATTGTTGGTGGAGCTATGGAGTGAACCTTGGAATGATGCCCAAAGGGCAATAAAAATGTGCATTCCCTTTGATCCAACAATACCACTAATGGGTCTATACCCTGAAGAGATCATGAAAAAGGGTAAAAACATCACTTGAATAAAAAATATTCATAGCAGCCCTGTGTGTAGTGGCAAAAAATTGGAAATCAAGTAAATGTCCTTCATTTGAGGAATGGCTTAAGAAACTGTGATATATATATATATATATATATATATATATATATATATATATATATATATATATAAATATATATATATGTGTGTGTGTGTGTGTGTGTGTCATAGAACACTATTGTTCTATTAGAAACCAGGAGGGATGGGAATTCAGGGAAGCCTGGAGGGATTTGCATGAACTGATGCTGAGCGAAATCAGAACCAGAAGAACATTGTCCATACTAACAGCAATGTGGGGGTGATGATCAACCTTGATGGACTTGCTCATTTCATCAGTGCAATGATCAGGGACAATTTTAGGGTATCTACAATGGAGAATATCATCTGTATCCAGAGAAAGAACTATGGAGTTTAAACAAAGATCAAAGATTATTATCTTCAATTTTTTTTCAAAAAATTGTCTTATGTATTACATCATTTTGTATCTCTAATATTTTCTTTCTTCCTTAAGGATAAGTTTCTTCTCTCAACACATTCAATTTTGATCTATGCATACCATGAAAACAAATGTAAAAACTTTCAGTTTAACTTCTATAGAGGGAGGTGGGAATTGTAAATTCTAAACCTTGCAAAAATGATTGATAGAAACTATTATTGTATATAATTTGAAAACAAATAAAATATTTACAATAAAAAATTTTTCCTCCTTAAATCTCTTTCAGGTGGTGATTGGTGGATTTTTTTTCTATTTCTGTTTCACTTTATTGTTCTAAAAATTCAGAAAAGCAGTACTGGGGTATAATTTTCCTTAATAATTTTCATGTAATATTGTATTACAGTTCTTTTTTTGATCATAACTTTCAGGTAGTCCAACTTTTCTTATATTGTCTCTTCTAGATATGTTCTCCAGATCAGTTGCTTTTCTGATAAGATTTTTCACATTCCCTTCTATTGGGACCATTGAACGTTTCTCATTAGAAAAAAGGAGTAGCTCTTTTAGCTCCACTATCTTCCTCTAATTATGAACCCCAATCTTCTCTATCACCATAGTAGCTATCTATGGTTGTGTTCTTTCTCCTTTGCTTACCCACTTTTGCTTTATTTTTTTCTTTAACAGCTTATTATTATAATCAAATTCTGTGGGGAATGATGCCCCAGATCTCAGATCCTTTTTACTTTTATTTTCTTAGCTCTATCCCAAGGCTCAACCTTGGACACTGCTCTCTATTCCCAAGCCACAGTCAGGGCCCCAGTTTCATTGTCTTGCAAATGTTCCTGATTCCCTGGGATGTCTGCAAACTTTCACTGTCCTCTTCATCCTGTATTCAAAACCAGGGACTATACTCTATTGCAAATGCTCACAGCCAGAAGGGTATCTTGTCTGGTTAGCCGGTTATGCTTGGCAACTCTCAACAGAAGATCCTTCTCCTAGTAAGCTGTCCAATCCTCACACTGTCCTAGTGGTGAAAGTTCTTTCCTCTGGATGAAGCTGCCTCCCAACTAGCTGCTCCCAGGACTTTTTTTTTTAGGATTTTGCAAGGCAAATGGGGTTAAGTGGCTTGTCCAAAGCCACACAGCTAGGTAATTATGAAGTGTCTGAGGCCGGATTTGAACTCAGGTACTCCTGACTCCAGGGGCGGTGCTCTATCCACTGTGCCACACTTGGACTTGTTGTTTGTTGATTCCACTTGTAAGCCTGGAGGAGTTTGCACTTCATTGAAGCCAAATCTCCACCCCTAGAGGTCAAATCTTTCCTGGAGTCTTCTCAGGTTGTCTTAAAAGAACAACTATTTTACCCTGACTTTTGTTTATTCCTGCTGCTCTACAATTACTTTGAGGCAGTGTTCCATTCTTTTTTTTGCAAAAGAAATTTGGAGAGCCCAATTTCTTTGCTATCTTGCCAGAATCAGAATGGGTAGACTTACTTCAGGTTACATATAATACTGTGGGCAATAATCCCTTCGAAAAAAATGGGAGTAATTGTCAGTCAATAAAAAGATGAGAAAAGCAGTACTGGGGTATAATCTCAAAATTGGGAGAATGATATCTGTTCGAATACAAGGTAAACAATTCAGCACGACAACAATACAAATCTATGCTCCAATCATTGATGCTGAAGAGGACTGAGTTAATCAGTTCTATGAAGACCATCAACATCTTTTAGAAACAGCACCAAAGATGTCATTCATTGTAGGGAATTGTAGTGCTAAAATAGGAATCAAAAGACAATCGAAATAACAATTTCAGGTATACAAATGAATACAAAATGAAGCAGGACAGAGACTAGTAGAGATTTACTGATATAATTCAAGGGTGATAGCAAACACTCTTTTTCTTTTTTTAATTGATATTTTATTTTTTCCAGTTACATGTTATGAAAGTTTTTTTTAAACATTTTCACATTTTGTTTTCCAATTATATACAGTAGTGATATGTACCCATCATTTTTTTAAAGACTCTGAATTCTACAATTTTTCCCCCTTCTCCCTTCCCTCCCCCTGCCACAGAAGGCTGTCTGACAGTCTCTATGTTGTTTCCATGCCATACATTGATATAAATTGAATGTTATAAGAGTAAACATAACCACCCCCCCAAGAAGATGGGAAACCTCAAGAATAGAAAGAGAGAGAGAAAAAAAATGTACTTCAGTCTGTGTTCAGATTTCAATGGCTCTGTCTCTGGGGTGAATAGCTTTCTTTATCATAAATCCACCAGAGAAGTTGCGTCAATATGTTTCCCTCAGTTGCTATTACTAGCTGTACCTCCACTCTATTTCTCCCCACTCTCATTTATCCGATTCTCTCTCTCCTTTCATCCTGGCCCTGTCCAAAAGTGTTTTGCATCTGAGTACCCTATCCTTGATCTTCCCTCTCTTCTATCACCTATTCCCCCCTTCCCTCCCCCCCATTCCCCCTCATCCCGTCCCTTTCCTCCATCCTTCTCCAGGGCAAGACAGATTTCCTCACCCTATTAAGTGTGCATGTCATTTCCTCTCTGAGCCATTTCTGATGAGAATGAAGGCTCACTCATTCCCCCTTGCCCCCCCCCCGCCGCTCCATTGAAAAAGCTTTTTTCTTGGCTCTTATATGAAATCTCTCAGCTTCTTCTTCATCTCCTTTTCCTTCCTCCCAGTACTTTTCCCCCATCACTCCATCCCTTTACCACACCATACCATTATATTCTGCTCCTTCCTACGTCCTGTCTATATATGCTCCTTCTAACAGCTCTTATAAATGAGAAAGTTCTTATGAGTTATCAGTATCTTCTTCCTGTGCAGGAATACAAACAGTTCAACATCATCAAGTTCCTCATAGTTAGTCCCTCTCTTCCACTCTCTCTATGGTTCACCAGCATCCTGTACCTGAAGATCAAACTTTTTGTTCAGCTCTGGTTGTCTCTATAGGAAAGTTAGAAAGTCCCCTGTTTCATTGAAAGTTCATCTTTTCCCCTGACAGAGGATGTTCAGTTTTGCTGGGTAGTCAATCTTGGTTGTAAACCAAGATCTTTTGCCTTCCAGAATATCATATTCCAATTCCTATGCACCTTTAATATAGATGCTGTCAGATCCTGAGTAATCCTGACTATGGAGCCTCTGTAGTTGAATTGTCTGTTTCTGGCAGCTTTTAGAATTTTCTCTTTGATTTGGGAGTTTTAGAATTTGGCTATAATATTCCTAGAAGTTTTTCTTTTGGGATCTCTTTCAGGGGATGACCGATGAATTCTCTCAATTTCTGTTTTACCCTCAGCTTCTAGGATCTCAGGGCAATTTTGCTGTATTATTATTATTTTTTTTTTTTTAGGATTTTGTAAGTCAAATGGAATTAAGTGCCTTGCCCAAGGCCACACAGCTAGGTAATTATTAAGTGTCTGAGGCTGGATTTGAACTCAGGTACTCCTGACTCCAGGGCCAGTGCTCTATCCACTGCGCCACCTGGCCACTGCTCCCCATCACCCTGTATTATTTCTTGAAGAATGAAGTCTAGGCTCTTCTCCTGGTCGTGGCTTTTAGATAGTCCAATAATTTTTAAATTATTTCTTTTGGATCTGTTTTCAAGGTTGGTTGTTTTTCCAATGAGTTATTTCACATTTTCTTCTAATTTTTGACTTTTTTGGAAGAGTTTTATTTCTTCCTTCTTTCTTGAAAAGTCATCAGCTTCCTTTAGTTCCATTTTGCATTTGAAGGAGTTATTTTCTTCAGAGAGCTTTTTTATCTCCTTTTCCAGCTGGCCAATTCTGCTTTTTAAGGCATTCTTCTTCTCATTTGCCTTTTGTTTTGCTTTTTCCATTAGGCCTAAACTGGTTTTTAACATATTATTTTCTTTAGTATTTTTTTGTATATCTCTCACCAAGCTTTTGATTTGGTTTTTATGATTTTTCTCATTTCCCCTCCCAATTTTTCTTCCACCTCCCTTAATTGTTTTTCAAAGTCTTTTTTGAGCTCATCCATAGTCTGAGCCCATTTTCTATTTGTCTTGGAAGTTTTGGATATGGAAGCTTCGATTTTGTCATCATTTAAGTATGTGTTTTTGATCTTCCACGGGACTAAAGTAATTTTCTATGATCAGATCCTTCTTTTTTCTATTGTTTACTCATTTCCTCTGCCCAAGACTAATTTACAGCACTTCCAAGGCTTTGAGGTTGTTTTTTTTTGGGGGGGGGGACAACCCACTGGGACCTTTATTACTCTAAGGTCTTATGCTCTCTAGCCTGTGCTTTCCTATGTAGATGATCCAGTACTTCCCTCTGCCC
Organism: Macrotis lagotis; assembly: GCF_037893015.1. Classification (NCBI taxonomy): domain Eukaryota; kingdom Metazoa; phylum Chordata; class Mammalia; order Peramelemorphia; family Peramelidae; genus Macrotis; species Macrotis lagotis. The sequence continues at coordinate 81,689,183 of NC_133666.1, forward strand.
TAGGTCTATAAGGTGGGATCTAGCTATCTTAGTATGGAAGCCCAAACTGCAACCTGGGTCTGAGTGTAGGCAAACAGCAGAGTCCTACCCCAGGCAGAGCAGAAAAATCAGGCTTCTTTCTCCTGATTCTCGCTACAGATTCTGCAGCCTGTGTTCCTCATTCCACACTCATTCTGGTGGATCAGAGTTCTCTCCCCGCCCCTTCAGGCTGTTACAGGTGATATCTGGACTGGGCTGGGCTGGGCTTCTCCGGGGCGTTTTTCCCAACCCTCAGTCCTGGTGAAACAGACCTTTCCCACCAAACTTCTAAGTTATCTTGGATTGGGAAAATGCATCACTCAGTCTTTCTGTGGGTTCTGCCCCTCTAAATTTTGGCTAGAGCCATCCTTTGTTTTTGGGGGGTTTGGGGGATCAGAGTTCTCGGGAGATGCTACCTTCTCTATGGTTCACCAGTGTCCTGTACCTGAAGATCAAACTTTTTGTTCAGCTCTGGTTGTCTCTATAGGAAAGTTAGAAAGTCCCCTGTTTCATTGAAAGTTCAACATTCATCCACATGCATATGCATATTTCTAAGTTACATAATTTCCTTCCACCCTCCCTTCCCAGCCCCTTCACCTCAGCTGTTAGGCAGGTGAATATTGTACATACACATTTGTGTTACACATATTTACAGATTAGTCATCTTCAGTATGAGGAATTAGGACTAAGGGAAAAGAAACAAAACCATGAGATAGGAAAGAAATGCATAAGACAATTTTTTTTTAAGTGAAAGCAGTGTTCATTCAGATTCCCTAGGTTTTTTGTTGTTTTTCTTCCTCTAAATGGTGATAGCATTGTCCATAGCTGGTCTCCTAGAGTTGTCCTAGCTCTCTGAACTGCTGAGAGGAGTTGCATTCATCAAGGCTGATCTTCTCACAGTGTTGGTGCTAATTTGTACAATGTTCTCTTGGTTCTGTTCCCTTCACTCAGCATCAGTTTCTGTAATTCGTTCCCTGCTTCTCTAGAGTCTGACCATTTATGGTTTCTTATAGAACAATAGTACTCCATAATGTTCATATACTATTATTTATCCAGTAATTTCCCAACTGATGGGCATCTCCTCAATTTCCAATTCTTTGCCACTATAAAAAGAGTTACTATGAATATTGTGGAACATGTGAGACTTTTCCCATTTTTTATGATTTCTTCTGGATATAGGCCTAGTATATATAGTGCTGGGTCAAAGAGTATGATCAGTTTTATTGCTTTCTGAGCATAGTTCCATATTGCTTTCCAGAATGACTGAATCAGTTCACAACTCCAACAGTGAATTAGTGTCCTCCCACAATCTCTCCAACATTGATGGTTTTCCCTTTTTGTCATCTTAGCCAATTTGATAAGTATGAGGTGGAACCTTATAGTTGTTTTAATTTGCATTTCTCTCTCTGATCAGTAATGATTTGGAGCATTTTTTCATATGATTATATACATAGCTTTAAATTCTTCATTTGAAAACTGTCTGTTCCTATTCTTTGACCATTTACCAATTGGGGAATGACTTGTAACCTTATAAATCTGATGAAATTCTCTATATATTTTAGAAGTGAGACTTTTATCAGAACCCCTAGCTGTGAAAATTGTTTCCCAGCTTTCAGTTTTTCTTCTAATTTTGGCAGCACTGGTTTTATTAGTGCAAAAGCTTTTTAATTTAATATGGTCAAAATCATCCATTTTGCAATTTATAATGTACTCTATTTCTTGCTTGGTCATATATTTTTCCTCTTTCTATAAATCTGACAGATAAGAGTATTTCTTGGTCTGTAAATTGGTCTATGGCGTCACACTTTATGTGTAAATCCTGTGTCCATTTTGATTTTATTTTGGTATAGGATGTGAGATGTGAGTCTATGCCTAGTTTTTGTCAGGCTATTTTCCAGTTTTCCCAACAGTTTTTGTCAAATAGTGAGTTCTTATCCCAGAAGCTAATGTCTTTGGGTTTGTCAAACAGTAGATTACTGTAGTCATTTACTATGCAAACATTCTTTTTTTGACAAAGGTGACTCTACACACAGACATTACCAAATGGTCAGTATCAAAATCAGATTGGTTTTATATTTTGCAACCAAAAGATGGAGAAGCTCTACACAGACAGTTAAAACAAGATTTGAAACTGATTATGACTCAGATCATGAGCCATAATATTGCAAAATTGAGACTTAAATTGAAAAAAAAATAAGAAAAACCATCAGACCATATAATATGACCTAAATAACATCCCTTAGTTTTAAGGAATTAGATCTGGTTGTTGAGATGCCCCAAGAACTATGAACAGAAGTTTGCAAAATTGTATGGAAGTCAGCAACAACAATAACAAAATATCCCCTTCCCTCCATCTAAAAAGATGAGCAAAAAGTAAAGTAGCTGTCTGATGAGGCTTTATAAGGTACTGAGGAAAGAAGGAAAGTAAAAGGGAAAAGAGAAAGGAAAAGATATATCTAACTGAACTCAGAATTCCAGAGAATAGTAAGGAGAGATAAGAAATGAGCAATGCAAAGAAAGAAAAGAAAGCCATAGAATGGTAAAAACAATATATCTTTTCAAGAAAATTAGAGCCATCAAAAGAACATTTCATACAAAAATGGGCATGATAAATGACAAAAATGGTAGGAACTTAAGAGAAGCAGAAGAAATTAAGAAGACATGGCAAGAATATACAGAAGACCTATACAAGAAAGATCTTCACATCACTGATAATCAAGATGGTAATGGTTACTGATCTAGAGTCAGACATCCTGGAGAATGACCTAAGGATTACTTACAACAAGGCTAATGGAGGTGATGGAATTCCAGCTGAGCTATTCAAAATCCTAAAAGATGATACTGTCAAAATACTGCACTCGATATATGTATGTTATGGAATACTATTGTTCTATTAGAAATCAGGAGGGACAGCAATAAAAGAAGAAAAAGAAATCGAAGGAATTAGAATTGGGAAGGAGGAGACAAAACTCTCACTCTTTGCAGATGACATGATGGTATACCTAGAGAATCCCAAAAAGTCATCTAAAAAACTACTAGAAATAATTAGCAACTTTAGCAAAGTAGCAGAATATAAAATAAACCCTTATAAATCCTCAACAGTTCTATATATGACTAGCAAGATGCAGCAGAAAGAGCTAGAAAGAGAAATCCCATTCAAAGTAACCTCAGACAAAATAAAATACCTGGGAGTCTAGCTGCCAAGGCAGACTCAAAAACTTTTTGAAAACAATTACAAAACTCTTCTCACACAAATTAAATCAGATTTAAATAACTGGGCAAACATCAACAGCTCATGGATAGGTCAAGCTAATATAATAAAAATGACAATTCTATCAAAACTAAACTACTTGTTTAGCGCCCTACCAATCAAAATTCCAAAAAAGTATTTTAATAAGTTAGAAAAAGTTGTAAATAAATTTATATGGAGAAATAAAAAGTGAAGAATTTCCAGGGATTCAATGAAAAATAGTGCAAAAGAAGGTGGCTTAGCCTTACCTGATCTAAAATTTTATTATAAAGCATCAGTCATCAAAACTGTCTGGTTTTGGCTAAGAAACAGAGTGGTGGATCAGTGGAATAGACTAGGTGCAATAGCAGGAAATGATTATAGTAATCTGCTGTTTGATAAACCCAAAGAGTCCAGCTATTGGGATAAAAACTCTCTCTTCGATAAAAACTGCTGAGAAAATTGGAAGTTAGTATGGAAGAAATTTAGATTAGACCAGCACCTCACACCCTATACCAAGATAAGATCCAAATGGATACAGGATTAAGACAGAAAAAACAATATTATAAGCAAACTAGAGGATCAAAGAGTAGTTTACCTGTCAGATCTATGGACAGGGAAGCCATTTATGACCAAGGAAGAAATAGAGAATGCCATTAAAAACAAACTAGATGATTTTGATTACATTAAATTAAAAAGCTTTTGCACAGACAAAAACCACTGTAACCAAGATCAAAAGAAACATAGTAAATTGGGAAACAATTTTTGCAATTAGTATTTCTGACAAAGGACTCATTTCTAAAATATACAGAGAACTGAGTCAAATTTAAAAAAAAAAAGACAAGCCATTCCCCAGTTGAAAAATGGTCAAAGGATATGCAAAAGCAATTTACAGCTGAGGAAATCAAAACATTCCATAGTCATATGAAAAATGGCTCTAAATCATTACTTATTAGAGAAAATGCAAATTAAAGCATCTGTGAGGTACCACCTCATACCTCTCAGACTGGCCAATATGACCAGAAAGGACAATGATCAATGTTAGAAGGGATGTGGGAAATCTGGGACACTAATACATTGTTGGTGGAGCTGTGAACTCATCCAACCTTTCTGGAGAGCAATTTGGGATTATACCCAAATGGCAACAAAAATGTGTATACCTTTGATCCAGCAATACCAGTAGTGGGTCTATACACTGAACAGATGATGAAAAAGGGTAAAAACATCACTTGTAAAAAAATATTTATAGCAGCCCTGTTTGTGGTGGCAAAAAAAATTGGAAATTAAGTGAATTTCCTTCAATTGAGGAATGGTTTAACAAACTGTGGTATATGTATGTTGTGGAACACTATTGTTCTATTATAAACCATGAGGGATGGGAATTCAGGGAAGCCTGGAGGGATTTGCATGAACTGATGCTGAGCGAGATGAGTAAAATCAGAAAAACATTGAACACCATAACAGCAACATGGGGGCGATGATTAAACTTAATGGACTTGCTCATTTCATTAGTGCAACAATCAGGGACAATTTTAGGGTACCTGTGATGGAAAATACCATCTGTATCCAGAGAAAGAATTGTGGAGTATAAACAAAGACCAAAGACTATTACCTGTAATTTTTTTAAAGGGGTATCTTATATTTTATTTTTTCCTTAAGGATGTGATTTTTCTCTCAACACATTTTATTTTGATCAATGTGTAGCATGGAAACAATGTAAAGACTATGCCTTCTGTGGGGGGTGGGGGTGGGCGGAAGCGAAATTGGGGGGAAATTGTAAAATTCAAAAAACAATAAAAAAATACTGCACCTGATGATGTCAGCAAATTTGGAAAACTTAACAGTGACCACTGAATTAGAAAAGATCAGTTTATATCCCAATCCTAAAGAAGAGCTATGACAAAGAATGTTCAACCTACTGAACACTTGTGCTGATTTCATATGCCCGCAAGATTATGCTTAAGATTCTGCAATCGAGGCTTTTGCAATATACGAACCGAGAATTAACAGAATTAACAGAAGAGCAAGCTGTTTTTTGAAGAGGCAGGGAAACTAGAGACCAAATTGCCAACATTTGTTGGATTATGGAGAAAGCAAGGGGGAAAAACTTCTATTTATGCTTCCTTTACCACTAAAGCCTTTGAGTGTGTGTGTGGATTACAACAAAATGTGGCAAGTCCTCAAAGAGATGGGAGTACCAGATCATATGACATATCTCTTCAGGAACCTGTAGGTGTGTCAAGAAGCAATAATTAGAATAAAATATAAAATAGCTTACTGGTTTAAGAATGTAAAGGGAGAGGGCAGCTAGGTGGAGGCAGTGAATAGAGCACTGGGGCAGTCACTCCAAGAGGTATTTATTTATTTAAATTATAGGCAGGGTACATCAGGTGAAATGTCAGAATGGACAAATCAAAATTTTGAATTAAAGTTACCAGGGGAAATATCAACAATCTCAGATATGCAGATGATACCACTCTGATGGGCAGTAAATAAAGAATTTGGAAGCCTCTTGATGGGAGTGAAAAAGGAGAGTGTAAAAGTTGATTTGAAGCTTAACATAAAAAAATTAAGATCTTGGCAACCGGTCCCATCACTTTCTGACAAACAGAGGGAGTAGAAATGGAAACAGTCATTTTTTTATATTCTCGGGCTCAAAGATCAATGCAGACAGTGACTGCAACCATGAATTTAAAATACATTTGCTCCTTGGAAGGAGAGCTATGGCAAATCTGGACAGTATATTAAAAAGCAGAAACATTGTTTTGCTAACAAAGGTCTGTATAATTAAAGCTATGGTTTTTCCAGTAGCAAAGTATGGTTGTGAGATTGGACTATAAGGAAAGCGGAATGCCACAGAATTGACATCTTCGAATTGTGCTGCTGCAGAAGACTTTTGAGAGTCCCTTAGACAGCAAAAAGATCAAATCAGTCAATACTCAAAAAAATTAGTTCAGACTGTTTCCTGGAAGGGCAAAAACTGAAGTTGAAGCTTAAATGCTTTGACCAAATAAGTAGATGGGGCTCATTGGAAAAGACTCTGATGTTGTTAGGAAGGATTGAAGGCAAAAGAAAAAGAGGACGGTAGAGGATGAGATGTCATATAATGTCATGAAAGCAATGTACATGAACTTGATTAGACTTCAGGAAATAGCGGAGGACTCAAGGGCCTAGTGTGCTATGGTGGATGGGGTCAAGAAGAGTCAAACTTCACAACTGAACAACCACAAAGATTTAGCAACAGTAGAAAACCTGAAATATGTCTTTTTCTTATCTTCAAACATATCCAAAAGGAACAAGGAAAAACTATTTGAGAATAAAAAGTTGCCAAGGTTTCATTTCCAAGAACACTCTGTTCCTCCAAGTAGTGTGACTAGATAGGTCATGGAAGTTGCATATCTGCCTCTGTGACCATTTCCTGCCTTGTCCTTTGTCCCTATTTGGACTTTCTTCCTTAAATGGTTACAATAGGGGAACTTCAGTATCATTTTGATCTGCTGTAATTATTGAATAGGGTTTTATTGTTACCAGTTAATTTGGGAAGCGAACAAAAGGACTAGTTGGGAATTATTTTGTGCTGCTATTTTTTAAAGTAGATAGCAATTTAACTTGTTTTGTTTTTAATAGGACCTTGCATGGATTTTGTTTTCCCCTGAGTGTGGAGATGCTTAGTAGACACAGCAAATTGCCTCTCCTCCCATAAATTCCCTGTGGATGTCTGTCTTTCTATTATGAAGCAAGGGTGAAAGGATACTGCCTGGTTTATCTTCAGTCTAGTCCCTGAGCACAGGAACAATGAAATAGGAAAGTATATCCCCTCTCTTGTTCTTATTCCTCAGTTTCTCTATTTGGTCCCTTCCACACTCCTAATATTTGGGGTAGAAGCTTTGAGTCTTCACCAAGCCAGTTGGAGGGGGTGTGTGTGTGTGTGTGTGTGTGTGTGTGTGTGTGTGTGTTTGTGTGTGTAGGAAGAGGAGCAAACCTTGGAATCCCCACTTCACTGGGAGGAAGGTGGGGACCTAAGAGGAGGGAATCACTATGGATTGGGATCCCAGATGAATTAGACCTTACTCTCTTTCCCACACACTGGTCTTACATGAGACGTTCCACCTCTTGCCTTTGCATGGATCAATGATCCTACATGCTGGGAATGATGCTCTGCTTCACCTTTTCTTCCTAAGATCTTTCTCTTCCTTCAAGATGCAGAACAAACAGCACTTGAAGCCTTTTCTAACTTCCCTAGCTATTTCCTACCAAGCAGTTTTCTGTGATCTTGTGCTTAACCTGCACTAGACCTGGGTTTGAATCCAGCTGTGTGACCCTGAAGCAAGTCACTTAACCTCTGTCAACTTTGGCCTCTCTTTCTCCATCTATAAAATGCAAATAATTTTGTAGCGTTGTTTTGAAGAATCAATCAGCTATATGCAGAATACTTTGCTAACCCTTAGAATACCACATATGGTAATATGGTATCATTGCATTTTGTGTTTGTCTAGATGTTGGTTTCTTGGGAATCAAGATGGTGCCTGATACAATGCCTGTTGATTGATGGTTTGACTAGGAGTGTGGGAAAGAGATTTTCCTGGAAGTGATGGAGGACCCTGACAGAGTAGCTTAGAGATGGAGTAGGACAAGGGATCCCTGGCCTTGCCCTTCCTCTCATCTCCACCAGGAGCCCCCCTTCCCTTCCCTTCAACCCTTTCCTTCATCCTACTGTGCGCATGCCTACAAGGGGGGAGAGAACGGGGGGGGGGGGGAAGATTCAGATACACACCAGGAAGACCTGCAGAGGGCGGTAGCCACCCTGCCTTGGGATGGAAGTCCAGGCACTGGGAATGGATGTTGGAGGGGGGTGTGGAAGAAGGCGGGCAAAGGGGCCGGGCTGGCTGGGTTGGTTTGGCCATATTGCATTGTGGGGAAGCTGGGGCACCGGCAAGGAGGGAAGAAGGAGGGAGGGAGGGAGGAAGGGAAAGTGGGAGGGAAGATTCCTGCCCGGCTGTCCAACTCCCCCAGTTCCCGCCTGGGACGGCCTGTACCCTCGCTCCCTCCTCCCTCTTTTCTGGCCCTGCAGGAGTCTGCCCAGGTAGGTGGGTACATGCCCTTGCCTCATGGGGGAGCCCGTGGCTAGAGGCACCTTTGGGGGTACTCGGATGGGGAGCAGGTTGCCCCACCCTTCATGCCCTCAGCTCAGGAGACTATGATGGGGCAAGGGGAAATCAAGACCCCCCCCAGGGTGGGGGAGACAGACTAGTGGCAAACATTGCAAGACCTGCGATGGGTCCCCTTTTCTTCTCCCCTTGATCCAGAGAAAGGCGGGGGGGGGGGGAGTTTCAGGTTTTTGTGCCTACTTGTCTGCTCCTAGCCAGGAGAGCCCCTGAGTACTACCTGCTTCCCACTGAGAAGGGAGTCCAGACAGCAGCTTCAGAGCTCTAGCCCTCTCTCAATACCCCCCAACAGTAGTTGCCAGGGCAACCCCAATCTAGTAGGGGATAGATAAGGAAAGAAAGGGGCTCTCGCTAGCACTGCCCTCTGAACCATCCTGCCTTTTCTTGGCCTAGAAATGGCACCAGGGGTCAACTGAGATACAAAGTGGGCAGATGGGCAAAGAGAGGGATGCCTTGGTGGACAGCAACTACTCTTTGAGAAGTCTGGGGTTTCTTAAAGAGTAGGGACCAAGTCTCCAAGTTCCCTTCCCCCAGAGCTGCTCAACCAGCCTGGCCAGGCTACAGATCCACCCGTCACCTTTCACAGACTTCAGTCTGCCCCTTTCTCCCCACACCCCTCCCCTTGCCCGTCCTCAGGCACCATGCCTGCTGTTAGGCACCAGCAAGTGAAAATGCCCCCCTCATCCAAATTTCTCATTTTAGCCCCCATCTCTCCCCCCAGCTTTCCCCTTGGGACTGCCCCCTACTTGCTAGTCCTTGAGGACACTTGCTCCTTTCTCTCCTTAATCATTTTCTAAATGGGGCAAAGAGGGAGAGAGAGATGTTAACTGTGGAAGGAGTCCCCCTCCCTCCCCCAGACCCACAGGATCCCCCACCCACACATGGCGGGCTGTGCGATCAGTAGGTTGGGAGTCTCTAGCCCCAGAACTCTGCTGGAGTGCCCAGAGGCCCTCACCTCACACTGTCAGATGGCACGACTTGCCTGACAAGGTCAAGACCAGCCTATAGATAGCCATCCTGGCTGGGGTTTAGGGGAAGATTTTCAAAAAGATCCTTCATCTCAGAGGATGATGTATTTGCCCCTAGAATGGGTGGCCAGGAGGGGGTGGGGTCTTGTGACAACGTTTTCTATACCTGAGTCCATGAAGGGAGCTGCAATGAAAAGCATAAAGGTCCCATCTCTGGGGTCCCACCCTTTTTACTGCAGGTGAAGAGAGGGCTCTAGCCTCCTCCCACTACCACATTCCCCCTCCTGTCTCACCAACTGGGGGTTGGCACCTACAGCTGTTTCTGCCCTGCCAAAAGGTCCCCATGTGAGAGAGGAAAATGTGGGGGCTGGACTGAGTTGGCATGTTCAGAGTTAATAGAGGGAGGGCTGAGGGGAGCATGCCACAGGGGAGACAGTCACTCGACGAGGGGGGGGATGTCTTGGGCACTATGTTGCCTTTTATCAGCAAGAGCTCTGTCCCCAGCCCCCTGCCCCCTCCCTCCTCCTAGACAAAGGCAGGCATTGAACCCCTAAGGCTGGCAATTCATTTCCAGGGGGGGAGGAGGAGCTGGGGAGGGCACCAAGACTGGGGTGGGCACGCGCCAGGGCCACCCATCTCATTCCAACTCCAGCCCCCTTCTTTGTAGTCAAACTGGGCTAGGAATGCCCCTTGGAGACATTGGAGACCCTAACGAGTCAATTTCAGAGCTTCCCTTTCTGTACCCCCAAAGGGTAAAGGTCAGCTTCAGCTTACCAGATGCCAGACTGGGTTGGGGCCTGTGTGGGCATCTTTTCTTCAGTTCCTGTAACCTAAGGGAGGAGGATCAGGTTTTGGGGTTGGCATTTCTGGTCCCCTCCCCTCCCCCCACCAGGAAGGCATCTCTCTACTGACAAGTGGCAGAAAAGCTCTCTCAGCTCCCAGGAAATGTGGCCAAGGAACCCTAGGATGGAGGCCTGGGAGGGGAGGGCTGGAGAATAGGTCCCTGGAACCCCCCTGGGTGGGGTTATAGGGAAACAGAGGAGACATTGTTGGGGTTAGGGAAGAAAATGACCATCATAGCCGCTATTGACGAAATTGCCAGCTGTGCTCGGGGAGGACCCCACTGGCCCTCCCCCAGATGGGCCTGAGTGGCCAAGGGCTCAAGCATCTCCTCCTCTGGTCCCCTTTCAGGACAATGCCCACCATATCCACAGGGTACCAGGCTGCAGTGCCCTGGGGCAGCTGAGTGGAGGAGGTTTGCCCCTCCTGCTTCAATATTCATGGTAAGTGCCTGAGACTTGCCTTCCCCACCCAGCCCTGGACTAACCTTCTATCATAAGCACTGTTTTCTTTCTCACCTGCTTTACCCAAAGCCAGATGTTGGGAGGTGAGATGGCAGAATTCCACCTAGGGAACCTCCCCCTCCAGGGTGAAAGTGGAGCATGAGGTTTCTCCCCTCCCCCATTCCCACTCTGGGACCCAAGTCAACTACAACCCAATGTTTACCCATATCCTGGACATGTTTGCATACCTTGTTGGAAGGTGAGAGCAAGGTTAACACCAAGGCCCCAGGGACTGAAGGAAAGTCATTCCCCAGAGTGGGGGCCCCACCCTCATCCCCATCCCCTGTGTGGCCCCAGATCCTGGGCCCAGCCCCACACTGCCAATCCTTTGCCACTGGGTCTTCCGGTCTCTGGCCTCTGGAGATAAGGGGATCCTGAAGGAAAGGAAGGGAGAGATGGAGCTGGATCTTTGTGGAAAGTCACTCTCCCCCACCAGTGGGGGAGAGCTCAGTGCCCAGCCTCATTAGAGGGGGTGTGTGTGTGTGTGTGTGTGTGTGTGTGTGTGTTGTGTATGTATTTGTATATGTGTATGTGAGTATGTAGATGTATCTTTGAATTCCTGTGTTTGGGGAGACATGGAGAGCCGGTGGAAACAGATTTTCATGCCTATCTGTGTTTGAAGATATGTGCCTATGTTCATGTATGAAGATGCGTTTGGGTCTGGGGTTCAGGGGTAGAGGGACAGTCTGAATGTGCATGTGGAAGGGGGGAGCCTACATTTCCATGTATGTAGGGAAGGCACACAATCTGCATGTGTCTAGGCCTCTGTGGGGAAAGGCCACACGTGTTGGGGGTTCAGCACGTCTCCACATGCCTGCCCCTGTGTGACTGTGTGTGTGTGTGTGTGTGTGTGTGTGTGTGTGTGTGTGTGTGACCATTTCTAAGTGCCTTGCCCCAGCCTGCCTGGCCTACTGGGACTGGGTGTCTACATTGGCTCCACTCCCTATACCTAGGCCCAGAGCTCTGCAGTTTCTTTGTCTTCCTGGCTCTGCCTGGGACTCTTGAGCTCAGTCCCCTCACCTGGATCTCAGTCTCTTGCCCCAGCTTTTCTGACCTTTGCCTCCTCCAGGTTTACTGCCTCTCAAGGTCTCAGCATCTCCATCTGCATTCTCAACTCACTGCCATTCTCCACTCCCGTTTCTGATCCCTCTACAAACATCACCCATGGGTGACCCTCCCAGGAAGGGATAGCAAAACTCTGGGGCCAAACAGGCTGATGGGGATAAGACCCAACCCAGCAGGTCAGAAGCTTCCTCAACCGGTCTTTGTCTGCCTCTGAATCCCTGTTACTGTCTCTTCAGAGGATCCTAGAGCTGGAAGGCTCTCAGTGGCCCTCAAGTGCAACTGCCCCATTTTATAGAGAAGGAAATGAAGGCCAGGGAGATTAAGTGATAACTACTAAGGGTAGGAGACAGGATTTGAATTCAGGTCTTTTTGGCTACAAGGCTCTAAGAACAATTGGGTTGCCCAATGGTTAGATCTCTGGATGTGAAATCAGGAAAACCTGAGTTTAAATCTGCCTCAGACATTTGCTAGTTTCCTCAACTGTATATAACCCCTGGTTGTTGTGGAAATCAAACCAGATAGATAATTTTTGTAAAGTATTTTGCAGACCAACTGGTACACAGCAAATATTTTAATAAAGGCTTGTTCCCTTTCTTCCTTTCTGTTCATTGCATCACACTGCCCCTCTGTCTCCTTCCCTTCCTTCTCAGTCCTCTCTTTCTATCCCCCTCTCTGTCCTCTCTTTCTGCCCCTGTGTCTCTTTGGTCCCCTTTCTTCTCTTTCTTTCTCTCCCTCCTAGCCTCTCTTTCTCTCTCTTTGTTTCTATTTAGCTGTCTCTCTCTCTCTCTCTTCCCCCCCCTTATCACTCCTCTTTGTGTCCCCAATGCCTCTCTTTCTCTTTTTTATCTTTCTCTCTCCTTCCTTCAATTCTCTCCTCTCTCTCCTCCCTCTGCCCATTCTCTCTCTCTCTGTCCCCCTTTCTGTCTCCCCCTCACCCCTTTCTCTTTTTCTATTTCTTTGTCTCTTTCTGTTTGTTTCTCCATTTCTATCTCTCTCTATGTTTCTCTGCTGTCTGTTTCTCTCCCTTTGTCTCTATTATGTTTGTCTCTTGTACTTCTCTGTGTGTGTGTCTTTCTGTCTCTGTCTCTCCCTTTCTCTATCTCTGTATTTCTGTTTCTGTTTCTCTGTTTCTCTCTGTGTGTCTCTGTCTCTCTTTGTCTCTAGCTCTCTATTGCTGTCTCCCTTTCCCTTTCCCTGTCTCTGGATCTCTGTTTCTGTCTCTCTTTCTCTGCCCTGCATTCAACAAGCATTTTCCTCTCACCTGCTTGGTGTTGGGTAGACAAAGACAAAAGTCCTGTTGCCAAGAAACTTATACTTAATTGTTGGAAAATTAGAAATGCACATAAAAGCCAACCCCAAAGAAGTTTTGGGTCCAGAGCAACGATTTAATCAGTGTGCTTTGAATTCTGGAAACTTCATCTACTTATCTCCTACACATCAGCAACTCCTCTTGACCTTGTGCTCTTGGAGGATGATTTGTCCAGGCATCCACAGGTGTTCTGTGTCAGACAGAAGACTCCCAGGCCAGCTCTCTGTCCCGGATGCCAATATTTACAAAGTAATTTGATTTCGTTGGAGGACAAGAGGAAAATTCTGCCAGACTGGAAAGAAGGAAGTGGTCTTCCACTTTGCCTCTGCCTGGTGAAACATGTAGCCCTGCCCCTTTGGGGTTGGGGCTCCTTCCAGGTCTCAGGTCCCAGATTTGTTTCTTCCCCCTCCCCATCTCTGTGGGGGCTACTGAATTAGCATCTTCCAAATATGTTTCTTTGCCTCAGTGTTCCTCTAATTTGCTCTGGGTCAACCTAGGTCTAACTATCTCCTTGCCTACATTTTGACCCCTGGTTGTCCATCAGTGACAACCTAGGTAGCAAGGCTTTCCCTTCTCTGGTTGTGAAAGTCTTTGACTCTCTGAAGGTGGAGTGTGTGATTGGTCTCCAAGGTATGTATGGTGTGTGTGTGGGGGGGTAGGGATTAACTTGTGGGAGAGTGGGGCTGTATGTGCCTATGTCATGAAAGGGATATGGGAAGGAGGGTTGTGGGAGGAATATGGGGGGGAGTGATGTGGAGATGGGGAAATGTAGATGGTGGTATGTGTATGTGTGGTGGGGGTGGGTGAGTATGTATTGTGGTTGGTCTCCCCTGTGCACAGCCAAGAGTGGGGCCTTGCCCCACTTTTGGCAGGGTAGAGAGAGGCTGAATGGGAGGGAAGGGAAATCGAACAGAAACTGACTTCCTCCCAAATCACCCTTCTTTATGAAGGTCTCACTGAAATGGTAGGAAACTGACTTCCTGCTAACTGTACCTTGTGCCATTTTGGAGACCAATGCCCCTCCTCCAATCTACCCTGGTTCCATTTTAGAAAGGGGAAAGGGGCTTGGAACCAGGGCAGAACAGTTAGGGTATTGGCCCTGAGGGGTTCCATGTTGACAGTTTTGCCTGGGGCCTTCATAGATCCTCTCCACTTCAGAGACTATCCAAGCTGGAAGGGAACCCCAGAGGCCTCTATCCAGTTCACCACTCACCTAACCAAAGAATCCTCCCCACATCAAGTGACCATCCAATCTCTGATTACAGATCTCCAAAGAGAGGGAGCCCTGTGTCTTTCCAAGCAGGAAGAACTACCTACTTGGGAAGAGTTCTGATTCACAGGGAGTTTTCCAAATACCTGCCTCCCCCTCAGCAATCAGCTAGGGTTCCCCCATTTCATCTGCCAACTCTTCCAATCAGCTTAACTCATTGCGGGACACATGGTAAATATCCTAATACAGGTTGGTTGATCCATTTTTCCAACTCTCCATATAAAATGTCACCTCCCTGGTAGCACAGTGATAGAGCATTGGCCCTGGAGTCAGAAGGACCTGAGTTCAAATCTAGACTCAGACACTTAATAATTACCTAGCTGTGTGGCCTTGGGCAAGTTATTTAACCCCATTGCCTGGCAAAATCCCCCCAAAAGAAAAAAAAAGAATGTTAGCTCCCCCATAAGACTTCAAGTTCCTAACACTAACGATGTGTCTGCCATCTTTTGTATCACCAGTGTCTTAGCACAGTGTTCACTAATTGATTGCTCCCCATGCTTTTCTGTTATAGGTCCCCAAGATGGCCAAGTTGCTGTCCACCTTCTTCCTCCTTCTGCTGTCATTATCATCATGGAAAAGTTGGCATTTTGCCCTCGCTCACCACTTCTCTGCCCACAATACTACCTTTAACCACCTGGCCATGGATGCTGAAACAGGCATGCTCTATGTTGGTGCTGTGAACCGCCTGTACCATCTGACACCTGACTTGCAGCAAGTAGGTGAGGCAGTCACAGGCCCCATAACGGACAGTCCTGACTGCCTGCCCTTCCGGGAGCCAACTGAGTGTCCGCAAGCCCGGTCCACAGATAATGCCAACCAATTGCTGCTTGTAAATGAGAAAGCACGGGAGCTTGTGACCTGTGGGCAGGTACGCCAAGGTGTGTGTGAGAAGCGGAGTCTGACGAATGTGGATCAGATTATCTTCCGGGCTGAAGACCCTGGTGATGGGCAGTTTGTGGCTGCCAATGCCCCAGGAGTGACCACTGTGGGCCTTGTGGTGTCAGCCTCAGGGAGAGACCTGCTGTATGTGGCCCGGGGCCTAACAGGCAAATTATCAGCTGGAGTGCCCCCCTTGACTGTACGACAGCTAGCTGGGCCCCAGGCCTTCTCCAGCGAAGGTCTAGGCCGCCTGGTTGTGGGAGACTTCTCTGATTACAACAACAGTTATGTGGGAGCTTTTGCAGGCACCCAATATGCCTACTTTATCTTCCGTCGCCGGGGGTCTCGAACTCAAGCTGACTACCACTCCTATGTTGCCCGTGTGTGCCTGAATGACGCCAATCTCTACTCATATGTGGAAATGCCACTCGTTTGCCAAGGTCACAGCCTGGTACAGGCAGCTTACCTGGCTCCAGGTCAAGATGGGGGCTCCTTACTGGTAGTGGCTTCCCCGGGGCCTATGGGAGGCTCTGCCCTATGTGCCTTCCCACTACAGGAGATCGATAGACGAATGGAACGGGCCCGGAGACTGTGCTACACTCAGGGCGGCCAGGGCCTAGATGGGGAAGAAGTTACCATTGAATATGGCGTTACATCTCGCTGTGTCTTCCTGCCCTCAGTGAGCCAGCTGCAATGGGGGGGGTGGCAATGGGTCCTCACTTCTTTGGCACTAGCACCATTTTTCTGTCTCTTCTGATGCATCTAGTTCATAGTGTTTGGCTCTTTCTGTGACTCAGTATCTTTTGCCCATGTGTCCATGTGTCCGTTTGTGCATATGTCCACATTTCTTTATCTGTTCCACTCAGTATCCCCTGTCTTAGCTCTCTGCTTTAATGTATGAGTCCCACATGGGGGCTTGGGCCCAAAGGCTCTTCTGACCTATCCCTGGACCCCTACCCTCAGGACTCCCCGGACTCATATCCTTGCGGGGACGAGCACACGCCCAGTCCCATTGCCAGTCATCAGCCATTGGAGGCAGAGCCCCTGCTCACCAGCATCCCTCACCTCAGTGCTGTTGCTGCTCTCGAAGAGGCCGGGCACACCATTGTCTTCCTAGGGGACACCCAGGGCCAGCTCCACAAGGTGAGATTCTCCAGCTAGCACCTAAGTCAATACACAGATTCCAGATCTATGCAAACCTGGGGGCTAGGGTAGAGTGGGAGGTAAGAATCTTTCTAGACTACAAGAATATTCCTTCTGGAAAGGACCTTAAAGGCTATCTAGGCATCAAACTCATCCCCTTCATTTTCCAGAAGAAAAGTACAGAGCATAGGCTAGATAACAATGCTTTGGACTTTCCAGGTTTGATGCCCTTTCTATTTACAATGAGACTTCCTTTTTGTTTCTATAGAATTTATATAAATACATAGAAGGTGAGGTAGGGGTGGGAGTGAGGGTTTGCCCATTGATTTTTGGCCTTCAGAAATACATAGGACCCCAACTCTTGGGCAGGAAGGGACTGTAGGCACCATCAAGTGACTCCATAGCTTTGTCCAGATGAGAGGATCATTCGTTCATCAAAACCTTCTTGGGGCCTTTACTGTGTAATATCCATGTTTGGGAATCTGAGGATCTTGGCTAGGATCTTGTGTGTGTGTGTGTGTGTGTGTGTGTGTGTGTGTGTGTGTGTGTGATCTTCTGTAAACCTGTGTGTGGGTCAGAAATGAAACACAGATACATGGCTCTCACCCTTAGTTCCTTGAGTTGAGGGTATTTGACAGACATTGAGGTTATCTTCTAGAGGAGAAAGGCAGCTCCCATGTATATAGGAAGAAAAGTATTTAGTATAAGTTAATTGCTTTGAAAATATTCTCTCATTTGATTCTCACAACAACCCAGAGAGATAGGTGCTCTATTATTCCATTACATTTGAGGAAACTGAGGTAGAGGTTTAATAAGAGTTACACAGGTAGTTAGTGCAAAAGTTACTGCCTCTGCAGGGACATAATTCAGTTCAATAAGTTATCACCAAACATTTATCAAGGGCTTACTATGTACCAAGTACTTTGCATGGAAAATACAAACAAATGAAAAACCTATTCTGAGTGAGAGGGAAGCATTAGTAATAGTGGAAACAGGGGAAAAGGCCTCCTACAGAAGGTAACTTTGGAGTTGAGTCTTTAAGGAAGTTGGGGAGACCAGAGGACCGAGATGAGGAAGGAGAGACAGAGTTAAGAAATGGAGTGGATTGGGGGCAGCCAGGCAACTCAGGAGGACCTGAGTTCAAATGCAACCGCAGACACTTAACACTTACTTAGCTGTGTGATCTTGGACAAGTCACAACCCCATTCCAGGAAAAAAAAGAAATGGAGTGGATTGTGCAGAGAATAGCAAAAATAGGCTATCACTGGGGTTTTGAGGGGAGGAAGGTGTAATAAAACTGGAAAAATTGGAAGAGGCTGGGTTATGAAAGATCTTGAACACCAAACAGAAGATTTGATATTTGATATTGGAGTCTCTGAATTTGATTAAATTTGGGGTAAGGGTGATGTGGTCAGATATGTACTTTAGGAATATGGGCTGAGTGGAGGAGAAACTGGAGTGGGGAGAGACAGGAGGCAGGCAGACTCTCCCCACCACCCCTAGCAGATATTACAATAGTCCAGGTTATGAAGTAATCAGGGCCTGAACCAGAGTTGGTGCAGTGCTAGAGACATATTAGAGAGATGTTACAAAAGATAAGTTGGCAGGACCTGATAATAGGTTGGATCCTGGAGGTTAGAGGGGGCAAGGGTTTGAAATTGATAGCTAGGGTGGGAGCCTGGATGCCTGGGAGATTGATGATTCTGTTGGCAGTAATAGAGATGTTAGGAAGAGGGGAAAGGCTGAAAATGGGGCAGGGAGAAGTAAAATGAGTCCTATTTTGGATAGTTTGATTTTGAGAAGTCTATAGGACATCCAATTCAGGATAACTGAAGGGTGATTTGAAATGGGAAATTGGAGGTTAACAGAGATCAAGGCAGCATAGGTAGCCCAGAGCATAGAGATGGTAATTAATTCCATGGGAGCTGATGAAATCCCCAGGCAGAGAAAGAGAAGAGGATCTAGGACAGAACCCTGAGGGACACCTAGGTTAGAGGGCAGGATCTGGAGGAGGATCTATCAAAGAAGACAGGGAAGGACCCATAGTGTCCATCACTGAGGTTAAGGAGAGAAAAGAAAATGATAATGAAGAGATCATTGGTAACTTTTGACAAAGCAAGGAATTACTTTCTTTCTTTCTTTCTTTTTTATTCCAAAAGTTTGTATTTGGGCCTTAAGCATTTTGTAAATTAAAGTTTAATGACAGCATAAGAGTAGCACTATAATGAACATATGAAATGAAATTTTCTATTAGACCCTAAATTACCATGAACTTATTTTTGCAGTCAACAAAATAGTGGCCTGGCGCTGATTTTATTAGATAAGTTGGTTACAGCATTTGCATTATCATCTTGAGTCTATCTAGTTGTAGCTGAAATTCTAAATGCACATTAAAGTAGAGCTACATCACAACTCAATGCCATTAAATTTTCTTGGCATCTGTATTGGAATTCTAGTGGGTCTTCATTTTGGACTTCTTCCTTCTTATGGCATCAGTCTGGCTTAATCCTTTATTTTAGAACATAGGACTTAAAGCTGACTGCAACACAGCATACCATATTTGTTAAACCCTAATAAAATTTAAAGGGAAAAATGGTAGCATTAGTCCTGTGGAACAGAACTCCGATTATCCAGTAACACTGGATAATCTGTCCATCAGAACCTTCATGAAATAGTCTAAGGTACACAGCCCTTCACTGATTATAGGCAAGTGTTACAGCAGCCTAGCCATAAGGGGAAAGAATGACATCATAGTACAAAATACAGTATAAAAAAGTGTTATTGAACACTCCACACTTAGCATTACTGATGCCTTCAAACAATTGTTTTGATGTTAAGCCATTTAAATACATCACTAAGTTAAACAATATAAACATACCAAAACCCTGCATGTTTAAATATAATTTTCATGGTACAAAACCAAAGCTTGGAGATGTTTGTGCAGATTAAAAAGCAAGGAATCACTTTCAATTGAAGAATGAGATTAGAAGCCAGACATGTAAAGGATTGAGAAGCAAGTAAGAAGAGGGAAAGGTGAGGCATGGATTATAGACAAGTTTTCTCCAGTTTAACTGCAAAAGGAAAAAGATATAGGAAGATATATAGGGATGGTTGGATCAAATGAAGGATTTCTAAGAGGAGGGGAGATGGATGTGTTTGTAGGTAGCAGGAGGGAACCTGTGGATCCAAAAAGAATGAAGATTAGAGAGATGGTAGGGATGACACAGGGGCAATTTGTTAGAGACAACAGAATGAAATAGGATCAAAGGTTTGAGGAAGGTTCTCCTCAACAAGGAGATGTGTTAAGAAGATAATGGGAGAAGACCCCTTAATGAAGAAAGATGACAAGAAAAGGGAACAAAAAAAGTAACTCCACAAATGACTTCCATTTTTTAGGGAAAATTGAGGTAAAGTTCCTGGCTGAATGGATGCGAGAAGGGGAGACATGGGACAAATGGGAAGGTTTGGCTTGGAGATAAATGGGAAGGTCTAGAACAGTTTCTGTGATGAATGGGGTAGTAAATATGTTAGGGATCTGAAAACAATTGTCTTGCAGTGAGGGTTCAGTTAAGATGGCTTAACATAAATTTGTAGTGTACCCTGTCTGACAGGCTATAACCCAAGACATGAATAGGAGCAAAGGCAGCAGCCAGTGGAAATAATTCAAAATTGAGGTTTGGCTGAGTATGATCCATTATAGGATAAGGAGTGATAAGCAAGAGGTTTTAGTCGAGATTTCAACTGGTTCACCAAGGGTTCAAGATAGGGGACAGAAGAGAATGTAGACCAGTGCAGGGATGAAGGGTGTGGTTAAAAACTGAGGAGTGAAGGGATTGGAGATGAATAGGGTTAGGAGTCATAAGAATATGAATTAACTAAGGGTCAGTAAACATTTGTGCCAGATACTGCTATATTTAGGGTACGAAGAAAGATATATAAGGTAATCCCAACCCTCAAGGAACATGCAATCAAATGAATGAGACCACACACAAAAAGAAACTGAAAAGGAAAGGGCGAAGGAAGTTGTCTGCCTGGCTTGGGGGCCTTATGAAGTTCTGCAGCTGGGGTGGGAAATGATCTAAGGAGGAGACTTTTTAGAATTTTTTTTATAATCGACTTATCTTTCAAAATGAGTTTATAGAGATTATGAAGTCCAGAAAAGTAGCTGGAAGGGGAATTGGAATGATTGAATATGGTCAGATAAATGCATTTGTGAATGATGGAAAGATCAAGGTGATAGCTAGCTATCTCTTTGTGAAGATCATGAGAAATGAATAGATTGAGGAATTGGAAGGTGCAGACATTTGAGGGACTACTCCTGGGTATGTTGAAGTCTCCTAGTATGAGGGTAGGAATCTGAGAGGAGAGAAAGATTATGAACCAAGTCTTGAATTCACTGAGGAAGGAATGAGGATGCTCTGGGCATCAAGATACAATAGCATCTTGATTGGGTGGGGAATATGAATTGAGTAATGGCAAAAGCAGAAGAGGTCACTGAGAGATTGTGGTGGAGGAAGAATCTAGAAGTGGCTTTGGGGAACAGTGAGGGAGGAAAGGGAAGTGTGAGTAAATGTTCTACCAGTACAGGACAGAGTTTCTGGGGAGGCTATATCATGAGAAGTTAGCCAGTATTCAAAGAGAATCAGAAGATAAGAGAAGAGGGAAAGGAAAAGGTTTAAGATGAAGGCAAGTTTGTTAACTATGGAGTAGGCATTCCAGAGAGCATAAGATATATTTGGAAAGATATTTGTTAAGAGTGGGATGGGGGCGGCAGCTAGGTGGCATAGTGGATAAAGCACCAGCCCTGGAGTCAGGAGCACCTGGGTTCAAATCCGGTCTCAGACACTTAATAATTACCTAGCTGTGTGGCCTTGGGCAAGCCACTTAACCCCGGTTGCCTTGCAAAAACCTAAAAAAAAGAGTGGGATGAGGAGGTTGATTAGGGCTGAGAAAGTAAAGGAGCAGGAAATGGCAACAGAGAATACTAGACTTAGAATCAGAAAGTCCTGGGTTCAAATCCTGCCTCAGGCACTTTAACAATGTGACCTTGAATAAGTCATTTAACCTTAGTTTCTACATCTACAAAATGATGATAATAATAGCATTTTTTTACTACCTTGATATAAGAATCAAATGAGATAATATACGTAAAGAGGTTACAAACCTTAAAGGACCAGAGAAATGCTACCAGTTGTTTTTAAATGGAAAATGGGGAATAGGTATATATACATACATATACATATATGTATATATATACATATATGTGTATATATATATATGTACACCAGGGCATCTATTCTTGCCCTCAAGGAGCTTACATTCTCCTAGGTATAGTGGGGGGGGAGGAGCTACAATAGATATATGAGTAAGTAAATACAAAGACCTTTCAGAAGGAAAATAATATAAATACTACCTGGATGATCAGGAAAGGCCTCATAAAAGACTTGGTCCTCCATGTTATTTTTTATTGCATGTCTTTTGTTTTGATATCTCCTTTCCAAGTATATTTCTCCCATCTCCCCTCTCTAGTGTGACAAGGATTTCAAAAGAAGGAATAAATAATAATGCAGTAAAACTAACCAAAACCTTGGCCATACATAAGCAATCTGTACCCAGATCCCCGCCCCCCTTCAATGAAATCAGGGAGGTACATGCTCTCACCTTTTCTCCAGGTCAAGCTTGATCACTGGAATGATAAAACATTCACTTTTGCATTTTGGGGTCTTTCCATTTGTATTGCTGCAGTTACTGTGTATATTGCTTTCCTGGTTCTGCTTTGAGCATTACGTGTCTTCCTCTGTTTCTTTGTATCCTTCCTATGAATTATTTCTTATATTCAATTGCATTCATATGTGCCACAGTTGATTTAGCCATTGCCATTAATGACCATCGACTTTGTTTCCAGTTTTCTGTTACCACCAAAAACACTATTTGAAAGATTTCACCTCCTCTGACTTGATATGATAGGCAGGGTATTCACCACTGCCACCAACTTTATTGTCATCGCTGTTACTGTCAGCCATGACAGTTAGCCACCACCATCTCTTCCCCCCTTATCCCTTGCATTTCTGTGACATTTTTATAGGTAACACTAGTCCTTGAAGTAATGGCGAGAACCCCACCCCAGGGCCCAGAGCACCCCAAAGCCCTTTCTCCCTGTATACAGCTGTATGTTGCTCTTGGGTACAGAAAAGGTATTTGGAGACTTGAAGAATGATGACAGGGTTAAACTTCATGTTCTGTTTTGTTCTTCCCCTAGATGTGCTCCTCCTCTTCTGAGTGTTAGGGAATTATAACTCTCCTCTCTTGTCTCCCCAAGGTGTTTCTGAATGGCTCAGTAGGGCAGTTATACAGCTCCCTTCTTGTGGGTCCCCCGGGTACTGCCGTGAACCCTGATTTGCTCCTGGACAGGAATGGGAGCCACCTCTATGTCATGACAACTTCTCAAGTAAGGCAGGGGTGGGAGGAAGAAGGGGACATGAGGGAGGAGCACATCTGGTAGCCTCACTACTCCCCTCCCAATGAACCAGGATTTCTCTTCCACAGGTGAATAAGGTGCCCATCTCCTCCTGCCACAATTTTACTGACTGCCCCAGTTGTCTCCAAGCCCAGGACCCCTTCTGCGGTTGGTGTGTGCTTCAGGGCAGGTGAGTGTTGGGAGAGTGATCTGATGAAGAAGTGGGGACTGGGGGTCCTGGTGACACCAGGAAACCTGAGCTTCCCAACTGAGCAGTCTGACATTCGGCCTTTTAAATAATGTAAGCCCCATAAAGGGCCTATGTTAATATAGGATGGGCCTAACCACACTGGAGGAAGGTAGAGCTCCTTGGTTATGGAGCCCTCTGGAGACACAGAGAGTTTCTCTGTTACCATAGGTCTCTGTAAACACACCTGACCTCTCTTGGTTGACTTCTCATGTTCTCCCCCACAAACTGCTCTCCTTTCTGACTAGCCTCTTTTCATCTGGAGTACCATCATCCTCCAGGCTTGACTCCTGGGCCCTCATTGTCACCCACCTAGTGGTCTCTCCCTGCCTCCAGCCTCTCCTCATTCCATCCTAGTCCCTACACAGCTGCTAAAATAATATTCCTAAAGCCCAAGACTGGTTACACCACTCCCCTACCCAAAATGTTCCAGTGGCTCGCCCTTGCTGCCAGCCCGGCTTCCTTTCACATTAGGGACTGCTACCCCTTGGAGAAACCAAGGGACCAGATGTCCTCATCCTGCCCCAAGGGTCTGGGTCTCTCATCTAAGCTAGAAGAAGGAACTCATAGCAGAAATGGATGAGGAGAACCTTACCCCTGTGCTGAGGCGCAATGCCTTAAATTCCTTTGCATAAAATTGCATAAATTCCTCCCCTGGACCTCCAGGCCACCTTCTTTCAGTCAGTCTTCTTCTATACTCTTGCCATGGCTATTGACCACCTTGGCACATTTTGTCCCCTTTACCTGTCCCAAGTGTACCCTTCTTTGACCTTTTCTACCACTTCCTCCCCCAGAGAGCCATCCCTGTTCTCAGAAGTTCCCAGCAATTCTCTTCCTCAGTCTCCATAGACCTCCCTAGCACAGTCACTGCCTGGGGTCCCTGGCAAATATGATTTTCTGCAGCCTGTGGAGTCTGACTCCTTAGCTAGACCTAGGGACTGAGTCTCTAGCCTCTTGAACTCTGCCCTAAGGCAAACCAGGGTGAACTGTCCCACCCAGTGTGAGGGTCTCAAGAAGTCTATAAGCCCTAGCTGAGCACATATGGGGGAGGGATCCAGATTTGTATAAGGCCTCTGCCTACAACATTCTCATTTCTTTGTCATTTTGGCTAAAAGTGAGGCCAGGAGGAGTGGCCAGGGCCTGGGCTGCTGGTAGAAAGAGAAGGGAAGGGTTGAGACATGGCGAAATGGATGTGTTCTGCCCTATCTCTCTCCCCTCCCCACTTCTCCACAATGTGCAGGTGTGTGAGGAAGGAGGGATGTCCAGGATTTGAACAGAAACATCAGTGGCTGTGGAGCTATGGGCTCCCTGAGGGAAGCCACTGCTTGGCTATCCAAAGCCTGGTGCCCAGCCAACAGCCTCGCCAGGAGCAGGGCCAGGTAAGCTAAGGCAAGCAGGGCCACTGAGCAGCCCAGGCCCAATCTGGGATAGGTTAGAGTTTGGGGGACAAGTCTCAATATCAGGTTCTCTTGATCTCTCCCACTTCCCATTTTTCTTTCCTCCTTGCCCTCTGCTCCTCAGGTCACCATGGTGGTACCCCAGCTCCCAGCCTTAGCACCAGACAATTATTTCCATTGTGCTTTTGACAAATTTGAGACACTGGCCCATGTGGAAGGAATCCAGGTGGTCTGTGAATCACCCCCACAGGACCAGTTGCCACCTAACACTGAGGGTACAGGTAAGAGAAGGGTATTACCCCAGCAGATGGAGAGGATATGGAGGGACAGCAAGAGAGAAGGACAGGGGCTGAGGGGTAGACTCACCTCCACCCCACCCCTAGCCCTATGTTCCTTTCCCCAGATCATGTCACAGTGCCATTGGCCCTGATGTTTGAGGATGTGTCCGTGGCTGTCACTAATTTCTCCTTCTATGACTGTAAGGCTACTGGGGCCTTGGATGTAGCTGCTCCGTGAGTCCTGGGCCCTCTCATTCTGCCTGCTCCTAGCTCTCATTCCCATTGTGGCTACCCCTAGTCCAGCTTCCCCTCCTTTCCCATCAGGACAAGCTATCCCTTGGGGAAACCCAGGGCCAGATACTCCCACCCCCCCAAGGGTTCAGCTTTTTTCCCCTAGGGTAGTGGGGAGGACCCAAATCGAGAGTGATTGGGGCTGAATCCCCCCCTGTACTCAGGTGCAGTGCATGTGTGAGAAGCCCCTGGCGATGCCACTGGTGCCCCCAAAGTGCCTTCTGTGTGTATGGGGATGGGTGCCCAGATGGGGAGAAGACCGTCTACCATGCTCAGGAAGTAAGTTTTTCAAGAATGAGAGGGAGGCCAGGCATTGTTTCTCCTGGTCTCCTGGGCTCTCTCTCAATTAGACTCTACCTTAGGCTGCAGTGGCATGTCTGCCAATCCCCCCACTCCCATAGATACTTGCCTCACTTATCTGCTTCAGCCTCTTGTCCTTTTCCCTTCCCAACCCTGTTCCCCTCCAGTAAAGTTGAAAGAGTTTTTCTCCACTACTGAGGCTATCCATTTCTCCAGGCAGATGTCCTGACAAAGGGCCCTAATTTCTGCCCCCATGTGGAAGGTCTGGGTACATCTCACCTTGTTCCTGTGGGCTGGGAGACCAGGCTTGCCTTGCGGGTTCGGAACCTCCATCATTACCAGGTATGGGCATGGGGAGGAGTGGGTAGACAGAGAAAAAGGGCAGGGAGGGAAGGCCATGACAGAAGCTCTAGGGAGTTGCTTCCTCTTGCCTAGAACAAGGCAGCCTCCTATCACTGCTGGTTGGAGCTGCCAGGAGCCCTTCTGGGGCTACAGGCCTCCCTGGAAGAGGGCGACGATGAGACCCAGCTCATCTGGTGCCAAGCTCAACAGGTATGCCACTCTTGGGCTTCCTTCCCCCAAACCCTCCATTATCTTCTTCCAGGGACTCATTCTTAGCTTCCCATCACTTTACATCCCCCTCACAATGGTTACCCCTACAGTTCAGACCCTCTCCTCCCCGGAAGGAGCTCCGAGTGCCCATCTACGTTACCAGGGGAAACACTCAGAGAGTGGATAATGCTGCCAATATCTATGGTGAGTAGTCAGGGCCCCAAAGCCAAGGGCTAGCCCTGTGGAGCCTTGCTTCCTTGGGGCTGGAGACAGTCACTGGGGGATAGAGGTGAAAAGGGGGGCTTAGTTCAGAGAACATAAGCATCCTCCCCCTTCCCACCTTCAGTGACCCTATATGACTGCACTGTGGGCCATGAGGACTGCAGCCACTGCCAGGCAGCTGACAAGAATCTGAGCTGTGTGTGGTGTGGCCAGGGCAGACCCGCCTGTAACTATAGGCCCCTGTGCCCACCAGAAGCTGTGGAGTCACTCTGTCCTTTGCCAAGCATCCACTTGGTGAGGCAACCTTAATTAACCCCCAAACCCTAAACCCAGCCCCAACCAATAACTCTTCCTCAGTTCAGGCCTAACACTGCCCCATCCAAGAAGAGCTGTGCCCCTTTTGCCCCAAGCCAGAAACAGCTCAACCAACTAATCCCACTTCACTCATGCAGAGGGTAAAGATCCAATCCCTTGGCCCTTAGTCCTGCCCCAAACAATACAGTAAGAGGAGCTGGCCCTGCCCTGGGGCAGTTAGGTTGGTGCAGTGGATAGAGCATCTACCCTGGAGTCAGGACCCGAGTTCAAATCCTATCTCAGACACTTAATAATTACCTAGCCGTGTGACCTTGGGCAAGTCACTTAACCATATTGCCTTGCAAAAACCAAAAGCAAGGGGCTGGTCCTGGGCTTTGCACCCTAACTCTCCTGGCTTGCGATCCCCTTCTCTGGGCCTCAGTGAATAGAAGAAGTTAGCTCTAGAATCCTGTGATATCTAATTCCAGCTCAGGCCAAGGTGGGGGGGAGTGGGGAGTAAATTCTGAGCTTTGATCCAGGCCTGGTACCCCAAGATTTCCTGGGGCTGATTCGTCTTCATCTGCACCTCACAGATCAAACCTCTGACTGGTCCTCCTGAGGGGGGGGTGGCCCTCACCATCCTGGGTTCTAACCTGGGCAGTCGCCTGGAAGACGTGACAGATGCTGTGACCATTGCAGGACAGCCATGTCGCCTGGACCCCACCCTCTATCACATCTCCACCCAGTGAGGGGGCTGTGGGGGAGGACTGCATGGGGCAGAATGGGAATAGGAGTCAAGGGAAGAAGGGATGAAGAGTTGGCAAGGGGGAGGAGGGTGCAGCAGAGAGAGGGAGACAGCAATTGTTGGTCAACGATGAATCGGACATGGTGCAAGGTACCAAGGATAGGCAAGAGAAAGGAAGGCCAAAGGTCAAAGGTGAGCCTGCCTTCAAGGAGCTCCCAGTCTCCCAGGGGAGAAAACTAGATATAAACTGGATTACAACTTCAGTGGGAAGGCACCCAAATTCAGGAGACTCAAGAAGGCAGGACTTGGAGGAAGCCAGGAGGTAGAGATGGGAGGAAAGTCCAAGGGTAGGGGACCAACTAGTGACCAACCCTGGAACAGAAAGGAGGCTTCTGGCTCTGGATCCCAGAGGATGCAGAAAAGGAAGGAATGTTTGTTGAATAAATGAAAGGGAACTGGAGAGCCAGGTAGAAGGTGATGCCAGAAAAGAGAGACAAAAAAGAAAGAAAAACAGAGGCAAAGTGAAGAGAAACAGAGGGAAGAGATAAGGAGAGAGAGAGAGTCAGAGAGAGAGAGAACGAGAGAGTGAGAGAGAGAGAAGAAGGAGGAGGAAGAGGAGGAAAAAGGAAGAAAAAAGAAGAGAAAAGAAAAGAAAGAGATAGAGTAAGAAGCACACCGACCTTGGAATCAGAGGGAATCTGGTTTCACAGGGATTTGTCCAGAGTCCCACAGTTCTCACCTGGGGTCTCCTGGGAGTTGGGAAAGAAGCTGATCTTGAAAAGGGAGCAGAGCAGTGATGTTAGAATATGTGTTTGTGTTTCTTTGGGATATAGCATCTGCATCTGATCGTGGATGGAGATGTCTTGCTGTCCCTTAGCCCTAAGTTGGGAGGAGGGGGAGCTGTGCTCCCCTTCCTTTACTCTACCAATCTCAGTGGGACTTTTAGAGGGAGAAAGTTGATCCTCTCCCAAGTCTTCTCCCTTCCCCCTCTCCAGAATAGTGTGTGTGACATCACCTGCCCCTAAGGATACCACAGGTCCCATCAAAGTAACCATCAAGAACCGTCCGCCTAGTGAGTCTGCCCAGCTCTTCACCTACCAGGTCAGTCATTAGAGCGACCCACCATCCCTATATTTCCTCAGTTCCCTAGGCTTTCTTCCTCTCCTCTTTCCTTCAATGCTTACATGGTGATATCTGTAGGATGGGAGTATGTATCAGGCACAGTGCTAAATACTTTACAAATATTATTACGTTTGATATGATATGATGGCCCAACCAATAGTGAGTCCATCTGTGAAACAATAAAGACCTGAACTCAAGTGGTGATCCTTTAAGTGAAAAAGAAAGATAGAATAGAATCACTTAACTGGATGGTGGTGAGCATTGAGGATGGAAGGAGGAGATGGTGGAGTTTAGAGTGTCCCCAAGGTGTAGGTTGGGGGTGTCATCTCTGAGAGAGACAGAGAAGACAATGAGGAGCTGTTTTGTCTGGGGGGCGGTGGGGTGGAAGGGCTGGGATGCCCTTTTGAACCTTTGGTACCATTTTGATAACCAGTGGAAGGTAGATTTAAGAGCAATCAATTGATTCATCAAAAAAACGTTATTAAGTGTCTCCTTAATGTCAGAGGCCTAAATGGAAGGGAAAACTTCCTAAGTTTCACCCTGTGGAAGGAGATAGCTTGGAGGTAGCAGGGGCCTTCTCCCTGGAGTAGTGGGCTTAGGCTAATATTGTGGATGCTCATTGGTCAGGAAGGTTATAGGGAAGATTGGTGTTTAGATGCTGATTGGATTCTATCCCTTCCAACTCTAAGAGTCTGTGATTCTTGGAACTAGAATAGAGCTTTGCACATAGTAGGTGCTTACACTCATGGGGAATAAATGGAAAAAGTGAATTGAATGTCAGATGACCAGAAGGCAATATTAAAACAGTGTAGAGAAGGTTGGCAGTGAAGGGCAGGAGGTGGGAGGAAAGGTAGCTACACATTGTCCTCCTTCCTAGCCCCTCTTCCAGACTTTTTTCCCTTTTTGGTTCTTTGTCCTCTAGGATCCTGTCTTGAGTGCTCTGAGTCCCTGGCAGGGCCCTAGGGCAGGAGGCACACTCCTCACCATCTTTGGGCAACACTTGTTGATTGAGAGTAATGTCAGAGCTTTCCTGGGAAATGAACCTTGCCTTATGTGAGTGGCCCGGACATCTATACCCCTATGCTACCTTCTAAGAGATGAAAGGATGGGCCCAGGATCTGCTTTCTAGTTCTCCATTCTTCTACTTACTTGCTCTGCTTAAGCCAGGTCTTACTTTCCTTTTTTGTGTGCCTCAATTCTCCCATCTGTAAAGTCAATTGGTTTGACTAAAATCCTTCCAAATCTGAATCTGGGATCCTCTCATTCCCTGCTTCTCTGAATCAGTTCTGCTAGTCAGCATCCTTTGTGGGGTTCAGCTCATGCTTGGTCATCAGGGAGGTGGCGGGTTGGGGGGGAGTTGGAGTTTGGGAAGGGGGGGAGGGAAGAGGAGGTAATAAGAGCTCTCAGACAATAAGTCACAAAGAACTCACATTCTCCCTGCAGCCAGGGGCCTGTCTGCCCTGAAACCATTGTATGTCTGACTGGGCCCCGGGCCACCCCTGGGGAGGCGGATCTCCTCGTGGTCTTCGGCTTGGCCCAGAGGATGCTGGCCAAAGGCCACTTCTCCTACAAACCCGACCCCCAGCTCCTGTCAGCTGAGCCCAGCGTTGGCTTCAGGGGGTGAGGATGGGGGCTATGGGACAGTCCCAATCAGGGCTTCGGAGACACACAGTGTTTTGGACTTACAGAGCTGGGCTTCTACAATTTCTGTGGGGGGGAGGGGCCTCAGCCTGAAGGGGGACAAATGGAAGTGATGGATGAGGTTGGGTGGGGAATACTGTAGGGGAGGATGGAGTGTGGTCTGGGAGACCACACTGCTTTCCTCTGATAGTTGGCCCTCCTGGGACAGGGGGGGTCGATTGATCCGGGTGACAGGGACAAATCTGGATGTGGTTCAGAAGCCCCTCTTGTCCGTGTGGTTGGAAGATGTCCTAGTTGGGGCCCAACAGCTAAAGCCCAAGCAACTGGCTGAGCATCACTGTGAAGATGGAGGCCATTCCCAGACTGCCCAGGACAGTACGACCTCCCAGACCTGTACCTGGCTGGAGGCAGGGCTTCTGGAGGTGAGTGCCTCAATCTGCCACCACCAAGCCTCTTCCCACCCACATCCTCTCCCTCTGCCGCTCATCCCCTTACGCCAGAGCCTTGGATGTCTTTTCTCCCCCAAAGTGCTCGACTGTCTGTTCAGCCAACTCCTCTGGCCTACTCCTGTGTCCAAGTCCTGCCATCCCTGAGGTTGCCCACCTAAGGCGGATCTTCTTCACCCTGGACAATATCCTAGTGGATTTCATCAATGCAAGTGGTGGGAAAGAGTTTCTATACCAACCCAATCCTCGCCTCCATCCACTGAGCAGAGACAGGCCTGCCCACCCCTACCGCCTGAAGCCTGGCAATGTTCTGGATGTGGAGGTGACCCAAAATGGCAGACAATGACTGGAGGGAGGTGGGAAGGCTCCAAGCTGGACAGGCAGAAGTGTTTCAATTCACACTCCTCCCCTCAGCCTGACCCCCTAGGGGTGGAAGGGAAAGATCTACTGCTTAGGTGGGAAATGGGGCAAGTAGGGCAAGGGAGGATGGGCTCAAGAGATCCTTGCATTCTTGACCTGCCCAACAGGGCTTGAGGTCAGATCTTAGGGGAAGCAGGGAAGAGAGCCAGTATCATCAGGATTTAGCCAAATCCAGTGAATGATGGTTGCCCAATTAGTACCCAAAAGAGCAGAAAGGAGACTGGAGTGGGAGCCAAAGTTGTCTTACCCCGTCTTCCCCCTTCCCTATCCTCAGGGTGAGGGGCTAAACTTGGGGATCAGCAAAGAGGAGGTCCAAGTGCAAATTGGAAAAGGCAAGTGTGTGGTGAAGACATTGACAATGACTCACTTGTACTGTGAACCGCCCATGTGGGCCCCCCAGCCCCTCAACAGCTCCAGTGCTCTGCCAGAATTCATAGTAAGTCCCTTAACCTCCCCAATCCCAACTCTTGAAAGGAGAGCAGAGAGTTTGGTTTCCAGAGTAACCAGTATATTTTGAGGGGGGAGGGGATGGGAAAGGAGGGGATTGATAAGGGAGGACAGGGAGTTTTGGGTCACATTAGCAACTAACCCCTTAAGGAAGGGAGGGGTAAATCCCAAAGGAGGGAAGCCTATAAAACAACCCCCAACCACTTGGTCCTGTTTCTTGCCCTCAGGTACAGATGGGGAACCTTCAGCTGAACCTAGGTCCTGTGAAATATGAGGTGGAGCCTACCCTGACCAGCTTCCCAACAGAGGCCCAGATTGGGCTGGGGGTGGGCGTTGCTGTGCTCATCTCCATGGTTCTCCTCCTCATTCTCATGTACAGGTGATCTTTCAGCCCTCTTATCTCTTTGACACCCTTCCTGATAACCTGCCCAGCAACTCTACCTCCTCTTTTGACTAAACTCCCAATCTCCCCTCCACACTGGCCTGAAGGCTAGACCCTCTCAACAGCTAGGTTGATTAATTAATAGACAGGAGAAAAAAGTCTAGGTTTTCATAAAGTAACTGTGACTTTGGACAAGTCCCCTTTCCCCTCTGGGCTTTAGAGTCTTCATCTGTTAGATAAGAGGGTTTGATTCCAGATGACCAATGAAGAGGAATGCTACCTACCACAGAGATGATAGACTAATATACAGAATTAGATAGCCACTATTAAACATGGGCTATAAATATGGAAATTTGTTTGGCTGGACTATGCATATTTGTTACAAAGATCTTGTTTTTCTTTTTTTTCTTTTTCCCATGGGGAGGAGAAAAAACTTGATAATAATTGAAAAAATAAAACATAAATTTTTAAAAATTAGTAGACCCCTAAGATCCTATTTGGTTCTGAAACATGAGGAGTCTACAATCTTTTTTATTTTGATTCTATAAGCATTTATTCAGTTTGTACAAATCTTTCCAGATTTTTCTGAAATATCTAGTGTGATATTTCATCACATTCATATACTACAACTTGTTCAGCCATTCCCCAATTGATGAACATCCCCTCAATTTCCAATTCTTTGCCACTACAAAAAGAGCTGCTATAAATATTTTTGTACATGTGGGCTTTTCCCCCTTTTTTATGACCTCTTTGAGATATAGACCTAGTAGGGGTTTGCTGGATCAAAGACTATGCACAAATTACATTACATGTGACAATTTATTCAGTTATTCCTCAATTGATGAGCACCCACTTGTTTTTCCTTTGGGAAATGGGAGAGCAGATGTTGCTTTGCCATACACATACTTAAACAGCCATCATCCAGAATAGCTAGGACCCGACTTAGTTCTTTGTTTTGCAAATTTCTGGTGTATTTATCAATCAATAAGCTTTTATAATATCATAATAATAATAATAACCTAGGTTCTTTATTGTCATATTGAAAGACTCTTCCTAGCTATTTTGATGTGATATTAATTTTCTACAGAGAATATAATATAGTAGATAGAAGGATAACCTGAAATTAGAGATTCTTGGGTTCAAGTTCTGTTTTTAAAAAATAATATGACAATAAGAAACCGTTAAATGTTTTAGACTCCCAGAATTCCTCTAGGCAAAGTTTTTTATTTTTATTTTTAATTTATGGAAAGAGAAAAGGCATTTCCATTCTATATTGCAATAAAAAAATGATGATTGTACATGTAACTGCAAAATAATGGGGGAGCATGCACAGTTTTATTGCCCTTGGGTGTAATTCTAAATTGCTCTCCAGAATGGTTGGGTCAGTTAACAATCCACCAACAATGCATGGGTGTCCCAGTTTTCCCACAACCCCTTGAATATTTGGTCATTTAAGCCAATCTGATAGGTGTGAGGTGGTACCTCAGAATTTCAAACAAATATTTATTTAGAACCTACTATGTGCAAGACCCCACTAGGAATTCAGATAAAAATGAAACAGTCCCTGCCCTCAAAGGGCTTACATTCTACTATATCTCACCATCCCATTCTACTCCCATCCCTGACTACCCTGGCCCCTGTCCTGATGCAGGCGCAAGAGCAAGCAGGCTATGAGAGATTACAAGAAAGTCCTCGTGCAGTTGGAAAACTTGGAGATTAGCGTCGGGGATCAGTGCCGAAAAGAGTTCACAGGTGACTAGGGTGGGCCGGCTGGGCAGGGTTGGACTGGACCAGGAGAGTCCAAGGTAGGGGAAGTGAGGAGATGCCAGCTATTTTCCAGCCTGTAATTGACATATCTTCATGCCCCTCCCCTGCAGAATACCTCTGCCTCTGCCTCTGGACCCATAGGACTTTATTGGAAATGTCCTGTTATGGGGCAGCTAGATGGTGCAGTGAATAGGGCACTGACCCTGAGTTCAAATCTGGCCTCAGACCCTTAATAATTCCCTGGCTGTGTGACCTTGGGCAAGTCACTTAACCCCATTGCCTTACCAAAAAAAAAAAAAAAAAAGATAGAACAGAAATATCCTGTCATTCCTGACTAGAGGGGCTGGAAATGGGATCTTTAAAGGTATTGGATAGAAATTGAGGCCATTAATCTGTACATAAGGATTCCAGCTGGGGGGCAGCTAGGTGGCGCAGTGAATAGAGCACTGGCCCTGAAGTCAGGAGGACCCGAGTTCAAATCTGACCTCAGACACTTAATAATTACCTAGCTGTGTGGTCTTGGGCAAGCCACTAAACCCCCATTTGCCTTGCAAAAAAAAAAAAACCTAAAAAAAAAGAATTACCTAGCTGTGTGACCTTAGGCAAGTCACTTAACCCCATTGCCTTGCAAAAACCTAAAAAAAAAAGAGGATTCCAGTTAGCTTCATATTGACTTAGAAAATCACAAATGAATGTTATCCTTGTTCTCCTTTATTTTATTGATTTTGTTAAATGTTTCCCAATTGCATTTTAATTTGTTCACTTCTTTCCTATCCCTTTTCACCCTCCAACACACACTTGGGAAATCACAAGTTGCATGTTTGACAGTGGTTTAGTGTGGCCTTGGGCAAGTCACTTAACCTTGATTGTCTTGCATCCAGGGCTATCTCCAGTTGATCTGATTCATAACTGATCACTGGACCCAGAAGTCTCTAGAGGAGAAAGTGAGACTAGTGACTTAGCATAGGTTCCCTTCACTCAAATCCAATTCACATGCTTGTCAGGGCATCGCCTCCCTGATGTCATGGTCTTCTTCAAGAACAAACGACTAACATCATCATCATCATCATCATCATCATCATCATCATCATCATCATCATCCTGAATCCTCAATAAAATCCAGATTCAAATCCCACCATCTACTGACTGAATGACCCTGGACAAGTTTCTTAGCCTTTCTCAACCTGAACTTCCTTATATGTAAACTAGATATAAGAGCATAACGTTATTGTGAGACTCAAATAAGAGATTATTTGTAAAGTTGTTTGCAAACCAAGTCAGAGGTGTGCTGGTAAATATTGAACAACTGACTCTGAGAAAAAATATGCACTCAGGACACATTTCCAAGTTTAAGCTGCATTATTTCCTTAAGTCTAGAAATCGACAAAACAATAAATCGAACCCTTATTTTTCATGTTTACCCACTCTGAGGTATAACTGCTAACAACAAAAATTGACAGTGCTAGAAATGAAAACTATTGCTGTTACTGTGGTTGTTTGTTGCTGTTATTAATCACCACTAGCACAAGGAGAGAGGGAGGGAGGGAGCTGTTTGAGAATCTAGCCTCATGGATCCCATATCCCATCTCCCCTGGCAGATCTGATGACTGAGATGACAGACCTCAGCGGTGATCTGGAGGGCAGTGGCATCCCTTTTCTGGATTATAAAACCTTCACTGAAAGGGTCTTCTTTCCTGGTCACCATGGGTCACCACTTCGATCTGAGATAGATGTGCCAGATGCTCGCCAAGCCACAGTAAAACAAGGTCTCAACCAGCTTGCCAACCTGCTCAACAGCAAGCTCTTCCTCATCAAGGTGAGTCTCAGCAGGGACCAGAACAGGGTAATGTTGACTATCTGGGGTTAAGGAAGGCCAGGGGTATAAGAAGGAGGGAGGGTGTGAGAGGAGATTGACAAATACTTGTGTCTATGATAGCTGGATTATACAGATTTTCATAAGAGAGAAATCCAATTGCTATTGTTTTGGGGTTTTTTTTCCAATTGCTATTTGTTCAAAATCTGCCTCCCTCAGGCTTTACTAGCTGTGTATGACCTTAGACATAAAGTCCCTTCCCCTCACTGTATTTCAGTTTCTTCTTCTGTAGAATGAGGAGATTGGACTCTTGAGTCTAGGAGTCTATGAATATGGGTACTTTCTGGCACAAATTCAGAAAACTTTATCAGAGGAACAGTTTGTGATCAATTGTACTGGACAGCAGGGATCTCAGAGAGCCAGCATGGAACCAGAAAGAACAGGTCTTGCCAGATTAATCTAATTCCTTCCTTTGATGGGGATATTAGTAGGTAAGTAGATAGGATGGGGAGATAATAGGACCAAGTAGGTACATTTGGAACTAGTTGAATGACTAAACTCAGATATGAGTGATCAAAGAGTATATTTGGAATGAAAAGATCTCCTTATCTAGGTGGTCTTGTCTGAATCACTACACCTCCTTCTGTTAAAATGCAGGAATTGGGCTAGGTAACTATTTTATAGTGTCCCTTCAAACTCAAAAAATCTTCTAAATTATAGAGGCCAGTAGGTGGAACCATAGCATACAGAGTACTGGGCCTAGAGTCAGGAAAACCTGAGTTCAAATTCAAGCTTGGATGCTTCCTAGCTGGGGGACCCTGGGCAAGTCACTTGATGGCTCTCTGCCTCAGTTTCTTCCAGGGCTGTTATGAGGATCAAATGAGAGAATAATTGTAAAGGAATAAGGAAGGAATTGTAAAAGGAATAAAGAAGGAAGAAAATAAGTGCCTACTATGTGTCTTTCACATAGTAGGTACTTGCTTCCTTCCTTCCTTATAAGTCATAGATCAGGTTAATAGAGAGGGAGGTCTTTAGTAGAATGACTCAGTGTTCAGTATTTTTTATCCATGATTTAGGTAAGAAAACATATAGTATATACACAATTTTCTGATGGCTTAAAACTTGGAAGGAGAGCAAACATATTGGATGATGGTCTGTATCCAAAAAGCAGCAATCAACAATCAGAGGCCAGTCAAAATGGCAGAGTAGTGTGAAACCAGTTTAGTGCTCCCAACCACAACACACACACACACACACACACACACACACACACACACACACACACACACACACGGCAAGCACCAGTCTGAGTTTAGGTCTAGAATTTCAAGGGAAAATAATAGGCTATTTCAATATAGGAAGACAGACAAGTCCCTGGACATTGAGAAAGGGTTCCAGCTAGGAAAAAAAACCACTCCAGAGACTGAACTAGAGCCTGTGGTTGTGCACTAGGTTAAAAAGAAATCTCAGATCCATCATGCAGGGTCCTGACATTGTAGGGAGAGG
Organism: Macrotis lagotis; assembly: GCF_037893015.1. Classification (NCBI taxonomy): domain Eukaryota; kingdom Metazoa; phylum Chordata; class Mammalia; order Peramelemorphia; family Peramelidae; genus Macrotis; species Macrotis lagotis. Next base: position 81,725,899 of record NC_133666.1, read on the forward strand.
AAGAACCAGCACAGACTGGCAGCTCTGTCCATCTGACACCAGAGTTGGGTCCCAGACCCAGTGAGGACTGAAGAAGGAAATTAAATCTAGGGGTGGATGTTCTGGCAAAAAAGATACTCAGCAAGGAGAAGGAACAGGAACAGGAACAAGCAACAGTCTACTCGAGCTCCAGCCAGGGGCAAACCTGGTTTTACCTCCCAGACTAGAACCAGGGTCAGAAGCTTATAAAGCTCAGATCAATAAACCAACAGATTTCTCCCTGGATCAGATAACTTTGGGCATACTGAAAACTTGCAAATCCCCACTTGAGCCAACCCTGAAGCATATACAACACTCAGTGATGCTGTAAGAATAAGAAAATCAACAGTAGAACCTCAAAGAATTCAAAATAAGACAAATCAGGCCTAGATATTCTCTTTGAAAGTTCACAGACCCTGGAAAGTAAGGTTAGAGGAATGAGGAAACAATAAAAGACTGAAGATACAAACCTACAAGAAGAGAATGACTACAAGACTCTACAAATGTCAAAGTACAATACAACTTGGAGTTGAACTCAAGTCCAATTAGAATTCTTGGAAGAAATGAAGCAAGATTTAAGAAAGAGTTAAAAAATGGGGGGGGGGCAGCTAGGTGGTGCAGTAGATAGAGGACCTGAGTTCAGATTTGACCTCAGACACTTCACCTAGCTGTGTAATCTTGGACAAGTCACTTTACCTCACTGCCTTGTCAAAAACAAAAAAAAAAGAGTTAAAAAATGATTTTATAAACAAACAATTACTACCCTCAAGGGATATTTCATAAAAATGTATATATTATATACAAAAATAAACATAATGATGAGGGATGGGAGATGTGGGGCTACTAACAATTGAGAAAAATTAGAAAAGAGCTCCTGAATGAGGTGGCAGTAGGAGGGAGAACATGCCAAGCATAGAAAAAAACCTGAGAAAAGACAAGAAGGCATGCAATAGAAAATCATGTGTAAGGGGAATAGCAAATAAACTACCTTGGTAGAAGCTTAGACTAAGCAAGGGGGAATAGAATGAAACCTGTATAGAAAGGTAAGTTGGAGACAAACTGTGAAGCCAAGTCTTTCAGTAAATAAAATGCCAACTTTGTTGTTGTTCAGTTGTGTCTGACTCTTGGCAATCTCAGTTGGGGTTTTCTTGGCAGAGATACTGGAGAGGTTTGTTATTCTCTTCTCCAGTTCATTTACAGAAGCAAACAAGGCTAAATGACTTGTCCAGGATTACATAGCTAGTAAGTGTTTGAGATTGGATTTGAACTCAGGATCTTCCTGTTTCCAAGCCCTGTTTTCTATCTACTGTGCCACCCCACTTTAAAATGCCAAATAGGAGTTTGTATTTTAACTTAGGGGCAAGAGGGAGTCAGAGGAACATCTTGAGGAGAGGAGTATCAATGGATAGACCTATGCTTTAGCAATGTCATTTGGCAGGTTGATAGAGTATTGGGGAGAAGGGGGAGCCTGAAATCAGGAAGCCCCTTAGGAGGCTATTTTGTAATGTTCCAAGTGAGAGAGGATGACAACTTGCAATAGTTATTGTCGTACAAGGTACAGGAGATATTGAGGACTTGGCAACTGATTGAATATGGGGTGGGAGCTGAAAGTGGGGGAGGAAAGGGGAGGGAAAATGAAGAGTCCAGACCAGCGGGGCAGCTATATGGTACAGTGGATAAGGCACCGGCCCTGGAGTCAGGTGTACCTGACTTCAAATCCGACCACAGACACTTAATAATGACCTAGCTATGGGACCTTGGGCAAGTCACTTAACCATATTGCCTTGCTTAAAAATAAAAGAGTCCAGGAAGAGATAGATGCTAGGAGTCCAGGTGACTGGGAGGATGCAGACTAAAACAAATGAGATTTTATTTAAGAAAGACCAATATATTTACATGTAATTGAAAAAAATAAAGTATCTTTTTAAAAAAGAAAGATCAATAGAAAGGTCTGTATTTGGAATTTAAAAATCAATTCTGTATGGGGTAAAGTAGAGCAGAAAGCAGAGCCAGATAGCTGAGGGGGGACGGGGGGGTGGTGAGAACTGTGGGATAGCAGATGGGGTGGAGCTTGCTGAGACTCCACTCCATTTATCTTATAAAGTTTTTCCGCATGTTGTCTACCCCAGTAGACTGGGAGCCTCTTGAGAGCAGGAATCAAGTTTCTGCACCTAATAGACTCTTAACAAATGCTAGTGGATTGGTTGAGTGATAAGCTCCAAAGGGTGGGTTCAAGGAACTGGGAATGTTTATTCTGGAGAAGAGAAGCCTGGGGCTGGGGGAAAGTGAGAATTTTTTTTCAAGTATTGGAGAGGGGAGGGAGAGCCTCATTCTGGTTGGTCCTAGAAGGTAGAAGCAGGAGCAGTGGGGAAAGGCCAACTTAGGTTTGAGGTCACATGAGAAATGGACCCTGTCTTAGTCTTTGAAAGTTTTCAAGCAGTCCCTTGTCTAGTTTGTCATTGGGGGGATTCAGCCACAAATGAGTTAGAAGACTGATGACCCCTGACTAGCCTCCTTAGATAGACTCTGAGGCCTGGGAAGCATCCAGAGTGGTTTTTTTTGAGCCCATGAATGTGATGGGGAGAGGAGAAGTGTATGTGACCTCGAGTGTGAGTTGGCAAGTGGAGAGCTAGCAATGCCCCCAGAAGCTCACCCCAGCCTAGATTCATGGGTTCCTTCTCAAATCTGATATGTCCGCTACTCCCCAACTTAAAAGCATCAGATGGAGTAGAGGGGACTACCAGCTAAGTTGTCCATGCATACACATACACCCCCAATATATAGAAATACCCTCCCCTAGTTCTTTTTATTTGGAGGGGGCAATCGGGGATAAGTGCCCAGGGTCACCCAGCTAGTGTGTCCGAAGTGAGATTTGAATTTAGGTCCTTTGGTGATCTATGCACTTCACCACCAAGTTGCCCCCACAGTTCTTTTCTTTCTTTCTTTCTTTCTTTCTTTCTTTCTTTCTTTCTTTCTTTCTTTCTTTCTTTTTTATTAATGTATTTTAAAATAACAGCACTGTCATTTCTAGATATGGCCCTCATCCCTCTCTCCTCACCAGAATTCCTAACCCAAAATAAAAACAATAAAGAAACAATTTGTCCACAAATGCAAAACCCAAATTTGGTCAAGGTTGCTAAGACATGAAAGGCAGGCTCAGTTCTGGTACCCAGTCCCCAGCAGCTTGGCCCAGAATAAGCACTTCCTTATCTAATCGCCTGGCCAGTAATCAGGGTTTTGCTGGCTCAGAATTGTCCCTTCAGGGTCCTTTTCATCTACTTTGTTATCCTTCTGGAATGTGCTGTTCCTTTTCCTCCCTCATTCCAGGGTCCTTTCATCTACTTTTGTTCCCATTTGTATCTGAACATCTCCTCCCCAGCTGGGAACTAGCTCATCCCTGAATAACTCTGAGGTCTAGAGAGTGTTTGAGACTTAATAGGCACATAAATGATTCTTGATGGTTGAGTTTAATCTGGCTCTGTAACTTCCACTCATTGTTCCTGGTTTTGTCTCCTGGGGTCACCAGAATAAATCTTGAGCCCTCTCTCATGTGATACTGGCCCTTCAAACACCAAACTTCAGCTCATACATCTCCCCATTTCCCATCTAGCCAGATGGTATCTGGCACTGCTTTCGAATTTCTCTGCCTGGCTTCTTCCCCATTCCCCTAGAGGCTTATTATTGGGATAACCTTATCACCCTGCAAGACCTCCATTCAACCCTGGTCCTCCACCTCTTTACTACCCTCGGCCTCTTAGATCAGAGGCTGGGGCCATGGACTCCAAACCTCCATTTGGTGGTCCCTTTCCTCCCTACCCCACCCCCCATTTTCCAGCCTCTTTTTGTTTGTTAAATACCCAATAAATTGTAAACTCCTTGGGGATTAGTTGGGTTTTCTTTTTCATTTTTGTATCTCCAGTGCCTAGCACTGGAGTTCTTCAGTACAGAATAAGCACTTAATATTGATTGAATAACTGACTCTTTCTAGAACCTCACCTCTCCTACTCCATTAGTTTAATCAAAACATATGTTGCTTTATATAGTGCTTGGTCCAATACAAACAGAATTTATGGGATGTCTGCTGAATGGTGGACATAGCACCTTGGCCCAGTCTAGGTAAGGCATAGCACCATGATGCTTCTAGTCTAGTAGTGGGCCTTAGATTTCATTGTTTTAGTGGGGTTCATTTTGTTTTCTTTTCTTAATTTATTTTTTTCTTAGATTTCATTGTTACAGGGGAAACTCCCATAGGAGGAACATTCCCCCAATCCCCCCCAAAATCCAGACTTCTCTACAGCTAGTACAGGGAGGATCACAGCCAGAGTCAAGACTCCTACGTGGGTCTTCTGGCCTCCAAGTCTGGCTCTCTTGCCACTATACTGTGTAGTGCTGGGCAAGATCTCTCTTCAGATACCATCTACAATTTTACGGAATCAGTTCATCAGCAAGGGGGCAAGACAGAATACATTGCAGAGCTCCTTGTTAACTGCAAGGGTTTTTGAACAGACTTCCTGGAGGAAGCAGCATTGAGTTAGTTATGGATGATGATGATATTTGTCTTCCATTTTTGAAGAAGACTATAACATCAGAGAGATGATATAATGACACGCATGTGAACTGGATTTGACCAACCTCACTTTCTCCTCCAGGGTGCTCTGAGTCCAGTGGTCAGATATAACTCAGAAAACAAAATAAAATATCAATTGAAAAAAAAGACCTCTAGAGAATACAGAAATAAATGAAGTTTTTCTTAAAATGAAAAAAAAAAATCAGGAAGATTGGAGATGGCCCCAGATGTGAGAGAATTGGAGTTAAGTGATTTGCCTTAGGTGACACAGCTAGTAAGTATCTGAGGCCCAATTTGAACTCAGATCCTCCTGACTCCAAGGCCAATGCTCTATCCACTTCACCACCTGGATATGGGTCAGGCATTGGTAAGTGAAGAAGGAAAGGGTTCACTTCAGGCCTAGGGAAAGAGCCTGAAGGGAGACAGGAAGGGGGTGAGGGGAGGAGATAGGACAGGAATAGACAGAATTGGCCAGTTTGATTGAGGCATAGGGTTCATGAAAGATAAAGGACAAAACTGGGAATTCCTAATTCCTGGAAGGCAAGAACACAATGCTCCAGCTGGGTTGCTCAATGATTAGAGCATTGGGCCTAGAGTCAGGAAGGCCTGAGTTCAAAAGTGATCTCAGAAAAAAAAAAAGTGATCTCACATACTTAACTAGCAGTGGGATCTATATAAATGGTTATTTCTTCCCTACCCCTCAGACTGTGGCCTGAGAAGGGCAGAGATCAGAAGAACTGGCATCTCTCTCATCCTAGAGGCTGGTTCTCTTAATGTACCCAGAAATCACATAGGATTTGTAAAAATTAAATATTCTATGAAAAGATCAGCATTAAACCAAAATACATTTCACTAGTTTAGAAATCATTGACATTTAACCTAATGAATATTGATGTATAAAGTACACCAAGGTCATTATTCTAGGAAAATTGATTCCAGGGAAAAGCCACTTTTTTTTTGTTTCCAGAGGCAATTGGGGTTGTGACTTGTCCAGGGTCACACAGCTAGTAAGTGTCTGAGGCCAGATTTGAACTCAGGAATGGTGATTTTTTTTAAGTCTGATTAGGATTTTAGATTGAAAAATGAAATTAAAAAATTATGAAACATGGTTATTTTAGCTCACATTTAACAAAATTTGGGCTATAATGTTAGCTAATTCTTAAAACAAATACCAAATCAAGTGGTAATTTGAGTGTGTGTGTGTGTGTGTGTGTGTGTGTGTGTGATTTTTCTGACACTGATGTAACAGTGAATCTTTTCTTTCATGAAAATAAAAAGGTTCACAAAGGGTTCCCTCATTTTTCTAAGGATCTTTCTGCAAACCATTTCCTTTTTGAAGGCCTAAGACAGTGAGTTGGGATACATGGGGTAGACTAAGGAGGGAACTTTTGAATGATGACTAAATTTATTTTAGAAACAGAAATTAATTTATTTTAATTTCCCTTATTACATGTTAAAATAATTTTTAGGGCAGCTAGGTGGCGCAATGGATAAAGCACCGGACTTGGAGTCAGGAGTACCTGGGTTCAAATCCAGTCTCAGACACTTAATAATTACCTAGCTGTGTGGTCTTGGGCAAGCCACTTAACCCCATTTGCCTTGCAAAAAAAAAAAAAAAAAAAAAAAACCTAAAATAATTTTTAAACAATTGAGGTTTTTTTTTAAGTTTTGAGTTCCAAATTCTATCCCTCCTTCTTTCCTCTTCCTCCTCGAGACAATAAGCAATAAGATACAGGTTATGAATGATACCTAAGTTTATAAATGATCTATTAATTATCAAATATTGAGTTTTGCTCCCCTGTGATATTTCTTTTTTTTTTTTTAAGTTTTTTCAAGGCAATGGGGTTAAGTGGCTAGGTAATTATTAAGCGTCTGAGGCCGGATTTGAACTCAGGTACTCCATACTGGTGCTCTATCCACTGCGCCACCTAGCCACCCTCCCCCCCCTCCCGTGATATTTCTTAAACAACTATTATGTGACAGGCAATTTATAAATATTTTCCTCATGTGATCCTCCTAATAACCCTGAAAGCTAAGTACTACATAGTTGAAAAATTTGAGGTGAAATGACTCGCCCAGGGACACACAGCTAGTATCTGAGGTGTGATATGAACTCAGGTCTTCCTGACTCCAGGTCTAATTCTCTATCCACTGCAGTACTACATAGCTGCTTCTATGGCATTAGGCAGTATAGTATAGTGGATAATGGACAAGTTATGAAGTCAGGAAGCCTTGTATGTCTTTTCTCTGACACATACTGTACCTATGATAATTTCTTATTTGATCTCCCTTGACCTCAACTTCTCTTTTCTGATTCATCCTCTACACAAATGCCAAAATTATCTTTCTTTTTAAAAAATAATTAATTGTATAAGCATTTATTATTTCTCCTTACCACTCACCACCATTATTGAACAACTGAAAAAATGAAAAATAAAACCTTCATAATAAATATTCAGTCTAGCAAAACAAATTCCCACATTGGCTGTGTCCAAATATATACTGCCCTTTGAGTCCATCACCTCTCTGGCAGGGGGTGGCTGGAGTGGTTCATCTTCAGTCATTTGGACTCATGATTTCTCATTACATTGATATGAGTTCGAATCTTACCAAGTTTCCTCTTCATAATGTTGCTAGATTTCTGCTAATTCTGCTTACTTCACTGCATCAGTTCATAAAAATCTTCCCACTTTCCTCTGACACTATCCATTTTGTAATACATCATAATTTTTTCAGCTTGGGGCTATGAAAAGTACTACTAGAAATTGTTTTGTACATATGGGTCCTTTTCTGCTTTCTTCTTTGGGGCATATAGGACAGATGGGTAAAAGAATGTGCATAGTTTGGTAACTTGGTGGGGGCATAGTTTCAGATTGCTTTCCAGAACTGATAGATCAATTCACAATTCCATCTACAATGCAAGTTGCCAGTCTGATAGGTAAGAAGTAGAGCCTCAGAATTGCTTTGATTTGCATGTCTCTAATTATTAGTGATTTGAAGCATTTTTCAAATGTCTACTGATAGCTTGAATTTCTTTCTTCTTAACTGCCTGTTTTTTTAAAAAATTATGTTGTCGGGGCAGCTAGGTGGCACAGTGGATAAAGCACCGGCCCTGGAGTCAGGAGTACCTGGGTTCAAATCTGATCTCAGACACTTAATAATTACCTAGCTGTGTGGCCTTGAGCAAGCCACTTAACCCCATTGCCTTGAGAAAAAAAAAACCTACGAAAATTACATTGTATTTAGAATAAAAATACTTTGTTTTAATTGAAAAACTGCATATTTTTATTCAGAATAAAAACACATTTTGTTTTGGTTGAAAAATGTTTATTTTTATTCAGAATAAAAACCTGTGTTTGTTTTAATTTCTTTAAAAAAAGAAAGAAAACTGCCTGTTTATATATCCTTTGACCTTCATCTATTGGGGGAGGGTTCTTTAAATCAATTCTTTATATATCTTGGCCATAAGATTTTTCTTAGTGAAATTTGCCACAAAGATTTTCCCCTCAGTTACCTGTTTCCTTTCTAATTTTAACTGCGTTAGATTTGTGCAAAAATTTTTACATTTTTTAATCATCAAAATTATCCATTTTATCTTCTGTAATGTCTCCTTCATTAGTTTGGGGTTGTGAACTCTTCCCATATCTATAGATTTGAAAGGTAAATTTATCCCTTCTTTTTCTCATTTGCTTATGATATCAAAAGCCATTGTCCCTGTGGAGTTTATCTTGGTATACTATGTGAATGTTCTTCCTAATTGCTTTCCAATTTTCCTAGAAAATTTTTCCTTCTCTCTCACCCCACCCCAGGAACTGGAGTTTTTGAGTTGTGCTGAAGCTTATTATTAAATTTCAGTGTGAGCATTTACACTTCAAAAACAAGCAGTTCAACTAAAAACCAAGACTTGATCTAGTGTTTTGTTGATTTTCTAGGTTTAAAGTGTTAATGATCCAGATTAAACTTTTTTTTTTTTGGCAAGGCTATGGGGTTTAAGGGGCTTGCCCAAAGGCTACACAGCTAAGTAATTATTAAGTGTCTAAAGCTGGATTTGAACTCAGGTACTCCTGACTCTGACCCAGATTAAACTTTAAAGTGTGTGTGTGTGCATGCAGTTTTTTTTCCTCCTCTGGGGAGCAAGTTGTCAAATGGTTACTAGAACAACCTTGTATAAACCTTTCTTGAACTCTGCAGAAATGCTGTGGAAGGTTCAGAGAATTAAGTCATTAGTAAACTGGAGGTCTGGTGATTGTAGCCTAATAATAAGAATGACAATTGCTACTAGCATTTATGTACCAGTTTAAGGTTTGAAAAATACATCCATCATCTTATTTGAGTCTCATAACACCTCTGAGTTTTATCATTTAGTATACTATTATGATTATATTATATTCTATTCTGTTCTGCTAATTGACATTTCTATTTTTAAAAAGTCATTCCAGGCTTTTCCGAAATCCACCTGCTCAGAATTTTTAATATAGCACAATAGTATGCCCTTATATTCATATACCACGACTTGTTCAGCCATTCCTCAATTGATAGGTATTCCCTCAATTTTCAATTCTTTGCCACTATGAAAAGGACTGCTATAAATATTTTGTATACATGGATCTTTTCCCCTTTTTATGATCTCTTTGGATAAAATTGGACCACAGTTTCCTAGCCCTGTGAACATAGTTCCAATTTGTTCTTGAGAATTGTTGGATAAATTCATAACTCCACCAACAATGCCATTAGTGCTCCAATTTTCCTTCATCATCTCTGACACTGATTATTTTCCCTTTTTTTTGTCATTTTAGCCAATCTGATAGCTTATGAGGTGGTGCCTTGGGGTGTTTTAATTTGTATTTCTCTGACCAATAATGATTTGGAGCATTTTGTCATAGGATTATAGATAGCTTTAATTTCTTCATCTGCTAGTTCATATCCTTTGACCAATTAATAAAATTGAATAATGACTCTTATTTTTACAAGTTTAATTCGGTTCTCTTTGTATCTGAGAAATGAGCCTCTCTATTTTTAGACTAATTCCAGATCCTTTTGATGATTCCAGCTTTGTGTTGATGTGTAGTATAGTTTGAGATCTGGTTCTGATATGTCTATGCTTTGGTCTACCTTTTGTTGTTGCTGTTACTGCTTTTGTTTGTTGTTCACTCATGCCTGATTCTTCATGACTTCATTTGAAGTTTTGTTTGCAAATATCCTGGAGTGCTTTGCTATTTCTTTCTCCATCTCACTGTACAGATGAAGAAACTGAGGCATTTAGGGCAAAGTGACTCACTCTTGGTCAGAAAACTAGTAGATGTCTGAGACCAAATTTGAACTCAGGAAAATGAGTCTTCCTGATGACAGGTTGGACACTATGCACTGTGCTAACTGACCCCAGATCAACCTTCCTACTTTTTTCCCTTACTACTTCCCTTCATATTCTTGATTATTGTTTCTGCATTTGAATTTCATTATTATTTTTCTAGTCACATAAAATAATTCTTTGGTAGTTCATTACTAGATAAAATACTTAGAACTTTCATTTTATTCAGTTGGTTTGACCTATCCATGAATAATGAACATTTCTCCAATTATTTATACTTCTGCCCCCCCCCAAAAAAAGTGTTTTATAGGTGGGGTTCCTGGGTATTTTTCAGTAGATAGACTTCCAAATATTTTCTTTTTTTTTTGGCAAGGCAGTGGGGGTTAAGTGACTTGCCCAAGGTCACACAGCTAGGTAATTATTATATGTCTGAGATTGGATTTGAACTCAGGTCCTCCTGACTCCAGAGCTAGTGCTCTATCCACTGTGCCATGTAGCTGCCCTGAAATATTTCCTTCTGTAAAAAATAAATTTTTCTAAGGCATAAATCTGGTCATGCCACTCATTCCCCTACTCATAAACCTTTAATCCCTGTGCCTATTGTGATTTTGCCTGAACTATTCCTTCTTGCCTTTTCCTCCTCCTCCTCTTAGGGTCTCTGGAGGTTCATCTCAAACCTTTTCTCATGTGACTGCCCCCCCACCTCGGGCCCCTTGAATGTTCTCTACATTTATTTTGCATTTGCAGTAGGTACACATCCTGCCTTCCCAAGGAATTTAGGCTCCAAAAGAGCTGAGTTTGGCTTTGCTTCCTTCCCTACCTCCTAGCCTCCGGCCTGGCACAAGGTGGTTGCTTAATAAATAAATGCTTCAGGATAATTTCAGGCTATGTGATCAGAGAGTGCTTTGATCTCAGTGCCCCAGGTGGCTCTGAAAATTAGTGGTTGGGGGGAGGGGAAGGAAATTCCTCCCCATAAAGCTCTTGACTCTTGATTCATCGAAAAGCCAAGAAAAACCGACTGAGATTCTGAAGACAATAAAGCCCCCCCCCCCAACCTAACAAACTACGTTAATTCTTCCTTAATTCCTCAAGTGAAATCTTTGTTCATTCATTCTCAAGTACTTTCCCCCTCAGTCATTGAGTTTTCACACTTTTGATTCCAGTGGGGCTTGAAATCCACTAAAATTTGAGGTTCGGATGAGGGATGTAGCCAGGAGAGCAAGTTGAGGATCCCCCTGGGGGGTGATGGCAGGTGACTGGGCTGAGGCTGGCTTGGAGAATGGACTGAAAGAGGCTCATTTCCTTCCCCAAGTTTATCCACACCCTAGAGGAACAGCCCACATTCTCCCAACGAGATCGATGCTACGTGGCCTCGCTGCTGTCTCTGGCCCTCCATGGCAAACTAGAATATCTGACCGACATCATGAAGACCCTTCTCAGTGACCTTACAGCCCAGTATGTCCACAAGAACCCCAAACTGATGCTTCGCAGGTAAAGAGGACAGAGGGAGCCAGAGCTACGGGCCAACTTAACTGAACTCTAACCTGATTGGTGGGGGTGTTAGAAATTACACCAGCCTTAGAACACCTCCCTTCACATCCCGAGTTTGATGTTCAATCACGTGACTTGAAGTCACTTCACTTTCTTCTAAAAACTCAGTTTCCTCATCTCTAAAATGGGAGTGATCACCTATGTCCTGCCAATCTTGCCAAATTGTGTAGGAAGTGTTTATTAAGGGCATGTCATTAATGTGGAAATATGTTTAATGTGATATATCAGATGGAGGAGGGAGAAGGAAGGGGGGGAAGAAACTCCAAATCTTATAAAAGATGAGTGTTGAAAACTGTCTTTACGTGTAATTGAAAAATAGGGAAAAAAAACCCATTTCCCCCCAAATGGGGTATATCACCCTCCCCCACTTTCTTTCCGATGCTACTCCAAGGAGCCTTATTTACTTACATATTGAGGCTCTCTGTAGGCAGGTCCAAGATGAGTTCAGAGAATGGGCAAAAATGTATTCTTTTATCTTTTGCAGCCTCCCCTTCCCTTTCTCTTTATATTACCTTCTGTTTGAAAACCCCCTCCCCCTCAACCATGCCACCCCAGTGAGATTTACCATATAACAGAGAAAAAGAAACAAAACCTATATTTTGACCAAGGGTAACTGTGTAGGTATATAAAAATTCATAGGACAATTGTCCACCTCTTGAACTCAAGGCTCTTCTTCCACTCTGATGATGGTCTTGTGTCTCTTATAGGACTGAGACCATGGTGGAGAAGCTTCTAACCAACTGGATGTCTATCTGTCTCTACTCCTTCCTGAAGGTGATGTAACCTCACCCCTCCTAAAGATCTAAATGGGAATGGCTCAGATCCCTGCCCCAGTCTGACAGGAGACCCCCACCAATCCTACTCTCCTGCTGACCAATATCACCATCATTTCTGAAATCTCATCATCTAATGAATATCTCCCCTTTGTCCAAGGCCTCCTTGTTTTCCCAAGTCTACTGACTGATGCTCCTCTCTTCTCCCAATCCCAGGAGGTGGCAGGGGAACCCTTGTATATGTTATTTCGGGCCATCAAGTACCAGGTCGACAAGGGCCCCGTGGACGCAGTGACAGGCAAGGCAAAGAGGACATTGAATGACAGCCGGCTTTTGCGGGAGGATGTGGAATTCTGGCCAATGACATTGACTGTGCTGGTGGGGCCTGGGGCTGGCAACAGTGAGCTACAGCGAGTTCCTGCCCGAGTGCTCAACACAGACACCATCACTCAGGTCAAGGAGAAGGTGCTGGACCAGATCTATAAGGGCACACCCTTCTCCCAGAGGCCTTCAGTGCATGCCCTTGACCTTGGTGAGACATTCTTCATCCCCTCCAGGGCCTCCTAGAGCACCTCACCCCATCTGAAGAAGCCCTCTAGGATTCTTCCTATACCTTCAGGGACATCAATGCCTGCCAGACCCTGTAATATTCCAAGTAACCCAGACTGTCTCCATCTAAGCCTCTGGGATAAGGAATGGAGGGGGAGAAACCTTGGGGTCTGGGAAAGACAGGGAAGGTTGCACCTAACTTGAGCTTAGCAGGATAATTAATATGAGTCAAAGAGTAGGCCCAAAGACATGTAGTGGGGGGTGGGAGGGGGTTTTCAGAGACACCCCATGTTCTTAGATCCATGGAGCATAAAATATGTGTGAGATGAGGTTAGAAAGGTGGAACCAGGTCATGGGGGGCCTTGAATGCCAGGCTAATGATTTTGGATTTTATCTAATGAACCAAGGGGAATCAATTGTATGTTTCTGAGCTAGGGAGTGATGAGCAAAGAGTCCAAATTCTTTATCTGATTGAAGAAAAGGGAGTGAATCGGGGTGACCTCTGAGATCAAGGGAGCCCAGGCCCAAAGTCGACTCTCTAAGATCTGATGATTTTTCTTCTTGCTAAACTGGTGAAACTCTCAGACTCTTCTTTTCCCCCAACCCCTTCTTTCCTTAGAGTGGCGTTCTGGAGTGGCTGGGCACCTGACCCTCTCAGATGAGGATCTGACCTCTGTAACCCAGAATCAGTGGAAAAGACTCAACACCTTGCAACATTATAAGGTGCTGGGCAGAATGCAGCCAGAGGTGGAGGAGGAGAGATCCTGGAGGGGGCCCTGCTCCTACCAACTCTGTCCTGCTCCGCTTTCCCTCTCTGTAGGTCCCAGATGGGGCAACTGTGGGCCTCATCCCCCGCCTGCATAACGGGAACAGCATCCCCAAAAGTCCCAATCAGAGTTTTCTCTCTGGAGAGAGTAAGTAGCATGGATGGGGGTGCTACCCAAGAGGGGGCTATGGGAGATACTGCTAGAGAGGGGGGTCTATTGGGGGTTCTGCCAGAGAGAGGGCTGTGGGGGGCACTGCCAGAGAGGGGGCTGTGAGGAAGGTGCTACCAGAGAGGGGGCTGTGGGGGTGCTGCTAGAGAAGGGCATCTACTGGGGATGCTGCCAATGACGGGGCTAAAGGGGGTGCCTCCATAGAGTGGCTTATGGGGGAATCAGGGCAAAGGGAGGGCTGCAAAACTCTCTTCTGAAACTAAATATCTGTAAATGCTGTGAGTCTAACCCTGCAGACTTTCTTTTCTGGGTCATAGTCAAAGGAAATTGGGGCTCCAGCTTATCCCCACCCAACACTTCCCCAGATAAACCAAAGGGAAGTCAAGGGTAGGGAGGAGGAATTTATCTATGGGACTGGTGAGACTTTCTCATAAAAGAACTATGGCCTCATGAGCTAATTAGCCATAGACTTCATTGGCCAGCCTTATGGCCTGGGCTGAACCAAAGGGGAAACTGAAAGTAGGAAGGAGGGTTAAGAATTATCCAAGTCTGTGGGACCAAGTTGAGAATCCCAAACTCCATCTCCCTTTGCCTATGGGCCATACACATGCTCCCAGTTGCCACAGGGGAAGAGGGAGGTAGAGTCTCCACATGGGCTGTGCTCTCTAGCCTTACCCATGTTGGAGGATGGCGATGAGAGTGGCGTTCGGCTCTGGCACCTGGTCAAGTCTACTGAAGAGCCCGAGGTCCCCAAACAAAGGAGAAGCAGTCTTCGAGAGCGAGAACGGGCCAAGGCCATCCCCGAAATCTACCTCACGCGCCTCCTCTCTATGAAGGTGGGTGAGGCCACACTGGCCTGGGAGGGAATCATGGGATCAAAGCAGCCTCAGAGAAGGTGCTTGGGAGACTAGTCCAGGGAAGAAGAACCCATAAGGCAAAACAGTAGGATGACCGCTCCAGTCTTGTAGAGAGAAATGAGCCAAGCCAGCCACCATAGGAAGTCAGATCTGGAAGGGACCTCAGTGTCATCTCCCATTTCACACATGAAGAAGCCAAGCCCAGAGAGGGAAAGGGACTAACCCAAGGTCACCCAGCTTTGGGATGTCCAGACTAGGGGTCTTTTCATTACAATTCACCAGTGAAGTAAAATGGGTCCCAGGGTTATCACTGTTCCACAGACCTATTGACAGGTACTGAACAAAAATAAGAGAATTTCTTTTGTATGACTAGGGGTTTTGGAATGATGGGATTTGTTTTTCATTTTACTTTTATAATTTGGAAGGGGAGAGGGGAGAGAAAAGAGATTTGAGAAAAGAAATTACATTAAAATAAAAAGTACAGGGGGTGGGGGAGGACAGCTAGGTAGCACAGTGGATAGAGCACCGGCCCTAGAGTCAGGAGTACCTGAGTTCAAATCCAGCCTCAGATATTTAACACTTACTTAGCTGTGTGACCTTGGGCAAGTCACTTAACCCCATTGCCTTGCAAAAACAAAAAGAAAAATAAAATAAAAGGTACCACCACCTTACACCTCTCAGATTGGCCAATATGAATGAAAAGGAAAATGATCAACATGGGAAAACTGGAACACTAATGCATTGTTGGTGGAGTTGTGAACTGATCCAACCATTCTGGAGAACAATTTGGAATTATGCCCAAAGGGCAATAAAATATGCATATCCTTTGATCCACACTACTGGGTCTGTATCCTGAAGAGATCATGAAAAAGGGTAAAAATCCCACATGTACAAAAATATTCATAGTAGTTCTTTATTGTAGTGACAAAGAATTGGACATTGAAGGAATGTCCATCAATTAGGGAATGACTAAACAAATTGTGGTATATGAATGTGATGGAACACTATCGTCCTATAAGAAATCATGAGGGATAGGATTTCTGAAAAGCCTGGACTTACATGAACTGATGCTGAGTGAGCAGAACCAGTACATGATACACACTAACAACATGGGGTAATGATCAACTCTGATGGACTTGTGCATTTTTGCAATCAAAGGCAATTTTTAAAGTCTTATGTTGGAAAATACCATCCATATCCAGAGAAGGAACTGTGGAGTTTAAATGAAGACCAAAGCTTATCATCTTCAATTTTTAAAAGTTGTCATATATTATGTCAAATAAATAAAAAGAAAAGATACCAAACAGAATCTTCTCTGTCTCCCACACAGGGAACACTACAAAAGTTTGTAGACGATACCTTCCAAGCCATCCTCAGTGTGGACCGACCTGTGCCCATTGCAGTCAAATATTTATTTGATTTCTTGGATGAGTTGGCGGACAAATATGGCATTGAGGACCAGGAGACTTTGCACATCTGGAAAACCAACAGGTAACCCTCTCCCAACCCTCTGGAAAGTCTCTTAGACCACTTAGTCCAAACCATCTATCTCACAGAGGGGTAAACTGAGGCCTGGAGCAGTAAAGTGACTTGCCAACGTCATACAGGACCTTGATAGGACAGAACCAGAACCCAGGTATCCTTACACCCAAATTCAAGTTACCTGCTTGGTCTTGGGAAGCAGGAACATCTGAGTCATGGGGAAGGAAGGAAGATTTGGAAAAAAGGTAGATTTTAGAAAGATGATGAAAGAGTATGTGCCTCCTAATCACTTAAGCAGTATTCCCCACCCCCCGTCCAAAAAGGTTGGGGGTAGGGGGATGCCCTCCACTTTCATGTTAGGAAGGACAGATGTTGCTTTAATTTCCATGATAATTCAAGTAATTCACATGAGCTGATGGAAGATTGTGTCCATCCCTAGTCATGGAGTTTTTATTTTTTATTTTTTTAATTTTTTAAATTTTTTTCTTTCTTTCTTTCTTTCTTTCTTTCTTTCTTTCTTTCTTTCTTTCTTTCTTTCTTTCTTTCTTTCTTTCTTTCTTTCTTTCTGGTTTTTGCAAGGCAATGGGGTTAAGTGACTTGCCCAAGGTCACACAGGTAATTATTAAGTGTCTGATGCTGGATTTGAACTCAGGTTCTCCTGATTCCAGAACCAGTGCTCTATCCACTGCACCATCTAGCTGCCCTGTCATGGAGTTTTTTAAATTACTTTTTATTATTAACATAATATATTTTATTGATTTCTTAATATAATATTACTAATATTATCACCTTTGTAATCCCTGTAATAAAGCCCAATATGATAATCAGAACTTTACAACTAAAAATGACATTTCCATCTGTACAGAGAAGCTTAAAATGTAGTGTTGGGCAGTTCCTATGATATTTTTGTAGTTCAACTTTTTTTCACTCTATTGTCTTTTGCCTTTTCATATTTCCTTATAATTCTCACATTTGCCATTTTTAATGTTGCCATAATATTCTGTTTACTCAAAATATCATCATTTGACCATTTCCCTAGCATACCTTAGTCATCCATTCATTCGACACCTTCTATGGGTCTGTATCCTGTTCAGAGCTCTGAGGCCACAGAAATGAAACCAAAACACTTGTCTCCAATGACAAATAATGCAGCTATGATCTTTGTGCCTTACAAGGGACTTACAGCTATGTTCCTTGTTCCTTGTTTTCTTTATCTATATATCCAATTGTGGAATTTCTGGATGCAACATTGTCATCAGTTTCTTAAAACTCCTGTTTAAGAAACTGCCAGATAGCTCTCCCAAGAGATTGCATCAGAGTTCAAATCCACAATGTATGAGTGTCCCTCTTTCTAGAAAAAAACAATTTGGGAGTTTGGGTGAAGTAATAAAATACTCTTCCTTTTCTGATCTCTGCTGCCAGCTTGCTGCTGCGCTTCTGGGTAAACACCCTGAAGAACCCCCAGTTCATCTTTGATGTTCGAGTTTCAGACAATGTGGATGCTATTCTCACTGTCATTGCTCAAACCTTCATTGACTCCTGCACCATCTCAGAGCACAAAGTGGGCAGGGTGAGGAGGGATGGGGGGAATCACATCTCCAGAGACCAGTTTTTGACACACCTTTGTAGTATGTATTAAGGGGAAGATCCAGGAAGAGGGGCTGGGAGAGATTTGGGGGATGACTCAGAAAGGCAAATTAACATGAAGGATACTGTAGAGAATGAAGCACTAGAAACTGAGAGTGAGATGTTGGGAATGGAAACCATGGACTGTGGCCGGCAGGGTCAGAGGGCCACAAGGGTGGGTGGCAGCAATTTTGCCTGCAATGTTTCAGTTCGAATTATTTCTTTCTACTTTGTCTGTGGATGGCAGGACTCCCCTGTGAATAAACTTCTCTATGCTCGAGAGATTCCTCGGTACAAGCAGATGGTGGAGAAGTATGTGGTTGGATGACTAGGGCAGGGGCAACCGAGAGGGAGGGGGCTAGAGGAGAGGAAACCATTGTCGGGGAGGGGAGGGCCCATAGGAGGTTGGTTGACCCTTCCTTCATCTCTCCCCATTGCCTAGGTATTACTCAGATATTCGGCAGAATACAACCGCCAGCTACCAGGAAATGAACTCAGCCTTGACAGAATTATCAGGGGTGAGTAGCAAGGTCAGGACTGGAGAGTGAGTGGGGCAGCTGTTTTAGGCTGAATGGCTAACTGGACCTTGGCAATGATGATTGGGGTGGACAGAAGTAATGAGAGATCTAGGTCTTGATCTAGGTCAGATTATGGTCTGAGTGGGAGATTGGTCTCCCCCAAGGAAAAAAAAATTCCAAAAAACCAAAACATTAGGAAAAGATGTAACAAGTTTGATTGTGTTGTGAAGTCCTAGGAGGGAATGACTATCCTCCTAAGGACTGGGTTGAATGGGGAAGACTACCTAGAAGAGAGGACATTTAAATTGTTCCTGGAAGGATGTGCTGGCAGGAGAGGGATAGTTGAAGACAGTGTATCACAGACCAAAGGGTCATAGATTTTTTTTGGTAATTTTTTTTTGAAACAGCAAGTATTTATTTCCTCTCTCCTATTCCTCACCCCCCACCCTGGTGGGGGGAAAAATGAAAAACCTTTATACCAAATATCATAGTCAAGCAAGATAAATATCTGCAGTGAATATTTCTCAAAATATAGGCCTCTTTCTGCACATTTTCTGCACTCTGCTCTATCAGGAGGAGACAACATGTTTCATCAGGAGTCCTCTGGAATCATGGTTGACGTCTGCATTGATCAGCCTTCTTTTTCAGAGTTGTCCATTCAATACTATTGTCATTGTATAAATTGTTCTGGTTCTGCTCACTTCACTTTTCATCAGTTCATATAAGTCTTCCCAGGTTTCTCTGAAATCATCCCCTTCATCATTTCTGACAACAGAGCAACATTCCACTACATTCATGTGCCATCATTTGTTCACCCATCCTCCAATAAATGGGCACCTTTTAGTTTCTAGTTCTTTGACACTACAAAAAGAGTTGATATATTTTCATATATTTATATATATTTAATCTTTGAGGATCATAGATTTTTAAAGCTAGGAGGGACCTTAGGGGACCCACAAGTCCAACTACCTGATTTTACAAGTAAGGAAATGGGGACCCAGAGAAGTTAAATAACTTGCCCAAGTTCACACAGCTAGTGTTGGAAGTGGAACTCAGATATGCCTGAAGCCAAGGACAGCTTCCTATTCTCTACAGTAGGTTGCCTCAACAGATATTGGAGGGGGGACATGAATAAACCCAGGTCTCCTGACTCCAAGACTGAGACCTGGACTATAAAGAAAAGGATTGTAAGAAGACCAGTCTGGACAAAGAAAAAGGGAGCAGGGGCTTAAGATTGGACCAGTAGGTTGGAATCAGATTTAGTATATGGGGAGGGGAGGTAAAATGGAGGAACAGAAAGGACTGCTGGTGACCAAGCATCCAAAAGAGTGATTCTGGCCTCAGTAGTCCCTTCCCCAAAAAGACAGCACTCTTCCCAACCATATGTATTCTCCTCAACCCCAGAATTATGCTTCTGACATCACCTGCCTGGTTGCCCTGCATGAGCTGTATAATTACATCAACAAGTATTATGACCAGGTGAGGAACAAGTGGGCTTTTGGGTGGGGGTTAGAGAAGGGCCTAGAACCTTGTAAGGGAGGGGAAGAATCCTTAAGGTTAACTAAATATCTAGAACCACTTAAACTTAGAGAGAAAGTGGAGGGAGTGGGGAGCTGAGTGGGGTCATCTTCTCAGTTTCCTACAGCCAGCTTTGCTTTAATCCCTAATATCTTGAAAGACCTGCAGAGGGGAAATAATCTCCCAAGTGCCAGAACCAAACTCCCTGAAAAAAGGGATCCTGATAGTCAAATTCAGATTGGCTGTGCTGAGAATGATGATATAGGCCTCATCTCTCCTAGAGATGCTCTGGGATAGGGAGAGGAACTTGGTTCCCTGGAAGGTTTGCTCCAGTTATACAGGAGGGCCTCAGAGGAACTGCACAGAGTGACTGTGATCCCAGAGGGCAATACCAGCTGATCAGAGACCTCTCTGACTTCTTCCAGATTATCAGTGCCCTGGAAGAGGACACCGTGGGCCAGAAGATGCAGCTGGCCTACCGGCTTCAACAGATTGCCGCTCTGGTTGAGAACAAAGTTACTGACTTGTGAGGCCTCATTCTCCAGAGGCCATTTCTTGGGCCAAGGAGGAGATGGACCAGCCTGGGGTGTGGGAGCTGCCCCAGCCAGACCCTCCAGCTTCAAGTGAAGTGCCAGGGCCCCCTCTCTCTTACCAGTAGTGCCTTTTGTTCCTGGCTCCCTTACAGACCCAACTGGGTGACTCTGTCTTTACTGACTCTTCCTCCCCTCCCCACCAAATGGAGCTTGAGAGGGTTTAAAGCCTCTCTCTCCAGGACCCTCAAAAGAGGTTTGGGGCAGAGTGAGCCAGGAGGCTGGGTGGGCACTCTGGGTGGGTACCCAGAGGAGTGGTCAAAACTTGACACGATTTTTACCGGATATTGAGGAACTAGTGGGAAATGAACCCTATCTGGGACATTCTTCCATGGTGGGGGGATGGGGGAGGATTTCCCATTCCAGCCAATCTGGCCTAGCCTGTGGATTTTCCATGCTCCTGTCACTAGGATCATTTGTCGGGGTATGTGGGGAAGGGAGCAGCAAGCTTTGCCTGTCTTACTGAGGCCTGTTATCTATGGCAGCCTTGGGTCATGATAATTTACACCAGTTCCAACCCCTTTTGGGACACTTAAAGAATGACCTGCCTCCAAATTCCCCCTCCCATCCCATGTATTTATTTACTTGCTGAAAAATTTCATTTGAAAAATAAAAGAGATCAGTCTTTAAAAAAAAAATCACAATTATCTTCTTTTGTAGATAGTTTGTGCTTGTGGAGGGTCTGGAAAATGTGCAGTTATCAACATATTTCCTGAGGACCCTCCTTTCCCCTTTCTGAGGCCAGATGCTGGACCTTACCGGTAGGGAGACACAGAAGAAATCCTGCTTCTAGTAGCAAGAGCTGGGGTTAGGAGCAAACTTGTTGGGACTGGGGGGAGGGTGTGCTAAAATGCGCACTTTCTCTCCTGATTCTCCTCTGTCTGACTGCTCCTTGGCTGGTGGCTCCTCCAAATCATGTCCCTCAGAGTTCTGTCCTTCCGCTGCCTCTCCTCTACCCTACTTCACTTGGGGATCTCAACAGCTCCCCTGGATTGAATTCATCTCTAAATTGATGATTCTCAGATCTCCCCCAACCCATTGTAACCTTCAGTTCATTCTTTAATCTCAAATTACCGATTAACTGCATTGAGACATCTCCAACCATCCAAGTCTAATAAAGGAGTCTAAAACTGAACTCAATATCCTTCCCCTTGAGCCCTTTCCATAGGAGTTGTTTACTCTCACTTTTTTTTTTTTTTTGCAAGGCAATGGGGTTATAAGTGGTTTGCCCAAAGCCGCTAGATAAATGTCTAGATTAAGTGTCTAGATTAAGTGTCTGAGACCGGATTTGAACTCAAGTACTCCTGACTTCAGGGCCGGTGCTCTATCCACTGTGCCACCTAGCCGCCCCTGCTCTCTCACTTCTACCACCCGGGCTGGTCCATCCGGGTTATTGTAACTCCAGACAGTGTGAGGGAGGGGAGTACAGTCAGGGCTTATTTTTTTTAAAGAAAGATTTTATTTATTTTGAGTTTTACAATTCCCCCCCCCATTCTTGCTTCCCTCCCCCACCCCCCACAGAAGGTATTCTGTTAATCTTTACATTGTTTCCATGTTATACACTGATCTCAGCTGAATGTAATTAGTTAGGGCTTTTCGAAAAAACAACCAAGGATCCCGTTTGTGCAGAAAAGATATTTTGGGGGAGTTAGGGTGCAAAAAGCTAGAACTGGACGGTCCACTCCTCCCCTGCACATCAGTGATCTGGGAGAAGTAGTAACACAATTTCTCCAGGCTCCCAACATTAGCGTACATCTCGACTGTTCCCTTACTCCTACATCCTCCTATTCAAACTCCCCAAAGCCAGTCAACTGGCCTTTGCAACATTTCTCAAATTCGACATTTTTCTCAGATGACAATGCAATAAAAATCACATGAAATATTGGGTCAGGGAGACATAGACCCAGAACTAATAAGAACCTGAATAACCTCATTTTAAAGAATGAGTGGAGGGGCAGCTAGGTGGTGCACTGGATAAGGCACCAGCCCTGGAGTCAGGGGGACCTGGGTTCAAATCCGATCTCAGACACTTCATAATTACCTAGCTGTATAGCCTTGGGCAAGCCACTTAACCCCATTTGCCTTGCAAAAAAAAAACCCTTAAAAAAAAAGTTAGAGAAAGAACAAATTAAAAATCCCCAATTAAATACCAAATTAGAAATTCTAAAAATTAAAGGAGAAATTAATAAAATCGAAAGCAAAAAAATCAAATTAATAAATAAAACCAAAAGTTTGTTTTAGGAAAAAAATGAATAAAATTGATAAATCTCTGGTCAATTTGATTAAAAAAAAAGAAAGAAGAAAACCAAATTGCTAGTTTCCTGAATGAAAAAGGTGAACTCACCACTAATGAGGAAGAAATTAAAGTAATAATTCAGAATTATTTTGCCCAACTCTATGCCAATACATTTGACAGTCTAAGAGAAATGGATAAATATTTACAAAAACATAAGTTGCCCAGGTTAAATGAAGAAGAGATTAAATACCTAAACAACCCTAACTCAGAAAAAGCATTTCAACAAGCCATCATTGAACTTCCTAAGAAAAAAATCTCCAGGGCCTGATGAATTCACAAGTGAATTCTACCAAATATTTGAGGAACAATTGGTTCCAATTCTATAGAAACTCTTTGGAAAAATAGGTGGGGATGGAACTCTGCCTAACTCTTTGTATGAAAGCAATATGGTGCTGTTACCTAAACCAGGAAGAGTTAAAGCAGAGAAAGAAAATTATAGACCTATGTCCCTGATGAATACAGATGCAAAAATGTTAAAAATAAAATCTTAGCACAATGATTACAACAAGTTATCACTAGGATAATACATTTTGACCAAGTAAGATTCAATCCAGGAATGCAGGGTTGGTTCAATATTAGGAGAACTGTTAGTATACTCAATTATATCAACAAGAAACCTCTCAGAAAATATATGATCATATCAATAGATGCTGAAAAAGCTTTTAACAAAATACAGCATCCATTCCTAATAAAAACACTAGAGAGTATAGGAAGAAATGGACTGTTCCTTAGAATAATTAGCAGTATCTATCTGAAACCATCAACAAGCATTATATCCAATGGGGAGAGGCTAGAGGCATTCCCAATAAGATCTGAAGCAAGGGTGCCCATTATCACCACTACTATTCAATATCATATTAGAAATGTTAGCTTCAGCAATGAAAGCACAAAAAGAAATCGAAGGAATTAGAATTGGGAAGGAAGAGAGAAAACTCTCACTCTTTGCAGATGACATGATGGTCTACCTAGAGAATCCCAAGAAATCATCCAAAAAACTACTGGAAACAATTAGCAATTTTAGCAAAGTTGCAGGATATAAAATAAACCCTCATAAATCCTCAACTTTTCTACATATGACTAGCAAGATACAGCAGGAAGAGCTAGAAAGAGAAATCCCATTCAAAGTAACCTCAGACAGTATTACATACCTGGGAGTCTATTTGCCAAGACAGACGCAAAAACTTTTTGAAAACAATTATAAAACACTTTTCACACAAATTAAATCAGATTTAAATAACTGGGCTAACATCAACTGCTCACGGATAGGTATAGCTAATATAATAAAAATGACAATTCTACCAAAACTAAACTGCCTTTTTAGTGCCTTACCAATCAAAATTGTAAAAAATTACTTTAATGAGTTAGAAAAAAGTTGTAGGTAAATTCATATGGAGAAATAAAAAGTCAAGAATTTCCAGGGATTCACTGAAAAAAAGTGCAAAAGAAGGGGGCTTAGCCCTACCTGATCTAAAATTATATTATAAAGCATCAGTCATCAAAACTGTCTGGTACTGGCTAAGAAATAGAGTGGTGGACCAGTGGAATAGACTAGGTGCAATAGCAGGAAATGATTATAGTAATCTGTTGTTTCATAACCCCAAAGAGTCCAGTTATTGGGATAAAAACTCTCTCTCTGATAAAAAAAAACTGTTGGGAAAATTGGAAGTTAGTATGGAAGAAACTTAGATTAGATCAACACCTCACACCCTATACCAAGATAAAGTCCAAATGGATCCAGGATTTAGACATAAAACACAATATTATAAGCAACCTAGAAGATCAAGGACTAGTTTACCTGTCAGATCTATGGAAAGGGGAACAGTTTATGACCAAGGAAGAGATGAAAAACATCACTAAAAACAAACTAAACAATTTTGATTACATTAAATTAAAAAGGTTTTGCACAGACAAAACTACTTTAACCAAGATCAAAAGAAATGTAGTAAACTGGGGAACAATTTTTATGACTAATAATTCTGATAAAAGATTCATTTCTAAAATATACAGAGAACTGAGTCAAATTAAAAAAAATAGACAAATCATACCCCAATTGACAAATGGTCAAAGGATATGCAAAAGCAATTCACAGATGAGGAAATCAAAGCAACCCATAGTCATATTCAGAAAAAGAATTACAGACTTTGAACAAAGACCAAAGACTATTGCCATCTAATTAGAAAAAAAGCATTATATTATAATATAATTTTACTATCTCATACTTTATATTTCTTCTTTAAAGATATAATTTCTCTGTCATCACATTCAACTGAGATCAATGTATAACATGGAACCAATGTAAAGACTAACAGAATGCCTTCTGTGGGGGGTGGGGGGAGGAAAGTAAGATTGGGGGGAAAATTGTAAAACTCAAAATAATCTTTCTTTAAAAAAAGTTTTTGCACAGACAAAACCACTGTAACCAAGATCAAAAGAAATGTAGTAAATTGGGAAACAATTTTTATGACTAGTACTTCTGATAAAGGATTCATTTCTAAAAAAATATAGAGAACTGAGTCAAATTTAAAAAAAAACAAAAAGACAAACTATTCTCCAATTGACAAATTTTCAAAGGATATGCAAAGGCAATTTACAGATGAGGAAATCAAAGCAAATGAAAACTTGTTCTAAATCACTAATTATTAGAGAAATGCAAATGAAAGCATCTGTGAGGTACCACCTCACACCTTTCAGACTTGCTCATCCTTTCAGTGCAACAACCAGGGACAATTTGGGGCTATCTATCTGCATTGGAGAATAGCATCTGCATCCAGAGAAAGAACTGTGCAGTTTGAACAAAGACCAAGGACTATTCCCTTTAATTAATTAATTAATTAATTTTAGGTTTTTGCAAGGCAAACTGAGTTAAGTGGCTTGCCCAAGGCCACACAGCTAGGTAATTATTAAGTGTCTTGAGACCGGATTTGAACCCAGGTACTCCTGACTCCAGGGCCGGTGCTTTATCCACGACGCCACCTAGCCGCCCCTTATTCCCTTTAATTTAGAAAAGAAAACTGCTATCTTTTTGTCTGATCTTGTTCTCTCTTCTACTTTATGTTTCTTCCTTAAGGATATGATTTCTCTCTCATCACATTCAGTTTGAATCAATGTATACCATGGAAACAATGCAAAGACTGACAAATTGCCTTCTGTGGGGGTGGGGGTGGGGAGGGAAGTAAGATTAGGGGGGAAATTGTAAAACCCAAAATAAATAAAATCTTTAAAAAAAAATAAAAAATAGTGTCTGAGGTCGGAATTGAACTCATATTCCCCTGACTCTAGGACTGGTGCTCTATCCACTGTGCGACCCAGCCACACCAAAATTTATTCAAGGCAATGAGGTTAAGAGCCTTGCCCAAGGTCACAGAGCTAGGCAATTAAGTGTCTGACGTTGAATTCAGATCCTCCTGAGTCCAGGGATAGTGTTCTATCCTCTCTGACACCTAGCCACCCCAAAATTTATTCAAGAAAATAAGGTTAAAAGAGTTGCCCAAAGGGGTCGGCAAGGTTGCACAGTGGATAGAGCCTCGACCCTCGAGTCAGGAGGACCTGAGTTCAAATGCAGCCCCAGTCACTTAATAATGACATAGCTGTGTGGCCTTGGGCAAATCACTTATTCCCACTGCCTTTCAAAAACTAAAAAAAAAAAAAAAAAAAATAGTGAGTTGCCCAAGGTCATACAGATGGGCAATTAAGTGTCTGAGGCTGGATTTGAACTCTAATCATAAAATAAACAAGAAGTTCAGGAAGTAAATATATTGTTAGAAAAACTAGATATGATAGACTTATGGAGGAAACTGAATGGGGATAGGAAGGAATATACCTTTTTCTATGCAGTACATGGAACTTATACAAAAATTGACCATGTACTAGTACATAAAAATCTAATGATCAACTGCAGAAAGGCAGAAATAGTGAATACATCTTTCTCAGATCACAATGCAATAAAAGTCACAGGCAATACTGGGCCAAGGAGATATAGACCCAGAACAAATTGGAAACTGAATAACCTCATTTTAAAAAATGAGTGGACCACAAAACAAATTATAGAAAGAATTAATCATTTTAATCCTAGATAATAACAATAATGAAACAATATACCAAAACCTATGGGATTCACTCAAAGCGGCCCTCAGGGGATATGTTATATCTTTAAATGCTTACATGAGTAAATTAGAGGAAGAGGAAATCAATGAACTAAATATGCAACTAAAAAAGTTAGAGAAAGAACAAATTAAAAATCTCCAATTAAATACCAAATTAGAAATTCTAAAAATTAAAGGAGAAATTAATAAAATAAAAATCAAAAAACCTATTGAATTAATAAATAAAACCAAAAGTTGGTTTTATGAAAAAACCAATAAAATGGATGAACCTCTGGTCAATTTGATTAAAAAAAGAAAGAAGAAAACCAAATTGCTAGTATCATAAATGAAAAAGGTGAACTCATCACTAATGAGGAGGAAATTAAAGTAATAATTTGGAATTATTTTGTCTAACTCTATGCCAATAAATTTGACAATCTAAGTGAAATGGACGAATATTTACAAAAATATAAGCTGTCCAGGTTAAATGAGGAGGAGATTAAATACTTAAACAACCCTATCTCACAAAAAGCAATTCAATAAGCCATCATTGAACTCCCTAAGAAAAAATCTCCAGGGCCTGGTGGATTCACAAGTGAATTCTATCAAACATTTGAGGAACAATTGGTTGTAATTCTATATAAACTCTTTGGAAAAATAGGTGGGGATGGAACTCTGCCTAACTCTTTGTATGAAAGCAATATGGTGCTGTTACCTAAACCAGGAAGAGTTAAAGCAGAGAAAGAAAATTATAGACCTATCTCCCTGATGAATATAGATGCAAAAATGTTAAAAATAAAATCTTAGCACAATGATTACAACAAGTTATCACTAGGATAATACATTTTGACCAAGTAAAATTCAATCCAGGAATATAGGGTTGATTCAATATTAGGAGAACTGTTAGTATACTCAATTATATCAACAAGTCACCTGTCAGAAATTATATAATCATATCAATAAGATGCTGAAAAAGCTTTTGACAAAATACAGCATCCATTCCTAATAAAAACACTAGAGAGTACAGGAAGAAATGGACTGTTCCTTAGAATAATTAGTAGTATCTATCTGAAACCATCCACAAGCATTATATTCAATGGGGAGAGGCTAGAGGCATTCCCAATAAGATCAGGGGTGAAACAAGGGTGCCCATTATCACCACTACTATTTAATATCGTATTAGAAATGTTAGCTTCAGCAATAAGAGAAAAAGAAATTGAAGGAATTAGAATTGGGAAGGGAGAGAGAAAACTCTCACTCTTTGCAGATGACATGATGGTCTACCTAGAGAATCCCAAGAAATCATCCAAAAAAACTACTGGAAACAATTGGCAATTTTAGCAAAGTTGCAGGTTATAAAATAAACCCTCATAAATCCTCAACTTTTTTATATATGTCTAGCAAGATACAGCAGGAAGAGCTAGAAAGAGAAATCCCATTCAAAGTAACCTCAGACAATATAACATACCTGGGAGCCTATTTGCCGAGAAAGGCTCAGCAAATTTTTGAAAACAATTATAAAACACTTTTCACACAAATTAAATCAGATTTAAATAACTGGGCAAACATCAACTGGTCACGGATAGGTACAGCTAATATAATAAAAATGACACTGCTACCAAAACTAAACTGCCCTTTGAGTGCCCTACGAATCAAAATTGTAAAAAATTACTTTAATGAGTTAGAAAAAGTTGTAGGTAAATTCATATGGAGAAATACAAAGTCAAGAATTTCCGGGGATTCACTGGAAAAAAAAGTGCAAAAGAAGGTGGCTTAGCCTTACCGGATCTAAAATTATATTATGAAGCATCAGTCATCAAAACTGTCTGGTATTGGCTAAGAAATAGAGTGGTGGATCCGTGGAAAAGACTAGGAGCAATAGCAAGAAATTATGTGCTGTTTGATAAATCCAAAGAGTACAACTATTGGGATAAAAGCTGTCTGTTTGATAAAAACATGTAATGTGTCTGATAAAAGATTCATTTCTAAAATATACAGAGAACTGTTATTTTTTTTAAAGCCATTTGTCAGTTGACCAATGGTCAAAGGATATGCAAAGAGAATTTACAGATGAAATCAAAGCACTCCATAGTCATATAAAATTGTTGTAAATCACTACTTATTAGAGAAATGCAAATTAAAGCATCTCTGAGGTACCACGTTGCACCTCTCAGAGTGGCCAATATGACCAGAAAGGATAATGATCAATGTTGGAAGGGATGTGGGAAATCTGAGACACTATTACATTGTTGGTGTAAGTGTGAACTCATCCTAACTTTCTGGAGAGAAATTTGGGATTATGCTCAAAGGGCAACAAAAATGTGCATACCCTTTGATCCAGCAGTACCACTACTGGGTCTATACCCTGAAGAGATGATGAAAAAGAGTCAAAACATCACATACAAAAATATTCATAGCAGCCCTCTTTGTGGCGGCAAAGAACTGGAAATCAAGTAAATGTCCTTTAATTGGGGAATGGCTTAACAAACTGTGGTATATGTATGTCTTGGAACACTATTGATCTATTAGAAACCAGGAGGGATGAGAATTCAGGGAAGCCTGGAGGGATTTGCACGAACTGATGCTGAGTGAGACGAGCAGAACCAGAAAAACAGTCTACACCCTAACAGCAACATGGAAGCAATGCTCAACATTGATGGACTCTTTTCTTCAGCGCAATAATTAGGGACAATTTGGGGCTGTCTGCAATGGAGAATATCATCTGTACGCAGAGAAAGAACAGTGGAGTTTGAACAAAGTGCAAGGAGTTTTCCCTTTAATTTAGAAAAAAAACCAAATATTATTGTGTGATTTTGCTGTCTGTTATACTTTGTGTTTCTTTCTTGGGGAAGAACATGACTTTTAATTTAGATTAATGTATACCATGGAAAGAATGTAAAGACTGGCAAATTGCTTTCTGTGGGGGTGGGGGGAGGGGAAGATTAGAGGAAAAAATGTAAAAGTTGAAATAAGTAAAATGTTTAATAAAGAAAAAAAATTATTTATCACATTCGTCCCGTTTTCTTTTTTGAGACTACCTCCCTTTATCCCTTCAGTCACTAGTGATTTTCCTAAAGCTCGGGTCCGACGAAGTAATCCGCACATAGAAACTTCAGTCGTTCATTTTTGCCTCTAGGAACAAATAGGAAATGCTGTTTGGCGCTCAACGTCCTTCATCAGCGAGCCCTCTGTTAACTTTTCCAAGTTTTTACCCCTCATTCCCCTGCACGTACTGTTTGGGCTCAGGGATCCTTGCTTTCTGGCTTTTCTATGCACGAGTCCCTGTATCCTTTAACTCCGGGCCGTCTCTTCGTGCGCCCCGTAAGCCTGGAATGCTCTCACTCCTTTACATGGATCCCTGATTTATCTGGCTTCCTTTAAATCACAAAAACTCCACCTGTTACGGGAATATTTCCCTGCTTCCTTTTTTTTTCTAGGACTTTTCGTCTGAGCTTCGTTCGCTCTTTAGGTAGTTCGAATTCAGTCAAGGAGGACCGGAATTCGTATTCAGAGGACCGAAGTGCGCATTTACGTTCAGACACTTCGTAGTTGTGTGAGTTGGAGTGGGTCACTTCACCATGGTTGATTCCCATCCAGGGCCATCTCCAGTCTTCCCGATTGCTTATCTATCTGACCTCTGGACCCTGATGGCTCTGGAGAAAGGGAGGTTGATGACTGAGCACAGTTCCCCCACCGCACCCCCTCAGTCAAATGCAATTTATGTGATTATGGCATCAGGTCGTGGAGTCCATGGGGGTTTTTTTTTGAGCAGGACGAAGAAAAGATTACTATTATTTCCTTTTTATGCTGTACATGGTTTGTTAGCATATATTTGTTTGATTGCTGTCCCTCTCCTCCCCGTTCTATTGGGAACTCTTTGATGAGTACCTTTTGCCTGGATGCTTGGAAGTGTCCGGTCCGCAGCAGGCGTTTAAGACAGGTTTGTTGCTCGTCCGCAAAATCTTTGCCGGGTCAGTTCACGGAGAGGGGAGTGGGGAGGGGGGAGAGGGTCGTGTTTCGGAGAGGGTCGAGCGGGAACGAGAGCCAACCTGGGACCATTTCCAAGCGCCCGAAAGGCGGGAAATGGAGGTGCACAGTAAGGGAGGGGAAAGAGATGGGCGCTCTACTCCAGGGGATCTGGAGCGTGCAAAAAAAAATGCGTTTGGGGGGAGGAGGGGAGAACCGTCTAGTTTGTGTAGAAGAAATCTTATTTGAGCGTTGGGGGGGTTATAAGCGATTAAAGGAAAAGTGGAGTGCGTGGGAACAAAAAAACAATGGGGATTCATTTGAACTTTCGAATTTGGGACAGAGAAACTGAGGCTCCGAGAGAGGGGGAGGTGATAAAACTTATTCTCCGTGCAGAGTCCCCCCCCTGCAAAAAGAAACAATTCTCACCCCCGTTTTCCGTGTGGGACGTTCGACCAATGAGCGAGACGCTGGGGGGGGCTAAGTGTATAAAAGAACGGCCGCGGAGGGGTCGCTCCTCCCTTGGCCGCCACTGAGGTGCGGGGAAGGAGCGCGGAGATGGCTCGGCAACTGGAGGCGCGCGGGTCTCCGGGGAGCGGCCGCTCCCGGCTCCCTGGACACCTCTCCTCGCCCGTCCGCTCCTTCCAGTACCGGCTGTTCTGGCCGCCGGGGGGCCGCTGGCCTCGTGCTGGCACGCTGGCCCAAATTTGGGGCGGAGTGGGGCACCAGGACGTGGCGGCCGCCGAGATGAACCGCGAGCGACGTGAGCTTCATCCCGCAGCTATCGGGCTGAGAGATCCGACGGGACGGAATGTGCTCGGCCCGGGCGGAGTCGGTGCCTGTGAGCACGGCCGCGGCGGCCTGGGCGCCGTCTTTCGCCAGTGGACGAACCGCCTTCGAGGCTTCGGTCCCCCGCAGGCCCAGGCTGCCCCGTCCCAGTCTGATTGGATTCCACCGGCTCAGGAACCGAACCCGCCCCAGTCAGCGCAGAAGAGCAAGAAGAAGAAGAACAAGAAGAAGAAGAAGAAGCAGCGAGTGCAGAAAAAGGACAGCGGCGGAGGGGACGACGCGAGGCCCAGCAGGCCTCTCCCGGCGGAGGCCCGCGGCGATCAGTCCCAGTACCGGCGACGGCTGCGGCGGTTCTCCCCGCTGCCAATACCGCCCCCGCTGCCGCCGCCTCTGCCTCCTCGGCCCCCGCTGCCGCCGCACCCGCCGCCGCCGCCGCCACCCAGGCAGCTGCACGTGCGTATCAAGTAAGTGCCCACGACGGGCCCCGCTGGGGGGCACAGTTTGGAGAAGGGAAGCCCGAGCCGTCTAGGCAGGGGGGGAGGGGCGGCGCGGCAGGTGCCATCCCCAGCCCAGCCCAGGGGGCGGGGATGGGGCGGAGGGTAGCGCGGCGGGGGCTGGGCAATCGGCGAGGGCAGGATGACCCCCCCCCCCGGGGCTAGTCAGGGGGGGACTCTGGGATTTCAGAAGCATTCCGACTGGGGGGGGCGGGGGGGGACAGAGTCAGCCATTCTCCTCCCCCCTCCCCCTCAAGAAATTGAAACAGTTAAGGAAAGTGATGAGCCTCTTTCACTGTGGAAAGTGAAGGCAGACAGAGACCGGCTCAGCCGTGCTTGTCCCCCCCCCCCCCCCCCCGGGTGGTCAGAGGACTGTAGGCTTCGGAGTTTTAGACATGTAGTCTGCTCCCCTCAGGTGGCCGTTGCAGCCCCTGGGGAGTCTCCGTTTGGGAAACATATGCCTTTAAGAATTAAAGGACCAGGACCCTAAGCGAATTGCTGGAGTGGACTTTTTTGGGTGGTAGGGGGAGGGGACCTTTCCACTGACATACCTTTCCCTTCCCTAAAAGCAGCTGAGAATCTATTTATAACCCTTTCCCTGGCCGGCTGAGTGAAATCACCCCAGCTATAAATGCCCCTCGATCCACTCTCCCCACAGTCGAGATAAGGTCTCCCTCCTCCCAAAAAAACTTCCCAAAGCAGAAATTGACGTCAGCCCTGTCCCCACCCCCTACCTCCAGTGGGCTAGACCGAGTGACTGAGGGCAGAACACCCGAGCTCCTCAGACCCGGGTGCCGCAGGCTGGGGGATCAGAGCACCGGGACAGATTTTCCTGGTAACGGAGCTCTTCCCCGCCCCACCCCCTGCCCTGGAGTAGAGTAGGTGAGGTGTAGTGTGCTAGTGAGGTGGAAATGAGCTCAAGCAGCAGCAGCAGCGACAGGTAGGAGGGTGCCTCCAGTCCTTGCAAGGGCCTAGAGCCAGAAAGGAAACTCCTGGCATTCTCCCTGCCCAACTCAAGAGCTTGGGGGAGGGGGTGCAGTATGGGAGGAGGGGGAAACCTGGTGGGGACCAAGTGGAAGTTGGAGGGAGGAATCAGGGAAACCCAGAAAGCTTGCAGGGTAACGCAGGGTCTTTCCTCCCCACCTCTACCAACAAACAAGCTCCCATCTTGTATGTGGCCACGGAATCACTAGCCTGAACTTCAGAGCCAGTCGACTGCTGGCCCCCATGGTACTGGAGGGCCTTCTGGGCTCTGATGATGAGGAACAGGAAGACCCCACCGATTACTGCAAGGGTAATGGAGAGCCTCCAAAGCCATCTGGGCCTCCCCTCTTTGGATGGGAGGTGGGAACAGAGGGTCCATCTTAGGGCAGGGTGCCTCCATAAACAGAAACCAAGCCAGCTTCAGCCTCTCCCCTCTCCAGAAACGGTTGGCATGGAGGTGGGAGGTAAAGGGAATATCCCCAAGCCCCTTCTTGTTTCCCTGCCCTATGTTCTCCTATGCTGGGGAGTGGGGGGGTGGGAAAGAGAGACAAAAACATCTAGATATTCTGTCCTCAGCAAGGCCTGCTGGGCTATGACACAGTGGGCCCAATAATCAGGACAAAGAGTAAACTATACAAGGGATGGGGAGTGGGGAAGAGGGCACAGCACCGGGACTGACTCTGGGCCTTGTAGAAGTAGCATCCTAACCACTAATGGCTAGGAACCTCATGAAGTCTTCTATCTCTCCCTCAGGTGGATACTACCCAGTGAAGATTGGGGACCTGTTCAATAGACGTTACCATGTGGTTCGGAAGCTGGGGTGGGGTCACTTCTCTACCGTCTGGCTCTGCTGGGATATCCAGTGAGTAGCTTCCCACCCATAGCTTCCTGCCTTACCCATTTTAGCCAATTTCACAAATTGCACTCCCCCCCCCCATCCAATCTGGGGGCCCAGACACTGAAGTCAGGGGTCTCTTTTTTAGACGGAAACGATTTGTGGCCCTGAAGGTGGTGAAAAGTGCTGTCCATTACACTGAGACTGCCGTGGATGAGATCAAACTGCTAAAGTGTGTAAGTACTCATTCTTGCCACCCCCAACATCTCTCCCATCCCACGAAACTATGCTTCAAGGTTGGACATGAACAGAAAGAACCAAAAGGGGGGGAGAGGAGGGAGAAGTCCCAGTTTCCCAATAATTTGAAAAGCTCCCTGGCTCCCTTTGCCCCCCACCCCCATCCTAATGTTGATCAGTCCCCAAAATGCTTCCAGGTCCGGGACAGTGATCCCAGCGACCCCAAAAGAGACAACGTTGTGCAGCTCATTGACGACTTCAGAATCTCAGGGATCAATGGTGTCCGTATCCTTGGAACTTTGGACTGCAGCGGGGGAAATAGGAAAATTGTTTGTCCACATCCACAGAATTGCAAGGAGAAGGGCGGGGGGGGGGGGCTCAGCAAAGCTAGGAAGTCATCAAGCCTCCTATGCAAAGCTATCTTAGGGGAGGGGAGCCACCACTTTACCCATTCCTCCCCTCCATGGGGCGGTCACACCAGGAGGGAGTACCCATCCATTCACTCTTCAGTTTGATATGCCTTCACCCTCATGCCCGGCCAGATGTCTGCATGGTATTGGAGGTTCTGGGTCATCAGCTCCTCAAATGGATCATCAGATCAAACTATCAGGGTCTGCCTCTCCCCTGTGTGAAGAGCATCATGAGACAGGTAGGACTGGCTTTGGAACTAGGATGACAGGGAGGTACCAAATCAGAAACCAAATCAGAAAAATGCCAAGCTTATTAAGCCTTATTATTCACTTGGCACTATGCCAAAGGAAACACACGAATCCTCTCCTCAGGGAATGGAGATCCTAATAAAGCCCTAATTGGCTAGTGGCTTCCTACTCTCTCCCTATTCTTCACAGTGCTATGTATGGAGTTCAACTCCAGGATCTGGCCTTTTCATTAACCTGGCAAATCACTCCTCCTTCACATACATAATCCTACACCTTCAGGCCAATAGAGAACTCAGTCAGAACTTTAGTCATAAGGCCAGGGAATGAAGCTTAATTCTTAGTTTCCAAGGATTGTCTGCTTAGATAACTGACTGCATCACTTGGACCTCTTTCTTGTCCTGTGTTCTCAAGTTTTGGAATCATGTTTCTATACTGAGCTTATGCTTACTCCATTGAACTTCTCCTGCAATGTACTTACCAGCTATTCTGTTCTGTTAACCAATTCTCTTCTATTTTTAACTAGTTAAAAATTGTTTTTTTAATAATATCTGATTTGTCATATAATTTGATCCCAGTGCTAGGTCTTCCTCATCCATCCATCCATCCATTTATCTATCATCTATTTATCTTGCTATATCTAATCTATTTATTCATCAACCCTATTTAATCTCTCTAATCTCTAAATAGGCTACATGAAGAAATAGATTCAATAGAGCTACAGCTAGATTAGATGCACAAGTGGAGAGGGCAGGGGGGGAGAGAGAGAGAGAGAGAGAGAGAGAGAGAGAGAGAGAGAGAGAGAGAGAGAGAGAGAGAGATGGATAGATGATAATGGATAGATATATGGGATCTATAAGGATTGAGTTCAGATAACCTCTTAAGGTTTCTCCCTCCCCTAAATCCATGAGCTTCTGATTTTCTCCACTAGAGTGGGGGATGTGAGGAAAAGCTTGGGGAAATCCACTTGATCAGTGATAGTTCCACCACTAGGTGCTGCAGGGCCTGGATTACCTCCACACCAAATGTAAGATCATCCACACCGACATCAAGCCGGAGAACATTCTTCTGTGTGTGGGTGAGGTCTACATCCGAAGACTGGCAGCAGAGGCCACACTGTGGCAGCAGTCAGGGGCCCCACCTGTTTCTGGCAACACTGGTACTGCTTGAGCTGGGGTTGTGGGAGTATGGGAGGCTTAATCCTAAACCCCAGCCCTCTTGTCCCCCATCCCCTGACCCTGGGGTCTGAGAATTCCCTCTGCCATCTGACCCTTTTAACTTTCTCTTTTTCTCTCCTCCCCCACCCCACCCCATACACGCCTCCTCTCTCTGGTCCGTCTTGGCTTACTCTAGTGAGCTCAGCACCCCAGTCTACCACGGTAAGTTCTCCAGGTCTACCAGTTTATTCAAAGTTTGTGTCTCCATGGACCATAGTGTAGGTACAGTGATGAGAGAAGCAAAATTTGGGGGCAGTGCCCCCTTTCTTTCCATTATTCAGTCTTGAGAAGAAACTGGTCTATGGTGGCGGAGCACTGACGGAAACCGTGTTTAGTTAATGATTTTACTTTACACTCTGAGAACTCAGACAAAAGATGGACTTTGTATTGACTTTGTTGGATTTCCAAGTTGCTCTTCAAGTCTGTCAATCCATGTCAACTCTTAAGAATTCTTTTTGAGGGCCATTCATTGGACCACTCTTACTGAGCATCTCTTTTCTGGCCTGTGAGTCCTCTCCTGCTCTAAAATGCTGAGTGGGAGAGTGGAGCAGGGCTTGCCCTACCCTCAGGGAGCTTAGGAGCACATTCTGCAGGCAGGCATCTACTGGTGAATAGGAGTTTTGGCGTTCCATTCCCATGCCAGGAGCCCTGCACCTGAGTCTGTGACCTTTGAAGGAAGTTAATTAGCTAGCCCCTAAGAAAGAATATGTAGGGGAACAAGCTATGATGTGCTAGGACAAGGTGGATGGGACCAATCAGGATATCTAAAATCAGAAAAAAAAAGTCAGATATTTTTAAAATGAGGAGAGTCTGTACTGCTTATAGTACATCAGAGTTAGAAGGGACTTCAAAGCTCTCCCCTGCCCCTTCTTCCAAGGGCCAAAACAGGCAGGAGGGGTTTCTTGGTCTGAAGTCCAAGAAGGAAAGGAAGTTTGGGAATTTATCTACCAATTCAGAGGAGCATAAGGGACCTTAAGAGGCAGTCTAGTTCAATTCTCTTTATGTAAGGGGCAACTAGGGGATACCACAGTGCCAAGAGAGCTGGACCTAGAGTCAGGAAGACCTGAGTTCTGATTCAGCCTCAGACATTTACTAGTTCTGTAACCCTGGGCAACTCACTGCCCACTCTGCCTCAGCTTGCTCAACTGTAACAGGGGATAGCCCCTCCCTCCCAGGCTTGTTGTAGGGATCAAATTTGTAAAGTGTTTAGCAATGGTGGCTGGCATACAGTAAGCATGATATAAATGATAGCTGTTGTTGCTGCTATGATGATGATGGTGATGATGATGATTATTTACAAAGGCATCTGTGGGGATAGATAGAGCCAGGGTCTCTGGACTGGGTTTGTGACCTTGAGGGCTGGGAATTGTTCATGAGGGAGGCCAGGGTTTCTTCTCTCCTCCTCTTCCCCTCCCCGACCCTCACCTTGGTTCCTCTTTCCTTAGAATGAGAAACTCTCTAAGAACAAGAAGAAGAAGATGAAGCGCAAGCAGAAGCGACAGAAGCAGCTCCTGGAGGAGCGTCTCCGTGACCTTCAGCGTTTGGAGGACCTGGAGGGTGAGAGGAGCCTGGAAGGCCTGTTGGCTCCACCACCCCAGCCCCCTGATGTGGATTCAGATGAAGCCGGAGGGGCCACAAGTGAGTAGGGGCTTCCTCTTCCCCAGGGAAGGAGGAAGAGGGGCTCCCTTTAGCCAGCAGCTCTGGGAGAGACCAGTTGGGAGGTACAAAGGTCCACCCTCTCTTCCACAGACAATGCACAGCTGAGTGAAAGCAGCGGGATCACCTTTGCGGAGGCCTCTGGAGGCAGTCTGGCATGCAGCCCCCAGAGCTTGACCTCCTCTTCAGGCTTTCACCCATGGGGAGGTGGAGAGGCCTCTCCAGCCTCCTCCTCACCACCTTGGGGACAACGCAGAGGCCTCAGTCCTGACTCTCAGACTTCTGGATTTTCGGGGTCCCTCTTCTCCCCCACTTCAGGCTCTGCCCTCTCAGGCTTTTCAAACCGTCAGGAGAAGGGGGAATTCAACAGTAAGTGGAGGGGGGCAATGGCTAGATTGACTTGGATGGCTCTACCAGTTTGGAACCTCTCTTTCAACTCCCTCTCCTTACCTTCCCCCAACTCAGGAACACCCAGTGCCTCAGACTTCCTGGTGAACCCTCTGGAACCACAGAATGCAGACAAGATCAAGATTAAAATTGCTGATCTGGGCAATGCTTGCTGGGTGGTATGATGCTGGGGGAAGCAGGGACTCCCTCCACCCCTGACCCTGGGTCTTCCTGAGGTCTCCACAGGCCTCTTTGGTCCCTACATTATGATCCCCTAAAATGGGTCATGCATAAGCCAAAGTTTCTGGGGGTAGTCTTAGTCTCCCATCTTTTCTCTTTTTTTTTTCTGGGTAATTTAATAATTTTATTGATAAGGCAGCACCTTGATTCATAAAAGGGTGGTCATTTGGCTACCCCTCTTAAACCAAAGAGTGATAGCAGTGGGTTCAGGGCTTTTTTGTTCTTTTGAAAGAGGTTGGCAACCAACCCTGCTTGGTTAACAATGAGAGAATGAATAATACTTCAATGAGGGGCCAGATCTGAACTTTCTTTAAGTCATCTACTTTTTAAGTTAGCCCAGCCTTGGACAATCTATTCAAAGAATTGATTCCCCAACCCTGGCCTAAGTAGAACACAAAGGCTGCTCTACCTGGGTGAAGTCTGAACAAGAAAGTCAGTCAAGCTCATTATCAGCAATATCCTTCTAGAGACTGAACTTTTTTAAAAAAGGGAGGACTCTGGATCTCCCCAAATCATTGGTTATTAAGAATCATTTCTTTCATTCCCCTATTTGATTCTATTCAGAGGTATGGCCTCCTCCAGGGATCACTAACTGATATGGCAAACACTTCATCTAGTTTCTAACTGCCCCACCTGTTCTTAGTGACTAGGCCTGGCCTGGAAGTCAGGAGCCCTGTCTGGGGTATAAGCTTGAAGCTTTGCTGTATGATCCTAGCCAAGGCCTCTCTTAAAGACTGCCAGGTCTACTTTGGGGGGGAGGGAGGGATGGCAGCCAGTGAGAGGCTCAATACCTGGAACAATTCCTCTCTGCTGACTTCCAATCAGGGTGTCTGGAGTGCTATTTTTTTTAAAGTAGTTTGATAATTATTTAAATATAATTCATTTCCTTTGTAATTCTGGTGATTCATTTGAAAATATTATTCTGAAAAAGGGTCCCCTACTGTAACTAGAGTATTCAAGAGGGAAGGGGGGAGGTTAGGACCCAGTCCCCCATGCCCCAAGGGAGACCATTTTCTCAGGGCCAAGGACCTATGGGGTCAGGTAGGAAGGTTTGAGGCATAACAGTGGGGGGGGGGGCAGAGCTAGGAAGATTAATACCAATCAGGCTAATTCTGTTACTCTGACTTGAGGCCAGACTGGTTCTTTCCCTTCTTCCCATAGCACAAGCACTTTACAGAGGACATCCAGACCAGACAGTATCGGGCAATCGAGGTACTCATTGGAGCTGGATATAGCACAGCTGCTGACATCTGGAGCACCGCCTGCATGGTAAGGACCTAGGCAACTCCACGTGACTCCCCTTCTCTTGATTCTAGAGTCCCTTCACCCCATTCTCTATTCCCCTCTAGGCTTTTGAGCTGGCTACAGGAGACTATCTGTTTGAGCCCCATTCTGGAGAAACTTACACCCGAGATGAAGGTGGGCTATGGGACCTACTACTACCACCTGAGGGGTGAGCAGAAGGGGGGAACAGAGGGATAGAGCACTTACTGTTTCTCCCCTACCTCCCAGACCACATTGCCCACATTGTGGAACTCCTTGGAGACATCCCACCAGCCTTTGCCCTCTCTGGCCGCTATTCAAGAGAATACTTCACTAGACGAGGTACTGACTAAGGCTGCAAGACTCTGGGAGACAGGTTTGGGGATGAGAAAGGTTAATCACAAGCCTGAAGCTGAAGGTCTGGTTATTCTATTTTCACCAAACTAGTTGCCTAGGCCAAGAGACCAGTACCCCTTTGTGGGAGTTGCCATTTTGCTGTGGGTGATTCCATTCTGCTCAGAGGTAGTATCAAGCTACTAAGGTGCTGATGGCCAATACACACTGTCTTAAGGGCTGGTATTGGCATTGGAGCCATATTTTGGAGAACAACTGAGAATGAAAGACAAAGGCAGGCAGGAGTGAGTGGGGTGGTGAGTCAAGGAGGGTGGAAGTCTTATCAGAGAAGTTAGTCATATTTGTCCAGAGAGGACAAGTTGAAAGGACTCAGGTGACTAAGCTAACCATCTCCTGTTATCCTAGGTGAACTCCGTCACATTAAAAATCTCAAGCACTGGGGTCTGTATGAAGTCCTTATAGAGAAATACGAATGGTCACTGGAGCAGGCAACACAGTTCAGCGATTTCCTGCTGCCCATGATGGAGTATATCCCTGGAAAGCGGGCTACGGCTGCCCAGTGTCTCCAGCACCCTTGGCTTAACTCCTAAGTCCCAAGACTCCTCCTGTTCCCCCTTCCCTAGTTTGCTGTGGTAGAGATTGGCCTCCTTTAGAAATGGACCTTGGGATCATTCCAGTTGGGGAAGGGGGGGAGGGGATGATCTCAAGGTGTCGGGGCATGGTTTCATGTGTGTTCAGCCCCAGTCCCCAGGCACCAGGTCCACAAATCAGGACCTGTGCTGCTGGGAAAAGGGTCCAGAGTAGAGCCCAGTCCCCCATTTCTTGGAACCCTAGTGCAATTTCCTTTCAGGCCTATAGTGTGCTAAGTGATATTAGGCTGGCTTAACCAGCAGTGCTTCTGGACAAGGATTTCAACTTGTTTTCCAATCTGTTTTCCAGTTTTCCTCCTTTCTGATCCCAAATTTCAGCTCAGGGCAAAAAAAAATAAACAAATAAAATTGTTTTTCTTACTGAAGATCTTGCTTGGTGTGTGAAACTCATTTTTCAGGCAGCCTTGGCTAGTCTGATGGGGCCCAGGAGGGGCAGGGAAGGAGAAGTCAAGATACTTTCTGGGGAGACACAAACACTGTTGTCCATCTCATCCCAGCTCCCCTCCCCCCCATTCACTCAGCCTTTACTAAAAAACATGACAGACAACATAAAGGTGGGGTGGTAAAGAATGAGTGTGAGGGTCCTCTTAGTAGCAGGTTCAAACAGAAACACTACAGATGAGATTAAAGGGAACACATTTATTTTATAAGCTAAGAAGCAAGGGAAAAAAGAATGCACACTTGTGATCAAGGAAGAGGAGTTCCTCCCCCTAGACTCAGTTTTCTGTTTGCCAAGCAGGTATCAAAGAGCCAATAAATAAGCAGTACAGCTGGAGGGAGGTGTGGACGGGAAGAGCTTGTCCAGCAGGGCTCTGAGGGCTAGACCTCAGTGGCCTGGCCATTGATGATTCTGATGTGACGGATAATGTCCTGGATAGCTTCAGAGGTGGTGCCTTGGCCTCCAATGTCTGGGGTGTGCATCTAGGAACAGAAACTAATGAGCAAGGAATGACCCCAAGTACCACTGTTTCCCCCCCACCCCTTGCCATCAATGAATCAAGAGGCCCAAACTGCTGGGTTCTCAGCACTAAGGGAGTTTATATGGGAAAGATGTCTGAAAATGGGCTTCAGAACTAGCCAGGCTTTATATGTCTGATTCAGGAAGAGAACCATACAGAAACCTGGTGGAAGGCATTCAAGTCACAGTCCTTTAATTTAAAAGCAAAAGATTAAAGACAGAATACCAAGCTTCAAAAATGTTTGCCCCAGAACCAGAACCTTAGTCCCCTCTCTCTGGGAGCACAGTGGGTAGGGAGTAGGGAGTAGGAGCTTGGGGCAGGAGAGCTAAGCCTCACGTTTTCATTGTCCATCGATGTCAAGACAGCCTTCCGGATGGAGGTGGCATATGAGTGGAGCCTGAGAAAGAGGAACAAAGGATGGAGAGGGATCAGAAGTTTTGAGTGGTCCACAGGCACCAAGATAGAGGGGAAACAAGACACTCGAGTGCTCTACCCCACCTATCACCAACATGAAAAGACAAAAAGTCCAAAACACGAGACCAACTTACTTCAGATGGTCCAGCATCATGCAGCTGGCCAACAGGGTGGCTGTAGGGTTAGCAATGTTCCTATTGGCGATGCTTTTGCCTGTGTTTCGAGTTGCCTGAAAGAGGAGAGGGACAAGGGATGTATGGCGGCTTTGGGAAGATAACAATTCTAGTTTCTTTTCTCCCAATTCAAACATAACCACTCACCGTCTCAAACACTGCATATACATGTCCATAATTTGCTCCAGCCACAAGGCCTGGGCCTCCAACTAGGCCAGCACAGACATTATTGACAATGTTGCCATAAAGATTGGGCATTACCATAACATCAAACTGTTGGGGCCGAGATACTAGCTGTAGACAGAGAGTTTGGGTCAGAGAGAAATGCACAGGACTCAGGCTACATATATTTAATCCACAATATACATAAAAACCCCTGAAACCAAACAGAGAGGTCCTGGATGTTCTCAGGGAGACTTAACAAGGGAAAGCAAAAGAGACACAAAAATCAAACTTCAAGGGACGGACAACAGCAAGCAAGGGAAGGATATAGTCATTGTGGAAAATGACTTTTCCCTTGGCAAAAGAGGGGAAACAGGAAAGTTCAATTCCTCCTTCCTTCCTAGGCCCGTAATTACTAAAATATAGCATTCAAAATTCTAAAAAACAAAATACACACTCAAATGTCAAAGTGAACCAACCCAAAGCTCAATCAAAATCATCATGGTTTAATTGAAAAAGCTGGTTCACAGTTCTAGAGTTTGGGTCTGGCTTTTTCAACCTTCAAATCAGAAAAATCAGAACATGGCAGAGCTGGCAAAGTTCATCTAAGTTCAACTGAGTGCTTTCCTACAAGTCAGGTCAGGCCCAAGCCAGAGCAGCCTTCCAGAGCACTTTGCTACATCACGGTTGGTTGGTGGCTCTCTGGGCTTCAGCAGTCACATATATAGAACCAAGGAGTTGAACACTAACACGGTTCCTTTGGCCTTTTCCAACTCTGCAATTCAAGGGCTATGACTGATGGTTTATTTGCTTCGGAAGGATTAAGGGGTTTATTGTCAATAGTTCAGAGAGTCATTAAACTAGAGTTGTTGTATAACCCTGGGTCCTGGGACCAGTCAGAAATTAGGGCAGACTCCTGGAGTCCAGGAGCCAAGTACCTGCATTGTGGTGTTGTCCACGATCATATTCTCAAAAGTGATATTAGGATAGCCTGCAGCTACCTCCTTACAGCACTGGAGAAAGAGGCCATCTCCCAGTTTCCTACAAGATGGACAGAAAGCTTAGTTGATAATAAGAACTATAACATTCTCTGAAGTGGTATAGAGTGATGAAAAGCACACAGGATTGGAACAGGAGACCTGAAGTCTAGTCCTGGTTCTGCAACCAGCTTGCTGTATGACCTTGAGCAATCCCTTTCCCTCTCTGGGACTCAGTTTCCCCATCTGTAAAATGAGGAGGTTGGATTGGATCTTTCAGTGGGTCCTATGGTCTGGATCAGGGGAAAGGCATTGGATTTGGGAGAAAGGGGTGGAGAGGTAGGGA
Source organism: Macrotis lagotis (assembly GCF_037893015.1). Taxonomy (NCBI): domain Eukaryota; kingdom Metazoa; phylum Chordata; class Mammalia; order Peramelemorphia; family Peramelidae; genus Macrotis; species Macrotis lagotis. The sequence goes on from NC_133666.1 coordinate 81,769,328, forward strand.
GAAATAGCATGACAGGAATCATATGGGGGGCGGGGAGTGGAGAAGAGAAGGTAGTATATGTATCAGTTGTCATCAGTCCCCCTTCCCTGTCCTCCCATCCCTACATGATGTTGGCCTTGTGCACGGCGGTCACTTTCTTGCGCCCAGTTTCCTGGGCCAGGCGGAAAGCATACTCAGCAATGCGCAGGGACTTGGCCTTGGTGATGATCTTCAAGCTCTCCACCACACCTGAAACGCTCTGTGGGGGCAAAAGGGTAGGGGTTATTCTTCTTCCCTTGGGAAGTTCTTTAGTAGGCAATGAACTCATCTACTTCAAATAACAATTTAAGGGCTGGCCACACCCTCCCACAAGAAAGAGAAAATAGAGGCTTTAATTGCGGGGAGCCTAGTCTAGGGGAAAAAGCAAAACCAGAGCTTCAGTAGCCCTCATTTTACTGGCTCACCTAAGACTCACCTAACTGCATATGTCTATACACACACACACAAACACATATCCACACCTGGAGGACACCCCATTTCAGGCCACTAAGAATTTCCCTTAGGGATGGCTTAGAGGACTCCAGAAAGTTCTTACTCCCTAGCCTGACACCCTACCCCATTCTTCTTACAGCTGGCTACCAACATCTCAGGGGACCAATTTAAGGCTGTTCCAGGCTCAAAGAGGAGCAATTCCCATGGCCTTGTGGTGATCTGTACAGAGCCAACTCCCTGTATGACTTCAGCCCTGCAATGAAATGGCCCTAAATGGAAGAAGGGCAGTCAGGAGATCTAGCTGTTCCTAATTATTATTATTATTTTTAAACATTTTTCTTTATTTTTTAAAAAATTTTATTTATTAAGGTAACAAGGTTAAGCGACTTGCCCAAGGTCAAAAAGCTAGGCAATTATTAAGTGTCTGAAGCTGGATTTGAACTCAGGTCCTCCTGACTCCAGGGCTGGTACTCTATCCACTGTGCCACTTAGCTGCCCCCATTTTTCTTTATTTTTAATCTTAAATGCAAAATAAGAAAAAACAAACCTTGCCATGTACACAGTAGAAGATAAGATTCAATATAAAACAATACATTTTCCATGTCTATAAAACCTCTATAATAAATAATATCCTTTGTTTCAAAGATGCTTTTCTTTGCTTCCTTGTTGGTTTTCTTTTGTTCTCTGTTGCACATTTTTTACTTTAATCCCCCCCCCAAAGAAGACTACAATTAAGCACATATGCATACATACACACAGAGAAATATCTATAAACATACACATATATACTCATACTCATATATGTAAATCCATACTATGCATATTGCTACCACTCATCTCTTTCTCTGGAGGTTGATAGAACCTTCCTTCATCAGTCCAAGTCTTTGCATGCTTTCCTAAATCTATTAGCTCATCACTCCCTACACCACAGTAGTATTTCAACCCAATCACATCCTGAGAAATAGTCCATGAAAGATCTCCCCCAGTTTTCTCCATTCCTTCTATTCTTGGCTATATAGGTTTCATTTATACAAGAAAATTTTCATTTAAACACTTCAACAGTGCTCTCATCAGGGACTTTCAGCTAACACCTGGATGGAGTTCACATGTAGGAGTAATTTCCCAAAACCAAGGAGAGCCCTAAGGACAGTGCAGCTGAATCTGGCTTCATCATGGTCCTAGCTGGGGAGGAAAAGAATGGCTGGGAAGGAAGAGGTCTCACCTCATGTTCCAGGCTGCTGTATTCTCCCTCTGTATTTTCCCTAACAATGAGGATGTCTATGTCTTTGTGGCGAGTCACCACGCCTGGCAGGCTCTTACAGTGAATCACATTGGCATAGAGGTCTAAGCTGGTGCTGGAGATGAAGGGAGAGGGAAGACAGGCTTCATATACACCCAGCAGGAAACTGCCAATATTTTCCCCATACCCACTAACATGATGCTGCCTCTTACCGGAGAATGTTGTTACGGGACTTATAAGATGGTGGCAGATTGTGGTTGGTTTCAATGTTTCCTAGGAATTACAAGAAAGAGAGTCAACTTGGGTAAAGGAGACACAGAAGAAGCTACCAGTGGAGCCAAATGCTATTTCTACCTGAAAGCTAAAGGTTAAACTCTGAAACATCTGTCTGTCTGTCTCTCTCAAAGCAGGGAGGAGAAAAATGTTTCTGCATAAGTGACAGTGAAACTATCAGCCTCCCTTTCTCATGGGCATTCCTTCCCATTTAGCTCCTGGCCTTGTTGTTTCCAAGGGCACAGGTCTCAGGATCCCTGAGAACATGAGGAATACCACAATCCCAACAAGCAGTACCAGTGCTAACAAGATAATAGTTTTAAAGCAATCAACGGAAAACTGTAACTTTGGTTAAACAAGCAAACAAACAAAAACAGCCCCCAAGCATGGGATGAGATAGATGTGGCTTGACATCAGTTCCTATGACTTAGGGGTTTTCTTTGCCTGCACGCTCAGTGTGAGTCAATGTGATATGACTGCCAATAAAACGAATGAAATCTGAGGCTGTATTAATAGAAACATCCCATCCCAAACAAGGAAGGGAAGACTTCCTTTGCATTCAACTTCAGACAAGAAAGACTAGAGTAGGTAGGGCTCTGAGTACTATACCATGGAAAGGAGTAGAGAAACCTGCAAAATAACAGCTCTGCCTTTATATAGGCAAAGACTAAATGTTACAAGGCATAGACTCCAGCTTCAGGTGTGTTCAAAATGGAATATGGATTGCCTCCTCAGGCAGGGACCTCCCTTTCACAAAAGGCAATTCCTGTACTGCCTGAGAGGATCAATATCTCCTATGTGCCAGGCCCTGTGCTCTAGGTTAGAGGCACACAAAGCTTCAATTCTCGAGATGACCTCAAAGGTCCCTTCCAACTCTTGAGATTCTCAGATTACTCCCTAACTGCCCTTCCTCCACTAGAAGGGAGCAGTAGCCCTCGAGTCAGAAGGACCTGAGGTCCCAAATCAGTCTTAGCTGTGTGACCCAGACAAGTCACTTCACAGAAGGAAAAGGAGAAGAAAGAGATGGGGTTCATCTTCCTCATTTCCACCCATCCCACTCCCACCTCAAGTAAATTCTCAACCGAGAAGTCAGCTCACCTTTCAAAGCTACACGATTGCGTCGGATGGCCATGATGGCATTGCGGATGTCTTCCTCCTCAGCATTAGAACTCACTTGCACCTCTTCAAAATCCACAGGCACACAGGCATGTCTGGGACAAAGAAAGGAGTGTGAGGTGGGTAGAAGCCCCCCCCCCCGATTTCCCAAGCTCCAATGATCCTGAGCCTGAACCCAGTCCCCAAGGGACCATTTGATGTTAGGAAGTCAGTGCCCCTCTAAGCCTCAAGGCTCTCCTAAATTCCCCCTTGATACTCCTTCTTCTGCTTCACAAGGTTCTTGGGTACTTTTGGACCCCTCTTCAACCAGTGCAATATTCATGAATACAGGGCTCTGGTCTCTTTTTACTCCCAGACCAGTAAAGCAGAGATCACAGTCTGAACAACCAGAATGCTTTCCAAAATGAAACTGGCCCTTGGATTAGCCAAGTGCTAATCCCAGTACTGGCCTCTGGGGCAGGTGTCAAGCAGAGCCAGAGAGGTAAGGTGGAGACAGCAAGTCAACTCATCAACAGATGCCTCCTGTTTTAAACCAAATTCAACCAGGAATACTCCTGTTTTAGTCAAAGGCAGATTAATTTAGGGGCTGGGGGCTCAGGGAGAAAAAAAGAAAGGGAGAGAGATGGTTCAATCTTCACACAGGTATTTCTTGCAGGGCCCTTTTCAATAATCCTCTGGCCGAGTGTTCTCATCTGTTAACTTTACCTTCCCTATGGGGCTTAGGAGAACCCATCTAGTCCAAGTTACACATTTTATACACAGTAGACATGAGCCCAAAGGAAATGATTGTTACTAAAATGTTTTCTTCTGTATAAACCCTGCTTTTCAGACCCCTGGGAGTTGGAAGCCTCTAGACTGAGGTCTAAGTTACCAACCATTTCCCAGCCTTGGTTTCTCCAGCTACCCACCAACTTCACTGGATTTGATGACCTCTGAGGGCCCTGCCAGATTGAACATTCTAGAACCCATGCAAAGCAGCAAGGCTAAATGTGAGGAGGGTATGGCTGGGTAGGAACACTGAGAGAAGGGAAAGGGGTGAGGAGGGAAGAGTCAGCACCATACCTGAACACAGACTTGACATGCAGCATGAGCTCAGGACCAATGCCATCACCAGGAATCATGGTCACAGTATGTCGGCCTCCATACTTGGCAGACGGAGGCTGCAGAAAAGAAGGCAGTTAAGGGAACATCTTGGGACGTCCAGCAACCCTCACTCCTTACCCCCTATCTCTTGCGTTAGGCACCATACCTCTGACCTGGGCTGTAAGAAGAGAAAGAGTCACCCATGCAGAACCCATCCCATAGCAGATGGTATTTGCCCAGCATGCCCTGAGTGAGAATGGATGGTACAGAGGCTAGAAAGAAATCAGGAGAGTTCTAGCACTTGCATTAAGGTCTTGTAGCCACAGTAAATCCAAAGCAGTTATCCCACCCCACCCTTCCCAAGGATCAAGAACCCATCAGTAGGGAATGCCCAAACCATCTGTGAATACCCTTCCGTTCTCACGGGTGGAGGTGACACTCTGCCAAAAGTACCCATCATATCCTCACAGGGGAGGATTCTGAGTCAAGTGCTTGCCTGGACTCCTCTATCATTGAAGAGAAAACAATGGGAACGAGAAGAAAAGCCAGGCCGAGCACTTGGGGAAGGCAAATAAAAGGACAGATGTGTCAACCTTCAAACCCAGGGGTGACTAGGGTTGGTGATGGTGGGCAGGACCCTGTGCCTACCCCAATCTATTTCCAATCAGAAGCAGGAAAAACAATACTCACAATTGTTTGCTGTTAGTGCCAGGAACAGGAAAAGAAAAAAAAAAAAGGACGGGTGAAAGGGGAAGAGACAAAACAGCAAAAGTTAGAGAGATCAACCTGTGAGGTCTGGCTGCTACTGCGGACCACCTGGGCTGGGGCTGGGGGCTCATCAAGGCTGGCACTCCCTGGCACAGGCCCTCTTCTCCTCCCCTCCCCATTCAACATTGGCTGGCCCTGCACAGCAGGAGGCAGGGCAGGGCAAGGCAACATGCGACTCTCTGAGGGGCAGCCTGGGACAGACGAGAGATGAGCCCGGGAGGGGGGCCCACCCAGAGGGGATTCAAGCTGCCTCCTGGAAGCTCCTGTCAAGCGTGCTGCAGGGAAGAGGGAGGGTAAAGGGTAGGAGGGGGGAGGCTGGCTACAGCCCAGCAGGCACCCAGAAGGACTGAGGCAAGGAGAATTTGCACACACGCAAGACAGGCACTTACTGAGGAGAAGCCCCTCCAGCTGGCCTCCCGGGCACCTAAAACCTGGAAAACAAAAACCAGACCCAAGCTTCCATTACCTATCATGCCATTCTCTAGGAGAGGAATTGGGGCCCAGGGCTTGGGTTTTGCTTGGCCTCCCTCCTTAGGAGCCCTAGAATTAGTACCACACCTAGCACTTGATTAGCTGCTGGCTGAAACTATCTTTTTATTGTTGCTGGGGTGTAAGGCTTGACTCCCAAGAGGCAGCAAGCACTCGATACAAAGAGCAAACTTGAATTAAAGTAACCAAATGGGATAATCAGAGACTTTGGAGTCTGACCTTCTCATTCTATAGTGAGGGGGAGAGACTTGCCCCAGATCACTAGCAGAGTTGCTGTCTCTGGGTAGCCAGTTACTCAAACCCACTGGGCTTTTGCTGTGTGTGAGATTTGATAAAGGAGCTGCTCTATGGGCCCAGTCCTGAGTCAACAGTGTCATATCAATTTCAATATCTATGGCATCTCAAGGGTAACAAAGCATTTTCTTCACAAGCACATCACAAAATAAGTAGTCCACGTGTTCTTCCCTATTTGGAAACTCAAAGAAGCTTAGTCATCTAGGAGGTGGCAGGGTAACAATGGCTGCCTTCCTTTCTTTCCTTTAAAGTAAATTATTTCTTCCTTTAGGACAAATTATTTATTTTAAATAAATAGCCATTTTTTATGTATGGTCTCTAGTGAAAGGTTGGCCACATACTTAATGAATGCTGACTTGGAAGGGAACTGGATTGTTGGCAAGGCACAGCAGGGGGCAGGGCTGCCCTGTTCTCTTTGGGATAAGAACAGCCTCCAAGAGACAAGATATCCCTGCTCTGTCAGGTCAACATACTGTTTCCCTGTTTTCCCTATAATCAGAGAGGGAGGAGATGCAATGCCAGGGACAGAATACCTACCAGGCCAGGGGCTCTCTTGGTTTTTCCATAGAACTAGTTCCCCTAACAAGCCAACAAACCCTTTCCATTTAGGTTAGCCACATAAGCCTCCCCTTGGTCTTTTCTGTCCCCAAGCCCAGTTCAGAAAACAAAAAAGTCATGCCAAGATAAGTAAAGCCAATTAGGAGCAATTAGGGAGCTAATTGGTCAGGAAAACAAATCACATGACAAACTAAGGCCCAAGAGAAAGGATTAGAAATCGTTGGCCTGATCTCCTCTAGTTCAACATAAGAGTAAACAGATGCCCTAAGGTAGGCCCTCAGGATCTAGAGGAGCTTTGCAGCTCACCAAAATGGATACCAGTTCTCCTCTATGTTTAGGTCTGGTTCTGATTTCACCCCCTCTTCCCTGTGCTCTCAATTTTGTCCTAACACACTCACCCCAGGCATGAGAGGGCAGACAGACTTCAATCAGAGTTGTGGCTTGCCCATTTATGTAAGAGTCAGAATGCCCAGGTTCTCCCCTCCCTCTACTACATGGTATTGTATGTGCCACTTGCCACTTGCTGGTCTTTGGGCACACACAGCTCTAACTATACTGTAAGCAAATCAGTAAGTGCTGTTTGATCAAACAATGATATGCCAATTGTACAGCAAGTCCTTTGCTGAGCTAGGGCACGGGAGCTCGAAAACAACAATACTTTCACTGGGATTGTTCATGAATAGTAGTGGACATTTTTTTGGCAAAGATTTTATTTATTTTGAGTTTTACAATTTCCCCCCTAATCTTGATTCCCTCCCCCCCACCCCCCACAGAAGGCAGTAGTAGTGGGCATTTTACTATATACAGAGCTATACTGTTCACCAATGGCTCAAGTCAATCAAATCCAGAAACATTTCTGAAACAAGAAGCTCTTACTTTTCCAACAAGATTTCAAGCATCCCTCGTATGGTCCCCAAAGAAAAGGTCTTCTGGCAGGGACTAAGGTTTGGAAGTAGAGATTACAAAGGTTTCATGCAAAAAGAACATTTTAGGGAACATTCCAGTGGTTAATGAAGTCAGCTTTCCAATGAACTATTTTTAATGTACAAAAGAGGATATTATTCCAGTTAGAGACTTTCCCTTTAGACACCAGGAAGCTATCCTTACAAGTTGCTAACCTGCTTCACAGAAAGACTGGAATGGCTATTTCAAACTCCAGGAAAATGTTTTCTCTCACACTAACACAATCCCATGACCTACAGAGATAAAACATTTCTTCATTTGTCTTCCCTTTATAAAAACTACTGCAATCCAAAACCACACAGAAGTTATTTCTGGATTAGAAACTACTCCCCAAAAACCACACTCCCCCTACCAATAGATTGTACATAGGAAAACTTTAACCCTGTCAAGTGGGGTGCCAAATTTCAGCAAAGTACCATGAAACTAAAGAATAGTCAAAAGTAAAGCACAGTGTTGGGAGTGTCCCAAAAGCTCAGGAAGCACCCCCAAAACAGGCTAAGGCTGGGAAAATGAGCAAGCAGAAAAACAAGAGGAACATCATTGAGAAACATTTTGCCTGTGAGCCCAAGAAGGATCAAAACACTCAGTCTGAAGATGAGGAAGCACAAGCTCCTGCATCTAAAGACTCCAAGAAAAACAGAAATTGGGCTCAGGCTATGATAGAGCTCAAAAAACACTTTGAAAATCAAATGAGGAGCATTGGCCCTGGAGTCAGGAGTACCTGGGTTCAAATCTGGTCTCAGACACTTAATAATTACCTAGCTGTGTGGCCTTGAGCAAGCCACTTAACCCCGTTTGCCTTGCAAAAACCTAGAAAGAAAAAATCAAATGAGGGAGTTAGAAGAAAAACTGGGAAAAGAAATGAGAGAGATGCAGGAAAAACATGAAAATGAAGTCAGCAGCTTAGTCAAGCTGAAGAAAATAGCATGCTAAAAACCAGCTTAGGTCAAATGGATATAACAGTTCAAAAAGTTATTGAGGAGAAGAATGCTTTAAAAAGCAGAATTGGTCAGATGGAAAAAGAGATAACAAAGCTCTGAGGAAAACAAATCCTTCAGACAAAGAATAGAACTCAGAGAGATTGATGAATTTACGAGAAATGAGGACTCATTACTTCAAAACCAAAAGAATGAAAAATTAGAAGAAAATGTGTAACATCTCACTGAAAAAACAACTGATATGGAAAACAGATTTAGGAAAGAATTATTAGAATACCTGAAAGTCATAATCAGGAAAAGTGCCTTGACATCATTTTCAAAAAATTACTACAAGAAAATATCCCTGATATTCTAGAAGCAGAGGGCAAAATAGAAATGGAGAGGATCCACTGAACCCCCCCCCCCGAGAAAGAGATCCCAAAAAACCAACCCCTAGGAATATTATAGCCAAGTTCCAGAACTCCCAAGTCAAAGAGAAAATGTTACAAGCAGTCAGAAGGACACAATTCAAATACCATGGAGCTGCAATCAGGATCTCACAGGACTTAGCAGCAACTACATTAAAAGCTCATAGGGCTTGGAATATAATATACTGGAAGGCAAAAGAGCTTAGAATGCAACCGAGAATCAACTACCCAGCAAAACTGAATGTCTTCTTCCAGGGAAAAAGATGGACTTTCAATGAACCAGGGGAATTTCAAATGTTCCTGCTGGAATGGCCAGAGCTGAACAGAAGGTTTGATCTTCAAATACAGGACTCAGGCGAAGCATAGCAATTGAAGGAGAAGGGGAAAATATGAGGGACTTAATGATGATGAACTGCATGTATTCCTGTATAGAAAAATGACACTGATAATACTCATATGAACCTTCTCAGTTAATAGAGCAGGTAGAAGGAGCTTATATAGATGAAGCAAAGGAAAAAACTGAATTTGAAGATATAATGTAGTGTAAAAATGGAGTCAATAGAAAAAAGGGAAATATAATGGGAGAAAGAAAAAGGAGAGGGGGAATAGGCCAAGATATTTCATATAATAAGATTTTTCTTTATTACAATGAGCTATTGCAATGATATGGAAGGGGGGAAGACAAGGGGGAATGAGGGAAACTTCACTCTCATCAGAGGTGGCTAGGAGAGGAAACAGCATATATACTCAATGGGGTATAGGCATCTGGAGTAAGACGGGGGGGGGGGGAACAGGAGGAAGGGGTGGGGATGTGAATGAAGGAGGAGAGGATGGACCATGTGGGGAGAGTGGTCAGATATAACACATTTTCTTTTTTACTTCTTGCTAGGGGCTGGGATTGGATGGCCTGTCTGAGACCATAGGGCCAGGTGGATGCTGGGCCTAAAGGGTGGTATGGGGGCTCAGGGCCTCTTGGCCCCAGGACCAGGGATCTATCTGTCTGCTGCGCCACTCAGCTACCCTACAGCAGAGTCAGTGAAAGGAGAGAGAAAATATACTACCTGGTAGTGGAGAAATAGGAAAGGAGGGAGTTGGAATCAGCAATGGTAACTGTGGAAAAATATGGAAGTAACTTTTGTGATGGACTCATCATAAAGAATGTGATCCACCTACGACAGAGTTGGTGGTATTGGCACACAGACTGAAGCATTTTTTATTATTATTATTATTTTGGGAGGGGTGCAGGGCAATTGGGGCTGGGTAGTCTGCCTGGGGCCGCATAGCAGGGAGATCTTTGGGTGTCTGAGGCCAGATTTGGACCAGGGTGCTCCTGGCTCAAGGGCCAGTGCTCTGTCTACCACCCAGCCTCCCCTACTATTATTACTATTTTATTTTAGGTCTTTTTTTTCTTTTTTGCAGGGCAGTGGGGTTGGGATGGCTTGCATGTCACATAATTGGGTGATTGTTGGGTGTATGGGGCCAGATATGGGCTCGGGTGCTCCTGGCTCCAGGGCTGGTGCTCCGTCAACTGCACCCCCTGGCCATACCTACAATTATTACTATTATTTTTTTTAATTTTAATTTTTTTTTCTCTCCCCTTTACTTTATCGCTCAAGCAAGTCTATATTTTTTTGGGAGGAGGGGGTATTTTGTTTACTCTTAAACAAGAATATTAATGTATAAAAAACATTATTTGTACAAAATGAGAATAAATAAATATTAAATAAAGAAAAAAAAAGAAAGTAAAGCACAGTGCATTGGAGTCAAGTATTCTAGTCTTGAATTCAGGCTCTGACACTTACCTGGCAAGTTACAACATCCCCTGATTTTCCAATGGGGATCACCATACCTGACCTACATCACAGGACCAATGTGAGGAAAAGTGCCTTGTAAACCCAACACAGTACATGCATATGCATGCATACACATGCTGTTATCATTGTAGAATTAACCCAAGGTTATAGAATTTAACAATGAAAAGCACTGTTCAAATCCAATGCCCTCATTTTACAGCTGAGGAAACTGAGGCTGATACAGATAAATGACTTGCCCCAAATCCGAGCAGATTTACATTCATGTTCTCCAACTTGAAATCCAATTCACTCTTCTACCTTGCCTCCCCTGGGGCTCATGGCAGTTTATCAATAAGCATTCAATAGGCCCAGTGCTGGAGATACAAAGGCAAAAATCAAAGCAGTCTTTGCTCTCAATGAGCTTCCAGTCTACAGAGACAGAAAATACAAGAGAAAAGCAAGATGATGTGGGGATGGAGAAATCCTAGCAGCTGAGGAGATTTGAGGAGGCTTGAGCTAAGCTTGGAGTTAAATCACAGGATAGCAAAACTAAGGAGAATTTTAGAAATCATCTTAAAATGCCCTTATTTTACAGAAGAGGCAAGTTGAGAGGTAGCAGAGCTGAGCGTCAGAATCAAGCCTGTTCCCTATCTAGTCTAGTCTGAGCCTCACTTTGCTGCCTTCCTCAGTATCTGAATTAGCTACACAAAGAAAATGCCACTTGTGCTCCTACATTTTGCATCAGTGTGTCAATGGTTTCAATTCTGAGTTTTGCAGCTGCTCTGATCTTTGGAAGGCCCTAGGAAAATGTAACACTTTGATTTTTCCCTAGTTGACTTGGTAGCCCAGACAGCAGCTGTTTGAAACAGCTTTTCCTAAGTCTCCTCTGGCATCTTATTCTGTCCCTCTCAGTCAAGGGTCTCTTCCTCCTTCTTTAGTGAAACTATTTTGTCATAGCCCCATCTCTTGTCCTTTGCTGCAGTCCTGGATGGCAATGGCACTTCCCTTTTGTTCTCCTGCATCTCTTCCTTCATTAGATTCTTCTAAGAACCTTGTGAGTTGGGTAATAAGAGCTAACATTCACAAATGGTTTTAAGATTTGCAAAGTCTCTGTCAATTTCTAGTATACATTATTAATCTATTTTACAGAGGAAGAAACTAAGAAGTACTGGGAGTAACAGTGAGTTCCTCTTGATCTTGTGCTTGCTTCTTTTATATCCCTACATTATGGATTCACTCCCTCTTGGCTCTTTTATTCAGTTCCATCTCTCCCCACTGCCCTCCTTAGTGTGCACATGTATGCACACTAAGGGCTGCCTGGTACTAGACCCAGATGCTGTTTGTTCATTTTTCTTTATGCCTCTCCATGCTGCCCTCTATTCTGCTGTTTCCTAGCACAGTACCAGGAGGAACAGATGTTCCATCAATGCTACTTAAATGAATATCTCAGTCATCTGTAATAATAATAATGTTAACAGTAAGAACACTCACATTTCTACAGCATTCTGATTTATAAAGGGTTTTTAGTGATATGTATCCTTCACATATTTCATTGAGAATAGGCTGATAGCATTTAGAAAATGAAGAACTAGTCCAAACCTCTCACTTTACAAATGACAACCTGAGAACTGGAGAAGCAGAGAGAATTTCTGAGGTCTTAGTGGAAGAAGGCAGCAGAGCTCACACAGGTCTTCTAACTCCAAAGCTGAAGTTTGGTTCTTCCTTACTCCTTCTGTTTTAATAGTCTGATTAACATAGACTCTTCTGCCATTTTAAAAATAGGATGGTATTCAGTCATTCAGTTAATCCAGTGATTTCCTAAACCTTTCTGACCAATTCACAGACACTCAATTCTGTTCCTTAAGCCTGCATCTCCTTCTTTCCTTCTCCTTAGACATCCTTCCCTACCTTTGAAGTTTATTCAAATGCCAACATTTTATTCCTCTCCTCTTTGAAGCCTTTGCTGATGTCTGTGGAGACATTTGAAAATGTTTAGGAAATACTGCAAAGAGGAAAAAAAAAGGCAGGACCAGAAGAACAGAGGACACATATGAACTGCATACATTTGAGTAAATGGAGAATACCAATTAAATTTTGATTGAAAAGTTACATTTTAATTAAACAATTTACCTACATAGAAGTGTATGCAAAGAATGGTATACTTGTATGGACGTTTAGTATTAAGTTTATAATCCTTTTGTGAAAGCCTCTGAACGTATCTCTTAGGAAAGAATATCAATGCAATGCTAAAGGCAAATGGTGGCCTGAAAGTCATAGAGGTTAATAGGAGCTGAAGAAGTGGAAACAGTTGATTTTTGTAATCAGAAGAGATAAGTATGGTCAAATGAAATTTTAAGGATAGGAGAGACATGGACTTTTTGACTTAGTAGCAGAGAGAAGAATCGTTACTGAAAGAGTGAAGATAGGAGGAGTGAGTTGTAGGATGGACAGAGTGGAATTCAGGGCCAAAGGAGAAAAGTTGGCATTGGTGAGAAAGAAGAGTTACTACCTCTTTGTAAGAGCCTGGAAAAGGAAAAAGTGGGGAAGAAATCATGTCAGGGTACTGAATAGGGAGAAAGCCAATAATGAAGTCAATATTCATTGAACAGCATTGTGTCAATGTGTTCAATACTGGGTTTACTGAGTATAGCCAAGACAAATCTTGCCTTCATGTTACTTAGAATTTATATGACCTCTACTCAAATAACTATAATGTAAATTAATACATGAATGCATAAAAAGTGAAGCATGGCAAAATTCAAGAATATTAAGATTACTAACATTAGGAAGAGCTTCAGAGAGAGGAGAGGAATAAAGGGAAAGTATTGAGTGCCATGGCGGCATGTGAATTAGCTTCAAAGGGAGGGAAGGGTGTCAAAGCAGGAAAAAAAAAGAGGGAGAGATTCAGGAAACGGAGATGTAGCACTCTGACAAAAAGAAAGAGAACTCAGAGACAGCAGAGTCCCAAAAAAGGTGACTGACATTTTATCCAGGAGGAGGAGGCGGAAAGCTTTGAACCAAGAAGTCTGAAAAAGGTCTTGGCATTAAGCTATTAAGAAATCATTGATTTCTTTATTTCTGAAGTTAGTCCTTAATTTTTGTTTTTCATATTTGGCTGTAATTTCCAAAACTGTGCCAGCTAAGGACATGGTGTGGCTTAGTGGATTCCTATGTAGGCTAAGGAGCAGCGTGGAGTGTGTGTATGAATTGGTTTTCAAGGTTTGGGAAACCAGTGGGTTAACTGGGTGGCTGAATGTGAGCCCATTTTAAACAGTGTGGGGGGGGGGGGGCAGAGAACATGAGCGTCAGTTGTACTGCCAGGCAGCTTTAGAACTGTGTAGTACGGGCCTATTAAGGCCTGGAGAAAGTTCCAAATCGAAGTGTCCTACGTTCCTAGCGCTTAGCCCAGTGGCTTAAGTGTTGTCTGACTGACCTGTCTCCAAGGTCAGCGCACTCTACGTACTACTACGCAAAGAGGGGGCAGCCCGCGATCCCTCGACGGAACGCTGAGTCTGAGCACTTCCCGAACCTAAGGCCACGGTCGCGGCGACTTGGGGGCCGGCGCGGAGGACCAATCCCTCAGTCCATGCAGGCCACCTTCAAGGTGAATTTCATCAAAATTGTCCATCACGTCCAGGAAATGGCCAATGAAGCACGTCAATCAACCCTTCTCTCCCACCTCAGCCAATCAAACCTGAGATCTCGAGAGAATTCCCGCCCTCACTTCCGGACCCTAGACAAATTAGGTTTCCTCTGGAAAACTGTTACTCGTCCCTCCCTTTTGCCCTACCCCGCCCCGTTCGCCACTTTTAAGGTTGTTGAGGTTGCCTAGGGAGGTGACAGTCAGTGTGGTTCTCCCCTCGGTCGGTATTCCACCCCCACCGTTGGCCCAGAATCCCTCTCACCTCCCAAGGGCGGCTAATAGCTCCTAGCTTTAGGATGGCCTTCGCCGTGCTGCTGGCAGCCGTCACCACTTTAGTCGCCATAGTTGAAAGTGAATTCTGGAGAGGCCCCTCTGTAGCACACACCACTGTCGCGAGATTTGAAAAGTAGGCGGGGGAAGACGGTATCCAGGCCTTAAGAACGAAAGTGGGAAGCATAAAAACGCGCGTGCGTGTTGGCTAACTCAATTCTGACGTACTCTTCCGTGCGACCTCGGTCCTCACCGGAAGAGATCGGCCGCGGCCACCATTTTGTACTAGTATCGGTCTCCGCAGGAGGAGGAGAGAAGAAAGACCGGGGGGAGGGGGGAAGGATATGATGTATCAGGACTGTGTGTCGGCCGAGCTATCCTCATAGGTTCCCTGGAGGGCCTGCCGATGATTGGCTCACAAGACTGATTACGTCTTCCATCCGGCCCGACCCTCCGGCGATTAAATTGGACTACTGTGTTCTTCCCGCTCTCTTTCTCCCACCCTCGCTGGAGTAAGGAAATGTCTCCCTTTCTGTCACCCACCCCGTCCTCTGCCCGCCGATCCGGGTTCTTCCTGCTGTTTCTTCTCATCGCGCTCTCGGATTGCTCAGGTATGGGGAAGGGGGAAGGGACGGGAGCCCCTCGCGCCGCGCCTGCAGCCAGGGTGGGGGGTAGCCCGTCCCAGGTCCTGGAAGGAGCGAGGTGAGCCACGCACACCACGTGATCCCGGGCTTCCCTGTATCTTACCTACTTGGTGGGGAGCTTTGTAAACCGTCCCGTGGCACGTGAATGTTCGCACTTGGCATACAGGGAAATTGACTACGTGGACTTGAGGGAGAGGGGGAGCTGTGCGCCAGCCTCTAAGAGAACTTTTAAGCCCCTCCCCGAATTTCCTTCGGGTCTAGTACCCGTATATTGAGGGAATAGTGACTGGAAAAAACCCTTTCCCGGGCCTTCAGGTTCCTATATCAAAGCCCCACTCCTATCAAATTTCGGGGGGGGGGGCGGTTCCAGGTAGTATTTTGCCTTTCTTAATACCCCCAGCATTGAGCAAGTATCTGTAAAATTATAGGTGCTTTATTACTGATTGATTTGCTCGTTTCTAGACCTCAGGTTTCCCCCTCTGTCTAGGTAGCTTCTAAGTTCACTTTCATCTCTAGCTCTAGGCTCCCACAGGTAGATACAGTTTCTCTATACCTGAAAATCAATTAGCAGTAATTGATCTCCTTTCCTCTGATCCTTCACTTCTTCCGGAGCCCCCTTCCCCCTAATTTGATTGTCCAGAAACCTTCACTAGATTCTCATTGTTTCCAGGGCAACCTTGTAGTTTAGGCACCACGACTTAGGCATTAACATTTTACACTGTAATTGCTTAAAAGTTGCATGGCTTTGGATTTATGAAAAGCCTTTCAAAAACAGGGTTTTTCATAGTGTATTCCATGCTAAAGAAATTGACTACCCCTAACCATTGCCGGGCCTTCTTATCTGTAGGTCTTAGGCACTGAAGTGGGTAGAACAGGACGTTTGAGACGTTTTCTTTTCTGTCTCAACAATCACCAAGGTCTAGTCCAAATGATATTCATCCCCACACCTTATGTACTAACACCACTCTGTTCCCCCATTGCACCCCTGTATTCCACGCAGTGAAGTACAAGTATGTATGTACTGTATATTGCTTAATGTAATTTAACCTGATACTCTCCATTCCCTTAAAACAGCAGAGCCCTGCACTGATCCTGTGATTACTCCTTCCTACTATACTACGTCTGATGCAGTCATTTCCACAGAGACTGTTTTCATTGTTGAGATCTCTCTAATGTGTAAGAATGGAGCACAGGTGAGGAACAAACTTGGGAAGAACCTTTTTGTAAGACTCCCCAACTCTGGGGATACTAATTCTTTGTGTCTATTCATGAGTACTGAAACTTTTTATAAGTAGCTTTCACATCCATAATCTTTTGGTAGTTAAAAAAAATGACTTCACCCCAAACTAGATGCTTTTAAATGTAGTTAAGTATTTGTGTTTCACTTTTCTAGAACACTTAGTATGACCAAGAAATCCCAATAAGACCACATACCATATGAAAAATGGTTGAATGAATTGGGACTGTTTAGCTTGAAGAAAGACTTTGGAGTAGAGACAGCTATTTTTAAGTAGTCTTAGAGCCCCTCTTAGACATAGTTTATATAGTCCTACAGAGAACTAGAATTGAGTGGAGGTTAACCAAAAAAAGCAAATTTCAGTTAAGCAGAAGGAAAAATTTTCTGATGTTTAAAAGCTATTCAAAAGCAGAACTCCTACTGCAGGCATACTTTGGGACTATTCCAATAGATTTTTGCTCATTGGTGGGTTGAATTAGATAAAACTTTGACCTTCCTAATTTAGATTTTCTGAGAAATGGGCCTCTGTTCAGTCATTTGAGCTAGGCACAAAAGCTAACTCTTTTAGACTTACCTCTTGCCTAAGTCACATGTAAACATTTATTCCTAGAGAAAAGTCAGGATGCTTACAGTCCTCAACCTGTATTCAAAATGCTTTTAAGTTCATAGGCTCACAGATTAATTCTAGATGTTCCCTAAATACACTAAATCATCTCAGCAAACCTCCAACCAGGCTCTGACAAACTCAAAAAAGCCTTAGGCTTTTGATATAATGCCTTTGGCAATATTTTGTTCTTGCCCTCACTATATTTCTGTTCAAAAATAAGAGGAAATCAGCAATTATTGAGCCCCCTTTCTACACCTACCACTCCTCCCTCTCAAAGAAATTGGGTACTACGTAGAATAGAAAGGATCTTCTAGCCAAGCAAAACATGATTCTATGTGTATTTCAGGTTAAATTTACCTTGAGTAGCTAAGTGCCTGTCAGATACCCATGAGGACCTATGGCAGTTTTTCAGAGGTGTTATTTGTGGTACATATTTTTTTTTGCAAGGCCATGGGGTTAAATGATTTGCCCAAGGTTACACAGCTAGGTAATTAAGTGTCTGAGGTCGGATTTAAACTCCTGACTCCAGGGCCTCACAGATTCCATTAAATTGGTCTGGATTAAAAATGTTATCTTTATTTTTACCCATCTCCATCTGAAATTTAGCATTTCCTTTGATTATGAATGTAGGTAACATTAGAAGAGGAGTCCATTTGCTTTATTAGATTGCCAAAAGGGTCTATGATCCCTCCCAAAGTCCATGACTCTGAATGGTAGACTACACATCTGGACTGAAAACCTAGAGGGTAGAGCTGGGAAGAAATAGATTTGAGAGATTGATTTCCCCAAAAGCCAGAACCCTGTACCTCTAATATTTTTCAGAGTTCCTTCACTAGCATGGTTTTCAATTTATGGAAGGTCTCTTTTCCATGGGCCCCTTCATGGTGAATTCCATGCCAGAGAAATTAACCATCCCGAACCATTGCCAGACCTTTGCCTGTAAGGCCATGAGCACTGATGTGGGTGGTACAGTATACTATTAACTGTTAAATATTATATTCTATACCCACAAAAGCATGGGGGTAGTTCTTTGGCTTTGTGTCATTTTGCCTGTCTTGGTTACTCCCTAGAATGTAGCTCTCTATGCTGATGTTAACGGAAAACAGTTTCCAGTGACTCGTGGCCAGGATGTTGGACGTTATCAGGTAAGCAGGGAGACTGGGCTTTTAAAGGGAGAAGTCCATGGGCTGATAATGAGAAGACAAGCATGCCTCTGTAAGATTTGGAGGGTCAAATGGATTGGAAAAAGACATATTTGCATTCCCTTCAAGGATAGATAGCAGTCATGTTCTCAGGACACCTGAGTTAGTTATCTTGCCTATTCCATTTTACAGAGAAGGAAACCAAAAAAAGTTGAGTTTTACCTCAGATCAGTGGGATCAAACTCGAGTTGAAATGAGGGCCATACATTCTGTATATTCTGCATTTGTAGTTGCTGTGTTCATTTTTGTTTCCCAAGTCTCAGGGTGGTAGTACAGAGTGTCAGGGTATTTCTGGCTAGAGCTCGTTCCTCATGATGATAGGTATCTTGGAGCTTGGAGCACAAGAATGCCCGTTCTGGAACTTATGAAGTCAAGTTCTTTGATGAAGAATCCTACAGTCTTCTGAGAAAGGTGAGCAGGGCTTCCCGTCCTTGTTGGGCACAGGGAGGGAGCATTAAGGAATCTAGCATAAGCATGGGCAAAAACTTTCCCTTCCTGGAGATGAAATACTGGCCACTAGGGGGCTCTATTTACACACGATAAAAGGAGATTGTGTATTATTAGAGAAAAATATGGAAGCTTGGTTGGGAGAGACACTAGACATTTCTTCCCTTCACACTTTAGACTTTGGAGGCCTGCCTGTAGAATAGATATTTGACATCTCTCCCAGGGACCTTTGTCACATACATTTTGCCTTCTCTCTAGAGATGAGGTATTCAAGGTACTCAGGCCCTCTGCTATTCCCTCCTTAACTCTAGGCCCAGAGAAGCAATGAGGATGTCTCTGCCATCAGACCCTTATTTACAGTCAGTGTGGATCATCGGGTAAGTCAGAGGGAGGAGGATCTCAGGTGAAATGCAAAAGCTGACCTTGTATACCTGTATTTGGGAAGATGGGTAGGACAAAAAGGGCATTTTCCCATCCCCATCAGAGGAGGGGTGGCTCCCAGCCACCCTGCTACCACTCTGGACCTAGTTGTCTGCTTCATCTCTTTCAGGGTGCCTGGAATGGGCCTTGGGTCTCCACGGAGGTGCTGGCTGCAATGATTGGCATGGCGGTCTATTACATGGCCTTTAGTGCTAAAAGTAACATTCAGGCCTGAGCTGAATGAATTGAGCTTCTCTGCACAGAAGGTTTTCTTCCTACAAAATAAAAGGGTTTGTCACTGGAAAAAACTGTCATTGCATCTCTTTAGTAGATGGTACCATAGCAAGAAGTGACTTAGCCAGACTTTGGAAGTGTAGTCTACTCCAAGAATGGGGGAAGTCCTCTGAGCAGAACTTTTCAGTTACATCAGAGAGCAGGGGAGCCAGGCAGGTTGGGAGTAGAACAGATTACTGAAGCTGGACCTGCAAGGTGAAGGACCCAGCAACCAACCCACTGGTACCTTTTCTTGTTGAAGGCCCCCTGGGCCCAAGGTAGAGAGAGGCCTTTGGGGAGGCACTCAGGACTTGCTGGTCACTGACAGTTTTTCTTCCCTAAATGCAAGTAGCTAAATCATGCAATAATAAGGCTTTGAAAGACTCTCCTATGGCCTTCCCTTCAAGGATAGGTAGTGGTAATGTTCTCAGGACACCTGAGTTAGTTATCTTGCCCATTCCATTTTACAGAGAAGGAAACCAAAAAATTTGAGTTTTATCTCATATCAGTGGCATCACTGTTGAAATGAAGGCCATGCATTCTGTATATTCTGCATTTGTAATTGCTGTGGTCATTGTTTCCCAATGACATTTTATTTTGATTTGGGCCCATGTATTTGACTTGTTCGTTGAATCTCCAGTATAACCTAGCTGACCAGTAGTCATCCAACTTCTGCTTCAAGATCAGTTTGGCCCCAGGTCGAGAGAGGTAGAGGGAGGCAGGACTGATTGGGCCTTTGAGCTGCCTGTTTTATTTTTGAATAGCTGGCATCCTTTGGAAGTTTTTCCTGACAGCAAGCCTAGATTTGCTTCTTACTGATTTTTGCCCTTTCACGATCATGGCTATCATGTTCCACTTCCCAGTCTTCTCTTTTCTAGGCTAAACATCACCAGTTCCTTCAGCAGAACCTGGGGACCTGCAGTCAAGGCCTATGATCATCCTGGTTGTCTTCTAGATGCTCTCCTGCCTTCTCAGTGGCCATTTTACACGGTGATGCTGCCCAGAACTGAGCAAAGTGTCGCAGATTTGGTCTGACAAAAGGACAGGGGAGAGCCAGGGTACCATGTACTTGTTCCTGCATACTCCACCTAAGATTAGGTTCATTTTCTTGACTCCTGTATCCTGTGACTGATTACCCAAATCCGGATTCAGACAAAGCCCTGTCCAAACTGATAATATGTATGCCCTTCTGAGTCATTGATAAAAATGACCTGGATGTGGGAATGTGTAGATTTATGGGAGACTTCATTAGAAGCCTGCAAGATAACACTGAACACTCCTGAGTCTGCATTCAACCTGTTCTAATCCCCCTAATTATTGTCCATTCCACATATGCCACAAGAATATTAAGAATACTCCTGATTGACAGCCTCAGTTTAAAAGAACTCTTGTAATAGAAGGCTGAAACATTGCCAATATTGTCTTTCTATGTCCCCAAATTAAGTGTGTTATTCTGTACCTCACCCCTCAGGAAATAGGTAGCAGCATAGAGGAGTGACTGAATCCTCTGGCTCATTGACAGTTATCCAAGTTGTTTTGATTCTGCCAATTTGACTGCCTCAGTTCATCCTCATCTCCCCCAGCTTTCTCTGAACCTGTGCCTTTTTGTCATATTTTAAGGTATAAATTAATGAATAGTCTTTTGCTATTACAAAAAGTTGCCAAAAAATATTTTCCTACAGATGGGTCCCTTTGATATTTCACTAATTTTTGTTTGGTTTTTGTATGGTTTTTTTTTTTCCACTAACATTTTTTAAATGTTAGACAATTCTCATAGGAATTAGAATCAAGGGGCAGCTAGGTGGCATAATGGAGTCAGGAGTACCTGGGTTCAAATCTGGTCTGACACTTAATAATTACCTAGCTGTGTGGCCTTGGGCAAGCCACTTAACCCCATTTGCCTTGCAAAATCCTAAAAAAATAAAAAGGAAATAGAATTAAATTACAGTGATGAGTAGTTGGGAGTTTTTGATCCATTCATATTTTTCAAATTGGGATGTTTACTGTCTTGTTATGGTGCTTTACCCACTTTGCAGAATTTTCAAATGTCATTTAGAGATTATGTCTGCTCACTTGAGCACATAAGATAACAACAGTTCTTTGTGTACAATTTTGTTTTAGTTTTTTTGCAAGTCAATGGGCTTAAGTGGCTTGCCCAAGGCCACACAGCTAGGTAATAAGTGTCTGGTGCTGGATTTGAACTCCTGACTCCAGGGCTGGTGGTCATTCTGGGAAAAGACTTGAGTCTAGAGGCAGTTCCTCTCCCTCTTTGGTTTTAAACCCTTTTTGATTAGATTGTCAAATACCTTGCTTTCTATCTGGTCAGAAATCTGTTATCCTTAGACTTTAAGGTATGGTCCAGAACCCAAAGTCCTAAAAGGGCAGCTAGGTAGGTTTGAAGTGAATTGAGGACTGGACCTGAGTTCGATTCTAATCTCAGCTTTTCACTAGCTATATAACTCTAGGCATGTCATTTTGTCCTGTTTGCCTCAGTTTCCTTATTTGTAAAATGAACTGGAGAAGGAAGTGGTATCTTTGCCAAGAACCACCCCCAAATGGGATTAGGAAGATTCTCAGACACCATCTGCCTAGGCAGTTCATTCAAATCACTCGATTCCAGTCCAGGACTGATCTTTGGCAATACTTTGGTTCCCTTCTGTCTATCCCTTTGCCCACATGAGTTGCCAAAAGTGAGTAGTATCTGTTAAAGGTTTTCTGGTCTTGGCTATGTACTCTAGGAAGCCAAGATCTCTTATCCGTAGGCAAACTGCTTCCTGTCACCTGCCACCACTGCTGACCTTTCCATTCTACCCATTGTGTAGTACAATTTTAACAACTAAAGGGTCACTCTGAAATTTTAATGTCAGTTGCAACAAGTTTTAAAACACCCCTACTAGAAACTACCTTTCAAGATGCAAATATCCATTCTGGCCAGAGTAGAGGCTGGGGGAAAACAGCCTAAGGGGCACTAAAACACCAGTTTAGAGAAGAGAGCCAGTCTCTTCAGACCAAAGGGAGATTAGAGTTGGGGAATTCAGAATGGCCTGGGAGGTATTGGCAGTCTAGCATTCACATAAATCTACAAGCGCCCATGGGGCATGCACTGATAGTTAAATTTCTGGGGTGTTCAACCACTAGTAATTAGAAAATGAATTCCTGCTAAAATGTGCTTCCACTCATTTCTATATTTGCTAATTATGTCAACTTTTTCTCATGATATGTCATCACTAACAGCACAGGGTGTGAGCTGGAATAGTTTGGGAAACTCCTTATATAGTTTGGACTATTCCTTAAAATCCCAATAATGACAGATTGAAGTAAGTTTGGGAGGCAGAATGGCAAAGCAGCTGGAGAAGGAGCTATAGTTCTTAGAGCTGGAGGCAATAGTAAATGAAGGTTTTGCCTTCCATTTGAAGGAGCTGGCCAGCCTCTGCTCAGTTCCAAGGGGTCTCAATGGTGAGAATGAGGGAATCACTAAGGACCCCAGGTGGTCTTCCAACCTGCTAACTGATGATGAATTGACTGGCAGGGCTCAGGTAGAGTTGCTTCCCTGATATTCTAGCTCTTGAATTATTGACCCTCTGGCATTCCTCCCCAACTTTTGCCAGAACTATGTGCAGTGGGGATCAGGAATTGAGGCTTCTCTGCCCAATTATGGCAAAAGTCAGGTAGAAATGGAAAGAATCTCAGAAGTGTCATGAACCCCTTTGGCAGTCTAGTCCCTTTTCAATATAATTTTTAATGCATAAAAATAGGATTATACAGGTCCGGGGCAGCTAGGTGGCTCAGTGCACTGAACACTGGGCCTGTAGTCAGGAGGAAGGACCTGAGTTCAGATTCACCTTCAGATGCTTAATAATTAGCTATGTGACCTTGGCCAAATCATTTAACCCCACTGCCTTGCCTCCCCCCCCCCAAAAAAAAGAGCCTCAGGAATAGGAATTAGGTCCACCCAGTTCCTTCAGGATGCTTAAATCATTTATGATTGTCATATTAGAGAAATGCACATTAAAGCTTCTATGAGGAAACCAATATGACCAGAAAGGATAATGATCATTGTTGGAAAGGTTGTGGGAAATCTGGGACACTTATATTGTTGGTGGAGCTGTCAACTCATCCAAGCTTTCTGGAAAGAAATTTTGAAATTAGCCTAAAGGGCAACAAAAATGTGCATGCTCTGATCAGCAATACCACTCCTGGGTCTATACCCTAAAGAGATGAAAAAGGGTAAAAACATCACTTGTACAAAAATATTCATAGCAGCCCTGTTTGTGGTGGCAGAGAATTGGAAATCAAGTAAATGTCCTTCAACTGGGGAATGACTTAGCAAGCTGTGGTATATGTATGTCATGGAACACTTGTTCTATTAGCAACCAGGAAGGATGGGAATTCAGGGAAGCCTGGGGGAATTTGCATGAACTGATACTGAGTGAGATAAGCAGAACCACTATACCCTAAAAGCAAAATGGGGGTGATGGTCAACCTTGATGGACTTGCTCATTCCAGCAGTGCAACAATCAGGGACAATTTGGGGCTGTCTGGAGTTAGAACAAAGTCCAAGGACTGTTCCCTTCAATTTAGAAAAAAGAAACTGCTACCTTATTGTATGATCTTGCTGTGTCATACTTTGTTTCTTCCTTAAGGATATAATTTCTCTCATCACATTCAATTTGGATCAGTGTACAACATGGAAACAATGCAAAGACGGACAAATTGCCTTCTGTGGGGGGTGGGGGAAAGGAAGTAAGATTAGGGGAAAAATTGTAAAACTCTAAATAAAATCTTTAAAGAAAATCTTATTAATAGCACAGAACAAAGAGACAAGATCTGGGTTTATGTCTGGCCTCTGCTGCTTAATACTTGATCATATACATGTCACTTCAACATCCTGGGCCTCAGTTTCCAATTCTGTAAAATTGAGTATTCCTAGGGTCATTTTCCACACTAGAGCTATAAACTCCTAATATCTTGATTAGGAGAAGGAAGATTGTATTATTGGTCCTCCAGCAGAGACTGGGGACTTGATGTGGTAGTCTATGTCTCAAATATAACTTAGCTTGAAGCTGTTTTATGTCCTCTACTGAGTACCCGAGGAGCAGAGATTTAGAGCCAGAAGGGTCTTTAGAGGCCATCTAGTACTGAGGCAGCACATAACTATGGGTATCTGAGGCAAAATTTGAACTCAGGTCTGAGGCTTAATTCACTATTATACCAGTCTGTAAAAGACTTAGCAGAGGATCTCTTTTGCCTATTTTACTAGCTACTGTTTAGTTACTGGGTAACAGGGTTTTTTTTTTTTCACTCATCCACATCCTGTATCTTCCCTCATCCATTAAGCCCTTCTGTACCCTTTATTTTATGTATCCTGTTGCTCTTTTCTATTCCTTGAGTAGCTATTAGTTTGACAGGGACAGAAATAATGTATAGGTTTCAATAATTGGGTTGAAGAAAAAGCAGTTAACTTCTCTCTTTCTCCCTGCTCCCTTTCCTGAAAAGCATGAAAGTCATTGTTCCTCCATTCTCTTGGTAATTTGCAGTGGAGATGAAACTTGGGCTAATTATTGCCCTTTGAATATTTAGAAACAATTATTGAGCTATGATTCAGTCCTGTCTTTTCAAGGTAAAGTCTTATATCTTCTTTCATTTTTCCTGCTTCTGGAGCTTCTCCATGTGATTCTTCCTCAAAGGCAGAGGATCATAACCCAAATCATGTCAATGTTTTGGAGCAGAGTGTGAGAAACACTGCCCAATTCTGTTCCACTAATGCAGTTTTTGTTCCCATTGCCTTATTGCCTCAACTGGGTTGGGGGAGTAGGGGGTGTAATTTCTTGCTGCTCCAAAAGAAAATGTTGTCCAATGTAAAACAGGACTTTTCCATTATGAGTACCCCAATGCCTCTCTTCTTTTCCCACCTGGAATCTCACTCCCCACTCCCTCACACAAAACAGGTCATTGCCTTTGTCAGACAAGTCCCCTTCAAATACAAATCAAGAGACTGGAGATGAAGAGTCAAAACACAACTTGCTTTATTTTTAAGATGCAGGTGGTGTTGGAGGATGTCTACAGAGGATGGGGTAGCTTGCATGCTACCAGTCATGGAGCCTCAGAATTGAAAGGGACCTCAGAGGGCATCTAGGCTGGCATCCCTGACTGTGTTTTAATGGCCAAATTAGACTGCCCAGTCCATTGTTGGGCTACTTGTTGGTAGAAAGCCCTTCCTGATGTTGAACTGAAATCTGCCTTCCCAAAACTTTCCCCCACTAGTCCTACTTGGGCCCTCTGAGGACAAGCAGAAAAAGTTAAATCCCTCTTCCATCTTGCAGCCCTTCAATTATATAAAGACTGATCATATCCATTTCCTTCCTCCCCTTGACCAAGGCTTCTCCAGGTTAAACATCCCCAGTTCTTTCAGCTGTTTACCAAATGACATGATACTGAGTCCTTACCACCCTGCTCAACCTTTCTCTGAACACTTTCCAACTTGTCAATGTCCCTCCTCAACAGTGGTGTCCAGCTGAACACAACACTACAGATGGGTCTGACTAGGGAGGAGTACAGCGGGGTTATCACTTCCCTAGTCCTGGACATTGGCTTTAGAGTGCCACTGGCTGGTGAGACAACAGCCACATTACACATGGGACCTGTGATGCCCCCCACCCTATCCTGGGCCCCAAACTTCACCATTCCCCCTCCCCCGCTTCCCCCCCCCCTCCCCAGGTCTTTCCCTCCCTCCCTACCCTCCCAACCTTCTTCCCGGACAGACATCACTCTTAGCTCCTGGCTTTTTGCCTTAAGGAGCTGCTGGCCCCTGGGCAGGTTCACAAAACATAAAAACAAATATTGGCAAGCACAGAAAAGGATAAAGACCACAAAATCAGGGTTGCTTTTGTCCATGAATGAGAGGCTCCTAGTGGGCCCCCAGTAGACACAGCACGGTGGACAGCAAACTGAGGAAGGCTTTACCATCCACGGGGACTTTTGTGCTAGAAAAATGGAGTCTGTGCTCGAAATCCAGGGTAAGGAAATGCTTTGTGCTTGGCAAAGTCTTCCTCCCTCCCCAACTTTTTCATTTATTTTCCTGTCTCCTTACATCCCAGCTGGATGGGGGAAAGGGCACTGTATGTGTAATGTGCCTCTCTCTCCCACACCCAGAATAGACCTGACACCCTAATGTTGACCTTGGGTGTGTAGATAACTAGGGTTTCTTCACACACACACACACACACACACACCCAAATACACACAGACATACACATCCCAATACACACACACACACACACACACACACACACACACACACACTCTGCCCTACCCCAATACACACACACTCACACCACACCCTAGTCTCCAAGGGAAAGGACTACTGTGAAGCAAGAGATCAATTGGCC
This sequence comes from Macrotis lagotis, assembly GCF_037893015.1. Taxonomy (NCBI): domain Eukaryota; kingdom Metazoa; phylum Chordata; class Mammalia; order Peramelemorphia; family Peramelidae; genus Macrotis; species Macrotis lagotis. Next base: position 81,795,852 of record NC_133666.1, read on the forward strand.
GGTGTGTGCTATTGAGGGAGAGCAGTGTGTAACTCAGGTCAGGGCCCCACTGGGCAAGTCACACAGTGGTGACAGAGAGGAGAGGATTGTAGACCCTCTTGCCATCGGCTGAGCGGGTCCCATGGGCCAGCATCTCTTGGATGGTGATCCAGTTGTCCAGGATCTTCTTGTTCCTTTTCTTCATGGTTTTGCGGTGGCTCAGTGCAATGATGTTGAGCTCGTGCTTGCTCTCACTGTTCTGCTGCTCCTTGAGGCATTCCAGCCGGCTCTGCATCATGAATTCCCGCCGTTTCCGCTGCTCTCGAGCCCGGATCAAGTGTTGCTTCCGTTCTTCCTTGCTCCAGTACCGGCCCATCTTCATCTCACTGACAGCATCATCATCAGTGGTCATGCCACTCCTTTCCTCACGGATCTTGAGGGCCCGGGCCTTCAGGAGCCGGTCCCGCACAGGCCGTTTGGCCACATAGCGTGTCCCATCACTTCGCACCTTCACCTTCCATTCCATGCGGGGGGCTTCTGCCCCTCCAACCTTGGGGCTGGCCAGGGAGTCCTTGCACATGCTAGCCAGGCTCAGGGGGTTGTGGCTCAGTTCCTCCAGGCCCCGGGCCTGAGTCAGCTGCACACAGCTGTGGTACCTTTCACTGGTCTGGCCACGGTGCCGCCTAGAGAGGTAGGGACTGCCTTCAGCTCCCGCCTGCTCCAGTGTCCCCCCGGTCTTAGGGCTGCGGCGGAGCCGGTCCTCAGCGTGTTGCCTCTGGCAAACCTCACCATCACGGGAGAGGGAACGGAACTTGGCTGGGCTCCCATCGGGGGGGCCAGACTTGGAGGGGCCACATGTGGTCTGGTTGAGGTTTGAGTTCCCAGGGGCTGCCTTCTCAGCCCCTAAGCAAGCTGTCTTGAAGATGGTGTCAGTGACTCGCCTCAAGGGGCTCTCAAGCAGGGGCTCCATGAGCAGTGGGGTGCTGCGGCAGCTTTCACCTGTGTTGTAGGCGCTGGTGCTGTCTTTGTCAGACTTCTCAGGCAGCTCAGTTATGTCTGAGAGCTCGTGCTTCTTGGGCTCACTGGCTCCAAAGTCATAGAGGCTCTCCTCCTCCAACAGCCAGGCTTTCATGCACCTTTCGCGGAGCTGCTGCATCTTCTGGGCTCGCAGTATGTTCCTACACTTGAACTCCAGGTGCCTCAGCTCCTCCTCAAGCATGGCCATCTCATGACCCAGGCTCTCATTGCGGTTGACATCCAGAGAACTGTTGCCCCCTCCCGCCCTGGGGAAGAAGAGCCCCAGTTGGTTGCCATTCTCTAAGTGACATTTGATTTCCAGCAGCTCCCGATAACGCTCATACTCCTCATCTGTGAGACCTGGGACGTCCCCCCCACCTAGTCCAGCGCCCTCAGCCAGGAGGGAGTCCATGCTGAAGTGAAAGTCCCGGCTCTGCAGGGCATCCCCTTGGAGGCCAAATTTGCGCAGACTTCCTGGAGTATTGGTGGTGCTTGGGGCCTCATCTCCTAGCAGGTCATGTTCTGAGCTCTCTTCGTTTCGGGTGCTTTCATCAGTCCGACCTACCCCACTGTCCAGCTCTTGGCTGTTGTTCAGACCTGGACCAGTGCTGGAAGCTCCCTTTCCATCTTCAGTTTCCAGCTAGGGACAGAAAGACAAGTTTGGAGTTCATGGAGGCCAAGACCCAACCCAGTTCTGGGGGCTAAGATGGGGTACCAGGTAGTGTGTTTGGGCTAAGGCATTTAGGGCAAGATGGGAAGCCAGACAATTCCCTCTTCTCCTATTTATCAGTTCCTTCATTCCATCTCTTCCACTCCTTCTCTAAGGTTGACCATAGCAATAACGCCTTGATCCCTCCCTCATTCTCACCTGATGGGCAGAGGGGGATTTAAGCTTCTGGACTGGTAGCTCCCCCTCATTCTCAGAGCCAAAGTCATCTAAGAAGTCTTCCCGGTCACTGTCCTTCCATCGCTTGGTCAGCTACAAAGAAAAGTCAAGGACTAGAGCTGTTGTACCAAGATCTCCCTGGCATCACCAACTATTTCCCCACAAGCTCTTGGTGCCATGCTGAAGAGTGTGCTCCGCCCAGCCTAGGTATCCATGTAGCACTTCTCTCAGAGGATTTGTCACTACATGAAAGCTGAGAGAAGCCCTAGTCTGTCATTGCCACATTGGAATCTTTTCCCCTACTACCCCCTTAATCCTGCTAGGTGTAATTACCTCGGTCTCAGGCCGAGCCACAAGTAGTGAAATGTTGGTATTCTCCTCTTGGGTCAAGATGGCTACTGCCTCCTCTCGATTCTGGACGTCCATGCCATTTATCTTGGACAGGGCAAGGAAAAGGGATAAAGATACAGTTCATCCAGCCAACTAGTCAGCATAGAAAGAGCAATACTGGGTGCTTACTATTCTCGGCTCTGTTAGACTTTCAGGGAAGTCTGAAAGGTCTCAGGTTATTCCTCCCTGCCTGGGACACCCCCTCCCTGTCTCTTGCCCAAACCTACCTATTTTTTTTTTAGGTTTTTGCAAGGCAAATGAGGTTAAGTGGCTTGCCCAAGGCCACACAGCTAGGTAACTTGAACCCAGGTACTCCTGACTCCAGGGCCGGTGCTTTATCCACTACGCCACCTAGCCGCCCCTAAACGTACCTATTCTTGAAATGACCTAACCTCAGTTCACACCATCAGAGTGGAGACAACATACATATCTAGGAAAAGTGTATTAAAATACAAGCTAATATCAAAGATGTCACAGGAACATTCCCATTTGGTTGTCAAATGAGGGATGCTATTGGTGCTCCAAGGGAGCAGAAAGCCCTGGGGACTAGGGCAGACAGGGAAAGCTTTATGAGTGGGAAACCTGAGCTGTATCCTAAAAGATGGGTAGGATATGTAGAGAAGGCATAGCTTAACCTTTGCTTAGAAGTTAGAAGACCCTGGGTATGTTCAGGAGATAGTGAGAGAAACTGTTTGACTAACCCAGGCATATAAGAAATGGCTAAAAACATAGATTAGGAGTCAGACTAGAAAAGACCCTCTCCTGAATCATGAGGTAAAAACCGAGGGCCATGGGATAGAGATGGAATGAGCTAGATCCACCTACTCATTTCCAAAGCCCAGATGGAGCTGCAAGTACTGTATCTCTTCTTGTAGTAATAGAAACCACTGAAATTTTCTGAATTTCAGAATGGGGTTAGATACAGTAGAGAATGAACCCACAAAGTCTTAGCAAAGGCAGCAGGATATCTGAGCCCTTCTCACATTGTCCATATTCCACAAGACGTGAAAGCAGCACCTCAAAAGGCAATAGGGGGAACTGGGGTAAGACAGCTGAATTGACACCCTTGGGCAGCTGTTGGGGTAGAACAGTCATTCTCCCTAAAGTCCTGGAAGACTGGTCAGGGTGGGGAGAAACAGTCATCTTGTCTATAAACCCTGACCCCCTTCAACTTGAGGAACTAAACCCTCCTAGCACAGAGAGCACTGCCTAGAAGACCCTACCTAGAGAATTGGCAATCTAGGTTCCTTTGTGCTTGTTTCTCTTGAAGCCTTTTCTGGGTTCCTTCTCCTGGCTGGCTCCCCCTCTTCCCTATATCTAACAGACTGTTTCACAAATCAAATGGAATTAAAGAGAGCCAGCTGGTAGAGAAGGGGCAGACCAGTTGAGAAACTTGTTGTTGTCCCCAACCCCATTATTTTTACTCAATTCTTACCTGAATGATGCGATCCCCTTCTCGAATTCGGCCATCTTTGGCTGCAATGCTGTTGGGATTTACCTGTAGGAGTCATGCAAAGTGGGAATGGTGTTAAGTTCTCCAAGAAAATGACAATGCATCAGAATGTTTCATTTGCAGAGAAAGGGGATGGAGCAACAACCCTTGGGACCCTTCCTACCCCTCTGTGGATGGTCTCTGACTTGCTCATTAGCAAGTAGCAGGGGAAGGTGTGGTCCTCAGAGATTCTTGCTAGACTGTGAGAGGGCTCTATGTGTGTTTTTCTATTTGCAGGGTAAGAAAAATGTGTTTTTTTTCTTTTTCTTAAGATAGTGCCTTTCAAACATACAGACACCTCCTCTATCCCATCTCATCATTCATGAATATTCCAATTGGTACCTATTGGCCACATGACAGAGGCAGCTGCCCCAAAAGGAGAGAGCTTTAATCTCTCCTTCACAACCAGCCAATGGCTTGGGTGATCCTATATTAACCACTTTCCCTGTCCCTGTCTCTATTTCTCACATCAGACAAATGAAAGCCCTGTTCAGTGTTGTGAACTGAAGAGCCTTCCTTTTATGGACACATTTTGTGCTGAGATGGGGGCCATAGGACAGTATGGCTCATGGACTTCAAATGCTGTCTCTGCCATTTACTCCCTGTGTGACTTGGAACAAATCACTTCCCCTCCCTGGGCCTCATTTTCCTCCTTTGTAAAGTGAGGGGGCTGTTCTAAGTGATATCTAAGGTCTCTTTCGGCTCTTAATGTAGGATCCCATAATTCAGATCAAAGGGATCAGCCCTTCTTAGCATTAAAGTTATGAGCAATAGCAGAGATATGGTGAAGCAAATGAGAGTGGGAGCCCCAGCTGAATTCCTGTCTCTTCACCTCCAAGGCTTCAAACAGAAGCTAGATGATGAGCCCAGTGTGTAGCAAAGGGAATATTCTTAGGATGTGGATAGACCAGATGACTGTAAAGGTCCCTTTCAGCCTCTGAAATTCTTAAACTTCCTCAAAATCGCACAAAACTTTAGACCAGGGGTGGCTAGGTGGTGCAGCCCTGGAGTCAGGAGTACCTGAGTTCAAATCCGGCCTCAGACACTTAACCTCACTGCCTTGCAAAAACTAAAAAAAAATAAATAAATAACAAACAACAACAACAACAAACCCTTTAGACCAATGAGAAGAGAGAAGGGACTAGTTCAGAGCTATAGTCTCTAGTCACAGAGTGGCAGTGTGTAGCAGATAAGGGATAAACAAAGCCATCCCACTTCCATACCTCCCACTTTCACACCCAATGCTGCCAGGTTCTCTCCCTCCCACCCCCCCCCACCCCCACAAATCAAGTCCTACCTCTCCGACGTAGATCCCCAGATCCTCTTCATCATCTGTTCGGTAGCAAACCATCAAGCCCAGCTTGTCCCGGTGGCTGGCTTTATATAATTCCACCTCCTGCCGTGCAGGGGGAGTGGGAAATGCATGAGTGATGCAGCCTGCTCATTAGCCCAGGGGGCAGGAGAGAGCTACTGCCAAGCTAGGTCATCTCAAACCATCCACTCTACCCCAGTAACACCTCACTTTGTCTCTCACATCACCTATGCTAGAGTGAGGTGTAGCTTTAAGATTTGTTCTCACTTCCCCTCAAAAACTGTGATTTCTTTAACAAAAGTTTTGTACTTGGAAACCCCAGGAGACACACAAGGAAACATACAAGACACTAGACACAGACTCACCTACACAGAGCAAATACAGGAAGCACAGCCACACCCTCCTTCATGCCCAAGTTTGGCTATGGCCACAAGTGACCCACTTCACCTTCTTCCATCTCCCAGAAAGAAACCAAACCTCTCATCATTCCTCAAATGGAGGAGGAGTCAAAAGGTCCCACCCCAAGAGTGATCACTGAGAATGGCTGCTATCTACCCTCAAGCTCACCTCATACTCCAGCTCATCCACACGGTCGGCCTCCTGCTGGCTGCCCTCCATGAACTCCGCTGGGTCATAATACTCATGGCCGAGGGGGGGGCTGCCCAGGAGAAGGTGGGAGGGGTCAGGACAACCAACCATCCATCTATCTCCCCCCCACTACTCTCCCCACCTCCCACCAGCTCCAGGGGCTGGCTTCTCTATCTCCCTACAAGTGACCCAGGGATCTAGAGTATAGATGGACTGTCCTAGGCTCCAATAGTACCCTTAAGAGTGAGCCAGTTGAATTCCATTCTTTTCAAGCCAACACATTCATGCAGAGGCCAGAAATGCTTTATGGAGTGTCCGAGGGTCCAGAAGGGAAGACCAAGGCTGCCTAGCAACCCCTCAGGTTCACACATCTGTACCATCCAACCCAGAAGATGACTACTCTGGCCACGCTGACCAAAGCTGTCACCATCACTAGTGCCATCATAAGTGCCTCATCACTACCCCATGGTACCATCCCATGCAGTGCCCCCAGGAGTTAACCAGGCTCTACAGATTCTCCAGGACCAGAACTGGGATGATAATGGCCCCTAAGGTATTGCTTTCCAATCCCCAGGAAATGATTAGCACCAAGCTCTCAGAAGCAGCCCTTCCTCCCTATCTCCGACCTCGAACTGAGGAGAGGGGGTCCTGGTAGCAAGCAGCTCCCCTGCAATCTGGCTGGAAGATTAGTGGTGTAGTGGACGAGCACAGGAATGTGCACACACACACACACACACACACACACACACCACAATTGCTCACCGCTGCCTCGAAGAAGGCTTCTTATTTTCCAAGGAGTAAAGCAGAGAAATGACAGAAAGGAAGCAGGCAAGAGATGGAAGAGTTCCAGAGAGGTGAAGGAAATAAGAGAGAGGAAGAAGGCAAGAGAATTCAAAGACATGAAGCAGAAGGATATGGGGAAGAAGAGAAAGAATGAAAGACCAATTCATTCCCTCCCCACCACATCTATTAGCAAGGAATAATCTACAGCCAGTTCCATGCCAGCAGAGGGGGGCTTGCCTCCTTTGAGCCCTGGGAGGAGATGAAGGGAGGAAGGCCTCAGTGAGAGCTTCCTTATCCCATCACTGGATGGTGAGAAGCCTGAGACAAGTGCCCCTGAGGCTTGATCCTGAATCCAACATTGACCTCCTGGGAGGCAGCCCCAGCACTGCAACCTGCCCAGCCCTTCTCAGGGGAAGATTTTCACAAGGGAGGAAAGCAGTCAATCCTAGGGGTACAAGAGGATCAGAAAAAGTAGTATGAATATTCTGCCTCCAAAGCCCAGGTCAGGCTTGAATGTTGCCTTTGGTAAATGAATCCAACTGCCCTCAGGTGCTGTGCCCACTCTGTAGGCAGGGCCCAGAGGCCTCCTGGGGGTGACTCCCAGCTCAGAAAGGACGTACGGCTCCAGGATGACCATGGGCGGAGTGGGAGGGCGCAGCTTGCCCAGCGCCATGACATGCTCGAAGGTGATGTCAGTCTGAGTGCCACTGTCCACCAGCTGCAGGTCGTTGCAGGAGCTGTCCCCCCGGAGCCGGGGGCTTCGTCTTAGCACCTGGATCACCAGGGGCTCCTTGGAGGAGCGCAGGGCTTCCAGGGTTTGCTCCTTTCCATTCACCTGTGGGCAGAGACATGCCCACATCAGCACCCTGAGGCCATCTCCCCACAGAAAGGGAAGGAGAGGGGAACCCAGCCTGGCAGGACTCGGGCATGACACTCATTGCCTGAGCTCACGAACCAGCAGCCCCAAACTGATCCACAGAAAGGGTATTCATCCTTTATCCTGGAACTTTGCTTCCCATTCCCATTTCTACCATATTCTGTTCCTTATTGTCAAATAACATAAGCAAAACCACTTCAGGCAAGTCTAGGAGCCAGAGGAGAGATCCATATGGACTGGTGCTTGAGGGTCAATCAGTGGGCTCTACCACAACAAGAGATCTCTCTCCATGCCAGCAGATTCCAGAACTTCCACGCCTTTCCTCACCTTTGGCCAGCATGGAGGTATTTCAGGAAAGATCAGACCAGTATCATTTGGAATCTGCAAAATGCTTGAGAATTCTTTGGCAAGAGTCTAACAGCATCATCAGTAACCCAAATATGTTAGGTACAAAACCAAGGTGATGGTGGGGGTGGGGCAGGGGAGTTTTAAGGGTGAGCCCCAAACATTCATGAAGCTTCTACTAGGTCTCTAGGCTATGTTTAGCAATGTAAAAGGGAAGGGATATAGGAAAATGTAAACAAGTCCCTGCTTTCAGAAAGCTTCCAATATAGCTGGACAAGAAAACTAATCCTCCAGGCAAGACAGTTAACAATATAAGGTAGTGTCAATCTCAAAGGAGGTCTTGTGCTAGACCTTGAAGCATAGCTAGAAATGGAACAGTCTTCCTGGTAGAGAGGAGAATGCATTCTGAGGAATGAAGTATAATAACAAATCCTAAGTCCCAGAGATAGGAATGAGTTTGAGAGTGCAGAGAGACTAGTCTGGCCAGAGCAGTAAGAGAAGAGGTCAGACTGAGAAGATCCATCATTTCTAGTCTCCAGGTACATCTATATCTTCCAGACCAAGCCCAAGTCAGTATTCAGCCATGTCTCTCTTTCTCTGCACCTTCTTGGCCATATTTTCAAAACTCTTCTGAGGTCATTCAACGACCTTCTCCTTCTAAGCCTCCCTTCTGGCTCTCCTGCCCACCCTCTCCTAATCTAAATTAGCTGCCTATATGGCTCTCAGTGTCTGAAGAAGATCCTAAGAATCCTGGGAAACTGCATACTCCCTAATGCCTCCATCCTAATCTAAGGCAATTGTTCTTTGGTACAACAAGTCCCACCTCTTGCAAGGGTCTTTTTGAACTGAGGGATAAGTATCCAAGTCATATAATCACTACCTGACCACAATGCATTGTTTTGGGGAAACAGGAAAAACAATATGGTTTTTCATTCATGTTTTTTATTGTAAAGGATCACCGATCTCCAGCTGCAGAGGTTCAAGGAGGTCTTCTAGTCCAATTTCCTGATTTTAAGAAGCGGAAACAGAGGCTTTACATTTGTTTAAGAAGAAAAGGTGATCTACTCCCCCCTCCAATCACATAGGTAGTAAGCAGCAGAGGTGGGATTTGAACCCAGGGCCCCTGCCTCTAAAGTCAATGTTCTCTGCCCTGAGCCAAACTGCCAGAGAATATGATTTATACACAAATAAGTCTAAGATAGAATGTGTCAGGGGTGGAGATAAGAAGCAGACAAAGTAATCTAGAAAACCTAGGGAAAGAGAAATAAAAAAAATATTGTCTCTAAATAGTTTTACTTGGCTATTGCCAGCACCTAGGTATCCCCTCCCCATTGTTTTACATAAGAGCCTATCATGTATTATCTTTGATGGACCTTCAACTAAAACAAGCACTAACTCCCCTCCCCTCCATGCAGTTAGGTGTAGCTAGATCTAATTCACAACCTTCTATCTGGGGTAAGTCAAAGCAAGAGAAAAAGCACCCTTCATTGGTGAATGAAGGCTCCTTGTTCTTTGTATGGCTAGACGGGCTAACATGAGCAGATGAGACAATGTTCTGCTTCTCACATATTTCCAAGGCTCTGCCCTGTATGCTCATGGCTACTCTTCCTTGTTCAGAAGCTGCTGGCTTCTTGGTAACTTCTTTGGTGGCAAATATGGAATTGGAAGGTCTTTACCTTCTTCTCATAGACCTGTGCTGTGAGTCACTGGGTAACAAGACTGACTGCTTGTTATAATCCCAGTGAAGGAGAGATGGGGGAACAAAAGACCAGGATGGAACAATACTGAGACTTCTTCAGAGAGCTGGAATCTAAGAGGCTGATGTGCAGGGAAATCAGCTGCTTAAGTAGATTCAGGCTGCAAAGTCAGTAATGGATCATGAAACAAGGCCTCCTGTCAGAGGAGTCAAACATTGGTTGACTCCTCCCACTTCCCTAAGGCTTCCAAGCTTTATTGGTGGTGCTTGTTTTCCCCTCTGATGCTAGGCTAATGTGGCCCTTCCTTACTCAGCTATAGTACATACAGTGAGGCATGCTGTCTTTTCATCTGACCAGACTTCTCTGGCTTCTGCCAGTACAATTGCCGATAAGGTTATTTGGTGGTGTCTATAAAACAGCAACAAAAATCTTCCATCATTTTCCTTAATCTCACTCAATGTTTTTAGTTATTAGGAGGTTGGGAACTTAGTTTTTTGGCAAAGAACTAACAATGTGACATAAGAAAATATTTATCATTGCTATAACTGCCAAGAATTTGTTTCAGGGAGTGCCTCATGAGCCTCTTCAACCATTTCCAATAAGGTAGATAAAAAAGAGGTCATGTGTTTATGGGTCACAAAAACAGCATGTGATGGCTTAGAAAGCATGCATACAGCATAAACAGGAGTCTATTTGGTGAGATGTGCTCACACCTGTGGTGTACATGTATGTAAAGAATATGGGTGTGGCCATGTTCACTGTGATGACTATGAATCTAAGGAATCATGAAGTCACGTGTGTCTGTGTGTGTATGCGTGCATGCACACCCCTCCCTGAGGTGCATGCTCACACTTCCTACACTTTCACCATTAGGACCTGTGGGCAGGGAACCTGGGTGACATGAGGAGGCTCTGCCACTGTCTTTTCTCTGTATGGCTGCACAGCAGCTGGGTTGCTATGGAAACTGAGCCCAGACTGTAGAAAGGGAGCATGGGCTGGTTGTTGAAGGGGCGCCATGTCAGGATGTCAGAGAGGAGGAGGGGGATGGAATGGAGAGCTGCTGCAGTGTATGGGTACAAAGATTCAGAGCCTAACATGGAGATCACCCTTGGTTTCTGAGACAGGTGACATGGAATTTGGTGACAAAGCTGTCTCCACCTCTGGCCCACCCCACCCGCCACTTGTTCCTCCCACTCCCTGGGCCAGCATAGGGTTTTTTTGGAGGGAAGGTGGAGAGACATGAGATTCTCAGGATTACTTTCACTGTTTCTGAATGGCTGAACAGCCACAACAGTAGCTCTCCTCTTCCTTGGGGGGGGGGGGGCAGATTCCCAAACTGATGAGGACTGACGATGGCACAAAATAATGGGAAAGGATGGGGAATGGGACACAGAACAACCATTCTCTTCTGAAGCTGCTTTTCCCCTACCTTCAGTGCTGCCTTACCCACCCCACCCCTTTTTAACAGAAAAAAAAATCCATTTTAGAGTCTTTTTACAAAGACAAAGAGTAAGACACTGCATGGGGAAGAAGAAGAAGACATAGCTATACAAAAGGATGAACAAAATGAAGGAAAACAGGAAAGATAGGAACTAGGAACAGAATCAGAGAGGAAAAGAATGAATGCCTGGGCAACATGGTTTCTTGGGAATTCAGGATAATTGAAGGTTGGTATAGGCCAAGTCTGAAGCTGTCTCAGGTAAAAAGCTGGAGGTGAATTACTCCCATTAGGCAAGAGAGAGGTCATAAAACCCTTGGGCAGAAGGGGCACTAGCTCCTGAGCAGCATGTTCCTTTTCATCCCTCTCCCTCCAGAAGAAGCACAGAGACCCTGGATACCAGTTAAGGGCACCTATCTACATCCATTTAAATGATTTGTCTAAGTTAAAGTTGATCCTTCTCTCTAGTTATGATTCATCTTCTTTCCAGCCTCTAACCAGCCTGGGGTCCTCACTGCCTCCTCCTCCCCCAAACACATACACACACATACACACACACACACATACACACACACAAACACGTATTATCTTACCTCTAGACTTCTGTTTATATTCATTTTACACCTCCCTCTCTGCATCTATGAACACCCAACCCTGATATTGAAGTGAATTGGAAAAAGCTCCTGATGCCCACAGTTCATTCTAGAAGAATATAGTCTGTTATTCATAAACCCCAGGAAGAACAAGAGCTTGCCTAGACCTAGTAGATTTTCCAAAAGACAATGAGGGATCCATGAGAATTCCCCTCAAAGAAGGAAATAAACATTAGCTGTCACAACCATCTGGTCACCCAGATCCCAAATCTTGTACAAAAAAACCATCCCTCTGTTGAAGTGAAGGCCAATCTGGTATGATACTGTCTTGGGCAACCAGAAAATGACAGTCACTGAAGTCACAACAGTGAGCAATCTTGTCTGAAAGGTTTGGGTCTTATCCCCCATCAGCATCCTGTCTCTCCCCCACCCATCTCCCCCAGTGTCCTTTAGCATCATGCTTGCATGAGAATACTCTGGGCTTCAATCCAAGGCAGCACATCTGGTTATTCAGGAACAGGTGGAAAAGGGATGAAGAATGATTGCAAAGGTCAAGGGAATTCTTCCTTCTCTTCTGAATGCATTTTCTTCTTAAAAACTATGGGTAAAGTTCCTGGAGCTCCAAGAAATATATGACAGTTGATTTCAGTCTCTAGATGTTTCCTAACAGATCTCTTATGAATCTTGTCTTCTTTAGTTCCAGAGTTTTTCCAGAATAGATACGGAGAAAGTGGGAAAATCTTTGGACCAATGTGCCTTTAGCCTCCTTATTCCCTCTTTTTCTTCTGTTGAGTTTATTCTCTATGCCTATCTAGCCACCTCATTGCCTCTCTCCCCAGCATCCTGTTCCTCACTCTCTCCTCCCCCATTTTATATTCTTTCATTCTCTGCTTCTTTCTTTCTCTAATTTCTTATTACACAATGCTTCTTCTTCAAATTGAGGAGCAGACCTAAGCCTTTTTCTTCACACCTGACCACTTCTCCCTGTCCCCTATTCCTAGCCCACTTGTATATTCACAGAGGCCTAACTGAAATTGATAATTCTGGTAATCACTTGGAAATATATACAGTTAAATCCACATCTATCATTAAAGAGTTGCAGCACTCGCACTATTTATGAAAAAGATATTAAAGCTTGTGTTGGCCAATCCTGGTCCTGAAAAACAGCTGATAAACTACATTTCCTTCCTTTTGACTCTAGTGGTTAGGGACTATAAGAATGGAATGCTGTGCATGAGGCCACAACATTGGTTTTGCTTGACTGTTTTTCTTTGTTACAAAGGAGGCTCTATCAGGAATCGACTATGGTCTAAGAACAAAAGACATCAATAAAACTTAAAAAAAATTATTAGAGCCAGTCAGGGAGGACTTTGGAGAGAGGAACGTGAACAGGAGAGCAGCAACACAAATAATGAGAGTCAAAAGCAAGTTGATGAGAGATTGTGTCCATAAAAACACAAAAAATGAGACAAATACAACTATACATTGTGAGAAATATGGGTATACAAACATACATACACACACACACACACGCATGAAGGAAGAGTTACATGAGGCAGAATCAGGCTGAGGAAAGCACCTAGATCCTTCCCCATGTGGCACCTAACACAATTCTGCTCCACACCTTCTCTAAGCTTGATGGGTAGCACAGTGCTGCATAAAGATTAGTGGACTTGGAGCCAAAAAAAAATCAGTTTTATCACTTTCAAGTTGTGTGACCTTGGGCAAGTCACTGAACTTTTCAGGGACTCAGCTAGAAAATGGGGTTAATCCTCATCTCCCTCTTGGATTCTTGTGAAGAATTTATGAGAGAATGTAAATGATATAATCTGTAAAGTGCCAATATAAATCCAGATCCATCCTATAGGGCAAGCACTGAGGACTCTTCTAGGAAGTGGGAGCCTTGAAGACTATCCCAGAACATGAAAGCCAGGCAAGGAACTAGTATGACAGGTATGGACATCTAGAAAAGGCTCTTAACCAATACTGAGTAAAGCCTGGATGCCTGAGACAAGAACTGAGGCCCAGGGGGCAGCCTGTCTGTCCTGGCTCCTGACTCTCCATTTCCTCCCACTTGTTTTTTTTTTCCTTTTTCTTCTTCATTTTTCCCCCTCAACTCCATTCCCTATATGTCCTTTCCAGAAGGGGAAAAGGAATAAGTAGTTCTCTAATACCACCTACTCTGCACCATGTTATATAATAAGTGCTTTTTTCCAAGAATTTTCTCTTCTCTCTCTCTCTACATCCAGCCCCTGGATTTGTTATGGCTTTCTCCCCTAACACATGAGTGGTATTCCAACAGTCAGAGATCTGTGGGGAAGGGAGGGAGCAACTGCTCCCAGGAGACTATTCTTCCCCAGTCTCTATTCTGACTGAGGTTCCTGTAGGTATTGGAATAAATAAATGTGGAAAAAGGGCAGTTCTGGTTTGGTTACTCTCTATAAATCATTATCATTAAACTGTAGTTGCAAATTGGATTGTACTGGCAGTTGCATTGTGTGTGGAACTCTGAATGGATCCAATAGTTTTGGACAGCTATTTGGAATTATGTAAAAGAAATAATGAAATGCTCATACCCTTTGAGCCAAAAACTCCACCCTTCAACTATCCCATATCTACTCCTCATTTTCCATCTTTCCTTGGCTACATAGGATCCTTTCCTTCTTACAAAATCTCCTTCATTTTTTTAAATTTTTATTGAATTTTACAATTTTTACCCCAATCTTGCTTCCCTCCCCATCCTCCACAGAAGGCAGTCTGATAGTCTTTACATTGTTTCTATGCTATACAGTGAAGATCTCCTTCATTCTTAAAACAAAAGCCTTTACTTGATCCTACCATTCCCTCAAGTTATCATCCCATATCTGTTCTCCTTTCCCCAGCCACATCCCTAAAAAAGGCATCCATTTTTTCACTTCACATAAACTTCTCGACGTCTTATAGTCAAGCAACGCTCAACTGAAACTTCTCCCTCCATAGGTACAGATGATTTCTTAAATTGAAGCTCCAATGCCTCTGTAAAAATTCTTACCCTTCTTGAACTTTCTGCTGATCACACTCTCTTCTTAGATAACTCACTCTTTGTTGGATTTTCATTCTATGCTTTCTTCCTGGTTCTCCTGTTTCCTTTGCTGAATCATCTTCCACAAGAATCCAAGAGGGAGATGAGGATTAACCCCATTTTCTAGCCGAGTCCCTGAAAAGTTCAGTGACTTGCCCAAGGTCACACAACTTGAAAGTGACAAAACTGGTTCTTTTGGCTCCAAATCCACTAATCTTTATGCAGCACTGAGCTACCCATCAAGCTTAGAGAAGGTGTGGAGCAGAATTGTGTTAGGTGCCACATAGGGAAGGATCTAAGGTGCTGTCATCAGCCTGATTCTGCCTCATGTAGCTCTTCTTTCATCCTTGTGTGTGTGTGTGTGTGTGTGTGTGTGTGTGTGTGAATGTCTCCCTGGATGCTTCCCCGGGTCCACTTCTATCTTATCTCTTTACACATATGGTCTTAGTAACCTTATCAGCTCCCATGTATTCAATGATCACTTCTATGCAGATGGTTCCCAGAATTATTTATTCAGCTCTAGCCTCTCCCTTGAGAGGCTCTCCAACTGGGTGTCCAGTGGGTGTCATGTTTAAAATAAAACTCTTCATTATTTCCCCCAAAATCCTTGTTTTTCTAAACTTTTCCATGTCTATTGTATACTATCATCCTTCCTATGGGGCAGGCAGGCAAGCTCAGCTGAAGCAGCAAGATACTATGGGGGACAGAAAGAGAGAGGAGGCAACAACTATCTCCCCTCAAATCCTGTTGAAGATAGCCCAGGACTATAAACTCAAATATCTTGAGAATAGTAGAACTCTCAAACCACCAGTCCTACTTCTAAGACCACCAGCCAGACCAGCAGCCCTGCAGCCATCATCTAGATACTAAAGGAACAACCCCTGTGGAGGAGCCAGCCATTCCCACCAACTGCCAGCCAGCTACCACCTACTGGGCAAGTAATTTAATCTAATTAAAGCATCAAGGTACCCTGAGAGACAAGTAACAACTTTCACCAGGTGAAAGCCACCATGACCACTTTGACTACTATCTCCAATGTTGCCCACATGGTGAGAGTCCAGGGTCCTGAACTCAAACGAGCTTTAAGAAAAGCACTCTCCTGCTTCTATGGTCCTGCAACCATCACTGATGAAATAAATCACAGTAGAGAAAGGATCCACTTTCCTTGCCAATACCAAAGCTAACTGCTGACCAACTACCACAGACTGGCAAAGTAATGACTACTCTTCCAAACCATCCAACCAGTCCTCAGCCATCAGTCTAGGAAGCCACACTAAGAGATGATGCAGTCTTGTAACTGCTCCTATCAGAGATTTAATCACAGCACCTAAAGACCCAGAAAAGGAATTTCTTGTCCCCAAAGTCTTTAGTATTGCCAAATAGTTCAACATCAGAAGCAGGTATAATTTTATCATTAGAAATGACATTAAAGAAAAGGCATTACCATCTACTTTGCTGCTTTACCCTAAGTACTTGGAAAATCAGAATGAAAATGCCTCCCTCATTAGAATGTATTTTGCTATCTCCATCATTAAGCATAGTACTTTGTACTCAGTATTCACTTAAAAATGTTTTCTCTGGAAGATAGTATGGCAGAAACCAGGAATAGACCAACATCTCACACCCTATCCTAAGATAAGGTCAAAATGGGTGCAGGATTTAGACATAAAGGATAATATTATAAGTCAATTAGGAGAACAAGGAATAGTTTACCTGTTAGATCTATGGAAAGGGGAGCAGTTTATGACCAGACCAAAGAAGAGATAGAGAACATTATAAAAAACAAACTGGATAATTTTGATTACATTAAATTTAAAAGTTTTTGCACAAACAAAACCACTGCAACCAAGATTAAAAAAGAATATAGTAGGGGGAGGTTGAGTGGCGTAGTGGATAAAGCACCGGCCTTGGAGTCAGGAGTACCTGGGTTCAAATCCGGTCTCAAACACTTAATAATTACCTAGCTGTGTATATATAGTGAATATAGTAAATTGGGAAACAATTTTTACAACTAGTGTTTTTGACAGAGGACTCATTTCTAAAATATATAGAGAATTCAGACAAATTTATAAAAAAACTAAGACTTTCCCCAATTGATAAATGGTCAAAAGATATAGAAAGGCAATTCTCAAACAAAGAAATCAAAGCTATTATGAAAAATTACTATAAATCATTATTGATTAGAGAAATGCAGATTAAAGCACCTCTGAGGTACTACCTCACACCTCTCAGATTGGTCAATATGACTAGAAAGGATAATGATCAATATTGGAAGGGATGTGGGAAACCTGATACACTAATGCATAGTTGGTGGAGCTATGAACCGATCCAATCTTTCTGTAGAGCAATCTAGAATTATGCCCAAAGGACAATAAAAATGTGCATACCCTTTGATCCAGAAATAATACCACTACTGGGTCTAAACCCTTAAGAGATCATGAAAAAGGCTAAAAAAATCACTTGTACAAAAATATTCATAGCAGCCCTGTTTGTGGTGGCAAAGAATCGGAAATCAAGGGGATGTCCATCAATTGGGGAATGGCTAAACAAATTGTGGTATATGTATGTTATAGAACACTACTGTTCTATAATAAATCATGAGGGATGGGATTTTAAAGAAGCCTAGAAAGACTTGCATTAACTGATGTTGAGTGAGATGAGCAGAACTAGAAGAACATTGTACACCTTAACCTTAAATGGACTTGTTCATGTCAGCAGTACAATAATCAAAGACAGTTTTAAGGAATTTGTGATGGAAAATACCATACATTTCCAGAAAAGGTATTATCAAATTTAAATTAAGAACAAAGTATATTATCTTCAATTTTTAAAAGTTGCCTTATGTGTTATATAATTTTGTTATCTCTATTGTTTTCTTTGTTTTAGATCTGATTCTTCTCTAACAACATGCTTAATTTCTATCTATGTTTATTTAGCATGGTGACAAATGTAAAGCCTATATCAGATTGCCTTCTGGGGAGGGAAGGAAGGGAGGAAGAAAAGATGTAAAACCCAAAACTCTGCAAAAAATGATTGGTAAAAACTACCACAGTATGTAGTTGGAAAAACAAAAAAAAAAATTATATAATAAAAATACTTTTTCTTTCATATATCCATTCATTCCAATCATCCAGATTTGAAATCTCAGATTCCTACCTGATTCTTCCTTCTCCCCTACTCTTCACATTCATCAGTTGCCAAGTCTTGCTGATCCTATTTCCATACTATATCCACCCGCTTCTCTCCATTCATATAGTTACCATTCTAGTTTAGGCCTTCAAGACCTTTTGCTAGAATTATTGCAATAGATTCTCTTAACTGGTCTCCCTGCCTCTAGTCTTTCAAGTTCAGACTCCACTTAAGGGCCAAACTATAGCACACATCTAAATTACTCTTCTATTCCTTTGCATTTTGTTTATTTCCAGTTCCAGATTCTCTCCTCCCCCCCCCCCAGCTCCCCATTCATTGAGAAGGCAAGAAATATACAACTCATTACAAATATAAAGTCCTACTACAAAACAAAATTCCACATTAGCCATGTTTAGGGATGATCAGGGGAACAGGAAAAGGAGAAAAAATTATCCTTCAGTTTGCCCTTGCCATTTACCCATGGGTTTGTGGTAATATCCTAGAGAATTAAACTTCATTTATAAACTAACTTTGTTGTTTTGTTTTAGCCAAAGGGAAATAATGGTTAACAAGACAAAATGTCTTTCACTAGAGAAGTGGGAGACTATGGATGTGTAATGTAGCATGTAACTGTGGTCTATGAGGGGGGAAATGCTGAATAGTAAATGATTATGGTTCACGTGCCAGTTGGCTCTGTAAACCGTGGTTTGGTTTGAGGTTTTTTTGTTTTTGTTTTGTTCTGTTTTAAACCTTTGTTACAAGAGAAGACTCCCTAGGTAGACAGGTTCACTGGATATTTGGTAATGAATGGGCAACAATAACAAAAGATATCAAGAAAAAAGAAAAAAAAGTGAGTGTCACCCAAGTTACCTGAGCCTTGTCAGATTTTCCCCTCAGTTATGGAAGCAGGAGGTCAGAAGGCTGAGCACAGATCAGTTCCTTCCTGATGCTGTCACCTTGCTGCTTCTGCAACACCTGGGGCCTTCAGGCAGACCCGGGGAAGGACGGGCTGCACAGGTGGAAGCTTAGGCTGAGAAGGAGGAGGCAGGAAGACCCTGCTTCTGAGGAGTGAGTGAGTAGGACAGGTGCAAAGGGCTGAGAAGGGCTCAAGAGGGTGCGGGAGGACGGGCAGACAGGCAGACAAAGAGGCAGCAGCAGCTTAGCATGCACAGCCCTGTCCCACTGCAGCCTGCGCATGCCCACGGCTTCTGTGCAGGCCTGTTGGGGGAGCAGGGAGCCCAGGGCCTGGGTGGCCTGGGAGCAGGTCTACTGCTGGGGGTGGGGAGGGGCCACTTCAGCTTTCCTCCAGCTCGATCTTATCTTGGGGAAATGGGAGGAGAGCCCCACCTTCAGTTCCGAGTCTAGGGAGCTGGGCCTGGATGAGCTTCCCACCAAGAACAGATCCAGGCCCATTTAGGCAAACTGCCCAGTTTCTGAGCAGAGCTACCCTGGGTTGGGGAGGGGAAAGCCTCTAGCTCCACCCTGAGCCAGCTGAACAAAAGGGAAGGGGGGGGGGGGGCGGTGAGCAGCAGGCTATGAGCAGTGGGGCAGTGAGAGGCTCCAATCCATCCCCAGTACCACTTTAAGTTCATTCCTATCATTCTTCCTAATAAATGGTGGGCATAACAGTGCAAGGGTCTCAGCTCCCTTTTCATATTCTTTAATCTTCACTGGAAAAGTGAGGGTGGCTAAGAGAAGGTGCTAGGAGGTAGGAGACCAAGCCCTCAATGGCAGCCCTCCAACCCCCAATTCCCACCACTCCCTGTCTCTCCTACTAATTTAGACTGCTCATTCTTTTATTTTTCCTTAGAAGCTGGACTAGGTGGCTCCAAGGTCCCTGCCATCTTGAATTGGCCAAGAACAGTAATCAGTTTCATATTCTAAGTCAATGTCTAATGCAGGGACACCTATAGTCAGCCTGTTACCCCTCACTCCATATTCCCGTCTGTTGGAAAACAGGCCCATAGAAGATCCACAATGAACACGGCAACCACAACCCCAGAGACCAGTCTCAAATTCAACTCCTTCCTTAGACCCACTGCATTCTGAGCTCCCTCACTTCCTGAACCGAGCTACTGAAAGACATTTCCACAGGGTTAAGTGAACATCAAAAGGAAAGGGTGAGGCCCATAAGGAAGCAGAAAGCTTCAGTCTACAGAGGGTTGGATCTATACACACAACTTATTCAATTATACAACATAACCTCCTAATTAATTTTTAAGCACCGTGTCATGGATTTGGCAGCCCTCCTCCACCATCCCCCTCCACCTCTACTTGGCCCAGCACCCATGAGCCCTCATCATACTTCCAACTCAGTCTACCTTGGCAAGCCACACTACCAGGATGACTCTGTGCCAATCGCTTCTGCCAACCAAAAGCCAAAGGGAAGAATGGAAGGGAGGAGCAAGAGAATGGAGAATCCTCTTACTTAAGCTCCACCACTTTCAGGGTGGGCTGCCTCCAAACAAATAAAGTTATTATTACCCAGGTGCCTCTCCATCACTCTCACACAAGCACCCTTTGTTATGAGAAGCTGACCAAGTGAAATTATATCACATCTGGAATGATAAGTCTTAAGGGGGTTGAGGATGGGAGGTAGAGAACAAAAAAGGTAGAGGTGGCATAATTCTGTACAAACCACAGGTCCTTCTGTTATCAAATTAGAAGTCATTTTCTCTGAACTGGTCTGCTGAAATCAGAAGAACAAGGGAAAAAGTCTGGTAGGCAGTGATGCTGGGATACCTTTGGAGCTCTGCTTTAAGAGTAGAACCGTGATTCTGTCACAGAGAGGAAGAAAACCAAAGCCATGAGCCAACATGAGAATCTTGGGAATATGTTTTGTGTTTCACCAGCATCAAGCATCAATCAAATGCCCACAATTTTCTTGGTACCATTTACAACTAATTGACTCTTTTTCCCTTCACCCATCTCAGAGCTAATCTGGCTGAGTTAATGGCACTATCTGCCTCTTGTGAAGATCATTAGGATCCTTTCCATAGCACTTCCCATGGCAGTGTCTTCAAGCACCTAAATAATAAGCTTATTACCAACTTCACCACAAAACCAAAGGGAAATCTGAGAAGTTTTTGAACCCTTATCACCAAAACCACATAAAGCTCAAGATTTCTCTCTCTTGGAAGCAAAATGCCCAGCAGGTATGAACATGCCTTCAATTCTGAGACTGTGGGTCTTTCTAACTGGCCTTGTGCACTCAAAGTCTTAACACCTCAAGGGAAATAATGTCCTCATATTTTGCTTTCCTGAGATATCACACTAGAAAGGTAGTGGGGGGCCAGCTCTACTATTTACAAGTCATGTGATATTGGGGCCTCAGTTTCCTCATCTGTCTAATGGGTCATAGACCTTACAGTATAACCTTCATGGAGCTGTTGAGAAGATCAAGTGAGAATTAATATAGATAAAAGGGATTCAAATCTGGCAAAGCATTCCACACATTCACTATTTTCCATGTTTTGTAAATTTTTAACCCTCTGTCACTTGAAAGAGCCCCCCTCCAGGCACTGTAAAATTTTTTAAATCATTTTTTATTTGTATCTTTTTAGATAGCCTACATTTTTCAAGGTATTCCTTCCTTTCCCAGAGACTCAAAGCTATCCCTTATAATAAAGAAGAGAAAAAAACAGTTCTGCAAAACAGCTGACATCCTATGCAGTGGTTACTGAAAGGCTTTATCAGAGCAATTCCTCTGCTCAGGTTCTTCCTGCAGTCTGAACTCTCAATGAAGTCTATGCTCCTTTACCCTTGGATTCCAGAACAATCCTGTCCAGATGAACAAGGTCCAGAGGATAAAATTTTCTTTCAATTCCTGTCTTCTTCTAACCTTCCCTGAGACCGTCAACATTATATGTTGCCTCATCAGCTACATACCTAGTAAGCCACAAAAGTCCATCAATACACAAATGTCACCCAAACATACACACACACACACACACACACACACACACACACACACACACCTTCTCCAAAAAAAGGTCTGGCTGTCTCTGATGTAAAGGGCACAAGAACCCATCTTACAGTTGGTGTGGAGTAGTAGTGCAAAGAATACTAGACTTGGGATCATAAGATCTGGTTTCCACTTCCAGTTCTGCCATTCACCATCTTTGTGACTCCAGCCAACTCGGAGCCTCAGTTTCTTCATCTGTAAAATGAAAATCATAATCTCTCCATGATCTCTCCCACAGACCTGTTGGGAGGAAAGTACTTGAAAGGCCATAGAGTGCCACTGAGTTAGGAAAATTAGCTTGAATTCTCTCTGCTAGATCTTAGGAACCAAATAACAAAGGAAACCCTTCAAGAAATTCTTCCACATATTCACAAATGGGAATGCCCTTTTATCTACCAACTCATTAATACCACCAAAAGTCCTTCCACTCTGAAGTTTTTAAATAAAGAACTAAAAAATTCAAACGTGTCCTTAAAATTCAAGAAAGTGAGGGTCTAACTGTAAGGAAAATGACTTATTAGCAGTGCTGGCATCTCTCTTCCTACAAAGCATAACATGGCAGGTGCCAGTGTATGCTGCACCTTTATCTTTGAGTATCTTGACCACTGCATAGGATGTCGGTTTTATTTTGCAGAACTGTTTTTTTCTCTTCTTTATTATAAGGGATGGCTTTGAATCTCTGGGAAAGGGAGGAATACCTTGAAAAATGTAGGCTATCTAAAAAGATACAAATAAAAATGATTTTAAAAATCTTACAGTGCCTGGATAACATGTCTTCTTACTTTGGAGGGGGGCTCTGAATGTAGACTATCCCAAATGATGTCAGCAGTAGCCATAATTTATATTAACTGGTTTGGCTTAACTGACTTTATTATAGAAGGGAGGATCACTCAGTTGGGTGGGAGAAAACTGTAGTACATATGTAGAAATGACAACAGTGTCCAAACAAAAAGTATTAATATTGATTTTTTAAAATCTAAAGCTAAAACAAGTCTTAAAATGCATGGAGGTGAAGAATTTGGAGTTTTGGTCACAAGGTGCCTCAAACTTTTCATCACTAAAAATGGGTTCCTCTCTTTGAGAATAGGAGAGAGAAGTTTGAAAAGATAAATAAAACTCTAAGTCAGGAAATACCCTACCTTTCCTGCAAGAACCACCTGCCAAGATCACAGGGATACAAATGCAGGAATAGTATCACTCTGGGAGGTGACTTGAGTGATTTCCAAAGGCTAAATGGGAGCCAAGTTATTTAAAAGAGAAGATACCATGTCAGTCAAGGCCATGGGCAAGAGGGAGGTGCAACAAGAGGGAGATGCAATGGAGAGTAATGATTGAGGGGACAAGGTCAAGTAGGTTTAAGATTTGAACTCTCCCCAAAATAAGAACTTTACCTCTCCAGAGTATATTTGGGAAACAGTTATAAAGAGCACATCAGCAATTAGGAGAGAGTAAGCCACAAACTGAGCAGCTAGATGACTCTGAATAGAGCACTGGATTTGGAATCAAAGACCCACCTCCCTGAGTTCCAATTTGGTCTAAGACATTTTCTAGCTGTGTGAGCCTGGACAAGTCACTTCACTCTCCTCATCTGTAAAATGAGTTGGAGAAGGAAATGGCAAAACCACTACGCTATCTTTGCCAAGAAAACCCTGAATGGGGTCATGGAGAGTCAGACACGACTTAAACAGCTGAACAACAACAAAACAAACTACAGACTTTAGAATCCCAGAGTTGGGAAGGGTCCTCAGAGATGATCTAGTCTAAATCCATACAGGAACAGTGTTACTGGAGGGACCCATTTTGACTGATAACAGCTATTGTTAGGAGAGGTCAGGTAAAACAAGGCAAATCTCTCCTTCAAATCATAGCCTCTTCAATGACTATACTTACTGGCAGTATCATTCCCACCCTCCTGCCCCCAGACTCCCCTTCCCCAATTCCTTCAGCCTATATGGCTATCTAGTCCCCTCCCCCTCCTGGCTCACTTTCCTCTAGATACAATCTGGCCTATCAATGCCCTTCCTAGACCATGATGCTCAGAACAGTCTAAATACCAGATGTGGTTCAACTGAGGTAAAGGAGAGCTGGAAATTACGGTTCTAGCAGTGTGCTCTAAGAATTCCCACCTACCCCTCTAGGGTCTTGTCCTGCTAGATCTGGCTTCTACTTTCCCCATCTCTTACTCACTCAAATATTCTTCCTCACTGGGATTTGCAAGGGATCTATGGATAAATCTGAAGAGTCCATAAACTTAGATGAGAAAAAGTGGAATCTTTATTTTCACTAACCTGAAACTGAAATTTAATATTTCCTTCAATTATAAATATAGGCACTAAACCTTATGTTGAGAAAAATCCCAAAGACTTCCCAGAATGCAAAAGGGTCCATGCCACAAAAATCAGAGGCCCTGGCCTAAGAGACAGTAAAAGTAAAGACATGGAATCTTGTAGAGAGATATAGTCATAAGGGTCAGACTAGCTCCAGAAGGAGCCCCTCCTAACCCTTATGTCTCCTTGGGAAAAAAAAGTTGAGAACCCCTAGGCTAAGAATCCCTTCCTAAGAGAAAGTAAAAAGGTCTCCTTATCCTTCTGAGGAAGCCTTGGTTCCGGTGCTCACTGCAGCTTATATACCTAAGCAGTTAAGAACTGGCCTTGAGACAGAAATCCCTGAGTTTGAATTTTGCCTCAGAAATTATTTATATAACCTTGCGCAAGTCACATAACCTCTATATGTTTCAGTTTCCTTATCTTAAAAAAGGGGAGGGAGGTGGAAAAGGGAGATTGGACTAATGGTCTTTAAGGTCCCTTCCAGCTCTAAATCTATGATCTTAAGACATGATTATACCTTTGGATTCAGTCTTTAAAAGTGGGTTAACTATACAGACTCAAGAAGACTAGAGATAGGAAGTCTGGACAGCCACTGAGTCCATTTCCTAGAACTGAAGAGGAGGAGAGGAGCAGGGGCAGGGGAACAAAGGAATTCCTAGATCAAGTGGAAGAATTCCTGGTCTAAGCCACCAACCTGAGAAGCAACAAGACACTGAGTCACAATGATGAGATAACTTAGACTTGATGTTTTACTTTTTACTGTGGACTATGAAAGTTTGTGGGGAAGAGGTCTCTAGGGACCACCAGTTCTTTATCCTTGGGGAGGACCCCATCCAGGGTACTATAAGTCTGAAGGTCCCTGTATAGGTCCCTGGGAGGCAAAGCTCACAAGAAAGGGGGGGATGCCTGATTCACTTGCAAGCCAGAGTGTTTTCCCCTTTTGGAGGGACCACCCAGAATAGTACTATAAATCAGGAAGACTGTATAGGTCTCTAGGAGGCAGAGACCCACCAAAGAGGGAAGGAGCTCACTTGATTCTCTAGCAACCCTGCTTTCCCTTTGCAGGGTTACCCGCCCCCTGCCCAGAGAAGTATTGAAAGTATGAAAGGCTGAACAGGTTTAGTGGGGAGGCACAGATGAGTTCAGACACTAGTCCTTTGTGTTTTCTGTGAGGTGAAATCAAACCTATCCTTTATTCCAAATTTTGTTAGCTTTTGTGTTTGCATGGTAACTGAGAGCCCTTTGGGGCTGGTACTAAGAAAAACCCTAAGTGGAGGCATAAAACAAATCACCTTCTAATATTTTCAGGTGAATATGTGGGTGAGGACATGAACATCAAGATTATTCGAGACAATTCCCTACAACCAACTCCATTCTGTATGAGCTCAGGGCTGCAGTTACACAGAGGTAGGTTGGTAGTGAGGGAATTACTCCTGTCATAAACTGGTCACCTTCAACTTCATTCTGAAATCAAAGCAATAACATTAGACAAGGAAGACAATAGGAAAATTAATTCCTGAGAGCCACAGACCAAAGAAGTGGAGATGCAATGCTGGGTGTTAAATGGGGCCGATATGAAGAAGCCACGTGGTGCTGTCAGCTTTCTAGTCTAAATGTGATATACTCGAAATCCTCATGTGCAAAGGACCATAGAGAAAAGGTATAAGCACTTTCTAACACCTGGATTCCTAGAATCTCAGGGACTTCCGAAGTGACCTAGTCCAACATGAGTCCCCTTTACACGGTCTATCAAATACACATCCAGCTGCCACTGAAATAATGACTTTTCACACTGCTTTAAGGGTTTACAAAATGCTCTCCCCACAACAATGCTTTAAGTCAGGTGGGGGCAAGTTATCACTTAGTTTACCAATACAGAAACTGAGGCTTCAAGAGATAGAGTGCCTTGACCAGAGGCCCCAAGTTAATGAATGGCAAAGTGGCGACTCAGACCTCTGAATCACAAGCCCAACTCATACTGAATTTGAAGTCTATTTAGAGTCCTTTTCACTGCCCTTTAGCAATCAGGAGCTGGCTATCTCAATGGGCAGGCAGTTCAGGTTGTCCATTGTTAGATTGCTCTGAATGGCTAGATATTGACCTGAAATCTGCCTCCCTTTAAATTATACCAGTGGTCTTAAGCCTACCCTCTGGCACTACACAGAATTAGTTTAATCTCTCTTCAAGATAACAGGTCTTAGGGCGGCTAGGTGGTGCAGTGGATAGGGCACCAGCCCTGGAGTCAGGAGTTCATGAGTTCAAATCTGGCATCAGACACTTAATAATTACCTAGCTGTGTGGCTTTGGGCAAGCCACTTAACCCCATTTGTCTTGCAAAAACTTTAAAAAAAGAGTGCACAAGATGACAGGTCTAAATGTATTAGATGTCTGTCACCATCCCCTCCATTTTCTCCCCCTCACCTTCTCTTCTCCGGGTTCATCTCTAGTCCTTAGTAGATAATAGTTTTAAATTCCCTCACTAGTAGGTTTCTGTTTATCAATGTCCAAATACAGTGTGATCAAGATAGGAACACTACATAACTCTCCAGGGAGCCCAAGAGTACGGCCGCTTTTAGGGCTGTCAAATTGCAGACTGGACTCATACTGAATTTGAAGTCTATTTAGAACCCTAAAATTACTAAAACAACAACAACAACAAACCAGACTACCTGAACATTAAACTAGAACTCTCTAATCCACGACTTGGGCAAATTTGCATTTAGCCCTGTTAAATATCAGCTTCTTGTTTTTTGGCTCATTGTTTTATTCCAGTGTCGAATTCTGATTCCGTCATCTAATATATCAGCTATTTATCCCAGTTTAATGCCACCCACAAATCAATAAGCATGTCATTTATCCAAATCATTGATAAAAATGTTAGACTTGAAAAGGTTGAAGCCTGATTCCTATAGTACTATACAATAGATTTGATTGTTTTAGGTACACTCTGAATGTGGCCATTTAAACCAGTTCCTTAATGTACTTATTTATACCATCAACTAGTCTCTATTTCTCCAATTTGTCCACAAGGATGTCAGAAAGATTCTGATATAGACCTTGCTAAAATTCAGATATGTCAAATTCATAGTGTTCCCTTGATCTTGTATGATTAGTTCTT
Organism: Macrotis lagotis; assembly: GCF_037893015.1. Taxonomy (NCBI): domain Eukaryota; kingdom Metazoa; phylum Chordata; class Mammalia; order Peramelemorphia; family Peramelidae; genus Macrotis; species Macrotis lagotis. The sequence goes on from NC_133666.1 coordinate 81,822,848, forward strand.
ATGAACCTACAATGGTTCCTAGTGATTATTGCTTTCCTTCTCAATGCTCTGAAATGATCTGTTTAATAATCCACTGGAGAATTTTGCTAGGCATCAACATTACTAGTCCAGAGCTTCTGAAATCTACCTTTATCCCCTTTTTGAAGATCAAAACAAAATTTGCTTCTCTCTCCATGATTTCTAAACAATTGCCAACATCTATTTTGCTATATCTGTACATTATTTCAGTACCTTGGAATGCTATTCATCTGGGTCTGCTCTTAAATTCATTCAGTTAAGCAGCAGGTACTCTCCTATTATCTCTCTCTTAATCATCTTTATTCTATCTTTTTGATTTTGAAGGTAACTCTCAAGAGGGAAGACAGAAGCAAACTTCTTCCAGATTGCAAATTCACTCCCTGCTTGGCAGCCAGGGGCTCTAAACCCCAATTGCTTTTCTCAACAAAATCAGTCTAAGCTTCCCACCAGAGCTCTTGTCTTTATTTTAAAATAATCATAGTAGCAGCTTACATTAAAATGAGGTTTTTGAAACACTTCATGCAGATTATCTCATCTGAGCTTCGCAACAACCCTTAGAATTAAGTACTACAAGCATAATTTCCCCCATTTTGTAGATGAGGAAACCAAGGCTGAGCAACCTTGTGACTTTCCCCCAGAATGTAGAGCTAATAAGTGACAAAGCTAGGACTCTACAAGGTGACTGCCAATTAGCCCTTGTTTAGTTCAAAGTCTGTCTAAATTCTGATTCTTCCTCCCAACCCGAGGAATTTTTTACAAGAAAATATTTATTGAATGTTCAAGGCATAGGGATAATATGGTCATGGAAAATATTTACAGCAACTATCTTTAGTTAAAAGGATCCCTTGTCCTTTCCTTTCATTGTCCTAATTAATTATAAACATGGAAGCTATGTCCCTTGCCCCACCTCAAGATCTCTCCTCTCTCTCTCTCTCTCTCTCTCTCTCTCTCTCTCTCTCTCTCTCTCTCTCTCTCTCTCCCTCTGGTCTTTGTCCTATAAAGGAATCATTCTCTCCAGTGTCCTTTCTTTCACTATCAGTGAAGATTCAGTGAGAAAGAAATTGGTTTCCATTTGGAATGACTCTAGTCATTGAAACAGGAAGGATGGTGTTCATTACACTGCCACCAAGCTATCACTATACAACCCCACCTCCTGCCAGTGTGCCCAGAGAACAACACTCTGATTTTGAAGAATAGCCTGGATATTTCCAGGTTGTGAATTTCCTGCATTGCTCTCGCAGTGGTGTCAAATCTCAGTCACAAAGGCAAGATTTGAGGGGGTGAGACCAAGAGAAAGAGAGATGAATGGCATGATAGAAGGAAGAAAGTAGAAAAGGGGAGGGGCAGTCAGAGACTGAACAAGGGAAATGGGAAATAGATCAAGAGAAACAGGTAGAAAGAGTACAAAAAGACAAAAGAAATAGGGAAAGAAAAGAAAAACGGATATATTCTTACAGGCAACATTTACTTGTTCGTTTTTTATTCTCTTTGGGTTATTCAAGTTAAAGGAATTCGGTTCCAAAAATCCAATGCTGGGACTGTCCATTAGGTTTAATTACACCCTGACCACCTCTCCACCCTGCCATCTATGTACCGGCACTTCCTTCACATTGGTATCTTTTCTATTTGTAAAATAGACTTTGTGAGGGTGTTTCATTCACCTTTTTTTAGCTGAGAAATCTGTCTCCATGAAGCAAATGTACCCATGCCTCAGGCTATATCTAGTCTTTCACATTTCCTACCTTCTTCGATTCAGACCCTAACAGATAGGACATGGGCTGTTAAAGACCCCTAAGCTGCTCAAGAAAGCATTTTCTCCTACCTTCTGCCTTTGAGTCTTCTCTGGCCCCAGACTCTAAGCCACTACCCAACTATGACCTCCTTCAATATGGGAAACATTGCCCTAGTGAGTTTGGATTGGCCATGGGTGACTAATTTTTTAGAAACAAATTATACCCCAACACAGAAAGCATACATACATTAGTGTGTCTACATGCCCACACAGCAAGGGCCATATGGACATGTATGCACATATGTAAAGAATATAAACACACGTATACTGTAATACATTGAGCATATATATACATGAATATACAGTATCTATTGAAGGAACCTGGGTTAAGTATTATGAAATATCTAAATTCATCCACTGCACATACAGTGTATGTACCCGAGTTTAACATATTATATATGTATATATATATATATACACATTAAACATATCATATACAAGAACAGACACATAAGCACACCTCTCTGCACACCAACAGGATATACAGGCTATTAAAGACACAGTTTTTATCAGTATCTTCCCTCTCTAGTTTCAGCTTGCAAGCTGATTGGACAGAGATGGTGCTTTTTTCTTTTTCTCTGTTCTGTGTTATGGCTATTACCCGAATCCTGCTCAATGAATGCTAGAAATAAGCACGAGTGTACTTGATATATAACATGTATATTCTTCAATCTCTACATGTGGAGAGTGAAATCTGAGGAGAAATGTGGAGAATACAAGGAATTCCTACTCTCCACTGGGTCCTTCCTTAAGAACCTGAACCCATGTTCAAGGAAGCTTGTGAGGTGGTTTATCATGATGGGCTGCTGGGTGTGTGTATGCATGCTCAGCATTTGGCTTCCTCAGAAATACCTGCCACCTCTTAAGGCTGAGAAAACCATGTAGCTTTGCTGCAAAGGGCAACTTGCTCTTTGTGGGATGGAGTGATGAGGAGTCACTGTGTCCTTGTCATCCTGGCTAGCCCATGTCTTTATTTGTTACTCATCCTCATTGCTTCTTTCTACCCTCCTAGGTAAGAGTGCCTTCTCCACACAGTAGGTGACGAGAGAGAGAGAGAGAGAGAGAGAGAGAGAGAGAGAGAGAGAGAGAGACTGTGTGTGTGTGTCTGTGTGTGTCTGTGGGTTTGTGGGTCTGTGGAGGTGGAGGTGGAGGGAAGGTGGGGGTGCTGGGAAATGAACTCGTTGCTATGCAACCATCCCCATCCTGCCCTGGCTTCCCATTTGCAGCTGGACTTCTCACTCTGTGCTCCCCAATCGGAAAGTGAGAGCTCCTTAAGCAGGGGCCCGTTACTCCAGGCCCAGAACGGACACTGCACGTGCCCGGCATGGTTCTGTTTCAGGGCTTCCGCACGGATGCCCCCAATGATGCCCCCCTTCTTCCACTCAGACGGTGGCATCTCACTCCACAACTTCTCCGGGATTCCTGAGAAACTGCACTGCAATTCCAGGCTGCCCCCCCCCTTCATCTCCTCCCTGGGATGCCACCCCACCACCCCACCCCCCGCCCGGGCCCGGGTCCCTTACCTGCAGCATCACTTTGTACTGCTCCTCAGGCTTCTGGACCACACACATGTTACATCCCATGGTGCCAGCCGGGGAATGGGGTGGGGGTGGGGAGGCTAGGGGGCGGCGGGCGGCGGACAGGCGGCTCTGGGCTCACTGGTCCATCCGCGGGGCTGGTGGGGAGCCGGGGGCTCCCGGGCCGCCGGGCGGGGAGGCCATGGCGCGGCTCGGGGGCGGGGCCGCGCTCAGCGGGAGAGGGGGGCGCGCCCCTGGCCCCTCCTCCCAGGCGTGCAGCGCGGGCCGCAGCCCGGCCAGGGGGGCATGCTCCCCTGGCCCGCGCGGAGGGGCCGAGCGCGAGGGGGGGGCTCGAGGGCCGAAGGCGGGGCGAGGCGCGCCTTGCCTAGAACGGCCGCCCCCTCCCCGCCCGAGCCGACGGGCCCGAGGGCGGCCGGCCGTCAGGGGCCCTGTCCGGCGCGCGTCCGCAGGCACCGCCTCGCCCCGGCCCGGCCGGGGTCCGGCCGGTCCCGCCAAGCAGCAGGAGGCGGCGAAGGCAGCGTCTCCGACAGCCCCAGCGCCTCAGCCGCGCTCCGGCCTCCCGGGCTCGCCTGCTCTCTCCCTGGCTGTGGGGCTCTCGCCAGCCGAGGGGGAGGGGGCGCAGCGCGCAGGCGCACTCTGGGTCCGGGCGGGGAAGGGGAGAGCGAGGGGGAGACAGTGGGCTGGAGAAAAACACCTGGAGCCCCTTCGGACCTGGGCGGGGGCTGCTCTCTCCTTCCGGCCCGGCTCGGGCCCCTACTCTCGCGCAAACCTTGCCCTCTCCAGTCCCGTAGAACCCCAGAGGGTGTGCGGGGGGTGGGGGAGGTTTCTCCGTGCACCCGCCCCGCGTGGGCAGGGCGGACTTGGGAGAAAGGGCACCACCTCCTGAGATCCTAGCTCTTCCCCCGCCCTCTGCTCCCCAATCTCCGCTGTCTTCGATGAAAGGAGTCTGCAAAGAAGGGGCGTCGAGGGGCCACTAGGAAGCCTGACTCAGGTCTGACTCCAAGTCGCCCGCCGCTCCCTGTCCTGATGGCTCCATCTCAGCTTCTCCCTCCCTCTCGCCTTTCTTTCGGCTTCTACATAATCGCTCCTTCCCTCCGCATCCCTGATTCATGGCCCGGACTGTGGGTTGTCATTTTTTTTCCTTCCCTAAGAACTTGCGTCTCCGCGCGCTCCCCAACCGCACCCCGGGGAGCTGGTAGACAGGTAGGCAGAGCAAAGGTTAGCCATCCCCTTTTTGTTCGGTCCTTTGGAGAGAAAGCTCCCTGAAATCAATGCAGCTCTCAGAGCTGCCCTTACAGGTGAGAAATGGGAGGCTCGGAAAATGCACAAGATGGCCCTCCGAGGCAGGCGCTTTCCATCTCGAAATCCTGGGAGTCTGCCTCTCCCCCTTCTCTGAGGCGGTTTCCTTTACAGTAAAATGACAGGGCTGTGCTCGTTTACCAAAAGGTGATGGATGCAACCCATAAAAAGAGACATTTTGAACACAACCACCTCTTGGATTTGTTACAGAAATCTATTTGGGGGGGGGGGGTTAATGAGGAGTAGGAGGGAAGCAAGGTTAGTAATTCCCGTCAAAGAAGCCTATTGGAACATTTTGAAATACAAAGAACAAAAGGGAGAAGCATAAGCAAGTTGAACACTTTTAAAAGCAAAATGTGGGCTTTAGCATATTTATATATCTATATCTACACACACACACACATATATACACACACAAATATATTTTTAAGCAAATGGTATGAAATACAGACTCACAGTTTCATATATAAGCTTCATTTGCTGCTCTGCTGTGCATTTGGAAATATTAGGCAGAGGGGTTGATGTGTTTAAGTCCCGAATAAAAAAATAAAATTCATTAAATATAAATGTAAAATGGACTACTTAGCCTCCAAGATCCCATCCACCTCTAAATCCTATGGTTCTGGGAATCCAGCTCCAAATTTCATCACCCCATGAGACTATTGAAAGGCACTTCTAATTACCTTTCCCATTGTATTTTATTTCTCTATATTCCATTGTGATAAACCCTAACAAAACACACTTAAAAGATACTGGCAGTCCATGGTTCTCCACCACAAAACAACATTGGAAGAATATTGTTTAAAATACAAGCTTTTATTTCAGGGGAGTTTCCTCAAAGATAATTCATCTACTTTTCTTCCCCCGTTCAATTCGGGACTCAGTTGACTGTACATCTGCAGCATCTGCCCTAGACACCACCAACTCGATTGGCTCTCCATACTAGTTAACAAAAGGCCCATAACACATCTGATGTACCACAGATGGGACAGAGGTATCACTACATCTCAAAACATTTATTATCTCCCATGTTCTCTTTCTTCACTCCAGACTTTCCCTTCTCTTCAAGGCCAGCTTCATTTACCCTTGAACAATTCAATGATCACCTCTAAGTTGATGATTCTCAAAACTACTTCTCCAGCCCTAACCGCTCTCCTCTCATACCACCAGCAGACTCTTGTACATCTCAAACTCTATATCCCATAGCAATACTAAATTCAACAAAACTGAACTTAATATCGTTTTCCCCAAATCCTCCCCCTTTCCTCATTTTTCCTGTTACTCTTGAGGGTAACACACTCACAACCTGTGTGTCAATTTTGACTTCTACCTCTCCATATTTAATAAGTGATCAAGGGGTGGCTAAGTGGCACAGTAGATAGAGCACCGGCCCTGGAGTCAGGAGTACCTGGGTTTAAATCCAGCCTCAGACACTTAATAATGACCTAGCTGTGTGGCCTTGGGCAAGCCACTCAACCCCATTTGCCTTACAAAAACCAAAGAAAAGAAGTGATCAAGTTCTATTGTTTCTACCTTTGTAACATCTCTCAATTATGTCTCATTCATACCCCTGATGTGCCATTACCATGGCACAGGTTCTTATCACCTCACAACTAGACCATTGCATTAGCTACTACAGAGTCTACCTCCCATAAGACTCTCCCCAGTCTATCCTCTACACAGCCACCAAAACAATCTTCCTAATACACAGATCTAACCATGTTAGCCCCGTATTCAATCATCTCCACTGGCTCTCTATTCCAATAGTTCAGAATCCAAAATAAAATCTTTGGGCACTTAAAATTTTGTATAACCTGACCCTCTTTTTCTCTTTCTAGTCTTACAATACCTTACTCTCCTCCATGTCTTAAATGTATCCAACCCTAGTCTTTCTCTTGAATTCCATTTCTACATTACCAGTTACCTTTCAGATATTTCAAACACAATATCAAACAATATATCCCCAGAAAAATCAATTTCTTATCCCCTCCCCCCAAAATCCACCATCCTTGCTGACCCTCAGGTTCACAACCTCAGTGTCATTCTTCACCCACCCCCACGTGTCCAGTCCATTGCCAAGTCTTCCTCCACAACATTTCTTGCATCTTTCCCTTTTCTCCATTTACACAGCCATAACTCTAATTCAAGAACTTCTTCATTCATCTCCCTTTTCTCCAATCTGTCCTCTATGGAGCTAGCTAAGTGACTTTCCTAAAGCACAGATCATCCTCCTGCTCAATAAATTCCAGTGATTCCCTGGATCCCACATTGGATAAAACAAAATCTAATGTTTGGTATATAAATCCCTTTAGATCCTAGCCCCAAACTCACCATTCCAGGTTTATTATCCATTACTCCCATTCTTGCACAGCAGTGGACTGGTCTTCCTCACACACAGCATTGATTTCTATCTTCTGTCTTCAGGCCTTCTCACAACCTTTCTCCCATGTCAACTCCTGCTTAAGCCCTTTCCTGTATTCCTCAGCTTCTTCTGTTTCCTTGCAAAAAAATGCCCTTGAATTTATTCTGTCCTATACTATAGTAAGACATTTGTATATATTTTGCATTTATTTCTATATTTACATGGGATCTTCCCCAATAGAATGTAAGTTCCTTGAGGGCAGGGACAATTTCATTTTCATCTGGCACAAAGTGGGAAACTTAATGCTTGATGACTTGACTTCTATCCCCATTACCCACATATTTGTTGATTTGATGGAGTACCAAGAATAGCCCAGGATAAGGAAAAGAAAATGAATGTCTACTGTTGGAGGAAGTACCAGCCCACACGAAACCCCAACCAATAGAAACCAAGGTCCCTCAAAGGATGGAAGTGGAGTGTGATTGTGGTCTTCCTTGTGTGTCTGAGAGTTATGGAAGGGCAAGAGGCATGGGGCTGCAGTAAAGGTGCCTGGGAGACAAGGGCAATAGCAGAAGAGGATCAGGAACACTTGTTTTTAGGTATCAGGAAGTCAAGCTCCCTATCTTGAGCCTCAGGATTAGAGATAAACAAAGTCTGAAAGCTTAGAGGAAACCATGGTCCAGAGCAAGAGGTCCCCCTGGAAAAATCTGAATGGGATCTGATCTGGAGAGCTGAGCTTCATAACTATTCCTCTCTCCATCTCCCTCATCCACCACTCCAGAACAGAGAGGCTTTTTTGGAACTTCTCTTGCAACCACTCTCAGACTTAGATTGGCTTCTGGATTTCCATCCTGGAGACAAGGTAGTCATGATGGGTGTTGGGGAGAGGGAGGGGAATTGGAAGGTTGAACTAGAGGAGAGGAGATGTCTGAGGCAAAGGGGTGCTCTATATGGATAGAGTGTGAATGATCTATCCTTTTAAACAATAAATGTCCACCCATTTCTTCCCTCCAAGACCTAAGGTTGGGTTGAAACCTGCTCCTAGGCTCATTACAGAGTCCTGAATGAGGCATGGCCCAGATGAGAGTCCAGGTTATGGGGGTAAACATCAAAGATGGGAAAAAGGAGGCCTTGAGGGGAGAGCAGATGAGGATAAGCTGATGATGGGGTTAGGAAAGGGGAATAGAGATTAGAGATAATATCAAGGAGGGGACCTAAGGGGCCAGGGAAGGGAGAAGTAGGCTCCCAGCTGCTTGGAAATTCTGAGCAGGTGCCTGCCCAGGCTCTCTGGCGCCTCAGCAGAAGCCCTGTTCCCATCATCAGTCTCAGAAAGTGGGATTAGCCAGAGCTGGGAAAAAAGAAAGAAAGAAGAAATCAAAAGCTCCAGCTGCTTGGAGCTGACAGCCCAGGGCTTTCAGCCTTCAAACCTACAAGTGGGGATAGCAGAAACCAGAAAGGAGGGGGTCTAGCAGCAAGCCTGGACCCAGTGAGGATACTAGGATTGGGGCCAAGCTGGAGCTACTATTGCAACCAAAGGATGGAGCAGAGTAGAGATCAGTTGGAAGAGCAGTTGACAAAGCAAGATGTGACATGAAAAAACTAATTTAAGGTAAGCCATGTCACTGTGTCCTGGCATACCAGGAAGGGATGTTTGAGGGAGTTCTCCAGTGACTTCAGAGTCCAGGTCTCTAGTTCTCTCTTTTCTCTCTCTCTCTCTCTCTCTCTCTCTCTCTCTCTCTCTCTCTCTCTCTCTCTCTCTCTCTCCTCTCTCTCTCTCCCTCCACCCTCTGTCTCTCCCTTCTGATTGAGGCACACCATGGGTGAAGGGAGATGGGAGGGAATGAAAACAACATGATGAAATCTAGGGCTAGATTGTGCTGTCTTTTTTCTGGCTCCCACCACCACCATCCTTTACTCACACACTTTGACATTCAGATGAAATCAAGATAAAATAAGTAAGGACAGCCTTGAAAAGGAATGAGTGAGTTGACCTGGAAGGAAGTTCAAGGGGCCCGGGTTCTGGTCTTTGACATCATTTCAAGCTATTTTCCCATCCTGTTCCTTTGGACAGACCAACTCATAGCGAAAGCCTCTACCATTGTAGCCTTTTCTTGCCCACCTCTATTGTAAGCTGCTTACAATCTGGCTCCCTCTCTTCCTCCCATTCCCAACTCCACTGAAAGTACCCTCTCAGTGATTCTCCAATTGCCCAGTATTTGGCACATAGTAAGTGCTTGATTAATATTTATGAATTGGTTCAAAGAATATGAACAGGTAGCTCCCAATGGAAAAAATTCCAATTATTAAAAGCCATAAAAAATGCTCTAAATTATTAAATGGAAAAACGTTTCCTAAAAAAATGCTCTAAATCACTAATAATTGGAGAAATGGAGTTGTTTTAATTAAATTTAAATTTTACATTAAATTTAAAATTAAAATAATTTCATATCCATCAAATTAGAAAAGTTGACAAAACAGTAAATGGCAAATGCTGGAGGGAATGTAGGAAAACAGGTTACTAATGCTCTATTGGTAGAGTTGTAAATTGGTCCAGCCTTTCTGGAAAGCAATACTACAACAAGGTCTATACTCCAAAGTGATCAAAAGAAAAAGAATAGAATCCATCTGCACACTAGTACTTATAGCAGCTCTTTTTGTGGTATCAAAGAATTAGAAACTAAGGGAATGGCCACCATTTGGAGATGGGCTGAACAAGTTATGGCATATGAAAATGATGGAATACTATTGTGTTGTAAGAACTGATAGACAGAATTGCTTCAGAGTAACCTGGGAAAATCTGTGTGAACTGATGCAGAGTGAAATAAGCAGCTAGAAAGCAATTTATACAATACTAATAAAATTGTAAAGACAACTTTGAAAGACTTAGGAACTCTGATCAACACAAAGGCCAACTTCAATTCAAGAAGATGGTGAAACATGCTATCCACACCTTGATAGAGAAATGATGGATTCAGAGTGCAGATTGAGGTATATGTGAATATACACACACATATACATTTATATTAACACACAGGCATGTACACATGCACACCCATAATACAGGCGATATAGGAACATATTTGACATATTTGTACAAGGATTTTGTTTTTCTTGCTTTGTGTGTGTGTGTGTGTGTGTGTGTGTGTGTGTGTGTGTGTGTGTGTGTGTTTGGGGGTAGGAGTTAGGATGGAGAGATTAGTGATCTTTGTGAAACTAAAACTGAACTTTTAAAAATTATGTTCCCTCCAAGGGAACCAAAGATTTCGTTATTGCTAAATCCAAAAGCTTTTCTCAGTCTCATCCTTCTTGGTTTCTCTATATCTTTTTTTTGTTTCTTTTTAAAAATTTTATTTGGTATTTAATTTTTCCCTAGTTGCATGTAAAAACAATTTTTAACATTCTTTTTTTGTGAGGCAATGGGGTAAAGTGACTTGCCCAAGGTCACTCAGCTAGTAAGTATCAAGTGTCTGAGATAGGATTTGAACTCAGGTCCTCCTGACTCTAGGGCCAATGCTCTATTCACTGTGTTATTTAGCTGCCCCATCATTCATTTTTAAAACTTTGTCTCTTTATACCTTTTGAAAATATCAGCTACTCCTTCCTCACAGATGCTCTGTATTACATTGACTCCCAATCTCTTGATTCAACTCCTACCTATCTAAACTTTCCTTTTCAGCCTTCAGCCTTCACCATCCATAGCCTACCTGTACCCCAAACATATCTCACAGAGCCCAGTCCTTGCACTCTTCTTTTCCCACTCCACAACCTCGTCTGCTAATTTTATTGGCTCTACATCTATGTAGATGACTCCCCCAAAATGCATAGTGAGCTTTCAACTCTCAAGAACTGAGTGCCACATTGCTAATCATCTATTAGACATCTCCATCCAAGAAACAAAGAATTTAGTAGATAATGGGCTGGACTTAAAGCCAGGAAGACTTCATCACAGCATTACCTAATTAATGACTTTTGTCTTGATGTGCTTCCTTCTCAACATGAATACTTTGCCTACACTGGATTTAAAACTTATCAAAGTTGAAATTAACAGTGTCTAGTTTATGTACATAACTACCTCAAGCCACCCTTTTAAAGCATGGTTAGTTATTCTCATGTATGTTAAGCAATATAATCTTTAAAAAGCTCAATCTACATAAATTAAAATTATCTTCTATTGACAGCTCATACACAGGAAAAATGTACAATATTCATATGATTATTTTATTTCTCAACTTTCACCTTTTTCTTTATTAAAGATTTTATTTGACTTTTACAATTTTTCTCCCAATCTTAATTCCCTCCCCTCACCCCACCATGGAAAGCAATCTGTCAGTCTTTATTTTGTTTCCATGTTGTACATTAATCCAAACTGAGTGTGATGAGAGAGAAATCACATCCATAAGGAAGAAACAAAAAGTATAAGAGGTAACAAGATCAGACAATAAGATATCTGTTTTTTTCTAAATTAAAGGGAATAGTCCTTGAACTTTGTTCAAACTCCACGGCTCTTTCTCTGGATACAGATGGTATTCTCCATGGCAGACAGCCCCAAATTGTCCCTAATTGTTGCACTGATGGAATGAGCGAGTCCATCAAGGTTGAACATCACCCCCATGTTGCTGTTAGGGTGTACAATGTTTTTCTGGTTCTGCTCATCTCGCTCAGCATCAATTCATGCAAATCCCTCCAGGCTTCCCTGAATTCCCATCCCTCCTGGTTTCTAATAGAACAATAGTGTTTCATGACATACATTTACCACACTTTACTAATCCATTCCCCAATTGAAGGACATTTACTTGATTTCCAATTCTTTGCCACCACAAACAGGGCTGCTATGAATATTTTTGTATAAGTGATTTTTTTACTCTTTTTTCATCATCTCTTCAGGGTATAGGCCCAGTAGTGGTATTGCTGGATCAAAGGGTATGCACATTTTTGTTGCCCTTTGGGCGTAGTTCCAAATTTCTCTCCAGAAAAATTGGATGAGTTCACAGCTCCACCAACCAGTGTAATAGTGTCCCAGATTTCCCACAACCCTTCCAACACTGATCATTGTCCTTTCTGGTCATATTGGCCAGTCTCAGAGATGTGAGGTGGTACCTCAGAGAAGCTTTAATTTGCATTTCTCTAATAATTAGTGATTTAGAGCAGTTTTTCATATGGCTATGGATTGCTTTGATCTCCTCATCTGTAAATTGCCTTTGCATATCCTTTGACCATTTGTCGATTGGGGAATGGCTTTTTTTTAAAATATGACTGAGGGGCGGCTAGGTGGTGCAGTAAATAGAGCACCGGCCTTGGAGTCAGGAGTACCTGGGTTCAAATCCGACCTCAGACACTTAATAATTACCTAGCTGTGTGGCCTTGGGCAAGTCACTTAACCCCATTGGCTTGAAAAATCTAGAAACAAAAAAAAATATGACTGAGTTCTCTGTATATTTTAGAAATGAGTCCTTTGTCAGAATCATTACTTGTAAAGATTGTTTCCCAATTTACTACATTTCTTTTGATCTTGGTTACGGTGGTTTTATCTGTGCAAAAGCTTTTTAATTTCATGTAATCGAAATCATCTAGTTTGGTTTTGGTGATGTTCTCCAACTCTTCCTTAGTCATAAACTGCTCCCCTTTCCATAGATCTGACCGGTAGACTAGTCCTTGATCTTCTAATTTGCTTATAGTATTGTTTTTTTATGTCTAAATCCTGTATCCATTTGGATCTTATCTTGGTATAGGGTGTGAGGTGTTGGTCTAATCTAAGTTTCTTCCATACTAACTTCCAATTTTCCCAGCACTTTTTATCAAAGAGAGAGTTTTTATCCCAATAGCTGGACTCTTTTGGGTTTATCAAACAGCAGATTACTATAATTATTTCCTGCTGTTGCTCCTAGTCTATTCCACTGGTCCACCACTCTTTTTCTTAGCCAATACCAAACAGTTTTGATGACTGATGCTTTACCTAGCTGTGTGGCCTTGGGCAAGCCATTTTACCCCATTTGCCTTGCAAAAACCTAAAAAAAAAAAGATGTACATATACAACCATCAATAATCATTTTTGTAAAATTTTCTCCCTCCACCCTTCCCTCCCCCTTCCTAAGTTAGCAAGTAATCTGATATCAGTTATAGAAACACAATCATGTTACACATATTTCCATATTAGTCATAGAACAAAGTTTTTAATCTATCTAGTCCCTTTCTTTACTTTGTGAAATGTGTAACTCATATCTTACTGACAATATGTTTAACAACTAGTCAAAAAAATGTGAAGGCCACTTAAATGTTTGTTAAATGATACATATCTACCACAGGCCTTACAAAACAGATTTTGATATGCTTATTATAAACAAGGGATCAAAGCTTACCCCCTTAGATATTTGAAATACGACTTTATTATGATCTAAACAAAAAAGTAATGCAAATGATAGTAACAAACAAGTTTCACCTCTGAATATTATGATGGGATTGTAACAGTCTTATATTTGAAATTTAAGGGGACATAATTGCAGTCCAAAAGAGCTAACTACGCAAATCCAAAATATGAATTGTGTTTTTTAAACTGCTCCATCCACAATCATCTCCTTAAATCTCAAAGATTTAAACATATGTTCTGCTCAGTTCTATAATAAAGCAGAAAATATGATACACCACTGACATCCCAGTACAGTTGCCTATGAAACTAGTCCTCTGGTGCTGGGCTCTAGCTTCACTCCTTACACATCATCATCTTCCTTATTTGTCAGAGCAATCTGTAAGTCCTGCTCATACTGTGATGCCAGTGCTGGATCTGTGACATCCTCTGGAGGTTGTTAGCAACAAACTCCAAATAAAGGTCTCCAGTAATTTTTCTAACAAAGCAAAGGAAGAGCTTCTTAAAGTTGTAGTTTTGGCTGAAACGTCATCATACTGGAGATTCTTCTTCCTTTGGAAGACAATTGATTTTGCCTTGACTTTTCTGTCCTTAATATCCACTTTGTTGCCACACAACATAGAGGGATATTTTCACATATTTGTACCAGATCTTTATGCCAGTTGGGTACATTCTTATAAGTAATTCTTGATGTTACATCAAACATGATAATGATACACTGAGCTTGTATGTAATCTCTCAGACCACCAAATTTCTCTTGATCAGCTGTATCCCATGTGTTGAATTTAATAGAACTTCTGTTAGTATGGAACACAAGAAGATAGATCTAGGCACCCAAGATGGCTACATGCTTCTCAAATTCACTAATCAAGGGATTTTTTGTAAATGTGGTTTTTCCAGTACCTCTTTCACCAACTAATACAAGTTTGAGCTGAAGAAGAAATAAAGTAAACTACCAGAAACTATTTTGTCCAATTATGAACTATTTTTATAAATTCCATTTTATTTTATTTACAGTTCTAAAATTATCTCTTTCCTTTCTCTTCCTCTCCCATCGATTTCTAACATAAGAAAAGCAAAACTCATTTCAAGTATATATAGTTATGCAAAAAAAAAATTCCAGCATTAACCAGGCCCTTTTCTTCAGAGGCTTAATGTTTTTATTTTTGTAGAAGAGAAAATGAGAGGAAAGAGAGGAAGGAAATAAAAAGAAAGAGATGACACTATACTTCGATCTGCATTCTCTATCCGCCAGTGGAGATGGATAATGGATTTCATCATGAATCCTTTGGAATTGGAGTGGACCATTATGTTGATCAGAGTTATCAAGTCTTATACAATTGATTATCATTACATTATTGTTACTGTGTAAATTGTCCTCCAAGTTCTGCACATTTCATTTTTTATCAATTCATATAAGTCTTTTCAGATTTTTTGACTCTTCTGTCATCATTTTTTTTAGGTTTTTGCAAGGCAAACGGGGTTAAGTGGCTTGCCCAAGGCCACACAGCTAGGTAATTATTAAGTGTCTGAGACCAGATTTGAACCCAGGTACTCCTGACTCCAGGGCCTGTGCTTTATCCATTACACCACCTAGCCGCCCCCCTGTCATCATTTCTTACAGCACATTTCATTCTTATACCACAACCTGTTCAGTTTCAAATTCTTTGCCACCACCAAAAAACCCTGCTATAAATAATTTTGTAAATATGTGTCCTTTTCCTCTTCCTTTGGTCTCTTGTTCTTTGAATTAGTGAATTAGCTGTTTTCCATGGCCCCTTTAGCATTTGTCAGGTTGGATTTTTTTGCCATCTTAATCAATGTGATAGGTGAGGTAGGGTGGTATGTGCCGAATTATATGCTAACAAAAATTATAGCTTAGAGGAAACAAATGAATACTTAGAAAAATAAAATATCTAAATCAACAAAAGGAGAAATAGGTTACTTAAATAACCCACTGTCAAAAAAGAAAATTGGACAAATCATAAATAAACTCCTAAAGGGGGAAAAAACTCTAGGACTAGATAGATTCACAAGTGAATTCTTTCAAACATTCAAAGAACAATCCATTCCAGCATTCCATAAACTATTTTAAAAGATAGGAAGTAGTAACACTGAATAGCAACAACAACAATAACTAGTATTTTTTTAGTGAAAAAAATTAAAATATAATACCTGATAGCTATCCTCTCATTTATTAAATGTTTAAAAAATAAAAAAGATAGGAAAAGACAGAACTCTTTCTGTGATACATATATAGTTATGCTAGCTAAACCATAGCAAGATAAAGAACCCCAGTAAACACTGATGCAAAAATTTTAAATAAAATATTAGCAAATAGGCTTACAACAAAATATTACAAAAACTATATAATATGACCAAGATAGGTTTAGGATCAAGAAGGCAGAATTTGTCAGAAGAACATTATACACACTAACAGCAACATTGTGAGGCAGCTAGGTGGTGCAGTGGATAGCGCACCAGCCCTGGAGTCAGGAGGACCTGAATTCAAATCTGACCTCAGACACTTACTAATTACCTAGCTGTGTGGCCTTGGGCAAGTCACTTAACCCCATTGCAAAAAACAAATATTGACTGGTGGTCAACTATGATGAACTTGTTCATTTCAGCAACATAATAATCAAAAGCAATTCTAAAAGACTTCTGAAAGAAAATACCATCCGTATCCAGAGAAGGAACTTTGGAGTCTAAAGGCAGAACAAAACTTACTGTCTTCAATTTTTAAAAGTTGTATTAAGTATGTTTTTTTTTCTCTCTATAATGAGGCTTATTTTCCCGTTTTGATTTGATTGTTCTTTCCCAACTTGATTAGATTCTTCTTTCCCAACTAGATTAATAGTGATCTATTTTAGCATGGTTAAACATATATAGCCTGTATTAGATTGCTTTCTTATCGGGGGAAGAGGGAGAAAAAAGTAAAATTCAAAGCCTTGCAAAAAAAAATGATTGTTGAAAACTACCGTTGCATGTAGTTTGAAAAATAAATTTTAAAAAAGATTTTAAAAAAGATTGCAGGGTTTGAGCAATATAAAGTAGATGATAGACATAATAATAATTTTAGCAATAAAAACTACATAATTATATTGATAAATGGTTAAAAGGATTTTGACAAGATCCAACACTTGTGTCTATAAGAAAATACTAGAAATGTTAGGAATAAATATAAAGTTAGGAACTTTTTCTTAAGATAGTAAACAATATTTCTTTAAGATAAAGAGCAAGCATTAAATGTAATGAAAAAAATTAAAAGACTTTTCTAATAATATCGGAATAAAATAAGTGTATCCATTATCACCACTGCCATGTCACATAATGCTAGAAATACTAGCTAGAGCAATAAGACAAGAATGAGAAATTGAAGGAATAAATAAAGACAATGAGGAAACACAATTATCAGATTCACTTAACGTTACTGCCTTTCTTCTTTCGATTATCTCCTATTTATTGTAAATATATGTATACATATACACAGATATATAGTTATTCTAACTGTGTGCATATATATATATATACACTTATGTGTGTATGTTTGTACATAGTTGTTTGCATGTTGTCTCCCCCATGAGATCGTGAGCTCTTTGAAAACAAGGGCTGTTTTTTTGTTTTCCTTTGTATATCCATGCTTAACACTGCTTAGCACATAGTAGTTCTTAATAAATGCTTATTGGCATTTTTGCGGATGATATGATTTACTTAGAAAATTTGACTTTTTACAGAGATATGATTTACTTAAAAAACCTAGAGTCAAGTAAAATTAACTGAAACAATAAATTCATCACAGTTGAAGCATATGAAATAAATACATGCAAAGCATCAGCATTCCTATGCGTTACCCAAAAAAATCCTTTAGAAGAGCTGGAAAATTCTTGAAATATAGCTACAGATTATACAAAATCTGGGAATCTAGCTCTTAGTACATATCCAGGAATCCATACAAAATACTTTTTTACAAAAATAAGATTTACCTAAATACCTAAGGAAATATTTGTTGTTAACAGATATAGGTTGAGCCAATATGATAAAATGACACTATTTAAATTAATTTGCTTATTTGGTGTCCCACCAATCAAATTACCACTAAGATACATACATGCATAAATATATAAATTGATATATATACACACACATATGTATATCAGTGCGTTATATAGAGAGCTAAAAATATAGCAATGAAATTAATAATGAAATTCATATGGAGAAATAAAAGTTCAAGAATCTTGAAGGAAGTAATGAAAAAAGTGAAAAAGAAGGATTAGTAGCTCATTTTAAATTATATTTCAAATCAGTAACCATCAAAATAACTTGATACTGGTTCAAAAGTAGAGAGACCTATCAGCGGAAAGAGATTAGGTATACAACATGTGAATGAACACAGTAGTCTAATAATGGCTGGTAAACCCAAAGATCCTAGTTACTAAGTTTACCCTATTTGTAGCTGTTTGACACAAATAACTGGAAAAATTAAAAAGCAATCTAACAATTTATTATTTTATTTTATTTTAGGTTTTTGTGTGGCAAATGGGGTTAAGTGGCTAGCCCAAGGCCACACAGCTAGGTAATTATTAAGTGTCTGAGGCCAGATTTGAACTCAGGTACTCCTGACTCCAGGGCCCCTGCTCTATCCACTGTGCCAACTGGTCAGCCCTGACAATTTAATAATAATAATAATAACTAACATTTATATAGCACTATGCTGAGCACTTTGCAGTTATTTCAATTGATCACAACAATCCTGGGAAGTAGGAGTCATTATCCCCATTTTATAAGTTGAGGAAACTGAGGCAGACAGAGGTAAAGTGACTTACCCAAGATTTCACAGCTACTAAATGTCTGAGGTATATTTTGAACTTGGGCTTTCCAGATTCCATGTCTAGCACTCTATCCACTGGGTAGCTACTAATTAACTAGCAATTAAGTATAAACACTTCAGACCATATTCCAAGATAAACTCCAAGTGGATATATGACTTACAAAAAAGATGATATCATAAGTAAATTAGAGGAGCAAAAGATAAAGGATCACAGAAGATAGAATGGACAATTTTGATTATATAAAATTTAAAAGATTTTAGAAAGCAAAACCAATGTATTTAAAATTAGAAGGGAAACAGGTAACTTGGGGGAAAAAAAAATCTGTGCAGCAAGTTTCTTTGATAAAGATCCCCTTTCCAAGCTATATAAGGAATTCAATTTCTAATAGGATTTATAAATTTATAAGTGATTCAAATTTATAAGAGGAAGAACCATTGCCCCATACATAATTGGTCAAGGAATATGAACTATAGTTTTCAAAGCAAGAATCCAAATCACTAATAAATGGAAGAATGCAAATTAAAGTACCTCTGAGGCTCCATCTCATATCCACCAGATTGGCAAAGATTACAAATGAGGAAAATGACAACTGGGGGAGGGGTTGCAAGAAAGCAGACACATTAAATCACTGCTGGTGGATCTGTGAATTGGTATTCCAGAAACCAATTTGGAATTCTGTTCAAAGTCACTCATCTCTGCATGCCCTTTCATCTAATGATACCATTTCTAGGTAAAGAAAAAGCAAACAAGCTCCCCAAAGAGAGCAAAGAAAGAGAAAATGGAGATATATATATTATGTATATAATATATATTATATATATATATTCATATTTATAGTAGTTCTTTTTAAATAGCAAGAAACTGGAAACTTAGAGATGTTCACCTATTGGAAAATGCCTAAACAAATTCTGGTATACAAATACAATTGAATATTATTGTGCCATAATTGACAAAATAGTTTCAGAGGAAACAGAAAAGTTCTCTACAAAATGATGCAGAATGAAGCAAGTAGAAGTGAGACATTTTATACAAGACAATAACATTTTGAAGAAATAAATGGAAATATTTATAGTAGTTATTTTTTATAATAACAAGAAACTGGAAACTTAGGGGTATCCACCCATTGGAAAATGGCTAAGCAAATTCTGGTAAACAAATAATTGAATATTATTGTGCCACAAATGACAAAATGGATAGTTTAGAGGAAACAGAAGTTTTCTACAAAATGATGCAGAGTGAAACAAGTCAAAGTGAAACATTTTATACATTTTGAAGAAATAAATGAAAGATTTTAAAACTGATTGATATAATGATAATTCACAAGTCCAAAGCACTGAATATGAAGCACCCCAATTGCCTTCCATCAGAGAGGTGATGCACTTAAAACAAAGAATGACACATTTATTTGGGGGGCATGTCTTATGTGAGAATTTGCATATTTATTGTAAGGGTTTTCTTTTGCTTTTTTATTATTCGAATAAGGGTGGCAGTGAAGATAAATGCTTTTTAATCATTAGCTGTTCTTGAACTGAACATAGCATCTCCCACTCCACATTTTTGTATAGACTCATCCTCATGCCTGGAGTACTTTCCCTACTCATCTCTACATCTCAGAATATTGATTTCTTCAAGATACAGCTTAGGTGCTACTTTTTGTGATTGTTGTTATTTATTTTGAATTTTATAATTTTTCCCCTAATCCTGCTTCCCTCCCCCCACCTCCCACAGAAGGCAGTCTGTTAGTTGTTGCGTTGTTTCCATGCTATACATTGATCTAAGTTGAATGTGATGAGAGAGAAATCATATCCTTAAGGGAAAAAGATAAAGTATAAGAGATAGCAAAATTACATAATAAGATAATGGGGTTTTTTTTAAATTAAAGGTTTTTGGTCTTTGTTCAGATGCCACAATTCTTTTTCTGGATACAGATGGTATTCTCCATCACAGATGCCCCAAAATTGTGCCTGATTGTTCCTCTGATGGAATGAGCCAGTCCATTAAGGTTGATCATCGCCCCCATGTTGCTGTTAGGGTGTACAATGTAATTCTGGTTCTGCTCGTCTCGTTCAGCATCAGTTCATGCAAATCCTTCCAGGCTTTCCTGAATTCCCATCCTTCCTGGTTCCTAATAGCACAATAGTGTTCCATCACATACATATACCACAATTTGTTCAGCCATTCCCCAATTGATGAATATTCACTCAATTTCGAATTCTTTGCCACTACAAACAGAGCTGCTATGAATACTTTTTTTAGAAAGATTTTATTTTGAGTTTTACGATTTTCCCCCATTCTTGCTTCCCTCCCCCCACCCCCCACAGAAGGCATTCTGTTAGTTTTTACATTGGTTCCATGTTATACATTGATCTCAGTGGAATGTGAAAACAGAGAAATCATATCCTTAAGGAAGAAAAATAAAGTATGAGATAGTAAAAGTACATAATAAGATAATGGGTTTTTTTTCTAATTTGAAGGTAATAGTCTTTGGTCTTTCTTCAAAGTTCATAATTCTTTCTCTGGATACAGTTGGCATTCTCCATTGCAGATAACTCAAAATTGTCCCTGGTAGTTGCATTGATGGAATGAGCAAGTCCATCAAAGTTGATCATCACCCCCATGTTGCTGTTTTTCTGGTTCTGCTCATCAGTTCATGCAAATCCTTCCAGGCTTCCTAAATTCCCATCCCTCCTGGTTTCTAATAGAACACTAGTGTTCCATGATATACATAGACCACAGTTCGTTAAGTCATTCCCCAATTGAAGAACATTCACTTAATTTCCAAATTTTTTGCCTCCACAAACAGGGCTGCTATAAATATTTTTGTACAAGTGATGTTTTTACCCTTTTTCATAATCTTTTCAAGGTATAGACCCAGTAGTGGTATTGCTGGATCAAAGGGTATGCACATTTTTGTTGGCCTTTGAACATAATTCCAAATTGCTTTCCAGAAACGTTGGATGAATTCACAGCTCCACCAACAATGCATTAGTGTCCCAGATTTCCCACATCCCTTCCAACACTTATCATTGTCCTTTCTGGTCATATTGGCCAGTCTGAGAGGTATGAGGTGGCATGAGGTGCTATTTCTTGCTAGGGAATCATCTCCTGATTCCCAGGTTATTAGAACTCTTTTCTCCCTTAAATACATAGGATCATAGACTGGCTGTAGAGCTGGAAAGGACTTCAAAAGCTATTTAGTCCAACTACCTTATTTTCAGATGAGGAAACTAAGACTCAAAGTAGGATTTAGAGAACAGATTTGAACCCAAATTCTCCCAACTCCATAGCTAATGTTCTTTTCACTATACCACATTACTTATCTACTTATCTATTACATGTTCTTTTGTTGATGTTCAACTCTTCATGATCCCACGATTAGTATTGCTATTTCTTTCTCCAGCTCATTTTACAGGTGAGGAAACTGAGGCAATCAGGTTGCAGTGGCTTGCCCAGGATCACACAGCTAGTAAGTATCTGAGATCAGATTTTAATTCATGAAGATGTCTTTCTGATCCCAAGCCCCATGATCTATCCATGGCAGTTCGACATAGAATTTGGATCTTTCAGAGCCGGGACTGATGTGTTTTTCTCTTTCTATACTGGCCAGCATAGTATCTGGTTTTTGTTAAATTGGATGGAAAGCAATCTATACAAGAATGTCTTTACAGCAGATGGCTTGGTTCAAAGTTGCACTGATAAATGTTTAACAACTGTGGGGAGTGGAGAGGGGCAAGACTATACCCTCAACTGCATTTTAAAGTTTAATCTGCATCATTAACATTACTGCCACCACTTTCTTAAGTCTAAAGAATCAACAAAAGCCATTCCCAATTTATTTTTTCATTCCTGATTTATAACATGTATTCACTTCTGAAGTATCATAAATTCTCCTACTGAAAAATTATTTTGTGCAAAAATAGATTTAATTTCTTTTGTTGTATTTATTTTATTTTTCCCTCACATTGAAAAAGAATTTTCAACATTGATTTTTAAAACTTTGAGCTCCAGATTCTCTCCCTTCCTCCTTCTCCGTTGAGAAGGCAAGCAATTTGATATAGGTTATACATATGTAGTCATGCAAAACATTTCCAAAATGATGTGAAAGAAAACAGAGCAAAAAAAGAAAGAAAACAGAGCAAAAAACTTCAAGAAAAAATAAAGGTAAAAAATATGCTTCAGTCTATATTCAAACATCATTAGTTCTTTCTCTGTGGATGGATAGCACTTTTCATCATAGGTCATTCAGAGTTTTCTTTGGTCATTGTATTGTTGGGAATAACTAAGTCATTCATAGCTGATCATTATACAATATTGCTGTTACTTTATACACAGTACAGTTTACTTTACATCAGCTGATTTGTGTTTCCAGATATTACTGAGAGCATCCTGCTCATTTCTTTTTTAAATTTATATTTTTATTTATCTGTTTTTCCAACAACTTGCCACAATAGTTTTCACCAATCATTTTTGCAAGATTTTGAGTTTTACATTTTTATCCCTCCCTCCCTTCCCTCCCCCTTCCCCCTGGCAGAAAGCAATCTAATACAGGTTCTACATGTGTAATTATGCTAAACATAGATTCATATTAATCTTGTTGTGAAAGAAGAATCAAATCCAAACAGAAAGGAAAAAAATAAGAGAGAAAAAAACAACATAATACATACAATAAGACAACTTTTTAAAAATTGAAGATAATACTGCTTATCATTTGTTAAAGCAAAATAGTATTCTTTCATAATCACATACCACAGTTTGTTCAGCCATTCCCCAAATGATGGACAGCCCTTCAATTTTTAATGTTTTGTCACCAAGAAAGAGCTGCTATAAATTGTTTTGTACATACAGGTCCTTTTTCTTTTTGTTTTTTGTTTTTTCTTTTTTTTGGAATATAGACCTAGTAGAAGTATTGTTAGGTCATAGGGTATGCATGATTTTATAGCCCTTTAGTCATAGTTCCAAATTGTTCTACAGAATGACTAAATCACAATTCCACTAATAATGCATTAATGTTTCATTTTTCCCACATTCCCTCAACATCTGTCATCTTCCTTTTCTGTCCTATTAGCCATTCTAATAGGTATGAGGTAGTACCTCAGGATTGTTTAAATTTGTATTTCTCCTATTAATAGTGAGTTAGAATATTTTTTCATATGGCTATAGAAAGCTTTGATTACTTTATCTGAAAAAGATATTAATCATTTATCATTGGGGAATGATTCTTATTTTTATAAATTAACTCAGTTTGTGTTATTAAGAAATGAGACTTTTATAAGAGAAACTAACTTCAAAAAATTTTTTTCAGTTACAATTGCTAACTATATTTCCCTCCATCCTATTCCCCCCATTCTCTCTTCTTTCACCTAGTCCCTCCTCAAAAGTATTTTGCTTCTGACTACCCTCTTCTCCAATCTATCCTCCCTCTATCACCCCCTCCCTTCTCTTATGCCTTTCCCCTTCTACTTTCCTGTAGAGTAATATAGATTTCTATACCCTATTGAATCACACTGAAAATTTAACAATTCCCTCTCAGAAGCTGGTTTGAGCTGCCTCTAACTCCCCTGCCTTGGAAGGAGTGAGAGTGGAGGACCTTAGGCTACAAGACAGTATTTGCATATGGCTCTCAGGGCTGTGATTTTTTAAGCACCAGCTGGTAGAGTCACCACCTTCTTACCCACCATCTGCCTTCTTGAGCCACTGCCCAGCTGTCAACAGTAGGTAGTAGGTCAAGGGGAAACTGCCCAATTCACCTTATCTCATAGATGGCTGGTTCTTCCTCTAGCTTCAATAGGTTTTCTGCCTAGATCCTTGGGGACATTCAGAAAATAATAATCGATATGATGAGGCCTTGCATGCATGCTGAGTAAATTATTTCAGGGATTTAAGGAAGTATTTCTCTCTCTATCCCCAACCTCCTAAAATCTCTTCTCACCCCTGCAGGCTGATGTCTGTGATGCCTTTCCTAGGGATTGACAGGAAAAAATCCTACTGAGAGAGGAAGTGATTAATGGTAGACTCTTTGTTGAGACCATATAATGATAGGGAGAAGGGAGGGGTAACTGAGGGAGTACCACTGATGGGGCTGGACAAGATTCTGAGTCATAAGGACAGGCAGGAATGGGAGCTTCTTTTCTTTGTGGGAAGAAAGGTTGTTTAGAGTCAGTGTGAGGGCAATAGAAAGTTCATAAGAACTAACCCTTTGACATGACTTGTTCTCCTAGAAGTTTAAAGAGAGAAACAAAGGAGTTCATTCCTCTCCCAGATCACTAACCTAACAGTATTCACAATTACTCATAGTCTCAAAAACTCTACTCACTCTCTGTTTCAGGATCTGGTTTTCTCCCTTAGAATTGGTCTCTGTTCACTTGACTCATCACCAATTTTTGTCTCTCATGTCTCTTCCACAGCAGTGACTTCTGTGGCCACCCTAGCCATGGTCCTAGCTTCTTTCATCTTATTCATGGAAGACTGGCAGTCTACAACCAATGGTAGTGGCCACACTCTCCCATCACCTTCATGGAGTCCAGAAAGTCCAACTCCAAGATCTGCAAAAATAAGAAAGAAAGTCAACCCTCAATGTCACAGAGTGCAGATGACATTCTCCTGTATCCTAAGACTTTTTCTGTCACTATAGACTCACCAATTCCTTCTCCAAAGCTATCCAAACTTATGATCATTACTTCCATGATGTTATCTATCCCTTTCCCTTCAATATTTCCCAACATCAGGATCTTTTCCAATGAGTCCCAGCTTCTTCTTACATGACCAAATCATTTATACTTCAGCTTCAGTATTTGACCTTCTAATGGATTAATTTCTTCAAGTATTGATTGATTTGATCTCCTTGATGTCCAAGGGATTCTCAAAAGTCTTCTCCAGAACCAGAATTCAAAAGTATCAATTCTGTGGCACTCAGTTTTCCTTATAGTTCCATTCTCAGTCATACATTGCTAAAAAGCCACAACTTTGTCTACACAGATCTTTGTCAGCAATCCAGTTACTACTGTTGTGTTTTCTAAATTTACTAGTATATAGAGTACAGCATTTTAAGAGCATCATCTTTTAGGGTTTTAAATAGCTCCATTAGAATTTCATCACCTTGGGTGGCTAGGTGGCACAGTGAATAGAGCACCGGCCCTGGAGTCAGGAGTACCTGAGTTCAAATCCAGCTTCAGACACTTCATAATTACCTAGCTGTGTGGCCTTGGGCAAGTCACTTAACCCCATTGCCTTGAAAAAAACCTAAAAAAAATTTCATCACCTTCACTGGCCTTTTAGTTGTTTTAAATTTATTTATTTTTGAATTTTACAATTTTCCCTCTAATCTCCCTTCCCTCCCCCCACCCCCTACAGAAAGCTATACATTGATCAAAATTGAATGTGTTGGGAGAGAAATCATATTCTTAAGGAAAAAATAAAGTATAAGAGACAGCAAAATTACATAATATGATAGCTTTTTTAAAAATTAAAGGTAATAGTCTTTGGTCTTTGTTCAAACTTTACGATTCTTTCTCTGGGTACAGATGGTATTCTCCATTGCAGAGAGCCCCAGATTGTTCCTGATTGTTGCACTGATGGAATGAGCAAGTCCATTAAGACTGATTATCACCCCCATGTTACTGTTAGGGTGTACAATGTTCTGGTTTTCATTGTAACCAAGATCAAAAGAAATGCAGTAGACTGGGAAACAATCTTTACAATTAATGTTTCTGACAAAGGACTCATTTCTAAAATATACAGAGAACTGAGTCAAATTGAAAAAAAACATTTCCCCAGTAAACTAATGGTCAAAGGATATGCAAAGGTAATTTACAGATGAAGAGATCAAAGCAATCCATAGTCATATGAAAAATTGCTCTAAATCATTACTTATTAGAGAAATGCAAATTAAAGCTTCTCTGAGGTACCACCTTACACCTCTCAGGCTGGCCAATATGACCAGAAAGGATAATGATCATTGGTGGAAGGGTTGTGGGAAATCTGGTATACTATTACACTGTTGGTGGAGCTGTGAACTCATCCAAACTTTCTGGAGAGAAATTTGGAATTATGCTCAAAGGGCAACAAAAATGTGCATACCCTTTTATCCAGCAATACCACTACTGGGTCTATACCTTGAAGAGATGATGAAAAGGGGAAAAAACATCAGTTGTACAAAAATATTCATAGCAGCCCTGTTTGTGGTGGCAAAGAATTGGAAATCAAGTAAATGTCCTTCAATTGGGGAATGGCTTAGCAAACTGTGGTGTATGTATGTCATGGAACACCATTGTTCTATTAGAAACCAGGAGGGATGGGAATTTAGGGAAGCCTAGAGGGATTTGCATGAACTGATGCTGAGTGAGATGAGCAGAACCAGAAAAACACTGCACACCCTCATAGCAACATGGGGGCAGTGATCAACCTTGGATGGACTCACTTATTCCATCAGTGCAACAATCAGGGACAATTTGGGGCTGTTTGTGATGGAGCATACCATCTGCATCCAGATAAAGAGCCATAGAGTTTGAACAAAGACCAAGGACTATTACCTTAAATTTAGGGAAAAACCTGATATCTTATTGTCTGATCTTCCTATCTCTTCTACTTTATGTTTCTTCCTTAAGGATATCATTTCTCTCTCATCACATTCAATTTTGATCAATGTATACCATGGAAATAATGTAAAGACTGGCAAATTGCCTTCTGTGGGGGGGGGGAAGTAATATTGGGGGGGGAAATTGTAAAATTCAAAATAAATAAAATCTTTATATAAAAAAACAACGTTCTGGTTTTGCTCATCTCACTCAGCATCAGTTCATGCAAATGCTTTCAGGCTTCCCTGAATTCCCATCCCTCCTGGTTCCTAATAGAACAATAGTATTCCATAATGTACATATACCACAATTTGCTCAGTCATTCTCCAATTGATGGGCATTCACTCAGTTTCCAATTCTTTGCTACCACAAACAAATGAATATTTTTATACAAGTGATGTTTTTACCCTTTTTCATCATCTCTTCAGGGTATAGACCCAAGAGTGGTATTGCTAGATCAAAGGGTATGCACATTTTTATTGCCCTTTGGGTGTAATTCCAAATTCCTCTCTAGAAAGGTTGGATGAGTTCACAGCTTAACCAACAATGTATTGGTGTCCCAGATTTCCCACAACCCTTCCCACATTGATCATTGTCCTTTCTGGTCATATTGGCCACTCTGAGAGGTGTGAGGTGGTATTTCAGAGATACTTTAATTTGCATTTCTCTAATAAGTAGTAATTTAGAGCAATTTTTCATATGACTATGGATCCCTTTGATTTCCTCATCTGTAAATTGCCTTTGCTTATCCTTTGACCATTTGTCAATTGGGGAATGGCTGGTTTTTTTAAAAAATTTGACTCAGTTCTCTATAGATATAGATATAGATAGAGACAGAGACAGAGACAGATATAGATATGATAGAGATAGAGATAGAGATAGAGATAGAGACAGAGACAGAGACAGAGACAGAGCTAGAGCTAGAGCTAGAGCTAGAGCTAGAGATAGAGCTAGAGATAGAGATAGAGATAGAGATAGAGCTAGAGATAGAGATAGAGATAGAGATAGAGATATTTTAAGGTTTTTGCAAGGCAAATGGGGTTAAATGGTTTGCCCAAGGCCACACAGCTAAGTAATTAAGTATCTGAGGCTGGATTTGAATTGAGGTACTCCTGACTCCAGGGCCAGTGCTCTATCCACTGTGCCACCTAGCCTCCCCTCTGTATATTTTAGAAATGAGTCCTTTGTCAGAAATACTAGTTGTAAAAATTGTTTCCCAATTTACTACATTTCTTTTGATCTTGGTTTTATAGTCAGCAAGCACTCTAATATACATGTTCAATCATGTTAAGCATATCTCCATATTTGTCATGTAGTGAAAGAATCAGAACAAAAAGAGAAAACAACAGGAAAGAAAAAAAATTAAGTGAAAATAGTATGCTTTGGTCTGCATTCAGTCTCCATAATGCTTTCTCTGGATGTGGATGGTATTTTTCATCACAAGTCTTTTAGAACTGTTTTTGATCACTGTATTGCTGAGAAGCAACTAAGTCTATCATAGTTGATTATCACACAATGTTGCTGTTGCTATGTGTGATGTTCTTCTCCTATTCTGCTCATTTCATTCAGTATCAGTTCCTATTTAGTCTTTCCAGGTTTTTCTGAAAATCCACCTGCTCGTCATTTATTATGGCACAATAGCATTCCATTACATTCATATACCACAACTTGCTCAGCCCCTCCCTAATTCTTTGCCACCACAAAAAGCACTGCTATAAATATTTTTGTACATGTGGGTCCATTTCCCTTTTTATGATTCTTTTGTGTATTCTAGTCACCTCTTCTTAATCTCTTTTGCTTCTGTTAAACCCCTACCATTTTTATCTTGTATCATGCCCATTTTTGCATTTAACATTCCATTGATATTTCTAATTTTTTGGATGCAACTACTCAGTCCTTATTCTACCATAACACTCTCAAACTATCTTTTGTATATATTATCTTTATAATTATTTCAAAGATATTTATATGTGCACTTATCTTCCTCATTAGAGTCTAAGTTCCTTGCTGTAGCACTTATTTCATTCTTTGTACTGGTGTCATCAGAATGAAGCACAGTAGCATGTGTAGGTTCTTAATAAATGCTTGATTAATTACATCTTCTCAACTCTTCTTGAGCCAGGATTGGTCAACATTATTATACAGTGCTCAGTTTTTTAAATTATTCTATTTCCAGGGTGGCTAGGAGGCACAGTGGATAGAGCACTGGCCCTGGAGTCAGGAATACCTGAGTTCAAATCCAGCCTCAGACACTTAATAATAACCTAGCTGTGTGGCCTTGGGCAAGCCACTTAACCCCATTTGCCTTGCAAAAACATAAAAAAATATATTTTATTTCGGGGCAGCTAGGTGGCGAAGAAGATAGAGCACCGGCCCTGGAGTTAGGAGGACCTGAATTCAAATCTAGACTCACACATTTTATAATTACCTAACTGTGTGACCTTGGGCAAGTCACTTAACTCCATTGCCTTGCAAAAAAAATTATTCTGTTTCCATTGGTGTATTCGTTATGTATATTGTTTTCCTGATTCTGGGACAGTTCACACAAGTCTTTCTGTGCTTTCTTGGATTCTTAAAATTTGAATTTTTTTTTTAGTGTAATAATACTCATCACATTCACCACAATTAATCCAACTCTTCCCCAGTAATGACTGCCTAGTTTGCTTACAATCGTTTGTTACTGTTTAGAAGTGCTGTGATGACTAGTTTGGTATAAATGAGACCTTTCTATCTATATTGGATTTCTTTGGAGTTCTTGCCTAGCAGTAGAATCTCTGGGTCAAAAGATAAGAACATTTTAGGGTTGTTTTTTCTTTAAGCATAATTCCATATTGCTTTCCAGCATGATGGAACTGATTCACAACTCACCAATGGCTAATGAATCTTTGTTGGACAGGTATCCTTAACACATGAGCTTAGAGATTCTCTGTTCTTTGGAAACTGTTGTCTTTTTTTTTTTTTTAGTTTTTTTGCAAGGCAATGGGTTTAAGTGGCTTGCCCAAGGCCACACAGCTAGGTAACTATTGTCTGAGATCGGATCTGAACTCAGGTACTCCTGACTCCAGGGCCGGTGCTCTATCCACTGCGCCACCTAGCTGCCCCTGTCTCTTTTTTTAATGGTCTAGGTGATGTCTTTTGATTCCTTTATAAATTGGATTTAAGTGAGGCAGAGTTGCACAAAGTCTCAGTCTCCTTGCCAGAGGCATCACAGTCCAGTGGCAAGACAGAGTCTAGACAACTGGTGATGGCTTGAGATGTAATTGGATGACTTTGGCATCTTTGATGTCTAACCAGTCTCTAAGCACTCCACAGTGCCTGCTTTAGCTATCTTCATGGTTGTTGAAACAAATTGTTCTTATCTGTCCATTCTATCCAGAGGAAGTCTTCACATGCTTGGGGATAGACACTCCCCTAACTCATCAATAAATTTTAGAACCTTTGGTTACCCTCAACCTGGTTCCGGTTATCTGTTGAAACAGTTTAGTAGGGTGTGGTCACTGTGCATGCTATTTGAACACACAGGTGATAGATAGATGGATCAGTTGGATACCATATTATGACCATACACTTGCGTGGTCCCCAAGACCTCAAAGATACACTGGCTAAGGTGGAAAAAACTGTTCCTTAATACAAATAATTCTCATTTGGGACATTAGAGAAAGAGAACTAGACATGGAATGAGGGGACTTGGACCTAAATCCTACCTTTTATACTTCCTAGTTGTGTGACCTTAGGCATGTCACTTTATGTCTCTGAACCTCAGTCCCTTCTTCTCTAAAATGGCAATAGTAACACACTTTATCCATCAGAGTTCTTAGGAAAGAGCTATGTAAGTTCTAATTGGTTATAGAAATTAGAGTGATTGGTATTTTCTTGAGAATGACAAGCATGCAGGTCCACTGGATTCCTGAATCACTAATCCTGTCCTCACTTTGTTCACCCTTGTCCAATAGATGGCCAACTGACATCCCACTGAATTTGCTGCACAAAAGGATCCCATTTTCCCCCTAACAGATCACATTCAGTAAATATGCTAACCCTGATCATCTTTGAAATACTTGGGGTCTCTCAAAGTTAAAGCTAAAATAGATTTTTTTAAGCTTTTTTTTGCAAGGCAATGGGGTTAAGTGACTTGCCCAAGGCCACACAGCTAGGTAATTATTAAGAGTCTGAGGTCAGATTTGAACTCAGGTACTCCTGAATCCAGGGCCGGTGCTCTATCCACTGTGCCACCTAGCCGCTCCCAAAATAGATTTAATTAAAAAATAAAAACAGAAAAACTACACTATGAATCTCAAAGATTACTCAATACTATTTTAGAACTTTGAAAATAACTAAATCAAAGATTATTCAATACTATTTTAGACCTTTGAAAATAACTAAACAGTATGTAATAGCTGAGAATACACAGTCAAAAACCAAAGGAACTACATGAACATATTTTATACAAATAAAATCAGATTTTAATAATTGGAGTAATGTTTATTGTTCATGGGCAGACAAAGTCAATATAATAAAAAATGATAATTTTACCTAGCTAATGTATTTATTCAATGACATTTCAATTAAATTCTAAAAACTTATTTTGCTGAGCTAGAAAAAAATAATAGCAAAGTTCATTTGAAAGAACAAAAAGTTCAGGAATTTCAAAGAAACAGAGGGAAAAAGATGTAAAGGAAGGAAATTCATCAGTATCAGACCTTAACCTGTATTTTCAGCATGTCTCCCTAGAGACTTCAGGGAGTTTACCCTTGTATGAGATATTAAGATAAGGTATTGTTGAAAAACGGATAATTTTGATTATTTTAATTTAGAAATTTCTTGTCTAAATAAAATCAATATTGTCAAGAATACAAGGAATGCAGAAAATCAGAAGAAACTTTTATAAACAATTTCTCAGATCGGATGGGAATGGGTTGGACTATTGCTGGTATAGGAAGTGGTTGATTTAGAAAAACATGGAAAGGGGGACGGCTAGGTGGCACAGTGGATAGAGCACCGGCCCTGGAGTCAGGAGTTCCTGAGTTCAAGTCCGGCCTCAGACACTTAATAATTACCTAGCTGTGTGGCCTTGGGCAAGCCACTTAACCCCATTGCCTTGCAAAAAAAAACTAAAAAAACTAAAAAAAAAACCTGAAAAACATGGAAAGACTTGGACCTATGAAGAAAGACTAGTGACTTCCAGAGATGACAAGTGGAAATATGTATAGTATTACAGCCTTACAAATACATGTATGAGTGTATATTTATAAATATCTATGTATATGTATGAACATATTTAGGCCAGGGGTGGGATGGGATGGGAGAGTAACAAGGAGAAAAAAATAAAATAAAAAGTGCCCAGCAATGAATAAAAGAAAACCTAAAAGGAAGCAAAGAAAAGCTGGATAGCTTTGATATTTGTATTTATTATATAGTGTTCTTGAAATGAAAATTTATTGTTTTATATTGAATCCTTTCTTATGTTCTACTGTGTACATGGAGCCACTAAGTAGGTATTCACTAGTATAACCCACATTCAAGTCTGGAGCATTTACACAAAACTCTCCTCATGTTCAGAAAGATGGTGACTCAACACATGAGAGATTTAGACAGGAGGAATATTATTCCTTCTTGTTTTAAGAGAATACAACCTTGGTTCCAAATTCTCTTCAGGAAG
Source organism: Macrotis lagotis (assembly GCF_037893015.1). Taxonomy (NCBI): domain Eukaryota; kingdom Metazoa; phylum Chordata; class Mammalia; order Peramelemorphia; family Peramelidae; genus Macrotis; species Macrotis lagotis. Next base: position 81,855,282 of record NC_133666.1, read on the forward strand.
AGATTCATGCAAGGAAGGAATTGAGTGAACAATCATACCAGCTCCATCTTGTGACTCAGTTTGGGATTCAATTCAGTTCCCTTCCTATTAAATTATGGTCTAGTCCAACTTCTGTCTTGTGAAAAAAACTTTATTGCATTGCTTGAACCTAGGCCTGTGTGTCTAGGAAGCTGGACCACCTTTACCTGTTGCTTAAAGACCCTTATCTAAAGACCTGGGTTCTGCTAATCAGAAACCGGAACAGATTCAAAGGTTGATGTACAATTATACATCTCAAGAAATCCCTGTCTCTTTTGAAAAACTGGCCTCATGGGGCAACTAGTTGGCACAGAGAATAGAGCACAGGCCCTGGAGTCAGGGGACCTGAAATCAAATCTGGACTCAGACACAATAATTAACTAGCTGTGTGACCTTGGACAAGTCACTTAACCCCACTGCCTTGTAAAAACTAAAAAAAAAAAAGAAAGAAAGAAAAAAGGTGGCCTCATACTGGTCAATCAGTTACCATTTTCTTGCTCCTTTGAATCCAGACACTTGGGGAGAGTGGGACGCCTCCTTTTCTCCCAACTTAGAGGTCCCATGATCTTTCCTCCAACTAGAAGTCAGGTTACCTAATCTTGTATCTTGGTTTCTATCCTATTAATTGTTTGCTTTTAATGTATAAAAAAATCTCTCTGCCTCGTTATTTAGGGTCCAGTGCCAAGATGAGGAGGCCCAGTTCCAATTTATGATGTAATTGCTATGCATGTCCTTATAAACTGATGTGCTTGGAAGTTCAAACCTTTGTTTCCTCAGTTATTTCAGATTTTACCCACCATAGAAAAAGTGACAACAGGCTTCAGAAAGCAGTAAATAGACATGTAGTGGAAAGATGGTTCTTCAGCACACCCCTGATTTTCAGCATGTCTCTCTAGAGACTTCAGGGAGTTTACCCTTGTATGAGATCAAATCCTCTCTCTCCCAGTTGAACAGAGGTATCTCACTCCCAGTGGGGAGAGCTCATTCATTCTTCATATTTTCTGGTATTTCTAATTTGTATGACTTAGCTTATTTCTATTTGCTATCTGATTGGAAAAATAAATTGACTTGCTGTTCACTCTTTTCAATGGTCTTTTGTGTAACTAGCATTTGGTAGAAAGGAGCCAAGTCTTTGCATATAAGTTAGGGGTTCTCCTTTAAAAGATAGCAGGGGTGGCTAGGTGGCTCAAAGGATAGAGCACCGGCCCTGGAGTCAGGAGTACCTGAGTTCAAATCCAGCCTCAGACACTTAATAATTACCTAGCTGTGTGGCTTGGGCAAGCCACTTAACCCTGTTTTCCTTGCAAAAACCTAAAGAAAAATATAGCAATTAGGAAAGTATCTTAAACATAAGGGAAGGGGTGGCTAGGTGGTGCAGTGGATAGAGCACCAGCCCTGGAGTCAGGAGTACCTGAGTTCAAATCCAGCCTCAGACACTTAATAATTATCTAGCTGTGTGGCTTGGGCAAGCCACTTAACTCCATTGCCTTGCAAAAACAAAAAATCATAAGGGAAAAAACCCATTCCCCTAGACTAGAAATATTTAATAGGGGGAGATATGTTTACATATATACTTTACTGAGGAATATTGGGATATGGCAACAGCAAACCTGCCAGCCCACTAGCAGATCAGGAGGTTTGGGGAGGTTTTAATCAGCTCAGACTTGGTTTAGTAATGAGGAATACAGTCCTCAGGATACTTCTGGTGACATGAATATGTGTGTTGTTGGAAGGGGCATGAACATAAACAGAAAGGCTTCATGCTGAATCTCTGTTGGAACAGAACAGCAAAGCCATATGGGCCCCTGGGGAGCTCTGAGAGCAAGGCATCATCCACAGTTGAGGATGTTGTTCCGTCCTTCATTTTCAGAGGACCAATAACATCATGATATGATGGGTAATGTATTGACTTGTGAGTGAATTGGATTTAATGAGGCAGAGTTGTACAAAGTTGTTAGTCTCACTCTCTTCCAGTCATTGAAGTCCAATGGCAGGACAAAAGTCAAGACTAGTAATGACCCAGGATGCAGTAGGTGATCTTGGCACTTTTGATGTCTAACTAAGCTCTAAGTACTCCACAGTACCCCTTCATGGCTGTTGGAATAAAATGTACTCATCAGGTCATTCTACCTGCAGGGAAGTCTTCACATGCTTAGGGTAGACATCCTCCTAAGTCACTGATGGGGTTGAGTCCTGTCTGTTACCCTCACCCTGGTTTTAGCCCATCTGCCAAGATGGTTTTACTAGGGTGTGGCTGTCACACAAGCTACAGTTTCTTGGAGCCACAAGTGAGCTTTGGGTGCCAGGTGGACAGCCAAGGTGGATGAACAACCCTCCCACCAGAAGCACTTGTCCTCCCTGAGCACCTCATATGTCTCATAACTGAAGGTTTGCTAGAATAGAATGACCTGAAGACCCACCTCAGCCCTGGAATGTCAGCTGATCTGGATAGAGCAAGAAGCTTGAGAACTGCCCAGTGTAGCATGGCAGATTTCTTTCAATGATCTGTATCCAAATGTGAGTCTTATGGATCAATTCTGGAAATTATCCATGATGTCCAGAGTGGGTAACCCAAGGAAAATGCACTCATGCACCTAGCTCCAGGTCAGTGACAAATTCAGTACTCAGCATGATGTCTGGAACACAGCAATCACTCAATTAATACTCAACCAAATTGAATATCACTGAATTTGAGAGTTGGAAGTAGGAAACCAACTTCGATTTGTTCATTAGAGCCGATTACTAAATCTTCAAAATGAGCATTTGTACCTCAGAAATCAGAAAATGCTACAAATCAGGGTTTGAATTATTGTTTTGTTGATTATAAAGTGATGGCAAAAAGTTTAACAATTCAGATTAAACTGAAAAGGACATATAGGGATGACTAGGTGGCACAGTGGATAGAGCAGGGGCCCTGGAGTCAGGAGTACCAGAGTTCAAATCCAGCCTCAGACACTTAAAATTACCTAGTTGTGTGGCCTTGGGCAAGCTACTTAACCCCATTTGCCTTGCAAAAACATAAAAAAGAAAAGAAAAGGACCTATATACATTTTTCCTTGGACAGTCAGTTGTCAAGCAGAAGTGTTAGGCACACTCCTGGTCGGAAGGGATCTCAAGTCTTCAAGTACAATCCATCCACAAAAGAGAGCAGCTAGGTGGTGCAGTGGATAGAGTACTGGTCTTGGAGTCAGGAGGATAGGTGTTTGAATCCTTACTAGCTGTGTGACCTTGGGCAGGTCACTTAACCATGACCATCTAATATCCAGGGCTATCTCCAATCGTCCTGATTTACATCTGGCCATTGGAGCCAGATGACTCTGGAGGAGAAAGTGAGGTTGGTGACTTAGTACAGCACCCCCTCACTCAAAATCCATGTGCTTGTCACAGCATCACCTTCCTGATGTCATGTTCTTCTTCAAAAATGAAGGACAAACATTATTATTATACACAAAAGAAATCTTCCCTATATAAACAATATGGTATTGTATTTCTCTTTTATTCTTGAAGACCAATGACATCAGGAGGGGGATGCCTTGATATGCACATGAATTGGATTTAAGTAGGGTAGAACTATGCAAAGTCACCAACCTCACTCTCTCCTCCAGAGTCACTTGGGTTCAGTGGCAAGACATAGATTAGGATGACTGGAGATGCCCTCTCCTGCCCACAGTGGGGAGACCTTTACCTTTATAAGCTAAGTTCTTTCCCAGGGCTCAGTTTGACTGAGGCAATACCCATTAAGTGAATTTAAGGCTAGATAAGAATTGAGGCAAAAGATGGCCTAGTTTGTCTTCACAAAAGAATCAATCTGGGAGGGGAAGACCCTCAGAGACTAACATCTGCTGGCAAATCCCCTAAAAGGCAGAACTCCTGCCCTCTTGAGGCAGCCCACCACACTGTTAGGAAGTTTATCTTGACATTGCCTCCCTACAACTCTCTCCTTACTCCAATGGGAATCACCCATTACTCCTGGTTCTGCCTTCTGGGGACAAATAGAACAAATTGAACCCCTCATCCATAGGCCTGCTCTTCATGTATGATTAGGGTAGGCAAAATCTCTGAGCACACAGAAGTCATCCAGCTTAGTGATGGGATGGTCAGATGAGTGCCTGGAGAAAGGTTTGAGAGAATAACTTTTGGGTGGTGGTATTGGGGAACCAATAGTCAAGGGGAGGTTCCCCCTCCAGGAAACTAAGGCTCTTTGCAGGACATTCCTTATGACCTGAATGGAGAGTTGGCCAGGATATTGGGGAAATGAAAATTCAGGTGCTAATGCACCTACCAATCAAGTTCTGAACTTCTGGAAACAACTCCTCCATTCCTTCCAGCCCAGAGAGGTAGCCAAGATCTCAGCTCCTGTTTTCAGTTCATCTGGGAGAAAGGTGCTTAAAGAATAGCTAGTCCAGAGGAGGAAACTGAGGAACCTTGCTTGATTGGCCAAACAACCCTCAACATCAAGAACGACCAAAGTGTATCAATGTTATTTCCAGGTTTTTATTTGCCTGTTATAATTCTGTCATATATGTACATATATATATAAAAAAGAGGGCATCGGAGTATGTCAACAGACCAAGCGGACGTGTACAGACAGAGGCTGCGACAGCGCTGCTGGAGGGGTGACAGTTTCCACTTCCCCCCCCTTTTCATTTTTTTATTTTTTTCTTTTCTTGGGATGGGATTATCAAAGCTAATCGCTATGGAAACCTAGCAACCACCTAGACTCAGACATGGGCCTACACACTAGCAGTGGGGGGAGGGGAGGGACAGGAAGAGGCTACAAACTTTCCAAAGTCACAAGGTATTTACACTGAGAAAGGATGCACTGGCTGGGGAGTGGAGGGGTGCAGGGAGAGGGGAGGTGCACCAGGGGGAGGGTGACAGACTAGGGGGAAGCTCGTATCTGTGTGTTTTGTGTCCCAACCCAAGAGACTGGGGAATGAGAGGGCCATGGTCGGGGCATCGGGTCCAGGGGGAGGCATGAGGGAGTCAGACGCTTAATGGGCGACTGACAGAGGCCACTCGGCTTCTTGACCAGCGTTGTATGTGAAACAAAGGCAGCTTGTGTATGAGATGCACCTGGAAGCAATGTGGGGGTGGGGGGAGGCATGGCCAAGCATGGAGGGCTTCGGGGTCCTGGTTCTCCAGTCATCTGAGTGGTGGAGATGGGCCCAGCCATAGGCCTGATTCCCTTCTCCAGCTCTGGCCCAGCTGCAGAGGGAGAAAGCAACTGAGAGAGGAAGGAGAAAGGGACTGGGGGTGGGGGCATTCCAGCTAGACAGTGGCACACCCTTCCTGGCCTGGGAGACTCTAGCCCCAGTCCTAAGGAGACCTGCTTTGCATGTCCCCAAATCAGCCTGTTAGGCTTCCCCCCCAAAACCACTCCCCAGCCCTTCCAGAGGGTGAGGGTCACAGGGTCTGGGAGACACTGATTAGGGTTCACCCTTCATACCCTCCCAAACTGTCACCACTCAGAGAAAAGAGCTAGAAGGGGCTTAGGGTAGGACCAGCTGTGGTTACTTTACATCTAGGGGTCAGTCCCTGGGTTGGAGCAAACCTGGGTGGAAGGATAGGGGAGGAGTGGACTGTATTTTTGGCAATTGTATAGGGAAGGGGTGAGGAGAAGAGGATCCAGAGACACCCTGGCCCCCAAATCCATGAATCCCACCCACCTAGGGACAAAGGAGTAGGGGCAGAGGGTTCCTGCTGGAGTGGCATGGAAGAAACCCCTTGAGCAGGGGAGGGAAGCAGGCTTGGTGGGAGGGTTGGGCCACTACAGGACTACTCCAGGGTCACAGCAGTGGGGTTGATGGGGGAAGTGGCTCCAGAGCTGTCATTGCCTCCAGTAGCCTCCTTCTCCTTCTTGCCACTGTACTGGCCAATGAAGGACCCATCCTCATTGAACTGAACATCCACACTGCCACCATAGTCTGCCAGGCTGTCATCACTGCCCAGGGGCTTGATGTCTCCATTCAAGGAGGGCTGGCTGCTCCCAAAGCCTTTCTCTTCGTTGTCACTAAAAGAGAAGGAAGGCTTGGGTGTACTGGAGAACAAAGAAGACCCCCACCCGCACTACATCTGGAGAGCATTCCCTGGTTTTCCCCTCCTTTGCCCCCTCAAAGTGAGCATTTTGTACATTCCCATGCAAAGACCAGCATATACCAGAGCTTGCCCATCATGGGGAAGGGAAGCATGCATGTTAGTGAAATTTGGGGGGACCAATCAATTCATCTCTGTGGTCCCATGGTCGTACCTGTAAGACTATATGTGCATTGGAGAAACCAAAGGAATATGCTTGTATGTATTTCTGTGGGGGTGGGGGGCATAAGTTCTTGTTCACAGCCACAGTATAATGTTTTATATATAATATAATAATGATAATATAACAGCCAGCATATGTTTCAGAAAATGGTCGTGCCCATGGGTTTGCCAAGGTCAGTGATACCCAAATAAAGTATTTCTAGGTTGATTCATAGGATCATAGGGATCTCAGAGGTCATTTAGTCCATCCTCCTGGTTTTACAGAGAAGGAAACTGAATAAGTGGCAAAGCCAGGATTTGAACTCAGAGTCTCTGGCTTCAACTTTAGAGGTAACAAGAGGTACACACATCTCTGATTTGAAGCACTTTTAACTCTCATTAGCTTTTCTGTACCTCCTCACCCTGGACATCCCATAATTGGGGGGGGGGAGGACATCAAAAGAGAAAGAGGGGCAGCCCAGGTCTAAGATAGGAGAGCAAAAAAATGACATGCAGACCCCAAAGCTCAGTTCAGGAGATAAGAGGTAAGAATGGAGCAGGGAAAGGGGGGGACAGGGAGATTGGGATCACACTCTTCCTGAGACTAGGAGTCACAGAGGAAGATAGGGAGAGGAGGACCAAAGAAAGGACACAAAAGCAAGGAGATTGCTCCAGGGGCAGGCCTGGGGTAGAAGCAGTTACCTATATTTAAGGATAGAGAAGCTGGTGTGGGCAGGGGAGAATAAGAGAAAAGTGTCAGGGAATGGGGGAATAGGGCAATGCCCTTTACCCCAAGAAGGAAAATAACTCCCCAACAGTACTGGATCCCACCCACCCCTCTCTAGGGCCTTACCTCTCCAGGGACCTGAAGGACCCAAGCAGCAAAGAAGAAGAGAGAAAAACATGGGATCAGATAGGCTCCCAAGGCCCTCTTGAGGCCTAGCCAACAGTAGCCGCCCAAGGACAAGTTTGGATACCAGTGGCCCCCATGACTCACCCACCTGTCACTTACCTGTACTCGCCAAATGTCTCATCTTTCATTGGCCTGGCCTCAGAATCCACCTGGGTGTCTTCCTTATCCTTCACTGTGGGCACAGGAAAAAATGACTCCTAGAACCTTTTCTCTTACTCTCTCTCCAGCTCCAATCTTCCAGACAGAGCTCAAAGACTCCCACCTCCAAGAAGCCTCCTTTGAGTGCCCACAGCCCTGGGTGAATTTTGACAATTCCAGGGCACAACTTCCCTTGCCCATCACTGGAATCAGAATCTAGTAAGAGCTGTCATTTATCAAGCTCTTCTCATGGAATATTCATAATAAGCCTGCAAGGCTGGTATTCTTTCTGGGGGTTATGGGCCATTTTCTTCATATTTGAACCCATCTGGCTGTCTCTTCCCCCCCCAAACACACACACACACACAGTGCCCTTTGTCCATCACTGGGTTCTATAGGTCCTCAGGAACGAATCAGGCACAGCCACTACTCTATCTAAAGCAGGAGCCTTTGCCCCTGTTACTTAGTTCTTGCTGCCTCCATCCGTGGCCATCTCTGCCCTGCCCAACTCTCTCCTTGACTCCCCTGACCCCATATTCCTCCGAAGTATGAGGGCCATTATCCAAAAGTCCTAAGTGGCCGGTCAAGTATAGATGAGTGCCTGCCCATATGTAGATGTGTTCACATGTAGGCATGTATATGGATGTACACATATGTGAGCATGGGTGGATATGTGTACATATATACACATTCATGTATGAGCCAAGAGAATCAGCGAATCTCTTTACCTGAGTATTTGCCCCCCTTGCTGCGCTTGATAAAGCAAAGAATCAGAAGGATGAGGAGGAGCAGGATCATGGCGCTTATGAACACAATAAACCAGCTCTTGGTGGCAAAGTTGTCTGGTGTCAGTTTCTTTCGCTCTGAGGTGGGGAGGGACAGAGATGCAGAACCCAGTCCAAAGCCAGGAAAAAAAACAAAATATCCATAAGAGAAAGTCTAAGGACTGTTAGGCTGAGTGAATACCCTAAAGTACATGGCCAAGGAGAGCCCAGCACGTGGGGAAGAGTTCATATTCTGAAGGAACCCCCACCAGGCCAGAGCTAGACTTCCATGCCTAGAGATCTGCAGGTTCTTTCTCTCTCTTCTCTCTCTCTCTCTCTCTCTCTCTCTCTCTCTCTCTCTCTCTCTCACACACACACACACACACACACACACACACACACGAATAAGCTTGATTCAGAAACCAAAAGGTTTCCAAACTAGATTAATTCTCTAATATTTCATAAAGGAAGATGATCCTCTAGTCCAAGTGGGAAGAAGACATTCTACTCTGGGTCAGCCACAGCCTCTTGTACACTCTTCTTGAAAATGGGCTTGTGTTTGCAACATGCATTGTGCACCTAAGTGTTCAAGGCTTAGGCTAGGGCCTTGAGCAGTGTTTAGTATGTGACCAGAGTCAAGATTCAGTCAAGGCTCAGTCTAGAACCACAATCAAGACTCAGTCAATGGGTCAGGCTCACTCTGTAATCGCACAGTCCATCTTCATCAGCAACACTTTATATTGCACCAAAAGACCCAGATACAGTTCTGGTCTGGGGGACTCACCTGGACCACTGGTTTTCACCTTCATCTCCTTGAAAACCACCCACTCATCTGTGAAGTTGTAGCCAGAGAATTCAATGACGTAATGAGTATCAGGCTGGAGGTTCTCCTGAATGTAGAATTTCTGACTATAATTGACATTCTGAGGCGGGATAGTCTTAACTTTGGGAAAGAGAGTGAGAAAGCCAGAAAGAGAGTGAGGACAGCAAGTGTACATCCCCCAAAGTATAGTAACTTCAAATATTTGATCCCACCATCCCCAAAAACCATCAAAATATCCCCAAAGTCCTTCCAACAAACCAGTTAGTAACTGAATGGCTCAAGCTGGGAAGTAAGACAAGAGAAATCAACATGTCAGTTAAGCCTGAGACTCACTAACAGAGTTCCCCCACTGGCTGATAAAATGAAACTAATGATGATAGCACTAATAATCAGTCATTATCATTTAACATTCATTCTCACCTGACCCTCAGAAGTAGGACATTTGAAAAGCAATCAGAAGCAGTACAGAGGAAAGACCATGCCATGATGGCAAGACTGTAAAGAGAAACAGTTCGACAAGGCAGCCAAACTCAGACCAATAGTGATGACAAATTGCCATCCCCAAGATATGGCAATGATGAGCCATCTTTGTTCCTCATAGTAGAAAGATGGGAGTCTTTGGATGTGGAATGTAGCATATTCTATAAACTGTAGTCTCTGTGTCAGTTAGTTTTGTCCAATTATTTTTCTGTATTACAAAAAAAGAATTCTGAGGCAGAGGGATGTATAATGGGGAGTGAAGGGGGTATAAAAATAAAACATATCAATGAAGTTTTATTGAGAAGAAAAGAATCTGCTCTTGTAGGTCACCAGTGACTACCCAATTATGGAATCCACTGGTCTTTTTTTTTAATTCCTCATCCTTGAAGCTCATTTCTGCAATTTCTACATTTCCCAAATTACATTTCTAGAACTAGAAAACTAGGCAACTGGGGAGACAGAGACTGTTACTGGAGATTTGGATTCAGGTCCCAGCTCTGTCATCTATTGGCATCCCCTTTCTGGACCTAAGTATCTTCCTTGCATTAACTCCTCCCCTTCATACACACTCATATAGTCACAGGATGATTGTGGGGAATACATATTGTCTGGAGGACCATAGATTTTTAGAAGTCAAGCTACGAACGGCCTTGGAAACTCTATTTTGTAAAAAAAAAAAAAAAAGTTGAAATTTGCCCACATTCACATAGCCAGAAAATGGCAGAACCAAGACTGAACTGATCCCAAAGTATCCAAAGTTAGGATTCTTTGCCTTTCACCACACTGCCTTCTACCATCTTGAATTTGGTTTGGGGGTGGAGGGAGAAGGGAGGGAAGAAGGAGAGCCCAGAATGAAAAGTTCTAGAGAAGACAAGAAGTCTTTTCAAAAGAATCTTTCCATTTTTCATCCAGACGAACTTTTTAATGTCCTTTGGGTCCTTAAATCAAATCTTAATGAGGCTGAACAAATGAGAAGGAAGTTGCCACAGAAATGACAGGATGTGGTGGAATGTAATTGGAATGGGTGGAATGCATTAATATTTCTAAGGGAAAGAATATTCTTGAATTCTTCCCCTGGTTGATAGCACAAATGATGCCTGGTCATCATAGCTGTCTGACAACCTTAAGGGAATGAGGACTCATCAATAACCGCTGAAACCACCAGATCTCACCCAATCATCTGAATAAATTACTCACTATCAAAGAAATTGTCATAAAATTCTAGATTCAAAGTTAGAAGGGACTTCAGAGACTACCTATTCCCACACCCTTATTATACAGATGGGGAAACTGAGTCCAAGGAGAGGAAGGGACCTTCCCAAGTCACACAGTTAGAGACAGAATTTAAATCCTAGTCTCCTGACTCCAAATCCAGCTCTTTCTATTGTACCATGCTCATTCATGCACAGTTGTACTGTATATCCTCGGAGTCTTTTTCTATGATACTTCACAACATTAATGATGATGCTGATGGTAGCAGAAGAAAGAAGAGACCTTTCTTTAGTACTCTAAGGTTCAGAGTGCTTTATGCACATTTTCAATTTGAGTATATACAGATGAGGAGCCCAAGACTTAGGGAAGGTGAGTGATTTGGCCAAGGTCACACAGCATGGATCTCAACAGTGGGGGGGGGGGGCAGGGATGAAAATGACTGTATATATTTTCACTCTGTATTGTGTTCTTGCATTTTTTAAAAGTTTTTTTGCAGGCAATGGAGTTAAGTGGCTTTGCCCAAGGCCACACAGGTAATCTGAGGCCAAATTTGAACTCAGGTACTCCTGACTCCAGGGCCAGTACTCTATCCACTGTACCACCTAGCCTCCCCTCACTCCATATTGTGTTTCCTTTCATTGTATTGCAAATCATCCTAATAAAGGCAGTTTGCTCCATATGTCATCAAATAAGCAAATTAAGAGTCACCCCAACTATAATGGCTAGAGAAGCAATCTCAGAGTCTGATGGTCTGGGTTCATGTCCCAGCTCTGAGCTACCCAGAGTCAGTGCTGTCCTAAATTAGTATAGGGAGTGCCCGCCTCAAGGAATTCTCTTACCTTGATGATGATTCCTTACTCAAGTTCACAGCCTGTCCCTCCCCCAAAAAAGCCCCAAATGCAATTTCACCTTTAAACCTCAGAGAGCAGTTTGACCTCCCCGTGAAAGAAAAGGACAGTTGGGGAGCAGGGCCATGGGGGGGGGACCAGTGGGGGAAGTGGCTAGTGAAATGGAGACCAGGAAGGAGAAAAGGAACTGGGCTGAGGGTTCAAAAACAGAGTAGGTTGAATGCCTTGGGGTCAGAAAGTGATAAATCCTACTTTGAAGAACTCTTTTCTGTCCTCTCCACCTCTGTCTGTCTGTCTGTCTCTCTCTTTCTCTGTCTTTCTCTTTCTCATACACACACACACACACACACACACACACATTCACATGGCACACACACACTTGAAGAAGTACCTTGAGCCAGTTCTTCAGAAGGTTTAAACCATATCCTAAATGTGACATCATGCTGTCCTTCCTGTAAGGACCAATAAATAGTGGTCACATTCTCACTGGTCACTGCTGAGATGTTGCCAAAAGTTGGGATTCCTATGGAATGGTGGGAGAAGAGAGAGAAATGTTATGACAGTAATATGACAGCATCCCCCCCACCTCTTTTCCCATCCTTCCCCTTGGGACTCCACAACTTTAGCTTGTCTCCCTCACTACCATAGGCATCCCACTGACTTCCAGTGGGTTCCTGGGCCCACTTGTGACAGAGAAGAGGGTGGTCTACTTTGTTTCACCTGAGCAGGCTTCCTCTTTCCCCTCCCTCTGCCCCAGGCTCTCACCTGATTTAAGGATGGTGCTTCCCTCCTGGATGATGACTTCACCAGGGCCCACTTTGGTGATGGCTCGAAGCTGGAATTCATACAGAGCCTTGGGGTTGAGGTCACTCAGGTTGAGCATCAGCTCGTAGGGAGACAGAAACAGGGTCACTGGGCCTTTCTCTTCTGTATCCTGGATAACTATAGGGATAGTTCAAAATGTGCACCAAATTGGCACCACCTTATCTCCCCTCCAAGGTTACCTCCTCCCAGGATGGCCATCTCACTCCACACAAGCTGCAAGTTGGCCTTGGAGGCACCTCCCCATCCCCCACTCATAATGAATATGACTAAAAGATTCTTTTCTCATTTTAGGGCCATAATTAGCATGGGACAAAATGAGTCTCACCCTAGGGTGCCAATATTTGGAGGGCTTCCTCCTATCAGTAAGAGCTCACCTTCAGGGTCTCCGCAAGTACAACTGCCCACCCACATAGGATTCTGTGGGTCCCAGAACTCATCCCAATCCCCTGAAATTTGCCCAGGTATAGTTTTAACTAGTTATGACCCTCAGATAATAGACTGAGCCCCACTCAAAGCCTGAGAGGATCAAAAGGAGTACTTACTGGGCTTGTACAGAAGCTGATAGCCTTTGAGTTCCCCATTTGGGTTGAGAGGTGGTTTCCACGAGAGTTGCAGGGCTGTGTCTGACAGACGCCGAAGATGCAGTGACTGTGGGCGATCCGGAACTGCAAAGCATGGCAGAAGACAGTCAGAATATAGGAAGGACCAAGGGACTAGAGAAAGCTAGAGAATAGAAGGCTGGAGTATCCAAGGGCTCACCTCCTTCTTCAGTATGGAAGTCTATGATCTCGCTGGGTGGACCCAAACCCCGACCATTGAACACCTGCACCAGCACACTATAGATGCTGTAGGGTCGAAGGTCTGGGAGGACAGCTTCCTTGGCACTGGAGGGTCTATCGATGTGCATTTTGTGAATGTGTCTCTTACTCCTACTCCAGCGGTTATTGACCCACCAGTATGTCACCTGAGGGAAAGAAAATGAGTAGAGTGGGTAGAAAGTGCTTCTTCCTGCACCCCAGTGACAAGGATCTCCAATCCCTGCTGCTTCCTTCCTCTTGACCCAGATAGAACCCCCCTCCCCTTTTCTCTACTCTTCCCCTCCTTCACAAGGGTATAGACTAGGGCCTATACTTCAGAAAGTCTAAGAAGGGGAACACTCTGGGGAGAAGGGGGTTCAACTGGGTCAACCCCCTTTCCCTTTCCCAATATCCCTTACAGTATCTACCCTGGCCCCACCCCAGCATGCCTCCTCACTTCCCACTCCCCTCCAGTTCCCCATTCCAACTCATTCTCTTTGGGCCCTTACCCTATATCCACGAAGATGCCCTCTGACTTCATTCAGATCCACAGGCTCCCACTCGATTTTCACTGTGGTTGCATTCAATGGCGTAAGATATATTGTAGGAATGGCCTGAGGAACTGGGCACAAATCCATGGACACAAGTTGGAGTGTACTCACCTCTTCTCACCGCCACTGACCCCAGCACTAGAGAAAGGCAAGCTAACATTCTCAAATTTGGAACTATGCCCAAAGGGTAACAAAAATGTGCATACCCTTTGATCCAGCAATACCACTACTGGGTCTATACCCTGAAGAGATGATGAAAAAGGGTAAAAACATCACTTGTGCAAAAATATTCATAGCAGCCCTGTTTGTGGTGGCAAAGAATTGGAAATTAAGTGAATGTCCTTCAATTGGGGAATGGCTTAACAAACCTTGCTACATGTATGTCATGGAACACTATTGTTCTATTAGAAACCAGGAGGGATGGGAATTCAGGAAAGCCTGGAGGGATTTGCATGAATTGATGCTGAGTGAGATGAGCAGAACCAACAAGCACTGTACACCCTAACAGCAATGTGGCGGTGATGATCAACCTTGATGGACTCGCTCATTCCATCAGTGCAACAATCAGGGACAATTTGGGGCTGTCTGCAATGGACAATACCATCTGCATCCAGATAAAGAGCCATGGAGTTTGTACAAAATCCAAGGACTATTTCCTTTAATTTAGAAAAAAAAATTGATATCTCATTGTCTGATCTTGCTCTCTCTTATAATTTATGTTTCTTCCTTAAGGATATGATTTCTTTCTCATCACACTCAATTTGGAACAATGTGCAACATGGAAACAAGACTGACAAATTGCTTTCTGTGGGGGGTGGGGGGAGGGAAGTAAAATTAGAGGAAAAATTATAAAACTCAAAATAAATAAAATCTTTGATAAAAATAATCTTTAAAAAAAAGCTAACATTCTCACCTCCAATACACAACTAACTTTCTTACTTCTAAATTTACAGACTCCTAACTTCATATACCCATTCACCCTTTTCCATGGGCCAGGTACTCACCATCCTCACCAGAGTAGCCAATGACAATTTGGGGGTCAGGTCCCTTCCCTACTTCATTGACTGCCTGGACTTTGATCTCATAGGGCACAAAGGTGGGTGTGTTGGACACCACAAATTTGGGGACTTTCACCATAGCCTCCTGCCATTCTGATTCATTTTTTTGACGCCATTGGACTCGATATTTCAATTCTGGCCCATTCCAATCCATCCATTTTAGGGGCTGTGGGGGAAAGAGTAAATGAGGAAGAAGGATGAGTGAGGTGCAGGAGAAAATACCTTTGACCAAAGATATAAACAAATGGTTCTCAAAAGAAAAATTGCAAAATATTCACAATCACAAACAAGAATGTTCAACTAAACCCAATGTATCACCTCATACCCTGTAAATTGGCAAAAATGACAAAAATGGCAACAGTCAACATTGGAGAGGTTTGTGGAATGAGAAGCACACATTGCTGGTGGAGCTATAAAACTGTACAATCAGTCTGGAAAATTATCTGAATTATGCAAATAAATATTTAATATGCAAATTAAAATATTTCCTTTGAACTAGAGAATCTGTCACTGTACTTATGCTCCAAGGAAGCTATAGATAAGTACATACATTACACACCAAAATATTTATAGCATCACTTTTTGTGATACCAAAGAATCAGAAACAAAATAAATACCCATAGATTCAGGAAGAGCTAAACAAATTTATGGTATATGACTGTAATGGAATATTATTATGCTAACAAAAATTATCTGTGTGATGAGAACAGAGAAGCATAAAAAGAGCTAGCTACATGAACTGATACAAAGTAAGTAAGCAGAGCTAAGAAAATGAAAAATAGTCACTACAACAATTTTAAATGGAAAGATCAAGAACATGCCCAAAAAATGAATATAACAAAATTATAAAGATCAAACAAGATTCAAATGAAAAAATATGAGAACACATGACAAGCACATGATTTGGATTTGAGTGAAGGGGTGCTGTGGTAAGTCACCAGCCTCACTTTCTCCTCCAGAGTCATCTGGGTCCAGTGGCCAGATAGGAATCAGAATGACTGGAGATAACCCTGGCTGTGAGGCAATCAGGATGAAGTGACTTTCCCAAGGTGACACAGCTAGGAAGTGTCAAGTGTCTGACGCTGATTTGAACCTCTGTCCTCCTGACTCCAAGGCCAGTGTTCTGTCCACTGTACCACCAAGTTGCCTCTGACAGATAAGGGGAGCTTAATAAATACTTGTTGATAGACATAATTCTCAGATCCTGAACCCCACCCCTATTTAGTAATCTTCAGACCATGCATAATAGAAGTGCAAGGGTGGGGCTTTTAATAGAAACCACTCCATTTGGCTCTGGTGCTTTGAAGGTACAAGCAGTTTTTTTGATTGAATCAAATGGGCAGACCTGAGTGTAAACAGGGCCTGTACACCTTCTTGAAGCATTCAAAGCCATTGTGTGAGAGACTAGTCACCTTCCCCACCATCCTTTCTCTCCCCCTCTCCCCCAGAATTTTGTTTACATTTTGTTTCTCAGAATCAGGGAAGAAGAGATTCTGAGATTTTGAATTCCAGCGGCTGGAGCAAATCACAAAGAAAAGGGAGAACTGGGCTGTGGCAGAGAAGGGAAATAACATGGAGAGTTCTTGGCTCTGTGACCAACTGTGGACAGGAAGATCCAGGCTGAGAGAAAGAAACCCCAAGGAAAAGGTCAGCTCTTTCCCCAACTCCTCCCCTTAGTACCTGTCTATCCACAGACACTCTTCTATAACTGTTTTGTTAAGCAAATGTTTCCAAGAAACTGAATTGTGCCTCAACTCCAAAGAGGCTGGAGGCTAACTAGAGATAGACATACATGTAACGGTAGGCAGAGAATGCAACTTCTGCCTAGGTGTTAGCAATTTTTCCCAAAGGGGAGCTTGGAGTAACTGAACTCAGAACTTTTCCTCTAAAGTCAATTCCCTAAAGCTAACAAGAAAGAAACCAAGTGGACCTTAGATTGTCCCCCCAGGCTTCAAATGAGCTAATTATTGTCACAGGATGTTACAGTCTGTCAGCCATCTGCTCCCTTTGCCAGTCATCCACAGACAACTAAAGTAACTTAGGGTTAGTTCACTGGAGTGAGGTTCACATATGCTTTTGCCATGCTGTCTAGTAGTTCCCAACTTCCAGCTGCAAACTGCCATCTGTTTTCATTCCAATTACTTGGGTGTTACACAAAGTTCCCCTCATTCTTCAGATATGACCAGTCTCCAAGTCATGTGACCTTCTGAATAGGGTGTCTGTATCCTCATCCTTCTTCCCTGGCTAGTAGGGGATGCTGAATTCAGAGTTGGGGTCAAGTCAGGGCAACAGCTATTTTTTAAGCAGGTACTTGTGCTAAGTTCTGGGAATACAAATATGAGCAGAAAGAAGATGGCAAGAGCCCTATCGAGGAGAAAGGACCTGGGTCCTTTTTTTGAAAATGGATGTTCTGAGGGGAGTTAACTAAGAAAGGGCTGCCAGGGCACCGTTTTCTTCCAGGGTGAGAAATACAGGAGTGACATGACACCTTCCAAGGTGAAGAGGCTTCCATGATAGAGTGGAGGAAATTCAGAGAATGGGGACTTAAGCCACCATCTTGGGCAAATAGTATCATTTGGTGCTGATCAATCAATGGGTTGTTGTCTGTTCAGATTTGTAACTTCACTCCATTCACTGTCTTTGAATTTCTCGGTGACTGCCACTGCCCATTTCAACGTGAAGGAATTCCAACTTATAAATGAAGCGATGAATCTCCTTGTAATTCAAGCTTCTCTTGGCAAATGCAACTGGTTTCAAAAAAGCACCATTCTCCTGGCATACAGCTGCTCCCAACCTCTCCAAATTGGCATCTATAGGCAGGACAAAAGGTTTGCTTTAACATGGCTCCCTTTAGATGCTGACTCAGCTGAAGAAACTCATGGAAACTGGGGAAGACAGCTGATCAAGTCTTTGAAAACTTGTTTACATCTGTCAATTTTTGTCTCTGAAAGATCTTATTGGATTTAAGCCAGTTTTGTATTTCTTGCCTTTCTGTTTCTGTGCCTCTTCAGTCATATATTTTCTAATGAGTTCATTCAATTTTTGTTAAATCAAATTTTCAATAATAACTACCAAATCCTAGAAAAGTCAGAAAATAATAATTATAGCTAACATTTATAATGTCTACTATATATGCCACTATGTATATAGTGGCAGGCACCTTTTACAAATATTATCTCATTTGAGCCTCATAATAACCTTAGGAGGTAAGTGCTATAATTATTGCCATGGCACAATTGAAGTAACTGAGGCAGACAGAGATTAAGTCATTTGCCTGGGGGTCACACTGCTAGTAAGTGTGGATTTGAACTCGTCTTCCAGCACTCTATCCACTATGCCACCTTGCTGCAGAAAATCCAAAGAGTCTTTGGATCTGGTCAATTCAGAAGTGCTTCTACCTTCTCTAGGTCAATGTTCACACCTTTTGAGATATGAGCCACATGAGGTTCTCCAAAATTGGTACTTATCATGGAAAGTTCTAAGTCATTTTCCTCTTAGATGGCTAACACTTTCATCAAACTTTTTCTTCATGTTCTTCCAAGATGTTTCCAAAAAAAAGTAATGTTATCAAGGTATAGCAACACTTACAGATTATTCTTGCCTCCAACTACTTTTTCCATCAGTCTATGGAAAATAGAATGTGTCCCTGAAATAATTTTGGCCATGTGCACAAATCTCTCTGGGCAAATGGAAGCCAGCTTCTTCTGGTAGTAAGCACTACACAGACCCAGAACAGAAAATCACTGGCCGTCTAACAGGCATCTTGAATTCTTCACATGCTATATTGACTGCTCTAAATTATTTTGTTCAAGATACGCAGCACATATCTGTATCTTTCCATTCTTGTTTGGTACTGCTACTATGGATAATGTACATGGTTTACTGGACTCCGTAATGTTATAATTTAGCAACAGATTCTTGAAATGTTCTCTGAGATAATTTCTCCTCAGACAAGGGAATTTTTCTAGATCTTTTCTGGAAGTGTCAGGAATCAGTGAGTTGAATCTTACAGGTCCTTCTTAGACCTATCCTGCATCACACTCAGGAAAATATATTTGTCTTCTTACTAAGCTTCTGTCTTAAGAACTCCTTCCCCTCTTCTGGTTCCCAGAGAATCTCCAAATTCAAAATTCTCTTGATTTCCTTTGGAAGTTAGTCCAATCTATCCCAGGTATGGATACTTTTTGTCTCTCAGTCATCCAAGGCCAAAAGTATCATGAGGCTATATAGATATTTCCTTCAAATGTTTCACATAGAATGACTGGAACATGATGACCATTTATACTCTGCTATCTAGGACAGCAGTACAGTCAATTTTCTCAGTATTTATAGTCACTTCTATATGAAGTCCAATGAAAGGAAAATACATTATGAATAGATGATAAGCTCTCATCACTTCTGCTGTGACTGACTTTGGGACTATAGTAATGTCATAGCTATGGTTATCTGTTCTTCTATGGCTGTAGACCTCCAGAATGATCCCTATGTCACTGAGAACATTTCAAATCTGAGACACTGCCACTGTCATGGACTATTGACCAAGAACACCAAGTTTTTGAGAGATGTGATCCAAAGATGTACAGTTTGCTCCTTAGGAGAGAAGGGCCATGAAATTGTTAAAGGTCTCCAAGGATAAGAGAGTTCTAAGTTCATCAAAAAGAAGGATGGGGACTCACATCCCCATCCACGTCAAGTGACAGAGAGAGGCACTCAGCAACATCTTGGTTACCATGAACAAGGCTGCTGCCAAGATGGACTAACCTGGATCTTTTCTCCCTTTTCTACTTTCCCATTAAAGATTTGTCAAATTTGGAAAAAAAAGGAATGGATGACAAGATCAGGTATATTGCTTGTGAGACCTGGAGTGAGTTCCTTCCCTAGCACCATCTCTTTTTTCCAAAATTGATCTTATCACCTTTCCTATATATAACATTCTATTTCTGGGTACTGTATGTGGTGGTCTCTGCCTTTTTGGTTTCCTTCTGACTGTGATGTTCATGTATCAGGATGACTCATCTTCCTTTCCTTTGTCTCATGACTTTTCCAGATGGAAATGGATTTGTCCCTGGGTCTGATTTTCCCCTCAGTTTCCATGAGCTTCTTCAGCTGAGTCCTAAAGGGCAATAGCCCTGCTTAGTTCCCTTTGACTTATCACAAATGGGTAAATGTCCTCTAGGTGACTGAAGTCAAGTATATGTCATATATCACATTTCTTAACCCAACATCCACATACTAAAATGATTTTACCAGTTTATCCCAAGTTAAAATTTGTTTCAATACTATGACAGTCTTATAGATTCTTTGAGGTCATGATAGCTCCGTAGTCCTGTGGCTTCTTAGGTGATTCTAGTCAAGTCTTCATTCTCTGGAGGTATTGCCTGTCTTATTACTAGTCTGGAGAGTCATCCATCCATGATGGGAATTGACATGGCAGTTTCTCTCTTCACTGAATTTTTTTTTCCAAACTTAATCAGTTGACACTATGATTGTTTGACCTTGGTCACGGAATAATTTGAGCTTATGGATGCATTCTAAGTAGATGAGTCTAGGATTTTGTGCCCTTACACACTACCAATATTCAAAAGCAGGACCTCCATTAAGCAGTCTATATTGTCACTGCTAGAGGACCATCAGATCTGTAAACATTTCTGTGGCTTACCTGGCTCAGTCCTTTCCAGAGTCTTTATTAAGGGGAATAGAGATCTTCCCAAAGATGTTCCTTTCTTATCTTTGCTGTCTATGTCATATGTACAGTTTGCAATCTATTGCCAGAAGAAGCCTCTCTTTACCTTTTAGAGGATGAAGTCACCATCTAATGTACTGGTCAGATAGCTCTGTCAGTCATGATGAAACTCTCCTTGGACCTTCTATCTAATAGACCTTCCTTTTTAATTTGGGAAGATTTCCTTCCATGAATATCTATGCAGAGGTAGGGAAAACATCCTTAGCCCATAAAGTGTAGACTCTAAAGCATAACTGAAACATATTTTTGCCAAGAAAGGTCCTATATCCCACACAGGTGAAGTCCCTCTTTTCAAATGCAAGCTTCAATTTTTGTGCTGTCACCATTTATACTTATTAATGTTGCATTGTATTACATAACTCCTCCTCCTTACATGGAGGACTTTAAATCAGTTTCCAACCAGAAGCATCAAACTTCTGGTCCACAAAACTCCCTAGTAGGTGCAAGCCAGATTTAAATGTCATTGGGAATGTTTAACAAAATAAAGAAAAATACATTGCAACATAAAGAATGTGAATTTATGGTTTTCTAAATCAATATTTGACCTCTGGGGTCACTTTTCATTTGAGTTTAATCCCACTGCTATAAACTATCTGGATTTTTTCAGTTATTTTTGAATGTGTGAATGATTCTAGTAGAGCATAGAGCATACCCTACACAAGTGCTCCAGAAATCTTGCTTTCTACAATTCTTTTTCTTTGACTTTCATGAAATTGATGAACCCTCCTCATTAGACACGTATTCTCCAGCAGTCATTTCTTATGAATATGAATCTCCACAATTGAACACTTTCCATATTTGATTCTCATATCCTTATAATGTTGCTCCAGAACCCCAAGATTTACTCAACCAATTTGAACGATTCCAACAAATGAAATAATAATAATAATACTATCAATCACAGTTCTCAGATTATAGCAATTATAAAACAGTTCTATTAAAAATTGCTGTCAAAATGATGATTCTTATACTAAGAATAATTAAATGATGCTTTCAATAATAAAATAATGCATAAATAGAACAGAATAATATAAATATATTAATCATATAATATAAATATAACAAAATATAAAATTATATATAACTGAAAAATAAAACAGAAAATCCTGCTTAAAAGACAACTAAACTTATGATGAAACAAAAAAAAAACATTTTAACAGCATTTCAAACACAAAGAAGAAAAAATTGTTCTGGAAAAGCCCCCCAGTTTGGAATAATATTTAGCTCATTTGAAGCCTGGGGGGACAATCTAAGGTCCACTTGGTTTCTTTCTTGTTAGCTTTAGGGAATTGACTTTAGAGGAAAAGTTCTGAGTTCAGTTACTCCAAGCTCCCCTTTGGGAAAAATTGCTAACACCTAGGCAGAAGTTGCATTCTCTGCCTACCGTTACATGTATGTCTATCTCTAGTTAGCCTCCAGCCTCTTTGGAGTTGAGGCACAATTCAGTTTCTTGGAAACATTTGCTTAACAAAACAGTTATAGAAGAGTGTCTGTGGATAGACAGGTACTAAGGGGAGGAGTTGGGGAAAGAGCTGACCTTTTCCTTGGGGTTTCTTTCTCTCAGCCTGGATCTTCCTGTCCACAGTTGGTCACAGAGCCAAGAACTCTCCATGTTATTTCCCTTCTCTGCCACAGCCCAGTTCTCCCTTTTCTTTGTGATTTGCTCCAGCCGCTGGAATTCAAAATCTCAAAATCTCTTCTTCCCTGATTCTGAGAAACAAAATGTAAACAAAATTCTGGGGGAGAGGGGGAGGAAGGGGAGAGAAAGGATGGTGGGGAAGGTGACCAGTCTCTCACACAATGGCTCTGAATGCTTCAAGAAGGTTTACAGGCCCTGTTTACACTTAGGTCTGACTATTTGAGTGCTTGTATGGTCAACGGATATACAGAGGCAATTTATGGATGAGGAAATCAAAGCGATCCATAGTCATATGAAAAATTGCTCTAAATCATTACTTATTAGAGAAATATAAATTAAAACAACTCTAAGGTATCACTTCACACCTCTCAGACTTGCCAATATGACCAGAAAGGACAATGATCAATGTTGGAAGGGATGTGGGAAATCTGGGACACTAATACATTGTTGGTGGAGCTGTGAACTTATCCAACCTTTCTGGAGAGCAATCTGGAATTACACCCAAAGAGCAATAAAAATGTGCATACTCTTTGATCCAGCTTTACCACTCCTGGGTCTATACCCTGAAGAGATCATGAAAAAAGAGTGAAAACATCACTTGTACAAAAATATTCATAGCAGCTCTGTTTGTAGTGGCAAAGAATTGGAAATGAATTGGGGAATGGTTTAGCAAACTGTGGTATATGTATGACATGGAACACTACTGTTCTATTCGAAACCAGGAGGGATGGAAATTCAGGGAAGCCTGGAGGGATTTGCATGAACCGATGCTGAGCGAGATGAGCAGAACCAGAAGAACACTGTATACCCTAACAGCAACATGGGGGTGATGATCAACCTTAAATGGACTGGCTCATTCCGTCAGTACAACAATCAGGCACAATTTGGGGTATCTGTGATGGAGAATACCATCTGTATCCAGAGAAAGAACTGTTGAGTTTGAGCAAAGACCAAAGACTATTATCTTTAGTTTTAAAAAAGCCCGTTATCTTTATTATATAATTTTGCCATCTCTTATATTTTATTTTTTTCCTTAAGGATATGATTTCTATCTCAACGCTCAGCAATTTAATTTAGATCAATGTATAGAATGGAAACAATGTAAAGACTATCAGACTTCGTTCTGTGGGGAGTGGGGGGGGAGGGAAGAGAGATTAGGGGGAAAATTATAAAATTCAAAAATAAATAAATACATTTTTTTAAAAAGTGCTTGTACCACCCTAACAGCAACATGGGGGTGATGATCAGCCTTGATGAACTGGCTCATTCCATCAGTGCAACAACCAGGGACAATTTTGGGCTGTCCGCAATGGAGAATACCCTCTATATCCAGAGAAAGAACTGTGGAGTTTGAACAAAGACCAAAGACTATTACCTTCAAATTAGAAAAAAACTTTTATCTTATGTAATTTTACTATCTCATACTTTATTTTTCTTCCTTAAGGATATGATTTCTCTGTCATCACATTCAACTGAGATCAATATGTAACATGGAACCAATGTAAAGACTGACAGACTGCCTTCTGTGGGGGGTAGGAGGAGGGAAGGAAGAATGGGGAGAAAATTATAAAACTCAAAATAAAATCTTTCTAAAAAATAAAAGAAAATAAAAGTGCTTGTACCTTCAAAGCACCAGAGCCAAATGGGGTGGTTTCTATTATATGCCCTTCCTTTAAAAAGGAATTGGTTGCAGGTTAGGGTGAACTGGATTTGGTTTGATTTTGTTTTGTTTTTCACTGGACCTGTCATTTTATTGGTGTATAGAACTCCTTCTATCAGTGCAAAGTATCTGCAACCTAGAGCCTTAGAAAGAATTGCCTGGGATTCTGAGAAGTCAGATAACTTGCCCAGGGACTGGGCAATCTGATGTGTATCAGTGGCAAGACTTAAGTCAAGGTCTTCCACACTCTCAGTTTGACTCTATCCATTGTTTCACATTATCTCTTGAAGTGGCAATGTGATAGATTATTCTGTTTTCTGAGTGGTGCCTATAATCCTAATAATATCTTTTATGATAATTCTTTTCTCCCCCCCCCACCCCCAAGGAGAAAGTAGGTGTCACTGAATGACAAGTAAGAATGGGAACAGAGGACTTCCTCATTAGCTAATAGCAAAACTAGAACTGAAAATTGTCAGATAAACTGGATTCAGGGTGCCTTTGAAGCAGAAGATATTGAATCCCAATTTGTGTAGGAATATTGGGGGTTGAAAATACTATTTCCATTTAGAAGTCATCATGGGGCAAAACAATGGAGCTAGGATTCCATCATAAGCCTCTAAGGAGTCTTGGGGAGACTCAGCTAAAATTGGACTAGCAGATTTGCACAATTAAGTACCAGCCAGTCCAAACTGGTTAAAATTTTTGAGCTGCCCTTTGAAGTCTCTGGAGCACTATTCTTAATATGTTGTTACTCTACTCTTGTCTTCTCTGAATAAACCCTGGGAAACACAATGACCTGAAATATGTCAGTGACAGGAGTATCATAATACCAGAATACAAACCACTGGGGTAAAGACTTTCTATTTGACAACATCTGATGGAAAAAACCGAAGATTTCAACAGAAATTAGGTTAGATCAATGTCACACACCACAGGAGTCCAACATAAGACTCATAACATTCTCTAGTACAACCAAACCAGATTAAAATGTCATATTTAAAAGAATAAAAAAATACATTAAAACATAGATAATATAAATATGTGGTTTTCTAAGTCAGTCATCAGTCTCCGAGGATCCTTATATATAGCTTAATGGTCCTCACAGATCTGTTCACATTATAATATACTCCAAATGGATAGTATACCTCAATATAAAAAGTGACCTAAAAATATAGAAGACTAGAAAGAGGCATTTTCTACATTCATGGCTAGAGGGAGAATTCTTAAACATATAGCTTTGCAGCCCTGTTTGTGGTGGCAAAGAATTGGAAATTAAGTGAATGTCCTTCAACTGGGAAATGACTTAAGAAACTGTGCTCTATGTATGTGATTTGTTCTATTAGAAACCAGGAGGGATGGGAATTCAGGGAAGCCTGGAAGGATTTGCATGGACTGATGCTGAGCCAGATGAGCAGAACCAGAAAAACATTGTACACCCTAACATCAACATGGGGGTGATGATCAAACTTGATGGACTTGCTCATTCCATCAGTGCAACAATCAGGCACAATTTGGGGGTTCCTGTGACAGAGAATACTATCTGTATCCAGAGAAAGAATTGTGGAGTTTGAACAAACACCAAAGACTATTACCTTTAATTTAAAAAAAAAAAACCATTATCTTATTATGTAATTTTGCTATCTCTTCTACTTTATGTTTCTTCCTTAAGGATATGATTTCTCTCTTATCACATTCAATTTAGATCAATGTATACCATGGATACAATGACTAACAGACTGCCTTCTGTGGGGGTTGGGGGGAGGGAAGCCAGATTAGGGGGGAAATTGTAAAATTCAAAATAAATAAAATCTTTTTTAAAAAAATATATAGATTTGTTTGGTTTTGTTTGGTTTTGGTTTTGGTTTTTATTCAGAATAATGATTTCATTTGGTTTAAGGAGTTTTCAGTGAAGAAATTCCTTCTATTAATGTAGATCACTTGCAACTGTTCTCTTTGTCTTAGAGAGTCACCTTGGGGACTGAGAGATCAAGTGACTTGTTTAGGTCAAAGTATGTGCCAGAGATGGAACTCAAGTCCTATTTTCCTGACTCCATGGTTAGCCCTCTATCCACTGTACACTGACTCTTGGAGGTATAAAAGTAAGATAGTTTTCATTATTTTAAATTTAAAAACTTCTACTCAACAAACTCAATGCAGCTGAAACAAGAAGGGAGGTTGTTTAATGGAGGAAAAACATTTACCATGAATGTATCTGCCAGAAGAAATAGGTACAACCAGAAAAGAGCAAGTCATTCCCCTAATACATTGAAAAATGTGAATGACCAGTTGAAAAAAGAAATGCAAGCTATCAATAGCTACTAGAAAAAAAATACTCATAACTAACATAAGATGAATAAAAATTAAATAAATTCTGAACTTACACTTGCACCCATCAGATGGACAGGAATAACAAAATAGCCTATTCTTTTCCCTTGTGAATAAACCCTAGCAAATGCATTTACTTTAGAATGTACTGCTGGCAGGGACAAGGGAAGAAAGAGGGAATGAGTACTAGATTTGAGCACCAAGAAGAAGGAGGAAAGGCCATAAGGGAACAGGTGATGAAGATGTTGGAACCCAAGGAACTACAGCAAATTCAGAGACCATGAAAGGTCAAAGGGATTCAGTGCCACAAGTCAAGGTTAGAGATCAATGAGATTTAAGAAGACTGAAAAAGAGGAAACTATGGTCAAAGATTCTGTTCCTATATCAGTTCCAAGAAAGCCTTTGACTTCTGAGATGTTGTCTCCACTAGCAAGGCCCAGAACCAAACCCTTTTAGGCACCATCACTTTATTCCATTAACCTTTGAGACTGTCTCCCTCTCCAACTGCATTAAAAATCCTTGGAAAGCCTGGAGGGATTTGTATGAACTGATGCTGAGTGAGATGAGCAGAACCAGAAAAACACTGTACACCCTAACAGCAACATGGGGGTGATGATCAACCTTGATGGACTTGCTCAATCCATCAGTGCAACAATCAGGGACAATTTGGGGCTGTTTGTGATGGAAAATACCATCTGTATCCAGATAAAGAACCATGGAGTTTGAACAAAGTTCAAGGACTATTCCCTTTAATTTAGAAAAAAAAAAGATATCTTATTATCTGATCTTGCTATCTCTTATACTTTTTGTTTCTTCCTTAAGGATATGATTTCTCACTCATCACACTCAATTTGAATCAATGTACAACATGGAAATAAAGTAAAGACGGACAAATTGCTTTCTGTGGGGGCGGGGGGTGGGGAAGGGAAGTAAAATTGGGGGGAAAATTGTAAAACTCAAATAAAATCTTTAAAAAAAAAAAAAAGAAAAAATCCTTGGATGGTCCCTCTCCAGCAGTACTAAATTCTGGGTGAAATTGGAAAAAAAGCCTTCTATCCAAGACTGACTCACCTTCCAAGTAATGACCATGTTGTTGGTCTCATTCCCTTCTCCCTTGACATCTGCAGGGTTTATCTCTGGTACTAAAACATAAAATATTAATTCATTAAAGCACTCCATGATCCCTCTTCTAATGGAGGAAAGAAAATGGCAGTGGGGGAAAGGAAAAGAGGACAGGAGCCCCTTCTAACCTCTAAGACACTAAGACTAGAAGTTAGAAGATCTTTCCAGGACTTAGTCCCAGCTCTGCCACTTACTAACTGGGTGGATTTGAGCTAGTCCTTTCCCCTTCCAAGACCTTGTCCCACCTGTAAAATGGAAGGGTAACTAGATGATCTCTAAGGGTCCTCCCAGCTCTAACATCCCACCACTCTTTATTTCTTTGTCTGTGGGCAACTCCCCTCCACTACCCACTCTTCTTTGTACCCCCAGTTCACCTGAATTGGGGGTGATATAGGGCTCTGAGTCAGGACTTGGCTCACTGGCACCATACTTATTGTTGGCTATGACACGGAAGTTGTAATGGATAAAGGGAGACAGCTTGAGTCTGGTTGAGGTCTCATTTCCAGGAACTGTTGCCAGTGGGTACCAGGTTCCAGGATCCATAGTCCGGTCCTCAAACTCAATGTTGTACTCTGTTAGGGTGCAAAACAACAGCCAATCAATGAATGCTTCTGGCCCTGGCCTCAACTCCACTGATTGGGAACCCCCAAGATGACTAGAGAGGCAAACATCATCACGCACAACACTAAGAGAACAAGACAATACTCTATGTGACTGAGGGTGAAACTAGGGTTTAGGGGCTCAGAGAAGGAGAGGGAAGTAATTGATATTTGGAAGAAAGTGGTCCTCAGAAGGTAAGTAGACTCTAGAAAGATAAAAAACGGACAGGAGTCAATGTGCATAGGTGCATCCAAGGAAAAGCCAAGAGCCCAGCTTGTTGGAATGACAATGATTTGAAAGGAACCAGAGTTGGGCAAAAATCATCCTAATAATAGATTATCTTTATATAGTGCTTTACATAGATGATCTCATTTAAGACATACAACTGTATAAAGTATGTGCTATTATCATTCCTGTTTTATAGATGAAGAAACTGAGGCTCAGGAATTGAAAGTAACTTACCCAGAGTCACACAGCTTAGGAGAAAGCTGAAAATGTTGCAAAATTACAAAGATTCAGCAGAATTCAAAAGAAGAATTCCTTTATGAAGGTGAGAGGTTTGTAGGTGCTGGACATTACCTATTTTTCAGAATTTTTCCAATGTATTGATTGATTGTACTGATTTTTTCCTCATTTTTTTTTCTTAAAATAAAATACTATTCGGTATTTTGGTATATTATTTATATGGGCAGGCTCTTTGGGGATGGGGAGGAAGGGGGACTTGGAAAAACAATGATATAAAAAAAAGATGTTAATAAAAGAGAGATATATATATATATATAATACACACACATATTTGTATATATATATAATACACACACATATTTGTATATATATATAATACACACACACATATTTGTATATATATATATATAATACACACACATATTTGTATAATACACACACACATATTTATATATATATATATATATATATATTTAAAACAAAAGAATAAGACTGAAAGGGGAAGCTGGAATGAGGTTTGTGGAGGTTGGACAGAATCACCACCACAGATTGTGGGGTTTCAGGTACTGGAATGGTCAGGGTACCATTGGCATTAGGGAAGGTCAAAGTTCTTGTGGTTAGATTTTATCCTAAGGTCAGTAGAAAGTCATTGAAGCTTGGTGACCAGAAATCTAAGGACTGTGCAGAACAGAACATGGTTTGGAAAGCAACGAGAAGAAAGAATTGTGGAAGGAAGAGACTGGAGGCAGGGAGACCAGTAAGGAAGTGATTTCAGAAATCCAGGAGAGAGGTGATCAGGGCCTGAACCAAGTTTGGGAGCCATGGAAATAGAAAAGAGATGAAATCAAGAAATGTTTAGAAGATGAAGGATGAGGAGAGGTTCTTTCTCTCTCTCATCTCTCCTCCAGTTCTGTTCTCTGGCCTACCTAGGCCCAAATCAAGAAAGAATAATAACTGTGCCCACTCTTGACAGTGCCCACTCTTGACAGCTTGGGCCACTCAAAGTTGTCACTGGCTGATGATATCCAGGCAGGGTGGAATTGGGTTCCACTTTTCCCTCTAACCTAAACCCTAAATTGGAGCCCCTCTAGACCCCTCTCTCCTTTATTGAGACCTTACAGCCTTTGATTTATACCACACAACCAGGCCCTTCTTCTTTTGCTTGTTCCCTATGGCTGGGTGATCCCTGTGAAGTAGGCCTGAGATCCTTGTTCTGTGAAATTTTTAGTGTATGGAAGATGGTGGGTAGGATGGGTTGGTGCCAATCAAAATAGCAAGAGAGATGGGAGGGCTTACTCTCAATAGGTGAGTTGTGTTCTGCTGCTGGGCTCCAGGATAGCTGAACTTGAAAATCCTTCTGTTTATACAGTTCCAGTGGGCCCACAGGCCCAGGGCTCCCTTAAATGGAAGACAGACATGTGAGTATAGGGAATAGGCCATGTGCCCTCAGTGTTCTTAGGGGTCCAGAACAGCCACCCTGCCCTATCACCCCCCTCACAGCCCCTTAGCACCATCCACCTGCATTGACAATGTCCCTCTGCAGTGGCCCCTAGGTCCATACCCATTCTGCCTTCTGATTCTAGGACTTACCCACCACTAGGAGTGTAGCCTTTTTCTCTACTGAGTCCAAGGCAGTCTTGACAACACAACTGTAGTTAGCCTGGTCAGTATAGTCCAAGTTTTTAATGGTCAACTCCTCTTCCTTTAGGATGTATCTGGTACGAAAGAGGACACGGATTGGCTCCTGTCCAATGTTGTACCCTCCAAAAACCTGCCCTTGACTGTCATGGAGACCCGGGTCTAATGAGTAAGCCACAATCCCTTCTTTCCTTCATCCCTTCAAGGCTTCCCTTCCCTTCCTTGCTGTCTTTGCTCCCAGCTGTGGGGTGGAGGCACCCCAAGGGCAGCGCTTTCCATCCCTCCTTCCCTTCCCCAGGGACTAAAACAGGGCCTGAAACTGAAAAATGAGCCCAGACCGGAAGAACTCCCTCAACTCACTTGTCATCCTCGAAGATGTGCTTGATATTTTGATCATTCTTGAACCAATCAATTTGGATTTCCAGGGAGGGATCAAAGGACACCTGGCATGGAAAATTCACATCCGAGCCTTTCTTGACAGTCTTGTTCTGAGGACCTGACTTGATCCAAGTGGCCTCTGGGAGAGTGAGCAACAGGAGTTACCCTGGGCCCATCTGGGCAGGCCTGCCCCCTCTCCTTAAGGGTAGCTCTAATCATAGAGATGGGGACCAGGAAAGACTGTGCCATAAATGGAAGGGATTGGAGCCCAGAAACATGAAGATGGGCAGGAAAGGAATGCTGACCTTTGACCTGAAGATGAGCCTGGATAGAAACCTTATTCTGGTCATTGCCAGCCAGACAATAATAGGATCCTGTGTCATTAGTCTGAAGGTCTCGAATGGCCAGAGTCCCATTGGCATAGGGGACAAAGCGTTCATCCTGCAGGACAGTGGTCTGAACCCGGTTTAGCCTGAGGATGGAAGGAGATTAGGTGGGGGGAGACAAAGGCTTAAGAATCTCAATCTCTCATTTTTATTGCTGAGAGCCCTCAATGTACCATCCTGTTTGGCATTCAATAGTCTGTACCATTAAAATGGACACCTTTGTCCCTTGTCCAAGCTCCTCATGAAGGTTCCTCTCTGAATAACAATATACATTCTCATGACCTTAAGCAATCAGAGGAACTCTGATGGGTCATTCATATCTGGGCATCCTGCTACTGACTTGTATGACTTTGAGCCAGTCACTTCAAATGTCACATTAGGGCTCACACAAGGCAGCCTTCTCTGCCCAGAGCCGGTGTTTTTGTCTTCAAATGGGGACTGGAACTATGTCACTAGCATTCTTCTATAGTTCCATGAGCCCTACCCTTTGAAAATCCCAAAAAGGAAGAATAAGGACACTCACCACTGTATGTTGGGCATGGGCACCCCAAAGGCATTACATAGCAGGTGGGCAGTGCTACCCTGAACCTCCCGGTAAGTCTTATTATCTGAAGTCAAGATCTTGGTGGGCAGCTCTGGGGATGGGAAGAGACACAGGAGACAGAGACAGATCAGGGGTCCTGGAGTCACTTTAGGACTGAAGGATCATGGAATGGAGAGAGCAGAGGGAATCTTGTGATCTAGCACACACATCACTTAGCTTTTAGTGGCTGTAGTTTTCTTATTTGTAAACTGGGGAAGGCGCAAGAAGAAACAAGACTCAGTGATTTCTTAAGTCCCTTCTAGCTCCAGATCTATGAATCTTCAAAGATTCCCTATTGCTCACCCTTGGTCTAGCATTAAAGACCTTTCTCTGCCTCTCCTCAGTCTGATCTCCTTACACCACCCCCATACACATTTGCTCACATGGCATTCCGTCCCCCTCCCCCCCAGAATGACCTTTCTCCTTCTCTCCATATTTAGTCAACTTTCTAAGTCTTCCTGCAAGTCTCATATTTGGGAAGCCTAGATTATGAACTTCCTCTCTTAGAATATGGCTCTCTACTCTGTTTCCTCTTCCTACCTCCTCTCTGTGCCACCTACCATCATCTCCTAGCCCAGAATTAAAATAATGGAGCCAGGTCCAGTATCTGGGTCATTTGTTGAGCTCCAGGGATGGAGAAGAGAAGATGGCAATGGAAGTGGAATTGAGAACCAAGTGAATCACAGAGGAGGAGGTGGGAATGGGGGAGACAGTGTTAGGGGAAGGATAGGGTAGAGTGGTAACAGGAGTGATAGGAAGGGCCAGCAAAGGCACTCACGGACAACAAAAATGTAGGCATTGGCAAGCAGGAGTCCATGCTCATTTCTGGCCTCACATTGAGTCACCATGGTGTCATTGGGCTGCACATTGCTCAGGATCAGTGCCCCTCCTTGGACTCTGAGCTTGTCATCCCTGGTCAGATCTAGAGGCAGGGAAACATTGTCCCAAAGCTTCCAGCCCACCATTCCCATCCCATTCAGCATGCCCTTCCCACCATCCCAGCCTCAGAGTCCCTGCTCACTTTCCAGCGAGACCCCATTTATCCTCCAAGTGACCATAGGGCGGGGCCTGCCCTGAACTTGGCAGTTGAGTCGGGCAGTCTCCCCTGGTGCCAATACCAGGCTTTCAGGCTCCTGCAACCAGTAGGGGGCAGCTGGTAGGAGAGCAAGGGTAGGTACTAAGTGACTTGACACAGTATGTTACCACCCTCCCAGTTCCTGCTCCATGCTGGCATAAAACATACAACACCTAAACCAGGGCAGAAGTGAAATCATTGACCTTGCTCTTAGCTGACCACCCAGGATGCTACTCACTCTGAATAGTCTAGATCAGTAGAAGAGGTAAGGTCAATTTGAGAATCTGAGTTGTGTCTTGGTGGATAGGATATATCAGATGGACACAAGTGGGCCATATACTAGGGACAACAAACATGAGATGCTAGCTGGGGGGGGTGAGGGGAAGGGTGAGGGGTGCTATACCCTCAACAGTGACATAGTAGACATGATGCGCAGTCCCCAGGGTGTTCTCAGCCCAACAGCGATATTCCCCATCGTCCTCCTCCTCCACCCTCACCAGACGCAGTGTCTTATTGAAGTTCTGGTAGGTCACTCGGCCTGCCTGCATCTGGTTGCTTGGGTATGACCACTTTATAGTGGGTGTGGGGCTGCCCAGGCAAAGAGGAAGGGTTGGTATGAATCACCCTTCCCACCCCCCACTCCTCCCCCATAGTTGGCACCAATTTCCCTTTCAGACCCTAAAGTGGTACCAATCCTCTCCCCACCCCAATCCCATTTCTGTAGTTCTCCATCTTCCCACCTCCAGTTCAATCTGGTATAGGATTGAAAGGCTCCAAGGGGATGGGGGGAAGGCAAGTCAAAGATCCAACCAGTGCCCAGTGGTGAGAG
This sequence comes from Macrotis lagotis, assembly GCF_037893015.1. NCBI lineage: Eukaryota > Metazoa > Chordata > Mammalia > Peramelemorphia > Peramelidae > Macrotis > Macrotis lagotis. The sequence continues at coordinate 81,888,389 of NC_133666.1, forward strand.
AAGTTGGCACCATTGTCTGAGAAGCTCTAGGTACTCCATGAAGGACCCAGCCCTTCCCCCAGGTAGCCCATAACTCACAAGCCCTCTGCTATACACTCTAAGACCAGGGGCTGGCCCCGCAAAGCCACCAGACGACTGGTCAGACCTTCAGGCAGGAGCAGGCGTGGTGGTCGGTGAATCATATTGTTAGCTGGAAGGGGCAAGATGGAATGAATGGTCAGTCTGATATCGAGTGGTGGACTTCTCCCAAGCCCTAAGTTTAATTACCTTGCCAAACCCATAGTGTTAGGAAATAGGGATTCTCAGAGAGGGACATGTGAATACAGTTCAATCAATCCCTCATGGAACAGATCATAAGACTCATAGATTTTGCAGTATACAGGACTTTAGAGGTCTTAAGTCTGACCCCCTCATTTTACAGAAGAAAAATATGAGGTCCAAGAAAGGGAAGTGACTTGCCCAGGAGCACACAGCCAAGAAATTTCAGAAGGAGAATTTGAACTGAGGTCTTCCTCCAAATCTACTTGAGGCAGTAAGCTTCAATTGATACCAATAGCCAATATTCTCAGGCCAAAGTCATTCATTCACCTTTTTGTTTGACAAAGTACTTCCTGGTCACCTACTTTCTGCTCAGTTGTAGGTGCTAAGGAGGATTTTTAAAAAAGGATAAGATGTAGGCAAGTCTTGGGACTTGACAGATCTCACCCATAGGAAACAGAGAACAAGCTTCTGCTAAACAAACAGTGGGGGTACTGGAAGGGCTGGCAGGCCCCAGGTGACCCAAACAAAAGACACTGGGAAGGTAGAAGAGACTTCCTGAGGGAGCTGAGGTCTAGGTGAGGACCTAAAGATGTGGAATAGGTGGAGAAGAATGAAGAGTGCTTGGGGGGGGGGGGGATGGTCTAAACCAAAGTGGAGAAGTTTAGAAGCCTGGGCTGTGAAACTGAGAGTGAAGAGAGCTAGCTAGAAGAGAAGGTACATAAAAAGGAAGGATAAGACTGAAAACAGACTTGGAGAGCATTGAATGACAAAATGAGGCAAGATCACAGAATCATCAAGTTACAGACCCACTGAGCTGAAAGGAACCTCAGTTCCATAGATGAAAAAAAAAGTCCCTTCAACAATTTGCTTGAAGACCTCCAATGGGTAGGTGCTCTTAACCTCCCCAGGGAGGCTTTTTTGATTTTAGCCAGCTCCTGATTTGAAGGAACTCTCATACCCAGTCACTCAATCTTGTCTTCTCCAGTTGAAACATCTAAAGTTTCCCCAGTTGATGTTCATATGAATGGCTTCAAGGTCCTTCACCATCCTGGTAGCTCTACTAGGGATGTTTTTTAATTTATCCAGTATTTTTCCTAAAATGTCACTCCCATGAAGACATAGGTTCAAGTCTAACCTGATTCTTACTTACTACCTGTATGACTTTTGGCAAATCAATTCCCCTTCCTGGACCTCAGTTTCCTTATCTGTAAAATGAGGAGGCTGGATTAGATGAAGTTCCTTCCAGTTCTAGATTTAGGAATCTCTAATCCTAATTAAAAGTAGGTGCTTACAGACTGAAAGTGAAGAGAAGGTGGGTCCAAGGAAGATGACTTTGTTGGGTCCTGGAGTAGGGAAGATACTGAAGATTCATTGCCTTCACAATTGGGGTGGGTGGGGTTCAGTGATTCCCCCCTCCCCAGCGCGTGCACACGCACATACACACACACACACACACACACACACACACACACACACAAACACTTTTGGAGACTCACTGGGTTTGACCCTGAGGTCAATGGGCTCCTTCTGCATGATGGTTCGGGCCCCCAGAAAGTGGGCATGGCAGATGTAGTCCGAGTGGCTGTCACTGGTGAGCACATTGGCAAAGTAAAGGTTTCCATTTTGGCCCATGGTCACCCGCTCATCCTGGGTGATGTGGAAGATCCCTGGGCAGGGAAGAGTCAGAGCAAGAATAAGACACTTCTCAGGATGGATTAGCTCCTGACCCCACTGAAGGCCTCTTCCCTCCACCCCATCATCTTGTCCATCCTCCTGATTCCAGGCAAGAGAAAGGCCACCCTGCCCTCCACAAGGGAGCACCCACTCACTGCTGTTCATCCAGTAGATTCGGGGCCGCACAGCGCTGGAGGGGGGGTTGCAGGGTAGGATCACTGACTGACCTTCCTCCACTTCGAATGGCTGTACCTTCTCCTTGGGCCACTTGGGGGCGCCTGGGAGGTGGCAGAGAAAGAAAGCCCAGCTGAAGGGGGTGGGAAAGTGAAGTCTGGGTGGGCAGTGGAAGGAGCCCAGCAAAGACAGAGTTCACTGGGCAGATCTATGGGTCAGGACCAGGGTTCTGGGATGGGAGAAGTTGCTTTTACTGCTCCTTGGACTCTGCCAGGCTCCTGAAGCTGTGAGTAATCTGTCCAGTTCCAGCCTACATCAATCTCCTGGCCCACCAACCTTTCCCCACCAAGCCTCATTCCCCTTTCTTTTCAGCTACAAGTTGTGGGTGGGGGCTAGAGCCACTGGCAGTTCAAGAGGAGACCTGCAGGGAATGGCAAGACTCTTTTACATCAGTCTGACACAGAAACCATGGCAACTGTTGCCATGGCAACCAAAGGGGGCCAGGGCTCCAGGGAAGTATGGAGCTGAGGGAGGATGGAGAAAAAAAGGAAAAGCCCAGGAGAGAGGGAGAGGGATGGGGGGGAGGTGGTTTGATAGGGGGGAGGGGTGGCAGAGGGGTAGGGTCGGAGGAGGGGGCAAATGAGAGAAAACAAGGAACAAGGAGAGAGAGAGAGAGAGAGAGAGAGAGAGAGAGAGAGAGAGAGTGAGTGCAAGTGAGCAGCACAGTTGGTGAGAGACAAAGGGGCCTGAAGGGAAGAAAACAAAGGCTTGTTATAGATTCAGTCCTAGACCCCCACTGCCCATGCCTGAAGTCTCAGGGAAAAGTATCTGTTGCAGACCCCAGGATCCTCCACCTGCCCCCAAGCTTTTCGGTGCCCTCACCCTCAGCCACAAGCTGGATCTCATGGGACATAGCTGTGCCTAGTCTGTTGCTGGCGAAGCAGCGGTAGGTGCCCTGGTATCTCTGAGCAAAGTTGCTGTTGTTGCCAGTGATAGTGAAGGAGCCAGAGTTCATGTGTGTGATCACACCAGGCTCCTTCTCAGGAGAGAAGTGGATGTTTTCCTTAGTCCAGCGGAACCTAGACCCAGGAGAATGGGAGAAGCATGAGACAAGACTGAAAGGTGCTGAGAGGGTAGAGATAACATAAAGGGATTCAAAGGGGAAGGGAGAGGAATCCTCAAGATGTAGAAGGTGGTGGGGGTAGAGGGCTCAAGGGTCAAGATGAAGGAAGGGAAACCAGAGGAGTTGGGGTCAGAGGTCAGGGGTCAGAGAAGTCCAAGAGCAATGGGGGTCATAGATCAGGGAGGGGACTTGAGAAGTCTAAGGTCAGAGAGGTCCAGGGTTCAGATTGGGTCTGTAATTACTCACTCGACTTCAGGTTTGCCACTGGCCTCACACTTAAGGCTGATCTCATCAGTAGGGAAGACAACCAGCCTCTCTGGAGACTGCTCTATGATATTAGGGGGCTGCATCACTGTCAGGAAAAATGGGGAGAAATGGGGGTAGGAGAGTCAGAGCAAGGACAGTCTTGAGATGGTACCATTTATATACCCCCAACCCCCCAGATCCCCCCTCCAAAGTTCCAGGTCCCCTCCTATACTTCCATTATTCTTCTCTCCCTTGGAGTTAAAGGTAGTAGTTTGTGTGTTTGTGCCTGTACAAGTGAGTCATACCTGTGAACTTATACGAGAGCTCTATTTAAACTTGTATTTTATGAGCAGCAAATAAGGAAGTGTGTGTGTGCCTGGGATGGGGAAGTCAGGGAACACACAGACCCTGTGGCTTCATGATGCATTGTTCTGGTCCTCTGTTTGGCAAACTAGTGACTCTCCACTGTTTTCTAGGCTAAAATCTAAACTCCTGTATTTGATTCTTCAACCCCTTCCTCCCCTGGCCTTAACTTATCTTTCTAGCTTCATTCTAGATTACTTTCCCTCCAACACTTTACAATCCAACCAAACTGGTCTTCTTCATGTTCTTCATACAGGATATTCCATCTCCCATCTCCCATCTCCACACCTTTGAACTAGCTTTCCCTCCTCAATTCTTTCCTGATTCTCCAGCTGCTTATGCCTTCCCTCCCTATCTGCTATTTATTCCCCACATATATAAATGTCTTGTTTTGTCTCTTGTATCCCCAATACCCAGCACAGTTGTGATACTTAATAAATGTCACACCTACTTGAAAGGAGTATCTAAGGGCCTATAGGAGAAAAGGGTGATAAAAGGGAGTAAGTACTAGCAATATGGCAGTGAAGGAATCCTCTATATTACCCCTGACCCCTAAATAGATACTTACTGTGTTTGTGGTCTATGAGATCCCCGAAGCAAGAAAGACAGCAGGAGACACAAGATTAGATATGGTTAGTATGAGGAGAGAGAATATCACCACTAGGAAGGAGTGGGAATGGGGACACTTGTATAGAAGCCTGTTGGAATATGAAGGAGTGTGAGAAGACTAGAGAGGCAGAGGTGAAACATGAAGAGGGATCAATCTCTTAGAGGTAGAGACATGGTGTAGAAAGATATGGCAGAGCATATGTGTTAGCCTGAAACCTGTTTCCTCCTTTGTAGAGCTAAATTCAATAATACACTCACCCATCCCATAAAACATACACTCATACACACATACACACACACACACAGACACAGACATATGTCTGAATATATCCAAGAACTCTGTCTGTGTATGTGGAATCCCACTGAGACATTTTAGAACACAAAGAAATTACATAGCCCTATAGGGAGCCCCCAGTGTCAGGGGATGCAGTTATAACCTCTGGGAGCTCTGGAGGACTTTTTGACAGTAAAGATTGTGGGAGCTATGAGCTCATAGAGGAGATACAAAGGCAAAGCAGGAGGGGGGGAAAGGAGGGGGGAGGAAAGGCAGAGAGAAAAAGAGCAGGAAAAGTGAGATGGTGAAAAAGAAAGTAAGGAGAGGACAGGGCAGAGAGAAAGACCAAAGAAATGATGGAGAAGAGAAAGGAAACGGGGAAGAGAAGACAAAGAAAGATAGGAAGAGACATGGAAAAGGAAAAATAAAGGGGGGAGAAATGACAGAAAACGACATGGAAAAGGAAAAAGGGAGAGGATTATGGCAGAAAGAGACTAAAGAAACAATGGAGAAAGGAGAGAAGGAGGAGAAATAAAACAGGAGGAAAAAAAACAGAGGGAGATGTGCAGGAAGAAAGAGATGGAAGAGGGCTTGGCAAGAGGAGGGACCAAAGGAATGACAGAGAGAAAGACAGACCAAGACATCCCCACCACCCACCCACTCACCCATCCCCACCCAGTTGTTTGGGGGGAAAGGATAATGAAGCTCTGCTCCCTCCCCCTTAGGCGCATCCTTCTTAATCCAATTAGCACCACAGTGGGTTGGCTCCTTGTCTTCAATTACCAGAGGGGGGAGGGCTGAAGAAGCAATTAGGCAGCAGATTGTGGGGAAAGGGGGGGAAGGGAGGGGGAAAGAGAGGAATATTTCCTTCTCCTCTCCCTAGCTGAACTCAACTCATCCTTGGAGCCCAGCTTAAATTTCACATCCTCTAGGAAAGCTTTATCAGACCAGAAAACAGAGTGAAGTGGAAAATGGATGGGGGAAATGGGAAACAAGGCAAGAGAATCAATGAAAGGAATCACAAAGAAAGTGGAACGGTTGGTTAGAAGCAGAGGGCTGGAAGAGGGTAAAGAAAGAGAGATGAGAGGAAGAGGAAAAGTCCCCCAAACTCCCAGTGGAGCTTTGAATGGGAAGAGGAGAGTCTCATCTTCCTCTTGAATTTTCTCCTCAATACTTCTTTTTTGTAAGGAAAACTTTGCCCTCCATTCTCCTGGTCCTTTCTACTCTATACCTCCCTTTCAATCAGAGCTATATGCTTAGAAAGCCAGCCTGAGTCCTGGTCTAGGGCTTAAATCTCACATAGATGCTGAGCCTTTGGGTGAGAGCTCAGACTGAGACCCAGATGGGATTCTTTCATCCACAATCAGTGGTAGAACCAGGAGAGGGACTCGGGTGTCCCAGTGCCTGGCTTAGGCATGGGAGACAGCTGGAACCAAGAGAGAGGAAAAAGGAAGCATATTTGTGTTGGGTGTGCACCTCTGTGTATCTGAATGTCTCTCTATATATCTGAGGTGTGTCTGCATCTGAAGACCTGAATAGATATGCAAACATTCCTATGTAAGTTTGTATTTATATTTCCTTATTTACCTATGTTTTTATATATGTCCCAGTACTCTACTCAAGTACTCTACTGTACTTGAATGGATCTAGAAAGGACCTTAAATCCAACCCGCCTCATTTTATATATGAGGAAACTGAATGCCAGAGGAGGGAAGTGACTGACCCAAGGTCATAAAGTGCAAGTCTGAGGTGAGATTGGAACCTAGATCTCTTAATGCCCAGGTCAGGCCTTGGTTCACTATAGTAACACTGGCCTTCACATCTAAGTTTCTGAGAGTAAGTGAATATCTATGTAAATACATATGTGCCCCTCCCAGCCCAAATATGTCTAATCTTTAGATTTCCGGATTTTCTCTTCACTTTCCCCCATCCCAGTCCCAGTCATCATTACCCAATTACCTGACTTCTCAGTCTCTCCATCAATTTTCCCTCTCCCCACATAATCCCATGCAGCTCATTTGATGAAACACAAATACATCACCTAAGGTAGGGTAGAAATGCTAGAAGAGCATTCTGAACACATCTATGTGAGTCTGGGCAATCCACACAAACACAACACAACTAATCTCCCCAGTGAAACACACAGTCACACACTTCTATAAGCATAGATTCACATCTACTATCTCTCACACATTCCCAAACATCCACACTTACATTCATCACAGTCACAATTTCATGCATTCACATCACACTTTTTATATAGTAGTATTGACACACAGATGCATCCACACAAGTTCCTAGATTCTCTGTTTCCCTTCATAGATAATAACAAAGTGCAATAATAATAATTCATAATAATGCCTCGTGTTGGTCCAGTGCCTTTTATTTTAAAGGTGGCCTTTTCTATCTATGATCTCACTGAATCATCCCTATTTCTGTGACTGGCTAGACTTCCCATTTTACAGATGGAGAAACTGAAAGCTGGATCCTATTTACCTAAGATCACATAGTTAAGGCCCTGGCAGAGCTAGGACCAAAACCCAATCCAACTCTTCTGACCTACTTTCTATTCGATGTTATTGCTGACTGAAGGGAGAAACTCAACTGGGTGGAGATAGAAGCAGGACAGAAAAAAGATGGAGGAGGGGAGATAGTGCACCAATATCCACTGGCCTCAGCATCCTGCAGAAGGAAGAGCGCCCCCCTTACCCCTTGGCTGCTGAGGTAAATGGATCTCTCGGGGCTGCTGTCCAGCGTCCTGCAAGAACTACAATAAACTACTTTAATCTTCTTTCTGCTGTCCCTGGTGCTAAAAGCATGCCACCTCACCCACTGCAGTCTGTTAGCTCTATTCTGTCCTGCCCCCTTTTTACTTAAAGAAGAAGGGGGGGGGGTGAGGTGAAGAAGAAGTCAGTCCGAATAAAGGGGAGGAAGGGAGAGGAGAGGCCAGAGGACCAAGGAGGAAAGAGGATGAGGAGGAGAGACAGATGGAAGAGGAATGACAGGGGCCAGGATGGAAAGGCTGAGAGGATTGGGGCTTGGGAGCAAAGAGAAGCAGCAGGCCTAGGGAGGAACCCCAACTCCCTTTCACCCTTGCTACTCACATTCTCTCGGAATCTGGATGCACAGGCCGAGGCTCCACAGGAGTGTCCACAAATATCTCAGGACACCAGCCATGTTCCTGGTTCTACAGCCACACCCAGGGCCAGGCCAGGCTGGACAGCACAGGCCAGGCTAAGGGCAGGCAGCTCCACTCAGGCTCCTGCACAGCTCCTGCCCTCCCTCTGGGGGGAGGAAGGGAAGGAAAGGAAAGGGGGGGAGGGGAAAGGGGGTAGCTGTGCTAAAGGTGCTGATCAGATCTGGGGAGAGGAGATAGGGGAAGGGGGGAAGCAGGGGGACACCAGGAGAAAGGAGAAAATGGACCATTAGTGACAAATATCTTGTGTGAGCCAGGGCTCCTGGTCCCGCCCCCCAACCCCTCCCCTAGAGGAGGGAGGAATCTGGGAGTCAGAGAAGCAGCCTCTGGCCTGCACCCCTGTACCCCATTCACTGATTCTCCATCTTCCCTTTCCCCTCCCCCTTCCTTATTTATTTCTTCTCCCCTCCTCTGCCTCCCCCCATGCTCCCCCCTCATCACTTGTTGTCCCCAGTGCACCTCCCCCTCCCACTCCACAGGCTTGTATGTGCTTGACTGGGGGAGGGAATGGGGGGGGAACAGGATGGAAAGGGCTATGGCTGTATGTGCACAAGCAGGTGTCTGTGAACAGGTGTGCAAGTCCATGTTGTGTTTCTCTATGTATATCTGTGTGCCTATGTGAGCAGGTGCACTGCATCCATGTGTGTTTGTGTGAATGGGGGAGGAGAGGAGTAGGGAGGAGAGCAAGGGGAGGTGTGAAAATATATATAAATATATATAGATAGATAGATGTCCATGGGCAGGAAATATTCCTGCCTTGAAGCCTTATTGTTGTGGTTTTCAAGGCAACCTTACTCCTGAGTGCCATTCATCTGCAGGAAGCAGAGATGGGAGGTGGGGAGAGGGTAGATCAGCAGAAGAAAGGGAGGGGAGAGGGGATGGCCACAAGCAACCAGACCAGCTTTCCTCAGTTCCCATCACAACAGCAAGAGTCCTCCAAGTGCCTGAGCGCTGACCTCACCAGGCAGGTGCTCCCACCTCCTTCCTCAGAGATGCCAGGACCCAGGATTGGGGTAGATCTCTTAGAAGCAAGAGAATCAGTGAGGTCTGGATGCAGTCCCAGCCCCAGTCTTCCTGCTTAAAGTTCACCCCTTCATTCAGAGAGCAAAGAGCAGGGTCTTCAGCTCCCCACTCAGGGGTGAACCTGCCCAGGGAACATCCCCACCCCCCAAGCACCAGAGAAAAGTCAGAGGGTCATGAACTCATGTTATGCTACCATATCACCCAAATCCCTTCTGTACACAAAATCACTTCTCAGTCCATGGGGAGTCCCCAGTGTGAGGGGGAGGGGAAAAAACCTGCAAGGGAGCTATAGTAATGTGATACCATTTTCTCTGCCTAAGTCTCTGAGGATATGAAGGGACAGCTTACATCAAAGGGATTGAAGCTTCTCTTCTCTGCCAACAGCCAAAAGAGGAAATTGGCTCCTGACCAATTGAAAGGGGTCATGGATCATAGACTGCTAGAACAAGAAGAGATCTTAGAGGTCATCTGATTTAACATAAGAGGACACTAAGGCCCAGAGAGGGGAATGGACTTGTCAAGGTCACACAGGTATTGAGTAGCAGAGCCAGGATCCAAACCCCAATCCTTTTATGAGGTACAAGGATGTGGGAAGGGAAGAAGAACAGGGACAGGCAGGGAATCAATAAATCTCAGCTGATTGATTGATGGACTTTCCTCTACTTGGAGAAGCCTGGAAGGCAGGATCACAGATTCATTCATGATCTGCAGTGAGTTCTCCCATCTCCTAGCTACAGTGGGGGAGAGAGGGAGACTGGAAGGAAGAGACTCAAGCCCTGCCTTTGGGGAGGGAGTTCCCAAGTGAAGATAGACAGGGGAACCTCCACAGAGGTGATGAGGCCTAAGCTAGAGGAGAGAAAAGCAATCATAGTATGGATGAGCCTGGATCATGAAGTCAATGCAGAATGGCAGGGATTGGACACAGAGGATGTAGAGATGGGATGGCTGAAGGGTAAGGGGGAGGGAGACCCAATTAGACCCATCCTCCATCCCCATCAAACAAAGGCAGAGACACTGACTGACCTTGCCCAGAGTCTAAGGTGGGGTCATTCCAGCCAGCCCCCTCCCCTCTCCCCCAGCAAGCTGCCTATTTCAGGACTGAAGGCAGCCACAGGGGGCAATGGACTTCAAGGCTCTGTGGGTGTCCTGAAGGAGACTGGGATCAGAGGAGGAAATCAAACACTAGCCCTGGTAATGCCAAGTATCTTAGGAGGGGAAAAGGAGAAAGCCTTGAATGAATCTCCCCCCTTCTCTTTTTTTTTCTCCTCCTCCTCCTCCCCCCAGCCCCACCCCTGACTCCCTGAGAGACCAAAGAAAGGAGCAAAGCCAGGAAAGGAGGTTACTTCATTTGTTCATATAAAGTATGCCCTCAGCTTTGTCCTGTTTCTCCCCCCCCCCCCTCAGTCCCTGCAGCCTCCAACACCAAGGCTGTTTACTGCCCCCTTTGAGCTGAATGGGGAGAAATGAAATGAAATATGCAGAGAAATATAGTACCTCTAACCTTCTCACCCCTAGACCCTCCTGAGCAGTCCTCTGTTCTCCCTAATCCACCCCTCCCAATTGCCCACTGCAGATTTCTCTCCTGGCATGTACCACCCAGCTTGGTGTTCCAGTCCCAGAACACTTGAAGCCAGAATGTTGGGAGGCCCCCTGACAGCTGGGGGTGGGGGGAGGTTATCCCCTCCCCTCTTCACTTCCTCCTGCTGCTGCTACCTCCAATTTTTCACTATTCATCAGGCAATTATGGAGCAAAGGGTTGAGGTTGTCAACTCAGCAGGCTCCCACCCATTCACCCCTATCCCCCTCATAGGGGAGGGGGAAGGGGGAGGGGGAGGGAGGGAGAGAGGGAAGAGGAGGGGGCTCCATACAAGCTGGTGAACAGATGGATCTCGGCCATTTTATTGAGAATGGAGAGACCCAAGGACAGGGAAAGGAGTAAAGGAAAGAAGAGGGAGAGACCTTGAAATGGGGGGGGGTGAATCAAGGAAGGAGAGAAAAAGAGGAGAGAAATTGACTTTGGAGGGGATAGGGAAAAAAGGGATAAAGAAAGACAGAGCCAGGGAGGGAGTCTTGACCACAAAGATATACAAAGACAAACAGAAGCAGAGACATCAAAGATGGGAAGGCAGGTGGAAGTGAAAAATGAGAGAGACTGAAATATCAACCATATTTTACACGGAGACAGAGAAATCAATATCATAGGACAGAAAGGGAATAGAAGGGAAGACAAGCAAAGTGCAAAGGGGTCAGAGACAGTAGGAAACACTGAGGAGAAACTGAGGGACTTGAGGAGGATAAAGGAATCTTGGGGCAGAGATTGTATGTTTGTGAATAAGTGGGTCTACCTGTGTATTGCTGTGTCTGCCTGTCTGTGTGAATATCTCTATGCTAGTGCCTTTGCTTCGTCCTTGTGTTCACAGTGGGTGTGCCAGGGCAGGGGGAAGGGAGGAGGGAGAAGCCAGTGAATGAGCCATGTGTATGTGCATGTCTCTAGAAGCGTGTGTGTAATGATGTTGGGACTCAGGTTAGTGAAATGGGAAAGAAGGGATCTCTAAGAGTAAGGACTGGGGAAGAAGACAGGAAGAGAAAGAAAGAGGGAGACGAAAAAGACCAAAGGAGGAAGGAGATATAGAGAAAGTGGCAAATAAAGAGACAGAATAAAAAAGAGATGGAGACAGAAGGAAGAAGAGAGATAGAGACAGACACAGAGAGAGAGAAACTTGAGGGAAAAAAAGGTGAAAAAGAGTAAAAAGTTATAGTAAGACTAGAGACACAGGGAGAAATAGAGACAACTTTGTGGCACCAGGATGGATGATAGTGTGTGGTGTGTGCGAGGCCTTGTGTTGTTCTTGTTGTTTTGGGGCAGGGTTTAGCTCCTTCCAGGCCTTGGTCCCCTTCCCAGTCCCAGTCCTGAGGGGACAGATAATTGGGGTGGAGAGAAAGAAGCAATCAGATAGAGCATGTGACTCCAAATAAATTAATAAACAATTTGAGCTCAAGGCTAAGAAGGAGATTGAAGGCCCCTGAGTGATAGTCTCTCCCTAAAGAGCTTAGGAGCCTGTGATTATGAATGTGTGCAGGGCCTCTGTATATTCAATGTGGTCCTATGACATGAAGTCAGGGCATAGTCTCTGCAGGTATGCCTGTTAGGTGTTGTAGCTTATGTATGTATTTTTATGTATCAGATTATCCTGGTATAGTCATGCTGGAAGTGTGCAATATGGTTGATAAAATCAACAGCCCCCTGGCCTGGGGGGCAGAAGTCCTGGGCTCTAGTCCCAGATTTACCACTAACTCACCTGGTGATCTTGGGTAAGTCACTTCCCTTCTCTGAGCCTCAGCTTCCTCATCTGTAAAATGGGGGGGGGGAAGGTTGGACTAGATGGCTTCTAAGGGCACTTTGAGCCCTAATTTCTATACAATAGACATGTCTCACTAGACATGTCTATTGTCTCATACCTGTGTGTATGTAAGTATGACAACCACAAGCCAAGAGTCAGACCCTGACATGCCAGGCCATGCAGGAGAAGATTTTTAGGGAACTGGGCCTCCCCTTCCCCATCTCCCTCCTAGGTCTAGACAAGAAAACCACCCCTTTCCTCCTCCTCTCTGGCAACCTCCAGGATTAATGAAGCATTTGACAAGAGTTGTCAAAGGGCATCCCTCTCTAGGGAAGGAGAGAAGGTGGGGGTCACAGCCCTACAGGCGGTTCCCCTTCGGGTAGGGCTCACAGCTCCAGCTGAAGGCCCTGAGGCTGTTAGCAGGCAAATGGAGGAGCTGAGACAATCCAGCAGGTGTTCCAAATAGCTTCGGTTTGGGAGCCAGATCAGAGCTGTTCTATTTACTGCCTCCCCAGCAAATGTGGGGCTTGGCCCCTCAGGATCCTAAGGACCCTTCCATTTCAGGCCTTTGGGGAAGAGGCCAGATTAGCCCTCCTTTCTCTGGCCAAAAGAGGACCCGGGGCGGGAGGAAGGGGGAGGGAAAAGGACCTTTGACGGGCTCACAACATCCTGGGTGATATGGTACTCCCAGGGCTGCAGGAAAGCTAAGGGGGCGCCAATTCCTTCTCCTTCAGGCCTCAGGGGAAAGAGTTCGGTTCCCCCCCCCCAACAACTCGCAAGATACACACACACACACACACATACACATACACACAAACGGGAAAAGTCCATCCAGCCCCTCCCTCTCCTTCTAGTGGGGACTGGGAAGGAATTTCACATGGGGAGGAGGGGGCTTGTATGTGTTTCTAGGGGGGTGTTACCTCTGGGGGAGCCTCCTAGCCCGTTTGGGTGCTTCTAGTTCGAGTGTGTATGTGTGTGTGTGCGTGTGTGCGTGTGTGTAGGGATGTGTGTGGATATAGTATGGTGAGGGGTGTGGCTTTGGGTGCGTGAGTATGTGTTTCGGGGTGTGTCTGCTGGGGGCGCTTACTTATCATATCCCTTTAAGACAGACTCCCCCCAGTCTTCGGCTGGCTTGTTTCCATGACGACAGAGCTCCCAGAGCTCGGAGGAGAGCTGAGCTCCAAGCGCTTTCCCTCTTATTTAAATAATTCCGAAAGGAGGAGGTAGCTCAACAGGGGGCCCGTGGGCTGGGGCGGGGAACCCGGGATCCTTAAAGGGCCCTCCCTGGGAGCTGCCTTGGGAGAACTCTGCGTGGGTGGGTCTCACCCCGCCGGTTGACCTTGACCCCAGGCCCAGAAGCTGGGGGGAGGGCGCCTCCAACCTGTCCTGGCCTTTCCCCATTCCCTCTAAAAGGCATCTGGAGCTCTTTCTCCTCTCCTCCCCATCCCTGGTCAATTCGCACTCAGCCCGGCCTTCTGTCCTTTGTGCCATTTCCTCCTCCTGCTCTGCCTCACACTGACCCTCATCTGACTTCAAACCTCTGCCCTCCCTGTTCCCTTGGGTCCCTCTTATTAGAGGAAGAAGGGAGGGAGGGAGAAGAGAAGAGAAGAGGGAGAAGCCCCTTTTCTCACCTATCTCCAGGCTCCACTGCTGATGGTGCTGATGCTGTCGTCTCCATGACAACAGCTCACCTGTAATGGACCATTCTCCTTAAAGTGGTCCTGATTTGGGGGGGGGGGGGTAGAGATGAGGAAAAGGAAACCCAGAGGTTAACCCTTTAAAGTTTGTTAGGAAATAGAAAGGCAGGCTGAGCCGTTTCCTCTAGGAGGCAAGGACCCCAGCTAGAAGCCAGGGGATTCCTCATCCTCTATTGTGGCTGACACCTTCTCAACATCCCCTGTGATGAAAAATGAATTGAAGGCCCCAGTGAAACCCTTTAACAGGTAGAAAGAGGGGTAGGGTGGGGGAGATCAGACAATGCCATGAGAAACTTGGGGGACTAGGAGAAAGGGAGCCAAGATTCCCTTCCCTCCCCCATCCAGACTAGTATTATTTTGGGTCATGGAAGTATATCAACTTGACAGCTAAGAGGCTTTGTTCCCATTCTGGGCTGAGGTGTTGGTGCAGGGGGGCGGAGCAGGATGGCCATGGAGTCTAAAGACACACTGGCAGTGGGGGTGAGTGAGGTGGGTGGGGAATGTTTCAGGGAGGGTTAAACAAGGCCATGAAGAATATTACCACCACCCACCCCACCCCCAGGGAGAAATGACTGATTTGTTAAACAGATATCAAGCAAATTTATATAAAGCCAGGCAAATTTCTAAGGGGTGTGTGTGTGTGTGTGTGTGTGTGTGCACCCTACAACCTGTGAGAAAGAAGGAAGGAGGTCAGTGAGGGGAGGGATGGTTTCATCTTCATCTAGATAATTTCTCCCTTCAGAATGAGCATCACCTGAGGAGCTCCAACTGAACTTGGAGTCTTCCTGAGCTTGGGGCCATGTCTTCCCCTCGGACCAGGGACCCCTCAATGGTGGGACTATCTCCCCTTGGCTGGGTATCCTCAAAATAGCAGCTCCCTGAAGTTAGAGTCCATGTCTCCCCCTCAAACTAGGGTGCCCCCTCAGAGCGGGGGATTCCCAAGGTGGAGAACACTCTCCCCTCAAACTGGGGGCTCCCCAAGGGTGGGGACCACATTTCCCCCACAGGCTGGAGGCTGTGTCTCCCCCTCAAACTGGGGGCTCCCCAAGGGTGGGGACCACATCTCCCCCACAGGCTGGGGGCTCCCCCAGGGTGGGGTCATGTCTCTTCCCAATTCTTTTCCTAACTCCCATCCTTGTGACTTTCTGGACTTTCTCATATTTTCCTTGTGATTTAAGCAACTTTCTTGCTTCAAGTTCTTGACTATATTTGAAATCATAGACTGTTTTCTCTCTCTCTCTCTCTCTCTCTCTCTCTCACTCACTCTGTCTTGCTCTCTCTCCCCATCTCTCTCCCTCTCCCCCTTCCCTTCCCCATTTCTCTGCATCAAATCATCAACTCTTCCCTCTTTCTCTTAGGGACCCAATTTCAGAGACAGTTATTAATCTCCCACTCTCTCAAGAAATCCTTTCCTTCCTCTCCCACCCACATACTAGCTCTCTTGTATCCTCTATCCTGAAGCCCGGTCTGATTCTTCCTTTCACCCCAAAACGCCTGTCCCTGCCAAGACACTTGAATCCCACCAGTGACCTTCGAGATAGGCCTTAGGCCTCAAACTTTTAATAAATCCCACCCAAATCATACAGGACTACAACCCAGAAGAGCTGAAAGATAGCCAGGCACAGTTATCTTCCTTTACCCCAATCCTCTCTTCCCCTCAAGCCCTGCTTTCCCATTTACAAAGACCAACAACAGAGGGAAGACACCCCCCCAGGGGTCAGGCTAGGTGGGCAGAGAGGGAGAAAGGGTGATTGTACAGGGCAGGCAGAGCTGAGAACTACCAAGTCTGTAAGGGGGTAGGGCAGGGAAAGCAAAGAAAGGAGCAAGCCTGGGAATCCCCAGGAGAGACAGCCAGTCAGCAGAGATAGGTGGCTATAGGGTTGAATAAAATCAGAGACAGCAACAGACAGAGATAATGACATCAGGTTATAGAGACTGGCCAAAGCAGAGAGACAAAGAAAAGACAGAGCCAGGGAGGAAGGCTAATGGACAGAGAAAGATAAAGACAAAGACAGACCAGAAGGAAGAAGAGAGAAGCAAAGGCAGACAGAGATACAGAGAATGCCACAGAGAAGGTGAGACCCCTAGCACATGTGCCTAATGAAAGACAGATTTACAGGTACTGACAGATGGGAAGGGAAGTAAGGGAGAGCCAAATGGGCAGAGGGAGAGGGTGGGAGGGAGTGCTGAGAGGACAGACCCTGAGCTTTCTTTACCAACGGGTTCATTAGGCAATGAATATCAATATACGTAATTTAACATGGGCATTCCTAGGGTTTCCGGCATCTAAAGGGTTAACTAGCTCAAGCTCTTTCTCTCTCCCCTCCCCAGGTCACCCCAAGGAGAGAGGAAAGAGAGGGAGGAAGTGAGGGGATGCCCCAACAAAGGATCCTCTTGTCTACCCTGGCCTCAGATTCCTAAGGGGTGAGAGCAGAGGGTCAGAGGGGTCAAAGGTTGCCTTATCCCCATCCCCCCTCTCTGGATGCTACTCGCCTCCACTGGAGAAAGAGGGCTACATGCTGATCCAGGGAGCAAGGAGAGGGGAGATGAATGGGGTGGGGTGGGGTGGGGAGGCCAACAGAAACCCCCAGCCCTATCCCTACTCACTGGTCTGGCCCTAAGCACTGAGCTGCCTCTCTGCTCTAGGCTCACACAAAGATATATATGAAGACATATACATATACATGGATGACTCAGATAAAGGTACATACATTCATGCAGCTATCATAGGTGGGGTAGACCTGATAGCAGGATGGGAACTACCTGACTCCCCAGAGTGCCAGACAACTCTCAGAAGTCTGGCCCAAATCCATCCCTTCTCCTCACCCCTCACCCTCAGGTTCAAAACTCTTGAATTACTCAGACTGAGACCACAGGTAAGCCCACAATATGAGCTAGATCACAGCGGCCCTTAGTCTTTAGGCCCATCATGACCAATTCACCAGGATTCCCAGACTGTCACAGACACATACACCCATTAGGAGAGAGATTTAAGCATATCTAAATACACAGGCAGAAAAAATAAGGCAGCATTCCCTCTGCCACATCCACAACAAAATTTGCAGAAATTAGAATTTCTGCCAGATTCTACCATGAAAAGTGCCATAGTGGCAAGATTGAGGCAGCCCTATTCCCCTTCCCCTAGTGCCAAACCATCTGGGAGATCAGGCAGCAGGGCTAGGACAGAAAGAGTTCCTGGGTCCTTGGCAGCCCTAGTTAGGTGGAGGGCAGAGCATATGGCATCAGAGTGTGCCAAGGATCAAGGTGCCTTGACAACCGGGCCCCTTGCCTTGCCTTCCCTTCCAGTCCCCCAGCTGACTTACCTAGGTGCCACCACTTCACCCCCAATCCCCATCCGAGATTCCCCCTCCCCAAGCAGAAGGGTGCCAACAGGAGCCTGCTGTCTTGGTGGGAGACAGCTAATTATTATCATTAGCTTGTTATCAGTACTATAGTTAATTGGGCGCCTGTTGTCTCTGCCAGACAGCCTCCCTTACTTCCTGAGGTTTCTTTCTTCTCACAGCGAGGATCCCAAAGCACCTTAGATGCTAGGATCCTAGGGGAAAGATGGAAACTGAATTTGGGAAAAGAGGGAGTGGCAGACAAGAAGTTCATAGGTCATAGATGGGAGGAGAAGGGGACCTAGGGAGCGAATAAACTTATTTCAGAACCAACCAAGAGAATAATCCCAGGTCTGGTGAGAGGTGGAATACCACTTAGCTTCTTGCCCCAACCTTGGAAGGAGTTATTGACAGGCAAGAATGGTCTTGTCCAGACCTCTCCCCTCTTTCAGTCCAATACTACCCCATTTCTGTCTTGGTTCCAGGCCTCAGGCCTCAGAATCTCTGATATCTGTCCATACAGCAGTGCAATCCTAGCAGCCACACTTGGAGAAGAAACAAATTATATGGGGGGTATAAGGTAGAGAGGAAGTGAGAAGGTTGCTTCTATCTCCCTATTCCCACACATTATCTTTTGGAGATGGGTAGGAAGGTAGGGTATGTCTAGGGTATAAATCTACTAACCATTAAGATCCCAGTTCAAGTGGTACTCTCTGGGACCCAAAAGGAAGAAGTTGAAGGAAAGAGGGAGAGAGAGAACAGAGGAGAGCTAAGGACTGGGAGAATGGAAGAGGAGAGAAAGAGAAGAGGAGCTGAGAAGGGAAGGGAGATGAGAAATAGAGGGTAAGAGAGGGATGGGAGAAAGAAGATGAAAGAGAAAAAGGAATGACAGAGGGGACACATAAGCAAAGGGAGGATAGAGAGGAGAAGGGAGGGTGAGGGAGAGAAGTAGAGAAGAGGAAGAGCCTCTGGAAATGGGAGCACAGAAAGGGAAGAGGAAAAGAGGAGAGAGGGGGAAAGACAAGGTGAAGGAGGGAATAAGAGGGGTAGGAAATGAGAAGGGGAAGGAGAGAGAAAGGTGTCTGCTAGCCTGACAGTGGCAGATGGCAGATCAACTTGGCCTTTGCCTCCATCTCCCATGGTGCCTCTTCAGTTCCTTGATCTAGCTTCCTAAATCCCTTCTTTGGAAGCTTTGGCCCCGAGGGTGAAGCAGCAGGAGGGCAAGTGGACCCATGCTTATGTCAGCAACCTCTGAAAATGGTGGTGGTGATAATGTCAGAGGCCTGTAGGAGGACAGGAATAGTCTTTGCTTCCCCCATCCCTCCAGTCCTGAATGCTAAGTTAATTTTCCCAAGTCTGTTCCCTAAAGGATAAGACAAGGTAGTCAGAGGATGAGATCTGAAATTCGTCATGTTTGTGGAGTCTCTAAGAGGTTGGATCCCAGGAAGGAGGATCATGTAACAGCCAATCTCAGAAGAGAAGATTCAGAGAAGGGCTAGTATCTGGATGGCAGTCAAAACATGACTGGGAGGGGGCAGCTAGGTGGCGCAGTAGGGGGAGGCTAGGTGGCACAGAGGGGGCAGCTAGGTGGCGCAGTAGATAGAATACCAGCCCTGGAGTCAGGAGTACCTGAGTTCAAATCTGGTCTCAGACACTTAATAATGACCTAGCTGTGTGGCCTTGGGCAAGCCACTTAACCCCCATTGCCTTGCAAAAACTTAAAAAAAAAAAAAAAACTTGACTGGGAAACCTTATCTTTTCCTGAAACTGCCCAATCCTAATTCTCTCCCCCCAATCCCAGAAAGGTAAATTGATATGTAGGTACACACACACATACACACAAAGCCATACACACCCCTAACTATGTGCCGGCCTCTTAGAAATGCATCCAGATGAACAGGCCCCACACCCTGAGCTGAATCCCCCTGTACTGAGGACAGATCTACATTAGAGCCAGCCATAACACCCCCTTCCCCTAGTCATTCCACTCAGATCTGTAGGCTTAAGAAGGTTGGGGGTTCCCAGAATCAAAAACCACCAGCATCCTCAGCCTGTCCTCTGGGCTTTCAAGCTTGAGAAGCTGCTTTCCCTATTGGTCATATTCCAATGTGAAAACAGGTCCCTTGGGGGCTATCCACACATTTTTGATCAGCTTGATCAGCAGAGGCCTCCCACCCTCCCCCTAATCCACTGTTCAGCTCCTAGCCTCCCCAAGGCTGACAGACCCAGACACTCATTCCCCATTTGACAGCTGAGAAATCTGGAGTCCAGGGAAGGGAAAAGGCTTTCCAGAAGTCAATCAGTCAATAAGTGACCAAGACAGTGCTATGTTCACCAAGCCCCTGTCTGCAATGCTGCCCAAAATCCCACCACGAAAAACTCATACGTTTGGGCAGAGACACTTAGAATGTGATTGTTCTTTGCCAAGGGAGGTTATGGCTCCACTGCCTTCAGTTTTAGCTAGACAATCCCCTCCCCAAAGGACTGTGTTCAGTCCTGGGGACTTGAGTTTAGAGGGGACATTGAAGACATGGAGATGAAACAGAGGAGGATGACCAAGCAGGATGAGGAGGACACTGGAGCATCCCCCCCGCCACACACACACACACACACACAGACACCCCATTCAAGGAAAGCAAAGGTGATTAAACAGGAATGGTTCACTTAGAAAAGCCGCAGAAGGACGTGCTGAGTTGTGGGAAGGGCTTTGAGTGAGACTAGGGTCTCAAAGGAAAGATCTGGGACCAATCCAGGGCATTTCAGAGAGGGAGAATACAGATGAGCTCAGGAAATACGTCTTAACCAAACCTTCCAGTGCCATAGAAATGGCTCAGTGGGCTGCCTAGGGAGGTAGTGAGCTGCCCATTACTGAAGAATTTCAGGCAGAGTATATGCTAAAGGGCTTCCTCCTAAGGTACAGGCCAGACTTGGGATATTTCTTGGGACCTGCCCTGTGATCCCTGTGATTTCTATAGTGGATGGTGGCCAAAACCCTAGGAACTAGGCAGGAAAAACAGTTGTAACTGTTGCTTATAGTTTTATTATATCCAAGCTCTTGGGCTGTGCTATATTGGGGAGAAAAGGAGTGGGGGGGGTGAGTCTGGAATCCCCCAGGGCTAGGGAGTCAGGCCTCACCCAAAGGCATCTTCAATGAGTATAGTGAGGGCAACATGAAGAGAGCATGGGAGGTGTGGGGAAGAGGAGGGAGCTAACAGGGAGGCTTCATGGAGAAAGAATGATCAAGGATGTCCTTGGAGGGAGTGGGGAGTTGTTCCTATGATCCGCATTGTCCACTTCTACCAGAGTACACAAAGAAACCTCCTTTCTCTGTGTTCTAGGGAGACCTGAGAGGAAACTGGGGCCCCTGAGGGCAGTTGGATGCCTCCTTCCCATAGGATGAGCAGAGATCCTTCATCTTAGCAGGTGAAAGACACAATTTGGACAGATGCTTCCATCACTCCCTGACTTCCCCCAATCTCTCAAGTCACTTGACATCCTTGATGTAATTAAACCTGTTGGGTAAGTGGTGGGGGTGGGGTGGGGGCCCAATGAGACAGAGTTAGTGAGAGGCAGAGAGATGGAAAGAAACAGTAAGGAGAGGGAGGGAGGAGGGAAAGAGAATTAGAATGATGGAGGCAAGAAGAGGGGGCAAGGATTGAGAATGAAGGGGTGAGGGAGGGAGATATGGAGAAACAGACACACCCAGTGGCAGTGGAGGATGAGAAGGAGGAATAGAAGGAGGGAGGCAGAGGAGGAGGGGTAGGGGGAGGCTGGCACACTGGTTGATAGACACAAGACAGGAAGCCCCTCCACCCTGATGGTCAGACTGCCTAACAGACAAAAAAAAAAAAATCATCATCATCATTCTTGGGGGATGGAAAGAGAAGGGATTTGCCTTCCGCCTCAGACACATGATCCTCTTTGCAGACCCCCCTCACCCCGCCCTTGTCCCTCCCTCTCAACCCATCCCTAAAGCCTCAGAATGACACCCATCTCTGCCCCCTCTTCATTCTGTGGTTTGGAGGCTGAGTGGAAGGGCTAGAGAGGAGTGAGATGGGAGGGTCCTTGTGGCTGGGAGTGGGTAGTGTCCCCTTACCTTCCCACATAATCAGAAAGGCCTCTCACCTGCCGGAAGGTTCCAGCCCCCAGCTGGAATCCCCTCTTGAGGCATGGGGGAGAGGTGGAGAGGTGGAGGGGCGAAGGGGGAAACCTCTGCTGGGGAGATGGGGGGAGGAGTTGGGGGACAGGGCAAGGGACCTATCGGTCAGGGTGTTCCTCCCAGGATGGATCAAGCCACACCCAGGGGCCACACCCTACACACACAAACACATACACATACACGCGTGCGCTTGCACATACCAAGACACCTGGCGATCACTCAGTGATAGATAGAGGGGATGAGACACACATACATATACGCAACCAGAGCCACGTCAGCAGGGTACAATTGGAGGCTTACACCCAGATGCACACACACTCCATGCGCATATGTATAGACAACACCCAAAATATATACCTGCACCTATAAACAATTGAGCACAGATCTCAGACATTGACCCCTGCCCCCCTCCCCTCCAGCAGCCGGCTCACACAGAGATACAGGTTCAGGGATGAGCTAAGGGTAACCCCAGTTTTCTCCTGCACAGCCTAGTCCCCTAGCTCCCCCCATCTCTGCTGCATCCCCAATCTCCCCCCAACCCTGCTTCATCTCCAGTGTTCCCCCATCACTACTCCATTCCCCAATCTCCCCTCCGGTCACCGTTTCATCCCCAGTCCCCCCCTACCTGACTGCCCGTCCCCTGCCCCATCACTGCTCCATCCCCAACTGGTTGGGTTCCACCTGCTTCCAGGGCCCAGCAAGGTTCCCCTTGCCCAGTGCCTCTTCCAGCTGATGCCAGGCTTTCAGGGTCCAAGTCTCTTTCTGGGCCCAGCCTGCTCCCTCCGAGGGCTCCCCCATGCCAGGATTCCCCCATGCCAGGGCTCCCATCCATGGCCAGCCTTCTGGGTTCTAGCCCAGTTGCATTTGTGGAGTGGGGATGTCGCAGCGCTTTGCTCAGGAGGGGAGAGAGCCGGGGATGCCCTAGGCTGGGCAATGCCAGGCGCCACGCCTTACCTCCGGGTGCCCGCCCTGCTTTCGCCCAGCCTCAGCTGCTCCCAAGGACCGTCTGCAGCAACCAGCGACTGTGGCAGGGAGGGAGATTGGAAGGGTGGAGGGGAGGGAAGGAGATTACCTCACACTCACATCCACAGTCTGCTCGCTCCTCATCTCTCCTCCTCCCTCGCCAGCCACCACCCCAGCGCCTCTTTAGTCCCTCCCCCCTCTCCGCTTCCCTCCGCCCCCTGCTCACAACTCTGGAGCATCCCAGCCATCCTGGGCCACCTCTGGAGCACAGCTGGAGCCTGCCTCCCCCTTCTCCCCCTCCCCCAGCTCTGGCAGCCCAGGAGATACCTATGGAGCTAGAAAATCCCAAGGCTACCTTTTCCCAGGTGGTGGTAAAATGGCTGTATCTTGTGGAGGGAGGAGGAAGAAAGGGGCGGATGCTGGCGAAGGGGGAGTCCGAGGGAGGGGGACGGGGAAGGAATGCCCCAGCACCCCGCACTGAGTAGAGCCGAGCCAGGGGAGGAAGAAAAGCTACCACATCCGTAAACCGAGGCGCTCCCTTTACTTAGGTGGGAGTCCTCTCTGGAAATCCCAACAGTTCCCCCCAGCTCTCTGCCTCCTCCTCTCTATCCGGATCCCGGACCTTCCCGAGCTTTCTCTTTATCATTTTCTCTTACGACAGAAAACTGCTTTCACCTCCCCTCCCCCATCCTTCAGCACCGTTCCCAGGCAATACTCCCCCAAACTCCCTATTCACCCTGCCCCACCCCAGGTCCACTGCGATGTCCAGTATCTGCCAATTCTCTACTAGGAAAAAGGGAGTCGGCCACCTTGAGGGGGAAGGGGTGGGATTTTCTCGCTTTCGCCTTCCTTCTCTGGGGAAGGAGATGAAGGATTCTAGCATTCTAAGTAGCCCTGGCATCTTCTGCTGTGAAGGCAATGGAGAGTCCAGGTGTTGATTGGGTACTGGGGAAGGAGGGATGCTCTCTATCCAACGGCATTCAGACTGATTCAGTCAGAGCTTTCAGGGAAGGTAGGATCACAGGAAAGGGTGAAGCACGTCCCCAGGGGCCTGACTCAAAACCCCCAGGAAAGAGGATAGAGCCTGTGCCCTCTACCCCGGCCGGTACTGGCTTCCGGCCTCCTACTACCTGACACAGCAGTCTGCAATTACTCAGATGACCAGTAAGCTGCAGTATAGGGACGGGAGATTGTTCTCTGTGGGGTGGGGAGAGGGAGAACTTTCCAAGGTCTCCCCTCCCCCCCCCAGGCTATAGAGAGACATCTCCCTTAAAGAGGCCTGGAATGAGATGGGGTACATCCCAGGCTTCTCCACATTCAGCACCTTGCTAGAACTTGAAGGCCCTTATCTTGGAACTATTGCAAAGAGCCCCATTCCTGTCTTAGCTTCTCCCCTGAGAAGTAGGGATTTCTCTCAGACCTGTCGTCTACCCCTCTACTGGGAAGGAACATGGAGACAGAGGGATTGAACCCTTTATCTGATGCAAGGGGAGTATGGAAACCTGGACTCAAGAAGAGGAAAACGGCAGGAAGGGCCCCAGAAGAACTCCATCCTCCTCCCATCAAACTCTGAAGTCCTTCCAGCAGACCCTCCCACCTAATCTTGCTGATCAGCAAAGCCTCATCTGCTGCTGGGGGAGGAAGGCCTGCGGGAGAGATGAGAAGATTGGCCACTGGAGGTATTTTGATGGGCATGCCAGGTGTTCAGTGAGGCCAGGGTGGGGCTCCCGTCCAACATCCAACCTTCTGAGGATCCCTGCTCCTAGAGGCCTTAAATCTCCCTAAAACCAGAGTAGTCTTTCTCTTTTCTCTTTAAGAGTTGGAGGAGGGGGAAATGAAGAGAAACCTAATGAAGTCAAGCCTAAGGGGCACAGGCTCCATTCTCTTTCCTTTCAGTTCTTCCTCTACAGCCACCCACCTCTACAAACCCCACCTCAGGGTTGAGCCTCTGCTTATGCTTACCGGTAAGGAGGGAAGAAAGAGGGGGGGGGAGCCATAAAACCACCAGGGCTACACACACACACACACACACACACAAAGAGGTTCTGCCATCCTGTTCTAAAGTCCTGAGGACACTGTTGTCCAGTGACTGAGCAGGAGATGGGCTTGCTATTTTCCTAGGAGCTAGGTGGTCACCCCCTCTCCCCCCATCTTGCCAGAATTACCAGACATCTAGCAAGCAAGCAACAGGAAGGAGACTCAAACCTGCTGGTCCTAGCAGGCTAAAAGCTGCTGGAGCTTCTGAGGGCAAAAGAGCTCTTAACTATAACCGTGCCCCCCCCCCCACCTCCTGCTACCCATCCCCAAGACCTTTGCTATTCTTTCATCTTTCTCCTCTGACTTCTATTGGACAGAGTTCAATTTAACCCCAGGTGAATGGTACCTATGTGCATAAAAGCCCAAGTTCTCCCATCATTGGAAGCTCAGAGTTCAAGCCCCTCATTGTAGAAATGAGGAAGCTGGACTCCAGAGAGGGAAAGGGACTTGTCCAAAGTATGTAAAGCTGTAAGGCACTCCCTTTACTTAGGAGGGAGTCCCCTCTGGAAATCCCAATAGTTCCCCCCAGCTCTCTGCCTCCTGCTGTCTATCCAGATCCTGCACCTTCCCTATCTTGCCTTACAGCAAGTAAATGGCACAGCAAGGGATAGAAACTAGGTAAAGTGATATTCAGGTCAGGTCTGTTTCCACACACATCCCAGGATGCCATGATATTCAAGTTTCCACTATCAAAAATGGACTTATTGGGTGGCTAGGTGGCACAGTGGATAGAGCACCGGCCCTGGACTCAGGATCCGACCTCAGATACTTAATAATTACCTAGCTGTGTGGACTAGGGTAAGCCACTTTACCCCATTTGCCTTGCAAAAACCTTTAAAAAAAAAAAAAAGGACTTGTTCAAATTGCAGAAGGCCATGTTAAAATGCCACTCAGATGCTCAAAGTATCTCTGTTTCCTAGGAAGGAAAGCCACTTAATATCTGAGTATTAGCCAAGCAGAGCTACCTGTGGGTGCTGGATAACAGGTCAGAATCCAGTATAGAGGGAAGTTCTGATTGTAGGGGTGGCCCCCGTCTGAGGGCATTAGCCCAAGCCAAAGGTGCTCCAGGATGGCTAACAATTTCCCACCCCCCAGCCGCCCCAGGCTCCTCCGCTCCTATCTGAGCCGGATCAGGGCCTGTGGCAGGAAGCCAACCACAGTTCAGTAGCTCCAGAACTCATGGAAAATGTTCTCTGACTAAGCCCCAACCCTCCATTTGGCTCCATTCCATTCCTACTGCCCCCCAAACCCTCCCTCCAGTTCAGTCACCCAGCCCAGCTAGGCATGACAGGGTCTAATTCAGCACTGGCCCAGAGGGGAAGTGGCCTGAGGGGGGTGGGGTGGGGGAGGGGAGTGGAATAAGCCATAGAACATCAAGGAAACATTCCCACCCTACCCCCACCCCCAACCTCTCCACTGCTGTCTTTGGCTATAGAGAAAGGTCTGTCCTGGAAGGCCAGAGGCTGGGGTCTAAGAGCTGCTCAGTCACTGACTCACTCACTGGGTGAACAAGTCTCTTCCCCACTGGGACTTAGTCAATATTCTCCAGAGGAGAACTTAGAGGTCAGACAACCCAACTCCCTCATTTGACAGCAGACCATTTTCCTGAGACCCCCAAGAGAGGACCAGCTTTGCCCAAGAAGATGCAAAAGGGGAATGGCAGGCAGAACAGGGATTTGAATATACACAACTCTACTCTGAACACATTTTTTCTATAATAATGTACAAAACCGGAAACTGAAGAATTCCCATCTGACCCAAAGCAGTACAGCTTTGCTAGATCTCACTTTCCATAGCTCCCAAACTGGGTAAATAGTGTCTATCTTGCCTGACTCCCAAGGAACAGGAGATTCTCCTGAGCACAAGGATGGGAAAAGAACCCGAGTTTGAACTTGAATCCCAATTTTGTCTCTTACTGGCTATGTCAATTCAGGTAAGTCACTTTCACCAGTATGTACTATTAAATATCTACAATGTAAAAGGAAGAACTGGATTTGGCACAGTGGGAAGAACAACAGCTTCAGATACAGAAGACCTGTATTCAAATACTTCTTATTAGTCTTATTCTTTGAACAAGTCCCTTTTCTTCTCTGGGTCTCAGTTTTCTCATCTGTTAAATGAGTGGTTGGGCTCAATCTCTCAGATCCTGGCTCTAGGTCTAGGATCTCATGGTCCTATGATTGTAATAATCTATGGTTTTGTATGGTTTTATGCAGCTTTGAGCATTATTACCTTTTACAAAAGATGAGAGTGGGAGAGAATGGAGAATTCTGTCCACTTAGCCCAGTTTTCCTTATTCCCTAAAGGGCAAGATCATAGTTGAATAATGCAGGAAGATAAGGGGACAGCTACTAGAGGGCATTTTAAGAGGGGACAAAAAGCCAGGGAAAGAAATGGGCTATGATTTTCCCAATATACTAGCCCTGCTTCCTCTTAGCAAGTTCCTTGGTCTCTCTGAGCTTCAATTTCTTCACCTACAAAATAACAGTGAGGTTGGTTAATCCTTTCCAAATCAATGTTTATTCTTTGATTATCAAAGAGCATTTAAATCTGTAAGGGCTCTCCTCCAACTCTCTCAGGAGTATGTCAAGGTGACACCAGATAATTTTGTTTGACAATCCTCTGATTATCAGTATCCATCTAAATATAAACAGAGAGATATATACTTACAGGTGTTCACTGCTACCATGGAGGGTGTCCAGTGCAGAGTCTAAAGGGAAGAGTGTTTCCCTGGGGATGGCAAGGTCTTCCAGATACTCCTGGATACAGGACTCCCTTGATGAGATACCTAACCACTCAGAATGAATCAGCCTAACACATACATACACATTGGAAAAACCAAATGGATGAAAAATGCTTATTGTTCAGCCTGTGCCATGCCATTGGATGATCAGCCCATGGAGTTTGGGTCATTAGAATATAGAGTTTGTAGAGACTCTGTTAGATGGGAGAGGAGAAGCCAAGTTGGTGAAGTAAAGGGAGGGACAAAGTACTCCCAAATTCCCCTCCAAACAATTTTAAAATAACATCTCAAATTGAATTTCAACCCCCTGACCAACAAAAGGTGAAACAATTTTCCAGCCCAAGTCAACTTAGCAGGTTAGCAGGAAAGGATTTCACTGGGGTAGTGATCAGATCTGGAGCCTATGGGGCACAGACTGGGCTGGAATTCCAACAGCAGGTTTCAGAGGCAGTTTGGCAGCAGCTTCAGGAGCTTTTAACCCACAAATAAGTAAGGGGTCAGGCAACTGGTCAGAGCGAGGGACACTTTGCTAACATTGGGTGGAGGACACTATTGCATTGCCCATAAGTAATTCTGGATTGCAGGCCCAGAGTAAGGAAGAACACTTATTTGTGTTTGAGCTACAAGGATGCAGTAGCCCTGGTCACAGTTCTAGGGTGAAGAAGAGTGTTTGTGATCACTCACAAGCCAGACCCCCAGAACTAGTTCTGAGAGCAGCAGCAAGAAAGGTCCTGAATCTAGGGACAGTACCCCCACCACCCTGGGAATAGAGCCCAACTTTAACAAAGTTAAGAATTAAGAAATTGGCTAGAAAACGATCAAACAACAAAAGAACTTGACCATAGAAAGTTATGATGTTGACAGGGAAGATCAAAACATGAACTCAGAAGTAGACAATGTCAAAATAGCAACATGCAAAGTTAAAAAAAAAAAAGTGAAATGATCACAGGCCCAAAAAATAGCTTTGAGAGTTCAAAAAGGAGTTTAGGAATCAAGAAAGATAGAGGAAAAATTGGGAAGAGAAATGAGAGTGATGCAAGAAAATCATGAAAAGAGAGTCAACACCTTTGGTAAATTAGGAGGCACAAAAAAATACTGAAGAAAATGCCTTACATTAAATTGGTCGAATGAGAAAGGAGGCATAGAAGGTCATTGAAGAAAAAGATTAGAACTTGGTATGTGGAAGCTAATGACTCCATGAGACATCAAGAAACAATAAAACAAAATTGAAAGAATGAAAATATAGAAAAAAAATGTGAACTGTCTCATTGGAAAAATAACTGATCTGGAAAAGAGATCCAGAATATATAATTTAAAAATTCTTGGACTACCTGAAAGTCATGATCAAAAATGAGCCTAGACATTATCTTTTTAAAATTATCAAAGAAAAAAAAAGAATTATCAAAGAAAATAGAGAGGAGGTTATCTCATCCATCTCCTGGTCTTCCAGCAGGAGGGCTTCACAGAGATTCTCCAAAGTGGGAATTAGTAACTCCTCCTTCCTGGAAGCCTTCATTGGTGTAAAGAGAGAATTAGTTCTGTGCCCAAACTCCCCTTTGATCCCTTTGAGATCCCATTCAACTCATTCACTTCTTCCTATATGTCCTCCCTACACAACCAAGCCAGGCACATACTTCCTCTCTTAAATTCAAAAGGCACTTTGTCTCTGAACTATTAATACTAATAATACTAATTAATACTAATAAACTAATAATACTTCATAAATCCCTTACAATCAATCACTAGGCACAACTCAAAGCAATATTTATTAAGATGGCCCAGTAAGAAATGTAGTTAGACAACATGGGGATGATGATCAACCTTGATGGACTCATTCATTCCATAAGTGGGGCTGTCTGCAATGGAGAGTTCCATCTGTGCCCAGAGAAAGAACTGTGGAGTTTGAACAAAGACCAAGGACTGTTACCTTTAATTTAGGAAAAAACTGATATCTTATTGTCTGTCCAAGGAAACAATGTAAAGACTGGCAGATTGCCTTCTGTGGGGAGGGGGGGGAAATAAGATTGGGGGAAAAATTGTAAAATTCAAAATAAATAAAATCTTTAAGCAAAAAAAAAAAAAAGAAAAAAAGAAATGCTGAAAATGAAGAATTAAAAATAAAAGATGGCCTAGTAAGAAGTGTAGCTAGGGGGTGGCTAGGTGGCATAGTGGAGTCAGGGAGTACCTGGGTTCAAATCCGGTCTCAGACACTTAATAATTACCTAGCTGTGTGGCCTTGGGCAAGCCACTTAACCCCATTTGCCTTGCAAAAATCCTAAAAAAAAAAAAGAAGTGTAGCTAGACAACATGGGGGCTATGACCAACCTTGATGGACTTGCTCATCCCTTCAGTGCAACAACCAGGGACAATTTGGGGCTGTCTGCAATGGAGAATACCATCTGTATCCAGAGAAAGAACTGTGGAGTTTGAACAAAGACCAAGGACTATTACCTTTAATTTAGAAAAAACCTGATATCTTATTGTCTGATCTTGCTATCTCTTCTACTTTATGTTTCTTCCTGAAAGATATGATTTCTCTCTCATCACATTCAATTTGGATCAAGGTATACCATGGAAACAATGTAAAGACTGACAAATTGCCTTCTGTGGGGGGTGGGGGGAGGGAAGTAAGATCAGGGGAAAAATTGTAAAACTCAAAACAAATAAAATCTTTAATGAAAAAATAAATAAATAAAATTTTTAAAGAAGTGCAGCTAGAGAATTTTCCCTCTCATAAACCTAGTACCCTTTCCCACAAATATACACTGCCTTAGTGGGAGGAAGGATACAAATGAGAAAGTGGAGAGACATTCACATAGTGAACAAATGGGGCCAAGATAACTCATGCCTCCTGTATTTCAGGGCCTCCAAGTCCTTTTTCTTCAGGTAGAGTCCTCACACTATACACCACCCCCACCTGCCAAGTGCCCAGGCACAATGTTTCTTCTGGGTAAACCACTCAGCTCCGTTTCCTGCTACAAGTATTGCCCCCACTTCAGCCCAGCTGCCCAATTAATCAAAGCCATTCTGTGACACTGATGTTCTTGTTGTTCCTTGCATGCAACTCTACATCTCTGACTTGCTATTTCCACTCACTTCTCATTGCACACTGTTTATCAGTTCCCAAACTTCTACGCTGTTTGTTTTGTTTGTGTTTTTTCCTGGGATGAGGGGCTAGAGGAACCACTGGATTCTGTCAGTTCCAGCAAGGGAGACCAAAGATTGAAGGGAGACATGTAAATATGAAAAACAAACAGGCATATAGGATATTTATTTTTTATTTTAAATAAAAGAAAAAATCAGGGTCCTCATCATAAACCCCCTAATGCAGCAAAAGAAATCCCCACATTGTCTAGGCTTGTGTTTGAGGTCCAGCCCCCCTTCTTCAAGAGGTAAAATATATCTTTTGGCTTCCTGTCTTATTTAACTGATAACAAATTTTGCAACATTTCCAAGTTATTTTTCTCCAAAAAATTGTTACAACTGCCTACAGTTACTTAATTGTGTTCACTTTATTGTGTATCATATCAAAGAGGAGGTCTTAGTTCCTCTGAAACTATCCATTTCCTTATTACTTAGAAAACAATAATTTTCCATTATATTCATATATCATAATATGGTTAACCATACTCCAATAGGTGGGAATCCCCCCCCCCGCTTAGTTTCCAAATTGGGACTTCTATGAAAAGAGCTGCTATAAATATTTTTGTACATATGGGTCCTTTTCCTCTTTCTTTGTTGCTCTGAGTTTTAAAGGAAACTAGGGATTGAGGAAAAGGACCCATACATACAAAGATATTTTTAGCAGCTCATTTTGTTGCAGTCAAGAACTGGAAATAAGAGTGGTGTCCTCTCCTTCACAGGGGAATATCTAAACAAATTGAGGTATATGAATCTTTTGAAACATTACTGTTCTGTTAGAATTGAGAATAAGATTCAGAGAAAATTAGAAGACTTGTATGAATTGATATAGAAAACAGATCCAGAGAGTGAGTTGAACAAAACCAGGAGAACAAATTATAGTGATTACAATAATGAGAACACAAACCTGAAATAATGAAAAAAAATCTAATGAATATAATGACCAATTATGACTTCAGAAGACCGATGATGAATCATGTTTCTCCCCTCTTGGCAGAGCAGTGATGGTGATACTATTTTAACTCACATATCTGTAGGATGATGAAAATCTTCTTGGGCACTTAATGATTGTTGGCAAGAAATATGTAGCTGACCTGAGACTGAAGAAAGGATATTGATTGATTATCAATGAAGGTGTACATATTGGGGTAAGGGGAGTAGTAATCTGTCATCTCCATCTCCATGTCATTGGAGGACATCAGTTGAAATGGCCTCTTGGATAAATTGTTGGAATGATTTCTTTTATTTAGGGAGCAAGGCAATGTTTACAACATACATGTTAAGCTTGAGTGCACTTAATGCTTTCTGTGAAACAAGAAATTAGGAATTCACTTCAAAAATGCACAATAAAATACAATTGTCTGCTTAAAAGGGGAGAGGGCAGGTAAATAGGACAGTGGATAGAGCACTGGCCCTGGAGTTCAAAGGAACTGAGTTCAAATGTGACCTCAGACACTTGATACTTATTAGCTGTGTGACCCATCGCCTCATAAAAAAACCCCAAAAAGATAAAAAAAAGATTGGGGGGGGAGAGCACAGCTAGGTGATACAGTGGATATAATGGAGTCAGGAGGCTCTAAGTTCAAATCCAGTTTCAGATCCTTACTTGCTGTGTGACACTGGGAAAGTCATTTAATCCTGATTGCCTCAAAAAAAGTTTTTTAAAGGAAAAATAAAAAGGAAAACTCAGGATTTTGAGTGGTGGCTGGGCATGGGAGACAGCAAGTAGAAAGGCTAGATGAGAAGTAGGATACATTATTTGAGGTGTATCCTCAAAATTATCTGACTGGATGTTTGACTGGACCATAACACATATGGCAAGGTAAAACAACACGCATTTATCAAATACCTACTATGTATCAGGCCCTGAGCTAAGCAAAAAAGTCCCTGCCCTCAAAGAGTTTACATTCTAATGGGTGAACACATCCTACAAAAGGAAGCTCCAAAGGAGGTTTTGTTAGAATCCAGGAATGAATTCTGGTATATTATCATTGTCCACAGAGGTTCTCTTTAGATTGACCCAAGCATTGGGTAATTGTAAATGTCAAAAAAAGGGTGGTAGGGACATGGAGGTTGCTGGAGCAAGGGGAGGGCAGGTTCTGTGGTGGTGTAGGTGACTTTAGGGTTCCTGTCTGTAGTAAGATGGAAGGGCCCAGGCAGGGCAGACCCAGTGGAACCATAGGTGGGAAGAGCTGGGTCCATGTGAATGCCATAGAGTAACATGTCTTAGAAGGGGAGTCAGAATAGTTCTTGCTCCTCTCTGCCAGTTTCAGATCCCCTCTGACCACAACATTCAAAACTTTTCACTAGCCAGATTCATCAACTGGTCCAGATTATAATGGCAGTTATTTACAAACTCCAAGGTTATTTTTCCCCCCTTCCCAACTTGCTCAGTATCTGGCTTGTGGTTTCCCCTCTCTACCCACATTCTTGCCTGTAGACTATAGGATTCTAACATTCATGTTGGTGTTCCCTCCAAGTTCCTCAGTTTACTGAACTCCCATGACCTATGCTTTCACTCCACCTCAGTCACACAGGGAAACCCTGGCTCTCTCTATCACTCAAACATGTTCCACTTCCATGATCAAGAATTCTGAAATTTCTCTATCCCATCATAATCTCCTATCATTTCATCTCTCCCCATGCCTCACCTGTTGAAATCTATTCTTTGACCTCTTCGTGAACCCTCAGTACTTTCCCAGGATCTGGCTTCACTTTCCTTCCTTCTCCATCTCTTCACCCCACTGGTTACTCTCAAATCCCTTTCCTCTTTGTCCCTCTGCTGCTTCGTGCCTCACCAAACCACAACCCTGCACTATCTTCTTCATGCCTATTCACATGCTGCTGAATGGAACAGGAGGAAATCACGAGAAACAATTATCAAGTTTTGCTATTTAATCTCACTTGGGCTCACGAGGCAATTCCTCCTTAACTGAATCTCTAATTCCACTCCCAACAGTAGCTGTTGAAAATCTAACCTCTGAAGAGTGTCTCCCCCATACCTGGAATGACCATCCTTCTACCCATTACCTCTTAAAATCTCTTGCTTCAGGGTAGCTAGGTGGTGCAGTGGATAAAGCACCAACCCTGGAGTCAGGAGTACCTGGGTTCGAATCCGGTCTCAGACACTTAATAATTACCTAGCTGTGTGGCCTTGGGCAAGCCACTTAACCCCATTTGCCTTGTAAAAAAAAGAAATCCCTTGCTTCTTTCAAAACTCAGTTCAATTTTCTCCACCTTCTTTGTGAATTTTCCCTCATCTTCTGGGCTGCTAATGCTTCCCCATACCCTAATCACCTTGTGATTATTATATATATATATACACATTATTTGCATGTATGATGTTTCCTTTAATAGATGTAAACTGCCTGAGGATAGACTACTTTGGTACCTAACACAATAACACACATTTGGTGTAGTTCAGTCATTTTAGTCATGTGAGACTCTGTGACCCCATTTGGGTTGTTTTGGGTTTTTTTTGGCAAAGATACTTTAGTATGCCATTTCTTTCTCCAACTCATTTTACAGATGAGAAAACTGAGGTAAACATAGTTAAGGAACTTGACCAGGCTCACACAGGTTCTTTTTTTAATGGTATTTTATTTTTTCCAATTACATGTAAAGACAATTTTTAACATTCATTTTTTTTACTTTTTTTTAGGTTTTTGCAAGGCAAATGGGACTAAGTGGCTTGCCCAAGGCCACACAGCTAGGTAATTATTAAGTGTCTGAGACCGGATTCGAACCCAGGTACTCCTGACTCCAAGGTGAGTGCTTTGTCCACTGCACCACCTAGGCACCCTTTAACATTTATTTTTATAAGATTTTGAATTCCAAATTTTTTCCCTCCTTCCCTTCCCTCTCTCTTTCCTAAGATTTGATATATGTTGCATATGTACAATCATATAAAACATTTCCATTATTAGTCATGTTGTGAAAGAAGAAACAAAATAAAAGGGAAATACTATAAAAATAAAGTGAAAATAATATACTTTCTTTGATCTGCATTCAGACTCCATAAGTTCTTTCTCTAGTTGGTCATACAGATTTTTGTTCTTTTTTTTGGTTTTGGCAGGGCAATGGGGTTAAGTGACTTGCCCGAGGTCACACAGCTAGGTGTTTGAGGCCAGATTTGAACTCAGGGCCTCCTGACTCCAGGGCCAGTGTGGTCATACAGATTCTGACAATTATGAAGACCAGATAAACATAAGAAGATTTATCTGAACTGATACTGTACAAAGTAGAACTGAGAAAGCAATATGGCCAATGACTATGACAATCTAAATGAAAAGAACAAAACAAGGAAATTGATTACTAAAGCAATCATCAAGTTTGATCCTGGAGAAATGAGAAAATGGTCTTCCCTCCCTTGTTTGTGTGGCACTGCAATGTGGAACATTGCATTTCCTGTCACACTTGGCTGATTATTGATTCATTTTGTTGAGCCATTTTTATTTCTCTACCACTCATTACTGAAGAGGATAGGGAGGGCAACACCTTTCACAGTAGACCTCAACTCTGGACTCCCAGAGAGCTCAGATCCATCCTTGGGGCAGGCTGTCTCCAAAGGGAGAGAATTGACTTTTCTGATACTCACTGGATCATCATCCTCTCACCCCAGAGTAGAATTCTAATGAAGGACTCTAAAACAAATCTTGAATATGGCTCTAATATTTTACCTGGAAGGAATTGATAAGATTCTATCTGGAAAATGTACTCAGTGTATAAAATAGAAGTTGGTATCAGTTATTTCCTCCAACACAAAAGAAATTCTTAAGACACAAAAGATTCAAAAACATGCTTTTTAAGAAATACAGAAAATAAAAGAATCCTTCATCCCTTTTATCTACCCTGCTAGGAGTTAAGAACAAGTCACTGACTAGTCCAGATCTGCTGGGCCAGGCTATGACTTGGGCTTACATTGTCCTTTTGGCTATAGCATCATCCTAACAAGAAATAAAAGCCAGCACTGAGTCAGGACCTAATGATCTCTTAAAGTCACCGGGGTATATAACCAGAGCCAGAAATAGCCATTTCTTAGAATGAGCTCAGTGATCAAACAGAAGCACATGCTGATTCCCCAGTGAAATGTCATTGAGGCAACTAGATGGCTCAGGGAGCTCCGGGCCTGCATTCAGGAAGATTTGAGTTCAAATTTGACCTCAGACCCTAGCTTGATGACACTGGCCAGGTCATTTAATGGCTGACTGCTCTACAGGTGATACGGTAAATATGTCACTTCTCACGAGGATGCAGCTGCAGCCAAAAGAGCCCAAGTCACAGCCTGGCCCACCAGATCTGGACCTTGTAAGTGACTTAGATAATCTAGAGTTTACAGGAATTTATATTTCCATTCAGCAGTCCCACCAAGTTGTGCTCACCTCTTAGCAGATCATAATAGGTTTGAAGCATTATTTTGTTTTCTGTATTTCTTAACAATTTCAGCTGCCCAAAGGGTCCTGGACTCCAAAGTCAGCCAAATTGGGGAGTGCCACCAATGAGCTGGATAGAAAGACCCAGGACCAGCAACAGGTATTCCTTTCCCCTCTCACCTTTTGTGGTTTTGATATATCATGGGAGGACATAAGATTTAAATGGGAGTTTTGCAGAAGCTGCAGATGATACTGAAAAAGTTCAGAACCTCAGAAATATATAAAATATATGTATAGTATTTGCAAAAGATCAACACTCCATAAAAGAAAAAAGAAAAAATTCAAACCTCTTTGGTAAAAAAGGGAAGATCAGCAAAAAACAAACAAACAAACAAAAGAAAAGGAGGGTCAAAAAATTTTACATGGATTTTCCACATCATGGGGTACTTTGTCCTTAATCCCCACATGATGTGGAAGGACTAAGTATATATAGCAGGGACCTCATTGAGATCATGGAGGCCATAGAAAGCACTCTGGGTTTTTTGTTTTTTTAGGTTTTTACAAGGCAATGGGGTTAAGTGGTTTGCCCAAGGCTACACAACTAGGTAATTATTAAGTGTCTGAGGCAGGATTTGAACTCAGGTACTCCTGAATCCAGGGTCTGTTCTCTATCCACTGAACCACATAGCCGCCCCCATAGAAAGCACTCTGAAGTTCCAGGTTGATCCCTAAGAGTGCCTAAATTGGGATTGTTCCCCATGTAACTGTGTGGTTCTCTTGCCTCTGTTCCACAGTTGAGTATTTTGGAGCTGTGTATGTGAGGGTTTCTTTCTTTGGTTTTTATTAGGATTTTCCTTCACATGCAAAGTTTAGATGATCAGGGGATGGGAGGATTAATGCAGGAAAAGACCCTAGAAATCATTGAATCCAATTTTTACAGGGAAGGAAACTAAGACCTAGGAAGTGAAGGGGTTTGACAGAATCTTAGCTCATCTAGTCCAAAGAAGGAGGCTGAGGTCCAAGAGAGGTGATGTGCCTAGTAAGTCCCAGATGCCAGGTTCTCCCCATCTCCTAGACTAAAATGAAAATGTGGCCTTCCGGATTCAGTGAATGGAGAGTCCTATATTAAAGGGCCAGGCAGCACAAATCTAGGGAATAGTTATGGGTATAAATTACTAGCCTACTCTGGTGTACGCCTGACTTGGTGAGGGAAACCATCTCTCTTCTTCCTTACACCTCCTTGGCTGGGTTCCTAATTGGAGGGCTGGGGGGGGGGGCAAGGACAGAAAGGGCAGGAATGATACAGGAAAACAGGGCAGGACAGGATCCCTGGGTCCATTCTGGGAAGGCTGAAATTTTTGCCTCCCCCCCAGAAGGAAGCTAACTGACTCCCTTAGGGGAATCAACCCCACCCCAGTCAACCACGCCTTCTTCCCATCATTAACTGTGGGGTAGCCACCCCAGCTTGATGGCAATCCCAGAGATGGGGAAGAGGAGGGGACTGTCTAGTCTTCCATCCTCCTCTGTGTGTGTATGTTTGTGTATGACCATACATATCTTTGAGCAGCCCGATCTTGAGGGAGGGGGGGATGCTGGAGAAAATAGTGTCCCAGAAAGAGTCCAGCACCAGTACTAGGAGTATGGAGGGCTGCCTTCTTGCTCTGCTTTCTGCTACTAACTCAGCCAAATTGTTTCCGCAGTCTAGCCTCAGTTTCCCCATCTGAAAAACAAGGAGTTTGACTGAAATGGTCTCTGACCCCTTCCAGGGAGGGGCAATCAATGTTGGCTGGGTAGGAGCTTGATGGTGGTGGTGGTGGTGGTGGTGGTGGTAGTGGTGGTGGCAGCGGTTGGGTTGGCTCCCCCATCCCTCTCCTCTGGTGTGGGGAATCTTGGACAGGAAGTGGGTGGGGCAGGGCAGGTGTGTGTGAGCAGGTCTCAGGGCCCTCCCTCCTTGCTCACAGGGGGCCTTGCGGGGGGGGGGGGGGGGGGGGGGGGGGGGGAGCAGCCTGTGGAGGGCGGAGCTGGGTCCTGGCCTGAATGGGGAGATGGAAAGTGATTAAAGCCAGGGAGAACGAGAAGTACTGAATCAGGTGAGGAGCCTGAGGTCCCTTGTCCCTCACTATCTGCTTTGGTTCATCTCAGGGGCTGGGGGTGGGGGCTCTAGGGAGGGGTTCTGATCTTTGCCTCTGTCCTTGGGGGATTACTTTGATGCTTGCCTTCATGTCTGCATGGCTCTCTCACTGGACTTCTCAGTTTCTCTGGATCTGATCCAGATCCCAGACCTCTGCTCCCCCCAACCCTCCCCCCCCATAAATACCCAAGCTCCCTGTCCTTGGCTCTGCATTCACAGCCCTCGGCCAGATCAGGCTGAGCTGGGAAGGGGAGGGAAGGGAGAGGGGAAGGAAGGGGAGGAAAGGGAAGGAAAAGCAAGGGAGGTCTCTGGCTATAGCCCAACCAGCAGAGATCATTAAAGCGAGAACAGGCATAGACACACTCCCTTTTTCAGCCCCAGACCCTTTTCCTGAACACCCTTCAATTCCCCCCACCCCATCCCCACAGACAGCACACCCAGAGTCCCTCATCCATTTTAACTTGTTTCCACTTAGAGGGCTGGAGAGAACAGTGGGAACCCACCGGGGCCCTAGGAAGCCTGTCATCTCTCTACCCCCATTGGCACTTGCTGCCACCTGAGCTTGGGTGGCAGAGACTGGATCTGGAGGGACTTGAAGGCATTCTGAGCTCATCCAGGGCTCTCTCCCTTCCAGGTTCCCAAAGTGGAGGAGAAGGGCTAGCCACTAGGGTCCTCTCTGCACCTATCCGTCATGCTGAGAGCTTCTACAGCATCAGGTAAGGCTCCCACCACCTGGGTGGCATGGCCAAAGGGCCAAGGGCAAAGGGAGAGGGGAGGCAGTGAGGGACAGAAAGAGGAGAGGGTCTGTTTGCAGCCAGTTGGTTTGAAAGTTGGAAGGGGAAGAGAGGGGAGAGTACAGGGAGCCAGTCAAAGAGACCAAGGGCAGGCCACTACCTCACCCAACATGCCCAATGGCTTACTTCCAACCAACCAACTTTCCTAAGTTTCAGCCCTACCTAGAGTCCATTCTTTGGATCCCTCTCCTGGAAGATGGAAGCTGTCCTCTTCAAAATTTGTCAGGGGAGGGGGGTGAGGATTAAAGGTAAGGGCATAGTGTGAAGGAGAAAATTTCTGGAGATCTGGAATCTTGCCCCCATTCCATCACCTCCCCATCCTACCGCAATGCACAATGGCAAAATCCTGCCTCTTGCCCTGTCTATGCAAATTTAATTGGATGGCAGGTGAGGAATGCCCATTGGACATATGTGAAATAGGTGGGCAGGGAGACTCATGGGTTCCAGTCCCATCTCAGCTACCTCCTACCTATGTAGCCTTGGGCAAATCACTTCTCTCTGTAGGGCCTGTTTCCTCCTCTATAAAATGAAATTGGACTTAAATCCTATGAGCGGCCTTGGGCAAGATCCTTCCCCTACCTGGACCTCAGTTTCCTGTAAAAATGAGAAGACTGAACACAATAGCCTCTGAGTTCCCTTCTAGCTTTTGGGTCTAGGGTCCCATGAGCCCATAAATAGGTATGAGTCTAATCCTCCACTTTCTAACTCCCCCCTCCAATGTTAGCCTGATGATCATGGTTCCCTGACTTGACCACTATTTCTGACCCAGGGAGAGGGAAAGTATTCTCTGAAACTCCTAGTTCAGAATACATGTAGTTATTCTTAGGTGTGGGAACAGGAGAGTGAAGAAAAGAATGGCCCTCCAGGCCACCCCCATCTCTCTTAATTATTGCCCCTACTCAGCCTCACTAAGTGATCAATCCTTTTACAATGTGATTCAATGTGGGGCAAAATTGGACCAAGATTCTCATCCACCTCCCTCTTAGCAGGGTCAGAGTCCTTATTTCTCCCTATCTCTCTTCATTTCCCAGCAGCCCCTGGGCCCCATTCCAACAGCAGTCTTCCTGGCAACACCAGCAGCAGCAACAGCGAAGCACGAAACCCATGGTTGGCCCAGGCTGAAGTGGCGCTGCTGGCAGCCATGTTTGTATGTGTGACGCT
This sequence comes from Macrotis lagotis, assembly GCF_037893015.1. Classification (NCBI taxonomy): domain Eukaryota; kingdom Metazoa; phylum Chordata; class Mammalia; order Peramelemorphia; family Peramelidae; genus Macrotis; species Macrotis lagotis. The sequence goes on from NC_133666.1 coordinate 81,928,212, forward strand.
GAGCAATATATTGGTGCTGGGGGCTCTGGCCCGCAGGGGCAGACGAAGCCGGTGGGCCCCTATGCATGTCTTCATTGGCCACCTGTGTCTGGCTGATCTGGCTGTGGCCCTGTTCCAGGTGCTTCCACAGCTGGCTTGGGACATCACAGACCGCTTCCAGGGTCCTGATTTTCTTTGCCGAGCCGTCAAGTATCTGCAGATGGTGGGCATGTATGCTTCCTCTTACATGATCCTGGCCATGACCCTGGACCGCCATCGAGCCATCTGCCGCCCCATGTTGGCATTCCGCCATGGTGGGGCTCGCTGGAATAGACCCATCCTGGTTGCATGGGCTCTGTCATTGATCTTTAGCCTGCCCCAACTCTTTATCTTCAGCCAACAGGAGGTAGAGGATGGTACTGGGACCCTTGACTGCTGGGCCCTCTTTATTGAGCCTTGGGGACTCCGGGCCTATGTCACTTGGATTGCCCTAATGGTGTTTGTGGCACCAGCTGCAGGCATTGCTGCCTGCCAGGTGCTCATCTTCCGAGAGATCCATGCTAGCCTCTCCCCAAGAGCAAGTGGTGTGGGGCCTAGTGAAGGGGCCCGGGTCTCAGCAGCCATGACCAAGACAGTGAGAATGACCTTGGTGATAGTGATTGTGTACGTGCTATGTTGGGCTCCCTTCTTCCTAGTGCAGCTGTGGTCGGTGTGGGATCCCCAGGCACCTCGAGAAGGTAAGTTTAGGGGTCCATATACTCAAGGCACACAAGACCACACATAAGCAGGCAGACATACAGATGGATCCAGAGGGCTGTGCTGATGGAGCCTGTCATGTCTGCCTTCACACACAATCATTATCCCCTATCAAGTCTGCTTGGGGGTGATAGGGAAGAGCCAGCCCCCTTACTTTGGCAGTCCAAACCTCTCTACCCTGCTCTGCCCCTTATCCCCTTGGCCCATAATTCCCATAGCTCTGCCATTTCTTTACCTATCCCTTATGCACTTTCCATCTCCTCCAACCCTTCCATCTTTTCTGGCTTCTGCCTTCTTCCCAGGACCACCCTTTGTGTTGCTCATGCTTCTGGCCAGTCTCAACAGCTTCACCAATCCTTGGATCTACGCCTCCTTCAGCAGCAGTGTCTCCTCTGAGCTGCGCAGCCTCTTCTGCTGCTCCCAGGCCCCAACTTTGGCCAGCCTTGGTCCCCCCGATGACTCCTGCATAACTGCCAGCTCCTCTCTCACCAAGGACACATCCTCCTGAGGTCCCAGGCAGACCATGGGGCAGTCAGCTCTCTTCCCGGAATTCAGAAAGCTCCATGCCAAGGCCAGCATCTCCCCAATGATGCCAAACTGCCTTTCCTAAGGTAAAGGGCTGACCATGTCATGCCCCTGCTCAGGAGAAGCTTCCATGGCTCCCCAGTGCCCCGCCAGCCTGGCTCCAGCCTGGATTTCTGGGCACTGCTCCCTACCCTCCCTACACATTACACAGGCTGGTGCCCATGACAAGAATATTCTCCCTCTTTACCTCTGCCTCTTGGAACCACTAGCTCCCTTCAAAGGTCCTTACTAATTCTCCCAGGTTCTGCCCCCGAATTCTCTATTTATTGTGTATATAGCCCATGTTTTCTTCATAGCGCTAGAATGTAAGTTCCTTGAGAACAGGGACAGTCCCACTTTTTTATATGTATGCTGCCTAGTGTCTGGTACCTAATAGGTGCTTAATAAATGCTTATGGATTGGATTAATTGATGGAAATTGGCAGGGAAAGGACAGGGGCTCCTGGAATTTCTGGGAATATGGGATGAGGGAAAGAGCCCTGTATGGGGAATCAGGAGTTCTGCATTCTAGTCCTGAATCTGTCTTTTGACTTGCCTGGGGCAATCACTTAGACTCAGTTTCCCCATCTGTAAAATGAAGAGGTTGGACTAAGATGCCAAGGATCCTTCAAGCTCTGACATTGATTATTGTCCTTTGGACTATGCATAGCGAACCAGACTGGGGGCAGGGGGGCACAGAGGAGAGGGGGAATATTGTCACTTCCTGTAACCCTGGGGAGGAAAGGGTACCTAAGGGGCCTTCTTGCCCAACATAGGCATAAGCCATCCATTCCCTTGTTTTTAATCCTCCCTCAATACCCAGCCTTCCACCCCCTAGTCCATGGGGGAAGGCCCCCATGTATGTATAGCCTACTCTGAGGTATTAGCTGAATAAACTCTCCACAGATCAGGACCTAACCAGGGAGTTTTCTTTCATTGGGAAAGGTAGTTTGGGTACCAGTAGATGTGGACAGACAAACATATTTGTTTGTGAGCACAGACGTTTCACTATAGATAAGGTCCTAGACATGAGACAACACAGCCCAGAGCAGGCCAAAGCTTCCATGTGTGCACATGCAGGCTTACACACACACACACACACACACACACACACACACACACACACACACACACAAACACACATAGTTTTAGATGCATACAATGTACTCATCCCTCTGTCCCGGAAGCCTGAGACAGCAGACCCACCAGGGAGGAGGAGGATAAGGGTGAAGACCTTAATAGGCCCTCTCTGGTCAGATTTTATCTGGAAGCCAGGCAGGCCCCCCCTCCCCCCCCTATCCTATTGTTCTCACCCTGTTTATAACAGCTTCAGCCTCTGCTCAAATATTTTTTCCATGACTTGGGCCTGACCCTGACGTCAAGGCCAGTGACTCCACCCCAGCCACTTTACCTGATGGTTTAAGGTTCCTGACCCCTTCCTCCTCAGCCCAGCCCCGCCCCCTTCCAGAATCCCACAGCCTACTACTGGCCTTTCCTAACTGGAATGGTCTGAGACTTGAGCAGTCGCATTCACACCTACCCACCCCAGGTCTTGAGTGAGCCTAGGCCAGGCAGGATTAGGGTAGGTAGACAAATGGCCTAACAAATTGGGCAGCTGGGAGTTAAGGCACAGAGATGGAAAGGACCTTGGAGCAAAAGGAACAGTAAGACCAACAAGTACGGAATGACAAGGCCAGGGCCCACTCCTGAGGGCTTCTACCATTTTGACTTCATCCTACAAGCAATGAAAGGTTTCTGTTCATGGGGATGACTTGGTCAGCTCTGTCCATTAGGAAGCTTGAACTGGCCAGCTTGAAGAGACAATGGAGGCAGCCAGAGCAGTTAACTTGCTATTAGACTATTAACTGAAGCTGTGTTTTCAGAAGGAGCAAGTTGATAGCCCCTCAGTTCCTAGTCAGACCACATCTAGAGGATTGAAATCGGTTCTGAGAACTGCAGTTTAAAGATAAGCATCGGATAGTATTCAAGGGAGCTAGGTGATCAGCATGGGGAAGGGCCTTGAAGGCAGGCCCCTTGAGGATCAGCTCAAAGAACTGGGCCTGTTTAACCTGGAGCTTTTTTGGCTGAGGGGCAGGGCACTCTTCAAACTTCTAGACTGCTATCTTGTAACCAATTAGAAGTGTTCTATCGGGCCCCAAGGGAAAGAACTAGCATTGGGAGGTGGTGGTTTCCTGTATACCTTGGGTTAGCTGTGATTATTTACTGGGGACATGCTTGGTTAGATGGAGCTTGAATCAGATTGTCCTCTTAACTCCCAGCTCTTGAGATTTTGAGAGGCAGGAAGTGGAGAGAAGCTGTGACACTAATCCCAACGAACTATGATGATGTAATCACAAATGTGAGAAACACTGGAGGAACTGAATCTACAGGATTTGGTATTGATGGCATTTTTGCCTGATTCTAACAATCTTTGCCCCTTGATTCATCTCCCATATTGGGGGTCCCCTCCCAGAATTCACTCCCCAAAGGCCTTGCCCCCTGCTGTGATCTCTCAGGGCTGGAATCACCCCACCAGCTCTAGAGAAAGCAGTCAAAACTATACACTTTAGGTTGTTGAACAGCCCTGCTGTGGGGTGCTTCAATTTAACTTGCTTCCAAGGGATTCCCATCTTTCTATTCCTGGTCTCCCTAATGCCCTCCCTGCCACCCACTATATGGCATCAGCTATCCCACCAGCCCTTTGGTACCCACCAATCTTCCCCATACCACTCCACCTATCTAGTAATGTCTGCTTCCCATACATACTGCTACAGATGTGGTGGGATGGAGGGGAGAACAGGGCAATGCCCTTTTCCTGCATTTCTGGAACCCTTTGCTCTTTTCTGGTACCCTTTCTACTTGGCTACCACCTCCCTGGTAGAGTTCCTTTACCTGAATCAAGCAGCTCTTCCTAGGTGGCTAAGTAATTAAGCCTGGAATCAGGAACAGAGATCCAATTGACTTCAGGACACTGGAATCCTGGGAAAGTCACTTAACCTCAGCCTGCTTGTTTCTAAAGTGGGGATCATAGCAGTTATCTCCCTCCCAGGGTCACTGTGATTCTCCAGTGATATTAAAGCATTATGAATGCTAATGGTATTCCTGATACTAATCATTAGTCTGCAGCTTCCAGCTGATGGTCCAATGGATAGAGAACTGGGCCTTAAATCAGGAAGGAGAGTTCCAATCCAACTTCCCTAAAGCTATGGGACCCTAAGCAAGGCACTTGTCTGTTTCCTGAACTGTAAAATGGGGGAAATGACAGCCATCTACCTCCCAAGGTTGAGAGGATCAAATAGATATTTGTAAAGTGCTTAGCCCAGTATCTGGTACCTAATAGGAAATGCTTACTTTCTCCTCATCTTCCCCCGCCCCATGCTAATGAAATAATTCCTCCTTTGCTTTGGTCTTGGTTGGGAGCCAAGATGTGTCTTGTGGGGGTCAGATGCACAAGATTGTTATGGGGACCAAGTGAGACATGTGCCAATTGAAAATCACTAGAGATGTGACCTGCTCTTGGTCAGGGGAATGGAAGCTTCAATCTGCCTTCTAATGAAGCTGTCAAATTTCTCTTGCTATAACAGCTCAGCCAAACCTTGCATTTTATTCAGGTTTCTCAGGAAAAGAAAAGGGGAAGGGGAAGAGAAGAAAGGTTTGGAAGCAAGGTACATGAAGAACATAGGTAAGGCCCCATACATCTGTGAATGAACAGTTGCATGCAGAATGGTTGGCAGAGGAGCTCCAGGTTAGTCCTGGCCCCTAGAACCTTGGTAAAAAGCCTTGTTCTTCCCAGTTCGACTGGATCCCATGTGCCACTTGCTGTGTGTAGCGGAGGAGGCTGCCTCAGGGAAGCTCAAGAGGATATCGGCGTTCTTTACCTGCCAATTATTGGCTCTTCCCAAAAGCTCCTTAAAGACACATTCCATCCTCTGGGCCACATTCTGGGGAAGGCATAGGGGGAAGGGAGGGGGTGGTCAGTCATTGAGGACAAAGAGAAGGGTGCCATAAGGATGAGGGCTCCTTTTCCTTCCATCTGCCCCCCCCCAGTGTCTGAGGAAGCAATGGGCTCCTTGTCAATGCCCTCTTATCTTAAGCCCATCATGTGAGCAGTTAGTTCCCTTTTTCTCCTCCTTCTTCCTGTCTAGCTATATCTTCAACACATGAGATAATTCTGTCCCCAACTCTCTGCTCTTTCAGGGATAGCGGCCTGTGGGCCCTTTCAAAGAGCTATCTAGGTTCACTGCCTCCATTTCACTCCCCACCACCCTGAAGTCTGGCCTTGGCCCCCACCCATCTCAGAAGTCCCTGGTAACCCCCAGATGCCCTAGAAACTCTCCCTCTTTGATTTTGGGGAAACACTCTCCTTCCACTCCTGCCTCCTTCCTTGGTAACTGACTCTTTGGAGGATTCTTCCTTCCTGGAGGCACAACCCCTTCCCCACATGCTTCCCTTTTCTTCTTGAGCAGTCTCATCTACTGCCATAGCTTAGGGTGATCACAGTCCTAGGAACGAGGCTCCAGGACATCTCCAGCCCTAATGTGAGCCCTAAACAAGCTTATCCCATCCCTAAGTGAATCAGCTAGTCATCCTCCCCTCCATCCCCCACCCCAAACCTTCTCTTTCTTCTAATTCCCTGATTGTTAATGGCACTGCAATCTTCCCATTAGCCCAGGCTTATAACCTGAGTCATCTTTGGCTCTTTTCCCACCCTACCCCCCTCTTCCCCAATCACATCCCGTCAATATCTCATGTATCCATCTCCACTATGGGCCATTACCCTAGTCCAGAGACTCATCATCTCCCCATTGGCCCAGAGCCATAGACTTCTAATGGGTCTCTCTCTGCCCCATCAAGTCTCCACTCTAATCTATCCCCCATAAGCTGCCAAAGTGATTTTCCTAAAGTCCAGGTCTGGCCATGTCACTTTTTGGCTCCAGAAACTCCAGGATGAGATAATGACACCTTCAGCCCATCAGTGGGAGAGCCCCCACCACCCTAAATCAGCTTCCCTCTCCAGCCCTCTGTCCTCTACCTCTATCCTAGCCAAGTCAATCTCCACACATTCTACCATTTGCTCCCTTACCCTGAAACATCCCTGTCCCTCTCCAATTTCCTACTCTTTCTTCAAGGTTCAATTCAAGTGGCAACCCCCCACCCCAAAAGATTTTCCTGACCATCCTGAAGGGCTATTTCTTCCTGCCTAAGCACTGTGTTCTATAGCCCAGCCCTTTGCACCATGTTGCTACTTCTCTTTGCTTGAGGGTGAGGTCAATGACCCCAGCCAGACTTCAAACTCCTCAGGGACAGGTCTTGAGTATCATTTTGCCTATGACCCCCCCCCCCACCTTCCTCCCCAGCACTCCCCAGGACAAGCAATCAGTGGAGACATGTTCTGCAGAATGGAAGAGGAAAATTCAGGGAGAAAAGAAAGGAGCCAAGGAGAAGAAGAAAAAGGGGGGAAAGCAGGGGCGTATCCAAAGGGAGAGCAAGAGAAGACACAGGATGAAAGGAAAGCCTATTTCAGATCACAGAGAACAACCCTCCCTCCCTGCACCCAGGCTGGTTTACCTTGTCAATCTCCAATCTCCTGTCAACAATGGCTGAGGAGCGCCAATTGTTCCCAGAGGGACCTGGCATCTCCATTGTGTTGCGACGCTCTGGTCTGAAATGCAAAGTGGAGGGGGTGGGCAGAGACAGTCACCCAGGGGCTACCCAACATGATACCAAAAGGAAAGTGTGAGCTTGTCTTTCTCCCTCTGACTCCCCCCCCTGAAGTTTCTGTCCCGCTGGCAGACCTTTCACTAGATATCACTGCTCGGCTAGTTGATGGCAAGTTCAAATAGTGGGTAGAATCCAGAAAAGAAGTCAATTTGCTAGCTAGGCTGCTCCCGCTAGCTTGGGGGCGGATCTTGGCATAGGCACCTTCTGAATTTGTGCGCTTCCTGGAAGGGAATAGAGGGAGTGCCCAGGTGAGAGTCTGTTGATAACCCTTGCCCCCTTTCTCCAAGAGGCCTTTCCACCCTGCTGTCCCCAAATCTTTCTAAGATCTGATTCCCTCCCCAACCTGATAACCAGGACTCTGGTTAGTCTGTTTTCCATAGAATTCCCATAGAATCCTCCAATTCCAAGGTTGAAGGTTTCTTGGAAGCCTGAGGATTAAAGCTACTTATTTCACAGTTGAGGAAATGGAGGCTCAAAGGAGGGACAGGACTCTCTTCAAGTTCACCCAGCTAATTAGTTGACTCCTACCCTGGGTCTTTTCTATCACACCTGGTGAAAAGAAGCCTGGATGTGGTGAGAGATCTAGTCATCACACTGTCCAGTGAGCCTGGGGGGCGGGGTGGGGATAGAGACATACCCCTGCCTCTTCCCTTCACTCACCGAGTCACAGGCTCCACTGGGAGGACCTCAGATTTGGAGACTGATTCACCTTCTCCCTGTCCCTCCTGTAAAACCATTTGATTCTCTGGCCTAGGGACACAAAAGGGATGGTTGTAAGGAGGATTCAGTCCCCCAAAAAAGCTAGGCCCCAAGAAAGGGAGTGATGTGGAGATGGGGAAGGGACCCAAGGGAAGAAGGGGTTGAATGGACTCAGTCATTACTTGGTTCCAATCAATGGGGTCATCTCTCAAAGTTAGTCTGGGAGGCAGCAGCTGGTAGAGCAGGCAGGCTCCGGGGTTCCAAAATCAGCAGTAAGGCTGGGGGCCCACCCCAGTTGCCAGAGCCTCCCCCAACTGCTCAGTGTTGATCTCACTCACCTATCAGCCACCTTGACATACTTGTGAGGGATGAGCCCCAGGGTACCTGCCCGCTCCCCTCTCCACCACTCTCCTGAAGCTCGGGAGTGCAACCACAGTAAATCCCCACGTTGGAAACTGAGTTCCTGGGGTGTCTGGCCCACATAGTCAAAGCAAGCCACAGCCTCCATAGATCCCTCAAAGTCAGGGGCTGGGGCAGGACTCTCTGGCAGTAATCCAAAGTTCTCTGGAGGTAGAACAGGAATCTCTGTTGGAAGAAGATGGGACACTCTGAGAGAAAATCAGAGAGAGAGAGAGACAGACAGACAGACAGAGACAGAGAGTGTGCATGTATTGGGGGGACTGAGGGGGGTAGATGACACTCCAGAGAAGACTATGGATAAAGCATGTCACACTGTGGGAAACAGGGGCCTATCTGGGGACCATCTCTTGGGGCTCTGAAGGGAAGAGGACACGGGGCCCACTGTTTCACCCTCTTTATTGGTCGATGTTTCCACAGGCACATCCTGTTCGCTCTCTTCTGCTGCAGCATCCAGTTGAGTATCCCTGAGGCCAAGATCAGAAGGTCAGAACCAAGACATAATGAGGGGGGTATTCCTGCCCCCTCTAGCTAAGTCTGCATGACGATGAGGTGTGTAGATATGTAGATAGACCCAGAAGTGTCTCTACAAGTGGGTAGAGCTGTACTGGTTATCAGTGGACATCCTGGGGGTGGAGGTGATCTTATATTCCAGCCCCTGGAGATCACCATGGTATAACCCTTTTCTCCCCAGGTTTTCTGACAAAGGGGGCAGGGATGAGGCTGTGGACACAACATTTCTCAGATTTACCCAAAATCATCATGTGGTGGAGTCATGCACTTTTCATACAGGGGTCCTGGCAATATGGCAGGTGTTGGGAAGACCAATTCAGGGTGCAGAATGAGTGTCTGGACGAGCTGGTTTACTCGGCCTTGCACCGCCACGGGGTCTTGCTCAGGAGGAACCACTACCAGTGTGGGCCCAAAGCATACTGCCAGGTTGTAGGGATCCATCATGTTTTCGTCACTATACTGGGCCAAGCTGAGTACCAGGAAAACAAATAAACAATAAAAACAAACATAACAAAACATGGATGGATGCTCACCATTGGGAAAGCCCCAAGCAGACTCTCCCCACCATCCCTGTTCCACTGACTCAGAAGAGATGACCCTAAGAGGTGTTGCTGACTCTGGACAGTGCCCCAGATGAGAGTTGGGGGATGCTACTCACTGATTGAGGAAAGTGAAGAGATAACGGAGGACTACCAACACTGGCGCTGGCAGGCGACTCAGGATGTTCTTCACATACTCTGCCCTCTGATCAGGGCTTTCCAGATCTGCAGATTCCAAAACCCCAGCCCAAGTGCTTCATTAATTACACTGCCCCCTCTCCCCTGCCCCCAACCCCAGCCCAATATGTACCCCCCTAAACCCAGCTCATACCCACAGCCTTAGCACCTGCCCCCAGTCTCATCCCTAGCCCTTGCCCTCCAAAGTCTGTACCATCAGTCCCTGCCACCCCCCAGCCCAGCCCATGTCCCCATGTCTCTCTGGAGAACCTAGTCCCTCATCCCAGCTGCCTAATTACTTAGCCTGCCCCCTCTCCCAGGCACCTTTTTTTCTCCTTCCCTCCCTAGCCTGGTCCCTTTGCCTCACTCACCCACAGCAGCCAACATTTCCCCAAACAGCTTTGATGGGAAAAGTGGTGTCTCCAGGCCACGGAAATAGAGCTTCAGGACTCCAGCCACAGAGTCCAGGTCATGGACTGAGTAGCCCTCCACCAGAGGGTCCTCACCTGGGCACAAATTTAGGGTTTTGGGGTTTTTTTTAGGTTTTTTTTGCAAGGCAAATGGGGTTAAGTGGCTTGCCCAAGGCCGCACAGCTAGGTAATTATTAAGTGTCTGAGGCCACATTTGAACTCAGGTCCTCCTGACTATAGGGCCAGTGCTCTATCCACTATACCACCTAGCCGCCCTCACAAATTTAGGGTTGACCAGGATGCCTGGCCCCAGCCCCAGCCCCCAGGGCCAGCCCTGCTTCCTCACCTCCCCACTCACCTCTCTCAAAGGCATTTCGGATTTCTGTAACTTTGACCTGAGCTCCAGGGATTCGGAAAATACCCTCATGCTGGAGACCTGGAGGCAGGCAGGAGGAGGAGATGCTGGGTGTGGGAAACATCCCCCATTCCCCCCCAGTCTCCAGGGCCTCCTAGCAGGCTGTCCTGAGGGGGGCAGGGTCTGCCTAGAGAGGCCAGCCAAGGGGTGGGCAGGCAGGCAGGGAGTCAAGGCCAGGCCTTACCATGCAGGTTGATGAAGCGGATGCAGCTTTCCACTACCAGGGGAACAGCTTGACCTGAACTCTGCAGGTGAGAAGAGAGAGAGGAACCAGGGGCCTAATGGGACAGGGTCTCTCCCCTATCCTGGGTGGGGACTGATAAGAACAGTCTGTAATGGGCCCCAGAGATGGAAGGGTGTGGACACACACACACACACACACACACACACACACACACACACACACATCCTGGGTCATTTCAATCATTCCCATTGCTTGCACCTACACAGAGGCCTTTGGAGGCCTTAGCCCTTCCCAAAGGCCCCTGGGCCTGACTCCTAGTCAGAAGAAAGATGTGGGAGTCTCCCTGCCTGGTAAGGGGTAGGATAACTGGTACCTGGATAAATTTTTCCATATCTCCTGAGAAGAGTTTGTAGTTGTACTGGGAGGAAGGGCGAGGGCGCCGATTCCTTTGGGATCTAGTCATAGCACAGCGGGCCCTGAAATAAATATGGAGGAGAGTGACAGGGTCAAAGGGGAGATAAGCTGAGGGACTACCTGGAGGAACTGTGTCTCCCCCCCCCCCCCCCTTGGAGCTCAAAGCCTCTAAAAGGGAAAGTTGACTATGATGTCCAGGGGTTCTGGAGAACTTCTGCCAGGTGTAGCTGACACAGAATTTTACAGGTAGGAAAACTGAAGAAGCCTAAGAAAATGGTGTGATTCAAGGTCAGGCAGAGCCAGACATAGTACTAGAATTCTTGTAATAGGAAGCTCAGATCTCGTCTTTAGAGGCAGTGTGGATAGTGTGAAGACTTCTGGCTTGGGAGTCAGAGGACCTAAATTTGAATCTGGATTTTGCCACTTATTTGACACTTTGAGGTCTTGAGCCTCAAATTCCTCATCTGCAAAATGAAGTTTTTGAACCAGATGTTCTCTAAGATCCCTTGTGGTTTTCAATTTAGGATTCCCTTGTTAGCATAAACCGGGGGATTCCTCTTACCGAGATCCATCATAATCTTCCTTATAGCCTGTGAGGACAAGAGAAAATCAACTTAGCACTGAGTATCCTCTGTGCCTCAGTTTCTTCAGGAGGATACACTGAGCCCAAAAGATTAAGATGGGGAATATTTGGGGTGGATATGATTCCAGGTGGATGTCATCCTGGAGCAATCACTAAAAGTATGTGTATGGGGGGACAGAAATGGGTCTGGGTGGGGAGGGGACAGGGAATAGGCTGTGCCAGGATTGGGGATAGGGGATAGAGGGTATGGACTGGACTAGGGGGTATGGGTTGACTGGGACTGGGGTGGGGGACTGGGGAGCAGGGCCTGAGAAGTAGACACTAGAGTGGGGGGGGGGACAGACTACAGTTGGAAGCTGGGGCATAAGGGCTGGGGACTACAAGCTGAGCTGGGGTCAGGAGCCAAAAAGTATGGGTTGGGGGGGGGTAGGAACTGTGGTTGGGAGGGGCAGGAATTGGGGGTTAAGGCTGGGCCTAGGAGGCAGAGGCTGGGAAATGTGGTTTGGACTAGAGGGTATGGGAAGGCCTGGGGGGTCAGAGACTGGGCCTAGGAGGCAGGAACTGAGGATTATGGGTTAAATTGGGAGGCAGGGCTGGGGAGCAGGGACTAGGGTTGGGGGGCAGGGACTAGGGTTGGAGGATGGGTCTGGGGAGCAAGAGATGGAGGTTATGGGCTGGGCTTGGGAGCTGGGTGGGGGGGGGGGCCAGCCCACCTCTCTGAATGGCCTCCTGTAGTTTCTCATGTTTTGCTTGCAGCTTGGTGACAATGCTTCTGCAGCTCAAATATTCTTGTAGTTTCTATGGGGGCCAAAGGATGGAAGAGTTAGTGTCATAGCCTGTGACCCTGCCAGCCCCAGAGCCCCAGCCACTCGAGGTTCCTCACCAGGATATAGAATGTCTCTGTCTCCTGCTGCTGGCCACGTCTCCGTGCCAACTGCCGGCAGCAAAGATCAGAGCCTGTGGGCTTCAGTGACTCAGTGGATAGACTGGCCTGGAAGGCATCTAATACATCTCCATCATCTGCAGTGGCCTGATCCAGCAGGGACTGCAGGCTTGCTTTCAGGGTCTTGTTAACCTGAGGATAGGAAGAGAAGAAAACAGTTCTGAGGGCCTCATTGGGGTGGAGGGAAGGGGAAGAGATGAGGAAGGGGAGGGAGAGAAACAGAGGGACAGAGGGATAAAGACAGAGAGCCTGGAGGGGTTGGTGCCCTGTGGGGCAGTGGGAGGGGAGGGGTTCTGGCTCCATCCCTTTCCATCAAGCACCAAGTCACTGAGCTGCCTACCTCCCCAGTTTCAATGTTTTGCTGATCCAGACGGGCTTGGATATTTTTGGCTCGGGGAAGGATTTCATCCTCCAGGTCTGCGGGCACCTGGACTTCAGACACCTGCAAGGTTAGAGGTGAGACAAGAGGAAACAGAACTAGTCAGAAATCCATCAAACCAGGCCATGAAGAGAGGGGAATGGGACTTGTTTTGTATCCTGTTTGAAAAGCTACATTATTCATTGGCTGCATTCACAAGGCTGTGGTTCTAATCAGATCTCTATGAGATTACCACTCCTATCAGCGACTAATGGGAAACCCAGGGGAAAATAAGAAAGATACCTAATAAGTGACTTTTCTTTGGGGCATAGAGGAGAAATTAAATACCAGATAAAAAATAAGGCAGGTAAAAAATAGGAGAGACAGAGAAAAGGGCAAAGGGGGTAGGACTAGGACTGGAGGCAGGGACTAGGGATTATGGACTAAACTGCAAATGCCCACCCATCTGTCCACCCATTAGAGGTCACCCTATCTTACTGCCTAGGGTTACAGGCTTAACAGCTGCTCATTTCCCAAGAATGACCAGAACAACCATGATCGGCAGCTCCCCATCTGCTCTCAATCATAAACCTTTAAAGGTTTCCTCAGAATGATAGAAGGGACAGTTATTTTTTGATAAAAGCACATTCAGTACTTGGGCCAAAGGTTCTGCCAGGGCTGCCTATTTTGAGAATGCAGTTCCAAAGGATTTGTGTAATATTTGTCTGAATTGATAAAGAAATCTACATATTTGAGAGAGAAGATGGGGTATATTCACTATCAAATTTAATTGGACTTGGGAAAACAACCAAGTGTGGACTCCATGAAGGGTAGTTAGTGACAGTGGCTTACTACCTCCATCTGGTGGTAATATTTCCAAAGCGCAAGGAGCCCATTATCAAAGCAGAGACCAGTATGGCCCAACAAGGACCTTGGGGTAGCATCTTAGAACCCTCAGCACTGAAAGTAACTTTTAATATCCCTGCATTTGACTGATGGGGAAGTTGAGGCTTATATGCTAATTTCCCCTCTTTCTCTCTCTCTGGATCACTAGTATGCGGGGGGGGGGGGGGCATTTGGACTCTTCCTAGAGGGTCAGAGATGGGGACAAGAGTTCTCTTTACCTCATCTCCTTCATAGGGTTGGTATTCAAATCGGAGAGGTGGACAGAAGGCAGAGGCATGAAGCTCCAACACCTTGCTTTTGTCTCCTTCAGGATCTAGGGTGCCCAAAGCTACATCCAGTTTGCTCAGGCTCTGATCAGTGGGGGTCTTGGCCCGGGTCACAGCTGATGTGTAGCCACGAAGAACCTTGCTCAGAGCCAGGTGGAATCCCAGACCATTACACTACAGGAGTTAGAAAAACCAAAGGGTCTCTCAGCAAGCTGGTCCCCAAACCAGGGCCTCCTGGGCCACATGCCCACCTCCATGATGGTGGCTCAGCCCAGTCCACCTAGGCCCTCACACCTACATCCATAATGGCAGCTCAGCCCACCCTCCCTTAGCCTATATACCCACAGCCATGATGGCAGCCTGGCTCACCCACCCCGGGGCCCACATCCTAGGCACTCACATCCATGACTGTGACAGCATCGCGCAGGTAATAGTTGCTGACAGCTGCATTGGCGCTGGCCAAACTGAGCAGGTATTCGTTCCGTGCCTTGGTACACTTCAATTTGTTTTCTAAGAACTTGGCCTGACGCTGTTCAGGAAGCACATAAAGTTTAACAGCCTAGGAGTCAGTGGTGAACCCACAGGACAGGGGCACTACCCCCTAGCCCCCCATTGGCTTATCCATCTCTAGCTGTTTTCCCTTGGGAGGAGCTGAGAGTGCCCATCAGAAAGAGTTACTGAATTAAATCTCTCATGTTTGAGTGGCACTGCAAAACCTGTCCATTGGGCTGCACTGCTTCACCTCTCTGCTGCCCCCATTGAGCGGTCCTGCGCCCTCTCCCAATATTCTAACTCAAAGACCTGTCCATAGAACTGCCCTGTCCAGACCCTCCCCCTCCCGGATAGACATTCCTATTGGGGTTGCCCTGATGCCTATCCACACCCCGACTGGCCCCAGGGCACTGTAAGTTTCCACTCTCTGCCGCTTACCCCCTACTCCTTCCCCTAACCCACCCCAACCACTACCCCAAAACCTACCCACTGGGCTCCCATGTTCCCCCTACCAATATGTGGTCATTGGATAGGTCTGATCCACTCCAAGATCTGTTCTTTAACTGTCCTGCCTGGCCTCCCTTCCTTCCCCTTTCTCCTCTAACCCCAACATCTACACAGTGGGCTACCCTGCTCCCTCATCCCGAAACCCCAAACTGGCCATTGGACTGTCCTAATCTGTCTCCCCCACACACACATTCCCAAGACCTTTCAACCGGGTTACCCTGTCCCTCTCCCTCCCTTCCTCTGGCCCCAAAAAACCTATCCACTTGGATGCCCTGGCCCTCTTCTTTCCTTCCTCTGGCCCACAAAAGCTGTCCACTGGACTGCACTGTCCCTCACCCTCCCGTCCTCTGGCTCCCTAAACCTGTCCACTGGGCTGCCCTGGCCCTCTCCCTCCCTTCCTCTGACACCCCAAACCGGCCTATTGGGGTGCCCTGCTTCCTATCCCCTTCTCCCTCTGACCCACAACCTGTCCACTGGAGTGCCCTGTCCCTCTCCCTCCCTTTGTCTGGCAACAACATACCTGCCCATTGGGGTGCCCTGCTTTCTCTCCCCTTCTCCCTGTGACCAGAACCTGTCCACTGGGGTGCCCTGTCCCTCTCCCTCCCTTCCTCTGGCACCCCAAACCTGCCCATTGGGCTGCTATTCCATCCCCTTCTCCCTCTGACCCAAAACCTGCCCACAGGGGTGCCCTGTCCCTATGCCTCCCTTCCTCCTCTGACCCACAACCTGTCCACTGGGGTACCTTGTCCCTCTCCCTCTCTTACTCTGGCCCCCCAAACCTGCCCATTGGATGCCCTGCTTTCTCTCCCCTTCTCCCTCTAACGGACAACCTGTCCACTGAGGTGCCCTGTCTCTCTCCCTGTCTTCCTCTGGCAACTCAAAACTGTTCATTGGGGTCCCCTGCTTTCTCTTCCCTTCTCCCTCTGACCCACAAACTGTCCACTGGGGTGCCCTGTCCCTTTTCCTCTAGCCCCCCAAACCTGCCCATTGGGGTCCCCTGCTTTCTCTCACCTCCCTCTGACCCACAAACTCTCCACTGCAGTGCCCTATCCCTCTCCCTCTCTTCCTCTCCTCCCCCAAACCTGTCCACTGGACTGCCCTGTGCCTCTTGCTCCCTTCCTCTAGCTCCCCAAAACTGTCCACTGGGCTTCCCTGGACCTCTCGCTCCCTTCCTCTGACCACCACAATCTGCCCATTGGGGTGCCTTGCTTTCTCTCCCCCTCTCTCTCTGACCCAAAACCTGTCCAAGGGGCTGCACTGTCCCTCTCCCTACCTTCCTCTATCCCCCCAAAACCTGTCCAATGGGCGGCACTGTCCCTCTCGCTCCCTTTCTCTGGCCCCTCAAACATGCCCATTGGGTTGCCCTGCTTTCTCTCCCCTTCTCCTTCTCACCGACAACTTGGCACCTTGCTCTCCGTCCCTTCCTCTGTTCCCCCAAACCTGCCGATTGGCCTGCTATTCTCTCCTCCCTGTGACCCAGAACCTGTCCATTGGGGTGCCCTGTCCCTTTCCCTCCCTTCCTGGGGCACCCAAAACCTACCCATTAGGGTGCCCTCTCCCTCCCCCTCTCTTCCTCTGGCCCCCCAACCTACCCATTGGGGTGTCCTCCTTTCTCTCCCTTGCTCAGGTTCCCCCAAACCTGCCCATTGGCCTTATATCCTCTCCTCTCTCTCACCCACAATCTGTCCACTGGGGTGCCCTGTCCCTTTCCCTCCCTCCCGCTGGCCCCCCAAACCAGCCCATTGGGGTGTCCTGCTTTCTCTCCCCTTCTCCCTCTCACCGACAACCTGTCCACTGGGGTGCCTGTCCCTCTCCCTCCCTGCCTCTGGCCCCCCGAACCTGCCCATTGGGGTGCCTTGCTTTCTCTCCCCTTCTCCCTCTGACTGACAGCCTGTCCACTGGGGTGCCCTGTCCCTCTCCCGCTCTTCCTGTAGCCCCCCAAACCTGCCAATTGGCGTGCCCTGCTTTTTTCTCCTCTTCTCCCTCTGACAGCCTGTCCACTGGGGTGCCCTGTCCCTCTCCATCCCTGCCTCTCGGCTCCCAAACCTGCCAATTGGGGTGCCTTCCTTTCTCTCCCCTTCTTCTCAACCACAATCTGTCCATTGGGGTGCCCTGTCCCTCTCTCTCCCTGCCTCTGGGCCCCCAAATCTGCCAATTGGGGTGCCCTGCTTTCTCTCCCCTTCTCCTTCTGACTGACAGCCAGTCCACTGGGGTGCTGTGTCCCTCTCCCTCCCTGCCTCTGGGGGCAAAAACCTGCCCATTGGGGTGACCTGCTTTCTCTCCCCTTCTTCCTCTGACCGACAACCTGTCTACTGGGGTGCCCTTTCACTCTCCCTCCCTTCCTCTGGCCCCCCAAACCTGCCCATTGGGGTGCTCTGCTTTCTCTCCCCTTCTCCCACTGACCGACAACCTGTCCACTGGGGTGCCCTGTCCCTCTCGATCCCTACCACTGGGCGCCCAAACCTACCCATTGGGGTGCCTTGCTTGCTCTCCCCTCCTCCCTGTGACTTGGAACCTGTCCACTGGGGTGCCCTGTCCCTCTCCCTCCATGCTTCTGGGTGCCCAATCCTGCCCTTTGGGGGGCCCTGTTTTCTTCTCCCCTTCTGCCCCTTATCCACAACCTGTCCGCTGGGGTGCCCTGTCCCTCTCCCTCCCTGCCTCTAGGTGCACAAACCTGCCCATTGGGGTGCCCTGCTTTCTCTCCCTTCTTCCTTTGACCGACAACCTGTCCACTTGGGTGCCCTGTCCCTCTCCCTCCCTGCCACCGGGCGCCCAAACCTGCCCATTGGGGTGCCTTGCTTTCTCTCTCCTCCCTGTGACCCATAACCTGTCCATTGCTGTGCCCTGTCCCTCTCCCTCTCTTTGTGTGGCCCCCCAAACCTGCCCATTGGGGTGCCCTGCTTTCTATACCCTTCTTCATCTGGCCCAGAACCTGTCCACTGTGGTACCCTGGCCCTCTCCCTCTCTTCTTCTGGCCGCCCAAACCTGCCCATTGCGGTGCTCTGCTTTCTCTCCCCTTCTCCCTCTGACCGACAACCTGTCAACTGGGGTGCCCTGTGCCTCTCCCTCCCTGCCACTGGGCGCCCAAACCTACCCATTGGGGTGCCTTGCTTTCTCTCCCCTTCTCCCTGTGACTTGGAACCTGTCCACTGGGGTGCCCTGTCCCTCCCTCTCCCTGCCTCTGGCCCCCCAAATCTGCCCATTGGGGTGCCTTGCTTTCTCTCCCCTTCTCCCTGTGACCTGGAACCTGTACACTGGGGTGCCCTGTCCCTCTCGCTCCATGCTTCTGGGTGCCCAGTCCTGCCCTTTCGGGGGCCCTGTTTTCTCTCCCCTTCTGCCCCTTATCCACAACCTGTCCACTGGGGTGCCCTGTCCCTCTCCATCCCTGCCTCTGGAAGCACAAACCTGCCTATTGGGGTGCCTTGCTTTCTCTCTCCTTCTCCCTCTTACCCACAATCTGTCCACTGGGGAGCCCTGTCCCTCTCTCTCCCTGCCTCTGGCACCCCAAATCTGCCCATTAGGGTGCCCTGCTTTCTCTCCCCTTCTTCCTCTGACCGACAACCTGTCCATTGGGGTGCCCTGTCCCTCCCCCTCCCTTCATCTGGCCCCCCAAACCTGCCCATTGGGGTGTCCTTCTTTCTCTCCCCTTCTCCACCTTATCCAAAACCTGTCCATTGGGGTGCCCTGTCTCTCTCCCTGCCTGCCTCTGGGTACACAAACCTGCCCATTGGGGTGCCTGGCTTTCTCTCCCCTTCTCCCTCTCACCCACAATCTGTCCATTGGGGTGCCCTGCCCCTCTCCCTCCCTGCCTCTGGCCCCCCAAATGTACCCATTGGGGTGACCTGCTGTCTCTCCCCTTCTCCTTCTGTATGACAGCCTGTCCACTGGGGTGCCCTGTCCCTCTCCTTCCTGCCCCTGGCCCCCCGAACCTGCCCATTGGGGTGCCTTGCTTTCTCTCCCCTTCTCCCTCTGACTGACAGCCTGTCCACTGGGGTGCCCTGTCCCTCTCCCGCTCTTCCTGTAGCCCCCCAAACCTGTCAATTGGCGTGCCCTGCTTTTTTCTCCCCTTCTCCTTCTGACAGCCTGTCCACTGGGGTGCCCTGTCCCTCTCCCTCCCTGCCTCTGGGGGCACAAACCTGCCCATTGGGGTGCCCTGCTTTCTCTCCCCTTCTTCCTCTGACCGCCAACCTGTCCACTGGGGTACACTGTCCCTCTCCCTCCCTGCCTCTGGGCGCCCAAACCTGCCCATTGGGGTGCCTTGCTTTCTCTCCCCTTCTCCCTGTGACCTGGAACCTGTCCACCGCGGTGCCCACTCCCTCTCCCTCTCTTCCTCTGGCCCCCAAAACTGCCCATTGTGATGCCCTGCTTTCTCTCCCCTTCTTCATCGGACCGACAACCTGTCCATTGGGTTACCCTGTCCCTCTCCCTCCATGCTTCTGGGTGCCCAATCCTGCCCTTTAGGGGGCCCTGTTTTCTCTCCCCTTCTGCCCCTTATCCACAACCTGTCCACTTGGGTGCCCTGTCCCTCTCCCTCCCTGCCACTGGGCGCCCAATCCTGCCCATTGGGGTGCCTTGCTTTCTCTCTCCTTCTCCCTGTGACCCATAACCAGTCCATTGCGGTGCCCTGTCCCTCTCCCTCTCTTCGTGTGGCCCCCCAAACCTGATCATTGGGGTGTCCTGCTTTCTCTACCCTTTTCCCACTGACGGACAGCTTGTCCACTGGGGTGCCCTGTCCCTCTCGCTCTCTGCCTCTGGCCCCCCAACCTGCCCATAGAGGTGCCTTGCTTTCTCCTTCACCCTGTGACCCAGTACCTGTCCATTGGGGTGCCCTGTCCCTCTCCCTCCCTTCCTCTGGCCCCCCAAACCTGCCCATTGCGGTGCTCTGCTTTCTCTCCCCTTCTGCCCGTTATCCACAACCTGTCCACTAGGGTGCCCTGTCCCTCTCCCTCCCTGCCTCTGGGTGCAAAGACCTTCCCATTGGGGTGCACTGCTTTCTCTCCCCTTCTCCCTCTGAACGGCAACCTGTCCACTGGGGTGCCCTGTCCCTCTCCGTCCCTGCCACTGGGCGCCCAAACCTACCCATTGGGGTGCCTTGCTTTCTCTCCCCTTCTCCCTGTGACTTGGAACCTGTCCACTGGGGTGACCTGTCCCTCTCCCTCCATGCTTCTGGGTACCCAATCCTGCCCTTTCGGGGGCCCTGCTTTCTCTACCCTTCTGCCCTTATCCACAACCTGTCCACTGGGGTGCCCTGTCCCTCTCCCTACCTGCCTCTGGGTGCAAAAACATGCCCATTGGGGTGACCTGCTTTCTCTCCCCTTCTTCCTCTGACCGACAACCTGTCCACTGGGGTGCCCTGTCCCTCTCCCTCTCCTCTTCTGGCCCCCCAAACCTGCCCATTGGGGTGCTCTGCTTTCTCTCCCCTTCTCCCTCTGACCGACAACCTGTCCACTGGGGTGCCCTGTCCCTCTCCCTCCCTGCCTCTGGGAACCCAAACCTGCCCATTGGGGTGCCTGGCTTTCTCTCCCCTTCTCCCTCTCACCCACAATCTGTCCATTGGGGTGCCCTGTCCCTCTCCCTCCCTGCCTCTGGCCCCCCAAATGTACACACTGGGGTGACCTGCTGTCTCTCCCCTTCTCCTTCTGTACGACAGCCTGTCCACTGGGGTGCCCTGTCCCTCTCCCTCCCTGCCTCTGGCCCCCCAAATGTACACACTGGGGTGACCTGCTGTCTCTCCCCTTCTCCTTCTGTACGACAGCCTGTCCACTGGGGTGCCCTGTCCCTCTCCCTCCCTGCCTCTGGCCCCCCGAACCTGCCCACTGGGGTGCCTTGCTTTCTCTCCCCTTCTCCCTCTGACTGACAGCCTGTCCACTGGGGTGCCCTGTCCCTCTCCCGCTCTTCCTGTAGCCCCTCAAACCTGCCAATTGGCGTGCCCTGCTTTTTTCTCCTCTTCTCCCTCTGACAGCCTGTCCACTGGGGTGCCCTGTCCCTCTCCATCCCTGCCTCTCGGCTCCCAAACCTACCAATTGGGGTGCCTTCCTTTCTCGCCCCTTCTTCTCAACCACAATCTGTCCATTGGGGTGCCCTGTCCCTCTCTCTCCCTGCCTCTGCGCCCCCAAATCTGCCAATTGGGGTGCCCTGCTTTCTCTCCCCTTCTTCTGACTGACAGCCAGTCCACTGGGGTGCTGTGTCCCTCTCCCTCCCTGCCTCTGGGGGCAAAAACCTGCCCATTGGGGTGCCTTGCTTTCTCTCCCCTTCTTCCTCTGACCGACAACCTGTCTACTGGGGTGCCCTGTCACTCTCCCTCCCTTCCTCTGGCCCCCCAAACCTGCCCATTGGGGTGCTCTGCTTTCTCTCCCCTTCTCCCACTGACCGACAACCTGTCCACTGGGGTGCCCTGTCCCTCTCGATCCCTACCACTGGGCGCCCAAACCTACCCATTGGGGTGCCTTGCTTGCTCTCCCCTCCTCCCTGTGACTTGGAACCTGTCCACTGGGGTGCCCTGTCCCTCTCCCTCCATGCTTCTGGGTGCCCAATCCTGCCCTTTGGGGGGCCCTGTTTTCTTCTCCCCTTCTGCCCCTTATCCACAACCTGTCCGCTGGGGTGCCCTGTCCTTCTCCCTCCCTGCCTCTAGGTGCACAAACCTGCCCATTGGGGTGCCCTGCTTTCTCTCCCTTCTTCCTTTGACCCACAACCTGTCCACTTGGGTGCCCTGTCCCTCTCCCTCCCTGCCACCGGGCGCCCAAACCTGCCCATTGGGGTGCCTTGCTTTCTCTCTCCTCCCTGTGACCCATAACCTGTCCATTGCTGTGCCCTGTCCCTCTCCCTCTCTTTGTGTGGCCCCCCAAACCTGCCCACTGGGGTGCCCTGCTTTCTATACCCTTCTTCATCTGGCCCAGAACCTGTCCACTGTGGTACCCTGGCCCTCTCCCTCTCTTCTTCTGGCCGCCCAAACCTGCCCATTGCGGTGCTCTGCTTTCTCTCCCCTTCTCCCTCTGACCGACAACCTGTCAACTGGGGTGCCCTGTGCCTCTCCCTCCCTGCCACTGGGCGCCCAAACCTGCCCATTGGGGTGCCTGGCTTTCTCTCCCCTTCTCCCTCTCACCCACAATCTGTCCATTGGGGTGCCCTGTCCCTCTCCCTCCCTGCCTCTGGCCCCCCAAATGTACTCATTGGGGTGACCTGCTGTCTCTCCCCTTCTCCTTCTGTACGACAGCCTGTCCACTGGGGTGCCCGTCCCTCTCCCTCCCTGCTTCTGGCCCCCCGAACCTGCCCATTGGGGTGCCTTGCTTTCTCTCCCCTTCCTCTGACTGACAGCCTGCCCACTGGGGTGCCCTGTCCCTCTCCCTCCCTGCCACTGGGCGCCCAAACCTGCCCATTGGGGTGCCTTGCTTTCTTTACCCTTCTTCCTCTGACCGACAACCTGTCCACTGCGGTGCCCTGTCCCTCTCCCTCCCTGCCTCTGCCCCCAAATCTGCCCATTGTGATGCCCTGCTTTCTCTCCCCTTCTCCCTCTGACTGACAATCTGTCCACTGGGGTGCCCACTCCCTCTCCCTCTCTTTCTCTGGCCCCCCAAACCTGCCCATTTTGATGCCCTGTTTTCTCTCCCCTTCTTCCTCTGATCGACAATCTGTCCACTGGGGTGCCCTGTCCCTCTCACTCCCTGCGTCTGGGCGCCCAAACCTGCCCATTGGGGTGCCTGGCTTTCTCTCCCCTTCTCCCTCTCACCCACAATCTGTCCATTGGGGTGCCCTGTCCCTCTCTCTCCCTGCCTCTGGCCCCCCAAATCTGCCAATTGGGGTGCCCTGCTTTCTCTCCCCTTCTCCTTCTGACCTACAGCCAGTCCACTGGGGTGCTGTGTCCCTCTCCCTCCCTGCCTCTGGGGGCACAAACCTGCCCATTGGCGTGACCTGGTTTCTCTCCCCTTCTTCCTCTGACCGACAACCTGTCCACTGGGGTGCCCTATCCCTCTCCCTCCCTGCCACTGGGCACTCAAACCTACCCATTGGGGTGCCTTGCTTTCTCTCCCCTTCTCCCTGTGACTTGGAACCTGTCCACTGGGGTGACCTGTCCCTCTCCCTCCATGCTTCTGGGTGCCCAATCCTGCCCTTTCGGGGGCCCTGCTTTCTCTCCCCTTCTGCCCCTTATCCACAACCTCTCCACTGGGGCGCCCTGTCCCTCTCACTCCCTGCCTCTGGACGCCAAAACCTGCCCATTGGGGTGCCTGGCTTTCTCTCCCCTTCTCCCTCTCACCCACAATCTGTCCATTGGGGTGCCCTGTCCCTCTCCCTCCCTGCCTCTGGCCCCCCAAATGTACCCATTGGGGTGACCTGCTGTCTCTCCCCTTCTCCTTCTGTACGACAGCCTGTCCACTGGGGTGCCCTGTCCCTCTCCCTCCCTGCCTCTGGCCCCCCGAACCTGCCCATAGAGGTGCCTTGCTTTCTCTCTCCTTCACCCTGTGACCCAGTACCTGTGCATTGGGATGCCCTGTCCCTCTCCCTCCCTTCCTCTGGCCCCCCAAACCTGCCCATTGGGGTGCTCTGCTTTCTCTCCCCTTCCTCCTCTGACTGACAACCTGTCCACTGGGGTGCCCTGTCCCTCTCCCTCTCTTCTTCTGGACGCCCAAACCTGCCCATTGTGGTGCCTGGCTTTCTCTCCCCTTCTCCCTGTGACTTGGAACCTGTCCACTGGGGTGACCTGTCCCTCTCCCTCCATGCTTCTGGGTGCCCAATCCTGCCCTTTCGGGGGCCCTGCTTTCTCTAACCTTCTGCCCCTTATCCACAACCTGTCCACTGGGGTGCCCTGTCCCTCTCCCTTCCTGCCTCTGGGTGCAAAAACCTGCCCATTGGGGTGACCTGCTTTCTCTCCCCTTCCTCCTCTGACTGACAGCCTGTCCACTGGGGTGCCCTGTCCCTCTCCCTCTCTTCTTCTGGAAGCCCAAACCTGCCCATTGTGGTGCCTGGCTTTCTCTCCCCTTCTCCCTCTCACCCACAATCTGTCCATTGGGGTGCCCTGTCCCCCTGCTCCCTGCCTCTGGCCCCCCAAATGTACCCATTGGGGTGACCTGCTGTCTCTCCCCTTCTCCTTCTGTACGACAGCCTGTCCACTGCGTTGCCCTGTCCCTCTCCCTCCCTGCCTCTGGCCCCCAAACCTGCCCATTGTGATGCCCTGCTTTCTCTCCCCTTCTCCCTCTGACTGACAATCTGTCCACTGGGGTACCCACTCCCTCTCCCTCTCTTTCTCTGGCCCCCCAAACCTGCCCATTTTGATGCCCTGTTTTCTCTCCCCTTCTTCCTCTGATCGACAATCTGTCCACTGTGGTGCCCTGTCCCTCTCACTCCCTGCGTCTGGGCGCCCAAACCTGCCCATTGGGGTGCCTGGGTTTCTCTCCCCTTCTCCCTCTCACCCACAATCTGTCCATTGGGGTGCCCTGTCACTCTCCCTCCCTGTCTCTGGCCCCCCTAATCTGCCCATTGGGGTGCTCTGCTTTCTCTCCCCTTCTCCCTCTGACCGACAACCTGTCCACTGGGGTGCCCTCTCCCTCTCCCTCCCTGCCACTGGGCGCCCAAACCTGCCCATTGGGGTGCTCTGCTTTCTCTCCCCTTCCTCCTCTGACTGACAGCCTGTCCACTGGGGTGCCCTGTCCCTCTCCCTCTCTTCTTCTGGACGCCCAAACCTGCCCATTGTGGTGCCTGGCTTTCTCTCCCCTTCTCCCTGTGACTTGGAACCTGTCCACTGGGGTGACCTGTCCCTCTCCCTCCATGCTTCTGGGTGCCCAATCCTGCCCTTTCGGGGGCCCTGCTTTCTCTAACCTTCTGCCCCTTATCCACAACCTGTCCACTGGGGTGCCCTGTCCCTCTCCCTTCCTGCCTCTGGGTGCAAAAACCTGCCCATTGGGGTGACCTGTTTTCTCTCCCCTTCCTCCTCTGACTGACAACCTGTCCACTGGGGTGCCCTGTCCCTTTCCCTCTCTTCTTCTGGACGCCCAAACCTGCCCATTGTGGTGCTTGGCTTTCTCTCCCCTTCTCCCTCTCACCCACAATCTGTCCATTGGGGTGCCCTGTCCCTCTCCCTCCCTGCCTCTGGCCCCCCAAATGTACCCATTGGGGTGACCTGCTGTCTCTCCCCTTCTCCTTCTGTACGACAGCCTGTCCACTGGGGTGCCCTGTCCCTCTCCCTCCCTGCCTCTGGCCCCCCGAACCTGCCCACTGGGGTGCCTTGCTTTCTCTCCCCTTCTCCTTCTGACTGACAGCCTGTCCACTGGGGAGCCCTGTCCCTCTCCCGCTCTTCCTTTAGCCCCCCAAACCTGCCAAATGGCGTGCCCTGCTTTTTTCTCCCCTTCTCCCTCTGACAGCCTGTCCACTGGGGTGCCCTGTCCCTCTCCCTCCCTGCTACTGGGCGCCCAAACCAGCCCATTGGGGAGCCTTGCTTTCTTTCCCCTTCTTCCTCTGACCGACAACCTGTCCACTGCGGTGCCCTGTCCCTCTCCCTCCCTGCCTCTGGCCCCCCAAATCTGCCCATTGTGATGCCCTGCTTTCTCTCCCCTTCTCCCTCTGACTGACAACCTGTCCACTGGGGTGCCCACTCCCTCTCCCTCTCTTTCTCTGGCCCCCCAAACCTGCCCATTTTGATGCCCTGTTTTCTCTCCCCTTCTTCCTCTGATCGACAATCTGTCCACTGGGGTGCCCTGTCCCTCTCACTCCCTGCGTCTGGGCGCCCAAACCTGCCCATTGGGGTGCCTGGCTTTCTCTCCCCTTCTCCCTCTCACCCACAATCTGTCCATTGGGGTGCCCTGTCCCTCTCTCTCCCTGCCTCTGGCCCCCCAAATCTGCCAATTGGGGTGCCCTTCTTTCTCTCCCCTTCTCGTTCTGACCGACAGCCAGTCCACTGGGGTGCTGTGTCCCTCTCCCTCCCTGCCTCTGGGGGCACAAACCTGCCCATTGGGGTGTCCTGCTTTCTCTCCCCTTCTCCCTCTGACCGACAACCTGTCCACTGGGGTGCCCTGTCCCTCACCCTCCCTGCCACTGGGCACCCAAACCTGCCCATTGGGGTGCCTGGCTTTCTCTCCCCTTCTCCCTCTCACCCACAATCTGTCCATTGGGGTGCCCTGTCCCTCTCCCTCCCTGCCTCTGGCCCCCCAAATCTGCCAATTGGGGTGCCCTTCTTTCTCTCCCCTTCTCGTTCTGACCGACAGCCAGTCCACTGGGGTGCTGTGTCCCTCTCCCTCCCTGCCTCTGGGGGCACAAACCTGCCCATTGGGGTGTCCTGCTTTCTCTCCCCTTCTCCCTCTGACCGACAACCTGTCCACTGGGGTGCCCTGTCCCTCACCCTCCCTGCCACTGGGCACCCAAACCTGCCCATTGGGGTGCCTGGCTTTCTCTCCCCTTCTCCCTCTCACCCACAATCTGTCCATTGGGGTGCCCTGTCCCTCTCCCTCCCTGCCTCTGGCCCCCCAAATGTAACCATTGGGGTGACCTGCTGTCTCTCCCCTTCTCCTTCTGTACGACAGCCTGTCCACTGGGGTGCCCTGTCCCTCTCCCTCCCTGCCTCTGGCCCCCCGAACCTGCCCATTGGGGTGCCTTGCTTTCTCTCCCCTTCTCCCTCTGACTGACAGCCTGTCCACTGGGGAGCCCTGTCCCTCTCCCGCTCTTCCTTTAGCCCCCCAAACCTGCCAATTGGCGTGCCCTGCTTTTTTCTCCCCCTTCTCCCTCTGACAGCCTGTCCACTGGGGTGCCCTGTCCCTCTCCCTCCCTTCCTCTGGTCCCCCAAACCTGCCAATTGGCATGCCCTGCTTTTTTCTCCCCATCTCCCTCTGACAGCCTGTCCACTGGGGAACCCTGTCCCTCTCCCTCCATGCTTCTCGGTGTCCAATCCTGCCCTTTCGGGGGCCCTGCTTTCTCTCCCCTTCTCCCTCTCACCCACAATCTGTCTATTGGGGTACCCTGTCCCTCTCCCTCCCTGCCTCTGACCCCCCAAATCTGCCCATTGTGATGCCCTGCTTTCTCTCCCCTTCTCCCTCTGACCGACAACCTGTCCACTGGGGTGCCCACTCCCTCTCCCTCTCTTTCTCTGGCCCCCCAAACCTGCCCATTTTGATGCCCTTTTTTCACTCCCCTTCTTCCTCTGATCGACAATCTGTCCACTGGGGTGCCCTGTCCCTCTCACTCCCTGCCTCTGGGCGCCCAAACCCGCCCATTGGGGTGCCTGGCTTTCTCTCCCCTTCTCCCTCTCACCCACAATCTGTCCATTGGGGTGCCCTGTCCCTCTCCCTCCCTGCCTCTGGCCCCCCAAATGTACCGATTGGGGTGACCTGCTGTCTCTCCCCATCTCCTTCTGTACGACAGCCTGTCCACTGGGGTGCCCTGTCCCTCTCCCTCCCTGCCTCTGGCCCCCCCGAACCTGCCCATTGGGGTGCCCTGCTTTCTCTCCCCTTCTCCCACTGACCGACAACCTGTCCACTGGGGTGCCCTGTCACTCTCGATCCCTGCCACTGGGCGCCCAAACCTACCCATTGGGGTGCCTTGCTTGCTCTCCCCTCCTCCCTGTGACTTGGAACCTGTCCACTGGGGTGCCCTGTCCCTCTCCCTCCATGCTTCTGGGTGCCCAATCCTTCCCTTTCGGGGGCCCTGTTTTCTCTCCCCTTCTGCCCCTTATCCACAACCTGTCCACTGGGGTGCCCTGTCCCTCTCCGTCCCTGCCTCTGGGTGCACAAACCTGCCCATTGGGGTGCCCTATTTTCTCTCCCCTTCTTCCTCTGACCGACAGCCTGTCCACTGGGGTACACTGTCCCTCTCTCTCCCTGCCTCTGGGCGCCCAAACCTGCCCATAGAGGTGCCTTGCTTTCTCTCTCCTTCACCCTGTGACCCAGAACCTGTCCATTGGGATGCCCTGTCCCTCTCCCTCCCTGCCTCTGGGTGCAAAGACCTGCCCATTGGGGTGCCCTGCTTTCTCTCCCCTTCTTCCTCTGACCGACAACCTGTCCACTGGGGTACACTGTCCCTCTCCCTCTCTTCCTCTGGCCCCCAAAACTGCCCATTGTGATGCCCTGCTTTCTCTCCCCTTCTTCCTCTGACCGACAACCTGTCCATTGGGGTACCCTGTCCCTCTCCCTCCATGCTTCTGGGTGCCCAATCCTGCCCTTTCGGGGGCCCTGGTTTCTCTCCCCTTCTGCCCCTTATCCACAACCTGTCCACTGGGGTGCCGTGTCCCTCTCCCTCCCTGCCTTTAGGTACACAAACCTGCCCATTGGGGTGCCCTGCTTTCTCTCCCCTTCTTCCTCTGACCGACAACCTGTCCACTTGGGGGCCCTGTCCCTCTCCCTCCCTGCCACTGGGCGCCCAATCCTGCCCATTGGGGTGCCTTGCTTTCTCTCTCCTTCTCCCTGTGACCCATAACCGGTCCATTGCGGTGCCCTGTCCCTCACCCTCTCTTCGTGTGGCCCCCCAAACCTGCTCATTGGCGTGTCCTGCTTTCTCTACCCTTTTCCCACTGACGGACAGCTTGTCCATTGGGGTGCCCTGTCCCTCTCCCTCCCTTCCTCTGGCCCCCCAAACCTGCCCATTGGGGTGCTCTGCTTTCTCTCCCCTTCTGCCCCTTATCCACAACCTGTCCACTAGGGTGCCCTGTCCCTCTCCCTCCCTGCCTCTGGGTGCAAAGACCTGCCCATTGGGGTGCCCTGCTTTCTCTCCCCTTCTCCCTCTCACCCACAATCTGTCCATTGGGGTGCCCTGTCCCTCTCCCTCCCTGTCTCTGGCCCCCCTAATCTGCCCATTGGGGTGCTCTGCTTTCTCTCCCCTTCTCCCTCTGACCGACAACCTGTCCACTGGGGTGCCCTCTCCCTCTCCCTCCCTGCCACTGGGCGCCCAAACCTGCCCATTGGGGTGCTCTGCTTTCTCTCCCCTTCCTCCTCTGACTGACAGCCTGTCCACTGGGGTGCCCTATCCCTCTCCCTCTCTTCTTCTGGACGCCCAAACCTGCCCATTGTGGTGCCTGGCTTTCTCTCCCCTTCTCCCTGTGACTTGGAACCTGTCCACTGGGGTGACCTGTCCCTCTCCCTCCATGCTTCTGGGTGCCCAATCCTGCCCTTTCGGGGGCCCTGCTTTCTCTAACCTTCTGCCCCTTATCCACAACCTGTCCACTGGGGTGCCCTCTCCCTCTCCCTCCCTGCCACTGGGCGCCCAAACCTGCCCATTGGGGTGCTCTGCTTTCTCTCCCCTTCCTCCTCTGACTGACAGCCTGTCCACTGGGGTGCCCTATCCCTCTCCCTCTCTTCTTCTGGACGCCCAAACCTGCCCATTGTGGTGCCTGGCTTTCTCTCCCCTTCTCCCTGTGACTTGGAACCTGTCCACTGGGGTGACCTGTCCCTCTCCCTCCCTGTCTCTGGCCCCCCAAATCTGCCCATTGGGGTGCCCTGCTTTCTCTCCCCTTCTCCTTCTGACCAACAGACTGTCCACTGAAGTGCCCTGTTCCTCTCCCTCCCTGCCTCTGGCCCCCCAAACCTACCCATTGGGGTGCTCTGCTTTCTCTCCCTTTCTCCCTCTGACCGACAACCTGTCCACTGGGGTGCCCTGTCCCTCTCCCTCCCTGCCACTGGGCGCCCAAACCTGCCCATTGGGGTGCCTTGCTTTCTCTCCCCTTCTCCTTCTGACTGACAGCCTGTCCACTGGGGAGCCCTGTCCCTCTCCCGCTCTTCCTTTAGCCCCCCAAACCTGCCAAATGGCGTGCCCTGCTTTTTTCTCCCCTTCTCCCTCTGACAGCCTGTCCACTGGGGTGCCCTGTCCCTCTCCCTCCCTGCTACTGGGCGCCCAAACCAGCCCATTGGGGAGCCTTGCTTTCTTTCCCCTTCTTCCTCTGACCGACAACCTGTCCACTGCGGTGCCCTGTCCCTCTCCCTCCCTGCCTCTGGCCCCCCAAATCTGCCCATTGTGATGCCCTGCTTTCTCTCCCCTTCTCCCTCTGACTGACAACCTGTCCACTGGGGTGCCCACTCCCTCTCCCTCTCTTTCTCTGGCCCCCCAAACCTGCCCATTTTGATGCCCTGTTTTCTCTCCCCTTCTCCTTCTGATCGACAATCTGTCCACTGGGGTGCCCTGTCCCTCTCACTCCCTGCGTCTGGGCGCCCAAACCTGCCCATTGGGGTGCCTGGCTTTCTCTCCCCTTCTCCCTCTCACCCACAATCTGTCCATTGGGGTGCCCTGTCCCTCTCTCTCCCTGCCTCTGGCCCCCCAAATCTGCCAATTGGGGTGCCCTTCTTTCTCTCCCCTTCTCGTTCTGACCGACAGCCAGTCCACTGGGGTGCTGTGTCCCTCTCCCTCCCTGCCTCTGGGGGCACAAACCTGCCCATTGGGGTGTCCTGCTTTCTCTCCCCTTCTCCCTCTGACCGACAACCTGTCCACTGGGGTGCCCTGTCCCTCACCCTCCCTGCCACTGGGCACCCAAACCTGCCCATTGGGGTGCCTGGCTTTCTCTCCCCTTCTCCCTCTCACCCACAATCTGTCCATTGGGGTGCCCTGTCCCTCTCCCTCCCTGCCTCTGGCCCCCCAAATGTAACCATTGGGGTGACCTGCTGTCTCTCCCCTTCTCCTTCTGTACGACAGCCTGTCCACTGGGGTGCCCTGTCCCTCTCCCTCCCTGCCTCTGGCCCCCCGAACCTGCCCATTGGGGTGCCTTGCTTTCTCTCCCCTTCTCCCTCTGACTGACAGCCTGTCCACTGGGGAGCCCTGTCCCTCTCCCGCTCTTCCTTTAGCCCCCCAAACCTGCCAATTGGCGTGCCCTGCTTTTTTCTCCCCTTCTCCCTCTGACAGCCTGTCCACTGGGGTGCCCTGTCCCTCTCCCTCCCTTCCTCTGGTCCCCCAAACCTGCCAATTGGCATGCCCTGCTTTTTTCTCCCCATCTCCCTCTGACAGCCTGTCCACTGGGGAACCCTGTCCCTCTCCCTCCATGCTTCTCGGTGTCCAATCCTGCCCTTTCGGGGGCCCTGCTTTCTCTCCCCTTCTCCCTCTCACCCACAATCTGTCTATTGGGGTACCCTGTCCCTCTCCCTCCCTGCCTCTGACCCCCCAAATCTGCCCATTGTGATGCCCTGCTTTCTCTCCCCTTCTCCCTCTGACCGACAACCTGTCCACTGGGGTGCCCACTCCCTCTCCCTCTCTTTCTCTGGCCCCCCAAACCTGCCCATTTTGATGCCCTTTTTTCACTCCCCTTCTTCCTCTGATCGACAATCTGTCCACTGGGGTGCCCTGTCCCTCTCACTCCCTGCCTCTGGGCGCCCAAACCCGCCCATTGGGGTGCCTGGCTTTCTCTCCCCTTCTCCCTCTCACCCACAATCTGTCCATTGGGGTGCCCTGTCCCTCTCCCTCCCTGCCTCTGGCCCCCCAAATGTACCGATTGGGGTGACCTGCTGTCTCTCCCCATCTCCTTCTGTACGACAGCCTGTCCACTGGGGTGCCCTGTCCCTCTCCCTCCCTGCCTCTGGCCCCCCCGAACCTGCCCATTGGGGTGCCCTGCTTTCTCTCCCCTTCTCCCACTGACCGACAACCTGTCCACTGGGGTGCCCTGTCACTCTCGATCCCTGCCACTGGGCGCCCAAACCTACCCATTGGGGTGCCTTGCTTGCTCTCCCCTCCTCCCTGTGACTTGGAACCTGTCCACTGGGGTGCCCTGTCCCTCTCCCTCCATGCTTCTGGGTGCCCAATCCTTCCCTTTCGGGGGCCCTGTTTTCTCTCCCCTTCTGCCCCTTATCCACAACCTGTCCACTGGGGTGCCCTGTCCCTCTCCGTCCCTGCCTCTGGGTGCACAAACCTGCCCATTGGGGTGCCCTATTTTCTCTCCCCTTCTTCCTCTGACCGACAGCCTGTCCACTGGGGTACACTGTCCCTCTCTCTCCCTGCCTCTGGGCGCCCAAACCTGCCCATAGAGGTGCCTTGCTTTCTCTCTCCTTCACCCTGTGACCCAGAACCTGTCCATTGGGATGCCCTGTCCCTCTCCCTCCCTGCCTCTGGGTGCAAAGACCTGCCCATTGGGGTGCCCTGCTTTCTCTCCCCTTCTTCCTCTGACCGACAACCTGTCCACTGGGGTACACTGTCCCTCTCCCTCTCTTCCTCTGGCCCCCAAAACTGCCCATTGTGATGCCCTGCTTTCTCTCCCCTTCTTCCTCTGACCGACAACCTGTCCATTGGGGTACCCTGTCCCTCTCCCTCCATGCTTCTGGGTGCCCAATCCTGCCCTTTCGGGGGCCCTGGTTTCTCTCCCCTTCTGCCCCTTATCCACAACCTGTCCACTGGGGTGCCGTGTCCCTCTCCCTCCCTGCCTTTAGGTACACAAACCTGCCCATTGGGGTGCCCTGCTTTCTCTCCCCTTCTTCCTCTGACCGACAACCTGTCCACTTGGGGGCCCTGTCCCTCTCCCTCCCTGCCACTGGGCGCCCAATCCTGCCCATTGGGGTGCCTTGCTTTCTCTCTCCTTCTCCCTGTGACCCATAACCGGTCCATTGCGGTGCCCTGTCCCTCACCCTCTCTTCGTGTGGCCCCCCAAACCTGCTCATTGGCGTGTCCTGCTTTCTCTACCCTTTTCCCACTGACGGACAGCTTGTCCATTGGGGTGCCCTGTCCCTCTCCCTCCCTTCCTCTGGCCCCCCAAACCTGCCCATTGGGGTGCTCTGCTTTCTCTCCCCTTCTGCCCCTTATCCACAACCTGTCCACTAGGGTGCCCTGTCCCTCTCCCTCCCTGCCTCTGGGTGCAAAGACCTGCCCATTGGGGTGCCCTGCTTTCTCTCCCCTTCTCCCTCTGACCGACAACCTGTCCACTGGGGTGCCCTGTCCCTCTCCCTCCCTGCCACTGGGCGCCCAAACCTGCCCATTGGGGTGCCTTGCTTTCTCTCCCCTTCTCCCTGTTACCTGGAACCTGTCCACTGGGGTGCCTAGTCCCGCTCCCTCTCTTCCTCTGGCCCCCCAAACCTGCCCATTGTGATGCCCTGCTTTTGCTCCCCTTCTTCCTCTGACCAACAACCTGTCCACTGGGGTGCCCTGTCCCTCTCCCTCCCTGCCTCTGGGCACCCAAACCTGCCCATTGGGGTGCCTTGCTTTCTCTCCCCTTCTCCCTCTCACCCACAATCTGTCCATTGGGGTGCCCTGTCCCTCTCCCTCCCTGTCTCTGGCCCCCCTAATCTGCCCATTGGGGTGCTCTGCTTTCTCTCCCCTTCTCCCTCTGACCGACAACCTGTCCACTGGGGTGCCCTCTCCCTCTCCCTCCCTGCCACTGGGCGCCCAAACCTGCCCATTGGGGTGCTCTGCTTTCTCTCCCCTTCCTCCTCTGACTGACAGCCTGTCCACTGGGGTGCCCTATCCCTCTCCCTCTCTTCTTCTGGACGCCCAAACCTGCCCATTGTGGTGCCTGGCTTTCTCTCCCCTTCTCCCTGTGACTTGGAACCTGTCCACTGGGGTGACCTGTCCCTCTCCCTCCATGCTTCTGGGTGCCCAATCCTGCCCTTTCGGGGGCCCTGCTTTCTCTAACCTTCTGCCCCTTATCCACAACCTGTCCACTGGGGTGCCCTCTCCCTCTCCCTCCCTGCCACTGGGCGCCCAAACCTGCCCATTGGGGTGCTCTGCTTTCTCTCCCCTTCCTCCTCTGACTGACAGCCTGTCCACTGGGGTGCCCTATCCCTCTCCCTCTCTTCTTCTGGACGCCCAAACCTGCCCATTGTGGTGCCTGGCTTTCTCTCCCCTTCTCCCTGTGACTTGGAACCTGTCCACTGGGGTGACCTGTCCCTCTCCCTCCCTGTCTCTGGCCCCCCAAATCTGCCCATTGGGGTGCCCTGCTTTCTCTCCCCTTCTCCTTCTGACCAACAGACTGTCCACTGAAGTGCCCTGTTCCTCTCCCTCCCTGCCTCTGGCCCCCCAAACCTACCCATTGGGGTGCTCTGCTTTCTCTCCCTTTCTCCCTCTGACCGACAACCTGTCCACTGGGGTGCCCTGTCCCTCTCCCTCCCTGCCACTGGGCGCCCAAACCTGCCCATTGGGGTGCCTTGCTTTCTCTCCCCTTCTCCTTCTGACTGACAGCCTGTCCACTGGGGAGCCCTGTCCCTCTCCCGCTCTTCCTTTAGCCCCCCAAACCTGCCAAATGGCGTGCCCTGCTTTTTTCTCCCCTTCTCCCTCTGACAGCCTGTCCACTGGGGTGCCCTGTCCCTCTCCCTCCCTGCCACTGGGCGCCCAAACCAGCCCATTGGGGAGCCTTGCTTTCTTTCCCCTTCTTCCTCTGACCGACAACCTGTCCACTGCGGTGCCCTGTCCCTCTCCCTCCCTGCCTCTGGCCCCCCAAATCTGCCCATTGTGATGCCCTGCTTTCTCTCCCCTTCTCCCTCTGACTGACAACCTGTCCACTGGGGTGCCCACTCCCTCTCCCTCTCTTTCTCTGGCCCCCCAAACCTGCCCATTTTGATGCCGTGTTTTCTCTCCCCTTCTTCCTCTGATCGACAATCTGTCCACTGGGGTGCCCTGTCCCTCTCACTGCCTGCGTCTGGGCGCACAAACCTGCCCATTGGGGTGCCTGGCTTTCTCTCCCCTTCTCCCTCTCACCCACAATCTGTCCATTGGGGTGCCCTGTCCCTCTCTCTCCCTGCCTCTGGCCCCCCAAATCTGCCAATTGGGGTGCCCTTCTTTCTCTCCCCTTCTCGTTCTGACTGACAGCCAGTCCACTGGGGTGCTGTGTCCCTCTCCCTCCCTGCCTCTGGGGGCACAAACCTGCCCATTGGGGTGTCCTGCTTTCTCTCCCCTTCTCCCTCTGACCGACAACCTGTCCACTGGGGTGCCCTGTCCCTCACCCTCCCTGCCACTGGGCGCCCAAACCTGCCCATTGGGGTGCCTGGCTTTCTCTCCCCTTCTCCCTCTCACCCACAATCTGTCCATTGGGGTGCCCTGTCCCTCTCCCTCCCTGCCTCTGGCCCCCCAAATGTAACCATTGGGGTGACCTGCTGTCTCTCCCCTTCTCCTTCTGTACGACAGCCTGTCCACTGGGGTGCCCTGTCCCTCTCCCTCCCTGCCTCTGGCCCCCCGAACCTGCCCATTGGGGTGCCTTGCTTTCTCTCCCCTTCTCCCTCTGACTGACAGCCTGTCCACTGGGGAGCCCTGTCCCTCTCCCGCTCTTCCTTTAGCCCCCCAAACCTGCCAATTGGCGTGCCCTGCTTTTTTCTCCCCTTCTCCCTCTGACAGCCTGTCCACTGGGGTGCCCTGTCCCTCTCCCTCCCTTCCTCTGGTCCCCCAAACCTGCCAATTGGCATGCCCTGCTTTTTTCTCCCCATCTCCCTCTGACAGCCTGTCCACTGGGGAACCCTGTCCCTCTCCCTCCATGCTTCTCGGTGTCCAATCCTGCCCTTTCGGGGGCCCTGCTTTCTCTCCCCTTCTCCCTCTCACCCACAATCTGTCTATTGGGGTACCCTGTCCCTCTCCCTCCCTGCCTCTGACCCCCCAAATCTGCCCATTGTGATGCCCTGCTTTCTCTCCCCTTCTCCCTCTGACCGACAACCTGTCCACTGGGGTGCCCACTCCCTCTCCCTCTCTTTCTCTGGCCCCCCAAACCTGCCCATTTTGATGCCCTTTTTTCACTCCCCTTCTTCCTCTGACTGACAACCTGTCCACTGGGGTGCCCTGTCCCTTTCCCTCTCTTCTTCTGGACGCCCAAACCTGCCCATTGTGGTGCCTGGCTTTCTCTCCCCTTCTCCCTCTCACCCACAATCTGTCCATTGGGGTGCCCTGTCCCTCTCCCTCCCTGCCTCTGGCCCCCCAAATGTACCCATTGGGGTGACCTGCTGTCTCTCCCCTTCTCCTTCTGTAGCTCTGCTTTCTCTCCCCTTCCTCCTCTGACTGACAGCCTGTCCACTGGGGTGCCCTGTCCCTCTCCCTCTCTTCTTCTGGAGAGCAAACCTGTCCACTGGGGTGCCCTGTCTCCTCTCCCCTGCCGACAGCCTGTCCACTGGGGTGCCCTGTCCCTCTCCCTCCCTGCCTCTGGCCCCCCGAACCTGCCCACTGGGGTGCCTTGCTTTCTCTCCCCTTCTCCTTCTGACTGACAGCCTGTCCACTGGGGAGCCCTGTCCCTCTCCCGCTCTTCCTTTAGCCCCCCAAACCTACCAATTGGCGTGCCCTGCTTTTTTCTCCCCTTCTCCCTCTGACAGCCTGTCCACTGGGGTGCCCTGTCCCTCTCCCTCCCTGCCACTGGGCGCCCAAACCAGCCCATTGGGGAGCCTTGCTTTCTTTCCCCTTCTTCCTCTGACCGACAACCTGTCCACTGCGGTGCCCTGTCCCTCTCCCTCCCTGCCTCTGGCCCCCCAAATCTGCCCATTGTGATGCCCTGCTTTCTCTCCCCTTCTCCCTCTGACTGACAACCTGTCCACTGGGGTGCCCACTCCCTCTCCCTCTCTTTCTCTGGCCCCCCAAACCTGCCCATTTTGATGCCGTGTTTTCTCTCCCCTTCTTCCTCTGATCGACAATCTGTCCACTGGGGTGCCCTGTCCCTCTCACTCCCTGCGTCTGGGCGCCCAAACCTGCCCATTGGGGTGCCTGGCTTTCTCTCCCCTTCTCCCTCTCACCCACAATCTGTCCATTGGGGTGCCCTGTCCCTCTCTCTCCCTGCCTCTGGCCCCCCAAATCTGCCAATTGGGGTGCCCTTCTTTCTCTCCCCTTCTCGTTCTGACCGACAGCCAGTCCACTGGGGTGCTGTGTCCCTCTCCCTCCCTGCCTCTGGGGGCACAAACCTGCCCATTGGGGTGTCCTGCTTTCTCTCCCCTTCTCCCTCTGACCGACAACCTGTCCACTGGGGTGCCGTGTCCCTCACCCTCCCTGCCACTGGGCACCCAAACCTGCCCATTGGGGTGCCTGGCTTTCTCTCCCCTTCTCCCTCTCACCCACAATCTGTCCATTGGGGTGCCCTGTCCCTCTCCCTCCCTGCCTCTGGCCCCCCAAATGTAACCATTGGGGTGACCTGCTGTCTCTCCCCTTCTCCTTCTGTACGACAGCCTGTCCACTGGGGTGCCCTGTCCCTCTCCCTCCCTGCCTCTGGCCCCCC
Organism: Macrotis lagotis; assembly: GCF_037893015.1. Taxonomy (NCBI): domain Eukaryota; kingdom Metazoa; phylum Chordata; class Mammalia; order Peramelemorphia; family Peramelidae; genus Macrotis; species Macrotis lagotis. The sequence goes on from NC_133666.1 coordinate 81,965,105, forward strand.
GAACCTGCCCATTGGGGTGCCTTGCTTTCTCTCCCCTTCTCCCTCTGACTGACAGCCTGTCCACTGGGGAGCCCTGTCCCTCTCCCGCTCTTCCTTTAGCCCCCCAAACCTGCCAATTGGCGTGCCCTGCTTTTTTCTCCCCTTCTCCCTCTGACAGCCTGTCCACTGGGGTGCCCTGTCCCTCTCCCTCCCTTCCTCTGGTCCCCCAAACCTGCCAATTGGCATGCCCTGCTTTTTTCTCCCCATCTCCCTCTGACAGCCTGTCCACTGGGGAACCCTGTCCCTCTCCCTCCATGCTTCTCGGTGTCCAATCCTGCCCTTTCGGGGGCCCTGCTTTCTCTCCCCTTCTCCCTCTCACCCACAATCTGTCTATTGGGGTACCCTGTCCCTCTCCCTCCCTGCCTCTGACCCCCCAAATCTGCCCATTGTGATGCCCTGCTTTCTCTCCCCTTCTCCCTCTGACCGACAACCTGTCCACTGGGGTGCCCACTCCCTCTCCCTCTCTTTCTCTGGCCCCCCAAACCTGCCCATTTTGATGCCCTTTTTTCACTCCCCTTCTTCCTCTGATCGACAATCTGTCCACTGGGGTGCCCTGTCCCTCTCACTCCCTGCCTCTGGGCGCCCAAACCCGCCCATTGGGGTGCCTGGCTTTCTCTCCCCTTCTCCCTCTCACCCACAATCTGTCCATTGGGGTGCCCTGTCCCTCTCCCTCCCTGCCTCTGGCCCCCCAAATGTACCGATTGGGGTGACCTGCTGTCTCTCCCCATCTCCTTCTGTACGACAGCCTGTCCACTGGGGTGCCCTGTCCCTCTCCCTCCCTGCCTCTGGCCCCCCCGAACCTGCCCATTGGGGTGCTCTGCTTTCTCTCCCCTTCTCCCACTGACCGACAACCTGTCCACTGGGGTGCCCTGTCACTCTCGATCCCTGCCACTGGGCGTCCAAACCTACCCATTGGGGTGCCTTGCTTGCTCTCCCCTCCTCCCTGTGACTTGGAACCTGTCCACTGGGGTGCCCTGTCCCTCTCCCTCCATGCTTCTGGGTGCCCAATCCTTCCCTTTCGGGGGCCCTGTTTTCTCTCCCCTTCTGCCCCTTATCCACAACCTGTCCACTGGGGTGCCCTGTCCCTCTCCGTCCCTGCCTCTGGGTGCACAAACCTGCCCATTGGGGTGCCCTATTTTCTCTCCCCTTCTTCCTCTGACCGACAGCCTGTCCACTGGGGTACACTGTCCCTCTCTCTCCCTGCCTCTGGGCGCCCAAACCTGCCCACTAGGGGTGCCTTGCTTTCTCTCCCCTTCACCCTGTGACCCAGGAACCTGTCCACTGCGGATGCCCACTCCCTCTCCCTCTCTTCCTCTGGCCCCCAAAGACCTGCCCATTGTGATGCCCTGCTTTCTCTCCCCTTGTTCCTCTGACCGACAACCTGTCCATTGGGGTACCCTGTCCCTCTCCCTCCATGCTTCTGGGTGCCCAATCCTGCCCTTTCGGGGGTCCTGTTTTCTCTCCCCTTCTGCCCCTTATCCACAACCTGTCCACTGGGGTGCCGTGTCCCTCTCCCTTCCTGCCTTTAGGTGCACAAACCTGCCCATTGGGGTGCCCTCCTTTCTCTCCCCTTCTTCCTCTGACCGACAACCTGTCCACTTGGGTGCCCTGTCCCTCTCCCTCCCTGCCACTGGGCGCCCAATCCTGCCCATTGGGGTGCCTTGCTTTCTCTCTCCTTCTCCCTGTGACCCATAACCGGTCCATTGCGGTGCCCTGTCCCTCTCCCTCTCTTCGTGTGGCCCCCCAAACCTGCTCATTGGGGTGTCCTGCTTTCTCTACCCTTTTCCCACTGATGGACAGCTTGTCCACTGGGGTGCCCTGTCCCTCTCGCTCCCTGCCTCTGGCCCCCCAAACCTGCCCATAGAGGTGCCTTGCTTTCTCTCTCCTTCACCCTGTGACCCAGTACCTGTCCATTGGGGTGCCCTGTCCCTCTCCCTCCCTTCCTCTGGCCCCCCAAACCTGCCCATTGCGGTGCTCTGCTTTCTCTCCCCTTCTGCCCCTTATCCACAACCTGTCTACTAGGGTGCCCTGTCCCTCTTCCTCCCTGCCTCTGGGTGCAAAGACCTTCCCATTGGGGTGCCCTGCTTTCTCTCCCCTTCTCCCTCTGACCGACAACCTGTCCACTGGGGTGCCCTGTCCCTCTCCCTCCCTGCCACTGGGCGCCCAAACCTACCCATTGGGGTGCCTTGCTTGCTCTCCCCTCCTCCCTGTGACTTGGAACCTGTCCACTGGGGTGCCTTGTCCCTCTCCCTCCATGCTTCTGGGTGCCCAATCCTTCCCTTTCGGGGGCCCTGTTTTCTCTCCCCTTCTGCCCCTTATCCACAACCTGTCCACTGGGGTGCCCTGTCCCTCTCCCTCCCTGCCTCTGGGTGCACAAACCTGCCCATTGGGGTGCCCTGCTTTCTCTCCCCTTCTTCCTCTGACTGACAACCTGTCCATTGGGGTACCCTGTCCCTCTCCCTCCATGCTTCTGGGTGCCCAATCCTGCCCTTTCGGGGGCCCTGTTTTCTCTCCCCTTCTTCCCCTTATCCACAACCTGTCCACTTGGGTGCCCTGTCCCTCTCCCTCCCTGCCACTGGGCGCCCAATCCTGCCCATTGGGGTGCCTTGCTTTCTCTCTCCTTCTCCCTGTGACCCATAACCGGTCCATTGCGGTGCCCTGTCCCTCTCCCTCTCTTCGTGTGGCCCCCCAAACCTGATCATTGGGGTGTCCTGCTTTCTCTACCCTTTTCCCACTGATGGACAGCTTGTCCACTGGGGTGCCCTGTCCCTCTCGCTCCCTGCCTCTGGCCCCCCAAACCTGCCCATAGAGGTGCCTTGCTTTCTCTCTCCTTCACCCTGTGACCCAGAACCTGTCCATTGGGATGCCCTGTCCCTCTCCCTCCCTGCCTCTGGGTGCAAAGACCTGCCCATTGGGGTGCCCTGCTTTCTCTCCCCTTCTTCCTCTGACCGACAACCTGTCCACTGGGGTACACTGTCCCTCTCCCTCTCTTCCTCTGGCCCCCAAAACTGCCCATTGTGATGCCCTGCTTTCTCTCCCCTTCTTCCTCTGACCGACAACCTGTCCATTGGGGTACCCTGTCCCTCTCCCTCCATGCTTCTGGGTGCCCAATCCTGCCCTTTCGGGGGCCCTGGTTTCTCTCCCCTTCTGCCCCTTATCCACAACCTGTCCACTGGGGTGCCGTGTCCCTCTCCCTCCCTGCCTTTAGGTACACAAACCTGCCCATTGGGGTGCCCTGCTTTCTCTCCCCTTCTTCCTCTGACCGACAACCTGTCCACTTGGGGGCCCTGTCCCTCTCCCTCCCTGCCACTGGGCGCCCAATCCTGCCCATTGGGGTGCCTTGCTTTCTCTCTCCTTCTCCCTGTGACCCATAACCGGTCCATTGCGGTGCCCTGTCCCTCACCCTCTCTTCGTGTGGCCCCCCAAACCTGCTCATTGGCGTGTCCTGCTTTCTCTACCCTTTTCCCACTGACGGACAGCTTGTCCATTGGGGTGCCCTGTCCCTCTCCCTCCCTTCCTCTGGCCCCCCAAACCTGCCCATTGGGGTGCTCTGCTTTCTCTCCCCTTCTGCCCCTTATCCACAACCTGTCCACTAGGGTGCCCTGTCCCTCTCCCTCCCTGCCTCTGGGTGCAAAGACCTGCCCATTGGGGTGCCCTGCTTTCTCTCCCCTTCTCCCTCTGACCGACAACCTGTCCACTGGGGTGCCCTGTCCCTCTCCCTCCCTGCCACTGGGCGCCCAAACCTGCCCATTGGGGTGCCTTGCTTTCTCTCCCCTTCTCCCTGTTACCTGGAACCTGTCCACTGGGGTGCCTAGTCCCGCTCCCTCTCTTCCTCTGGCCCCCCAAACCTGCCCATTGTGATGCCCTGCTTTCTCTCCCCTTCTTCCTCTGACCAACAACCTGTCCACTGGGGTGCCCTGTCCCTCTCCCTCCCTGCCTCTGGGCACCCAAACCTGCCCATTGGGGTGCCTTGCTTTCTCTCCCCTTCTCCCTCTCACCCACAATCTGTCCATTGGGGTGCCCTGTCCCTCTCCCTCCCTGTCTCTGGCCCCCCTAATCTGCCCATTGGGGTGCTCTGCTTTCTCTCCCCTTCTCCCTCTGACCGACAACCTGTCCACTGGGGTGCCCTCTCCCTCTCCCTCCCTGCCACTGGGCGCCCAAACCTACCCATTGGGGTGCCTTGCTTTCTCTCCCCTTCTCCCTGTGACTTGGAACCTGTCCACTGGGGTGCCTTGTCCCTCTCCCTCCATGCTTCTGGGTGCCCAATCCTGCCCTTTCGGGGGCCCTGTTTTCTCTCCCCTTCTCCCTCTGACTGACAACCTGTCCACTGGGGTGCCCTGTCCCTCTCCCTCCCTGCCACTGGGCGCCCAACCCTGCCCATTGGGGTGCCTTGCTTTCTCTCCCCTTCTCCCTGTGACCTGGAACCTGTCCACTGGGGTGCCCACTCCCTCTCCCTCTCTTCCTCTGGCCCCCCATACCTGCCCATTGTGATGCCTTGCTTTCTCTCCCCTTCTTCCTCTGACCGACAACCTGTCCACTGGGGTGCCCTGTCCCTCTCCCTCCCTGCCTCTGGGCGCCCAAACCTGCCCATTGGGGTGCCTTGCTTTATCTCCCCTTCTCCCTCTCACCCACAGTCTGTCCATTGGGGTGCCCTGTCCCTCTCCCTCCCTGTCTCTGGCCCCCCAAATCTGCCCATTGGGGTGCCCTGCTTTCTCTCCCCTTCTCCTTCTGACCAACAGACTGTCCACTGAAGTGCCCTGTTCCTCTCCCTCCCTGCCTCTGGCCCCCCAAACCTACCCATTGGGGTGCTCTGCTTTCTCTCCCTTTCTCCCTCTGACCGACAACCTGTCCACTGGGGTGCCCTGTCCCTCTCCCTCCCTGCCACTGGGCGCCCAAACCTGCCCATTGGGGTGCCTTGCTTTCTCTCCCCTTCTCCCTCTCACCCACAATCTGTCCATTGGGGTGCCCTGTCCCTCTCCCTCCCTGTCTCTGGCCCCCCAAATCTGCCCATTCGGGTGCCCTGCTTTGTCTCCCCTTCTCCTTCTGACCGACAGCCTGTCCACTGAGGTGCCCTGTTCCTCTCCCTCCCTGCCTCTGGCCGCCCAAACCTGCCCATTGGGGTGCTCTGCTTTCTCTCCCCTTCTCCCTCTGACTGACAACCTGTCCACTGGGGTGCCCTGTCCCTCTCCCTCCCTGCCACTGGGCGCCCAACCCTGCCCATTGGGGTGCCTTGCTTTCTCTCCCCTTCTCCCTGTGACCTGGAACCTGTTCACTGGGGTGCCCACTCCCTCTCCCTCTCTTCCTCTGGCCCCCCAAACCTGCCCATTGTGATGCCCTGCTTTCTCTCCCCTTCTTCCTCTGATCGACAACCTGTCCACTGGGGTGCCCTGTCCCTCTCCCTCCCTGCCTCTGGGCGCCCAAACCTGCCCATTGGGGTGCCTTGCTTTCTCTCCCCTTCTCCCTCTCACCCACAATCTGTCCATTGGGGTGCCCTGTCCCTCTCCCTCCCTGTCTCTGGCCCCCCAAATCTGCCCATTGTGATGCCCTGCTTTCTCTCCCCTTCTTCTGACCTACAGCCTGTCCACTGGGGTGCCCTGTCCCTCTCCCTCCCTGCCTCTGGGCGCCCAAACCTGCCCATTGGGGTGCCTTGCTTTCTCTCCCCTTCTCCCTCTCACCCACAATCTGTCCATTGGGGTGCCCTGTCCCTCTCCCTCCCTGTCTCTGGCCCCCCAAATCTGCCCATTGTGATGCCCTGCTTTCTCTCCCCTTCTCCTTCTGACCGACAGCCTGTCCACTGAGGTGCCCTGTTCCTCTCCCTCCCTGCCTCTGGCCCCCCAAACCTGCCCATTGGGGTGCTCTGCTTTCTCTCCCCTTCTCCCTCTGACCGACAACCTGTCCACTGGGGTGCCCTGTCCCTCTCCCTCCCTTCCTCTGGCCCCCCCCAAACCTGCCCATTGGGGTGTCCTGCTTTCTCTCCCCTTCCCCCCTTATCCACTACCTGTCCGCTGGGGTGCCCTGTCCCTCTCCCTCCCTGCCTCTGGGCGCCCAATCCTGCCCATTGGGGTGCCTTGCTTTCTCTCCCCTTCTCCCTCTCACCCACAATCTGTCCATTGGGGTGCCCTGTCCCTCTCCCTGTCTGCCTCTGTCCCCCAAATCCTGCCCATTGTGTTGTCCTGCTTTCTCTCCCCTTCTCCCTCTGACTGACAGCCTGTCCACTGGGGTGCCCTGTCCCTCTCCCTGTATGCCTCTGGCCCCCCAAAGAGGCCCATTGTGGTTCCCTGCTTTCTCTCCCCTTCTCCCCCTGACCCAAAACCTGTCCACAGGGCTGCTCTGTCCCTCTCCCTCCCTTTTTCTGGCCCCCAAATCTTGCCCATTGGGCTGTCTTGCTCCCTTCTCCACTCTCAAAAGTTTTCCATTGGGCTGCCTTGCTTCCTCTCCCCCATTTCACCTGATCTCCCAAAGACCTGCACAATTTCCTGCCTTTGTCCCTTTCTCCCTTCAATACCCACCCACTGGGGGGCTTCATCCATACCCTCTCCCCCTGTATTTACCCACTAGAATCCTCCCTCACTTCACCCCAAAGCCCTTTCCTTACCTTCTCTACTAAGCGCCCGCCTTTCTTGAGAGAAGTTCTTCGAGGAGGGGCCCAGCTATGACCATCTAGACCTTGGGAGAGGACTATCTCACCAAATCGGGCAGCTCGCTTCTCCTCCTGTCGTTCAGCTTCTCTTAACTTGCCTTCTGAGCTTACACTCTCCGCCCTGTAAGTCTGATAGGTTTTCATGGCCTGGGGAAAAGTAAAAGTACACAATGAGACACTAACCACTCAGCTTTTTGACACCTCCCTTCCCAAGCGGTTTGTCTACCCATAAGCTACATCCCTTACCCCTTCTTTTTGGGGGGCCTGGAGGGCCAACCAGGAGGGCCGGTAATTAAGACCACTCCCTTCAGGTGAGGGCAGCAAACTGCCCAGGCAAGCCCAGGGTCATAATATAACAGAGCCCAATGGGTGTCATAAAGGGCAATATTGCAGAGCCTTAGAGATGGGGAGAGTCCTTAGCAACCAGACAATCAAGCCCCATCCCCCACCCCATGCCAAGTGCCCCACCCTCCCATCCCCCCCATTGCAATGGTCCCATCCCCCCTACCCCCCATCCTCACCATCTGTAGCTCCGATACCACTTTCAGCAAATCTTCCTGTAACTGCTGCTGCAGATCTTTACTCTAGGGAATAAGGAGGGAAGTGGGGCTCCCTGAAAATAGTGGGGTTCTTGCCCCAGAACAATACCCACCTGGCTCCTTCCTCCCTCACAAAGGCCACACTCCTTCCCCCATAGCCAGTGTCTACTCTGATTCATCCATCACACACTCTCCAATATACTCACATTTACAATCACAGAGACAGATATTCAAACATACAAATATATCAGCATACACATATACAGATAGATACATACACAAACATGCACAAGCATATACCCACACACAAACACACATATACCCCAACACACAAAACACACAAACACACAACTGTACACTCATACACAAAATCAATCTACATACACTTGAACATACAATCACCAACACAAATAAACACATATACAAAAAGACATACACAGAAAAATATACATACAGACTTAAACGATATAGTCACAACCACACACAAATGTACATATACAAACTGCAATATATGCCCATACAGATACACACACACAAACATTCATAACAATTTACTCACAAAAATTATACATAAACACATACAAATATACACTCAAACACACAAATACATATGCACACACAAACATACACACAAATACACAAACACCGAAATATATACACAGTCATACATATAAGTGTACATGGACACACATACACATGTAGTGAAATAAATACACATATACAAACACACATACAAGTACAGATATAGATGCAAACACATAGAGAAATATAACTATATTCATATACAAATACATATACATGCATACTCACACAAATAGACGCACATATATAACTCCACACATATATACAGAAACAGACAAAATAAACAAGTATACATACAAACACATACTCAAACACAAAAATACACATATCCACAAATACATGCATACACCCTCAGACACATAAAGATACAAATATGTACACAATCACACAATCACAAAAATATACAAATACACACACACAAGTACACAAACACCACTATACAGACAAAAATAAACACACATATACACACACACAAGTACACAAACACCACTATACAGACAAAAATAAACACACATACACACAAAATACAAAAATAAATATATACACATAAGTATACAAACAGATGTATACATACACATACAAAAACACATACACTCCAAAATAAACACACATACACTCAAATTCATGTATTCAAATATATATACAAACACATATACCAACATACGAAAGTGCATCACTGCTCTAATACCTCAGCTGAAACTGTACCCCTTGCCTGAACTGCCACCTGAGCTCCTCTGACTCAGGCCCACTGGTTTTTAAGGCCCAGATGTGATACCGTCTCCTCCCTAGAAGCTGACATGCTGAAGACATTCTCCAAGCAGGTAATCCACATCAGTGCTGTTCACAGACTTGCCACACACACACACACACACACACACACACACACAAACTGCTGGCCCAGAAGGACTGGCCCCCTTTTCTGTACCACTCCCTTCTGCTACCCATCCTCCAGTTGACACTGAGCCCTCTCTACCCCTGGACCCAGGCGGTCACCTTCTTCACCAGCCGCCCCACGTCCTCTCCAATGTGGCCGAGCTGCTGGGCCAGGGGCCCAGCCAGCACCTCACTGAGGGCCCCGTGATCCCGGCTCTCCTGCCGAGTCTGCTGCAGCAGCACATACCAGCAGTGCAGGGGAGACAGAAGGGACGGCTCCTTCCTGGGGGGTGACATAGGGGATGGGCCAGGGGCATGGAGGACCCAAGGCCCCCCACTACACTCCATCACCCCATCCCCTGGCCAACCCTCAGATGAGGCCCTTGCCCTAATACCGGAAGCTCTGTTGGTCCTTGTCCTTGCCACTGATCCGGCCTCCTCGGCCCAGGAATCTCTCACTGAGCTTCTCCAGGCCCCTGGAATACTCCAGCTCCACCTCGGCCCTTCGCCGCATGAACTCAGCCAGGTCCTGAAGCAGCTCCCTTCGAAGCTCCCCCTGACCCTCTAGGCACCGGAGCTGCTCTGTCAGCTGCCATCGAATTTCTGTGGAGTGGGGTGGGGGAAGTGGAGAGGGGGTTCAGCCCTCTGGAGAGCTGGACCGAAGGGGAGGGAGAAACATGAGAGTATACAAGACAACCCCAGAACAAATGAGGACAGGGGTCCACTTGGCTTCCATCAACATTACTTGTGTGAGTCCTCATAAGCTCATGGGCCTAGTGCTAGAAGGACCTCAGAGGCCCCCCATGGCCAAATCTAATTACTTTGATCAGACCACTTCCCCTCTCTTTCAGGGAAGCCTCACTGACTGGTCCATCACTGCCAACACCACTCCCTCCACTAGCAGGGTCGAGTCCTATCCATTCTATCTCTTCTTATTCCTAGCATGCTTACTTCCAGCTCAGGTCTCCACTACATCTTATTAAGTTATTTGGCCAGGATCACACATTGGAGGAGTATGGGGCCACGGAAAAACAAAAAGCTAGCAGTAAAAAATTATATTAGTTCAATTATAATTATTTTTTAAAAGGAGCAGCCTTGATTTAATAAACCCCATGTTTTATAGCTCTTATTACTAATAAAAAATTCATGAGATTGAATAATAGGTTTCATGTTTATAGGTATTGCAAAGTTTACCAAATACTTTTTTTACAACTGACCTGCATAAGTGATAGAGTATCATGATCTCATTTTACCGACAAAGAAAAGGAGGCCCAGAGAAATGACCCAACTCCCAGTCCCAGGACAAGAGGAGGAGGAAGCCTATCTTCTCAGTCACAGCACTAAACAACTTCCAGGTATTTGTTACTAATCTTCCCTAGGTACGGGATGCCCTCCCCTTACCCTTCCATTTGAACCTGCTAAATCCTACCCAACCCTTAAAGTATAGCTCAGGCTCTCCAAGAAGGCTTCTCAGACTTGTCTCAGTCTACTCCCACCCTCTCAACTGGTTCTCTAGAGGGGGATGAGCTCCCCAAGGGCAAAGAACAGGGTTTAACTCAAATCTATAATTGTCTTTCAGCAGCCAGGGGGCACTGCCTGGAATCAGGAAGACCTAAGTTCAAATCAGACCTCAGACACTTAGCTGTGTGACCCTTGGCAATTTGCTTCACTCTGTCTCAGTTTCCCCATAGGTAAAATGAGTTGGAGGAAATAGCAAAACCACTCCAGGCCCCCCCACTTGGATCTTTACCAAGAAAACCCAAATGGGGTCAGATGGACATATTTGAAAAGAACTGAATAACAAAATATGTCTCTATTGCACAGGTTTTGCTCCAGCTCCATGAGATCATTCTCCTCCCTTGCCTTTGCTGGCTCTTTGCTTCAAAGTGTGTATGTCCCCATTATGTCCCAGGTCTTCTGTAGTCTCCCTGGGTGGTCCAATGTCAGCAACCCTTGTCCCATTTAACAGGAAAAAATTCTCATTTCTACAGCCTCAAAGGGTTACAAAGTCCTTTCTCCCTCACCTGGAGCCTGATGGTAAGTTTAGTGACTGTCTCTAGGCAGGAAAGACTTGGAAGTTTATTCTGCATTAATAACAATTTCTTTAGTCTAGACCATCAAGAAAACTATAAATGGAGCCCTGATTTGTAGGGGTTGCTGATTTCTAAGGTGTAAAGGTTCACAATCTCAACTGTCAGCCTATTGCAGCTTCGAGGAGGCCCAGTGGATCTGCCAATCCAGGTCTAAATCTGACTGCTTCACTAAGCTGCCCCTCTGTCAGGGAAGACTGGTTATTACTGCCACCCCCATCCCCTCCATGAGCAGGGTCAAGTTCTATCCATTCGAGCTTTTCTTATCCCTAGCATCCTTACTCCTAACTCCAGGCCATATTACAAGAACTATTCCAGGAGCCTACAGTCAGTCATTACGGATATATTAAAAGTCTGCTGTGGGTCTGGCCCTGTGCTAAGTACTGGGCCCTGCTCTCAAGGAGCTTATAATGGAGTGGGGGAGGCAGCAGGTAAACAAGTGTGTACTCTACAAAGGAGCTATGGGCAGGATAAATAGGAAATTTCAAGGGAAGGCCCTGGAATGCCCAAGGGGTAGGGAAGGCCTTCCTATAGGAGAGAACTGAAAGGAAGCTCAGGAGGTTGGAAGTCAGTGGAGGTGGTGGGACATTACAGGCTGGGGGAAGGGACAGCTAGAGAGAATGCTGAGAGCTGAGAAATGGAAGGGCTTGTGGGTAAAATAGGTCACTGAACCACAGAGTACATGGGCAAGGGAGGAGGGCAGGTTATAAAAGGCTCTGAAAAACCAGGACCTCTGTTCTTTCTCTTTCCCTCCAAATGATTATCACACTTTGCCAAACATTATATCATTTGACCCTCATGACAACCTGTAGCAAATATCTCCATCCAACAAACCAGGAAACCAAAACTCTGAGGTTCTGTGATTTGCTCACAGTAATTGCTAGCTTGTAGTAAAGCAGGATTCAAATCCAGGGCTCTCACTAAGTCACTCTAATTTTTGTCATTATGCTCAAATGTTTCCTATCAAATCATAAGCTTCTAGTGTATATTCAAACCCAAATTCAGAGGGTACATTTTATTGAATACTTCTATATGGATGAGGTGAAGACCAGCCTCCCCTCACCCTTGGGTCACCACACATTCGACCAGAGCCTAGTGAGGCCTCTTGACCAGCCCTACATGAAGGCAAGAGTGGACACACTGGGCAAGAAGCCTGTCCAGAAGAGACCTTCTTGGGCCTCCAGCTCAGGCCAAGCTCCCTTCCTCCTTCATTTCCTGTCCATAAGCTCTGGAAAGCCCCTGGGCTGCCTCCCTAGAGCTTACTATTTCCTTCCCCTTGGGTGTCAGCTAGGGTTCTCGCCCCACACTCCAATGTCCTGAAGCTGGTCTCAAGGGTTCACTACTTCATCTCCCTCCCCCCATTAGCAAGACACCTTTGGGCCCCCTTTCGTCCACCTTCACTAACAGAACCTTCACTAACAGAACACCAAGATAAGTTGGTGAATGGCCAAGTACAGAACAATGGTAACAAAAATAAGGTTTCCAATTCCAGGTTTATAGTTCTGTTAAGGTCAGAGTGTCATTTGTTAACTCAACTAAAAGTCCCAACTTCTGTGTACCCCCACCCCTCTTCCCTAGTCTCTAATAATAATGAGCTCCACTTCCAGTAAGGGGGGGAGAGGAGTACATTGACTAGCCCTCAGATGGTTATCACCTGCAAGAGCTTAGGCAAGTCACCCCTCTTCCTGAGTCTCAGTTTACCCCCTTACAGAAATGGGGGGGGGGAAGGAAGGGGATTTCTGAAGTCTCTTCCAGTTCTAAAGTTGTGAATTAGATACCCTCTCTTTGTTTCACTGATTGATAGGAAGAAACATCATCTAAAGCAGGAGGCTTTTGAATGGTGGGGATGCTACCTTGTGTGAGCTAGGCCAGGAGTTCTTTAAAGTCCCACTTGCCTCAGAGATTCTGGAAGTGGACTACCACATAGGACCCTGAGTTTAGAATCTGCTACTTAGTCTTCCTTGGTGTGTACTCTCAACCACCTGAAAACCCACTCTCTATAATATTAGAGGGTCACAGTAGATTTTACCACCCTCTCTGGTCCATCCAAATCTCTAAATTTTACTTGCTTAATTGCCCACACCCTCCTTCCCCTAGCCTAGGCTGTGAAGCAAGGGTGGGGAAAGTTTTTTTTTTTCCTGCCAAGGGCCAAAAATTAAAAATTAGACTTCTATATTTGATCAAACATTTAATTAATTCACAGTTAACAAAGGCTCCTAGATTTCCAGTTTGGCCACCTTCAGTTGTCTTGGCGACACCAGACCAAATGATTTTCCATACATTTTCTGCCTCTACCCTAAAGAGATGGGCACTTTTTTAAAAGTTAAAAAAGTGACTTCAAATTAACTGGTTTTTTTTGAGAACCTCCTCTTTGAGACAGTGTGGTGTATCACAAGATGGCAAAAATGGTGGACTAGCAGTCACTATCCCTGCCCCCACCCTGCACATTATATCACATACATTAAATTTGATAGTAGTCCTTTCTATAAATACACTATAAACATACTTTTGGTGTACATTTACAAGCTAAAACTGCTTAGTTCCCTTAGTAAGGAAAACATTCACGAACTCTTAGCAAATGGTTCAGTCTTCAGTTTCCAAAGTAAATAGGATTTGATGCTTTGCTTTAGGCAACCTGGGCCTGGAGGGTAGTGGGACATTTGTGAAATCAAACAAAATGATGACATCCAAACTAATTCTTCTTGGTTATGGCTGTGCACTGTTAGTAAGGGTGTGTGACATATGAAACTGAAGAGTTTTGGGGCAACTGGAGAGTTTATGGTCCAGAAAGGGAAGTAAAAGGAAGCCAAGAACTATCCTGTCCTCTTCAAATTTCCCAAGGGTTTTGGTGGTAACTAACCACTGGTCTCCCTCATACTCATCATGCCCCTACTTCCATTGAAAAGTATTCCAGCATGTGAATGGGGAGCAGAGTATCCAGAGGGCTATGACTCAGAATGAACCCAATGAGAAAGTAAGGGCCTTTTTTGGGGGGAGGATGTTGCAGGTAGTTGGGAGGGGTAGTCAGTGGGACTAATGACAACATCCCATTCCAGCAAAGATCCTGAGAAATCAGAGTGGAGAACAGGAGAATAACCTGGAACCATGCCACACTACAGCTGGCTGAAGAATGTGTAAGACTGTTTTAGACTAGAGAAGAAAGGAGGGAGGGGGCAGAAGAAGAGTTAGCTACCCTCAAGCATTTGAAGGGAAGTGGCAAAGACTTGTTTTGGTCTTAGAGGAAGGTAGATTTTGGCTCAGAGCAGTCCACAATCAAAATGGGCTGTCTGTGGGGGACCTTGGGAAATCATAAACAATACTCTCAATTTACAGATGGGGAAAGTGAAGTCATCTGGTTCAGGGGCAACTCAGTCACTACTGGAACCAAGGTTCTGTCTCCAAGTCTAGCACTTTGTGGGGCCTTGAGTGGCCCGTGTGTGGTTGGTACTGACAGTTGATTAGGTATGAGCCAGGCTAGGTGGTCACTCCTGACCTCAAAATTTGATCATATGCTTATTATATACCCAGGTAGTACATACCATTCTCCTGCCAGTCTCTCTTCTGAACTCAACTAAGAACTTTTAAAGGAGATGTTCATGATTTACATATGATTTACATGAAGTCTAGCTGTACAGAGAAGAGAGTTCCTCTCCCTCTGCCCTTGAGAGTTATATTCTCTTGGGGGGGGGGGGGCTGTGGAAGGTGGGGAGAACAATCACCAAAGCATCAGCATAGCAGTTGGAGAGCCAGCTGGGTTCTGGGGTGGTTCAGCTTCCTAGTCAAGGGGGCCAGGGCTAGGCTGAGTTCCATTGCACCATCTGTATCTATGAGGAGCCTCTTTGTCCATTTGTAGGGCAAAGGATGGAGAGACAGAGTTCTAATGGGAATGAGGAGCCTGGCAGGTCCTAGCTTGGGAGCCTCCCTAGCCAGCCTTTGAGGGAGGATGCCTGGCCTCACTTGAGCATCTCCCAAGGTTGTGAGGAAGCAGTCTGTAGCTGGGTTATCATTAATGCCCAAAACCCTGGCCTGGAGTCAGGAAGATCTAGGTTCAAATGTGACATCAGATACTTGCTAGGTAGTGGAGGGACTGTGGGCAAAGCCCTTAAACCCTGCGTCAGTTTCCTCAAGTATAAAACAGGGATTTTAAAAGCCCCTTGTTGCCCAGGATGGTGAGAAACAAATGACAAAATATTTCTAAGAAGTCCTGGATCTATAACAGGTGATGAAAGGCTTATTCCCTTCTTCCTGCATGTTCATGGGCCCCAAAGAGCAGCCAGGCCTGGAAGGGGGTCAAGGGGGGGATTGGAGGGAGGGAAGAGACCAAGGGGGGGGGAGGCTGGGGTGCAAGCATAAAAACAAAAGAGGAGCAAAGCGCCAGGGGAGGCTGGTGGGGTTCTTGAACCTGAACTGTAGCCGGGACAACTTGGCTGTCTCCTGCCCTTCTCACCTTTGACCTGAGACTCATAGTCAGTCAGCGACCCTCGATCCTTCCTCAGTTTTCCGTGTGACGCCATGGCATTGGGGGGAGGGGGAGAGGAGACCTTGAAGGTAGGAGGCTCCTGGGGGCAGTTAGCACCTCGTTGGACGAGGGTGCCCCCCCGGTCACTCTGTGTCACTCCAGGCTGTTGGAACTAAGGTTTCCGGCTCCACACGTGCTCCCACCCGCGAAAAGAGAGGGTCCCTGGCCCCAGCTGCCAGCCAGTCTCTGCCATGAACAGCCTGCTCCCCCCTCGTGGCTCTGGATCGGCCCCCCTCGGCTCAGCGCCCAGTGGGACCCGCCGAAGTCAAAGAGAAAAAGGAAATGAGAATGGGGAGGGGAGGGGAGGGGGAGGATCCAGGCCCCAGGGGGGAGGGGCAGATGCTTAGGCTGGGGTTCCTCCCCACCCAAGGCCCCAAGTACAGTCCGGGTCCCAGGCTGGGGCACCACCTCTCACCGTTTCTTCCCCCTCCCCCAGGCCCACACCCCGTTTGCTACACAACCCACCCCACACAAACACCCATACACTCGGTGACAGAGGTGGGGAACCATTATCAGCGTGGGGGGGGACCAGAAAGGGGAAGGGCAGCTCAGGGTTAGTGAAAGAAGTCAGGGGCACAGTACGTCCTTTACCAATCTGGGTCGCAATTTCGCATGAGAGGAGAGATGGGGTGCAAGTTGAGGTGCCCCTCACCACCTTTTGTGGGGGAGGGAAAAGTTCCTTATTTCTCTTCATTCCCCCCTCATACACAGTCCAAGGTGCTAACCACTTCCTGCCAGCGGAAGGAGCTCTTCGGGCTCCTCCGCCAACCCTTGGGGCCCTGGCCCTCCTAAGGGGGGAAGAGAAGCCTACTGGCCAGTGGTCTCCGTGGGGCAGCCCACGGACTGCTTGGGTGGCGAGCTCATTCCGCCAAATACTCCCACCCCAAGGACTCCAGTTCCATCTCCCCCTACCCTCGTGGGCCAGTCCTAGAGCCAGCCCAAGACTGGGGGGAGGAAGGCAGGCAGGACCCCAAGGACCTGGCCCCTGCAGCTCCTGACTACGAAGGGGCTCGGGCGTGGGTGTGGGACGTGGGAAGGGGGGATGGGCAGGCCATGGCGGAGCGTACAATGAAGGTCACACGCTTCGTGTTCCTGGAAATCTGTAATCAACACCATCAACCACAAAGGGGAACCTCCTCCCCCTCCCCTCCCCCTGCCCCCAGGTCAGCGCCGCTCCGGGACGACCCCTTCAGGGGCCCTGGGCCAGCGGCCCCCTAGTGGCGAGCAGGGGGCAGCTGCCCAGTCTCCAGGAGCCCCAGGCCTTGCAAGGCTTCCATCAGCTGGTCGCGAGCAGCACCTATGAAGGAGTTCTCCAGGAAGGCGGGGAGCCCTCCGACCCCATCCCGAAGCGTGTACAGTGGCACCCGCACGAGCCCCATCACCTGCGGAGACAGGGGCGGGGGGCGGAGGGGGGGAACAGTGACTGACCTACCCCAGGCTCAGTCCTACCCTGTCCTGCCTAGCCCAACTATCCCCCCAGCTGAAAGTGGGAGGGCCAGCCAGGGGCACGGACAAGGCCAGCAGCGCCTGGCGCCCCCCAATGCCCATTTTGGACAGTCACCTCCACTTCCCCCTACCCGTAGCTCTTAGATCTGCCTTCAAGGCCTACGCAGACCAAGCCTGGTCTGCACCCTCTCCTCAGACTCCAAGCTTTCCTTTTCCCAGAAAAACGTGCTCCGCCCCCCCATTCCTACAACAGCAGTTGGAATGGGGTGATTTAAAGCTCATCAGTCCCTAAAGGTGATGCGGGAGCCTGGAGCCTATGGCTTGAGCTCAATGGATAAAGAATCAGCCAATTGGAGGGTGGGAATAAGGGGCGGCTCCCACCGCTCCTCGACAGCCAATAATGGAGCTCATCTCCAGCACAACCACTCCTCTCCCTCAGCGCCCACCACTTCCCCATTTTGCCCCCTCCTCCAACTGTGTAAACTCCCATCCTCCTTTTCCGAGGTGGCCCCCCCCCAAGCCCAACCTACCCGGTGTCCCCACCCCTCCCGGCTCCAAATAGGTGTGTCCAATGGGCAGGGACCCCAGAGGCCCCACTCCACATTCTTCCTTTAGGGTGGGCCCGTGAGGCTCACGCGAGCAGCACGTAATGACACTCAGATCACATGTTCTTTTCTGCCACCGCCTGTCTCCCTGTCCCCCTTTCTCAGCTCCCCCCAAGATCCAGACAAGGACCACATCGCGCCATTTCTAGCTACACAACAGCTCTCCCACCTGACACAGCTACCACCTTAGCTCAGGCCCCATCCACCTCTAGCCTGGATTATTCCACCTGCTTCCTAACCCATCTTCCTGTCTCAAGTCTCTCCCCACTCCAGTATGGAACTAACCATGAGGTATATATAGCTCCTCTACTCAATTAACTGGGCCCACCGATTAGCTTCTAAATCCCTTTACAGCCTAGTCCAACCTATTTGGTAGCCTCACTGGACATTACTTCTCTTCCAGAAGCTAACGTTCAAAGCAAAGTGGCCTTTCCTCCCTCACAATGCTCCATCTCCCTCTTTGCTTTTGAAAGCACTTCCCTCCTTCCTGTCACCTGAGTCCCACTATTCCTTTAAAATGTGGGTCAGACCCTGGTTTCACGAGAAGAGAATGAAAACGCCAATGCCTTTATTATATGACAACATAAAGGCACAAAAAAGCTGGAGTGGGGAGACATTTGGAATTGCCATGGGAAGCTCTGGTTCTACTAGAAGTATACCAAGATAAGACTGCAGCAGTGGCTCATATTTTTCTTTTTAAAATTAATTTATTAGATTCCAATTACATGCACTGATAATTTTCAACAATCATTTTCATAAAGTTTTGAGTTTCACAGTTTTCTCCCAACCTCCCCAATAGAGCAATCTAATACAGATTATACATATATGAGTACTTTAAACATATGGTCCATATTTTCCAAGGTTCCCACCAGAACTCAAGGTAGGGCTTACTGTAAGTGATAATGAACTGCACTGAATTCTTTTTTTCCCATCTAATAATGTAAATAATAACTTTTATAATAAAATGTGGATCAGAGGACCAACTAGGGTAGCAGAGTAGATAAAGCACCACCCTGGAGTAGAAAGGACCAAAGTTCAAATCCACTCAGATACTTACTGTCCGACCCTAGACAAATCACTTAACCCTGATTGCACACTCTTTCTCCCCCGCCCCAGTATCTCATATTTCACTGTATTAATGTGGCTATTAATGTGGCTGTGCACATCATATGGACTTCATACCTTTTGATAAGGATTTGTCTCCTCCTTTAGAACATAAGTTCTTTAGAGATTGTTTCAATCTTTCTATCTATATCTCCCCCAGTGACTGTGCACAGTGTTTGGCACATTAATAAGCATTAAGTGAAATTTGTTGGGGGGGTTTTTTGCAAGGCAAATGGAGTTAAGTGGCTTGCCCAGGGCCACACAGCTAGGTAATTATTAAGTATCTGAGAACAGATTTGAACCCAGGTACTCCTGACTCCAGGGCCGGTGCTTTACCCACTAGGCCACCTAGCTGCCCCAGTGAAATTTGTTGATTGACTTCTGCCACCTTCACAGGTTCCTTGTTCTTTTCTTGACCCCCTGATTCAGTTCCCTAAGGATCTAGTCTATTTTCTCTTCCTTGCCTATCTCATTCTCTGACAGTTTCAATCTCTACCTCCTTTCAGATGACTTGCAAATCAGGGCGACTAGTGCATAAAGCACCGGCCCTGGAGTCAGGAGTAACTGGGTTCAAATCTGGTCTCAGATATATAATAATTACCTAGCTGTGTGGCCCTGGGCAAGCCACTTAACTCCATTTGCCTTACCAAAAAAACCCTAAAAAACAAACAAACAAAAAAAACCAGATGACTTGCTAATCTATAAATCTCACCTTGAACTCCACAGTCACATTTCAGATTCCCTAGAGATTTTCAAATAGTGAAAAGCATATCACTTTCTTCTCATTATGCTGGCTTCACTCTCTGACACCCTGCCTCTTCTATTCATCAAATTCACAAAATTCCACAGGCCACTTAGACTAGCCCACATCTGAGAATCTCCTCTAAATCAGCCAAAATACCCAGTAACCCACAAGGCTAACTTTCCCATCTCTACAAATCTTGAAAAGCATAAGCCACAAAACAACAAAACAGATCCTTGAGAAAGATATGAGAAAGGAACTGGCAGGATTTGTGGAACAATATTGTAAAGCCAATGGTATCTTTTTGACCACACAATCCACTGAGTGATGTAGAGAAAAGGGAATTTCTTGTCCATTCACAGGTTTGATGGCTTTTTGACTCTTCTTGGAAAAGTGTTTGCTTTGACAGAGATCACCTCCATATATACACACACATCTCACAATCACAGTGATTTTCCAAAAGGTATAACAAAAATAACCCTAGGATTATAAACATCAAGAGTTGAAAAACTAAATCCTGATGTGATCTTTTGTCTCTTTCACCTCCTCTCACCTCCAGTTACCAGATGCTATCATTGACATATCTGAAGTTTCCCTTGCATACCTCCCCATCTTTTGCACCCCTCTGTTACTCAGCTAGCCTCCCTCAGGGTTTCCCCAACTCCTCTCTTGTTACCACTTCCAGAACAATCTTATTCTTAGATCTCGTCATAATGCTCTTCTGCTAAAAAATCATTACTCTCCCAAGTAAAGCTCCAACTCCTTTAGCTTACATGAATACAAAATCTCCAAGCTAAAGTCACCAGCTCAGGCTCTAACTGAGCCAAACTCCGCAGTGGGGCATCCCCCCAGAAAGGGATGCCCTCTGGGTGCCACCTATTGGGAAATGTCTGCTGACAAGTTGCAATTTGACTCTTTATGACTTCCACTGGGCGTTCCTGGTTCTCTCCTCTGAGGTCAAGGACTAGTCACCTTCATAGACAGCTCATACTGCCCTCCCCCCTTCTTTCAGCCCTCACATACTCAGGTCCTCCTCCAATCTTCTTGCCATCCTGGAAGTCCACCTCAGGATTCCAGGCCTTCCTGAAAGGTTCAAGCCAGAGCTGAACACAGTTCTCCAGGTATGGACTGACTAGGGGCCTCCCTAGGTCAGGGTACAGAACATCCCTTTAGGTAGCTCTATTCTGAGCCTGCTTTTCATTAACACCAACTCCCCACAGAAGCTCCACTCTATGCTTATCTTATGCTTACTTAGGAAGTTGACTTTTAAAACTCAACTACAGGACTCTACATTGGTGGGCTTAATATTAGGTAGAGCTATGTAGCTATAGAGCAGCCACAGCTACATCCAGCCTTTGGTCCCCTTGTTGGTTGTGTGATTCTGCAGTCTCAGAAACTCAATGGCCATCATGGAGCTACACTGAGAGAGGTACCTTCCAGACATTACACATTCTTGACCAATGGACATTCAACTCCATCTTATTCTTACATTCAGCCCATCTTGCCTATGGAAATGTTCTTACTTAGGGACTCACTCTCCCAAGTGTTAACTACTGATCCCAACAAGGGATTTGGGAGCTCTCATTCCCCCCACCCCCAAGTCACTGATTAAAATGTTCCACAGGGGCAGGTGGCTACGTGGTGCAGTAGATAGAGCAACAGCCCTGGAGTCAGGAGTACCTGAGTTCAAATCCGGCCTCAGACACTTAATAATTACCTAGCTGTATAGTCTTGGGCAAGCCACTTAACCCCATTGCCTTGTAAAAACTAAAAAATAAGCCAGCCTCCACCCAGCTAAGACACTGAAGGCAGGGGTGAGACATGGCTCTGCCCACATTACTCTTCTGCTAACAAAGCTCTGGTACCTCCAGGAG
The DNA here is from genome assembly GCF_037893015.1 of Macrotis lagotis. Classification (NCBI taxonomy): domain Eukaryota; kingdom Metazoa; phylum Chordata; class Mammalia; order Peramelemorphia; family Peramelidae; genus Macrotis; species Macrotis lagotis. The sequence goes on from NC_133666.1 coordinate 81,986,158, forward strand.
CAAATGTCAATTCCTTTAGTCCGCAATTCAAAATTCTTCAAAACTCCCGCTTATGCATCAATCAACTGATTTTGCATATTATACCCTTTGTTTCCTCCCATCTCCAATTGCTTATCGAAAATCAAGAATTGAATAGTCCATAGACATCTTAAACATGTCTAAAATGGTAAGACAGGTGACACAGCTGCTAAGTGATGGCAGTGGAGTCAGAAAAATTGACTTCATCATTCTCCCCAAAACTCTCCCCAACTTCCCTCTTATTGTTGAAGACACCACCATCCTTCTAATCACCCAAGCTTTCAACCCATCACTCCCCATATGGAATCTGTTGCCAAATCTTGTTGAATCTCCCTTCCTAGTGTCTCTTCTCTCCATTGACCCTGGTCCCAACCTGGTATCCCCCCTTATGATCTCACTCCTACTGACAGAACTCTGTGCCTCAGATCTCTCATCTTATTCCTTTCCACATATCCTATGGCCAAGTAACTGGCCACCCTGCTGGTGCTTTCACTCAACACTAGAGAGTCATTTTCTGACTATCCTTTTCCCATGCTTTTTTATTCTCACCTCCACCTTCTGGCTTCCTTCAAATCCCAGCTAACATTTTACCTCCTGCAGGAAGCTTTTCTCAGTCATTCCTCCTAAATGCTAGGGCCCTCCCTCAGTTGATTACCTCCATTTCATCATTTGCTACACTGAGCTCCTTGAGGACAGGGGACTGTCTTTTACCTGGCTTTAACATAGTGCCTGGCAAACAATAGTCATTTAATAAATGCATGACTTGAGCTAAGTAGACCTGATCTGAGCCATTTTCCTCCCAGCTAAAATGACCAGCTTGCTGTCCCATTCCACCTCTGTATTTTTCTACAGGCTATCCCCAGTACCTGGAAGCACTCTCTCCTCAACCATGAGAGAAACTCCGGCTTCCAAGGAAACAATCCCTGGTCCCCCTCACAGTCTATTCTCTCCCAGACCCCTAAATCGACCCCAATTATTTTGTTTTGCTTTGGGGAGGCAATTGGTATTAAGTGATTTGCTCAGGGTCACAAAGCTAGTAAATGTCAGGTGTCTGAGATTGGATTTGAATTCTGACTGTGGGCTGATGTTCTATCCACTGCACCAATTTTGTTTTTATCTGTATGGATGCATTTCTACCCTAGAGAAATGTAAGGCAGGTACTATCTGGGATTTTATGTTTGTTTCCCTAGAGCCCAGCCCTGTAGGCAGAATATTTCCAGAAAACACCTGAAATGAACCAAACAGAGCTGTTTCAAGTTCTGCCCTCTGAAGTCAGGCAGAACAAGCCTCACTGTCTTTCTGATTGGATCCCACAAGGACAGCAGGGAGTTGGGAAGGCCCCCCCCACTTCCTCCCTGACCTCTGGGTCTGAAGACCCTTCTAGTACGGGAGAATGCCAAGGAAGCCCATGCCACCTTGGGATAGGTCAAATTGTTGTGAAATTTCCCTTTAAACTGACATTAAAGGGCAGCTAGGTGGCGTAGTGGATAGAGCACTGGCCCTGGAGTCAGGAGTACCTGAGTTCAAATCTGACCTCAAGACACTTCATAATTACCTAGCTATGTGGCCTCAGGCAAGCCACTTAACCCCATTGCCTTCCAAAAACCATAAACTGACATTAAATCTACCTCCCTGCCCCTTTTACCCAACTCACTGGCCCTGGTTCCATGCCCCGAACCTAGCCTACACTCTTCCAAAGGCAAGTCCTTCAAATATTCCAGTCACAACCTGCAGATCAATTTCACAATTAACCCTTAGATCAATTTCACTATTCTGTTTAGGTTTGGTTTTGTTGGTGCATTTTTTTGGCAAAGATAACTGGAGTGGTTTGCCATTTCCTTCTCCAATTCATTTTACAGATGAGGAAATTGAGACAAACAGGGGGAAGTGACTTAGTCAGGGATACCCACTGTCTGAGGCTAGATTTGAATTTCTTGATTCCAGAGCTGGCACTGGCTGATAATTGCCTCACTTGCCTGCCCCATACATTTTCACTATAGTTGCACAAATAAACTTAGCCTACAGGTGTTAGTTTCCTGCTCAAGAAGCTTGGCTTGGCTCTCTTACTTCCAAGAAAAAATACAAGTTCTTCAAGTTTGAAAATCTGCCTGCCGTCTCTTTTCAGGCTTATTGCAGTTTCCTACCAGAGCTGTCCCAAAGTGGAAGAGCTCTTCCTTGATGAAATTTTTTTGGTTTGGTTGGGGTTTTTATTTTGGGGGGAGTGGGCTTAATTTTTTTTTTTTTTACCTATGGGTTGTCATAACTCGAATGCCCCATCCTTTATGAACAAGGGATGAATAACTAACTGATCTGGTCCATCCCCCCCTTCCCCCCCCCCCCCCCCCCCCCCCCGACGCTGATGAAGGACATCATGTGGTCAGGGAAAGCCGACTGATTTTAACAGCTGCAAGAGGGAATCAGAATTACAAGCTCCTCAATTTAGAGGTAGAAGGAACCTCAGAAGCCACCCAAGTCAACCCCAATCTCATTTTACAGATGAGAAAACTTTGGCAGACAGAAATGAAGTGACTTGCCCAGGGTCACCCAGCTGGTAAGAGTCCGAGGCAGAATTAGAACTCAGGTATTCTTCACCTCCACATTGCAAGTTCTATGCACTACCTCAAATCTAGCCTCACATATTCCAAAGACCAAAGTATAGGAATTGGGTAAGATCACTAGAAGTAATGGCATTTCTATAGTGCTTTGAGATTCATGAAGCACTTTATATACATTTCACCTGAGTTCCTTCATACCCCACAAGGGGACTCTAATGGGGCATCATTAATTATAGCCATGGGCATCTACTTAAGAGCTATGGATAGAGCACCAGACCCAGAGGCTGAAAGGCTCATATTTATGACTTCAAATCCAGCATCAGATCCATAGGGGCTATGTGACCCTGGGCAACTCATTTTACTGTTTCTCTCAGTTTCCTCATCTGTAAAATGAGACAGGGAGGAAATGGCAAGCTCCTTCTAGTATCTTTGCCAAGAAAATTCCAAATGGGGTTACAAAAAGTCAGAAACAACTGAAAGACAATAACATTCCAATGGTCTCATTTTACAATGGCCATGAAATAATTTGTCTAAGGTCATACAGCCAGTAAGAGTCATAGGTCAGATTTGAACCTAGGTCTTCCTGACTCCAGGTCCAGCCTTCTTTATACTGTGCTATACTGACAGTAACAAGTTAACTGTGAGTAGATTATATTACATACTTAATTGGTCTAAGTCCAGCTCAAAGTCAAATAGATCTATGGCAGGGTTTCAAAATTATTTAGAAAACAGTTGAGTGATTAAGAACAAGGCAACAGACTCTAGCCTTGGGTAGGCCTGTAATTCATTCTGATCTCTCCACCCTGTAACTTAATACCAGACCCCACTTGAGCTCAGTCTGAACTTTTACAGGGAGATGGACTGCATGCTGTCTCTAGCTGAAAGACTCAGCTCTGCCACTGAATATGTGACCCTGGTCAAGTCACAACCTCTCTAGGTTACAATCCCCTCACCTGTAAAATATAGACATGAGATCAAATGATTTTTAATCCTTTCCGCTCTTAAACTCCATTGTCTTGCTATCTCAGGACAAGATTCCATACCAAGGCTAGGCCTAGAATTTCACAGAATATCAGGGGAGAGGTGTACAAAGACAGAGGGGAAAGTTGGTTATCTTGTCACCCGTCAGTATAGCACCAAAAACCCTTTGTCCTCCAATCACAGACTTTCAGCACAGGAATGGGTATATTCAATGGCTTTCCCCCCTTCCCGCAATCACTCAGCTTCAGGTCTTTGAAGTTCTTCCCCTCTAGCCTCTGACATTCACCTCTTCTCCCCCTATGAGACCTTAGAGAAGCCTTCTGATCTCCCTGCCTTCAGTCTCCCCTCTCCAATGCCTCATCTTCACAGCAATTCAAGTGATATTGGAAAGTGCAATTGTGGCCCTGCCAATGGTTCCTTCTTAACTGTAGGATCCAATTCAAACTCCTCTTATTAAGGATTTTTTTTTTTTAGTTTTCTGCAAGGCAAATGGGGTTAAGTGGCTTGCCCAAGGCCACACAGCTAGGTAATTATTAAGTGTCTGAGATCGGATTTGAACCCAGGTACTCCTGACTCCAAGGCCGGTGCTTTATCCATTAAGCCACCTAGCCGCCCCTATTAAGGAATTTTTAAAGCCCTTCACAATCTAACTCTGACCTTCCATCCCAGGCCAATCACTCTCCTTCATAAACTCTTTATTCCAGTCAAATTGGCCAGCTGGATATTTCTGTGACAAGACATTCTAATTTTCCCTACCATATACCTTTATGCAGATTAAACAAGTGGGCTCCCTCTACCCTCACCCCTAATGCCTTTCCACCTCACTGCTACCTCTTCCAATTACTAGCTCCCCCTCAGGGTTCAGCTCAGATGCCTCCCCCTTTGAAAAGCCTTTTAGTGTATTGATTAAAGAAATGCAAATTAAGACAACTCTGAGGTAGCACCTCACATCCATTAAATTGATTGAAATGACAAAAAATGAAAATGATCAATGTTGGGAGGGATGTGAGAAAATGATGACACTAATGCACCCTTAGTGGAGTTGTGAGATGATCCAACTATTCTGGAGAGCAATTTGGAACTATGCCCAAAAGGCAACAAAACTGCAAACCAGCAATACTACTACTAGATCTGTAATGCAGAGAGATCATAAAAATGGGGGAAAAGACCCACATGTTCAAAAATATTTACAGCAGCTCTTTTGGTAGTGGTAAAGAACTGCATATTGAGAGGATGCTCATCAATTGGGGGCATGCCACAAGTTGTAGTATAACAATGTTACAGAGTATTATTGTTCTATAAGAAATCACTAGCAGGTAGACTTCAGAAAAACCTGTAAAGACTTAACATGAACTGATGCTGAGTGAAGTGAACAGTGTCAGAAGAACACTGCATACTATAACTTAACATTCTATTATGTTCAACTATGATGGATGCAGCTCTTCTCAGCAGTTCAATGATCGAAGATAATTCTAAAAGATTTGTGAGGGAAAATGCCATCCACTTCCAGAGGAAAAAACTATAACCTCTGAATGCAGAACATTTTTTTTGCAAGGCAGAGGGGTTAGGTGACTTGCCTAAGGTCACTTAGCTAGGTAATTATTCAGTATCTAAAGTCACATTTGAACTCAGGTCCTCCTGAGTCCAGGGCCAGCACTCTATCCATTGCACCATCTAGCTGCCCCTTATCCACCAAATTTAAAAAATATTTTTAAAATTTTTTTATATGAGTTTTTCTTTTCATGTTTTTTTTCCTCCTTTTTTCTGGTTCTTCTTTCATAAAATGGCTAATTTGAAAATATGTTTAACATGACTGTACATCTATAACCTTTATCAGATTGCTCACTGTCATGGGGAAGGGGGAAGGGAAGTAGAAAAACATAGAACTAAAAATCTTACAAAAATGAATGATAAAAACTATTTTTATATGTAATTGGAAAATAAAATTAAAAAATAGTGGATTTTTAAAGAAGCCTCTTGTGGCTTCTTCATTTTTAGTGCCCTCCCCCCAACTTGGAAATTTATACTTAACTGTGTATACTAACCAAGTAATCTGATCAGAAGGTAAGCTTCTGGAGAACAGGGATCATGTTATTCAACAAGCATTGACTTAAGTACCTACTAAGTGTCAAGCATTGTGTTAGGTGTTGAGGAAACAAAGACAGAAACAAAAACTCCTGGATCTCTAGATGCTAACATTCTCTTGAGGGAAAACAGACAGAAAATCGAATATAAAAATTGTAAAAAAAGATTCCCAGGGGAAAGGAGGACACTAGAATTGAGAGCTCACAATAGCTTCTTTAGGATTTGGCATTTGAGCTGGCAATGAATGGAACTAGGGATTATAAGCAGTTGAAATGAGAATGAATGAATTCCAAGTATAGGAGACCACCAGCTCAAAGGCATGGAGGCAGGAGATATGTTCAAGAAACAAAATGGCCAATCTGGCTGAAACATAGAATACGGGAATGGTGAGGTTTTAAAAGCAAGTCTGAGGAGTTGACATTTGATGGAGTCCCTAGCCTACAGTTTCTAGCAGTCTGGGGAAGCTTCCCAGGATCAGACTTTTAAATGCATAAAATAAGATAGATTACAAAAGAAGGAAATAATATTCAAATAGTTATCCAAATATTCCTAAACAAGTTTGGGAACCCCAGATTAAGCACTGCAGCTTTGAGGGTAGAGAAATTATATGGTAGTCACTGGCAGGGAGGCAGTCCAGAAGACCTGATTCAAATCTGGCCTCAGACCCTGGTCAGGTTATCTGCCTCAGTTTCTTCATCTGTAAAATAGGAATTAACACCACTTATCTCCTAGGGTTATTGTGAGAATCAAATGAGATCACATTTGTAAGGTGTTTTGCTATCTTAATGCTAGCTACTATGGTCACATGGTCTGACCTGTGTTTTGGGAGCATCCTGCTGTAGCCGGGTGGAGGGTGAATTGTGGAGGGAGAGGCTGAACAAATTAGGAGGCTATAGCAACAACCCAAGCAAAAGGTAATGAGAGTCTGAGTTAAGTGAATGAACAAAAGGAGGTAGATGAGACACCATAGAAGCATTATCTGCAGCAATTGGAAACTAATTGGATGGGGAAGAGAGTGAGTTCTGTTTTGGACGTGATGAGTTTGAAAGGTCTGTGGGACACTGAGTTAGAGCTAGCCACCAAGTATTTAGTGATACAGGACTAGAGAAAGAGAATGAGCCTAGGGTTAGATGCACAGAAAACCAAGGTCTTTTTTTTCCCCTTTAAACCTTTTTGCTCCCAGAACTTAGCACAGTGTCTATCACATCAATGGTACTTAAATACTTAATGAACTGAAATGAGATCATTCAGTATCCACTTGTTTCTGACAGGTTCAACCTGTTCTTGGAGTAAAGCATTTCTGATAGCTGTAGTAAGCTGTATGGGGGAGCAGGGGAAAGGAAAAGATCCATTCCCTGAGTTGAGAGGGCTTTTGGCCTGGCAGGGAAGCAGATCTGTAACTCCTAGGTGGAGAACTATCTGAAGAAGATGTACAATCCAGTATTGTAAAGGAACAAGGAATCAGAGGGTCTGAGTTCAAATCCCAGTTCTGCTCTTAATATCTTTGAGATGTTTTCCAAGTCACTGTTCTCCAGCTTTTCTCAAAGTTGAACCAGACAATCAATCTGTAAAATCTAAAACAGCCAGGGGAGGTGGGACAGTCAGGGGTGATGGGTGGGGGGAATATGTGGACTGAGTAGGAGACCTAAAGAAGTCAGTGTAGCTTGAACAGGAGACAAGCAGGGTGGGCTGAGGGAAAGGAATGGAGTTGAAAAAGCAGGTTGAGGATGAGATCAGAGAGGGACAAGAATTCCAGGTCCTAGGAACTTCCTTTGGAAGACAATGGAAGACCCCTTGAGGAGGGGAGTGGGGCCAACTAAAGATTTTTAGTAGCGTCAAAAGCAGGGCTGGCCTGGAGGGGAGGAAGAGAGAAGAGGACCAGACTATGAAAGCTACTTGCCCCAGGCCAGGAAGAGGGAATAAAAACCTGGACTAGGGAGAAAGCAGGGGGGAAGGGAAAGGCCGTCCTAAGAGCCAATAGAGAGGCGAACCAGAGGGAACATGACTGAGGGGAGGGGCTGGGATTGGGGATCTGCCTACTAGCTCCATCCAACAAAGCTTCCGGGAAGGAAGGGGGGAGGGGAGGTGACTGGGGAAAAAGAAAATGAGTGGCCAGAGGGTAGTCTGTCCTTGAGCCCAGGAGGACCCGACACTAGGGTCTTTCAGATGCATTAAGCAGCTGTAATAAGTGCGGTTGGAGAGGAAAGTTGGAAAATGGGGGGAGGGAGTGCCTCTCGAGGGAAGGGACCGCCCCCCCTTTGCCCACCTCCAGCCCATGGTCCTTGGCACGCGGGGCACCTGCTTCCAGCGCCAACACTTGGTCCATCGTCAGTTGCTTGACGTAAAAGTGAGCTACGATGCGGGGAGGGGGGCTGGCCGTGGCGTGGGAGCTCCGGTAGTCTCCCCGATCCAAACTGAAGGCGGCTGCCCCCTCGCCCAGCTCCTCCAGCAGCTCCCGGTTTAGGCCCGCTTCCAGGCTGCCGTCCTGGGGGTCCACGAAACCTCCCGGAAAGCCGAGCCGCCCATCAAAGCGCATCTGCATCTGCCAAGGAGAAGTGAGGAGTGAATGGGTTCCCCCCAACCCCCAACATCCCCGCCGGCCATCCCGCCTCCCAGCGCCCACAGGATCCTCCGCGGGGACCCCGGTCGACCCCTCACCAGCACCGCGTATCTCAGCGGAATACGGCCAAACAGGCGCCCTGGGTCTGGCGCGTAAAGCAGCGCGTGACACGCGTGGCGCCAACTGGGCCCCAAATCCAAAGCCTCAGACAAGCTGATCCGCCTCACCCCGGCCATGCCTCGGCTGCCCGAAGGCTCCAGGGATCCTCCTCGGGGGCAGGGCCGAGAAGGGGGCGGGGCTCAGCTTTAGGGCGCTCAGCCAATCCCCAAGGTCTCTACTGGATCCGCTGCACCAATTGTAGATGGCAATAGTCTTGGAAGGGGCGGGCTGGTCAATCATCCCGAAGATCCCTAAGGTCAACTCAGCAGTCCGTCCATCACCCCGGCCCCACGCCGGCTCCGAATTCAAGTCCGTTGGAGAACAATTCCCACCTGGGGTTTCCTTCTGTCCGCAGTGGAAACGACCCCAACAAAATTGGGAGGCAAGCAAATCCGCCCACTAGTCTCACTGAAAGCCTGGCCCTTAGCCAGCAGTGTCCAATCCCCGATTGCCAGAGGAGAGAACTGAGACTCAGAGAGGATGGAGCCTGCCCTAGGGCATTCCGAGTCTGGACCAGAAGCCCCTGGGTCAGTTGCCTCTGGAAATGATCTTTCTCTCTGGACCACCGCCCCTCCCTTCCCAAGAAGGAATACATTACCAAAAAACCCAACCTGGACTTGCTGTAGATGGGACAGTGTCCCCTAGGCCTTAAGTAGAGGACTAGAACAGACATCCCAGCCAAGTAATTGATTTCAACATTTATTAATCTCCCCCATTTTAAGCCTCGCAATGCACTCTGAACAGAAATAGAAATGAACCGCCCCTGCCCTCCTGGACCTTACATTCTACAGAAAAAAATAATGAAAACACACACACACACACACAGAGATTTTATATATATTTTATATATATATATATATATAGTAATTAAGAGAAAGGAAAACACCCAAAATGCACCTTGAAGAGGGATTGCTCAGTGGCAGAAAATCTGGGCAGGAACAGACCTCAGGAATCAAGTTACGCCAACCCATAGGCAAAAAAAAAAAAATTAAGCCCACTCCCCCCCAAAATAAAAACCCCAACAAAACCAAAAAAAAAAAAAAAACCAAAAAAATTTCGTCAAGGAAGAGCTCTTCCACTTTGGGACAGCTCTGGTAGGAAACTGCAATAAGCCTGAAAAGAGACGGCAGGCAGATTTTCAAACTTGAAGAACTTGTATTTTTTCTTGGAAGTAAGAGAGCCAAGCCAATCTTCTTGAGCAGGGAACTAACACAATCAGACCTTTAGGCTAAGTTTATTTGTGCAACTATAGTGAAAATGTATGGGGTAGGCAAGTGAGGCAATTATCAGCCAGTGCCAGCTCTGGAATCAAGAAATTCAAATCTAGCTTCAGACACTGGGTATCCCTAAGTCACTTCCCCGTTTGTCTCAATTTCCTCATCTGTAAAATGAATTGGAGAATGAAATGGCAAACCACTCCAGTTATCTTTGCCAAAAAAAAAAAAACCCAAACTGGGTCACAAATTGTCAGCACAATTGAAAATAAACAAAATCAAAGATCTATGAAAGACAACTTAATGGCTATGTGCAAAGAGGTTGAAAAATAAAAGATGACTTGTGAATCTAGGGGACCAGTCAGGATAGTGGTGCAAGCTTGGTGGTCTCATTAGCTTTCAGGGATTCAATGATCATCTCTATTAAGCTGATTCTCCTATCTATTCATCTAGCCCCAGTCTCTCTAGAGGACTATAGCTTCCTTGCATGTTCAGGGCAGAGCAGGACACTCTTGGCAACAGGACATCCATTCTCATCAGTCACTTGACAAGGATCCCAGCTTGAAAAGAAGTTTGTAACTTCAATTTAACTGCCCACCCAAATCACTCTCAGATTGGAGGGTATGTAATGCCATATGGTCCGTGTATGAACAAGAATCTGGACAAGACCACAAATAAGTGGTCATCTGATCTCCTATTCATGTCCTCTATAGGTAACATTCCATTTTGGGGCAGCTCCTATAAGCATAGATTTAGGGACCTCAGAACCCAAATTGTTAGGGAAATTATATTGAGCTGAGATCTGCCTCTCAACAGCCCATGATTCTCAATTCAAAGTCCACAAACCAACAGTAATTCAGGTACTTTGACAACTTTCGTGGACCCCCCCCATTCATCTGTTACCATGGTTTCTGATTTCACCTTTGCAACATCATTCTACTATGACCCCTTCTCTACTCTTGACACTATTATGGTTCAAACCCTCACCTCCTTGATTATTACAATAATCTGTCTATGTGTCTCCCTGCCTTTCACAGCACCCCTCTCTATTGCTTCCAGGAGCAAATACAAAATGCTGTTAGGCACTCAAAGTCCATCACCCAGCCTCCTCTTACCTTTCTTGTCTTCTTACCCCTTACTCCCAACACATACACTTGGGTCCAGGTCCACCTCAGCACCAGTATTCTCTAGCCGTCGCCCAAGCCTGGATTGGCTCTCCCTCCTCCAGACTCCTGACCTCCCTAGTTCCCTTGCTCCCAACTAACATCTTCTCCAGGAAGCCTTTTCCAACCCTTCCTATTCATCCTGTATAGAATCTGTATATTTGCCCAATGTCTTCCCCATCTTTGAATGGGTCTTAACCTCAGTCAAACTGTGACCTGGTAAAGACCAAGCCTAAAAGGCCAAGGTCTCCCCAAGGTCTCCCACTGCATCCAAGGCCATCTCCAGTCATCTAGAACCCTATCTGGCCATTGGACCCAGATGACTCTGGAGGACAAAAGAAGGCTGACTTTACACAGCACCCCTTCAGTCAAATCCAATTTAGATATGCTTGTCATGGCATCACCTCCCTGAAGTCTGAGACGTTTTCAAAAATGAAGGCCATGGGGTGGCTAGGTGGTGCAGTGGATAAAGCACCAGCCCTAGAGTCAGGAGTGCCTGGGATCAAATCTGGTCTCAGACACTTAATAATTACCTAGCTGTGTGGCCTTGGGCAAGCCACTTAACCCCATTTGCCTTGGGAAAAAAACCTAAAAAAAAAAAAATGAAGGCCAAACAACCCCAAAACCCTGAGTGCAGGGACTACCTCTTGCCTCTTTTTATAACCCTATAATTTAGGGATTTCAGAAAGTCCTAGGGGAGGAGATTCTCTGCCAATACAGGTTGGCATCTTTTTCATTAAGTCATAGTGAGTTACCAAGGGCACTGAGAAGTTCGTTTACTGATTTCCCCAGGCTTACACAAAACATCAACAGTCAAGACTTCAACTTGGGGATTCCTAGTGAGCTCTCTAACCACACTGTACCCTCATCTAAAACAGAAGTGCTTGAAACAGTCCATTGCACCCCTCATTTCACACACCAGGCTTCACAAATGAGGACTAGAAGAGCACGGAATTTTGAGGCTGCCAGATCACAGCTGACCCACTGAGCTGGTGAAGTCCAAAGCCTTTCTCCATCTTGTAAATATGAGTACAGGACTTCTAAATGCACCACCACCCCCAACACACATACATACACACTCACCCAAAATTCCCTAACAAAGGCAAAGAAGCGCTTTTCCACAGAAATCCACAGCCCCCAGTGCCCTAAATGGTTTAATTGGAAGAATTGATTAGGGGACAAGGGGAGAGACACAGAGACGAAGGTAGCTAATGAAGAGTGGAAATCCAGGGTTAGGGAAGACAAGGCAAGGGGGGAGGGGAAGACCCTAGGATGCAGAGTCAGAGGCCTCTGAGCTGTCCTTGATGTCAGTACTCTCTGTAGTCTCGCTGACTTCACTAAGGTCTTTGCTGTTACTGCCGCTGCTGTCCTCAGCTGTGGGGCCTAGGCCCTTCTCCTCAAGGCAGCAGTTCCCCACATGGTTGATTTTGGGGTCCATCTTGTTCTCCAGGGAGTCCAGCACCCGATGTTTACCTTTCTCCTTCACCTCCAGTTGCTTCCTCAGCTACCATGAAGGTGAAAAAGGACGAGCAAATAGACGGACAGGTGGAGGAACAGATGGATAGTAAAAGGACAGGGGGGGAAAGGGGGAAACAGAGAGAATCAGGAGGAAACAGAGAGACCATCCTGTGTCTCTAGGAAGAGGCAATGTGGTATAGTGGAAAGAGCACCGGACCAGGAGGGAGTGAGGAGACTTGGGTTCTAGTCCTGGCTCTGCCGCTGTGACCTTAGGCACGTCCTTTCACCTCTCTGGACCTCAGTTTCCTCATCTGTAAAATGGGACAATGATGCCTGCCCTGCTTGCCTCCCTCACACACAGGTCCCAAGGATAAAATAAAGATAAAGGAGCTAAAAGTTATTTATAAATTTAGACACATTTCGATGTCATATAAATCGAAGTAAAGGGTTTTCCCACCTCTTTCAGGCTTACACCTGGACCTGGACCCAGCCCCAGCCCCAGCCCCAACCCCTCCAGTGATGGTCCCATCTGCCAGACTATTCAAGTTGGGCGCATGTGCACTAACCCTCAGACTCCTGCTAACCAAAGCATCCTCTATGCCAGGGCTTCTAGTCTGAAGAAGCCAAATGAAACACTTCTCTCAATTGTAGTTTTAAATAATTGAAAGAAATGCTACATTTCTGTTAGAACTAAGTAGAAACAGACATCATTACCCCCCCCCAAGTCTACCCACCCCCTGAAAGCCATACATGGAGCCCGGTTAAAACTTCTGCTTGAGGTGGTTGTTCTCACCATGGGCATTCACCACATACTTCCACATCCACACCTCCATCTTCCTCCATTCCCTCACATTTTATCAGAGAGCCAAGTTGTCACAGAAAGTCAGAGCTGGTAGGGACCCTCATTTATGAAGCCCAAAACCAAACATTTCCCTCAGGGGAGCTATTGGGGCCCACAGGGGCAAGAATCCTTGCCCAAATAACAAACAGCTGAGTCTAGGACCCAAGTTTCCCAAATCTGAAATTTGGCAATGTTTCCATTCTTATCCAACTGTATGGACTCTAGAAAGTCTGAATCTGGGGGCTCTACCAAGCTTCTCCAGGGTCTCCCCTCCCTCTCCCCAGGGCTACCAACCCACAGGGTGACCTACCTCTTCTGCCATCTGGGTTAGATCCCGCTTCATAGCATAGGCATCCTCTCCGTCGGCATAGTATTTGGGCTCCACTTCACTAATCCTTGAAAAGAGAATAGGAAAGAGGGAAAATAGAAGCCTAGTGGAAGGAATTGTCCTCCCTGTTCTCCCTCTCCTCTGTTGCCATGTAAAAACAAGAGTCCAGCAACCATCATTTGGATCTAGGAGCCAGTGCCCAAAGAAGCCTACAAGCTGACACAAGGCCATTAGTTCTCAATTTCAAATGAAGAGAAATTAAAGTTGTGGGTGCTTGAAGGAATACCTTGGGGAACTAATCAGCTCACATGTCTTGAACTATTAACAGAAAACCCCTCCCCCACCCACCTGCTCCGCCCAGGTACCTGCCACTATACACTGAGCACCGAGTCTGGAGTCAGGAAGCCTGGAGTTTAATTTCCACCCTGGACACTTACTATCTTCATGAGCCAGGGCAAGTCATTTAACCTCTGCCTTAGTTTCCTCATCTGTAAAAGGGGGATAATAACAGTACCTATTCCCAGGGCTAGTGTGAGGATCAAATGTGTGCTAAGCCTGGTATTGCTTATTTTCTTCCCCCCCCCCCCAGATCTGGTCACATCTGGAGTATGTTTGGTCTTGAACTTTAAGAGCTACATAGCCATGAGGATGATGCAGGGGCTGCTGGCTGAGGCCTTGGCAGCTGGGCCCTAAATTTAGAAGCCTGGGGGAGGGGATGGGGGTAAGAAACAGCAGCTCCTTCTCCAAGGGCGGATCTAATAGCACCAGGGAAGAGTATAAGAACTCTCTGGTGGGAAAGAGGGAATGGCAGGGTTTTGGCAGTGGCTGGAGACCAGTAGACCCTCATGCTGAGTTTCCTCCATCTGGTTCTGCCCTTCTAGTTCACGACTGCCACTACCCACAGCTTATTTGGAGCACGTTCAAGATCAGCCCTCTGTCCAATAAGCATCACTAGCCAACTCTTGCAGGGAGTCACAAAGAAATACAAGGAGCACAAAGCAGTTGTCATCCTGCCCTGAGAAAGCATCCCATAACTCATTTCTACCTACCAAAGCTGGATCATCATTCACCATCCACATCACTCATATCTTTAAAGAACTCCAAGGGCTCCAAACTCTCTTCACAATGGTGAGGCAGGCAGCCCCACTATACAGATGAGGAAACTGAAGCTCAGACACTTGTCCAAGGGTACAAAGCAAGTAAGTGTCTGAGGCAGCCTTTTAACTCAGTTCCCCTGACTCCAAAAACCAATGGTCTGTATTTTATCATGCTGAATAGCAGCATGAGAAGTAGACCTCAGAAGTCACCAAGTCCAACCAATCCTCGGTACAAATGAGGAGACAGGGAGGGACTCGTCCAAAGGTCACTGACCTAGAAAGCAGCCCAGCCGGGTGGAGAAGTCAAGTCTCCCAGCTCTCAATTCCATGCTTTCTACTTGATCACATCTCCAGTCTCTTTGTAGGAATGGGGGCACATCTGCCCTGGCCTGCAACACTTGTACTAAAGTCAAACAGGCTGCAGGCAATTTTTTAAACTACATCCATATGGGAGGTCAGAGAATTAAGAGTCTTTTCCTGGCCTCTCCCTCACTTACGACCCACCTTGCCTAGTGTAGGCCCAGGCCTTCCCACCTCCCTCAGGAGGGCCTGGTATGACTTACTGAAAGTTAAGTGTGTTGGAATACAGATGCAGGGCTGCCCGGTTACTGTAAGACAACAAACGGTCAGTGAACATGGTGGACTTTAGAAGGGAAGGTCATCACTGCACCCCCTCACCTCCATCACCCCCAGTCCCCAACACATCCATCTCTCCACTGCTCACCTCAAACCAAGACCTCACTCCCCATCCTCTGTGCAGACCAATCTGACACAGTCCTCATTCCTGCCTCCTAGTTTACGATGGACCCTGTTCATGGGGCCCTCCCTAAATCTTCTTTCTCTGATTTAAAGGGAAACCTTTTCATTTTCCCTTTCACTCCATCCTTTGCTCCTGGCTCTCACCTTTTTCTGACATGCAGGGAGACATATTTTGCATTGAAGTTTTCAATCATAGCCCTTGAGGCCTGGTCCATGAGCTTTTGTGCTAGACCTAGCCGGCGGTGGGAACGCTTTACAGCCTAATAGTTTAAAAGAGAATAATCACAATTGGGGGTTGTGAAGGGAACAGATCAGGACCTACCAACTGAGTCCATACTCCCTTTACCCATGAAGCAGAAATTCCAGTCCCAGGTCTGATATAGAGAAAGAGGTCTACGTACCAAGGATGTGATGTGTCCGTGGGGGACATCATCTGGATCTTCCTCCCTAGGACCAGAAACGAAGATGAAAATAGAGGAGGCATAGCTAGAAACTTGCCTGTGAGTATAGCAATACGTGACACAGTAAAGGACACAGATATTCGATGTTAAGCCAAAGTCACCAATCATCTCTTCTCTATGCAATCTGACCGTCTTTTGGAAGTCCTAATTCTTTAACACTGGTGGCCTTTTCCTTCTCTTGGTTATTTTCTGCTTTCTAGATTTTCATGATGCTGTTCTCTCCTGCTTTCTATTTTGTTTTGAAATCCTTCTCAGTCTCCTTGTTTCATACACAGTGCTGACTGGGGAGGTTCTACAAGGTTCTGTCCCAAGTTCTATCTATCATCTTCTCCCTTTACCCTCCCAGAGTTCCAGGATCTTCTTTAATACCTTCCTAACTGAATTTCGATATACTTGGTTTCTTTGTAAACCCTATATTTACTTTAATTTATGCCCTGAAAAACATGATTCTGGGAAGGAATCCCTGGTCTTCACCAGTGTGCCCAAGGGGTATCATGCACCACCTACAGGAAGCCTTCAGGGATTAAAACCTTACTTTTTTTTGTTTTTTTTTTTGTTTTTGAAAGGCAATGGGGTTAAGTGACTTGTTCAAGGTCACACAGTCATGTAATTATTAACTATCTGAGCAGACTTGAAGTCAGGTCCTCCTGACTCCAGGGCTGGTGCTCTATGCACTGCGCCACCTAGCTGCCCCAAAACCTTACTCTCTATATCAGATAGGCACCACACTCAGTGAACTAGCTAGTCCCTCCCCCCCGGGGACACACACACACACACACACACACACACATGCATGTACTCACACCTAGAGACACGCAGACATACACTCACACAGACCCACAAGATAGACATAAACTCAGACACACACACACACACACACACACAGTCAGAAACACAGACACCCACACTCACAGAGACAGTCAGACAGACATATATACCCATGCAGAGACAGACAGTAATACACTCATGGAGACACAGACTGAAACTTAGACATCTACACACAAAGACACAGCCAGGCATTTTAGTCACACAAACAGACAAACAGTTACACACACAGACACTCAGTCACACACATTCAGAGACACTCATACAGAAACATACATACAGACATACTGAGATGCACGCACAGACATAGCCAAACACACCCATACACAGACATAGAGATAGACTCACACTCAGACAATGCAAATTCCTAGTCACATAGCCAAAGACATTTACATGCAGACACTCATATAGTCAAAGAGACACAAACACTCATACAGACACACAGCCACACACTCAAGAGACAAAGCCAGACAGACACAGACACACATACACACTCAGTCACATAACCAGACATAGACATATCCCCCCCTCCATATACACTTCCAGCATGGTCCTTTGTATATTCATTCCTGTTTTAATATTTTGTCTTTGGAATTCTTAACAACATCTGCAGTTTTGATCTGAGATGTAGCAACTCATTGGTTTACTGATTTTTTTTTTACAAGTTTGATACCTATTCTCTAAAGAAAACTGGTAGCTCCCCAAGGGGCATGGAAGAAGACAAGCATTTCTTGACTACCAAGTGCTGGGCATTATGCTGAACACTTTTCCCAGATATGCTGAGTCTTGGATCTTTTCTCTTTCCCTTGTGGCATTACCATAAGGTCCTTCCCTATATACAGTAGGTGCTCCCCAATGCTTAAATAACAGAAGAGACTCAGGACACCAAAAGGGATTACCCCTCTTATACATGCAGCCTCCCATAGAAGCTGGAAACTGTAACCCTGTTCAGGGAGAGGCCACAATTGTTAGAAGAGCAAGTCCTACATGAAGATTTAGGGTTGAAAGATCTGTAGAATAGTCAGGAAGCTTCAGTTCCTGGTTTGGAGAACCAAAGGGATATGAGGGGTGTGAGTCTAAGAAGCAAAACTAGGGTCTGGTGGTGGTGGGGAGCTTGGCCTGTGACTTTGACCATACAGGGAAAGGGGGGATAGGGGCGAAAACAACTCACATCTTGGCTAGGACGTAGCCCACGATCTTCCCATTCTCATCTTCAGCAATGTAGGAGAGCTATAAAGGGGTTGGGGAGGTTGAGAAGGGAAAAAGAATAAATGATGAGAGTGGCAAAAGAATAAATCTGACCCTAAACCTTTGAACGCACAGAAAATCATAGAATGTCAGAGCTCAAAGGATCATAGGCTAGATTACAGTTGGGAAGGTCACCCCAGAGATCAGGAAGTCCAATGAATTCCTGCTTTACAGATAGGAAAATGGAATCTCACAGAAGGAAAGTGACTAGCTGTAACTCCTGTCTCTTCTTCAGGGTTTTTTGTTTTGTTTGTTTTTTTTTTTTTTGCAAGGCAATCGGGTTAAGTGGCTTGCCCAAGGCCAGACAGCTAGGTAATTATTGAGCGTTTGAGAAGGGATTTGAACCCAGGTACTCCTGACTCCAGGGCCAGTGCTCTATCCACTGTGCCACCTAGTTGCCCCAAGGGTTCCTTCTACCACCCCTGAAACCAGTGACTGTTGTCTCTCCTTCCCACTGGATCCCAGTCCACTCAACACTAAAGTCCCATCTCCTCCCTCATTCCCTCTGAATACACACCTGAGGCCATGATAGACCATGGTAGAAATAGTATTTCATCTGATAGTTTTCTGGAAGACACAGCAGGTTACAGTGCTGCATATTCATCAGGTCCTCTGGCTGGGGTAGGGTGGGAAATGACAGACCAAGGGTCAACTCTTGAACTTTGGTCCATGGGGATCTCACCCAAAACACTTTGCTGTTGTCCACTAATTTTTGAATTGTGTCTGACTCTTCCTGATCCCATTTGGGGGTTTCTTGGTAAAAATCACGGAGGGCTTTGCCATTTCCTTCGTCAGTTCATTTTACAGATGAGGAAACTGAGGCAGACAAGGTAAAGCGACTTGCCCCATGGTCATACAGCTTGTAAGTGTCTGAGGCCCGACTGGAGCTCAGGAAGAGGAGTCTTCCTGACTCCAGATCCGGCACTCTGTCCACTGAGTCATCTAGCAGCACCAAAAACACAGTTAGGGGGCGCCCAAGGGCCCAGCCATTCCGGCATGGGGAGATTGTGTGACAGACTTGGGAGCGGGGTGGTATGGGTGCAGGAACAGAGAAGAATTATGGGAATGGAATCAAGAGAAGATGCTACAAGATCTCTTCCCTCCAAAACCCAGGGGTAGCCAGGGGTGCGGGGCTGAGACCCGGTGGCTTCCTTCTGAGGCTCCACCCCAAAGAAGAAGTCCCGCCTTAAGACAATTTAGTGACGCATGCGCAGGCTCACAAACTGCCAGCCCCTTCAGAGCCATGCGGCCTGGACCCTTTTCCTCCTTGCTTTCCTCGGGGTCCTGACTTCCGTCCCTCCCTTACCCGTGCGTTGCGGATGTTCATGGTGCCGACACCCAAATGGACCTAGTCGGCCTCAGTACTGAGAGGAGGCAAGCACTGCCCTACGAACCGCCGCTGCCGCCGCCAACGTGCCGCTGGATGCAGGCCGCTGCTAGACGGTAGCGGAAGGGGCGGGCCTCAGCCGAACCACTTCCCGGAGCAGCGTCCAATTCCCTGCTGCGCGGGGGATTCCCGCCCCACGACCGAGGTGCTACCCAATAAGCGGGCCGGTGCCTGCTCCTCTATTCCCCTGCCCCCTGGAGCCATTGGACTGCTCAAGGAAGGAGTATCGAGGCCAGGCGCTTCACAGGCCGGTGGGCTGGGCTGGCCCGGCCGCCGACACCGCCTACTCCCGGCCAGCTCGCGGGCCCCGCCCCCTGCCCTCTGCATTCTACCCCCTCCCCGCAGCAGGCCGACTCTCGCTCAACTTTATGGAAGCTTTATTTCAGACTTTATTTCAGGGACGGAGGGGGCGAAGGTCCGAGGCCTCTCAGCTCCCTCGCCCCCTGGTTATTGCCCTCTGAGTCCTTGGGCGCTGGGCTTTAGGAGGCCAACAGGAGGGCCTTGAGGAGCTCCTCACACAAGTACAGGCATCTGGGCACGTGGAAGCAACCTGTGTGGAGAGCCCAGGATGAGGCGATGTGGCAGCGCCCCCACCCCCGGACCCGCCCGGGCTCCCCCTCGGCACTCACCTTTAAAGGGTCCCCCCTTGAAGCTGAGGGCCACTTTGCCTTCCCGGTTCAGATAGCCATACCATTCCCCATGCTCCAGATCTGAGAACTGCAGGTGGGAAACAGGGGTAGGAGTTGGGGGGAGGCAGCCAAGGGTAGGGAAAAACCCAACCCCCTGCCACTCTGGGCCCTAACAATGGCACGAGAGTGTGAGGGTAAAGTGATGCCCAGGCAGGCCAGGCCAGGCTACTTCCTCCACCTTGATGTGATAAGAAAGAGCACTGGAAGGAGAGACAAAGAACACATCCCAGCTTTGCCTGTTTTCTCTCCAACAAGCCCTAACCTGTTCTCCAGGCTTTCATCTACTCCAGAAAACTTTGAAGGATCATCAGAATCATAGTTTTAAAGTTGAGAAGGTCCTTACAGATCCATCTAGTCAATGAGAGCAAAGCTCAGGTCCACAGAACAGAAATGTCTTGTGGGGAAATCACCTAGATATAAGGGGTGGCAGGAATCAGAGGATCCCCTCACCCTCCTGCTCTCTTCACTGAACTACTTTCAGATTTCAAAGGCTCAGCTTTAAAAGGGTTTCAAAGGCTCAGCTTTAAAAGGGTTAGGTCATTCCTTTAAAAATTCCTTAAAGCTCAACGAACTGATTCCTCTGGGAAAGCCAGCCTTGTGCTTAGAACCATAAGAAACTAGGGCTCACCCACAACTGATCAGGGGGTAGAATCTTATCATGTTACAGCTAGAAGCAGTCTGAGAAAATGGCCAGAGAGCCATTTTGAAAAACTCCTCTCAAATGTAAAGTACTTTTTCCAAGGCTGCCAAAGCTCTTTAATCTGATATATATGATCACTTCATAGATCCTCATAACTATCACAAGTAAATGTTAGGACTCTCATTTCACAGACGGAGTTCTGAGGTCAAAGAGCACAAATGGAATTCAAGAAGAAGAGAACAGGGGGAGCTGGAGTAATAAGGGATCATTTCCTGGAAAAGGAATGTGTAGGAGTGAAAACTAGCTAGTACAAAATAAAATAGGACCTGGAGAATGTCTTTGTTCAAACCCCAGCTAAACTCACCTCCTGCAGCCCATACACCTTCAAGGCCTTCCTACCCCTCCACTAATTCTATCCTCAAACAAGGCCCCTGCTTTGCCCACTGTGCCACCTAGTGGGCCCCTGCCTACATTTCCAACAGCTGTTGGTATCCATACCAGATCAACCTTTGACACCTTTCCTGCTTTTACTGTTACTTTTTTTCTTTTGGATCACTGATTATCTTTTTCTACATTCACCTGTGGGTAGTCTTACCCCATCTCAATCCCTCCCTCCTTGCCTCTTCCTCAACAAGGATGCTTTCCTTCCTTCCCTGTTCACCCCAGTCACAAAGCTCTACAAGTGGCCCCAGAACTAGATCAAAACATAATTGATACAGCTAGGTGGCACAGTGGATAGAGCACCAGCTCCGGAGTCAGCAGGACCTGAGTTCAAATTCAAACTCAGATACTTAATAATTACCTAGCTGTGTGGCCTTGGCAAGTGACAACCCCATTGCCTTGCAAAAAAAAAAATATTGCAAAATGTATGTGGCTTTCTAAATTAGAATGTGCCTAGTAGGGATCCTGAAGGACAGTTCAATAGTCTTGTATCTGTCTTACATAGCACTGCTTCGCTATTACAGAACAAACCTCTGAAGCATCGAGACCAATCTCCCCTTGAAATCTATAATATCACTATCTCCCAGACCTCTACCTTCCCAGCTTGCAAACTAAACCCACCAGTTCCTTCAATCTATCCTCCCCATCGTGATCACCCTCTTCTAAATATCCAAACTTGGCAGTAGTCTCCCCAATATGAACCAATATTTTCTAAATATGGACTGACATCTGCCTATAATTTTTTTTAGCTAATTGGGGTTAAGTGACTTGCCCAAAGTCAAATAGCTAGTAAATATCTGTGGCCAAATTTAAACTCAGGTCCTCCTGACTCCAGGGTCCCTGCTTTACCCACCTAGCTGTTGGTAATCCAACCAGGTCAACCTTTCACACCTCCTGCTTTTACTGTTAGAGTATTAGAAGTATTTGGCCTTTTTCACTTGGATCATTGATTATCTTTTTCTACCTGTCAGCAGACAAGGTTCTTAGTTTTATCCTATTCTCAGTCTCTCCCTTCCTTCCTCCCTCCTTGCCTCTTTCCAGCCTAACCAACCCTTAAGCAAAACATGCAGACCTTGGCTTGCTCAGCCTGGAGATCTTTGAAAGTTTTCTTACCCGCTCAAAGGTATATTCAGCAACTTGGCAGAAAAGGCGGAGCAAGCTGGGGTCCCTGGTCTCACTGTAACCCATAAGGAAGGCAATCATGGCTTCACTGTGGGGCCACCAGAGTTTCATGTCCCACTCCAGCTTCGGTATGGGGAAGAAAGGACAATCTTCAAGCACTCATCTCTGACCCTTCCCTCTACCCCTTCAACTCTGTCTCCTTTTTCTGTACAAACCTACTTTATATTCACTTCTTTAGGATGGTTTGCCTGAGCCCCACTGGCTCTTGTCCCTTTCCCAGTTATAGTATTCTCTTCATCTCCAAATTCTTTTTTTTCTTAGGTTTTTGCAAGGCAAACAAGGTTAAGTGGCTTGCCCAAGGCCACAGAGCTATTAAGTGTCTGAGAGTGGATTTGAACCCAGGTACTCCTGACTCCAGGGCTGATGCTGTATCCACTACGCCACCTAGCTTCCCCTTCATCTCTATTTTAGTCCAACACTTGTGTCCAAAGTTCCGTCCAGCTTCCCCCACTTTAGGGCACAATTGTTTCACTGTCTTGTCATCCCCCATCAGTTTTAGAGTCCCTTCATCACCTTTTGTCCAGTGTAAGAACTAGCGACCCTCCCCCCCCCAGCATTCCCTGGCTATGGGCAGGTCAACTGTACAATTCTTTTTTCAAGGATTCAGGGACCTAACTAAGCAAAGACCAAGATGCTGGGGTTTCTTACCTGTGTGGGACAGAATCTATCTGCATCCTGAAAGTAAAAGATTCCCCCATTTTCATTGTCCCAGCCTGAATGAAAAGGCTGCACCATGAATTTCTCAATGATGTGAGCCTTGAGTTCAGGATTTCGATTCCGAATGGCATGGCGGAGCAGGAACCAGCCAGCCTCCAGGGTGTGACCTGAGGTGGGGATTCCAATTGGTCAGATCCCTATATTTCCCCATCCCCAACTCTTAGCTGGACAGTAGAAGGGCCCACACATTTTGATTCGATTTCCTTTCCCTCTTCTGCCTCAGCAGTGCAAATCACTTCACTGTCTTCTATCATAGAAATCTCAGTTAAAGCTCTGCTTTGGCCCAGACTGTTGCCCAATTTGGGAGCTCCTCAGTCATTCCTCAGGCACCTCAGGCCTTGCCAACTCCAGAAAGCATACCAAAGTACAGGATCTGGACCTCTTTCCCCTCTCCCCTGGGTCTGAGAATGTAGATAGCCTCAATCTCTTCTTTGTACATAAATCAGATCCCTTCTTTTTTGTCTTGCTCTAGAACATACTCTTCCCGTTCCTAGACCCAGGGTCCATTCACCTGGATTTTGTTGTCTCCCCAGGCAACCAGGAATCTCCTTGCCATCCTTAGACACGTTCTCCAATACAAGCTGGCCATTCCTCTGTCAGGTTGGGGGGCACAGGGGGAGGGGGAAACTTAGTAGTCAGTCCTCCACTTAGCTTTTAAGGGGTTTCCTTCCTTGGGCCCACCACTAAGATAAACTGTAGCCAAACCCCACACCTCTAAAACCAATCTGAAGTTGCTGAATACAACTCCCTCTTCCACCCATCCCTCCACCCTCAGCCCCTAGAGCACCCAACCTGGAGATGTTTCAAGATGTCCTGTGTACACCATTCACCCAACTCTGCATACTTTCGAGTCATCATGTCATCATCCTCCCCAAGCTGATCCACCAAATTGAGCATCATCATAGGCACAGCCATAGAGTCAACATTTGGGGCCCCTGAGAGATGGGGTTGGCCCAGGCCAGTGGGGTCTACTCGAACCCAGTAAATAATCTGATCCATCATCTCCACTGCTTCCCTCTTGGGAAAGAGGAGGAAATAAAGTTAGGTTGAGTCTCTTAGATCAACCAGAAGGTCTTGCCAATTCCTCAACCTTTTTCTTCTGCGATTCACCTGGTTTAGGCCTCTGTCCCTGAATCTAGACAGGATTATGGCCTTCCCTTGCTCTGGACACCATCTCAACACAACCTCCCAGCTATGCACATTTCTAGGTCTGCCACTTTTCAGCTGTGTGAACATGGTCAAGTTATTTCCCTCCCTGGGCTGTGTATTCACTCATGTGGAAAATTAGATGATCTAGAGGATCTGCGCCCCACATACCTGGTAGCGGGGGTCACCAGTGGCCTTCCACAGTTCATCCATGGCCATAGTGTAAAAGCATTCGCTGAAGATAGTGCGTTGAATCTTGACAGGGCGACCATCACGAGTCAGCACAAAGGCACATTTTTTTGCTGGTGGGGCTACTCTGGCATGGCGGATGAGGAACTCTCCTCCTGGAAGAGTTGCAGTTGGGGAAATGGACTCCTTACATTCAATTCTGAAATCTCAAACCACTTTTCCAGGATGGGTGGAGATTGAAAAGCCTTCCCTGGCAGGGCTATTCCAGAGGAGGAGGCCTCTCATCCTAGGCTGGGCTGTACCATGTGCAAGGGAGAGGAGAAGAGGAATTTGGGGACAGGGGTAGGGGAAATGGTATTCAAGTACCTGCTTTGGCTGCATCCAGGATCTCAGGAGAGTGGAAACGCTGCAGTTTTCGGTAGAGCCGGCAGTACATCCAGACCTGGAGTGATAAAGTGAGTTATGGGGGAGGGGGAGTCTATAACCACAAGGACTGCAATCTTCCTTAATGTGGAGGTGGGAGCAGCTGCATCAACCTCCACAATCTGTGGTCTAAGAGGGACTTCTAGATGTGTGTGTGCTTGGACAGCTGGACCTTGGAGCTTATTACCACCTTGGGGTCAGAATAGGTGGGCCTCCACTGAGATGAGGACAACCTTACCTGCCTCCCCTGCAGCCATACATACTTGAGGTCATCATATACTTGACCCTCCCTAGTGAGGCAGGTGAAGAAGCCCCTGTAAGGAAGGAAGGGAGATGAGAGGAGAGGAGGCTGCTTCTACTTCTACAGATTAATCTGCCATATTCTGGTAGCATTAAGAGTGGGGGCAGGGCAGCAGTTTCTATGGTTAATTGTGGGTATGTTAAAAGATATCTGGACATTTCAAGTTCAAGGAGAGGAGACAAGAGTCTTAGGAAGGGGCTAGGAGCCTGGGGCCTGGGGGGGGGGGGAGAAGGGAAGGCAGGGAAGCCACACTGTAGCTCTGTTATTGGTGGGTGGGGGCAATAAGTTGGCAAAAAGGGTTAGGGTTTGGAATGAGGAATAAAGGACAGGTGTCCAAGAAGTGATCCTTACCCGTGATCTGAATCATGGGAGTATTTGGTCCAGAAGGTTATCACTCGGTCCAGCTCTTGCTCCACTCGCTCCTTCCAGGTGGCCAAGGTGGCCCTCTCCATGTCCTAGGCAAGGAAAGGAACAGAGACTCTGTGCTCTAAGTTTAAGTACAGGACCCTCCATGGCACCCCCCCTACAACCCCCCACTCCTCCCCTTCCAAACTCCTCCCTGGCCTGCCCCTACACACACACACACACACACACACACACACACACACACACACACGCGCGCGCGCGCGCGCGCGCACGAACAGAGGCACTCCTCCCCCCTCCACTTACACATCACATACACCCCTCACTCTGAAACACACCCTTCCTCTCTCACACTTACTCACATCTCCCTGTCTGCCTCCTCCACACCCTCCCAACACACTACAATCTACCTCACTCCCTGCCCCCTCCTCTCACACACCCCTCTCCGCCCCCTCCCATTCCCACACACACCCCTCTGGGCTTCCACACGGTCGTCCCCCCCCCCCCATTCACACTCACACATCCCTGCCCCTCTCAAACCCACAGAGGGAGCCCTAGTCCAGAACAAGTGGAGGAGGCTGAGGAGAGCCTAGCTTCCTCAGCACCCTCCCTCCCCAACCCTACAGCCCTCAGAAGTTAGCCCTGGAGGCTAGAGGCTAAACCTGGAACTGGAGGCAGAGAGACCGGGGCTGGAGGCTGATCCTGTGACTGCTCAGCTGACTACAGGCAGTTCCTGAAGCCGGAAGGGGAAAAACCCAGGACCTAGGCTGGGGGCCTGAACTATAACCTTGAAGGCTTGGGGAGGGGCTAAAGTTGAAACTCCCTCCTTTTCTCTCCCTAGCCTACTCTCTCCCCTCCTCCTCTCCCTCTCCAACTCCCCGGCTAGCAGCGCTTTAACCCACGCCTGGTCTAGCAGGGCTTAGAAAAAAGATACAATGACTCTCCACTCTCTAGGGTGTGCATGGGGAGAAAAGGAAATAAAGAAAAAGGATCTCAATTCCTATCACAACACACTGACTATGCGTCTTTGAGGCACATCGTTTCCCTAAGCCTCAGTTTCCTCCGGTGTAAAAGTGAAGGGGCTTGGCCGATTTATGCTTAAAGATCCCTACTAGCTTTGGGCTGTGAATTAGGGGGCTTCCTAGCCCTCTAAACTCCTGTCCCTGTCCACCCACACCCCACTCCACCCCAACATTCACTCTGACCTTCTGGGGAGGATTGAGCCTGCAGTAAATGTCCGTTAAGGGGCAGCTAGGTGGTACAGGGGAGAAGGCATTAACCCGACAGACGGGAGGGTCTGAGTTCAAATTCAGCCTTAGACATGGAACAGCTTAAATGACCCTGAACAAGTCACTTCACCCCAATTGCTTCCTCTCAAAAATGAGAAAAAAAAGGAATTGACTGCTTAGTTGCCAACAAGGAAAGCAGGACCATGGAAAATGGTGACAAGCTGGACTCTTGCTTCGACTCTTAAAAAAAACCCTCAGGGGCTGCTAGGAGAATACTGAATACAACACGACCCTTGCACTCAGAAGTACCGGAATTCAAGTTGGACCTCAGGCACTTAATAATTACCTACCTCCGTGGCCTTCGGCAAGTCACTTAATCCCACTTGTCTTGCAAAAACCTAAAAAAAAACCCAACTCATATTAAACTCTCCAACCTAACACTCTAGAAAGCCACAACTTTGCCCTCGGGCAAAGGAAGGAAGGCAATTATCTCCCCCGCTTTCAAGAGCACCTGTTCACTACCCAAATGACCAACTGAGACTTGCTCAGCTAAATAGTTTCCTTATCTACAACTCCGTGTGAGAGATGGATGGTACACAAAGTACTTGTAAGTATTTGGACATTGCACTAAAAAAATTCTTAAGTTTCTATGGTATATATATCAGGAAACACTATTATTCTATTAGAAAGGAGTGACGGGAATTCAGGGAAGCCTGGAGAGATTTCCATAAACTGAAGCTGAGTGAGAGGAACAGAACCAAAAAAATACTGTACAATTTAAACAAACACCAAAGACTATTACCTCAAATTTAGAAGAAAAAAAAACTGCTATCATCGATCTTGCTCTCTCTTGTACTTTGTTTCTTCTTTAAGGATATGAATTCTCTCTCATCACACTCAATTTAGATAGAAACAATGTAAACACTAACAAATTACCTTCCGTACAGGGTGGAGAGAGGAAAATAAGATCAGGGCAAAAACTGTAAAACTCACAATAAAATCTTTAAAAAAATTTTTAAATTTTTTTCAATAAAAAAATTCTTAAGTTTCTTCCACTTATAGCAATCACTAACCCTAGCATTTTCCCTTTTCTCTCTTGGAACATTCCTCTCTAGTCTTTACAAACCTGACTTGCTTTATAGGACTCAATCTCTCCTGTTTTTCAGTTTGGTTTTTTGCGGGGAGAGGTTACAAGACAATTAAGTCATTTGCCCAGAATCACACAATTAGGTAATTATTAAGTACTGGAAGTCAAATTTGAAATCAGTTCATCCTAACTGCACGGTAGGTGCTTAATTCACTGCACCACCTTGCTGTCCCTCAGTTTCTCTCACATTCTTCTTTCTTTTTCTTTCTCATTCTTGCTCTCTTCCTCTTTTTCTTCTTTCTTTCCTTCCTTTCTTCTTTCTCGTTTCTCTCCTCTTTCATTCTTTCTTCCTCCTTTCTTTTTCTTCCTTCTTTTCTTTCTTCTCTCCTTCCTTTTTTCTTACTCTTTCTTTTTTCTTTCTTCCTTCCTCCTTTTTTCCTTTCCTCTTTCATTCTTTCCTCTTTCTTCCAACTTTCTTCCATTCTTTCTTCTGTCCTTCCTTCCTCTTTCTTCCTCTCACTCTTTCTTTCTCCTTTCTTCCTGCTTTTTTTTTTTTTTTAAGGTTTTTGCAAGGCAAAACGGGTTAAGTGCCTTGCCCAAGGCCACAGGGCTAGGTGATTATTAAGTGTCTAAAGTTGGATTTGAACTCTAGATCCTCCTGACTCCAGGGCAGGTGCTCTATCCACTGTGCCACCTAGCCGCCTCTCTTTCTTCCTTCTTTATCTCTTTTTTCCTCTATTCTCCTTCCTTCCTTCCTCCTTTTCTGCCTTTCTTTTTTCTATCACTTTTCTTTGTTTCCTTTTTTCTTTCCTCCTCCCTCCTTCCTTCCTCTCTTCTTTCCTTTCTTCCTCCATTCCTTCTTTCGTTCCTCCTTCCTTTCTTTCCTCTTCCTTCTTTCTTTCTCTTCCTTCCTTTCTCCTTTACTTCCTTTCTTTCCTCTTCCTTCCTTCATTTTTCTTTCTCTTCCTTTCTTCTTTTTTCTCTTTTTCTCTTTTCTTTCTTCTTTCTGTCTTCTCTTCCTCTTTCTTTTTCTTCCTTCCTTTCTTTCCTCCTTCTTACCTCCTCCCTCTCCTTTCTTTCTTCCATTCTTCTTTCTGTCCTCTTTTTTCTTCTTCCTTCCTCATTCTTTCCTTCTTTCCTCCTGCCTTTTTTCCTCTTTATTCTTTCTTTTCTTTTTTCTTTCTTTTTCTTCCTTCCTCCTTTCTTTTTTTCATTCCTTCCTTCCTTCTTTCCTTCCTTTCCTCTTTCTTCCTTTCACTCTTTCTTTCTTCCTCATTTCTCTTTCTTGCTTTCTCTCTTTCTTCCTTTCTTTCTCCTTCCTAACTTTCTTCTTTCTTTCCTTCCTTCCTTCCCTCTTTCTTCTTTTCACTTTCTTTCTCATGTCTCTTTCTTCCTTTCTCTCTCTTCTTTCTTTCCTCCTTTCTCTTCCTTCCTTTTTTCTTTCTTTCTGCCTTTCTTCTTTCTTCCTTCCTCCATTCTTTCTTTCCTTTCTCTCTTCCTTCTTTCTTCCCTCCTTCCTTCCTTCCTTTCCTCTTTCTTGCTTCCTTTCTTCCTTCTCTTTCTTTTTTCCTTTCTTCCTTTCATTCCTTCCTCTTTCTTTTCTTTCTTTTCTTCCTTCCTTCCTTTCTTTCTCTCTCTTTCTTTCTTTCTTCCTTCCTTCCTTCCTCCCTTTCTTCTCCAGAATTTGAACTCAGCTCTTTCTACTAAAGCACTACTTAGGTGCCCTTCATATCCCTTTTCTTTTAATTGATATTTTATTTTTCCATTTACATGTTATGCAAGCTTTTCAATACTTATCCACTTGCATATTTATAAGTTAATTTTCTACCACCCTCCCTTCCCACCCCCCTCCCCTTGACAGTGAACAGTTAGTGAAAAGTTGTACATGTATTTTGTCACCTTCCTTTTCTTTATTCTTTTTTTTTAAGGCGTGCATTTTAATTCACAAGTTGTTTCAAAAGTTCACAAGCTACAAAAACTCACTGGTTAGGTTCTTTAGCAAAGTAAAAAAGTCTTAAGACAATAAATTTGAGCACAGAAGCACTTTTGTCTGGGGAAAATAACACAATTAAGAAAAGGACCAGGGGCAGCTAGGTGGTGCAGTGGATAAATCGCTGGCCTTGGAGTCAGGAGTACCTGGGTTCAAATCCAGTCTCAGACACTTAATAATTACCTAGCTGTGTGGCCTTGGACAAGCCACTTAACCCCATTTGCCTTGCAAAAACCTTAAAAAAAAGGGGGGGGACCAGTCAGAGACAGTGATTGGGTTTAGATTAACATGGATCCAACTGCATGGTGATGGTAGTGGTTCAGTTTGGGGACGATGCTCCCCAAGAGCAGGTTGCCCTCCAAAGGAGAGGAGCAAGATTTACGTAACAAAGAAGTGCATAGGGAAGTGAGAGGTTATTTGGGGAATTATGCTCCTTCAGAACAGGCTGATCTTCCAAAGGAAATCAAGAGACGCAACTGAGTGAGCAAGTTTTTAAGGGGGACTTGGAGGCAGGTAGCTCAGAAAGCAGAGATGAGGTAACTAGGTTATTTGTGCAGAGACTTAATCCTTTCAGGCTAAGAGGGCATCCATTGTTTGGTTGCTACAGACTTGTTTTGTGCCTGAGGACTAGGATTTACAGGAGTCCTTCCTTGCCAGTTTGGGGCAAGGTACTTTACTAAAAGTTCATTGTCTTCATCTTTTAACCTGGATAATTGAGATTGGTAGTGGGATCACTGTTAATGGAAGGTATATGGTCAATGTAGAGGGAACAGTTTAAAAAATAGATTTTTCTTAACATTTCCCCAACATCAATTTATATTCCTTATGACCAGTATATTCTTTTCTCTGAGGCTCTAGTTAGATTTCTTGTAGCATTCTTTTTCTTCTGGGGTTACCATTTGGTTTTCTCTTAAGCAATAGTAGTTCTTCATTATGTTCCAGCATTTTCATCTGTTTACCTTGATTCGTGCTCCGCCTTGATTTCTCTATTGGAGCTTTGTGCTTTGGTTATTCCTTATTTATCTCATTTGATTGATTGACAAATCATACTTGGTCCTGGATATTGTGCCTAACACCAGACTCAGGCTTCTGGGAATATCTGTTTTAGCTCTGCTTTTTGCTGACTCAACATAGGTTTTGTCTTTGGTTCTTTCTTTGTCTCCTGTATTCTGGA
Organism: Macrotis lagotis; assembly: GCF_037893015.1. Classification (NCBI taxonomy): domain Eukaryota; kingdom Metazoa; phylum Chordata; class Mammalia; order Peramelemorphia; family Peramelidae; genus Macrotis; species Macrotis lagotis. Next base: position 82,016,868 of record NC_133666.1, read on the forward strand.
GTTAGCTCTTTAATGGGAATCTGAAAGGACCATTTTATGTAAGCCTGTACTTGCTGATTTTTTTTTTTATTTCTAGGTTTTTTGCAAGGCAAATGGGGTTAAGTGGCTTGCCCAAGGCCACACAGCTAGGTAATTATTAAGTGGCTGAGAGATCGGATTTGAACTCAGGAACTTCTGACTCCAGGGCTGGTGCTCTATCCACTGCACCACCTAGCTGGCCCTTTCTTTAATGGGAATCTGATAGGTTCTAATGACATACTGTTGATTGTATTGATAAATACAATGCCAGCTACTTCTCTTTCCAGGTGACACCTGGACCCTTTTCTCCTCAGCTTCTACTTTGTGTTTGTCAGGTCTACCCTGTCTCCACTTGAGGATACCTACTGACAGCCTCTGTGAGTTTGGCCTGTCTCATCCCTGGTTACCCTAGGTTCAACCATAGTGATGGAAAGGGTGGGAGCCAGACCCAACCCAGGTTGTGTCAATCCTGAGTACACTAGATAAGAGTTCTGTCAACTTGCCTATACTTCAGAAGAACAGATCCAGATGAAAATGGTACTATACATTACAGTCCCATTAACAGGTCATTTTTTCTGTCACTCCAGATGACACTGAAGCCAAACAGTATTACAGTTTTATAAAACTTCTTGTTGAGGTCTTGGAAGACAGGAGAGAAAGAGACAGACAGAGAGAGATAGAGAGCTAGAGCTTAGATCAACATAGGTCCAGAAACTTAGAAGAAAGAAGGAAGAAGGAAAGTGGCAGGGAGCCCAGGAGAGGAAAAAGGATGAAAAGCTTTAAGATCCAGCCACATGGTGCTGAGACCAATATTGTTCCAGAAGAATGGCCAGAGCTTCTAGCTTAGAAAGTTGTGGCCCTGTGAATCTCACCTTCCTTTCCAAAGAGAAATAGGGGAGACCTAGGGTTTGAACCCCTAGAGTATAGAATCAACTCCACTCCTACTCATGGAGTTGGCAAGTCAAGGGTGAAAACATGAGACCAGTCAGAGAATCTCAATTTTAGACCTGAAAGGGTCTAAAGATCATCCAGTCCAAATGCCTCATTTTGCAGGTGAGGAAACTGAGGCCCAGAGAAGCTAAAAGATTTGTACAGTATCCCACAATTTATGACAAACCTGAAATTCCAACAAAATTAAAAAGCAATTTTTCAGGGGTGGCTAGGTGGCGCAATGCATAGAGCACCAGCCCTGGAGTCAGGAGTACCTGAGTTCAAATCTGACCTCAGACACTTAATAATTACCTAGCTGTGTGGTCTTGGGCAAGCCACTTAACCCCATTGCCTTGAAAAAAAACTAAAAAAATTAAAATTAAAATTTTCAAATCCAAGCTTCTTATCCTCAAAATGTTCCTAGGTGCAACTCAAGAAAGGCCTTCACAACGTCCCAAAACACCAAGTTTGTCCCTAAAGAGAATGAGAAAATATTTGAAAGGTGCTTATAGCATGCTAGATTCCAGTACAAAGGGAACATGCCTGGCTCTCAAAAAGTATAGATTCTAATGGGGAAAGAACACAAATGCTGATAAAAAGTGGCCAGGGAAGGACGATTTAGACAAGCCACTCTCTGGGATGGTAAACTGATCCATAAAGCAGTCATCAATCATGATAATCAATTTCCAGAAACAAGGATTACCTAGCTAGAGATGGACAGGAATGGTGGGAAGGAGGTAATCATGTACAGTGACAGAGCAGTGAATGGCAAGATAATTTGGGCACACTGCCAGGCAGGCTCAATGAAGCATAGTCAGCTTTGTCTACAGTCAATAATCAAGATGGCTCATTCTCAAGGCCATGGTTCTAGAGCATAGGGGATTAATCTCAAGGAAAAGGGGAATGAGATGTCTGGTGTGAAGGGGACTGGTCCAGACTTAGTAGCAACAAGGCAGCTGACAAAGTAGTCAGATGGAGTGGGGATACCAAAGAGATAAAATAATCCTTTTTTTTTTCAGAGCTGGATGGTTAAGGTTTAGGTTGACCTGTTGGTCTTTTCAGTTTGACTGAACTTATACTTGTTGTTGTTGTTTGATCATGTTCAACTTTTATTGAGGGTACCATTTTAGGGTTTTGTTGGCAAAGATACTGGAAGGGTCTGCCATATCCTTCTTCACTTCATTTGACAGATAAAGAAATCGAGGCAAACAGGGTAAAGTGACTTGCCCAAGGTCACACGGCTACTGTTTGAGGCCAGACTATAACTCAGGAAGAAGAGTCTTCCTGACTCTAGGCCCAGCACCTTGAAATCACCTAGCTATCCAAATTGATGCTTTTTTCTCTTTCTAGTTCTTTGTTACTAGGTGTTAAAAGGAAAAGGGAACAATGGGTCACTGAATCAGCATAATTTTCTTTCCTTTTTTTTGGAAACATTTTTTCCTCACAGGGCTGCTTGAATTTATTTGATTGATGCTTAATGATTCTGGCACAAAAAATAAAAGTTAGCTAATATTAAGAGAATGGAAACTGATTAAAAATCAAGGCAGCTTGATAGAATTTATGCTTACACAAACAAAAAAAAACCCCTTAAATACTTTTGCCAACAAATAGAAAATGAATGTAACAGACAGAATACTAAGAGGGCTTTATACATTTATGTTCATCATCTGACCATTATTTTAATCACCATAATATCTTCTTTACCAACTACAGAATAAACAGTATGTTTTTTTTTCTGTAATAGATTAAAGCTTTTTTATTGCTGTTGTATAAAATCAAATAATGGCCAACAATTCACAGTACAATAGGTAGAGGACACAACCATATCCAACAGGTGCTAAAAATAAATAAAAATTCTAGGGAATAGGAGTAGCTAGCTGGCACAGTGGAGTCAGGAGGACCTGAGTTCAAATTTGACTTCAGACACTTAATGATTTCCTAGCTGTGTGACCTTGGGCAAGTCACTTAACCCCATTGCCTTAAATAAAAAATTCTAGGGAATAAATATGACTAATTCAGCATAATTTTCAATAAAAGGATGGTACTCTGACGAGGGGAGGCAGATTGTTTATTTATTTATTATTTAAATTATTTAATTAATTAAAAATTATTTATATGTAAAGTAATATGAAAGTGAAGTGTGGGGGGAAAACCCTGAAACTTTTTTGTTACTTCTGAAGTCTGGAATTTGGGTTGGATGTGGGAAAGGCCTAAAACACAGAACTGCTGGTAACAAATGAAGCCAGTCTTTTAACCCTCCCTCCAATTTCTCATCAGTTTGCATGACTGAGAGAACAATTATGACTTTAAGTTCAGGGGAGAAGGTCATGAGATTGAGGTCTAATTCACTCTTCTAGGTCCTCAGTTGGTGAGCATTCATTGAACTCTGTTGGCCTTGACCATATTGTGGGATAAAACTATAGCTAGAGGAGGGCTAGACCTTGACCCTTGGACGCTGACTGGGGAAACCTGGTGTGTGGAACAGCATAGATAATGAATGGGGTCTGTAGAATCTTGGTAGTGAAGGGAGGGATCACCTAGGCCTAGGGAAGAGGGACTGGAGAAACTTCTTGTTAATAGGGATAATGAGCTGGGCCTTGAAAGATAAGTAGGGTTGGGGCTAACAGAGAGAAGGCAAGAAATGGGCCCCCCACTCAGTCAGTTTTAGTATCTAAAGCTTTGTGACCTGACAGAGGGATGAATTAGCTTTGTTCTGTTCAGCCAGGGAGAGGGCAGAACCAGGAGGAATAGGTAGGAGTTACTAAGTGCAAATGTAAGGTTTTGTGCAAGGAAAATCTTTCTACTTGAGTTGTCCGAACTTCGAATTAATGGGGAGATCAGCCTACTGGCAAAGGCCAATTGCCTACTTGTGGGGCATTCTGCCCAAGGCATTAGAGGAATGAAATCTAATCCTTCTTCTTACCTCAGGTCCTCCCCCACAAGAGATGGTTTATCAGGGTTTTAATCACAAGAAGCAAGAGAATAACCAAATTCAGAAATTAGAAAGAATGAACCCCCCTGCTGAAGAACACAGCTCTGACTAGGAGGCTACAAGGTCTTGGGAACTGAAGGCTGCTGGTTCTTGAAGTGGGGGGTGGGGGAGAAACAGTAGGGGGATGGACCCTTGTGTGAGAATCCTTCCCTTCTTTGGCCTATAATAATGAGCTATGGGAAGGTTTTGCTGCTCTCCAGCCTTCTCCCTCATCATATCCATTTTCTCTTGTAGACTTCTAAGCCAGTGGAGGAAGGAGAGATTTCTCTCCCTCTTCCTGCCTTTACCAGAAGTGCATGAAAGTAGGAGACAGGTTCCCTCATGTGACCATGAGAGCAAGCTTTCTCCAACCAATGATTGTTGGCTACTGTTTTCTGTATTTTTTGATGAGCACCTTTTGAGCTTTTTGTGTTTGTGTTTTTGTATTTGCAATTTTTGCAATGGAAAAAATAAATAGCTGTCCTCTAATCTGATGACCCTATTGTGTAATAAGCTCCAGGCTTCCCTCAGAGCATACTTGCCAGCCAAGGACAAAGCTGTATCTTATATTCAGCATTCTGGATTAAAGCTTATTCTGTAAATGAAGAAAATGAGGCATTTTGAGGCCTTCAAATCTAACCCCAAACTGTCTTTTTAGGCCTAGGACACATTTCTGTTTCATTTCTTTTTACACTTATTTCTTCCACATTTCCCAGCAGTTTCACTATATCAAGAATCAGCAAAAGAAGTTAAATGGGGATTTTATGGAAGTTTTGTGCAAGCTACAGACAACACAAGGTCAACTGACGACACAGAGCCTATGACCAAATACCCTAAATTTTACGATAAAATAAATGCCCCTTGAAAGAAAAAGAACAAAATTCAAACTTCTCCCTTAGGAAGGTTCAAAAAAATTTATGTGGATTTTCCAAATCTCGGAGGTGCAAAGTCTCCGCTACCAGAAATATGGAAGGGATAAGTATATGTTGCAGATAAATTGGTTTATTTTGCTCTTCTCTGAACTCACCATTCCATCTCCCACTTGTGCACCTTTGCACAGGCTGTGAACCCCCAAGCTGGCAATGTACTCTGAAACCTCTTCGAAGCACTTTGAATTCCCTTCTCCCTTCTTATCAGGTACTGCCTAAATGAAACTTTTCCTGAGGCCCTAATTATTCATGCACTCTTTCTTCAAATGACCTTATGTTTTACTTAAATGGGTCAAAGTCAATACATTTGAAGTTTCTTGAAGACCTGGAGGGTTTCACTTTCAGGCAACTTTGCACTTTGACCTAGTCCACTGCCTGGAACAGTGTGGACACTGTAAAAAGGTGTTTTATTGTTAAAAATTCAATGAGGAAATATGTTGAGCCTGGGCCTATTGATTCCTATTGATTGTCAAAGTTCGCCAAGGCTTACACAATTGAATAAATACATATGTGGTATGAATAAATACATTATATGTGGTATGCCTCTTGTAAAGGAATAGAAGATAAGAATGTAAGCCCATCAAGAGCAGGCATGCTTTCATTTTAGTTTTGTATTCCCAGTGACTGGCACAGATTAATAGTAGCCCAGGCTACTCCAGTCATGCCCAAGTTGACTGACCTCACCTAAATCCCCTACCATGAGTGGGTGGGTCAAGGTAGCCTGGACTTGTGGGGTGATAGATTGAAAACAGAAAGGATCTCCTCTGCCCTGTAGAGATCTGGGACCCAATGGTTCTAGGCTGGGCTTGTAGAGCTTCTACTTTTCTGCTTGCTGCAGACTGTCGACCCCTTCCCTCCTCCCTTCTCTCCCAAGAGCACTGTTCATTCCTATTATGGCTTAGGAACAAGACTAACTTGCTTAGCTGGCAGGTTGGAGTGCTGGTTCATGCTTAATGTCCCTCCACAATAACTCAAATTCCAGTCTACACTCACCTCCCTTGGAGATACAATAAATCTTGCAGATTTAATGGAGATGAGTAAAGGCTTCTCATTGTTGTTCAGTGGGACCCCACTTGGTTTTTCTTGGCAGATACTGGAGTGATTTGCCATTTCCTTTGCCAATTCATTTTACATATTAGGAACTGAAGTAAACTAGGTGAAGTGACTGGCCCAGGGTCACACAGCTATAAAGCATCTGAGAGCAGATTTGAATTCACAAAATTGAGTCTGACTCCAGGCCTAGAATGCTATCTGCTAGCTAGCTGACTGAGCAGACACTTGGTGGACACCATGAGGCAGGTAAATTCAGCATCCCTGGAAACAGCAGCCTATGGACATTCCCACCCCTCTCCCACTGGCCCTCTGTTTGCTCTAGTAGCTGATATTGGGCCTTTCAGAGATGTAATCTGTCAATTGTCCCTGCTTCAATCCCCAAACTGTTCATTTTCTATTTATATCCATAATGCTTCTCATATAGTAAATGCTTAACACATATTCATTCATTCATGAGCAAGAAGTTCCCCTCAGGGAGGCAGCCGATATTACTCCCAATGGGAGAGTCATCAGCACAGTTGGCAAAGGCCAGGAAGGGTATCCTTTATTCTCAATATGTGGGATAGATCTTTACTTAGGCAACTGAGATTCTTGGCTGAGGTAGAGGGAGAAGAAGCCCTTTCTTCAATGCTTTTGTAAAAGGAGCCTTCCTCCACTTTGGCCTATAATGAGCTGCTTGATCTCTTCCTGGGCAGTCAAGGAATCAACTGCACCACTGTCCATGTCCAGGGAAATCAGGTTACAGAGCACTCATCTTCTAGGTTGTGATGCTATCTAGCCATGAGGGGGGAACAAAGGCACAGTGGGGGAGCCAAGGAGGTAGGGGTGGAGAGGACCATGTGGCCTGGCCATCTTTTTCCTCTTTATTCACCCTTTCTTTAGTCCAAGGTGTACTCCAGCTTTGAGAAGCACAGATTTGTCCCTTTGGGCTCCAAAGGTTTCCATGACTCCTTCTGCAGCCCACAGGATAAAGTCCAAACCACTGGAGCATGTCATTAAAAGGTTCTCCCTGATGATTTGGTCCCAATTCACCTTGCCATTTCTCCTGTTGCCCTTCACATACTTTTCTCTGGCAGCTACTCTCAGCTCATTTATTCCTGCCTTTGTTCTCAATTGCTCCCCACCCCCAACTCTCCAACAGTCCCTACTTTAGCCATCCTTCAAGGTTCAGCTTAAAGTGATTTTGGCTCTGAAGCTTTCCCAACAACCTGTTCTCTCCCTCCTCTGAGCCCGTTTTTGAAGTGGTGCCTATTTCCCTAGTGGCTCCCATTTCCCTAGTCAGACTGATGGCCCTCTGGGGAGGCCAGGGTTTCCTCTACCATTTCCCCAACAATACTGGGCATAGGCTGCTGTAAGAGATCTCAGAAACCTGGGATGTAGCCTGATCTTCTCATTGTCTTAATGAAGAACTGAAGCCCAGAGAGGAAGGAACTTCTTGGGTGACATTACTGAGCATCTCTGATCCATCTAACCCAGTGCCTAGTGGTGGGATCAGGAAGACAGGGAGATAAGAACTAGAACACAGAACTAGGTGGCAACTCGAATTCCCAAGTGCTTTAGAGGTTGATGGCTAAAAGCCCATTAGAGAAGACCAGGGCCTTAGGGTCGGCTGGGCCTCAGAATGGGGGGGGAGCACTGGAGAGGCAAGAGAGGGATCCTCCTCTGGGGGTTCAGATCTTTTAAAGGGAAATTAAGCATTATGAACCCTCAGGACTTAGGTTCTTCTGGATCTTACTAGCCCTTCAGCATTGCTACAAAAAAGGATCTTTATTTAATCTAGACCTAAGTCTTAAATCAACTTGGTCTGAGACAGACCTTCACTTTTTATCTAATAAAATTTACTTTCTGTGGCTGGAGAAAGATTGGACTCAATCTGTTTCTTCTGTCTCTAGCATTCTCAGATTAGATTGGGAAACTGAGGAACAGCAGGTGAAATAAGGAAGAAGAGGGAACTTTAGAGTCTAAGTCATCCTGAAATGTGGTACTTTGGTAGGTCCCTGTCCTAGCTCTCTCTTACCCAGAGCAAAAAATACAGAGGGAACTGAGCAGGGGGAAGTCTCAATAGCAAAGCAGCATCACCATCAGTCACCCTGGGACACTCCATCCCACACCCTGGATCCTATCCCTCCATCCCTTTGCCCCTGGTGCTCAGTGGATTTTAGCAGGTGGTCCCTTAGATGACATTAAAAGTTGCCATCTCCCCTTTCACAGATGGGATGACTGAGGTTCAGAAATTGCCTTGCTCAAAGTCAGCTGGTTAGGAGAACTGGGACCAGAAGCTAGTTTTCCCAGGTAACAAACTTACCCAGTGCAATCTTCACTCTAAAGAAAGGTTAGAAACTCCCTCTTAAGCTGGATCCCAAGACTCAAGTAACCCAAACACAACACTGTATGTTCTACTTGGAGAGCAGAGGTAGAGTAAGGGAACATGTGTTTTCCACCTCTGTGCCTTTGGGGATGATCTTTGGAGAGTTCCAGAATTGTGGGTGGGAAAGAAGACAAACACATGGTTATTTCAAAAAAACGTATTTTATTGTTCAAAATAGCACAAACAACATAGCACTAGGGTAATATTGAGTCACAGGGGGAGGGGGGCTCTACAATGGAAGATAGAACAGCTGTTCTTTAAAAAAAAAAGCAAGAAATTAAAGGGGGTGGGTGGTAGAAGATGAAGAAAAACAGATGGTGGGACCAGGCGATTGGGATCTAAGAGACTAAACAGTAAAGTCGTCCACAGTGAAATATACTATAATACAAAAGAACGGAGGCCCTGCAGTTTTGTAGGGTCCAATAGCAGAGGGGTGAAAAGGGTACCATGGGTGAATGGGGAAAAGGATATCGGTCGCTACCTCTCTCCAGGCTGGCCCAAGAACTGAGGAGAGACCCTAGCCAGATCCTCAAGGCTGGCTTCTTGTTTGGAAATTCTTTTTGTACAGCATTTTTAAAAAGTGCTCATTTTGCCAATGCAGATTTTGGGCATTGGGGAGTTTGGCTCCTCACAATCATCCTCCCTTATTACATTGAGTTCAGCTCCTGACTCACTGGCTCTACTCCTCAGGAGAGCAGGTGGGTGAACTTGGAGAGCAAGGTCTACAAATTCATGGAATCTGTAGGCTGGAGCTGCGGGCTTTGTGAAAGAGCACCCTATTTCCCTCCAATCACCAAACTTCAAGGTCTTCCAATCCAAGTTCTCACTCCTCCCTCTGAATTCCCCTCTTTACCCAAATACAAAAGTTTGGGGGAGGGGGAAGGGGAAGGGCCTCTTTTGGAAACTGGCAATGGTCTACTCTGACCCAGCTGCACTAGAAATACTTCCTGTTAGGACTGGCCCTAGCTGGTCGAGGCAGGGTCTAGAGGGAACTCAAACATAAAGGGGTTGGTGGGGAGAGAGACAGGGGAGGCAGCATATTCCAACATTACTTTTCCTGAAAACCAGCCTAATTTATGGTTCATTTACTTCCTAACTTGTCTGGTGAATTTGATCAATTTTATATGGGAGTCTGAGGGGAAATCTGGGCCTGTTGTGCACCTTGTTGCTACTCTTTCCTCCTAATTAACCTGACATACCTTCCTCCTTCAGGGAAATTGGACCAACAGAAGGTAAGGGAAAAGGAAGGGACCAGCAAGGTATAATGTGTTTACAATTAAGAGAAACCCAAAGTTATCTCAAGTCTCTCTTTGCTGGCACTCCCCAGGGGTGCATTTTCTCCTCATTCAGGCCAATTTAACCTCCCCATGACATCCCTGCCAAGACTGACAGAAAAAAAAAAGGATCCATTTTGTACATTGCTAAGACACCTCAAAATAAGGAGAAAAAGCCCCACATACTATAAGATTGTAATAAAATTAAGCTTCATTTTTCTTAAAAAAAATGACAGTTCCTTCCTTCCCCAGCCACTCCCTCATCCTAGGGTGGCATTACAAATCATCTTCTAGACCAATGTGTGTTTTTGTGTGGTGATGTCCTGGGGAGTCACAGGCTTGGAAGGAATAGGGGTGAGGTGGCTTAAAGGAACTTGGGTGGCTGCAGACTAAGAACATAAAAGGATGTGCCCATGAATTTGGCCTAGCTGACTAGTCTCTGGGTCCAGACTTTGGAGGAAGGAATGGAGAAGGGGGGTGAAGGGGAGGGGAGGAGGAGGAGAAGAAGGAAGAAGAGGAAGACCTTAGTGTCCTTTGCAAGTCTCCTTTGCTTTCCTTGTGGTTCAATTCATCCTCCTCCTTCTCCTATTCCATCCCTATACCCATCTCCTCTGCAACCCCAGGAAAACCAAGAATGAAAAATTGTTTTAAAAAGGAATTTTAAGTCTCTCTTTCAAAGGTTATGAATATGGAACAAGCATAAAACCTACACGGGACTGCTGCTGTGGAGAGCATCCATGAGCAGAGGGAGGATGCCACTGGGCCCCTTGGCCTTTTCCTCTCCTCCCACCACCGGCCCCGGGGAAGCACAAGGGATCACCTACTGTCTGAGGCTTGGTACTGCATGCAAACTCCAGCACAGGGGTCCAGGGTGTGAAGGCCTTTCCTCCTCTTTCTCAAGCTAATCTTTCTCCCTTCCCAACCCAACATTAAAATGTGCTTTCTTCAGAATAGCATGTCCTCCTTCAGAATAGCTTGTCCCCCCCACCCTTTAACAATCCAAAAAAACCCAAAAAAACAAAACAAAACAAAACAAAATACCCAGAGAGCAAGAAAACTGGGCAGAGGGCGGCTCCAAAGGTGCCGGGGTAGAGGGGCTGAGGAGAGAAAAGTGGCACAAGGCGCAGCAGGCGGCATCTCGGAAGCAGAGCAGGGGGCCGGGGAGAGGGGTGGGCATCTGGGAGAAAGGGCCGCTCACTGGCCATCTGCCTTGGATTTCTTTGGAGCAGATTTCCTTGGGAGAGGGGAAAGAATGAAGTCAGTCCAGGGTTCTCCAATGGCAAGAAGTTCAGCACCCCCTCCTTACTGCCTGCCCCCCCCCCCCCACCCCAGCGTGACCAGGAGACCCCCACTTACATTTCTGGCGAGGACAGGGGCCGCTTGCTGGCAGGCTTTGAGCTGGAGCTGTCTTTGCTAGATTCTACAACAGAAGACAGTATAAAAAGAAGGGTGAATGGTAATGGGGAGGCAAGGAATCCTGGACACAAGGGGAGCTCAGGTATCAAGTCAGACAGCAGTTTGGTACTAGGACCTTTGCAAACTTATTCAATGTCATAATTTTCCTTTTCTCACAAAAATGCCAAGTGCTGGCAGCCCAGGGCCCATGCTTCAGGGCTCTTCACTCAGGACTTGAGTTGTAAATCACCTTGGATCAACACATGTTATGTACACTCACAGACCCCAGAGAGACACACTTCTGAGTTTTTCTTTGTCTTTCCCAACCTTAGGTTAGGGTTCTGAGATAACAACACCCCCCCCCAATAATATTATGGCAGAGAGCACAAACCCAACCTATTGCTAAAACCCTGCCCAGATGTCCACAATTTCCTGTCCATGGACAGTGCTTACCTTGCAACCACCTGACTTGTGTGGCAGGGCCATAACCCTTTTCATTACGGGCAGCAATGCGGAAGATGATGGCGGGCTTGGTAGTATAGTCAATGTGGGCATTGGAGAGGCTGGAAGACTGCACCAGGCAGGATGGGTTGGGTCCACAGTAGACCCGCATGAAGGCCAGCTGAGCTGGCGCTGAGCTTTTCGGTTCACCTGCCTGCGAGCTCTGGATGGCTAGGTATACTGAGTACTCAATGATCTTGCCTGAGGTCACTGAAGGTGGCTCCCAGGTGAGATGTGCACCATCTGGACTCTTGGGGGAGTAAAGGGGAAGGAGAGACAGAAGTCAAAAACTCATACCCAACGGCCCAAGATGATCACTGCCAGCCCCTATGCAAATGCTCTCCTATGGAAGAGGTGAGCAAAATTTAAAACAGACTGGGACCCTGAAATGCAGCTACATGTTGCTCCACCCCATCTCCCACTAGACCATAGCAAAGCACTCATAGAAGGGATGTCAGTGATCTAGTGCAATCTTCATTTTAAAGTAGGGAAACTGATGCTTAAAAAGGTCATATAACTGACTGGCAGGACTGGTAATATGCATGAAATCTAGGTTGACACATTACACCGTTTCTCAAACTTTCTGTGATAATATTTCAGTCAGACAAATATGTCTCCTGCACCCATTCTACCTGGCAGCCCCCAGCATCACCCCCCCCCAACCCAGAAACCACTAAATATCCACCTTCTGGGCTGAGAACCTTTCCAAATGAACACTACCCACTTCTGTTCACCATAAGCCTTCCCAGCTGTCTCTGATGCTTTGGAAAGAGGACTCCATACAGAGAGAGGCTGGGGACAAACTGAATAGGTAAGGGCCCAGTACAGTATCCCCACATTCAGGTCAATACTCACTTTACTGATTTTAATGGCACAGGGAGCCCCAGGAAAGCCAGGCAGACAAGTCTTAAAGGCTGAGATCTCACTGAAGGGTCCCCGGCCACAGGCATTGATACCTGCAACACGGAACTTGTAGGCTGTGCCTGGCTGGAGCTCTTGCTTCTTTAGCTGGTTGTAGTCAGGGATAGTGCCTGAGTCATCCTGGATAGGAGAGGGAAAAATATTGTTAAATGTTAAGACAGCTGAAGCTACCTGCCTAACCTGGCTTCTGAGATCTCTATGTCCACCAATTTCAGTGAGCTTGGGGTTGAGAACAAGTTTGAGGAAAGGACAAAAGTTGACAATTTAAGTCAATACAAAAGGCCTCAACAAGCTGTTGTTTAAATTAAAGGAATGACACCCCTACCCCCACCCTAATTGTCTTAGTGCCTAAGGACAGTGGCTTAATCTTTCCTCTGGTCCCACCAGAGGGGGACCATGAACAGACTAAGACATCTGACTCCAGCCTGGTGGAGTTATTCATTAGTAAGAGGGGGCAGGGGTTGGGACATGACAGAGGAATGGCAAAGAACTCAATTACTAGTGAACCTGGGGTGGCTTCATGCTTGAGGTTAAGGGAACAAATACTCCTGGAGGTACTCACATCACTAGGGGCATCGTCTGGGGGTAGGAAATAGTGCATCACCATCATGTTGGTGCCCTTGATGACCCCAACATCAAACCACTGGTTTTCTTTCTTCGCTGTGGCTTTCATGGGTGGGGGCAGGGGATCAGGTTTCTAGGGAAGAGAACCAATGGATCAAGTCAATCTCAAGGATGCCTGGAGAGGTCATGTTCCCTTAAGGACCAACACACCCAACTCACCCCCATTGGTGACTCGACGCCATTAGCTACCTCAGCCAGGGCAGCAGCTGCCTGGAGCTTCGCGGGACTAGCCACCACTGGCTGAGGAGCCACAAATGTGTTGGATGGAGCCAAACCTGGGAAAATAAAGTGTCCAATGAAAGAGGTCCTAAAGAGCCCTGGCTCTCACATCCTGTGCCCTGCACCTTCTTCCACAGCCGCTATCTTGGCTCTGTGGTGACTGGCAGAGGAACAGGCCCCTGGGGCAGGGCCTTTGCCATTGACACAGAAGGGCATATGCTTTCAGGCTGTTGCCTTCTTCCTTAAATGAGTTTTCTTCTCACGAGAACTGTGAAGCAGACTTCACTGCGAAGAAGACTTTGAGAGAAGCCTGGGGAGTGAGTCTTGAATCCAGGTCTCTTCCCTCTAAATCACTCCACCCCACACAGGCAAACACTTAAGGTCGGCCGCCTCCAGGGGCTTCTTAGCTTTGTCTGTTCCCTGAGGAAAGGGCTGAAAAGTCACCTCAGGGGGTAGGGGGGAGCTTGGCAGCAGGCAACATGAACTGTATGTTCCCTAAGGATCGATTCAGGCCCCAACACTGGAAGGATCCCAGTGATTCCCATATTATTCCTGGCCAACACTCCATTCGAGTAGCCAAGGCGCCCACTTACTTTCTGTTGCTGTGGAAGGCAGAAGGGCCACAGTGCTGGTGACAGCACTGGCTAGATCACTGAGGCCATTGCTTTCCGTGGCTGGGTCATTGAGGCTGTCAGCAGGGGCCAGAGCCTCAGTGGGCAGGTGGTGGTGGTGATGATGGTGATGGTGCACCTGAGCCTGTACTTGGGCCTGAGCTTCTTGCAATTGTTGCTGCTGCTGCACCAAAGCAGCCAGTTCCTGCTGGGTCAGCACAATGGGGATGGAAGTAGGCTGCCCCTCCTGGCCCTCGGCTGTCAAGTGCCCCAGCTCTGCCTGGGCCACTGCGGCTGCATCTGACGTGTCCATTGGCTCACCGGCACCTGCTCCAGGGCCAAAGGGAACAACATCTATCAGAGCTCTGGCCAATTCAGGAATGGCATCAGACCCAGCTCCCCGGGGTGGTAGTTAGCACTCTTGGTCCCTTACCTCCCCCAGGTTTGGGGGTAAGGTTAAGCTGCCAGACTTTAAGTAGAGACCCCCTTAGTCCAGTTCCTCCCACCACTTAACGAGGACAATTCAAATGGGTGTGGATGGCAGACAGTGCTCTTCACTTTACTACCCTCACTTCTTGCTGCTGGATCAAAAGAGGAATTTAAGCTGAGTGACCTAGCTTCTTAGTATGCTCTTAGCAGCCTCTTCTGTTTATTCGATATACTCAGACTACTCCTCCAACCTTTCCCCATATTTGACCTCCATCACCTACCACCCACCCTGAAACCTTAGAGAAAAAGGGACCTCAAAGAGCTCAGATCTCTCTGTGTGGGAGCTCTGAGCTCTGCCCTATCTGCAGCAGGCCCTCTCAGTCCTCTATAGTCTTCTACGGTGTCACATCACTCCTTAATATATAGGTCTCTACCACCTCACAGTCTCCAATGGAGGCAGAAGAGATGGCAGGGTTTTCAAACAGGTAAGGGTGGTTTCTCAAGTTCCTTTCTACCCAGATTCCCACTGCCAGAAACTTACCCATGACGGCCTGCTGAGCTGCCTGGAGCACAGCCTGGATTGCCAGGGCCTGGGCCTCCTCAGTAGCTGCTGCCTGGGCTGCAGCCTCAGCTGCTGCTGTCACTGCCAATTCCTCTGGGGTAAGGCCTGTAACCATAAGGGTCGTGGTGCCAGCCTGAGCCTCAGCCATCAGCTCTTGGGGCAGGGACAGTTGGTCCACCTCAGGCTGTGGCTGTGGCTGTACCATGACAGCAGTCACTACTGCTGCTGAGCTGGCAGCCTCCTGGCCTGGGGAAGGTGCTCCAGCCCCACTCATGTCCACCGCTGCCTGTAGGTCAGGGCTGTGAGTAGCCGATGGGCCCTCAGTCTGCTCCCCTCCAGGAGCAGAGGAGGGCTGTAAGAGCTGCTGTGGAGCTTCTGTCTCAGTTGGGATCTCCTCTAAGGGTTGGAGAATGTCTGTAGCCGAGAGGGCCACCTCTTGCGTGTCTGTGCCAGTCACAGCCACTGCTATTGTGGCTGAGACAGATGCTTCCGTAGCCATGGCATCAGGAGGCATCTCCGTCATCGATGAAATGTTCTACAAGGTTAGAGGGAGGTAGCAGTCAGATGAGAAGCAACAATTGCAAATCATTTATTTCCTAAGGTTTTCCTTCAGTTTTCCCTGGAAATGTTAAAGTTATGTGCTTTGTTGCAGGGTGAAATGGGGAAATGTAGCTGCAAAAGTGACCTACTGGGAGAGCCTTGATGTGGATAAAGAGCTGGGAACACAAGTTCTAGTTCCAAGGTTCTGTTAACTGATTTTCTGTAACCATAGTAACCCCTTGGTTTCTGCTGCACCACCACCACAAAATGGAAGTTCCAAATCCTGCCTCCTTGTAGCTAATTGGGTTGTGTAAAGCTACTGCTGAGATGAGAGAGGGCTTATGAAATAGAGCCAGCCTCTCAATGACTGGGCCTCTTGAGCTGGTGGGCATGGCTGTGTAGCCCTCCTCCCACACAAGCAGATGGCATTGGGGTGTGGTACCCTGCCCTCTGCTCCCAGGGGAAACAGAATTAGAGAAAGGAGAAGTCACACTGGAAAGAAGGACTGGACAAGTGGTAGTTGACAAGAGGGTCTGACTCAAGGACCACCTGGGGCTGGGAAAAAGTCTGACTCGGAATTTGCCAAACCGGCAATCCCAAAGACAACCAAGACAAAGGAGCTGTGAAAAACCCTAAAATTATTTAACACGTAGTTATAAAAGAGAACCAAGAGCACATGGCTAAAGGGGCAGAATTTGGGGGATGCCAGCTCCCCTCTTCTAATCACCTGCCAGGTGAAGCACCCAGAGTAGCCCCACATATCACTCTTTTGTGGAGAGGACATTAGGAGATAGATTGTCAAGGAGTATGCCCCGACCTCTCTGGTTTGGAAAGGGAAGGAATGAGTTATAAAGGCTAATGGCTTCTTACCGGCACTGAGGGACCAGGAACTGGCGTGGACTGGGTCACAGTGGTCACAGCTCGGGTCTGGGTGGAAGACACTGTTGTGGTGATGGTGCCAGAGCTGGTGGCAGCCATGTTTTCCCCTTGGGTGTTCTCCGGCTCCCCTTGATTGCCTGAAGTTGGTGGGGGATCTATGGGAAGGGAAAGAAGTAGGCTGGGCTAGGTTTTGGGGTACACTCAGTGAAGGAAGGGTCTAATGATACTTTCCACCTCTCCCTTGAGATTTTGGAGAAGGGGTGGGAAAAGAGATGTGGGGCCCAATGGAAGAAGTTTTTGTTAGGACTCTTGAGGTCCTTGACCTTTAAGACTTTTGGCTGACTTCCTCATCTGTAAAGAAACTGATACCTCTTGCTCGACTTATCACAGAGGTATCATAAGATGTGAATGGGAGTCAAGCTTCTAGAAACTCCAAGTTTCCCCCTGGGGAGCTCCCGTGCCAAAAACTCCTGTTCTGAAATCAGGATTGGGGGCCTAAAGGAAGGGCTCACTTGCCTCTAACTCACCTTGGTTTGAGCTCATGTTTGAGGTGACAGTGGTGGCCGTATGTGTGGTGCCTGTCTCATGGGTTTCACAGGGGGGGTTGGTACACACCCTCTGCCCTGGGGAGGGGGCTGGTGCTGCTGCAGAATCTAAGGCTGCCTCCAGGCTCTTCTGGGAGGGGTTGGCCCCAGAGGATGGGGCCCCAAAGTTGACTGTCATGGTGGTGCCAGTGGAGGTGGTCTGGTGAGTCTCACAATGAGGGCTAGCAGGTATCTGCTGCCCAGGCTGACTGGAGCCTACATTGGAGGTGGCAGTGGTGGCCGTATGTGTGGTGCCAGTCTCGTGGGTCTCACAGGGTGGGTTGGAGCACACCTGCTGGAGAGTGCCTGCATTCGAGGTAGTGGCTGTGTTGGTGGTACCAGTCTCATGCGTTTCACAAGGTGGATTGGAACAGGTGGAAGAGGCAGCAGCGGCCAGGCAAAGCACCTCTGTGGCTTTCACAGTCATAGTGGTGCTGGTGGAACTGGTCTGATGTGTTTGGCATGAGGGCTTTGTGGGCCCCTGTACCCCATTGGCCTCCCCAGCGCCCATGGTGGACCGGGCTGTAGTTGGGGTATTTGTTGTATGGGTATGCTGTACCTCAGACTGCCGGCTGATGAAGGCTAAGTGCCCTAAGCCTGTGCTGGTACCACCCCCACTAGCTGAGCTGCTCTGGGTTGCTGGCCCCATAGAACCTGTGGTGGTGGTACCAGGCTCACAGGATGGATTGGGGCAAAGCTGGGGAGCAGCTGGGCATGGTGTCTCTGAAGCTTTCACAGTCATAGTGGTGCTGGTTGCGCTGGTCTGATGGGTTTGGCATGGGACCTTGGCAGGAGCCTGTGCTCCCTCAGGCTCTCCAGTACCCCCCATATAAGATCGGGCTGTGGTGGGGGTGTTGGTTGTGTGAGTGTGATGTGTCTCACGCTGCTGGCTGGCAGTTGCTGGCTGCCTTGAGCCCATGTTGGACATGGCAGTAGTGGCAGTGCTGGTGGTTCCTGTCTCATGGGTCTCACACGGGGGATTTGTACACACACGCTGCCCAGTCATACTGGATGTGGCGGTGGTGGCTGTGTTGGTGGTACCCGTCTCGTGGGTCTCACAGGGGGGATTTGAGCATACTTGCTGCCCAGTCATGTTCCGTGTGGCTATATTAGTGGTACCTGTGTTCTGGGGCTGACACGGGGGGTTGGAGTACATGTGCCGCCCAGCCATACTAGAAGTGGCCGTATTGGTGGTGCCTGTCTCATGGGTCTCACAAGGTGGGTTGGAGCATACAAACTGACTTGCCCCTAACAGTGTAGGGACAGTTAGGTTGGCACTGACCACAGTGGGAGTGTTGGTGGTGCCTGTCTCATGGATCTCACATGGAGGGTTTGAACAGACCCGCACCACGCTGCTGTTCTGCTGTCCCATTGCTGAAGCCACCAACGAGGCACCTGCCTCCTGCCTGTCACAGACAAACTGGACCTGGGTTGGCTGCTGGAGGCCCCCCAGGTTTGCTACTACAGTTGTAGTGGCTGTATTGGTAGTGCCCGTCTCATGGGTCTCGCAGGGGGGGTTGGAGCACACTAGGGTCACAGTGCCAGGCTGCACATCACCCTGGCCTGATTCAGCGATTGTGACTGTGGCTGTGGGCTGCTCTGTTGTAGGTGAGGCCAAGATGGAGACAGGGAGGTCATGCACTGGCTGGGCCTCTACTCCACTGGGTGTGGTAATCAACGTCACTTGAGTGGGCTGAGAGACAGGCTAGGAAAAAACACAAGTAGAAATCCCCCCTAGTCCATCAAGTCTCTTCTACCATGCCATACCCTTCTCTTCCCATCTTCCCCAATTCTCTCCATCTTGGCTCAGTTCTGAGGTTGGGGCAGTTTCCTAAATTTTTGTAGTGCTAGTCTTGGGCATGCACGGTGCCGACATGTACAGTGGATATGGCAAAGTGATCAGGGCCAATTCCAGCCCTCCAGGCTAATTTGGAAATTCTATTTCTGAAGTCCTGGAAGGGACTGGGGAGTGCACTGGAAGGGAGAGGAGAGTGGAGAAATGAAGGAAGTCACTTACACATACTCATTAGTCAGGTATTCCACCTGCCCCCAATCCAGGAGACTATTCCACTTGCTAGGAAAATGTTCATGGTGCTGGGATTTTCTCCCCTCACTTTACTTAATGTTACCACATGAGGTTATTAGATGGGAGAGAACTCAAGAGGAAGAATTTGCCCAGGGTTATATAGCGAGACCTTGGCTCTCCTTCCATCCAGCCTGACCTGCTCGCTCACCATGCTACTGTACTTATTTGCTTCTGTAGTGATCTGGTGGGCTGAGTGGCAGTGGAGGAAGGGCCTACCTGCATGGTAATGGTGGGGGTGGTGAGCCCTCCTGCTGCTGTCAGAGTGGTCTGGGCAGCTGACACTGTAATGGCTGTAGGATTGATCACCTGGCTCGAAAGGGTGGCAATGGTCCCCAGAGTGGTGATAGGAGTAGCTAGGGAGGCATTGGTGTTATGCCCGCCTGCTCCAGCAAGGCTGGTGGACACTGTACCAGTCACAGTGCCAAGGGTTGTGACTCCTGGAGGGAAGGTGAAACAAGATGAGATGGGGCCACTTCTTCCCAGCTATCCTCACTGGCTTGCCTTCCTCCCCACTCCTCCCTCACCACAGGAACCAAACAAGTCCCCGGACTCTCTCTTTTAGTTAAGGCTAGTCTGCTAGGTTTCTGTCACTGAGATGTCAGGGGTCAGGAGGAAAATATCTGATGCCTGGAGGCAAGATAGCCAGGAATACAAGCTTCAAGGGGGAAAATAGTCCCTGGGGGATGCTACGGTGGTCAAAACATGGAGTGTGTTTACCCCAAGAGGCTGGACAAAATGAGACTGATGTGAAAGCCCACTATCAGAAAGGGCCTGGGGTGTTACCCTCAAGGGAAGCTATCTAGATGCTATGCCCAATTCTGGGGTCAGATGATCTGAGTACTATGCTCTCCATAACACTAGAGGAGGCAGAAGGGTTCAATTAGGAGGACAAGGAGGCCGACCAATTGCTCAGCCTAACATCGTCCTGTCTACCAGTCATGTACCTGTGGTGCCCTTCACCACTAGGGTGGTGACTGTTGGTTTGACAGCTGATACCGTGACTGGGGTGACAAGTCGCACCCCACCCATGGGGACTGTGCGGAGGATGGTGCCTGGCTGTCCAGGGGCTCCCTTCAGCACCACCTGTAATATCAAAGGTTAGAGGGATGAGCAACCCTTGAAAAAATACTGCAGGACACCCCAAGAATGGCAGAAGAAGATTTGAGATATATCAAAGCATGGGGAGGCAGGTATGCTGTACCTGAGTTACACCCTGCTGCCCATGTCCAGTGGCAATTTTTGGGACAGCAGTGATGATTTTGGCAGGTGTGCCTGTGCCCGACGTCATGACCTTTGTGGTAATGATGGTAATGGGAGATTTGATGCCAGGACTGCTAGTTACACCTGGGAGGACAGAAGAGAATAAAGAAAGTCCAGTCCTCGGTCAGGTTCTGGTAGAAGCCAACTACCAACTCTTCCCTCACAACCCACCTCCAACCAAGTGTGGATTAGATGGTGCTTTATGCCCATGTCTATTATCTTCCACCCCTCCAAGTATCCTAATACGAAGAGTCACATTTGCCCCGCCACCTCCCCCATAAAATTTGAAATAAAAAGAAAAAGGGAAAATAAGAGAACTCCAAATTGCCCCCTTTGCTCTCTCCAGCCTCGTAATCCAGTTACTCACCAGCCTGGACCTTATACCCCGACTCAGAATTCAGCCCATTGGGGGACACCCAGGATGTTGTGTCGGGTGACTTTTGGAGAGTAATTGTATTCGGGTACATATCGCGCGGCCCCTGCCCGACGCCCCTACCCGTCGCTCCGGACTGGGTGATGATAGCCGACATGGGGATGGTTTTGATGATGGTGGTGGTGCCCGGTTTGGTGGTATTGGGGGAGACACTGCTGATGCCCAAGATGGTGGGTTTGGTTCCAGTCCCGCTGGCCTGGGTGGTGGTGATAATGGTGGTAGGCTTGCCATCTGCTGATGTTACCAGCTTCAGAATGGTACCCGCTGGCAGGGGTCCTTTGGTCTGAGAGGAAGGGTAGAGAAGAGAAATGGGAAGGAGGAAAGAATGGTGTTCTTTAGCATCCTTTAGTCTGGGTTTGGGGGGCAGAGAATGGAACAGCTCAGTATCAGAATCTTTCCTGTCAAGATTTTGTTTAAAATTTCTCTACACTCATACATACATGTGCTCCTGTCTAGGTCCAAACTTCTTTTGATGGAAGAAAATGCAACAAATGCCATTTGTAGTAGGCAGCCCAGGGCCACTCACTCACCTCTATTCTTTTCCTTCAAATGAGATCGTGCCTGTAAAGGGCTCAGCAAACCTTTGTGTAGTCTCTAAAGTGCTAGCTGTTCCTGTGCCTGCTGCTGCTGCAGTGCTGAAGGTCAATTTCTCTGCTCATAGTTCATAGGGTACCCTCCCTCCTGCCCCCAGCTGTCAGCCTCAGTCGTCTTGATGAAGCTACTCCCAGACAGACACCTGCCTCCTGCCCCCTATGTTTCCATAGCAAACACTCAGACTCTTGATCATCAATCCTAGTAAAAGAAAGCACCTGTAATTCTTTTTAGCCATTGACTAGGAAAGGGCCACAAATCTGGAAAAGTGCCTGTACTGAGTCTTTTGCAAAAGGACTACAAGGTCAAACATATCAGCCAATGTCCCCCATTGCTAACCTAGACTGGATCATTTACCTGGATGATCTGAGTCACAGGACCAGTAGAAGCCTGGCCTGTGACTGCTGAGGTCTGAACCGGTTTGGTCTGAACAACTGACATCACTTTGCCCAGATTAGAAATCTGTAAAGTAAAGGGGAGATGAGATAGAGATTTTGGACATGGCCAATTTGGGCATGTTTTGCTGATCTATACATATTTTTTGTTAATTGAGAAAAACAATCTTATTTCAAAAAATTAAGTCAGGAAAATAGGGCAGAGGATTCACTAGAAGTCAAATGGTAGTTGCAGTGAAAACTTTCCCAGAATGCACCTCCAATATTCCAGCTAGCTACAGTCAGGCTGACCCAGGTCCTGAGCAGCATTGGATTTAGCCCCCCCGATTGGGAATTCTGTCTGTCCCCTGCAGCCTGCTACTCACCAGTGCACTGCCCCCTGGAACAGAGATGGGACTCTTCACCAGAGTGATGGTTTTGGTGACCCCACCAACCACAGTGGTCACCACCTGGGCTTGCTGGGCCACAGTCACAGTGCCTGATTTGTGGACAGTGATGATAGGGCGGGTAGGAGTGTTGGCAGCTGATGACACTGATGTGCCCACTTGAGCTGCTGCTGTCTTAAGCATCCGGGTAGCTGGGTTGCTCACCTGAGGCAAAAGGAAGAGACAGAGGATAAAGCACTGATAACCAAAAAGGGCACAAAAAAAAAGCTTAAAAGAAGAGCTTCAGGATGTTCTGCTCTAAGACTCCCTAAGTTCAGACCTTTGCAGCCAACTCACAATTGAATAATCTGAGGTAGAAGGACAGACCCTTCAAATCAAGTGGGTCACAGCTACCAGTCTAGGGGAAAGAGTTCCAGCTAGGATTCCTTGAATACTAGGGCAGGACTAGACCTAAGCTATCCCACGTGATATAAACTCCCATATCCCCAATCTGAAAGTTCTCCCAGATCTTGGATCACAAATTGTCTTGTTTTCATCATGAGCCCTGAGAACAGCACTAAGAGAGTGCTGCCCTGCGAACCCCACCCCCCCCCCCCCCCCCCGCCAGTGGCTCCTGCTTCCTTTTGCTAAGCCTGGAACATCTTACTTCTACCCAGAAGAGGGAGTAGACATATGACTTCCTGCCTTCAGAGGCACCCAGAGTGCTTACCATGACAGGTGAGGAGGCCACTTTCACTGTGGCTGGAAGCGTGGTAGTGCCAGGAGACACTGCTACTGTCTTAACAATGGTGGTCCCTGCAGGGACACTCAGTACTGTGGGAGCTGAAGAAGGAGGGATCTTCTGGGTGGCTGCAGCTGCTGCAGCCAGGGCTGCCATGCCACTCATCTGAGGGTTGCTGCCAATCACCTGAAAAAAAATGAGAGAAGCAAAAAGGAAGACCTGGCTTGGGGTTGAGTCCTAGGATCAAGTCATCCCTGTATATGTATGAATGCCGCCTTGCTTTCTTGGGCCCTCAGCTATAAACACAAGCTCCTAGAATCATCATCTTTCTCCTTTCTCCTCTCAGTACAAGTGGGAACAAGGGAAGGGGCCCAATGAGCTGTATAAGGGCTGCTTCCCCTCCTCCTGGCCCAAGTAACATTCCAAAGGCTAGCACTGACTCCCAAGTTTTTCTGGCAACAGGGATTTTTAGTCATCAAACTCCCTATTTGCCATCTCAAGGACTGGACAAATAGATATAAATCATTCCCCCCAAGGCCTGCAAAGGCTCTCTGTTTTCTTCTGTGGTCTCCAAGGGCACAAGCCATTCCTCCCAAGGCCCAGAAAGCCTCTTAGTTTCCATCTGTATTTTCCAAGGGCAACAGAGGACCTCTCTCCGATACTCTTACATGGCAAAGCCAACTGGGCATCAACTCACTGTCCCCTGGGCACTCTGTGTCGGCACAACCATTCGGACACCAGCAGGCAGCGAAGTCACAGTAACTGGAGCTTTTCCAGGTTGGCTGGCTGGTCGAACAGTGACCAGGGGAGTTCCTGCTGTAGCTTGGGGGCCGGTCACTTTGAGAACAGCAGGGACACCTGCCAATAAAGGAGGGTGGGCATGCTGGACTTCAGGCCAAGCATGCCCACTGCATGACTGCAGAGCAGAGCAGAGGCTCCTTCCTGGAGCCTGCTGTGGCCCTGGGTCACTGCTCCCTGGATGGCAAAAGCTCTAGGCCACTGTTCTTAGTTGTGTGGCTGGTTTTGTTTGTACCATTCTCAGAGTGGAATCACCCTCGTGGTAGAGACTGTACCACTTCCTACTTTCACACAATGCTTACTCAGTTTAAGAGCTGACTAAAGGACCCATCCTTTGGGAAGAATACAAATTTCAGTTGTCCATAGAGTCAGGTCTCCCTTAGACCATTCCCTTGCTCTCCCCAACCAGGCAGAGGCCAGCTCAACATGTGGCCAGATGGCTCACCTTGAGTCCGACCTGTGGTGGGCACAGGGATGGGGCTGCCAGGCACTGTCGGCAAGACCTGGATGGTGGTGGTGGTGGTTGGGGGGGTTGTTGCAGCTGCCTGTGGGAGCAGTGTAATGCCAACCTGGGCCAGGGGTTGCACAGCAGGGGCTGCTGCAGCTGGGGCAGGGCTCTTGGGGGGATTGATAGGCACAGATGGAACTGGGTTGGCTGCAGGTGAAGTGGCAGCAGCAGCAGCAGCGGCAGCAGCAGGAATGTCATACTTCTGGAGCTGCAGGAGATAGCTGTCAGCTGTTGGCACTGCTCCCCAGCTCACCTCCAGGGAGTTGGTGTTGGCTCGGACCAGCTGCACCCGGGATGGGGCAGGAGGCTTTTCTGTAAATGCAAATACATCACAAGGGAGTATGTAGAAGGCCTCCAGTGAAGCAAGAACTACCTGTCTTGGCCCTGTGGGGTCCACCTAACATGGCTATCCTCATCTTACCTGTCTCTAGGTACCAGAGGTCCTTACAGCAGACTTGGTTATTCCAAGCCTTACGGTAACCATCTCGTCCACTCCAAATATAGAGCCGGGTATTAATGGCCACAGCACAGTGCCCAGCTCGAGCCCGAGGGATGTTGTCTTCCAAAGTATCCATCAGAATAGCTTCCCATGCCATGGTATCTAGGGCAGGGGAAGCAAGGGAAGGGCAATGATGTTGGTGAAGGAAGAAAAAATTATCAGTGCATATATGAATTTCTGCAGCAGAATTTAGGATTAGGTTGGGTGGGGGGAGAGGAAAGAGAGAGACAAGACAGTCTGACTGTCCTTTGGGGCCCAGGTCCCACCCCCTGCCTAGTGTGTATAGGAAAGAGGGAGAGTCTCCCTACTCCAGCCTGTCTAGGGTGGCAGTTGAGCCTTCGAGCCTAAGAACCATACCCAAGTTGAGACAGGCCAGTGTGTTGGTGCACTTCCACTCCTTCTCATGCGTGGCCACTTTGACATCATCCATGACAAGAGGAACCCAACCACCAAACACGTACATTCTGAGGAAAGGAGGACAGGACATGTGGGTGACAGTCCAGGGAGTACCTCTGAAAAGCCTCCCTCATACCAAAGTCTTCAGCCTGACTCCGGATGCTCAGGAGATCTCTGCTCCTTTTCACCTCTAGCCTGGAGTCTTTGACTAGAATTTTAAAGTTCCTCAATGAATTCCTGTGAACTAGCTTTATGTCTCAAATAACAATCCCCTCCATTCTTGAACGCCTGAGTCTGTTTGGCCAGAGGACTCAGAGCTGGGGCAAAGGTCCCCAGGTAGCATACTGCATACTCACACACACAGCTCTGCAGACCTGTTCTCTAACCTGCCAACTCAAGACTGAGATCAAGGCCTCTGGATCTAGGTGGGGCATCCTGACAGCTCTCCACAGACCACTTTTCTCCCCAACCATCCAACCATGGGGCTGTACTACACCCCCCTTCCCCCACACTAGGAATCAATCTATAACAAGTCTCTTTTTGTCCATGGTGGAGATTCTGATTGGGATAAGGAACCCTTCAGTGGAAAATCTCTACAAATGCAGATCAGCAATTTCCCAGCAACTTAAGAGTCTTGGTGAGTCACACAGAAATTAAATGATTTGCCCAAGACCACAAAGTCAGAATTGTCAGAGGTGGAATTTGAACCCAAGTCTTCCTGCCTCCAAGGCCAGTCCAACCTACATGACACATACGGCTTCTCTCACTCTGTCTTTTTAAAGGAACCCAATACATTAATGCCAGAAGTGACTTGAGATAGTTCAACTTCTTTATTTTAGGGGCAACAGAACCAGGGTCCAAGAGACACTGGTACCTGTCCACACTCTCATTGCAATTGAGTCAAAGAGCCTCGCTAGGGTTCCTGACTCCCAAGCCATTCCCTAAGCTATCTGCTTCTCTTAGGGTCTGGCCTCACTATTGCCTCCATAACCCAGTAATGGGCCTATTAGTTTTCATTCCTTGGTGTGTGGGCGACTCTTTGCGTTAACTTTTAAGTATTCTAGTAAGTGGGGCAGTCACTTTTTCTGAAAACCTAGGTCCAACCATGCCCCCTTTTGGAAAGAGATGGGATCACATGAGATATACAATCCTACAACTCCTCAAACACAGAACTATATATATAGTCTTGGGGAAAATGCCAGCTGAATGAAGACACTCTTCCTTGGACTTCAGGGGTTGATGGGATAATGGGTCTGACAAGATCCAAAAGGGAAGGGAGGAAGGGGGGGCTGTATGGGCAATAGGGAAGATGATCCACTCACTTGTTTCCTATGGTGGTGGCAGAATGAAGACTTCGAGGGAGAGGAGCCACCCCACTGAGTGTAGGTTTATTCCAGGTCAGGGTTTCTGTACACACAAGAGAGTTCAATTTTCTACCAACTTCTAATAATATGTACCTAATCTACAAGGGGAGCCCTTAGAGCCCAGAGTGACACTGTTGGGGTGGAAGAGTACTGAATGCTCCAGATTCCCATCCACTGCAGTATCCCTAACTGGTCATCTCCCTTTTGTACTAACATTTTAATTGATGGGGGAGCTTACTACCCTCCCAAATTCTGCTGTTGGTTAGTTCCTGTTTTGAAAATACTCTCAAATACTTAAGTAATACTCAAATACTTAAAATCTGCCTTTTTTTTTTAAACCTGGCGACCCAAAGCTAATCTCCCTCCCTCTTTTTTCTATACCAGTCCTTCAAAGAGGTCTGGCCTCCCCTTGCCCCATGGACCAAGTACTTCTTCTCAAGGAAAATATTCCCCCCTCTCCCCTATTCCATTCCCTCTTGGCTGTCCCTCCCAGTCCAGTCTTCAAGCCCATTCAGTTGCGTGTAAAATGACTATGGTCCTGATGGTGGGGTGGACAGAATGTGAAGGTCCCTATTTGTGATCTCTCTCTCTCTCCCTCCATCTTAAGCTGATCCCACATAAGTCAGCAGAACAGCATGAAGTCACTCCTCTTCTTTCCAACACTATTCCTCTCTCAGAGGTGAGAAAGTTAGTCACAAACATCAAAGAAACCTCTTTACTTGCAATGGGCAAGTAAGTAGCAAAATTTGCTCTTTGACCTCAGAAAGGCCTGGCAATATTTGTTCCAAGGATGACTGATTGGATAAGGGTCACCATACAAACCACAACCATTCAAAGAAGTTCTGTCCAAGATACTAAAAGAGAACGAAGACATACCTTTGTCTTCTTACATTCCAGAGATGCTAGACACTAGCTAGAACTTAACTTACTTTAGGGTCTTACCAATATCTAAGGTCCAGAGATCCCCAAGTCTGCAGCCACTCATTCCCCCATAGATAACCAGCTTGGACTTTTTGTTGTCCTTTTCTGTGTAGACTACAGCTGTGTGGGATTCCCTGGGGGGCGGTAGGACCCCATAGGTGATGGGGATATCCCAGGCTACCACGCCGGAGCCAGGTCGTAACTCCAGGATGTACAGGTCATTCAGGTACCTGAGAAAGAGTAGTCCTATGAAGTCACAACACTCCCTGATATTTATGGTGAGGCAGGAAAAGTTCTATAGGCTAAATATTTTCTAGACCACACCTGACTGCATGCATGGAGAATTAGCAAAAACTGTAACAAGGCCAAATTTACTCGTTTCTCCTTCCACCTTCTCTCAGGGAAGGATCCCACATCAATTTCTCAAAGTGAGTCAAAGTCCCAGGGACTTTTTTTTTGCCCCTTGGCCTAAGGTCCCTGAAAATACCACACCTGCAGGCAACCAAGCATGAAGGCAAATTAGAACCCTGGGGAGGTGGGGGGGAAGAGGTGCATCCCTGAAATTTTATTTCTCTAGGCTAGATCATCAATTCATATAGGTTAAAGCTGAAAAAAGTCTGGCCCACCTCCTCATTGCATAGCTGCAAATCGTGATTCAGCTGTTCCAAGATTCTCAAGCTCTGAAAGGCCAGAGTGTCTAGGTATTATAGCAAAGACACTGTGACAAGGGAACTGCAGTAGAGATCCTTAAGAATTCCTGAGGATCCTAATCTGATGCCTGGGACCATGGGATTTTGTGACCAAAGTGGAAAAACCTCACCTTGGAATGTTGTTCTTGGGATCCTCGCTGTCGTTAGCCAAACCCCCAAAGAGGTAGCATTTGTTGCCCACAAGAGAAAAGCTGTGCCCAAGTCGAGGGCATGGAGGAGGCCCATTTTTGGGGGCTTTTGCTTTAAGCCTTTTCCACTCCCACCTGCTCGCCTGTAATCAGAGGACAAAGGATATCAAGTTCTGCTGAAGAAAAATGGTCAAAGCCTAGAGGAAAAGCACCATAGAGAAGGTGTGCCCCTGGGTTAACCCAACAGCCAACTGCCCATCAGAGCAGAAAAAGAATGAGCTTGCACCCCCTCAAGGAGGCCTTAGTAGAGTGTGGTGGGGAAGCAGTGGCAAGCTTAGTTACCCAAGGAACTTTGGTTCATCCTATTTATAGCCTCCCTACCTCTGCCACCTACTCATTCTACACCCCCCATTCTCCCAGTCTCTGAGGTAGAGGATTGGTCCTGGGACCAGAGATCCCAAGGCTAGGTTGTTACCTGCAACTCGTAGAGGTCGTTGCTGTACTTCCCATATTCCACCATCCCACCAAACACCAGCAGGCGAGTCCCATCACATACAAAGCCATAGGCTGCACAGCCTGGAGGGATGTCCCCACGAACCGCAGGGATAAACCATTGGTTGGTTGCTGGAAAGAAGTAGCAATAATCAGAGAACTGCTTGGGAAAGACTATGGGCCAAGCACAGAGACCGAAGATCCTGTCACTTCTTTTTTGCCCCTTATTAAAACCATTCCACCTCTAACCCCTTCTGTCCTCACCCCACAGATTTCAGGGATGTATGTCAGCTAGCACCCCACCCAATGGTGTCCAGCTAGTCCTGCCCTGATAATGTCTTTGTTTCATGTCAAGTTCTTTGTAATAGGGAGAAACCTACTAACTTATAAACTGATTTTAGAATCTTCCCTGAATTTCTCCTGTTCTCCTCTGGATTACCACTGGCTACTTCTCTTGCTATAGTGTTCAATGGTCTGCCCAACAGAACTCATCCCCTGGAAGGCCTCACCATCTACCCAGGCTTGACATTTCAGTGTCACTCTCAAAGCTGCTCTCACATTCACCCCATATAGTTCAACCTGCTGCCAAATCTTGTCATTTCAATCTAACAAACTGTATTAAATGCATCTCTTTTCCACTCATATTCAACCAGAAGTCTACTTCAGATCCTTCTTTCCTGTCACCTAGACCACTACAATAACTGGTCTGCCTCAAGTCTTTTCCCAATCCCATCCAGACTCCCTTAGCAGGAATTTTTCTCAAGTATACATCAGACTCTGCTGCACCCTGCTCAGTGAGATCCAGTGATTCCTGAGCACCACCAACCTTTCAAATTCTTCTTTACCTGACTGCCTACCCTTTTCCATCTCTTTTCCTCACCCTCTCTGACCTAGCTACACTGGCCACCTTGTGGTGCCAAAAACACAGACATTCCCATCTCTGGGAAAAAAATGGCTTTTCCCTGGCTGCCCCCCATTCCCTGCAAGGCTTTCCCTTCTCTCACTACAAGAAG
This sequence comes from Macrotis lagotis, assembly GCF_037893015.1. Classification (NCBI taxonomy): domain Eukaryota; kingdom Metazoa; phylum Chordata; class Mammalia; order Peramelemorphia; family Peramelidae; genus Macrotis; species Macrotis lagotis. The sequence continues at coordinate 82,046,377 of NC_133666.1, forward strand.
CCTTTCCCATTCCTTTCACTTCAACTAGAACTGGAGCTCCATGAAGGCAGGAATTCTCTTTTTGCTTTCTTTTGTTTCCTCAGTGCTGAGCACAGGCTTTGCCACAATACCTGCTGCCTAACTGAGGGTCTGAATCACTAGGGTCTAAATCCCTTGTACTTAGAAGCTAAAAAGTCTCCCTGCCCTGTCACGAGACTCATTAATGGGATTCCCTTTAAAAAGGCCAGCATATCTGCTGAGCATGAGGGGAGGTACACTGCCTCTTTTCTGGGGGTGGAGGTTCCTTCAGTCAGCAGACTAAGTAAATAGAAGAAAAGGGGGAAATTAAGCCATCTTAAGGTTTTTTTTGTTGCTTTGTGACTGAGTAAAGGACTAATCAACCCCTCTTCCTAAGAGCAGAGTAACTGTTCAGTGGTGACAAAACACAGCAAACCACTTCCCATCCTCCTACTTGCATGTGCGTGCATGTGTGCTCGAGCACCTGAGGAGTCAGCCAGCAGCCCTGTTTGCTGTTGTCACACCCACCCCCATCATATCCAGGTCTCATATCTCCCCAGACCACCACCAAAAACAGCCTCACTTGCATTAAATCACCATACCACACTACCCAGAATACTCATAAACTAGTGAGTCATCCAGGACCATGGTAAGTTCTGGAGGAGCCTGATCCATCCCATCTTTTTTTTTTTTTTTAGGATTTTTTGCAAGGCAAATGGGGTTAAGTGGCTCGCCCAAGGCCACACAGCTAGGTAATTATTAAGTGTCTGAGCCTGGATTTGAACCCAGGTACTCCTGACTCCAGGGCCAGTGCTTTATCCACTGCGCCACCTAGCCGCCCCTGATCCACCCCATCTTGTCAGATCCACCCCATCTTGTCAAAGTCCATCATCACCTGGCCAAGCCAGCCAAATATCTTTGCAAACATAGTTTCCAGTTGGGAGTGGGAGGGGAAAGATATGAAGAGCCAGGGTGAACCACAAAGTAAGTGCTTTACAAAAAGAATATATTCCACCCTTAGGCCCTGAGTTAAGGCTATCAAAGCTAGAGTAAATGGATGGTGAGATTGAAGCTGCTGCTTTGAGACATATACAAACTATTCTTTTCTGACTGTGGTTATGAAAGCTGGTGGTGGGATCAATCATGACCTAATTCTAGCCTCACCAGTAGTTACCACAGTTGCCTTAAAGTGTCTATTTCACTACCCACCTGTGCTCTCTCTACGAGATTCCCTCATGGCTGCAGTGAAGCCCAACAAGTCTTTTTCTTGGGTAGCACCCTCCCCCCCCCCAAAATCCCTCAAATAGAAATACAAATTAAAACTACACTTAAGTACTACCGATCAGATTGGCTGTGAAAAAAGGAAACTGATGGACGTTGGAAGGGATGTGGGAGAACTGGGACACTAATGCACATGAATCAATCCAGCCATTCTGGAGAGCAATTTGGAACTATGCCTAAAGGGGGATACTGTTTGAGCAATACCATTGCTAAGTCTGTATCCCAGAGATCCAAAAAATGGAGAAAGGAATTATTTGGACAAAAATATTTGTAGTAACTTTTTATGTTGGCAAAGAATTTGAAATCAAAGGGATGCCTACTGTTTGGAGAATGGTTGTGGAATATGATGATTGCATTGGAATACTATTGTGCTAGAAGAAATAACAAGCAGGATAAAAACCTGGAATAGCTTCCATGAATTGATACAAAATAATGTGAAGTGAACCAGAAGAATGTTATAAACAGTAACAGTAATATTGTTCAATGAAGAACTGGGAAAGACTTTGCTTTCTCAGCAATACAAAGATTCAAGAAAATTCCAAAGGACTATCCTCCAGAGAAACAATTGACATTGTTTGAATACAAACTGAAGTATGTTATTTTTCAACTTTTTTTAGTCTTACACAAAATATCTAATATGATAGTGTTTTATATGAGTGCACATATATAACCTATATCTGCTTGCTTACAGTCTCAGGGAGGAGTAGACTTTTGAAGTTAAACTTATCTTAAAAAGAAAAATTGTTTTAACATGTAACCAGGAGAAAAACACACAGACACAGACACACACAGACACACTGTCTCTGTGACTTTCTTTGTTTCTTCCTGTCCTTCTGCTAAGATTTGGGGAAAGTATCCTCCCTTCCCTCCCTTTTCCTAATCAAGTATCTGACAAGATATTCAGGACATAGAAACACAAGAGAATATCTCACTGAAGTAAAGAAATGTTCAGTTTAAAGTTTCTTTGGGGTGCAGCTAAGTGGCCCAGTGGATACAGCACCAGTCCTGGAGTCAAGAGTACCTGAGTGCAAATCTGGCCTCTGACAACTGTGTGGGCCTTGGGCAAGTCACTTAACCCCATTGCCTTGCAAAAAAAAAAAAAACCTAAAAAAATTAAATTAAGTTTCTTTGGAAGGGCTGTTGCAGGAAGAATGCAGAGATACTTTAACTTTATTTTAAAACTACGTAGCCTCCCCCAAAAATAATAATAAAGGACAGTCCCCATGACATCATTTAATTTTTCACAATTGCAGGTACTTTTAACTACTGAAAATTTAAGGGGTGGGGGGGTAGGTGGTGGGGAGCAGCTGGGTGAGCCTAACTCCTTCAAATCAAATAGCTTTAGTTGGAGTTGTTTACACATCTTTTTTTGCTTGCTGGGTAACAGGGTTCCCTGACCCCCACCAACTTAACATTAATTAATAGCCTTTCTATAGCTTAAATCTATATTAATACTTTTCTCATCTTCTTGGCCCAATACACAGCCTCTCCCCTTATGTCCCAGTGGGATGGGTCAAGAGAGTCACAAGGCTAAAGTTACTATCAGACAAGTTCCCAAAAATCTTCTAAGCAGAAGAGCCAAACAATAAAGGTAGGTATAAAAAGAAAATCTTTAAATAACTTGAGTTAAAGCAATTTGACCCATTCGTGGGAAAGAGAAAGTTCATCCCATTAAGGCCCCAAACAGGGAAAGGAGCAACCTAACTTTTGATGCTGATCAGAATGAAAGCAGGAAGGCATGCCAGAACTTAGGTCATTTATTTTATTAGTTCAACTCTATTCATTTGATAGTTGGGGAAATGAAGGAGCAGGGTTGGGGTAGGAGATGACTTCCCCAGGTCAAAATGGGGCATAGACTACCTCCCTCATAGCGAGTAAGGTGTCTGCTACTGAACTATCAGGAGGATCTGTGTTTCAAGTTATTTTTTTCTAATAGCTTCTAACAAGCTTTCAACTGATCCCACACAACTTTGGAATAATCAGCCAGGGATGGAATTTGTGATTTGGAAATAGCAAAACACTACTGGGCCAACACTGAGTTTAAACTCATGGCATCATTATGCTCCTTTCACCCACCTCCAATTCAACGGTTTTTTTAAATTTTTTAAAATTTATTTTTATTAAAGATATTATTCGAGTTTTACAATTCCCCCCCCCAATCTTGCTTACTTCCCCCCACCCCCACACAGAAAGCACTCCAACAGTGTTTTTTAAAGTGTCAACCAATGTACTGAGTTAGCCAGTCCTTAAATGTACCTATTTGGTTGAAATAAAAACCCTATAGGTACCACATGTTGAAGCACTGAATAATAGATTTAGGTTTGGCATGAATCTTGAAAAATCATACAGTTCAACCTCCCAGACCATTCATCAAATTTCTAATTTATATCCCAGCAGAAGCCTCTGGAGGAAGAAGAGAAGCTGGAAGTCTCTTCAAATATGTAAAACCAATGCTTATGTGGAGAAGCAGCAGCAGTGTATTTTAAAGAGTTTGGAGCCACAGATCCAGAGATGTAAGATTGAATCCTATCTCTAGCACTCTATGACCACTCTCAACTCTACCTCCATTTGGCTGGTTTCTACATAAATGAAATAAAGATAATATCTATTGTAAGTATCACTTCAAGGATGAAACACTCAAGTAATAAACACACACTATTATCATCTTAATTCTCCCATTTCCGTAGGCCTAACCCTGTATGTGAACAAGCAAATCCTTTCTCTTCTGTCAATTTTTCAAATGAGGGGGTTAGATCAAATGGTCTAACACTTTATGATAATATATGGAAAGGAAAAGCAAAAGCAAAAGTTAATACATTCAAGTGCCCATTTTCTGGGGTACCCAAAGATCATGTGTTAATGTACACCCTACACTTACAGGTCCTACCTACTTAGCAATGGTCATTTTTTTCACATTAGAACTTCCAGAAGAGCAAGACCTAAAAAGCTCCCAAGACCGTAGACAAGTGCCACATTTTTAGATGTGGATGAAAATACTCCTCGGGAGGCCCAGAAAGGGGTATTAGTCTTGGAGTCATTTTAATTAGGCTTCTATCTGACTTTCTGGAAGAGAATTTGGATGTTAAAGGAGGCTGCTCCAGACTTCATTTGAATAGGATTTCCAGAACTGTTATTTGTTCAAAAGGCATATCTGAAACAGTCCTGGTACTTGAGAAGTAGATTTTCTTCATATCTCACTTTGCTCCACTATTTCCTCTAACTACAGCTGGGTTTGTGCTTCACCCTTTCCTGTGAAACAAAGGTCTCCTTTTTTAAAGGAGTGTGCAGAGATGCTGCAGATGAGGAACCAAAAACTTAAGCAATTTCTACTTGAAAGGTGCCATTGGCAGGGGTAAATGCTTAAGTGCAAAGTAAAAAAGTGCCCTGTAACATGGTGCAAGAAGAACCTATCAATAAAGGCTAGCTAGTAGTAGAATATGTATATATAGAGGATACGGTGGGGAGGGGATGAGGTGCAGAAAGCAAAAGAGGGAAGAAGGGGAGCAGAAAGAGACAGAGAGAACATCAACTTCAAAACATTGTCTCATTTGACTATTGAAGCTCAGGTATTACAAGTATTAAAAAACTGCTTTCCATTTTACAGATGAGGTTGGAGGACTTGCCCAGGCTCATAGGGCAGAAGCCAGATATGAGACCAGAATTATCTAAGTCCGGTACTAAGTTGGCTGTGTGTTAAGCAGTCTTTTTTTTTTTAGGTTGTTTTTTTTTGCAAGGCAAATGGGGTTAAGTGGCTTGCCCAAGGCCAAACAGCTAGGTAATTATTAAGTGTCTGAAGGCAGATTTGGACTCAGGGCCTCATGACTCCAGGGCCAGTACTCTATCTACTGTGCCACCTAGCTGCCTTTAAGCACTCTTAGTAGCCTTGCTCAAAACCTGTTTCTCTTGGCTCCCCCTTGAACTATTGCCAGCATTTGTGGCAATGATGGCAGGCACACAGAGTAACAGGGCATTTGAGTGTCTGCCAATCAATTCTACACTGGCAGCAAAGGCAGCTGGGCATCAGAGCACCATCAGGTAGGTAGTTCAAAGCAGGAGGATCTGTACTCAGAGTACTCCTAAAATCCAGACATGAAGATATGATTAAGTTTAGTTCTTGCCAGGCCTAATCACCCATTGGTATTCTGGCACGAAACAGGTTTTGTTAATAAAGGAACATTGAAAAGTTCTTTCTAAGTTGGTTAAAAAACAAAAGGTGAGTTCAACTGCTCTCTTCCTGCATTTTTATGTATTCCATGCCAATGAACAAGGAGTTTTCCCAAAAAGAGGCGGTGGAGTCAGTCTGCCCCCCTTTCTTTTTGGTCTTCTTAGTTCTTAAGCATTATTCAGCATACATCTCACAAAACTGCAGCCATTGTCTTCTGCAAAGCTTAACCCTTATCTTAATAGAGACTGACCCCCAATTTTTCACTGGCAGCTATGTTAGGTGCTAAGCAGTCCTTTCACATAAATGAATTTCAATTAAACTAGTCCAAGTGGCAGGAAGGACATAGTGAGCTTTGAGGAAAAAGCTCTCAACTTTTGGACCAGAAACATCAGAGCCTTCTTGTTTAGGAATAAACTAAAGAGTTCTGGAATGGTAGGCTCCAACTGGAATCTGAACCCAGCAGATCTAGGGAAATACAACCAGCAATTGCTCCCCCCACCTCCAAAAGCAGGGTGATAAGAAGCCCCAGGGCACGAGTTTTCCACACGCTAAACCTCAAAGGGGTTCCAGAAATAGCGCTATGGGAGCTGACTTAACGACAAATAATGCAGTGTTCATGTTACAGGCCTTCTATTTGTATATATTTTTGGACATTTCTCCCCAAAACGCATCCCTTCTGAACATTTGGCCATCAATCTAAGCTCAGTCTTTTGGAGCAACAGATATGCAGGTAGGAAATAGCGACCCCGCCAATCATAGCAAATACAGGCAAGTTCGCCGAGTACAGAGAGCACCGGCAAAAGTAGCCTGGAGCCGAGTTCTCGCTTGGTCCGGTCTCTCTAGGGCAGCCCCCCCCCCCCAGCCCTCTCCCCTCGCCGACCCAGGGCATGGAATGAGGGGGGTTTTCCCGGTGCCCCTAGGACAAGAGCCATCAGACAGAAAGAGGGGGCGGCGACGGCGGCCGTAGCAACGTTAGTAAGCAGTAGCCACTGTAAGAGTTCAGAGGCGGGAAAAGCTAAACCACGGCTTCCCGCCCGCGCTCACTCCCCGTGGGCTCCCCGGGAAGATCCGCGCCTCCCTCCCCCCTCAGCCCAGCCCCGCACTCGCCCCCTCCCCGCAGCCCAGGCGCACTCTCTCCTACAGGGAAAGGACAGGGTTAAGGCGGAGGGAGGGAGGGAGAGAGGGGGCGGGAGCGGGAAGGAAGCCGGGCTGGCGGCGGCGGCGGCGGCGGCAGCTGCTGCCGCCGCCACAGCCCGGCACGCTAGCACCCCGAGCCCGCCGCCTCGCGCCGCCCCAGCCCCAGGGCACACTCACCCGTATTATACACGTGCAACTCGTCCACGATGCCCTCGTTGCCGCCACCAAACACCACGATGAGCTCCTTGATGGCCACGGCGCGGTGGCCGTGGCGGGGGCGCGGCACGGGTCCAGACCAGCCCACCACTCGCTTCCAGCGCGGCTGCAGGAGCTGAGCCACGGAGCTGCCGGCGGCTGCGGTCACGGCGACCGCGGCAGCAGAGGAGGAGGCGGCGGAAGCGACCGAGGCGGAGGCCGCCGCGGGCTGCAAGCCCGAAGCCATGGCCCGGGGCAGGGGCAAGCTCAGCAGAGGGGAAGGGTCCGGGTGCCGGGCTCGGAGTTAGCAGTCCCAGTCCGGCAGGCGCCGCGGAGCTCGGGGCTCCGACAGGGAGCGCTGGCTGGCCAGCGAAACCACTCACACGGCTCCGGCCGCCCCTATGGAGGCCGCCATCTTACTCACCCCCCTGTTCTCCAGCCGAATCCCCGTTCTCTCGGCAGTCGCACAGCCCTTCCCAAGAGTGGCGGCGGCTACGGCGGCAGCGGCAGCAGCAACAACAGCCTCGGCCCCCGGAGGACGCGTTCGCGTCGGCTCCGAGGACCCAATGGCCCGGCCGGCGACTCCCCCTCACAGGCCTGCCCTGGGAGCCGCCATCTTGTGCAGCCGCACTCTCGCCTCCCTTCCTCAGGCTGAGCCCTCCTCCGCCGGAAATGGCCGAGCCCGGCAGCTCGCCCGCCTCCTTCCCCCAAGCTGCACTAGCTGCTCGGCTCCCCGGGCGGGCGCTGCAGCCGACAGGACGCGCCGAGCCCTGCTCCCGTGGGCGCCTCTGACGCTCAGAGCGCGCTGCTGGGAGCCGCCATCTTGGGACGGTTCCCCTGAACGCCTGCCCCGCGCCTGCTTAAATCTCCCTGACGCAACCGCCTACGCCGCAGCCCTGACTTAAGCCTGAGGGCGGCCGCCGGGGTAGCCACAAGCTCTCCGGGCCCTCTGGGCCGCGTGAGCGCGGAGCCTGAAAACCGCTACTCCGCACCCCCACCCCCAGCCTAGCCCAGCCCAGCCCGGCACCTCAGGCCGCCGCCACTGCCCTGGGAGCCGCCATCTTGGGACCGGCTCCTCCTTTCCCCCTGCTCTCCTCCCGGCTCAGTTTCCCCAACAGCAAAGCAAAAGAGAGACAACGGCAATGCCGCGTCCTCCTCCGCGAGGATCCCTTGCTCCCCTCTCTGCGCTCTGCAGAACGCCGAAGTTAAGCCGGATGGTAGCAGCTGTACGGCACAGAAAGCGTTGGACTCGGGGCGCTCATGCCTCCTCCCTGGGAGCCGCCATCTTGAGTGGAGAAGCAACAACTAAACATGGCGACGGCGGCTGGTCGGTGGGGCGGGGTTTTGAGAACGTCACTGCCCCCCGCCCTCGTTCCTCCCTCTCGGTCAGGACCCTTAAAGGGCTCGCCGACCCTAACTGTTTAGCCAGTTCTCCACAGCGCTTTTCGGAGCTGGCAATGTTTGGTCCGCTCCTTCCTTTCGGGGTGCTTTTGGAACACCTGTCGTATTGCGGGATTTCATGCCTTCGCCCTGGGAGCAGCCATTTTAGCCCCGCCCCTCTCCCCTGTAGTGACAGTAAGTAGTTTCCTCCATCAACACTACAAAGATGGCGATGGGCGGAGGGCTACTGTTAGTAATACCCGGATGAAGATTAATAGAAAAGTTGAGTACGAGACCTCGATCCGGGTAATCGCTTTACGTAATGTGTTCAGAGATACTGGGCGTTGAAGAAGCGCCTTAGAAACCAGAGTTTACGATTAGTACGGGGCCGAACGCCACGCGAATTTGCAGTCATGCCTTGTAGCTGGGAGCAGCCATATTTTTCTTTTTCCGCCCCTCAAAACAAACATGGCGGCAGTGGAAATTCCCGGATGAGGGTGGTCCACTTTGTGGGAAGGAAAGCGGGCGTGATGTGGGTTCGTTTGAAAACAAACATGGCTGCGCTGGTGCAAGTGCCAGCATGTGGGATCCCTAGCTGCTATTATCAAAGCTGCTCGAGAGGGAGCGGGGGATGCGATCGACACATAAATGTCACCACCGTGTCTCTTAGAGGACCTTCATGACTTCAAACCCAAATTCACAAACGGGGCGGGTGGGACCCACGAAGTGGGCTGCAATTGGATACGAATGTAAACTCCATTGCCTGGGAGCCGCCATTTTAGCTCTTCAAAACAAAGATGGCGGGGAGTCCATGTGGAACGCCTCCATCTCACTCTGGCTGAAGATGGCTGAGGCGGACGCCACGCTGCCCGTCCTTGCGCCAGACTTCGGCGACAGAATTCGTCCCCCTTCACACCCCTCGGGAGAGACCTGGCGGGGGCCGCCAGGGCGGCCGGCTTATTGGCTCTTTCTCGTGCCTCTAAACAGGGAGCCGCCATTTTGGCCACTCCCTAAGGCAGTCCTCCTTCCTGCCCCCGCCTTCGTCTGCTACCAACAAAGATTGGGGCTACTCAAGAGTGCGCGACCGTTACTCCTCCCTTCCCGCCACTCCCCTTCTTCCCGCCACGCCTTAAGAACCCGAGATTTCCCCTTTTAGGGAAGCAAATGGTGGCCTCGGAGTCCTTGCCGCCCCCTCCCGTGCCCCGGCCATTTTATTCCTCGCCGCAGTTGATTCTGATAGCCGCGGGCCCCTTTCTCTCTATACGAGGCCATGGAAAGCAGCCATTCCGCTTTGGGGACAAGGCGGCAGCCTCGCCTACAGAATGGCTACGCGCCAACTACTTGGGCGGAGGGGTCGAGCAGGAGAGGGGAGGGGCTGAGGCAGTAAGTGGCCAGCCGCCATCTTCTCGACTCGTTTCCCTTCCCCGGAACAAAAATGGCGGCACGAGCCCCGGATGACGGCGGATGGGGAGGGGCACAGCCGCTGTCAAAAATAGTCCGGCTGCTGAGGCGCCTCCAGGCCGTTCGGGAGCTGGGTGGGGGTCTTCTTCGGTACTGCTTCTCTGCATCCCTCAGCCAAGCCCGGATGTCCTTCAGCTCCAGGCACCATTTTCTCCTTACCGAACAGTACCTAGTTACCCTGTTTGCCCCCCCAAAAAAAGCCGGGCTGTGCGCATGCGTGTGTGGAGGCTTTCCAATGGAACTGTATTGCCACTGGAACTAGAAAGTGGAAGTGCTTTCGGTGAGGAGTGCGGACAGGACGGGCTCGGCGGCCTGCCTGAGGCCTCTCCTCAGCGACAGGCTTAGAGACAGGAGGGAAGGCAGCTCCGGAGGGCTGGCGGGCGCCACCGGCGCCGCCTGCCCCTCCCAGCAGCGGAGCTCAGTTCTTGGCGGCGCGGGAGCCCGGCCGAGGTAAGCTTCGGCCTCGGCCCTTTCGTGGGCCCGCCTCTCAGGCGGAGTTAGGCCAGCAGAGGCCGCCCGCCCTCCCCCCCCCCCGCCTGAACTGCGGAAGGCCGGGGGTGAGAGCGACAGCTTGCCGCCCCCCAGCCTTGCACAGCCCCTCAGGCTATCCCCGTGAAAAGGCGCCCGCCCACCCTAGTTAGCTCCCGAGGGTTACCAGATGCCCGCTCCCGCCCCCAATGAACTCAAAGCCGCTCCCCCAGAGACGGAAGCCCCGCCCCGTGGCCGGGGCCCGCCAATTGGCTAACGTAACCGTCTCCGGTTAAGCGGAGGCGGCAGGTAGCTCGTGGGCCCACTTAGAAGCCCCCCTTCAGTGAAGAGGGCTCCCTGGGTGCAGCCCGCCGCTTCTGCTTAACTTGAGCCAGGCCCATCGCCCCCTCCTGCTCCCTTTCCTCCTTCCTCGCTCCCCCCTCCGCTGCTGGCCCGCTCCTTCCCGCCCACGGTGGGGGGCGGGGGGGGGGGGCAGTGACTCAGTCCCCTGCAGAAGTGGGTTTGCCACCCGGCCCCGGAGGCCCCGGGAAGGCTCCGCTGCCGTGAGCAAGGGCTTGGGAAGAGCCTTGCCGGCCACTCAATAGAGAGGAGCAAGGACAGACTACTGATCGAGGAAGGGGCTACAAAGAAGACTGAGGCCCACAAAGTCGTTGGGAGACTCCAATGGGCGAGCCCGAGCTAGGGAGAGCCAGGGAGGCAGGCTCAAAGCAGTCTCACTTGATAGAAGGTGCTGAAGACAAGATGCTGTAGTGGTAGGAGTCTGGACCTAGCAGGCCAAAGACTGCTTCCCCCCATGCCTCTCATTGCAAATAAACAGGGATTATTGATTGGTGCTTGTGCAAAACGAAATGACTCAAGATACCTTGCTTCAAATTCTAAATCCACCATCCAGTAATCCTGACCTCTCTATGTCCCCTACTCCTAAACCTCTTGTAAGCAACCATTGCCAAGTTAGAAGTTTTCCCTTCTCTTTGCTCCTTGTACCTAGGTTTCTAGGTTGTCCTATTTAGTTACCTCAGCAGCAAAGGAAGCCAAAAAGACTACATACCTCTATCTCAGGAAGCTTCATTACCAGCACACAAGCTTGGATTTGGGAAATAATTAGTTGGGGGCTTCAGGGACAACCCACCACTAGCCTTACCACCCCTCCCCACCATTTGTCCCAGGAGTCTCGTTTACTCCTCAGCCTCTAAAGTGATCACCTGTATGGTGTCTATGAATGTTCATCCAGACCAGGGACCATAGCTTCAGGAAGAACTAGATCTTCAGGTTATGATCACATCATCTGCTAAAAATGGGAGGACGATACCAGATGAAGTGTTCTTGTGAAATTAGAGAACAGGAGCTACTGATCTCGAAATAATGACACTTACTTAGTCACAGAAAACTACAGGAAGGAAAGTATGAAGTTGGAATGAAATCCAAGAACCTAAAATAAAGGTAACATTTCAGTAAAAATAGTATATCTCAACCCTCAATTGAGATTATTTCCCTCAAGAAAATTTCAGAGGAACTTCATTCAGATGGTTATGATACCAACTAGATCAGATCACCTAAGGAAGGCTTATCCACACCCTAGTGAAGAACTAAAACTGTCTCACAATGGTAGGTTAAAGAAAGATAGTGCAGAAATGGAAACCAGTCATCCCAAAGCACTAAATATGCTGAGGAAAAAAGTTTAATGAAAAGGTGACTTCAACTGCTCCTAACTCAGATTCCCTATGATTAAAAAGTTGCACATAATACAGTAGAAATTCATTTACTGGAATATTTAATGTGAATTTTTTTCTTTTAGGAGAAAAAGGAAAATAACAAGAAAACTATCTTCAAGTATTTAAGAACCTAACATAGGGTCAGTACATGCTTAACCCAATTTTCTTCATCCTTTCTAACCAGTCTTTATGATAATCATTGCAAACTCTTGACTCCTTCCAACAAAATCTTCCAAGATATATTATTACTAAAACATGAAGATAGATACTAATTTAGAAATATTTTTCAACTTTAATTGAAGCCAAAATGGTTTTTACAATAGAAATCTATATAAAAAAAATTTTGACTTCAACTACTTTGTTAAAGTATTTATAAATTTTTTAACCTTTAACTTTTATCTTTTTTTACCATCACCTATATTTCCCAGCATATCCCTCACAAAAAGCCATTCCTTATTAGAAAGAATAAAAAGGAGAGGAAAAAAACATTTAGCAAAACTAACCAACTCATTCACAAATTCATTCCATGGCACGCTGTATTCTATCCCCTTAGTCTTCTCCCCTTGCAAAGAAAGGGGATGAAGTGCTTTTTCATTTCTCTTTTAAGAATATGAATTTATTCCTCTGAAGCTTATCAAAAACTTTTATTAAAACCATTTTGGATAGAAAATTTTCCTAAAATTACTAAAAGTTTTTAAGACATTTTGGATTTTTTAATTTTACAATTTTTCCCCTACTCCCACTTCCTTCCCCCCACCCCCCCCACAGAAGATACTTTATTAGTCTTTACATTGTTTCCATGGTACACATTAATCTTAATTGAATGTGACAGGACAAATCATGTCCTTAAAGACAAAAAATAAAGTATAAGAGATAACAAGATTATATAAGATGATAATGGGTTTTTTTTTTTTAAATTAAAGGTAATAGTCTTTAGTCTTTGTTTAAACTCCACAGTTCTTTCTCTGGATACAGATGGTATTCTCCATCACATATACCCCAAAATTGTGCCTGATTGTTGCACTAACGGGATGAGTAAGTCCATTAAAGTTAATCATCAGCCCCATGTTACTGTTAGGGTATACAATGTACTTCTGGTTCTGCTCATCTCAGTCAGCATCAGTTTATACAAATCTTTCTAGGCTTCCCTGAATTCTTATCCCTCCTGGTTTCTAATAGAACAATAGCATTCCATGATATACATATACCACAGTTTATTAAGCCATTCCCCAATTGGTGGACATTCATTTGATTTCTAATTCTTCACCACATCAGACAGAGCTGCTATGAATATTTTTGTACAAGTGATTTTTTTTAGGTTTTTGCAAGGCAAATGGGGTTAAGTGTCTTGCCCAAGGCCACACAGCTAGGTAATTATTAATTGTCTGAGACCAGATTTGAACCCAGGTACTCCTGACTCCAGGGCCCGTGCTTTATCATAAACACTGGGCAACCTACCTGCCCCTAAAGACATCATTTGGTAGTGTGCTAAGTATACAGAAAAAGACATTGGATAATTTTAAAACAAATCTTACACAGCCTTACATTTCTTTTTTTTTTCTTTTCTTTACAAAGTTGTGTATAGAAGGTTATAGACAAGAAAAAAGCTGCTCTGGAATCAATTATTCATCTTCATCATCTTCCTCCTAATCATTGTCATCTTACTCATCCTCTTCCTCCTTTTTTCTTTTTCTTGCTCTTCTCAGCCTTGACATCTTCTCCTTTTCTACCCACATCAGGTTTTCCTTTCACTCAGAATACAGAATATCCTCTTCATATTTTTCCTTCACTGTAACACCCTTCTTTTCATAAGGTTGTTTGACATCTGTAGCAGTATAATTCCACATTTCTCCCAATTTTTTTGTTTTGCCACATCTCTGATAGAAAGACCAGGATACTCCCCTTTGATTTCTGAATGATATTCAGAACAGAATAAGGAAAATGCCAGAGGCCTCTTTGGTGCATTGGATCCTTAAACTTCTCTTTTGTTTCTCCTTTAGGTGGTATGTAAGTTTTCATTTTTCTTTCATAATGAACCTTCTTAACTTTTGCCATGTTCTCTCATTTTCCTTTCTCTTTAATAGACATTGCCTTCCACCTTTCTGAGCATTTTTTAGAAAATTCTAAGAAATTCATAGAGGCATCTTAGGTGCTTCTTCTTGTGTTCCTCTCAACAGATTTGCACATAAAAGGCATATGAAGACATTTTCCCTCTCAGTTTTTTAGAATTACCTTTGCCCATTTTAGATTTCTTTCTCTCTGCACCTCACAAAATAGTTCAGTGCTGGCCTGGCTCTTACTTGCCTGAGCACTGTCTCTCCCAAAGAATTATTTAACTGCCTATATACTCTCTGACCCAGCAATACTCCTATTAGGTCTTCTTCCCAAGATGATTAGGGAAAATAGGAAAGAACCTATATGTACAAAAATATAGCAGCTCTCTTTGTGGTGGTAAAGAACTGGATATTGTCAGAGTCCCTGTCAGTTGGAGAATGGCTAAACAGATTGGGGTACATATTTATGATACAATATATTTTTCTATTATAAGAAATGATGAGCTCAATGATTTTAGAAAAGCATGGAGAGACCTCCACGAAATAATGGAGTGAAAAGAGCAGAACCAAGAGAACTCTGTATATAGTAACATCATTATTGTTTTAAAAATGACTTTGAGTAGTCGAGTCATTCTATTATAAAATAACCAAATTAACTGCAAAGATCCTATGAAGGAAGATGCTATTTGAATCCAGAAAAAATCTGACGTGTACCTATAGGTATATGTATATATGTATGAATATAGATATACATACAGATTTCTGTCTCATGTTAGCCATCTCAGTTTGGGGTGGGGGGAAGGGGGGGAAAAGGAAGTCACATAACTGTTGTATATTTGAAAAGAATACCAAGTTTTTTCTTTTTTTTTAATTTATTTACTTTTGAATTTTACAATTTTTCCTCTAATTTCACTTCCCTCCCCCCACCCCACCCCCAGAAGGCATTCTGTTAGTCTTTACATTGTTTCCATGGTATACATTGATGTAAGTTGAATATGATGAGAGAGAAATCATATCCTTAAAAAAAATAAAGTATAAGAGATAGCAAAATTATGTAAGATTACAGGTTTTTTTAAATGAAAGGTAATAGTCTTTGGTCTTTGTTCAAACTCCACAATTCTTCCTCTAGATACAGATGGTATTCGCCATTGCAGATATTCCAAAATTGTCCCTGATTGTTGCACTGAAGGAGTGAGCAAGTCCATTAAGGTTGATCATCACCCTTATGTTGCTGTTAGGGTGTACAATGTTCTTTCTGGTTCTGCTCATCTTACTCAGCATCCCATCCCTCCTGGTTTCTAATAGAACAATAGTGTTCCATAACATACATATACTAGTTTGTTCAGCCATTCCCCAATTGATGGACATTCACTTAATTTCCAATTCTTTGCCACCACAAACAAACAGGGCTGCTATGCATATTTTTACCCTTTTTCATGATCTCTTCAGGGTATAGACCCAGTATTGGGTATTGCTGGATCAAAGGGTATGTTCATTTTTATTACCCTTTGGGCATAAAGGAATAGCAAGTTGCACATAATCTGCAATTTCAGGTGCAATGCTATCCTACTTTGTTATGGAAATCCTTTTTTTATTTCTTAAATTCAGAATAAAATAATTTTTAAAAATTCAATAGAATTAAAAAAAGATAAAGAAGCTGAGCCCCAGAAAGGTCAGGTGACTTGCCTGGAATCCCATAGCCACTTGGTGACATAACTATGATGAGCTCTCAAGTCTCTTGACCTCTTAGGCTGGGGGACCTTTTCAGCTCCTGTTGTTAGAAATTCGTGTCAAGGGGCAGCTAGGTGGTGCAGTGGATAAAGCACCAGCCCTGGAATCAGGAGGACATGGGTTCAAATCCCGTCTCAGACACTTCATAATTACCTAGCTGTGTGGCCTTGGGCAAGCCACTTAACCCCATTTGCCTTGCAAAAACCTAAAAAAACAACAACAACAAATATGCCCAGCTTTTACTACATCTAATCGACTGCTTATTAACCCTAATTCCAAGGGACATTTTTTTTTTTTAGTTTTTGCAAGGCAGTGGGGTTAAGTGGTTTACCCAAGGCCACACAGGTAATTATGAAGTGTCTGAGGTCAGATTTGAACTCAGATCCTCCTGATTCCAGGGCCGGTGTTATATCCACTGTGACACCTAGCCCCCCCCCCCCCAAGGGACTTTCTTTTCAGTAAAAGACAATAGATTTAATGTTTGGGCTTCATGATATCATTTTGGTTCAGCAAAGACCATTTGTACAATATTCTACAAGATTGCAAATTGCTGGGTAAATGGTCTCTGAATAAGTGAATTATTCTGTTTGTAAGAAATACCATCTTCTGGCAAAGAATTGGAAATCAAGTAAATGTCCTTCAATTGGGGAATGGCTTAGCAAACTGTGGTATGTGTATGTCATGGAACAATAGTGTTCTATTAGAAACCAGGAGGGATGGGATTTCAGGGAAGCCTGGAAGGATTTACATGAACTGATGCTGAGTGAGATGAGCAGAACCAGGAAAATACTGTATACCCTAACAGCAACATGGGGGTGATGATCAACCTTGAAGGACTTACTCATTCCATCAGTGCAACAATCAGGGACAATTTGGGGCTGTCTGCAATGGAGAATACCATCTGTATCCAGATAAAGAACTGTGGAGTTTGAACAAAGTTCAAGGACTATTCCCTTTAATTTAGGAAAAAAACAAGTATCTTATTGTCTGATCTTGTTATCTCTTATGAAACTTTTTGTTTCTTACGGATATGATTTCTCTCTCATCACAATTTGGATAAATGTACAACGTGTAAACAAAGTAAAGACTAACAAATTGCTTTCTGTGGGGGGAGGGAAGTAAGATGGAAATTGTAAAACTCAAATAAAATCTTTAATAAAAAAAAAGAAATGGGAAGAAAAAAAGAAATACCATCTTCAACTTTGAATCTTTAGCATAGTGCTTTCTCTTAGCCCTGGGATCAGAACTTGAGCTTTTTATACTGTGGTCCTGTCAGTCTTCTGGAGATAATTCCAACAAATATTTTCATTTCCAACAACAAATTACCTGCCCATTTCTTGGTCCAAGCCATTTCCATATTAAGAAATTTTTTTTAGGTTTTTTTTTTTGGCAAGGCAAATGGGGTTAAGTGGCTTGCCCAAGGCCACACAGCTAGGTAATTATTAAGTGTCTGAGACCAGATTTGAACCCAGGTACTCCTGACTCCAAGGCTGGTGCTTTATCCATTATGCCACCTAGCCGCCCCCATATTAAGAAATTTCTAATGTTACCTTTTAGGATTTTTATCCAAGAAAGATAGGCTTATGCTTCCTGTTCTGTTTTCCAATGACAATACCAAAACTATTAATAGTCTGAAGGGGGGGGGGAACCAACCAATTGTCATAAAGCAAACGAGCATTTCTTGCTTTGGCTTTGTGGTTAATATACTTGAAAGGGTAGGATAAAGGAAAGGCCATCTAGAAGCTTGCTAGGCTCCTAGTTATTGGTCCTTTTGATAATGTGTCGGTGTTTGCTTTGTAGAATGTTAGAAGACAAATGCCACACACAGACCTTTTTATCCATTAGGCAGATAGTAACTTGATATTTATTTTATTATTTTGTATACTTTGGCTAAGTATACACTTTCACATGGCCTGTTTGTTGCTTTTATGTACAGGAAACTGCTTAAGCAACTAGCTCTCCTAGTAGTCATCATGTGTTTACTGTAGCCTCTAAAAGAGTAATCAAAATTTCCAGGTCTGTCTGTTATGGGGATAGGTAGTCCTGAGATCAACAAATTTGCTCACTGCAATCCCAAGGATGGAGCTTGAGCTCCCTTCCCATTTTGACCTTTGAAGTTTTGAAAAACAGAAATGCATCAGAGGTTTTGATTCTGGGGGATGACCCCTAGATGAAGTTCACTTGCTTGGGGCGATAGCAGCCCCCCCCCCCAGAATATCTCTTTTCATCATGCCCCACTGCCTGATTTTTCCCCTGTTTTTTTTTTGTTTGTTTGTGTTTACCTGAAATTCTTTTGACCAAATATTCAGTTGAGTTAAAAAAAGAGCCTTTAAAAAACCCAGATGACTGATAAGGTTACTGAGATGATATATTCACATTGAAGAAATGGAAGTGTTGAGAATAAGATCCCTGTGATCTTGAAGTTTCAAGTAATTTGTGAAGGAAAGTGGGTCTGATTGGATACTACAACATTGGACTTCACTGGATATCATGAGAGGGAAAAACAAAACAAGGGGAACTAATGTTTTATGTACATTTAGTTTCACTATTTTTTCTTTCAGTTATGAAAAATTGAGGGGTTAACTAAGCACTGTGTACAAACATTTGCTCTTGTTTTGATAATGTAAACCTTAATAAGTTTTCTCTCTCTTCATCAATCAGCTGCCACAGCTTCTGTTTGGGGAAAAAAACTCAGTAGGTTCAGTTTATTAAAGTCTTTTTCCTGCAAATTTTATTGTTGGGGTAACATATTTGATAACAAACCTTGGTCTTAATTTATAAAGAATTACCAAAGATTTCTATTTGACTCTCTAATAAAGATTTGCACTGATTTTGTTACAGATGAAGCCCAAGTATTACCAGACCTTGACCCATGTGTGTCTTGCAGCCTGTGTGTGCATTGCTATTGTCTACTCTGGAGTATTTGATAATATCTTCATTGAAGTTGGCTATGAATATTATGCAGAAATTCCAGTTCACACCTTTCCTACCTTTTTAGCAATGCCTTTCAATTCTGTCATTAACCTGGGCTACCTGCTGTTAGGATGGTATTGGCTGTTGAAAAATAAGAAGATCATAGGAAATGATGAAGATGTGAGACAGGCCAGTTACCTGAAAGATGTTTTTGCAAGCATGGCCCTGCTTTATGGTCCTACTCAATGGATACGCATCTGGACCCAGACTCACCATTCTGCTGTTCTGGACCAATGGTTTACCTTGCCCATTTTTGCTTGGACAGTAGTCTGGTGTCGCTACCTAGAGGATGGTTGGCAACCCTGGTTGTTCTTTTGTATTGAGTGTATATCTCTAGCCAGTTATTGTCTTACTCTGTTGCACCATCTTGGATTTGATTTTGCCTTAGCATTTCACATTCTTGCTGCTGTGTGGAGCGCCATACATTTGCACTGCCAGTATGGGGATTCTAAGTCTGCCATTTATATCAGCCTGGCTTTGTTATCTTGCATGGGCTTTATTGGGCTTAAGATGGGTGACCATTGGCTTGCTCAGTGGGATTTTTTCAAGGATCTGACCGGACACTTTTGGTCTAAAATTTGTGATATTATGCAGTTCCACTTTTCATTTTTATTCTTGACACACTTCAGTAGTCCCCGGAGATGCATTGCTGAGGAAAAGAACATTTAAGTGGGTTGGAAAAGCTTCTGAAGTGTTTTAGTTAATATCTACATTTGAAAACCAGTGCTCCGGCCAAGTATATGTTCAATTCATCTTTCTTGTCCATGTTTTTCATGACTTTATAATAAAATCTGTTCATTAAAAAAAGCCTCTTCCTTACTATAGGTGACACCAAGATTACAGTTGTATCTTTGTGATCTACACTGTTAATTACATTTGACAAATGAATAGCAAAATAGCATCATTAGACTTTCACATTTATTGGAAATATCCAATATAATACCTTTATGAGAAATATATGAGCTCATGACTAGTTCATGCAAATCTATTCAACTCAACAAATATTAAAGGCCAACTATGTGTGGTATACTTTTTTTAGATATTAAAAAACCTGGAAGTTAATACCTACTCCCGGGAAGCTTTGTGGATAGTAAAATGTAGGTGGGTTTTTAATCCATCTTCCGGAATACTTTCCCTAAAAACTAACTAAAAATTAGGGAGAGCAAAATTTTGATCTTAAATCTACTTCTCTCAGAAGATACTGGACACATGGTTGGGACCCTGCAACTGTTTGCTAGCAAGTTGAAAGCTCAATAGCACAGGCAGCAAAATTGTAGGTAGAAGGCATAGCAGAAAAGGATGAGAGGGCTGATAGAGCAAGTAATTGGAGTATTTGCATTCCTTTGATTGGGATAGTTAACAATTTCCAGTTGCTTAGAACTGGAAATTCTATCCATTTGAGTGTAGAAGTATGTGGCAGACAACAAATACATTTCTGAAATTGTTCAGTTGATTTGGTCTCCTCTGGTTTTTTGTGATCCTGTGGATTCTACTGTCCATCTTTGCAAAGATACTGGAGTGGGTTTACCATTTTCTTCTCAGGATTAAAGTACCTAACTAATAAATAAGGGTGAATTTGAACTTGGGTCTATTCAATTTCAGGGCTGGCACCTTACTACCTCCTATATTTCTGAAGTAGGCTTTAGATGAGAGAGACATTTCAACATCGCCTCTCCACTGCATAAAGTCATAGAATAATGGTCTCCAGACTTCTTTGAGCATGTACCCCCCCCCAGTATATCTTTACTTAAACTATATACCTGTACTTTTGTACTAATAAGTATGTCCATTATGGAATTGATGGAGGTTTTAAATGGATGAGTTGAATAATATTTGTTCAAGAGTCAGTATGGAGCCACGAGTTCAGATAAGTAGGGTGACAGGTTCAGAACTGTACTTTAGGAAAAAACACTGTAATGAACCTAGTGAAAATCTGACTGGATAAGTGGGGTGGGGGAGGGAGGACCACACAGGCTGTAATTTGGGATTCCTGAAGGATTGTGGTATCTTGGACAACACTAAAGCAATTTGAGAGAGGGTTGTGTTTGAGGTGAAAGATAGTGTAATGAAATGTGGGATCTGTGGCAAGCCTTCCATGTCTGCTAACCCCAAATAAAAAGAGGAGGGGGGCATTGAGGGAACAGGCCCCTTACCTGTCCCTGACTTAAGCCAAAAAGTAAACTCAAAGTCAGAGTGAGTGTGCTGTGCAGAAAAGGTAATCAAATGAGAACTTCCTCAATTGAATTAGCAGTCTAAGTAATATATTAATACTAGGTATTTCACCTTGTTAAAATGAAAATGAAAAAGTTTATTCAAAATTCACAAAACTAAATATAAGATAAATTTAATTAACTTTCAAATGTTATTGGAAAGTTTGTAGTATTTATAATTATACTTCTGAAACTATTTTTCTCTTTAATTAAATATTTTAGTTTTAACTTTGTCTGAGACCATGATTACTACCCCTGCTTTTTTTTTTAACAAAATGAATTCTATTCTAGCCCTTTATTTTGCCTGTTGATACCTCTCATTTTTGTTGTTTTCTGAAAGCCACATATGGTTGAATTCATGTTTTTAATTCATTCTGCTAGCCATTTCCATTTTATGAGTAACTTCATTCCATTTACATTGTTATAATTACTTGACTATATCTTTCCATCCTATTTTTCCTCACTATTCTTCTTGCCCTATTTACCCTGTCTCTCTTCACTTGTCTACTATACTTCTACCAGCTACCTTGTCCTTCTATTCCTTAATTTATCCACCTTCCAAAAACTAAAAGAAAAACAAATTTACCTACTTTCCCTTTTCCTCTCCCCCACTTCACCTTAATCTATCTTTCTTTGTTTGCAAAGCAATGAGGTTAAGGACTTGCCCAAGGTCACACAGCTAGGTAATTATTACGTGTCTGAGGTCAAATTTGAACTCAGGTCCTCCTGACTCCAGGGCTGGTGCCCCATCTATCTTCCTAAGAATTTCTCTCTTATTTCTCCCCCTTCCTAAATTTTAATCTACTCACTCTTCTAAAAGTCCCTTCCTTATACTATCCCTTTACCCTCTTCTTTCTGAATTTAGAAATTTTTTTTCCGAAGATTTTATTTATTTTGCATTTTACAATTTTTCCCCAATCTTCCTTCCCTCCCCCCACCTCCCCACAGAAGGCAATTTGCCAGTCTATACATTGTTTCCATGGTATACATTGATCCAAACTGAATGTGATGAGAGAGAAATCACATCTTTAAGGAAGAAATATAAAGTATAAGAGATAGCAAAATTACATAATAAGATAACAGGTTTTTTTTTTTTAATTAAAGGTAATACAGGAGCAGCTAGGTGGCTCAGTGTATAGAGCACCGGCCCTGGAGTCAGGAGTACCTGAGTTCAAATCAGGCCTCAGACACGTAATAATTACCTAGCTGTGTGACCTTGGGCAAGCCACTTAACCACATTGCCTTGCAAAAAAAAAAAAAGGTAATAGTCTTTGGTCTTTGTTCAAACTCCACAATTCTTTCTCTGGATACAGATGGTATTCTACATCGAAGATACCCCAAAATTGTGCTTGATTGTTGCACTGATGGAATGAGCAAGTCCATTAAGGTTGATCATCACCCCCATGTTGCCAAACCTTTCTTTCAAATTATCCAAATAACTGACAATTTTAAGAGTACTGATACTGTTTTTTCACAAATAAGTGAATAGTTTGATCTTATTGCGTCCTTAATAATTTATCTTTATGTTTACCTTATGGATCTTGTTGATGTTATAAAGCTTTAGAGGAAGATGTGCTCCCTGACAGCTGGAGTAGTAAGGGAAGACTTCTTAGATACATTGGGACTAGAGCCTTAATAGGATTTAGGTGTAGACAAAAGTGGGAAGGCACGTTATTATTATTAGTAATGGTTCACATTTATATGTGATATTTATATTGGCCTTTATGTGAGACCTGAGATACTAAAGTAGTAGCAATTCAAATTAGCTTATGTGCTACCTTCCTCAAGCCTTTGGGATGACAGTATGTCACCATACTAATTATCCATCAGGAGAGAGTAATATCTGAGTTCCCCACTAGGGGGCATTATTTAGACCAGTTACTGCCTTAATTCTCCTTTGACACAAGCAAAGGATAGACTTCCAAAAGCCAAAAGATTACAGAGAATCCTGGCAGCCAAAGGGAGTTTAGCTCATGAATGCCTAAGTTACTTCCTCACAGCCAGAGTATCCTTTCTTCATGTAGCATCATTGAGTAGTCAAAACCTATGCTGGGGTGGCTAGGTGGCGCAGTGGATAAGGCACCCACCCTGGAGTCAGGAGTACCTGGGTTCAAATCTGGTCTCAGACACTTAATAATTACCTAGTTGTGTGGCCTTGGACAAGCCAATTAACCCCATTTGCCTTGCAAAAAAAAAACAAAACAAACCTATGCTAGTTACTTTGGAAATTTAGCTAGAAGTAAAGATGGATAAAGTAGAATATTGATTAAAAATAATAAATATATGAAATTTATGTTACTATCTCCACTCTAAAAGTGGACTGAGATCTTCAATATATGTGGTTAAATACTTTATTAATCATAGTAAAATAGGAAAGAAGAAGACTAAATGTTTGTACAAGGAGCTTCTTACCTCTAGCCATCTCCCCTAATCTCATCACCCATGCTCCACTAGTTCTTTGGATGTTCTTTGGACAGAAAATTCTTAAACCTCATGTAGAGTGAGAAAGGGAGAAGTAGATGTCTGATATTCCAACTTCAATTCAGATGCCATATCAGGAGAAATCTGGAAGAGAGATAAAAGAAAATAGTCTTCCCTGCCTTGCTAAAACAATAGCATTCTCAATAACTGCCAGTGTTGAGACTTGAGGTCCTGTAGGTGGTGCAGTGGATACAGTATTATGCTTGGTGTCTGGAAGACCTGAGTTTGAATGCTGTCTCATACACTTGTGGTGTAATCCTGGGCAAACCATTTAACCTCTCTTAGTTTTAGTTTCCTCATCTTTAAAATGGGAATAATAATAGTATAGGGTTGTCATGAAAATAAAATAAGATATTTGTAAAATATTATTATTATAATGAGGGGGGAAATCCCTCCACTTTGCTATGTTAATGACACTGGCACAGAGTCTGATTCAATTTGCCATTTTCAGGTTTTTTTTGGCAATGTTATGCCATAAGATGATCATAAACTTCTCTATTCTCCATTAAACATCATTATTGATCTTTGAATGTTGTTTCCCCAAAAAAATGGAAGCCTAGAGAGTGGGGTTGCTGTTCATCCTTCATTTTTGAAGATGTTATTACATCATGGAATGATGTCTTGTCTTTCATGTGAATTGGATTTAAATGACGAAGAGTTGTATACTCAGCCTCACTATCTCAGGCATCAGCGTCCAGGGGCAGGAATAAAGTCAGGACAACTGACCCAGGATGACCCAGGATGCAGGAGATGACCTTGATGTCTTTTGTGTCTGACCAAGCTTTAAGTACTCTACAATGCTTGCTTCAGATGCCTTCATGGTCATTAGAACAAATTGTTCATATTCATTCATTCTGCCAGGGAAAGTCTTCACATGCTTGGGATAGATACCCTCCTCCCCCAACTCCCCCAACAAAGTCCATTGGCTTTCCTTAACCTGGTTTAGATACTTTTGTCTAGATAGTTTACCAGGGTGTGGCTGCTGTGCAAGTTACAGCTTCTTAGAACCACAGATGAGAGATGGGCATCCCTGAAAAGAGTTTGGCAAGCTCTCATACCAGATATACAAGTCCGCCTTTGGACACCCATAGTGAGATCGATGGCAACTGGTAGTGCTCGGCTGAAGTCAGAAAATCTTGAGTTCAATCTTTCTTCAGATATTTACTAGCTGTGTGACCTTGAGCATGTCATTGAACCTTTTGTCTGCTTCAATTTCCTCAACTTGGAGCTATAAATAGCAATCACCTCTTAGGGTTGCTGTGAGGATCAAATAAGATATTTGTTAAAAGTGATTTAACAGGGGTGGCTAGGTGGTGAAGTGGATAGAGCACCCTGGAGTCAGGAGTACCTGAGTTCAAATTCGGCCTAAATAAATAAATAAATAAATAAATGAAATAAAAGTGATTAACACAGTGTCTGACACATAGTAAGCTCTATATAAATGACAAAGTGGGTTTGACCTGCTCCATGAACACTTTGAGATGAAATTATCTCTAAATTGCAAATTTGAAAAGAAATAGGAAGGTCAGAGCAACTAGGTGGCTCAGTGGATAGAGCACCAGCCCTGGAGTCAGGAGTACCTGGGTTCAAATGTGACCTCAGACACTTAACAATTACCTAGCCGTGTGGCCTTGGGCAAGTCACTTAACTCCATTTTTTTTTAGGGGTTAAGTGGCTTGCCCAAGGCCACATGGCTAGGTAATTATTAAGTGTCTGAGGTCAGATTTGAACCCAGGTACTCCTGACTCCAGGGCTGGTGCTCCATCCACTGCACCACCTAGCTGCCCCAAGTCACTTAACACCATTGCCTTGCAAAAACAAACAGAAAGATCTCTGAGTTTTTGTTTAGTTGTAGAAAATTTTGCTTTGTTTTGCTTTTTTATAGGGTTTTTGTTTCTTGTTTTTAGTCAATTCTACCTACAGATAGAATGGGCATTCTTTTCTTTTTTAATAGTATTTTATTTTTCCAATCATATATAAAGACAATTTTTTTTTAGGTTTTTGCAAGGCAAATGGGGTTGAGTGGCTTACCCAATACCACACAGCTAGGTAATTGTTAAGTGTCTGAGGTCGGATTTGAACTCAGGTACTCCTGACTCCAAGGCCGGTGCTCTATCCACTGTGCCACCTAGCCGCCCCTATAAAGACAATTTTCAACATTCATTTTACAGAATTTTGAATTTCAAATTTTTCTCCCTCCTTTCGTCTCCTATCTTCCTAAAACAATAAGCAATTTGATACAGGTTATATATGTGCAATCATGTGAAATATATTTCCATCTTAATCAAAATAAGAAATAGACCAAAAGGTAAAAATCATGAAAAAAATAAAGTGAAAATAATATGCTTTAATCTTCATTCAGAGTCTATCAATTCTTTCTCTGAATACGGACGGCATTTTCCAAAATGAGTCCTTTGGAATTGTCTTAGATCATTGTATTGCTGAGAAGAGATAAGTCATCATAATTGACCAATGAACAATGTTGCTGTTACTAATGAATGTTGTTCTCTTGATTCTGCTCCTTTCATTTTGCATCAGTTTTTATATTTCCAGATTTTTCTGAAATCTATCTTGCTGGGAGCCAGGGTCTCTAAACTGCTTGACACAGTCGCAGCAAGAAGACTCAAGGTGGCCACACCACCTGATGGAACAACATGTATACTAATATTTGTAGGACTAATATTGATTGCAAAACTTATTCATCCTAATAGTGGAATGACTATAAAGGAAGGATTCCAGAGAAATTCCTTGAATAAAATAGATTGTGAACTCTGTCCAAATTTAACAGGATTGCCTCTCCCCAAGGCATATAAAAGCTTCCAACATTATGAAATCTCTGGAAAACCCAACATTGGGAATTCCAAGGAGATGTCAGAATATATACAAGGAAAACAGATACAAGATGGGTTAGGTAGAATTTCTGGGAAATCAACAGTTTTGCCCCCCTTACCATACACAGGAATATATGATAAAGATGGTGTAAGAATAGTTAGTATAGGTGACCAATATGTGAACTTTAACAGCCTTAGTTTATTGGGAAAGAATAAAAAAGGCACAGAAATTGTGGTTTCTACCAACAAAGGCTGAAAGGAAATTGGTTGTTGAAGGAGTCAACGGATGGGTGGCCAAACACAACTACTCTTACTACAGGTTGTCAAGGGAGCGTATCAAAAAACATTACATATACAGAAACATAAAAAACATTCCATTAAATGAATTGCTTAATTAATAACTAAATGAATTAATAATTTTACAATTCAGCAACAAACTAGGTAGCAGACAGGTTGAGGTCATCACGGTCTGAGCAGGGATAAAAATTAATTAACTACATGATTGATAATCAAACTTGTAACCATATGAACTACATGATCAAGCTTGTAACCACATGAAATATATGATTGATAATGAAAATTGTAAACTTTTGTAACCAAGGAAATGATCTTAGCTTAATTGCTTGATGCTTATATGATTCTGAGACTATAAAAATAAATCTGAGCAGCTGACAGTCAGTCAACCTGCTTCTGCCTTCAAATCCTTGCATTTGACTCAATTCCTTTCGCCGACTCTATCCCTCCTGTCAGGTTCCAAGGACCCCAAGGAGGCTGGACCCCCGCACTATCTGCTCATGTTATTACACAATAAAATTCCATTACATTCATATAGCCCAACTTATTCAGTCATTCCCCAACTGATGGGCATCCCCTCAGTTTCCAGTTCTTTGCTACCACAAAAAGAGCTGCTATAAATATTTTTGTATATATCCCTTTTTTATGATCAAATGGTATGCACAGTTTTGGCCCCCTTTCAGCATACTTTCAAATTGCTCTCCTCTCCAACATTTATCATTTTCATTTTCTGTTATATTAGTCAATCTGACAGGTTTGAAGTGGTACTTCAGAGTTGTTTTAATTTGCCTTTCTCCAATGAGTAATGATTTAAAGCATTTTTTTTTCATACTACTATAGATAGTTTTGATTTCATCTGAAAACTGCCTATCTGTTGACCATTTATCAATAAGGGAGTGACTTGGATAGAATGGAAAATATTAAAGCTAAAGGGATATTGAGTTAATTCCTGATCTTACTATTGCTACTGTTTTCCTCCTTTTCCCCAGTTATTTTGAATTTGTGCATGAATTTTGCATATATTTGTATATGTCCTTGTTGTTGCCCTCCATGGATAAGCAAAGAAGCAGACTGGAAGTGAAGTAAGCAGAAGCAGGGAAACAATAGCCACAATATCCACCTTGATGGAAATGGAAAGAACTACCTTCACCCACACCCACCCCCCAGCCTGCCCCCAAAAGGAAAGAAACTTATCATGCACATTTTTTTGTTTGAAACATTGTTTTTGTAAAAATTTTATTTTTGCATTAAAATGAATGTGGATACAATCCTGGCCACAAGCAGAGAGAGGGGAAAAGAGGAGAGGGTTCACAGTAAGAATCACGTGCAGGAATGGAGAGAACACAGGAACAGGGAGAGGGAAGGATGAAGATGCAGAGGAGAGAAAAATAGACCCAGAGGATTGAGAGCCTTTTGGGTATCCACCCCCAAGTCCTGGCACCAATGGCCATCCTATCCAGTTTTGGATACTGAGCTAGAATCACTTTGGGCAGAATTAGAGGAAGAACACATCAGGTTCACAGGTCCATGAAAAGATTGGGGGGAAGGGCTCTGAGGGGGAGACTATCAATGGCTTTATCCCCTCTAGCAGAGGTTCTTGGAGGAAACTCCTGGAAACAGATCATTCACCAGTCCTGTTTCCCCAGCATGGCCAGGGTCCCAGATATAGGGAGCTCTGGAGTGGATGGGGGGAATATTACAAAGCAACTTTCCCCAACCCCAAGAGATTTAGGGAGAGGACAGGCAGACCCCTTTCCTATGAGTAGGGCAGCTCATGGCTGACTTACCCCCTCCTAATCTCTATTTCCTAACATTGGAAGGCAAAGGGGGGACTAAATAGCAGAATTTGGGATTTGAGAGCTTTTGTACTTTTATATTTTATTTATAATAGGGGGAAACATCCTAAGCACTCCTAGCTTTGGTCATTCCCAACCCCTCCAGAGCTCTTCTTACCAGGCTGGAGCCACTGGCCAGGAGAATGCAGGAGGTTGGTCACTGGGGAACTCTAGGGGCTAGAGGGTAGGTGGACCAGGTTGCCAGCAGGAGCAGTCCCCAGATTCCCCAGCACAAGAGCCCAAGCTGACATGGCAGCTAGGTCCAGATAAAGAGCTTGAGGGCCAGAGGCAGCACTGGGGCTAGGACCCAGCAGAGCAGAGTTGTAAAATATTGGGCTCTTCACTTCCATCTTTCTAGTCAAGGCTCCTTGGAGCTAGACCAGAATACTCATACAACAATGAAATCTCTATCCTCATTCTCTTTGTCAGAGGACTCAGAGTTCCTAATTTTAAACTGTTCTTTATACTTCTTGAATAATAGTATCTGCAGCTTCTGGTGCTTATAGTGAAGCATCTGGGAGCTCTGAGTGATTTTCTTGACCCCAGGCATGCTTCTGACTTGGACCAGGAGTCATATACTTTCTGGGACTTAGAGGAATAATCTGTTTTCTGAGCCAAACCCACTTTTCTTTTGTAACTTGCACCATCAGACCATAGCTGCAACCAGCCACAAGAGCCTAGCCATGGCATAGCCCACGATCATCATGGATGAGTGTTGGGGATCCACAGGCCACACATCACAGACCCCTAAAATAAGCAGGAGGATCTGAGATGGGAACATGTAAACCCTGAAGGGATATGGACTAGGAACATACAGGTGGCTGTAGGTTAGCAGAAATACTGGCGAATGATGATGGGGAGGCAGTATTCTGACACACCAGTATGGTAGCCAGTAGATTTATTTCTTCCAGGTTAGACCAGGACTGCTTTTTACCTTTGGGTTGAGCTTTTGGGGAGATACAGTGACCAAGATCATCCTCCACAAAGGGCCAGAAGCAGGGCCTAAGGGCACCAGAGTAGAATGGGCATAAAGCCCTCCTCCTCAGGATGCAGTCCAAGCTTTGGAGGCAGGAAGCAGCTGGTTGACTGCAGTTGCACTGCACAGGCTCAGCCCAAAGATAATTTTGAAGAGCAGAAACCATAGGGTTGGTATGCCATTCTTCACCACATGCTGGGCAGCATAATACCGGGTGTGCTGGAGAATGGATCAACTACTCACACCTGTGGAACCAGAAATGGAGGCACAAAAACTCAATACCTCCCTCAGCTGTTGGAGCCAGCAGATGTTCTGAACATTCATAACTGAAATGACCAGAATCAGTCTTTGGTCTTTGTTCAAACTCCATAATTCTTTCTCTGGATACAGATGGTATTCTCCATTGCAGACAATCCCAAATTGTCCCTGATTGTTGCACTGATGGAATGAAGGAGTCCATCAAGGTTAATCATCACCCTCATGTTGCTGTTAGGGTGTACATCTCACTCAGCATCAGTTCATGCAAATCCTTCCAGGCTTCCCTGAATTCCCATCCCTCCTGGTTTCTAATAGAACACTAGTGTTCCATGACATACACATACCACAGTTTGCTAAGCCATTCCCCAATTGATGGACATTCACTTAATTTCTAATTCTTTGCCAACACAAACAGGGCTGCTATGAATATTTTTGTATAAGTGATGTTTTTTACCCTTTTTCATGATCTCTTCAGGTGTAGACCCAGTAGTGGTACTGCTGGATCAAAGGGTATGCAGGGTATGCACATTTTTGTTGCCCTTTGGGCATAAT
Source organism: Macrotis lagotis (assembly GCF_037893015.1). NCBI lineage: Eukaryota > Metazoa > Chordata > Mammalia > Peramelemorphia > Peramelidae > Macrotis > Macrotis lagotis. The sequence continues at coordinate 82,076,389 of NC_133666.1, forward strand.
TCCAAATTTCTCTCCAGAAAGTTTAGATGAGTTCACAGCTCCACCAACAATGTATTAGTATCCCAGGTTTCCCACATCCCTTCCAACATTGATTGTTGTCCTTTCTGTAGACTTTGCTTTTTTCATGTCTTGTATACTAGCTGCTTGCTATTCGCCGCTTCCCAAGTTCCTTTTTGAAAAAACAAAAAACAAGAGTCAGAATGTCATTGTATGAGGAAGTAGATTTGGAGTTCAAATTCAAGTTTATTATTTACTTTTTATTTTATTTTATTTTTCCCAGTTATAAGAAGAATGATTTTTAACATTTGTTTTTAACAATTTTGAATTTTAAATCCTCAGCTTTCCTTTCTCCCTGGCCCCCTCAATGAGCAGACAAGCAATTCAATATAGTCCATACTTGTGTAATTATGCAAAAAATTTCCATAATAATCATGTTGTAAAAGAAAACACAGGACCCCATGCCCCAAAAAACACCTCAAGAAAAATAAAGTAAAAAGCTTCAATCTGTATTCAGACACCATCAGTTCTTTCTCTGGGGATGGATGGTGTTCTTTCTCATTAATCCTTCAGAATTATCTTAGATCATTGCACACAATATATTTCACTTTGCATCAGGTCATATAAGTCTTTCCAGGTTTTTCTGAGAATGTCCTGCTCATCATTTCTGATAGCATCATAATCACATACCACAATTTGTTCAGCCATTCCCCAACTGATAAGTATCCCCTCAGTTTCCATTTTTTTGTCACCAGAAAACCACTACAAATATATTTTTTTAAGATTTTGAGTTTTGAGTTTTACAATTATTCCCCCAATCTTACTTCCCTCCCCCCACCCTCCCCACGGAAAGCAATCTGTCAGTCTTTATTTTGTTTCCATGTACAACTATTTTTATAATTTAAGGCCTTTTCCTTTTTGTTTTTTTTTCTCTTTTGGGATATAGATCTAGTAGTGGTATTGCTAGGTCAAAGGGTATGCATGGTTTTATATAAGCTGTATTACTTACTAGCTATGTAACCTTGGGTAAGTAATTTCCCCCCCTTTTGACTAATTTTGGTTGCTAAATCATTTGGTCATGTCTGATTCTTCATGACCCTGTGAACCATATTATATCTATACTGTTCATAGGGTTTTCTTGGCAAAGACAGGAATGGTTTGTCATTTCCTTTTCCAGCAGTTTAAGGCAAACAGAGATAAGGTGTCTTGCCCAGAGTCACACAGTATCTGAGGTCAAATTTGAACTCAACTTCCTGACTCCAAGCCCAGTACTCTATTCACTGAGGTGCCACCTAACTGCCCCTTTGGGTAATATTCCTAATCTAGAAAATGATTTGCTTTAAGTAGGTGATGCTAAGGTTCCTGCTAGTACCAAGAGCCTGTCCATCCTAACAGCTATCCCTGCATTTATGGTCCAGGATTCCAGTGGAATGAACATACGTACTCTGTATCAGAGGAGCTGGGTGTAAATCCTATTTCTACTACATTTTATAGATGAGGAAACCAGGGCCCAAAGTGATGGTGGGATTTGTCCAAGTTTATTCACATATTGCATAGCAGAAATGAGATTTAAATCCAGGTTGCCTGACTCCAAATTCAATATATTTTCCATTGGACCTATTTCTATTTACCTATGACCTCCTCCTCTGAAAACTCAGAGTTGGATTAGGTAATTTCTAAGGTTTTGATTTCCATTAGGGATTTACAGTCTCTCATAGGCCGCATCTTTAGCTTTATAGTCATCCTGCTGATGCAGGAACCTCCTAAAACACAGGTTTAATAAGTTATATAAACACTTCCCAGTGACAGAGATGGAAGATTCACATCAAAATAGCCATCATAGAAATAAAGGATGGGAAAGATGCTCAGTGTCTAGTCCATAAAGAAGTGCTCTGGATAGCTTTTTCCTAGCAAGTGCAAAGGGTTCAAAGACTATTCTCCAGTTGGGAAGCCCTTCCATTGCAATTTCTCCCAAATGATCTTGAAAGCAGCCCCTTTCTATATGTGGCAAACACAGGAGTGACAGGTATACTTTTAATTGCTCTAAGTGATTACTGAAATGTCATTCTGTAGTCCAGAACATCTTCCATCCATTAGGACCTTGAGGCTTTTTCAAAAACCTGACTGAGGAAGAACGATTGCTGGTCTTAGAAGAGAAAGCTGTTTTTATCTGATGGGGGGAGAAACCAAGACAAAGATGCTGTGGAGGTTTCTGTCAAAATATATCTATTATGGGCTGTTGCATTTGCATTTGCAAGTATTCCCAGTTCATAGTGATAGTTGGAATTCTGTTTTGGAGGACTGTAACAAGATGGACTGCCAATCTCATAAACGATAATTGGTTGGATATCTGGAAAAGTGATGCACAATATTGGATGGTTGGATTTGGAGCTAGAAGGAACTTGAGAGTCCATGAAGTCTAATCTCTTCATTTTACAGATGAGGAAACTGAGGCTCAGAGAGGGCAAAAGAGTTGCCTAAAGTCATCAGAGGTATATCAGAGGCAAGATTTCATCCCAAGTCCTGGGATCATAGAATCCTAGATCTAGAGTTGAAAGGGACCCTAGAGACTGTCAAGTGCAAGCCCGTCATTTTTCAGAAGAGGAAACTAAGGCCAGAAAGTTTTAGATTCTTACCTAAGATCACAAGGGAGTAATTGACAGAAGCAGATTTGAATCTAGGTTCTTTGACTACAAATCCAGGGCTCTTTCTACATTTCAGGAAGTATGAAGTTCCCCTTTTCCCCTTGGGATGCTGTCAAGGCTATAATGTACCTCCCTCTAAATATCTGGCAAGATTTATCATTTCAGAACAAGATTTATTTCATATTCAGTTTTAAAATTTCTTTTCCAACTGAATGTGTATCTTTTCTTTCCAATAGGCTGCTTTCCCCTTAGCTGGTTTTTTAACCTTTCCTCTGGCCAGTCTAGTGCTCTTCTTTCTCTTTCAAGAGCATGAGCTAGATCCTTCCATCTGCTGCTTCCCTACTCTGTGGGATGTTACTAAATAAATTAATAATCATAATCAGGAATGCAAAATGCCTAGGTTCCCTTAGTGTATCTGAAGTTCTAATATTCATCCAGATTGGGGTGATGGTATGGTCTCTACCAGAGATGCCTTCCCATCTTGCCTTGGCTTTGAAACTGCAAGAATGAATATTTAGTTGGGCCTGGGAAACAGCTCTTGTACGTGAAAAGAACCCTAAATTTGGAGTCAGAGCAACCACGGGTCTGGTCCCCCCTTCTGCGAGCCTCAGTTTTCCCATCCACAAAATGGCAGGTGGGGTTAGATGAGGACTGTGCCTACAACAAAGGAGGCTTTGAAAAAAATCTTGATTGTTTGATTCCAGCTCAATCTTATCTCTTGTCTAAGGTGTGGGGCTGAAAGCTACAGGTAGCAGCTGAGAATTGGGTGTTTCCTTTGGTATTTACAAGTTAGATTTTTGTCCTAATTCTCAGAGAGGGCTGGAAAACATAGAAACTATCAGGAGCAAAGAGAAATACTAGCAGCATTATAGCAAACTAACAGCCCCCAAAGAGGTCAGCTTCAAGGGACAGATTCAGTGATGGCAGTGCCATCTGCTGCTGTGTGGCCAGCCCTGGGCAAAGGAAAAGAGGAAAGTGTGTACAACTTTATCTTGTGGGCAAAACTCTACAGAAGACAAAGGGGACTGAAGAGCAGAAAGGCTGGAAGTCCTTCAGCATCAGCAGCAGAACAGAGGGTGCAGATCTTGAAATCTGAAGTCAGGGTCTGCAGGGATCCCTTCTGGCCTGTGTGCACGGGATTCCTCTCTCTGAAGATGGACCAGTTGGAGACAATGTCTCTTTCTTTACAAATGTGCAGCCCAGTCAAGGCAGCAGAACTGTACAAGTGTAGACAAGAGTGTATTCTGGCAAGCTTCCCCTTTGCCCCATCCCATATAAATTAAGAGGGGTGTTGACAGCTGGTCGATGTTTGAGAAGTAGTTTGAAGCAGAGATACTGACCTTAAAATAGAGGAACCAACCTCGCCTTCAACCCTACACAATATCAGAGCCAAGTCGGCCCCAGCTATTAATAGACCTTAGATTTTTGGGGTTTTTGCTAGGCAATGGGGTTAAGTGGCTTGCCCAAGGCCAAACAGCTAGTAATTATTAAGTGTCTGAGGCCGGATTTAAACTCAGGTACTCCTGACTCCAGGGCCGGTGCTCTATCCACTGCGCCACCTAGCCGCCCCATTAATAGACTTTATGCATGCACAATTCTCACTCATCCTTATAAAAAAAACCTTGGGGCGGCTAGGTGGTGCAGTGGATAAAGCGCCGGCCTTGGAGTCAGGAGTACCTGGGTTCAAATCCGGTCTCAGACACTTCATAATTACCTAGCTGTGTGGCCTTGGGCAAGCCACTTAACTCAATTTGCCTTGCAAAAAACTAAAAAAAAAAAAACCCTTCTCTCTTGATCCTATCATTATCCCCTGAAGCTATCATTTAAAAAATAGGGCCACTCATTGCAGCAATTTGAATAAAGATCCCCTATGTGATTTTGAAAATTTTTTAAATGAGAATTAATCAGTTTCTTCCACCCATTTTGCTTCCCATATATAGCTGGGGAGACCTCTCCAAAGGCCTAATTAAGTTGTAGCTCAACTCATCATCTGAACTAGGGAAAGGCAAAGGATAAAATCTATGCACAATACTGCTGTTCCCAAAGTAGATTTGGTAAAAGACTTTGGGGGTATCTGCTCCAGGCCTTAGGAGGATTGGACATGGGATGGACGAGGCTACTGGGTCTACAAATCTGTATCCAGATGGTGAGGGTGGAAGTGGCATTTCTCCAAGGAGGCTCCCCAGGTTTCCCTTTTTGGTCAGGAAAAGTCCCATCTCTGCTGCCTGTCAAGGATGCTCCTTCCTACCTTCCAGAATAGTGATTGGTAGGAAGGAAGATTTTTATCTGTTACCTTTGCTTTCAGATTTACACTTTTGGGATCTTTAAGCTCAGTAATTACTTTAGGAGGATGAGACATCTAGGATCAGGGTGGGGGGTCATCAGTTCAAGGTCAGTTTACAATAGAGTTGTGGAGGAACTCATCTAGAATCCCAGATGCAGTGGAGCCATTTGGGCCCAGATTGAACTTTACTTATATGAGAAGTTAGAATTGGGGAGATGGAAAAAAGCTTATCAGCTAGTTTTAGGAGTTAAAGAAAAAGAAATTAAGAAGCAATTACAATCACCTACTTATCCAGGAGTAGATAACAAATATGGTATATGTCTTCCCAGGGAATTCCTCCTCTAACTCACATGCCGAGAGAATGGTCATGGGTTACTATTGGAAGTCAGGATCAAAGGTTCTCCCATGGATATGACTGTAGCTATTTCCTCTTGGAATTCTTCTACATAGGAATGCTTATTCAGATCCTGTAGTGAAGGGGGAATAAATTGACAGTACACAGAGGTGGTAATGTGTACGCTGTGGTCTCAATTATGACATTCACTGTATATGAATGGGTGTCTGCAGGTATATGTTCTCTAGGAAATGAGACTGAATCATTTGCTGCATTCTTCAGAGGTAGGAGGGTACTTGTAGTTACACAATTCTAAGCAGTTTCTTTGAACCCATGAGAAACATCATAGCAGTCATGGACACTATGAAATGAATCACAGTAGTCATAGTTTAGGTCTTATTACATTTAAATCCTAGTAAATTCTAAGTCCTTCAACATCTCGTTCCTATGAATTTCTCAACCAAAAGTCTAGAAAAAGCTACTTTCAGCCTTGTCTTCATTTCCTCTCTTCTCACTTCTCCATCCTTTGTAGCCTATTTTCTAATCCCCTCCCTCTACTGAAATGAATCTCTCCAGAGTGACCAGGGAGCTCTTGATTGCCAAATCTCATGCTCCTTTCATTCAGTCCTCATCCTTCTTGACTTCACTACAGACTTTTCTACTTGACTCCCACTGTCTCCTCCTGGAGAATTTCTCCTCCCTGAGTTTCCATGATTCTTGCTCTCTTAGAGTTCTCCTATTTGCCTGACCACTTCTTTTGCTGAATCATCATTTATATTCCATGCCTATTCATGGCTGTACCTCAGAGTACCTCCGTCTTGACCCCTCTCTTCTCTCCAGGGATTCTCATCAGCTCCCACGGGTTCAACTGATGTCCCAATGAAGATAACGCCTAGATAGTACTGGACTTGGAGTCAAGAAGACCGAGTTCAAATCTTGCTTCAGATGCTTCTGATGTGCGTGAACCCAAGTCTTGATCATTCTCAGTCTGCAAAATGGGGAGAAAAATTGTACCTACTTCACAGGGTTGTTGGGGGGATCAAATGTGTAAAGCACTTTGTAAGCCTTAAAGTCTTTCATGCAAGCTAGTTATTATGAAAATAAAAAATTATTATTGTTGTTGTTGTTATAGTGATTATTATAATACTCTAGTCTATCTCTGCTCCAATCTGATCTCCGGACACAGTGACTCTGGGTTACTTCACTTTATCTCATGGAACACCATTCCAATAGCAGTTACTATCTGTTCATATCTCCCCTCTCCTAGTGGTCAGTTAGTTCCCTGTTTGTTGTGAGAATCCACTTCCTGGATGCCGAGTAAGGGCTGTGTCTGAATCTGCCACTCTTCCCCCCCCCCCCCCCCCAAGCTAATCAGGACTTCAAGTTAGGAGGAAACAGCCCCGGCACCGTACCCTTAGCTGAAGCACAGCAGGGGGCCGTGAAGTGGCAGGTGGAGGTGGGACTAGGAGGAGTGACGCCAGTAGGTGGGGGCTGGGTTGCGTGGAAAGCTGGAGGAGGGGCAGGGAACTGAAAGCAGATCTCTGGACTCGGTAGCTGGGCCCCTTTGTTGCCGTCATTTTCACACCGGATCTGGGATGTATTGATTCCTATTTCCAATTCACAAGTAAGGAACGTGAGGCTTGAGTTAACTAACCTTTCCCCAGTCACATTATAACCCCGGATCAAATGATCCGTAGAGCCAATTACAAAGTACTTCTTAAAGATATAAAGAATAATTTAAACAGCTGGAAGAATATTCAGGATTCATAAGTAAACTATGTCTATAAAACAAAAATGGCAAAACTACCAACGTTAATCTACATCTTTAATGTTATACCCATCAAATTACCAAGGAGATACTTTATAGAACTTGATAAAATAACAAAATTCATTTGGAAAAAACAAATGATCTAAGATCTAGACTATCAAGAGAAATGATGAAAAAAAGATAGGAGGGGCGGCTAGGTGATGCAGTGGATAAAGCACGGGCCCTGGAGTCAGGAGTACTTGGGTTCAAATCCGGTCTCAGACACTTAATAATGACCTAGCTGTGTGGCCTTGGGCAAGCCACTTAACCCCGTTTGCCTTGCAAACACCTAACAAAAGAAAAAAGAAAAAAAAAATAGGGACAAAGAGGGAAGAGCACTTCCAGCCTCAAACTACATTATAAAAGCAGCACCATCAAAACCATCTGGATTTGATTTTGAAAATATAGAAATTAGATCATTAGAACAGACTAGACAAGAGAGAATCAGAAACAATGGAACTCAATGATTTGATAAGTGAAAATAGATCACCTAGGGAAAATCTCCTTATTTGATTAAAAACTGTTGGGAAAATTGTAATGCATTCTCATAAAAATTAGGCTGAGACCAACATCTTACACTAGAGGTGTCATTATCAAATAGAAACTGATCCCTACAGAGCACACCTTGATTTAAAGGTGCTCAGAAGTTTTACCAAGCTTCTTGGGACCTATGGGTTACAACTGCGATACCTCTGTCTTCATCATATTCCATAGTATATTCTAAATGGACATGCAAAATTAATATTAAAGATCATACTATAAAGAAAATGGAAGAAAACACCTTATATACTTGTCATAACCATGAGTAAGAGATGTGTTCTTAGTCAAACAAGGAGAGAAGCAATTGTAAAAGATAAGACAACTTTGATTACATGAAACTGAAAGATTTCTGCCCAGACAACATTAATGCAACTAGTATAAGGAGGGAAGTAGTCGAATTTCTGGAAGGGTTTGATGTCCAAGCTATATAAACAATGCATACATGCATGCACAAATGTTACAAGTTTGAATCTGGGTCACACTCTGGGCTAGTCATTTAACCTCTCTGGGTTTAACTTTCCTCATTTGTAAAATGAAGGAGTTAGAGTAGCTAAATTTTACAGTTTTCTCTATGTCTATATCTGTGATCCTGTAACAATAGATGGGAATAGTTGATGTTGGAGGGGGTGTGGAAAAGTAGACATATTAATACATGGTTGGCGGAGCTGTAAATTGGCACAACCCACTATGGAAAGTAATTTTGAATTAGGGAAAGAAAGAAACTAAAATGCCTTTAATTCTTTGACTCAAAGATCTAATTTTCTAGGCATATACCCTAAGGAGGTCAAAGGCAAAAACAGTAGTCATATATATATACATATATATACATATATATATTAAAATATTCATAGAGGCATTTTTTCTGGTAGTAAAGAACTGAAATAAAATGAATGATCATCCAGTTTTCCTAATCAGAATGTGAACTATTTGAGAGCAGGGACTCTTACATAGTTAGCACAACATTTGGCACATATTGTTTTTGTTGTTTCTGTTGAGTTGCTTCCAACCCTTTGTGATCCGAAGTGGGGTTTCCTTGGCAAATATTCTGGAATGGTATGCTGTTTCCTTCTTAGAAAAGTTCCTCTGGGATATCACACTCAATTTGAATTAATGTACAACATGAAAACTGAAGTACAATATCAATGTTTGTGAAATTCCTGTATAGAAAGGGGTCCCTGACATCCTTCTGGACCCTGAGAAATATAAATATATAAATATATAAAAATAAATATATAAATATAACTTTGGCTAGGTGCCTTTGGGTCTGAAAATAGTCTGATAGGACCCAAGGGGTCACAGATATACCATAAAATTGTCTAAAGATTTACAAAGCACCCTTGTTAGCCTAATTATCTTGCTTTATCTCTAAGATTCCTGCTTCCTCCCAGGACTGCCTCCCCTTCCCCAGATGCAGCTGGAACCATAAGATAGTAAATTTAACTCCCTGAAACCTGTGGGAAGCCAGTGAATCTTTGACTCCCTCCATCTCAGAAAATATGTTCAAACATTACACAAAGACCCTGACCCCTTCTCACCCCTATCTATATGGAATCCTATGTTTACATATGTATATGTCAACATAATATATCTAACTGCTGTCTTTGCTTCTCTGTATCCTGCTTGCTCTCAGTACCCCCCTCCAAAACACTATAAAAACCCTATCCCCTGAACACTCAGGGGCTGTTTGATTTGGGTACTCAATCCCCACAGTCCCCAGGAATAAAGATCTTCAACCTTATCAAATTCTGGTCTCTGTCTCGCTCTTTGGGTACAACATTTGGAGGCTCTAGAGAGACCTTGGTGTTTTGTGTCACCAAAGGAGACCACAGGAGCCTCGAGTTTAGGTTCGAACGAACTGTCTCTCCCTTTCCTAGGGGAGCCGGCCCCTGATGATATTCCAGGGCCCCAGGACTAGGTAGATATAGTCTTAGTATGGACCTCTCCTCAACTATCATCCCCCATTCAGCCTAAGTGGAGATCCTGTCACATCTCCGGAGGTAAGCTTGTTCTGCTTCTGGGTCTAGACATTTGGTTGCAGGGGAATTCCGTATCAGATGTGATATCTGGGTCCCCTCTTTTGGGTGCTCCTTGCAACAGGAGGGAACACTTCTGGTCGGCCTTTGGGAGGCAGAGATGGTCAGCCGCAACACTGAAATCTCCCCTCACAGCATTCCTGAGACAGGAATTTGCCATTGACCTGTGTTTGTGGATATGTGTTGAGATTGACAGTTAGGAAAATTCTGTTGTGTTTGTGTGATCTGTGCTTGTGACTTGTCTGTCTTTATGTGTTTAGATTGTCTATTTACGTGTGTGTTCGGGTTCTTCTATTGATTTGTTAGATGGGGAGAAAAGTTCCCCTAAAATTGTCCTTGGGTTGCCTCATTTAAATTGCTGCTCTTTGTTATTTGGGGCACCTAGATGTTTAGGCATCTAATGCCCTCATCTGCCTGTGTTACATTGGGTAATCTGATCCCTCCCTCCTCACCCCCTGTGTTGTCTCTTGAGCACTTCCAAGAGGGACTTTTTATTTTTATTTTTAAAAAGGAATGGGGGGTGACTAGGTGGCGTAGTGGATAAAGCACCGGCCTTGGAGTCAGGAGTACCTGGGTTCAAATCCGGTCTCAGACACTTAATAATTATCTAGCTGTGTGTCCTTGGGCAAGCCACTTAACCCCATTTGCCTTGCAAAACCTAAAAAAAAAAAAGAAGAAGGAATGGATTTTGGTGTTAAATTAACTGAGGCCAAACTACTCACCCTGTTATTTTACTACTATGAGAAGGCCCCCCGCCATTCCTTGTTTATGTTCCCTTCTCTTTCCTTGATTCTGGGCTGCCAGAGTGTTTCCCCCTCCCTCCCCCTTTCAGGAGAGCAAGTTACTTCAGGAAGAATTAGTAAAGTAATTGGGTTAAAAGGGATGTTATTTTGAAGTTAAAGAAACAGCAAATACCACCAAATATGTTAAACAATGAAATCATAGAAAGTAATGCTATTTTAATTTGAAAATAGGGAAAATAAATTTCAGAAAGACAAGAGAGTTATAGTGTATAATGTGTTTAGGTGTTATAATGTGGTTACCAAGATATGCCAGTATAGGGGAAACTAAATGTTAATCTTTTTTCAAAATGATATGGCATCATTAGAGCTTCAGGAGTTTATCGATATAGATTCATATATTGTTAGTTGTTACAGAAAATTATGGGACATGTAAGGATTGAAGAATAGAAGACCAACCCCCCCCCAGAAAGAATCTAGGATGGTCTCTCTATAAAAGTTATTCAGTTTATTCTATTTGAAGAAGGGGGGCAGGGAATATTCTAATTAGGCTAAGGAATTTTTGAATGACTATTTGCCTTTTCCAGGGTTTTAGCAGTTATAATCAAGAAATGATAACTATTAAAAGCTGGGGATGGAATCATATCTGTGGTTTATATAGCTGTATAAGCTATGTGACCCTAGTTCAGAATAGTATGAATTAAAATAAAGAAGAGCTAATGAAAAGGAATGGTGGGAATGTGAGTTGTATAGTTTGAGTAAGAAATTCTGAAAGTCCTAGAAAGAAAATCCAGACATAGAGACAATTGGGGTTTCTTTTAAACCATTTGTTAAGTATGGAAAGTGGTAAAAGTATGGAGACAGATGGTTTGAGCAGGGTTGACTTTTTACACCAAAGATGGATTTTGGGAACTTTGGAAAATAGTGTACAAATCATTATAAGAAAAGAAGAAAGCATAGAACTGTAAGTCTATAGGGAGATATCTGTTTATATGAGGTTGGAGTGATTTAAAAATTGGTCCTTTTTGCAATGTTTGGCAAGGAATTGATTGAAAAGTAATAAACCCCATACAGTGAAAAGTTTGATATGAAAGCAATTGCTAGGTAAATATTAATTTTATTATGTTATTATTGATCCTATAAAGTGCTAATGTAAAGAGACATGTAAATTAAATTAAGGGGTTCATAAAAATATGTTTGAGTTTGGATTCTGATGTTTTATGGCCCCTCCAGAGTCATGGGAGTCAGGACAGACCTGTGAGTTATGTGTTCTTAAGCTTTAGAATAACTAAACTACACTGATTGGGATGTAGTTCATATCATTGGGAAAAATCTGGAGTAAGTGAGTAATGATAAACAATAAAGGTAAAGAATCAGTACATATCGTTTTGATATCTCAAATTGTGGGGACTCTCCAATTCCCAGAACATAGAATGTTCTAATAATAAGAAATGTTGGTCAGTGAGGATAGAAAGCTCTTATAAGTGAGAACACTGAGAAGTTAGAATTGCGCTGATGAAGAATTTGCAAACTTTTTAGACTTTTGGAAAGAAAATGATTTAAGACTAATTTGAATATGACTTTTGGAATTTAAGAGAAGTATGAAGAAAATCTTGTAGTCATAAGAGGGATTTTTTGCAACAATTGGTCTGAATTCTTTGTATTTTAAAGTTTTAGAGAATAAAGAAAACATACATGTAATTGAAATATGCTGTGTACAATTAGTAAGCTTTGTATAAGAACAATTTAAGCTATACTTTTTGAGATTTTAAAATTGTTTTGTAATAACAAACGAATTGAAGTTTCACCTATCACATTTGTAAAGATTTTGTTAAGAAAAAAAAAACTAGAGAATACTTTGCCAATGAGTTATAATTCTCAAGGTCTTTTTGGCCCAGAAAATTTGTGAAAGGCTTTGTTTTTCACCTCATGTTTATGAAAGGGAATATTGATATGTGAGATCAATGTAGTTTATTTATTATCTGTTAAAAAGAGAAAATAATACATATAACTGTAACACTGTCATGGGTAATAAGTGTACATTGGGCTTTTGAAATTATTGTATAAAACTAACATTGATAGAGGACATTATTTTCTTTGAAAATAGAAGTGTATTTGGAAGAAGCGATAAAATAAGTTATGAAGCAAAATTCAGAAGAGGTTTGTGTGTAAAAGATTCTTAATTATAAGGTTAACTTTAAGAGAACCTGTTGTTTTATGTTGCTTTAAGAGAATGAGATGTCAGCATGTTATGTTTCATGTAGGTTAAGAATTTAATGTTGACATTATATCTTAACTGCCAGATACCCTTTCCAATGATATTGAATAAATGTGAGGGGCTTTGGTAAATGATTAGGAAATTACAAATTATGTAACCCTAGTTAGATGACTTATCAATAAGATTGAAAGGTGTTGTCAAACATGTGATCTGCTTTTGGAAATATAAACTATTTTACTGTAATGATGTCAAAGCTGGAATTAATGACTGCTAATGAGGGAAATTATCAAAGCATGACCCTCTGGCTTCCCTGAAAATTTTAAATGATGTGTTGGACCTTGCTCTAGATCTGTAGGTCCAGGTATAAATGTAATAATAGAAAGATTATTTTGTGAAATCTAGCTCTTAATGTGTTAAACTTATTACTGTTTTGTTAAATTTAGAGCCCTCAGCCCCTTAATTTCCAAACCCCATCCCCCCACCTGTCACCAGGTCCTGTCTGCTCCCCCTTGGAAGATTCCTTCCCTAGATCAAAAGGGGGGAATACAATAGCCGGGAAGGTAATGAACATTCCTAGACCTGGCTCCCCTTCCCCCTGAACCAGTCTACTCCGATCTCCGAAGATTCCTTTGCTGAATAAAAAGGGGAGAAGAGGGTAGCAGGAGGATGGTGGGGAATTGGCAGAAAAAGTCTTATCTCAAAAACAATAGAAAGACAGGAGAGCTCAAGTACTTAAGCCTCAAAGGGAAAGAGGACCCCTCCACAGGTGTGACGTGTGATTAGGAAAGAAAAAAAATCTAAGATCCAGGGGTTAAGAGACTCATTTATAGAAACGAAATCACATTTAATGAATATCTGCTGGCCATGAGGTCTGAGTGATGGTTCTCATTGTTTTCAAAGTTTCTGAACTAGAGTTTTGGGAAGTGTGCTGAGGGTTTTAAAAGAGGGCTATTAGTGTTGTAACATTCTGACAAAATTTGTACAGAATGGAAGTAATTATTTTTTTATTTTTATTTTATTTTATTTTTTTAAATTTATTTTTATTAAAGATATTATTTGAGTTTTACACTTTTCCCCCAATCTTAGTTCCCCCCCCCCACGGAAAGCAATCTATCAATCTTTACTTTGTTTCCATGTTTGTTGTACCTTGATCCAAATTGGGTGTGATGAGAGAGAAATCGTATCCTTAGAGAAGAGGTCTTAAGAGGTAACAAGATCAGACAATAAGATATCTGTTTTTTTTTCTAAATTAAAGGGAATAGTCCTCCACATCTCCTTATCTGGATACAGCTGGCACTCTCCTTTGCAGACAGCCCAAAATTGTTCCCGATTGTTGCACTGATGGAACGAGCAAGTCCATCAAGGTTGATCATCACCCCAATGTTGCTGTTAGGGTGTACAGTGTTCTTCTGGTTCTGCTCATCTCACTCAGCATCAGTTCATACAAATCTCTCCAGGCTTCCCTGAATTCCCATCCCTTCTGGTTTCTAATAGAACAACAGTGTTCCATGACATACATATACCACAGTTTGCTAAACCATTCCCCAATTGAAGGACATTTACTTGATTTCCAATTCTTTGTCACCACAAACAAGGCTGCTATAAATATTTTTTGTACAAGTGATGTTTTTACCCTTTTTCCTCATCTCTTCAGGATATAGACCCAGTAGTGGTATTGCTGGGTCAAAGGGTATGCACATTTTTTTGCCCTTTGGGCATAGTTCCAAATAGCTCTCTAGAAGGGTTGGATGAGTTCACAGCTCTACTCACAAAGTAATAGTGTCCCAGATTTCCTACAACCCTTCTAACAATGATCATTATCCTTTCTGCTCATATTGGCCAATCTGAAAGGTGTGAGGTGGTACCTCAGAGAAGCTTTAATTTGCATTTCTCTAATAATTAATGATTTAGAGCATTTTTTCATATGGCTATGGATTGCTTTGATCTCCTCATCTGTAAATTGCCTTTGCATATCCTTTGAACACTTGTCAATTGGGGAATGGCTTTTTGTTTTAAAAATATGACTCAGTTCTCTGTATATTTTAGAAATGAGTCATATGTCGGAATCATTAGTTGTAAAGATTGTTTCCCAGTTTACTACATTTCTTTTGATCTTGGTTACATTGGTTTTATCTGTGCAAAAGCTTTTTAGTTTAATGTAATCGAAATCAGAATGGGAGGAATTAAATAACCTTGATTGTTAAATTAGTTTGGGATTAAACTATTTTAACACTATTGTAATTTTTGCAAGGAGTTATGTGGTTTGGGATTTTAAACTATCGTAACACCTTTGGGTTAAAGAAAAATGGTATTGGGTTACTAAGAAGAGAAATACCTAGGTTATCAGGGAAGTTTACTGATGTCTTTTGGGGAAAAGCTCTAATTGGTTTTAATGTTAAGTTGAATAATGCTAACAACTGTATTTTTATTTTGGATAGAGTATTTGGAATGTGAGTGCTAGATTCTCTGTACAAGGTACTCTAAAGTTTTTATTAAACTAAGCTGTTGGGAAGTTAATTGAGTTGTAATTGCAGTGGGGTTTTAAATGTGTCATATGTATGAGATTGGATTCTGAGCATTTGGGTAAAGAGACAAAAGAGTAAAGCAGATGCAGGGTGGCTAGGTGGTGCAGTGAATAGAGCACCGGCCTTGGAGTCAGGAGTACCTGGATTCAAATCCCACCTCAGACACTTAATAATTACCTAGCTGTGTGGCCTTGGGCAAGCCACTTAACCCCATTGCCTTGAAAAATCTAAAAAAAAATATTAACAAAAAGAGCAAAGAACATGGGATATTCATTTTGCTCTTGTTCTAAGGGAAATGAGATGCTTAAATAAGAATCTTAATGTTTAATGTATATTAACAATGTATGTTTGAAGAAGTCAAGAATGTGGATTTCTCTCTTGGTAACTGCAGACAGCTGATGGAGGGCTCTGAACAAATTGCAATTGTGGGCCCTATTGTAAGGTAACTTATTGATGAATAAAATGTTTTTATCAGTTATGTGATGTTCTTTTGTAACTGCAAAGAGATAATATTTGCAATATTTAGCTATCAATTGTGAATATATTTTTTAAATACTGTATTGTTAAAGCCTGGGATTAATGTGATTGCTTTGAAGAGCAATAAGGAAAATATGAAAAAGTATGACCCTTTCTGGGATAGATCTGTGGGTTCATGAATAATGTAATAATGGAGGAATTGCTTTGTACAATCTAGTGATTTGTGTGTTACTCTGTTACTCACAGAAATTAATAACGCATGTTGGAAATTTAAAGCTACCTAAGATGTTTTAATGGTTTTAAGGAATTCTGAAAAGTAATTTGTATGTTAAGGGGCAGCTAGGTGGTGCAGAGGATAGAGTGCTGGCCCTGGAGTCAGCAGACCTGAGTTCAAGTCAGGCTTCGCTTAGTGATTGTCTGGCTGTGTGACCTTGAGCAAGTCACTTAACCTCAATTGCCTTGCCAAAACAAAAATAACTATTTGTATGCTGAGGATGGCTAGTAGGTAAATGAGTTTATATATTGTTTTCTTTGAAGCAAAAGCATGTAATATGAGAAAGATAAACACAAGATAATTCAAGATTTTTCTATGCAATCTCCTGGTCAAAGGCGACATTTATTTGTTGTAAGATAACAACAGGCTAGAAGGAGGTTTCTCTAGCCAAGGGGAATCTGATATACCATCTTTATATACAGATAGAGGAGAAATGATTTCAGACAAAGGGATATCTCTAGTAAGAGGTAGGAGACAGTCATAGTCAGAATACCTGGTTTTAGGCAAAGACCCAGGAAGGATAATCCAAGCTTTAGGTAGGGGGTTTCATTAATTGGGACTCCATTAAGATTATAATTGGAATTTAGTGAATTGTATTCACTGGAAGTTCTAACTAGATAAAACAACCATTTTAGATAGAAGGACTTTTAATTGAATTTCTCTTATGTCAGATACCAGGATGGTCAACAAAAAGGAAATGCTACTGGGTAAATGTCATGTTCTTGCAGTCAAGGAAGCCAAGGATGTCAGGTGACTGGGATGGGCAGCTAAAGGGGAGACTTCTGAGTATGGCTGAGGTTGGACCCCCTTTGAATTGATTTCCCCAAAATGACATTTGGATAATATCTTACCTGGAAGAATAAATCTGGCCTAAGACATTTGACTTACCCAAATGACCTCTGCCTGGACACTGACGTTCAATACTTATATCTGTAAAGGAATTTTCCTTTAATGTCCTGGATATTTATAGTTAGTTACTAAGCAAACTAGAAAAAGAAATTTTAGGTAAATTGGATCTAATAGCCAGAGATAGGTTAGGTGTGTTAGGTGTGTGGCTCTAACATCTGCTAACAGCTACATGTTAAGATAGGAATTAAATTTCTTTAATTTTTAGAAGGGATATTTAGGTAAGAAGAAGAAGAATGGGAAATTCTTAGGATAATTACAGTTTTAAGGCCTAGCTTAAGGAAAGGAATGTGAGTCAGATAAGTATATCAGGAAAAGGAAAATCAATGGTATATTTGAGAATATTTTGAAAAATTTCATTTTGGTTAAGGATGTTTGAGCCCTTATTATAATAAGAGCAAAGGCTAAGATTGTTTTATTTTTAAACCATACGCTGGATACTCTGAACACTAATGAAAGTTTATTGTGTTAAAGTGAAGTATGTGCATCAAAATGGCAATAAGGAAAAATATAAATTGCAATAAGCCCCAAAATCTCATTGTCTTGTGATGAAAATATGTGTTTTGATCTGAGTAAAATGTTAAGCAGTTTCTTTACCAGAAGACAAAGTCTCAACTAGTCACCTGAGCTGGAGAGGACTTTTTGGAACAGATTCAGAAGATGCAGAAGGACATCGGAGGTCTCCAGAAGAGAAGAGAAGAAAGGAGAGACACTGGACCAGTTTATCTCTACCATTTCTCACCAATGTTTACGTTGTATACTCAAGGGATCTGTGTTTGTAACCTCCCCTTGATAATGTAAGTGTGACACCCCTACTTATGCCCTTCTCCCTATGAAAAGGAGGAGAAGCAGGGTGCAGATGTTCTCCAGTGAAAGAAAAGGAGGGAGAGTATTGGGTGGTATGTTTATATCCTATCTAAGGAGAATCTGATCTCTTGATGTAGCTGGCCTGTACAACTTAAAGAGAAAAGTTGATTGAGATGTAATGATGATACCTGTATCCTTTCTAAAGATGTTTGTAGTTCATGCTTATCCAGGTTATGAAGATGGTAACTCAAGAGTTTGAATTATTTTGAAAAAAAGTGGGGAATGAAGTACGATATCAATGTTTGTGAAATTCCTGTATAGAAAGGGGTCCTTCGCCTCCTTCTGGGCCTTGAGAAATTCCTTAGAAATATAACTTTGGCTAGGTGCCTTTGGGTCTGAAAATAGTCTGATAGGACCCAAGGGGTCACAGATATACCATAAAATTGTCTAAAGATTTACAAAGCACCCTTGTTAGCCTAATTATCTTGCTTTATCTCTAAGATTCCTGCTTCCTCCCAGGACTGCCTCCCCTTCCCCAGATGCAGCTGGAACCATAAGATAGTAAATTTAACTCCCTGAAACCTGTGGGAAGCCAGTGAATCTTTGACTCCCTCCATCTCAGAAAATATGTTCAAACATTACACAAAGACCCTGACCCCTTCTCACCCCTATCTATATGGAATCCTATGTTTACATATGTATATGTCAACATAATATATCTAACTGCTGTCTTTGCTTCTCTGTATCCTGCTTGTTCTCAGTACCCCCCCCTCAAATCACTATAAAAACTCTATCCCCTGAACACTTATGTGCTGTCTGATTTGGGTACTCAATCCCCACAGTCCCCAGGAATAAAGATCTCCAACCTTATCAAATTCTGGTCTCTGTCTCGATCTTTGGGTACAACAAACAATGTAAAAATTAACAAATTGCTTTCTGCGGGGGGGGGGGGGGGAATAAGATTGGGGGGGAAATTGTAAAACTCAAAATCAATAAAATCTTTAATTTAAAAAAAAAGAAAAGTTCTTCTGACTTCAGGTCTGATGTTCTAACCACTTTATTCACCTAGCTTGGCTTTATTTGTGAATTCATTCTTTTGGGGAATGCTGAACAAATTGTCATGCATGAATGTCATAGAATATTATTATATGAAATGAAATATGTGAAGAATTAAAAGACCATGAAGACATATGAACTGACGAATGATACATATGTGAACCAGGCAGAGAATCAAGAAAATAATACAATGATGTTTTTTAAAAAAATAATACTATGTTATAATGACTTAGGCGTGGCTCTAGAGAAGTTAGAAATACCTCCCTTCCTTGCAGGGCTGGGAAACTAGATTTGGGAATATTGAACATATAATCAATGTCCTGGTTAGTTTTGCTCAATGTATTTGTTTGTTTTGTCTTTATAAGAAAAGATGACTCCTGGGGTACTCCAGGGCTGGGGAAGGATATATAAAGAAAAGGAATCAACAAAAATAAGATAACAATAAAAAACAAATCACTTAGGATTTTTTAGGAAGATTGTTTTAAATGATATTGTATCAGCTGAATTAGAAGCCAAAAGTTAGAAAATGCATAAAAGTCTACACATAAAGTGATAAAAACCTGACTAGACTAGGTGGTAGCAGTGAGACTGGAGGAGCAGTGGAGTCAAAGAGCACTGAATTTGCAACTGGAAATCTTGTGTTTGAATCCTGGCTCTATGACATACTAATCATTTCAATGGGGATATAATGTGACTGTAGAAGGGTTATTTAATTCAAGCCTCATGTTCCTCACCTGTGAAATGGAAATCAGAATAAATATTTCTCAGATTTGTTGTGAAAATTGTTGCATAAATGGACACAGCTAGTAAACCCAGAGACCTGCTCCCAGTTTGCTGCCCCTCCCCCAGCTTTTATTTCTTTCTCTTCTCTTCTCTTATTGCTATTGCTAGTATTTTCAGAACTATATCAAATAATAATAGGAAGAAAGGATAGTTGTGCTTTACTACTATGTTTATTGGAAAAGTTTTGAGTATTTCCCCTTTGCATCTGATGCTTACTTTTAGCTGTAGATATTTTTTATGATATTAAAAAAGTTCCTCTATGTCTGTACTTTGTAGAGTGTACTTATCAAAGACTGTTTCTCTCTTTATCAGTTGAAATAATCATGTGGTTTTGGATGTTTTGGTTTTTGATACTATTACGTCAATTGTTTTACTAACATTGAACCAACATTGTATCCTTGATATAAATCCAACTTGGTCATAATGAATGATTTCTTGGACAAATCGCTATAGTCTGTTTTATTTTTTATTTAAAATTTCTGGATCAGTAATCATTAATGATATTGACTTATGTTTTTCTTTTTTTATTTAAATTTTTTCTGTTCTCTCTGATTTAGGTATTAGGATTATATCTCATAAAAGAATTCTAATAGGGTGCTTTCTCAATTTTTAAGAACAAATTATAAAGTATGGAACTAATTGTTCTTTAAAAATTTGATAGAAGTATTTTTTGAATTCATGATGACCGGGAGTTTTTTCTTTGGTAGTTCCTTTACATCTAATTCAAGTTTCTTTTCTGAGATTGAATTATTTATTTATTTTAGTGGGGGTGTTTTTGCAAGGCAATGGGGTTAAGTGGCTTGCCCAAGGTCACACAGCTAGGTAATTAT
Source organism: Macrotis lagotis (assembly GCF_037893015.1). Taxonomy (NCBI): domain Eukaryota; kingdom Metazoa; phylum Chordata; class Mammalia; order Peramelemorphia; family Peramelidae; genus Macrotis; species Macrotis lagotis. The sequence goes on from NC_133666.1 coordinate 82,096,645, forward strand.
TAAGTGTCTGAGGTCAGATTTGAACTCAGGTACTCCTGACTCCAGGGCAGGTGCTCTATCCACTTAGTCACCTAGCTGCCCCCTGAGATTGGATTATTTAACAGCTCTAGCTGGTCTTCTGATAGTTTGGTTATTTTATATTTTTGAAGGTATTTCTCTATTTCTTTTCTGTTCTCATTTACATTAATATATAACTGTATATACTATGTTTTGATTATTATTTTATTTCTTCAGGGTTTATTGTGACTTCATCTTGCTCATTCCTATTTAATTGATTTGATTTTCTGTTCTTTTATTTTTTAATCAGATTAGCTAGCTAAAGGTTCTTGGTTCCAATTTACCTAGGCTTTGGATGTTGGAGTTTTGACTTTGTTATCTTTTTCTGAGTGTGTTTTGATCTTCCTTGTCACCTGGTCAGATTTTTTCTGTTGTTTGCACATTTTTTCCAGACTTTTTAATTGACTTTTAACTCTTTTCTAAAGTGGGGCTCTACTTCCAGGGTGAAGGGAGCACTGTCCCAAATTTCAGGAGTTTTGTGCAGTTGTTTTCAGAGATATTTCTAGGGACCTGTAAGTTTTCAGTTCTTCCAAGGCGATATGATCTAAGGAGAGGTCCTGGCCTCCTTTCTGGTCTGTGAGTGACTGCAATTACTGTCTTCTGTCATGGAAATGTGGTGAGGGTCCTCGATCCACTGTGGCTGCAAACTCGTGTGTGCTAGTGCTCCTCCTCACTGTGGGACTATAACCCAGATCTGAGTATGGGTAAAACAAGAGTCCTGTTCTCAGTGTTAGCAAAGAGACCTCTGTAATCTTCTGATCAGTTGTTCAACCCCTTTACTGTCTGTGGGCTGAGAGCTCCAGAAGCAGAAGTTATCACTACTGATTGAGTGGTTCTAAGGCCTGCTCTTGATTTGCTGCAATGGACTGTGTTCTACTCTCACCCAGGTGTGACTGACCTTTCCTGCTGAACTTCTAAATTGTTTTGGGATGGAAAACTATTTTACCCTTCCTTTTGTAGGTTCTGCTGCTTCAGGAGTTGTTTTATGGTATTATTTAGAGGTGTTTGGAAAGGTCTGAGGAAGAGCTCAGGTGAGTCACTGTCTCTTCACCATCTTGGCCTTACCTTCCCTGAAGCTATTTCTTTTTTTAAATTAATTTATTTATTTTGAATCTTACAAATTTTCCTCTAATCTCGATTCCCTCCCCCCACCCCCCACAGAATGCAGTCTTTACATTGTTTCCATAGTATACATTGATCTCAGTTGAATGTGATGAGAGAGAAGTCATATCCTTAAGGGAAAAAATAAAGTATAAGAGATAGCAAAATTATATAATAAGATTACTTGTTTTTAAAATTAAAGGTAATAGTCTTTGGTCTTTGTTTGAACTCCATAATTCTTTCTATGAACACAGATGACATTCTCCATCGAAGACACCCCCAAATTGTGCCTGATTGTTGTACTGATTGAATGAGCAAGTCCATTAAGTTTGATCATCACCCCCATGTTACTGTTAGGGTGTACAATGTTTGAAGTTGACTATTTCAAACCTAGTCTTCTGAATAAAAGAAATGGAAAATGCCTTTCAGGGTTTCTCTTTATCTTATCCATGGTGTTTCTCTCTTCAACTGGGAGATCACATGAGATTTAGGGGGTTGAAGGTCTCCAAAGGAGACAAAGTTCTAATAATTCTCTGGCATCCCAGTGATGTATAGGTTCTTCTGAACCAACTCCAAGTGAAGCCTTCAGTCACATCCTGGAATAACACTGATTCAACTTTTTTTTTTAATTAAAGATTTTATTTGAGTTTTTGAGTTTTACAATTTTCCCCCCAATCTTACTTCCCTCCCCCCACCCCCCCATGGAAAGCAATCTGTCAGTCTTTATTTTGTTTCCATGTTGTACATTGATCCAAATTGAGTGTCATGAGAGAGAAATCATATCCTGATTCAATTTTTCTTAAGACTCAGCCCCAGCTGGACACATTTTGGGTTTAGACCAATCTTCCACACCTACATATATATCTGTCCCGCTGTGTCCACCGTCACCTTTGGGATCCACCCAAATCCAACACTCTCTCCCTCCTTCTCCATCAGTGCAATCAATGCACACTCATTCCATTTCAATGTTGAACCTAAACTGCTAGGGGATTGGCCAGAGTCAGTCGCAGCCTAGAACATGTTTAACAAATAGTTTTTTCAGGGGAAGTGCTTATTCATAGCCATTAACCATCTAGCCATTGAGGAATGGCCTAAAATACTGTTTGATACAGACAAACCCATGATAGACAAAATTAAATAGTACACCTGTGCCCAGAGAATTCCAATCTAGACTCTTTAACCTGATTTTCAAGGTCTTCCCCAATCTGCTACCCACTATTCATTCTTGTCTTCCATTACTTTCCTTCTAAAACTATGCTTCAAACCAGTCTCCTGATTACAAATCCAGCAAATGTTGAATCCTTAATACTTACTTAGCACAGTGCCTAACACACAATAGGTACTTAATAAATGTTTACTATTGTTTACTGACCGTGCATTGCTCCCCTAGAAGGAACCTGATTAATATGAACAATGAATCTAGTCGAATGGTAGCATGCATTCAACTTCACACTCTTTGAAGTTATAATGATGTAAAATATGGTCACTTGCTCTAGACCTTTTGAATAATGCAAGCACTTCAGATGACTCATCACATTAACTGGGACATAGCTATATATGAATACTTTTGCTATTTACTCATGCCCCTTGCTTGGAATGCTTTCTTCTCCTTTGCTCATTTTCTTTTGTTCCTTCAAGAACTTTACTCAAGTTTCAATTCTTTCTTGCAGCAATAGTTAGAGGTCCTGGGTTTCTATCCTGGTTCTAATAGTTTACTACCTACCCATGTGACTTTGGAGCAAGTCACTTTCATTCTGTCTCAGTTTCTCAATTTTTTTTAGGTTTTTTTTAAGGTTTTTGCAAGGCAATGGGGTTAAGTGACTTGCCCAAGGTCACACAGTTATTAAGTGTTTTAATTCAAATTTGAACTCAGGTCCTCCTGACTTCAGGGCCCATGCTGTATCCACTGTGCCACCTAACTGCCCCTAATTGCTGCATTTTACAGAGGAGAAACTCCTCCTAGGGAGGGGAAGGGACTTGTCCAAAGTCACACATAGAACCCTAAATCTAGAACTGGAAGAGTTCTCAGAGACCCTTTGGTCCTACCACCTCCTTTTACAGAGGAAGAAACTGAAGCCTAGAAAGGGGAAAGGATTTGCTAAGGGTCACACTGCTACTGCCTGGGGCAGAATTTGAACCCGGGTCCAGAACATTCCCCACTATACTGCTAGGTGGAAAAATCCTTAGGTAAGTTCTTTTCTTTATTCAGGCTATTTATGCTTTGGAATGGCATAGTAAAAAGGCCTTAAAATGTGGCTGAGAGGGAGAAGTAGCAACATCCTTTTCTCAGCCACATTCCTTGAGAAAGTGTCTCTAGTCAGTGTCTCCACTTCTCTTTTCACTTCCTAGGTAGGGACTTCATCAGTCAACTGAAAGTGAATGTAGAGCCACCAGTGAACTCTGAATTGCCAAATCCAGTGGTTTTTTCTTAGTCTCTCATCCATCTTGATCTCTCAGCAGCCTTAGAAGCTATCATTGACCTTCCTTTTATGTATGAAATGAATAAGTATTCTTTCTCATTTTTCATGTTCAGGTCTGAGAAAAGTCCCCAATTATGGAACAGAGGCACTCGACACAATGGAGATGCAATAACAAGGGTTTATTAAATTAGCTCCAGCTAGGGTTCCGTCCTAGGACAGGGCTAGGATTCTGGAACCCTGAATAAAGTGAGGAGAGACCTTATATATTGTTCAGTAGGGGAGTTCCAAGCATCTGCTGGTTGTCTGGAGATAGTGTGGCGTGTAATCATTGAATGCAGGTCCTCGGGGAGGTTCCCCTGTTGCACGGTCAGATAGATGACCAGGCAGAAACTTAGGAGTAGAATTTAGGCAAAAGTTCACAGGTTTCCACACTCAGGATCTTACAGGCAATCAGGCAAAAGTTCACAGGTTTCCATACTCAGGGTCTTACAAGATCAATTCATTAAACAAAGGAAAAAGGCTCCAGAAGACCATGCCTTTAGCATTCTATTGTGATAATAACTAACATTAATAGTTCACATTTATCTTGCATAGTATGAAGGGGAGTTGTAGCTTGACTGGCCCTGAGAGAGAAGTCTAGTACAGACATGCTTCACTTCTAAGGTTACCTATTATTGGATTTACATATGTCCTATATCTCTAGGTGTGCATATTTTCTTACTCCTTGAGGGCAGGGACTATATTTGCCTTTCTTTGTAACCCTAGCATTTAGCACAATGCCTGTAACATAATAAAGACTTGAAAAAAATGAAAGATGCTTTTCAACTGGGGAATGGTTAAATAAGGTAATATATATGATTGTGAAGGAATTTTACTGTGATACAAGAAATGATGAGCGGGCTGATTTAGAAAAACAAGAAAGATCTGGATCTATGAAGTGACAAAGGCTACCTAGAATATGATTTTAACAAAAAAAAAACAGAATAATGTTCCTATATTTCTTATTCACTAAGTCTACAGTCAATCATGCATGAAAGGGAATGAAACTGAGTTCATAGAGGCTTTTTTTGGGGGGGGAACATATTTATTTTTTTTAAGGTTTTTTGTAAGCCAAATGGGGTTGAGTGGCTTACCCAAGGCCACACAGCTAGGTAATTATTAAGTGTCTGAGACCGGATTTGAACCCACGGTACTCCTGACTCCAGGGCAGGTGCTTTATCCATTATGCCACCTAGCCAAGCTGGAAACATATTTATGTATTGGAACAGTCAGAAGGCAGGGTCTTCAGTAGGTGAGATTTTTGGTACTTGTCCATCAAAGGAATTCCCTGATGTGTTTTCAGTCAAGTCCATCAAGGACTGGAAGGATTGTTATCAATAACTTCATTAACTTCAGAAATGGTCTTTCCTGGGGCAGCTAGATGGTGCAGTGAATAGAGCACCTGCCCTGGAGTCAGGAGTACCTGAGTTCAAATTCGACCTCAGACAATAATTACCTAGCTGTGTGGCCTTGGGCAAGCCACTTAACCCCATTGCCTTGCAAAAACCTTAAAAAAAAAAAAAAGGTCCTTCCTTATTCACAAAGCAGCGGGGTAGATCTTATCTTGATGGGATCTAGGGAGATAAGAAGGCTAGCTTTCTTAAAGACAAGGTTCTACCATCTATAAATACTAATTTGATCTGATTACCAGAAGGCATTACCTGAAAGGTGAATTTATAATCACTTGTGTTGCAGAAATATGTTAAAAATATGTGTATATAGGGGTGATGATCAACCTCAATGGACTTGCTCATTCCATGATTGCAACAACCAGGCACAATGTTGGGCTATCTGCAATAGAGAATACCATATGTATCCAGGAAAAGAATTGTGGAGTTTAAACAAAGACCAGAGTATTGCCTTAAATAAAAAAAAAACAAACCTGTTATATTATTATGTAATTTTTTGCTATCTCATAGTTTTTTTTTTTCGTAAGGATATGATTTTCTGTCTCATCATATTCAACTTAGGTCAATGTAAAGAGTAACAGATGGACTTTTGTGGGTTGTGGGGGGAGGGAAGTGAGATTAGGGGAAAAATTATAAAATTCAAAATAAATAAATTAATTAAAATTTAAAATTATATGTATATATATTTTTTAAAAGAGAAAAATTCATTATTCACTGAAGGAAGATGCTGTCTATCTCCAAAGAACTGACAAAGAGAAATATGCATAGCATGGTCTTACATATGTGTTCATATGTATATATATATATGTGTGTGTGTGTGTATATGTTTATGGATATGTATTGTATAATCTGATATTCTTTAATTTGGAATTATTTGATGTATATATTTCTGATCAGAAATTAGTCTCTTGGGGCGGCTAGGTGTAGTGGATAAAGCACAGGCCTTGGAGTCAGGAGTACCTGGGTTCAAATCCAGTCTCAGACACTTAATGATTACCTAGCTGTGTGGCCTTGGGCAAGCCACTCAACCCCATTTGCCTTGCAAAAACCAAAAAAAAAAAAAAAAGAAAAGAAATTAGTCTCTTAATCTTTAACTATTAGTTATAAAATGTCAGTCTGCTATGTAAGGCCTGTCTCCTACCATGTTGATTTGGTTTGTGTCAATACTATCTGGTCATGTCAGTGTTAGCAATGATAATTTTTTTATCTGCTCAATAAACCTCAAGATAAGAGAATCCTATTGTTATTTTAAATATTCACTCCAGCATAAGTGGAATTCTTATTAATAGGAATTTTAAGACAAATATTAGATTTGAGAGAAATCATTATAAAATCATGTCATGTATGTGAAATCTCATTGATTACTTAACTCAATTTTTATGATTCTTTGCCCTTTCTGTATAAAATATTCACAAAATTTTGTATCAGTGTTGGTATTCACAAGGATGCCATCTACCCATGGGTTTTGGTAAGTATTAGATTTCGTTTATAAAAGTAACTTTTTTGTTTTATTTTTACTTTAAGGAAAATATGATTAACAATGTATATATATATGTATGTATTTATGTATATGTGTTTAATTGTAGCCTTTTCTATGGTGTGGGGGGAGGAAAAAAATGAAATAAAAAGTACACAGCAGAGAACAAAGGAAAACATATATGGAAGCACTGAAAAATCGGGCTTCTTTGAAAATAAATTTACTGATAAGTTTTCATGAAATGGGAATTTGCTTTATATTCAATTTTTTCTTATTTTTGCTGTGTACATGGTAATGCTCTTTTTTTGTTTTGTATGTTTGAAATGAATGAAAAATAATAAAAATTATTTTGGTTGGACAAGAAGTTTAATTCAGCTGAAAACACAACTTTGGAGGTTGTAACATTTGGTTCATTATTCAGCTACTCAAAGTTTGCTCCCATTAAAAGCCGTGTGTGGGGGGTGGTGGCTAGGTGGTGCAGTGGATAGAGCACCGGCCCTGGAGTCAGGAGTACCCGGGTTCAAATCCAATGCTAGACACTTCATAATGACCTAGTTGTGTGGCCTTGGGCATGCTATTTAACCCCGTTTGCCTTGCAAAAAACAAAACAAAATGGGGAGAATAACCTTATTTGTACATCTCTTTTTTGCCTATTGGATAAGTCCCTGCCCGCCCCCAGCCCCTCAAAGCTGTCCTTTCTTCAGAAATGATGCCGGGTGTCCTATAAATAAATCATCCAGGGTCGGCTAGGTGGCGCAGTGGATAGAGCACCAGTCCTGCAGTCAGGAGTCCCTGAGTTCAAATCCGACCTCAGACACTTAATAATGACCTAGCTGTGTGGCCTTGGGCAAGTCACTTAACCCCACTGCCTTGCAAAAGCTAAAATATAAATAAATAAATAAAAATAAATTAAATCAATCAATCAATCATCCAGCAGTCTTTAAGGGCTTGCCACAGAATGTGTCAGATGCAATGCTGGGTGCTTGGAATACATAGGTCAAACATGTAACGGTCCCTGTTCTCAAGGGTTTGAGATTTGCTAGTTTCAGGAAAAGCTTTTCTATGTGTAATTCAGACTACGCATGTTAGAATTTACCACTCCCTTGCTAAAGGAAGGGAGCCTCTGCAAAATGGCTCAAGGCCCGACGACCCCCCAGGGTCACCCCCCCCATCGATGGCGCCCCCCCGTGCGTAAGGGATGTGTGTTCTGAAAACGCAGCTCCATATAGCCACAGCCTAGCTTTTACAAAGAGCTATTTCTTTCGGAAGTCATAATCCCAAATAGACAAACACACTTCCGCCTCTCACGTGGGAGACACCAAGTCCCTCCCCCTCGGCGCAGGCTGAGTCTGGAGGGAGGGGCAGGAAATTCGACAGTTCCCATGAGGCATCTCGGGGCTTCCGGGTTGGGCGGGGTTGGCCGCCACAAGCTCCGGCTGTCCTAGCTCCGAGACTGCCAGGGTTTGAATAGCAGAAAACAGAGTCACTCCGGCTCCTCTTCTTTTAGTCAGAGCAAGAGAGAAGGGAAGGAGTGCAGCAAGGAAATGAAATCTCTCCCTTCTCACTCGGGGAGACAGCGGAAGAGGGTGGAGAACAAGAGGCCAATAAAAAGGGGGAGAATTGGTCACGGCCGAAAGCAGCCAATCAGTGGGGCTGACCCCCACCACGTGGTGCGGGACGCAGCGGATTCTAGGTGAGCCAAACGGAGCATGCTCAACAGGCTTCTCAAGGAAACCTCCATGTTAGGAGAACCGGGCATGCGCAAATTTGCCTATGTTACATAAGGATAAAAATGTGTCGGGTTCACGATCAGGAACATGCTGGAGCCGCCTCAAAAAGGCTCTCAGGAGTTAAGTTTTCAGTGTGAACAATTAGAAATGAACAAATGTTGCAAATCGAGTTTGGTGGACGGTTTTGTCTATTGATGACTTAAGAAAGTGAGGGCAAAGTATTAAAAATGGAGTTTAAATTTAAAAGAGTATAGTTGACCCCCCCCCCCCCCCCCCCGCAGTGGGCTGGTTGTTTGCCAGCATCCTGTTGTCAAGGATCTCCAAATTGAATGATACCGATGCCCAGGAAGATGAACAGAATTTGAATATAACAGAAAGAATTGGGGTGGAGATGTAAATTGACTGGCAGTAAAGAATTATGGTTGTAACAGAACTAATTGTAATCATGGGTGGGGACCCTCCCCGTTTGGGACCCTCCCCGTTTTTTGTTTTTTTTTTTTTTTGCAAAGCAATGGTAGGTTAAGTGACTTGCCCAAGACCACACAGCTAGGTAGTTATTAAGTGTCTGAGATCAAATTTAAACTCAGGTCCTCCTGACTCCAAGGCTGGTGCTATATCCACTTATACAACTAGCTGCCCCACCCTCCCCATTCTTTTTTTTTTTTTTAGGTTTTTTTTGCAAGGCAAATGGAGTCAAGCAGCTTGCCCAAGGCCACACAGCAAGGTAATTATGAATTGTCTGAGACCTGGATTGGAACCCAGGTACTCCTGCCTCCAGTGCCAGTGCTTTATCACCCTCCCCATTCTTTAAGTATCATTGTTTAATGTAAAATTTTCATCCTGATCTCCTTGGGTTTTACTTTCTACCTAATTCCAGATCCAGTATAGGGGAAGGGAGTTCACCTTTTGCCCTCTGGATGAAAGGCAAGACAGAAAAACCTGAGCTGGACTCCAGTTCAGAGCCAGCAGTCTTCTCTCACCATGGCCCAGCCAAGGCTGCTTGGTTGTTCTTTTCTCTCTCTCTCTCTCTCTCTCTCTCTCTCTCTCTCTCTCTCTCTCTTTCTCTCTAGCCCTTCCTATGTAACCTTTTAAATAAATTTTCGTTTTATTTCCACCCATACTTTCCCAGTCTGAATAATGATTCCTTACAGGCAGAATCAAACCCAAGTAGCCATCAGCTACAATACCAAAAGAGATTCCAAATTTCTTAAAGGATGGCCTAGAAGAGCTGACTATTTCCTGTTTCAATGAATTAGGGAAAAAATCATATGGATTTGTTGAAGCTTAAATGGAGTTCCTCTTCAGCTTTTGTTGGTCCCAGGAAGATATTTCCTCTTTTTTTTTTTTTTAGATTTTTTCCTTTTTTTTTATTTTTTGCAAGGCAAATGGAGTTAAGTGGCTTGCCCAAGGCCACACAGCTAGGTAATTATTAAGTGTCTAAGGTCGGACTTGAACTCAGGTACTCCTGACTCCAAGGCCAGTGCTTTATCCACTATGCCACCTAGCTGCCCCTTTTTTAGATTTTTCAAGGCAATGGGGTTAAGTGGCTTGCCCAAGGCCATAAGGCTAGGTAATTATTGTGTCTGAGACCAGATTTGAACCCAGGTACTCCTGACTCCAAGGCCAGAGCTCTATCCACTGTGCAACCTACCCACCGCATGTTTCCTCTTCTTGACCAGGCCATAGAGGCATTCCAGACTCTTATTGAGTGACCAGCATCAAGAAGGGCCTTCCCTAAAATCATTAGTAAAGGCTTTCGGGGAGTAGCAGGAAATGCCCTCTCTACCAGCCTGTCTCAGTTTCCGGGACTGTCAGTTACTAAGCTTTCCTCTTGCCTTTTGAATCATGTTCATGAATGACCACACCTCCCCACACTGCCGACTCAGCACCCAGAGAGCCTTTCTTGTCTTGGTTTTGCACAATCTTCAGCTATGACATTTTCAATTTCACAAGATCAGCAGCCAGTTGGAACAGAGAGACCAAAACTGGGTGAGAGGCCCCTAGGACCCAGTCTGGAGGCAGGAATAGCTTTCTTGGCACCTAGTTGACAAAGACAGATAATCCAACCCTTTTCTCAACAGCAATATTTGACTTTAATTATTTTAATTGGGTAGGTGTGTTTTCATAGCTATGTGCCCTCATTCCCTCTTCCCTCCTCCCCAATTGGGAATTCCTTGAGGAAAAGGAGGGAAAGAAGGAATAAACTTCTGTTACATACCTATTTATCTACTAAGCACTTTATGATCTAAGCATTTTACAATAATTATCTCATTCAGTCCTTACAACATCCCTGGGACGGAAGTACTGTTATTCCCATTTTACAATTGAAGAAACAATGCAGGCAAAGGTAACATAACTTGTTCAGGGTCTCACAGCTATTAGTGTTTGAGGCTCAACTTGAGCTCACATCTTCCAAACTGCAGGCCCAGCACTCTCCACCTACTCCCAGCAGAATATTCTGAACCCTGAGGTCTATCCATACTTATTTTTGCCCAAGAGTCATAAGCAGCTTAAATTTTAATTCAGGACACATCTACTACTCTGGGTCAGCCAATGGGACTATTTTCTTCCACATTATATTCCTTTCTCAATCTACAAAGAGTCTGAGCTAGGGTATAAGAGACAATGGCAAGACCTATGTGCTTTCTTTTTTTCTTTTGCAAGGCAAATGGATTAAGTGGCTTACCCAAGGCCACACAACTAGGTAATTATTAAGTGTCTGAGGCTGGATTTGAACCCAGGTACTCCTGACTCCAGGGCTGGTGCTTTATCCACTTCAACACCTAGCCACCCCACCTATGTGCTTTCATAGGACCTCAAAGACCACCTAGCCCAGATGCAGAAACTGAGGCCCAGAGAAACTGATTTGTTCAAGGTCACACAGATAGTAAACAAGAGACCATGTTTTGAATCCTTTCCACTATGCCATGTGGCCTTGTAAAGAGAAGATGGGATATATTTTCCCGTTGAATTAAGGTCATTCATTGCAACAGTTCCAGTGAGGTTCTTAATACTTTAGAAGAGCTTTTAAGTTAAGAAAACCTAGTCAGTTTTTCCTACATATTTCATTTCCAACAGTTACAAACAAAGCCTACATTTACCAACTTTCCAAAGAAGTGATTATCTGCACTAGAGAAAGGAAAAGGGGAAAAATCCATGCACACAAGATCTCAGGAAACCTGGAGACTGGAGGGGTCCTCTGGGCCTTCAAATCTGTATCCAAATGGAAAGGGTGGAGGTGGAGGTTGCACCTCTGCAAGATAGCTCCCCAGCTTTCCCTTTTTGTACAAGAAAAGTCCCATTTCTGACATGTGTCAGGGATATTCCTTCCTACATTCCACAATGGTGACTGGTAAGTAGAAAGGTGTCATCTGTTACCCTTGCTTTCAGATTTACACTTTGGGATCTTTGAGCTCAGTAATTACTTGATGGGAATGAAGATCCTAGATATTAGATTCAAGGTCAGTTTACAAGGGAAATATGAAGGATCTTGTCTTTGGTTTTATATTCAATGGAACCATTTGGACTCTTGCATATCTATGAAGTTAGAATTGGGGAGATGGGAAAAACCTTCTCAGCTGATTTACGGGATCAAGGAAAAAAGAAGTTCAGAAGCAAGTAAAACCACCTATTTAGCTAAGATATTAGGAAAACTCTACCCATTTTATCTAGGATATTAGACAACTGATATGAGCACAGGTCTTCACAGGGAGTTCTGCCTCTAACTTACTTAGTCATTGCCAAGAGAAGGATACCAGGCTTGTCCTTGGAATGAGGATCAAAGGAGAAGATGATTAGTTTTTCCTCACTTGGGATTCTTCTACATAGTAATCATAGCTCAGATTCTATGATGTTTTGCTCTTTATTTTATTTTTTTTTGCAAGGCAATGGGGTTAAGTTGTGTGCCCAAGGCCACACAGCTAGGTAATTCTTAAGTGTCTGAGGCCGGATTTGAACTCAGGTACTCTTGATTCCAAGGCCAGTGCTCTATCCACTGCACCACCTAGCTGCCCCTGCTCTTTGTTCTTGAAGAGGACCATGACATCAGGGAAATGATACAATGACAGGTATGTGAATTGGATTTGAGTGAGGGGAGGTTGTGCTAAGCCATCAACTTCCCCTTCTCCTTCAGAGCCATCCAAATCCAGTGACCAGATATGAATCAGGACAACTGGATATGGCCCTAAATGGGAGGTGATCAGGGTTAAGCAAGTTTAACTTGTCCAAGGTCACATAGCTAGGAAATATCTAAGGCCTGATTTGAACTATGTCCTCATTATGACTATAGCTGTATATGAACGGGCGTCTGCAGATATATGTTCTCTAAGGGTCAATTCATTTGCTGCATCCCTCAAGAGGGAGGAGGACACTGGCAATTAAAAAATTCTGAGAAGCTAATATAACTTTATGTATATCATACAATACATCAGAGAAACCACAAACCAGGCATTGTGAAATGTATCATGGTAGTTATAGTTTAAGGGGCCCTGCAATACCATTTCTTCTGTAAGCAATGCCCAGGAAGTGTTGGGTCATCCATCACTAAGAGAAGGATTCTTCTTCCTCTTTTGCCCTCAGAAATGTTGAGAGTCAGTGAAGGGGATTCCAAGAGCAGCTCTGTCAATGAACCATAGCCTACATCTCACTATTACAATGGGATCTAACCTACACCACACCATCCATCTTGCTAAGTTTCTCCCTCAGTGGATCTTACTCAAGGTCACTTTTGAGTTGCATCAGCTAAGGTTCTCACTATGATTTCTATTGAATTTAAATATTAAAAAAAGATGAAGCTTTCTACATACAAATCAGAAATCCTCACAACTTACAGCATGCTCAGATCTCCCAACATAGAGGTACATGAAACATGTCCAAGTTGCCTAACATGGCTACCCTCTGCCTCCCATACCATGTGGGTGGGGTTAGCCTCTGATTCAGTATATTCTTTTTTTTTTCTTTTTTGTAAGGCAAAGGGGATTAAGTGGCTTGCCCAAGGCCACACAGCTAGGTAATTATTAAGTGTCTGAGACCGGATTTGAACCCAGGTACTACTGACTCCAGGGCTGGTGCTTTATACACTGTGCCACCTAGCCGTTCCCCCAACATGTTCTTTTTAAAACTATTTTACTTGTCTGGGTTTTTCAGTGACCTTTCTTTGATTCTTTTCTGTACATTTAAAAAAAATACCCTAATTGGGGGGAGGCTAGGTGGTGCAGTGGATAGAGTACCGGCCCTGGAGTCAGGAGTACCTGAGTTCAAATTCGGCCTCAGACACTTAATAATTACCTAGCTGTGTGGCCTTGGGCAAGCCACTTAACCCCATTGCCTTATAACCCTTTTTCCTTCCATCTCTTCTTTCCCCCTTTTATTTTGTCCATTTTAGCAACTCTATCACTAGTCCTCCTCTCTCTCAAATACTCCTCCTGCAAGTGAAAGAAAAATAAATTTATCATATCACATATTTTGTCAAGTCAAATAAGTTCCCACATTCATTTTTCTTGTGTGTTGGAGGTATGTTGGAGCCTGCTCAAATTGGTTAATGAGGGCTGATTGTTAAATGAGTATTTCCACCTTGAAATAATAAATCAAGGCTTGATTTATTATTTTGCTGATTTCTAGACTTAAGAAAGTAATAGAGAAAACATTAATAATGCTGATTAAATTTTAAAGTGTATTATACATATTTTTGAGGAGAGCAAGTTGTTAAACATTTATCACCACACCCCTATTCATTCTGCATCTCCAGTCCATCAACATCAGGAAATGGTAGCATGGTTCAACATTGGTCCCCTGAAATCATAGTGGGTCAACTTCATTGACTGATTTCATTGTCATAAGTCACGTCTTGAGAAGTTTCTCTAAAATTATATCTTTAGATGTCATTTCTTTAGAGCCAACTGGTACTTTTGTGAAGTTCTCTGTCCTTACTTCTAACTTCCTCTAAATTTCTTCACAGGTAGTTTATAGATGATTAAAGGGTTCTAACCTTGGTCCCAGGTTGTTGGCAATATCTTGACTAGGCTGGAGATAGTTTCAATCAATGCTGACAGTACAGAGATTCTTGCTGGGACTGGCCATCCCCATCAATCAATAAGCATTTGGGGGGGGTATTTTTTTTTGGTAAGGCAATGGGGTTAAGTGGCTTGCCCAAGGTCACACAGCTAGGTCATTATTGAGTGTCTAAGAGGATTTGAACTTAGGTCCTCCTGACTCCAGGGCTGGTGCTCTATCCACTTGGGCCACTTAGATGATCCTCAGTAAGCATTTTTAATAAATGCCCTAATGTGCCAGAAATTGTGCCATGTTATGGATTTTAGTGTTGACACCAGTAACTTCCTCAGGAAACTTCAGGCTTATTCTGATATACCCTAAATGTTTTGGGATCCTCATCACTTGGTCCAATGAGTCTTAGCCCTTTGATAGACATTTTTTTTTAGATTTTTCAAGGCAATGGGGTTAAGTGGCTTGCCCAAGGCCACACAGCTAGGTAATTATTAAGTGTCTGAGGTTGGATTTGAACCCAGGTACTCCTGACTCCAAGGCCAGTGCTCTATCCACTGCACCACCTAGCCGGCCCCGGACATTTTCTTTTAATGTTTCTCATCAAATGTTTGGAATGCAATGGTCACTTGAGATTTACTACATCAGTGTGTACAATATATATATATATATATATATATATATATATATTCTTCTCTGTTTTGTCTGCAAATGATCCCATGAGGCCAGATGGGAGAGACCCTAGGAACTGAGTGAGAGAGAAAGGTTTATTGTTTTCAGGGTCTTAGGAGACCTCAAATCCTGCCCCTGACCCTGTTTCTCAAAGCTATTTCCTTGAAATTCAGCTGATTCAGTCATCTACATTCCATCTAGGGATATGCTCGTAAATATTTAATAACCAGCTGTCCAGGAAAAAAGTATGCATGATATACTTTTAAAATTTAATCTCTATTTTTCCTATTTTCTCTTCGCTTTCTTATGATTGCTTTTTATTTGTCCATTTTTGAAGAAGACCATGATATCAGGGAGGTAATGCCATAACAAGCCCATGAATTGGATTTGAGTGAGAGGATACAGTGCTAGGTCACTAGCCTCACTTTCTCCTCCAGAATCATCTGGGTCCAGTAGCCAGATATGAATCAAGACAAGTGGAGATGGTCCTGAATGAGAGGCAATCAGGGTTAAGTGACTTGCCCAAGGTCACACAACTAATAAGTGTCTGAAGCTGAATTCGAACTCCTGTGCTTCTAACTCTAAGATCAGTGCTAAGATCTAGCTGCCCCCCCCCCAAGCTACCCTTTCTTATGACTAGACAATTAACAAAAGAATAATCAAGCCCTGATTGGTAGCATTTGCTGATTTTCAAGGTATAAATATTCAGGCTGAAAATTTAACAGTTGGCTCTTTGGTTCAAACTGGCTCTACCACACCACTGGTTCCATCATTGTGGGCTCATCTAGACAGAGTTGTAGCAGAAGACAGCTCTACCTCTTTGGCTATACTTTATTGGTTGACTTTTTTGTTGGTGGTGGTAAATTTTACCTCCAACTGAGGCAACTCTTGATCCTTTGTGTCTCCAAGTAGAGGTTTTTGGTCCATGAACTCCCTTCTCCTGTCTACCCATTATAAATTTCTTGCTTTTCTTTTCTAAGCTATTCATAGTTCAAGGGTTTTTTAAAATGAACTTTTAAGGTTAGTGAAAGTTGAATTTTCCTGACTTCAACCAAACATGTCCTCATTCTGTGTTTCTTAGCAACTGGTCACAATTCAGGTGTTTATTGGTTTTCATATAGAACCAGGAGTTGGAATAGTGATTACATTTCTAAGGAACTTCCAAGTGAGGAAAATTCTTCTACCAATGCAGGTAGGTACCTTCTCTGCAACTTCCAGTTTTAGAAAACTTTGTAGGGCTTTCTGAATGTTTAAGTGAGTTGTGACAGGGTCACATAGATAGCATGTGTTAGTAGCAGGACTGGAATTCAGGGCTACCCACCTTTCCATACTACTTCTATAGTACCCTATAATTGTGCTGACTTTTGCCTACTTCTATGTTTGTTGTGGCCAGCCAATTGTCCATCTCTGTCATGCCTTCATCTCATCCTTTCCTTTTGTGTTGAATGAATTCGTGGTACAGGATTTTGTATATACATAGAATCACTTAACACTTTCTATAACATTACATATTTTTTTTCTAGATCCGGTGGTTCTGTTCTCATATGTTTGGGCAGTTAATTGGCACAGTGATGGACTTGGAATCAGCAAAACCTAAGTTCAAGATGATAAACCTCTCTTAGACTCAGTTTCATCATCTGAAAAAATGAGTAACACCTACCTCATTGAAAGAATGATAGTGTCCTCTACAGTAATAAGGAAGTTAGTTTTGGGGACAAGATGAGTCATTTTCCACACACATATATATGATGTCTATAGGATATCTATTTTGAGATGGAAATGAAAGAATGGGGAGGTTAGGGTTGGAGAAGTAGATCTGAGAATCATCTGCATAGAGATAATAATTGGATCCATGTAAACTGATGGAGATCATCCAGTGAAGTAGTATGGAGGGAGAAAAGAACGAGGGCCCAGGATAGAACTTTGTGGGATCCCTGCAGGTAGCAGGTATGGTCTGGATGAAGATTCAACAAAAGAGACTGGAAAGGAGTACTGAGAGAAGTTGGGGGACCCATGCCATGAGTAAAAGCTGAAATGGCTGAGGAACAAAGTTTTGAGCTTCTGAGCATAGCAATTTACTAAGTAATGCATGCCAATTGCCCAGCAAATTGGGAGCAGGCCCCTTCCTCAGCTTTGGCACTGGACCCTGGATATAAGGAGAGACAGATTTTTACACAATAAAAAAATTAATTGGGGCAGTTAGGTGGCGCAGTGGATAGAGCACCGGTCCTGGAGTCAGGAATACCTGAGTTCAAATCCAGCCTCAGACACTTAATAATTACCTAGCTGTGTGGTCTTGGGCAAGCCACTTAACCCCATTGCCTTGCAAAAACCTAAAAAAATGAAAATAGATGGGTTGCTTGAGATGTTCAATATTAGAAAAAAAATGCCTTGCATCAATCTTTGGATCTGACTGGCTTTCTGGGCAGTACAACCTAAGTTCTAAGTTAAACAGTAATTAAGAGTAGTCCAGTTTCTTAGCCAGAGATAGGTTCAAACAATGCAATAAGGTTTTCTCGCAATTCTCACAATTGAATAGTTTTCTCACATGACAGAAATTGGACCAAATCCATAACTGAATAGAAAGGGAACTGAGTTAGCTTCAGAATTGAGTCACAATATGGAGTCATCAGTTCCCTCAATTAACCACTTGCTGTTTTAATTCCCTTAACAAGGAGACAGCAGTGTTACGAAAACCTAGAGAGAGATGGTTATTGACACTGTCAAAGGCTGCAAAGAAGTCAAGAAAGATGAGGATTGAGAAAAGGCCATTGGATCTGGCAATTAAGAGATCATTGAGAGGGGCAGCTAGGTGGTGTAGTGGACAGAGCACCAGCCTTGGAGTCAGGAGTACCTGGGTTCAAATCAGGTCTCAGACACTTAATAATTACCTAGCTGTGTAGCCCTGGGCAAGCCACTTGACCCCGTTGCCTAGTAAAAACCTAAAAAAAAATCTTTGAGGGGGCAGCTAGGTAGCATAGTGGATAGAACGCCAGCCTTAGAGTCAGGTGGACCTGAATTCAAATCTGGCCCCAGTCACTTAATAATTGCCTAGTTGCATGACCATGGACAAGTCACTTAACCCCACTGCCTTAAATAAAAAAGAATTAAAAAAAAAGAGAGATCATTGGTAACATTGGAGAAAGTTTAGTTGAAGGATGAGATCAAAATCCAGACTTCAGAGAGTTTAGAAGATGAGAGAAAAAGAAGTAGAGATACATATCTCCCTCTTGAAGAAAGAATATCTCTTCTTCAAAAGTTCTCCCACCAGTTCTATTCTTTGTGTGTCACACTGCATTCATCATTTCCACTACTAATCTGGAGTCACACACATAAAGCACATAAAATGCCCAAAGTTTGCCTAGGAGTGTAGGGGTTACACTGAATAGATTCCTACCTTGGACCTGATAATTAAACATTTATCAAGTTCCTAATATGTGTCAGGAACTGAGCTTGGCAGTAAGCCACAAAGCCAAAAATGAAATAGTTCCTGCCCTCAAAGTGCTTACATTTTTTCCCCTGTGGAATAGACATGTATATTTGTGTATATATGCACATGTATATGTAAATACAAAATAAATACTAGGGAATTTTTTTGGGGGGGTATACTAGCAGTTGAAAGGTTCAGAAAGGACTTCATGTTCAAGATGGTATTTAAACTAAATCTTGAAGTTAATCAGGGAATCTAAGAGATGGAGGTAAGGAAAGAAAGCGTTTTGGAAATGGCAAATACTCAGTGGTGCAAAGACACAGAGAGATGTCATGTGTCAACAATATTAAGAGACCCAGTTTGTTTGGCTAGGAGAACATAAGAAAGGGAGTGTAAATAGTATGACTGGAAAGGCTGGAGAGGGTCAGGCACCACTGCCTTTTAGTGCTAATCAGAAAAGAATATATTTGATCCTGGAAACAGTTGTAAGTCAATGGAGTTTATTGAGCAGTAGAATGATAGGGTCATACTTATGCTTTAGGAATTTAAATTTGGCAACTTTGTGGAGGATGGATTAGGGAAGGGAGAGATGGGAAGCAGGCAGATTAGTTAGGAAGCTAACACAATTGTCCTGGCAAATGCTGATCTGGGTATGAGCTACAGTGGTGACTGAAGAGTGGTGGTTCTATGATGGAGAAATATGGTGAATCTAGTCTCAGCATTATTTGCTAGTGAAGCATCATTTTCTGAGTTAAACAAGCTTCTTATTTTTTTCCAATCTGGGAAATTTTTCCATTGCCCATAAAGGCTTTTAGGGTTTTTTCAGAATTGATTCCTCCTCCTTCCTGGCTTGTCTTTGTCATGATTTCATCCTTCAGAAGGCAAAACAAAACCAACAAGGGGAAAAATGTTTTCTGGATCCAATTTTCACTAACAGGGAGGAACTGGTGAGGAGGGCAAATAGTCACTACATCCTAGATTTTGTGATAAAGAGGTGAAATCTAGGCATAGTCTGACATGCACTCTAGATTTGGGAGACAAGATTTTGAAGGGCTCTGAGGGAAAAAAGGCAGCATCCTACGAGTCAAATGCTACAGAGGAAGTCAGACCAGGAGGGATGGAAGATGCTCAAGAATGAAATTCTCAAGGAACAAATGGAAACAAATCCAATGGGGAGGGAAAAAAAGAGATGTCTAAAGAAACTGATGTGGATAGACATGGAGCTCCCCAATCAACTTAGATTTTTTTTATCATCTTATATTTTAAAAGAAAATGTACAAAAGATGTCCACAAAGCCATAACAGAGGATAAATAAATGAATATGTCATAGTCCTCAAAAAACAATGCAAAGACTTACTCAGAATGGACTGATTCAGCTGGCGATGCTTCTAAACTAAGGACAACAAAAAGATTGTCCTTTTTTGTTTTGTTTTGAGAAAAAAGAGGCTCAAAAATGGTCTTTGTTTGGGGGAGAATGGAACAATAATAACTAGCCAGCTAGATGTTATGGTGAATAGATTGTTAGACTTGGGAGTCAGGACAGACCTGAATTCAGAACTTCCCTCAGACTTTCGCTAGTTGTATGACCTTGTGCTAGTCACTTGTCTAAGCCTCAGTTTCCTCATCTGGTAATAATTCTCATCAAGTAATAGTAGAACCTACTTCACAGTGTTGTGAGGATTGAATGAGATTTTATATATATATATACATATAATATACATGTATATAATATGTATATATATATATATATATATATATATAATGTATTTATTTATTTGTAGAGTGTGCTTTAAAAATCTTAGCTGTTATTCTGCCAGCTTTTACAAGAGTGAGAAGAGTAGGATCTATTATGTTTCAGATGAGCTCAAAAAAGCAGGGGAAACAATCATGATTTCAACAGTAAAAATAGACCTGATAAGTTGTTCATCCTTCAATGAAGAGGACTAAAAATATCATGAGAGTGCTGTTTTGACTTGCATATGAATTGGGTTTAAGTGAGGCAGAACTATGCAAAGTTATCAGCCTTTCTTTTTCCTTGCATAGTCACCGGAGTCCAGGGTCAAGGCAAAAAGTCAAGATGACAAGCAATGGCCCCATCAAGAAACAACAAACAAGGGGTAGCTAGGTGGCACAGTGGATAGAGCACTGGCCCTGGAATCAGGATCTGGGTTCAAATCTAGCCTCAGATACTTAATAATTACCTAGTTGTGTGGCCTTGGGCAAGCCACTTAGCCCCATTGACTAGCAAAAACTAAAAAAAAAAAGAAACAACAAACAGAACAAAAGAATGAAAACAATAGAGGACATTGTGAAATAAAAATACTAACTGAAAAATAGATTCAGGAGAGATAATTTAAAAAAATTTTGTACTACTTGAAAGCTATGATAAAAAAGAGCCTAGATAATTATTTTTCAAGAAATTATCAAGGAAAACCATCTTGATATCATAGCACTGAGGATAAAATATACATTAAAAGAATCCATCAATAACTCCTGAAAGAGATCCCCAAATGAAAACTCCCAGGAATATTATGGCCAAAATCCAGAGCTCTCCGGTCAAGGAGAAAATATTACAAGCAGCCAGAAAGAAACAATTTAAATATCACGGAGCCACAGTCAGGAAATCATAAGATTTAACAGGCTTTACATTAAAAGAGTTGAGGCTTGGAATATGATATTCCAAAGGGCAAAGGAGCTTGGGTGACAACCAAGAATCACCTCCCCAGCAAAACTGAGTATAAGCCTTCAGGGGAAAGTATAGTTATTTAATGAAATACCAGACTTTCAAGCATTCCATGTTGAAAAACACAGTGCTAAATAGAAAATTTGACTTTTGTTTTTTTTAGGTTTTTGTAAGGCAAACGGGGTTAAGTGGCTTGCCCAAGGCCACACAGCTAGGTAATTATTAAGTGTCTGAGACTGGATTTGAACCCAGGTACTCCTGACTCCAGGGCCAGTGCTTTATCCACTATACCACCTAGCTGACCGAAAATTTGACTTTTTTTTTTTTTTGGATTTTTGCAAGGTAAATGGGGCTAAGTGGCTTGCCAAAGGCCACACAGCTAGGCAATTATTAAGTGTCTGAGACCAGATTTGAACCCAGGTACTCCTGACTCCAAGGCCAGTGCCTTATCCACTACGCCACCTAGCCGCCCCTGGATTACATTTTAAGTTTGACTTTCAAATAGAAGATTCAAGACAGGCAAAATATGGCAAACAAGAAAGAGAAATCATAAGGGTTTCAATAAAGTTAAACTGTTTATATTTCTACATGGGAAGATATACTAAGAACTTTACTAAGCTAGTTAGTATTCATAGAGGGCACAGATGTGAGTTGAAAATGATGGAATGATTACCTTAAAAAAGATAAAATTAAGGGGTGAGAAAGAGGAATGCTTTGGGAGAAGGGGTAAGGAAGAGATAGAATGGGGCAAATCATCTTACATAAAAAGGTAAGCAAAAGCTTTTTCAGTGAAGGGGAAGATGGCCGAAGTGGGGAGGGAGCATATGAACCTTACTGTTATTGAGATTGACTCAAAGAAGGAATAGCCTACAAACTCATTTGGATATAGAAATCAATTTTACCCTATAGGACAGTAGAAGGGGAAGGGAATAAGAGAAGGCGGATTGGGGTAGTCAGAAGCTAAACATTTTTGAGGATGTATAGGGTGAAAGGAGAAAAAGAGTAGGATCAACAGAGGGGGAAAATAAAATGGACGGAAATAACTGGAAAATTTTTATAGCAGATTTGTCTAATAAAGAAATCATTTCTCAACTATAGAGAGAATTGATCGAATTTATAAAAATAAGAGCCATTCCCAATTGATAAGTAGTCAAAAATATGAACAGGCTGTTTTCAAAGTAATGAAAGCTAACTTTTGTCATATTAAAAAATCATCAGCTGATATAGAGAAACTATATTATGATTCCAAAGGCTGTATAATGAATCAATAACAATACTTATATATGTACTGTATGATGTGGCATCAAAAGAACTTTCAGGGCACTGTACAAGCTACATGTGCACTGATGGGGTCCTGTCTCTTGCTGTAACACTGGCACATTGAATTTCCTGGGTGCTGAGCTGGGTCCAGGCTTTGCTTCCTCCTAGTGAGATGTGTCACCACTCTGAGTTTCTACAAGGACTCAGCAATCCTAACATTGTAGCACTTGTTTAATCCTAATTTTCAACAGTAACAATAAAAAGGAAGAATAGGGTGTATAAACTATAGGCTAGTGAATTTGATTTCAATTCCTAGGAAAATCCTAGAAGGGATCATTAAAAGGATGAGTGGTGAACATTTAGAAAGGGAAGTCATTGTCACAAAACATAGACCATGCCAGACCTGCCAGACAAACTTCATTTCCTCTTTTGATAGGATGACTAAAGTAGTAGAGGGTAATACTGGGGAAGCTGTTTGGCCAGATTTTAGCAAAGCCTTTGATCTTTTTTTATTTGGTCTTTTTTTTAATAAGACAGTGGGGATAAATGACTTGCCCAAAGTCACACAGGTAGTAAATATCGTGTTTGGAGGCTAGATTTGAACTCATGTCTTCCTGACTCCAGAACCTAGCTGCCTAAAATCTTTGATCTCATCCACTGTCTTACCCAGACAATAAGACAACCACGTGAATTCAGGATTGACTGAACAACTGGAGTGAGAGTGGTCGGTAATGTCTGATGCCAAGATGGCAGGTTTCCCCTGGAGTGTCCCAGGGATCTGTGTTGGTCATGGGCAAATCATTATTATGGAGGCATAGAGTGCCTGTTCATCAAGTTTGCAGATGTCACATAATTTGGAGGGCTAACTAAGCCACTGAATGAGATCTTCACAGGCTGGAATTCAATGGAGATAAGTGTAGTCTTGCACTTGGGTATGAAAAAAATACATTTCATAAATATAAGATAGGAGAAGTATAGTTAAGATAGCAATTATTCTGAAATAGCACTTGGGGGCAGCATGATGTGGCAGCTAAAAGAGTTAATGCAATTTGGGGCTTTATGATGAGGCACCAAGCTTTTATGAAGGGGTACTTTTATGAAGGGGTAGGTGACTGTTCCACTGTCCTTTGCTTCCCTAGCATAATGTGGTCAATTCTAGGCATCATGGTGTGAGAAGGCTATTTCTAAGCTGGAGAGTTCATGTCACATGAATATCAATTGAAAAGATTTATTTGGGGGGTTTGGGCTGAAGAAGAGAGGGTTCAGGGAGGACAATAAAGTGGTGTTCAAATATTTTTAGGGTTGTCACATGGAGATAGGAGCAGACTTGTTCTGAATGGCCTGGAGAAGAAGGGAGACAGACCCAAGAACATGGGTAAAAAGTTGGAAAGAGGAATATTTAAGTTTGATGTCGAGAAAAAAAGAGCAATTCTAGTTATCTGAAAGTGGGACCAGCCACTCCTGGAAACATCAGGCTCTTCCTCCTTGGAGATTTTCAAACAGAGGCTAGATGGACCAATTGTGGAGAATGTTATAATGGGAATTTTTCTCTAGCAATGGCTTGACTAGATGGTTGTTGAGGTCCCTCTCCAACTGTCAAATTCTGTAATTTCTCATGGGGGAGTAGGTGTTGGTTGGTGATCAATTTCCAGGTACTGTCACCTACTATGTTAGTAGTTTTTGAAATGTGTCAGAAAAACTCACAAAAACATACGGAGTGTCAGTTCCCAGGCTGACCCTTTTTACAGATGCATCCTGGATCACTCTGCTCAAAATCTTTTACAACTCTTTCCTTTATTTCAATCTCTACATATACCCCCAAGGTTTAGGATAGTAAAACAAAGGTCTCTCCCTGTCTCTTTTACATACATACATAATATGTATACACACACTCACATTCACATACATGAGGTTTAGGATAATAAAACAAATGTCTCTGTATCTCATACACACACACACAAACAAGGTTTAGGATAGTAAAACAAATGTCTGTCTCTCTCTTGCATGCGCACACACACACAAAGTTTAAGATAACACCCAAAGGGCAACAAAACTGTGCATACCCTTTGATCCATTATACCACTACTGGGCCTATACCCTGAAGAGATGATGAAAAAGGGTAAAAACATCACTGGTACAAAAATATTCCTAGCAGCCGTTTGTAGTGGCAAAAAATTGGAAATCAAGTAAATGTCCATCAATTGGGGAATGGCTTAGCAAACTGTGGTATATGTATGTCATGGAACACTAATGCACTATTAGAAACCAGGAGGGATGGGAATTCAGGGAAGCCTGGAGGGACTTGCATGGACTGATGCTGAGTGAAATGAGCAGAACCAGAAAAAGTTGTACACCCTAACAGCAACATGGGGGTAATGATCAACCTTGATGTATTCGCTCATTCCATCAGTGCAATAACCAGGGACAGTTTGGGGTTGTCTGCAATGGAGAATACCATCTGTATCCAGAGAAACAACTGTGGAGTTTGAACAAAGACCAAAGACTATTACCTTTAATTTAGGAAAAACCCCTGATATCTTATTGCCTGATTTTGCTATCTCATACTTTGTTTCTTCCTTAGGGATATGATTTCTCTGTCATCACATTCAATTTGAATCAATGTATACCATGGAAACAATGTAAAGACTGGCAAACTGCCTTCTGTGGGGGGTGGGGGGAGTGAAGTAAGATTAGGGGAAAAATTACAAAACTCAAAATAAATAAAATCTTTAAAAAAGTTTAAGATAGTAAAACATGTCTCTCTTACACATACACAAGATTTAAGATAGTAAGACAAATGTCTCTTGTCTTTCTCTTGCATACACACACACAAGGTTTACAATAGTAAAACAAATGTCTCTTACACACATACAAGGTTTAAGATAGTAAAACAAATGTCTCTCTTACACACACAAGGTTTAGGATAGTAAAATGTCTCTGTGTCTCTGTTACACACACACACACACACACTGCAGAGAACTTGCTCAAGAGGAAATCCAGAATGAGAAGACAATTAAACAAAATATACCAGACAAGAAACCTTATATGTACATGTCCCACCCCTCAGTGGAGTTACAGTTCATTTTTTGTGTACTGGCCCATATTCAGTAGATTGCCCATCTGCAGTTCCGCAAGCCTTATTTATACCTAGGCCAAGGGCTACAACAGCAGGAATGAGTTCTTCCTTGGAAAGAATCCTGAAACCTGCCAAGGTTATTTACAGAGTTTACCTTGTGCTTAACTTATACCAGATGCAACCTGAGGGTTGTGTCACTCATCATCCTTTTAAAAAACTAATTCTGGGACCCTGAAGAGTAACACTCTCCATATGAGAAATGATGCCAATGCATGATTGTCTAAAACCTTTGACAAAGATACCTCAGCCATATAGACTAGTGTAAATGATAGGATCTATCCTAAAGGACCCTGATCTTTACCTCTTCTCCTCCAGCCCCAGATGGATGACTATAGGATATATTAAGGTATGATAGTCACTCACTAGGGAGAAAAATTAAAACTCGTTTAAGATTCATCTTCTGATTTGTGATGGAAACCACCATCTACATCCAGAGAGAACTATGGAGTTTGAATGCAAACCAAAGTTTACTGTTTTCACTTTTTTAAAATGTGTTTTTCCTTCTCATGTTTTTTCCCTTTTGTTCTGATTTTTCTTTCATAACTAATATAGATATGTTTAACATAGTTGTACATATATAACCTATATCAGATTACTTGCTGTCAAGGAGAGGAGGAAAGAGAGGGAGGTAGAAAAATCTGGAACTCAAAACTTTACAAAAAATGAATGTTGAAAACTGTCTTTGCATGTAATTGGAAAAAATAAAAATAATGCAAAATAGGGGCAGCTAGGTTGTGCAGTGGTTAGAGCACCAGCCCTGGCCTCAGGAGTACCTGAGTTCAAATCTGGCCTCAGTCAATAATTACCTAGCTGTGTGGCCTTGGGCAAGCCACTTAACCCCCTTTGCCTTGCAAAAAAAAATAATATAAAATAAAGATTCATCTTCTAACCCTCTCCTCTCCGATGTTATCTGGTAGTTGATCTTAGTTGCCAAAGTCAATGGCCTTTTCTCAACCCTCAACCTCCTTGGCCTCTCTTCAGCCTTTAGCACTGTTGATCACCCATTTTCCTTTTTGCAAGGTTAAGTGACTTGCTGAAGGTCACACCACTAGGTAATTATTAAGTGTCTGAGGTCACATTTGAACTCAGCTCCTCCTGACTCCAGGGATGGTGCTGTATCCACTGCACCACCTAGCTGCCCCCATCACCTTCTCTTTGAAATCAGTTTTGGCAGGTTGGTGTCTGAAGACCAGCAAAGATCAGTATCTCAAACATTTCTAGCCACGTGACCCTGGGCAAGTCACTTTGCCCCATCTGAGTCTGTTTGCTCACATGTGAAACAAAGGGGGTTGGACTTAATGGTCTCTAGGGTCTATATGAATGATCCTGTTTCAGACTGTCCACAGAGGGAAGGCAGCATTTGGTTGTAGTTACCAGGGAAGCCCACTCAGTAAATGGTTGGGGAACTGAAGAGGAACAGATGAAAAGTAGAGGCCTCTTTGACTGGGCTAGAGATCAGAAGTTCCCAAGATCTTCAGAGAGTCCCCCAAAGTAACCAGCCAGAGTTAAAAAATAGACATAAGACTTTATTGCTCAAGGGTAACATGGGTGTCAGATACCTAGCTTTGTCCAGAGTGGGCCAGCCTGGGGCCTGTAGTGACTACTAGATGCCAGCTGCAAAGCCTGGCTCCTCAGGTCACAGAGGTACGTTGTATGCCAGTCTCAGGCTACTCAGTTAGAAGGAAGGCAGGGGATTTGGCCCCATGTCCATAACCAGCGCCTTTGTTCCCTCCCCCCTCCTCCAGCAGGACCCCTGTGGAGAGTTGGAACTAAGCTGACCCCAGCCAAGGGGCAGCAGGGCCTTCCTGCATTTAGAGTTATTGGCATTTGCTGCCCAGCTTCCACATCCCAGGGGTGATGACCAAAAGGCCCAGCAGGGTTAAAGTGAAGCTGTGGCCAGCTCTCAGGCCTCACTGCTGTTAGGCATCATCACTTCCTACTCTGCTGCCTGGTTTGGGAGCCTCTTAATTCCCTGAAGGGAAAGGGGGGGCCCAGTGGAGGAGTGTTTGAGTGGGAGTGTACCACTGACCTGTCTCTTAGGTCTGCTTCTTTATGAAAGGGGGTTAACTGTCTTCTAATTTTTTCAGGCTAGATCTTGCTAAGGAAATATGGAGTGGTTCCTGTCTGGCCTCCAGGGGAGAAGGCAGAAACCGTTAGCACTAGGGAAGCTGTTCATCTGTCCCTGCCTTGGTTTCTCTCCTCCTACCCAGCTGCTGACTGGAAGTCAAATGAGGAGTCTGGCTTCTCAACAATTTGGGGCAGACAGACAGAGCACAACTGCTTCCCACCTGAGACAGTGGTGAGCTAACCCTCTAGAGGCAAGCTTTTTCTCCTCAGGGGCAGGTCCAATGCAGGGCTAATGTCCCCATGGGGGAGGGTACCCTTGGGCAATGTGCCCACCTCTCCCACAGTAGCTTGCTTCAGCCATGGTCCTGCCACCCAGAGATGAGTGTTCTTGCACTTCCATGAGAACTTTGACTTCCATTTCTGGGTATGTGTCCATATGAGCAAATCAGCTCTGATATTCATCACTTTCCTCAGGTCCCTGCCTGTTTCCTTGGTCCAGTCTTAAACCTAAGGAGGGAAAAGGCAGTTGGGCTCAGAGAGTAAACTTCTAGCTCCCTATCCCTGTTAAAGAGACTAAGCCAGAGGCTACGGAGGTGAGAGAGCCAATGAAAGACTGGAGAGAACCTCTGAGTGTTTGTTTGGTGCAATGACTGGATCTAACCAGGCCTCATATAAAGGTCCTCTGTGGTAAGGAGAGGATCCTAAGCAAGGCACTCAAGGGAGAGGCCAAAGGACAGGCTAAATACACATGAGAAGGAAAGATGAGACAGGGAAGAGGACAAAATCTGCAAGAGGAAACCAAATCAGTTCCTTTTCCCACTAATCAAAGCAAAAAAGCAAGAAAACAAGGTCAAAGGACTCCCTGGTGAGCAGGTTAGCTTGGCCCAGTCATTGGGGGGGGGGGGGGCAGGGCAGGGAGAAGGGTGAGAGTAGAAGGGTGCTACCTGGGGAGGAGCTGGAGGAAAGGAGCTCCATGCTGTTGAGCACACCATTTTCATACAGGGCCAGTTTTTGGACAAACTTCTGCCGAACAGGGTTAATGATGATCTGAGGCCTTGAAGAGGTGACACTCTCTAGTTCAGAAAAAAGCCCCCACCCAGCGACAGAATCAGCAAGGAGCCCAGGTCAGACAGCAAGAACCAGATGCAAACAGCAGCTCCTCTGACTCATTAAAATATGGGAATGCCATCTCTCTTGCCATCCCCTCCTTACTGCCTACAAACATGCCCGTCTCCCTCATTCTGAAAAACCCTCATTTGATACTTCCAGCCCAGTTAACTAAGCATTCTGTAACTCTTCTGCCCTTTGTAGCTAAAGTACTCCAAAAGGCCATGTACCTAGGTGCCTCTACTTTCTCTCCCCTTACTCTCTTCTTAATCCTCTACAAATCTGGCTTCTGATCTTCTGATGATTCCACCAAAACTGCTGTCTCCAAAGTTATTGATGATCTTATCAGCCAAAGCAAATGGTCTTTTCTCAAACTTCATTTTCCTTGACCTCTCTGCAGTCTTTAGCACTGTTGAGCACTTTCTTCTTCTTAAATTTTTATTTATTTTAGGCTTTTTTTTTTTTTGGCAAGGCTCCGGGTTAAATGGCTTGCCCAAGGCCACACATCTGGGTAATTATTAAGTGTATGAGGCCAGATTTAAACTCAGGTCCTCCTGACTCCAGGGCTGCTGCTCTATCCACTGTGCCACCTAGCCCCCTTCTCCCCCCACTCCAGTCCACTCTTATTTAGATGTCAACTTGATCTTCCTAAAGTATATATGACAATATTCCCCCTCCCTCCAATTCAATAAACTCTAGTGGCTTCCTATTATTTCCAGGCTCAAGCTCCCCTTCTCAATATTTCCAGTCTTCTTATCACCCCCCCCCCCCCATACATAGAACAAGACCCTCCATATCTCAACTCCAGGCCATGGCTGGGAGCTTCCCTGGCCAGCTCCCATGCCTGGAATGCTCTTTCTTCCCTGACTTCCTTCAAGTCCCACTACATCCCATCTTTACAGGAAGTCTTGACCAAACCCCTGAATTCAAGTCCCTTCCCTCTCAATTGTTTCCTCCTGCCTAGGGTTGCTTTGCTTGCTGTCTCCCCCATTAGACTGGGCTTCTAGAAGGCAGGGACTGTCCCCAGGCTATAAAAATTAGCCTAGGGCCTGAGGTCCCTTCCAGCTAGAGGGCCTGGATCCTTAGTCTTCAATTATATGACTTTACAGGGGACTCTATCTCTTAAGTATGGGAAAGAGCTTTATACCAGACTAAAGCCAGAGACCTTCAGCCACCAGAGCCAAGAGAACTCTCCTATCCCATGCACTGGTCAGCTTTCAGGATGGAGTCCCTGGGTTACCTTCAGAACTGTTCTGTCCCTGCTCCAAGCTGCCTGTCTTGGTGTGACTCTTCCAGCTTTCTCCTGGAGCTGCTTCCGGTGGGCAGGGTGGCTGCCAGAGAGAACACAAGACCTGAGCCGCTGCTCTGTCCCCTGGGCCGTCAGGCAGACTTGGCACTGAAGGCAAATCTTGGTTTAAATTCAACGAGTTGAGAGCATTGTAGAGGCCGGGTGTGCTCTCGTCACTCTCCACAGGCTGGTTGGGCTGATTCCCGAGCTGCTTGGAGTCCTGAGCAGGGCCTTTGGCTTGGGACTGTAGCAGAGGCATTCCAGCCTCAGGCACTGGGTTTGGGGTGAACATATAAGAGTTCTCCTGAGGTGAGGCTGGGCCTCTGCTGCCAGCCTCTCTCTCTGACAGCCCTGCTGAGGCCTGGAGTTTCTCTAGACTTTCATATACCTGCAAAGAACAGAGGATCCTAGATTTAAAGCTGAGAGGCAGACTAGTTCAAATCCTTATTTTACAGAGGAGGAAACTGAGACCCAGGATCATAGACTAATCTCCTCATTATATAGAAGAGGAAATGGAGGCTCAATAACAGAAAGTGTTTGGTCCAAGGTCACCGAGGCAATAAATGGCAGAGCTGAGTTATAAACCCTGATAGGCTCAACTCCACAAGCAATACCCTTTTGGTCTTGTTCAATTGTTTTTCAGTCATGTCTGACTCTCTGTGACCCCAGTGGGGATTTTCTTGGCAGAGCTGCTGGAGTGATTTGCCATTTCCTTCTCCAGCTCATTTTACAAATGAGGAAACTGAGGCAGACAGAGCAAAAGGACTTACTTACCTAGGGTCACACAGCTAGTAAGTATCTTAGGCTGAATTTGAACTTAGTCTTGTTGACTCCAGACCCAGCACTCTCTCTAGCCACTGAGCCACCTACCTTGTTGGAACAGTGCCCTATTCACTGTTATTAAAACATACTCTATTTTTTTGGGTTGTGAAAAGGGTGGGAATCAGACAGACTACACTTTTGTTTTTGTTGTTTAGATTTTTGTTAGGCAATGGGGTTAAGTGGCTTGTCCAAGGCCACACAACTAGGCAATTATTAAGTGTCTGAGGCTGGATTTGAACTCAGGTACTCCTGACTCCAGGGCCGGTGCTTTATCCACTGCACCACCTAGCCCCAAGATTAGACTCTTAATTGAGGCCTTACTGGCCACCCTAGTTCCTCATTTTCTTTAGACTGGGCCTCAGGCTGCTGCTGCTTCCGGCTCCCTGAAAAAGGCAGACAAGGCAGGGGCCCACCACCAACCTGCTTCAGATGACCTTCCCCCCCAACTTTCCCCTTCTCAATCAGTGGCTAGAGGTGTCTTGGGTCAAGCTGGTACATTTTCAGAAGGAAATGTCTCCATTACAACAGATTCAATACTTCTGAGAGTAGTCACCTGGGTATACCATATTACCAGACTAACGTGGGCTTTCTATGAAAGGTCTGATTTTGGAAATGGTAGAAAGGAGGGGGGGCTCTATGCAGAAATGAGAAGTGTGAAGGATCCTGTCTCTGATATCAACTGCTTGTATGACCTTGGACTAGCCCTTTCCCATCCTTGGCCTCAGTTTCCTTCTCTGTAAAGTATGGGAATTGGACTATCTGGTTGTAGAGGTTCCTTCTAGCACTGAATCTAAGATCACAGGATCTTACTCAGGTGGCAACAGGGTGAATGAGGAAGGATAGAGTATGCCTAAAAAAATAACCGACAGTGTACAGCAGGGGGTGCACCCAAGGCAGGCCCTGAGGAGCCTGTGAAATGAGATCTCCCCCAGCCTTCTCATTTCTGCAACAACTGGCAAAAAATGTCTAAGAAATGTCTAATATTATCACCTGACCATTGTCCTTGGGCCTCCCTCAACTCCAGAGGCTGCTATACCTTCGTCATGGGAGGCCTCTTCTTGCCCCGACGGTGCAGGCAGCGGCAGGCCAGTCGGCCGAGCTCCTGGCCCAGCCCGGGAAGACACTTTCCAGGCCTGGAGTCTGCATACTTTGCATAAAGCTGAGAGCCAATCTGGGCCGCCCAGGCATCCAAGTCTGCTCCCGCCCCTGTTGCCATCCCTTTGTGGGGAGCCAGAGTTTCTTCTTCTTCTTCAACCAAATCCTTCTGTGGGACCAAAAGTGGGGCTTACCCAAAGGCCCTTCTGAGAGCCAGCACTGACGTTTTCCATTGCTGTCACTTAGCCCCCTTCCTTCCTGCCTTCTTTCTCTAGTTCCTTCTTTACAGGGATGCAGGGTTTTTTTTCCCCAGCTATTCAACTACCCAGCAATGGTTCTGACTATTCCATTAAATAACTATAAATCTAGACCCAGTCCTAGCTTTTCCTCAAGTTGTTAATGTCTGAGGATTTTTGGTTGGCCAAACTTTGTTAACCATTTGAGCCTCCCCCCCCCCCCCCCCCCCAGCATTAGAACAGCACATCTTAGTGGCTTTATCAGGAGTCTTTTGTAAACTGAAAGGGAGGACAGAGATATTTTGGCAGTGGACTTAGTCTGGGGAGACTGGGTTCAAATCCTGCATCTGATATTAACGGATGCTGTGGCTTTTATCAAGTCATTTAGCTTGTCTTCTCATGTGGAATATTGGGGAGGGTGGTTTTACAGTGATCAGGTTGTACAAAATGAAATGGTAGACATAAAGAACATTGAGAGTCTAGAGAACATCTCAAAAAGGGTGATCATGTTGCTGAAGTGTCTAGAGTCTTTGTTATATGAGCCCTAATCAGGAAGACCTAGGTTCAAACCTCATTTTGGACCCCGGCCAGTTAGGTGACCTTGGGTAAGACACCTCAACTTTATGGATTTGTTTCTTCCTCTCTCAAACAAGGGTCTCTGAGACCCCATCCAATTCCAGATCTGGGACCAAAAGACTCTTGTGCTGGATGGGAAGAACTCAATGCCCATGGACGGTCCTTCCATAGCAAAGATTCTGGAAAATTCAGAGAAAGCACAAAGCTTTGGTCACCAAATCACTCAAGGAAAAATCACTGTGGTGACCAGACAGAAGGTTCATCAGTTGGGAGCTGGTTCCTTTCCCATTTTATAGATAACAAAACTGAGGTTAAATGATTTGCCCAGGGTCACCCAAAGGGTACCTGCCCTGGAAGACTGTTGTGGAGTTCCAATGAGATAATAGCCATATTATGCAAATCTCTGAGCTCTCCAGGCATGTTCCTTATTATTACCTAAGGTTTACAAAATGCTGTAGCTAGTCTGTCAGAGCTGGGAGGGATCTTGGGTGCGGTGGGTGGGTGGGGGTGTCCAATTCAATCTAAGCCTCTGCCTGGAAATCTCCAATGTGGGGCAGCCCACTTCCTCCCTGGGGCTAGCTCTTATTGGGCTCTGATTACTATTTCCCTCAATTTGCCAATATTTCAGAGACCTACCTGCAGAGCTCTAATTGTTAAGAAATCGTCTTCAAATCAAGCTCCTGGTTCTGCCCTGTGGGGACAACCCTCTTTTCCTGTACCAGTCCTTCAAATACTGAGTGGGGGGGTAGGGTCCTTCCCGCCCCCCCCCCCCCCACCCCATATCTTCTATTCTCTAGGCTACACATGCCTGGTTCATTTCATCAGTCTCCACATAACAAAGACTCCAGGCTCTTCAGCAACCTGGTCATCCTTCCTGGGATGTTCTTTATTTCTACCATTTCATTTTGGCCTCACCACAGCCTGGTCACTGTAAAACCCTCCCCAATATTCCAGATGAAAAAAAGAGCTAAAATGACTTGCTAAAAAAAACCACAGAGTTCGTTAATATCAGATACAGGATTTGAATCCAGGTCTCTCTAGTCTAAAGTCCACTGCCAAAATGTCTGTATAAGTAGGTTCCTCCCTTTCACTTTACAAGATGGGTTTCAGTATCATAAAAAGGAAATCTCACTCCAAGCAGCAGGGACTAATCTCACAAAAACCCAGGAGGTAGGCTAAACTACAAATAGGCTCAGGGGGATTCCTGGGAAATCTTACATGATCCCTGACAGGTGGTCAGGGGGCCCAGAGATAATCAGCAGTGAGCATGGATTGGATGGCCTCCTCCACCTCAGGGGCCCAAAGTGATGGACCACTTCAGTCTTTCAACCACAATAACAAAAAACCCTCTCAGGATGGAATCTATCTTTTAGCTCTTACTGTAGGACTCTGTCCAGCTGGCTGACTCCACCCTAGACTGGTTTGTGAGAAACAAAAGCCCTTTGAACTTTCAGGAGGTGAGACAGGTTCCCCTTTGAAAGTCATTGAGAAAGTCAAAAGGGAAACCTTCCTGGGCCTAGCATAGTCACAAAAGCATCCATCCAACTGGCAGGAGCTTCTACCTGCCTCTCAGGGTTTCCCCCCATCTGTCACAGGGGACTCCTCCCTCCCTAGTGGTTCCTTGTGACTCACCAGGTACTTGGTTTTAGCCCCATCTGTTTCAATGGCTCGACATCCAGTCAAGATTTCCAATAGTACCTGAGGAGTAAATAGAATGGTCTTAACGAACAAGATCCAGGATGGCCTCCTCCATATATTCATGCTAGGGCTGAGACATGGTAGAAAGGTAGGTGGTAACAACCTTGTGTCTGGCAGTGATCTGGGGGTTGGCTAGCTCATCTGTCTTCTCAGTTGAGAAAGGGGATGGACAAGGGAAGAGAACCACTAGTGCTCTCACCACTATGTCTCAAGGCCTAATCTCTCTGTGCTGAGTCCTGCTGGCTCATATCCATCCATGTGGCTAGTACCCTCCAACCTCCAATGTGTGAGCAAAGCCATGGAGGGAGGACCTCAACCTTCCTTAGGAGTTTAGCATTCTGCAAATCTAGTCTTTAGCTCTCCACCCTGCCCACCCCCCCACCCTTTCCCTTTCACCTTTAATCAGGCTATTCCTGTTTGCTACATAAGAGGCCCATTCAGGGTTCCTCCCTACCCCTCCCCTCCAGGGGCTAGACTCTTACCACACCAAAACTAAAGGTGTCAATCTCCACTGTCAGCTTCCCTGTCTTGACATATTCTTCTGGTAGGTAGGCCAAGGTGCCCCGAACAGTCTGAGTTCGGGCCAAGGAACTGCTCTTTCCGGAGGCAGCCCCCGAGTAGCGGCTGAAACGGGCCAGGCCAAAGTCTCCTAGTTTGGGCATCAACTTCTCATCAAGGAGGATATTAGAACTGGGGGGAGGGAGGAGGAAAAAAGATCCAAAGGAAAGTGAGACTGTCCTTGCTGTCCATCCCAAGCCACAGCCCTATTTGGGACTAGGTCTAGCAACAACTGCCTGAAGGCACTGGGGATGTTTGGGCTGGAGAGGATAAGATTCAGAGGGAACATCCCAGCCTCATCAAGGCAATAATCTGTCCAAGCAGGAGATGAAAGGTCCAGGTGGAAGAATTGTTCTTTTTTTAGTTTTTGCAAGACAATGGGGTTAAGTGGCTTGCCCAAGGCCACACAGCTAGGTAATTATTAAGTGTCTGAGGCTGTATTTGAACTCAGGTACTCCTGACTCCAGGGCCAGTACTCTATTCACTGCGCCACCTAGCCGCCCCCAGGAAGAATTGTTCTTGTTTGGTTTTGTTTTTACATTTGAATTTTTTAACATTGAGGTTTGCAGAAAACAGAGGATCTCTTAGGATCCATGAACTTATTGACTTTATAAGCACTGGAGTCCATCTGTAAATACTGAGGAAATGGAGCAGTGGATGTCAAATAGGAAGAGGTCTCGGTATCTAACCCCTTCATTCACGAAACAACTGAGGCCCAGAGAGCATCATAAGATCTCCCAAGGAAGGGACCTTGGCCTTGTAGTCTAACCCCCTCATTTTACAAGGGAAGAAACCGAGGCCCAGGGAAGGGAATGTGGCTTAAACTGTGGGTGGTCAAAATACTTTAAGGTGGACTTTGGAATGCCTACTGTCCTCTGCCACTTACATCTTTGAGTATGTATAAGCAAACAAGGTTTAGTGCAAAGAAAACTGAATTAGGAGTGTTGAGTTTTAGTCTAAGCTTTTCTATTATAGTTCTGTACCCTTGGTAAATTGCTTAACTTCTCTAGGGTTTAGAATCCTCAAATTAAATGAGGCTAGATAAAATGATATCTGAGACCCCTTCTAAATCTACAATCTGGGTTCAAATCCCAGCTTTTGTCTTTTATTCCTTGTGGTACTGGGCAAGTATCCTCTTCTCTCTGGGTCCCAAGTTTCCTTCCCTGTAGCAAGAGGGAGTTTTACTAGCTGGTCTCTGAGGTTCCTCTCAGCTCTAGATCTCTGATTCTTTGTGTGACTTTCCCTCTCTGAGTCTCATTTCCTCTACAGTTAAATAAGGGATGATGGGCAATATGGCCCCTGAGGTTTCTTTTAGCTCTGGATCTAGAATTCCATGTGTAACCATGAACAAATCACTCCTCCACTGTTTCCTCATGTGCAAAATGAGAGGGTTAGATGACATAGCCTCTGAGGTCCCCTATGGCCCCCAATCCTAGAGGGTAGACCTGGGAGCAGTGGAAAGAAGTTTATAAAGAGGCCACTGGATTCTGACCACCTATCCCACAGGAGAAGGGATGATCTTTAAACAAAAGCTGCCTTACCCACTTATTGGAAACTAATGTTCAGGTCTGAGTCATACCACATGACCTTGGCCATCCCTTTCCAATTTTGCTTTGGGAACAATCAAGCATGTGGGCTCTCTGGCCCAGCTGGTCACAGCATGAGCTAGTCAGAGACTTAGTCCCCTGTATGAGCCAGTTAGCTCTGTTTTGTTTCCCAGAATGCATCTGAAACGCAGCCAATTTCCACCCAAATGCATGTTGTCATTGGGAAGAGGGACCAAATTGGGAAGTATGGTTGTCTTTCACAGTTTGTCCATTTCTGCTCTTAGGGATACTCCCAAAGCTTGTCTCTGACAGGTAGGGATTCTTTGTAAATGAAGAGGGCTTATTCCTGATTTATTGATTTTGCCTTCTACCCATCCTTTTCTGATTCCAATGGAAGATTTCAAAACATGAACTCCTAGACAGGATGAATAAGCCAAGTAATTATTTTGTACCACCTTCCCATCTTCCCAGTGGCCTGAACTTAAGGTTTTTTTGCAAGGCAAACAGGGTTAAGTGGCTTGCCCAAGGCCACACAGCTAGGTAATTATCAAGTGTCTGAGACCGGATTTGAACCCAGGTACTCCTGACTATAAGCTGGTGCTTTATCTATTGTGCCACTTCCGCGCCACCTACCCACCCCCTCACCTTTCACTCTTCCTCCACCCCTAGATGCTATCACTGCCAACTCTCCTTTCATAACCTTAGGAGAGGTCCTCTTAACCTCTCTCTTGGACTATTTCTGGTATCTTCCTCTTATTTTTTGCCCTCTTCTAATGTTTTTTTGTTCTTCATTTCCAAAGAAGACCATGACATCAGGGAGGTGATGCCATGACAAGCACATGAATTAGATGTGAGGGGCGCTGTGCTAAGTCACCAGCCTCACTTTCTCCTCTACAGTCATTTGAGTCCAGTGGCCAGAGATGAGTCGGGATGACTGGAGATGGCCTTGTATGTGAGGCAATCAAGGTTAAGTGACTTTCCCAAGGTCACACAGCAAGTAACATTCAAGTGTCTGAGGCTGGATTCGAACTCCAACTGACTCCAAGGCCAGTGATCTATGTACTGTGCCAAAGCTTGTCCCCATCTTTCTTCTATCTTGCTTGATATACTGTAGGTGCTAAGTAATGATTGACTGACCAATAATAGAAACTGTCCACTGGTATTACCAGACTCACAGTGACACTGGCTCCTAGAAGGTCCTCCCTGCCTAGAAGTCTGTTGCTAATAATAACCTGCCCTGACCCCTACTCAGGGTCATACATATTTCCAAAGTAACCGAGCTAAGATTTGAGCCTTTAGCTTGCTGAATCCAAATCTAGTGTTGTCCATGTCACACCACACTGTCTCTCCAACAGTGGACTTAGAATTCTGAGAATGTTCCCATGAGAGAACTGCTCCCTTCCTGGGTTCTCAAATCTTTTCTCCATACTGAGTCAGAAGAATTCCCTTTGGCCTCGACCTCTAGTCTCTACCCAGCCAGAGTTATCTCCCTTTGGTGGGAAATAAGTACCAGCTGGACCTTGGAAATGCCCTGCTCAAGAACCTTTAGTGACGCCCTATTCATCTCTGGGATCAAATACAAACCAATCTGTTAGATGCTGTAAGCTCTCCAAAAGCTGACTCCCTACCTCTGCCTCACAGAATGCCCAGTTCCAGCACCACCTACTATACTTACTCTTTCCCCACCACCAGCTACTAGGACCCCTCCCCCTATTCTCTGAATATTTTATATGTACTTATATGTATCTGCTTCCCCTAATGGAAAATAAGTTGCTTGAGGGCAGGGTCTGTTCCATTATTGTCTCTATATCCTCAGTAGTGACTACAGTGCTTAGTCTACAATAGGCATTTAATACGTGCTTAATAATTTGATAGGCTCTTTTCCCTTAACATTCCCTCTTCCCTGTCCCCTCTCTCTTCTCACCTTTTAACATCTCCATGAATGAGGCTAGGATTGTCCTGGTGTAGGAACTGGATAGCCCGTGCTGTGCCAAGCAAGATATCTATTCGTTGAGCCCAAGAGAGAAGGGAAGGGTTCTGGCTCTAGGAAGATAAAGACAGGTTAGGATGGGAAAGCAGTAGCTCTCACATGTCTACCAGCTTGGCCAAGTCAGTTTCTATTTCTGGGCTTCACCTTCTCCATTTGGAAAATGGGGCTCTACAGAGGGCTAAGTTACAGCAAGGTTATGAAAAGATAAAAGATAAAAACTCAGGAAACCCATATTGGCAAGGGAGACCAAATTCTCCTTCTCACCCAGTCTTATATTGATTCTTCCTCTCCTTTCTTATCCCCCCTTCCTCTCCTCTCTTATCCCCCATTCTCTTTTCAGCGGGCTTGGGGCTAGACTAGGAGGTCCTCTTCCCCATTTTCAGGAGGAAGAATTCTCAAGATCTCTTGGCAAGCCAGGGAAGCTATTACTTTTTCTCCAGAGGTTTTACACCTCAGTTCTCTGTGACAATCACAGATGAAACTACAACATAAGGTGCAAGTGACTTTTGGAGCTCCACTTTAACAAGGTCTGCAGCAGTGGGATGTTAAGGAACCACAAATGGAAATGCAGAGCTAGAAAGTTTCCCGGATTTCCCTGCCTGCCTTTCTTCTGGGTTCTGTTTAAGTTTTATGTATCTCAGGGCTGTTTAACATATAAAGTCCTTTGCCATCTGGCTCCAGCCTATCTTTCCAGGTTGATTGTACATGATTGCTTCTCAAACTGGCCATCTCCCATCTTCATGGTCAATCATTTCATTTGTATACTCTGCCCTCTTCCTGACTCTTTTTTACTTCTCAACTTTTTATCTTTGGATCTGTTGTTTCCCTATAGTAGAACTGGGAATACTATAGGAGAATACATAGTAGAATGTATGCTCTGGTCAAAGATATGACCCAATGGCTTTCAAAAGAAGAGATAAAAAATTATAGTTACATTAAAAAAAAGTGCCAAATCACTAATAATGAGTAATACAAATCAAAACAAGATGATTTTTCCCTTCAGGCCCATCAAATTGGCTAAGCTGGACAAAAGATGGAAATAGTGTTGGAAGGACTTTGGAAAGAGAGACACAATAATTACTTTGTTAATGACTTGGTCTAACCATTCTGGAAAGCAATTTGGAATTATGCTAAATAAGTGATTAAAGCTGCCCACATCCTTTTACCCAGACATCCTACTGCTAGGCATAAACCTCTAAGGAGATCAAGAGGTCTCAAACTGTGATACATTAATGTCATGGACTATTTCTACTCTGTAAAAAGTGATGAATATAAATTCAAGGAAGCATGAGAAGGCCAGTACAAACTGAAGCAGAAGGGACTAAGCTGAATTAAGAAAGCAATGACTATGATGACATAAATGAAAAGAACAACCCCCCCCCCAGTTTTCTGAACTGAAACTCAGTCTCCTCAATCCAGTGTGACTATTGGGTAAATTGAATAATCAAGTTTGGCCCTGGAGAATGTTTAGAAAATGTACCTCTGTCTCTTCATTGCAGAGGCTGGGGGACTAAGGGTGTAGAATACTACATATTTGGTCAGTGTGTTGATGAGTTTTGCTGATTTTTCTTTCCCATTTCCTTTTTAGTCTTTGTAAAAAAGGGATGGCTAAATGGGGATGGGAATCTTCAGAAATCAAGGTGATGTAACTAAAGACGTAATCCTTTTGAGTATTGGGGTTATTTGTTAATATTTCCAAAACTTGGCATGGTGATGAGCACTGCTGCATGGACCTGGGTTTCACCTAGCTTCTGGTAGCCCAATGGCAAGGATCATGTCTGGGAAGCTGTTTGACTAATAAAAGTCGACATTACCCAGTTATTGGAGACCTACCTGAGAGTGGAGCTGGTCCTCCAGGGAACCATTGGGCAGAAAGACATAGACTAGACAATAGATGTTGTCCTGAATGCAGTAGCCAGCAAAGTCCACAATGTTTGGGTGTCGGAACCTAGTTGAGAAAGGACGGGCCAGAAGCCGTGGAAGAAGATGATTCAAAATAGGCACCCTGATTATTGCTATCTCTCTACCTCAATTCAAGATACACAAACCATAGAGCCATTCCATTTCCAAATAGGAACAAAGAACCTAGGTCTTGGAGTCAGGAGGGTTGGGGTCTCACCCTGGTTTTGCCTCCTCCTGTAAAATTTTGGATGATTACAATGACAACAGTTAAGTGTTATATAGTACTTTAAGATGCTATCATTGAATCCATACAACAACCCCACAATATTCCATTTTACATATGAGAAACCTGAGGCCAAGAAAGATCAGTGATCCCCTCTAGGGTCATATAGCTAGCAAGGGTCAGACAGGATTTGAACCCAGGTCTTTCCGACCTTACCAAGTCCAGCCCTCTCTGTCTGATGCCACACTGAACCTCGGGTTCCTCCCCTCTAAAATCACAGATCTGAACTAGATTATTATTGACACCCCTTCCAGTGACCAGGACCAGTGAACTAACTCCTGGTCCTCCTTCTACCTAAGCTCATGACTCTCCTTCCTTCCCCCTGATTGTCCAACTCCCCCAGGTTATTCAAGCTCAAGGTGGGGGCTTTCAATGCTCACCGAGACAACTTTTCCACTTCGGTGCCAAAGCTTGTCTTTATGGTGTTCCATTCCAGCTCAGCATCCTGTAGCCAGGGTTAGAAGAAGGAGCTTTAAGCAGCCTCCCCATGTCTGGCCGCCCCCCTCTCCAGAGTTATGTTATGGACTTGGGTTTGAGGGGGCTGCCAGATCCCTTGGCTCCATTTGGCATAGCTTTGGCCCTCTTTCCCCCCCCCCCCCAACCTTGATCCCACTACTCTTGGAACATCCCTGTCCTAACTCTTACCTCCTTGAGCCTTTTAACAGCATAGGAAGTGTTTCTCATCACAGCCCGGTACACACAGCCGAAGCCTCCTTCGCCGATCTTCAGCTCCTCAGAGAAGTTGCGGGTACCTTGGGTGATCTCAAGGAGGGGCCAACGGAAGGGGGGTGGGTTGGCACACTCCACTGGGGAGATTTTGTTCTCTTCTCCTTGCTGCAACAGGAGATCCCCCCCCCACACACCCCCAGGCTAGGTTAGGTTGGAGCATGCAGAGCTCACTGTCTCCCTCTGCCCATTGGCCTCAGGCATACCACCAGGCCATTCCCAGGGGCCTGCTTTTTTCTGTACAGAAACCCAACTCTGACCAGACATTGTGTGGAAGCTAGTGTCTCTGCTCTGGCCTTCATAGTTGAGGGGAGGAGAGAAGACTCACTTGTGGACAAGAGGAAGAATTATCCAGCAGGCAATGGTGAGGAGTAGGCTTTTTGAAGAAGCCCTGGGGTTAGAGAAGGCCAACCCTAGTCCCCAGAATCCTCTCTTACCCTGTTTCAATTCACTTTGACAAATGATCACAGAATGATTTCTCCACGCATTCCTAT
The DNA here is from genome assembly GCF_037893015.1 of Macrotis lagotis. Taxonomy (NCBI): domain Eukaryota; kingdom Metazoa; phylum Chordata; class Mammalia; order Peramelemorphia; family Peramelidae; genus Macrotis; species Macrotis lagotis. The sequence goes on from NC_133666.1 coordinate 82,138,448, forward strand.
GCAAAGCACATGGGAGGTCCCTGCCATCTTGGTGAGCTTGTCCCAGATCCCACAGCCTCTGTACCTTAAATCCTCCCTACCTCCACAAAGGCCCTTCAAGCTTTGGATGATTTGCTTTGCTTCCTGCTACCCATCCTTTTTTTTCCCCCCATATTGGTTCCCTCCTGAGATTCTCATGGTAGACTCAATTTCGCCATCTCTTAAAGGAGGGGGTAAGACACTAAAGTCCCTTATAACTCCAGCTCTGTGTATATGTTGTTTTTCTTAGTGGAATGTAAGTTCCTCGAGGGGAGGCTGGGTTTCAGAACCTTCTCAGAGTATGTACTAAATGCTTTTTAGACCCTTGGGTCTCAATGTAAGCTCACTGAGGTCACATAGAGCTTTCTGTCAATTGTGTCTTTGAATCCCCAGCCTTCATCCCAAGGTAGGCCTTCTAGTCCAACTCCTTCATTTTACATAGGAGGAAACTGGAGACCCAGGGAGGGGAAGTGACTTGCCCCAGATTACAGGGGTAGGAAGTGACAGAGCTGGGATTTGAACCAAGGGCCTCTGCCTCAACACACAGGGCCTCTTTCCAATGTACATACTGCCTCTAATATCTCTGTTGAATTGGAATGAACTGTCCGTCTGTCTCCTGGACGTTCTCTTTCTTCCCTACTGGATGAGGGGGGGGGTCTCCCTGAGGGTGGGAGCCTCCTCTTTCCAGTCTCTTCCCCCAGTGCCTAGGTAAGGGCTCTGCCCAGTCGGGGCACTCGGGGCAGAATGAGGGAACACACATACCTTTGTGGAAGAAGAGGACGTGTTAGAGCGGAGTGGCCCAACACCTTGGGGTGCAGGGCTCGGACTAGGGCTGGGGAAGGGCCAGGAGTCTGAGGGGAAACCTGGAAGAGTGTGGTGAGGGGAAGAAAGTAAAACATGATCGGGTTATCCCAGACCCAACTTGGCCACCCCTCTCCCCTCCACCCCATCAGGATGGCCCAGGGGCTTCTGCCTCTTCTTAGGGGCTAGATGGCTAGAGGAATGATTGCTTCCTAGGACACTCCCTGAGCAGGCAGTGTACCAGTCACAAGCCCTTTTTGCTTGAAGCAAAAGTCAAAAAGAAATCTAATGTGAATTTTTCTACTTGTTTACAAAAGGATCTGACCTTACAGAAAGATCTCCCTGAAGTCGGCTCCTGGGGTTCACCTCAAAGAGAATCCACTGTTCAGAAATCTTCAGTACACAGAGCTTTCTAGGGAAACAGCTGGGTGTACTAAGCCCAAGACAGAGATCTGGGGATCCTATCCTTTCTTTTTCAGGACAGGTTTAACCCTAAGCTCAGGATCTGATCCCCCTCCCCAACTTGTCCGCACCAGCTGACCCAGGGGATATTGAGGGGGCAATGTTTCACTCCTCTCCTTGAAGAAGCTCTAGATTCCCTGTCTTCAAGTACAGTTCCCATTACCTGGGGAAGGAAAGGTTGAGGCAGACTGTGGGCCCCTTTGAGGCCTGGGTTCCTCTTCCTTGCGGGTGCTAGTGGGTTTTAGGTGAGGAGGGGGCCATGGAGGGGTGGGTGTACAGGCTAATGAGGCAGCAATTGGCAATGAGGGGGGCTCGGGGTCCCCTAAAAGTATAGGGAGGGAAGGAAAAGACAGATATTGTTATAAAAGCAAGAATGACAGTAGTGAATGATATGGGCTATGTGTGTGGGGGGGATAGTATGCTTTCCTCCTGTACTCCATCACCTTTTTGGGAACAAAGGGAGGAACACACAATTGCTTCCCTTCACAAGGGTGGAGGGAGGGAGATCCTCTCTGGGTGGGTACGTGGGGAGAAGAGTGCTATTTCTGGGAGCCCAGCTGGGGCATGGTTGGGGTGTGGGAGGCAGGGGGAAAGTCCCTTGGACTTCAGGGCCTGAGGCTAGGGCTAGTTTTTTGAATTGAAACTGAGTCTCTTTTGGGGCTGTCTCCCCAATCCAACAATTCTTTAGTGAATCCAGACCCTGGACAGGGGGAGCTGTAGGGCATTACTGGGGATTTATACAGAAGGAAGGGTAGGGGTCTGTCTGTTCAAGAATTGGTAGACTACACAGGACTGGATTGTGGTTATGTATGTGGGGAGGATTGGGGTGGGCAGGAAAGACTCACAGCTGGTGATGATGTCTCGGGCTCGAAACAGTTGTAGGTGAGTGAGAATGTGGATGAGGTCAATAACTCGGGCATTTTTATTAATCCAAGGCCACATGATTCTGGCTGTTCGTTCAGGAGAACGTTCCTGAAGTCGAAGTTCTGTCTGGTCCTGAACAATGAGGGAGGCTGCCAAGCAAGAAAGGGGGTAAGCCCCCACTGCATTTCAGTCAAAGTGGTCTGGGGCATCTTGTGAGGATGGAGCCAGGTTGGAGCTTGGCTGTTGGCTTTGGTGCCATCCCATCCGTTCAGCTTCTTTCTGGGCCCCAGTCCTGGCCCTGACATAAAGTCAAGCATACTGTAGCCCCTGCCCCTTGGAGAAGGAACCCTGGATTTGGAGTCTAACAAGTGGTGTTTTAATAACTGTTCTGCCACTAATTTCACTGTGTGAACAAGGGCAAATCACTTCATGTCTGCCTGTCTTAGGAAAATGTGGGAGCTGTTTTAAATAACTCCCAGTCTCTTTCAGTTCTCAATGCTATTTGGACCCAGAGCACAAGTCAGTTGCAAGAAAGAATCTGAAAAGTTTCTGGGAACAAACTGGAGGGAGACTAAAGCATCCTGGCTTCTGAGTTCTTGTCATCTCCCTTTCAGTCTCCCCACCATCTTTCCTTTTCTCACATGGAATCCTGGCTTCTTTTCCTCTTGACCTCATTTACTCTTTCTGGGAAAGGGGGTGGGGCAATAGGGGAAGCAGACTCTTGGCTTCTTGGATCCTACCAACTGTACTGCATGGCTGAGTTTGGCACAGGGCCAAGGCAATAGATGGTAGAGTGGTCAAGGGAAGCTATTTATTTAAACCTTTACCTCAGTTTCCCCAGCTTAATTCCCTGCTCCCTCTTACACTATGAAGTAAATAAGTTTAGCATCCTGCTATACTACCTCCATGAGGAAGCGGTAGCCTGTGGGCAGCCAGTGCCTGAGCTGTGCCAATCTCTAGTGGCTCCAAGCTTGAAGCTCTTTTCTACCTGTCCCTATGGGAAAGTACTATTCTCTTCTGGGCCACTTGTCTGGGTCTCAGTTTCCCCCTCTATCAAGGGAGGGGCTTAGACTAGATGTCCTAAAAGAAAGGTGGTGGGAGACTGGCTAAGGTGCCCCCAGCCCTGGCCTCCCTAGCAGCTCATGGCATAGGCCAGGTGTGAGGGAATAAGGAAGGGGTGGGCGCAGTGTCAGAGGCCACAGCAGGTGGCCTATCTTCCCAGCATGGCATTCTCCCTTCTCTCCCAGGCGGGTCACACAGGGAGAAGGGCACGGGAGGAGGGGAGGGAAAGAAAAGGAGGCGGGGGGGGGGGCGGCCCCGGGGGAGGTGCCCGGGCCTGACTGGGGGAGGGTGCCTGCGCTTCCCGCCTGGCCACTTCCCCTCTCCTGGGGCCGGCCCCGGCCCCGGCGCGAGTCCCTGGCGCTGCGCCCCCCCCCCCCCCCCCCCCCGCCTCCTCACCGAACTTGCACCAGTCGCTCGACTCCAGGGAATCCATCACTTGGTAGAAGCGGCACATGAGCCAGGCCGGCACCTCGTAGACGAATCGCTGGGCAGCGGAGTCCCCAGGCCTCCCCGCGGCTGCCCCCTCGGCCATCGTCCTCCCGCGCGGCTGGGGCCGGGGCCAAGGCGGGGGCCAGCCAGGGAGCGGACGGGCCCGGGGGCTCCTAGAGTGGCCAGCCCAGGCGAGCCTATGAAAAATGAGTCACTTCCCCTTTAAATGGATCCCTTTAAACGGCTAGCTGCTGGGGGGGGGCGGGGATGGGGAGAGGAGGCGGGGAGGGAGGAATGTCTCCCTCCTCCTCCGGCGGCCGCCACGTCGGGTGAGGCTGGGGGCGGGACCTCGCCTGGGAAAGCGGCCGGCTCTCGCGCGCCCCTCCCCCGCGCGCCCCTCCCCCGCCCTCCCGGACTGCCTGGCAGCGGCCTTCCGGCCCTGGGCCTCGGGGCCAGGCTAGGGCCGCCCCGCTCGCCATCACAAGCCGCAGGCGCTCGGGCAGGGGCCGGCGCCAAAGCAGCCAGGTGCGGCTGGCTGCCGGGGCCCTGCCACTAACCCTCGGTGGCCCTCGGGCCAGTCCGGGCCTCCTCCGCGGCGCCGCAGCTGTTTGTGCAAAGTGACGCGGTTGGCATCCCTTGCCTCCCGCAGAGAGCCGAAGAGCTTAGCACGCAGAGACACTTTGGGAGGCCCAGCCAGGGCGGGAATGAGCTTTCCTGCCAGGCACACAGTGACTAGGAAGACTTTTTGCCGGTTACTTTTTGTTCACTTAAGAAGCAGGGGGGGAGGTCACGTTGTCCATCAACATTTCAAAAAAAGAGGTTTAGCTTAGACCACAGATTCTTCTTTCTCTCTCATCTGTCTCGGCCTCTAACATCACAGATTCTGGAACCCAGGGCCCCTTGCTAGGCTACTGAAATCTACGGACCCTTTGTTAAATCTGGTTTTTTTTTTTAAGGTTTTTGCAAGGCAAATGGGGCTAAGTAGCTTGCCCAAGGCCACACAGCTAGGTCATTATTAAGTGTCTGAGACTGGATTTGAACCCAGGTACTCCTGACTCCAGGGCCAGTGCTCTATCCACTCTGCCACCTAGCCACCCTAAATCTGGTTTTAAAGGACATCAAGTGAACCCCTAGGATGCCAGGTAAACCTGATTAGACGGAAATGCTGATCAGGATACAAAAACTTACCTAACCACTTAATGGATACACTCCAAGCTAAGAACACCTGAAGCTGATCCCTGAGCCTTCTATACTTAGAACATTTGGGAACTAAGGGTTCCAAGCTACACTGACTTACAATTCTGGGACTGCCCAGACCCTGGCAGCTTGAGCAGCTTGGAGGTAGCCAAACTCAATCACTAGCAGCTGTTTAATGTGGGACGAACATTGCTGTATCTACATGATTGGCTCCAAAGCCTGACACATAAAAAGGCTAGAAAACACACTTTGCAAGTGCAGGGCTGACTTCAGGTATTACACACCCCCTGGCCTTCCTTTCTTCATTATTATTATTATTATTATTTTTAGGTTTTTACAAGGCAAATGGGGTTAAGTGGCTTGCCCAAGGCCACACGGTTAGGTAATTATTAAGTGTCTGAGACCAGATTTGAACCCAGGTACTCCTGACTTCAGGGCCGGTGCTTTATCAACTGTGCCACCTAGCCGCCCCCCCTTTCTTCATTTAAAAAAAAGTGACATTAGGAATCTTCTGAGTGACCAGATCTAAACTGGGAAACGCAGTGGAATTATTTAAAGGACCCTTTTCCACCCCATCAGCCTTAAGACCTTAGACTAAAGGGACTGAACAGTGAGCAGTGCACTTGTTGGAAGATAGTATCTACCCCTGTCCAATGACAGCCCCCACTCTACTGGGCTTCAAGCCCTGTTCCATATGCACTACTATTAACAGACAAATCAGGGGGTGGATCCCCATTCCCTGACTTCCATTTCTCATCATTTCCTTAAGTTCACATCATCTCTCCCATAAATATCTATTGGGCAGTGGGGGAAATGATTTACTATGTATTCCAAAAGCATGTTATACTTTGTGGAGAAGGTGAACACAATCTTAATTTTCAGAAAATGAAAATGTCAAAGTCATCTAAACTCAGTTGTAACTCAAAACTCCACTATCTGGTCCCAATGAATGTTTCCATCCTTGATCCAATTTAGAATACTGGACCTGGAGTCAGAAAATCTACAGATGTAACCCAATGGGTTCTTCCTAGTCCTGTAGTCTCAGTCAATTCACCCCCCTCTAATTTTCCCATTTGTAAATGGAGGTGGCACAGAAGGATCTTTTCATTGTGCAATTCTGTTAAATCCTCTGCTTTGATGAAGTTATTCAGTCTCCTCAGTCAACTTCACCTTGGGTAAGGGTTTTTTACATACTTCACTCCCACCCCCACCCACATCCTCTCCTCAGTCTCCTTCAACTCCAAAGACCCAAAGTGTGTATTGATCATCAGTTCCTAGAGAACAAGGTCCCACCATTTTGGGTTGTGCTCAGATGGAGAGTGTACTCCTATTTCCCTTCCCCTCCAACCTTTTTGGGGTCTGAGCAAGTCACATGGGAGGGGAAAGCTTAGTGAAGAACAGCCAAAAGAACATTCTAGAAAGAGTTTGGAAAGGGGGAAAGAGAAACCAGTAATCTCCAGGTTAGGGTCAGGTTGAGTCTCCCCATTGCCTGCCCTGGAAGAGGGGGGGAAACAGCTTATCAGTGTGGTTCAGCTGGCAACTAGGTCAGACAACCACAACACACAGTGGGGAGGAGTGGGGAGGGGCAGATAGCACCCAGGTCAAGAAACCATTCCCCTTGAAGCTTACAGAAAACAAGGGTGGGTAGGAGTCATACCTCATATTTGGCCCATAAAAATTAGCAGTGGGACCCATTCAGGTGCCCCCAACCCTGAAAACTGCCCATCCTCCTGACCTAGCAGATTCACTGAGTGGGCCAATTTGATCTTTCTGGCAGGAAGGGCAGTAGGGTGGGAGGGGAAAAACCTAAGGTAGTTGAATTTGTTATAAAAGGGTTAGGGCAGTAGGAGGAACAGGAAATTACTGAGGAGACAATGGAAAAGAGGACAAGTAGATGCTTGGGGGGGGCAAGGACTGACTCCTGAGTCCTTGAAGAAATGGAGGTCTGGACCAAAGCAGAGACAGGGAATGAGGGCAAACACACCACACTCTCCCTCCTTGACAAGCCTAAGTTTCTGAATCTGTAAACCAGGGATAATTGTAGCTTTTACCTACCTCCTAGGGTCATGGTGCTACTAAAATGAGATGATTATCAGGAAAATACTGGACAAATCTAAAAGTACCAAACATGGTAAAGTGGCAGAACAGACTCCTCCAGAACCAGCTTGAAGTTTGCAGCATTTTCTTCATCAGAATGACAGAGACTAAGGGGCTTTGGGTTTTTTTGTGCCTAGTTCTGAATAGGGAGTTGCAACCATTGGGTTAAGGGGCAAGTCTGTGATTTCTTGGTAAGCATTTATTAGGTAATCACCATGAGCCTGGCCCTATAATAAACTGAAGATAGGCAGAAACACTCCAAATTAAAAGTGTACTTTCTAATGGGGTAGATGCAATACACATAGTGAGGTGCATCTGGGGTGGATAGCAGGTGATCTTGGAATAGCTAAAGTTTGAACTTGAATCCAGTCTTGCGTAAAGCCAGGGATTACAAAATTAGATGATGGGTGTAAGGAGCAGCTAAAAAGTCAGTTTAGGAGCTGCAGAGGGTTGTAGTGGGTCCTTCCTTGGCCATTGCTAGTGTGAAAGGTTGCTGCCCGCCCTTGCTCTCTGAAAGGCTGGGACTTTCTCTCCAGGGACCCATCTTTTTTTTTTTTTTTTTTTTTTTGCAAGGCAATGGGATTAAGTGACTTGCCCAAGGTCAGACAGCTAAGTCATTATAAAGTGTTTGAGGACAGATTTGAACTCAGGTCCTCCTGACTTCAAAGCCAGTGCTCTATCTACTGCATCATCTAGCTGCCCCCCATCTATCTTCTTGACACCATCCTCTCCCCCCATCCACTACACTGTGCTATCTGCTTCACAGTAGGCACCAAGCACTATGAAGTGGCATACCCAGATACACCACCTTGATATCTGCTGCATTTTCTTCATTAGAATGGCAAGAGACCATAACGCTTTGGATTTGGGGTTTATTTTTGTTGTTGCTAACCTTGTACCACAAAGCTTTGCTCTCCATCAGGACTAGCCAAGAGAGGGTGATAAAGATAAGTTTCTTTTAAGCTCTATGGCTTGAGTTCTCCTGGGGCTCTTGGCCAGTTGGGATGCTGTCTAACTCAGTAATCAGAGGCTAACTTTTCCCCAAAGTACCTCACTGCACCCACATTGGTTCTGACAGGTTTCTGTTCATTTTCTTTTGGACTGGTTGTGTATTTTCAGAGAATGCACGTGTGTAACAAGGGAGGGCAAATCCTTACATTAAACAATGTCTCCACCTCAAACTGCACCCCTTGAATCTCATTACATCCCCTTTCTCCCCAGAGCTGGTTCTTTTGATCATCCCCTCTTCTTAATGTTCCAGTTCTCCTTATCCATTGCTTCCTTCCCTAAATATGCCTAGATGGTCCCCATTTTTTTTTGTTTTTTTGCAAGGCATTGGGGTTAAATGGCATGCCCAAGGCCACACAGCTAGGTCATTAAGTGTCTGAGTCTGGACTTGAACTCAGGTCCTCCTGACTCCAGGGCCAGTGCTCTATCCATTGTGCCACCTAGCCGTCCTGATGGTCCCCATTTTAAAAAACAAATCAAAACTCTCAAACCAAGAACCCTTCACTTAATAACAAGAGGATTGTAAGGCAGCCCACTGTCGGTGACTTCAGAATTCCGGTCACACCACATGATTCCAGAGGACAGGTGATGAGACATGTTATCCCTCTCCTGACATGGGGAGGGGAGGGAAACAGCAGACTGAGGCATGGATTCTTTTGAATATCAAAATAGGAATTTGTTTTGTTATTCCTTTTTTTATGGGGGGAGGAGGAGGGTTAGAAGGAAGAGGTGGGTTTTGGGTAACTGAAAAAGACACTGTCTGACCTTCTTTCTCTTCTTTACCTGACTGGCTTTCCCAATTTTCTTTAATCTCTAGGCCTTTCCTTTCAATCTCCCCTCCCCCTTTTATCTTGAATCTATCCTGTTTGAATGTATTGTAATTTATATTTACACTTTGAACTCCTCTAAGGCCAGGGACTGGTTTTTTTTTTGGTGTGTGTGTGTGGGGCAGCTTTCTTTGTGTCCCCAGCATTTCATACACTGACTAGTACATATCAATACATGTTAATTGATGGTCTTTTCCTTTACCTTTTCATTTTCCATCTGCTCCTCAGCCCCTTGAAATCCAGCTTCCCTTTTTCTCACTGATCTCCTTAAATTGAAAATCTTCAGCTCTTAGCCTTTTTGACAACTCTACAACACTGAACACCATCAAACATCCCATCTTCCTAGATAGTTTCCTCTCCCAGTTTTCTGGACGCTGCTCTCTCCTGGTCCTTCCAGTTGCCTCGGTCCCTTTGCCCTTATGCCATCCCTAGGATCCTATCCTGGGCTCTCTTCTCTTTCTACACTTGAGATCTCTTCAGTTCCCATCCATTCACCTATCACTTCTATTCAGATGACTCAGATCTATATATCTACCCTTTCTAGTGCTAGCTCCATTCCCACAATTCAACAAGTGCAAAATAGAATTATTCCCCCCCCCCCCCCCCCTTTCGGCAACGGGGTTAAGTGACTTGCCTAGGGTCACACAATGAGGAAGTGTCTGAAGCTGGATTTGAGCTTCTGATTGGTGCTTTATCCACCACCGGGCTACTAGACTCTTAACTTCCCCATTTTTGTTGAGGGCACTACCATCTTTTTAGTAAGCCAGATTTGAGCTTAGGAGCCAAACTCAAGTCTTCCCTTTCTTTCACTTCTTGCACCCAAGTCTTGCTCATTCTACTTCCACAATGTATTTGTATCTCCCCCCTCCTTTCCTCTCATCCCCTGGACTTACTGCTACAACCTTCCAATCAAAGCCTAGTTTCTCCCTCTAATTCCTACTCCACACAACTCACCAAACTCATATATCTAAAGTCAGAGTTTGACCATGTCATTCCCTTGCTCAACTCCCTATTTCCTGCTTTCAAATACAAATTTTTGAGTCTGACTTTGAAGTCATTCTAGCTCCAGTCTCCTTTATCAGGTGTACTACATCTGCTCTTGAGGCCCAATTACTGTTCACTGCACACATTCCATCACCTGACTGCCTTATAGAATGTACATCTTCCTTCACAGCCCAGATACCATTTCTGAGAGCAAGTTTTTTCTGATGCCTCCACTCCCTTCATATCTGCCTTGTATTTGTCTGAATAGATGTTGCTTTTCCCTAACAGTGTGAGCTCTGTATGGGGCAGAGCCTGTTGGATTTTCTGTTTGTGTCCCTGCCTCTTGGCCCATACAGTGTTTAATAAACGCTTATGCAGAAACAGAAGCTTGTGTCATTATATTGACAAAGCTTGGCTCCAGAAAAGGGAGGAGATGGACCTTGAATTCCTTAGCAGAGGTGGGGGACTATAAATATGGAATATCAGTTGATTTTCTCAATTAGCTGTTTTGAACAGCCTTTCCTCCTTTCTTTATTCTTTGTTACAAGGGATAGCTCATTGTGTAGAACAGAGAGAATAAATTTGGAAATGACAGTGATGTGAAAACAAAAGGCATAGATGACATTTATGAAAATGTCTGATGACTAAATCCCTCCCAATGAACAGTACCCTTTCCTTAGGAACAATGTGTCAAGGACAATTTTAGGGGTCAAGCATAAAGGAATGGTCTTTTCTGGTCACACTCTCATTTGATCTCAGATGTGCTAATTCCCCAGCCTAACAACCACTCCCTATCCCCACCCCTTCATTATTCCCATTCTTAACCTCCCAAACAATTCTGGGATAAGTCCAAAAAAATCTACCCAAAGGAATAAGATGTGCTGCAGGCCCTGAAGGCCATTCCCCAAGAGGGGCCCTCTATCTCTTGCTCCATGTATTTTTGGAGAGAGTAGGGGGTAGGGGGGAAAGGGCTTTTGACTTCATAGGATCATAGATTTAAAGCTGGAAGAATATCAGAGGCAGAAGACCTACTGCTTCTTAGATGTGATTGGACAAGTGTCTTACCCTCTCTGGCTTTAGTTTCTTCCTGGGTAGAATGAAGAGAGTCTGGGTGTTATAGGGGATGGAGGACTGGGCTTGGGGGCAGGAGTGGGTAGGAGACCTTCAAGAAAGTCATTTGATTGAATCTGCCAACTTGACAGATGTGGAAATAAGTGACAACATCAGGATTCAAACTTGAGCCCTGACTCCAAATCTTGAGTTCTTTCCAGGCACAGCCTATCTTCAGGTGATTTGGGCAAGGCCTTTCAAAATGTTTTCTTCTGTGTAAAATGGAGATAACTGTACTGCCTATTTTAGAGTTATTGTGAGGAAGCTGCTTTGCCAACCTTTAAATGTTACAGAAATAAGGGGCGGCTAGGTGGCATAGTGGATAAAGCACTGGCCTTGGAGTCTGGAGTACCTGGGTTCAAATCCGGTCTCAGACACTTAATTACCTAGCTCTGTGGCCTTGGGCAAGCCACTTAACCCCATTTGCCTTGCAAAAAAAAAAACAAAACCTAAAAAAACCTAAATGTTACAGAAATAAGTTATTACTCTATGATAGCTAATGATGCAAGGGCTGGACTAGGTCTCGAGTCAAGAAGACCACAGTTCAGATCCAGCCCCATCCTAGCTGTGTGACCCAGGGCAAGTGACAATCTGTTTGCCTCAGTTTCTTCATTTGTAAAATGGGGATAATAATAGCACCCCCCCCCCAATTGTGAGAATCAACTGAAAAAATAATTGTCCAGTGCTTGGTCCATAGTAGGTGCTATATTCCCCCCCCCCCTTTAAATCTATTGTCAATCACTGAATTTATGGTTAGAAAGCATCTTAGTCAAACCTCTTTTTGTAAATGAGGAAACTGATGTCTAGAAAGGTTAAATGGCTTGCCCAAGGTCACAGAGGTAGAAAGCTGAAGAATTGGGATTAGGTCTTGTGTCCTGATTCCAGTCTTTTTGTTTCCTGGCCAGGAAGTGAAGGCTGTAGACAGGTTCAGGAGGGGCCAACAGAAGTAGAACAGCCAATTTTCAGTTTGTCCATCATTTTAGCCAAGGACACTGTTTCCCCCAGAGGGCTTTTCTTCTTCCCACAACATCAGAAAACCACTAGAATCAGGGAAAACTCAAGTCTGAAAAACCACCTCCTGTTGTGTTATTTGATTGGGGGAAGGAAAGGGGGGGGGAAGAAGAATATTTCTGCCTTGCAATGAAAGCCCAGACCTTGAATTACTTTTTACATAGATTTATAGATAAATTCTAACAGCACAGGATACAGTACTTACCAACAAAAGATGCAAACTAGTCACTTAGAAATGCATGCTGAGTACTCTGCTTTTACAGGTAGAAACTCACAAAAAGAAAACCAAATAGCGTGCTGTCCATCTTTTCCAAGAAGAAAAGAATCATAGGGGGAAATCACTAAGCTTACAACAAAAGACACAAAAAGGACATTGTATGTAAAGTTATAAGGCAAACTTTTTATATAATAAATAGGTTACAGGGATTTGTGGGGGAAGAGGATTTGTTTTTAACGTATATAGGTACATTCAGACAGATTTACTGAAATGGTACAAATTTCCTTAATAAATTGCTTTTTTTTAAATATATCAGTGCTTTCAGTCATTTGGCTATACACAAAGAACCTTTTTAGAACACTACAAAAGAGCAATCCTTATTTTCTAAAGTAATTGTCCCCAAACACAAAAACCCACAGTGAATGCAATCGAGGGCTGGAGGTCGAGGTCTGTTCCCCTCAAAGCCCTATTTCCTAGATTCCCTCTCCAGCAGGGGTGCAATCCTGTTAGCAAGGCCCAGGGGCTGCCATCTCTCCCATCCCATAGTGGAGGCTCTGGAGCTGACTTGTCCCAAGGGGCACTGGAACTCCTGAAGGTTTTCAGGTTTCTAGAAAGTGGCTGTTGGGGCAGATGGGAGTGGGTATCAATCCTGTGCTGAGTGCCTGAAACCTGCCTCTTTTGCTAGAGGTAGTAGCACCCAGGAGGATCTACTTTTGCTATGGAAAAGATAAATGTGACTGGGGTTCAAATGAGTTCAAAGGAAGGGGGTCCCTCTGGAAAAACAACTAATTGCCATTTGAAAAAGATGGTTAAAGACTTCATGTTAATTTTGTGCATTATGAAAATTGGGTGAGGGAGTTTTAAGGGGTGAATTCCAATGGGAATGAGATACCCAATGGGGATGGTAGTCAAATGTCTAACTTATTTTTGGGAACATCATTCTGGAGGGTAGTGTTGGAATCCCCGTCTAAACTGACAATGATTTTCCTTTTCAAAAACCTAACTGACCTATCACAGTAAAAATAGAGCTCTCTCTTTATAAACCCTTTGAATAATCTTCTACATAGATCCTTGCTCTAAAGTTTGATTAGTCTTCCTCCCTCTCTTCCCAAAAGAATAAAAAACGGTTGTCTCCCCTCCCTCAGCAAAACTAAACCTCTGGCATTTTCCTCAGAAATAATGATGGAAATGGAGATAATCTTCAGGAAACTGACCAAGTCATTCACTGGGGACCACAGATGGGAGAAATTTCCTTCAAGAAAGACTGCTTTTAGCCAAGATCTTGAGAACAGAGACAGATCAGCTCCTGGATGCATGAAAGGGATTTGCAGAGAGGCCCCAGCAGGCTTTGCTTTACTGGTGGTGGCTTGAGGCTGGGGAGTTTTCAGTCCCCCCGCCCCCAGCAAGCCTCGGGTCTCTCTTAAGAGGCAAGAAGGAGCTCTTCTCACTTTTAGTCTCTAATTGAAAACCAAAACCAAAACCAAAACTGATTCATTTAGCCCACCCCTCCCCCAAATGTCTAGAAGCATTTGTCTCCGGAACAATTACTTTAACATGGTTACAAATACAGACTTTAGCTCAAACACAGAAGAGAGATCTACTTAGCAACGCTCCTTTTACCCATCAAACAACACACAAATAGAAACTTTAACACCACAGTTAGAGACTAGCAGAGAAAATCCCAGGCTTGGAATACAAAATTTAAAAAAAAAAAACCAACCCAAATCAAAAGCCAAACCAGAAAGAAAACCTAAGGACAACAACAAAAGGCAGGAAGGAAGGAAGGAGAGAGAAAGCACAGCACACATCACGGCGCCAGGTACATAGGTAACCTAGAAGAACTAACTAACTGTACAGAGAAAGAACTCAGCATACATTTAATAACAGTCCTTGGAATATTTGGTCATATGGTCATCAACTAGTGATTCTTGAAGCGAAGTCAGATTCGGTAGCGCTGTTAGTATTGACTGAAGCAATGCACAAGGGATGCTGGGATGTCAAGGGAAGAAGCAGGCTTCAAGTGGTTCAGCCCTCTTTGCACTTGACTGTCAATAATGTTTCAGAGAGGATGGAGAGCTGGGTGTGTCTCTCTCCACTTAGCTGGAATTAGAACTAAGAGCTTTGTTCTCAGTCATCAGTGGTGACCACTGGCAAATGTTTTATTTGGTGTTGTCCATTTACCCATGCACACACACATATATGCTCAGACACCCGCTCACTAGTGGTCGAAGAGCAGCAGAGGCAATCCCATCCCACCTTTCTCTAGGTGCTGAAGACCTCCTCACCTAATACTGAATGCCCACTAGGGGTGAGTTTCCCAAATCGAGGCCTAACTTGCCCAGCCTTTGGACAATCTGAGTGACACTTATTTCCTCTTTAGGTGGACTGAGCCCTTGGAAGAAACAACACTGTCTTGATGGAAGGTTTTGGCCCTGTAGACTCTGCTTTGGAAGGACAAGCCTTTGATTTTTAAGGGTCAAAAATAATTTCTATAGCTGAATTCCCTGGTACTGCTAATTCAGTACTGCCCGTCAAAAGCAGTAATAGATGGTAGGGGCAGAATATAAGGTGAGAGGATACCTCTGTACTTGAAGGTGGCCCATGGGCTACTGATGGTCCTGGAGGGCCTTGTGTTTTAGAAACCTAAAGGGTTTCCCATCCCCAGCCCGTGGGGTTGGTGTTGTACTGTCCAGAGAAAAGCTGGTAGGCTCCCCAAATGTTGTAGTGACATTCAAACCTTACACAGTAGACTTGTGGCATCTCAACTCACAGCTGCCATAAATGAACACATCAGTCTATACGAGTAGCCAGATCACCCCAATGTTAACCCCCAGAGTTGGAAGCAAAATTCCAAAATGGCCAAGAAGATGGCCTAGGCAACTGGGCCCCAGGATGTGGGTAGCAGGGAATGTAGGCTTGTCCAGTATCTTCATGCATACATACAGCCAAGGTGTCTCCTTTGTGTTCTTCCCTCTTCCACCCCCACCCCCACCCCCAAATAAAGCTACCAAGTCCTCCCAAAGTTAAAACCCTAGGGGACAGTGAAATGGAGTATAAAAACTGACTGGTGCTTGGAGCCTGCCTTTGCTTAGCATTTGGGAGCCCTTGAAAGAAAAGAGAAGCACTGAAGCAGATCCCCCAGATCTGCTTGAACAGACAAAGTGACCAGCAGGCAGATTTGTAAGTTTTTTTTTCCACTTTTATTTTCCCTTGTCCTAAACTATGGATAATCAGGAATATTGTAAATAAGCAACAGGTATAATTCCAACAGGCCTTTTTTTGTGGAGCTACAAGCAAAATGAGTTTATAATGCAATATACAGATATATAAAAACTAGACCGTTTTTTATGTCTAGTTGGTGCATTAAAAAAGGGACGGAAAAGAACAGAATTAAAAATGAAAAACAAAATCCCAGAATAAAAAGAGAAAACTCAGGCCTATGCTTAGAGTCTAGGTATTCTTGAATAGGACTGGTTGCGCCAGGAAGAGGAGCTTTTCCACTCAAAACAGAGACACTCAGGATCAGGGCCTTCAGGCAGGAGCTGAATTTCCTTAGCTTTCTGTCTTGTGCCTTCTGGACACTTGGCAACCCATGGATTCTGCACACACTTGGTCTTTTCCAAACCACTCAGCTTTACTCCCTTCAGGCTTTATTTAATTCCCCTTAAGTCCTCAGGCCTGGTTCTGCAGTGCCCTTTCCCTGCATGATCCAGCAGAGGACGATTTGAATGGCAGGGATGGAAGGGAAGATTGAACAGAGGGCTCTACAAGGCCCTGTCGCTGATCTAGGAACAAATCATTGGCATTTCAGCTCCCTTCCTGTCTGCTCCCAGGTCACTGGGATGTCTCTAAGAGTTGAGTTTTTACTACCTTTTTGGCAAGGCAGGCAATTTCCCCCCCAATTGAGAGACAGCAAGAAATGATCATAGGGTTTAAAACTGGAAGGGACCTTCCCTAACTCCCTCATTTTATAGATGAGGAAACAGGGACAGAGAAATTAAGAACGAGCAGTCAGGATTCAAAACCCAGGTTTTCTGCCTCTCAATTTTGGAGCTCATGCCCACTCAGGAGATGGACTCTGGACTCTGAATCCAGAAAATGTGAACAAGGGCAACTCTCCTTCCTTTAACCAGGTAGAAGACAGCTTTCATTTCCAAATGGTATGAGTGCCAAAACCTTCTCCAAGGGTAGTGGAGAACTGAGTAGAACATTGCAGGTTCCAGACCCATGTGTGCCCTTGCCCCAATCCCCAGTGACCATTCTGACAGCAAAGACTTGGTTTGGCTCCTCCTTTGTCTGCTTTGTTCAACTGTCACTTTATAGTTCTAATTCCAAATTATCGTTAGACCAAGACTTTAGCAAGATTCAGGCCTTTTGTTCATTCAGTAACATCCAATTGTGACTCGCTGAACCCAAAGGGTTTCTAGGTTTTGATTCTGGATTGCTGACAGCATTCACATTTCCTCTTCACATGTGCTTCCTGAAATGTGACTAGGCCAGGAGTGGAAACCAAAACCGAAACCTTCCCTCACCCTGGAGGAGTCAAAATCTGAACTGCCTGTGAGAAGCAGGCAATAATACCCTTCTTTACAATGGTACAAGGACACTCTTTGAAAAGAGAAAGAAATACACAAATGGAGACATTCAATGAATTCTATTAAAGTGCAATCATTGCAGATGCTGTACTATCAATTACCAAAGGTAAAGGAGATGGGTTGATGTGAAGAGATGGATAGAGTGCAGTGATCACAGCAAAAGGTAGGCAGACTCAATTCTAACTACTTCTGTGAATAAGAAAGTGGTGGGAACTCAGTAAGCATTTCTTTGCTTGTGAAAAGGGCCCATTTCCTCTTGCTGTTAAAGGAATAGTCAGACGGGTGTTCAGGATTCCTTATTGTAATTTTCCCTCTATTCCACAGCACCAGAAGTGACTTGACTGATGTGTCTACCTTAACCAATGGGTTTGGAAAGGAAATCTGCATTTATTTCTCACATGGTGGCCCCATCCTCTCTTCGTACTGACTTAGAAGACTTGCTGAGTGACCCCTTGGGAAAATTTTGGCCCCCAAATTCAAATTCACATGAAATGTACCCTCAATCAAGAAACAATTTTCTGTGTCAACTCCAAGTGATGAGAATTTAGAAAAGATCTGGTCAGGTCTGTTCTACTCAAGTGATTTCAACAATGGCTCCTGATTTTATACTTCAGGATTTCAATTTACCTTGACACTAAGCCACTGCAAACTCTAAGAAGACCTGAAGGTACTCCAAACTCAAGCTGATAAATCAGAGGCAGTGTGAAATAGGTTATTAAGCTAAACTTAAAGAG
Source organism: Macrotis lagotis (assembly GCF_037893015.1). Classification (NCBI taxonomy): domain Eukaryota; kingdom Metazoa; phylum Chordata; class Mammalia; order Peramelemorphia; family Peramelidae; genus Macrotis; species Macrotis lagotis. The sequence continues at coordinate 82,155,864 of NC_133666.1, forward strand.
TCAGAAAAAAACCAAACTGGGGTTCAGATCCTACCTTGGACACTAACTGTGATCCTGGGCAAGTCATTTCATTTCTATGCCTCCTTTCTTCATGTGTAAAATAACGGGGTTGGACTCTAAGGCTATGATCTTAGGATCATTAGACAAGGGGTTGTGACTAAACTTTGCCCTCTGGCCAGCTGGATCTCAGTTTGTTTACCATGGATCATATAATTCATATTCTCTGCTTTCCTGGCCTTGAGTCTCTATTTTAAATAATTAAAAATTCAGATGTTCAACTAAGGAAAACTCCTTTCCTTGTTGACATTTATGAATAAATGGGAGTGTGCCACAACCCCATTCTTTTTTGATGGACTGCTATAGAGAACAGATTTCACTCAGCTCAGTGATGTGGGGATGATTCCCCCAATTTTCATCACTGAATAATCTCTAGCCCAGGAACATTCAACTCACAAGTCTGGAACTTGTGGCCATCCAAACTTGCCTTAGGACACTTTTAAGGGGCAGCTAGATGGTGCAGTGGATAAAGCACTGGCCTTGGACTCAAGAGGTTGGGAGTTCAAATCCAGCTTCAGACACTTGACGCTTACTAGCTGTGTGACCTTGGGCAAGTCACTTCGCCCTGATTGCTTCACATCCAGGGCCATCTCCAGTAGTCCTGATTCATATCTGGCCATTGGATTCAGATGGCCCTGGAGGAGAAAGTGAGGCTGGTGACTTGGCACAGCAACCCCCTCATTCAAATCCAATTCATGTGCTTGTCATGGCATCACCTCCCTGATGTCATGGTCTTCTTTGAGAAAGGACAAATATCAAGACACCTTTGTACTTCAGCCTCATAATCGACATGCTGGCAGAGCCCTGGGCTCACATATACTATCAAATGGTTCTGAGATCATGGATTGTATTGGGGTCTTTAATAATCTGGGCTCCAGATTGTGAGCCAGAAAGCCCTCCTTTGATTCTTTTTATGTCTCTTCCTGGGGATGTGAGACAGCCAAGTGCTCAGGCAGATCCCCTGTCCAAATATGTAACTGAGTGTTTAAAAACTCACCAGCCTGAGGTTGTGTGAATATTCCTTCTTACCCACTGGGCAGAGAGAGGAGTGATGCTTAAACCTGTTACAGCTGTTACCCAGGAGAAGCCAGAGTACAATATCCAGTGGTCTAGTAGGGTGAACCTAGTGACAAAAGTGAGGCTGAAGATTTTCAATTATGTCCACCCCAAGGACATTTGAAGATCATCAGTATTCACTTCCTTCTTAGTAGAGTCCTTAGGAGAGGCTGCCCAATCATTTTGAATGTTCATATATATATATACACAATATGGGCCACCTGCTAACCAGTGCCAGATGCTCTGCTTTTGGAATCCACTGTACAAACACCCTGTCCTGTTCAAACTTGTACAGATTCTCACACATGCTACTAACTTCCCAGAGGTTACACTGGAACTCAGGGCAAAAGATGAAAAGTACCCCAGAGCTGAAGAGAATTTTCAAGCCATGGGAAAAATAAATGCAAGAAGACCATGCCAACTGTACATCAAAGGAGGGAAAAATCTTCAGCCTCACTTCAGGGGCTTGACTCAGGCCACTTCTGGCTGGGGAAGAAGAGGGAAAGGTGCAATAAAGAGAGAATGGAAACCAACAAACAAACATACAAACAACAGAAATGTAAAGAGTCCCAGTCACTCCTTGCAGCTTTGGAAATTTCAGTGGAGGAAGTGGAGGGCGGTAGGGGGCTGCAGAAGCTGACTTATCCAGAAGTAAGATTCTCCTTTTCAAATGCTGTACCTCCTCTGACTAAAATAGCCTTGAATGAGGTGTAGCGTGTGCCAGAAAGAGTCCAATGAGACTCTGTGGGAACCAGAGACTCCTCTTTCCAGGGAACCAGAGGGTGGAACACTGAATTATCATTCCCTGATGATGGTCCCAAGAGCTCAATTCTACTGGTCTAAGAATACTTGAAGTATAAGCAAAAACCAAGCCAGCCCAAAACACTAAAAATATCCCTTTCCAATGATAAAGGGGCTTCAAGAAACAGACTAGTTAAAGTGCACATGTGGGTGTCCTTTGGAGGCCCATTAGAAATCCACCATTAAAAAGGACATAAGGAACACACAAATCCAGAGCGAGGAGACTTGGTAGGCTTGGAGCCTTTTCTCTTTAGAGAAAGTAGAAGAGGTGCTACAAGGAATCGCACCCTCCTTGGACAACCCAGGATCCCCCCCTTTTTTGGGAGGGGTTATCAGCAGTGAAGCAGGAAGATTGAAAAGTGGTGAGGGCCTAAGGGCTGGGACTGATGAGAGGTTTTTTTTTTTGTGGTACTTGTATGATATTTAGCAAATTGAGACAAATCTACGAAAGGCCAAACAACTGCAGAAAGACCTAGAGGGCAAACTCCCTTTGTAAGCTACTGATTGGAACTGTCAACTATGGTTCCTGGTTATCAAAGACTAATCAAGAAAAAGCATTATTTTTATAATAGTTCAATCCTTCATGATTACATCCTCCTAAGGAAGCTGAGAAACATTACTGAAAGAGACTAGATGACACATATTTGACAGTTCACTGCAGCAGCTCACATGTGTGTTATATGTATGTATGTGTATGTATGTATGTGTGTTTGTATGTATAAGCAGAAAGCTGCGCTCTCATTTTACTGTTTTGATAAGGTGCTTCGCAGTTTGATAGATTTCTATACAAGAGACATCTCTGTAAACACAGACAAGGATATACCAATATGATGAAGATATGCAGCAGAATAAGGACTTCCTGAACACCCAAAGAGATTAAAAATATATGTACCCTCCCCAAACAAACAAAAACCCAAAAGAAAGCAAAGCCAACTCCTCTCCCCACCCCCCAAGATTCTGAAATGGATGAAAGGGCTTCATTCAGACTCTGCAGAAGGGTGAGATCCTAAGTCTGCCATCAGAGGAGAGCTCAGTGGGAGTGTGAGGATCAGGGATGCACTTGGGGGCCAGGTTCTAACTTACTGAACAGATCTTGGGAGTGTTCTCTTATTTGTAATACTGTGCCTTAGGAGGAACAGTTTGCAACCCTTCAAAGGCCAAAGTGGAGAGGAGAGAAAAGCATCATGATTGTGCTGTCCACTTGGTTAGGAGGTTGGTTTTGTTGCTTTGGTAGGCAGAAGGCTTCCTCTGTCACTCTGGCACATCTCAGAGTGTTTTCCAAACTTCTCTTTTGCTTTTATGTAATTGAAGATTGGGAAGGCATGTTTTGGGGGTCTGAATAGGGTCATGTTTTGCATTTCTTAGGCTTCAAACTCCTATGACCAGATACAACAAGTGATTTTCTTAATGGTATGGAAAGTAAGTGACCAGGTGTCCCAGAAAAAAGGGCTCCGTTAGTCTTAACCAACTAGGAGCCTCCAAAGGCCAGCTCACTGTGCAACTAAACCAATAGTACTCACTGCTGATGCCTAAAGAGGGGCAAAAGAGTTTGTAAAGGAAAGGAGAAAGGGAAGGAAAGAAAAGTAAATGGTCAGGAAGTCCTTATAAAACTGCAGCAAACACTTAGAGTTTCGAAGCTTCGTGGGAACCCTGTGTACTAATCCCACTATAAAACAAGCGCAGATACCTACAAGTATAGGGAGTTCAAAATCCCCTCACACCAGTGTCTTAAGTGGCAAGGGCAGGGTGCCCAAAGAAGCCAGTTATCAGTTGCGCATCTCAGTCAGTTTGTTTTGAAGTGGGAATGGAACAGTCACACAATTGTGCAAATAGTTCTAATCTGTTCCTAAGCTAGTAGCACTGGAAAAAGAACTGGGAGAACCTTTTTCTTTCTCACTGTCCATCTATGTGCATACACATCCAGACATACACAAGGTCCACTAAGTGAAGCAGCTCTAGCTCCAGATTGCTTTTGGTATTTGGGGATCCCTCTGTAGAGGCTTCTTCCAAGTCAACTCCCTGTGGGTAGGGTTTTAACTCCTCTTCTTTAGATTTAGATATCCTATTTCTAGTCCTACCCTAATACTCACTTAGGAGCCCCTTGGAATTAGATGATGCCACTTGACCCCTAGTCAAGGTCTCCTCTGATGCCAATTGCTCTGTGCTCTGCTGTCTGTCTCAACCCTCTTTCCTAAGGAATCTAATCACCCCTGCCTCCCTCCCCCGCCCCCTTAGGGGGAACCCCCCCCCCCCCACAACATAATAATTTAAGACCTTGGACTAGAATGTTAATGGCACTGAAAATGTAAGCTCCCACTAACCCTACTCTGTTAGGTCTCTAGTGACAACCAGTACACCATCCCTCTCCCAACAGGGAAGAATGGAGGGCAGGTGCTGGTGTACCCTAAAAAGCCTGATAAACAGCTTGTCTGGTCAGTAGTATATGCAGCAAGCCTTGTTGAAGGAGCCTATTATAGAAAAGTGCAAAGCTGCTTCTGGCCCTGGTTAGGTCTTCAACCTGACTGTGCTTGTCGGTAAGAAAAACATCCCAAGTGCTCCAACTACTCCCACCCTGAAGCCACGAAACTCTAAGTTGACTGAAAAAAAAAAAACCCTTTTTAATTTCAGTTAATCGGGAAGCTTTGTCCGAGCCCTGCCCATAAGGAGAAGAGACAACAGCTGCCTTTATTCTTTTGATTTTTAAATCCACTTTTTAAAAAGTCAGCTAACTCTCTCTGTCACGGGCGTCCGGCTGTCCACAGGCTCCTCTCGGTTTGGCCTTGGCATGGAGGACGAAACAATGTCCTTTCGGTCTCCTTCTGCTCGGTGTTTGAACTTTTCTGCTGCTGTAGTGGCGGCAGCGGTGGCGGTGGTGGCAGCAGCTGTAGGCTGAGTCTTAGCAGGCTCCTTTGTACAGCCATCACTCTCAGGTGGACCCCCTCTTGGCATCTTCTCTTCTTTGCAAACTTTGCTGCTTAAGTCCTGAGGTTCAGGGGGGCTTTTGCTGTCCTTGGAGCTCTCTGGCTCAGGGTGAGGAAGGGGTGGGGCCTTGGGTGATTCCGAGGAAGGATAGTAATGGTGGTGGTGGTATTGCTGCTGCTGCTGCTGCTGTTCCTTTTTCGGGGGGGAAGAGGAGGTACTACCACTTCGCCCTTTGGGGCTGCTCTCTTTGCTTTTCCGACCTGGGCTCTTTCCAGGCTTGAGTCCTTTTCCACTCTTCTCCCCCACAGTTGAGACAAGCAGAGGCTTCACCACTTCTTTCACCTCGATGCTGACGGTTTCCCGGGTCTTCCGCTTTTTGATGGGCAGCACAGTCTCATGAATGGACCTGATGGAAGACTCCTTGATTGCTTTCTTCTTGGCTTCAACGGCAGCTGCAGCCACAATACTCCCTGGCTTACGACCTCGTTTCTTAGGGATGACCTGTGGCTCACTCTCAACTTTCCGCTTCCTGCCAGGACGTTTGATCATCATGACTTGGGTGGATGTGGTGGCCCCTCCCCCTTCAGCTTTTCCCCCAGGTGAAGGCTGAAAAGGCATCTTGACTAGGAGCTTCCCAGGACTTTTCTCAATCACCCTTTTGACCTGGACCCCTTCTGAAGCTGTTGCCCTGGGTTTCACTGTGCCACTCCCTTTGGGTCGTCCCCTTCCTCGGCCTGTCCCTGGAGCTTTAGGGGATTTGGACTTCTTGGGTGGTTTCTGTTCTCGTCGGGAAGGACTCCCTCTCCCAGTTACCGTGAAGTCAAAATCATTAGGGTCCAGGGAGGTGTCGCCTACCTTTTCGAAGTATGCAATCAACTCTACCTTGGAGCGAAAAGCTTTTCCCTGTGGACTGTGGAAGAGAGACAGAAAGAATGATCATTAAATATCATCCATGGAAATGTCATAGGTGGGAGAAGTAGAATATGGGCAATGAATTCTTTTTTAGAGAAGAAAACTACAGAAAGCTTTGGAAAAAAATCGTACTCTTCAAGTCAAAGTATGCTAAAAATAGAGGCAGAAGTGGGTCATGATGTGAGGACCAGTGCAGTGCAATGGAGAGAAAACTGGAAGATGAGTCAACAGTCCTGGTTTCTAACCCTGCCTGCCTCTAACATTACTGAGCAATATAATCTTGGGTAAGCCACAATCTCTTTATGCCTCAGTTTTCTAATGTGTCAAATGAAAGCTCATTCATCCAACCTTTGTTTCTCAGCACTGATTGTATGCAGAGCACTGTGCCTGGAGTTGGAGGAAATGCAAAATTTGAAAATGATACTGTCTTCATCGACAGTACAGTCTAGGAGAGAGAGAAAACACACAAATAAAGATTATTCTAACATTTAAAATCTTATAAGTGAAGTAGGAGGGCACTGAGGGCCAAGGAGAAAGGTTGTAGTCATCTTGAAGAATTAATGGATGACAATCTAGCAAAGGAGACAGAGAAGAAGCAGCTGAAAAGGTAGCTGTGATGCCTCTAGGAGCATGTGGTATCTCTGAAGTCAGATAGCAGGCAGAAGTGGTCAGTGGCTACTGGATTTGGTCATCAGTGACTAGTAAGAATATAATTTCAGTAGAGTGGTAGGGGAAAGCCAGAATGCAAAGGAGTGAAAGGTAGAATACTGGTAAAAGAGGATTTAAAAAAAATTCTTAACCAGTAGAAGAGAGAAATAAGGTAGTAGCTGGAGAGGACAGAGAAGAGTCATGAAGAAGCTTTGTAAAGGACTGGGTAACCTGAATATGCTTGGAGACAGGAGCAGGAAGCAAAGAGAGAGAGACTGACAATGAATACATTCTTATTCAATTCACATGATGACCCTATGAACTAGACAGGCTAAGCATACCTATTTCCTAGACATTACTGTCTCTCTCAGTGTTGGAAAAAAAACATTGAAGTTAGGGAGACCAAGGTCTCAATGTATCATTGAATGTTCATTAGCCACTTGACCTTCCTAAGTTTCAGCTTCCTCATCTGTAAAAGGGAGGTATAAAACACTTTGTAAACCTTAAGGCAATATAGCAATGGCAGCCAATTGCATTACTTTTAAGACCTGGAACTTTTGAAATTTTACTCTGTCTACAACCTTCTACCCTCCTCCCTCTTTCACTCTCTTACTCACACTAAACTCACTTGGTCTTCCAACTATAGTCAGAAGAGCAATAAAATAAGTAATTAGTGTCTCCTATCTAGACAGCTATTTGTCAACCTGACACAAATAACGGCAAGGTTTGCTTGCCTTCTCAGGGCATGTATCCAGGATGTGACAGAAAGCCTCTTGAGAACTGTCAAATCAAACAACCACTACCCAATTATGGTGATTCATATGTGTACAAATGATACCACAAGAAAGAACTTAGAAAGTATTGCTAAGGAGTGCATATAAAATCCTGGGTAAAAAAACTGAAGACCTTGGTTACTCAGGTATGGCTAACATCACCCACTGTTCATTGCATTTAGTGGATTTAGAAGTGAAGATTTGGAAAGTTAAGAGCTGTCTAAACAGTTGATGTCTGAGAATAGGAATAACAGGTTTTGGCAAGGGATAGAATGTCTTTCATATCGAGTACACACAAAAATATCTGCCTGCAGTCTTGTAAATTCTTTCACAAGAGAATTTTAAATAAAAAAAAAGAGGATGAAAACCCTTCCCATAGAGCTGACAGACCTACTACCAAAGAGAATAGGAGGTACAGTGCAGAAGGAAGAACAGCAAAAGAGCAGACCAATAACTCATGGGAGAAGAGAAGAGAACCCACAAGAAGAGAAGAGAACCCACAATTAACATCATGGTCTCAGATGTCCACATACAAATATACAAAGTAAGGTTATTAAACAATGAACTAGGGCAGCTGGGTGGCAGCGCAGTGGACAGAGCACCAGCAGCTTTGGAGTCAGGAGGACCTGAGTTCAAATCTGACCTCACACACTTTTTTGTTTTCTAGTGACCTCAGACACTTAACAATTGCCTAGCTGTGTGAGCTTGGGCAAGTCACAACCCATTGCGCCTTAAATAAATAAAATAAAAACCCCCCAATGAACTAGAGATACTGATGAAAGGATGAAAATTTGATCTCACAGGGAACAGGTACTACTCAGACTTGGTGGGCTGGGACTCCTGACTCCAATTTAGTTCTGGGAGGGGATAACTTATTCAAAAGAAACAGTATAGACAAAGTGTATGTGTTGATGGTGGAGAGGGGGTTGAGGGGATTGAGGGGAGAAAAGGGTGATATGGAATAGTAGTGAACCTTAACTTTGAACCTGGGGAAAAACATAGTAGAAAATACCTGAATATAGATCAACATCATTTTGACAGAGTGGGGAATTAGATTAGGAGTATGGGAAAGAGATCCCCAAACTGGAATGGAAGCATTGATACTACAAAATGGGGAGCTCAACTATCTGTCCAGATATCTGCTGGCACACTCTCATGGCCAAGAACAGAGCAGCCAATAAATTGGTGACTTGCCTTAATGATAATTTCATCCTTTAAAAGGAAGAGGAAGTAACAAAGGGAATTACTATTCTAGACTTGATTTGGATCAGTGAGTAATCAATATTGCTTAAGTATTAATGGCAGGAACTTTAGAGGCAAGGAGCCACTCTAATCCACAATTTGTGATAGGAAAGGAGAGTAAAGTCATGGTTAATGTGACATGTTCCCTAGATTACATTTTATAGGAGAAAACAACACATACATAGTTAAGTTAAAAAAGAAATAATTCTGAGGGTGAAGAACATTAATAATTGAGGGGAGCAGGAAAAGCCTAGAACAGAATGAGACTCCTAGGAGGACAGTGCCTAGAACATTATGTTTGATGGGTTGAATGAATAGCTCTACTATATGGTCAAAGCATCTGTGGAGTTGAGTAATTCAGTTTGTGGTATGGAAGGGCATGCCCCCAAGGTGAGCAGGGTGGTGAAGAGAACATGCCATAGCAAGACTTTTGCCACTTGCAGTAACTAGAGGTATTTGGAGAAAAGAGGATTTAGAGGGTGGGTTGAGTAGGGAAGAGGAACTATGTAAGCTGTCTTCATATATCTGAAGGGCTGTCATGGGGAATATGGCTAGACCTGACTCATACAGTTTGGTTCCAGAGGGCAGGAAAATGAGTTGATGTTGTAGAAAGGCAGCTTTAGGCTTGACTTAAGAAAACTTAACAATAGGGGCTGCCTAAATGGGCAATGGGTTGCCTTAGAAGGCAGTATTTTCTTCTTCACTGAAGGTTTCCAAGTTAAAGAGGCTGGCTAATGCTTATTGGGTATGTTAATGAGGAAGGGATTACTAGTCAAGTATGGAATGAACAAGATGGCTTTTGATATCCTTTCCAGCACTTAAGATTCTGGGATAGTCTTGGCTCTTATCATGGTCTCCTGAATCAATCCCTATTCTCTAGGTCCATTTACCTTGGACATAGTTTTTCTAGGATTTGAAACCTGAATGTTAGGATCACTAGACCTGTCAGGTCTCAGTTTGGCAAAGGAAACACTGTTTCTTGGCTTATTTAAAACAATTTTCCTAGTCTGGGGTTTTTGTTTTTTTTTTTTGGTTCCACAGAGGCCTCTAGCTCATTACAAGAGCCATCACAAGTCAAAGCATTAGCTGGGATGGTAGCTGCCTGGTGTATAGCAGATGTTTAATAAATGCCTATTGAATGACTTACTGCAGTGAAATGGGGAGGAGAAAATGCCTGATCAAACATAAGTTCTTTCAGGAGCCTAAAGGGGAAAAGGAGGAAGTAGGAAGTGAAGACAAAACTCTTTCCTCTATTTGTCACAGAATTGTGTTTTGAACACTAAACTTTATTCTTTTGGCTGTTTTAGTAGAAGTCTAGTCTGAGGAAAACAGATAGCACCATCTTAGCTACTAGAGAAAAACGATCAGAGATGCCACCATAGTTAGTAGGTCTTTTTGGGCAAGATGATAAATTCTTTATTAAAGTGAACCAGATCAGACTTTTGAGAATGCCTAAGAGGTTGCAAGGCAGGGTCACAAGTGCCTTTGTGTATGAAATTAATCACTTCTGCCATTAAAATAACTGCTTTACAAGATAAGAGGATTTTCAGACTATGATCTTCAGCAATCAAAACAAAATTTATTAGGATATATAAATATGAATAAACTAGATGACTAAAACACAGGGGAGCAAATAAAATAGTGTGCCCAAAGAATAATTAATAACATAATAAAGGGCATGTTTATTTCTAAATCTGTTTCTGGCACTGGCAATCCTGAACCACAGAAGACAAGACAGAAGACATATGGTCATCTGTCTATTTGGGAAACACCACTTTATCATTACCATTTGAGTGACTGGTTCCAAACTGCTGGAAGGAGAGTTCCCAGAGACTCTGGGCTGAGGCCAGAACATCAGACTTTTTGTTTCAGTGTCTTCATCTGTGTTTTAAAGAAGCTAAAAAGGTTGGCTGCTATCACAGTGTTTATGGATAACAAAAGCCAAAGCTTTTTTTGAGAAACATTTGGATCACTGAAAAATTTAGTTTTATTGTTACTGTTTCATTGTTTTTCAAGCATGTCCCACTCTTCATGACCCCATTTGGGGTTTTCTTGGCAAAAACATTTGAATAGTTTGCCAAATTTCTTCCTCTAGCTCATTTCAAGATAAAGGACAAAGGCAAACAAGGTGAAGTGACTTGCCCAGGATCATACAGGTAGTAAATGTCTTGAATTCAGGAAGATGAGTCTTCCTGATTCCAGGCCTGGTGCTCTATCTACTGCACCACCTTGCTGCCCCTACAGTCTCATTGAGGTAAAGCAATTTTTTTGGTAAAGTAGAATTTTACAACAGATTTTAGGTCTTGGGGCTCATCTAACCACATCTAGTCACTGGAGACTGGTGTTAATTACGATTCTTTGTTAGGAGCAACTAGGAATACTCACATTTTTTGGATGGGGAGGATAATGTTGAGGACAAGTAACAATCAAACTGAAGGACAGCAGGGTTTACTTGGACTATGATAACATTGAAACAATAGACTACAAGAGGCTATTTCTTATAATATGAGAGACCAATATGAGAGAAAAAGGTCTAAACGTTGATAGTCAAGGACGCCTTCCACTTCACAATCTGTTATTATTGGATGTCTCCTTGGCCTTAAACCCACAAACATCCAACTAACCAGGACAAATGGTACTATTTAAACTAAACTGAGTATCAGCATAGCTAGAACTTTGACTGTATTAAAGTAGTGAGGGTCACACCAGCCAGAGACTAGGGGAAAAAAACACTGGTCACCAACTCATCAACTGGAAAATAAATTTGGCTCTCATACCTGATATTTTAATAAAGATAATTACATAGTATTTAAAGGGACAAAATTATCTCAGAAACACTTCTTTAGTTTGAAATCTATTAGAACTGAATTTGACAATTACCAGACAATTATCTTTTAAAATAACACCTGATGAAGGGCTGCAGTGAGCTGTAACCCTATTCTGACCCTGGTCAAATATCCTTTCAAGCATTAAATAGCATGGTTCCAAGGTAGGGAGGTGAGGAGTGGTTAGTTTTTGTCCAGTAACCTTTTGAAGAATTTCCACACTAAGCCTAATTTTCCATAACCTTTATAAATTCCCTCTAAGTCTTAAGTCATCTGTCCTTCTTTCCATATGCCACAGTCAGCAAGACAATCTGACTGGCTGGCCAGGTACTTGAGGGTTCCCCAATAATGGGAAAAATTATAGCTCTCCCTCTAAACACAAATCCTTCCAAGGTAGTTTGGGCAGCTCTGTCACAGTTCCTTTCTACTTGTGAATGAATAATTTTTTTCAGCTACTATTAGGCAAATAGCTTGAATACAGGATCACATCTTAAGACTGATAAGCAATGAAAACTTCTGTCTAGTTAAAACAAATTCCTATTTTATTCTTCATATTATTCTCTCTTTTTGTATTCACCCATATGTTACCTTCAGGGAAATGAAATAGGTTTATAAGAAAGGTGACTGCCTTGGGTGTCCTACTGGGGGCTGGTAATGGAGTTCAGACTATATACTTCTTGGGAGTGAAATAAACGGGGGCCAATGGAATATAGTGGAAGATCTGGGTGACATGCAAGTGGCAACTATTACATCACAGAATGCAAAATAAAAGATACTCAAAAAACAAATGAAAGGTCAAGAAAGGCAGGCTACTCAAATGCCATTCCCATCAGCTTCTGAGCAGGTTCCCAATTCCCCACCCAGTTATCCCCTTTCTCCTCTATCTTGTTCTTACTCACTTGATCAAATAGACATCGTACTTCCCAGCCGAACGGCCTGATTTCCTCTGCTTGAGTTTTCTTGTCCAGCCCTCTGGCAGCGTGGGATCATCATACATAGGCCCCCGGTCTCGGATGATAGAACGCCGTTGTTTAGGGGAAGCTGAAGCTTCAGGTGCAGCAGGGGCTGACCCAGCCTCTTCTGATGTTTCTGCTTTTCCTGCCTCTGCTGGCTCAGCAGACTGGTGTGATGATGGCTGTGGGAATTCATGTTTTCCTTCCTTCTCCTCCTTTTTTTCCCTCTTCAACTTTCTGAACTTCAGGGGTTTATCTCTGAGGCCCTGGAGGTCTTGGTCTTCAGACTGTTCTTCCCTGAAGTGTTAAATAATCATGTAAGTATCATAAAGAATACCACAATCTATAGAATGTTAACTACTGGGGAGCCCAGGGAACTCTGCAACTATAACTGAAATTCAAGGTATACTTGTCCCCATCCAATAATTCCAAAATTTCTATTTTTGACCTGACGGCTAAGCAGTCCAGGAAAATGGAGGCTTCAGTCCTAGGACAGTTTCCTATCATGGTGCAGCAACTATTATTACAACTATTACTTGAAGAATCTATGATTTCATTGTTGTAGAGAACTCTCAATGTGGGAACTCCCCTACCCTCAACCCTCAGTAATGTGAATCACATGACTTAGTAGATACAAGTCTGAGAAAATTACTTGAGGTATGGAAAAGGTAAGTGCCTTGTCCAGAGGCACTTACCAGAAAGTATCAGGGGATGGAATTTGAACCCAAGTCTTCCTGATTCTAAGTCATACACTCTATTCACTATGCCACTTTGTCACTCACTCAATCCATTCTATTATAAGACTTTGGAAGAAGTGGGAGACACCAAGATAGTCTGTCTGGCTTCCAAAGTCATTCAGGGGTTAGTCTGAGAGATTTAGCTTATTGAGAAGCTGCCCTGGGCTGCCAGCGAGGGAGGTGTTCAACTTAAGTAGAGAAGTGGTCAGCATCAGGTTGTAGGTTTAGATCCCAAACGGTTCCACTTGGTCTCCAAGTATGAAGACACCACCCATCAAGACTGGGTCCACTTAAAAATGGATTCAACTTTCCATCTCTGAGCATAACATTTATGGTAGGAATTGCGTTCTGTCTTGTGGTATCATTGGTACCACCAAACAGGGAAGTTCAACATTAAAAAAAAGGTTACCCTATATTCTGGATACAGGTTGGAAGGAAATGATCCCAGGTCCTGGCTGCCTTAATAACAATACTCTAATGCAGGGGTGGAGAACCCTCCAGCCTGTGGCCTGTAGTGGTCTGGTGTTGCCAAGGCAACCACAGGCCAGACTTGAAATTCAATAAATCTAGATGCTTTTTAGGGGTAAGTTAATTAAATGTTTGGCCAAATATAGCCCACAAAAGATGCTGTAAATATCCAAATGACACTTGGCAGAAAAAAGGTTCCCCATCCCTGCCCTAATTGGAGAAAGACTGCTGTTGGTATGGTTTCATTTTACTGAATGGGTCAATATGGAGACATGTGACATGATGTCACATTTCTGCTGGCATGTGAAATCTCAATATTTCAGCACTAAGTAAATAGCACATACTTTTCCTTCTGGGCAGAAGCAGTCGCTGCCCTAGATACTGGGAGTTGCAAAGTTCTTTCCTTAGGATTGGACTCTACCCTGTGGATGCCAAGCTTGGGGGTCAGGCCTCACCAGTGAGGTCCCAACTTACTGTGTAGTACTTTTGATTCAGTTGAAGAAAGAATGGTGACATGATTCCAAAGTAGTAGTAGGAAAAACTGGAGGCATTTCTGCATTTTGCCACTGCTAAGACTGGTGTTGCTTAGCTAGGTCAAAAGGGCAAAAACATAATTTGGGCTAAGAGAAACTTAGAGAAGCAACAAAAAATTGGATGCCTACTAAAATCTACTGTCTCGTAATTCTTTTACAACTATCTATTTTTCTACTTTTGAGGTAAAACAGAAGTCCATCTTTCTCTCCCATATTTTCTAGGGACCAGAGAAATAGCATATTTTGCTACAGTTCAATACATTAAATGCTACCACTTCTCCCTGCCCTCTTGGTTTGTCTCATGAATAAGTGGTTTCACTCTTTCAATATTGTTTAAAGGTAGTATTGTTCTCAAATTTGCTGGGTAAAAAGTTCTTAATAGTGGGTAGACTATAGTCGCCACTTCCTCGCAATTCAGAACACAAAAAGTTAGAGTACTTGCTCTTTAGTTGTGAGAATTCTATGGTATCTGTAAAAGCAACACTGACATTAAGAAGTTATATTTCACTTCTTTAGAATTACCTTTTACACATACCTTAGGACACTGATAACATTTCAAAGAAGTGAAAGTTGGCAGGGCTGGACTCCCAAAAACGAATAGGTAGAGACTTAAGAGATATGCTATGATGGGAATTTTCAACCAAATTGGAACCATTTTGGCAAAAAAAAAAAACCCAACAAAAAAACCCAACAAAAAAAAACCAACCTGCTAAATCTTGATATGATGATATGATAGGAGAGCCTTAGTTATAGGAACACATATGGAGCAAATAGCAATAAATCAAGTTATGTGTTGGTTTGGCTTAGTCTTGAAAAGGAGGAAGAGAGTAGGCAGTGCTTTCAACAATTTCAAGCTATCCTTGCTGCAAAACCCATCTTTCTTTTCTTTTGGAGGCAATCAGGGTTAAGTGACTTGCCCAGCCAGGCTCACACAGTTTTGAATTCAGCTAAGTTTTGATCTCAGGTCTTCCTGACTCCAGGGTCAGTGCTCTATCCAATGCAACACCTAGCTGCCTCTGAATCCCATCTTTAAAAAGAAACAAACCAGAAGATGTTCAGTGAATTATAATTATACCACTTAGTTGCCTCATTTGTTGACACTTCTTATACACACATAAATATACTCTAAATATACATATATATATACATAATATGTATATATTGCTTTATTTTGAAAGTTTCTTTCTAAATATTTTTAAAATTTGTTTCTTTCACTATCAATTACTCAACCGAGAAGTTTCCATTAATGAGTCATTTAGAAAACCAATAAAATCATCTTTGGTGCCTGAGTTGAGCTCCTTGAAAAACACTGAACTCAATTTAAATAGCTGGAAGAATATTCAGTGCTCATGACTGAGTCATGCCAGTAATAAAAATGACAGTGCTATCAAAGTTAATTTACAACTTTAATGCTAGGCCAATCAAATTATCAAAGGGATATTATACAGAATTCTATGATAACAAAATTCATTTGGAAAAATAAAAGCTCTGGAATACTAAGGGAAATGATGAAAAGAAACAGGAATTATAAAGCAGCAGTCAACAAAGAGAGATCAATGGAACAGATTAGACAAGGAAGAATCAGAAACAATGAAAATCAATAATCTAGTATTCCATAAAATGGAAAACAAAAATTACTTAAGGAAAGAATTCCCTATTTGATAAAGTAAAGTTTTGAGAAAAGCTGAAAAGCAGTGTGGCAGAAGTTAGGTAAAGAGTAACATTTTACACTATATTTCACAATACATTCTATATGGATACACAACCTTAATATTAATGACAATACTATGAAAAAATTAGAAGAGAAACTGATCTCATACCTCTCATGTTAATGGGTTGGATATGTATTCTTAACCAAACAAGTGAGAGAAGCAATTATAAAAGATAAAATAGATAACTTTGATTACAGAAATACTTTGGCACAAATTAATGTACCTAGAATGAGAAGGAAAGCAGTCAAATGGGAAAAATTTGCACCAAATTTGTCTATATGCATATATATGTATTTGTGCATAAATATAAATATATTTCTCAAATGAAAAATTGCAAACTGTTAATAGCCATAGGAAAGAATTCTTCAAATCACTAATAATAAAAGTAATACAAATTAAAACAACCCTGATGTTTTATCTCACACCCTGAAAATTGGTAAAGATGATAAAATATAGGATTATCCAAGTTGCAAGGGCTGTGTCAAGATATATACACTAGTGCATTGGTTGGTAGAGTTGTGAATCAGTACAACCATTTTATAAAGCAATTTGGAAATATTTAAAAGTGACTAAAATTTCCATGCTTTTTGACCTGGAGGATAGAATCATTGTTATTCAGTTGCATTTGACTCAAGACCCCACTTTTGAGAATTTCTTGGCAAAGATACAGTAGCAGTTTGCCATTTCCTTCTCCAGCTCATTTTACAGATGAGGAATTGAGGCAAATAGAGGGAAGTGACCTAGCCAGGGTCATACAACTAGTTAGTGTGTCTGAGATCATATTGGAATTCATGAAGATGAGTCTTCCAGGTCCAGTGTTTTAACCACTGTGCCACCTAGTTGCCCCAATGGAATCATTACTAGACTTCTACCTCAAGGAAAGCATTAATAAGAAATCCTTGTATATACCAATAAAATTTATAGTAGCACTTTTTTTTTTTAGGTTTTTGCAAGGCAAACGGGGTTAAGTGGCTTGCCCAAGGCCACACAGCTGAGTAATTATTAAGTGTCTGAGGCCTTATTTGAACTCAGGTACTCCTGACTCCAGGGCCGGTGCTCTTATCCACTTCGCCACCTAGCCACCCCTAGTAGCACTTAAAATAACATAATCAAAAATAAAGTAAATGCTCATAGATTGAGGGATGCTGAACAAACTAAATAAAAAGAATATAATGGAGTATTAATGTGTGGTAAGAAATGACAAAATATGTTATATACAGAAAAGCATGGAAAGGAAAGATCAGCATGAAATGATGCTGAGGAAAGTAAGCAGAGCCTATACACATACACACCCACACACCCCAATGATGATGATGATGATGATGATGATGATGATGATGATGTTTGTCTCAAAGACAACCATGACATCAGGGAGATGATGCCATGACAAGCACATGAATAGGATTTGAGTGAGGGGGTACCGTGCTAAGTTATTAGTCTTACTTTCTCTTCCAAAACCATCTGGGTCCAGGATGAAGGGCAATCAGTTAAGTGACTTGCCCAAGGTCACACAGCTAGTAAGTGTCAAGTATCTGAGGCTGGATTTGAACTCCTGTCCTTCTGACTCCAAGACCAGTGTTCTATCCACAGCATCACCTAGCTGCCCTATATACACAATTACTACAACAACGAAAATGGAAAAAAAAACAACTACACACAAAATTACAAAGAACAAGTATGGCTTGGAAGAAAAGATATAAGAAGATACTTGCAGAGGTGGGAGGTTCTCAGGTGTAGCACACTAGACATAATTTCAAACTTTTCCTGTCTAGTGATATTATACAGGTTTTTTTCTTCCTTTTTTCTTTTCTTTTTTTGACTAAAACATTCTATTTAATATATGGAATGACTCTCAGGGAGAGAGGAAAGGATACTAGGGAAATTTATAGTAATATAAAAACACATCAATTAAAAACTTTTTTTTTTAAAAAAAGTGTAAACCAATGAATTGTCAAATGTAATTAACTTTAATGGCTCCCTCTCACCTCCAGGATCAAATACAAAATCCTCTCCCTTCTTTTGAAATCTAGCTCCTTCCTTCTTTTCTAGTTTTCTTTTTAGGTTTTTGCAAGGCCATGGGGTTAAATGGCTTGCCCAAGGTCACACAGCTAGGTAATTATTAAGTGTCTGAGGCCAGATTTGTACTCCTGACTCCAGGGCCGGTGCTCTATCCACTTCAACACCTAGCTGCCCCGTTTTCCAGTTTCCTTATATCCTACTCCTTACTCCAGTGACACTGGCCTCCTGGATGTTCCACAGATAAGAACTGTCTTTTGCTCTTTTCAAGTCTCCAGTTCATAGCACAGTGTCTGGCATACGGGAAGAAATGTTTACTGAATTAATAATTTTTGTCATCATCATAATCATTATCATCCAAAACTTCCTGTTCAGCAGCTCTAACTTGAAGAACTAACACCAAAACTCTCAAAGCAAGAATAGTGGTTATTTGTTAGCTTAAAGATAATCCACAGTCAGGGAGGTAACTACTTCCTTCTAGGTAAGGGCAATTACTTCTTTAGGAGAATATAGTGGGAGTGGTCAACAAGTTGAATTAAATAAAGGTCAATACTGATTTTATGCAAGCAAAAGTCACAGCAGAGTTTGGGATTCAACATGCAAGCTGCAAATATCTCATATATATTCTCCCTCTTGATTAGAACATATCTCTAAAGGATTTGTGCATCTCAGCTGTTGAGCTAACAAATGTGGTTATAGCAACTTTTAGCCACTGTATCCCCATGTTCATATATACAAACTCTGGAGTGAGATGAATGTAAGCACATTATCTTGGGCAAAGCAGAGTTGACAAAAAAAATGGATTTCAAACTCAGCCCATTAGGCTCTAAAGAACAGAAATACAATCTCTATTTTTCAGGAGCTTGAAATCCAGTAAATCTCTAATTCTCACTACAGTCCTCTACTGATGCCTCAACTGTAACATGGAGGTAAAACAAACTAGGTCTCAAAAGGTTAAACCAAAAGTACAAACATGACAGATCTTATCAAGCTAGAAAGACTTTGGACTGTTACCCAAGGAAGAACCTATCGAAATCTAGAGTGGGTCATTATCAATTTGGCAGAGTGATAACATTTCAGGCTATAGAAATTTATGAAAAACATATCCTAAGGGATTTGCTCTGTACTAATGCTCACAGAACTAGCCCCAAATCACAGATCACTGAAGTATAAAGTCATTTAATTAAAGTCAGAGGTTAGGGGATGGAAAGAGATTTTTTTTTCCACCAGAACAGCAAAAAAAGAAGTCAAAGAGAGGGTATAGCAAATCAAAAAATAAACAAACAACAAACTCCACTACCCGGTTTCTTCATTAAACAAAAAACTTAAAAAGAAAAACATGTACCTCGCCACCGTGATATTCTTGAGTTCATAAAAATAAAATTTCCCCAACCAGTGATTAGAAGGAGATGGGCTTTGACCTGGGAAAAAGTCTCTTTCTGAACTCCAATTTTTAAAAATCTGCAAGAGGGAAACACAGTTCTCTCTTTTCTAAATCTTTTTCAGTCTTGATAAAAGGAAATTAATAAAATGAAAGCTACTTCCTAAAATCTTAGATTCATCAGATTAAAAAAGTGCTCTACTCCTAAGAAACTGTATCCCTTTAATTTGCACAGTACAACAGAAGATAAGCTTGGAACTGGAATTCAGCCTGGAAAACCCCAGCAGGCTCAAGTGAACCCAGGCAAAAGGCAAAGAACATGCTAATTAAGAGCTACAGTGGTGTCTTTTTTCTGCTGCATAGTCAATTTGTTTATTCCAGGGATGTAGGACAGAAATCAACAATAAAGAAGTCATTTATTAAATGAGAGGCTAAATTCTAGGAGAGATACACAGGTTCATTAATTAATAAAACAAATTTTTGCCCACAAGGTACTTAAAAATTAGCTGGAGGAAGGGGAGATAAGACTTGGGTACAAATAATTATAATGCAAAATAAGAGCATGGTAAACTCCAAAGAGAAGTACAGAGTGTAAAGAAATTCTTAGGGGAGAGATAATAATTCTGATTTAGGACAACAGAGAGATCTTCAGGGTGAAAGTGTCATTTCAGCTAGATCTTAAAGAGCTTTATATTGAAGGGACTATTTGGTATAGTGGAAAAACACTGGATTTGGAATCAGAGAACCTAGGTTCAAATTTTCATCTCTGGGTCTGTTTCCTTATAAGCAAGGGCTCTTACAGCAGTGAATTCTAGGATTTTATAGCATCCCAAATATAAGGAATGGTGTGAATAAAGCTATAGGGGTAAAGAAGTTTGGGGTGCATGCAGTTGTGAAAGCCAACAATATGCTTTGACTAGAATGAGAAGGGTTCTGTATGAGATGAATTAGTAAAGTAGGTTGCAGTCAGACCCAGGAGGGCCTTGAGTTTTGGCTTTATTCAGTAGCTAATAGGAAACTACAGAAGGTAATGGCAGCAGTGTAAGGGTGCAGGGTTGGATGAGAGTAAATAGTACTGACAAGAGGCAATAAAGCCTTTGCCTAATGTGTTGGCTATGGGAAAGTAAAAGAGGGAATGGATCTAAAAGATAACCGGAGACACAAAGTCAGCAAATTTGGTAAATAACAGGATGTAAGGGAAGAGGGATAAAAAATGAGGTTTCTAGACTAAAAAGGCTGAAAAGATGGTGCTATTATTTCCAAAAATAAGTCAGGTAGAGGAGCAGGTTTCAGAACACACTTAGAGAGTTCCATTTAGATGTGATAAATATGAGACACCAAAAGGATATCAAGGTAAAGCTTTCCAATTAGGCATTAGGGACTGGGGCAGCTAGGTGGATAAAGCCCCAGTCCTGGAGTAAGGAGGACCTGAGTTCAAATGTGACTTCAGACATTTAACAATTGACTATGTGACCTTGGGCAAGGCACTTAACCCCATTGCCTTAAATAAATACAATTTTAAAAAAGTGTGGAACTGGAACTCAGGAGCTCATTCAAGGTTGAACTGAATAAAGGATTTAGAAGACAATGTGACCTAATAGGAAGAACAATGAATTAGTTTTTTAAAGGACCTGGGTTCGAACACCCATTCTGTCACTAAATACCTGTGTGAGGCTAGAAAAAAAAATCACTTTGTTTTTCTGTGCTTCAGTTTCTTTATCTGTAAAATGCGAGGATCAGTCCCTTCCAATTCTAAATCTATGTTCTTAGATGTCCTTTTCCAGCTCTAAGTCCTTTGATTCCAAGTGACAGCCGAAACCATGGTAACAGAGAGGCATACAAAGGGTGAAAACATTGAATAAAAGGGCTGGCTGAGGTCAAGACCATAAAGGACATGCTCATATTGAGTATGGGAGGAAAAGAATTGAAAAGAGGACTGTTCAGAGAGCTTAGGAGAGCAGAAAGAATTCAGTCACAAAAGCCACAGGAAGACAGGTGAAACCTAAGTGAAGCAGAGAAGAATCAAGATGGAAAAAAGAGCATAAGGGCTTCACTGTGGACATGGTAGACAACAATTTCCATAGGATTTCTTGCAGTGAGGGGGGATGGGAGGGAGGCTGGCTTTTTGTGCCCAACACTGCTTTAGATTGACACACAATGAAATCAGTGGGGAGGGACTGCATCCTACACCTAAGGGAGTCTTGGAGCTGACACACCAGATTCAAATCAAGGATTCCAGTTACCTGATGATAGCTAGTCTTCTGGCTCCAGAGAAAGCAAGGCAAATTTCTAAAGGAACTGATTACCCATTCCATTCCTCCAAATTCAGTCATAAGTCTAACTTTTAACTACCCCCAATTTTTCTGTCTCCTCTGGTTTCATGTTCAGTGCTGTTTGACCTACCTCTCTTGGTGTTAAAAAATCCTCATCAGTGAGCCAGGAAGCCAACTTCTGACAGTTCCTAGCCTGAGGCTACTACATCAGCAGCTCTTACAACTTGCAACCTTCTTGACTGGAGCTCAGGATCAGAGCATAGTTTAATTAGTGGGAAATATAAATGACCAGGGGACAGAAGTCCAAATATATGCCAAACAATATAGGTTAGGCTTACATTCTTTATAAAACAAATCCAAGCTAGATCAGATACACTACTGAAGGTGGTCAGCAATGAAAGGCTATTCCAGGATGAAGAAATCTGAGGTGTGTGTGGGGGAAATCACCATCTAATATGCCCATTACAGAACTTGGGGTTTGACATTTGATGGGTAGGGAAGTACAACCCAAATTATTTAGATGGAGGACACAGAGAATATAGCCATCTCTTTTAAATACAAAAAAATAGCCTGGTAGATTGGAAAAAAGCAGACCATATCTAGAGTTCAGTGACAGTTGTCAATAATTGAATAACCCAGGGGGATGAGTTGCTGACAAAGGCAACTACTATCCTTAATACAAAAGAGAAAAGTTAAAAGGGCAATAATTATTTCCCATTGAGGTTTTTTCTTGAAGAGGAGGCTTTTGGCCACAGCTCTACTACCACCACAGCTTTCTTTAGTAGGTTGGGATGGCCACTTTCCAACTTGGCAGAATTGGAATTTCAGTAGCAAATGAGGGGTTGAGAAAGGAAAAAAGGGAAATCAAAATTTTAATCCCTTATCAAAAAGATAGCCAGAAGCCACAGTGAGAGAAGGAAGTCATAAACTATGGCAAACAAGATCAACTAAAGGTGAGCCAGTAGTAAGAGGAGTAATAGGTAGAATTTAACTGGTCCTAGAATGTCAATTCTTTTTCTCTTTACATTCTCCTCTCTCTTTTTAAAATATCATAGCCATTTCCCAATTTTAGACTTTTGCTATGAGCTCCACCCCCTCCCCACTCAATAGAAGTCACCCTTGTTACAAAGAAAAACAGTCAAGTCTAGCCACATGCCCAGTGGTCTACTTCTGCTGTGGCTACTTTAAGAAGGAAAAGGGACCCAGGGATCAAGAATGTTCCAGCATATTTAACAGAATATAATGTACTCATTCTTTTGGTTTTATCCACATCAGACTGGAAATGTCATCATGGCTAGCATTCAGAAAACCATTTGCCATTAAAAGGCAAATTCCAAATATTTTCTCCAAAATGTTCAACAGATCATTTCAATACAGCTTTCATTATAGCAAAAATAATGCCAAAGATAACACAGGCCAAATGAATTCTATGTTACTAGGTTCTAACAAGAAACAATCTAAAAGAGGACATCTTTTTGTACATAATTTTAATGGAAGTATCCACAGAGAATTCCATGGGGCTTTAGCTTCTGCTGAATTCTGCACTTCAGAACTCATATCTTTCTCATTAATGTATAACATATGACTATTCTCTTTCTCTCAAATAAATTATCAACAACTTTCATTGCCAAAAAACTATGATGGTTTGTAAATCCTGTCATCAGCAAGAGGTAAATTCTGTTTACCCTGGGAGTAGCAGAATTCCTTCCCTGCATTAATCAACAAACAGAAACATTGGCTCCCCAGATTTCTTGTCTTGATTCCTATCACACTGGAAAGATAACTAAGACTAAGAACAGTGGGGGGCAGGTAAATAGGATGGGAATCTAAAGTTCCTGCTTTTTGGTGTTTTCTCTTGTTTGCTGTCAACCACAATATAATTTTTCATCTGTAGAAGGTACAAGAAAAGGCCTGGGCTTCATAAAATAAACAGCTCACATCTACCAAAAGCAAATCTACCTGCTCTGTCCCCCCCCACCCTTTAAAGTGACCATTACCACCAGGATAAACTCTTCTCTCGGTGAGCTTCACTGTGAGCTGAGAATAGACTGTCTTTTGCCCTTCTTTTGTCCGTATCGTTTATTAGCACAATTACCTCCCCTCTGCCCCCACTCAAGCAAGGAAACTACCCTAAGCATAGCAGAGACTAAGACTATTCTAATAAGTGGGCAGATCATCTATTTCCCACCTTACAAGCAAATTTTGTAATACTTGCCAAGTATTCATGGGGTAAAGGAGGTATCCACATAAGATTAAGTGGGACAGAGGCTAATTTGACTGCCATTCCCTGGATGGTACCACACTCATCTCACAGTTAACTTGCAAGCTCAGAATGAGGGTAAGCAACTCTAACAAACAAAACTTATTTAGTCCAGATAGACCTGGAACTTGATGAACAAGCAGTAAACAAAACAGAAAACTGCTGGGTTCACGATCCAAGTTGTTCTGTCTACACTAGATTTAATGGCCCTTTTCTCAATCCTTATCCTTCTGGCTCACTGTAGCATTTGATACTGTTGATCCTGATCACTCTTTCTTCTGTTTTCTTTCTTCCTTATTTTTTAAATGAATTTTTTTCCAATTAGCAAAAACCAAAACAAAACAAAAAAAACCCTCACTACCTTCTCATCCTCCCTACCCCAAAGGAACAAAACCCCCCCAAATTCCTGTTACAAACATGTATAGCTAAGCAAAACAAAGTTCTGTGTTGGCTGTGTCCAAAAAAATACTGTTTCAATCTGCATTCAGTTTTTCATCTCTTATCACGAGGTATAGCATGTTACCAAAGTCTTAGTTATTGGTTTTTAAAATATTGATATTGTATAAATTGTTCTCCCTGGTTCCGCTCAATTCATCTGCATCAGTTCATACAAGTCTACTCAGGTTTCTCTGAAACCAACTCCTTTAACATCATACCATTATTCCATTACCTTCATAAACCTCAATTTGTTCAGCCATTCTCTAATTAATGGGTACTTCCAGTTTCCAATTCTTTGTCACCACAAAAAGACATACCTAGACATATTTTTGTGTAACACTGGAGTATGTCTTGTTTAGGACAGCTTCCTCGCTTAATCTACTCTCTAATTCTCCCTTCTCTGTATTCCTTCCTATTTTTCTGCTGAGCAAAATGTATTTCTGTAGCCAACTCTGTGTTAATATATATTTTTTCCTCCTTTGAACAGTTCAGATAAGAATGAGGTTGAAGCTTCAGCAACTCTCCCCACCTTGCTTCTTGTTTGCATAGACTTCTACTTGCACACCCCAATTATGAGATAATTTCCCCTAACTTAACTCAAAACTTAACCATATATTTAATTCTAGTTTCTTATTTCATTTAAAGCCCTGCATCACCAAGTACAAATAGACATTTCCAAAAAGATCTCTGGTAGGCTTTTCAAACTCATTGGGTCCAAAACAGAATCATTATCTTTGCCTTCCAAACCCTCTCTTCTCGTCACCTATGTCTGTGAGATCAGTCTTATACTCATTGTCATTCTTATTCACTCCACATAGCCAATCAGTTGCCAAAACATGTAATTTCTACCTTCAAATATATCCTCTTCCCTCCATTCATAATCACCAATCTAGTTTAGGTTCTTACTGGCTCTGATTCTGACACAAATTAAAAAGATTTTTTTCTCAATTAATGAAAATTTGCCTTCTCTGTCTCCCCATAGGAAAAAAAAACAAAACCCTTATGAAACAAATATAATTGAGCAACTTATATCATAAAATATTTAAAAAATGATCAAGCAAAAATTCCTACATTGTTCTCATCTAAAAATGCATCTTCACCTCTCTGTCAGGAGGTGGGTAGTAGGTTTCATCTCGAGTCCTCTGGAGCTGGGGTTGGGCACTGTATGGATCAGAGTTTTTAAGTGTGACTGATTAACAAATACAAATTAAATTATCACATTTAAAATAATACTTCCTGAATAAAGTATAAATTTTAAAGTAGTACAGACATGAGTCATAAATCACAAATGATGTTTATATAGCACTTTAGGGCTTGCAAATTACCTCATTTGATTCTGACAATTACTTTTAGGGTGAAGGTACTAGAAGATTTTAATCTGACAAATGAGGAAAAGGACTGAGAAAGGTCAAAGCGATCTCTGCTCCATGCTCACACAGCCTGGGAAGAAAGGCACACTCCCTATCCCACTAAATTCCATTCAGGCTAGGGATTTCAGTTATTCTCCATTAATGAGGAATTACTAATAACATAAAAAAAACCAAAGCTAAAAACAGGAAGAATCACTATGGAAGGGACCATGGGAAGATAGGCATATTACCACACTGCTGCTGGGATTGTGAACTGGTCCAATTTTTTTTTTATCCATTCCATTCCATTTTATTTTTTTATTCTCATTTTGTACAAATGTTTTTTTTACATTATTAAAATATTCTTGTTTAAGAGTAAACAAAATACCCCCCCCCCATGAATATAGACTTGCTTGGGCGATAAAGTAAAAGGGAGAGAAAAAAAATTAAAATTAAAAAAAAATAGTAATAATTGTAGGTATGGCCAGGTGGCACAATGGACGAAGCACCAGCCCTGGAGCCATGAGCACCTGAGCCCACATCCAGCCCCATAGACCCAACAATCACCCAGCCGTGTGACATGCAAGGCACCTGATCCCCACTGCCCTGCAAAAACCAAAAAAAGAAAAAAAAAAGACCCAAAATAAAATAAAATAGTAATAATAGTAGGGGTGGGCTGGGTGGTGGACAGAGCATTGGCCCTTGAGCCAGGAGCACCCGGGTCCAAATCTGGCCTCAGACACCCAAAGATCACCCTGCTATGTGGCCCCAGGCAGGCCACCCAGCCCCATTTGCCCTGCACCCTCCCCCAAATAATAATAATAAAAAATGTGCTTCAGTCTTTGTTCCAACACCACCAACTCTGTCATGGGTGGATGGCATTCTTTATGGTAAGTCCATCGCAAAAGTTACTTCCATATTTTTCCAACGTTGCCATTGCTGATCGCAACTCCCTCCTTTCTTATTTCTCCACTACCACGTACTATATTTTCTCTCTCCTTTCACCCTGACTCTGCTGTAGGGTCGCTGAGTTGCGCAGCAGACAGATCCCTGGTCCTGGGGCCAAGAAGCCCTGAGCTGCCCTACCACCCCTTAGGCCCAGAATCCACCTGGCCCCATGGTCCTGGACAGGCCTTCCAATCCCAGCCCCTTGCAAGAAGTAAAAAAGAAAATGTGTTATATCTGACCAATCTCCCCCCCCATGGTCCATCCTCTCCTCCTTTATTCACATCCCCATCCCTTCCCCCAGCTCCCCCATCCTTTTTACTCCAGATGCCTATACCCTATTGAGTATATATGCTGTTTCCTCTCCTACTCATCTCTGATGAGAGCAAAGGTTCCCTTATTCCCCCTTGCCTCCCCCCTTCCATATCATTGCAATAGCTCATTGTAATAAAAAAATCTTATTATATGAAATATCTTGGCCTATTCCCCCTCTCCTTTTTCTTTCTCCCATTACATTTCCCTTTTTTTAATTGACTCCATTTTTACACCATATTTTATCTTCGAATTCAGCTTTCTCCTGTGCTTCAACTATAAAATCTCCCTCTACCTGCTCTATTAACTGAGAAGGTTCATATAAGTATTATCAATGTCATTTTTCTATGCAGGAATACATGCAGTTCATCCTCATTAAGTCCCTCATATTTCCCCCCTCTCCTCCAATCTCCATATTTCACCTGAGTCCTGTATCTGAAGATCAAACCTTCTGTTCAGCTCTGGCCATTCCAACAGGAACATTTGAAATTCCCCTGGTTCACTGAAAGTCCATCTTTTTCCCTGGAAGAGGACATTCAGCCTTGCTGGGTAGTTCATTCTTGGCTGCATTCTAAGCTCTTTTGCCTTCTGGTATATTGTATTCCAAGCCCTACAAGCTTCCAATGTAGTTGCTGCTAAGTCCTGTGTGATCCTGACTGCAGCTCCACGATATTTGAACTGTGTCCTTCTGGCTGCTTGTAATATTTCCTCTTTGACTTGGGGAGTTCTGGAACTTGGCTATAATATTCCCAGGGGTTGGTTTTTTGGGATCTCTTTCTCGGTGGGGGGGGGGGAATCAGTGGTTCTCTATTTCTATTTTGCCCTCTGCTTCTAGGATATCAGGGCAATTTTCCTGTAGTAATTCTTTGAAAATGATGTCAAGGCTCTTTTCCTGATCATGACTTTCAGGTATTCCAATCATTTTTAAATTATCTTTCCTAAGTCTGTTTTCCATATCAGTTGTTTTTTCAATGAGATATTTAACATTTTCTAATTTTTCATTTTTTTTGGTTTTGAAGTATTGATTCCTGATTTCTGGTAAATTCATTAATCTCCCTGAATTCTATTCTTTGTCTGAAGGATTTGTTCTCCTCAGAGAGTTTTCTCTTTTTCCATCTGGCCAATTTTGCTTTTTAAGGCATTCTTCTCCTCAATAACTTTTTGAACCGTTTTATCCATTTGACTTAAGCTGGTTTTTAGCATGCTATTTTCTTCAGCATTTTTTTTGGATTTCCTTGACTAAGCTGCTGACTTCATTTTCATGCTTTTCCTGCATCTCTCTCCTTTCTTTTCCCAGTTTTTCTTCCAACTCCCTCATTGATTTTTAAAGTCTTTTTTGAGCTCTGTCATATCCTGAACCCAAATTTCTGTTTTTCTTGGAGTCTTTAGATGCAGGAGCTTGTGCTTCCTAATCTTCAGACTGAGTATTTTGATCCTTCTTGGGCTCATATGCAAAATATTTCTCAATGGTTCCTCTTGTTTTTCTGCTTGCTCATTTTCCCAGCCTAGGCCTGGTTTTGGGGTGCTTCCTGAGCTTCCTGACCCCACAAGGGTCTCAGTGTGTGAGGCTCTGTCCTCCCTCCTGGTCTGTGAATGACCATAAGCACCCTCCTCTGCCATGGGGCTGAGGTGGGG
The DNA here is from genome assembly GCF_037893015.1 of Macrotis lagotis. Lineage (NCBI taxonomy): Eukaryota > Metazoa > Chordata > Mammalia > Peramelemorphia > Peramelidae > Macrotis > Macrotis lagotis. The sequence continues at coordinate 82,184,112 of NC_133666.1, forward strand.
GGGGGGCCCTGCTGTTCTATGGGGGGGCCTAGACTGCTATCAGAATCTGAATGTGGTCAGAGCCCCAGAGTCCTATTCCAGAGGCAGACAGAGCTCTGCAGTCTCTCTTCACTCCCCTCCCTCTGCTCAATGGGCTCATGCCCTGGAGGCTCCTGCTTACCGGCTCCGCCTGCTTCTGTTTCCAGATCTGGGCTGCAGAAAGACCAAGCTGCTTGCTGTGTGCCCTGAGGGCTGGGCTCCACGTGCTCACTCTGGCAGAGGTCACCCACTGTTCCCCCACTTTGTGCCCGGTGCTCCCCGGGGTGCAGCTCAGGAGACTCCCCGGCTGCTGTAAGCCGTGGCCCCCAACGCCCTGGGGCTGCCTCCGGGAGGCTGAAGTTCTTTCACTCTGGCGGGCCGCCCCTCCGACCCTGGGAAGCAGAGCCTTTCTGCTCTTTTCCAGGTTACCTTGAGTAGGAGAACTGCTTCACTGGGTCCCTTTGTGGGTTCTGTCTCTCAAAAGTTTAGTTAGAGTCCTTAGTTTCCAAGTTTTATCAGAGAGCGTCTAAGACTAGATCCCTTCTTGTCTACATCTTGGCTCCACCCCCCTGAATTGGTTCAATTTTCTGGAAATCAATTCAGTAATTATGCAATTAAAGTAACTAAATTGTTCATAGTCTTTCATCCAGTGATCCCACTTCTGAGCATATAGCTCAAGGAAGCCAAAGAAAGAAATAAATGTCTAAAATATGCTTTGATATAGAAAAGAACTAGAAGCAAAGTAAGTATCACTGCAACTGGGGAGTAGTTGGAAAAACTATAGTATGTCTAATAGAATAATGAAATATTATTAACAATGAACAAATTAATAACAAAACTTCCTTCCCTTCTCATGGCAAAGAGGTACCAGGCCTGCTAGGACAGAATATTTTTTTTTATACATGGTCAGGTGTGATCACTACACTGGATTTTTTCTTAATTGATTTTATCACAAGGAAGGGAAGGTTTTTTTCAGTCTCCTTCCTTCAAAATGATGATGCTGCAAAGACAAAAACCATCAAAAATTGTAATTTTCAAAAAAGATTAGAAAGCTCCCTAAAAATCTGTCCTTGGCTCTTATCTCTTTGCTCTCTCCCTCACTTTTCATGATCTCATCAGTTCCCTAGGATTCAGTTATCATCTCTATGCAGATAATTTTCAGATTTATTTATGCAGATTTGAACCCAAGTACTCTTGACTCCACGGCCAGTGCTTTATCCACTATGCCACCTAGCTGCCCCCACCTTGTATATCAAAATAAGTTGCCAAGCATATCATTTCTACCTTCACATAGCTCTGATAAAACTTCTCTCCAATGACAATGACCTTTGGCAAGTCCATATCATCTCCTACCTGGATTACTAAAAATAGTCTTCTGCTTGGTTTCCCTGTCTCAAGTATTTCCCCTGCCTCAAAAGTGTCTCCCCATTTCAATTTGTCAGTTCTAAGGTGATTTGCCTAAAACACAGATCTGAACATGTTATCCCTTTACTCAGTAAACTCCAGTGGTTCTCCACTACCTCCAGGATTAAATAAAAAATTTTGTTTGGATTTTTTTTTATTTTAGTTTTTGCAAGGCAATGAATAGGGGTAAGTGACTTGCCCAGGATCACACAGCTAGGTAATTATTAAGTGTCTGAGGCAGAATTTTAAGTCAGATTCTCCTGACTCCAGGGCCGGTGCTTTATCTACTGCACCACCTAGCTGCCCCCTTGTTTGGATTTTAAATCCAAACTCCCTTTCACAATCTAGACCCTTCTTACTTTTTCAGTCTTCTTACAATTACTCTCCTCCATGTACTCTATCATCCAGGGACACTGGTCTTCTTGCTGTTCTTTTAACAAGACATACATTTCCCAACTTAAGGACTTTTCACTGGTTGTCCCCTATGTCTGTACTATTTATTCTCCCTCCTCATTGGGGATACCCTAGCTTCCCTGAAAACTCAATGCAAATCTCATTTTCTGCCAAAGGTCTTTACTGATCCCCTCCCCCCACTCTCTCTAAGCTAGTGACTTCCCTCTCAAATGACCTCCCATTCATACTATGTACATAGTCGTTTGTATATTTTCTTCCCATTAGATTTTTTTTGGGTTTTTTTGCAAGGCAATGGGGTTAAGTGGCTTGCTCAAGGCCACACAGCTAGTTAATTATTGAGTGTCTGAGGCAGAATTTGAACTCAGGTCCTCCTGACTCCAGGACCAGTGCTCTATCCACTGTGCCACCTAGCTGCCCCCCCCACTAGATTTTGAGCTATTTGGAGTAGACTGTTTTTTGTCTTTTTTTCGGGGGGGGGGGAATCTCTTCTAGGTTTAGCATAGTACTTGGTGCTTTCATGTTGTTGATGATGATGATGATATGTACAGAAGATAAAAGCAAAGGCTGCTAACAGTGAATGATTATAAGAGCATGGAAGAACAATGTGAGTGGCACCAATGCTCAGATTGACCTGAGTTTGGGAAAGAAAAACAAGGTCAACAGTAAGGGATTTTGTTCTGCTGATTAGGGTGGATGCGAATCAGAGAGGGCAAGAGTTATTCAATTCAGAACAGTCTTTGCACTGGTATTGAAAAATGGCTAGCAGTGAATAAAAGCCTAGTAAGTAAAGATAGAGTAACTTGTTGCCCCTGAGAAATTCAAGTCTCTTGGCCCTATCATGCTTATACATAAAGAAAAGAACTTTGAAAGTAGTTTGGAGGATAAACTGAAGCAGGGAGAAACTTAGGGCAGGGAGGAACAGAAACAACTGAATTCAATCTGTGACCATTAGAAGAGACAATGTAAATTATCTGAGGAAGAACTTCAGAACTGCTAATTTGTTTTACTTGCTGAAGAAGTGTTCCCTGAAAGGCTGGAGGTGACTGAATGGGGTCCAGTGGTCTCTAAGGTTGTTCTGAAAAACTAGAAGGCCTTGAAAAACCACTTTTTTTTTTTTTTTTTTTTAGTTTTTGCAAGGCAATGGGGTTAAGTGGCTTGCCCAAGGCCGCACAGCTAGGTAATTATTAAGTGTCTGAGGCCGGATTTGAACCCAGGTACTCCTGACTCCAGGGCCGGTGCTCTATCCACTATGCCACCTAGGAGAAGCCACTTATGTAAACCTCAAAGATCAAGGAGGAAAGAGGGGGCTTGATTAATTAACTTTAGGACAGATTCAGGAATTCAGGCTGAAATCAAAAAGGGCTGAAAACACCACAAAGCATAGAAGGGGATGGAGCCTGGTCCTAGCTTGAAGCCCCAGTTCAGAAGTTAATCTGGAGAAATTTAAAAAAAAAACCCCAACCACAAATAAAACACCAATCATTTGAAAATATTTTAAAGGAGCAAGTAACTTTATAACAATTACAGAGACTCAAAGGAAAAAATAAATTGTCCACGGGGACTACATGACTACCTAGAAGAATGAAGCAAGAGATAAAACAATTAGGGACCGCTAGGTGGCGTAGTGGATAAAGCACTGGCCCTGGAGTCAGGAGTACCTGGGTTCAAATCCGGCCTCAGACACTTAATAATTACTTAACTGTGTGGCCTTGGGCAAGACACTTAGCCCCATTTGCCTTGCAAAAAAAAAAAAAAAAAAAGATAAAACAATTAAATGAAAACTGTGGAGAAAAAAATGAGAACAAGTAGTTTATAAAGTGGTAATAAATCTTACTCAAGAAATGAACTCCCTGAAAACTAGAATGAGAAACAAAAATCAAAAACTCCATGAGACAGCAAGAAATATTAGAACAAAATCAAAAGACTGACAAAAACAGAGGGAAGTGTAAGATATATCATATTAAATATCAACAGCAATTGATATGGAAAACAGATCAAGGAAATATAATTTAATACTCATTGAAGTACCATCAAACCATGATTTTAAAAAAATTTAATTTATTCTTTTTTGTGGTATTTAATATTTCAAACTGTCTTGCTCCCTCTGTATCTAGTACTAAAGAAGGCCACAATTTCTCTCTTTCTCTCATACATACACACAAACACACCATACACAACCCTTATTATGTTTACTTCTTCTGTCAATTCTTTCCTCTGCCAATTTCCTTCATAGGTTCTTTGTAGTTGATGTGAATGTAATACTCAGAGTAGCTTAGTCATTCACAGTTGTTCTTCAAACAATATTGCTATTACTATATATAAAGTTTTCTTGGTTCTGCTCATTTCACTCTTCACTATTTCATACAAGTCTTTCCATGTTTTTCTTTTTAAAAATTTTTTTCCAATTACATTTAAAGGTTATTTTAAACATTAATTTTTAAAATTTTTGAGTTTCAAATTTTCTCTTCTTTCCACCCCCCCCTCCTGATGTTAAGGAGGAAAACTATAATTTTTTTAAAAGTCTAGACATTTTATTTCAAGAAATCATAAATGAGGGGGTGGCTAGGTGGTGTAGTGGATAGAGCATCAGCCCTGGAGTCAAAAGGACCTGAGTTTAAATCTGATCTCAGACACTTATAGCCAAAAAGAAAAATAATGTAAGCATCCAGAAAGAAGCAGTTAAAGTATCAAGGAACCACAGTCAGGATCACACAAGATCTTTCAAGTTTTTACTAAAAATGAGAGATCTTGGGATATAACATTCTAAAAGACAAAAGAAATAAGCTTACAACTAAGAATAACTTACCTTGCAAAGTTGGGGAAAATGGGCTTTTAATGGAACAGCTGACTTTCAAACATTTCTGATGGAAAAGGTCGAAATGAGAAGGGACTTTGAAAGGGAAAAAGAAGAAGATACTAGTATAGAAAGAAGAAAGAGGTATACTTGCTATTGATAATTGGGGTACATGAGAAGAGTGCACAAACATGAAGGAAGGGGTTAGAGGAGAAGGCATCAGATCAATCTCATCTGAAATGGACAAAGGAGGGTTAAACATATAAACACAGGGAACTGGAGAAAGAAATGGCTAATCACTCCAGTATTTTTGCCAAAAAAACCCCAAATGAAGTTATGAAGAGTTGGACATAACTGAAAAAAAACCCACCACAACAAAAAGAGGGCCGCTGTCACATTATAAAAATGCACAGATGAAAAAAAAACCTTAAAAAAAAAGGGGCAGCTAGGTGGCGCAGTGGATAGAGCACTGGCCCTAGAGTCAGGAGTACCTGAGTTCAAATCCGACCTCAGACACATAATAATTACCTAGCTGTGTGGCCTTGGGCAAGCCACTTAACCCCGTTGCTTTGCAAAACAAAAACAAAAACAAAACAAAACCAACAACAACCAAAAAAAAAACCACCAACACAAACCTAAAAATGTATAGATGAGAACTGAAGGAAATTCTGAAGGAAGCAAAGGGAAGTAGAACAATTTTGAAAGTAATTATATTTTACATAATAGTATATATTTACACATATACACACAATACATCAGTATGAAAGGGATTCACAGTTTCCCAAAGAATAAATAGTATCTACAAAAGCATTTGTCATATTTTAAGGGATGTGTGGGTACATGGTAATGAAATAGTTGGGAGGTTCTAGAAAAGCACACGCACACACACACACACACGCACACACACACACACACACACACACACACACAAACTTAAGACAATATGTAAAAAGTATGTTGGATTTGGAGTCAGATGACCTGGGATAAATTTTCAAGCTGCTTTTTTTATGTGTTCATAGACTTATGGTCTTAACCTCTCTAAGCCTCAGTCTCCTCATCTGTAAAAATGAAAGATTTGTACTGGATGACTTCTCAGATCCCTTCCAGTTTTAAATCCATAGTATGATTCTTTATTATCAAGATTATTAAATCAATTGTTTTTGTCTTAGAAAATATTTATAAGCATTCTCTTTTCCTCCCACTGACTCACCTTCCATTGAAAAACAATAAAAAGAAAACATTGATTAGAAATAAGCACAGTCCAGCAAAACAAATCATCACATTGGCTATTCTCCAAAAATGTAAGTCTCATTCTTCATTTTAAGTCTAACAGCTGTCTGGTGGGTGTTGGGTAGAGTATTTCATCTGTAGTTGTCTGGTCTCATGGTCAAAGTTAAATTTTTCTTGTTCTGTTTACTTCACTCTTACCAGTTTGTAGAAATCTTTACAGTTCCATCTGAAACTGTCAACTATCATTTCTTTCTTTTAAAATTAATTAATTTATTTTGAATTTTACAATTTCTCCCCTAATCTCACTTCCCTCTCCCCACTCCCCACAGAAGGTAGTCTGTTAGTCTTTACATGAACTATCATTTCTTATGGAGCAACATTCATATTCCACAATTTGTTTAATCATTCTCCAATAGATGAGTAGTCCCTTTCTTTCCAGTTTGGGTACAAACTATATCAAGTATATTAAATAAAAACAGAGAAAATGAAGTCAGCAGAACAAAGAACACAAAATTCACAATGATTACCACAATGTCAATGGAAAGAACAATCACCACAAAAAATCACAATTAAATGCTTTGATAATCAGTGACCAAGCCTGGCCCCAAGAGATAGGAGAAATCACCTCTACTTTGCAGAGGGAGGACTATGGGTGTGGGGATACTACAGAATAGCACACTTCTTCATTGCATAGGTTAGTTTTTGCCAAATTTTTTTTCTTCCCCTTTTTTTTATCTTTTGTGATATGAGGTAAGAAGAAAGGTGATATAAAAAAAAAAGGAAAGCTATGTGATAAAATGGAGAAAATATCAGGCTTGGAATTAGGAAGATTTATCTTCCTGAGTTCCAATCTGGCCTCAGACACTTACCAAATGTGTGATCAGTCCCTAAAATCACTTAACCTTGTTTGCCTCAGTTTCCTCAACTGTAAAATGAGGTGGAGAAGGAAATGGCAAACCACTAAAGTAGCTCTGCCAAGAAAACCCCAAATGAGGTTATAAAGAATTGGACATAACTGAAATGAATGGAAAACAACAACATAAAAACAAGACACCAATAACAATTTAATTTAAAAGAAATTAAATAAGCAAAGTCAGAATATGCAAATATGAAGCTTCTTCAGGCTTTCAGCCCCAATGACCAGAAATAGTAATAGTGACAATAACTGAACACCCCTCCCCCTGCACAATGTATGGGCCTTTTCAAGTTATTAAGTTTATTTTCACTGTGTATCCTCTGCTTATAAATATTCAAATGGCTGTCAAAAACCATCTTCTCCTTTCTTAGATAAGAAAGAGACTGAAGTCAAAAAGGAAAACCTTCTGGTGGGGCAAAGATCTTGTTTTTTGTTTTGCAAGGCAAATGGGGTTAAGTGGCTTGCCCAAGGCCACACAGCTAGGTGATTATTAAGTGTCTGAGAACTGATTTGAACCCAGGTACTCCTGACTCCAGGGCTGGTGCTTTATACACTGTGCCACCTAGCCGCCCATGGGCAATGATCTTGTAAAAGACATATACCATCAGCTGCCAAACCTTGGCATTTCTTTCTCCGAGTCTTGAGCTCTGACAAGTCCTATTCTCTTCACTCCCAGAGCTACCAATCTAGATTAGGCTCTTATCACCTTTTATCTGGACTACTTCAATAGACTCTAAACTGATCTCTCTGCCACACAGCTGGTAAAATGACTTTCCTAAAGTACAACTCTGAATATGTCATACCCTTACTCAATATTCTCCAGTGTCTCTCAATTACTCATAGGATCAAATAGAAATTTCTTGGATTGGAATTTAAAGCTGCTTTCTTCCTGACTTTCCAGGCTTCTTCACACATGTTCTATCTCTGTAACTTTGCACTGGCTGTCCGCTATACCTGAAATGACCTCAAATCTCATCTCTACCTCTTAGAATCCCTGGCCTCTTTGAAGACTCAGTTCAAATAGGAGCCTCAACTTCTTGGACTATGAGGGAGAGGACCCTAAGAACTTCTGGGGATTGGAGTTGCACTTTTTCCATCTTGGTTCTGGCAGCCTCCCTGGGAGGGAATGCCTGGTGGCAGCATTCAGAGCTGATAGGAAGTAGGGGAAGGGGGTAGGGAGAAAGGGAAGAAGAAAGCAAGCATTTATTAAATGCCTCCCCTGTGCCAGGTCTATGCTAAGCACTTTACAAAGAGTATCCCTCTGTGGTAGGTGCTGTCAAACCCCCACTTTATAGGTAGGGAAACAGTGGTAACATGATATGTTCAGAGTCACATAGCTATTAAGTGGCTGAAGTCGTATTGGAACTTAAATCTTTTTTTTTTTTTTAAGGTTTTTGCAAGGCAATGGGGTTAAGTGGCTTGTCCAAGGCCACACAGCTAGGTAATTATTAAGTGTCTGAGGCCGAATTTGAACTCAGGTACTACTGACTCCAGGGCCAGTGTTCTATCCACTGCACCACCTAGCCTCCCTGGAACTTAAATCTTCTTGCAGACAAGCCCGATCATACAGGATATGGAAAGGCAGATTCACTGCTTCAAAAGCTCAGCAGGAAAGTCCAGCCTAACTCAGGAAAGTATATCAAGAATTTGCTCCCGGGCATGTGTATTTTTTTCCCCTCTAAACTTGAGTTCACTCTCCTCTGATCTTGGTAAGTAAATACTGTTGAAGAACGTCAGAGAATTTGAGGAGGACTATCCCATTATAGTAAATATTCCTTCCTAAAAGCTCATTAAACCTGGCTAATTGAATCATGGGGAGTAATATCACAGCAAGAAAAATTTATAAACTATTGCATTAGAAAGATTCTCCTAAATCCACTGTGCTGTGCTAGTAAATATTTAACAACCAGCTGTCCAGGAAAAAAACATATACAAGACACACTTTCAAATTTAATATGCATTATTAACATTTTCTCCATCACTTTCTTTAGACTAGAAAATAAACAAAATAAGCAATCAAGTCCTGACTTGTAGTGTTTCTCAATTCTTGAGGTGTAAATGCACATAGTAAAGCTGAGTTCTAAGGAACAAAAGGGATGGAGTCAGAGAAGCCTGGGAAGACTTTTATGAATTCCTCTCAAGTTCTCTTACATTGTTTCCATCCTAGCCTTCCATTCTATAATGAACAAACTCTCTTTACTCCTCAAGTGCTCTTTCCATCTCCGCTCATGCAACAGACTTGGGTCTTCCCAGAGGACACTTGCAAACTTGGTCATCCTCTCCAGTACTTCATGTACCTTCTTTCATGCTGCCATGATACAATGGTACTGAAGAGGTAGTGGAATTATTCCTTGTTCCCTCATTCTCACCATCACTTGGCAATCTCCTTCTCCCCTCTGCCTCTGAGGTTTCCTTTTCCTAGGTTTACTTTATACTTAATCCAGAGTCTGGTGGCAGTGATCTAAGACTAGGCACTAAACTAGTAAGTCTGAAGAATGCAAATGCTGTTACTTTTAGAAATGTTAAAGAGAGCAAGAAAGGACACCAGAGGTGGGGAAGCAGTGTGGTGCACTGTGAAGGATACTGAACTCAAGAGCCATAGAACCAGAATCCCAGCTCTGCCACTTCCCTGGCCCTCAGCTTCCCCTCTGTTAAAAATGAGGGCGCTAGCTTTGATGACTTTTAAGGATACCTCTGACTCTAGATCTAGATTCCATAATCTAATCTAACATCTTTCAAAAGTATTCGTTGTTTTTTATAAATAACATTACAGAGAGGCATCATAGTGGAGTTATATAGAGAGGTAGTATATGGAAAAAGGACTAGATTTGGAATCAGAGGTTCAAATCCCATTTTTGTCACAATCTGCTTGACTTTGAGCAACTCACTTCCCCTCCCTAGGTATCAGTTTTTTTCTTTTTCTTTTCTTTTTTTTTTTTTTGCAAGGCAAATGGAGTTAAGTGGCTTGCCCAAGACCACACAGCTAGGTAATTATTAAGTGTCTGAGACCGGATTTGAACTCAGGTACTCCTGACTCCAGGGCCGATGGTTTATCCACTGTACTACCCAGCCACCCCGGGATCAGTTTTTTCAACTAAAAAATGATGGGATTGTACCAAACAATCTTTAAAGTCTTTTCTAGGGGCAACCAGGTGGCGCAGTGGATAGAGCACCAGCCTGGAGTCAGAAGTACCTGAGTTCAAATCCGGCCTCAGACACTTAATAATTACCTAGCTGTGTGGCCTTGGGTAAGCCACTTAACCCCATTGCCTTGCAAAAACCTAAAAAATAATAAATAAATTAAAATAAAATAAAATAAAGTCTTTTCTAGCTTTAAATCTAGGATCCTATGCCATGTCCCCATCGAAATTCTACTTGAAAATCTCCACTATAGGGGAAATACACTACCTTCCAAGGCAACCTACCCATTATTTCATTTGTGCACAGGTTCTAATTGTTCAAAAGTTCTTCCTTATCCTGAGCCAAAATTCAGCCTCCCTGTGACTTCTCCCTATCAGTACAAGTTCTGTCCTCTGGGGCAAGGCAAAATAATTCATTTTCTTTTAAATGAGGACCCTTCAAATATTTGTCCTCCCTAAGCCTTTTCTTCTTGTGGCTAAATAACTTCAGTTCTTTCATCTAATCTTATTGTAATAGTTTCAAATTCCCTTTCCAACTTGGTTGCCTTCCTAGATGTGTTCCAGCTTGCCAATACCCTGGTGCCACAACCACAAACTTCAAAATATCTTTCTCAAGAGCAATCAAGAAAAAAAGTAGTATTGTTCTCTCTGCACCCACTCATGCCTCTGGCAGAAAACTATGTAAGAAAGTCTGGCAGTTTTTTTAATCGACTTCTAGAGCTATACATATTTACAAAATTGAATATTATTATTAAAAATGTATGTAGATAATCAGGAACTGGAAGGCCAATAGCTAAAGTTTCCTAATCTTCCATAAAGTACAATTTTCCTCATAGATGCAACAAAAATAAATGCACATTCCACAATTCTCTTCCTATAGGAGACATAACTGATGTTATCTGAAGTCAATTTTAGTTTCTTCCTTTCTTTCAGTGTTCTCTGTCTCCACCTTCTGGGGTAAAAGACAAAACTGGACCAAGCACAAGATTAGTGTTAACGGAAGGGAGACTAAGAATCAAGTTTCATCAAGGCAGTCAGACAAGATAAAAGTAACTTTATGGGTTACTTATAAGGACAAAGACTATCAGGCCTTTAAGAAGTTGAAGTCAGCCAATCTATATTTCCCTTACCTTGAAAGGGCTACCTTACAGGTAAGCATCTACCTCAATTTCATCCTTGTATTTCGTGGTTGTAACTGTTAAACTAAAGGATGCTAAGGAAACAATTACTAGTCTTTCACATTACCCATTGGCAGCAGGACAAGAGTTTTGACTGTATGCTGGACTAAGCAGGGTAAATTAAGTTTCTAGTGCTTAACTTTGAACAAGTGAATATGGCATATTCAATTTATTATCTCAGGAACCCAAACCAAGAAGTAAGTAAAAAGCTTGGAATCAAGACAGATTCTGAATCAGAAAACACCTATTCTGTAACTTCTGGAAGTTTTTCTAATTATTTCCAAGGGATCTTAAAAGATAAGGATTGGGACTACACCTCTAACTTCCAAAGGAACTCCAGGCAAGGTTTTTGTTTAGTTCTTAACTTTGCAGGTCCCCATCTTCTCTTCAATTTTAAAGTAACAGCAGAGGAAAAGGTGCTGGGTAGGGAAATGAACTGTCGTATGTAGGGAATAATAAAGAGGTCCATGTAGGTAGACCACAAAGTGTATGGAAGGGAATAAAGTTATAAGAAAATTGGGGGGTAGAAAGGGGGTCAGGTTGTGAATGCTTCAAACCAGAGGATTTTAGATTTCATTCTGGAGGGGAGAGACAGAGAAGGAGAGAGAGGCAGAGAGACAGAGTCAGAGAAAGAGTGAATGAGAAAGAGAATTCCAGGTACAAAGAAGAAGGATGTATGGAAGGGATATTGTGAAGGTAAAAGCTACAAGATTTGATAATGGGTTGGGCTATATGGGATTAGTGAGAGTGTGGGGAATCAAGGATGACACTGAGGTTGTAAGCTTTGGGAAACAGTATGGTAGTACTTGAGATAGTAAGAAGAAACTGGGAAGGGAGAGTTTGGGGAGAAAGATGAATACTTTATCCTGTGAAATTCTCTTTTATATCCTTCCACAAATCCTCAACAGAGGATTTATACAATATATTGGAGTCCTTTAAAGTCTTTGAATATTTTGTGGCTACTAGTGCAGCCCTCAGACCTCCTTTTCCCACTGTCTCCACATAGTACCGACATCTATAATTTCCCAGAGTATAAGCATGCTAGGATTTAGGCTGTGGCCTTCTTATGCCCATCATGTCTTTTGCTGTACCTCTACACATGCTGGGCTCCCCTGACTGAAATATTCTTTACTCACCTCCATCTCCTGGTCCTCTTAGTTACTTGTTTCTTTCGAATCGTGGTTATTTATGTCTTGTATGAACATCCATATGTATGTGTTGTCTCCACTGACAAAGTCTAAGCATTCTGAAATCAAGAATTCTTTTATCTTTGTCTCTCTATCCCCAGAACTTAGTCCAGTCCCAGGAATTAATACATTTTTTTTTCAAATTTCTAAGGCAATGGGGTTGAGAGTGACTTGCCCAAGGTCACACAGGCAATTATTAAGTGTCTAAGGCCGATTTTGAACTCAGGTCCTTCTGACTTCCAGGGCTGGTGCTCTACCCACTATACCACCTAGCTGCCCCCTGTATTAATGCATTTTTGCAGACTGTTTTTCATTTGCTCAAGTCACTTTGTAATTCTTATTTCTCTAACTATGGTATTCCATAATTCACCAGTCCTACAGCACAATCACAAAATCTTTGAGTTGGAAACCATCTAACTCAGAGAATTCCTTCTAGAATATTACTAAGTGATCACTGAGTGTGTGCTTGAAAGCCTTTAGTAAGGGGGATGCCCTAACTTTCAAGGTAGTACATCTTACCTACTACAGTAGCATTCAGGGCTCACTGAAAGACCTGGGCAATCTGCCTGATGCTCTCTAAATGCACCTGCCTCCTTTTATTCATCAGTGGGTCTAGATCACTGTCCAACTACAGGGCCATCTAAGAGCTACAAACTGATGAACTAACTCAATGAACACTTATCCAACTGCTTACCCTTAATAGGGTTAATATGCATACTTTATGTGCTTTTTTTTTTCTGGTAGAATGCAATGTCTATTTCAGTGGACAAGGATCTCATAGTACATTTAAAACTGTCTAAATGCACAGCAAATGTCTCTGATAAAGATCACATTTCTTAGCAATGTTTGGACAGAGGAAGAGTTGGACTCCTCACTCTTTTTTTTTTTTCTGGATTTTTCGAGGCAATGGGGTTAAGTGGCTTGCCCAAGGCCACAGGGCTAGGTAATTATTAAGTGTCTGAGGCTGGATTTGAACTCAGTACTCATGACTCCAAGGCCAGTACTCTTATCCACTGCACCACCCTAGCCACCCCCACATTTCTTAAATATACAGAGAACTGAGAGAAATTCATAAGAATACGAATCATTCCCCAATGGATAAATGAACAAAGGACAGAACAGGTAGTTTTCTGTAGAAATCAAAGCTATCTATGGTCATGAAAAAATCCTCTAAATCACTATTGATTAGAGAAATAAAAATTAAAATAACTCTGAAGGACTACCATATACCTATCACACTGACTAATATGAAAAAAAATGAAAATGACAAATGTTGGAGACGCTGGGGGAAAATTGGTACACTAATGCATTGATGGTGGAGTTGTGAACTGATCCAACCATTCTGGAGATCAGTTTGAAACTATGTGTAAAGGGCAATAAAAAAAAAAAAAGAGTATCCTTTTTATCTGGAAATACCAATACTAGGACTGTATCCCACAGAGATCAAAGAAAAGGAAAAAGACCTATATGTACAAAAATATTTATTTATAGTAGCAGTTTTTGTGTTGATAAAAAAGAACTGGAAATTGAGGGGATGCCCATCAATTGGAGAATGACCAAATAAGTTGGGAGTATATGAATGTGATGGAGTACTACTGTGCTAAGTACACACAGCTAATAAGTATTTATTAAGTGTCTGAGGCCAGATTTGAACTCAGGTTCTCCTGATTCCAGGGCCGGTGCTCTATCCACTAGAGGCACCATCTAGCTGCCTCTATGAAGGACTTATAATAAAAAATGTTATCTTCTTCCAGTGGAAAAAAACTTTTATTTTTCTTCTTTTTTGTCTGTTTTCTTTCGTATCATGGCTAATATGGAAATGTTTTGCATGACTGCACATATATAAATCAAACTGCTTGCCTTTTCAAGGAGGGGGATAGATAGGGAGAGAGGGGAAAAAATTTAGAACTCAAAATTTTAAAAAATGAATGTTAAAAATTGTTTTTACATGTAATTAAAATAATTTAAAAACTGTCTAAATACTTAAAATTGTATAAAAAGTAATTATATTACAAAAAAGGATATCTCCAGTAATCTGGTTTAAAAAAGCCACAAACACAAAAGAAATACCATAGGTAGGGTATGGGAACAGTTAAATACTCAGAGAAGAGAAAAAAAAAACAAACCAAAAAACCCTCCAAACCTCAACCTATTATTTAAAAAAGAACAGCACACTATCCAAACAAGGAGTTGGCTGACCATCTACATTCAAAGCCCTTTCATACACTCATAAAATCTGAATGTGGAGGTTCTGAAAACCATCCAGCAAAGAAGTTCATGGAACTGAGCAATTTGCTATTTGGAAAAAGGCCATGTATCTGACAGTGTACTAAATACTGATAGAGAAAAGGACAAGACCTCTAGTACCACACTATCCTATATTCCAGGGAGTAAGCCTATCTAGAGAACAAAAAGGAACACTGAGTAGCTAAGTTAACATTATCTCTGTTTGTTTGTTTTTCTTTTTTTGCAAGGCAAATGGGGTTAAGTGGCTTGCCCAAGGCCACACAGCTAGGTAAATTAAGTGTCTGAGGCCCGATTTGAACTCAGGTACTCCTGACTCCAGAGCCGGTGCTCTATCCACTGTGCCACCTAGCCACCCCAACATTATCTCTAAGATAAACTCAGGACAAGCTGTAAAATTTAGAATTAGCCATTTCAGAAGTTTTGTGAGGATGTATTCTGAGAAAATTGCAAAAGGAACATGTAGTTCCTTCATCAGGACAGCACTAAGACCAAATGAAAGGGGGATCAGGTCAGACCATTTACCACCAATCACCACCACATAAAAGAATCAGCAACCAAACCATTAATCACTTAAAGAACTGTGATCCATCTGATTTGGTTTAATTTTACAAATGTATGATCTTATTCTGGTTTGATCCACCTCCACTATAACATACCTTTGTTTGAAGACTTTAAGTGAGAGGGAACTTAAAAAGTGGTGTGATGAAAACAGAGGTTCAGATTCAAGTTCTGCTACTTACTACTAGTAGGGATGATTGTTTCAATTTCAAAGACTCTACATCTAGGATCTCACTAACCTCTTGAGGCAATTCACTACACTTTTTTGTTAATAAGTTCCACATATTCCTCTGTGTTTTGACCTGTAGGGTCAAGCAAAAAGAAGACAGTTACCTTATCTCTATCAGTAATCTCTAAATTAGAGGTCAGAGCCCTTGGTTAAAGCCTGATTCCAAGGGATATCATTCCATTCCACCTATAATAGCCCATGCTTATAACACAACCATACCTCCCCTTATATCTTAATTCTGACCCCCCATCCCCCTTTCCTCTCAGTGTAGTTACAACCTAAAAACTACCTGTGTTTTCCCCTTTCCTCAGATCACCTGGTGGTTGTGGAAGGCAGATTTCAGAAGGTGGACTTTTGACTACTGGATATATGAGTATTGGAAAAATGACTGGTGAATAAAAGCCCATGCCATCTTTTTCATTTTGGGTGAGACAGAGATAGGTTTTGAGTTACATTTCTTTATATTAGCCCCACCCCAAACATATCCCTCTTATGATTCCATTACTCTCCTTAATACTACCATTCTTCCAGTCACCAAGGTTCATAGCTCTGAGTGTCATTTTTCACTCCTTGATCTCACTCACCCCAAATCATCATTCATATCTGTTTTCTCTTCTCTACTCAAATAGATATCATAATTTGGTCATTTATCTCTTAGCCTCTCCATAGGTCTCCTCTTAAATCTCTCCTCCATTGAATTGCATAACTGTTCTTAGTGCAGGTCTGACTATGTGACTCCTCTACTTAGAAAACTCCAGTGAGTCCTACTGACTCTAAGACCAAATGTTATTTCAACTTTTTATGATGTCCATGATAATTAGCACAGAACATATACTGTATAAAATTTATAACTAAGTATAATCACAAATATTTTGAAATGTGTGCCAAAAAATTTTCTACCGAAAGGTATAGACAATCAAACTACATAACAGCCTTCCAAATACTTGAAGAAAAGTATATCTAACACCAGATGTTATTTTCAAAAATATTTTTATTGTTATCTTGTTTTCATATCACTTTCATTTCCAAATATATCCCTCCCCCTCCTACCCATCTAACTATCCTTTGTAACAAACAATAAAGAGAAAAAGAATAGTTTAGCAAAATCAACCAACACATCAAGCACATCTGAAAGTAAATTCAATATTCCACACCCATAGTTTCTCCATCACTGCAAAGAGGGGGTATATGTATATTTTTTCAACTCTTCTCTGGAGTTAAGCTTGGTCATTATAATTATACAGGAGCTTAATTTAGATTTGTTGCCCTTTTTATTTACATTAGTGTTTGAATGATGTGGAACAGGCAATTATTGATCTGGTTTTATCTTGTGACAGTAGGAGTGGAGTGTGTGTATGTGTGTATGTTTCAGCTGATGTTAGGCTGACTCAGAAAATATTATCTTAACAAGGGAAGACTACATTGTGCTAGTTTACCCACCTTTACTTTTCTGTAACTTGACTGCTGGATTTCTTGCCCTAAACACATTTCATTCTTCTTTTGTTCTGTGATTCTTAAGAATGGTGCTACTCTAAGGAACACACAAAATTTATAGCTCTTACACAACATATCTAAATGACTGTTAAGAAACACTGCTCTGGTAGTTGTGGGGAAGTCAAGACATTTCAAGGATTATTCAAGGTTGTAAAGAAAAAAGGACCAGTTGCTCCAAAGTGCAAAGAAAGGTGTGGTCAAAACTGAAAAATGTCAAGAACCAAAAATATTGTTGGAGAAATTGTTATTTATTCCTCTATAGTGCAGCCTAAGCTTTAAGTTAAGACCAGTAAGAAGATCAGTTAAAAAAAACTACCCCCCCCAAACAGCTAATTGTTACAAGTTTTTTTTTTTACTTCCAGCAAACCTGAAAATCTTATTCCTATTGAGGTAACAAGGAACAGATTGAGAAGCAAAATTCTGTAATTAGAGAATTCTGAAATGAAGATGGCTACTGCAATACAATCTTTCACCTTGCCATACATCAAAAAAGGTTAAATATATTAAAGAGATGGAGACAACCATATTCCACTGGTCTGAGAAATCACTTAATCCCACTGGAAATCTATGGGCTACTTTGATTTAGCCATATCACTGCTAGATCTATATTTCAAGAGATGAAATATGGGAAGAAAAAAATCTATAGGTATAGGGATATTTATAGCAGGTCTTTTCTGGTGATGGGGAGCTGGAGATTGAGGGAATGTCTAGTAGTTGAAGAATGGCTGAACAAAGTGTGGTATCTGAGATGAAATGCTGTTCTGTTATGGGAAATGAAGAACAGGATGATCTTAGTAAAAAATTTACATGAGCAGCTGCAATGGGAAATGTACCTTATACAAAGTAACAGCAATATTGCAGGATGTGTGAATGACCTAATTTTTCTCAGCAATATTGTGACCCAAGAAGACTCTGAAGGACTTCTGATAAAGAATACTATTCATCCCAAAAATAGAACTGATGTTGTATGAATACAAATTGAAGCATGCTTTTTTTCTGCTTTATTTTTCTTGAGGTCTCTTTTTTGTGGGGGTGGGTTATGTTTACTTTTACAACATGACTATCGTAGTAATGTTTTTCATGACTAGATGTTTTTAACCTACACCAAGTAACTTGCTTTCTCAATGAGGGAGAGTGGAGTGAGAGAAAGGGAGAGAATATGGAACTCACTCAAGGTTTTGGAAGTTAATGTTGATATTTGTTTTTGCATGTTAAGTGGGGGGGGAATAAAAATAAAAATAAATTTAAAAAATCAATGGGCTATAATTAAGACTAAACTTGAAAAAATAGACTGTTCAAAGATATTTACTATCCAATGTGATAAGTGTGACTTCATGATTAAGAATGAAAGAATTCATGTCAAAATTTTGTGAATTCAATGCTAATTTTATAGAAATAACTGCAACAAAAAATTAAGCTTCTTAAAGATTTTGTAAAAGTACATGCACACAACATATACAAAGTAGGTAAATGCAAGTCAATTTGGGAGGGAGAATACTAGTAGTTGATAAGGAAAGGTTTCATGAAGAAGATGGTATCTGACATGCATTTTTGTCTATTTCTTTTCTTTTTCTGGCAAGGCAAAGGTTGAGTGACTTGCCCAAAGCCACACAGCTAGGTAATTATTTAGTCTCTGAGGCAGCATTTGAATTCAGGTTCTCCTGACTCCAGGGCCACTGCTCTATCCACTGCACTACCCAGCTGCCCCTGGACATGCATCTTAAAGAGAAAGATTCTATGAAGCAGAAGAAAGCAGAAAGTGCATTCCAAGCATGGGGGCAAGTCAGTGAAAAGACATGGAAGATAGAAGATGGAATATCAGGAGGGAGGAACAGAGGTATGTGGGACAAGAGGGTGGTAATGTCCAACATCACTAGAAATGTAGGTTTAGGTGATGTTATAGAGGACTTTAAAAATTAAAAAGCAAGATCTGTCAACTGATTAGATATGTGGAGTGAGGTAAAATGAGGAGTTACCAAGACTAGGAGCCCGACATACCACTAGGATAGTAGTGCCTTTGCCAGAAAAAGGTAAGTTTAGCATCTACTTTGTTTCCAGGTTTTTGCTCCTGCTATCTATATACTTGGTGCCTTCATATCTGTTCCTCTCACTTCTTAATCTTCTGCAATCTGGCTTTTAAATTTATCACTCAAGTGATATTGCCCTCTGTGAAGTTACCAACAACTATACCTTAAATGTTAAATCCAATAACCTCTTCTCATTCTTCATCCTCCTTGAATCCTGTGGTATTTGGCACTGTTGATCATCTTCTTTTCCTGAATATTCTTTTCTCTTGTTACTCTATTGAATTTTCTCATTACTCCTTTCTGTCTTCCCAGTTTCCTTTGCTGAATCAACATCCAAATTATGCCCAGCAATGTTGGATGTAGCCACTCCATCTCTCATCTCTGTGTCTTCACACTGGTTGTTCCTCAAGCCTCTTTCCTGGGATTTCTTCTTTTATTTCTCCACTTTCTCCCTTTGGATGACCTTCTAAGATTTTATGAGTTCAAAGATCTCTATACAGTTGACTCTCAGATTTATGCATCTAGCCCAAATCTCTCTCTTGAACTGCAGCTTTACTTCACCTGTCAGACACTTCTAAGCAGATGCTCTGGGGACATCTCAATCTCAACATATCTGATACAGTCAACCTTTCCCTAAACTCCCTCCCTCTTTTGAACTTGCTTATTACTCTTGACTGAGGGTGCCATAATTCTTCCAGTCATTCAAGTTTGAAAGCAGAGAATCATGTAGGACTTCTCATTTTGGTTCTATAAAACCATTGCCAAACCTTGTTTTTTACTTTGACAACATCTCTTGTATGTTGTCTTTTCTCAATTCACAGTTAAAACCTCAGTTCAACCCTTATCATCATCTTGTCTATTGCAATAGTCCTAACTGATCTCTTGCCTCAAGGCTCCCCTCACTCCAATCTACTTTACATTCTGCTGCCAAAATTATTTTTTTCTCAAAGGGCAGGTCTGATGATAACTTATCCATTCCACTAGTATGATTACCTCCAGGATCAAACATAAAATCTGCATTTAACATTAAAACTTGGCCACATCTTACTACAATATCGCTCTCCATATGCTCTCCAATCAAGCTAAACTGTCTTACTTGCTGTTCCATTTATAAGATATTCCATCTTCTCTTCCATTGGAAACTTTTTCCTAGCACCCCTCCCCCCCAGCCCATCGAGATAACCTTCCATCTAACTCTTTAGTTAGATTTTGTCTCTTCGATTAGAAGGGGAGATCCTTAAGGGCAGATGCTGATTTTGCTTTTCTTTGTATCCCTAGTGCCTAGAACCCAAGGTCTCATCCCACCAGCATCTCTAGTTCAGGTTCTCATTCCCTATGCTTTTGTCTACTTTGGCACAGTAGCCTCCTAAACAACTAGTCTCCTGGCCTCCAATTTCTCTCCCCATAAGCCACCAAAGTGGCTTCTCTAAAGTTCAGGTTTAGTCATGTTACCCTCCTGCTCAAAAGACTCCAGGATCATATATAAACTCTGTGACATTTCAAACTCTTCAAGGTCTATTATTAATTTGTTGCTTTTCCACATTACTTCTTTCCTCACATGCTGTCTCACTACTGCACTACACATACACACATCACACATCCATCTTTTCTCCATCATTTCTTAGAACTGATGGTTTCCTGCAAGACTCAGTTCAAGTGCCACATTCACCAAGAAGCCTTGCCTAATCCTCATAGCTGTTACTGGATTCTCCTATAGTGATCTGAATTTTGGACAGATTATTTCTATAAATGCATAATTTCATGTTGTGTCCCCCACTGAAATGTAAGCTCTGTGAAGACTGAGACTTCGTCTTCAGGACAGGGGCTGATTTTTTTTCCTCCAGGGCTTAATACAGTGTCTGGCATATGGTAGGCACAAAATAAAAGCTCATTAATTGACTGATGGGCACTGTTTTTGTGTTGGGGATACAAAAACAATATTTTAAAAAGTCCCTGCCCTGAAGGAACTTATATTCTACTTTACACAGGATTCACGACCATGTCCTGGGATCTCTTAGGATCTCCTTTTCCTATCAACTACACTACTCATTAATGAGTAGCTACAATGAAACTGACTCCCTTGGATCTTCTGTCCACCAACTCAGGAGCCTAAGTCACCTTCTCCAGGGCTTCCTAGGGACCAATTCCCACCAGATTTGAGGTCGACAAACCAAGGTTCCTCCAAGATAAGTCCCCATTTCTCTAAAGCCCAATGGTCATGACTTGGAGTATTTTCTTGGATATACGTGAGGGCCCATTAAGATCATAGTGTCTTGAGACTTCTTTCTCCTTCAGGGTTACAAACTCTTTGCTACTGCACATTAGACAAGCTATTGATTAGGAAATCAATTTCTTTGAATGTCTTAAATCACGTCTGAATTTCCCAGACTTCTTTGTATGTTCCATTTTTCACGGAATCCTTTCTTTTGTTAAATGTGGGGGGGGGTAAAAAGTTAAGAGCCCTATGGATAAAAACTTTTAACTGACAGAACTGCTGATACAGTGAAGTATAATTTTAAGAGCAAATTTTTCTGAAGTTACTGGAACTTAGATAAACTACCTAGCAGAAAACACACTAAATCTTTCTACAGTAGTTAAAAGACTCCATATTAGTAAGTTGAATTACAATAAATGAATAAGTATTTATTAAGCACTTCTCATTCAGGGCATAGGATTTGCTGCTAGGAATGCTTAGCTCTATCTGGGGGAGACAAGCAGGTGGTATTGGAGCTGAGATTTGAAGTAGACTGAGAGGTAGAAATGGGAAGGGGCTGCATTGCAACAGTGGAGGTAGGAGATACAATATTATATGTGAGGAATAGCAAGGTGTTTAGTGATTTGGAGGGCTTTTGTAACTTTGCAGAGAGTAATATCAACTGTATCATGATGTCAGAAGGCAAACTGCAAAGATCTAAGGAGAGGAAAAGAAGTAGAAGCACTGATTGGCAAAGGCCTCAAAAAGTGTAGTCATAAAAGATCTAGGGAGATAGTGGATCTTTTGGCAGCATAGAAGAGGGGAAATAGGGAGACTGAAGATTAATGAGTGTGGATGACAGCTAAGAGGCAATCTTTTGGAGAAGATAGAGTGAGATGGAATGAAATCACTGAAATGCCACCTTTTTATAGTGGAGGAGGGTATTTGAGTGATATAAGAAAAGGGACCATGAGCAGATGGTCGCAATTTTTTTCAGTGAAATCTGAGGAAGATTCTCAGCAGAGAAGGTTGGGAATGCCATGGGAAGTTTTAGAAAGGTTTAGAAAAGATGTGAATGAGATAATGAATTAATTAGGGAGGTGTAAAAAGATTGCTTTGCCACAGAAAGGACCCAAATTGAGATTATGTAACAAATTTGTTGTGGTCTCAGTCAGCAGGATTTCATGATTTTCTCCACCTTTGTTCTGTAACATAAATAGGAACAAAGGCAGTTGGGGCTAGTAGGAATAATTCAAGGCTGAGGATTGGTAAAGCATGACCAGAGAGGAGTGGGGTGGTGGTGGACTTAAGACAATGGGTCAAGATGAGGGAGGAAAATACAAAGGCAATGGTTTCAGTTGTCATGGGCCTCCAATGTTTCCTATTTATACTACGTTACTTAGCCATGTACATGTCGTATTGTTGTTTCAGTAGAGTATGCACCTTGAGGGCATTCTTAGTGTGCCAGATATTTTGCTAAGCATAATAGGTACTTCAATACTTGAATTGTACCAGCTCTAAATCTATAACCCATTGATTTGCTATCTCTCCTACAGGCAGCTTGCTCGTACGTGGTTCTGGTTATTTGGGCATTTTAAAACTCCTGCTCTTCATTGGAGCTAAAAACACCATGGCCAGAGCCCTAAGCATTAACAATCAAGTCCAGAATCTGTCACACATATCACTGAAGACACATTTTACACCCATACCTCAGTTTTTCTAAGTACTGGTTATGCTTATTTCTAAGTGGTAGTTCAGGATTACTGCTCATATTAATTTTTTAAAAATCCCACTTAGGTTCAAGGATTGACACAAGAGCTGAAAAGATGTTTTAAGGTTTTTAAAGACCTTCATGATTATCATTTTATTTGATGCCTAGGAAACAGGTACTACAGCTATCACCTCCATTTTGTAGGTGAGAAAATGCAGGCCTTTGCTAACTATAACTACCCCAATTTGCTTTTAGATTGTTATACCACAGAAACCAAGCTCTATTTCCAGTTTTCTACTAACTTCCTGTTAGACTTGGGCAAGTCATTTTATCTGTCTTTAATTTTGTTCCTTTGAGAAATGATTGGTGGTTAGAGATAATCCTTCAGGTCTCTTTCAATTCAATTCTATGATTTCAAGGTTAAAATGTATTAAGTTCAAAAGACCAAAGAAATTTCTAAGTGAAATGCCACCTACAGCGTTATTCATTCTTTTTTATTCAGGAGCTAGTCATGTCTCATTTTGAGGTACGAGCAATTTTTTGGCAATACTGGAGTTATCACTCCATATAAAGGCTAAGGATCACCCTCTCTCCAAGACAAATATAAACATCAGGGAAGAGAAGTACAGATTCTCTAAAACGTTCATCATTATTTGGGCAATAAGAGTGGCTTAAATTTGTATATAGTAGTTTATATCTTATAATTTTCTTGCAACAATCTTGGGGTATAAATTGTTGTGGAGTTGGGTCATACCTGACTTTTCAGGATCCCATTTGAGGTGTTCTTGGTGGAGATATTGGAATGGTTTACCATTTCCTTCTCCAGATCATTTACAGATGGGGAAACTGAGGTAAACAGCGCTAAGTGACTTGCTCAGGATCACACAGTTAATAAATATCTGAGGCAAGATTTGAACTTCTGACTCCAGGCCCAGCTCCCTACCTACTGCAGCACTACCTATTACAGCCATAGTGGCACTGACAGCAAAACCAAGAATTGGGATATGAAGCCAGTCCTTCTACCTTTAAATCCAATGTTCATTCTATTATATTACAGTGGCAAATTTCTTCTACCAGCATGATCCTTCATTTCCTCATATGTAAAATAGTGACTGGATTATTTGTACTGTCACATAAGAGTTGTCAGAAAGAAAGGTATGAAAGCACTTTCTAAGATCATTTTAAGTTTTATATGAAGTTATTATGGATAATCAATCATCACCACCACCATCATCTCCAACCTGATCAACTAACTCATGAGGAATCTGGAAGACTAAATATGGGAAGGAACAATGAACTTTGTAAATCATTGAGTGTACACTATTATTAATTAGAGTAAAGTAACAAATTTATCACTCTCATCTTTTGGTTTCTACCAGATAGTTAGCTAATGGCTCCCAAATAACTAATTTAGAATTGTATTCTTTAATAATATGGAAAGTATTTAATAACAGCTATTCTATCACCCATTCTCACTTTCTGTCATACCCTTCCAGAATTGGGATTGTCTTTTTCCTATGTATTGATATTATTTTCATCTCCTTGTTCTCTAAAATGTCCATCATCATTTGGGCAATAAGAGAGTAGCTTAAATTTATATATAGTAGTTACATCTTATATTTTCCTTGCATTGTTGCAAGAAATAAAATAAGAAATAAAACCATACTAAAAGGAGTAAGTTCTATTGACTTTGAGTAAGTACATTTTGAGTTTGAGTTTAAGCCAAAATCCTGAGCTCTGCAGGGGCTCCTCAAAAATACTGGGATTTCTCAGAAAGCAGTTTATCATTCTCTTTACCTTGTTGACTCAAAGTCAAGAATAGAAGTGGCCACCATCTTCACAAACCAAAGGCAAGTACTGGTCTAGCAGCCGAAGTCCTATATTAATTGACTTAATGGTGTTGGCTTCTCTTTTTTTCATTAAATTTTTATTTTATTTTTTTTAAAAGAAAAGCTGCCTTTTTCTCCCTCCCATCTCCTTTTTCTTCAATGAGAAAACAAGAAAAACAAAACTGTTATAAATATGTACAGTTGGGCAAAATAAATTCTCACAGACTCGATATTATAAAGATTAACTAATGAACTAGGCCATTGTGCAACCCGAAAATCCCAACATATCCAAAATTTTAATGGTGTAGAGAATCCCATCCACAGATTATCCATCATTCTTCCAAGTTTTCCAAGGAACCAAGAGGAGATCTTAATAACTATGGCCAAAACAATCCTTAGGCTGGTGAGGAATCTTATGATTAGCTAGGCTGGTCTCTGGACAACAGAGAAACAAGGCCATCAAGGGAACTATTAGAAATTGTTCTTGATTGAGAAGACCTGCTAGAACTTAAAATCTGCTGGCAGAGAAAGTCTAGAGCCACTATGTGCAATACCATGTATAAGTATATAGAACATTGGGGGAGAATCTGAAATGCTACAGAAATTTAAAAATGCAATAATCATTCTTTTTCTTCATTTGATTACTTTATTTTTCCTTCCTGATTTATTTAGCCAAATTATTTTTTTTAGGTTTTTTTTGATCTCAGGTACTCCTGACTCCAGGGCTGGTTCTCTATCCACAGCCAAATTATTTTTAACTGATAAATGTAATTTAATTCCTGCTTTTGACTTTCAAAAGCAGAGTGTTCAGTAGTTAAAAGGCAGTACCAGTTTGTGCCTATTCATAACCTCATGTATTTACCCAAATTCTTAAGGCTCAAAATCTTTTTTCAAGCTGGCAATATATTTTAATTTTTTTTTTTTCAACGAAAGGCTTTGATTTTTCAAACAGATCTCCCAAAGGTAGAATTTCATTGTTGAGATTTTTAGTAGGGTCAGACCACCTTCAGCTGGTACTTGACTAATGTTAACACAAACCATGTCACAAGAGCCACATGTTACATTGAGACCACTTTCTATTTTTAATTTCTTGAGAGTACACAGTCTTCTTAAGGCTCCTAGCCACGTTTGTTGGATCAGAAAGGTATAAGCACCACCAAATAATGCATTAAAATTTGGCTAAAAGAGTGACTACTACATCCATAGTCTCAAATAGACAATTAAGGAATGAGTTATCCAATTATTTCAAAAGTTTCCTCTATACATCTTTTTAATGATCAGCTCTAATTGAATTTTGACTTTTTAATCCTTGATCACATTACATGGAGCCAAAGAAGAATGAGAATGAGGAACCAGTGTCTCATTTTTTCTTAAAGTATATATGTATGCTATGTTTACAAAGATAAGCTAGCAGAATATATGGACACCACTGCCACTAAAACCTCTGGCCACATGATGGAGCTCTAGTCCTGCACAGACTGAGGGGTTTTTAATGGGGGCTGGGGGTTAAGGGGGTCAGTTATCTCTTTTTCTTTGATATTTTGATAATTATATTTCAATATAATTGGTTTTCTTTGTAATCTTATATATTTTACGCACTTAAAAACCTTTACAGACCTCCAAACGGGCCCATGATGATACTCAAGAAAGTTAAGAATCTCAGAATTCTAAAGACAATTAAAAAACCCACTTTTTTTTTTTTGTAATACCCTTAAGGCAATGACAACAAACACTTGGTAAAGTTCAACTTTCCATTTAAACAAAATTTAAAAATCAATGGACCAGGGGGTGGCTAGGTGACACAGTGGACAGAGTGCCTGCCCTGGAGTCAGGAGGACCAGAGTTCAAATCCAACCTCAGACACTTAATGAATCTGGTCCTCCAATATTAAGAGGTTTTTGCATGGTGTAGATCCAAAGAGGGGAGGGGAGGGGGTTGCTTTTCTAGTGATCCCAAGTACAAAATACCTTATCAGGAGAGTTTCCAAACCCTTAGGGGGTGGTATTAGAACTCTGGAAGATCTTATTGGTTCTTAGAATATTTAGCTTCCTTCAAAATTCAACCTGAAGGAAATTGGTTCCTGATTTTTTCCATAGGGAAGCTTTCCTGATTGATCCCTTTTAGTTGTTAATGGTCTTTTCTATCTCAAATCATATTATTATTAACTTACCTATGTATTTGTTATCTCTCCATTGTAAAAGGTAAGCTTCTAGAGGGATGGAGACAGTTTTTCATTTTATATTTTGTAATCTCAGACCTAGGACACAGGTACTATTACTAATAAATTCTTGATGAATGAAATAATTACATGACTCATGCTCTGTTCCAAGGGATTTTATAATCTAACTGTTGAGGTCTTTAAACAGTATTTGTAATAGTTACCCTATTGAAGAAGAGTTCAACTGGGATCCTGGATAAACCAAATTCCACTTTGCGCTCTTCCATTGCCTTTGTATATAACATCCTATTTTCAATTCAGATCGACTAATCTTAGATTGTATTCCCTCCTTCCCTAATTCCAGAGTGGTAGATGGATACATCAGGACTAAGTTCTGTTAACCCTTAATAGGTCCTAAAATGAGACAAGATGCTCTGTACCAGCCAAGATAATTTTTCCATGTAAATTGAAACGAGCAATTAGGAAGCTGGTGAAACACCAAGAGCCACATTACCCCCAAATCCTCCCACTCTTGACTTGTAGCCATTCCATACCTGTGGCTGTTGGGGTACTGAAACACAGGAATTCTCTGATACAATATCTTTTTTTTTGCTTGTTTGTTTTTTTAGGTTTTTGCAAGGCAAACGGGGTTAAGTGGCTTAAGTGTCTGAGACGGGATTTGAACCCAGGTACTCCTGACTCCAGGGCTGATGCTCTAATACAATATCTTAATGAATTAAAAAACTTCTTTTGTGAAAAAGGACTCCAGGAAAATCCAAGGAAATAAAAATGTAGTTTTCAGATTCCTTAATTGTGGAGAACAAGATTAAAAAAAAAACCAGAACCTCAGAAAAAAGAGCAAAATTCGTTACATAAAAAAAATATGATGCAGCCAGTATTCAAACCCCACCAGTCTTGGCAGTGCTGCTACGGCTGCTGAGGATAATTGGATGAATAATTGCCCTGGAGGTTGTTCCAGGAGGCTTTTACTGTGCTGAGCTGGCCAGGTTGGTCACGAAAAGCTGAATTCATGTATTCCTAAACAGTGTGAAGACAAAATTCCACCCAAAGTGGCAGGGCCACACTTCCAGGCCATAGGAGCTTTTCTATTGAGATGCCATCTCCTTGTGTATACATGTATCTGCACTTTTAAGTTCTAAGCTAGTTCCTTTTGCCACCATACTCTCCATTCAATATGTGAAGTTCAGCAGAGTCAATGGGAATATCTTAGCCATAGCAACTCAAGGGACTTAAACAATTAGTAGACAGTGATAGGGACTGAATATGGGGCTTCGTTGATATAGGGAACACCAGCTCAGGCAAATCCTTCTTAGCATGTTGTCTGCAATCTATAATCCTAGGGTGCCTAGGGCACTAAGAGGGAAAATTAAACTTGCGCACAGTCACACAGCCAGCCAGGATGGATCAGAGGCAGGACTAAAAAACTGGTCAAGGTTTCTTGGTTTGTATGCCAGGTCTCTAGCCACTATACCAGGCCCCCACTCTCCAGAGACAGTGTATGTTTTAAAATGTCTAATATCATCATTAAAATATTTGCTGAAAATATTTGGCATATATGGGACCTCTCTTTTTTTGATGTACATGGGACATTTTACAGTCCCTTTCTTAGCTAATCCATTAAGGTATGGCTAAAGAAATTGGAATATGTGAATGTAGTAGACTATTTCTAAGCTATATAAATTAATAAATATGAGAAGTAAAGAAAATCATGACTTATATGAACTGATACAGAATAAAGGAAGAGGATCAGGGAAACAATATACGCAACTAGAATAGAAAGAACAGCCAAGTCATCAAAAGTGAACTTTGTAATAATGCAATGATCAAGCTTGGTCCCCTAAAGAGCCCTAAAAATACTGTCCCCTCCTCCCTTTTCTGCAGAGCTGGGGATCCATGAGAATAGAACACTATATATAACATAAGATTCAGTTAATCTGTTGGTTAATTTTGCTGAATAATTTTTTTCCTTTTTCTGTTCTTTGTATAAGGAATGGCTGAGGAGGGTATAGACTGGGAAACATAGGTGATGGAAAAACAAAAGATAGCAGAAAACTCAAAAATAAATTAGTGTGCCCTCTTGGTCTGTTGCAGGACTTGAACTGTTTCTTTGACTCTATCAACTTAGCAATACTGCCTTTCATTTGAAATAATAATTATTATTTTATTTCACTGGGCTCAAGTCAGATTTCTGTCTAATAAATCCTGTCTAACCTTGGGCAAATCACAACCTCCCAGTGCCCCAAGCAATTAAAATTATGAGTAATCACATTTTACAGATGGGGAAATTGACACTCAGAGGTCAAGTTGACCATAAACTCGATCATGTTTATAAAACTAAGTGTCAGAGGAAGGACTGAACCCAAGTTTTCAGTCTCCAAGTCCAATATCCATTTCATACCCAGGTTCTATACTCCGCATTACCGAATCTCATTTATCTAAAACTTGATTGGGGCTTATCATCAATATGATATGTAGTCATGTATCTGTATATTTTATATTCAGTTATACATATTATGCACACACGCACATACACACACACAGCTGTACTTCCTAAAAACCAGTCTTCTCTAAAAGTATGCTGCTTGTTCCCAAATTTGTCTAAACTCTGGGTTTCATCCACAAGGAAAATTGGGGTGTTACTTACCTAGGAAAAAGCCCAGTTTTCATGTTCTTGCTGCAGAAAGTCAGATACAAAGTCTTTTGAGACAAATACCAGAGCAGTAGTTTTGATGGCTAACAAGAGAGATCTGTTCTCACCTACTCTTTTTAAAAAAATTTTATTTACTTTGAGTTTTACAATTTCCCCCCTAATCTTACTTCCTTCCCCCCACCCTCCACAGAAGGCAATTTGCCAGTCTTTACATTGTTTTCATGGTATACATTGATCCAAATTCTCACCTACTCTTGATGAAATAACATTCATTATCACATTTAAATCAGGACTACGATCATCTCTTTCTTTGACAGGAAATTCTTAATTGCTCTGAAATCTGAAAGAAACTCAATTCCAATCATAGAATTCTGAGAAATACCAAATAATGCATTATAACTGACCAGTTATTTCAATGAAGAATTATAAAAGCATCACAGAATGTTGAAGCTCCAACAGAATCTTAAAGATTATTTACACCAAATTTCTCATTTTTCAATTTGGGAAATTAAGACACAAGTGGAAGTGACTTGACTGAGGTCATATAGTAAAACCATCTCAACATAATGTGAGTGCATGGTATAGAGAAAAGCCAGTTAGAAGAATAAGAGTCACTTGCACAGGGCTCAAATTCCTAATGGCCTGTTGATCTCAGGCAAATCATTCGATAACTTTCAGTTTCCTCATCTATAAAATAGGTATATTATGTCCTCTAACAATCCCATAGGATTGTTTTAAGAAAAGTGCTTTTTAACCTTAAAGAATTATAGAAATAACTTATTCATTTCCTGATTAATTTTTCTACATTTGTGTTTAGAAATCATAATCTAAATTAAGAGAAATTTGACATTATCTACTGAGTAGGGAATTACCAGTTTTCACTGGAGGTATTCAAGTAGATGGTCACTTTGTAGGGTGTTCTATAGAAGTGGCTTCCTTTTTAGGTAGAAGCCTAAAAAAGTTGACTTTTAAAACTTCTTGCAAATCTATTATATGCAGTTTTGTGAACCTCTCCATCCTCCAATTTCTGATTGCTGTTAGCTCCATTTACTGCTATCTTCTCCATTTCTTAAAATTCTTTGGAAACTGCTCTAATTAGTGTGGGTTGTTGTTGTTGTTTTGAAATGAGCTTTGTAAACTTAGAGATTCTTTTCTAAATTCTCTTCAGGGAAGCACTTGTCATTTTCTATCACTTCAGCATTACAGAGTGTGTAGAATTTATTCATTCATTACATCTTCACTAAAAGAATTCAAATGATTGTCTGTTAATAGTACTTACCTGATCCTTGGGTTCTCTTTTAAGGGATTTAATACAGCACAGAATTAAGGTAACTTATTTTCATTTATCTTTTGAAAAGACTTCATAAGAATAAAACTTCTACATCCTACTATGTCCGATATAAATCTTTTCATGTCTGCCAATCTTTAATACCATCTGAACTCATATTATCAAAAGTCTGACTCAAAGATGTATGGAAAAAAACAAATGCAACTTAATTTGCATAAAGAGAGATGTTCATATATCAAAATAAACCAAGAGGATGATGATGGAGGCACGTGTGAGAACTAAGACTAACTGTACCAGGAGGAAAAAAGCAGAAATTACAGAAGACAAAAACCATTAGACAGACTAGTTTCATTCTACCTATTTTCCCTGACACATACCGGAGGGTGGGGGTACAGTATCTGAGAGTTGACTCAATTACAAATGACTTCAATTTTATTTGCCTGTTAATCAACAAGGTCAATTTTTTCCAACTGTAGGCAACTCCTCTCCTCATTTGAGATATCCAGCACAAAGCAATGGCCAAAAATCATTAAATATTTGTGAGCATAACTCCCATATAAATTTATTTACATTTTTTAATGAAAACAAAGTTCAAATCAAAGCCAACAAAAATGAAACTAACAGACAAATTTCTAGGGCTGTGTGGCAATTATTTAATGTGGTTTGTTATATGTCAACCCTTCATGCTAACATCAATTATCACTATCACAATGAATCTGAGTAGATCATGGCATAGGTAAGCCGAGTCAGTGTATCCCCTGCTCTATTTGAACACAAAGTATACAAACTCAAAAATTTACAATTCTTGGTATAGAAGACAAAAGTACCACAATATGTTACATTTCTTTCTTTTTTTTTAAATTTTTTTTAAAAAGTTTTTTTTTTGCAAGGCATTGGGGTTAAGTGGCTTGCCCAAGGCCACACAGCTAGGCAATTATTACATGTCTGAGGCCACATTTGAACTCAGGTCCTCCTGACTCCAGGGCCGGTGCTCTACCCACTTCGACACCTAGCCACCCCAATGTTACATTTCTTAACAATGATCCATTAAATTACAACATAATAATTCCTGCATCTTTTAAAAAAATGAAATTACTCGAATTATAGAAAATATTCTGGGATTTTCAACTTTAAATGTCTAAATTTTTTACTTCTAATTTATTAAAAAATGAAATATTCCTACATGAGAAACACCCAACTAATTTAAAGATAAAATTCACTGACATGGGTAAACCTAGTATAAGCAAAGATAAAAGTTTAAGGAGTAGAAGTACAGAAATATGAAATAAAAGCTCAAATCCAGAAAATGCTATTTATGATATTTATCACTGAGGTTCACAAGTACTATTAATGATGAAGAGGGAAGAGAACTACATTTCTTTTATATAACTGCTTTTGTGACTAGTGTGGAACTACTTACAAGCTTGAAAGTCTGAAGTACAAGATGGGCTGCAAAGACAATTTTTCCAGGGAAAATTAGGTGCTTTCAGACATAGTTATCTGTTTCAGCTGATAGAATCCTGAGTCGAGAGACCAAAAGCCCAATCAATTCAAATCCAGACTCAGATACTCACTAGCTGGGTGACTATAGGCAAAATCACTTACTCTCTTATCTTCTTCAGTTTCCTCATCTATAAAAGGAGGGTTAATAATAGTATCTATCTCCTAGGGTTGTTGTGAGGACCAAATGAGGAAATTTTTAAAGTGTTTTGAAAACTCCAAAGCGTTATATTAATGTTAACCATCATTATGATGATGATGATTCTTTTAATAAGTCA
The DNA here is from genome assembly GCF_037893015.1 of Macrotis lagotis. Classification (NCBI taxonomy): domain Eukaryota; kingdom Metazoa; phylum Chordata; class Mammalia; order Peramelemorphia; family Peramelidae; genus Macrotis; species Macrotis lagotis. The sequence continues at coordinate 82,216,577 of NC_133666.1, forward strand.
AAACAAACTTTAAAAAAAAAATCAGGGCTCTGCTGTAGAAAGGACTGCTTATATGGGGTGAGGAACCTTTGTTTCTGCCAAGGGTCATTTGGATATTGATAACATCATTCAGCTGCTATATCTGGTCAAACATTTAATTAATTTGCCCCCTAAAAAGCTCCTAGATTGATTGAATTTTGAGTCCTGCTTGTGGTTGTTTTCGCAGCTCCTGATCAAATGATTTCGAGGACTTTATATGGCCCAAGGGCCACTGACATAAAAAATTGCTTACAGAAATTCTCAGTGCAAAGGAACTTATTCCACAAAAGAAATGTTGGTGCTCTGGATGAATTGATAGTACCTGGAAAATTCTGTGCAAAGCAGTTCAGTATAGTTTCATTTACAGGTGATCTGGTGGAGCATAATAAAGAGAAGCATCCACACAGCTTAGGACCTCTGCAATCAAGTAAATGAGAAACAAAAATCTTCCTATCTTGTACTGCAATCAGATGAAGTAACAGATGGAGTTTAAGATGCTTGTTTGATTACTTACATATGATAGGTTGTTGAAACTGCTGTTGGGAAATTTGTTACTGTACAAACTCATGGAAATACCATATTAAGAGAAAATTTCGATATAATTGAGGACTTTTCATGTAAATGATATAATGTTGAAGAATTAATATTGGACTCTTCAATGACAGCACTCATTCAATGTCAGAACAGTAGATAGAAGATTGACCCTGAAGTTAGGAGGACCTGAGTTCAAATTTGACCTCAGACACTTGACACTTAATGGTTGCGTGACCCTGGGCAAGTCACTTAACCATTGTTTGCACTTAACATGATTGCTTTGCATCCAGGGCCATCTCCAGATTCATATCTAGTCATTGGATCCAGAAGGCTCCAGAGGCTGGAGACTTTGCATAGTACCCCCCTCACTAAAATCCAATTCATGCGCATGTTTTGGCATTACCTCCCTGATGTCATGGTCTTTGAGAACTAAGGACCAACAATAACAACTTCTATTGAAATACTGGAGTGGTAGGTCACTCTTGTTGTGGGTATTTGTGCCATTTTCCTTAGTGGTAATAAAGAGGAGGCAACATCATTAAATAATAAAAATTTCTTCTTGAGACTTGAATATCTGGTGGATATTTTTGAAAAACTAAGTTTAGGGGTGGCTAGGTGGCATAGTGGATAAAGCACCGACCTTGGAGTCAGGAGTACCTGGGTTCAAATTCGGTCTCAGACCTAGCTGTGTGGCCTTGGGCAAGCCACTTAACCCCATTTGCCTTGCAAAAAAAAAAAAAACCTTAAAAAAAAAAAGAAAAATAAAAATTAAGTTCACAGGGGCAGCTAGGTGGCGAAGTGGACAGAGCACACACCGGTCCTGGAGTCAGGAGGACCTGAGTTCAAATTCGACCTCAGACATGAAATAATTGCCTAGCTGTGTGACCTTGGGCAAGTCACTTAATCCCATTACCTCAAAAAAATTAAAAAAAAGAAAAAAGAAAAGCTAAGTTTACTAAATAAGGCATTGCAAGAACTACAAACTGATTCGGAAAGACAAAGTGACCACATTCATGAACAAATATCAAGGATACATTTTCTCTTTTTTTTTTTTGGCAAGGTAATAGGGTTAAGTGACTTGCCCAAGGTCAAACAGCTAAGTAATTATTAAGTGTCTGAGGCCCACATTTGAACTCAGGTCCTCCTGACTCCAGGGCTGGTGCTCTATCAACTACAACCACCTAACTGCACTCAAGGATACATTTTCAAAATATTTTTTAACACTTCCCAATTTTAAAAATACTGGCTCTGCAGATGAAATTCAAGCAAAGCTAGCCCTGCTTAATCAGCTGACCAGCAACCTACAGGAGCAACTCTAATTTTATTTTAAAGACTTTGATATTCTAAAAGATGAACTAAGAGCCCATTCGTTTGCCACACAGAGACATGCTGCATTTTACTTGATTTTATTCCAGCTGAACAAGAACATTGAATACTCACCCTAAGTCACTGCACTGAAATAAGCATAACTGTGAAAATCTTATTAAGGTTTTTTGTGGGGTTTTTGGGTGTCAAACAAGGTTTTCTGCTGTAGATATTTTAAAGATAAAATATCATCTAGCTTAATGGTTGAAAAAGACTTACAAGAAGCAATAACATCAATGACATCAAGTTTAATGACATTTTCCCTAATAAAATCCAAATATTACAAAAATATTACTTTTACAATTTACACATGTGCAGAATATAAAGGACTGCCAAGTAACTTCACATTCTTAATAAAAATATGTATGTTCAAGAATTCAGTGTTATAACAATTAGGATAAATATTTAATTTTACTTGTATAGAATCTAAAATTATTTATATAATTTATCTTATGAAAAGTAGAGGGTGATAATACATAAAGGTTGGAAATCATTAGCTTAAAAATGCCAAAACCATTTTAAACATGAATTTTAATTACAACCTCTGAATAAGAAAATCTGTGTTTCTGTTCAGGTTATTAAAAATGTGATTTTAAAATGGGAACAATCTTCTGTTCCCTCCACTGAACAGAAAATACCTCATTCACTAACTGTCAACAGATTTAACAGTACAGATCATTGTATATCACATAATAGCAAGTGGAGGCTGAAGTAAGGTTCTATGTTTTTAATTTATGGGCACCAAAAGACTATTGTGTTCATTATCCAAAAGCAAATTAGAAAGGCTATTGTTGGCAAGGAACATACAACTTTATTAACAACTTGAAAAAATCCCTGTTTAATGTGTTTACAATACAGAATAAATGTTATTTTTATGGAGTTAGTATGACATGTATCCTACTTAACACACAGAGAAATGTAGAAAGTTCTCCTCTGTTAATTCTAACACCAACTGTTGGGCTATGATCAATTACCAAAGTGAAAGAGTGGTGTTCAGACATAATTTATGTGGTTATTTATGTGGCAATATACTCTTGGCACAAACAAGATGGTATTTCTTTTTAGATAGACAGTAAGAGCTATAGAATGTCTATATTTCAGCACCTGAATAAGAAAACTATCTCTAAACCCTAACACATCTACTTACCAGACAAATTAATCTCCTTGGGACCCATTGAAGAATTCAAAAGGAAGCAAAAAAGGCCACTGAGCAGCCAGAATCTATGCCACAAGGTCCATGAAATAAGTTTTACAGCAAACTTGACTTCTAGGACAGCCCTTCTGAGGCTGTCAGCTCTGTAACAATTCACATAAAATTAAATTACTTGGGGTCTCTCATTCCACAGATTAGAAAGAAAATCTAGAAGGCAGCAAGTTTTTATTAAGCATCTACTATGTGCCAGGTGGGGCAGTGAGGTGGTACAATGGACAGAGTGCCAGGTCCAGAGTCAGAAAGATTCCTCTTCTCAACAGAACCACAAGAACATTGTACACTCTGAAAGCAACATGGGGGTTATGATCAACCTTAATGGACTTGCACATTCCATCAATGCAATAATCAGGACAATTTTAGAGCACCTGTGATGGAGAATACCATCTGTATCCAGAGAAAAGAACTGTGGAGTTTAAACAAAGACCAGTCTTCCCATTTTTTTAAAAGGTGTATTATGTACTACATAATTTTGCTATCTCTAATATTTTATTTTCTCAAGGATATGATTTCTCTCTCAACACATTCAATTTCAATCAATGAGTATGGAAACAATGTAAGGATTATCAGACTGCCTTCTATAGGGGAGAGGTAAGGGAAAAAATTGTAAAATTCAAAACCTTATAAAATTGATAGGTAGAAACTACTATTGTATAAATTTGAAAAACAAATAAAATATTAATTAAAAAAAGACAGTAAGTTCCAGTCAGGCCTCAAATACTTCCTAGCTGGGTGACCCCGGACAAGTCATTCCACCCTTAGTTTCCTCATCTGTAAAACCAGCTGAGGAAATGACAAACCATGCCAATATCTCTACCAAAAACACCCCAAATGGGGACATGAAGACTTGGACATGCAAGAAATGACTGAACAACAACACGTTCCAGCACTTTCTAAATGCTTTACAAATATGTTTTCATTTACTCTTCACAACAATTCTTGCAGGGAGGTACTACTATGATCCTCATTTTACAGATAGGGAAGAAACTTAAGAGAGGGGTCCCACAGCTAATAAGTGTCTGAAGATGGATTTGAACTTTCTGACTTCAGGCTCAGTGCTATACTCCCCACCCTTGCCCAGTGGTAGGGTGCAACTAGAAACAGGCATTTCAACAACAGCAAAAAAACAAAAAAAACAAAAAAAACCCCCAATACTGAAGGAGGAGCCAGAAAAACTATAAAAAGCATATACAAAAACTCACAAAGTTCATTAGCCTGGGAGCCTTAGTGATCATTTAAGTCCAAATCTCTTCATTTTAAAGAGGGCCAGAGAGGTAAAGTGGCTAGAATTTGAACTCAGGTCCTTTGACTCCAAATCTAGTGTTTTTTTCCCCCCACTGCACCACACCACTTCCCAATAACTAACTTCCAGATAACTAAAGCCAATGTACCAAATGGGAAGGTTCAGTTGTCTGGAAAATTCACACATGTGAAAACACCTCATTCTCTGGCAACTGCCAACAAATTAAGCACCACTGTTTTAAAGGTTAAAAGTGTCCTTCTAAAAGATAATTTTAGGGGCAGCTAGGTGGTGCAGTGGATAGAGCACCTGCCTTAGAGTCAGGAGTACTTTGAGTTCAAATCCAATCTAGCTGTGTAACCTTGGGCAAGCCACTTAACCCATTGCCTTGAGAGAGAGAGAGAGAGAGAGAGAGAGAGAGAGAGAGACAGAATAAGAGATAATCTTATCTTGCCAAAGATACTAAAGCAGAAATAAGTTACTTAGATTTCTTAACCTAGTTCAATTGTATCCAGGTCACCCCAAACTTCAAGTCTTAAAATTACCCCTGAAATTATGTGAACAGTTCTACCCCCTCCACTTCAAACCCACTGAAAGGCCCTGATAACCCATGTAAAGTTTGGAACTCTATTATGAACAAGTTATTTTGACAACTTCTATGGAAATATCACATGGCTACTCTTCTCCAGGTGCTGCAAGTTTGCATACTGAAGCAGCCAGAGCTACTGAAGACCAGGAAAAGAAAATTTTCACCACTCAAGCCAAATTGGTTCAACATGCAAATTGGATTGGATTTTATCAGTAAAAATAATATTAAAAAATAATTATCATCTGCTTTGCCACTGTGCCCTAAGGACTATGACACTTTTCCATCTGACCTGTATCTGAAACCTCTTAAGATGTATGTTGGCTCCTCCAGTGGGATCAAACTCAAATAGAAAAAAGTTACCTGTGGATCTCATCTTGACTTAAAAAAACTACAAATGAATATAATCAATTGTAGAATTATTTCTTTTGATAAATGCTTTCCAATTACATTTTTAATCTGTTCAGCACAAGTCATTTGGACACCTTTGGTGTAGCTAGAGTGTGAACTCCTTGAGAGCAGGGTTTGCTTTGTCTTTTTATTTGAATCCTCAGTGTACTCTGCACATAGTTAAGCACTCAAATGCATTTTCATTCACTGATACCAAAAAGCTAAGGGATTGGAGAAGGGATTATCCAAAATTAGGGATAGCTGGCATCATTTTTGGAAAAATGTCTGTCTCATTATGATCCCAGAGCCTGGCATAGAGTGGAGGCTAAATTAGATGCTCGATGGTTAAGAGAGAATAGACAAGTATTTGCAAACTCAAAAGATTATCCCTGAAATAGAAAGTCAGTTCTACTAAACATATCAAGCTTCTGAAAGTAACTAAGGAGCCTCTGTTTGGGGTCTTAAAAAGAAAGAGCCACAAAATAAACCAGCAGTCAAGAAGTCAAAGGCCTCGGCACTTTACAATCCCTAATGGAACTGTGCTCTATCATTTAAATAAGAGATAATAATACAAAGGGGAGAAGAAATACAGCTCATTTTTCACATTTCTTAAGTTTGTTTTGGTTAATAATGTTTCCATTCTAATGAACACAGCATTTGATTGAGTATGTGAGCTAGCCATCTTTCACTTTTTATATTTTGCCCTTATTAACTGACCCCTTTCTTTTCCTCCATCCACTCTATCTCACCCCCAAACATAAAACTAACTTTAGCCTAACTCTGGCACTCCCTCATCTCTAGAGTTTTCTAATGAGAAAGCTGATCCTTTCAGGCGCAGTGTGAATCAAAAGCCAGGGCCCCTGCTGCAAGCACTCATTACAACAGCCTTATTGAAGGAGTCTCATTCACTGGCTGGAAAAAACAACGTTGGGGATTTCTGAAAACTCCTCTCTTAATATCCTCTTATTTAATTAATAATGGACTATTCAGGTTTCTATGGGGTTCTACCAAGAAATTCTTCCTTCTAACTCTAGTTGCTTAGAAAGCTTGCAGAAGCAAACAAAATACACTACACTTTAACAGCATGAAGTGAACCCCAAACAAAATTGTGCCAAGATCTAGCAAAACACAGTTTAATACACACCAAAACACACTCAGGGAGGAAATAAAAGTTGAGAAATTGTGTTGCAAAGCCTATCATTTTCTAGATTTAATCTTCAAAAGAATCATAAATTACTCATAAAATTTTCTTAACTGTAAACTTAAGAACAAATAATCTCATTTTAAAAGTTTTTATTTAACTCACTATTTTCTCAGAAAGTTAAGTTCCTAATAAAGATCAATTTTTTTCATTAACAAAACTTTGGGCCAGTCAGAAATACATCGACTTCTAAAAAGAGCAATGTTATTAAGATAACTTCTTAGGAGAGCAGTTCTATTAAATCTCTATTAAAGGGGTGGCTAGGTGGCACAGTGGATAAAGCACCAGTCCTGGATCAGGAGTACCTAGGTTCACATCCAGTCTCAGACACTTAATAATTACCTAACTGTGTGGCCTTGGGCAAGCCACTTAACCCCACTTGCCTTGCAAAAACCTAAAAAGCAACAACAACAAAAAATCTCCATTCAATCCCAGCAAAATGAAGACCAACGTAGGCCAGAGTCACAGTTAGGAGAAAACAGAAGGAGCATTATCAGAAGTTGTAGGACTTTTTCTCTATGATGCCAGTGATATTCAAGGGTGTACATTATCACGAATACAGAAGGAAGACACTACTATTCAATATTCATTTGGTCCAGTTCCACTATCATCTCCTGTAGCTTCCACATGTCAATTTTCTTGTAAAATATCAAGTAAAAACCACATTAAGTAGTAATCACACAATTATCTAGGTCTAAGAATTACCATGCCCTATTGTTTAAATAAAAGACAACAGTATAAAGGGGAGAAGAAATACAGTTCATTTTTTCCAGATCTAGAGCTCTCTCCTAAAAGAATCCCACATCCAAGGAATTAAGCAACACATTAGTTATCAACTTGAAAATCTGATATGCCTGGATATGCAAGCCAGTCATCCTTATCCAATCTCCCTAAAAAAAGGTCCAACAAAGCTGAAAGGCCTCAATAATGAGTTTCTACAATGTAAAGACTGGCAAATTGCTTTCTAGGGGTGGTGGTGGTGGGAGGGAAGTAAGATTGTGGGAAAAACTGTAAAACTCAAAATAAATAAAATCTTTAATTTCAATAATGAGTTTCTAGATCATGCACTGGAAACAAGTCAGAATAAGAAAAAAGCCACTAAGCTAAGCCCCTTTGTACCTCTCTAAGCCTCTGTCACATACTCATGGCAGGGCCTGGAGTCTGTGACTCTGTTGTTAGTACTGACAACTTCCTTAAACCTGGCCTATGTAAAAGCCAAGGCTTTTGGGAAGTGAAGTCTAAAACTCATTGGAGGGGAGAGAGAGGAGTATGCAGACTCGTGATTTTATTGGGAGCATAGAGAACAGATGTGGAAAACTCCCTCTACTGATACAGACAGGAATAATAGTGATCACTAACACTGAGTAGAACTTTATGGTTTACAAAGGGTTACAAATATGTTATTCCATCTGATTTTCACAACAATTTTATGTGATATTACTCTGTAACTTAAAGAATTTTCTAGAATTACAGGGGCACCTGAATGTTAAGTGATTTGTCCAAGGGCACTTACTAGTCTGTCAGAGGAAGGACTAGAACTCAGGACTTTCTGACATGACAATAACCCCACATCTGTCAAGGCTTCTCATGAAATAAGAGTCTACTGTAAATTAACTACCTGTCAACTGATGGAAATAAGTTTGATTTCTTTCAGCACATGATTCTCCCTAACCAATCCCTCAATATGCAATGTAGCAACTGGAAAAACTTTGACAAGAGCTACTCATTACTTATATGGGATTCTTCCTAAATTTAGTTTTTCCCCCCTCTCAAGATTCATGTGCTGCTTTTCTCTACTTCTTAGATATTTAGTGTGTAGAAGAAATTAAATGGAAAATTGGTGAAAGCTTCCTGTTGATACTTTCAGAAAGTGAAACTCTTTAGTTACAGAACAGATATCAGGCAAAGCAAGGTTAAAAGCCTCCATAATGTCTCTCACCCAAATATTTCACCTTCTTTAAAAGACTTCTCAAAGTAGGAAGAGGGAAAAATTCAAAACCAATAGATAAAACTGTTTTTTTTCTGTTGAAGTTTCCTAGAAAAGGACAACTGCAAGGTCAATGACACAGATGATCATCTACTCATTATATTCTCAGAGACATGACTAAATCATATATGGATGATCTCTGATATCTCTAATAGTCATTTCCCTATTTTAAATCTTTCACTATGGGTATAGACAGAGAAACAGGGAACAATTACTCCTCAACCTTAGAGTTAGTTTCATTGACTTTAGTAATTAATCATGAAAAGGCCTGTAATAATGATAAAAAAATGGATTTGTAAGAAACTTGCAAAATCAGATTTATCTGAGTCCCTCTGCTTACCACAGGCAGAAATAACTAATAATTAATCTGTAAAAAACAGCAAGGAGGCCAAGCAGGGACTGAAAAGTGAATACATGTCAGGATAGTAATAAGGAAGTGGTGGTGGTATGGAAGAATTCAGAGGAAAAGATAAATTCTGTATTGGACATATTCAGTTTAAGATGTCTACTGGATATGCAATTAGAGATATGTGAAAGGCAGTACTGGAGACCATTGTAGAGAGGTTAGGGCAGGAAAGGTAGATTTGAAAATTATTAGCATGGGGCAGCTATGTGGCACAGTGGATAGAGCATGGTCCCTGGAGTCAGGAGTACCTGAGTTCAAATCTGGCCTCAGACACTTAATAATTACCTAGCTGTGTGACCTTGGGCAAGTCACTTAACCCCATTGCCTTAAATAAAATTAAAAAAAGAGAGAGAGAATTATTAGCATAATGGTCATTAAATCCATGGCAGCTAATAAGATCACCAAGTATAAGAAAGAGAAATGTGGCAGGTGAAAGATGAAATGAAGAGAAGAGGACCCAGTTCAGAACACTGAAAGACATCTAGAATTACAGGGAGTGGTCTGTAAGAGGATCCAGCAAAAGAGACAGAAAAGTAGTGAATCAGGTAGGAGAAAATAGCAACCTGAAAATCTAAAGAGAAGACAGTATCAAGGAGGAAAGGGATCAACAGAGTCAAAGGCAAAAAGGTCCAAGGAGAATGAGGATGAAGAAAATTATTTTCTGTAAAATATGAGAAAAGATTATCAGCTGAGAGGTGGGGGGGGGGGGGTGTCATCGGAGGCTTGAGGAAGGATGAGGCTTGGAAGGGCTGCTATGGAGAATGGGAAACTGAATTGATCAGGAAGGTGCAGAAGGATGGCTTAGTAGCAACGAGAAGCCAATTGAGAGTCAATGATTTCATCACAGTCCCTGGTTTCAGTGTAATCTTTCTTGAAACTACCTAAGTGTCGTTTACTGTCATAGTGAGAGCAGACAACAAATACCATTCAGTGTTGGTGGCACTTGGGACTCCCTCGAGAGCTCTGGGCTTTTTAGTTACCGCCATAGCTGTTCCAACTCAGGTTCAGCTCCCTACCCACACATGAGAAAAGGGTAGGGAAAAGGAACTGATTTGGGGGCAGAATGGGGCTGGCCAGCATATAGCTCAGCTCCTCTTTGCCTCCTCTCTGATCCTCAATGTCAGAGCTGGATGGGCCCAAAATTAGCTAGTCTGACTCCTTCCTTTAACAAGTGAGACAAATGAAAGCCTACAAAGGGGAAATGAATTGCCTAGGCCTAGAACCAAATTCTTTTAAATTCAAGTCTCTCGCTCTTTCTACTATACCCTACTTCCTCTCCATCCTCACTACATCTTTCCAGTCTCATTTCATATTATTCTACTTTCTGTATATTATGTTCCAGTCAAAGGGGACAACTTAGCTGTTCCCACATCTCATATTGCATGCATTCCCATAAACCTGGGATGTGTTCCCTTCCTTATCTCTAACTGTTGAAAAACTCTTCATTCAGGGCTCAGCTTGGAGGCCACTTCAGGAAACCTTCCCTAATGTCTCCTAGCTGAATGGGTTTCCTTCTTTTTCAAATTTTTCTAAAAGAAATTGTTTAGTTCTTTCCTTTGCCCCTTACTTTGTAAACCAATTATGTATCTGCTGTATATAAATAAGCTCCTTCAAGGGAGGGCTATGTTGTTTTTTTTTAATCTTTGTTCTTCCCTGTATATAACAGGCATTCAATAACTGCCCTGTGTGGCACTAATTTGTGATTCTATCTGAAATTGGAAATAAATATCCTGTGGTAACATGCTTCCTTCTTTCCACCTCCTTTTGTTCTTTTTTGTACCTAAATGGTGAAAAAATCCATCTGGTTCAAATATTTGGGGTTTAGATGCCAAGTTTGAAGGAACGTTGTCAAATTCTATCTTAAGATCTTTCTTAATGAAAAATCAGCTCTTCTCAATATCATGATGTAGAGAAGACAGAAATCAGATGTTTTAATTTTCAATCATGTTATAATTGTATTTACAATACTGATCACATCAACTATAAAAATTCATTTAGTATTATGTTAACTCCATTTGTTATATCTGTTTAGAGCAGGGGAGAAATTCAAAAGAATAATACCTTCTTAGGTTATATACCTTCAACATTCCGGTCCAATGGAGCTCACTACTTCATTATTAAGCTATCATAATCACTACAATCCGAGTTGCTGAAAAATAAAGACATACTAAAATTCTGACTTCTTGCATTTCTCTCTCTGTTCCCTCAGTGACCCCCATTTCAGAGACTAAAAAGTAGAAGAGTTGAGGTAAATGAATCCAGTAGATAGCAAAGAGTATCCAGAAGGTCAGAGGTCAAACACACCTCCTGAGGTTTTATAGCATTACAGCTTTAAGTGTTCCAAATAAATCTCTTATCAACAATTTAATTTTTGCAAACACACAGAGCTTTTACATAGCATTTCTCCTCTCAAGGCACAACTGCAAAAGAAAACACAATTTGGTTCAAATTGCTGAAACTTGTATAAATCAATCAGTCAAAGAAAGGAAAATAACGTCCCAAGGCATGATCCGATTTAACTAGAACTTGATGTGACTACACACACACACACACACACACACACACACCCCTCCAAGAGTCAGTAGTCAAGGTATGAACATCAAGTCAATGAGTATTCATTATGCCCCAAATATGTATCAAGTGCTGAGGATGAGAAGATGAGAAAAAGTTTATATTTTATTAGAGGAGAGGGAAGGGGAGATAGAGAAAAGAGGAAAGATAGTGGAGGAGAGAGGGAGTGGGAGGGGAAGAGAAAGAGATGAGAAGAGAGACCCCCTTAACTCAACCTCCATTATGCTTACTGTTGCACCATTTGAATTACTTCTCAGTACTCAAGTCCTGTGGTTTCTGCCCCAAGCCTTAGAGATGGCTAAGAAACCACAAAAGCCAAAGAAAAAAGAGATTCTCTATTGCACACTTGTTGGTAGAATGTTTTTATGCAAACATACAACAGATCACGCCATAAGTGCTACTATGCAATGTTACTTGACACTTTTTATTCAAACAATTCTGACACTGAAGTGATCAGCAGTAATGTGGCTGGACTGGACACCACGGAGGGACAGGTGGAGGTTCAGTGACCATGTAGAGTTATCAGAGATTAAGCAACTCACTCTAGTCATGGCCTCACTAAGTGCCACTGGAGGAGTTTTGAATCCTTGACCAGACATTCCATTATGGGATGGTTGTTCAGACTGTAATAGAGAGGAGTTCTCTTATTTTTGACTTTAACCATGAGGGAGTGCCCCCCAAAATAAACTGGCTCCACCCACACCTGCCCAGACCTACCCTCCCTGTACCTTTTTTTCTGTATTATATTGCATGTCACTGGCCTATACAAGGAAGAAGAAACTGCTACAACTATAGCAGAAGGCACTACATTGTGCTCTACACATCATAAGCCAAGTGCTCCTTGCACAACCTTTACTTTTGGAGATAATGAAAGAGACAAAAGGATTAGAGTGGCATTTTCGGGTTCTGGGTGGAGTTGGTGGCGCCAGCCATTATAAAAAAAGCATCCTTTGACTTAAGACAAAGCATTAGGATTTGGATGGCGTGCAAAAAAAAAAAAAAAGGATTTTCACAAAGTTGCTTTTCAGAGTATAACCTAATTTAAAATGGTTGATTTTTTTTGTGTGTATAACAGATCCTAAAGTAATATAATTTTCATAAGAAATGAAGCATAAAGCTAGTATTAAGAATGGCAAAATTGGATCTGGATTACATACATCTTAAAATGGGTTGAGAGGCAAGCTGTCTGTAGAAATTGAAATACTGAGACAATAGCATGAGATTGTAAACAAAAGTCTTTACCACACTTTTGGTGGAAAGAGAGAGAACTCATTTAGGTGACTGAGATTTAACACTATGCTTTAGTCATTCCCTTATAGGGTCACACAGACAACTTTAAAAGGCCTCCTAACATTTCTAGACTGCTAAGGAATTGTTATAGTGACTACCTCAGAATGACATTGAACTGCAAGAGCTGTTATCTCAGGCTTAGTACAATCATTTCTGTTTGTTGTTATTCCACAGTTACTGAGAGTCAAGGCAAACTGTCACACTCACAGATATTTATACTTTTTTGCCAGGTTTTATAATCTCAAACAGCAAAAATACTACAGGACATCAGGCCTTGATATGAACCAATTCCTTATATTGTTTAGAAAACACATATTAAAAAACAAGCAGTTATTTAAATTTGGAAATTAGCAACTAAATATGAGATAATTATTTAAAAACAATTCACCAACACAACTGTCAAAGCTTAGGCAGCACAAGAAGCTCCAAATGAAAATGATGTTTTAAAATCATCAAAAATTAAATTTCATTTAGAGAACAAAGTACAGTTCCTCTAAACCAAAATGTTCTAGCTGTTCTTTCAATGACAATACCAAGCAGAGCAAAGGAAATAAGGTCTCCAAGTGGCATAATCAGATGGCTAGGGCATAAGCTTAGAAAGGAACATGCACCCTACAGGGGTTCACTTTCAAATTCAAAGATAATTATTTGGTTACCCTGTTTATAAGTCTACCACAATAACTACTTTCTACTAAAATTTTTTTTTTGTGGGAGAAAAAATTTTGTGAACACATAAATCCAATTATTCTCTTCTGAATGAGACCAATGTGTATAAATTCAACAAAATATCTTTTAATTTTTATGTCTGATTTTTCTGTAATTCAAATAATTCCTGGACATATATTAAATTTACCCTGCAAATAAAAAAATTTCATTTATTGCACATAGATTAGTGTCAACAGAATCCTCTGAAAATGACGATGGTATTACTATTATATCAACTCAAAAAATTTTCCCATGATTCTAGCAAGCACTAGGAAAGAAGGTGGAAGAGGTTTGGAACATAAGAAAAAATGGTGCATAGAGCACTCTAGATGTCAAGAAGGTTTTTCGAGTGTAAGTTGCTGAAAAAAAAAAAAGGATTTGTTTATGCTGGAGAAACAGCAGTGGCTCTACCCATCAGGTGAATGCTATTGCAGTCATAAATCTAAGGGATTATCCTACACTGCAGAATTTTCTGCAATTCAAAGGCTGGGGGTGGGGAGGGGAGAGAAAAGAAGAGAAGAGAACTCATTTTCCCTCCTCCCAGGAAGATTTTGTTTTTTTGGTTAAATTAGAATCAGAGTGATACATCAGGTAGTGTTTTCAATAGGTAATTCTGTGATGCTGATACATGAATTTGGATTGATCCCCTAAAAATTTTATTTGCCAAAGAACTGCCTTCATTTTACAAAAAAGGTTGGTATATCTTGTGTTTCAAATCGAAACTCAAGAGACACAGTTCCCATACCACATATTTAAGACACCTTCAAAAACTGTAAAAACAAATCCTCCATCTATCAATACTAAACTATTCATCTGTAACATTAAAGGGAATGTTGAACATAAAACCATGCCTCAAGAACAACAAAGTTTTTATTTTGACAAAAACCAGTTTGTACTTGCAAAGTTTATGGAGAAAAGGTCATTGGTAAAGAACTAAAAGATTCCTCATCAGCTTGTGTTAGCCTCATTTCAAAAGATACAAGTTGTGTCAAACAGAAAAATTCTAATCTTACATAGCTGACACAAAAATTAATATGGTCTTCATGCAATATAACCAATATTTTTACTGGGTCACTTATACACCACAGTCGTCTGTTAGCAGAAATATCACCATAGCACTATCAACCTTTCTGCTGTCAAGATTGGAAAAAAAATCCCTTAAAGGTTATAAACATTAAAAAAGCAATTGTAAAATGAGAAAACTTTTTTAAAGTTTAAAGTAAATCAGAATAAAAACACTTTAAGGAATAATTTTAAACTCACTAACACTTTAGACACATGGGCAAACATTCAAAAAGCAGTTGACAACTGACAATAATGTTAGAAGACTTAACTATAAAAAAGCATCTGGAACTATGCTTATACCCTCAACTCTGAATTTGTTGAGAAGCAGTAAAACTAAAGAAAGTCTTAATTTATCTAACTAAATTCCAGTTTTCAAACTCTAGTGGCTTCTAGGACCATTTAAAAAACAGATAGTATAATAAACCCTAGGACATTTTAAAAATGGATAGTATAATAAACTTAACCCATTTTCCAGCTGCAAATAACTACAAAAATAAATGTTCATATTTTAAAGAGTTTGGAGATTTAAAAAATTTATACGTGTAACATGTTCCCTTTTTGTGGTTTACAAGTGGTTAGTACAAACTCCCATTATCCTCCAAAAGAAGGATTTGAAAATACCATTTCAGTTATTACTAGAATAAGGGTAAGATAATTTAAGTTTTCCTAAATTATTTCTAATTTCTGTAAATTATTGCTAAAAGCAGTTTACAATTTTAAAAAACATTATATGTTTATTACTAAAGACAGATTTTTCTACCCTGAGAGTATTCTCTCATTAACAATTTAACATTTTAATAATACAAGTATTCCCATTCACAATACAAGTATAGGAAACTTTTCTATTGTTTTCTAAAATCTTAGAAGGAAACCCTGAAAATACCAGCATTACCTACTGTTTAAAAATAATTAAAAAACCCCAACAATCTGTAGAACAATAAAATCCTAAAACCTAAGGAAATCTTGTTTGAGATAAAACAGCAGAAGTCACAAAATTACCCCAGTTGGGAAAGAGAATCACAGAGAATCCAGTGAACAAAGCTCAGATCATATTCCACGGCAATAGATGGTGTGAATTATTGTTTCAATCATAAGACTCATAAGCAGAGCCAAATTTGGGTCTTGAAAGATGAAAATGCTACCCATTTTCTTATACATGGTTCTTTCTACATAGGAAAAAAAGATATTTCTTTGCATCAATTTTGCCCTCTAACACAACACTTGTATAGTGGGGCTTTGGGAGAAGATGGTACAACACAAAATAATAATAGTTAACATTTATAAATCACTATGTGGCAGGCATGGTGCTAAATTAAATGCTTTAGGACAATTCTTTCATTCAATCCTAACAACACACCTTTGAGATTGAATGAAGGGCTTAAAGTGTCGCCTGGTCCTAAGTCAGTGTTAAGATCTCTTCAATGAACTGGCAACATCAGGGGAGACTTACCATGAAGAGAGGAAAAGAAGCTGTCAAATCATCTGTGCCTCAACATACCGGGTGTGTGAGCTCCAAGTGTACAGATTCCCAAGAAACTTATGGCAATTACTACATATTTTGTTAAATTATAAAAAGTGGCATGATAGCTAATTTTTTTTTTAAAAAATGGAGATGCTGTGCATAACACAATAGAGAAATCATTAAGAAAGCATTTTACCCCCCCCAAAACATAATCCTCATAACGATGCCAAAGGCACCAAATTCCAGTTTAACTACTACTTAAACTTTTCAAAAGGCATTCTACGTTATTTCCCTGACTTTACTCAGTGTACTCATCTCTGTGTGCTTCTCACCTCAGCAAGGCCACCTAAGCAGTTATGGGGTAAGCATCCCCCCACAGCTAGGTCCTCTGCTGTTTGGTGAGAACCTAGAGAAAGTAACATTCTCAGAGCTATACTACTAATAATTACTATTCCCAAAAATGAACTATGCAGCTATGAATTAAAAATCACAGATCTTTTAAAAAAATTATCACACATGTCAAACTATTGTAGCAGGTGGTCAGCAATCGGTGATTTTAAGCTTAACTGACTTGCTGAAAGGTGAACTCAAATTACAGATCACCAGTTTTTGCTCTAATCTTACTCCTTAACACATACTATGAGGTAGTAACCGTACAAAAACTGACCTTTCAGGGCTCAGGGAAGTAAATTTTTTTTATTATATGGCGCAGTTTGGCACAGTTATTATATCTTTAGTCTTTGGGGTATTTTTATACTGTCCAAGTGTAGCACAACATTTTTTTTTAAACAGTTGGCCAAACCATGACATATACTAAAAAAAAAAAAAAGAAGGTTACTTACCTGAGCCCTAACATCCCAGCTACCATGGAATCCTGCTGGAGCTGGTCTACAGAAGCAAGATGTGTTCTGGGGAGTCACATGTCACATCAAAGCAGGAACTGGTGATTCTGTGTTTTTATGGAGCCTAAAACAAAGAAAATGGTAAGTTGAAAGCCCCCATGTGCTTCAAGATCTTCTTCCCCAGGGCTAGTTAGAATATTTAGAAGATAAAAATGTAGAAAAATCCTATGTACACCAGGAAAGGTGACTTCCTAACAGGAAGCTAAATACAAACCACAAGTGTGAGTATATGTATACTGCTACAATGAAAAGAATATCCATTCTTGTTAAAGAGAGAGAGCGAGAGAGAGAGAGAGAGAGAGAGAGAGAGAGAGAGAGAGAGAGAGAGAGAACAGCATACATTTTATTACCTGTGGCAAAGCCCTGACACTATAGAACAGGTCATTCATTAGCAGCAATCTTTAGCATGCCCCTATATCTCTAGGCATGAACCAAACAGAAACACTCAAAGAGTGAATATACATAAATATATATATAACATATATATGTATGTATATATATAGACAACATACTATATCAAGGGATCATTCCACAAGGAACATTTTAAATCCAAAAACAAAGCAGGCCATATTTTCCAAACAGTACAAGACTGAACAACTCAATACATTTAAACAAGAAACTACTATAGAATTGTTTGAAGGGAATGGGCTTTACAATTCTAAGAAAGACTGAACTCAAAATAATCACCAGCAATCATGAAAACGTGGTGACCTAGGCAATTAAGAGTCATCACTGAAAATATTTTAATCTTTTACTACCAGGACAACATTGAAACCTCTTTAAAAACTATTATATTGCAATAACGAAAAGATTCCAAGTTAATTATTACTTTTCCCTTTCGGTTTTGAATAAAATGCTCAGCTACCAAAAGAGAGGTCTAGGGCTGCTTGGATGACTGTATTTTTAGATATTACTAAGATATCCGTCCTCATTTTCTTATTATGACCCAAACTGCCAAGAAAACAGCTAATCTCTTGGGTCCCTGTTACCCAAGTACTGCACCTTTATCTTTACATGAAAGAGGACCAGAATGTGCTTTGGAAACTGTTCATGGGAACAATTATATGCACATTAGCTCAGCAAAGGACTACATCATCTAAGCCATCACTTCCCCAGAACAGTGGGAAAGAAAAGAATGCTTCTTTCTCTTGAATTCAAGATTAGAGAATGCTTTGAGATCTGGGCAGTAAAGTTAATTATATAAACAAAAATGAAACTGACGGATAAGCAAATATTAATTAGGTGACCTCTGGCAAATTAGTTAAATTCTCTGGGTCTTTCTTCCCATGTAAAGCTGCAGTTACAGACTAGATGTTTTCTAAGGAAGGTACTTTCCAGCTCCAAAAGGCTTTGATCTAATCCAGATTTAAGTAAAAAACAAATAAACAAAAAAACTCCAAACAACTGAACCAATCAAAAAGTGATTTGTAGGCAGACCTACTGAAGACTTCTAGCACTCAAATCAAACAATGCAACTGAACCCTGAATTATCCTAGGCACTCAACTAGGTAGTGATATACATACAAATAAATATATACTTTAATGGCAAACAACTACAAAGATAAAGTATGTGATTATAGCCAAGTTAAATGCTTTGTGTGAGCAGTTTAAGTTCACAAGGCTATCCTTTAAGAAATATCTTATTACGAAAGGGTGCAGCTGCCCAAAGATCATTACGGAAATGGGATGTTCCTGGCAACCCCACACCACAGTATCATTCAATAATTAGACAAACCTGCAAAGAGGAGGACCACCTATTATTCATTTCCCAATTGATGAGCATCCTCATAATTTCCAATTCTTTGCCATCTCAAAAAGAGCTGCTACAAATATTTTTGCATTTATTCTTTTTCTTTGATCTCTTTTGGGTTCAGACCTAGTAGTAGTATTGCTGGATAAAAGGGTTTGCACAGTTTGATTACCCTTTGGGCCTGGTTCCAGATTGTTCTTCAGAATTGTTGGATCAGTTCACTACTCCACCAATAGTACATTAATGTACCTAATTTTCCCTCATCCTCTCCAGCATTTGTCATTTCTGAAAAGTGTGAGATGATATCTCAGAGTTGTTTTAATTTGCCTTTCTCTAATCAATAATGATTTAGAGCTTTTTCCTTATATGACTATATCATAACTGTGATTTCTTCTGAAAACTGCCTGTTCATATCTTTTGACCATTCATCAATTAGGGAATAGCTCTTATTTTTAAAAATTTGACTCAGTTTGATATATATTTTGAGAAATAAGGTCTTTATCAGAGAAACTTACAGTAAAATTTTTGGATATTACTTCATTATCTATGTTTGTTGTCTCTTTCATAACATAGTTTCTTTAATTATCTTTTTCAATTTGATCTAATTTTGCTTTGAGTTCATGATTGATGCCCTTTCCCCTACCTCGCCTTCACTTTAGCTGAAGCATAATAGATGCTCCAGTCTGTCGTTTCAACTTCATGTGTCTTTCTGTCTCTAGGGTGTCTCTTGTACAGAACATGTTGTTGATTCTGTTTTCAATCTTTTTTGCTATCCTCTTCCGTTCTATGAGTTAGTTCATCACATTCACATTCACAATTATGATCACTAACTTTGTATTTCCCTTCAAACCCATTTTCCTTTGTTATCCTTCTCTCTCTTTCCTTGTCTCTTCTCTCTCTCTTATTCTTACCCTCCTCAAACCACTATTCTCCTTCCAACCACTGCCTCCCCCAAACCACCCTTCCCTCTTATTATTCCCCTGCCCCAATCTTTTATCTCCTTCCTCTATCTCCCTATTGAATAAACCCAACTGAGTATGTATATGTATTCTTTCCTTTTTGAACCAATTTCAATGAGAATGAGGTTCAAGAATTTCCTATCCCACTTTTCCTTCTCCACTATAAAATCTCTTCCTTGTGTGCCTCTTTTATGTGAGAAGATTTCCCTCATTCTACCTTTTCCTTCTATCTTCTCCCAGGTTATTCTTCTTTCTCACCTCTACATTCTATTTTTTGGAAATCATCACAACATAATTGACTCATCTTATACCCTCTGCCTATGCATTCTCCTTCTAATTGCCCTAATATTAATAAAGTTCTTAGGAGTTACATGTATTATCACCTCATATCAGAATTTAAAGGTTTAATTACATTGAGTCCCTTATGATTACTCTTTCATATATACCTTGGTATGATTTTGAGCCTTTTGTTTGAATGTCAAATTTTCTATTTACCTCTGGTCTTTTCATCAGAAATACTTGATTGTCCTCTGTTTCATTAAATATTCATTTCCCCTCCTGAAGGATTATACTCAGTTTTGCTGGGTAGGTTATTCTTGGTTGTAATCCTATCTTCTTTGTCCTCTGGATTATTATATTCCAAGTCAACTGCATCTCTAATGTGGAAACTGTTAAATCTTGTGTTATCCTGACTCCATGATATCTGAATTGTTTCTTTTTTGGTTGCTTGCAATATTCTCTCCTTGACCTGGTTATCAGTGGATTCTTTCAATTTTTCAACCACATCCTGTGGTTGAGGGTATCAGGGCAGTTTTCCTTGATAATTAGAGGATTATCATACATTGCACATGTGAAATCATGTACCACATATTTTCATATGTCATGTTGGGAAACAAAAAACCCTCCAAGAAAAGTAAAAAAAAACGGGGAGTACTCGGATTTCATCAGTTCTCTTTCTGGTAATGGATAGTATTTTTCATTGTGAATCCTTTGGAATTATTATGAATTATTCTTTTGATCAGAGTAACTAAGTCTTTCATAGTTGGTCATTATATAATAATGCTATTACTGTGTACACTCTTCTCTTGGTTCTGCTCACTTCACTTTGTATTAGTTCATATAAGTCTTCTCAGATTTTGCTGAAACTATGCTGCTCTTCATTTTTCTTTTTTTAGATTTTTCAAGGCAATGGGTTTAAGTGGCTTGCCCAAGGCCACATGGCTAGGTAATTATTAAGTGTCTGAGGTCGGATTTGAACCCAGGTACTCCTGACTCCAAGGTTGGTGCTATATTCACTATGCCACCTAGCCGCCCCTGCTCTTCATTTCTTACAGCACATGCTTGTCATGGCATTACCTCCCTAATGTCATAGCCTTCTTTGAAAATGAAGGACAAATTTAATTACAATCAAATACCATAACTTGTTCAGTAATTCCTCAATTGATGAACATTCCCTTATTTTCTAATTCTTTGTCATCACAAAAAGAGTTGCTATAAATATTTTTTGTACACATAAGTTTTTCCTTTTTCTTTGATTTCTTTGGGCTGCAGACCTAGTATTGCCAGGTCAAGGGTATGCACAGTTTTATACTCCATTGCAAATAGTTCTAAAATGCTTTTCAGGATAGTAGGATCAGTTTACAACTCTGCCAACAGTGCATTATTTTTCTCCATGCCCTACAGAATTTATTTTTCTTTTCTGTCATATTAGCAATCTGACAGGTGTGAAGTGGTACCTCAGAGTTATTTTTTAATGGGCATTTCTCTAAATATTAGTGATTTTAAGCATCTTTTTTTATATGACTATTGATAAGTTTGATTTTTTTTCTTCTGAAAACTGCCTATTCATATCCTTTATCATTTATTACTTGGGGTATGGTTCTTATTTTCATACATTTATCACAGTTCCCTATATTTTTGTGAAATTAGACTTTTACCAGAGAAATCTTACTGTGATTTTCCCCCAGATTCCTGCTTTCCTTCTGATTTTAGCTGTATTATGTTTGTGTGTGTGTGTGTGTGTGTGTGTGTTTATATGCATATGCAAAATCTTTTTAATTTCATGTAATTGAGAATATCCATTTTACTTCCCAGGCTCCTCTGTATCTCTTGTTTGCTCATAAACTCTTCCCTTATCCATAGATTTGACAGGTAAATTTTTCTATGCTCCTCTAATTTGCTTATGATACTTGTGTTATCTAAATCATGTACTCATTTTGAGATTCTCTTGATATACAGTGTGAGATGTTGGTCTATACCTAGTTTCTGCCAAAGTGCTTTCCAGTTTTCCCAGCAATTTTTTTTTTATCAAATAATGAGTTTTTACCTCCAAAGCCTGCATCTTTGACTTTATTAAACTCTAGATTACTATGGTCATTTACTACTGAGTATTGTGTACTTAATCTATTCCACTGATTGACCTCTTAACTGAAGGTAGGTAAGCCTAGGTGAGATTTTCCAAACTGTGGCCCAGCAACCATGGAGTCTTGCCCTTATCAACAGGAGAATTCTGAATTCATAAGGACCTACTTCTATTGTCTACCATTTCTCTCTCATGGGCCTCTGTGGTAGATAGTGTTGATTTGAATCATAATTGGGGTAATACTGCATCCACATAGACTTGTGGTAGAATATTCCCCTTTGTTCTTGCTAAGGAGGCTGGGTCTCCATCATTTTCCTGCTCATAGTGGGTCAACATCTTTGGGGCAGGTTGAACTGTCATCATACCAGGTCTCAAGGTAGAAGAATTTGAGTGAGAGATGGTGGGGGGGCAGCTCCTACTTGCTTTTTAAAACCCCCTTCCTGGGGGCAGCTAGATGGCAAAGAGGATAGAGCAGTGGCCTGGAGTCAGGAGCTCCTGAGTTCAAATCCAGCCTCAAACACTTAATAATTACCTAGCTATGTGATCATGGGCGTCACTTAACCCAATTAATTTGCAAAAACCAAAATCAAAACAAAAAAAAACCCCTTCCTACCATAATTCCTAGCTTTTTAATTTTGCATTCAATATCTTAGCCCAAAAGACAAATATCAGTTAGACAGGAAGTGAGGAGAATTTCATACAGTCAAGATCTTTTAGACTTCCCTCAAATTTTATCCCAGAAGCTGCCACCCACTTTGCCTATGGAAAGCTGATCTTAGGGCTAGAACAAGGACTCAGTGACTGGGACTTTGCTTGGGGTACCTACAATCAAAGGGTACTGGCAATACTTAGACTCCTTTAACAATGTAAAAACAATTGAATTCAGTGCCTAGAGAACAAGAATAGTGAAATAATAGGAAGTTACTAAATGGTCCACCTACCTTTCCCCTCATCAAAAGTAGTCACCCAGCAGTGTCCTAAGATATCTCTCTGCCGATCCTCCCCTGCAACTGAATTTGTCTTTAAAAAATGATTTTCGGGCACATTTTAGGAGGACTGTGCCAGGTGTTCAAATTGCTCAATCCTGTTCTCCCTGTGTAGACCTGGGCCTGAGGAGAGTAGTGGCAGACTGCCCCTAGCAATATCACCAAGACCATCCCTATCCTAGACATCCCTCACTCACTCTCCACTCCAAATTTCTCCACCCAGGGGCCTGGTATGATGATTTGTTCAGCTTGCCTCATAGATGTTGTTTCACTATGAGCAGGAAGACTGTGGAGCACCTGTCTGCCTTCTCAGAATCCATGGAGTGGCAAATACAGCTACATGTTTAGGTGATACAGTATCCTGGATGAAGGTTTAGGTGGCCAACTCCAGGAGAGAAGTTTACCTCTGGGCCAGGAAACTCAAATGAACATTTGGAGTAATGCCTATGCCCACTGGCTTGAGTTTGCTTGCAAGGCCTTTTGGTCCTGTTAGCTCCTGGTATGAGCTGGGAGGGAGTCCTTTATGGACTGATGATGGAGCAGTGTGTCATGGCTGGCACACCAGATGGGGGTTCCTGGCTGCTGATGCTGTCTGAGAACCAGCTACCACAGCCTAGCTCCAGGGCCAGATCTCAGCTAATTAGAGATTGAACAGGGCTTGGAGTTGATTATGTTAGTGGCAAACAGGTTCATTCCAAAACCCTGTCAAGACTTCAACTTCCCTCGGCAGTCGACTTACATCTTTCCCACATACTTGGACTGACTTAAGATATTCCCATCTCTGATCTTCTATGCATGTTGAACTCTAACATTCTTTTGAGAAGAGCTCTGAACTCTTTCATTCAATTGGCCAGCTAAGGATAGCATCCTACATGAGGTGCTCCCAGATAATCAGCAGTCTTTCCTCTTGAAATGCGTTTGTTTTGCTTTGTATTTCTTTACTTGGTTACATGCCAGACATTCTCGATAAAATAAGGTCTCCGAAGGCAAGGATGGCTTTGTTTTTGTTGCTGACAACCCAATTTTTTTTTTTTTAGTTTTTTGCAAGGCAAATGGGGTTAAGTGGCTTGTCCAAGGCCACACAGCTAGGTAATTATTAAGTGTCTGAGACCGGATTTGAACCCAGGTACTCCTGACTCCAGGGCCGGTGCTTTATCCACTGCGCCACCTAGCTGTCCCCCCAATTTCTTTTTTAAAAATATTTTACTTATTTTTCCAACTACCATGCAAAGACAGTTTTCAATGATGATTTTTTTTGTAAGGTTTTGAGTTTCGCATTTTCCTCCCTTCCTTTCCCCTCCCCTGAAAGGAGGTTATGAGTGTATAACTCTGTTAAATATATATCCATATTAATCATGTTGTGAAAGAAGAATTAAATCAAAATGGGGGAAAAATTAAAGAGAAAAAAAGACAATATATAGGACAACTTTTAAAACTTGAATATATTAAGCTTTGATCTGCATTTAAACAGTTCCTTCTCTGGATATGGATATGGATGTATTTTCCATCATGAGTTTTTTAGAATTGTCTTTGATTATTGTACTGCTGAGATGAATAGGTCCATCATATTTGATCATCACCCAATGTTGCTGTTAGCGTGACACCCCGATTTCTAACACAGTGACTGTAACATCTTTACTAATAAATGTGTGTGGAATTGGAGGAGGCTCAGGTCTATGAGTATCCTCTGTTGACTCATCTCCAAGAATCTTTTTCTTCCATTCCTCTTTGCTGTGAGCCTCCTCCCTGCTTCCCCCAGCCCTTTCTCAGGTTCCTTTGAGGTATTATCTTCTTTCATTAGAATTTAAGTTCCTTGAGGGAAGGAACTACTTTGCTTTCTCCTTGTATTCCTAGTGTTTAGCATAATGTCTAGCATACAGAAAGTGCTTAATAAATTCTTGTTGTCAGTTGACATCAGCTAAGAATTATTCAGGGTAAGAAGAGTATAGGGTTTAATTTGGTAGTATAGTAAGAGCATGGAAAGCCTATATATTTTGTTGGTATGCATTCAATGTGTAGAGGTCCAGAAAAAGATCTACTGCACTCCTCCACACCCAATCCAGCATATTGACTTGATTTACAGCAAATTATGGACAAAAATAGCTAGGATACATGCCATTGGAGAATATGGATGAGATTTTATAATGTATTGTTTAAATACTGTAGTGTCCATAAGTAGGCCTAGTCCAAAGCAAAATTTTGAGGAAAAGTCCTTCCTTTGGACTCATATATTTCTTCCTTTTGATCTCTAAACCTACTACAAATCTCCAATACAACCTCATATTTACAATTTTTTAAAAAAATCAATGGCTTGAATAAAGGCATAGGATGATTGAATGTGTAGATGATGTGAAGCTAGGCAGGAAAGCAGATACATTGGATGTCAGTCAGATCCCATAAGTTCTCAACAGGCTAGAACACTGGACCAAATCAGATCTTTTTTTTTTTTTTTTAGGTTTTTGCAAGGCAAATGGGGTTAAGTGGCTTGCCCAAGGCCACATAGCTAGGTAATTATTAAATGTCTGAGATCGGATTTGAACCCAGGTACTTCTGACTCCAGGGCTGGTTCTTTTCCAGTGCACCCCAACACTGGACCAAATCAAATAATGCTGGTATTTCAGCAATCAATCAACAGTTATTTAGTACCCACAATGTACTAAATGCTGGGGATTCAAAAAGAGACAGAAGATAGTCCCTGCTCTCAAGAAACTCATAATTTAATGGAGGAGACAACCTGTAAACAAATATATACACAACAAGCTCAATACAGGAAAGATTGTACTTTCTTGAAGATGACCAGTGACATTATGGAATAATGTTTTGATTTGTGCATGAATTGGAGTGAGACAGTTACATAAAGTCATCAGCATTGTTCTCCTTTCCAGCTGTCAAAGTCCAGTGGCAAGACAAAAGTCAAGACAACCAGAGATGGTTGGGGGTGCAGCGAATGACTGTAGCATCTTTGATGTCTGATCAAGTTCTAAGTGGGTCCATGGCATCTACTTCAGCCATCTTCATAGTTGCTAGAATAAATTGATCCCATTGGCCCATTTCATTGGGAGAAGTCTTCACATGCTTGGGGTAGACAATGGGTTTGAGGTCTATACCCTCAACCTGGTGTTCAAGGAGGCTTGCACTTTTGATGTGAGGGCTGCCAAGCCTTCTTAAGGGCTTCTCATCTACCTTGGGTATCCAGCTACTACTCAACTCTCCAAGAGTTGTAGCATGAACAGCAGTCATATTCTGAAAAAAACCATCTTGACAGAGGGCTAAACTAGATTGAAAGTAACCAAGATAAATAGAAAATAAATAACAGAGAAGGCACAGCAATTATGAAGAATTCGGATTTCAGTTGGGACTTAAAAGAAGCCATGGAGGTCAGTAGTTAGTGGATGAGGGAAAATATTCTAAGCATAGGGGACAGTCAGAGAAAATGCTCAGAAAGATGTTGAGTGAAATGAATAGAACCTGGAGAACATTGTACACATTTAGAAGGACATTGTGTGATGATCACCCATGATAAACTTAGTTCTCAATAATACAATGATTAAAGACAATTTTTTTTCTTTTTTTTTGCAAGGCAGTAGGGTTAAGTGACTTGCATCTGAGGTCAAATTTGAACTCAGGTCTGCCTGACTCCAGGGCGCTCTATCCATTGTGCTATCTAGCTGCTCCTGATCAAAGGCAATTCTAAAAGACTTGTGATGGGAAATGCCATCCATATCTAGAGACAGAACTATGGAGTCTGTATACAAACCAAAACATTTTAGGTTTTTGCAAGGCAAATGGGGTTAAGTGGCTTGCCCAAGGCCACACAGCTAGGTAATTATTAAGTGTCTGAGACCGGATTTGAACCCAGGTACTCCTGACTCCAGGGCTGGTACTTTATCCACTGCACAGCCTAGCTACCCCCCAAAACCTTTTCAATTTCATGTAGTCAAGATTATCCACTTTATTTCACATGAATCCTTTTCTAGAGATCTGACAAGTCAAAGTTTTCTATACTCTCTTAATTTTCTTATGCTATCATCCTTTATGTCTAAATCATGGACTCATTTTGACATTCTTTTAGTATATGGTGTGACATGCTTGTCTGTGCCCAGTTTCTGCCTGACTGTCTTTCAATTTTTACATCAGTTTTTGTCAAATAGTGAGTTCTTTTTTTTTTTTTTTTTGCAAGGCAATGGGGTTAAGTGGCTTGCCCAAGGCCACACGGCTAGGTAATTAGTAAGTGTCTGAGGTCGGATTTGAACCCAGGTACTCCTGACTCCAAGGCCAGTGCTCTATTCACTGTGCCACCTAGCCGCACCCAAATAGTGAATTCTTGCTCCCAAAGTGAGGATCTTTGGGTTTTTCTAGTTTTAATACTAGATTATAATGACATTATTTTTAAAGTATAATATGGTACTTGGAACATAGTAGGCACTAGATAAGTGCTAATTCCCTCTATTTCTCTTAGGTTTCCCTATTGTGAGAACATTTTGGGCACAGGGGACAGTCACAGAAGAATGCCTAAAGCTGAGATGAAAGGGTTTGTTTGTGGAATATCCAGGAGGTCAGTGTCACTGGGCCAAAGAATGTATGGGAGTAAGGTTTTAGAAGAAGATTGGAAAGGTAGGAGGTGCTGGGTGATGAGTAGGACTTGCTCTTTAGCAAGTCTTTAATGACTTTGATGACCCTAATGGGGGGCAGGATGAAGTAGAGAGAGACTTGAGCAGGTAGACCTATCAGTAACTATTGCTATAGCACAGGTGTGAGGCCTTGAGGGCCCGTACCAGAGAGGTTACTGGCAGCTAGGTGAAGTGGAAGAGCACCGGCTCTGGAGTCAAGAGGACCTGAGTTCAAATGTGACCTAAGAGACTTACATTTTTTTTCTTTTTTATTAAAGATTTTATTTGAGTTTTACAATTTTTCTCCAAATCTTACTTCTTCCCTCCCCCCCCCCCATGGAAAGCAATCTGTCACTCTTTGTTTCTGTGTTGTATATTGATCCAAATTAAGTGTGATGAGAGAGAAATCGCATCCTTAAGGAAGAAGCAAAAAGTATGAGATAACTAGATCAGACAATAAGATATCTTTTTTTTCCTAAATTAAAGGGAATAGTCCTTGAACTTTGTTCAAACTCTACAGCTCTTTCTTTGGATACAGATGGTATTCTCCATTGCAGACAGCCCAAAATTGTCCCTGATTGTTGCACTGATGGAACAAGCAAGTCCATCAAGGTTGATCATGACCCCCATGTTGCTGTTAGGGTGTACAGTGTTTTTCTGGTTCTGCTCATCTCACTCAGCATCAATTAATGCAAATCCCTCCAGGCTTCCCTGAATTCCCATACCTCCTGGTTTCTAATAGAACAATAGTGTCCCATGACATACTTATACCACAGTTTGCTAAGCCATTCTCCAATTGAAGGACATTTACTTGATTTCCAATTCTTTGCCACCACAAGCAGGGCTGCTATGAATATCTTTGTACAAGTGATGTTTTTACCCTTTTTCATAATCTCTTCAGGGTATAGACCCAGTAGTAGTATTGCTGGATCAAAGGGTATGCTCATTTTTGTTGCCCTTTGGGTGTAGTTCCAAATTTCTCTCAAGAAAGTTTGGATGAGTTCACAGCTCCACCAACAGTGTAATAGCAGACACTTAAAATTACCTAGCTGTGTGACCTTGGACAAGTCACTTAATCCCATTGCCTTGCAAAACAGAGAGAGAGAGAGAGAGAGAGAGAGAGAGAGAGAGAGAGAGAGAGAGAGAGAGAGAGAAATACATTTGAATCTGTGGTAGAGAAAATCATGGACAGACGAAATGACAGACATAAATGCAGGTATACACTGAAAGAGAAAATTATTTTTGTCTCTGTGTTTTCGTAGTATGAGAGAGACAAAAGTAGAGGGTAAAAGATGGAGTTTGCAGGCAAAAGAGACAGAGAGAGAGAGAAAGAGAGAGAGACAGAGAGATAGAGAGAGAGAGAGAGACAGAGAGAAAGAGAGAGACAGACAGAGAGAGACAGACAGACAGTAATACATTGAATCAGTGATAGAGAAAATCATGGACAGATGAAATGACAGACATAAACGCAGGTAATACACAAAGAGAAAATTATTTTTGTCTCTGTGTTTTCGTAGTATGAGAGAGACAAAAGTAGAGGGTAAAAGATGGAGTTTGCAGACAAAAGAGACAGAGACAGAGAAAGAGAGAGAGAAACAGAGAGAGACAGAGAGAGAGAGAGACAGAGAGAGACAGAGAGATTACAGATATGAAATTGACTAGCTTTGGCAACAGATTGGCTGTTCATCTTATACCAATGCTATCTGAGCTGTATTGTGGAGGGTTGGTAAGGTTCACAGAAAGGTAGAAGAAAAGGTGTCAGTTTAGGAACTCCCCTCTCAGGCTTACATTTGTTTCTGCGAATGGCTGTTTTCTGTTCAGGGTTGGCAGAAAGAAGCTGAGGCCCAAAGAGGGCATGATGTCACATAGTTAAAACGACACCTGAGGCTGAATTGAGAACCAGGTCTTCCAACCTCCTCAGCTAAGTTTTCTATCCTCTACACCACATTGCCTCTCAAATGGGAGTTGCAGATCCTTATAGCCATCTTTTGAATACGATCAGAGACTAGAGTTCCTGAAAGGGAACATTTCCTGCCCATGAGATAGCAGCAGTCAAGGCATTGATGGAGTTTCTGTAGAGGCATGTAGCCCAAGTTTAGAATTTCCTAACCTCATAACTTTAGGAATGGAATTTTCTAAAAAGTGGGAAGCATATTTCCCTGGACAAAGGAGAGCCTTGTTGTTCACAACTTTTCCCAGCAATATCCTACTTGGAAAGCAGAATCACTTAGTTAATTGGACAGTGTTCATCCAAAAGCAATGGAACTACTTATTCACAAGCCCCCAGAGTTCACCAGTCTTTTGGTGAATGAATGACCAGAATGACACTGAGTCTGAGCGGGACTGGACAGAAAGTTGTTGGGAGGGCTAGAGATCCAGTAGAATGCCAAAGGACTGACTACCCTAGTAACAATTCTCAGTTCTAGTCACTTCAGAAGACCTAGGGAATCACATAGCTGCCAGGCTATTTGAGTACTTGATGAGTTTTCAATATCTGTTTATTGATTCCAATGAGTTTTTGTTGTCATTTTCTGGGGTGTCAAATAAAGCTGGCCTGTGATTCATGAGTAATGTTACTCTCGTTCCAAGTAATTTTTTCACTTTTAAAGTCTATGATTGAGACTTATTCTCACCTTGTTAAGATATCAGGATATCTCACTTGCTTTAAAGGGGGGCAGTGCAGATGGGGTTCAGTGACTTAACTGAATAAATCAATTCAACACACCCTTACACTTGTATGGGAGCTGAAGATTTTTTTACACGTCTTTAATGAAATCTAGGTAGAAGTTATACAGTGAGTATATTAGAAAGTTTCCTTCAGAAACTAACTCTCTGGCTTTTTGGCACAATGAGCCAAAAGAAGAAAATGACCCACTGGGGTTAGTCAACTGGGGATATATCATTTGAAGAGTCCAAAGGGACAGCGACCAGTGGTACAGGTAAGCTGTGGATATGAATTTTCTGACTTCAAAAAACTAGCATGATTTCTGTTGAACAATGAATGAATATTGACTCCTTTGCTTGGCTTTTAAACTGTAAGTCCTGGTTCTGCTTTACTTTCTCAGCCTTATTTCATATTGGATTACCTTGGCAGCTAGGTGATTTAGTGGATAAAGTACTGGGGACCTGCAGTCTAGAGGACCTGAATTCAAATATTGCCTTAGTTCCTCTTTCTGTAGGGAATCATTGAACAGTTTTCAGCAGGAGAGTGACCTGTGCTTTAGGAAGATTATTTTGGCAACTATGGGGAGAATGAATTTAGTGGACACAGGCAGACCAATTAGGAGGTTGTTGTAATAGTCCAAGGGAGTAGTGATGAATTAAGTCAGTAACTAGGAAAATGGAGAGGAGACAAGGAATATAAGAGGAGTTGGGAGGGAGCAATCTCTGGGATTTTTGAATACTAATGGAGAACATATTCATTCTTTAGTTCAAGAAATTTTTATTATCTACTATGTTCTTTGGTCTATACTTTAATCCATGATAAAGCTAGGGAAAGGAGGAGAGAGGACCCCTACCCTAATTAAAATAATCAAACCCTTTCCCACAGGCTTCCTCCTAAAAGGTCTGGTATTTCTTTTGAATTTCTCTAGTCCAGTATAATCAGTGTTTTGAAGCACCTGCTTTGTGCATAGTCCTGGGCTAGATGCTAGGGAAACAGAGACTGAGTGAACCCTATATGCCTTCAAGTTTTGGTAGATTTACCTAGCTGGAAAGTCTCAGAGTTCCCGGCCTAGCCTTGGGAAGTATGGTAGAGCTCTTTAGGTTAGCCAAAAGGGTTTAACAGAGATGTAAGTTATTACTGGCTTAAGGTCATATAGTTAATTAAATTCCGGTATTCTGACTCCCCAGTCCAGTGTTCTTACAACTATACAGACAGTTCTCTCTTTATATAAGTGGGTCATTCTACAGACTTCTAAGTAAAGAGATTTATATGTAATGCCGAGAAGTGAGAGCAGAAGAAACATGGGGATGGGCGTGGGTGGAGTGGGGTCTTGCATCCTGAACAAGAGGAAGAACATGGCGGGGAGGACAGATGCATGGGGACTGGACACAGACCCAGAGAGAGAACAGTATTGTACTAGAAAGTTAACAAAGAGTTTTTTGAAATAAAGATTTTCCCCCCCCAGAATTCCTTACTAATGCTAAATTTCCGTAATGCAAATTTATGTAAAGTGAAAATTGTCTTTTCTAGTTGGTCATTTTAGTAAATTATTGGTAATCTAGTACCAGTCAGTAGAGGGCTCTCTAGTGGGATCAGTTGGTCTGATGAGACTCAGTCATCCCTGGGGACAAAACCTCAGGAGGAAACCATACCTCCCTTTATCTAGTTCTTTTGTTGCTCCTCTCATCCTTCCCTTTCTTCTATTCTTTCCTAGGTGACTTCTAGTCCTTCCTTTTTCTTTTCCTGCCGTCCTTCCTTTTTCTTCTCCTCCCATCTCAGCTATGCACCATCCCTACCCTAATGCCTAATGTTCATGGGTAGTGCTATATCACCACCCTGAGGTCTTCCTTTGTCACTGCAACCTGGAAAGCTTACACCAGAGTAAAGAGAGTGTGTATTCCAGTGGTGAGGTGGAGAAAACTTTGGAAGCGCGAGTGAGAGTCACCCTTCCCCTCACCTCCATATCCTTGTTCCAAGACTTCCAAGATGGTTTCAAAATAACTTAGTTGACCTAGGGCAAGTAATTTCAGCTCTGAGACTTCATCTGGAGAAGGAAATGGCAAACCACTCCAGTATCTTTGCCAAGAAAACCCTAAATGGAGTCATAAAGAGTTGGACACAATTGGACTGATTGAACAACAAACTACTCACATTCTCTCCTTCCCACTGTGATCTATGGAAATGTGAAATAGGATTGCTCCCTCCCCCGCCCCCACCTGGGTGCCACTTTGTTGATCTAACAGACTTAGAAACTGAAACCCAGAGAAGGGGAAGGTCTTGCCAAGGTCTATAGTGAGTGAATGGCAGAGCAGGGGCTCAAACTGTTTTTACCAGTTCTCAATACAGAACTTTTTTTTAATCATCCCAGAGTGGAGTTTGACCCTGCAGTTTTGATCTTGACTTTTATGGAATGACTCACTGGGAATGAAACTTCAATTTGCTCAGTGTAATGATAATATCTGACATTGTTACTGAAGCTAGTTTATCCCTCACATGGGGGGATGGATAGCTCCATGGTAGCATGGGAGTGTCCTCGTGTCACTGAAAGGAAGGCAGAATGGCTATCTCTAGCTTTTTCTCCCCCTCATCCTTCTTCAAAGGAGATTTTAATTCCTGCTAGTAGGGAAGCAGGAAGTTGTGGCCAGAGGCCACCACTCTACTCTCCAGAGAGTGAGGGGGGTACAAGGCTAGAATTATATCTGTCTGCTCCCTTAAATATTGTTAGTCTAGGTGATATGATTTTTATATTGAAGTTAAACTTATGATTGCTATTCATTCATAGGAAAAGGAGAGTCCCAAGATGTATATTCAAGACTTGACATCCTTCCCACTGTTGCTGCTTGCGTTTGATTATCTGCTGTGAAGAATCACAATTCAGAGACCTAAGAATGCGAGTGCAAAAGAAAATAGAGATTTATTAAAGAAGTTGCAACACAAAGAAAATAATAGGAAAGTTAGGAAGGAAAAGCCATGTGGACTGCAGGTCAGCTGCCAGGGGGGAAAGGTGAGAGAGAGAGAGAGAGAGAGAGAGAGAGAGAGAGAGAGAGAGAGAGAGAGAGAGACAGGCAGCCATGTGGCTTGGGTCAACCAGGCCACATGAAGATTAAAGAAAAGTCAGAGGAACACCCATCCATTGTAGGCTGGACATAGGATAGTGCTTGGGAAATGGTCTTTCACCTTGGAGCTAGTTAATCCCCCAATGGCAAACCAGGTACTGGTCCTTCCTGTCCTTTCAATTTGTCATTTCCTGCCCACCAATGTCTACAGCCAAGGTTAGGTGAAGGGGAAAATGGGGGATAAGATACAAACAACAGGGTCAAGAGGAGACAGGATATAATCAACAGTGTCCAAGGGAGGTAGAGTCTCAAGATTCAATGGGAATCTCTACCCATTTAACAGATTTTATTTCTGTTACATTCACATTCTCTACATGACCATCAAAAACCAGTTCCATAATGAACTCACATAGTAAGCAGCAAGGAAATTCATTTATCCAAGTTGGTAGCAAAACAGAAATCAGAAAAATTATACATATGAAACTATATGTAAGTATACACAAATGCACATACATGTACATGTTTACACACATATGCACAAACTCACACCTTGATTCCAGAGGACTAATGATGACAAATGCTCTCTACAACCTGACAGAAAGGTGCTCAATCAAAGATACATATTTGGTTATAGCCAAGGAATTTGTTTTGCTTGACTGTGTATATTTTTTACAAGAGTTTTATTTTTTAAATTAAAAAAGTTTTGTATAAACAAAGTCAATTTGCCAAGCTTAGAAGGAATGCAGATATCTGAAAAACATTTTTTATAACAGTTTTTCTGATAAAGGATTCATTTCTAAAATATATATAGAACTTAGTCAAATTTGGAGATTACAAGTCATTCCCCAAATGATAAATGGTCAAAGGATATGAACAAGCAATTTTCAGAAGAAATTAAAGCTTTCTATAGCCATATAAAAATGCTCTAAATCATTATTGATTAGAGAAATGCAAATTAAAACAACTCTGAGGTACCATCTCATACCTATCAGATTAACTAATATGACAAAAAAAGGAAAATGATTAATGTTGGAGGGAATGTGGAAAAAATGGTACCCTAATGCATTATTGGTGGAATTGTGAACTGATCCAACCATTCTGGAGAGTAATTTTGACCTATGTCCAAAGAGAAATAAAACTTTGCCTGCCCTTTGGTTCAGTAATACCACTACTGGGTCTGATTCCAGACAGATCATTAAAATACAAAAACATTTATAGCAGCTCTTTTTGTAGTGGCAAAGAATTGGAAATTGAGGGAATGTCCATCAATTGGAGAATGGCTGAACAAGTTATATGAATGTGATGGAATATGATTGTTCTGTAAGAAGTCATTAGGAGGTGGATTTCAGAAAAACTTAGAAAGACTTTGGTGAACTGATGCTGAGTGAAATGAGCAGAATCAGGAGAGCATTGTACACAGAAAAAGTAACATTGTGTAATGATCAATTACGATAGGCTTAGTTCTTCTTAGTACAATGATCCAAGATTATTCTAAAAGACTTGTGAAGTAAAATACCATCAGAGAAAGAGCTATGTGTTTTGAATGCAGACCAAAGCATACTATTTTTACTTTTTTAAAATTTGTTTTGTTTTTTCTTTCTCATGGTTTTTCCCTTTTGCTCTAACTTTTTTTTCACAATACGACTAATATGGAAGTATATTTAATAAGATTATGCATACATAACCTATGTCAGATTACTATGTCAGAGTGGGGGGAAGGGAGGAAGGTAGAAAAATGTGGAACTCTAAACCTTATAGAAAATGAACGTTGAAAAATATTTTTACATGTAATTGGGAAAAATTAAATAAAAATAAAAAAAACTGAAAGTTTTGTTTCTCTTTTTTAGTTTTTGCTAGGCAGTGGGGTTAACTGACTTGCCCAAGCTCACACAACTAGGTAATTATTAAATTTCTAAGGCTGGATTTGAACTTAGGTCCTCTTGACGCCAGGGCCAGTGTTCTATCCACTGTGCCATTTAGTTGCCCCCTTTTTTCTATTTTTTTAAAGGTGGGAATGAATGGGAGGGAGAGAAAATAGATTTTGTTAATTGGAAAAAAATTAATTTAAAGAAAAGGAAAAGCTTATGGTTTTCTTTCTTTCCCCTTAATTCTAATTCCTCATACCGAAAATGGCTAATTAATAAACATTTTAAACATAAATGTGTAGTACAATATTCACCTGACTGTTCACCACTGAAAGGAGGGGTGGGGTGGGAAAGGAGAATGGA
Source organism: Macrotis lagotis (assembly GCF_037893015.1). Lineage (NCBI taxonomy): Eukaryota > Metazoa > Chordata > Mammalia > Peramelemorphia > Peramelidae > Macrotis > Macrotis lagotis. The sequence continues at coordinate 82,252,125 of NC_133666.1, forward strand.
AGGACATTATGTAACTTAAAAATATGCATATGCATGTGGATGAATGTTAAAAAAACTTTCATAACATGTAATTGAAAAAATAAAATATCAATTTGAAAAAAAAATTAAGTCCAAAAAAAAGAAAAGGAAAATAGGTTACCCACCTCCTGTAATGAGTGCAGGCTACATAATGAGATATACATTTTTTTGGATTGAGTCAATGCAGGAATTTATTTTGCTCGACTAGAACTGTTTGTTATAATGATTTTTCTTTTTCTTTTCTTTTTTCTTTTCAATGGGGGTGGGGTGGGTGGGAGGGAGCCAAAATCAATTTTTTTTTTTTTAAATTTAAAAAACATTTCGTTGAAGTTTGAAAAAGGAAAGTGAGTTAGGAAGCACACTATTTTCAGCAATCATCTTGAATGCTAATTTAGCCATTGAGACTCTCTACACTTGAGCTCTTTGTCCAATGATGAATAAGCTGCTGCACTCATCACAGGAGGAAAGAGGAAACAAACCACACCCAGGTCACAGTCTGGCTAGAGACGAAAGAAGAAGCAGCAACATAAAGGAGTTGCAGCTAAATGGGAGGAAGGTTTATAGGTTCTTCTCAGATGAATGCAAGATTCGGAGCTGAAAAGGACCTTTGGGACTCATTTTCTGCTTACTCTGAAATTCATCGGCATTGGGATTCAGCTTGGGGCCTTATTTCCATCATATAATTTATTTCGGCTGGTTAATCAGCTGTCTTCCCTTGCTGTCCCCACCTTGTTCCAGAGTCCAACATTTCATAGTGACTGAAATGAGCAATGAAACAACAGGGAAACAATCTCCCATGCTTTCCTGAGCAAATACATTCTCCTCTTTTTCCCCTCAGAGAGATATTTTGGACACAATCTCCCCCAGACTCCTGCCTCCATGTGGGGAGATGACTTTCTCTGGCCCTGCTATTTCCCAGCCCAGCCCACATTTCTGCCCCTCCTCATTCTGTGTCTCCATAGAGCTTGGCCTTGCTTGGACTCATTGCTTCTCCTAGCCACAGTTACTTGGAGGCTTCCTGGCTCCTCTCTTTTCCTTTGGAACCATGGCCAGAGTTAGGTTTATTATGTACCCAGAGGCACCATGAAATGAAATTTCATGGAACACTTGTTCATTGCCTAGCTGTGCTGAACCTCAGTGAAAAGACCCCCCCCCCCAAAGGCCCTTGTCACTGTGCCAGTGTTTGTTACAGAGGTTCAAGAAGTAGAGAAATTAAATGGAGAAACTGCCAAGCTTCTCCAAAACAATTCCATCTGACTACTTCAATGGGGAAGAGGCATAGAGGAGAACAGGGAAGAATATGGGAGGAACCACAAGTCATTTTCATAGATCCCATCTTTTTGCAGAGAAATGATGGACTATGGGTACAGAATAAGACATGACCCATGTAACCCAGATGTATTTTGCTTGACTATTCATTTGAGAGTCAGTCTGATGCAGAAGAAAGAGAACAGGCCTTGCTGCCAGGAAGACCTGGGTTCAAATCCCTTCTTTGATATTTAGTCAATTAGTTTAGGGCAGTTGGTGATACAGTGGACAGGGCACTGGCCTTGGAGTTCAGAGGACAGGAATTTGAATTCAGTCTCAGACACTTGACTGTTACTAGCTGTCTGTTCTTGGACAAGTCAATTAACCCTGATTGCCTTACATCCAGGGCTATCTCTAGTTGTCCTGATTCTTATCTGGACACTGCACCCAGACAGCTCTGGGGGAGAAAGTGAGGCTAGTGACTTAGCACAGCCCCCCCCCCCCAATCCAATTCATGTGCCTGTCATGATATCACCTCCCTGATGTCATGGTCTGCTTCAAAAATGAAGGACAAACATCATCAGTCAGTCAGTTAAGTCCTGTCACTGGACTTGGGGGACTTTAGAGGAAAAAGTGAGGCTGAACACTATGCAACTCTGCCTCATTTCAATCCAATTCAGGCACAAGTCAAGACATCACCAGTGATGGACTACTTCAAGAATGAAAGACAAACAATACCACCAGTCAAGAAAAATTTATTAAGCAGGAATTGTGTTGAATAGTGGTGTTGGAAGTGTGACCCTGGGGCCAGCACACTCTTAGTTCAGGTGAACTGTTAGAAAAAAATGAAATACTTGAAAGCCAGGCCCCTTATCTCCTACTGGGTCTCTTCTTTGAGGGTTGAGCAGTGATGCTCTGCTCTCAGTGATGAACTAACTGCTGGGTTATACCTTTTCACATTGCAGTGACTCTGAACTCCTATAGATCATCATCCAAACCCAATTCAACAGTTCCTACCATCCAATCCCATCCCTCTTTAACCCTCCTACCTTCAAGTTTTACCATTCAGCCCTACAATGTCTTCTGGAATGCTATAGGTGACAAACTCACCTTCCTCTCCTACTCCATTTACTAGTTCTTACTGAAACCTGGCTTCCTCCCCAGTCACCATTTCCAATACTGGCCATACCTTCATTCATTCTCCTCAGTTCACTGGTCGAGATGGGGGGGGGGATTAAAATACTTCTTGATCCCCATTGCCATTTGTAGGTTCTCCCCCTTCCTCCTTCACTCAGTAGCCTCTCTCCCTTTGAGATTCATGTTCTTCATGTCTACCACCCAATCAAAATCCTGGTTGGCTACAGAACCCTAGGTCACTCTCTTTCCTTCCTCAATGAATTACAATGACTTACAAAATTTTTCTCTCATCCTTAGCTCCTCCCATCACACTAGCAGATTTCAACATACATATTGAGTCCTTCTCAAACACCCTAACCACTCAATGTCTCAATCTACTCACTTCCCATGAGCTATTCCTTTACCTAACCTCAATCACATACAAAAGTGATGATACCCTTGATCTTTCCATCACCCACATTCAAGAATTCTGAAATCCCTATATCTGTTATCATTCATTGGTTTTTTTGCTTTTTCCTCTACCTTTTCTAACAAAACTCTACTCTTCATCCACAATGTGACCTTCAATCCCTTGACAATCCCTCACTTCTCTCCCAGGCCATCTCCCTGGCACAAACCATTCTAGCTTCATCTCACCATCTTGCCCCTTATCATATCACAGATTATGCCCAGCCAAGCCTCAGTCTTGCATCACTCTCACCATTCATTGCCTTTGCTTCTACACATATGCTTCTGAATGAAGGTGGGGAAAAACATAAAATCATTCTAAATGGATTTGTTATACAACCTCAACTGGGCCTTCACTAATGCTATGCAATCCTATTATATTTCTCTTATCAACTCATTCTCCCACTTTCAACAATGGTCCTTTCAAACTTTTTTATTTCTTCTCAAACTTCCCATGGCTCCCCATTCCTCCCATTCTCTCAGCTGAGAACCTTATTTCCTATTTTACTGAAAAAAATTGAGACTATTCAGTTGTGAGTTCCTTCTCTTCTTTTTTGCATCTCCTATCACTCAGTTGCCTTCTCTTCTTCTTTCATCTCTATCTCACATATTGAAGCAACCTTACTCCTTGCCAAAACTAACCCTTCTACTTGTTCAACTAATTCCATTTCATCTGTCCCTCCCAATAGATTGCCTCTCTGTCTCTTCATCCTCTCTCACTTCTTTTCTTGATCTTGTTCTTTAGGTTCTTATTTTTTCCTCTTCCTTTCCTTCTTCTTCTCCATTACCTTCTCCTCTTCTCCTTCTTGTCCTTGCTTTTGTTCTTGATCTTCTTCATACAGTATTTATTTGTCTTCCTTCTTTCAAACTCTGAGTCAATGGCTTTCCCCAGGGCTGCCTGGGAAGATGGAAGGAGAGGTACACACAGACTGGACGAGATTTGGAAGGACTAGGAAAAAGAAGAAGAGGAATGTTTGGAAATGATGGGGATGGGGTGGCTAGGTGGCACAGTGGATAAAGCACCGGCCCTGGAGTCAGGAGTACCTGGGTTCAAAGCCGGTCTCAGACACTTAATAATTACCTAGCTGTGTGGCCTTGGGCAAGCCACTTAACCCCATTGCCTTGCAAAAAACCTAAAAAAAATGATGGGGATAGAAATGGCTCCATCACATGACAAAGTGGAAGTCCAATATCAGGCAAAAAAGCCCATGGCCTCATACAGGGCAAAGTCCAGGATGGTGTGGGAGAACTGCTGCTCTAGGTAGAGTTCCTGGCATAATCAATGATGGGACTTTCAAACACAGTTCTGATCCTAGTTATGGAACCAACTATACCTGCTGTAGCAGCCCTGCCCTGATGAACTTGATACAGCACTAGTTTGGAAGCTATATCTAGGGACAAGTGAGGTCACAGGACTTGATGCTGTCAAGATGCTGAGGTTCTCATCTGTCCGAATCTGTCTTAGCATTTCTGCAGATAATGACCAACTCAACACCTGAGAGCTATTCCTCAAAAAGGAAAAAGTAAAGATGAACTTGGTATAAGGGTACAGTCACAGGGGTCGGGGGCAAAGACCCTTTCACTGGCCATGTCTCCCTTATCCTGAAAAAAACCTCATTTGCTCTTTCCATCCCTGTTATCATCTTATTTCTCTTCTTCCTTTGTATCTAAACTCCTTGAAGATGTTATCTACAATACGTGCCTACACTTTCTTTCCTTTACTCTCTTCATATCCCTTTAAGATCTGTCTGCCAATCTTATAATCCCACAGAAACTGCTCTCTTCAAAATTACTAATGATTTTTTAATTTGCCAAATTCAGTGGCTTTACTCAATCCTCCTTCTCCTCGACACTGTTCATCATCTCCTTCTTGATACTTTCTTCTCTCCTGGTTCTCCCCCCTACTTATCTGATCATTGCTTCTCAAACTCCTTTGCTGAATCCTCTCTAGATCACACCCTTGAACCGTAGGTATCCCTCAGGGTTTTGTTCTGAGCTCTCTTCTCTTCTCCCTCCTTAGCTCCCATGGGTTTAATTATTATCTCTATGTAGATGACTCACAAATCTATCCAACCAGAGCTCATTATCTTTCCCCCTAAACCCTCCCTACGTCCTCCCTTCTCCATTACTGTAGACAATATTATTCTCTTTCAGGCTCACAACTTATTGAATTCCTCACTATTTGTCACCTGCCTTATTCAAACTATTGCCAAAGTCTGCCACTTTTATCTTTTCAACATCCCTCAAACACCCCAACCCCCATCCCTTCTCTCCTCTTGATGCTGGTACTACTATGGTGCAGGGCCCTCTTTACCTCATGCTTGGACTGTTGTAATAGCCTTGCTTGGGGTGGGGTGTGGTTTCTACCTGTCTCAAGTCTCTCCTCACTCCAATCCATTTTCTAATCAGCTACCGAAGTGATTTCCCTAAAACACAAATTTGATCATGTCATACACTCCCCCCTCCCCCTTTCAATAAACTCTTGGTTCTAGGAGCAAATACAAACTGCTCTCTTTGGTTTTCAAACTCTTTATCACCTAACCTGCTCCTACTTTTCCAGTCTTCTTATAAGTTACTTCCCGACATATACTCTTCAATATAGTGACAATGGCTCAAAGGCTGTTCCATGAACAACTCTCTTTATTTTTTAGCTCTGGACATTTTCTCTGACTGTCCTTCAGTCCTGGAATGCTCTCCCTTCTTGGCCCTGACTAATGACCTCCCTGGCTTCCTTTAAGTCCCAACTAAAATCTTACCTTCCATAGGAAACTTTCCCCCATCTCTCTTAATTCCAATACCTCCCCTCTGTTCATTATTTCCTATTTATACTGAATAGAATTTTCTATGAATATATTTGTTCGCATGTTTTCTCCTGTGGATGATCATTTATTAATATTATGGGTTTTGATGGGGCTTCCACTTTAGAAGTTCTCTAGTTGTCACAAGGTCTTGTTTACCTAGGAGAACTTTAAAGAGCAATACTTCATTAGTGATAAAAACTGCCATGAGACAGAACAGAAAGAGAATTTAGATGGGTCAGGGAGACCAGTGAAGTCTCATACCTCTAAGAGTTCTCACAGTGAGAGATTTTAAGAAGGAACTTATTCTCACTGATTTTTTTTTGTTTAGACTTTAGTGGGAGATAAGGAAGAGAACTTAAGATTTTTTTCTTCCTCTCTGCTTTCACAATTCTGGCCAGATTGAAGATTGCAGAGAAAAGAAGGGAAATCTTTTTTCCCCCAATTTGTAGAAATTTATGGACTTATAAACTAGACTAAAAATTGTAACTGGAATACAATAACTTTACCGTGAATTTCCAAATTATGATTTAAAGTTTTTCTTAACTGATTAAATATCTTAGTGTATTTTTGGAAATTTGCAGGTAGAATCAAGATTAAGACAAATGGCATACAATATTCTTTTTTTTTCCTTCCTGGAGAGTGGCAGTTGCATTTTCTAGTAGAAGGTTATTTCACCTATCAGAGAATAAGAACTTAAAATAGTTTGATTCAATGGAATTTTATTGGGTAAATTAGTAGCAAAGTCATCTAAATTGAAATAGACTATTTGACTCCAGAATAAAAGTATTGCAATTAATTGACGTTATATAAAGGAAATCTCTACAGGAGAGATTCAAGAGAATATTAGGTTAGACCATGCCTGAGAATTAAGAGGGATAGACTTTAGAAAGTATTGAGCATAGATTGAAGTGAGAGAACAAGAGTGTAAAAAGAAAGGTTAGTTTTGAGGTGGGTAGGCTTTTATTAAAGTCTACTGGGAGGCAAGAGAGAAGATTTAAGGAAGTAGAGGTAAGAGGAGAATGGATGAAAATTTGAAGAAAATTAGAATCTGTTTACTCTGACTGTGAATAGAGGGTTTGAAAATCAAGGATTTAGAGTATTGAAAGGAGGTTTGAGGAGGTTTATGATTGCATTGAGATAAGAAGGATTTGAGAAACTTTTTGGAGAAATGCCTGCCAACAGTTTCAAACAGACAATATTCTAATTATTTGTTGTTGTTCAGTCATTTTCAGTCATGTCTGACTCTTTGTGTTTCCACCTAGCATTTGCTTGGAAAAGATTGGAGTGGTTTCCTTCTTCAGTTCATTTACAGATGAGGAAGCTGGGGCAAGCAAGGTTAAAAAAGTGACTTACAGGGCGGCTAGGTGGTGCAGTGGATAAAGCACTGGCCCTGGAGTCAGGAGTACCTGGGTTCAAATTTGATCTCAAACACTTAATAATTACCTAGCTGTGTAGCCTTGGGCAAGCCACTTAACCCCATTGCCTCGCAAAACCTAAAAAAAAAAAATAAATAAATAAAAGTGACTTACTCTAGGATCACACGGCTAGTTAAGTGTCTGTATTCAGATTTCAACTTGGTTCTTCCTAACTCCAGATGCTGACAGTCTATCCACTGTGGTACTGCCTAGCTGCCCTCTATCAAGTTATAATATTTAATAAATGGAAACCATAGAAATAGATATGTGGCATATTATTATTCAAGTATAGAAGGATATCAGAGGGGCATATCTCAACTTTAGAGTCTCATGGGCTCCAAAAAGAAGGGAATGGGAAGATGACATTTGTCACTATGAATATTTGAAAGAGAGCTAACTAAAAGTAGTGGAATAAATAATTTAAGATGCTGGCAAATAATGACCCTTGAGAAGATTGTGATTTTGAATGTTACCATTAGATAGGTAGACATTAAATCTACTCCAGTATCTTTCTTGCTCAGACACTAGGGCCTTGTGAATCCTTCTCACTCTCTTCTCAAACAAAGACTCACAGATTCCCCTAGAGAGGGGTGAGCAAGATTGTAGCAATAACTGTACAAGGATTACCACCTATTTATATGTTTAATATCCATGTGGGTATACATATCTTATATGGGTAACACACTTTGAATGATGTAAAATATTCTTAGTATAAAAGGTTATATATAATTTGCAAATAAATTCATATTGCAGGTACATGTTAAATTTTTTTTACTGATAGAGGTCTGTAATTTAAAAAGTTTGTAGATCTTTGGAGTAAAATTTTATGGAAGAGAGTGACAGGCTAATTCACAAAATAGCAAAAAGCAATGTAAAGAAAAATAGAAATAGTGCAAACAGTACATTTGGGGAAAAGGAAATGAGTTCTGTTTTGGATACATTGAATTAAGATGCCAATAGGTCCAATGGACAGTTAGTGATGCTGAACTAGAATTCAGGAGAAAGATTAGAGTTGGATACATAGTTGGTGAAGCCATCTTTGTAAAAGATTGAACTATGGGACTTAATAAGATTGGCCAGATGAAGTCGAGTCCAGGACAGAGACTTGGGGGTTGGGGCCTAGAGGTATTTCCTTTGGTGGAATAGAGTTAAGTGATGAGAAGGAACTGTCCAAGGGAGAACAGCATCCCAGAAGCCAAAGGAGAACAAAATATTCAAGCCAAGAGGAATAGTAGACAATGTTAAAAGCTACATTCAAATTCGGCCTCAGACACTTAATAATTACCTAGCTGTGTGACCTTGGGCAAGTCACTTAATCTCTCTCCCTGGCAAAAACAAAGCTGCAGAAAGATCAAAGAGAATGAGACCTGAGAAAAGCCCATTAGACTCATTTATTTTTCATTAATAAGCACATATTTGCTTTATTTTCTACCTTTCCCACCCTCAATCAAAGGACAACAAAAATTAAAACCTTCATAACAAATATACCTAGTCAAAGCAAAACAAATTCACACATTGGCTACATTAAAAAAAATTACGTCTCAATCTACACTGTGAGTAGAATGCTTCATCACCAGTCCTCTGGAATTGTGGTTGATCATTGCCTTGGTTAGAGTTCTTTCAAAGTTTTTTCCCCCCTCTTGGTTCTGCTCACTTCACTCTGTATCAGCTCATATAAGTCTTCCCAGTTTCTTCTAAAGCAGTATATTTTGTCATTTCTGATGACATAATAATATTTCATACACATTTGTTGTCATTTCTCAGTAGCAGGGCACCTACCTTAATGTCTGGTTCTATTCTCCCACAAAAAGAACTTTAATAACTATTTAATAACTATTTTTGTATGTATAGGTTGTTTTCCTCTTTCTTTGCTCTCTTTGGGATATAGATGTAATATCACTATTACTAGGTCAGAATATGTACATTTTAATATCTAACATCTCTTCTCATTCCTACTCCCCCAGGACTGATACCCTTATCCAGGCGTGGGATAGAACTAGTTCTTAGCAGCTTAGGAGCACCAATTGTTAAATATTTTGTGTGATCATTTGTTTCTTGGAAATTGGTAAACACTACAAATCAGGGCTTGATTTATTGTTTTGTTGGTTGTCTAAACTTAAGAAAGTGATGAGAGGGTGTTAATGATGCAAATTAAAGATCAAAAGTACATTAGACATACTTCCCCTCCCCCCTCCCCCCCCCCCCCCCAAGCTGGTTGTTAACTATTTACTAGGACATCTCTGCACTTATCCTTGAGATTTAATTCTCCACAGACATCTGTGCTTAGGTTCCCATTTCAGCTAAGTACTTTTCTGAGTTTGGTAAGGAAATGAGCTTTCTTTGGCTTTCCCCTATTTTGGGGAACATGATTACTTTTGCCTTCTGAATTTAGGGAAGATAACTGTGATGTTATCTTCTGGCCTATCCTACCCTCTCATCCTCACCATCTTCCTGCAAACAGTTTCCTTTCTTCTGATACCCACCAAACCAGGGAAGATCCTCATCCCCCTCCTGCCAGGCCATGGGATTACAATTTGGAGCTGTCTTTAATCTGACTAGCCCAGAGTGAACTGGATATTCCAAGGAGGATTAGAGAATCACTGGTGGCTAGGTGTCGCTTTTCATCAGGCTCTGGACCTTTAATTGAACAGAAGGTAGGGGGGGTCAGGGAGGTGAAGAGGAGGTCTTCCCCCTTCCCACCATGAAGTGAACTGATTTAGAACACTTCTCATTAACTTGCTTACAGCTTAGAAGAGGATGGGGAGTAGGAGATTCACACTGAAAAGGAAATAAACTTGTATGTGACCTTGGACAAGGCTATGAGTCTACTCCCCTCTTTTGCTTTACTTTCCTCCTCTATAAAATCAAAGAGTTGGCCATCAGATTGACCACAATGATAAAAGATGAAAATACTTAGTGTTGCGAAGATTGTGAATAGATACACTAATATACCACTGGTGGAGCTGAGAATTGGGTCAATCATTATGAAAAAGTTTGAAATTATATTTAGCAAGTGACCAAAATATCCAAATCCTGTGACCCAGAGATCTCTCTCTGCTAGTATGCATAAATGCTAAAGAGGCATTAATAGTAGCACTCTTTTGTTGTGGAAAATAATTGGAAGTAAAGTGAGTTGAGTGTCCATGGATTGAGGAATGGATAAGCACATTGTAGTTTATGAAAATAGTAGAATATTAGTGAGTTGCTGGAAATGTGAATAAGAAGAATTGAGAGAGCTAATATGAGCTAATGCAGAAGGAAGTATAAGATCAGAATGATTTATTCAATAACTACAATAATATAAATGACACAGAAGGACATTTGACCTCAGACCTCTTGCCCATCTTGCCTGAAAGGACTACCTCTGGGCAAAAGGATAGTGAGCTATAAGGGGCACAATGGGTCAGTGTTATCAGACATGATCCATGTAATGATTTGTTTTATTTAATTTATATTACTTAACTCTTTATTGAAAAGTGGGGTTCTATGGGAGAAGGGGGAAAGTTACAAGGATGTAACAAAAAAGCATCAAGAAAAGCTTTAAAAAAAGAATTATTTTGGTTCCATATCATAAGGTTCTTGCCAGCTCTAACATTCTGAGGCTGAGACCACAGGATGTGTTAAATAAAGGAGATTAGTTTGTTTTGCTTTAGAGGCAGAGCTTATAGAGTTGGATGTTGGATTAAATTTGTCTTTTGGGCTTTGTGGAAAAAATGAATTAGATAGGTTGGAGTAGATTCAGAGTTTACCCAGACTCTTTTCTGAAAAGGGGAATGAGTTCATGCTCATCATAAGATTGGCTCATGTTTCCCCAACACCCCTCTATTGTTGTTCAGTCATGCCCACTCTTTGTGACCCCTGTTCATGGGATTTTCTTGGCAGATACTAGAATGGTTTGCCATTTCTTTTTCCAGTGGATTAAGGCAAACAGGAGTTAAGTGATTTGTCCAGGGTCACATTAATTAGTAAGTGTCTGAGGCTAGATTTGAACTCAGATCTTCCTAACTCTAGGTATAGCACTCTATCCACTGAGCCATCTAGCTGCCTCCTACCTCTCTCTCTACCCAGTGACAATTATCTTCCCAGGGAATGGGAGCTTCAAGTGTGGGAGTCATCACCAACATTGTCATGGAGTTCAGTCTTAAGATTTAATAAATTCCTTAGCTGCCAAGAGACCACTAAATAGATTTGCCTGGACTCCAAGATATATGAAATCATGGTAACTGGGTGGAGATGAATGACTTCAGGATTTAAAGCTTTCATGGGTCTGACAGACCTCTGCCAATGAAGATAATGAGCCTTTCATGTCTTGGTAGATTGTTTTTCAGGGTTAGTATGGTTGGAAAACGTGTTACCCTGTGGCCAATGTATAATTAGCAAGGCTTGTCCTTGACCACTCTACATACTATCTATCATTGGGCCCAGACCCTAAGCCTTCCTGGCTTGGTAGAAATGAGAAGGCATCAAAGGAGGGCAACATTAGAGACAGGTAAATGCAGAGCAAACATTTTATTATTATTATTATTATTATTATTATTATTATTATTATTATTATTTTTAAGGTTTTTGCAAGGCAAATGGGGTTAAGTGGCTTGCCCAAGGCCACACAACTAGGTAGTTATTAAGTGTCTGAGGCTGAAGTTGAACTCAGGTCCTCCTGACTCCAGGGCTGGTGCTCTATCCACTGTGCCACCTAGCCACCCCAGGAGCACACATTTTAAAAGAAGTTGATAGTATCCATAGATCTTTATTGAGTGCCTAAAGTAGACCCATCCCCATGCTCAGTTGTTCTTTGGAGGACACATAATCTTTGCTCACAAGGAGCTTGGAATCTAGCTGAGGAAATGAAACTTAAACATATAAAATAAGATGAATCTTAGACCCTGAAGGGACCTGAAAAGTTCCTCTGACTCAGTTCCTTGTCTTCAAACCAAGCAGAGCAGAGGTTTGCTCCTTTTTCTTAATCATCTGTTCCCATGTTGCCTCCTAGGGCTGATGTTTGAAACCTTTTTAGAACTACTTTTTTAGTCTTATTTATTTAAGGCAGTGGGATTAAGTGACATGCCCAAGGTCACACAGCTAGGTAATTATTAAGTGTCTGAGGATGGATTTGAACTCAGGTCCTCCTGACTGCAGGGCCGGTGCTCTATCCACTGCACCACCTAGCTGCCCCAAAGCCTTTTTTATCATGGACCTCTCTGGTGTCCGCTGAAGCCTATGAACTCCTTCTCAGAAGAATTTTTTAAATTCATAAAATAAAATACATAGGATCACAAAGGAAAACAATTATATTGAGATGACAGTTATTTAAAAAAATTTAAATGTTCATGGAGCTCAATTCAATAATCTCTGTCTTATGGGGTGAATGTTCTTTCTGATCTTGGACAATTTATGTACTTATAATATAGAAGCCTTTTGTTTAGTTGAGGGACACAAGTCCCCAGGTTGCTTAGGGTTCCCTCCCTAGTCTTGAAATAAGCCTTCTCTTCTTGGCATTAAGTAGTTTCAGATTCCTTTTGTCTTAGGAGCCAGTTTTCTTTCCTTTTGCCAGTCGTTTCCATGATTTTGGTTCCCCTTTAACTTCTACAAATGGCGGCGGCTAGGTGGTGCAGTGGATAGAGCACCGGCCCTGGAGTCAGTAGTACCTGAGTTCAAATCCGACCTCAGACACTTAATAATGCTTAGCTGTGTGGCCTTGGGCAAGCCACTTAACCCCATTTGCCTTGCAAAAAAAAACCCTAAAAAAAAATCTACAAATGCAGTCATTGAGTTGAGACAGCATCATTAACATCACCATCATCCTTACTCTGCCATGCCTCAGGTGTATATAACATTTTGCATCTTGTAAAGTGTTTTTCCATCCATGGTTGGTGGCTTGAAGTAGTGGTCAGGATGCTGGTATACTGACATAATTTATAAGTGTGTTTTTCAGTCAACTGACATTCATTGAAAGTTCCACTGTGCTACGTGCTGAGGACATGAAGAAAGGCAAAAAAAGACTCTTCTCTCAAGGAGTTCATACTCTAGAGGGGACACAACATGCCCCAAACCATGTAAAAATGTTTCCTTTGAGCTGCTTCAATTCTGCCATCCTCATAGAGGGCATCACCCTCACTGAGGAGGGCACATCTTGTGCAAGTATGTCCCCTGCTGAACAATCAATTCTAAAGTTCCTCAATGAGACCTTCAGGGTGTCTCAGTCTTGCTTCTTCTGACCCCCTCGTGAGTGCTTGCCCTGTGTGAGTTCTCCAAAAATAGTTTTTTGGCAAGTGTGTGTCTGGCATTTTGTCCTTATTACAGTGCTTGTCATTTGGTTGTTGTTCAGCTGCTTCAGTCATGTCTGACTCATTGTTGATCCCTTTTGTGGTTTTCTTGGCAGAAATATAGGAGTGGTTTGCCATTTCCTTCTCCAACTCATTTTTCAGATGAAGAAATTGAGGCAAACAGAGTGAAGTGACTTGCCCAAGACCACACAGATAGTACAAGTCTGAGGCCAGATTTGGACTCAGGTCTTCTGGACTTCAAGTTGGCTACTCTATTCACTGTGCTACCTAGCTACCCACGTAGTATATAACAAATGTTTATTGATTGATTGAGTTAGGATTTGAACCTTTGTCTTCTGACTCTAGGTGGAGAATCCTATCTTTTATGCCAGACCTCTTCCTGTAGATAGAAAAGTACTTAGAAAACTGTGAAGCCATGTATCCACTTGTGGGGTGAAGACGATTATTCTTGGTTGTATGATCTGAGATAAATCAGCTCTCATTCTCCATTTCCCTCATGCAAAAATGGGGCCTCCTGGCCTCCCAAGGTACTTATAAAGTGTAACATTTTCAAACCTTAAAGGTTTAAGAAATGGGAATTATTATTTTCCATTAATTTATTTGATCATCAGACTGAAGAAGAAAGGTACATCTGTGATCATTATCTTCACTTTAAATATAGAATAACTAAAGTCCAGATCAGGGAAATGACTTGACTGAGGTCACACAGAAAGTCAACTGTAGAGTCTGGCTCAAGAAATCAGGTTTTCTGATTCCCAGAGCTAGGCTTTCCCCACTCTTCTGACTATCCCCCTTCTGTTCACTTCCTGGCCCTTGAACTCCTCAGCATCACTATCATCTTTCTTCCTTATCTCTGCCTCTTCTCCTCTTCTTCCTCCTATGAACCAATCAACAAACATTCATCAAGTATCTTCTATAGTACAGACACTGTTCTCCCCATGCCCCTCCCACTCCCTCCATGATATTCATTCTATTTTCAGAAGAGATCAGGCTCATTCAAGGTGGTATGGCAATAGACCAGTCTATTTTCTGAAGAGATAAATAGGCTTTAAAATGATCTCAGTACACACACACACACACACACACACACACACACACACACACACACACACACACACACACTCTACCACAGAGCATAATGAATTTCTAGAGCTCTAATCTGCCTTTTACTAAATCAGGTCATGATCTCCTATTAGCCCTAATTGTCAATTAACTGCCCACTTGAATATTTTCTTTCTGTTTGTATCAGACAATGGAAGTTGATGATCCTCAGTCATTTCTGCACTCTTTTCTTTTTTTTTAAAGGTTTTATTTTGAATTTTACAGATTTCCCCCTAATCTTATTTCCCTCACCCCACTTCCCAGAGAAGGCAATTTGCCAGTCTTTACATTGTTTCCTTGGTATACATTGATCCAAATTGAATGTGATGAGAGAGAAATCATGTCCTTAAGGGAAGAAACATAAAGTAGAAGAGATAGCAAGATCAGACAATAAGATAAAATGTCAGTTTTTTTCTAAATTAAAGTTAATAGTCCTTGGTCTTTTTTCAAACTCCACAGTTTTTTCTCTGGATACAGCTGGTATTCTCATTGCAGACAGCCCCAAATTGTCCCTGATTGTTGCACTGATGGAATGAGCAAGTCCATCAAGGATGATCCTCACCCCCATGTTGCTGTTAGGGTGTACAATGTTTTTCTGGTTCTGCTCATCTCACTCAGCATCAATTCATGCAAATCCCTCCAGGCTTCCCTGAATTCCCATCCCTCCTGGTTTCTAATAGTGCATTAGTGTTCCATGACATACATATACCACAGTTTGCTAAACCATTCCCCATTTGAAGGACATTTACTTGATTTCCAATTCTTTGTCACCACAAACAGGGCTGCTATGACGATTTTTGTACAAATGATGTTTTTAAACTTTTTCATCATCTTTTCAGGGTATAGACCCAGTAGTGGTATTGCTGGATCAAAGGGTATGCCCATTTTTGTTGCCCTTTGAGCCTAGTTCCAAATTGCTCTCCAGAAAGGTTGGATGAGTTCACAGCTCCACCAACAATGTAACAGTGTCCCAGATTTCCCACAGCCCTTCCATCATTGATCATTATCCTTTCTGTTCATATTGGCTAGTCTGGGTACCTCAGAGAAGCTTTAATTTGCATTTCTCTAATAAGTAATGATTTAGAGCAATTTTTCATATGACTGTGGATTGCTTTGACCTCTTCATCTATAAATTGCCTTTGCATATCCTGAATGGCTTTTTTTAAAAATTTGACTCAGTTCTCTGTATATTTTAGAAATGAGTCATATGTCAGAATCATTAGTTATAAAGATTGTTTCCCAGTTTACATTTCTTGTTACAGTGGTTTTGTCTGTGCAAAAGCTTTTTAATTTAATATAATCAAAACCATCTAGTTTGTTTTTAGTGATGTTCTCCATCTCTTCCTTAGTCATAAACTGCTCCCCTTTCCATAGATCTGACACGTAAACTAGTCCTTGATCTTCTAGTTTGCTTATGATATTGTTTTTTATGTCTAAATCCTGTATCCATGTGGATCTTATCTTGGTAAAGGGTGTGAGGTGTTGGTCTAATCTAAGTTTCTTCCATACTAGATTCCAATTTTCCCAGCAGTTTTTATCAAAGAGAGTTTTTATCCCAATAGCTGGACTCTTTGGGTTTATCAAACAGCAGATTACTATAATCATTTCTTGCTATTACACCTAGTCTATTTCACTCCACCATTCTATTTCTTAGCCAATACCAGACAATTTTGATGACTGATTTTGCACTCTTTTCTAGACTCTCTCCAGGTCTCTTAGGGACCAGGGCTTTTATTTTGATTCAAACTTTGGAGTGTTCCCTTCCTAGGGGTAAAGATGAATGCCAATGTCTCATATTTTATTTTGGATTTTCTGAGCCCTAGACACAGACCTCTGCAAATTTTTTAATCTGCAACAGATGACAGAGGCATTTAATGTAGTTCAATTAATTTTTTTTCTTTTGTAAGGAGTCTGAACTGCTTTATTAATCTTTCTAGTACAAGTCAAAGCATTGCTCTTGCCTCACCAGGGGTTTACTATCTCTTACAGGTAGGTGCCCTATCTCATCTGTGAAGCTAATGCACTGGAATAGCAAACACTCTTTTTCAACAGCCCAAAAGATGACTCTACACATGGACATCACCAGATGGTCAATATCAAAATTAGATTATTTACTTTGTAGCCAAAGGTGGAGAAACTTTACAACTCTCTTAAAACAAGACTTGGATTGGATTGTCGCTCAGATCATGAGCTTCTTTTTTTTTTTTAGGTTTTTTTTTTAATAAGGCAAATGGGATTAAGTGGCTTGCCCAAGGCCACACAGCTAGGTAATTATTAAGTGTCTGAGACCGGATTTGTACACAGGTACTCCTGACTCCAGAGCCGGTGCTTTATCCACTGTGCCACCTAGCCAACCCAGATCATGAGCTTCTTATTGAAAAATTTAGACTTAAATTGAAGAAAGTAGGGAAAAGCATCATACTTTATGACTTCAATAATATCCCTTACTGAATTTGAATATGAAGTGGAGGTGATGATTAGATTTAAGAGATTAGATCTGATAGAGTGCCTGGACAGAGGTTAGCAATATTGTATAAGAGGCAGAAACATCCCAATGAAAAAGAAAAGCAAGAAAGCAAAATTCTGATGAGAACTTACAAGTAACTTAGGAAGAGGGAAAGGGAAAGGAGAAAGGGAAAGATATACTCAACTGAATGTTGAATTCCAGAAAATTATGTGGAGAAATAAGGTTTTTTTAAATGAACCATGCAAAGAAGTAGAAGGAAACAGTAGAATAGGAATGACAAGAGATATCAAGGAAACATTTTATGCAAAATTGGGCATGATAAAAGACAAAAATGGAAGGGATTTAACAGAAATAGAAATGATTAAGAAGAGGTAGCAAGAATCCACAAAAGACCTATATAAGAAAGATCTTAACCTTACCGATAACCATAATAGACCCAGACATCCTGGAGAATGAAGTCAAGTGGGGCTTAGAAAGCATTGCTAGCAATAAGACTAGAGGAGGTGATGGAATTTCAGTGAGCTATTTAGAGTCTTAAAAGGTGATAATATTAGTGATGAACTCAATATACTAGTAAATTTGGAAAATACAATAGTAGCCACTGGATTGGAAAAGATTGGTTGACATTTCAATCCCAGAAAAGGGAAATACCAAAGAATGTTCAGATTACAATGAACAATTACAAAACAATTTCAAAGGCTAACAAGGTTAAGCTGAAGATTCTGCGAACTAGAATTCAGCGATATGTGAACCGAGAATTACCCAGAAGAACAGACTTTTGAAGAGGCAGAGGATTTGAAGAGACCAAATTGTCATTATTCACTGGATTATGGAGAAAACATGAGGGTTCCAGAAAAACATCTATTTCTAAAGCCTTTGAAATTGTGGGTCACAACAAAATGTGGCGAGTCCTTAAGAGAAGGGAGTAACAGCTCGTGCTCCTTGTCTCCTCAGGAACCTGTATGAGAGTCAGTAGCTAGAAGCAATAGTTAAAATTGAACATGGAACAACTGGTTGGTTTAAGCTTGAAAAAGGAGTATGACAAGACTGTTATCTTGTTGCCTTATTTATCTTATATATGGAGGACATCATGGGCAATGCCAGGCCTGGCAAACCAAAAGTCAGAATTAAGGTTGCTGGGAGAAATATCAACAATCTCAGATATATAGATGATATCACACTTGATGGCAGAAAATGAAGAAGTAGGAAGACCCTTAATGAGGGTGAAAGAGGAGAATTTAAAAACTGGCTTGAAGTTTAACATTAAAAAAATTAAGATCTTAGAAACTGGTCCTATCATGTCGGCAAATAGAGGGAGAAGAAATGGAAGAAGTGTCAGATTTTGTATTCTTGGGTTCAAATATCACTACAGATAGCAACTTCAGTCATGAAATTAAAAGACACTTGCTACTTGGAAGAAAAGCTATGGCAAATCTGGACACCTGATTAAAAAGTAGAGATAATCTTGTTGACAAAGGTGTGTATAGTCAAAGCTCTGTTTTTGTTTTTTAGCAATGTATGACTGAGAACTGAACTATAAGGAAAACTGAGTGCTGCAGAATTGACACTTTTGGATTGTGGTGCTGGAGAAGACACAAAATGGAGCTTGTATCTCACATGATTAAAAATTGGAATGGTGCTTTAGAGGCCAGGATCCCACAAGTCACATTAAGGAAGATGTCAGAACCAAGAGAAAATATCCAGGATGAGTGGCTCAGCAAGGTGAAAGAGAATGAGGTCAGAGAAAAGAATACTACCACAACATTTGGGGACCCAGGAAGGCCAGCTTCATTTCGGTTCTGAGAAACCAGATTGCAGAAAGTTAAAACATAAGGTCCTTCTAATCCTCTCACAGAGGATGGAACTGAAGCTCACACAGATAGTAAGTGCCAGAAAATCAGATCAGAAGTTGAACCCAGGTAGGTTATGATAGAACTCCATGTGAATTGAGGGAGTTGGACTAGACGGCCTTTAAGGAGGCTCCCCAGCCCTCCCTTACTCCCTGTAGACCTTCCAAGTGTGACTTTCTGATCCCATATTTGAGTAGGGGAAGGAGAGAACTTTACAGGAGGGGGAGAGCAAGGCTTTTATTTTTTTAATTATAAACTTAATCATCAACAAAGGTATCTAGGTGACTCAGTGGATAGATAGATCACTGGGCCTGGAGTTCAATTCCAACTTCAAACACTTTGTAGCTATGTGACCCTGGGCAAATCATTTCACCTCTGAAATAATCCACTGGAGAAGGAAATGACAAACCGTTCTAGAATCTTTGCCAAGAAAACCCCATGGACTGTCATGAAGAGTTGGACACAGCCACAACAAATTTCCTAAATCATCAAAAAGCATTTTATATTACAAAGAACAAACAAAAAAAGTACATGAAACTGAACCTCTGTTGCATACAATTTGTTTTTTTTAAAGTATACATTAAATTTAACAGGGTGGCAGCAAAAGTGCCTGGTTTTCATACTCTTCTGAACCTTTTATTTTCTTTTATGTATTTTCTTTTCTTTTATTCTATTTTATTTAGATTTTTGCAAGGCAAATGGGATTAAGTGGCTTGTCCAAGGTCACACAGCTAGGTAATTATTGTCTGAGGCTGAATTTGAACTCAGGTCCTCCTGAGTCCAGGGCTGGTGCTCTATCCATTGCGCCACCTAGCTGGCCCTCTTCTATGTATTTTAAATGTTTTATTATTCTTTCTTTCTTCCTCCCTCTCTCTTTTTTCCTTCTTTTCTTCCTTTTTTCCTTCCTTCCTCTTGTTCTTTTTTCCTTTCTTTCTTCCTCCCTCCCTCTCTTTTCCTTTCCTTCTCTTCCCACCCCCTTTGTTTTTGCAAGGCATTGGGGTTAAGTGACTTGCCCAAGGCCACACAGCTAGGTAATTATTAAGTGTCTGAGGTCAAATTTGAATTCAGGTCCTTCTGACTCCAGGCTTGGTACTCTATGCAGTGCACCACCTAGCTGCTCCCCACCTCTTCCTTCCTTCCTTCCTTCCTTCCTTCTTTCCTTCCTTCCTTCCTTCCTTCCTTCCTTCCTTCCTTCCTTCCTTCCTTCCTTCCTTTCTTCCTTCCCTCTCTTTCCTTTCCTTCCTCCTTATATTAATGGGAAGAAGGAGAGGGAAGGTCAAGAGAGGTTTTGGGTGGACCTTTATAGTAGGGGTTCTAAGCAACCAAGGTACAGCCTGAGGGTTCCGATGGGAAAGAAGAGACCATCTAAGTGGGAAGAAGAAAGAGGAAGCATCCTCTTCATAATCAGTGTGATAATCTTCCTAGAAGTAAATTAGAGCTGACCAGCCTAGATTAGGAGGTGGTGGTGTTGGTAGTGGGGGAGCAGATAGGGAGAGGAAGGGCAACTTGTTGCTACCTGAGCCTTTGGATTCAGTACTTGGCCAATATCCTGACTTCTCCCTACCCAGATTCTAGTGGAAGAGAAGTCTCTTTAGAAATGGTCAGTGGAGGGGCGGCTAGGTGGCGTAGTGGATAAAGCACGGGCCTTGGAGTCAGGAGTACCTGGGTTCAAATCAGGTCTCAGACACTTAATAATTACCTAGCTGTGTGGGCTTGGGCAAGCCACTTAACCCCATTTGCCTTGCAAAAACCTAAAAAAAAAAAGAAATTGTCAGTGGAGTTAATAGAAGTAGAATTAAGGTTAGGGTTAAAAGTGGAGAAAGCATTTCCTCCACCCATTCTGAAAAACCACTGCAGACCCTCAACCTAGAGAACTCCATGAGAGCAAGACCCTGACCTTTCAGGCCTCTCTTCCTTACTACCTCCAAGCTTATCCAATACAAATGGATGGAAAAATCATTATGGTTGTCCTGGGTAGGCCAATGGGAGTGGGGGGGCGGTGGAGAAGCTTAAGCCCCTGGCCCAATTAAGGGATCATAAGTTTAAGCATTTGGGAAGCTTGGAAGGTGAGGAAGGCCATAGCTAATCCAGAAAGGCTGGTATAAAACCCAGTGACAGGACTCCAGGATAGGGCAGAGAGCAGGTAGGGGGGAGTGGAAGAAGACTTCAGAGCAGAGGAAGGGTTGTGGGTAGGCAGTTGAGGAGCAAAGAGAGGGCAGGGAAAGGGAAGAAAATAAGGGGGTCATGACACAGGCATGGGACCCTGCAGGGTTTTTGGCTTGGCGGCGGGACGAGAACGAGGAGACTACTCGGGAAAGCCTTTTTGTTTATACCAACAGCAACAACACAAGGGGTGAGTCTCTGCCTATGATGTTAGAGAGGTCACTGGTGAACAGGGCATGGCCCTTCCCACTCCAACCAGTGGGCTGAGCATCAACAGATAGGGTGGATATAAAGGCTTAAGTCATTCTCATTTGGAAATGGAAAGGGACCAACAAAGCAAGTGCTCAGTCTGGTAGACCCTCACAGGTCCTCTATGTCACCTAGAAAACACTGATAGATCACTGAATGATTGAATGGGGGAAACATGGAGCTAGAATAGAGATGTAGAAAAGTCTTGCTCAGAAAGAAACATCATTGAAGACAAAGAGGGGAAACTAAAGGACTCAATAAGCGGGGCAGGTCTCATCAAGGAGGGTAGAGGATGGAAGGAGGAAAAGTTTTGAACCCAGGAATGGTGTCATGGAAAGAGAAATCCAATCCAGGCTTTTGCCTTTTCTCCTTGGTGGCTGGTGGTATGAAGGCAGCCAACATTGGCTGTGGAGGCTTCTCCTCTGGTTGGAGTTGATGTTCTTTTTGGACATGGTTTACAAGTGCCTCATCTGACAACATAGTTTTTGCGAGAGAGCTCCTACTCTAGTGTCCATTACATGATTGATTTCTTTCTAATCCCTCACATCAACCACACAATGCCTCCTTCCCAATAGGCCCGTTTGAAGGTCCAAATTATCATATTGCCCCACGCTGGGTGTACAGCCTCACCAGCCTCTGGATGATCTTTGTAGTCATCGCATCGGTCTTCACCAATGGGCTGGTGCTGGTGGCAACCATGAAATTCAAGAAATTGCGTCACCCCCTGAACTGGATCCTGGTGAACTTGGCTGTGGCTGACCTGGGAGAGACCATCATTGCTAGTACCATCAGTGTCATCAACCAGATTTATGGCTACTTCATCCTGGGCCACCCGATGTGTGTCCTGGAGGGCTATACTGTCTCTCTATGTGGTAAGATAGCTCCAGGAGCAGACTGGAGACAGAGATGGGACTAAGAAAGAACTAATTTAGAGGGGGCAAATTTAAGAGGGGGCTCTTTCAGTCCTTCAACAAGCCTAAATAACTTGAGAGCTTAGCACTCAACAAGAAAGATTAATTAAAATGGGTTTCTCCAAGATAGTAGATTGGGCTGAGCTCCCACTACTCCTGCTATGTGTTCTCCCTATTGAACCCTGGACATGTCTTGTGGTGCTTGCTTTCTAGTCATCGGAAGGTTCATGGAAATGAGAGTGTGTGTCAGAAAACAGAAATAACTATGACTGGCAGAACTGCTCTAGCTTTAAGGTGTGGTCAAGCTATAGAATTGAGGGTAGAGAAGCAGATGATTACAAAAGTAGAAGAAAAAGGAAGAAAGATGAGAAATTTTGCATATATTTTGCACAGTGTTATAAAGAAAAGAAAGAAAAGAGGAAGGAAAGGAAAGAAAGAGGGAAGAAAGGAAGGAAGGAAGAGGGAGGGAAGGAAGAAAAAGAAGGAAGGAATTTTTTTAAGTGGTTGGAAGGCTGAGAACATGTCTGTCCCTGGAAGTCTTGATGTCACTCCCCAGGGTGGGCTACTTAGTTGGGGCCTGAGTGAGAGAAGAGAGACAGGCACTCTCTTCCCACAAGAGGCTCTTTGGGCTCCCTTATTGACCTTGCCTCAGTTGCTGCTGACTCCATCCATCCCTTGCTTTGTCTCTAGGCATCACAGGTCTCTGGTCCCTGGCCATCATTTCCTGGGAGAGGTGGGTAGTAGTATGCAAGCCTTTTGGTAATGTGAAGTTTGATGCCAAGCTGGCCATGGTGGGCATTGTCTTCTCCTGGGTATGGGCGGCTGTCTGGACTGCACCACCCATCTTTGGCTGGAGCAGGTGAGCATTCCTGAGGAGGAGGAGGGCTCAAAGCACCATTTTCTCAGAGTTCATGTATCAAATAGAGTCATACATGCTTGATGCATAACAGTTTTCCGGGTCTCAACTTTCCCATCATTCTATTATTTCCTCTACATGATTGGTTGGAGAAAAGTGCTTTGCGAATCTTAAAGACCAGAAAAATGGGAGCGATTACTACGATTATTGTTAATAATAGTAATAAATGGAACACAGAAACCCCACTAGGGCTTGAATTGTATGCAGCTTGATTCAACCCAATCCACTAAACATGAATTAAATGCCTTCTATGATCTATCATAGCATTTCTCCAAGTGTGATCTGGTTTCTCCTTTACTAGTCTTTTGTTTCCCCTGTGAAAAGCAGGAGTCTGAACTAGCTGACCTCCGCAGGCCCTGTGAGCTCTGAGCGGTGACTTCAGGACTGGAACTCGAATCTAGTATATTTTCCACTAGACTCCTGTAGAAGGAGCTGTGTTCTTAAGGGATGAAAATAGTATTCCTCACTCATTCTTCAGGAAGGAACTCCTAAACTAGATGACATTGCAGTGGATAGAATGCCAAGCCTGTAGTCAGGAAGACCTGAGTTCCAATCTGGCCTCAGACACTTCCTAGCTGTGTGGTGCTGGGCAAGCCACTTTACCTCTGTTTGCCTTAATCCACTGAAAAAGGAAATGGCATACCATCTCTGTATCTCTGACTAGAAAAGTTCAAATAGGGTCACAAAGAGTCATATATGACTGAAAAAGTGACTGAACAACAACAAGATAGAGATTACCTTGCCATTGTATTCCTGGTACCTAGCAAAGCTCTGCGTAAACAACAGGTGCTTAATACATGCTTTTTGAAACATTGTTAAACTGCAACTTGGTTTAGGGGAAAGAGTATGGAGTTTGGAGTCAGAGAATCAGTCTTTAGATTCTGAACTTACTCCATTATCTTTTGGACTTCAGCTTCCTCAGCTGTTGAACTGAGACTCCTCCTGACTTCAGGCCCCAGGGCTTGTGCCAAAGCCATGTGATTGCCCCAAAGCCTGGATCTTCTTCCTGCTGGGCTTCTATGCCCTTGAGTTTTCCTCCTGTCTCTTTGTTCTCAGGTACTGGCCTCATGGGCTGAAGACATCTTGTGGCCCTGATGTGTTTAGTGGCAGCTCTGACCCTGGTGTACAGTCCTACATGATTGTCCTCATGGCCACCTGTTGTATCCTTCCCCTCAGCGTCATTCTCCTGTGCTATGTTCAAGTGTGGCTGGCCATCCGGGCAGTGAGTATCCTTTCATCTCTGGGTTCTCTCCCTTGTCCAAGACTGCATCTCCATCTGGGGGCTGTGAGTCCTCCTCACCTTTTGCTCCTACAGTCCTCAAAAGAGTTCACATTGCCAGAGGCTCTGGCTCAGTGAGAACCTCATGGAGAATCTGAAAAGCAGTAGGGAGCGCTGAATGTGAAAATGGGAAGACCAGAGTTCAAATCCTGCCTTAATGCTGTGCCATCCTGGGTAAATCACTTACGTTTCTGAGCATCGATTTCTTCTATAACATGAGGATGATAATAAGTGCTCTTAACGAATAGAAATATTGCAAGGATTGAGAATGTATATAAAGCACTTTCTAAGCCTTTAAGTGGTATAGAAGCATTTATTATTATTACTAATATTATTATCATCATTCTTAATCTGTTTAAAATGTGAAAAATACACTAAGTGCAGAGGAATCCCCAAAGGAAGGAGGAATCAGATCGTGGGATCATAATGCCTTTGATCTGGAATGGACACTTTTTTTTTTAGGTTTTTGCAAGGCAGTGGGGTTAAGTGGATTGCCCAAGGCCACACAGCTTTTAAGTGTCTGAGGCAGATTTGAACTCAGGTACTCCTGACTCCAGGGCCGGCGCTCTATCCACTGCAGCACCTAGCCGCCCCTTGGAAGGGGCATTTTACAGAGGAAGAAACTGAGGTCCAGGGAGGGAAAAGAACTTGTTCAAGGTCATAACAGCAGTAAGTGGTAGGATTGAGAATGGAAGCCATTTAATGCACTCAAACCAGTCCTTTGAGAGACTCTTTTAACAGATTTCCTTGAACTCTTCAGATGAGTTGTGGAAAGAGACATCATTATTGTGCAACTCAGCTAATGATAACACTGCATACTAATAACTTTCATTTTGAAAGCATTTCAGAGACATTAGCTCATTTGAGTCTGACAACAAGGCTGGAGGGAGATACTAAGGCATTATGATCTGGGTCCCTAATTAGGAAGAAATTCTGAGGTTTAGAGACTGACTTGCCCAGAATTATACACCTAGGAAATATCAGAGGTGAGGCGTGAACCCACTGTCTCCACATCTGACCTTTTTATTCATTTTTGCCTCCTCTTTCTCACCTTTATTCATCTGTCAGAGATTGTAGAATGATATTCTCTCTGTTTAGTCCATGTGTATGTTTGGGGGGGTGTGTGGAGGCAGTAACAGGATCTTCACGACCTGGAATCAGTTAGCAGAGATGGACATATTTTCATCTCTTTGCGTTTTCTTTCTCACTTATTACCCCTCATGACTGAAGGTATATATTTAAAGGACAGATAGCTAGGGGGCTCAGTATAGCTATAGTAAGTGGCTTGCATAGCACTAGACTCATGCTCTTGGCCTTCTTAATTTATATCTCACTTTAGGTTTGCAAAAAACTTTGTGTATAATGTCTCACTTGATGTTACTAATAATCCTGGGAGGTAGGTATCATTTTATAGATGAGGCAACTGAGAAAGGCAGAGATTCAGTGACTTGTCTAGGGTTGCACAGCTAGTAAGTGTCTAAGGAAGAATTTGAACTCAGGTCTTCCTGACTCTGTGTCTATGTGTCTATGAGAAAGTACCAGGTACTGTCCAAGTTACTAGGAGTCCAAAGTAACAGATGAAATAGTCTTTGCCTTCAACGAGCTTGTAATCTTTGGGAGAGATTACAAGTGGTTTCTATGGATCAGACACTGTGCTAAACCCTGGAGACACAAAGAATATATGTATCTATTTCTATCTTCAGTTGTTCCTTCTATATTGTGGGGGTTAGGGGCAGTGCTCTCCAGGATCTGGAAAATCCACTTTATATCAGAGAAGTCTGAATTTTTCTTTTTTTCTTTTATGGGGTGTTTATAGCACCTTATTGTAAAATTTGGGTTAAGTATTTGATCATAGGCTTTGTGTCATCCACTGGCTTTTGCATGTTGTCTGCGGCTTCTGCAAAACTCTCCCCACCCCCACTCCATGCTGATCTGTGATATATCAAAACTGCTATGGGGAAAGTTGAGATGCAGAAGGAAAAACACACATTTATGAATATTACATATATGTTTAAACCAAATATATATTTTAAAGAAACACAATATAGTTTATAATAATATAATTGAAAACAAATATTTAACAAAGGAGCACAGCATATTTTGGGGAGCAGGCTGGAGCTGGAGGTGGGAAGATAATGTAGATAATGGTTTTTGAACTAAGATTTAAAGAAAAGTCAGGGCTAGGACTGTAAGAGCAAAAGGTAAGGAGGACCCATAGCCCCCAAATGGAGATGCCGTCTTGGAGAAGACAGGGAACCCAGAGATGGAGCATTTTGTCAATGAGGATGAGCTCAAAGGACAGTCTAGCTAGATTGGTGACCATGTGAAGGGGGGACTTGGAAAGGGCAGTTGTTTATCTTAGCAGTCCTATGCAGCTGCTGAACTTGATTGAATTGGGCGATGATGTAGTCAGTCTATGTTTCAGTTCTCCAGTTACAGTGAGAGAATTGCATGTGACCTGGCTCCCCAGAGGAACTCAAACCACAGTCAAGCAAGGTTCTTTTTCATGGGATTTTATGTTCTACTTCAGATCTGTTACTTCATTAGTATAGAGAACTTCGAGTACGGAAATTCCTTCTAATGATACAGATTCATACTGTTCATCTTTCCCTAGAGTCTTAATGAGCTTCCTGTGGCCTAGAAAGATATTGATCTGTTCATGGTGATATGACATGGCCACTGGTCAGAAGCAGGACCTGAACTCAGGTCTCCCTGAATCAAGAGCTGTCCCTTTATTTTGCTATTGGGATCATAAGATCACAAACTGAGAGATAGAAAAGACCTCACAGGACATTTAGTCTACCCCTTCATTTTATAGAGGAGAAAACTGAGACCCAGGAAGGGAAAATGACTTGGACAGAGTAACACAATGGAAGAGCCTGGGATCCAAATACAGTATATATGCTCACCTTCAAACTCTAGGGGTTTCCTTACATCATTCCATCCCCTTCCCTCTCACCATCCTCTTTGCTTAGCACTGCCCCCCCCACAATGGATTAAGACTACCTTGCCAGCATTATTTTTGGTCATTTTTATTGCTCTCTCTAGTAATCCACAGGAGCAGTAGAAGACACTCTAACCAAAGGTTTATCCATCCAATGAAGCCAGGAAAATCTAAGGGTCCAGCTTCCTCAGAAACCCTTAGTACATCCTAACTTTGAGTGGGTATGACCTGGCATAGTAGATAGTGTGCTAGATAAGAAATTTGGAAGACCTAGGTTCGAATCCTTCCTTGGACATTTAAAAACTGTGTGATCCTGCTCATTTTACTTAATGTCTCTGAGTATCGATTTCCTTATCTGTAAATTGAAAATGTTTAGTTACTTCCCTTCATTCTCAAAAAGGACCCAAATGACAAACTTGGAAGGCCCTACCTCAAGTTGGTCACAAATAATCCATGTGAACACTTGGAAATGGAAATAATAATGTCACTTAATGGACAGAATTATTGTAAGGTTAAAATGAGAGAATGTATGTAAAGTATTTTATAGACCTTAAAGTGCTCCATAAATGTCTATTATTATTATTACTATTAATTATTATCTTTGCTCCCAGGGGTAGGTCATGGTTTCTTAGACACTTTAAAATGATTGGGGGAGTCATCAGATGCAAAGGTGTGGAAAAGAGAGTCCCATCTCCTTTCAGCCTACTAAGGCTCACTAGAGAATGGGATTATCATCAGCCTGATTGTGGACTGCTGGGTTGTGAAAAAAAAATAAACATTTAATTTAAAACTTAATAGTTAAACATCACTTCAAACAATTATACTTCATTCTATTTAAATTTTTATTCTGGTTGTTGTGAGGTTGTGGAAATGAGTCTGTGATTTCATCGATAGGAGAGACCTCCCTTTCATCAGGTGGAAGCACAGGCTCTTCGATTTGAAACCTGGGACAGTTTCGTGGTGGTGGTGGGGTGCCTGAGAGCACTGCCTTGACCAGTCAGCTCATGAATCCAGTTCCTTCTGACTTTCAGATCAGTTCTAGTTGTCTTGGCATGATGCTTCGCATTAGAAATGACTTGATTTCTATTAGCTCTTTCTTTCCTACTGCTTTCTCAATTTCTCCCTCTAAATTCCTACTAGGATTCTTCATCTATTCATTTTCAGTCACTGTCCCTACTATCAGAGTTTTTCCCCTAGTAATTATAAAACTTTGGTTTCAGGAACTCTTTATACTTTTGCCAATTATTTTTTGAATTTTTTTTGCAAGGCAATGGGGTTAAGTGACTTGGCTAACATAACACAGTTGGGTAATTATTAGGTGTCTGAGGTCACATTTGAACTCAGGTCCTCTAGACTCCAGGGCTGGTGTTCTATCCACTGCACCACCTAGTTGCCCCATTTTTGCCAACTATTGAGAATCCCCCAAGATTTTTTTATTTATGAGAATTGAATCTAGCAATAACTATCATATTAGAAATTAAAACATCTTAGTGTTAGTATGAAAATTGTTTTGACTTCATAAAGTCTCTCAAAGGATCTCAAGGACCCTAGAAACCACACATTGAGAACTGCTGGTTTGCACTGTTCTTTTGGTTCTGTTTGTTTTTTCTTGCTTTACATTATTTCCTAAAGAGCTTCCATTCACATATCACCATCCATTGAACCATTCCTGTTTTGATGGACATGGAGGTTACTTCCAGTCTAAATAAGGGCTGGTGGTGTCTCCCTCCTTCTGGCTGTTTCCGTGAATCATTCCACATCTTACAGGAAGTTGAAAATCATCTGATAGCTTTAGAGTTAACAGGAGCCTTAGACTGTTTTCTAGTCCATAGGAACATAATCATCTAGTTCAACTTCCACATTTTACAGAAGTGGAAACTGAGACCTAGAAAATTGAAGTCACTTACTCAGGGGCAAGAGTTGGGCAGTGGCTAAAGAAAGGAGTGGAGTGATCAAGGACTTTTCTATGCAGGTCACCTAGAAAAGTCATAAGATTACAGGCTTAAAGCTGGAGGGGATCTAGAGGTCCTCCTATTCAGTCCTTCATTTTATAGATGAGGAAACTGAGTCTAAGAGAGGTGAATTTACTTACTTAAGGTCACACAAGTAGCAAGTAGCAGAGCCAGGATTTAAATTCAGGTCCTTCAAATTGAAGGATATTCTTATTACGCTATGATGTCTCCTGGGACTGGTAAGTTGCTAGATGAGTGAGGGTCATTGTTAAAAGAGCTCTAGGAGAGAATTTAGAAAGGGAATTGAGGAGACTTCTCATTCCTTCACACTCACATACTTTCCTATTTGGAGGAGAGAACTGAACAGAGCACAGATTCAAGACCAAGGCCCCACCTTCTTCCAGCTTCCAAGGAGCCAACTCCAAATCCAATTTTTTTTTCTGAGCTCTGAATGAGTTTTCTGGTCAAATAATGACTGATGATGACGATCAGCGTTTTATATGAGAATTCTAATCCAAAGAAACTTGACTTACTACTGTGTGTGTGTGTGTGTGTGTGTGTGTGTGTCTGGGGGAGGGGGACTGGTGGAGATCCTAAGGCACAAGAACCAGACCAATTGCCCCAATTTATGGTATTTTAGCAGTGGCTCTTGTTTGTCTGTACCTGATAGGCTGCCTCCTTCCTTTAGGTTGCTAAGCAACAGAAGGAATCTGAGTCTACCCAGAAGGCTGAGAAGGAAGTGTCCCGCATGGTAGTGGTGATGATCCTGGCCTATTGCTTTTGCTGGGGTCCCTATACCTTGTTTGCATGCTTTGCAGCCGCAAACCCTGGCTATGCCTTTCACCCTTTGACAGCATCCCTGCCTGCTTACTTTGCCAAGAGTGCCACTATCTACAACCCCATCATATATGTTTTCATGAATCGGCAGGTGAGTAGAAGAAAAAGAACTGGGTTCAAATTTCAGAAATGGCCACAATGAACCAATCAGTAGTTCATCCTACTTGTTATCTTGTGTGTGACAGTATGCTAAGGGGTGGGCAGATGATGAGAGAACACGATTGCTACAGTCTTCAGTAAGGGGAAGCATGGTGGATAAAACACTGCTCTTGAAGTCAGGTGGACATGAGTTTGAATCCAGCCTCAGACACTTGACAATTACTAGCTGTGTGACCTTGGGCAGGTCACTTAACCCTGACCATCTAACATACAGGGCTATCTCCAGTTATTCTGATTCACATCTGGCCCCTGGACCCAGATGGTTCTGGAGGAGAAAGTGAGGCTAGTGACTTAGCACAGCCCCCCACCCCCAATTCAATTCACATACTTGTTGTGGCATCACCTCCCAGATGGTATGGTCTTCTTCAAGAATGAAGGACAAGGGGCAGCTAGGTGGCACAGTGGATAGAGCACCGGCCCTGGAGTCAGGAGTACCTGGGTTCAAATCCGGCCTCAGACACTTAATAATTACCTAGCTATGTGGTCTTGGGCAAGCCACTTAACCCCATTGCCTTGCAAAAAACCAAACCAAACCAAACCAAACCAAACAAAAATAAAGAATGAAGACAAACATTAATCTGTTGGCATCTATCAACCATAGAGTAGAATCAGAATATTGAAAGAGACCTTCTATTGTCTATTTGACAGAGAAGAAAACTGCAACTGAGATGGGCAGTGCCCATGGTCACCAAGGTAATAATACTTGGACTAATATTAACACTAATACTTATTTAAATTTTGATACTTCATTTTTTCCAAATTACATGTGAAAATGTTAACCTTCATTTTTTCCAATTTTCAGTTCCAAAGTCTCTCCCACTCTCCCTCCTTTCTGCCTTCTCTGAGATGGCAAGCAATTTGATAAAGGTTCTACATGTGGATATTTTCACATAATTCATGTTGTGAAAGAAAACAGACCAAAAAACAAAACAAGCAAAAGGGGTATTGATACTAATACTAATAAGCCTGGTACAATTGATAGAGAGCTAACCTTGGAGTCAGCAATATCTGGGTTCTTTTTTTTTTGCAAGGCAAATGGGGTTAAGTGGCTTGCCCCAGGCCACACAGCTAGGTAATTATTAAGTGTCTGAGACCAGATTTCAACCCAGGTACTCCTGACTCCAGGGCCAGTGCTCTATCCACTTCGCCACCTAGCCACCCCAATATCTGGGTTCAAATCCTGCTTCTGACACATATTGGTTCTTTGACTCTCAGCAAATCATTAACTCTTTCTTTGACTCAGGGTTACAGTAAGGTAATAAATTGCAGAAAAGTTTCTAATTTGCCTTGTCACTATGAAGATTTTCTCTATATCAATAAAATAGTAGGCTGATACCAAGGAAAAAAAGAGGGAAGGCCAATTCTTTTTGTACCCTGGTCTTCTGATTCCAAATAAGACCATAGACTTAGATATGGAAAGACCTTTAGAGGTCATCCAGTCTAAAATCTTTTTATGGAGGATAGGGGTGAAGTGATTTATTCAAGGTCACATGGAAAGTGATGAGGGATCCATTGTCTTTTCTAATCTCTCATACTCTTCTTCAATGGGTTTGTTTTTTGACTTCATATCCAACCTTTCTGGGAAACCATCTCCCTATATGTTTTCTATCTGCTTGAAAAAAATGTTTTCATTTTGTTGGCTCCAAAATTATCTTTCTCAAACTTCAAGGGATTCAGCCCAGGTCCAGCATTCTAGGTTTTAGAAAACCAACTCCTTCTTACCCTTTGCATCACTTTCAAGATTTTATAGACTTTGACATTATCCTCTCTCTTGCCATTCTGGAATCTTCCTTGTCTTTCCTTCACATCAGGGCGGCTGGGTGGCACAGTGAACAGAGTTCTGCGCCTAAAGTCAGAAAGACCTAAATTCAAATGGGACCTCAGACACTTACTAGCTGAGTGATCCTCTGTACCATAGGGTTGGTATGAGGAATAAATGAAATAATTGTAAGGTGCCAAGTACATAGTAAGCAAAGCTGTTGTTATAAGGAAGTCTCTGTGATAGTCTTAGAATCTCATGGCTTCTTTTCCCTTCTCTGCTCAAGAACCTTCACTGGTTTCTTATCATCCAATATTGTTCCAACATTTCTTTGTAGAATTGTTTTCATGGCTGCCCCTCATAAACTTACTTTCTGTACTCCTTACATGATACCCCTTTACATAGGCTGTCTACCCTACTTAGAATGTCTTCTTCCTCACTTTGGCCACTTCTCCAGGTGGGGACGTGGGACACTCCAAAAATCAATTGTGGAGACTGACATGGAATCTTGCCAAGGGATTTGAAAAATCTCTTACAAAATATATTTGTTTTACATTGTCTACATGCTTACCACAGAAGGCAGTCTGTTAGTTTTTACATTGTTTCTAAGAATTATATTCTCTTAAAGAATTCATATCTCCTTTCCATACAATAAAGTCAAGGAGGATCTGGATTCAGATCCTACCTTGGATACTTCCCTGTTTGAATGACCCTGGGCAAGTCATTTAACTTTTCTTGGTCTCTGTTTTCTCATCTGTGAAATGGGAATAATTTATAGTACCTTCCCCAGGGTTGTTGGGAGGATTAAATGAGATAATGTGGAAAATATTCTGCATGCCTTGAAGTGATTTATAAAGTGTGCTACTTTTTAATTCATATAGGGGAAAGAGAGAGAGAGAGAGAGAGAGAGAGAGAGAGAGAGAGAGAGAGAGAGAATAAGGGGATGGGGAGGAAAAGGGATGAATGTAGTGGAATTGCAATTTCCAGAAATTTCTGGAATGGCTGGGGTATATCAGAAATTCCTTTGGACTAATTTTAAAAAATTGGGGTCAGTTCAGATTTAATGAGCTTGTTTAGAAGTTAAAGCTGTACCGAGCTGTGTGGCCTTGGGCAAGTCATTTAATCCCATTTGCCTTGCAAAAACCTTAAAAGAAAGAAGTTAAGGCTGTCCAGATTCTCTCAGGTACAAACTGGCAAAAAAAAAAAAGGTAAGGAGTAACATGCAACATTTCTTCAGTGCTTTTTCTAGAGGTTCCTTTCTCACCTAGATGTGTCCAAACATCCTGATATGGTTTGTGTGATTGCAATGAAGGTGGCCATTTTTATGCAAAGCCAGTTGCCATCCAAGGTGACAGAACAGTAAGGAGTTGGTATGCTAGGGTGCTAGACTTATCTGGCGATTTCCATTAGACACCAACCTCTCTGGCTCTTATCAGTGTGCCTCTATTGCTTAACTTCTCTGAGCTTTAGTTTCTTCATCTGAAAAGTGGGGAAAATAAAAAAGTTGTTGTGAGGATCAAATGAGATAATATATAAATGTCAGCCAGTCTTGTTAGATTAGGGTTTCTTCCATACTCCAGCAAGGTGTCTATCTAACCCACAGTGTTCTTAGGGTTGGAAGAAAGTAGAAGCAGAAGGAAAGATTATGAAGTTTTTCTGGTAGCAAGTATCAAATACTAAGCGTAGGTCTGCTTTATCTAGCAACATTGCCTAATGCTTTCTCTCCTTCCAGTTCCGAACTTGTATCCTCCAGCTTTTTGGGAAGAAGGTGGATGATGGATCTGAAGTTTCTAGTACCTCTAGGACTGAGATCTCTTCTGTCTCCTCTGTGGCGCCTGCATAAACTCCCCTGCTTCCCCACCCCAAGGCCTGAGAACAAGGAACTGTGCCTCACACAGGAACAAAACCCCACATTCCCACTTCTCCAGGACTGGGTCTTTGCTTTTTTTCCCCTCACTTATTCTGCCCTGTTTCCTTCCCAACTTTGTGGAACAAAGTATGGATTCTCCTCTCCTAGGCAACCAGCCACAAATGTTGCCAACATTAGTCTCCTGGCAGTTTTCCCCCCTTCTGAGTTTCCAGTTGTTTGAGAGACCCTATTCCTCTCTTTCTGGGCAACCAAGGTCAGAGGTGGAACAGAGGGCAAAGATGGACCCAAAGAGGTGGTGCCGGAGAACATGAAGGAGACAGATTTCTTACTTCTCAGCTTTTAATGTTCAAACACTCAGAAAAGCAGACAGTGTAAAACCCCATCTGTTCTTGGACTCACCCTTTTTGGAGAAAGGGGTCAGATAGCATGAGCAGAAATAATAGGCGGGGAGGAGGAGATTGAGTTTTTAAGGGAACAGTCCAGCTGGGAGCCTTGGATACATAAAATGAAGGAAACACCAGCAGGCATGCCCAAACTGTCCTGATCCTTTAAGTCTAACGTGGCAGAGGTCTGGAGTCTCTGTAAAATGACTTTAATCTGGAAAAGATCCATTCATGCCAATACATGTATGGGATAGAGTACCATTTCTGCCAGGTGAATACCCCCAGCCCCATGAGGAAGAGGATGATCCCAGTACGGTATCGGCACTTAAAGAAAGGCAAAGGGCAGGTGCAGATGGTGGACACACAGACAAGGATAATGTTGGTCAAAGTGAGGAGCAAGTTCATGAACTTGGCTAGGAAAATTTGGAGGTAGCTTCTAGTCTTTGCAATTTCGAGTTGGACTGCTTGCTGCTGGATCTCTAGCTTGGAAATTCGTTTTTGGAAGGTCCCCATCACTTCCTGAAGATGTCAAAAGTAAACACATACACACATGTCAGTTATATATATATATATATATATATATATATATATATATATATATATATACATGCTATTGAACTCTTAGACAGTTCTCAGTGAACACTTGGAGTATCCTTATAGTTACTCACTTATAGGGAAATATGCCTGTTGCCTCTAGGTTAGGAGGTGGTAGACAAGAGGCACAGAGTGAGACATACACTGCTAGATGTGGCCAATATGTTCATTTGTTTTGCTTAATTGTACCTGGCTACAAAGAAGGATTCTGTTGGTGGTCGGGGGGGTCACTGGGAAATGAAGGAAGTAAAAAGATGAACATTAGTTGGAGAATCAAATTGAATTGAACATTTTCATTTTAAAAGGGAAGAGACCAGAGGGAATGCAGAGAAGTGCAAGAGAAATGATAACTATAATGGGTCTTCGCTCCCTGCCCCCTGCCTAGATCATCAGCCTTGGGTGGTGCTTCCAGTAGTGATGTCAAAGCTGTTGGGACCCAACTCTTTTTCTCATCCTTGTGAGCATAGGGGTGGAGGGAACAGAGGGCCAGCTTTGCAATTCAAGATCTGTCTCTCACTATTGATTATGTGACTTAAAAAAATCCCTTCTCCTTTCAACATTCTTAGTGATTATCAAAGATTGTAGGTTGTAGATGGAACTCGACAGTTGTCTTTTTTTAATTTAATTTTTATTTTCAGTTCTAAATTCTCCTTCCCCTCTAACCCTCCTCCACTCATTGAGAAAGCAAGAAATATGATTCCCATTATACATATACAGTCATGCAAAACATATTTCTGTATTAGTCATGTTCTGAAAAAAGCAAGAAAAATAGAGGAAAAATTTGCTTCATTCTTGTACTCAGAATTCATGAACAGTTTTTATAGCAGTGGGATAGCATTTTTATTATCAACCCTTTGGAGCTGTGGTAGATAATGGTTTTGAGCAGAGTAGCTAAGTTGTTCACAGTTGGTTTTCTTTATAATATTATTGTCATTGTATTAATTATTCTCTTAATTATATTGTTAACCAGGAGAACAATTCCATCACAATCATATACCACATTTTCTTTAGCTATTTCCCAATTTCTATTTTTTTGCCACCACAAAAAGAGCCATAATAAATATTTATGTACATATTTATCCTTTATGGAGCTATATTTTTAAAAGGAATCTTTCTACACTAAGAATTTCCTACATGGGTAAAATTAAAGGTCTATATGAGAACAGCAGGGAGTAGGAATTCATTCTGTGGGCTTGGAACAGTCTGAAACTAAACTGATTATACAGGCTCAAGGTCCTTGGCCTTGTGAGTATAACCAGTATTCCTAAATACCCTCATTGAAGTGCTGAAAGGAAGGTGATTGGTGACAAGGGGGAGGCCAGAAGTACAAGGAAGTTGAATGTGTCCTCAGGTATCTAGCACTTCTCAAGTCCCCATTTCCTCTGCCCTTGAAAAGACTTTTGGCTATGAGTTTAGGGAGAAGGAAAAAGACAGAGCTGTGGACTCTGTCTGCAGTATTAGTCACAGAAGGCAATCAGCCTCTGTGTTCAGAATGATGTTCTGAGGCCCAAAATGCCTCAGTAGATAGTGATCTAGGCCCAGCCCCAGAGGGAAGATGTGAAGATGAGTTAGATCCAGAGCAGAGCCAGGCTCTGGGGTACCAGCCTGGGTAGTGTTGTAAAAGCCCCATCAACTGATGGGCAGATGGACAGAGCCCCTCCCTTACAGGATTTCTTTTTCTGGACTGGACTGATTAAGGGCAATGACCCTTGAAAAGAGATGCTAGACCCATAAGTCCTGTATATAATCCTTTCACAACCTCCACACCCCATCCCAAGAAGGAAGTTTTGAAGTTTGCCATTTTGGGAAAAGGGCAGGAGAATGGGTGGGAAAAGTACTTGAGCTGACCACTTCACAGAATAACTCTAGTTTTTGCAAGGCAATGGGGTTAAGTGGCTTGCCCAAGGTCACACAGGTAGGTGATTATTGAGTGTCTGAGGCCGGATTTGAACTCAGGTACTCCTGACTCCAGGGCCAGTGCTCTATCCACTGCACTACCTAGCCACCC
Organism: Macrotis lagotis; assembly: GCF_037893015.1. NCBI lineage: Eukaryota > Metazoa > Chordata > Mammalia > Peramelemorphia > Peramelidae > Macrotis > Macrotis lagotis. Next base: position 82,288,917 of record NC_133666.1, read on the forward strand.
CACAGAGTAACTCTTAACAAGCATCTCATTCGTGTTCTTCATACAATAAAAGAATGTGTGGTTGCAGTATAGATGGACTGCGAAATGATATGAAATGCAGAGAGGCAGCAGGACTGAAGGGGATTACTCAAAGGCAGGCTGGGAACAGTCAGAGAGAGCAAATCCAATTTTTCATCATTTGTATATGTGAAAGAGAGATATTCTTTTCAACTTCTCTGTCAGTCTCTCTTCTTTCCTCCTCTCTCCCCCCCTCTTTCTGTCTTTTCCTCTCTCTCTCTCTCTCTGTGTCTCTCCCCCTCTTTTTTTCCTCTTCCTTCCCCCTCTTTTCTCTTCCCCTGTTCTCTCTCTCTTTCTGTCTATTTCTCTCTCTATACACATTTTGTGTGTGCATGTGCATGTGTGTATGTGTGTCTGTCTATCTCTGTTTCTCTCTCTCTGACTCTATCTTTTCACAAACTTTTAGACCTATATCGAATTGGTCCAGAGTTTAGGCCTCCAGAGCTATTATGCAGGGAGAAGCCAGTTTCTTAGGTAAGCGCCCCCTGATGATAAGTAGGGGTAATGTGATATTTGAGGAAACCGGTAAATGTACTCAATATCCTCTGAGGTAGCCATTTTACTTGACTGGCCACCTGATGCCCCAGTTATGCCCTACATTCCCCAACTGGTAAATTAATTAACTAATCACCACTTTTCTGTAGAACTACCAAGTGCATACCTAGCCTGCAATGCCTATCACAGTAATAGAGGATTCTGATCCATTAAACTAGTATGGGTCTAATGGAAAAGAGTAAGAATACCAAAGGTTGAGACATTGCCAGCTCAGAAATAAAAACTGACTTTCTTCCAATATCAGTGGGACTGGAGGGCCTTGGCATGGTTCCCTGGGGAGAGTGGATGGGAATCATTCTGGAAAGCAATATTGCTACTTGTATCAGTGGAGTGGTGACTCACTCCCAGGGCCAGGGGGGAGGGTTCCAGACCTTTTGGAATATTAGAATATTGGGGTTGGCTTTAGAACCGCTGCATTAGAACAATGTCTGGCTTGGGTACTCAATCTGTATTTGGTCACTGTATATTCACTTCTCCTAGAAATGAATACTATGGCATGTATTTCTCTCCAGCATCCCTCTCTCCCTACATCCTATCATGCCCCAAAGTTCTCACCCATATCTCCTTGGCTCTCTCATAGGACAGATAGACCATCTTCTCTTCAGTGCAGGACAAGTTCAGTTTGGTATGGGAAATCTCACCCAGGTATCCCTGCTTGTGGTCATTGATCTGTTCCTCAATCATTCTTTGCCTTACATGTGAAAAAGAAAGTTAACACACATCAGGAAACAGTGTTCACTTTTCTGGGGCCTGAAAAATGCTTGGGATTCTCTTTCCCCTCCCTTCTTTCCTTTTAAACTCCTTTGAAAATGTCTCCCGAGACCAAGGTCAGTTATACAATACAGAGAAGAGTTTTAAAGCTAGAAAGGGCCTTCAAGGTTATCCAGTCTAAGCCACTTATTTTACACAGAAAGAAACAAGTCACAGAGATGTTAATGAACTTATCCAAAGGCACAAAAGTAGTAGAACCAAAATTTGAATCTAACTCCCTAAATTTCAAATACAGCATTTCCTCCCGGCCCCCACTGCACCAGTGGGAAAATAATTTTTCCCATTTTTAATAAAATAAAATTTAGAGACTTAGAGTCAGAGAACTAGTGACCTGTTAATTTCATGAAACCTTGATACTTATTCTAGTTTTGGGGCACCATAAATCAGAGGTCAGGCTGTCTTATACCCAAGATGGAAGGGGAAAATCATGGAACCTATGTTCAGACCTTCCCTCACCTGGAATCCTCACTCCTATTGATCACATGACCAGCTTTGAAGATGCAGCTTATCCCCCATCCTTTCTGAAACACCTTCTCCTTTGAATATTACAGTTCCCCCCTGATCTGTCATCCCTGAAATCCAACTCCCATTGGAGTCTAAAGCACCCATATGAGCATTCAATTCTATTCAGTTTTCTAGATTCCTTGTTGTAGATTCAATAAACACTTTGCTCATGTTTTTTTACAAAGCTTAATTCTTAGCTCTCTCTCCAACCACTTCATTAGCTCATTGAAGGCAAGAACTAAAGATCTCCAGTACTTATGATAGAACTAAGAATTTGAGATCAGAGGATTTAAGTCTGTAAAGAGATTTAGAGACTATCACTCCTTTTTTTTTAATACAGAGGAGGAAATGGAGGCCCAGAGAGGGAAGTGAGTGGCTCATGGTCACAGTTAGTAAGTGGAAATTCCAAGAGTTTAACCTTGGTCTTCTGACTCCAAGCTCAGGTATCTTTTCATTAGAGAAGGGTTCTCAACAAAGACATTGATTGACTGATTTTTCATATCTCCCCAACTGAAGCAAATCTATTTTGTTGTCTAACCTGGAAAAGTGACTATAATGATGGATTTTTTGGTTCAGGCAGGGCAGAGAACCAATTTTCAAATCATCCTGGGGCATCAGTTGCCTGTTGTACTTCACAAGTGAAACTAGGGTGAGATGAACAGAGTTTTTCCCCAGCACACTGAATTTAGCTTATGCAGTCCTGTCACATCCAGAGATTAGTTTAGCATCTGGTTAGACAGTCTAATTAGTTAAAAAGGAAGTTACCAGATGGTAGGTAGGTTGTTCAGCAGATAAAGCACTGGGCCTGAACCTGTGTTCAAACCCAGCCCCAGACACTAGCTGTGTGACCTTGGGTAAGTCACATGACTTCATTGAACCTGTTTTCCTCAGTTTCTTTTCTTTTTTTTTAGGGTTTTGCAAGGCAAATGGGGCTAAGTGGCTTGCCCAAGGCCACACAGCTAGGTAATTATTAAGTGTCTGAGACCAGATTTCAACCCAGGTACTCCTGACTCCAGGGCTGGTGCTCTATCCACTGCGTCACCTAGCTGCCCCCCTCAGTTTCTTTACTTGTAAAATGGGGATATAATATCTACCTCCCAGGGTTGTTGTGAGAATGAAATGAAATATTCACAAAGTGCTTTGCAAGTCTTAAAATGCAATATAAATGCTAGCTATTATTATTCCTATTCTAAATTAAACTCCTCTATTTCTTCCTATCCCTAGGACAGTTTGCCCAAGGAAGAATTTATGGTACCCTTGTCCTAGGCACAAGCAATCTTTGTTATGGTTCTGCTGCTATTGGATGCACATTACAAAAAGAAAGAAAGAATTTTAACCTAGATACTTCCCAGGTTTAGCAGTCTGTAGTTTGCCTATGAAGTAGGCACATATATCCTTTAATATATTTCAAAGCTTGTAGGAGAAAAATCTTAGCAGTCTGGGAAGGCAGCAAAAGGCTTTCCACTGGAAGCCAAGAACCCTGACTCCTTGTTCTGAATTTGTCACTGACTAGTTTGAGACTAGTTTCTGGGCTTTTCAGGACTTCAACATTGCATCCCTCTGGGACTCAGCTTCCCCATATGTCGGATAAGGGGGTTGGACTTGGTAACTTTCAAATTGCCTTCTTGAGCTGAGATCTTGGGTTTCAAAGTCATATCTTGGGGTCCCTACAAGCTCTGACATTTCATGAGATTGTGTCTGGCTGGTTGATGGACCTTTTTGCTAAAGTCATGAGCAGGTGAAGGCAAAGGACCTGGTCTTACCTATATTTCTCCTCCTGAAGAGACTTGATAATCAGCTGCAGGTTACTCAGGTTCTTCTCCTTCAGGGCTTGATAAGACAGTTCAAGTCTGCTATGGGATTCTTTTATATTCCTCAGCTCTTCCTTGATCTTCAGGAAAAGCAGTTTCTGTCCCCGGGTCATACTGTCTTTCTTTGAGGACTTTTCCTGTGGGGCACCAGCTAGCACATCTTCCTCTATGGAATCCAGTGAATTTTTGAATTGAGAGCTCTCTCCTCTGAGTTTTGAATTCTCCACGAAGATGTCCTTGTTAGCAGGCTCCTGGTTCTTGTTGACCTTCTCCTCCTTCAGTGATGAGTATTTGGCCCTATTACTTTGTTCGATTTCCTGGAGCTGTTGGAAATACCGTCGGAGTTTGCGTTCTATGTGGGCAATAGTGGCAGAAGAGCGCTGGTTCATCTTTTCGAATGCTTGTCTAACTTGAGCAGCCTGGTGCCGGTCAGCTTTTGACACTAGTTTGAGATAGCCCACTGTGTTCTCATCGCGGATAGTTTTCTCCAATTTCAGCTGCTCTGACAAGTACAGGATACGATGTTTGACGTTATTCTGATGGTTTCGGCTATTCTCATTGGTTGATTTGCTGGGGTTGCCATTGGAGCCTTTATCATTGATGGAAATGGATCTGTCTTGGTTGGTGGGACAACTGTGAAGGTATGGGGAACTTTGATTCTTCATTATTTTTTTTTGCCTGCATTAGAAGAACAGAAATCATGAAGTTGGGAATACTGTGACCAGTGCATATGGGGAGACTCAGTGATATTTCAGCAATTTGGTAGTATTTGGGCCTGGACTTGAGAAGATCTAAGTTCAATTTCTACTTCAGATAATCACTAACTATGTGATCCTGGGAAAATCATTTAACTTGATGAAAAAGAGCTAAACTGGTGAGTGTAAGCTAAAGGCTAGCTTCTTCCCTTAAGAATGATAGATTAACAGCTTTCCTTCTGAATCAGATTTAGATCCCTACCCTACCAATATCTGAGGGAACAGATAGATATAATTTTAGCTCAGTATTTCCTTTGACTAACTCAAAATGGGATATTGGGCTAAAATTATACCTATTTATCCCTTCAAATATTGGTATTATAGGAGTCGAAGTCTAGTTCAGAAGGAAAACTGTTGCTTTATTCACTCTTTTTAAAAAAAATCATTTATTTTTATTTATTTAAGGCAATGAGCTTAAGTGACTTGCCCAAGGTCACACAGCTAGGCAACTATTGTCTGAGGACGGATTTGAACTCAGGTACTCCTGACTCCAGGCCCGGTGCTCTATTCACTATGCCACCTAGCTGCTGCCCTGATACAGATAATCATTGTCATATCTCAGTTAACATTCTCTTTGGTGACCTTCCACATATAATAGCAGCATGGAAAACACTAGGCTAGGTTGCATTCCTCCCCTGGGCTGAAATGTTTTGTTGTCCCTTGCAAAAATCAGCTGGTATAAGCTTGAAACTTGCAACTATGTAGCATAAACACAAATATGAGCACTTTAAAACAAGGGTGGGGGCGGCTAGGTGGCACAGTGGATAGAGCACTGGCCCTGGAGTCAGGAGTACCTGAGTTCAAATGTGGCTTCAGACACTTAATAATTACCTAACTGTGTGGATTTGGACAAGCCACTTAACCCCGTTTGCCTTGCAAAAACATAAAAAACCTACAACAGCAACAACAATAACAAGGGCAATTTTCCTGGCACTCCTGGTAACCAAACAAAAGAAAATAAATGTGCATTAGCAGTCCATACAACAGATATGATACTTTACTGAGCACCACCTGACAGTACTACAGTGAAATCTTACGCACAGGACCTAGCCCATATACAGGTCAAGAATACATGCATATCCATAGTATAGAGCAATACAACAAAACAAAGCTAGTTAGTTGGAACATTAACATTAATTACCAATAGGCTTGAATAAAAATACAACTTAATTAAAAAGCATTAGTGAATACACAAAACAATTATCTGACATTGCTATAATATAAATATAACATAAATAAATTACACAGCCTTAGCTTCAGGAACTTTCACCCCATGTGAAATGAAATGAAATCACAGAAGTGAGTGCCAAACTTCAGATATTGTATTTATTTACTTTATTTTGCGATGTAAACCACTCTAGTTCTTGGGTTGCCATTTTGATATCCTAGGGGGGTTTTTCACAGGAAGTGATGACTATCTGATCATTGTTCTCTTTTCTTTTGTTATATAATTGAAAAACCTTTGTTATGATTTGAAGTAAATGTTTGTTTATAGTAATGTTTATAGTAAAAAATCATCTTTGTAACCTCTGAAACTCTATAATGTACTGCAGTGATTTAATGTTTTTAATTGACATGTGGACTGTTTTGTTTATCCAGATGGAAAACAGTAGACAATATTCAGGACTTGTCAAGATAAATTACACACATTTGTCAGTTCTCATTCATACATAGTCTCCTCTTTACTTGAATTATTACTCTCAATATCAGTAAGTCTCTGTACAAGTGAATGCTCTCTTTTGCTTAGCATTTGCTGAGTTGAGTATACATTAGTTCTCTCTACCTGCTCATTAGAAAGTCTAACTAACTGTCCAATGAGGAATAGGTGCTTGTGATGAATGTTCTTCATGGGACCCCTTCCTTTTTATGGGGCTATTTTGCAAAAGTCACATTTCTAGGTCTCTCAGCAGCTTTGTATGAGTTAGCTTTCCATTAGCCAGTTTACTTGGGGGTCCCTTGAATGCTAAGGTTTCTCATAGAACTCTGTCTTTTTGTGGAAGTCTTGACAACACATGCTAGCACACTGTCTTTTGTTTCTACCACAGCTTCTGAACTGAAGCTGTGGTTTGTTGGTAGACCTCTTAGAATGGTTTTGTAATAGCAGCATAGTTCCAAACAAACTTGTGCTAATAATCACCAAGTCCCAGAAAAATTCTTAAATCTTTAAGATTTTTGTGGGTATGGCACTTGAGAGGTACCTTTACCTTTTTTTGGATCCGTGCTCATCCTTGTTGCGATATAATGTGAACCATATCTCATAACAGAAGCTCTACAAAATTTTGTTGTTGTTCAGTTGTTCAGTCCAACTGTGGATTCACCCAGCTCTTCTATCCTTCACTATCTTCTGAAGTCTGTCCACGTTAATGTTTGTTGCTTCCATGACTCTATCGACATGGAGTTGGACATGATTGAATGACTACATCACTATGGAAAATAGGTTTGTGCATTATTCCTTCTTTTTCCTGGGTGTCTCTGGGATTGTGCCTATGGATCAGCAATGGCAGATCTATTCCCTTGCTTTGCTGCTATGGCCCACACTTGAGAAGATCAGGAATCAGCTGTGGCTGAGCCCTTAGGCATTCTTGGAAATGGCTTTTGTTTCTGCTAAGCTGTGATGATGCTGGATGCATGAGGGTCATATACCAAGTGTTGGTTCAATCTCTGAAGTTCAATTGTACATACACTCTTAGGATTCACTGAAACAATTTGCATCAGTCCTTACAGATATTGATCCCCCCTTTAAATCAAAGCAGTCCACTTTGGCACTTTCTAGGGATGCAAGCTAGAAATCAGGTGCATGTTGAGAAGTTGGATTTCTTTACATGTATGCAGTTTCTTTTTCTGTGTTACTCTACAAGAGTCTCTTGTCTTTCCTCCAAAAACCTCTGGCATCAACTCCATCCTTTACTGAGTTTCATCTCTTTCTCATTATTTTCTTTCTTAATCATAAGTCCCACCAATCCAGGGTCATATATCCTTTGAAATACCCAGCCACATGCAAAATGCTCCAGGCTTGCCTGAGGATGTGATTGTAGGGGATTGAGGGAGCTCTATCCCTGTAGATCTTCAAGCAGAGGCAGGGGGATTGTTTGTTAAGGATATTGTATAGAGGATTCTTTATTAGGTACAGGTTGAATGTATTGGCTTCTGAGATCCCTTCTCATTCTTGGATTCTAACATTTGGTATTCAAGGAACAATGAATAGTCTACATTGACTGCGACAGGGGTATGCTGGAGTTAATGCATGACTGACTCACAAAAAGCAAGGGTTAAATTTTTGGTGTTAGTATTGGTTCCTTGGACAGTGGTTAATATTCAGGGCTTGGCATTGTTTTGTTTGTTGTCTAGATTTAAGAAAGTGATGAAGAAAATGTTAGTAATGAAGATTAAACCGAAAAGTGTGTTGTGTGCTTTTGGAGTGCCAGTTATAAAGCTAATTTTACATACTCCTGTTTTTAAAAGAGGAAATCCATGTCTATATCTGTGATTTAGGAAGATTAATTTAGAAGTAGCCATAGTAGGGGATTCTGGGAAGATGGCAGACTAAGACAGGCTTTCCGAAATTTCCCCATAATTTAAAATATTGTCTCAAGGTGAACTTTAGTTCGGCAGAAATAATTTAAAAGTTGAGGAAAAGCATTTTTCCAGTCTAAGACAACTTGAAAGGGTGTTAGGAAAGACTTGATCTTTAGGATGAAGGTCTAGTCTGATGAAAGTGCAGATACTTTGGGGCAGATACTGCCAAATCAACAAACAGCAATCCCTGGGAGCAGCTACGGAGACCACAGCCTTAGCTTCAGGAGCTTTCACCCCATGTCCAATGTGGGGGGTCAGGGGACTGATCAGTGAAAATTATAGGGCCATCTGCTGTCTGCCACTGGACTCAGTGGGTCCTAGGTGTGCTGACCAGACATGTAGCTATAGAAGACCGTGGTTGTGGATGAGAAGGATGCTGGTGAATGTGATCCCAGAGGGGTGGGGACCCTGCAAGCTGTGGGCACTCACAGCTTGATTTTGGTTCCAGGGCAAAGGGGCTGTGTGAAGGAAAGTAGGGAGTAAGAAGATTTGTGGTTACAGTTTGCTGGGTGCCCTGGTTATAACTCAGTGGCAGAGAGAAGTACTCAGGATTAGGGGCCCAGAGAGACCTCAGAAAACCTGAAACCTGTGACATTAGCCCCCACATCTTGGAAAATAGTTAACAGCCAGGAAATAAGCCACTGAAGAAGAAGATCTGAATTTAAACTCAGAAGGCAGTGAAGTCAAAATGTCTATTTCTAAAAGAAAAATGTAAAATGGTCACAAGCCCGAAAAGAGTTGCTGAAAGAGCTTAAAAAATCAAATAAGAGAGGTTGAGGAAAAATTAGTAAAAAAAAAAACAACCCAAGAGTAATACAAGAAAATCAAGAAAATTATGGCAGAATTGGACAAGAAATTATGGCAGAATATTAGTTCTTTTTATTTTTAAGTAAGGTATTACTTTATGGTAGTAGGACTTTGCTACTAATACATGAGTAAATTTAACTATATAAAAGGCATTCTCATTGGTTTAGAAATGAAATCACAGGAGTGAGTGCCAAACTTCAGATATTGTATTTATTTACTTTATTTTGTGATGTAAACCACTCCAGTTCTTGGGTTGCCATTTTGATATCCTGGGGTGGGGGGTTTGCACAGGAAGTGATGACTATCTGATCTTTGTTATCTTTTCTTTCATTATGTAATTGAAAAACCTTTATTAGGATTTGAAGTAAATGTTTGTTTATAGTAATGTTTTTGTTTTGTTTTGTTTTTAGGGTTTTTTTTGCAAGGCAAATGGGGTTAAGTGGCTTGCCCAAGGCCACACAGCTAGGTAATTATTAAGTGTCTGAGACGGGATTTGAACCCAGGTACTCCTGACTCCAGGGCTGGTGCTTTATCCACTGCGCCACCTAGCCGCCCCTATAGTAATGTTTATAGTAAAAAATGTTTATAGTAAAAAATCATCTCTGTAACCTCTGAAACCCTACAATGTACTGCAGTGATTTAATGTTTTCAATTGACATGTGGACTGTTTATCCAGATGGAAAGCAGTAGACAATATTCAGGACTTGTCAAGATAAATTACACACATTTGTCAGTTCTCATTCATGGGGAAAGATGATATAAGGATAAAGGCACTTGATGAATCTTTATTATGATTAAAGAACCTTCTACAAATAAAGAAATGATCACTAAAGCTTACCTAGTCCATCCCTTTCTCTCTAAGTTGTATTATATCTAATTCAATTTCCTCCTATCAAGATAGATCATACAAACTTCTCTGGTCATTTGTTTTAGTACTTAACAAGCTACATCAGGAAATTTTGTTTTATATTTAACTCAACTCATTCTTACAGAAATAATTTCCTTTGGTACAATTATCACAGTTTTTTTCAAAGTGACGAAAGATGCCTATGATATGACCATAGGCATATGTCACTCAAGTGTAAAATATATTACATGGCCTGCTCTTTGCTTGGAAATCCAATTCTGCAACTCCAAACAACCTATCCATATAGTCTACATATCCTCTAACTTCTGTCAGATGCTCTCTGAGCTCTTCAAGAATTCCATGAGGATTATTGTGGAGAGCCATGAATCAAGTCTCATTCTCCCATCCTTCAAGGTGATGGTGACCTTGAATGAAGATTTGTTCATCAAAATGAGTGACCAGGGCAGGAGAGTTCCTTTGCAAAAGACTGAGGAACTTTTCAGCTTTATGTTTCTTTCAATAGTTCTCATCCTTCAGTCAGATTCTGGGGATATCCCTTTAGCTGATTTTGGCTACAGGTTCCCCATATATTTTCTCTGTTCTAGGCACCACCTAGAATTTCAACTCCTCTACATGTAGGGCTTTGAAACTGATGCCAAGATCAATCTAAAGTCCCTATCAACAGATTCTGTGGAGTGCCTGCTGGTCTATAACAAGTTGGCATGCTTTCAGTACCAAACTATCCAGGAGACAGGAGACAGGAGACCGGAGACCCATTATGGAGATTAGGAACATGTCAATGTTCCTAGCAATATGCCTAGTTTACCATTCATTGTTGACAAGCAACCTCCTGTTTTTTTTTGCAGAGGCAATTATGAAGACATGGATTGGTCTTTTCAGCAATTGGTTACCTTGGTAACCTTCTCCTTAGCCATATCACACCAGGGGGAAGAGTCTCTGTGATGACCTATCTCTGTTTCCATGGCAACTGCTATACTGCACTCATTACAGTGAATCCTAGGTAGCAATTTCTATATTCATAGACCTTTTAGCTGGTCTCCTTGGTAACTAGTTTCCATGGTGACACCATGGGAGGGAGACTTTAGAATGATTCTCAAGAGGAGTATACTAATGGTAGTTCTCTATGGCAGGCCTTCACTTTCATGGTAACCTCAGACAAGAGTTCTTACTTATCATCCTGGGAAGGAGGAATTCTCAGTGCTTTGCTTTTCTCTGTCTTCCATCTGCCTCTAGCTTGCTTTCTCCTTTCAGCCCTCACTTACCCCTCGCTTCCCATGTCTGGGTGCTTATTAGCACTAGTTGAGGCCGGAGGGCAGTGGGAAGAGAGGACACCAGGGACAGATAGGATAGGGAGATTCTGATTTCTCTCCTTCCCACTCTACTGAAGAACTCATTCTATCTTTATTCTTGGATTTATGAAGAGGGAACCATAATGGGGAAGAACCCCTCACAATCTGCCACACCCCATATATTCTCTAGTGGGAAAACACTTCTTTTGGAAGAGTCTAAAGATGATTCCAATATTGGCTCACAGAGCCCACCATCCCCTCAGCCTAAACAATGTTTCCTCCTCCTCCCTGGTTCAGGTTCTTTATTACATATATCCAGTCCTGTCTGCATAACTCCAGTCTCTTGGCCTCCCCTTCTGTTATTTCTGTTCTTCAAAAGACTTGTGCTTAGTGTGCTTTGCTCTTCCTATATAATTTATATATGTAGTTTTGTATCCTCAAGGTGGCTTTACCATTCCCCAATTGACAAATGGTCAAAGGATATGAAAAGGCAATTTACAGATCAAAGCAATCCATAGCCATATGAAAAAACGCTCTAAATCCTTAATTATTAGAGAAATGCAAATTAAAGCTTCTCTGAGGTACCACCTCACACCTCTCAGATTGGCTGATATGACCAGAAAGGATAATGATCATTGTTGGAAGGGTTGTGGGAAATCTGGGACACTATTACACTGTTGGTGGAGCTGTGGACTCATCCAACCCTTCTGGAGAGGTATTTGGAACTACGCCCAAAGGGCAAGAAAAATGAGCATACCCTTTGACCCAGCAATACCATACTGGGGTCATACCCTGAAGAGATGATGAAAAAGGGTAAAAACATCACTTGTACAAAAAATATTCATAGCAACCCTGTTTGTGGTGGCAAAGAATTGGAAATCAAGTAAATGTCCTTCAATTGGGGAATGGCTTAGCAAACTGTGGTATATGTATGTCATGGAACACTGTTGTTCTATTAGAAACCAGGAGGGATGGGATTTCAGGGAAGCCTGGAGGGATTTGCATGAACTGAGGCTGAGTGAGATGAGCAGAACCAGAGAAACACTGTATACCCTAATAGCAACATGGGGGTGATGATCAACCTTGAAGGAATGCTCATTCCATTAGTGCAACAATCAGGAGCAATTTGGGGCTGTCTCTGATGGAGAATACCATCTGTATTCAGAGAAATAACTGTGGAATTTAAACAAAGACTAAGGACTATTAAATTTAATTTAGAAAAAAAACTGATATCTTATTGTCTGATCTTGCTATCTCTTATACTTCATGTTTCTTCCTTAAGGATATGATTGCTCTCTCATCACATTCAATTTGGATCAATGTATACCATGGAAACAATGTAAAGACTGATAAATTGCCTTCTGTGGGGGGTGGGGGGAGGGGAAAATTGTAGAACTCAAAATAAATAAAATCTTTAAAAAAAGATGGCTTTAGTACCCTCCTTATCAGCTGCCCTGTATGCAAGGAGTTAAGTTGTATGCTCCTCTTGGTGGTCCCTGGTAAAATGAGACTAAATGAGAGGAAGAAGGAAATACCAAGGCCACCTAATAAAAAATAAATCATTTAAAATATTGTTTTTTGTTTTCCAGTTATATACAATAGTAGTTTCTACCTATCATTTTTGGTAAGGTTTTGAATTTTATACTTCCCCCCCTCCCTTCCCTCCCCCACTCCCCAATAGAAGACAGTCTGATAATCTTTACATTATTTCCATGCTATACATTAATTGAAATTGAATGTGTTGAGAGAGAAATAATATCCTTGAGGAGAAAATAAAATATTTGAGATAGCAAAATTATGTAGTACATAAGACACTTTTTTTTTAGGATTTTTTTTGCAAGGCAAATGGGGTTAAGTGGCTTGCCCCAGGCCACACAGCTAGGTAACTATTAAGTGTCTGAGGCCAGATTTAAACTCAGGTACTCCTGACTCCAGGGCTGGTGCTCTATCCACTGCGCAACCTAGCCGCCCCTTATAAGACACTTTTTTAAAAAAAAATTGAAGGTAATAGACTTTGGTCTTTGTTTAAACTCCTAGTTCTTTCTGTGGATACAGAAGGTATTCTCCAACACAGGTACTCTAAAATTGTCCCTTATTATTGCATTGATGGAATGAGCAAATCCATTAATGTTGATCATCACCCCCATGTTGATGTTAGGGTATACAATGTACTGGCTCTGCTATTCTTGCCCAACATCAGTTCATGCCAGCCTTTCCAGGCTTCTCTGAAATTCCATCCCTTTTGGTTTCTAATAGAACAATAGTGTTCCATAACGTACATATACCATCCTTTGTTTAGCCATTCCCCAATTGATGGATATTCACTTAATTTCCAATTCTTTGCCACCACAAACAGTGCTGCTATGAATATTTTTGTACAAGTGATGTTTTTACCCTTTTTCATCATCATTTCAGGTTATTAGACCCAGCAGTAGTATTGCTGGATCAAAGGGTATGCACATTTTTATTGCCCTTTGGGCACAATTCCAGATTGCTCTCCAGAATGGTTGGATGAGTTCACAGATCCATCAACAATGTATTAGTGTTCCAGATTTCCCACAGCCCTGCCAGCATTGAAAATTGTCCCTTCTAGTCTATATTGGCCAATCTGATAGGTGTGAGGTGGTACCTCAGAGATGCTTTAATTTGTATTTCTCTAATCAGTAATGATTTAGAGCAATTTTTCAGATGCCTATGGATAGCTTTGATTTCCCCCTCTGTAAATTGTCTTTGCATATCCTTTGACCATTTGTCAATTGGAGAATGGCAAAAATAAGCCAATTTTTTTTGCAAGGCAATGGAGTTAAGTGGCTTGCCCAAGATCACACAGTAGGTAATTATTAAGTGTCTGAGGCTGGATTTGAACTCAGGTACTCCTGACTTCAGGGACAGTGCTCTATCCACTGTGCCACCTAGCTGCCCCCTTAAGCCATATTTTTTTGAGAAGGATTTGCTCTGATATGAACATCTAACTGGTTTTAGATATACTACATAAAACTTGGTTTCCTTGACTGTTCTTATCATCTTTCACCTTGACTGTTGCAAGTTTCTTAATTGGCTTTCTTGTTTCCAGTTTTTCTCTTTAAAGTCTATATTATATTACCTGGATCCCACTTATCAAACCATTGATCAAGTCTGAAAGTATATGTGAAATGGTTATAATACCCCAGCTCTTTAATGAAAGAAGGGAAGGACATTTTCTGAGCTCTTCTCACTGGCCAAGCTTGGTCATTATGATAAGGGTTCAGCTTTAGAAAAATAACTTCAAACAGTTGTTTGAAGGATGGATTGGAGAGGGGAAAGATTAGAACCAGGGAGATCAATCAGAAGACTTTTACAATAGCTTAAGTGAGAAGTGATGAGGGCTTGAGCTAGGGTGATGACTAGGGTGAGTGGAGAGAAGGGTAAATATGCAAGACATATTGTGTATAGAGCATTGACCACATTTGGCAACTGATTAGATGGTGTGTGAAGGAGAATGATGAGCCAGGGTTGATTCTGAAACTGTGAACTTAGGTGACTTGGAAGGATGTCAGTGTCATCAACCGTAATAGATTATTTTGGAGAAGGGTGATTTTTGAAGAAAGATAATGAGTTCTATATTGAACATGTTGAGTTTGAGATATCCAACAGAGAAGTGGGAGTGGAGAGAGATTTAGGGCTAATTATATAGATTTGGGAGTTATTGTACAGAGATGATAAATGAACCCATGGAAGCAGTTAAGATTATTAAAAGCAAATATAGAGATAGAAAGGAAAAGGGATACAGAACTTTGGGGGACATCCATTTTGAATAGGTGAGAGAAAGAGCATCCAGAAGAGAGACAGAAATATAGAGATAGAGATAGAGACACAAAGACAGACAGACAGACAGAGTCATAGAGAGAGCAGTGACATGGGAGCCCAGGGAGGAGAGAATATTAGGAAGTTGACTCTTAGAAGCTACAGAAAAGTCAAGTAGAATGTAGATTGGATTTAACAGGTCATTGGATTTAACAATTGATCTATTCAGGACAGTGGTGGGGTAGGAGAACTGATTGCAATGATAAGTTAGTGAGAGTACACTGAGTGTCAGGAAACTTCATTTCATGGTCAAACTTATAGCTAGATTGAATTGGCAAAGTCACATGAAGGTCTTTAAAGTTTGAGGGAGACCTGTATGCAATTGAATATAGTAGAGGAAAAAGTCTATGAGTAGGGAGAAATGGAAGGTGAGTAGAATATAGAAAATTAGTGAGGAGAAAAGATGTAATCAAGCATACAAGTAGAGGAATTAGTCTTGGCAACGAGAAGGGCCACCTCTTCCTCAGAGCCTAGAGAAAAGGAAAAAAAAAGAATAAAGAATGATAAGGCTTTTGATGTATGCTGTAGAAAAGAAGAAGCTCCTGGTGGATGGCTTCTGTTTTCTCAATGAGCTAAGAGGTGACGTCTTCTGCTGAGATGGAAGTGGGGAGGGTAGTGCAAGGAGTTTGAAAAACAGAAGAGAACATTGGGAATAGTCACTATGGGAAGGGTCAACCAGGGAAGAGTAGAAGAATTGTGATTTTTTTGTCTTTGTAGCTCTAGTGCTTAGCACAGTTCCTGGGATATTGTAGGAATTTCATGAATGTTTATTGAATTAAATTGTTGCAATGAAGAGCCTGCTGAAATTATATATAATCAATTTGTAATTGATATCATTACATGATTTTCTCCAGCAATATTCAAAAGTATAAAGGAAGACCATTCATCACAATAAATTCCAAATGGATAACTGACAAATATAAAAGTTCACAAAATTTTAGAAACTGCAGGAAAATGGATGATAGTATCTTTTACAACTCTGGGTAAGGAGGTGATTTATTAGCCAAAGAAGTGATAAAAGAGGTCACAAAGGAAAAAAATAATTTCAATAGATTAAATTGAAAAGCTTTTGAAAGAAAAAAATCAATGAAATAAAGATAAGAAAAGAAACTTGATTTGGAAAAAAAATCTTTGCATTGAATATCTCTGATAAAGGTCTTATAACTAAGATATATAAGGAATGAATATATATATATATAGCTAAAAGCCTCAATGGATAAGTGAAAAAATAATATTCACAAACAATTCTCAAAAGATGAACTGCAAACTCTTGGCAGTTATATGAAGAATTACTCTGAATCACTAATAGAAATATAAATTTTCAAAATCAATCAGTTCATTAATTTCTTTTTTTGAGGTTTTTGCAGGGCAAATGGGGTTAAGTGGCTTGCCACACAGCTAGGTAATTATCAAGTGTCTGAGACCGGATTTGAACCCAGGTACTCCTGACTCCAGGGCCGGTGCTTTATCCACTATGCCACCTAGCCGCCCCAGTTGATTAATTTCTAACACTAATATATTTTTTAAAATTAATGTTTATTAAAGATATTATTTGAGTTTTACAATTTTCCCTCCAATCTTACTTCCCCCACCCCCCCCACAGAAAGCAATCTGTCAGTCTTTACTTTGTTTCCATGTTGTACCTTGATCCAAATTGGGTGTGATGAGAGAGAAAACATATCCTTAGAGAAGAGACAAGAAGTCTAAGAGGTAACATGATCAGACAATAAGATATCTGTGTTTTTCTAAATTAAAGGGAATAGTCCTTGAACATTGTTCAAACTCCACAGCTCCTTATCTGGATACACATGGCACTCTCCTTTGCAGACAGCCCAAAATTGTTCCCAATTGTTGCACTGATGGAATGAGCAAGTCCATCAAGGTTGATCATCACCCCCATGTTGCTATTAGGGTATACAGTGTTTTTCTGGTTCTGCTCATCTCACTCAGCATCAGTTCATGCAAATCCCTCCAGGATTCCCTGAAATCCCATCCCTCCTGGTTTCTAATAGAACAATAGTGTTCCATGACATACATATACCACGGTTTGCTAAGCCATTCCCCAATTGAAGGACATTTACTTGATTTCCAATTCTTTGCCACCACAGACAGGGCTGCTATAAATATTTTTGTACAAGTAATGTTTTTACCCTTTTTCATCATCTCTTCAGGATATAGACCCAGTAGTGGTATCGCTGGGTCAAAGGGTATACACATTTTTCTTGCCCTTTGGGCGTAGTTCCAAATACCTCTCCAGAAGGGTTGGATGAGTCCACAGCTCCACCAACAGTGTAATAGTGTCCCAGATTTCCCATAACCCTTCCAACAATGATCATTATCCTTTCTGGTCATATTGGCCAATCTGAGAGGTATGAGGTGGTACCTCAGAGAAGCTTTAATTTGCATTTCTCTAATAATTAAGGATTTAGAGCATTTTTTCCATATGGCTATGGATTGCTTTGATTTCCTCATCTGTAAATTGCCTTTGCATATCCTTTGACCATTTGTCAATTGGGGAATGGCTTTTTGTTTTAAAAATATGACTCAGTTCTCTGTATATTTTAGAAATGAGTCCTTTGTCAGAATCATTAGTTGCAAAGATTGTTTCCCAATTTACTACGTTTCTTTTGATCTTGGTTACAGTGGTTCTATCTGTGCAAAAGCTTTTTAATTTAATGTGATCGAAATATCTAATTGGTTTTTGGTGGTGTTCTCCAACTCTTCCTTAGTCATAAACTGCTCCCCTTTCCATAGATCTGACACGTAAACTAGTCCTTGATCTTCTAATTTGCTTATAGTATTGTTTTTTATGTCTAAGTCCTGTAACCATTTGGATCTTATCTTGGTAAAGGGTGTTTAGGTGTTGGTCTAATCTAAGTTTCTTCCATACTAACTTCCAATTTTCCCAGCAATTTTTATCAAAGAGGGAGTTTTTATCCCAATGACTGGACTCCTTGGGTTTATCAAACAGCAGATTATTAAAATCATCTCCTACTTTTACACCTAGTCTATTCCACTGGTCCACCACTCTATTTCTTAGCCAATACCAAACAGTTTTGATGACTGATACTTTATAATATAATTTTAGATCAGGTAGGGCTAAGCCACCTTCTTTTGCACTTTTTTTCATTAAACTCCTGGCAATTCTTGACTTTTTATTTCTCCATATGAATTTACTTACAATTTTTTCTAACTGATTAAAGTAATTTTTTGGAATTTTATTTGGTAGGACACTAAACAGATAGTTTAGTTTTGGTAGAATTGTCATTTTTATTATATTAGCTTTACCTATCCACGAGCAGTTGATATTTACCCAGTTATTTAAATCTGATTTAATTTGTGTGAGAAGTGTTTTATAATTATTTTCAAAAAGATTCTGAGTCTTTCTTGGCAAATAGACTCCCAAGTATTTTATATTGTCTGAGGTTACTTTGAATGGGATTTCTCTTTCTAGCTCTTCCTGCTGTATCTTGCTAGACATATATAGAAAAATTGAGGATTTATGAGGGTTTATTTTATAACCTGCAACTTTGCTAAAATTGCTATTTGTTTCCAGTAGTTTTTTGGATGATTTCTTGGGATTCTCTAGGTATACTATCATGTCATCTGCAAAGAGTGAGAGTTTTGTCTCTTCCTTCCCAATTCTAATTCCTTCAATTTCTTTTTCTTCTCTAATTGCTGATGCTAACATTTCTAATACGGTATTGAATAGTAGTGGTGATAATGGGCACCCTTGTTTGACCCCTGATCTTATTGGGAATGCCACTAGCCTCTCCCCATTGAATATAATGCTTGTTGATGGTTTCAGATAGATACTGCTAATTATTTTAAGGAACAGTCCATTTATTCCTACACTTTCTAGTGTTTTTAATAGGAATGGATGCTGTATTTTGTCAAAAGCTTTTTCAGCACCTATTCATATGATCATATGATTTCTGATAGGTTTGTTGTTGATATAATTGAGTATACTAACAGTTTTCCTAATATTGAACCAACCCTGCATTCCTAGAATAAATCCTACTTGATCATAATGTATTATCCTAGTGATAACTTGTTGTAATCTTTTTGCTAAGATTTTATTTAAGATTTTTGCATCTATATTCATCAGGGAAATAGGTCTATAATTTTCTTTCTATGTTTTAACTCTTCCTGGTTCAGGTAACAGCACCATATTGGTTTCATAGAAAGAGTTAGGCAGAGTTCCATCTTTCCCTATTTTTCCAAAGAGTTTATATAGAATTGGAACCAATTGTTCCTTAAATGTTTGGTAGAATTCATTTGTGAATCCATCAGGCCCTGGAGATTTTTTTTTAGGGAGTTCAATGATTGCTTGTTGAATTTCTTTTTCTGAGATAGGGTTGTTTAGGTATTTAATCTCTTCTTCATTTAACCTGGGCAACTTATATTTTTTGTAAATATTCATACATTTCACTTAGATTATTAAATTTATTGGCATAGAGTTGGGCAAAATAATTTCAAATTATTACTTTAATTTCCTCCTCATTGGTGGTGAGTTCACCTTTTTCATTTATGATACTAGCAATTTGGTTTTCTTCTTTCTTTTTTTTTAAATCAAATTGACTAGAGGTTTATCAATTTTATTGGTTTTTTCCATAATACCAACTTTCGGTTTTATTTATTAATTCAATAGTTTTTTTGCTTTTGCTTTTATTAATTTCTCCTTTAATTTTTAGAATTTCTAATTTGTTACTTAATTGGGGATTTTTGCTTTGTTCTTTCTCTAATTTTTTTAGTTGCATATTTAGTTCATTGATTTCCTCTTTCTCCAATTTATTCATGTAAGCATTTAAAGCTATAACATATCCCCTGAGAGTCGTCTTGAATGAATCCCATAGGTTTTGGTATGTTGTTTCATTGTTATCATTATCTAGGATAAAATGGTTAATTCTTTCTATAATTTGTTTTTTGGTCCACTCATTTTTAAAAATGAGGTTATTCAGTTTCCAATTTGTTCTGGGTCTATATCTCCTTGGCCCAGTATTGCATATGACTTTTATTGCATTGTGATCTGAGAAAGATGTATTCACTATTTCTGCCTTTCTGCAGTTGATCATTAGGTTTTTATGTTCTAGTACATGGTCAGTTTTTGTATAAGTTCCATGTACTGCAGAGAAAAAGGTATATTCCTTTCTATCCCTGTTCAGTTTCCTCCATAAGTCTACCATATCTAATTTTTCTAACAATCTATTTACCTCCTTAACTTCTTTCTTGTTTATTTTGTGATTTGATTTATCTAGATCTGAGAGTGGGAGGTTGAGGTCTCCCACTAGTAGAGTTTTGCTGTCTATGTCTTCCTGTAGTTCTTTCAGCTTCTCCTCTAAGAATTTGGGTGCTGTCCCACTGGGTGCATATATATTTAGTATTGAAATGGCTTTATTATCTATGGTACCTTTTAGGAGGATAAAGTTTCCTTCCTTATCTCTCTTAATGCTATCTATTTTTGTTGCTGCTTTGTCTAAGGATTGCTACCCCTGCTTTTTTTACTTCAGCTGAAGCAAAATATATTTTGATCCAACCTTTTACATTTACTCTATATGTATCTCTCTGCTTCAAATGCATTTCTTGTAAGCAGCATATTGTAGGATTATGGTTTTTAATCTACTCTGCTATTTGCTTACGTTTTAAGGGAGAGTTCATCCCATTCACATTCAAAGTTATGATTACTAATTCTTTATTGCCCTCTGTGCTATCTTCCCTCTGTTTGTATTTTTCTCCCTTTCCCCCCTTTATCCATATTCCCGAATATTTTTTTCTGAATACCACCCCCTTCAGTGTGTTTGCCCTCCTATATCACACCCTCCCCTTTCTTTCCCCTTTCCCTTTTTCCCTTCCCCTCCTTTTGTTATTTCCTCTTTTCCCCCCACTCCCCTTCCCTTTCTCTGCCCCCTCCCTTTTCCCATTTTAATACTTGAAAGGTTAGATGTTTTATAAGTTAACTGAGTATGTGTAGGTTGACTTTAAGCCAAGTCTGATGAGAAGAAGATTCAGGTGTTTCTCATCTGCTCCCTTCTTCCCCTCTATTACCATAGGTTTTTTTGTACCTCTTAGTGTAATGAGATTTACCCCATTCAATCCCCTCCTTCCTCCCATCTCTTTCCTATTCCCCTTTTTGGGGAGGTAGTAATTTTTAGATCATTATATCTAAGTCATAGAAAATTCTGAGTGTCTGTCCCTTCTAGTTCAGTATATTCTATTGAATAGAGTCAAAATTCCCGAGAGTTATTAGAGTCTTTTCCCCAAGTGGGGTTAAAGCCAATTACATCCCATTAGATAGAAATCTCATGGATAGGTCATGAATGTTCATCATTTCTGGCTAGGTATATTCTCCCTGTTAGAGTTACAATTCTTAAGATTTATGAGAATCTTTTCCCCCATGCTAGGATATAGCCAGTTTCAACTTACTGGATAGCATTAGTTTTCCTTTTACCACCCCCCCCTTTTTTTAACCTTTTCATGTGTCTCTTGAATCTCCTGTTTGATGTCCAAATTTTCTGTTTAGCTCTTGTCTTTTCATCAGAAATTTTTGGAATTCTTCAATTTCATTAAATGTCCATCTTTTTCCCTGGAAGAGAAGGCTCAGCTTTGCAGGAAAGTAGATTCTTGGCTGCATTCCAAGCTCCCTTGCTCTTCAAAATATCTTGTTCCAGGCCCCTCGATCCCTTAATGTTGATGCAGCCGGGTCCTGTGTGATCCTTACTGTGGCTCCTTGATATTTAAATTGTTTCTTTCTGGCTGCTTGCAGGATTTTCTCTTTTATCTGATAGTTCTGGAATTTGGCCACAACATTCCTTGGTGTTTTCATTTTAGGATCTTTTTCTGGTGGGGATTGATGTACTCTTTCAATAACTACTTTGCCCTCCGATTCCATGATATCAGGGCAGTTTTCCATCACTAGATCCTGTAATATTAAGTCCAGGCTTTTTTTCTCTTCAATATTTTCAGGAAGTCCTATAATTTTCAGGTTGCCCCTCCTTGATCTGTTCTTGAGGTCAGTGGTTTTGTTGATGAGGTGTTTTACATTTTTTTTCTATTTTTTCTATTTTTAAATTTTGTTTAACTGACTCTTGCTGTCTCATGGAGTCATTAGTTTCTGTAGACTCCATTCTTTTTTGGGGGAGGAGTTTTCTTCATTAACCTTTTGCAACTCCTTTTGCAATTAGTCAATTCTACTTTTGAAAGAGCTTTCCATTTGACCAATTGAGGTTTTGAGAGAATTATTTTCTTTTTGCATTTGCCCAATTGAGGATCTGAGAGAATTATTCTCATTTTGTATTTGTCCAATTGATGATGTGAGAGATTCATTCTCATTTTGTAATTGTCCAATTGAAGATCTGAGAGATTTATTCTCCTTTTGTATTTGTTCAATTGTACTTTCTAAGGTTTTGTTTTCTTGTTGCAAGGTATTAATTGTTTCTCCCAAATTTTTAAGCTCCTTCCTTATTTCTTCAAGGAAGTCTTTCTGTGCTGAAGACCAGATTGTATTCTCCTCAGAGGTTCTAGGTCTTTCTGAATTAAGGTCTTTCCCTTCCAAGAATTTTTATATGGATCCTCGTTTCCGCTGACCCTTCTTCATTTTGCTAAGACCTTGAGTTGGGGAGGGGCTGGTTCACAGGGGCTTGGGATCACTAAAACCTTTACCCACTGAATGCAATTTCTCTGGCTGGCCAGTAGGAGGGGTTGGTTGCTTTCTCTGAAGTGTCTGTGACCTTGATTGGGGCCTTCTCCCTTTGCTTGAAGGGAGGAGTTGGAGCTATTGAATTCTTTTGCCTTTACTCAATGGTTTTACCAGGGTTTTACCCTGGCCTGTGGTCATTCACTCTCGATTGTCAGCTGGGATGGTTCTTCTGCTCACACACCTGGGCCTGAGGTGGAAGTAGTTTGCATTTGTTTGTTCAGGGAAGAGGTCTGAGCTTTAATGGGACTCTAGGACCAGAGGAGCCCAGGGATGGTGTCCGCAGGTCTTCTGCACCCGAACTCTCCCTCCAGCCCTGTCCGCAAGCTCCCAGGGGACAGCACCAACACCAGTGCCTCTGCTCCCTAGTTGACTCAAGCCCCTGCCATCTAGCCCCACCGCTGATCCAGCAGGTCCGGCTCTTGGGCCCTCCAACTCCCCGCTCCACTTCAGCTATTAATCTGGTTGATCGGGGCTGATCCTCCCTCTGAGCCCAGACTCACCCGCCGGAATTCAGCCAATGCTGCTGCCAATGACAAATACTGAGGTCAATGTTCTTTCACCTGGCTTTTCTTTCTGGGTTTTGTGGGTCAGATTTCTTTTAAGAGGTTTGTTTCATGTGATAGATGGGGAAAAGATCAGAGACTTTAGAACTGTGCCTGTCTTCTCTCTGCCATCTTGGCCAGAAGTCCCCAACACTAATATATTTTAAAAAAAATTTTGAGTTCCAAATTCTCTCCAACCTTTCTCCCACCCATTGAGAAGGCAGGCAATATGTGCCCATTATACATGTGAAGTCAGGCAAAACATATAGAATGTAAATTGAAACAGTTCAAAAGTTTTACTTCATACCCAGCTGATTGGCAAAGATGACAAAAGTTGAAATGATCAATGTTAGACAGGTTGTGAATTGGAAACCAATTTGGAATTATGCCTCCAAAGTATTAAAATGTCCATACCCTTTAAACCAGATATCACACTGGTAGACTCACAGTCAAAAATGAAAGAAAAGATTGTATATTCACCAAAATATTAAGTACTATATGTTTTGTGGTAGTAAAGAACTGGAAGCAAAATAGATGACTATCAATTGGGAAATAACTAAAATTTTGAATTTATAATTGTAAATAAATTATATATGAATAAAATGTAATTTACTGTGCTGTAAGATAGGATGAATATGAAGAATTCAGAGGTTTATATACACTGATATGGAGTGAAATAAGCAGAATCAAGAAAACAATATATACAGTGACTGCACAATACAAATGGAAAGAGTGACCCCCCCCCCCAAACAAAAACAAACCCAAAGCCAAAACTGTATAGTTAAAATGAACAAGTTTGTCTTGGGAGGAGAGTTGAAGAATTGTTCCTACCTCCCTTCATTGTAGAGTCTTTTTTGAGCTCTTCCATAACCTGAACCTATTTCCTATTTCTCTTGGAGGCTTTGGGTATAAAAACTTCAACTTTGTCATCTTCTGAGTGTATATTTTGATCCTCCCTGGGACCAAAGTAATTTTCTATGGCCAGATTCTTCTTTTTCTGTTGTTTACTCATTTCCTCAGCCTATGACTGATTTATCACACTTCCAAAGCTTTTGGAGTTTTTTGGGGTACCCTAACCCCAATTCCTTCAAGGTCTTATGAGAGGCTCTGACTGCTCTCTTGCCTGTGCTCTGGTCTGTGGATGAGTGTAGGCCCTGCAGTCTGCCCTGGAGCTTTTAGGAGGAGCCCTGCTCCTCTATGGTGGTATGGGGTCCCAGACTGTGACCTGGATCTGAGTGTGGGCAAAGCAGAAGAGAATTGCCCCAGGGATAGTAGAGAGACCCCTGCAGTCTCTCCCCACCCCGTTACCATCTGTGGTCTCAGAGCTCTGGAAGTAGCTTCTGGGTGGCTCCACAGGTTCCCAACCACAGGGCTGCTCCAAGGCTAGCACTGGCTCGGCCTCCACATTCATTCTAGTGTGGAAGAGTTCTCTCACCACCCCTTGAAGCCATCTCCAGCCATCCCTGGGCCAAAACGTCTGGAAACCACCCCCGTAGTCATGGACCCAGGTGCCCCCAGGCTGTTCCTAGACGGCTAGAGCTGGTTTGCTCTGGCAGTAGCTGGGCCTGGCTGTGCTGCAGCTCTTTCCAACCCCCTGTCCCAGTGAAACAGGCCTCTCTTGAAGATCTTCTAAGTTGTCTTGGACTGGAAAATTGTATCACTCAGTCTTTCTGTGGGTTCTGCCCCTCTAAATTTTGGCTACAGTCATAATTTTATGACTTTTTGGGGGATGAATTTCTGAGAATTCCAGCCCTCACACTGCCATCTTCAACATCTCCAATATTCTGAGGAGTTCTCTTGTCTTTCTCATTCCATTGTTTTCTTCCCTTCCTTCCTTCCTTCCTTCCTTCCTTCCTTCCTTCCTTCCTTCCTTCCTTCCTTCCTTCTTTTCTTTTCTTTCTTTCTTTCTTTCTTTCTTTCTTTCTTTCTTTCTTTCTGTTTTCTTCTATTTCTTAAAAAAAGCATTACCTATTTAAGAAAACCTTATCTCTTCTTGCTATTCTCTGGAATTGTATATTCAATTGGCTATATCTTCCTCTTTCTTCTTTCCCTTACCTTCTTTCTTCAGCTCTTTGTGAAGCTTCATCAGATAACCTTTTGTTTTCTCACTCTTTTTTATTCCTTTGGAATGTTTCTCATTGCTTACTCTTGCTGAAAACTTTAGTCTATAGTTCTTTAGACACCCTATCTACCAGAGTAATCCTTTAAATCTATTCATCATCTCCACTTCATATTAATAAGGGTTGTTATTTAGGTCATATCCATACAGACCGATGGTTTTCCCTACTATCATGGGGAAAGAATTAGTTCTTAGGTTCGTTAGTTCAATTAGTTCATTAATTCCAGATCAAGAATTCGAAGGGACTTTTTTTGGGAATCTGATGCCCAACCTCCTCATTTTATGACTGATGAAACTGAGACCCAGGGAGAGCCAAGGTCAGGTAGAATAGGGACAAAATTTGAACCCAAGTCCTTTCTGTCCAAATCCATCACTCTTTCCACTGAACCATGCCCCTTCCCACTTGACTACAAGTTTTATTCTTTAGGTTTCTATGACTAAACTTCCTCAGCTGGTCACTTGAAATAAAAGATCTAAGGCAGAGGGTAGAAGGAGCAGGGCCTCTGGTTCAATGAATAACTAATATTCTAGTTTCCCTGTGTGGTCAGAACTCATACTCAGATCTAACCCAATAGCTTCATAAGATAGCTAGATAGGTGCTACATTGGATAGAACCCTGGGCCTGGAGTCAGGAAGGCCTGAGTTTAAATCCAACCTCAGTTATGTGCTATCTGTGTACCCTTTGGCAAGTGATTAAACTACTCTCTGACTTAGATTCCTCCACTGTAAAAAAAGGATGATAATAACAAACACTGACCTCCCAGGGTTGTTGTGAGGCTAAAATGAGATAATATTTTTAAAGTACTGCATGTAAGCAGGTGCTTAATAAATACTTATTTATTTAGTTCATTTCCTTTTCATCTATGTAGATATTTTCTTCCTTCTTATGATTATTTGAGATCATTACAATTACATTTTTTAATTTACTCTTATCTCTCTCATCCTTTTTGAGATACATGATCTCTCTAGAGCAAAGGCTTTAAACCACTGGCCAGTCAGTTGTATTGATCTGATGTTGACAAGGCAAACTCGAAATTCAATAAGTCTTGTAGCTTTTAAGGGGTGAATGAATGAAATGTTTGACCAAATATGGTCTGTGAATTAGGTTATAAATATCAAAATGACCATGGGCAGAAAAAAGGTTTCCCACCCCTGTTCTATAGGATCTCATCTATTGTAGTTATCTTTGTTTTGAGTTCCTTGAAACTGATTTTCCTAAAATCTAGTTTACATGCTTGCCTAGACCAAGAGTTCCCTTGCATCATTATTCTCAAGATGACATGATCATTTTCTAAGGTTTGCATCATTTCCACAACATCAACTGTTTCTTTCTTATTAACCTGAATTAAGTCCCTCTCTTTGTCCCTGTCTTTTGAGCAATGAAATTATCAACAAGGGAATTCAAGAATTTATCAGATACTTTGCATTTAAGAGAATGTGACTTCCAGAAAGGAGATTATCTAGTTTAGGTTCTTTAAACACAGAAGAGATCTGTTCTCATAGGCCATCTAGAAATACTAAAGTCTGTTCCATGTGCCATTCAACAAAATTTATTAAATCCTCACTATGTCTTAGATACTGTGTAGACTCTGAACATATGAAGAAAAACAAACTCATTCTTGCCCTCAAACAGCTTATATTCTGCTAGGAGAAAATACATATACAAAGACAAGACAAACTATATACACTATAATTTTTTTAAGTTTTTGCTAGGCAATGGGGTTAAGTGGCTTGCCCAAAGCCACACAGCTAGGTCATTATTAAGTGTCTGAGACCGGATTTGAACCCAGGTACTCCTGACTCCAGGGCCAGTGCTCTATCCACTGCGCCACCTAGCTGCCCCCTACACTATGGTTTTTGAGAGAGAAGCTAACTATGAGGGGAATAAGGGACATGATATGAGTAAATCCACGTAATGTGAAAACCAAAGATAGTAATAATTGTTTTTAAAAGAGGGACATGAGGGGCAGTTAGGTGGCACAGTGGATAGAGCACCGGCCCTGGAGTCAGGAGTACCTGGGTTCAAATCTGTCCTCAGACACTTAATAATTGCCTAGCTGTGTGACTTTGGGCAAGCCACTTAACCCCATTGTCTTGCAAAATCAAAAAAAGAGGAACATGATAGCTTTGAATTCTTGAGGTGCTGGGAAAGAAAGGCTTATATTTTTCCCATTTATTCTTCATCAGGCGAATTCCCTCAAATGTCGACCTAGATACTATCCTTCTGGATGGTACTCATTTTGTCTAGCCAACTTTTTTGAAAAACTAGAAAGTAAAATAGAAACCAAAAACAAAATAGAAAGCATCTTTAAAGACACCAATGTATTTTTATGTGAGACACTTCTGTGTTAATAGACAGTTTGTGTAATTATTGTGTGTGATTACAGCATATGGTGGTATAGATTCTAATGTCCTAGTTCTATTATTACTGACAGTAGGAACAGTTGTGGTTTTTCTTGACAGCACTGAGCACATTTAACATATTCAGAGAGAGTTTAGCAGAGCCACCCCCACAATAAAATAGGGGCAATCCAAGGATTCTGAAAATGAAGAATCAAAGAAGAGCAAACAGAAACATTGAGTTCTGGTACACCCTGGGGGAGAGAGTATGTTATTTTGTGGTTGTTTTAAAGAAACATGTCTCCAATAAGGTCTGTTTTGTTGTCTCATCAAAATGCAGACTTGAACAAGGAGACACAAGGAGAGGCAGAAGACGATCTGAATCCAGGTCTTTTGATGCCAAATCTAATACTTTTTCCATGTTATCACTCTGCCTCAATCAGTCTTTCAATCTAGTCTTAATCTTGTCTTAATCAAAGTTCTATGACTTAAAATGAGTTATCATTATTGTTAATAATGTTGTGTAATTGTTTAAAAAATGAGTTGTTATGCAAATAAAACGTGAACTTAAATTCTCTTAGAAAATATCCCATGGAACTCTGGAGCCTGATGCAATTGTTTGAATAGAAAATATAAAGTGTCATAACTGGGAAAGGCCAGATTGGGAATGACTAGGACCCAGAGAACAGACTGACCCAAAGAGAAAAAAGAGGTAACCAAGGGAAATCCAAGAAGCAGGCAATAGCATGTTCCAAGTAGGCAAGTTGACAATTAAATATGATACTTCTTATTGTTACTATTGTTGATGTTCCATCCGGCTTTTAGAGTCCTTATTGAATTTTTTTTGTAGAATTCTACTTTATCTTCTTGCAATACATGTTGGCACAAAAAACTGGACATTTATATTCATGGTGATTGTTTTGAAAATGTTCATCATGAGCTCTGCAAAGCCAGATGATCAAATGTACCATGGAATTGTGTCTTCTTGTCTTGGGATTCCTAATAAATTGTACTCTTTTATTTGCTTTCCCAAGGAGACCCTTGCACTATCCTTTCATTTAGAAGAGTTACACCTTCCATGAACATTCTCAAATAATGTTTTTTATATATTACTAAAATATTCTTAAGAGTAAACATAATACCCCTCCCCCCAAAATATAGACCCACATGAGTGATAAAGTAAAGGTGAAAGAAAAAAAATTAAAATAAAAATAAAAAAATAATAATTGTAGGCATGGCCAGGTGGTGCAGTGGACGGAGCACCGGCCCTGGAGCCAGGATACCTGAGCTCAAATCTGGCCCCAGATACCCAACAATCACCCAGCTGTGTGACCCTGTGCAAGCCATCCCAACCCCATTGCCCTGCAAAAACCAAAAAAAAAGACCCAAAATAATATAAAATGGTAATAATAATAATAGTAGGGGCAGCTGAGTGGCAGACAAAGCACTGGCCCTTGAGCCAGGAGCACCCGGGTCCAAATCCAGCCTCAGACACTCAACAATCACCTGGCTGTGTGGCCCCAGGCAGGCCACCCAGCCCCATTTGCCCTGCAACCCCCTAAAATAATAATAATAATAATAATAATAATAATAATAATAATAATAATAAATGTGCTTCAGTCTGTGTTCCAACACCACTAGCTCTGTCACAGGTGGATCACATTCTTTATGATAAGCCGATCACAAAAGTTACTTCCATATTTTTCCACCTTTGCCATTGCTGATCACAACTCCTTCCATTCGTACTTCTCTACTACCATGTACTATATTTTCTCTCTCCTTTCACTCTGTCTCTGCTGTAGGGTAGCTGAGTGATGCAGCAGACAGATCCCCGGCCCTGGGGCCAAGAGGCCCTGAGCTCATATACCACCCCTTAGGCCCAGCATCCATCTGGCCCTATGGTCCCGGACAGGCCATCCAATCCCAGCCCCTTGCAAGAAGTAAAAAAGAAAATGTGTTATATATGACCACTCTCCCCCCATGGTCCATCCTCTCCTCCATCACTCACATCCCCTCCTTCCCCCATCCCCCTTCTCTCCTTCTTACTCCAGATGTCTATACCCCATTGAGTATATATGCTGTTTCCTCTCCTAGCCACCTCTGATGAGAGCAAAGATTCCCTCATTCCCCCTTGCCTTCCCCCTTCCATATCATTGCAATAGCTCATTGTTATAAAGAAAAATCTTATTACATGAAATATCTTAGCCTATTCCTCCTCTCCTTTTTCTTTCTCCCATTACATTTCCCTTTTATCTATTGACTCCATTTTTACACCACAATGTATCTTCAAATTCAGTTTTCTCCTGTGCTTCATCTATAAAAGCTCCTTCTACCTGCTCTATTAAATTAGAAGGTTCATATGAGTATTATCAGTATCATTTTTCTATACAGGAATACACATAGTTCATCATTATTAAGTCCCTTGTATTTTCCCCTTCTCTTCCACTCTCTGTCTTTCACCTGAGCCCTGTATTTGAAGATCAAACCTTCTGTTCAGCTGTGGCCATTCCAACAGGAATATCTGAAATTCCCCTGGTTCATTGAAAGTCCATCTTTTTCCCTGGAAGAGGACATTCATTTTTGTTGGGTAGTTGATTCTTGGTTGCATTCTAAGCTCTTTTGCCTTCTGGTATATTATATTCCAAGCCCTACGAGCTTTTAATGGAGTTGCTGCTAAGTCCTGTGTGATCCTGACTGCAGCTCCACGATATTTGAATTGCGCCCTTCTGGCTGCTTGTAATATTTTCTCTTTGACTTGGGAGTTCTGGAACTTGGCTGTAATATTCCTGGGGGTTGTTGTTTTTAGAGCTCTTTCTTGGGGAGATCAGTGGATTCTCTCCATTTCTATTTTGCCCTCTGTTTCTAGGATATCAGGGCAATTTTCCTGTAGTAATTCTTTGAAAATGATGTCAAGGCTCTTTTCCTGGTCATGACTTTCAGGTATTCCAATAATTTTTAAATTATCTTTCCTAAATCTGTTTTCCATATCAGTTGTTTTTTTCAATGAGATGTTTCACATTTTCTTCTAATTTTTCATTCTTTTGGTTTTGAAGTATTATGTCCCAATTTCTTGTAAAATCAGCAACCTCCCTCAGTTCCATTCTTTGTGTGAAGGATCTGTTTTCCTCAGAG
Source organism: Macrotis lagotis (assembly GCF_037893015.1). NCBI lineage: Eukaryota > Metazoa > Chordata > Mammalia > Peramelemorphia > Peramelidae > Macrotis > Macrotis lagotis. The sequence goes on from NC_133666.1 coordinate 82,319,582, forward strand.
AGCTTTCTTATCTCTTTTTTCCATCTGGCCAATTCTACTTTTTAAAGCATTCTTCTCCTCAATAACTTTTTGAACTGTTTTATCCATTTGACCTATGCTGGTTTTTAAAATGCTATTTTCTTCAGCATTTTTTTGGATCTCCTTGACTAAGCTGCTGATCTCTTTTTCATGTTTTCCCTGCATCTCTCTCATTTCTTTTCCCAATTCTTCTTCTTTCTCCCTCACTTGATTTTCAAAGTCTTTTTTGAGCTCTATCATAGACTGAGCCCAATTTCTGTTTTCTTGGAGTCTTTAGATGCAGGAACTTGTACTTCCTCATCTTCAGTTCGAGTGTTTTGATCCTTGTTGGGATCACAGGCAAAGTATTTTTCAATGGTGTTCCTCTTTTTTCTCTACTTACTCATTTCTCCAGCCTGTGCCTGATTTTGGGGTACTTCCTGAGCTTTTGAGTATTAGTGGGACACCCTCACAAGGATCTCCGTGTGTGGGGCTCTGTCTTCCCTCCTGATCTGTGAATGACCACAAGCATACCCCTTTGCCATGGGGCTGAGGTGGGGGGGGCCCTGCTGTTCTATGGGGGAGCCTAGATTGTGATCAGGATCTGAATGTGGTCAGAACCCCAGAGTCCTGTTCTAGGGACAGAGGACAGAGCTCACATGAACATTCTCACAGCTGATTATGTCCATACACCCCAGTGATTCAGAACCCTGTTGATCATTTGAAGCCCATCTCCACTCCCACTATTCTTGTCCTTCTCAACACTCCCACCCTAAAATTCCAACCAAATTTCCACCACCCCTTCCAGTGTGCCCTCTGGAGTGTCTGTTCTACACCAACAAACTTCCTTCATCCTAAATCTTTCTATCACTCTCTCCTTGTATCTTTTAGCTCTTACCTCAACTTCGTTCCCCTCCCCTCCCTTGCCCCCTCACATCACAGCCTCCCTGGCTATCCTTTCCAGTATTGGCTCTACCTTCATTTATTCCCCTCAGCTCAATAGTTGAGGCAGGGAAATTGGAATACACCTTACTTCCCTTTGCCACTCCTAGGTCCTCCTTCAGGATGTCTTGGTATCGCTTCTTCTGACTCCCTTGTGAGTGCTTGCCCTGTTTGAGTTCTCCATAAAATAGTTTTTTTTTGGGCAAGCATATGTCTGGCATTCTAACAATGTGTCCAGCCCATTATAATGGCACTTTCTGTACTAATGGTGGAATGCTAGGCAGTTAAGCTTGAGAAAAGACTTCAGTGTCTGAAATCTTCTCCAGGTGATCTTCAGAATCTTTCTAAGACAATTTAAATGGAAGCAATTCATTTTCCTGACATGGTGCTAGCAGACTGTCCAGGTTTCACAGACATAAAGCAATGAAGTCAACATAACTGCTCTATAGACCTTCAGTTTGGTAGTCAGTCTAATACCTCTTCTCTCCCACACTTTTTCTCAGAGCTTCCCAAATACTGAGCTAGCTCTGGCAATGTGTGTGTCAGCCTCACCTTGTCATTGTGTACCTCCTTGGAAAGGACAGTGCCAAGGTAAGTGAACTTGTCCACTGTACTCAAAACTTCTCCATTTGCTGTAGTCAATGGTTCTATATATGGATGGTGTGGCTGATAGAGCACCTGTGTTTTCTTGGTGTTAATTTTAGACCAAAATGAGCACAAGCAGCATGGAAGACACTGGCATAGGACTGCCCCGCATGGTATGCTCTCATCAGTGGGATTGCTGCAATCTTTGAAGAAGACAGAATTGAAGCAACTCAAAGGAAACATGACATATGTAAGTTTAGAGTACCCACTCCAGGTGTTCACATAGACTATTTGTGTCCAACCTGTGGTAGAGTATTCCAAGCTCATTATTGGTCTGATCAGCCTCAGTCAGACATGCTATAATTTGTCTCAAACATAGTGATGTCATTTTGGTCTTCTTCAATAACCAAGGACAAGAACCAACCAATCCAGGTTCTCCTCCAACACTCATCATCTCCTCATTTGATGTTTACATTTCATATCTACTACTGCATCAGAATCCTGATAGCTACTATCTATAGACTTTCAGGTCTTACTTCCTCAATGGACTTAGTACAGGATTTACACTTTTTTCCTCTTCCCAACTGTTACCATCATACTAGGGGATTTTTAGTATACATATTGGTTCTTCCTGAAACACACTAATCTTTCAGTCCTTTGACCTATTCACTTCCCATGAGCTACTCCTCCACCCCCACCTTCAGTCTCACACAAAGATGATCATAACCTTGATCCTGTCATCACTACAAATGCAACATTTCCATGTTTAATAATTCTGAAATCTCATTAGGTGACCATAATATATTTGCTTTCTACTTCTCCCTCTGACTCCTCTACCAAACCCTGCTCTTTATCCACACCATGATCTTCAATCCCTCAAACCCTCAGTTCTCTTCCAATCTATCACCCCTTGTACTAGCCATTCTTTCCTTTCCCCTCATCTTGGTGAATCAATTAAATTCTATCCTGTACTATTCTTTTGAGTTCTGACCTCCTTATCATATTTCTGTTGATATCCTGACAAGCCTCAGCATTGGCTCACTCTAACTATTTGCCACCTTTACTCCTAATAACCTATTGCTAAACAAAAGCAGAGAAAATCACCCAACCACTCTGACTGGGTCCACTACAAATTTAAACAACCTCAGCTGGGCCCTCATTGCTATTAGGCAATCCTATTATGCTTCCCTTGTCAACTTATTCTCTCACTCTGCATAGCAACTCTTTCAAACCTTTCTATTCCTCCTTAAATCTCTCAGAGTTCCCTGTTCCCTCACCCTGTCAGCTGAGAACCTTGCCTCATATTTTACAGAAAACATTGAGGCCATTCACCATGACCTCCCTCTTCTCCCCTCTTCCTCGTCTTCTATTACTCAGGTGCCTTCTGTCATCATATCCTTTATCCATGTCTTACAGAATGAAGTGACCTTGATCATTACCAAAAGTAATGTCTCTACTTGATTAAGTAATCGTATTTTATCTTATCTCCTACAGCAGATGGAGCCCTTTGTCATTCCCACTCTTTCACTTATTTTCAATCTTTTCCTCTCTATTAACTTTTTCCCTTCTGCCTACAAACATTTCCCTATTCCCCCCATCTTGAAAAAAATCTCTTGATTCTTCCATTCCCACTAACTATAATCCTATTTCTCTTCTGTCCTTTTTGTCTAAACTCCTTGAAAAGGACATCTACAGGGGCAGCTAGGTGGCGCAGTGGATAGAGCACTAGCTCTGGAGTCAGGAGGACCTGAGTTCAAATCCGTCCTCAGACAATAATTACCTAGCTGTGTGGCCTTGGGCAAGCCATTTAATCCCATTTGCCTTGAAAAACCTAAAAAAACAAACAAAAAAGGACTTCTACATTAAGTATTTTCACTTTCTCTCCTTTCAGTACATTCTTAACCCTTTATAGTCTGACTTCTGACCTCATTACTCTACTGAAAACTTCTTTCTCCAAAGTTACTGATTCCTTCTCAATTCTCATTCTTCTTAATTTCTCTGCAGCCTCTGACCCTGTTAATCATTTCTTCTCCTTGATACTCTATTTTCTCTAGGCTTTTGGAACAGCCCTTTCTCCTAATTCTCTTCCTACCTATCTGATAAAAACTTTTTGATCTTCTTTGCTGGATCCTGATTCATATCACACCCTCTAACTGAAAGGTTCTGTCATCAGCCCTTTCCTCTCTCTATGCTACTCACTTGATGATCTCATCACCTCTTTCAATGCTGATGATTCTCAGATCTACCTATCCTCCTCCCCAACCTCTTGACTGACCTCCAATCTCCAACTGCCTTTCAGACATCTCAAACTGCATGTTCAGTAGACTCTGAACTCTATATTAAATCTATATGTTAAACTCTATATGTCTAAAAAAAGAACACTTCATTTTAACTCCGAAACCATTCCCCTCTCCTACTTTCCCTATTATTGTTGGGGGCAACACAATTCTCTCATGCCCCAGGCTCACAGCCTAGATGCAACCCTGGATTGCTCACTATCTTTCACCCTTTAAAACCCCTCACCAATCAAATCTGTTGCCAAAGTTTGTTGATTTCACTATTGCAATATCTCTCAAAAAATGTCCCTCCTCTCTCCTCTGACACTACCACCACTGTGGTGCAGGACTTCATCACTCACACCTGGCAAGTCTTTCCCCACTATAGAACATCTTCCTTTCAGTCACTAAAGTGATTTTTCCTAAAGCACAAGTCTGACCATGTCATGCTTCCCTTCACCCCCTTAATAAACTTCAATGGGTCCCTATTTCCTCTAGGACCAAATAAAAAATGCTCTGTTTGGTATGCAAAATTCTTCATGATCTAGCCCTCTTATACCTTTTCAGTCTTTTTATACCTTACTCTTTGATCCAGTGGCACTGGCCAGCTTCCATGAATAAGCCGCTTCATCTCTTGGTTCTGAGAATTTTCTCTGGCTATCTCTCATGTCTGGAATGTTCTCTCTCCTCATCTTCACCTGTTAACTTTCCTAGCTTCCTCTGGGTTCTAACAAAAATTCAATCTTCTGTACAAAACTTTTCCCAATCTCTCTTAATTCTAGTGCCTTCCCTATTGTAATTATTTCCAATTTATCTTGTATTTGTATATTTTTTTCTAGTTGTCTTCTCCATTATATTGTGAGCTTCTTGAGGGCAGAGACTGTCTTTTGCCTCTATTTGTATCCTCAAGGGCTTAGCACAAGACCAAATACATGATAGATACTTACAAATATTTATCAACTCAATGACTGAGATTTAACTTGTTGTCATCTGGATTCATTTATGTTAAAAATGTCACCATTAATATGATTTATTTCTTCCAGTAGTTCATTCAAAAGTTACTGGACAAAGATCTCACATTTAGAGTGCCCACAGTTAAGTTCATATTTATAGGTGTTCTAAGAACTGTGTGATTCTTAAACCCCCCTCCCCCTTCCCCTTTGCTCTCACTCTGTCACTGTCATTGAAGAAGCATAAGGGGACACTAAGACTAAGTAATATTGTATTTGTCCTATAACTATAAATACATAAAAGATATCCCATGACTAAAAAGAGAGTTTGAAAGCCCCTGTATTAGAATGCATCACACATAGGCAAACAATGTGTAATGATCCTATGCAACCACTTGGTGGTTCCTATGAGTTCTTGTTCCTTGGTATTTCAATGGTGGAGCTTATGTAATAGAACATAAAATTCCCATGATTCTTCCTTTGCTGTTGATAAATCTATAATTAAAAATATAGATCTGCCAATAATTTAGTTTTTCTTTTTCTTCACATTCTGGTTAAATAGACATTGCAGATGATATGATACTTGCATACCTCTCACTAGAATAGTCTTTTAAAAAGTTTTAAAATACTTGAATTTTTAATGTCACATTCATTTCCAAATAATCCTCTTTCTACAGTACCTTTTATTATAACAAAAAAATTACCATCTAATACAGTGATTGTGACTGAAGGCCTGTAACATTCCACTCTAGTAGTTCATTACCTTGAAAAAAAGTATGTTCTAACATCAGTCATCTGAAACTAAAATTGATCATTATATTTGCTCTGAAATCTATTGTTTTAGTATTATATTAATTTATGTTATTGTAGTTAGTGTATACTTAATTTTCATTCTCTTGCTTTTTTCACATTATGTATATTTTCATCTTCCTTAAATACTTCATAGTTACCATTTATTATGGCATAATAATATTCTATGCCACTCATATACCATAATTTGTTTAGCCATTCCCCAACTGACAGGTACTCACTTTGTTTCTAGTTTTGTGCTACCAAAAAGAGCACTACTATGATAATTTTTGCTTATATGTAAAGTATCTATATATCATTGACCTTCCTGGGGTACATTACCCACTGACAGGATCTCTGGGTCAAAGAATATGAATATTTTACTCACCTTTTCTTTTTAACTATTTTTAAATTGCTTTCCAGAATGAACTAATTCACAGCTCCATCAGGAGTATATTAGTGTACCTGGTTTCCCCATACTTTCAGCAGTTTGACTATTTTTATCTTTTATCATCTTTGCCAATTTAATAAACATAAGGTAAAACCTCCAAATTGTTTGAATTTATTTTTCTCTGATTAGAGCATTTTTCATATGATTATTGATAGATTGCATTTTTTCTTTTGAAAACTGTTCGAATCCTTTAACATAGAATGGTAATTTTAGAGGGAACTTATACCCAGCAATCGTCTTTAGGAAGTGCCTGAGATAAAATATATTACTATCTCTGTTTTCTCTCCTCACCCCCAGTATCCTTATATAGGTGAAATGGAATTGAAATGAAATCAAGGACAAACTGAGTAGGGAGGAATGTGGAAGGGGGAAAAGCATATTCCTATGTAACTTGCCTTTATGAAAAAATAAAGACACTAACATTAAACCAGAAACCCTTGGCATAGATAATACTCATCTACTTTTCTAATCTTTTTTATTTTTATTTTATTTTCTCCAATTACAAGCAAATGTAAGTTTTCAACATTCATGTACGTGTGAGTTTATGAATTCTGAATTTTTCCACTACCCTACCTTCCCCCGCCATGGCAATGAACAATATGGTAAAAGTTGTTCATGTACAATTGTGTTTAACATATTTTCATATTGGTCCTGTGTATGACAATTTTTTTACCAGCAAAAGGACACCTTTGCCAGACTAGTTCTGTGAGTATAGCTTAGTGAACATAGACATACTGGACTGCATGTCACAGTTATCATGACCAGACTTTGAGTGTCACTTCCCTCTGGAAATCATTTTCTTTATCAGAATGAGGGAACTAGTCTGTGTAATCTTTGAGGACGCTTCCAGTTCTAAATTCTATGTGTAAATTATTATTGCTGTGTAGCTTGGTGGGTCCTAAGAAGGTATAACTGAAAAATCAACACTAGATGGCTCTAGAGGAGATAATTTGAATTGTTCTATTGTTATGTTGCTAAGGTTTACTGACAAGAACATTTTTCTATAGAGTGTAATCTCATTGAGGACAGAGATTATTTAAAAAAAAAATTCCCAGATGCTAACATAACATTGAATAGGTGCTTAATGCATGTTTATTTCATTAAATTGCTCAACTTGACAATCATTAGAGAGGCAAGAGTTAATCAACCATGGGCTAGGAGCTGGGGATTTAAGTACAAAGAATGAAGTGATCCTTACAATCAACGAACTTAAATTCTAAAGAAGGAGTTTGAGGTTGGAGTAAGTGTGGCATTCTAGCCCACTTCTGAGAAGTAAAAGAATAGAGATATCAGGGAGGGGATGTTTATGTATTATCTTCCTGAAATATATATATGTTTGTGTGTGTGTGTGTGTGTGTGTGTGTGTGTGTGTTCGTTGGAGTATAGGACTGTCAGACAGACAGAGAGACAGAGAGAAACAGAGAGCAAGTGGGAGACTTTCCTTTTTTCAAGAAGAATTCCCTCTCGGAAGTCTGACTCCAATTCTGGAATCTTTAACTCCAGAACTAGGTGCCCTTCATTGTAAACGGAGCCAGTGACTAACCCTAGGTCAGAGGTATGTCTAATTCTTTCAGTCCATCATGATATGTTGGCTGTAAGGTGTCATCTGTCTTTATTCAATGGCTGAAACTCTACAATCCTCTAAAGTTGATTAAGGACTTATTCAGTCACCAATTGGTGCAAGTTTGTAGGTACATTCCTTGACAGCCAGTTTACTTTGTTTTTTTTCTTAGTTTTTTGCAAGGCAAATGGAGTTAAGTGGCTTGCCCAAGGCCACACAGCTAGGTAATTATTAAGTGTCTGAGACTGGATTTGAACCCAGGTACTCCTGACTCCAAGGCCAGCGCTTTATCCACTATGCCACCTAGCTGCCCCCAGCCAGTTTACTTTGCTGTTTAATTTATTCAATTGAAGCATCTGATTCTTCTGTGATTGCATTAATTTCGGTTGTAGTAGAGCCCCTACCCTTACTCCAGGCAAAGGCAAAGACCTTAACAATCCACAGAAATTTGGTTACCATCCTATCCTTGACCTAGCAGGGTTGTATTTGATCATAGTGTTATGGAAAACAAACCTTGCATAGGAGTCAGGAGATTGGTGACCAAACCATAGACGTATTGGTTAAAGGAATATGGATGTTTGTCCTGGGAAGATAAGATTTAGGGGGTGACATGATAACTGTCCAACTATTTGAAGGATTATCATATGGAAGAGGGATTAGACTTGTTAAATTTGAGCCCCAGAGGGTTAAATTAGGAGCAATAGATGAAAATTGTGGAGGGTATATGGGTAGGTCAGAGTGAGAATGTGACTTTGAGTCCCATGGAGAATGTAAATTACTCTGAGTAAATGTAAACAGCAACAGAAGCTCAAACTGTTCCATGGGAGAACTTGCCCATGATCCTAGACCATCCTGGCAATATGCCTTCTTTGTTCTGTTTCTATAGAATATCTGACCTGGGATTGGTGTGGGGATCATTATTCTGTCCTCCTGTTGCCACACACTGGGCCTCTGAGTAGACCTCCCCCCCAAACAATCCATTTACCCTAACAACCTCCAACAAATATATTATACAACTAAATGATATGGGTCCCTCTTTCTTTGGTATCTCATTATTCTCTTGGAGGATCTGCATCCTATATTATATTTGCCATATCAGGGTAGATTTCATCAAGAAAAACATTCCTAACAATTAGAACTATCTAAAATGAATTTCCCATCACTGAAGTTATTCAAGCAGAAGTTAGAGGGAATATTTTAGAGAGGATTCCTCTATGAGTTGGACTAGAAATCTCTGAGGTCATTTCTAAATCTTAGATTCTAAACAGCTAGTATTTATATAGTGTTTTAAAATTTGCAAAGGGTCAAAAATTATCTTACTTGATTCTTGCAACAACACTGTGAGGGGGTACCATTATCACCATTTTACAGTTAAGGAAACTGAGGCAATCAGAGGTTAAGTGACTTGCCCAGATCACACAACTGGTTAGTGTCTGAGGTTAGATTTGATTTCAGGTCTTCTTGACTCTAGGCAATCTTCTGTGTTGTGACATCCTCTAGCTGTCTATAGTATTCTATAAATCTTAGAAAATCAGAGCTCTTGAACCTTGAATCTGGGCAGTTGGTTGGCACAGTGAATAGAACACTGGATCTGGAGTCATAAAGACCTGAAATCAAATATGGCCTCAGATATGCATTAGCTCTGTGACCCTGGGCAAGTCACTTAACTGTTTGCCTCAGTTTCCTCATCTGTCAAATGAACTAGAGAAGAAAATGGCAAACCACTCCAGTACCTTTGCCAAGAAAACCCCACATAAGGTCACAAAAATTTGGCCAGGACTGAAATGACTGAACAACAGCAACATCCTTGAACCTACAAGCAGAAATTGATGGATCCAAACTAATTTGAAGCTATTATACAGTGTGCATGCATTTCCCATGCTCTACTGGTCCTGTCATTAGCTTCATGTTATGAACAGTATTTATGCTTATATAAAACTGCTCCTTTAATTTTGGGATTATCCAGTGTTATAGTTTTACTATCTAGGGTTTTATCTTCCACTATTTGTAATATACTATTAAAATAGTTTACTTATTTTAAGCCTTGAGGCAATGATTCCTCTGGTTTACATGGATCCCTCAGCAACATTAGGGAACCTATATTAAATTAAAGGACAGCTAAGTTATTAGAGAACTGGGCTTGAAACCAGGAGGACCTGAGTTCAAATCTAATATCAATCACTTACTACCTTTGTGACTTTGGGTAAGTCACTTCATTCTGTTTGTCTCAGTTTTCTCATCTATAAAATGGTCTAGAGAAGGAAATGTCAACCACTCCAGTATCTAAGTCAAGAAAACTCTAGATGGGGTCACAAAGAGTCAGAACAACAACCAAATTAAAAGTTAGACATACCATAACAATTGTTTTGAGGCCACAATTAGGACTATTTTTCAATATTTAGGTATTAGTTTGGCCCTTTTCCTTGACTGACATTTATATTTATTTCTGTAACCCCTGTCTTTTTTGTGGTAACTGAGGCAAAATTCAGGTTACCAAATTATTTTGGTAAAGAAACAGCAGAGTATATTATAATATCTGTTAATAATTAGGCCCTGGAAGGAAGTTGGAGAAAGAGCCAGTACTTCCTTGAGGGGATCTGGAGGCAAACTGATGATATCAGTCTAAGGGTCGATGACCCTCCTCAATCTTTCCCTTTACCATAACTCAGTCTTATTTTTCTCTTTCTCCTTTCATTAGTTGCCTGGTGATGCTGATTGTCTCTAATTGGGTCTTGATGCTTCTCTTCCTTCTCTGCTGCTAAATCAGGGAAATCTCTCCTATTTCAAAATTAGTTTTTTTTTTTAGGTTTTTGCAAGGCAAATGGGGTCAAGTGGCTTGCCCAAGGCCACACAGCGAGGTAATTACTAAGTGTCTGAATTCAAATTTGAACTCAGGTCTCCCTGACTCCAGGGCTGGTGCTCTATCCACTGTACCACCTAGCCACTCCCGAAATTAGTTCTTTCTTTCAAAAAAAGCTCTTTTATAGGAAGTAGTGATCAGAGAATGATAGGGAACAGTAAATCCTGGCCTTATCCCATGTCAGAGATTCACACATACTTCTCAGATCTATAGAGTCAGCATTCTCTGGCATCCATGGGAAAGTTGCTGGCTGGAATTTTCCTTGCTACTCTGTGGACTTGAATTTACATCCTTTCTGTGTTCATTAATTTGTAGATATAAGTATTTTATGCTTCAAGTGTTCATTACTGGAATTCATAGATATCCTTAGAAACTGTCTCAGATTCCCCCGGATAGAAACATGGAGTCTGAAAAACTTTTCAGAAGTCCTGAAAGTATACATAGGCCCTTTGTATTAGGAGGGAGACTTCAAAACAAGACATGCATTGGGAGACCACATACAGTCCTCTATTGTTCTTTTCTCTAAGACAGAAACAAAATGACTCTATATAACAATCCCAAGAAGCAGGCTGACATCAAATTCTTCAAAATGTCCAAAAGCAGAAATTTTAGTTACAAGTTGGTTTCAGGATAAAATTATAATACTTGTGGTTGTTCACAAAAATGTATTGTCTTAATATAATTATTGGCAAATAATAAGAAAGAGTTTCTCAAAGTTGAGAAAGCTGTCCACACAATAGTCCTCAAATTGTTATAAAAGTTCTCTGGATAGGCCACTTTAGAAGTCACATCTATGAGAAATCAAAATAACAAATACTAAGAGAGACTCATAAGGAATAAAAACAAACATTGAATCAGTGACTTCACATAGTTTAATAGGAAATAGGACAGAAATATGTGACATTTACTGTGTTGTCTCATATAGGCTACATCCACTCTTCTCCATCCAACTTGTGTAAGATCTTAATGTAACCCAGGATAGTGGCTTTCAGTACATCTTTTTTTAAAAGATTTTTATTTATTTTGAGTTTTACAAATTTCCCCCCATTTTTGCTTCCCTCCCCCCACCTCCACAGAAGGCAGTCTGTTAGTCTTTACGTTGTTTCCATGTTATACATTGATCTCAGTTGAATGTTTTATAAACAAAAAAGGGGTAAATTTTAGCAGAAAGTAAATGAATTCTATTCTGGACTCGCTGAGTTCAAGATGCCTACAAGTTTTCTGGTTCAAAATGTCTAAGTAGGTATTGTGGAATTGGGGCTCAGGAGTGAGATTAGGGTTGGCTCTGGGGCCAGCTTAGAGATAATAAAAATAAAACCAACAGGAGCTGTGATGATCAAGTGAAAGTGAAAGGAGAAAAAAGAAAAGAATCTCTTATATAATCCTGAAGATAAACTAACAGTTATGGGCATGAGATAGAGGAAGATTCCATGAGGAAGACCAAGTAGTCAGGGAGGAGGAGAAGCAAAGGAGAGTTGTGTCATAAAAACCAAAATAGAGCTTGTAGAAAAGACTGGAGGATCTTGAGGAAAACCCAGAGGTAGGGGTGGAAAGTATATGATGGACCTTCAAAGGAGACCAAAAAGGACTGATTCCACACATTAGAAGAGAATTGAGAAAGAGCAGTGTCATATAAATCCAGGGAAGAGAACATTCAGAAAGAAAAGGTGGTTACCAGAGTCAAAATACTGTATAGAAGTCAAGAAGCATTAGGACCAAGAAAAGTTAGAGTTAGCGTTAGCTATAAAGAGATCATTGGAGTCACTGGAAAGAGCAGTTTCAGCTGAGTAAAGGGGATAGAAATACATTGCAAAGGATTAAGAGTGTGGGGTAAGAAAGTGTAGGCATCAAGCATAGAAAGCTTTTTCTAGGAGTGTGACTGGGAAAGGTAGGACAGATATAGGAAGACAGTTTGAAGGACATAGGGTCAAATAAAAGGATGATTCAGTTTCATGCCTTTTCTATATCTGGAGGAGTTTGAGGTGTGACTAAACTGTCTATCTTGTTACTCCTCCATCTTGTCTCGATCCTTTCTCTGGTACCCTACTCCTCTCCCTATTACTTTTGAGGACACCGTCCTAATCACTTGGGTTCAAAACTTTGACTACTCAATCTCACTTGTTGACATATCCAATCAATTGCCTAATCTTATCATTTCTACTTTCACATCTCTTCTATGTGTCCCCTTCTCTCTAATCTCTACCCCAGTTATAACCCCAGTCTAGGCCCACATTATCCCTCAGCTGTGCTACTGCAATAGCTTTCTTTTTTAAAATTTTTTAAATTAAAAATTTTTTTGATTTTATTTATTTTGAGTTTTACAATTTTCCCCCTAATCTTACTTCCCTCCCCCCACCCCCCACAGAAGTCAATTTGTCAGTCTTTACATTGTTTCCATGTGATACATTGATCCAAAGTGAGTGTGATGAGAGAGAAATCATATCCTTAAGGAAGAAACATAAAGTATAAGAGATAACAGGGTCATACAATAAGATATCAGTTTTTTTTTCTAAATTAAAGGAAATAGTCCTTGAACTTTGTTTCTAACTCCATGGTTCTTTATCTGGGTACAAATGGTATTCTCCATTGCAGAAAGCCCCAGATTGTCCCTGAATTGTTGCAATGATGAAATGAGTGAGTCCATCAAAGTTGATCATTGCCCCCATGTTGCTGTTAGGATATACAGTGTTTTTCTGGTTCTGCTCCTCTCACTCAGAATCAGTTCATGCAAATGCCTCTAGGCTTCCCTGAATTCCCATTCCTCCTGGTTTCTAATAGAACAATAGTGTTCCATGACATACATATACCACAGTTTGCTAAGCCATTCCCCAATTGAAGAACATTTACTTGATTTCTAATTCTTTGCCACCACAAACAGGGCTGCTATGAATATTTTTGTACAAGTGATGTTTTTACCCTTTTTCATCATCTCTTCAGGGCATAGACCCAGTAGTGGTATTGCTGGATCAAAGGGTATGCACATTTTTCTTGCCCTTTGGGCATAGTTCCAAATTTCTCTCCAGAAAGGATGGATGAGTTCACAGCTCCACCAACAATGTAATAGTGTCCCAGATTTCCCACAACCCTTCCAACAATGATCATTATCCTTTCTGGTCATATTGGCCAGTCTGAGAGGTGTGAGGTGGTACCTCAGAGAAGCTTTAATTCTGCAATAGCCTGCTAATTGATCTGCCTGACTCAAGGCTCTCCACTCAAATCTATCTTCTACAAAGAGACATGTAGGTGGGTAGAGCAGTGGTCTTGGATCAGGAGGACAGAAGTTTGAATCTGAGCTCAGACACTTGACTCTTACTGTATCACCTTGGGAAAGTCACTTAACCCTGATTGCCTCATCCAGGGACATCTCTAGTTGTCCTGTTTCATATCTGGCCACTGGACCCAGATGACTCTGGAGGAGAAAGTGAAGCTGGTGACTTAGCATAGCATTCCCTCACTCAAATCCAATTCATGTGTTTGTCATGGCATCACCTCCCTGATGTTGTGGTTTTTGAAAATGAAGAACAAACATTATTACCTTCTAAATAACTGTCAAAATGATTTTCTTAAAGCATAGGTTTGTCTAAGTAATCCCCCTCCCACCTCAATAAACTTCAGTAGCTCTTCATTATCTCCAGGATCAAATATCAAGTCTTCTATTTAACATTTCAAGCTCCTCACAAGTGGATCTCCTAACCTTTCCAGTTTTCTTATACTTTACTCCTCTCTCTGCATTCTAGGATTTAGCCACAGTGGTTTCTCCCATGCACCACGTTATTTCTTTTTGTACTGATTCAACTCATGACTGTAATGCTCTTCCTTCTCACCATTTATTTCTTAGAATCCTTTGCTTTTTTAAAGACAGTTCAAACCTCATCTTCTCCTGCAATCCTTTCCCCAGTCCCAATAGTTTCTAGAGTCTTCTCTGTCTTGAAGTTATCTATTTACTATGTGTGTATCTTGTATGAACGTAGTAGAATTTAAACACCTTGAGGACAAGCACTAATTATGCCTTTCTTTGTATCCCTGGAGCTTAACACAGTGTTTGACATACAGTAAATTCTTATAAATGCTTGCTTATTAATTCTATGAGTTTTCTGCATATCTGTATATGATTATTAATGAATGCTTCACTACTATCCCAATCTAGGGAACTGTTACACTATTACACAAATTTGGATGAAGTGTTAAGGCCAACAGCCTCCCATTTTTATCTCCAAGTAGATTAAAGAATATTCTTAGTCCCCCTTAGGCACAACTCTCTTTTGGGCTTAAGAGTATGTCTAGTTTGACCTCAGTTCCTGATGTTCCAAAGATAATTCAAGAGAAGCTGTTAGGAATTCCAAGTTTTCCTAACTTTTAAAGTTCACAAGATTATCACCTGGTCTTTGGGAGTGGAGGTAGAGATAGAGGAGATTAAGTCCTTCCTTTTCTACCCCTTCAAGGGAAATTTCCTCTCAGAAATCCTTCAGCACTGGATTCCACCATCAAACATCCAGTTCTCTATTGCTGGAAACTCCCACACTGTTCAGTGTTTTATTCATAATCCTATAGGGTGCATCTCATTCTCTTCAATCAATCATATTTCTTATGTGACATCTTCTGCTTAAATCTGCTCTGGACTAGTAATGCCACCCTATCTATTCTGATTTGGACTGGGGGTAGAAGACCAGAACTCAAGGAAACAATAACAATAAGACTAATTAGTAATGAATTAAATTAGAAACTTGTGTACTTATCATTTAATGACTTATCATTTTAAATACAGGAGCAACTGAAACCCATTTAAGGCCAAGAAACTCCTGCTGCAGCCAGACTATCTCCAATAGTCCTGTATCCTATAAATTACACCCTGAGATGGTAGATTCTCATAAAGGCAAGTGAGAAGGATGCCTTGCACAGGATACCCTGTGCAACTCATGCTTCCAATCATTGGTTGGTTGGTATGGTTCTCTTCGATACAGAATTATTAGTAGTAAGTACACAAAGAATCAGATATATGCATTCCATTTCATAATTTCATAAAATAATTAGCAATTCAGAAGTAAGAGGGAGAAGAGAAAAGGCAGCAGGACAGAATCCTGAAGGCCATCAATGATTACAGGTTGTGATCTGGATGAGGATCCAGTGAAATAGAGAAGGAATGGTCATATAGGTAGGAGAAAGTGGTGTCCTGAAAACCTAGAGAGACAATTTGGATCAATATACAACGTGAAAACAATGTAAAGACTGACAAATTGCTTTCTGTGGGGGTGGGGTGGGGGGAGGGAAGTAAGATGGGGGAAAAATTGTAAAACTCAAAATAAATAAAATCTTTAATAAAGAAAGAAAACCTAGAGAGAGATGAGAATATTAAGGAGGAGAGAGTGATCAATAGTATCAAAAGCTGCACAGAGGTTATGGATAATGAGGATTGAGAAAAGACCTTTGGATTTGGCAAGTAAGTGATCATTGGTAATTTTGGAGAGAACAGTTTCAGTGGAATTATAAGGTTAGAAGCTAGATTGTAGCATGTTAAGAAAAGAGTGGGGGCAACTAGGTGGTACAAATGGGTAGAGTGTTGTGCTTGGAATCAGGAAGACTCATCTTTATGAGTTCATATTTGGTCTTAGAAATTTGCTAACTGGGTAACCCTAGAAAAGTCACTCAATACCTCATCTGTAAAATGAACTGGAGAAGGAAATCACACATCATTCTAGTATCTTTGCCAAGAAAATCTCCAAAATGGGGTTATGAAGTCAGTCCAGTCAGACATGACTTAAATGACTAAACAACAAAAAGAAGAGGGAGAGAAGAAAGTGGAAGCATCTATTGTAGGCAATCTTTTCAAGGAGCTTGGCTGCAAAGGGCAGAAGAGATATAGGGGATGGGAGGATAAAGAGAGGCCTTTTCAGGATGGGTGAAACTTGGGCTTATTTATAGGCAGTAAGGTAGGATTCAGTATAGAGGGAGAGATTGAAAATAAATGATAAAATGGGGATGACAGAGTGGGGGGCAGTCTATTGGAGGAAACAGAATTGTATGGGATTGTTTGAACAAGTAGAAGGGTTTAAGCCTTGGTAAGTAGTTAAGGCTACTTTATCATGTGAGACTGGTTGAATCAGGAAATAGTGACAGAAAGCATAGGAATGAGATGAAGAAGAGGAGAAAAGAGGGAATTCATGATGAATGACTTTTTTTGGTAAAATATGAGGCAAAGATCTCAGCTGAGAGTAGGAGCAGAAGAAGTCATTGAGGAGGGATAAAAAGGTTTGAAAGAGCTGCTGTGGAAAGTGGGAGAGTGGATAGATAGTTGTCAAGGGAGGTATAGTAGGATTGCATAACATTAAATGTTTAATAGTTCTAGTCAGAGTGGTTGGGTGATTTTTTTCCACCTTCATTCAGCAGCATGTATGTAAGAGCAAAGGCAGAAACTGGTGGGAATGATCCAAGGTTGAGTTTTGGCAGTGCAAAATGGATATTCAAAAAGGGAGACAGGGATTCAAGAGATGAAGACAGTCTAGAGTTGAATTGTTCAGAAGGGGTCAAGGTAGAGAAAAGAGGAGAGAGTGACTAGTGCAGGGAAGATGCCCTGAAAAACAATTGAAGGGTCATGGGATTGTCCATGTGGACAAATAGGTTTTATAAAGGAAGCAGAGGGAGAGATGAAAAACTACTAGGTTATGATTGAATAATTGCATTTCAGAATTCTTGTTCATGCACATGGTATATTTGTGGGTGATAGAAAGATCAAGGGTATGATCATTTTGGTGTGTGACTGAGATGAAATGCAGAGCGGTTAGGGTTTCTCTGAGAGAATCAATATATAAGTTGAAGGCCTCTAGAATGAGGGCAGGAATTGGGGAAGGGAAAGCCCCTGTACTATGTACTGAATTTGTTGAGGAAAGAAAGGGAGTGACCTGGAGGTCTATAGATAACAACTACCAGAATTTTGTGGGTTGTAGAAATGAATAGCATGAATATTTTTTGAATAGCATGAATATTAAAGGCAGAGAGGTTATTGAGTGATGAAGGTAGAAGGAGAATATGGAAGTGGAAATGGGGAGCAAAACAAGCCTTCTATCTTTTTCATCTCAACCAATGTGCAGAAGAGAATGAGTGCTAGTACTGGAAAGGGTGACCAGAGAGGCTCTGTCATTGGAGGGAGTCAAGTTTCAATAAGAGCTAGTAGATGGAAGGAATAGGAGAGAAGATTTAGTATGAAAGGAATTTTGCTACCTATGGAATAGGCATTCTAGAAGGTACAGGGGAAGGTCTTGGGGTAGAGTGTTGAAGGGTATGGAAATAAGGAATCAGGTTTGGGATGATGATTTTCAGGAGTTCAGAATCACTGGGATGTGAAAGGTACGGCCAGGTGTGTGAATGTTCATTATTGAATGGAACACTGGAATAGAAGGTTGGAGATTAGACTGGGGCCAAGTACAATATGATATGAGAGGTACATGGTCAAAAGATCAGCTGGGAGACACATCTTCATTACTCCATTTCCTTTTGAAGGGTTGGAGATTATGTAGGAAAGTAACTGAGGATATAAGTCAAACATATATAGTAGGAGAAGGAACATCCACTCCTTACTGACTTTTCTCATCTTCTTCCCTCAAGGGATAGACATAGCAAGAGATGGAGGGCCTGAGGTCAAAGTATAGGTTGCTTCTCTTTGCCATGGAGGTTCTTTACATTCTGTTTGGGAGATCTGGATGGCAGCAAGTGGTGGAAATTGCCTTGTGTTGGTACAGATGGAAGCTGTTGCTTTGGGTTAGGGCAAATGACAGATGGAAGATGCCCCTAAAGTCCATCTCTTCATCACATGGTTAGATGCCTGTAGAATGTCTTTGCATGCTACAAATTGGGGAGCAGGGACCTTTTATTAATCGTCATTATATCTTTCTGAAAGTAGGCTCCCCAAGCTTTTTGACATGGTCTGATGGTAGGCAGAGCACAATGCACATGTTTTCAGAATGGCTCTCTCATTGGCCAGGCCCCAGTTACATCACTTTTTGCTTATATTCTATAATGTACACATTAATACAGTAGAGTATGCATATAACTTATGGTACTATTGAGGTTCATGTTCAAAATTTGGTTACTGACAGAAGTACATGCTTTAAAAGAGTTTGGTGGAATAGGCAGCAAATCAGGAGTCAGCTGAACCTGGATTTGAATCCTTCTTTTGACCAACTGGTGGCTATGAACCATCTTTTAAACATTCCGGGGTTCATATGTAAAATGGTGATAAAATAACCTTAGTATTTATCTCATTGAGTTATTGTTAGGCTCAAGTGAGCTAAAGTCTGTAAAGCATTTTACCTCCCCCTTTCACCCTTAAAGTGCTAGAGAAATCTATTTTATTATCATGCTTTGATAACCAACAGAATGGAATTGTTGCTTCCTATTTGATATTTCAGTTTATATTCTTTAAGTCTTGGATAAATGAAAGAGATCAGAAGAGGGGAAATGTTGTGTAATGGAAGGCATGCTAAATTTGGAATCAGGAGACCAGAGTTTGAATTCCACTTGGACATTAATGAACCTGGGTGGGTCACTTCACCCCTCAAGTCCCAGGTCCCTCACTTGTAAAATGGGGACAACAATAACATGGTATGATGATAAAAGTACTTGGTAAATGGTAAAGTGTGGGAGACAGGGGAAGTTGTTCTTATGATCCTCATCTTGGCTTACTCCTCCTCCCTGCCCCCCAAAAAGTCATGATCTTTCCTCCATCATGAGGTTGACATCATGAAACTGACCCACTTTTGTTAAGAGAGTGCCTGTGAATTTTCTTCCTCCTCACCCAGCTCTTTTTAGAAACAGTTACATGTATGTGAGATGGCAGCCAATTTCAGATCCTCTACATTCATTCATACCTTTATCAGAGAGGGTGCTATGATCTATGAACAAGACAGAATTGAAGAATCTCAAAAGAAATATGAGATGAATAAGTTTAGCATACCCACCCTGGGTGTCCACCTGGACTATTTGTGCCAGACCTGGGCAGAGAATTCCGAGCTCGTATTGGTCTGATCAGCCACAGTCTGACGCATGGTAACTCATGTCTAACATAGGAATGTCATTTTGGTCTTCTTCAATAACGAAGGACAAGAAGCAGCCAACATTTTGGTTCTAATTTAGATGTTCCAGGCTTATGTTCCATTGACTTCCTTTCACACATTTGGAATCACAGTCAACCAGTACTACTACTTGGTCCCCAATTAATGAAAGCAACTCATTTGTAGAGGGCTAAGGTTTCCATGACCACACAGCTCTGCTATGCCCGAGGTGGGAGAAGAATCTACCTCTACACACTAGTGGAGGTTGTTTGCCATGCTTGGGGGCCAATTGCTGTCTCTAACACCAACAAAGCTGTGTGAATGTCGGAAATTCACTTCCCCTTGTAGGTCTTGGTTGCCTCATATGCATAATGGGCAAAATAGGATTGGTACTGCTGTCTCATGGGGTTTTTGTGAGGCAAGTGCTGATTGAATATTATTGTAATTACTTTTCTAATCATGTTGGTGGGATAAAATCCTTACTGTGCTTTCCCATCTGAGTAGAATGTTTATAGTATGTCACTCTGACCAAACTGGCAACCTGGAAAAAGGTCTGTGGGCCAAATAGTGATAACATAAGACTAGATACAAGGGAAGCTTTCATTAGGTCCTTATTCAATCTGGCTGGCTGAAATTCACACCCCTCCATCATTCCAGAGTGTGCAGAGCCAGGGCTGGCTGCCAGGAGTTGACATTCTAACCATGCCACAGGCAAAGGGTACAAGTGAATTTTTTATGCCTGCTGCCAGCCAAGAAAATCTGAGGGAATTACCATCTCAGAGAGAGGCAGAGCCTGGGGTTAAGTTGTAGGAAGAGGGAAGAGGAAGAAAGTCAAGGCAAAGGCACATTCTCAATATTCCATGCCAGCCTACATTTTAATTCACATCTGGAAACACAGAGGAATGTAGATTTTTTTTGGTGGTCAGAATACAAGAAATTTTGTTGGACTTTTGATGGGGGTAGTGATGAAGCAGAAATACTGGGCAGAAAGCAAATGTTTAACTTGTACTTTTCCCTACTTTCTCCTTACAAAGCCCATCTTGAGTAACTTAAGGGAAGATTGTGTTTTTCTACCATCTCTGGGAAACTTGTTTTAGGACTTCTCCTTGAACTGATAGAGCCTATCTCACACACTCAATATCTGTCTTATCAGAAAGTTCCCCATACCATGTACTCTGTGTCCAGATTTCCTCATACATTATGTCAGTGCTGTCATACCCCAGACATGGACCAGAACCATCTGGCCCACTGAGGCACACAAACAATGGTGAGATAACAATATTGCCCAAACAACAAGCAAATTATCTTTGACTATTTCTGATGTGATTTTCCCAAACCACACAATACTACCCCCCCTAAACCCTACCCAGTCCCTTATAGCTCATCCTCCCTTCCTAGCATTTCTTTTGAAAAATTCTATCCTCCCACATTCTGCTAGTTCTTGGAATTCAGCCCACTTGGAGAAGTGTAATAAACTCTATCTTTTCCCCATAACTCTGGGGTCTTTGAGTTTGTGAATACTTCACTCTGCTCAACCCCAAACCAGTAGGGTGCTGGGGATGACTCTGGAGGAGAGAGTGAGACTGATAACTTTGCACAGCTGTCATAATGACACCACCACCACCAGCAACAATAACACCAAGGCTTTTGCATTGTCTCTATACAGAGAGGAGTTCTAGAGCAGGCATTGTGAGTTAAACCTTATCACACATATTTCTTAAACATGTGTTCCACTATAATTATGGTGGTCTTAAGTTTAAGTTTACTCCTCCCACCAAGGTTATACCTGGAGGAAGAAGTGAGGGAGGGTCTTAGGATAATATTTTTGTATTAATTGTCTTTACTTTATATGAAAGTAGTAGTCACTGTCCTCTGAGGATCTGTCACTTTGGGCAGCAGTTGGAGATTGCTGCTATTTCTTGTTCTTGTTTCTATTCCTTTTTGTTCTTTTTGTTCTTCTTTTCTTCAAAAAGCTGGGACAATTTACTTTTTATCCTGTGTAGTTTTCATTTTTGATTTCTTGAAATATTTCTCTGAAAAGATAGTCTTTTAAAAGTCCATTGTGTTTTAAATGGAGCTACATGATTCCATCTTAAAATTAAAATTAAAATAACTCTAGTTTTCATTGAGTGGCCAATAATAACCAATCCAAGCCATCTAGCTCATTGTTTAGGTATTGGTGGTTTAGCCTTAGAAAGAGTATATTATAGCAATTCTTTCATTTCTGGCCAGAAACTCTGAGGGTCTTCCTCTCCAAGACTGATAACTTTGTGATGGCAAATTGAGCCATCTTTTGTCTCAACTCTTACCTATCCCTTAGTCTTTGAATGGGTGTGGACACAGACAAACTGAGACCTGGCAAAGACTTTAATTTAGAAAGACCAAAGCTCACCCACTGTATCTTAGGCCTTCTTCAGTTGTCTTGATCTTTGTCTTGCCATTAGACTTCAGTGAAACTGGAGGAGAGATTGAGGCTGCTTTTCCCCATTCATCTGATTCACAAGCAAATCGGGACATTACCCTCTGATGTAGAAGGCTAGGGTTTTCTAAAGTAACTGGCTTATGACCACACAGCTATGCCATGCCAGAGGCAGGAGAAGAATCTACCTCCAGCACTGGTGGAGGTTATTTGCCATGCCCAGGGGGCCAAATGCTATCTCTAACAGCAATTGGCTTTGACTTCTCTGAGGAAAAAGGACAAACCACAACAGTACTGTGGATCTTTCAAGGGTTTGGGGTGAGGCATATTATTCTCTACTATCAAGTTAAATCACTTGGTTCAGTCTGAAGCTATTTTTCACCTTAAGGGAGAGACTAGGGCCAGCAGCATGTGCCAAGCAAATAAAACCATGAGATCTCCACCTTGATTCCCATTTCTCTGTAGATCCTGATGTAGACAGCAAAAGACCCTGAAACCAAGAGCCTTAGGAATAGCAGTGCTTTCAGCCTACTTCTCATAGTCATCATCCTGGGAAGCAGGATCACTCCCAGTTGAAGAACTCACTTTTGTATATGCTAAACTTCAAACTTTTCCAACTTCTTTACTGTTTTGCTTGGATAAATGGATTTACTTGCCATTATTATTTATCATGCTATTTTGTTTAACTAGCACTTGGGAAGGAAATTAAGTTGATCAGTATAGGATAAGAACTAACTTCTTTAAAAGTGATCAGAGAAGTGACTTTTGTTCCCGACTAGATATTTGAAGAAGATACACTTCTAGGCCAATACCCCTATTGGAGATAGCAAAGGTCCCCCAGCCACCAGAGGTCTTGAATTGTGATTTGTCTCTTCTCCTTCCAACTAGTCTGCTGCCAATGGAGGCAGAGTTCTTTTCCTGCTTTCCATAAAGGTGAGCCAAACATCTATGAGCTGCATCTCTGTATAGAACATATATATTATGTTAAATGCAAAATAAATACAAATAGATAAAAGGTAATTGAATAAAAAGAACCTAGGGATGAAGGCACTAGCAATTGGAATCCAGGAATTAGGAAATGCTTCAATTGTTGCTTTAGCTTCATCTGGAAGAGAGAGATTCTCTGAAGAGGTAAAGAGGGAAGGCCTTCTAGGCATGGGAGATGACTATTGCAAAGTTGCAGATTTTGGAGATGCAATGCCATTTGTAAGGAATGAAGAAAAGGATGTATTAGCTGGACCAGAGTATAGGGAGAATAACAATATTGTTGTTGTTGTTTATCCTTCATTTTCAAAGAAGATGAATGATATTACAAGAGTGATTTTTTGATTCATGAATGAATTGTATGTAAGTGAGGCAGTGTTGCGCAAAGTTGTCAGTCTCACCCTCTCTTCCAGAGTCACTGGAGTCCAGTGGCAAGACAGATTCAGCACGAATAGCAATGTAGTATATGTAGTGGAGATAGTAGATGACCTTAGAGTCATTGAAGTCCGAACAAGTTCTAAGTGATTCACTACTTTACTTCAGCTGCTTTCATGGCCATTGGAACAAATTGTTCTTATCCACCCATTCTCCTATAGAAGAAGTCTTCACATGCTTGGGATGACACCCCCTAATTCACCAACAGGTTTGTGACCCATCAGTTACCTACAACCTGGTTAGCCCATCTGCTGAGGTGGTTTACAGAGTGGCTGCTGCACATGCTACAGCTTCTTGGAGCTACAGGTGAGAGTTGAGTGCTGAGGCAGTAATGTACAATGAAGATGGAAAAATGGGTTGGAGTCAGATTGTTATGAACTTTTTAAAGTCAAGAAAAGACCATCAGATTTGGCAATCAAGAAATCACTGGGTTTCTTAATCTGGAGAGAGAGTAGTTTCAGTTGAGTGAGGTCAGAAGTTGGATTGCAAAGAGTTAAGGAATGAGAGGAAAAGAAGAGGGGACAGTAAGAATACATTGCTTTCTCTAGGAGTTGGACTGAGAAAGGAAAGTCAGACATAGGATAATAGCTTGAGGAGGTTGGTAAATATAATGAAGTGTTTTAAGGACAGGGAAGAAGACTTGGGCATGTTTGAAGGCAGCAGGGAAAGAACTATTAGATAGGCAGTATGAATATTATGTTTGTCCTTCATTTCGAAGAAGACCACGACATCAGGGAGATGATGCCATGACAAGCACATGAACTGGATTTGAGTGAGGGGGGGCTGTGCTAAGTCATCATCCTCATTTTCTCCTCCAGAGCCATCTGGGTCCGGTGGCCAGATATGAATTAGCATGGCTGGGGATGGCTCTGAGTGTGAGGCAGTCAGAGTTAAGCAACTTGCTCAAGGTCACACAGCTAGTAACAGTCAAGTGTCTGAGGTCAGATTTGAACTCTCATCTTCCTGCTTCTAATAGGCAGTATGAATAAGTGAGTGTGCCAATAATCATTTACTAAAGGCCTACATTGTGTCAGATGGACTGGCTAGATGGTGCAGTGGATAGAGTGCTGGGTCTGGAGTCAAGAGGATCCAAGTTCAAATCCAGTCTTAGACATTAGCTGTGTGCTCTGAACAAGTCACTTAACCTCTATTTGCAATTCTGTAAAAAAAAATGGGTACACCCTGGAGAAAGATATGACAAACTATTCCAGTATCTTTGTCAAAAAAATCCCATGGGGTCATTTAGAGTTGGACACTACTGACCAACAACCATATTGTGCTAGGCCCTTTGTTAAGCATTGGAGATACAAAGAAAGGCTTTAAAACATCCCTGCCTTCAAGGAGTCCACAGTCTAATGGGGTAGACAACATGCAAACAGCTATATTCAGACAAGATATAGACAAGAGAAATTGGAACTGATCTATAGAAAGAAGAAGCATTAAGGGGATCAGGAAAGATTTTTTGCAGAAGGTGAGATTTAAGCTGGGATTTGAAGGAAGTGAGAAAGCTAGGAGGTGGAGATGAGAAAGAACCTTCCAGGTCTGGAGGTCAGACAAGAATAATGCCCAGAGTGGGGAGATAGAATATTTTGTTTAAGGAACAGCAAACAGGTCAGTGTTACTGGATCACAGACAATATATATGTGTATATGGGGGTGGGGTAGGGTGGGGGGAAATGGCTATAGTACACACAGGAGCAGTTGCTACATTGTGTCTACTCAGGGATTGGGCATAAGGTGTAAGAAGACAAAAGATAAAAGGGGACCAAGTTGTGAAAGTCTTTGAATATTATAAAAAGATTTTCTATTTGGTCCTGGAAATAATAAAGAACCAATGGGGTTTGTTGAATTGGGGGGAGGGGGAGACACTGATTGACATGTCAGATCTGTACTTTACTTTCTTAAAGTAAAGCTCAGGGTGGATTGGGGTAAGGAAAGGCTTGATGGACAAGGAGACCAACCAGCAGGCTATTGAAATAGCCCAAGCATGAGGTGATGAGGCCCTTAACCAGGGTGGTGGCAAGAAGTCTTAGAGAAGAGAAGGAAGCATATGAGAGATATATAATACTGTCAAGAGTTATAGCTTTTTTATGTCTAAATCCTGGAACCATTTGGATCTTATCTTGGTAAAGGGTGTGAGGTGTTGGTCTAATCTAAGTTTCTTCCATATTCACTTCCAATTTTCCCAGCAGTTTTTATCAAAGAGAGAGTTTTTATCCCATTAGCTGGACTCTTTGAGTTTATCAAACAGCAGATTACTTATAATCATCTCCTGCTTTTGTACCTAGTCTATTCCACTGATCCACCACTCTATTTCTTAGCCAATACCAAACAGTTTTGATGATTCATGCTTTGTAATATAATTTTAGATCAGATAGGGCTAAGCCCCCTTCTTTTGCACTTTTTTTCATTAGGTTCCTGGAAATTCTTGACTTTTTATTTCTCCATATGAATTTACTTACAATTTTTTCTAACTCATTAAAGAAAGAGTTTTATCCCAATAGCTGGACTCTTTGGGTTTATCAAACAACAGATTACTATAATCTATTAATTGTTGTATTATCCTGTATGGTGGGCTTGTCCTGGGAAGATCAATCAAGTCATGAATCTGAATATTTTATGATCCACCTTCTCTCTGCCCTTCCCACTTATGATCATGTATAAATTCTCAGCTGGAAGTACAGCAAGACAGAGCTCCAATGAAGGAATAATCCAATGATTTGCAAATTGGTTCCTTGCAAAGAAAGTAATTAATAAATTGTTACTTGATTATTGGTACTCTGTCTCTGGTCTGCTCTGTCTTGCCTAGGTTAGAGACTGGCTCAGTAAAAAATACAGTTAACATTAATTTGTGGCACTCATGGGACCTGGCAACAGATTAAATGTGTGTATGTGTTTGTGGTGAAAGATAGTGAGGAGTTGAAGATGATTCCTAGGTTGGGTACCTGAGAGGTTAATGGTACCCTAGAGAGTAATAGGAAAATGAGGGAGAAGGGAAGATTGGGGGGATAATTATTTCACTTTGGACATGTTGAATTTAAGATGTCTTTGAAACAGTTTGAAATGTCTTAGAGATAGCTGCAGTTGCAAGTCGAGAGGTTAGGGTTAGACATGTACATCTGCAATTTCGAGGTAGATGTAGACTGGTGCAGCGGCTCTTCTTGAGTGACAGGAGGAAGGGAACCCAGGTCGGTCCTGGGCCCTGCCCTGCTTCTCTTCTCCACCACCGCCCAGCTGTGGTGAGATCATTTCCTCGAGGAGGCGTGGCCTGGGAGGCGTGAAGGACCAGCTCTGGGCCAAGTGGAATACATCGGGCTCCTGTTCTCTGAGCGGGCGGCGTCATGGCTAGCTTCCCCCGGCCCCAGGAGGAGATCCTCCAGGCCCTCCGGGACGTGGCCAACCGCTTGAGGATCCACTCCATCCGGGCTACATGTGCCTCCAATTCAGGGTAATGTCGCATTCTTTCTTGGAGGGGAAGGAAGGCTTAGCTTGGGAGAAAGCGGTTTCCCGCGCGACCCCCCCCCCCACTCGCCCCCGCCCCGTTGTCCCGGGATCGGCAGACTCGGCGAAGCGGAGGGTGCGGAAGGTTAGGCGCTCTCCTGCGGGTTCTCTGCGGCGGGGGCCATGCCGGGCGGGGGCTCTGTGCAGCTCCATCTCCATCCCCAGGCAGATTGAGGTTGGGCAGAGCTGGCTCATTGTTCGGGTGGATGCTCCGCAAGGTGGCCACCGCCCCTTAAGGCCCCGCCCGCAGGCCCTTCACAACGAGCTGCCTTTTGGTCCCTACCCAGTACATCTCATGCTTTCCATGAACTTCGTGCAGTTCTTTTGTTCTTTTAAGTTTGGGAATATTTTGCTTTTTTCTGATTACAGAATGGCGTTCATTTCTGAGTCGGGGAGCAAGTTTCAAATCTATTGCTTGGCAAGAGGCGGGGCAGGGCAGAGGGGATGCAGGGAGACATAGGGAAAACATGTTTTCTCAGAGAGAACTTAAATTATTTGCTTTGATTTTGTATTTC
Organism: Macrotis lagotis; assembly: GCF_037893015.1. Classification (NCBI taxonomy): domain Eukaryota; kingdom Metazoa; phylum Chordata; class Mammalia; order Peramelemorphia; family Peramelidae; genus Macrotis; species Macrotis lagotis. Next base: position 82,346,890 of record NC_133666.1, read on the forward strand.
TATCGAGATTCCTACTAAAGACCTAAGATAATGGCAATGGCGGGGGTCATTTTGGGGGTCACTTTGGACATTTTTTGATTTCTCATCCAAAGACTACATCTTGGGGGATTGCTACTAAGATGGCTGCCGAAGCAAAAAAAAAAAGGCAGGATGCTCACCTCCCTCATACCTATTGCAGCAAAAAGCTGCAAACCCTTATGAAATTTCCACTAGAGTTAATATACTGTGGCAAGCACTGGACATTGGCACCATATTAAAACAAACATCAAGAAATCCCATTGAGAAACCAATAGTAAAGAGCTTCCAACCCAGAACTACACAGATAGGCAGCCATTAATTAGCTCACAGAAAATAAGGAAAGGGACCAGTCAGTAAAACCAATTAGTGTAGGGGGAGACTCTGGATGTGCACAGGAAAGGCCAGAGACAAATACATACACATGCATGATATACACATCCATCACACAATCAAAATATATACCCATACATACACATACTGAATATACACATAAAGAATATGAGACATATACATATGCACACAATATATACAATATCCATATATAGGTCTATATTTTACATATACCTATACATATATAATGTACACTATAAAATATATATCTACACATACATAATGCATGGTATATACACAACACATACGAAACATGCTCACACACATACATAACATACACCTCTACATGAATACATGAATCATACACACATATATACAACACACAAGACTTATACACACACATATAAAACAGATGCCTATACATACACACAGACATAATGCATGCTTATATGTACATACAATATATAGGTACATATTTTATATCTGCCTCTACATATGTACAATACACATCCATGCACACATATAAAATAGAACCTATACATACACACACGACACACCTGCAAAATATACATATACATGCCCCATATATTCATATAAGATGTACATTTGTACACACATAATACACACAATAACTATACATGCATACACACAAAACACACAACACAAACATACATACACAAACATCCATGCGCACACATGTGCACACACAAATGACACATCAACACAATAAAGTACATGCTTATACACAGAATACCAACACACACAAAACACACATAAATATATATCTATACATATACATACACAACACACAATACTTATACATACACATATAAAATAGATACCTATACATAACACAATACACATATACACAACACACATATAAAATACATACACATACACACATGCACAACATACCCATACACACAATACACATATAAAACATATACTCATACATACACATATGCACAATATACCTATACACACAATAGAAACATATATGCACAAAATACATGCCCATACAGATGCACATGAATAATATACCTGGGCACATAATACACATATACATATACAATAAAATATAAATTTAATTATATACACATGCATAATACAAAATACACTCAACACACACATAAAATATATACCCACACATACACACAACACAATATAATACATATAATACACACAGAATATATATTCATATATACACATACATACTACACACAATACATACATAAACACGTACCAACACATGTACACCACACATGTATACACACATATAAATATATACCCATGCACCCATATACTCACACACCCAACACACATATACATGCAACATATATACCTGTACATACACAATGCATAATACACACATACACAAAACACATATACACATACAAATAAAATACATATCTATACATACACACAATATATACCCAACACACATACACACATAGAGATATATAGATATATCCTGCAAGGCCTTTCAAGGATGCAACAAAAACACAGATCTCCCCTATAAGCTACTCACTTCCTGAAAGGAACCCTAAAAGGAAATGAATGTCATAGTCCAAATCTCGAAGTTCTGCATCAAAGAAAAAAAATTTTCTGGGTTTTTGGAAATAAGTCATTCAGGTATCAAGAGGTAACAGTCACGATCATAGAAAATCTGATATCTTCTACCATATGCCAGAGAAGAACTTGGAATACACTATTCCAAATGTCAAAAGACATAGGCTTATGACCAAGGATAGCTTACTCTATGAAGCTAAGTACAGTCCTATGGAAAAAAAAGACTTTTAAGTATTTCTGGCAAAAAGACTTAGAGCTGATTGGACTGTTGCATTTTCATTTCAAAATGCCTAGAGAAACCTAGAAAAGGAAATTTTTTTGAGCAGTTAGAAGGGCCTATATGATGATAAACTGCTAATATTCTAAAAGGGGGAGAAAGGGTCCCTTCAGAACCTTAATATATTCAAAGAATATGGAGGGAGTTGAATAAAACAGACAGAGGACCCTGGAAGGTGGGATTGGGTAGGTTGAATATGTTCTGAAGTTTCAAACTGAAGAGGAAGATTACTGTTACAAAAGAATAAGGGAATGGAACTTGCTGTTTTTTATGAATGAGGTAGAAGAATACCCTAGAGTACTTTGTACACAGAGGAGAGAGTAGGGGAAATGGGCATCAGATGAACTTTACACTCTTATCTGAAATGGACAAAGAAGCATTGTATACACACACACACACACAATTTGGTGTAGAATACATCATCCTCGACTGGGAAACAAACAGAGATGGGAGACTGGGGTTATGTGGGAGAAAAATGTCAAAATGGGAATAGTCACAAGCAAAACAAACTTCCTGATCCCAAAGGAGAGAGTAAAAAGAGAAGGAAAAAAGCAAAGAACTAGAATCTGAGGAAGTGGCCATCAGTTGAGGAATGACTGAAAAAATTGTGGTAAATAAATATAAGAACATTTTTAGAGAATCCTGGGTAGAACAAACTGATGCAGAGGGAAATGAGCAGGATTAAGAGAACAGTTTATACAAGGATGATAATATTGTCAAGAAAACTGACTTAGACTTAAGATCAATGCAGAGAGCAATCATTTTTCCACAGAGATTGATTGAAGCATGTTACTCACCTGACAGAGAGGTGATGGAAAGGTACAGGGAGACATTCATGGTTGGATATGGAAACCATATGGATATGTTTTGTTTAGTTATTGCAAGAGGTTTTTATTTGTTTTTTAAATGGAGGGAGGTTTGGGGAAGAGAAGAGTTTAATAAAAGTAATGTCAAAAATGAGTTTAATGAAACACTTAAAATGTATAGAACAGAAGAAAGTACAGACCATCAGGATCAATCAATCAACATTTATTAAATGCCTACTATTTTCCAGACACTATGCTAAGTACCGAGGGTGCAAAAAGATGCAAAAGATAGTCCTTGCCCTCAGAGCAGAGGAGGGAGGGTACTGAGCATGGGGGGAAAACCTGAGAGAGACAGTCTGGAATTGAGAGATGAGGTGTTTTGTTTCTGGAACAGCTAGGAAGCCAGTGTTGCTGGATTGAAGAGTACATGCTGAGGAGGAAGGTGTAAAAAGACTGGTAAGGTGATGAAGGACTTTGAATGACAAATGGGGCATTTTATATATGATCTTGGAGGTAATAGGGAGCTACTGGAGTTTATTGAGTGTGTATGTGTGTGTGTGTGTGTGTGTGTGTGTGACATAGTTGAACCTACACTTTAGGAAAATCATTTTTTTGGCTGAATGGAGGATAGATTAGAGTGAGCAGAGATTGGAGATAGGCAGGCCCTCCACCCACTATTTCAGTATGTCATGTGTGAAGTGGATAGGGCCTCTACCTGAGTGGAGACAGTGTATTTAAGAGATGCTGCAAAGAATTTTTATCAGACAATAATAGTGAAGCTTAGGTTCTGTAGGAACTGATTTACAAATGGCGATCAGTTTTGATACCTTTTAAGAAAATAATGGAATTGTTTTTGTGTATTTAATATGCAGTATGCAGAAAAGGTGCCTCATTTTATATATGAGATGGAGGCAACTTTTTAAAGTATTCACAAGTTCTAGGGATGGCAAAGAAGTTAGTGCTAAGTATATCTATCCAAAGATTGATGGTTTAGGTCAGGCACAGACTAAAATTAAGTGCTAGTACAGGAAATCCTACAAAGGGCATCTTCATGCCTTTCATCCATTTGCATCAGTCTGCCCTGTTAGATTTTTTTTCATACTACTGACCTTAATAGCAAAGTACTGTTCTTAGAAACTTTCTAACAATTAAAAGCACATTGATTTGTTAAGAAAGCTAGAGAAATATCACTGATCTTCACAGTACATTCAGTACTTTCTGAAAGATGTCAATGTTGTGTATTTGATGTTGTTCTGGTGGATTTGATATTTTATTATGCTACTGAAATAAATTCCTGGCCTTCTGAAAATTCTGCAGATCAATTCAAGTGAGAGAATACCCTTGCTACTTGTCAAGCCATGTCCTAGAAGATGGAATTACTCTGCATATTGTAGTTGCTTGCTAAATTTTTCTTTTGATTTGAGAAAAGTACAGTGGACAACTTTGATTTTAAAGTAAAAGGCAGTAGAGTTAGTAAAATATTAGGGAATGATTCTTGGTTTCTTGTCCCCTGGCAGGAGCCATCCTAGGCCAGGAGAAATGGCTTTGTTAGTTGGTCTGAAAAAGGCTGATCAGTAAGTTGTATAACTTGTCAATGACTGGTTTAGTTTTGAATAAAAATGGAAAGTATTGTTTTTCTTTCAGTCACCCCACATCTTGCTGCAGTGCAGCTGAAATCATGTCTGTGCTGTTCTTCTACACGATGAAATATAAACCAAAAGAACCAGGAAATCCAAACAATGACCGATTTATTCTGTCAAAGGTAAGAGGTGTAGGGTACCTGGATGTTACTGCTAATGAGGGTTTTTTGAAGACAATTCTGAAAAAAAGATGGCTTAATAACTGTGATGGATTATCTTGCCCTTTTATGTTGTTTTTTTTTGGATGAATAATCATTTATTAAGCATTTACTGTGAGCAAAATACAAGGTTACAAATAAAAAGAAAGACCCTGCTCTCTAGGAACTTCCATTCTAAAGGAGGGAGACAACACACAAGGAAGTTTTAAGCTGCAGGTCAGAGGGAAAAGTCTCTGGGGGGCAGTCACAATAAAGACTTCTTTAATATCATTTTTACAGATAAAATTTTTTTTCCCATTACTGTTGTTGAACTGTTTAATACTGACAAAAAATATTTTTTAATTTATAAACAAAGTGTTAAAATATAGGCTTGGTATAGAATTTGGTTTATGTTTCATATTTCCTTTTTTGTTGTTTTAAATAGATTTTTATTGATATCTTTTGTTGTTATATCACAAAAATTTTCCCTTGCAGTCTTCTTTCTGCCTCATCCCAGAGAGTTTCAAGTTTTTTTAACTTTGAATTTTTATTTTATTTTTTCTCAATTACATGTACATTTTTTAACATTTTTAAAAATTTTGAGTTCCAAATTCTTTCCCTATCTCACCTCCCCCTCCTTAAGAAGACAATTTGATGTAGATTATGCATGGGCAGTCGTGCAAAACATTTCCATATTAGCCATATTATAATACAAAATGTAGACCAAAAAAATTCAAGAAAAATAAGAGAAATTTGTACTTTGATCTTCATTCAGACTCCAACAGTTCTTTCATCGGAGGTAATATATTGTTTTTAATAAGTATCTTGAAACTCAAAATCGTTAACTGTTGGGCACTATTTTACAGCAGTCTTGTTCAATTTGACTGTCCCTACTTTGATTCTCTAGACTGAGATGAGGCTTGCTCACAAAGGTCATCTTTATTCACACATGGGACTCTAGTTGTTTAGAACCTAATATCCCCATGTGTTCTTACTTCAATGTGAGGGGTGGAGGGCTGAGGGGATGGAAGGGGGATGTTGGTTACTGATAAGATTAATTCTCAAGATTCTTTTAAAAGAACCTTTGAGAGGATATAGTTCAGCCACCTTATTTTACTGGTGAGAAAGCCAAGCCCCCATTCCATCAGTGAAACAATCAGTGACAATTTTGGGCTATCTCTGTATCCAGAGAAGGAATTGTGGAGTTTGAACAAAGACCAAAGACTATTACCTTTAATTTAGGAAAAAACCCATTATCTTATTATATGATTTTGCTATCTCTTATACTTTATGTTTCTTCCTTAAGGATATGATTTCTCTCTCATCACATTCAACTTAGATCAATGTATACCATTAGAAACAATGTAAAGACTGACAGATTGCCTTCTGTGGGGGGTGGGGGAGGGAAGCAAAATTAGGGGAAAAATTGTAAAACTCAAAGTAAGTAAAATCTTTCTAAGATTTTTTTCTTTCTAAGATCACCATTGAGGCGCTGTATCTAAGGCAACTGGAATGTAATAACAACTGCTAGTGTTTCCCCCCTCATCCCCACCCTTACTTTGAATTTATTTGTATACTTACATTTGCTATTTCTCCCTACTCTAGTTATTTCCCATTTGATTTCCACGAGCTGACTAGGAAATTAGATATGGATTTACTTAACTTGAAGTACACTGTAACCAAGATTGGAGGGAGGAAGGGAAATACTAATTTTCACATCATGGATTTAGAGCTCAATAGGATGTCCAAGGTCATCTAGTCCCTATTTACAGAGGAAGAAACTGAAATTCAATGACTTGTCCAAGATCACATCAGTGTTGTATAAGGATACAGATCCAGGTTTTCTGACTTGAAATCTAGCACTTTCCAAGACCTTAACATTTTAGTTTTCATCTGGGGACTGAGAAATGTATACAATGATATCTAGTCCTCCTCCATCCTACAAGGATATTATGAGTATAATCCCTGTGATATTTTCTTAAATTAAATTCTTTGTTGACCAGAGAACATTTGTAAAATCTTCAGTTTGGACATGAGTGAACTTTATTACTTCTGGGATTCCTTAACAAATGTCATGAGAAGCTTTGAATTGCTTTTCTTACAAATGAGAGTTCTCTTACAGGGTCATGCTGCTCCTATCCTGTATGCTGCCTGGGCTGAGGCTGGTGATGTGAACCAAGCTGACCTTTTGAATTTGAGGAAAATTGACAGTGACTTCGAGGGCCATCCTACACCTGTAAGTTCTCCTGACACTCATAGTGGAGGATGGGGTATATAGTTTTTGCTGATGATTTAAATGTAAGTAGATACTTCAAATCATTGGAGATTGGAGTGAAGAAAAGAAGTAGAAAAATCAGACTGTGGTGGTAATAACAGGGAGATATGAGAAGACTAGGTATTAGAATTGCTGAAAGTGATTTCATCCTTGCCATTTGCTTCCAAAATAGCAAAACAAACAAACAATAAAGGAGACATTCCAGGGTGTGGTTTGCTTTTGTTCTTTGTGTTTTTATTTTCATTCCATTTTTTTTTGTTCTACAAAAAGGGAATTTCCCCCACCAATACATTTTCCTCTGAAACTTACATTTTTCAAAAGTGCCTGGGCCACTGAGATGGTAAGTTCTACAAAACTGTCAGAAGGTAGGTAGCATGTTCTATCATCAGTCCTCTGGATTCATGGTTGGCCATTGCATTGATCATAATTTTTAAATTTTTCAATTATTTGTTTTTACTCAATAAATTATTCTCCTGGTTCTGCTTGCTTCAGTCTACATTGGTTCATAAAAATCTTCCCAAATTTCTCTTAATCTGTCTTTCTTCATTTTTTTTTTTACAGCATAATAGTATTCCATTACATTCATCAGTTTGTTATTGTTTAGTTGTATCTGACTCCTCATGATCCCATTTGGGGTTTTCTTGACAAAGACACTGGAGTGGTTTGCTGTTTTCTTCTTCAGCTCATTTTACAGTGGGAACTGAGGCAAAGAGTGAAGGGACTTGGCCCAGGGTCACACAGATAGTAAGTGTCTGAGGTTGGAATTGAATGCAGGTCTTCCTGACTTCAGGCTTAGCATTTTATCCACTCTGTTGGCTGCCCCAACATTCATTTACTGTAAGTTGTTCAACTATTCTAGTTCTTTGCTACAAAAAAAGCTGCCATAAATATATTTGTACCTGTGAATTCTTTTCCTCTTTCTTTGGAGTATGGGCCTGATGATATTTTGTCCTTCATTCTTTTTTTTTTTTGCAAGGTAAGGTTAAGTGATTTGCCCAAGGTCACACAGCTAGGTAATTATTAAGTGTTTGAGGCTAGATTTGAACTCAGGTCCTCCTTACTCCAAGGACAGTGCTCTATACACTGTGCCACCTAGCTGCCCTTTGCCCTTCATTCTTTTTTTTTTTTTTTTTAGTTTTTGCAAGGCAAATGGGGTTAAGTGGCTTGCCCAAGGCCACACAGCTAGGTAATTATTAAGTGTCTGAGATCGGATTTGAACCCAGGTACTCCTCACTCCAGGGCCGTTGTTTTATCCACTACACCACCTTGCTGCCCAGATGTCCTTCATTTTCAAAGACTATGACAAGCACATGAACTGGATTTGAGTGAGAGGGGGTGGGGCTGTGCCAAGTCACCAGTCTCACTTTCTCCTCCAGAATCCAGAATCCAGTGACTAGATATGAATCAAGATGACTGGAGGTAGTCCTGGATTTGAGGCAAGTAGGATGAAGTGACTTGCTCAAAGTCACACAGCTAGTAAGTGTCAAGTGTCTGAGGCAAGATTCAAATTCGTTTGTCCTCCTGAGTCTAAGACCAGTGCTCTATATCCACTGTACTACCTAGCTGCTCCTAGCATGGGCCTGGGTCTACTAATTGTATAGATGGGTCAAAGGACATGCAGAGTTTTTAGTAACTTAAGAGGGTCTAATTCCAGATTGCTTTCCTGCAGCCCCTCTAATCTGTCACTTTTGCCCATCTGATGGGTGTGATATGGAAACTCAGAATTGCTTTAATTTACATTTCTCTAATTATTAGTGATTTGGAACATTTTTTCACATATAGTTTGGCTTTCTTTCTTTCAAAACTCTGTTCATATATTTGACCATTTATCACTGGGTAACTCAGTAATTGCAAATTTATATCTCTAATTTGTTTTCCAACTCAATTTTTTTGTGCTTTGCATTTTCTTCCATTTTTGTCAGTCTATTTACTTTAATATTTCTTGTTGTTTCCTAGTCATTAACATCTGTTTGATCCACTCTCATTTTCAGGATATCTATTATTTGGATAAGGTTTTGTACATCTTGTACTAAACTATTAACTTGCCAAAAGAGAAATCTTTCCCCTAAAACTCTAGTTTATTTTCCAGTTATTTTCTCCAGCATTTAATTGTAAAGTATTTTTAAAACCTTTTTAATTTAAAAACTCTTGCTCTGTTTTTCTTCAAGGTTTTCATTGTAGAATTCTTTTGAGTTTGTTTCCTGGGTACCCTTATTTCTAGTATAGCTCTATTGCTGGAATCTTTGTTTACATTTGTGTTCAAGCTATTCTTCCTGAATTGAGACTCAGTGTTAGGTCCTGGCTCTGTTTCCTTCTGGAGGAATGTCTGGGCCTTATTTGAGCTTTACTTGTATTCTCCAAGCTTTTGCTGCTGATTTCTTTAAGGATCTCAGGAGAGGGACCTGCAAATTTTCAATATATCTAAATTTATACCAATTTAGGGCTGTCTTGGACTTTGATTTTCAAGCTCCTGACTAAAGAAATCAGCAGCAAAAGCTTGGAGAATACAAGTAAAGCTCAAACAATTATGACACCATATTTGGTCTGGGGATGGGGAGGGAGATAGAGAGATACATTGAGGTAGAAAGATAAAAGAGACAAAGAGAGAGACAGATACATAGAGACAAAGATAAAGACAGAGGCAGAGAAGCAGAGAAAAGAGGCAGAGACAGAGAGAAAAAGAGACATCGAGACAGAGATACAGAGAGAGACAGACTGACAGACCCAGAGAGAGCAGAGACAGAAAAACAAAGAGACAGTGAGTAAGACAGAGAGAATAAAAGAGAGAGAGAGACATAGAGAAAGAAGAGAGAGGGAGAGAGATACACACAGAGAGAAACAAACATAGAGAGACAGAGAGATAGAGAGACAGAAATACACAGAGCTATAGAGAGAAACAGACATGCAGAAAAAGATGAGCAGAGGAAGACACACAGAGAGAAAAACAGATAGAGGCAAGGAGACAGAGAGACAGAAAGACATATGAAGAAAGCCAGAGACAGAAGAGGACAGAGATAGAGAGACAAAGAAAGAAAGACAGAGAGAGACAGAGGGATAGAGAGAAAGAGATGGATTAAGATACACAGAGAGAAACAGAGAAAGTGACAGAGAGAGAGAGAGACAGAGAGACAGAGAGACAAAGATATGGCAGAGAAAAACAGTGACAGAGGAGACAGAGAGAGACACACACACATAGAAACAGAAAAATGGAGAAAGGGAGACAAAGACATAGAGACAGAGAAACAGAGATAAAAGAGAGAATGAAAGAGACAGACACATACACACACACACACACACTGATAGAGAGACAAATAGAAACAGTCAGAGAGACACAAAGGTAGAGAGAGACACCAAGAGAAACAGAGAAATAGAGACAGAATAGAAACAGAGACAGAAACAAAGACATACAGAGAAACAGAAAAAAGAAAAAGACTGAGACAAATCCAGAGAGAGACAGAGAGGGATAGAGGGGCAGACACAGAGAAAGAGACAAAGAGAGAAAGAGACAGATATAGAAAGTGAGAGAACCAGTGAGAAAGAGAACATGAGAGACAGAGACAGATAGAGAAACAGAGGGAGATAGAGACATAGAGAGAGACAAATAGAAACAGACAAAAATAAAGATAGAGAATGAGAAAGAGACACAGAGACAGACACAGAAAGACAGAGACAAGGAGATAGAAACAAAGACAGAGAAAGAGAGAAAAAGAGACACCCATACAGAGGCAGAAACAGACACAAAGAGATAGATACAGAAAGAGAGAGACAGATTAAAGACATAGACACAGAGGGGAGACACACAGAAACAGAAGCAAAGAGAGACAGAGAGATGTAAAGAGACAGAAACACAGAGACAGATAATGAGAGAGAGACAGAGACACAGACAGTGAGAGAGGAAAGAGACAGAGATAGAGAGACAGACAGGGAGTCAGAAACAGAAAAACAGAAAGAAATAGAGAGACAGAGAATGAGAGGTAAAGAAAGAGACAAGAGAGACAAAGAGACAGTGACAGAGAGAAAGATACACAGAGACAGATGGAGCAGAGAGTCAGGTTGAGAGAGAGAGATGAAGACAGAGAAAAAGAGAGGGGAAGAAAGACAGAAAGAAGAAAAGACAGAGAGAGTGAGAGAGATGGAGACAGAAAGAGAGATGGAGATACAGAGAAATGAGACAGAGACAGAGACTGCAACAGAGAGGGGGACAGGGAGAGATAGAGACAGAGATGATGAGAGACAGATGGAGACAGAAAGGAAGACAGAGAGATGGAGAAAGAATGACAGGGCGATGGATATTGAGAGAGAGAAACAGAGGAGAGACAGAAAGAAGGTAGGAGAGAGACGGCAGGGAGAGAGGGGGAGAGATAGACAGACAGACAAACATGCATATACAGAAAGACAGAAAGAGAGAGTCAGAGAGAGGGAGTGGAGACAGAGTGACAGGGAGAGAGAGACAGAGGACAGAGAGTTAGAGAGAGAAACAGGAAGAGAGAAATGAGAGAAAGAGAATATGAATATCCTGTCAGTCATGGTCGATATGTTAGTTGATTTTATTGAACTACTTTTTTCTGTCCTTTGTTACATGGGATGACTTACTGGTCAATAGAGGGAGGGGAGGGATATATGTGGAAATGAAGGATATAAAAAACAAAGACTGTCATTCAAGGTATTTCTTTTTGAAATGAAGGATGGACATGTATATAAAGTGCTTTGTCAGTCCTTAAACATTTATTAAGCATTGCCCAAAATATAAAAACATAAGATTTATATTTTATATGATAAAACTATATTTTATAAAAATTTATGTTTCATAAAATATCAAATTATAAGATACAATATGTGTCAACTATTATTCAATCTTATTAAACAACTATAATTAAGCAATAAAATATTAAACATTAAGTAGGAGCTGTACTAATGGGAAAGAGTCTTAAGGGAAGAAATTAGGATAAAAAGTCCTCTGGAATAAAATTGTAGGAGAGTAAAAGGGCTCTAAGAAAAAGCCAAGGCAGGGGACAGATAAGAGGAAGGTGGCTTGGGAGAAACAGAAGTTCATATTAGCAATAGAATTACTAGTAGAAGAAAAGATAGATGGAGAGATTGAATAATTGGAAAGTTAACTAAATGAATTCTTTCATCTCAGCTTCTGGTGCTGACCCTAAATTCTTACTGGAACAAGGAAGACTTGTCTCAGACATTACCTGTGTGACTGGGCAAATCACTTCACCTCTGCTTGTTTCAGTTTCCTCAATTGTAAAATAACGATAGCACCTCCCTCAGAGGGTTGTTGTGAGGATCCAATGAGATCATATTTGTCCAAAGCAGTGCTTTTAGCTGTACAGTACCTGGCCCATAGTAGGTACTCCATCCTTGCTTCTTTCCTTTCCCTTCTTATCCTTTCTCCTTATTTTGAAAGCTTTGGCATCAACTTTATATCTTTGTGTCTGAGTCTAGCTATTCTTGAATAACTGGTGTTCTTGGCCTGCTTTCCTACCAATTCCACATTCCTTTTCCACATTGCTTAGGTAATAGAACACAATTGTGCTTCTTGCAGAGGATTGTGATCTATTTAGATGAAGAGGTAGAAGGATGAGACTGTGACAATAAGATTGTTCACATAACAAGATGTACAAAAAGGAGTTCTATTTAAGTTGTCATCTAAAAGGGAAGTTTTGGTTTGTGTTGCTTTGATGTAGAAAATGAGCATCAGTAACAGTTGAGTGAGAGAGGTCATTTGGGGTTTTAAAAAAATGTGTGTATATATGGTGGGGAACTACTTAGGTTCACAAACTCTCTCTGCAAATGACAATCAGCATCTGTTCTACAGTCTTATAGGCTTAAAGAGTTTCCTGGGGGTACAAAGAAGATAATTGCCTTGTCCAGGGTAACACAGATAGATAACAGTGCTGAGATTTGCATCCCAAATTTCCTGACTCCAAGGCCACTGTACTGCTTCTTTAAGTGCTATGGAGAGAAAAAAGAGAATGAGCCAACCTATCTTGTCTACTCTAACTTGGTAGTATGACAGTTGGGTTTCATAGCTACAATTCATTTTATCTTTCCTTATTTCTATGACAGAGACTTCCATTTGTTGATGTGGCAACTGGTTCTCTTGGGCAAGGACTTGGTGCTGCCTGTGGAATGGCTTATACTGGCAAATATTTTGATAAAGCCAGGTAGGAGATCAAGCTGGAAGACCACTTATTCATTTGCTTTCTAGAAGAACTTTCCTTTTGATTTTTTTTTCACTTTGGAAATCCAGTGGATATCTTCAGGTTAAGATTATTCTAAGTAGAAAGGCAATAAATGCATTAAATGCTTAAACTATTTCTAGTCTTGGATTAGAGTTTAAGTAACCTGCTTATAATGCAAAAGATGGCTTCTGGGGACATTTAACTCTTGCCCTGTATCCTTTCATCCTTGAAATACTGGCAAAGACACAGTTGAGAGACTAACCCTAAAAGTGGCATATCACAATTTTACAATACTTTTTTGGTTCATGTTTTATTAATATTTACAAGAGATGGCATAGTATAATAGAGAGAAGGCTGGCCTAGGAGCTGGGAAGACTTGGACTCAAGTCCTCCCTCTGACATCTGCTGGCAAGTTACTTAACTTTTCATTGCTCTAGGAAGTTGCAATGAAGGTACCAATCTGCATTGGTAGAGGGAGATTTCTTCATCTAGAAGTTCCTCATACCAGTCATAATCCTTATCTTTTGCTAATATAGAATGAACCTCTTCTCAATTTCTGTCTTGCACTAAGGGGGAAAATGTGCAGTACCATAGAAGGGAATAAAGACCTCACTGCACCTCTGTAACTTAGTTGCTATAGTCACAGGGAGCCATTATCTGGCAACCAAGTTCAGACATAGAGTCTGTCACTATACTCAAAGTCTGTCTAGCGTGGCACAACCTATTGGAGTTTGCCCTCCACTAGACTGAAGTTTAGGCCCCTTAACGTTTAAAGAAATTTTTTGTGTTTTTTTTGCAAGGCAATGTAGTTAAGTTACTTGCCCAAGGTCATACAGTTAACAAGTATTAAATATCTGAGGCTGCATTTGAACTCAGGTCCTCCTGACTCTAGGGCCAGTGATCTATCCATTGTACCACCTAGCTGTTCCCCCTCTTAACATTTAAAGATGAAAAATACATATTTTTTGGAACTGCATTAAGCCCCCCAAATGTATAAATCCAGCTGAGTTTCCTTTATTGTTTCTTATCATTTATAGAAATTGATTTTCTAAAAAGTTAGGCTCCCCTCCCTTTTGTGGCCCTGAAAGTAGTAAAAACCCTAAGGAAGAACTTTAGAATTCTGTTAATAAATCTTATCAAAAATCTACTTTAAGTGTCTAATGTTTTGTTTAGGCAGAGATATCAGAATAGTAAAGAAGGGTGCTGAGTAAATGTCTTTAGGAAAGCATCTTTTTGTAGCCTGTCTCTGATTTTCTCTTTTGAACTGACCTGATTCATCTTAACTTGGGACCATGCAGTGATGATATGACTTGTCTCTTTTGCATTCTAGTTACCGGGTATACTGCCTCATGGGAGATGGGGAATCCTCAGAAGGCTCTGTCTGGGAAGCTTTGGCTTTTGCCTCTCACTATAAGCTGGACAACCTCGTGGCAATCTTTGATGTGAACCGTTTAGGACAAAGTGAAGCCGCTCCTTTGCAGCACTGCACAGATATCTATCAGAAGCGCTTTGAAGCTTTTGGGTAAGGAACATCATTTCTTTTCCTAATTTCCTTGTCTTCTAGGTGTCATAATTCAATAGTCAGCAAACATTTATTAAGTGCCTACTATGTGATAAAATACATGTGCTAGTGATACAAAGAAAGCTATAAGATAGTACTGCTTCAAGGAATTCACAATCTAAATGGGGGTGGTGTGTATGTGTGTGTGGGACAATACATGAAAAGCAACTGAAAAGGTTGGGGGGAGGTGGGGCATGATGAAGTCCTGCAGCTGGGGTAGGAAATGATCTGAGGAGATGAGAATTTCAAGATTGATTTCATCTTGCAGAATGATGAATTTTTGGAGATTATGAAGTCCAGAAAAGTAACTGGTTAGGAAATGAGATTTCCCTGGGTCCTTTCCTTAATAAAAATGGAGGATCTGAGAGGAAGTCTCCAGTGTCCACCTTCTGCCCTCTCCAATCAGGGAAAGAAGGTCCCAGGAGCAGGTGGTGCTGAAGAGGAGTAAATTTCAGAGTTGATTTCTCCTTTCAGAATAATCCATTTTTGAACATAATAAAGCCCAGAAAAACAGCTGGGTGAAGAAATACTAAGGAGAATCCCTTGGTTGCTCTCCTTAAAAGGTAGAGGTCTTCTATAACTAACTGTCTTTTATTAGGTGGAAGACATATGTTGTGGATGGTCATGATGTGGAACAGCTATGTGAAGTCTTTTGGCAGGCAACTCAAGTAAAGGACCAACCTACTGCTATAGTTGCCAAGACCTTCAAAGGCCGTGGTATTCCAAGTAAGCAAGGAGAACTGTCCCAAATTTGGCACTGACATCGACATGTTATTTGTGATTGCGTGACCGATTTTACTTTGTGATTTGTGTAGTAAAGACATAAACTCCATAGGTTGCATGTGTATATATGTTTGTTGTTGGTATACTCTGATGATATCTATCTATTTCTTTTTTTTTTTTTAGGTTTTTTTTGCAAGGCAAATGGGGTTAAGTGGCTTGCCCAAGGCCATACAGCTAGGTAATTATTAAGTGTCTGAGGCTGGATTTGAACCCAAGTACTCTTGACTCCAGGGCCGGTGCTCTATCCACTGTGCAACCTAGCCGCCCTGATCTATCTATTTCTAAGATGTGAGGGCATATTCCTATGCAAACATAGTTCCTTGAAATTAGATGCTTACTATAGGTATTGAAGTAGAGGGGATGAAATTTTTTTTCCATACAAACTTGTATTCCATATGGATAAGGAATTATCTTCACTAATATAGATCAGTTACTCTTAGAATAACAGATAATAAAATATATATCTTCTAGGTAGAATGGAGAGGGGTGCTCCTTGGGCAGAATGGTGATGCATTGCTACCCTTGGCCAATGTTTTTGCCTAAATTTTTTCTTTGTTATTAAGAATAGTTTCAGTTTTGAAAGGGTAGGGAAGTATTTCTAGAAATGACTGACATTAAAAAAGAAGGATCAGTAAAATTTACTTTAAATAAAGAATAAGAATTGCCTGGAACACTAGTCATACAACTAGTATGTGTCAGAAGCGGACCTGAATGCAGATCTCTCTGACTTCAAAGGAAAGTCACTCCCCTCCCTTCCTCACTTCCTCTTCTCTCTTCCTCAGTTGGTCCTTCACCTGGGAACAGAGAAGCACCACAAAATAGTGTATTGTACTCACACAGTAGCCCATTCTAGTTCAGACTCTTAGTATCTCTTGCCTGCACTTTCATGGTAACTTCCTTGTTTCCAGTCTCCCAACTCCAAAAGAGATCTAAAGTATAGGTCTGGCCATGGCACCTCCATTACTCGATAAACTCCAGTAATCTCAGATCAAATATGAAGATGTCTGGCATTTCAAACTTTTTGACAACCTAGAAGCATTCCCCTACTTGACCTTTTCAATAATGGTTTTCAATGCCTGGAATACTCTTTCTTCTCCGTTTCTCTTATTTCCTGCAAAATTTAGCTCAAATCCCCTTCCTTCCTGGTGTACCCTTCACCCCTCCCTATTGGTGTCCTCCCTCTGAAATTACCTTTCATCTGCTCTGTAAATATCTTGTATGTATGTGGTTGTTTGTGTGTTGTTTTCCCTATTGGAATGTAAGCTCCCTGAGGGCAGGAATAGAGTAAGCATCTAATAAATCCTTGATTAACTAATGCAGTTGAAGTGGGCTTGTTGGGAGCTCTGCCCCTTGATGGGTGAGAAATGCAGATGTCTTATGTAATGATTTCTAGCTTACCGAGTGCTTTATTTACATACATTCCCATTTGAATTTCACAGCAGCCCTGTGTACCACTTGCCCAAGGTCATGCAGATGGTAAGTGGCAAAGCTGGTTTAGAATTCATACTCTTTTGACTCCAAATCTACTACTCTTGCCACTACTAGCCCTGGTGGAGAGGGAACAAAAGAACCAAGATTTCTTTGCTGGGCAGTAGCCAGAGCTTTCTGCTGCTTTGGGAAGCCCTTTTCTCTATCACTAGCTGCTGCTCGCAACTCTTGCTCATATTGCATCAAGCTTTTAAGCCCCAGTTATAGAGAAATATTCAGAGGACTAAATTAGAAAACAGACCAAGTGACTCTTGAAGTCCTATAAATTTCTAACATTGATGCTTTACCTTTTTTGGTTTCCTGAACTAGAAACTGGGTGATCTGTGTTTATTGTTTGATCCTAGGCATTGAGGATGCAGAAAACTGGCATGGCAAGCCTATGCCAAAGGACAAAGTAGGTTCCATTATTAGGGCCATTGAAAGCCAGATAAAGAGTAATGAGAACCTGATTCCTCAGCCACCTATAGAAGATGCCCCTGAGGTCAATATCACGAATGTGAAGATGCCTTCTCTACCTGCCTACCAAATTGGGGACAGGGTAAGCTGGACCTATAATTACTAAGGATTAGTGGTAATAAACTAAGTCATGAATTAGAATTTAAATTCTTCACTTACCCCTTCCATTTGTCTTGTAATTAATCTAGAGATGTTCATGAAGTATTCACTAGGATCTTTTACTACTGGTGAAAGAGCAATAAATATAACCTCTCCCTTTCTTGGTCCTATTTACTTGAATTTGAGATGTCTTTATCTGACTGAAATTTTGCATTCGTGCTGCTGGGTAGCTTTCTGTCATCACCTTGGGATCTAGAGCCTGTTCACATACATTTAAACTGCCCTATTTTGACCTTTCTGATTCACTCATACAGGAAACCTTTATTTCTCCCCATTTGCTAGTGTTTTTTCCCTCCTCAGATGATCTGGGAGAATATTATCTTTGACTTGTGATAGCTTCTCTAGGACAGGGAGTCTGTGGTGTTCCTTGTTTGACACTGAATCTTTAATGCCTTGTCTCAGGACACAAAGTAGGCAGTAAGTGAGGGAGCTGAGTTGTTTAAACCCAAGTCCTCATACCCCAGATCCTGGCCTCTTTCCACTACACTACCATTTTATGAGGTGAATTGTGTTGTCCAGTGATTGGATTTGGATATTGGCTCTGCAATTTTTGCAAGTGGGAGTTTGGATGTTCATATGCCAGAACTCTGCTTGTAATAAGAAATGAAATAAGCAAATGTGCTTATTTTATATGCTAAGGACCTAAAGCAAATGAGTTCATAGCACATTAACATAAGATGGCACTCCTTTCTTTGCATTCTTTTGTTTGCATGGGGAAATAGTATATTTGGTGTAGGGAAATGCTTGTATCTCCTCATCCCTAGTGATCTGGATTAATATTCCTGCTCCTCCTCCAACTTCTTAGAATCTTACAATTTTTAGTCCCCTTTTCCCAATGATGACAGATTCAGTCCCTTCAGTGTGCCTCTGTAATTAAGTACCCTTTATCTTCCAGGTGGCCACCAGAAAAGCCTATGGTGCTGCCCTGGCCAAGCTAGGTCATGCAAATGATCGCGTCATCGCCTTAGATGGAGACACAAAGAACTCCACCTTTACAGAGCTGTTTAAGAGGGAGCACCCAGATCGCTTCATTGAGTGCTTTATTGCTGAACAAAACATGGTGAGGGCTCAGATGCTATGCAAGTAACTTTCAGGGTTCTCGAATTACTCTTGCTCTCCAACTCATTGTTTTTTTGTGTTCTAGGTAAGCGTGGCGTTGGGCTGTGCTACCCGAAACCGGACCATCGCTTTTGCCAGCACCTTTGCTGCCTTCTTTACCAGAGCTTTTGATCATATCAGGATGGGGGCCATCTCTCAAACTAACATCAACCTTAGTGGTTCCCACTGTGGTGTTTCCATCGGTATGTCCTGTCTTAGAACTAGTCAGAATTCTATCTTTTCATTGTCCTTCAGAGCTAATTATAAAATATATCCATCGAATCATGGATCTGAATATGCTTTGTATTTTCATGTGGGAGTAGGAAAGGTCCAGGGTCTAGATCTGTGATTTCACTTGATGTTTGAAATTCCTGGTGTGGAAACTCTCTCTACACATTTAGATCAGCAGCTGATCTATAACTGATAACTCCCCACTACCCCTAGATGAGTCTCTAAGCCTGGGTAATTTGTCCAGGACACATACCAGTATGTGTCCGAGGTGAGAGTTGAGCCTGACTATTACGCCAACTCTCTATCCACTATACCATGCTACTCCTATGTTTTGTTTTTTTGCAAAGTAGTAGAGTTAAATGACTTGCCCAAGGTCACATAGCTAGGTAATTATTAAGTGTCTGAGGCTAAATTTGAACTCATTTCCTCCTGTCTCCAGGGTCAGTGCTCTATTCATTGCACCACCTAACTGCCTCTACTCTTATGATTTAACTAGGTCTTCTGAAAGAAGAAACTATGTGATCTTGATTCATTAAGCTAGGTAGCCCATTAAACAGTCTATTCTACTGTTTGCAGTAAATTATGAATTAGCCTGTATTTACTAGGTGCCATATATGTGACCATTGCTGTGCTAGATCTTGTGAATGGATAGAAAAGAAATAGGACAAGTCTCATGCTTACGAAACTAGCGGGGAGGCAAAGTTAAGTTAAAACAAAATCTTTAGAGAAGAATTAAATAAACTATTAAGGATGGATTATAAGTAAATGGAAGAGATCAATGTAGGCAGAAGAGATGAGGTCTAAACTAGGCCTTCAAGGCTAGTTAAATGGAGAAGGGAAGTTATCTAGGTAGAAGAAAAATAGCACGAGTACTGGCATAGAGATGAACATGGTATTTTGGGGGGATATTGAGATCAGCCTTATTAGAATGATAGCTACATATCTGTCTGGTAGGTTAGAGTCCAATAATGGAGGCTATAGAAAACCAAACAGGATCAGTTTGCACTCAAATGTCTGACAGACAGTAAAAAGGCATGATAAACTCAAACTTGGGAATTATATGATGGAAAACAAGTGCTTTAGGGATGTTAGTCTGATTTCAGAAGGTATGAGAGACTTAGAAAGAAGTAAGTGGGGAGTAGGGGAGCCAGGCAGGTAGGTATCAGAGTTATGTAGGTATGAGGTAATGAGGCTCTGGACTAGGGTGGTGGTGGTGGGGGAATAGAGAAGAAAGGGGGAATTTGAACATTTTGGATAGACAAGATTTCTAGTCCAGGTGAATTGAAAAATTAGTAATGGAAATTATATAGTTTTGAAGTGAAACAATTTTTATTAGGGCAGTGAAGTGTGATTATGAGTTTAGTTTTGAAAGTGTTGGGATTAAGAGAATGGTGTGATATCTAAGAAGCAATGTCCTGTAGATAGTTTATAATCTAAAACTTGTGGATGGTTGAGAGAAGCTTTGGGAGGTCTTCCATGAAAACTGAGATAAAATGCTCTCTCTAGTATGAGGACCTGTGGAGAGAGAAAAACAGAAGACCAAAGACAAACCATTTGAGAACATTGGTTAGGTAGCAAGAATGAAGAGGGTCAAGGGAATATGGAGAAGGTAGAAAAATCAGGAATGTGCTGTGTCAAGGAGGCCAGAAGAGATGGATGGTAGATATGCTATATTTGGAGTCAGAAAGTCCTGGATTTGAACCTACTTCAGACACTTAGTAGCTGTGTGACCCTGCCCCTCAGTTTCTTCATCTGTAAAGTGGTGTTAATAATACTTCCCTTGTAGGATCATACATGGACTCATAGATTTAGAGCTGGAAGGGACCAGTAAAAAGATCTAGTCAAATCTCCCCCAGCCCAGTCTAGAGAGGTAAAGGTTAATGTGCCCAGTCCTACAGAGCTGGGGTTCAAAGGAGACCCTTTGACCTCAAACATGGTGATCTTTTATACTGTACCACTTGTGAAGATCTATTGAGATAATACATAGAAAGTGTTCTATACTTCCAAGAAATGCTAAAGAAATGTGAGCTGTGAGGGATCACACTTAAAGGAAGAGTGACTGTTCAGTGTCAAATGCCCCAGAATGTGCAAAAATAATGACACTGAATTTTGGTGATTTGGTGATTACTCCTTGGTGAGTAATCTTCCTTTTATGTATATTCATGGAGCTGATAATAATAATCAAAATAAATATTATTTAACCTTTATATAACACTTAGACATTTGTGTATATATACCTCAGAAGAAATGATTTCAAAGCAAAATAGATTTTCTAATAGTTTTAAAACTTGAATTTGCCTAGGTACTCTTCCCGAGTCTGATTATATTAGAGGCAGAGAGGGTCAATATTTTGGGCTTTGTGTCTACTTGGATCAGATTCTGATCTTGCACAGGGTTGTGCATTATTTTTTAAAAAGGCATTGTGTGAAACTTAGATGGTATTATAGTTTAGTGGTTTGTCCCCTTCCATTATTTCCCTGAAGGACTAGAGAGAAGTTAGGCCATTGAAGAAAAAAGAAGGTAACCCTACTTGTGAGGCAGGAAGACTAAAAATGATGAAAGCCTGAAATTTGAACAGATCTTTCACCTTTATATCCCTGACCCTGTACCTTCCACTTAAGTAGGTATTAAATAAATGTTTAGAGAATTGGACTGAAGTGGTTGGTCCTGGCTTGGTCTAAGTTATCTTTTTTCATATGATTTTCTCAGGTGAAGATGGGCCCTCCCAGATGGCTCTGGAGGATATAGCCATGTTCAGATCTGTTCCTAATTGCACAATTTTCTATCCAAGTGATGCTGTTTCAACAGAATATGCTGTTCAGTTAGCTGCCAATACCAAGGTATAATCATAGCAGAGTTTCTTAACCTGGGATTTGTGGACTTGCTTTTAAAATGCGTTGATAACTGTATTTTAACAAATTGATTTCTTTTTAAAATCACATATAATTTGATTTATGCACTTAAAAACATACTGAGAAGGGCTTCCCTTTGCCAAAGGGTTCTATGGCACAAAAGAAGCCTAAGGACCCTTGATTTAAACACTTCTGGCTTAGACAGAAAATGTTTCTTAAGATCATAGGTTTAGAATTAGAAGAGACCTTGAGAATTCATTTAATCTAGCCCTCATTTAACAGATGAAACTGAGGCCCAGTGAGGTGAAGCAGCTTGCCACTTGGAGATACTAAGTGACCAAGCTGGGATTTGAATTGAGGTCCTCTGATGTTGGATTCAGTGGTTTCCCCATGGTACCAGGTTGTCTTTCTGGTCTCTGCTATTCATTTGGTATTAGCTTTTGTCTCTATAAGGCAGCTCAAATCACCACATTTGAGAGCCTTACAGATAAATCATACTTTGTAGTTGGTATTGATTTTGTTCTTTTTTACTTATTTTCCCATTCTTTGCAATCTAATGGCTGACCCCAAGGACTAGGTATCTTACATGAATCTATTTCATGTCATTTCCCCAGAGAATTAGTAAGCTCTCTGAGGGCAGCAACTGTTCTTTGTGTTTTTGCCATTCTTAGTAGCTCTAGTTCTTAGCCCTGTGCTGGCTGGGCTTTACTATTTTTTATAGTAAATAGTTAATTAAAAACTTGTTGATTAGTTAAGTGACTAGAAACCCCAGAAGTTAGATGAAGTACACAGATCAAAAGCATTCTATACTCTCATTGCAAAAAATGAATTTGTTAAGATTGAGAACTTCTTCCACTAAAATCTTCACTATGAACATTTAATTCTCAAAGGCCTTGCCACTGAAGCATATGTTCTGTTGGGTACTACCAAATGGACCCAATGATGGAGCTAAATTTGGAGAGTTTGGATACAGGGGAATTAACCATTGAGCCACAACCCTTTTAAAGAATAAGTGTTTGAGGAATTGATATATTACAGACCCTGGAACTGCTAACCTGAGCATTGAGCTCTTAAATGCTCCTGGCTTCCAAGTGAACATAGAACAAATCCCTGCCCTAAACTTGTAGTCATCCTTGACCAAATAGTAGGGATGTAGTGGTGAGAATGCAGCAGAGTAGACAGCCAGAAAAGGATGCAGGTGAGCACTTTGCATGCTGGGAAGGAGATTTGCCCTAGATGTGCTTATGAGTAGTTGGCTCCAAGGGATTGCTGAATGAAACCAAGGTTAATTGTATTGACAAATCAGAGTATTTAGAGGAGCTAGTGGGATTGGGGCCCTTGTACCTTGGATCAGACTAAGCTGTATATGGTGAAATTGAGTATCTTGAATGCAGGTAGAGAGGCAGTTGAGGCTTGGAAGAGCCTGGGATGCAGTTGTGGTGTTGGGGTGTGTTTGGGTCTAGATTGTTCTTCCTTTTTGTCTTTAATGTGTCTTGTGGGGATGCAAATGGGTCTTTATACTTCATTTTGGTCAGGGAAATAATGAGAATAACGGGACTAGCATGTAGTATTCTGTGACTTTCATGTTAACCTGTACCAGAATTACATCAGTGATGGTAAAAGTGTTTGTCAAATTCTAGAGCTGTCTGAATTCTACCTACTGTTCCTGTCTAGTTCCCTGTCCCTAAAGAAGAAGGGCTGCCTCATGGAAGGCTTGTAGATATAACAAACACTCACCTATAATAGATATTTGAGCTTATACTTGATGGGCTTTGCTGGGTTCCTCCTTGGTTTTGTGTCTGAATAGAAAGGCCATTTTAACAATAAGTTTAATCAAATGCTATTTTGTATTTTCTAAAGGTTTTAAGGTATCTTATATCTTGTCAGTTTTCTGTCCAGAATACAGACTCCCTTCACTGAAAAAGACTGGCATTAAGTCTCACTAGCTTGTTCTTTTCTCCCCACCTTTTTCTTTCTAGCTAATAATTTTTAAAAAGAATTTGCAACTTTGATTTCTGAAATGTAACTCACTTTTTAATATTTATCCTAGGGAATGTGCTTCATCCGAACCAGCAGACCAGCGACTTCAGTTATTTATTCTCCCTTTGAAAAATTTAGGATTGGACAGGCCAAGGTGAAAAAAAAAAGCTTAAGTTCTTACATATTTCCTTTTCTCTTCCCTTTATGTGGATGGTTTTCTGGATTATTTTCTTATCCTTTCTGCTCTGGAGACTGACTACTTTCCCTCATTGTAGCCTTCAGCTGCTTGTCCAAAGCTTGTCCACCAAACATATCATTTTTTAGGGTTTCCAAGGCAAATGGGGTTAAGTGGCTTGCCCAAGGTCACACAGCTAGGTAATTATTAAGTGTCTGAGGTTGGATTTGAACTCTGGTACTCCTGACTCCAGGGCTGGTGCTCTATCCACAACTCATGGAGTTGTGAATTTTGTCCAACTATTCTGGAGAACAATTTAGAACTATGCCCAAAGTGCTCAGCAATACTAAAGCTATATATTCTAAGGAGATCGAAGAAAAAGGAAAGATACTCATATGTACAAAAATATTTATAGCAGCTCTTTTTGGGGTAGTAAAGAATTGGAAACTGAGGGGATGGCCATTAATTGAGGAGTGGCTGAACAAGTGGTGGTATATGAATGTGATGGAATTCTGTAAGAAACGATAAAAAAAAACCTTGGAAGGACTTATATGAACTGGTGCAAAGTGAAGTGAGTAGAACCAGGTTAACATTGTACGCAATGTCAGCAATATTGTAGAGAAAACAGTGAAAGACTAAATACCAATGTTCTACCACAACTCCAAAGGGTTCACATGAAAAATGTTATCCATCTACAGGTAGAGAACAGATAGAATGGAGCATATTTTTTTCCCTTTAAAATTTTTGTTGCTTTTTTTTAACATGGCAAATATGAAGTGTGGTTCACATAATTTCATATGTGTAATGGGTATTGTATTTCTTACCTTCTCAAAGGGTTGAGGAGGGGATGAAAGGAGATAGAGAATTTGGAACTAAAACTAAAATTAAAATAAATAAAATGAAAGCGTCCTAGAATGTGAGATGCCATCCATATCATAATATGTACCCCTTTGTTTGATTAAGGAGTTTTGGTTTCTATTTGCTCCTACAAAATGACATGTTAACACCAACAAAACAAAAAGTATATTTAATAAAGTGATTATAAAACAGGTAGAAATAAATCAGTTTTACAGCAAAAGTAACCAACAAGTCACAATATAATGAAAAGAATAAAGCCTACATAAAGATAGATATTAAAAGAAAACATCACCAATGGAGGGAGAACCAACATCTGAATCAACAGCGGCTGGGAAGTTCTGGGGTACAGCCCAGAATCGTGATTGGGAAAATATCCCAGGCAAAGCGTCCTTTCCATGGGTGAAACTCCGAGGGGCTGGCCAATGTCAGGAACTTTTAAGGGGTCCCAGACAAAGGTGGCACATTGCCAATAGGCTTATATAAGCTTTTTGGCACTTAACCAGGACATGTGAAGAGTACACACATGACCATGTGAAGAGTACCTGCATGACCTGGGAGGACTCACGGCCAAGGTTCTGAAATAAATTAAATGTTGAACCTCTGGGCCGGTAGCCAACCTCCCAAGATTCAACCTCCAGGAATGGCTAGTTCCTAAAGGGAGTATCTGGCGTATGCAAAGACAACCAAGTTCATGCAAAGGTGATGGGGGACCTTGGGTGGGGGAACCAGAATATGGCCTTACCCAGGATCAGGATGGGTATTAACCCTTCACCCTTCTATTTTTAACATTTTTGCTAGGTAATCTATCAGAGTGCTGATGACAAGGCCACAGTTATTGCAGCTGGAGTTACGCTCCATGAAGCTTTATCAGCTGCTGTGCAACTTTCTAGAGAAGGTAATATATTAACTAAGAATTGTATCAAACACAAAATTTTTAAAAAAGAATTATGTTATACAGCTGAGTAAAATTAGCAAGACTGTGCCTGAATTGGTATATACCTCTGCTGATCTTTTTATTTTTACTTCCCTCATTACCCTAATATGCTGGTTGTAACTCTTATCCCTCTTTTTAATTTTCTTCCAGGTATTTTTATCCGAGTAATTGACCTATTCACTATCAAACCAATAGATCGTGCCACAATCCTTACTAGTGCCAGAGTAACAGAGGGGCGTCTTATTACAGTAGAGGATCATTATAAGGAAGGTAAATGATACAAATATTTTCACTCCTGTTCCTTTCCAATGGACTTTCTGGGAAAAGGGTACCAAGTATGGGAATGACACTATAACTTTAGGGGTGATAAAGCAAATAATGAAATTTCAAGGGAACAACATAGAAGATAAATCTCTAGCATGTAAATGATCAGACAGAAAATCTAGAACTAATGTTGATTTTGGAGACTGATTAAAACATATTAATTCCTTGAATTAAAAAATGTTCAATTAGGCCCAGATCTTTCCTCATTGATCACAATTCTGGAAACTATTGGTTATATTCCCTATACCTATTAGGTAAGATAGAGTGGAGATTTCAACAGGCAATGTGAAATTGCTTCAAGAATTTGAAATGCTACCCACATAGTAACCTTTGTCCCTTTTATATTGAATATTTTCCTAGGTGATGTCAGAGTGCTAATGAATAAAGTCTGTAAAGGTTGTGAATTTTATAGCAGTACTATCAAGCTGATTTAGGCCATCATGACCTTGTCCTTTCTTTTCTAGGTGGTATTGGGGAAGCTGTGTGTGCAGTTGTTACTGGATTGCCTGGCATCACTGTTCATCAGCTGGCAGTGTCTGGTGTGCCTCGAAGTGGAAAACCTACAGAGTTGCTTGATATGTTTGGTATTAGTGCCAGATTTATTATAAATACTGTGAAAGCAATTTTGATCCGCTAAAAAAATCAGAATTAGTTTAAGAAGATGATATCTTTGTGGAGTTTTTGAAATCCTAGTTTCAAAGTTGTAGATTTTGTTTATAATTGTTGTTTTTTTTAAAGGACAAGGACAGGTAATGCCCTTTCCATTTGTTCTTCAGCAGCTCTAGGTTCATTAAGTTCTTGTTAAAGTGTTCACTATGTATAGAAACATTGCTATTAACTTTTCACTATATAGTGTATGTGTTCTGATAAGAAGTCTAGAAGTTATGGGAGTTGGGGGGAGAGAGAGTAGTGAGAACCCATTTTTTTAAAGCAGATATGTGTTCTTATTTGTAATTTCTAAAAGTGAATTTGTGTGTAAACACTGAATAGTGTAGATGGCAAAGAAATTCTACTATTCCTTTTTCCCCTAGTTTAAACTTTCTTAAAACATTAGCATACCTGTAACTTCCTGAATAGTGGATTAATGAAGTTGCCTCTCACTTTTCACAAACTGTTTGCCTTCGTTTCAGGTCTAATTTTCTGGGGTCACAAAACAGGAATGAGAACTTTGATGATAGATAGTTTCCCTTGGTGTATTCCTTTTGCTATAGTCCTTTTGCAAAGGAGATTATACAAAACAAACAAACAAAACCAGCTCATTAGATATGGTCATCTATACCATCTTGTGGTTTTTATGTGTTGTGAACTCTTCTAACTGTTTTACTTTGTTAATGTCCAAATTAAGACTACTTACTCAATTGTAGCAACACATTTAAGGACATGAATCAACAATAAATGTATTAAACAATTGTTACTTAGTTGTTTTTGAATCTTTGCATTTTTGACTTAGGTCAGCTTTCATTTTCATCCCAAATGCTTGTTTTTACTAGAAAGTGGAAAAACTAAGCTTTAACAATTGATAATCAAGAATTTTTTCTTTAAAGCCTGAAAGAAAAATGGAATTTAATTTTTTTCCAAAAAGTTAGACTGAATAATTGCTGTATATCTATAATGATCTTGAATGTCCATGTGCCTCTTTGAAAGTGGCATTTATATGGAGAGGATCCATTTCATTAAACAATGCTTTGATTGAGCATGAGACAAATGTAGTACCTATACTCAGGACTTTCTGACCACTCTATCTACTAAGCCATGTTGCCTCTCCAGTTTTAATAATGTTATCCTGATTTTTCCCATGCCTTTTAGTTATTTAGTATTTTCGCCTTGAGTCTTTGCCCCAAACTTCAACTGGTTAACTTTTACCAAGTATACATGAGAGTTCTCGATTATCCTAAATAGAACAAAATGTGTACAAATACAAAGCAGATGTAGCCATATATTTTGTACCACTAGGTGGCGCTGCAGTTCACAGAGCACCAAGCATGCAATCAAGACTCATCATCTCAAGTTCAAATATGATCACAGGACACTTACTAGCTGTGTGACCCTGGGCAAGTCAAGTTAACCCTGTTGGCCTCAGTTTCCTTACCTATAAAATGAGTTGGAAAAGCAAATGGTAAACCATTCCAGTATTTTTACCAAGAAAATTCCAAAAGGGCTCACAAGGAGCAGGGTACAACTGAAGAACATCAAAAGACCATATATTTTAAGGTTTATTTCATTTGACACAACAATCCTTGTAAAGTGGGTGATTTTTATTTTATATAAGAGGAAACTGGAACTGAACTTACTGAATTTACTTATCTAGCCCATTGAGCATCCAAAACTGGATTTGAACCCTGGTATTTTTGATTTTAGGGCCAGCATAGGATATTTTATATTAGAATTCCTTTTTTCTAATCCATGAAGTAAAGCTCTTCTTTCTCAAGTCTAAAGATTTTAAATGGTAAAGGATGGTATGAATAACATTTTCTTTTTTCCCCCATTATTTTATTTTCCCTAGTTACATGTAAAAACAATTAACATTTGTTTTTAAAACTTTGAGTTTCAAATTCTTTCCCTTCCTCCTTCCCCTTATTGAGAAGGCAAACAATTTGATAGAAGTTATACATATGTAGTCCTGCAAAATACTTCCATAATAGCCATGTTATGAAAGAAAATATAGACCAAAAAAATCCCTTAAGAGAAAGAGAAAGTGGGTGGCTAGGTGGTACAGTGGATAGAGCATGGGCCCTGGAGTCAGGAATACTTGAGTTCAAATCCAGTCTCAGACACTTAATAATTACATAGCTGTGTGGCCTTGGGCAAGATACTTAACCCCATTGCCTTGCAAAAACCTAAAAAACCCCCCAAAAAAACTAGGCTGGGCAGCTTGGTGGATAGAGCACTGGCCCTGAAGTCAGGAGGACCTGAGTTCAAATTTGACCTCAGACACGTAAGAATTACCAAGCTGTGTGACCTTGGACAAGTCACTAACCGCACTGCCTTGAAAAACAAAAAACAAACAAAAAAAAGGCAAAGAGAAGTTAGTTAAAAAATAGATAGTATTAAGAAAAAGAGAAAGTAAAAAATATACTTTAATCTGTATTCAGATATCGTCAATTCTTTCTCTGAGGATGGATAGTACTTTTCATCATAAATCCTTCAGAGTTGACTTGGATCATGGTATTGCTGGGAATAGTTAAGTCATTCACATTTGATCATGTTACAATAATTCTGTTAAACTTTGTATATATTACATTTCAGTTTGCATCAGCTCACGTAAAACTTCCCAGAGATTTCTGAGTGCATCCTGCTCATTGTTTCATTTCTTAAAGCAGAATGGTATTCCATACTCACATATCATAATTTGTTCAGGCATTCCCCAATTTCCGCTCAATTTTCAATTCTTTACCACCAGAAAAGAGCTGTTCTAAATATTTTTGTATTTATAGACCCTTTTCCTTTTTTGTTTTTTATCTCTTGGATACAGACCTAGTAGTGGTATTGCTAGGTCAAAGGGTATGCATGGCTTTATAGCCCTTAAAACATAGTTCTAAATTGCTCTATAGAATGGTGGAATCAATTCACAACTCTATCAACAGTGTATCAATTTCTCACTTTTTTCCACACTTCCTCCAATATCTGTCAATTTACTTATCTATCCTAGTCAATCTAATAGGTATGAAGTATTACCTCAGAATTGTTTTAATTTTAATTTCTCCAATCAATAGTGAGTTAGAGCATTTTTTTAATATGCCTATAGATAGCTTTGATTACATCATCTGAAAATTTCATATCTTTTGGTCACTTACCAATTGAGGAATGGTTCTTATTTTTACAAAATTAACTCACTTCTATATGTTTGAGAAATGAAGCCTTTATGGAGAAACTTGCTTCAAAATATTTTTCAATTATGATTACTATTTCTCTCCATCCTGTTCTCCCTGTTTATTTTATTCTCTTTTGTTTTATCCTTTCCTTCCTTGAAAGTGTTTTGCTTCTGCCTACCCTCTCTCCCAATCTGCCCTCTATTCCATCACCTCCTCTCTTCCCCTTCCTCTTATCTCCTTCCTATTTTCTTGTAGGGTATGATCGGGTATGTATGCTATTCCCTCTTTGAGTCAATTATGATAAGAGTAAGGTTTATTCTCTTCCCTTCTGCTGTAAAAGCCTTTTCTTGCCTTTTATGAGATAGTTTACCCCAACTCTACCTTTCGCTTTCTTCTTCCCCCAGTATATTCTTCTTTCACCACTTAATTTTATTTTTTTAGATACCCTTTCAAGATGAGTAACATTTTCATAAATTCAGCAATAGCCTCAATGGTAGCATCTGTAGTTATGTTATTTATTGGAAGGAAAAAAGACTCCTTGTTTTTGCTTGTGTGAGCCTTGTATAAATGTTAGTTCAGTCATTTGTGGGAGACCAGCTAAGGTGGAGATAAATAGATGTCTTGGAAAAAATGGGCTGCAGCATGGGTAACCCAAATATGCACAACTCATGTTGGTGATATACCTTTGGCAATCAAATTGTCCATCATGTACATCGATAACTTTGTTTTAGGTGTTATTGAGTTTGCAGGCAGGGTAGGTCTAAACCACCTTAGTCCCCTATAAAGATGTGGGAAATAAAAATGATCAAGGTTTTTAAGGGAAGAATGGGCATGCCCTATTTAATCTATCTTTTCCTTAGGTATGGGGAGCAGCTTTCTCTAGTTTGGATAAGATGCTCCCAGGCCTTGTTCATTTTACCTCTAAACTGACTATTCATTGAGTAACCAGGGTTTAAGTATTTTTTTTCCTTAGCTAATTAGGTGTGACCTAGGGTGGGCCCATATTTGTCAATCTCTGTTGAACCTTTATCTCTTGTGGGTTTTGTGAAAAAAAAAATGAAATGAATTGTGGTGTTTTTTTGGGTCCCATCTGTAATTTCATCCATGTGGGGAATTTCTTGTGGGAAAACTACAGATCAGGGGAGGGAAGTGTTAAAAAGCATTTATTAAGCCCTTCCTCTGTGTCAGGTGCTTTACAAATATTTCTTTGGATCCTCACAACACATCTAAGAGGTAGATGGTGTTATATTCTTCATTTTAGAGTTGAGGGAAGGAAGAGGTCAAATGGCTTGCCTAGGATTACACAGCTAATATTGAATTCCAGTCTTCTCAACCCCACTCTGTGCTAGGCAGCTGACTTCAGTAGACAGTCATTTGTACCTTTATAGTCTTAGAGGCAATATGGCTTATTGAATAGAATACTGGATCTGGAGTCAGGAATCCCTGATTTCAAATCCTGCCTCAAACACTCTTATCTTATCTAGAAAAAGGAGAATAATAATTGAACTTACTTCCAGGGTCTGATGTAAGGATCAGAGGAGCTAAGGTGTGTGAGAAGTAAGGGTTCTTTTTAGGGAGTTCCCTGGCACCCAGGGTCTTGCTTTTGTATCTGTTATTCCCGATGTCTATAACATACAGCAGGTACATAATAAGGGTTTGTTGACAGCTCCACAGTCCAGGCGTTAGAGATCCTCTTGAACTCAGGTGTTTTGGAGTCCTAGGTCTCCACTGCCCCAGGGCTGGTGTTCTAAAGGAGATAATTTGAGATTCCTTGAATCGTTTGGCCTCATCCCCCTTCCCTCCCCTCGGATGTCCACTGCTCTGGTGGGGTCATCTTACCTATTTACCCCCAAGATCCGTCTCTGGGAAACCTGGCAGGGGCCCCTGGGCCTAACCACCGAGGGGGTGTGGATTTCTCCTGCCCCACAGTCAGCACACCTCCTTTGGGCCTCGGATCACCTACTGTCTGAAACTTTCTCATCTCCCCAACAATGCTATGGCAGGGGGTGGGGAGGTGTGGAGGGTCTTTCCCTTTCGCGGGATGCTCTAATTCACTCTCAGGCGCCCAGGGCCCCAGAATAATTGGACCAATCCCAGCAGCACCTAATGAACACCAACCCCATGGGGTCAGGGCCAAGGCTCCGATTCCTCTCCAAATGCGCCCCTCCCCCTACCGTCCCAACGAGCTCGGTAGAGCCCTAAACAGTCTCTCCCCGGGGGCCTGCGCAAGCCTCCCGCTAGCTTTAGGGCCCATTTCCCCCATCACTTCTCCCCCCCCTTCCCTTCCCCAATCCGACTGACTGCAGGGGGAGGGACAAGGCCTCGGAGGCGGGTCCAGACCTGAGGGGGACGGGGCCGACACTGCGGATAGACCTTCGTACCAAGCGAAGCACTGCGGCATACAGAGGAGGGCGGGGTCATAGAGCATGTGCTTCTGATTGGTTCCCTCGACGGCGGCTTCGCCAATCAGGTTTCTTGCTTGCTGAGAGGTTCGCTGGGGGGATGGGGCGAGAGAAGGGGGCGGGACAAGAGAACTGGCAAATCAGTGGCCTCGATGTAGCCCGAGGGGACTGTTAGACGCTAGAGGAGTTTCATACCACCTCCCTGGCTTCGGAAGACTGAGGGTGGTTGCAGCAGCCTCAGGAGGCCTGCTAGGATGTGCCAGTGGGGAGGGACTCCAGGCTAGTTCTTCCCCCTGGGCCCCTCCTCCTCCGAGCCTGAATGCCAGGAAAGCGAAGGTGGTCCCTGCAGCTCTAGGTGGAGCTCTGAGGGGGCGGGAGAGTGGGCGTGGCTCACACCCTCGCTCTGCGCAGGCGCAAAGGCGAAGCCCAAAGCTGCAGGTCCACGCGGCTGCGCTGGCTACCTGTGGCTGTCAAGTCAGTCCGCCCCCGTCTGTCTAGGCTGCGGGCTGGAAGGCTTGCCCCACCCAGGGAAGAGGAAAAGCAGTTGCGCAGCTTCTTTTGGCCGGCCGTTCGGATGCCCCCATGAAAAGGTAAGATGGCAGATTGGGAGAAATGGGGGACCTAGATGCTTGTTGATTGATTTATAGCCATCACCTCGTCCCTGCCCCCCCCCCCCCCAGCCAAGGTGGGTACAAGAAACTCATTGTTTTTTCTCATAAAACCAACCAAACCACGAAAAGCACTGCATTGGACATTGCACCCACTGACTGGCACATAGTAAGCCTTAAGAAATGCTTGTTGACTTATTGACCGACAGGCTTCTTTTCTGAAACCCTCTCTTCTCCCCACCCCCACCCTTGCTAATGTTCCTTCCCTGGTGGAAGGAAAACGGTGCCAGAGTTATAATCCTCTGCTGTCTCTACAGCTAGCAAAACCCCATCACCCTGCACCTTAGCCCAATCAATCAATAAGCATCTATGAAATACTGGCTTTTGACTAAGCACCATGCTAAGAGCTGGGGAACAAAAAAGAGGCAAAAGGCTCGAATGGGGTCACAATCTAAGAGAGGGGGAGACGATAAGTAAACAAATGTGTACAAATGAGCTATATAAGGGATAAAAAATAGATGGCAGAGGGAAGTTATTCCTATGAAGAGGGGTTGGGGAAGGCTTCCAATGAAAAATGGAAGCCAATAGCCAGAGGTGGGAAGGGAAAGCTTGCCAGGCTTGGGGGACAGCCAGAGATAATGCAAAGAGCCAAAACATGGAGGGTTTTGTTCCTTGAATAGCCAGGAGATCAAAATCTCTACATCAAAGACAATGGCAATAAATAATAAAAAATGATGTCGGATAATTAATTAGATGATAAAAATCCTGGAAAGGTAGGAAGAGGCTGGGTTATCAAGGGCTTTGAATGTCAAACAGAGAATTTTGTTTTTGATCATGGAGGCATTTGGAAGCTTCTAGAATGTATTGAGTGGGAGGGGGTGATGTGGACAGACCTGCGCCATAAGAAAATCTTTTTAATGGCTGAAGGGAGGAGGGATTGCAGTAGGGGCAGCTGACACATCAGCAGGCTATTGCAATACATAATAAGGCCCTGCACCAGGGTGGTGGCAGTATCAGCACAGAGAAGATAACATGTCGGAGAGCTGTTGCTAAGGTAAAATCGACAGTCCTTGGTAACAGACTAGATATGGGAGGGGTGAGACATATTGGGGAGTGGAGGATGACTCTTGGGTTTCA
The DNA here is from genome assembly GCF_037893015.1 of Macrotis lagotis. Taxonomy (NCBI): domain Eukaryota; kingdom Metazoa; phylum Chordata; class Mammalia; order Peramelemorphia; family Peramelidae; genus Macrotis; species Macrotis lagotis. The sequence continues at coordinate 82,380,991 of NC_133666.1, forward strand.
GAGGCTGGGAGGATGCTGCTGCCCTCTACAGTAATAAGGAAGGGAGGAAGAAGGGAGGTTTAGCGGGAAAGATAATGATTCCATTTTGAATATGTTAAATTCAACATTTAAGAATTTAAGATGTCTACCAAGGATTTGAAAATTTGAGATTCAGAAATCGGCAAAGGGATTAGGACTGCATAGGTAGATTTGAGAATCATCACCATAGGAATGGCAATTAAAGGGAAGGTTTTGAGGAAAGATAATGATTCAAATTTGAATATGTTGAGTATAAGATGTATATTTGGCACTTGAAATTTCAAGATAGGAGATCAACAATGGAATTAGGGCAAGATAGGTAGATTTAAAAATCATCCAGGTAAGGATGGTAATTAAGGGGAGGGTTTATGGGGAAAGGTTCATATTCAGTTTTTAATATGTTGAGTTTATGATGTCTACCTTGCATTTGGAAATTCAAGACTGCAGGTCTGCAGAGGGCTAAAGAGGCACACACACATAGATCTGAGATTCATTGGCATAGAGATGGTAATTAAATCCATGGGAGACTAATGAGCAGTGTTTATCACAGCACCATAGTAGTAATTAACCATTAATTAATTGGTGATTGATTGGTCACCAAATAAATTAGTATAGAGGGAGAACAGATGATAACCCAGCATGGAACCCTCTGAGACACCTAGGGCTAGAGGATAATATCTGGAGAGGATCCAGTAAAGGAGAGGAAGAGGAACAATCTGATAAGGAGAATGGAGAGAGTGGTATTCCAAAAACCTAGAGAGGAGAGAAAATCAAGGAGAAAAGAGTGAGCAAGAGTGTCAAAGCATGTAGAGAGGTAAAGAATAATAAAGATTAAGAAAAGGTCTATTAGATTGGATTTAGCAATGAAGAGACCATTGCAGAGAACACTTTGGAGAGAGCAGTCTCAGTGGAATGAAAAAGTCAGGAAGGGTTAAGAAATAATCAAGAGGAAAAAAAGGCAAGGCTTTTATTGTAGATGTCTTTTTAAGGAGTTTAACCACAAAGGGCAGAAGAGATATAGGAGATGGAATGATGGAGTGGTTTTTTTTTCCCCCAGGATGGGGGAGTCATGGGGAATATTTGTAGCTTGTAGGGGAGTAATCAGAATAGAGGCAGAGATTGACAATAAGTGAGATAGTGGAGATGCCAGAGGAACAATCTGTTCTTGGAGGAAGTAGGAATGTAATAATATCATTTGAATAAGTAATCTTGTTAAAGAATAAGGTCACACTTTTCTGGGTTGAAGGAGGAGTGAATGGCAGAAAGATTATGAGTGAGAGGAGAAGGGGAATTTCATAGCAAATGTTCTCAATTTTATCTGTAAAACAGAAGGACAAATTCTCAGCTGTGAGGGAGGGTAAAGAAGGAGAAACCATGGAAGGTTTGTGGAGGGATGAATAGATTTGGGAGAGCTGCTGTGGATGGTGGAAGAACTGATAATCTGGTTGACTGCTCCCTATTCTCCTTTGCAGGCTGGTCGCCATGTCTCTGTATGTGTTCTAGGGCTCTATTGTGGGTCTTCTTCCCTTCCTATTGACAGTGATCTCATCAGCTCCCATAGGGTTTCATTTTCTCTAGACAGATGACTCTCAGGTCTCTGTCTCCAAGCCCACATCAACAGCAACCTATGGGACATTTCCAACTGTATGTCTCACACACATCTTAAATATAAATACAGAATGCATATAAAATATAAATATATATACTGCATATGGAATATATAATAAATATAAAATAAAAGAGATCATTTTTCTCCCCAACCCTCTTCTTTACTGAACTTCTCTATGTATGTCAAAGGACATCACCATTTTTCTAATTTCCCAGATTCAGAACCTCACGTCCTCATTCTTTCATTTCTTATATCCTTTCAGTTACTAAACCTATCCTTGATACCTTAACAACTATTTCACCCATCTCCTCACTTCTCACATAGCTCCCACTCAAATTCAGGCTCTGTTACTGCTTCTCAGGGCTAACAAAGTAACTTTCTCATTGGCTTCAATTCATTCACCACATTTTTTTTTCTAAAGGACAAGCCTGACTGCATCATCCCCCAAATTTTCTTTTTGACTTTTTAAAATAAGGTTAAATGACTTACCTGGGTTCACATAATTAGGAAGTATCTGAGACTGAATTTGAACTCAGAAAGATAAATTTTCCAGATTCTAGGAACTCAATCCACAGTAACTGCCACCTAGCTCCCATTATTGATGATTTTCCTTGGGGTATGCACATTTAGTCATTTTATTTATGTAAATTCAATTTGCTTTCTAAAATGATTATACCATTGCACAGTACCACCTACAATGTTTTAGTGGTATATGTGGCCATTTTTTTTGTCTTTTTTTTTTGCCAATTTGCAGGGTAGGTGATCAAACCTCAGTTGTTTTGATTTGCATTTCTTTTATTGTTAATGATTTGGTGATTTTTTAAATTTGGTTGTGAATACTTTGCAGTTCTTCTTTTGATCATTGAATGCCCTTTAACCATTTGATTATTGGTGAGTGGTGAATAGCAAATATATATATATATATATATATATAGCAAATATATATATAATATATATAATAGAGAGAGAGAGAAAGAGAGAGAGAGAGAGAGAGAGAGAGAGAGAGAGAGAGAGAGAGAGAGAGAGAGAAGAGGAGAGGAGAGAATATGGAATCATAACTCCACAAAATTTTCATGAAAACTAGCTTTGTTAGAAGAGAAATGAACATGCATGTGGAACCCAAAGAGTTCACAATCTATATAGAAGTTTACATTTTTATAACTGTAACTAGGATAAAAGAAAAGAGGAGAAAAACAAATTTCTACCTAAGGGAAAGTGGTATGGGAAGAGGGAAAGAACAGTAGAAATGGGAAAAGGACAAAACCCTTCCCTAAGGGGAGGAGCAAGGCAATGGCAAAAGCTGCATTCTTTTCCATTGGGAACTGCTAGACTATAAAGATGGGATGGTCTACTTATCTACAAGGGTCTCACTGCACAAGCAATTTCCCAGTCCAATGCAGACTGACTGGCACCTGTCTTGATTCCCAAGGACACACAGGAAGTCCAGTTTGAGAGACAAACAACAAATTATGTCAGCTTGGGGAAGGGGAAGCTCTGTCTTGACACATCCAAGGCTTCCTACATACTCTGGATTTACTGTTTTTGGAAAATATGGCAACTGAAAAAGACAAGTTCAGGGGACCCTTTGACACATATGTTTATATATCTTACATACCAAACTCTCCTAAGAGAAATTTGATAAAAAGATTTTTTTCCTCCATTCAACCACTTGACATCTTGTCCTAAATGAAATCATATTGCTATGCAGAAACTTTTCAATTTCAAGTAGTCAAGGTTATCTATTTTATCTTGGTAATTGCCTCTATTTCTTCTGTGATTAAGAATTTATCTCTTAGGGGCAGCTAGGTGGCACAGTAGATAGAGCACCAGCCCTGGAGTCAGGAGGACCTGAGTTCAAATTCAGCCTCAGACAGTTAATAGTTACCTAGCTGCGTGGCCTTGGGCAAGCCACTTAATCCCATTTACCTTGCAACCCCCCCAAAAGAATATATCTCTTATACAAAACTATTCAAAATACATGATATGTTTTCCTTCTAATTTTTCAGTGTCCTCTAATATTAAGGTCACATTCATTTAGGATTTGTTGTGGAACAGAGTGTATGGTACTGGTCTGAACCTAATTTTTGCCAGACTATTTTTCAGTTTTCCCAGCATTTTTTAATCAAATAAGGAATTTTTTCCTTAGGTAATTAATGTTTTCCACTTTATCAAAAACTAGGTTTTTGATTATTTCTGATGCTTTAAATAGTCTGAGGTCTGGAAGTACTATTTCCCTTTTGACCTTTTTTTTTCTCCATTTGCCTTGATATTTTAGATCTTTTGTTTATCTGAATGAATTTTGTTATTATTTATCAAGCTCTGTAAAGTATGCCTTTGGTAATTTGATATACCATTAAAGCATTATTTTGATAGTTTTGAAATTTTTATTATGTTGGCATGGCTTAGCCATGAGCACTGAATATTCTTCCAGCTATTTAGATTGTCCTCTGTTTCTTTAAGGACTTAGAATTGAATCTATATTAGTTTTTTTGTGTGCTTTGAAAGGTTGATCCCCAGATATTTTCTGCATTTTGTAGTTATTGGAATGCAAAGGTGGAAGAGGTCTTGAAGATAGATGGTCCTGGGGCAGAGCCTTTATGTGATGGGGAGTGATCAGCAACACTGTCCCCCCCCCCCCATATAGGATAGGAGATGGCATGGGAAAATGGCAGAGGTCCTTCTCACCACCCTCTTGAAAGTGGACCTGTGTTAGCTGGTTTCTGTGGGAGGTGGGGATAGCAGAGGGCAATAATGATAGAAGTGGACTGAATTGATGATGGTGGGGATGATAATGTTTACAATTCAGAAAGTGTCCCTTTATGTCCTTCTGGGGAATGCTTATTGTCTGATTTAACTATTATGTTGTGTTATGGGGGCTTCTTGTCCACTGTTCCCTGTTATGAATTTTCTCTGTTCCAGAAAATGCTTAAAAGGGGTTAATAGCATTTTGTTGCTTATTTTTGGGAAAAAACTTAGACGATTTATCTGCAAAATCTTAGATTCCTTGCATTGGAAGAAATGAGATTATTTTCTTTATAAAAAAAGTCAACAGGGGCAGCTAGGTGGCACAGTGGATAGAGCACCAGCCCTGGAGTCAGGAGAACCTGAGTTCAAATCTGGCCTCAGACACTTAATAATTACCTAGCTGTGTGGCCTTGGGCAAGCCACTTAACCCCATTGCTTTGCAAAAGCCTAAAAACAAAAACAAAAACAAAAGCCGTTGTTGAAGATTGCAGAAACAAGATGCTTTATGCTAAGTCTTGGTGCAGTTTAAATCTTCATTAACTTCAGATGTAGAAATGCTATAAACTTACAAAAATCATTTAGAAGTTTAATAATTTAAATGTATAATAGGATTCCCTTCTTCCTAAAATTTAACAATTATATAAAAAAATTAAGGGACTAGTTCAATTCATGATAAACCATGATAAATCCAAGAGATATAGAACCATGCTTTAGTAAACTTCAGCAATATAAATGCCATAGATTTACAAAAACATTTTAAAGGTTAATTGTTTAAAATACTGACATGTTTCTCAACAAAATTCACATTAACCACCACCTTGTGCTATACCTTGCTCTAGATGATTTTTGTGGAAACTTTTAACTGCTATTCACTGATGAAAAGGACTGCATTTGTAATCCTCACATTACAGTCATTCAAAGAACAAGGTTTTGATGCATACACAACAATTTTGATATGATCCTTAGCCACACAGGAAAAACGTCTAATCAGGTGGCCAAGATCCATGGTCTTAGATGCTATCATCCAGGAAGTGTCACATAATGCATAATGACAAGGTGCCCTGTCTTGTTGAAAAATGGTGTTTTTTAACAGGTGTAAGCTGTGAAGCTTGAGAAAGAAAAAATTTGGAAGCATTGCTAAGTAAGATCCATTGTTGACTATAGACTCATCAAAAAAGAAAGGACAAGGCTTATTAACGGTATACCAAACATGAACTTTTGGGGAGTTTCTTGTTGTCTAACTCCTTGAGACTTTTCTGGGTTCCAAATGTAGCAGTTGTGATGGTTAACTTTGCCACTTATGTGGAAAATTGCCTCCAGAATAGGTCACCTTGTCACATCTGCCATTGGAATTTTCCATTTTAGACCTATCAATTGGCAGAAGTCTAAACTTGCCTAGAATTCTTTTTCTGGGAACATTTGAACAGCTATAACCCTGGCTTTTCAAATTCTATACACTGTGGACTTAAGAATGTTCAATTTAGTAAACACAGTAGACTGGTTTTGGGGGACTCTATCCAGATTCCCTCTCAGTTTCACCCAGTCTTTTCATGTGTTTTATGTTTCTTGGATCTAGGCTCATCATGAATTGAGCCAGTTTCCTTTAATGTTTTCATTCAAATGTTAAATTTCTGTGGGTAACCTCCTTTTATAATGGGAAATGAATTTTTTCCCTATTGCTGTTAAGCCAGTAAGAGAATGCAGTTGACTTTTTCTTCATTACCCTCTTATGAATGACTGAAGCAAAAAATTAATTTAATTTTAATGATAAATTCATTATTCAAAATTCTCAAAACAACTAAAAAATTTCCGTATCATTTCTACTTCTGAAGTTATTAAAACTTAAAACTATACTAATTGATACAGTAGATAGAAGGCAGGGCCTGGAGTCAGGAAGATTTAGCTTCCTGAGTTCAAATCTGCCCTCAGACTTACTAGCTGTGACCCTGAGCAAGTCACTTAACTCAGTTTGTCCTTAGTTTCCTCATCTTTAGAATGAGTTGGAGAAGTAAATGGAAATGACTTCAGTATCTTTGCCAAGAAAACCCCAAATGAGTTCATGGAGATCCAACTGAAATGAATAAGCAGCAACAAAATTGCAATGAGATATTTGGAACATCCTGTACTTGACTTGTATTCAATTTGTACTCACACATTATTTTAAAAATAATTTCATATTTCCTTTTATCAGTTTAAAATATGATTAAAAAGTTTTTTAATCTTAAGTTGCTTTCTCACTTTTATCTAACAACAAACATTTATTTATTTAAAATATTTTATTTATTTTGAGTTTTACAATTTATCCTAATCTTACTTCCCTCCCCTCACCCCCCACAGAAGGCAATTTTCCAGTCTTTACATTACAACATTTATTAAAGGCTTGTATTTTGGCATCAATTTCCCTGGGATCTGCTTATGAATCTAGATGCTCCATTTTCTCTCTCTCTCCTCCACTTCCCCCTTCCCCTTATTTCTTTTCATATGAATCTTGTGTTTGTTTAACAGTATCCTCAGTATATCTTCCTTCTCCTTGGGGGTTTCTTCTGTGACAGTGTATTGATTCTTGACTTGTGCTTGGCAGACAGGGGCCCAGCTTATCCCCTATGGAACAGGAAAGGATCTTGGCACTTCTGAGAGCAGAAGTAGAACGGTTATCCAGTGAACTGCAGGAGACAACTCAGGAGAAAGTTCAGGCTGCAACATATGGCCTGGCAGTGCTCGAGGAAAATGCTGACTTGAAACAGAAATATGGGGACTTGGAAACAGAGCTAGAGTCCCATAGGCTGGAACTTCATCAACTGAAAGAGGTAAACAGGAAACCATGACTCACAGCCATCAGTGGCACTGGGGGAGGTGCCTTACTGAGACATGACAAGGCCAGCTCTGTCTATGCTCCTTTTTTTGGAAAAACTAAAAAAAAAAAAAAAAACCCAGACCCCCCCCCCCCAAAAAAAAACAGACTTTCTTTAGTTAATTGCTTTGATTAATTCTCTTAGCTGAATTTTTAAATATGTTTAACTTATTTGTAGAGGTGTTTTTGAGAGAGGAAGAGGTTAAGATTTTAATTTTATCAACTAATTCGAGATTCCCTAAGGGCAGAGGCAATGCTTTAGACTTCCTTGTAGTTATACCATAAAATAGTGCTGTTTTTTTGACTTTTACCATTCTTGTCTCTTCATCTCTTTGAGAAGAAACATCTCTTTTGGTTTCACATTCATATGTCTTACACTACAGTATCTTAGTTGTAAATTCCATCCCTAGTTTGCCATCAAAATGGTTGTCTTCTCTGTCCATTCTAGGCATTAGCGGAATGTCATAGCAATCACAAGCGGGCTACATTTGATGGAGAGAACCGAGAAGAATGTTTGCTACTAGAAACTGCTTCCAAGGAGGCAAAGCTGATGGAAAGAATTGAAGAGTTGCAGAATGACATTAAACAAATGAGATTCCTTGTGACTAATACATCTGCAGAAAATGATCGCCTTTCTTCCATAATCCAGGAGCTGAGAAAGGTGTGTGTCTGTATCATTTGCTTCCCTGGGTGTATGGGAACCACTCCAAGTTTGTGTGGGGGGGATAGCTTATAACAATTCCAACATGTTTCTATTGAGGGGTCTTGTTCCGAAGTACCTTTCTTGCTTAATCAGTAACCTTTAGCTACTTAGATTCTAACCAAGAAAAGGAAAGAAAGTACGGAAAGGTCTGAGAACAACCCAAATTGATGTCATTTAGGTCATATCCTAACATGTATATTTTATATACATGAAGAAGCAGTCCTGGAAAACCTAGTAATGATAATTTTAAACAAAATTTTAGCAATTTTAGCAACTTCTTTCAGATGGAGTGAAGTTGGGATCTGAAGCTTTGTCAGTATGATCACAGAGCAATGTTGAGGAAAGGTAGAAACCAGACCCTAAACTTGTAAATCAAGGCAGGGAGTGTGGACCAGGGGATGCCTCTAACTCTGTTTCTCTGACCGTGGAGCAAGATTGTGATTCAAATCATAGAACTGCAGCTGAGTAATCAAAATGGTGAAGAGAAACCAGGGACGAGCTTGCAGTCTTGCTCAAAGCGTCACATTCTTCCAGCTAGCTGATGGACTGGGGTTAGCAACTGTCTACTGGAGCTTCAACTGGAGGCAAACCTGTAATTGTGTTGCTTAGAGGAGAATGTGCAGGGAGAACTGAAAGCTGGTAATTCCCTGGTCTGAGCTGCTTTTAACATCCTTGAAAAATATAGCATTCAGTGCCTAGGGAAGCAGTGCTAGGACCCCAGAGAATATATAGCTTGAATCTAAACAAGGCCGAATCTACCTTCTAGAACTGTGTAGAACTTGGTCCTTATACAAAGGCCCAATTCAGGAGGTAAGGTTGGAATGAGTAAATAAACAAAAACTTTCACTATAAAGCGCTGTTACGGAGCCAGAATCACCCAAGACACCAACTCTAAACAAGAAAAGAATACTACAATATATGTAAGCCAAAGCCTCAAAAATACAGTTTGACCCCCTATTAATCAACAAAGTAGAAATTTTGAAAATTAAAGAATAGATTAATAAAATGGAAAGCAAAAGATGATTGAATTAATAAATAAAATTAGAGCTGTTTTTTGTTAAAAAGTTAATAAAATAAACTAATCTTTTTTTAAAAGAGAAAAATCAAATAATTGGTATAAAAATGAAAAATATAGGTAAATGGTTGAAGAAAAGGAGCAAACAGTTTTCAAAGGAAGAAATCCACACTATCACCAACCATATGAAAAAAATGATTCAAATCACTAATAGAGAAATGTAAATTAAAGCACATATAAGATTCCACTCAGATTGACAAAGATGACAGAAACATAAAGGACAAATATGGGGAGAACTGAGGGAAAACAGGTACACCTGTGAACTGTTGGTAAGATTCCCAACTGCTCCAGTCATTCTGGAAAGCAATTTGAAGCTATGTCTCAAAAGTCACTATAAATGATGCTTACCCTTTGACCTAATTATACAATTTATACCCCAAAGATATCAAAGAAGGAGAAAAATGGTCTATATGTAAAAAATACTTAGGAATGCTTATTTCAAAGTAGTCAAAAATTGGAATCTAAGGGGAACTTATTGGGATATGGTTAAATAAATTATAGTATATGAATGTAATAGAATCTTACTCTGCTATAAGAAATGATAAAGTGGATCTTTCAGAGAAAACTGAGAAAACCTCTGTGAACTGATGCAGGGTGAAATCAGCAGAACTAGGAGAACAGTTTATGCAATGACAGTAACATTTAAAAAAATAAAACAATATCTAAAGACTTTAGGGTTCTGCTCAATAAAAAGAGAAACCATGGGTCCAGAAGTTTGAAGGTAAATCATGCCACTCACTTGTTGCCAAGGAAGTGATGGAGTTAAAGTGCTGAATGAGATTTTTAGACATGACCAGTGTTTTGTTGGATTACACATAACTGTTAAGACAATTTTCATTTTCTTTTTTATTATTGATGATCTTGAAAGAAAATGGAGGGGGGAGGGGTATATACTAGGGAAGAAGGGCAGGAGAATTTGCTATCTCATTTGATTAGGGTATATATAAATATGATGATAAAATGAATATTATTTTAATTTCATTTTCATCTGAACCAATATGAGGTTGGTAGAATGAAAATACATACATACACACAAACACACAGACTCATATGGATTTTGGTATAGAAAATTGAATGTGGTGGATCACTTCTCTAATCCCTGCTAACCAGGGAGGCTGAATCCAGTGGATAGCTTGAGCTTGAGAATTTTGAGCTGTGGTGGAGCCAAAGCCTATCTGATATCTGCAATAAGTTCAACACCAATGTGGTGAGTCCCAGGGAGAGGAGGGATACTGGGTTGCCTAAGGAGGGGTGAAGCAGCACAAAACTCCTTTGCCAATCAGTAGTAGGATTGGGCCTGTGAGTGACTGTTGAATTTCCAGCCTAGGTAAGATAAGGAGACCTAGTCTCAAACAAACACACAGATTTTAACCTGATAAGCAAATAGGTGGGAGTAAGTGGGAGTAGGGTTGGGGTGGGAATAAGAAGATGGATGGACTGGAATACATATTACTCATAAGGAAAACAAACTTCAGACTCAGAATATCATTGTATGGTTGGGAGGGTTTCAAAAGGCAAAAGAAAAGAAAGTATAAAAATTTGTGATGGTGTACAGACAAGGGGGAGCAGATTGCATCTAGCAAAGGTTAACAGTCCTGAGTGTGCCTTCTCTCTTGCCACTTTCCTTGTAAACAACAAGGCAGCATGGGTGGACTGGGTAAATAAAAATGACATTCTGCCTAAATCTATCTATTTATTCAGTGTCATTTTAATAAAATTACCAAAAATTATTTTATTAAGCTAGAAAAATGATAACAAAATTCATTTGGAAGAACAAAAGGTCAAGAATGTCAAAGGAATTAATGAAAAAAGTAAAGAAAGGAAATCTAGCAAAACCAGATCTTAAATTATTATAAGGTGATAATTATCAAAATCATCTGGTACTGGTTAAGAAATGGTAGATTCTACTGGTAGATCAGTGGAAAAGAGTAAGTAGTTAATGATTATAGTAACCATGTGTTTGATAAATACTATGGTCTAAACTTTTGCGTTAAGAACTCATTGTTTGGTTAAAATTTCTGGGAAAACTGGAAAGCAGTCTGGCAGAACTAGGTATAAACCAATATCTTATACTATTTACTAAGATAAGATAAAAATGAATACATAACCTAGACATAAAGGGAGTTATCATAGGTCAATTCAGAGGAGAAAGAAACATTTTACCTATCAAATTTGAATGGATAAGATAAGAATTTATGATTAAACAAGATAGAGCATGTTATGGGATATAAAATTGATAATTTTTGTTACATTAACCTAAAAAGGGTTTGTACAAAAAAATCAATGTAGCCAAGATTAGAGGAAAAACAAAATTGAGAAAACATTTTTATAACTTTTTTGAATAAAGGCTTCATTTCTCGAATATATAGAGAAATGAGTCAAATTTATAAGAATATGAGTCATTCCCCATTTGATAAATGGATAAGGATATGGAAAGGCAGTTTTTAGAAGACAAAATCAAAGCTATATATATATAGTCATATGAAAAAATTCTCTAAATCATTATTGATTAGAGAAATGTAAATCAAAATAACTCTGAGGTACCATCTCACACCAATCAAGTTGGTTAAAATGATAAAAGAGGAAAATAAAATATGTTGTTGGAAGGGATGCAGAAAAATTGGGACACACGCACTGTTGGTGGAAAAGTGAAATGATCCAAACATTTTGGAGAATAATTTGGAATTAGGCCCACAGAGCTATAAAACTATGTATACTCTGACCCAGTTCTGTTTCCCAAGATGATCATAGAAAGAGGAAAATAACTTATGTATTCAAAAATACTTATAGCCATTTTCTTTTTGGTGGTGAGGAGTTGGAAATTGAAGGAATGTCCATCAATTGGGTAATGGCTCAATAACTTGTGGCATGTGGTGGTGAAGGAATACAACTGTGCTGTAAGATGTGATGAACAGGTTGGTGTTAGAAAAACATGAAAAGATTGCATGAAATATTGAAAAGTGAAATGTGCAAATCCAAGAGAACATTATATACAGTAATAGAAATATTGTTCAAAGAGTAACTGTGAATGACTAAGTTATTCTGAGTAATATAATCATTCAAATAAACTATGAAGGACTTATGAAGGAAAATGTTATCCCCCTCCAGAGAAAGAACTAATATATGGAAGTATGTATTGTATGGCTCTACATCCATCTGTCTTTCTGTCTCTCTATCTCTTTGTCTGTCTGTTTGTCTATCTATCTGTCTTTCTAATTCTGTATCAAATGTTGGTCTTGGGAAAGAGGGAAACAATTCAAAATGTAACAACATTTAAAAAAGCAAAACGAGTCAGGCAGAGCCAAGGAAAGAAAGAAAAACTATAAGAGTGGGATGGAGGGAAATATACAATTAGTGATCATAACTATGAACAGGATAAACTCACCCCTAAAATAGAGGGGTAGCAGAATGGATTAGAAAATAAAATCTGCATTTGAAATATTGATTTATACTGAGTTAAAGTAAGAGACTGGAGTAAAATCTATTATGCTTAAGCTAAACAAACAGAGATGGGTAACAGCAAAAACAGTCATGATTAAAAGAATTTGAAGCAATGTTATGCTCAAGGGTCACTGAGGATGAATAAATATCAGCATTTACCATATATATATATACACCAAATAGTAAAGTATCTAAAAGATTCAAAGAAAAAATAAACAAGTCAAAGAGAGAAATAGTATAACCACAATAGTGGATAATTTCTTTAAAGAAATTGACAACAATGGAACAACATCCTTTAATTTTGTGATGTAGTCAAAGCAATCTTTAGTGAAAAATTTGTCTCTCTAAACTCTTTCATCAAAAAAATAAAGAAAAGTTCAAAACTAGGAAAAACCCAATTAAATACCAAAGTCAGAATCTTGAAAACCAGAAATTAACAAAGCTGAGAGCCAAACAAATAGACCAAAAATTTCATCAAAGGAGCTGGGTTTTTTGACTGTTTATTTTTATTTTGAGAAAAACAAGATAAACTACTAGGTAATTTGATAAAAAAGTAAAACTATATTACCAATATAAAAAATGTAAAAGAATTAAGAATATTAGAAACTTTGTTGCTTAACTGGTAGTGAAACCAATAACTTAAATGAAGAAGAAAAATATTTACAAAAATATAAAACATGCAGCTTAACAAAAAAAGACATAAAACTTAAAGCAATCTAATCCCTGAAAAAGAAGTTGAACAAGAAATAATTGGACTCCTGAAGAAAAATGCCAAGCACACGTGGATGTACAAATGAATTCTATTAAATATTAAGAGAATAATTAGTTGTAATCTTATATACATTATTTGCAAAAAAGTAAAAACAAGTAACAATCCTACAAAATTTCTTCTAGAATATAAATATCTTAATACCTAAATTAGGAAGAATCAAAAGAGAAAAGTAAAAACCATAGATTAGTATCCCTAATGAGTACTGGCACAAAAATTTTAATTAAAATATTAGCAAGGAGGCTACAGCAATGTATCAAAAAAATTATACACTATGGTCAGGTTGAATTTATGCCAAGAATGCAAGGGTTGGTTCAGTGTTAGGAAAAGAAATGCTAAAAATTATATACAGAAAATAGCTTTTGACAAAATGTAGCATCTGTTTTTGTTTTAAAAATATAAAAACTAACAAGCACAGAAATGAATGGACCTTTCCTTAACATGATAAATATTATGTACCTGAAACTAAGTGCCAGTATTATATGTTGGGAATAATAGGGATAAACTAGAAGTCTTTAATATAAGATCAGGGGTAAAGCAAGGATATCCACATCAACACTTGGTATAGTGCTAGAAGTACTATAATAGTAAGACAGGAAAATAAATTGAAGGAATATGTATAGACAGAGAGGAAACAAAATGATTTTCTTTTTGCAGATGATATGGTGTACTTTGGATTAACTTGAGTCAACCATATAAAATTACTAATAATATAATAATAAAATAATCTAAATAAATAAAATAATAAAATAATAACCAAATAAAATTAATTGAAACAATAATTCAGCAAATTTGCAGTATGCAAAATAAATCCACAAAATTTATCAGCATTTTTGTATAATTACAAACAAAATCCAGTAGGATGAGGTAGAGAAGTTCTATTCTGAATAATTATAGAGTGAATCAAATATTTGGGAGTCTAAGACATACCTAGGAATTATATGAATATAATTATACTATAAATGCTCAAAATAGAAATAGACATATAAGTAACTGGAGAAATGTTCATGCTTATGCCATGCCAATATCATAAAAGAGATAATACCACTTAATTTACTTCTTCAATGCCATACCTAAGAGATGGCCTATATATCCAAAGAGATTTTTAAAAAAAGGGTAAAATAACTCCAAAATAAAAAAATATTTATAGCACCTTTTTTGTTGTCAAAGAACAAAGGGAATTCTTATTACTTGAGGAATGGATGAATAAATTATAGTATATTCATTTAATGAAATATTATTGGGATGTAAGAAATGACAAATGGGATGGTTTTGGAAAAACCAGGTAAGATTGGCCTGCAGAGTGAAGTGAGTAGATATAGGAAAACAATTTCTATTTAACATTACAAAGATAATTTTGAACGAGTTAAGAACTCTGATCAGTTAAAGGATCAGCTATGGTTTTGGAGCTGAAGCATGATACCCAACCTCTGACAGATAGGTGATGGACTCAACATAGAAAACAAAGCATTGATTTTTGGACATGACCATTATGGGAATTGGTTTTGCTTGACTGAATATTTGTTGAAATGTTTTTTTTTTTTGGTGAGGGTAAAGTAGGACTGGGGCTTCCCCCCCCCCCACAAAAAAAAAAGTGAGCAGAAAGAAGTTTTGAAGAAATCATGGACAAATAGCACTGCTTTGAAGGTCATGTGTTGAATTCATTATATACGTTGTAAAATGAATTTTATATAAGAGATTCTCAGGTTCATGCATAATATTATTCTATAATATATATGGAAATGCTAATTTTATTTGATAGTTGTAATGTTTAGAATAAAAAGGGCAAAATAGTAAAATAAAATTGTATCATTAGATTTTGAGGTCCTTTCTGGCTTGAAAAATAAGATAAAAATGAAGAAAATAATAGGTTTATCTACTTAAGTTCTCTAGAGAAGAGGTTTAGTTTTATGTAGGTGGAACTTCAACATTACTGGATACATTATGATATATTATAAACTTTTTAATTAGCCTTTTCTACCAGAAAGTCTGTCACATGACTACCTCATCTAGGAATGATCAAGTTATTCTTCTGGGAGTTTGTATCTGTTAGAAAGATTGCTTTTAACTTAATCCAGGTGATCATATCTTGGGGTTAAGTGCCAGCTAGGTAATTAAGTGTCTGGGGTCAAATTTGAACTCAGACCCTCCTGATTCCAGGGTTGGTGCTCTATCTACTGTGCCACCTAACTACCCTGGTTCATAACCTTTTAAACAATTAAAAAAATTTTAAACTTGATCACCAAAAAAAGAGGATCTCCAGATATATAGCAGGGCACAAAGAGGATTGTATATGAAACTGCAGGTTTCAATGTCGTACTGCTTGCTTTTAAAAAATATATATAAATAAATTAAGTTAGCTAATGGTGCAACAATGAATAGAGTGCTGGGCCTGGAGTCAGAAGAACTAATCTTTATGACCTCAATCTGACCTCAGACATTTACTAACTGTGTGACTCCAGGCCAGTCACTTCATCCTGTTTGCTTCAGTTTTCTCACCTGTAAAATGAGCTTGAGAAGAAAATGGCAAACCACTACAGTATCTTTGCCAAGGCACAGCCAAATGGGGTCAAAGAGAATTGGACACTACTGAAAAGTAACTGAACAAAAAATGTTATCTTCAAAATGCCCCTGAATTATTGCAATAATTTTTCTTTGATGTGGGAGCTCTGGCTTTTGTTTATGACATTCCTGGGACTTTTCCTTTTGAGATTTCTTTCAGGAAGTGATTGGTGGAATCTATCTTTAGTATATCTTTTCGTTCTAATAAATCTGGATAATTTTAATTTTTAATTTAATTTTAATTTTTTTTCTTGAAATCTAGGTTTCAGGCCTTTTAAAAAATTGTAGTTTTCAGAGAATTCAATTGTTATTTTTTTTAGGTTTTTGCCAGGGCCCAAGGCCACACAGCTAGGTAATTATTAAGTGTCTGAGGTCGGATTTGAACTCAGATACTCCTGATTCCAGGGCCAGTGCTCTATCCATTGCGCCACCTAGCCACCCCCAAATTCAATTCTTTTTAAGTGATCTATCTTTGACTTCTTGACAGTTATTGATTTCTGTCTAATTCATTCCAATTTTCGCGGAATCTAGTTGTTCCCCTCTCCCCTTCCTGCCCCCCCGACTCATTTATTTTCCTTTCAACTCTTTCCTCTAGAACTTTTATTTCATTTTTTAGTCTTGCTTCATTTTTTTTCTAGGTATTCATTTAGTCCTGGTAGAAAATCCATTTTTTCCTTTGAGGCTTGGCTTGTAGTTATGTAGGTACTCTCCACATGATTTCTGGTTATCTCTGGATCTTTTTCTCTTCTTTGGTTTACTCATCTCTCCAACTTTAGTTCTTGAATTGGGACTTTGGGCTGTTGTTTTTTGTCCTTCATTCTCAGAGAGAACCAGTGACTTCAGGAAGGTGGTATCTTGACTTGCAAGTGAATTGGATTTAAGTGAGGCAGGCCTAGGCACAGTCAACTTCACTTTCTCCTCCAGAGCCATTGGGAGTCCAGTGGTGAGACATATATCAAGACTATAGGAAGTGGCTCTGGCTTTGTGCTAGAGCCAGGTTTTGTATCACTCAGTGCTTTTGGGTAGGGTCTTGACTTGGATCATTTGGGATCTTGCTCTGATCTGAAGCTTAGGCTTGATTTGATTTCCTTTGCTGGCTCTGGGTTTGCTAGTGGGGCCCTATTTCTTATTGCTGTGGGCTTCTTTCTGACTTTTTGTGTAATTTTGGAGAGGATGATAGTTTTCTCATTGTGTTTCTTGATCATTAGTTTAAACAATTTAGGTATCTGCTGGAATAGATGTGTTGGACCTGGGATTTCTACCTCTGTTCAGGCAGCTGTCTTTGCCAAGAGTCTACCATTTATTTTTTAGAGACCTTCTTGCTTGAGCTGCCAAGCTAACCTGGCCACTTGTCTTTTTTAAAAAAATCAACTGTTAATATTATAATGATGATCAACTGTGAAAGCCTTAGCTATTCTGACTAATACAATGAACCATGACAACCAAGACAACAAATTAAAAATGCTATCAATCTTCAGAGAGAGAACTGATGAACTCTGAATGCAGATTGAAGCTTACTTTTTTAACTTTCTTTTTTAGCAGCATGGCTAATATGGAAACTATTTGCATAACTTCACATGTTAATTGACAGCATACTGATGATATCTCAGTGGGTAGGGGAAGGGCAGGCAGAATTTGGAATTCAAAATTTTTTAAAAAATGAATGTTTTTACAAACAAAATTTCCTAAACTGAAGTTGGTGACAAAAGGATTTGCTTTTGCCTATTACTAATGGATTCTATGCCTGAAGCAGGAGAAATAATTAAATCCAAGTTGTTCTAGTTAAGCCTAAATGTATGTATAGAAGCACTGTGAATTTTAATGACCTAAGAAGTCAAAATTGAAAATGAGACCCCTGTAAACTCAAATGGTTCTGATAATAAGTTGACAAGTATTTATTAATTGCTTATGATGTGCCAAACCTGTGCTAAGCACTAGGAATGTGAAGAAAGGTAAAAATCAGTCTCTGCCCTCAATGAGCTTATATTCTAATTAAAGAGAAACCATGTAAATAAATAGGTACATTCAAGAAATATACAGGGCAAATAGAAGATAACCTTAGAAGGGAAGGATCTAGCACCTGAGGGAGGACTGGAAAAAGTCAGACCCAAGTGCCTAGTACCATACCTTATAGTATAACAGAGTCTCAAGAAATGTTTGATGAATGAAATAATGTTTATCATCTTCTGCCATGGTCATGAGAAAGATTAATAGATGAGTTCCTGCCTTTTTGTGTCTTTAGATCTGATGCCTTCTGAAGCATCTTAGAGCTCTCTTGAAGAGGGAAGAAGAGGAACGTTGAATCAGATTTGTCCTTTTCATGATAAAGTTTTTTTTTCTCCCCAGGAGTGCAAATGTATAGAAACTGAAAAAGCCCTATTGAAAGATGAGGTCAAACAATATAAGATGAAAGAATTACGTCAGCTGCAGGACACTGCAGAACTGAAAGAAGAAAATCTCTCATTACAGAAGCAGATTTCCTGTTTGAAGGAGACCCAGGTAAGTGGGTCTTGGATCCCATCCACTGGAATTAATAGAGCCTCTAAGTGGACTTTGGTCATCTTGTTTTCTTCTTGAAACCCCTAACACATAGAAAGATAAAACATTTAATAAGTGCCTACTACGTACCAAGCATATGCTAAGAACTAAGGATACAAATACAGGAAAAGAAGACAGTTACTTTCATTCTAATTTGGAGAAGAGAAAACAAAGGGGAGGCAGAAGGGGGCTGGAGGCAGCTAAGTGGAGCAGTAGATAGAGCACTTGGGCCTGGAGTCAGGAAGACCTTAGTTCAGAAGCAGCTTCAGAATCTTCCTAGCTGTGTGACCTGGACAAGTCATGTAACTCTCTTTGCCTCAGTTTCCTCATCTGTAAATTGAGTTGAAGAAGCAAATGGAAAGCCATTCTAGTATCTTTGCCAAGAAAATCCCAAATGGGGTCACAAAATATCACATACAGCTGTAATGACTGGACAACATCAATGGAAAAGGTGTTGGGAGAGGATAGAGTTTCTGAGGCAGTGGAGCATTCTATAGAGTGAGTTGAGCCTGGAGTAAAGTGAACATGGATGGTGCCCCTGAAGCTATGTTTTTCATACAAGGTTTCAAAACTATGCTCTTGGGGATTGATTCCCCCTAAACATTTAGAGACACCAAGGCAAATAGCAAAAATATTTAATAGCAAAAATATAAATCCCTCCTTGCCATGGAAAATGGTTCTTTGTTGCCTACTATTTACCTGCCCTAGACACCTCACCCCCATGAAGTGGGTTTTACTATGGAACATCTTCCTGACTTGAAGTCTTACTTAGAAATGAATTGTTGAGAAAAGATTTGGACTTTAAGATCTTTGAAAGCAGGGCATCCATCCCTGTTGCTAGTGATGTGCTTTTGAAGTGTGAGATCACTGAGTTGACATGGCCTTCTGGTCTTGCTCAATGTGCTTTTGAGCCCCAAGGATGGGGCAGGGGTAGTAACTCCCCCAATAAATCCTTGGGTGGGTATTGTTTCTTAATAGGTTGATTGTCTTTTATTTTTTTAAGCTCTCTGGCTGACATAGTCCATATAGTTTTTAAAGGGAAATACCAAGTGTTAGGGGAGGGGCAGTTCAAATGATAGCTCATTCACCTGAAAACTCTCCAAGTACTACTGAACATAAGGTACAGAGTCTGAGTGTTTGGCAGATTTTGTAGCAGATGTGATGATATTTTGTTTTGTGGATTTTTGGGGAGGGATATGGAGGCAGATTCTATGAGACCCTGATAGAACCAGTGATCTCCTCGGTTCTTATTTAAACTTTTTAATTAATGTCGTATTGATATCTATTTTATGTCAGCAGTTTCTAGACAGTCCCCTCTTCTCTACATCTCCCCTACCCCAACACGGCCAACAAATACTGGATAGTTTTTTAAATATCACACAAGATATCAGAATTCTTATTAAAATCCTTTCCTTCCTTAATTGAATTCAATGTTCATCATGTGCAGGGTGTCATGAAAGGGGCTATACCAGTCTAAGGACAGCAAGGAATGACTATCTTCTCTGAGCCATTGTTGAGGAGCTAGAGTCCTGTTACTGAGACTAGAGATAAGATCCTGAATTGACCTTGTTGAGTGTTATAGTGATGCTCGTTGTACTTGACTAAATGTTCTCTTAGAGCTATTTTATCAGATCACACGGCAATGCTCACAGTTTGGTGACTCTGGTTGGCATGGTTCCAGATTGTGTTCTAAAATGGCCAGACCAAATCATAACTCTACAAACAGTGCATTGCATTAGTGTGCTTGTTTCCTACCAAATTGTAATTTCCCTTTGTTTGTCATCTTTGCCAGTCTGAAAGGTATGACACAGAACATCAGGGTTGTTTTATTCACATTCCTAAAATTTTTAGTCATTTGGAGAATTTTATCACATGATTATTGATGGCTTGGATTTCTTCCTTTGAGAACTGCCTATTCTTATCCTTTGCTTCTTATCTCTTGGGGAATAACTCTGAACAAGGCAGTTTCTAGCATAAATAACATGCCATTCAAAATGAATGTAAATTTAAAACTCATAAGTTGTAAAGAGTAAATAGTAAAAAAGTAAAAAAAAATTACTTTCATTTCAGATGGAGTATGAAGGCTTAAGACGTGAAGTTCAGAGAAGAGATGAAGAAATTGAGCTTAGAAATACTCGTCTGGCTGAAGTAACTCGACAGAAAGAGATCTCTGACCATCATCTAGAAGAGGCCTTGGAAACCCTCCAAAGTGAACGAGAACAGAAAAATGAGCTGCGCAGGGTGCTGTCTGGGTACATCAACACCTATGATTCCTTAGGGACTTTGCCGACAAATTTTGATGACCTGAATCAGTGTAATGATGACAGCCTGGGCATTGGCTACAACAATCAAGTATTCAGGAACCACAGAGAAAATATGATGTCCATGCCTCAAGCTAGCAACAGCTCCAGGTCCCAACCTGGTTTGGTGTGTGATCTTTTGAGTGAGCTCAGTTTATCAGAGATTCAGAAACTGAACCAGCAGCTTCTGCAGGTAGGAGGGGTCTTTTCTGTGTGTTTGTCAGTTAGGGAGCATGAGTATTTAAACTAAATGAGCCTCTTAGAAGAGTTCAGCACTCCAATCCAAGATGGCAAAATACTTCTCAGAAGTATTCGGTTGGCTTTCTTTTGCTGAGCTATATATAGAACTTCCTTCAGTGGCACAAACCTAGTGGCCTTAGGGTACCTTTGTCTTTGGGGCTTTCAAAAGTGAGATAGGTTAGGTGTGCTAGTGGGGCTCAGCAATGGCAGAGACAATCTGTAGATATGATGAAAGGGAACTAGGATGTGGAAAGTCAAAGGCATTTTCTCCACAAATGACTTTTCCTGAAAAAAAATGCAGACATTTGGAACATGTCTTAAAGTAAGCCAATGAGAAAACACCTTCGAGGTGGTCGAGGAGTTGTAACCTTACCTCTCTGAGACTTGTTGCAGAAACGAGATGCCCCCAATTGTACTCTTCTGACCTTCGGAAGATCATATGATAAATTCTTAGCCATTTGGCAACTCAGTCATTTTCTTCAAAGAGAGTTATCTGAAACATCTTGTTTCCCATGCTTCCATGGGTATTTTGACTTCTCATTCATTCTTGAAATAACTTTGAGAGGTTGGTTGGTAGCAAGTGTTCAGCTATTCAGGTATAGGAAATGAGGTTTAGGATGAATTGGAACTGCCTATCTCTGAGTCTGTTCCATTCGAAAACTCTTACATGGCAATAATAAATGATTGTTGAAATGGCAATCATTCTACCTCATTAAGCATATTCTGGGCTGAACAGTTTTTGCTAAATCAAACTGAATGTGGGATAGCCTGTGATAATAAATAGAACTGTGTCCCAGCATAACATCAATAGCTAGCTAGATAGAGAGATGATAGAACAAGCATTTATTAAACTTTCACTATGTGCTAGATACTATCCTGAGTTCTAGAGAGACAAATACAAGAAAACAAGACAGCATGTGCCTTCAAGGAATTCACTTTCCAACTGGGGAAGACATTGCAAAAAGGATAGAGGATCATCTTAGCCTGCCTACTCTAAGAGGGCTATATTAGAGAGACAAGAACCAGGCTCTTAAATAGATTGAATAATCCATTGAAGAATTGAATTGAAGAATCCATTATAGGAGACAGTACACTAGACTAGTACACTAGAAAGAGCCCCACGTCTGAAGTCAGAGGCCCCTGGGGGACCTGGGCCCAAATTCTGCCTCTGATTCATATGACCTGGGGTACATCATTTAGTTTTAACCTCTCTGGGTTTCTCTTTCCTCATCTGTAAAATGAGGGGGGGGTTGGATTAAATGAACACTGCTTAAGAATCTAACTCCAAGGGTGGAAGCCTAACTACACTGTCTACAGAGCTGACTGCTTGGCTTGCCCTGATTTTCTCTTAAGAGAGAATACTTATTCTGTCACAGAGACTTTCATGACTTGTGAAGTTTATTGTTCCTCTCATTTCCTCCTTCCATATTTGGAAAAAAATCACTTGCTGTTTTTCTTTATGTTTCTTGCCATATACTAAGCTTATAAGTTCTATGTCACCTACTTGAGTGTTTAAAATGTTCTATTATTTGGCAGGAAATTCACCTTTAGAATGGAATCAACTGACTGTGTTTTTGTTTTCTTTTTTAATCACAGAAGAGCAGTATAGTCTTTTAGAGTCAAAGAATTAACTTCCATTTATCATTAAATGATACTTAAGGTATATGGTGAGAAAGCCTTCCATTTAAGCATTTGTTTATTTTCCTTCATTGTTATGTGTGAAAAGTTCTTTGTGGCCTGGCTTTCACAGCTGGTATCTTTCACCCTCAGAAACAACCTCTTGTTGTTTGAACAAAGGGGATACATACATATATATATATATATATATATATATATATATATATATATATATATATATGTACATATATGTATATATATGCACACACATATATATGCATGTGTATATACATACATGCAAATACACACTCCTATATATACATGCATACTATATATACATACATATACACACATATAAGATAATGGTCATCTCTTAATCTCATGTTATAGGAAGATTAGCAAAGGGAATGGGAGAGATATCATGGATTTTAATCTGCTTAAGCAGTTTACTGACTAGTTATTTTTAATACTGTGTATTTTTAGACCAGGAAATGACTAAAAATATTCTCAAAATGCCACATCCTGGGACTCAAGGATGACTGACACCATTTAAATGAGTATGACAAAGAGCAGTTGCTATGCTTTTCCTTCATTCCTTTTGGTAGACCCAACTTTGGAATTTGCTTCTGGAAAGATTGGTATAATTGCTTTTGATTTGGTATTGTTACTAAGTCAGTTAGATCAAGGTAATTGTTAATAAATTTTCTAAGCCAATCTGGTATAGTTTTATTCCTAAAAGAAGGAGAGAATTGAAATCTAGGTAATTATTAGAGATCTCTGTAATAAATTTTGATTGTGCTACTATTGTGTGCAAAGCACCTGCAAGGCATTGGGGGAAGTTTAGAGCAGTAAAGACACTTCTTTGAATAGCTATACTACACAATAGGACATGAGGACTGTGTCAAAGACCTAGAAAACCCAGTGCTATGTGAGACTTGTAGAACAAAGTCATTCCAACCGGGGGGAATATAGAAAGCTTCCTGGAGAAGGAGGCTTTTCATTGGAACATTAAAGCTTCCTGGAGAAGGAGGCTTTTCATTGGAACATTAAAGCTGCTGAGATAATATTCTTAAATCTGACCATCTTACCCTAATGATCCCAAACCTACAGTGGTCTCTTATCATCTGGAGGATAAATAACAAATGTAGGTTGGCATTTAAGGCTCTCTCCATCTCACACAATATTTCCCCTCTTGTCATCTATATCCCAGTTAGACTGTGCCAGCAGATGTTCCTACATTCAGCACTTAAGAGACCCTAGTTCTGGGAAGATTTACCTGATTTGTTAAAGTTCTCTTTTTAAAGTTTCTTTGATCAGTTTGTTAGAAATGGCCCTCAGTCCCCTTACTGCTTACTGGAACTCAATGATCAGGATATGTGTTGCAGTCCCTCATCAGGACCCAGAGTTTGTGAGGTTAGGGCCTCAATTTCATGTTCATCTGTGTACCCACATTGTGTTGGAAGATTTTATTTTCATTTTTGTTTTATTTTTTACTTCATTTTTCTCTTTTTTGTTTGAACAGAGGAGTAACATCAACAGATCTATACTTTTGAAAGATTTTTTTGACTTAAAGAGTATAGAAGAGAGGTGGGAGTAGGCTATTGTAATATTACAATAAGGAGGGTTTGTATTATTATCAAGATTACTATGGGAATGGAGAGCATAGTAGACAAATGTAGGAAATATTTGGAAGTGGAATCAGCAAGACTGGTAACTGACTGGCTAGGAAAAGTCACAAAGACAGAAAAGTGCAAAGTTGACCCCAAGTTTACAAAACTGGGAGGCTATGTATGAATGGTGCTACTACCAAGAAAAACTGTGAAGTCAGGAAGAATAGGTATTTTTTTCCTCTCCAAGAAATCAAAGGATTTTAGAATTCAGAAAAAAACCTCAAATCCAATTAGACCATATCCAGATCCATATCCCCCAAAGGTTCCCCAATGCAGCATGCCCAGCAAATGGTTCTTTCATCATTTGCTTAAATACCTTCAAGGAGGGAACTAGTTACCTCTCAGGGCAGCTGATTACACTTTGGGACAACTGTTGGCCTTTCCCTGACCTTGAGACTCTTTAAAACTTCTACCTATTATTGTTCCTAGTTTGGCCTCCTGGGACTAAATAGTAAAGAATATTTGAGTTTTCTTCTTTATCACAGATTTTCAAATACCCTAAGATGGTCATTTTGCCCTTCCTTACTCAAGTCTTTTCTTCAGTTCCTTCAACCATTATTCATATAGCATAAACTCAAATCTTTTCACTATTCTGTTTGCTCCCTGGATATTTATTAGCTTGCTTACATTGTGGTATAAAGACCACAAAAATTTTCTCCCCTCAGGGTCCTGTTTCCTTTCCCCTCCCCTCCTCTCCTTGATGCCCTTTTCCAAATATACAATGAGGGTAGACTTTAGAATCTCAGAGGTTGGACTAGATGACCCTTGGCACCCCCCGAATCCTTTTTCTATGTAGAGTCCTTCCACAGGATGTCTAACAAGTGGTCATTTAGTTCAAGGCCCAGATTAGAATAAATTTTAATTTCCGTTGAAATTCTTTGCTTTGTACTTACAGGTTGATCATGAAAAGTCAACGCTATTAAATAGTATAAAAGAGTTGCAGACACAGCTTGATAGTACAAAGGATGCACTGTCCAAACAACAAGCTCAAAATAGCTACCTTCTTGAGCAAATCCAGTCTTTAAACAAACGGTATGGTAGTAACGACCTGAGTTTGCTCTTTGGAAAAGATGGAGAGAAGAGCAGTGCCAGTGAACTCAGTGGACCCGAACATAAATGTGTGGCGTCAAACTGTCCCCAAGCCTCCAGACTGAAGACGGAACTTCAGGAGATGCATGAGAAATACCAAGATTTGGAAGCCAAGTACAAGCAGGACATGGAGGCCTGGCAAGAAGAATCTCAAAACCTAACTGAGAAGATTCGATTCTGGGCCAAATCAGGTAAGCAGAAGCAAGAGATCATTACTAATCTGGAGAATGAGCTTCAGGCTTCAAGAAAACGGTCAACAGAATTTCAGAGCAAACTGAGCCTAGCCCAGGAAGAG
Source organism: Macrotis lagotis (assembly GCF_037893015.1). Lineage (NCBI taxonomy): Eukaryota > Metazoa > Chordata > Mammalia > Peramelemorphia > Peramelidae > Macrotis > Macrotis lagotis. Next base: position 82,406,513 of record NC_133666.1, read on the forward strand.
CTACAGGTGATTACTGAAGACCTGGCCAACATGTATCGCCGCATCTGTGTCTGCAACAACCTGTTACCTGATCATGGTCTATTGGATAGTTTTAAAGATGGTCAAACCCCTGTCCATACCTGCAAAAGGCATGCCAATGATGTTGTGGCCAATGTCCGTATGTGCCGAAGTCAGTCTAATGATCTCTTTGTGAAAGTTTTGTTTAGCCCTGAGTCAAGCACCGTGAAAAGTGGCAGCAGCAATCAGTCTGTTAGTGATTCTCCTTGTGAGTCTGATGGAGAGGAATATGAAAAGGAACCTGAGAGTCTTTCCACCCAAATTTCCATCATTGGAAGTCAGGTGAAGCAACTCCAGACAGCCCTGACAATATCATTGCGCAACAAGTCACTTGAAGCCATGTCAACAGAGTTGAAGGATAAAAACGCTCTTGTTGATGAAATAATGAAATTAAAGTCTTTACTGAACACCCAGAGAGAGCAAATAGCAACTCTGAGGACTGTATTGAAGGCCAACAAGCAGGTAAGCGATTGCTGATTATCCTGGATACTACACAGACATGTCACATTTGGCTCTAGAGCAGAGGCAGAAAGAGACAAGCTCTGAATAACAAATTTAAGGACTCAAAGATGACTTTTTGTCAGATTGAGAAAACCAGGCAACTGGATGCATTACATCCAAAGGAACATTTTTTTTTCCTTTTTCCTTTCTGGAGATAAAATAATTCAACATGAAATTGACTTTTTCTAGTTTCTATTGTTTTGAGGTGTTGCTACTCCAACAAAGTGCAAAATTGTGCAAGTTATTACTTTTCATACCCAAACCCCATTGTGATGGAGAATTTAACTAATTTGTGGACTTGCCCTTGGATAGGTTAATTTTTACAGTGACTATGTTAGCCCTTCCACATCTCAACTTCCCCATCGTGGTAATTTTTTGGGAGTTTTGTGGAAGCCACAGATGAAGGCCAATTGATGATACAAAGAAGTTTAGAAGCTCAAAAATAAACAAAATATATGTATAATATTATGTAATATGAACATTTTGTCTTTTAATACCATATTAATTCAGACTTCTTCTCTGGAACAACGGGAGGCCCAAAGTTTTCACAGATTTTTCCAGATCATGGGGTGCCATGCCCCTAATCTCCACAATGTGAAAGGGATAACTGTAGTGGGTTAACAGTAAGCAACCATCATAATGTAAAGTATGTTGAATAGTTGGTTCACTAAAGTTGATAAAATCAAATAAATAAGCATTTGTTAAGCATTCATTAAGTGCATTCACTATACTAAACTCCATGATTACAAAGAAAGCAACAGCAACAAAAATATGGCCCCTGGCTTCTAGGTACTCATACTAATTAAATAGCCAATACACAAACAATTATGTACATGCAAAATAGACAAAATGTAAATTGGATGGTCGGAAGGAAAGCACTAGCATTGAGGGGGCAGGGAAGGAGCAAATTGAACCTTCTCTAACTGATAGGGCTTAGCAAATTCTTCATTGCATTTTGCCAATAAGACCTATTCTCTTTTCTTCCTTTTCTAGGCTGCTGAAGGTGCCCTTTCCAATATGAAACGCAAGTATGAAGATGAGAAGCTTGTGGTGTCAGAAACCATGAGTAAATTGAGGCATGAACTGAAAGTTCTGAAGGAAGATGCTGCTACTTTTTCCTCCCTTCGGGCGGTGTTTGCCAGCAGGTAAATTTCATTTCTACCTCTTTTGTTTCAATAACTTCTCCAACACTCTTGCAAATTCTCTTTCTGATTATGAAGCAGCCCAGAGCTTGGGCCAAAGGAGAGCTTCTCAGTCCTTGATTGTTCTAAAATGCCCCCAAACTTGGTATATGTGTGATGAGAGGAGGGATGCAAGATTGCATCTTTTCTTCTCAGAGAAGACAATGTATACATAGAACTGTTTCAAATCACATCATCCATACCTCTTATCACTAGTTTAAACAGCTGTAACATTAAAGGATGAGAGTCATGGAACATGATATTCCAGAAGGCAAAGGAGTTAGGACTACAACCTATAATCACTTACCTGTCAAAATTACACAGGGGAAAAATGATCATTTAATGAAATAGAAGGGTTTCAAGCTTTCATAAGAAGAATACTAGAACTAAACCAAAAATTTGATCTCCAATATTAAGATCCAAGAGAAGCATAAACAGGTGAAAAGGGAAAAGAAAACGAGGGATTCAATAGAACTAGAATGTTTACATCCCTACACAGGAAGATGATACTTATGATTCTTAAAAATTGTATTACTAATAGTTATTGTTTGTCCTTTGTTATCAAAGAGGACTATGGCATTAGGGATGTAATGCTATGACATGCAAATGAATTGGATTTCAGGGAGGGAGAACTCAGGTCTGCATTCTTTTCCTAACTTGCACTTGACTGTGTTAAGTACATTAAATCAGAGCACTATGAAGCCTGTTCTATACTGAAGCAAACCCCCAAATCTAAGCAATCAACTCCCATAGGACTGGAGAACTTGTATTGTCCTACTTGGATGATCCCAACTCCCAAAACTTGCTGTTATTGTTGGGTTGTCCTGCACGAGTGGGCTGCTCTGAGAAAATCACTCAAGTTCCAAAATTAATTGTTATATGATTTACCTTCCCCCCTTATGATCATGTATATAATATTAGTTTCCATTGAAGCAAAGTGGAGCTCCATTCAGGAGAAATCCTGAGATTTGCAAATCTGTTCCTTGTAATGGAAGGAATTAATTAAACTGCTACTTGACTACTGGAACTTTGTGGTTTGCTCTGTTAAGCCCAGGTTAGAGACTAGCTCAGTAAAATTTCTGTTAAGAGAGGAAAATAAATTATTAGAAAAATTAGATATGACAGACCTTTGGGTAAAACTGAATGAGAACAGATAGGAAATATACATTTTTTTTCAGCAACACATTGTACACACACAAAAATCAACCATATTAGGTCATAAAACCCTCAAAATTAAATGTAAAAAGGCAGAAACATAAAATGTATTCTTTCTGGAACAAACTGTGATATGTGAATGTAATGGAATATTATATTGTGCAATAAAAATGATGAACAGTAAGATTTCAGACATACAAAATGATGTAAAGTGAAATGAGCAGAACCAGGAAAAGTGTTATAGTATCAGCAACATTATGTGATAAATTGACTATGAATGTCTCAGCTCTTCTCAACAACACAATGATCCAAGACAAGTAGAAAGGAAAATGCTATTCATAGCCTGATAAAGAATTGGTGAACTTTGAATGCAGATTAAAGCATGTTTTTTTCAATTATTTTAATTTTCCTCATGTTTTTCCCCTTTTGATCAGTTTCTTCTTTTGTAACTGAGACTAATATGGAAATGTTTTACATAATAGCACATATATAAACTATATCAGACTGCCTGCCATTTTCAGAAGAAGGGAGGGTAGGGAAGGAAGGAGGAAAAGTTGAAATTCAAAATCTTGTAAAAATGAATGTTAAAAATGTTGTTGATATAAAATATGAAAATATATAAAAATATAAAAAATAAAATACCTAGAATGACACTGGTAAAACTGATAATTGACCTTGCTTATGAGCGTTCTTAGAATCAAGACCATATTTGATTGAGTTTCCTCATCCAGCAGTTTTTTGATATTTTCAGTCAGAAGGATGTAGCAAAGAGTGGTGGATCCCTTGTTTAGCTAGGTTTGCACCCTGGCTCCTTCTTACTAGATGTGGGATCTTAGATGAGTCATATCCCTTTAGTGAAACTTCCTTTATTTGCAAAATGGAGGACAATCCTTGATTAGCTAACTCAGTTCTATAAGAAAAGAGTTTTGTAAACTTTAAAACACCAGGGAGATAGGAGCTGTTATTTATTGATTCATTGGGAAGTTTTCATTAAGACAGAAGTTTCCAGCCTTTTGGATGAAGGGATTGATTGCCCCCCCTCCCATTCCTGTGAATTGAGAACTACTTTGAGGGGGTTGCAAGGGGACATTGTTACAAGGAAAGAATTGTGTTCTTTATAAGGATGAGAAAACAACATCGCAACTGCTGACCTACAAGTGATCCAGTTAGTCTTCAGAGATAAATGGGTTGAGTATTACTGCTTGCATGGGATCCCATGTCTCAAGGGAGACTGAGATGTTGAGGTAAAGTGATTTGTGGAAGGTACCAAATTACCTTTTCCCCCTTCTTTTCCAGGTGTGATGAGTATGTTTTGCAGCTTGGTGAAATACAGCAACAGCTTGCTGCTGCAGAAGATGAAAAGAAGACCTTGAAGTCTTTGCTGAGCCTAGCAATTCAGCAGAAACGGGCACTGACCCAGCGCTTGGAGGCTCTGGAAGCACAGTCCACTGTGCCACTTAACAGCCGGGCAAAGTTGGTTTCTGATCCTAAAGGGAAACCATTCAAAAGTAACTGGGTATGACATGCTTGCTCAAGTACAGAGCCAGGAGGTATAAGCTGGGGCAGGGGTGAGGGGGAAACTTCCACATAGTGAAGATTGTAGTTAAGGGTAGCTGGCCTGCTTCTTTTCATATCCCCATATCTTTAAGGGATTTTTCTTGATGAGATTCTTCTCATAAGTGTGTTTTCAGTTCTTGACTCAACAACTTGTCCATAATCAGGTTGATGATGTGTTCCTACCTTTGTAGCTCCATAGTTCTTTAATCATCTTTCTTAGACATGTAATTGACTTTTCAAGAACTTTCTTCTTCTTCTTCTTCTTCTTCTTCTTCTTCTTCTTCTCCTCCTCCTCCTCCTCCTCCTCCTCCTCCTCTTCTCCTCCTCCTTCTTCTCTCTGTCTCTCTCTCTGTCTCTGTCTTTCTCTCTGACTCTGTCTCTCTCGGCAATGGAGTTAAGTGACTTGCCCAAGCACACAGCTATAGTTAAGTGTCTGAGGTGGAATTTGAAATCAGGTCCTCCTGACTCCAGGGCTGGTATTCTATCTACTGTGCCACCTAGCTGCCCCCTTTTCAAGAACTTTCTAACTTGGCTGCTGAATGATGTAACCTGAATGGGAAATTTTTATTGTGACATAACTTTGTCACCTCTAAAGTGGTTATCCCAATAAATCTCTCCACTAGCCACAGAATAATATTGCATTGAGACCTTTGAACTTAGAGTAGGAAGTTCCCATTTATTTCTCAAAATAAGACAACTTAGAATTTTATATTCTAAGATACTGAAATCGAATCACAGATGCTTGCCTAATACTTACTTCTGTGTTTTATGTTGTTTTTCCTCCCAACCTCCACCAGCGATAAATGAACGACATAAAGAAAGAAGACCCCCTCCCCTCCCTACTTTTTCCAGCTGAGGGGAAGCAACAGTGTTAACAAGCAAACGGATCTGCACAGAACTGACATTAACATTGAGATCATCCAGCTTATCAACTTTAAATGGTTGTCCAAGAGTGTTTGATGTCTTTTGGAAAGATATTTAATGTGTTATTTCAGTTACAGTAAAAATATCTATAATTGTTTTGAAAACGCAGGCCATTTAAAAATGATGCTTGAGATTGTGTTGTATTTAAAGCTCATTCTGCTGAGATATCAGTGGCCCTGCAGTTCCAGTTTTGAGTAGTATTGTCCTGTGACTCCTTTGTGATGAATACCATATTCCCTGTTCCTGTATTCATGTGTGAGCCTGTCTCTTCAGAAAATTTAAAAAAAACAAAACAAAACACGAATCTTGATGTTGCTCCTCTACTATGACTAATTGATGTTGGCTTTCAAGTCCATTTCAAGCAAGACATAAAACCTTGCATGTCTTTATGTTTACAGGTTAGTTAATGTATAATTGGACATACACTTGGTGCTATTTGTACGGTGTTAGAAATTGTCTGAAAAAGTAGTTTCTATCAGTGTACGATTGTACTGTGTACTGTTTTAAACTTTAAGAAATGTATTTGTGCAAATCCTAAATGGAATGGATTGTTCTAGGGGTATTCGGGTGAAGAGCTTTGTCGTCTAAGGCCCCTGAATAAGTGACAAGTATTTGGGATGCTTGGTAATGCTGGAACTTGCTTAGATTCTTGGGCACAGGGATTTTTTTTGGGGAAAGGGGAGCTTCTAGTTGCATGACCCTTTCTAGGTGAAAGCCATCTGAAGCCCAATGAGGGTGGATTCTTAAATTCAAGGATTAGTCAAGTCACTCTGGTAAGGGGCTGCTTTATGCAGACTCAGAATTTTATAGTTTTTGTGGAAAGGTCTCTGGGTTTTTTCCTCTTCCAATCCTGTCCCTTTAAGGTTGGGAATCAGCCACCCACAGTCTTAATGGGATTCTTTCGATTCTGCCTATATCTTCTCTTGGGGGAAAAAAGGTTAAATGAGGGAACACTGAATTCTTGCAGAGGAGGTTATTTTGGTAACCCTATTTTTAAGCATCTTTAATAAATGGAAACTCTTTCCTCTCCCTTTTCCTTCTTAAAGCGCATGCTGGCTATAGACTGAACACTTCAAGAGAATTGGTGACTTGAAGGGTGGGTGGTTCTGTCAACCACACACCCCAAACACTTAGTATTAGTTTGTGAGCCTTTGAGTATTTCCAGTACCAGAATGTGTTCTTGCCAGTCTGTCAACTGGCTCCAATGGGTTGTACAAGGGGTACGGAAAGCTCTCTAACTAGATCAGCCTGGCAAGAGATAAGAGAATAGTTTAAAAGGAATGAAAGTATATATACATATATTTTTAATGGATATATTTAAATATCTATTGTACTCTTGTGTATGAAGTAACACTCTCTAAATCTCCCTACTCAGTATAATGCATGTTGAAGAGTCTTTTGTGTAAAGAATGAAACTCATAAATAAATTGTTAGTTGTCTGCACTTTTGGTTTTCTGAGCTTGATGTCTTTATTTTTGAGGCTGCCACCTCATTCCAATAAGCCACACTGTAGTACAACGAAAACTAGGACCAAAAAATAGCAGGAGCTAGGGACCTAATATTGGGTACACCCCCATCTAGCCTAGGCAGCCTTTGAGGCATAATGAATGTTGATTTCAACTGTAGCATATTTACCATGGAGACCAGATGCTTTCATTACCCCCCAAATACCTTACTGTAGGGTATTATCCATGCAGGTACTACAGCTTGGTTCATTGTCTTTTGAATTTGTTTTATAAAAGTTTTATAAAATGTTTTATAAAAGACTAGCCCTTTCCTATCACAAGATTTCAGTGCTTTTTGACCACCATTCAGTGCCCTCCCTAGAAGGTACTAGTATAGTTTAGGTGATCTGGTTTTCATGACTAGTGTCTTTTCAAGAGAATTAGGGATCATGCTTCCCAGGATTGGCTCCAAAGACAAACACTTCCATTTTTCAGGGGATAGTAGTTTTGTTACAGAAAGCTGGTGTTGGTGGTGCCTGTTGAGGGGTGGAAAGGTTTAGCCATGGAGGGGTAGAACTAGCTGCTTTTGAAAGCAAGGATCAAAGAGCCACCTGATCTTCTGAACTGAATGTGAGGTTTATTGAATCTATTTCAGAAGACTCGGTAAGTAAACATTAAGAAAACACCTTCTCTGGGCCTGGCACTATGCTAAGCACTAGAATTACAAAAAAAGGTCAAAGCCAGCTCTTATTCTCAAAGAGTTAAGAGTCTAATGGAGCAGACAACATGTAAACAAGCTACATACAGGATATATTGGAAAAAATCAACTGAAGAAAGGCATCAGAATTGAGAGATCAGAGAAGGCTGGGACTTAAAGGAAGCCAGGGAAGCCAGGAGGTAGAGATGAAGAAAGAGAGCATTCCAGGCAAGGGGTACAGTGAGTGAAATGCCCATATTCAAGATCACATGAGCAACAAGATAGTGGACTAGACATTTTCTCCAATCCCCATGACCTTTCAAACTTTTCCAAAACAAATTATGAACCAAAGATAAAGTAACTTCATCTATTTCCATGGTCTAAGACAACTAGAATCCAAAAGGTCTTTTTGTTTCTTTTGTTTTGGTTGGAAGGTTTTTTTTTTTTAAAAAAAAACAACCCCAGAAAACTGACACTTCTGGACCTTGAGTTCACTCAGCCCTTCTTCCCTCCTTCTCATGATAATCACAGTGAAGTTGTGCTAGTAGACTTCAAAGGTAGGGCATCAAAATCCACCTTTCCAGTGCTAGTGCTGCAGTAATCCCAGGTCCAGGCTGTGGAAATTTCCTCAGGCCTTGGTATTGAAGTTAAAGCCCTTCAGGATCAAAAGTCCACCCAAGGCTTCAACCTGGAAGCATGAACCTGGAAGCACCAACACAGCAAAGTTCTGAATTATTGATGCTGGGTCTTAAGGACAAATACAGTCATAATAAGTAAACCAGGGATTGATAGATCACCAAAAGAAAACTATAGGCCAATATCATTAATGAATAGCGATTCTAACACTTTAAACAAAATCCTATATAGGCCAATATCATTAATGAATAGTGATTCTAACATTTTAAACAAAATCATATCAAACAGATGATGGTAATTTATCCAAGAAATCATTCATTATGATCAAGATTTTCATCAGAAATGCAAAGATGGTTCAACATTATGAAAACAACATAATTAATCATATTAAGAGCAAAAAAAATCTAAAACCACAATCTCAATAGATGCAGGAAAAAGTCTCTTGAAAAAATACATTTTTATGTTGAAAGCCCTGCAAAGTATGGTCATGGAAAGACTTTTTTTAATCATAAAAATGTCTATCCAAAAAGCAAGCTATACCAAAAGCAAGTATTGCTTACAATGGAATACATTAGAACCTTTTTCAATAAATACAGAGTGAAACTAAGATGCTCAGTCTTCCTGCTATTATTTGACACAATTCTGGAAATGCTAGCAGTAGTAATAAGAGAAAGGAATTAAAGGAATAAAACCAGGGAAAGAGGAGATAAAATGATCCCTATTTATTGGATGATTATGATGGTTTACTTGGGAAACCCCAGGGAATTAGCAAAGATACTATGAGACATTGAATAACTTCAATAAAAGTTGCAGGCTGCAAAAGAGATCTTCAAAAATCAACAATATTTCTATATAATAATAACAAAAACACAAGAAATACTAATAGAAAGGGAAATCCCATCCCAAATAACTAAAAATGCATAAAATATCTGGGGATCAATTTCTCAAAGCACACAAAACACTTGTATAGATTCAATTACAAGGTACTCCTTGTAATTTAAGACATTCCTTAAAGAATTAAAGGACAACCTCAATAACAGAAAAAAAAATTCAGTGCTCAAGGCTAGAGTGTGCCAATATAATAAAAATGACAATACTACCCAAATTCATTTACACTTATTGCCCTACCAATCAAAATTACCAAGAAGATATTTTACAAAACTTGATAAAATAATAACAATTCATTTGGAAAAACAAGGGATCTGGAATATCATGGGAAATGATAAAAAGAAATATGGATGAAGAGGGACTAGCTCCCCAGAGTCAGACTATATTATAAAACAGAGTTATTAAAATCACCTGCTGTGAGTTAAAGAATAGAGAAATAGATCAATGGAATAGATGAGTCAGGGGAGATTGAGACACAATGGAACTCAATAGCCCCATATATGATAAAATGGAAAATGTAAGTTACCTAGGAAAAAGTTCCTTATTTGATAAAAACTCCTGGGAAAATGAGCCTGGCAGAAATTAATTTTAGAACCACATCTTACACCACTCTCCACAATACACTCTAATGGACACATGACTTTAACATAAAATATCATATAAATATATAATATATATATTTTAAAATAAGAAGAGAAACAAATCATGTACCTCTTATAGCTATGAGTAAGAGATATATTCTTTTTTCTTGTTTTTGCAAGGCAATAGGGTTAAATGACTTGCCCAAGTTCACACAGCTAGGTAATTGAGGGTCTGAGGTCATATTTGAACTCAGGTCCTCCTGACTCTGGGACCCTATCCACTGTGCCACCTAGCTGCCCTGAGGTATATTCTTAATCAAACAAGAGAAGCATTTACAAAAGACAAAATAGATAACTTTGATTACTTGAAATTGAAAAACTTCTATATAGACAATATTAGTGAATCTAGGATAAGAAGACAAGTAGTTGAATGGAGAAAAAAATCTTTGTATCAAATCTCTCTGATATATATTCAAAATGTATAAACAATAAATAGAAGCCTAATAACAGCCATTTCCAATAGCTAAATGGTCAAAAGATAAGAACAAACAGTTCTCAAAAGAGCTACAAGGTATTTTACGACCATGTCAAAAATGCTTTAAATTATTAATAAGAGAAATGAAAATCAATATAACTCTGGGTTTTAGCTCAAAACTCCCAAATTGACAAAAAAGACCCCAAAGCAGCACTAGTCAAAGTTGGAGAGGTTATGAGAAGATATACATATTAATACATGGAACTGTGTAATGGTACAACTGTTTTGGAAAACAAGTTGTAATTATGCAAATAAAGTGACTAAAATGTCTACATCATTTGAACCAGTGATTGTATTACTGGGTTTATACCCCAAGGAAGCCATTGATATGAAAAAAAGTCCTCATATACTCCAAAATACTTATAGCAGCACTTTTTATAATAGCTAAAAATTGTATGCTCCAAAAATACATGCCCATCAATTAGGGAATGGCTAAATAAATTGTGGTACATGAATGTAATGAAATGCTACTGTATGGTAAATACTACCAAGATGATGTTTAAGCAGGGATGTGGGGTTAGGGGGTGGCAGATGGGGGAGAGGGCTCGGCTCTGCCTCATCTGCTTCCCCCTCCCCCCATGTCCCTGGGATGTGATGAATACAGAGAAGCATGGAAAAATCTACATAAACTGATGTAGAGTCAAGGAAACAATCTATGCCATATAGAAAACAATGTAAATGTGTAGAATGATGAAAACAACAGTAAATATAACAAAATTATAAAGATCAAGCAGGATTTGAATGAAGAGACATGAGAATACCCCTCCCTCCCCCCAACCACCCCTTTGTGGAGATGGGAGATCCACAGGCATCACAGATCACACCTGTTTTTAGACTTTTTTTTTTGGTTTTTGCAAGGCAATGGGGTTGAGTGACTTGCCCAAGGTCACACAACTAGGTAATTAGTAAGTGTCTGAGGTCAGATTTGAACTCAGGACCTCCTGATACCAGGGCTTGTGCTCTATTCACTGCACCACCTAGCTGCCCCTAAACTTTTTTGATGTACTGATCGGTTGTGATGACTTTTTTCTCATTTAAAAAACAAACCCCACTATTTATCATATGAGATGGTTCTCAGAGAGGGGAAAGGGAAAGGGAAGGGATAGATGGGATACTATAATGATGTAAGAAACAGGAAACATTCATTTTTTAAAGTGTCTAAAAAAGAGAAAATGCCTGGATTTGGAATAGATGTCATGCTTTATGCAAGGAATAACAAGGATGTCACTGGATCATAGATTTTGGAGGGGGATGCGGCCAAAGGCAGGGATTATAAAGTAAGATAAAACTGGAAAGGGTAGGTTATGAAAGGCTTTGAACACCTGAGAGAGGATTTTTACTTGATGCTCGAAGTGATAAGGAAACACTGGAATTTATTGAATGAGAGAGAGGTAATATGATCAGATCTATGCTTTAGGAAGCTTACTTTGACAGATGAATGTAGGATGAATTAGATTGGGGAGAGAATTGTGGCAAGACTATTGAAATCTCCCAGATATCAAATGAGGAGGGCCTGGACCAGAATGATGGAAGGTCAGAGAAGATAAAGAGGAGTATATGAGAGATGCTATGTAGGTAAAAATTTACAGGCTTTGATAACAGATTTGATGTGGGATTGGGAGAATGGGGAGAGAATGAGGAGTTGAGGATGACAATTAGGATGTGAGCCTGGGGAGCTAGAAGGATAGTGATTACTTCAACAATAATAGGAAAGTATGGAAGTGGGAAAGTTTTGGGGGAAAGATAATGAATTAAGTTTTGGACATGCTGAGCTGTCTATAGGACATCCAATTTTAGATATCCAGTAGGTAGTTGGTAGAGGTCAGTAAAGAGATTAGGACTGGATAAATAGATCAAAGAATCACCAGCATAGACATTGTAATTAAATCCATGAGAGCTCATGAGATCATCAAGTGAAAAAGTATAAAGGGAGGAGATTGCCAAGGACTATGGGACACCCAAGGTTAGCAAGTGTGACCTGGATGAAGAGGAGATATCCCCACTGAGATTTGATAATTCCTGCAAATGAACTAAAGAGGCCCTGTCTTGGCTGTGGTTTCATTCTTAACTATTCCTAACAGCCCTTAGGAGAGGCCTGGGGGGTACCCAAGAGCAGGGGTTCCACTAAAGGAAAGGATTTGGTAATAATTTCAGAATGGGTTTGGGACAGTCTCCACATTTGAGCATCCAAGCAGGTTCTTTCTTTCTTCAGATACAGGTTTGTAGACTCACAGAGGGAAAACCAGTTGAGACTGAGAATGCTTTCTTGAAGATAAGGCCTTTTAAAATTCAGATGGATTGAAATCTGTTCCAAATGCTTAAAGGAGGAGAAAACAGCTATTTTTGAAGGAACTACATGGTTAAAATAGGGTGATTTTGGCTCTTCCTTGTCCCCCATCTTTTCCCTTAAAACTGTTTTTTCACTTGTTAGCATCTGATCATCACGTCGATTTCACACACACACACACACACATACACACACACATATGCAAATACAACATATATAGTCTGAGCCCACTGTCTCTCAACATTGAAAAGAAACAAAAGAGATGCATTCTTCAGGGCCAAACTATGTGACTCATTTTCAATTTATGAAATTAATTCCAATTCAGCTGAATTACAGAGGTTTTCTCCCATAGAAACTAATTAAATTGTGTTTCTAGTTATTCAGCCATTCATTAGGACTTTCTACAGTGTGTTATGGGATCTAAGGAAATGAGAAGATCCAGTCTCTGCCCTCAAAGAAGTTTACAATTGGACTGTAAAGATTAGACCACAAAGTGCAAGCATAAGAGGCTTTGGGCCATACTTTTGTTTTGAATTAATAAGATTTTATTTATTTTGAGTTTTATACTTCCCCCCCAAGCTTACTTCCCTTCCCCCACCCCCCACAGAAGGCAATTTGTCAGTCTTTCCATTGTTTCCATGGTAACATTGATCCAAACTGTGATGAGAGAGAAATCATATCCTTAAGGAAGAAATATAAAATATAAGAGATAGCAAGATCAGACAATAAGATATCAGTTTTTTTCAACATTAAAGGTAATAGTCCTTGGTCTTTGTTCAAACTCCACAGTTCTTTCTCTGGATAGAGATGGTATTCTCCATTGCAGACAGCCCCAAATTGTCCCTGATTATTGCACTGATGGAATAAGTAAGTCCTTCAAGGTTGATCATTGCCCCCATGTTGCTGTTAGGGTGTACAGTGTTTTTCTGGTTCTGCTCATCTCACTCAGCATCAGTTCATGCAAATCCCTCCAGGCTTCCCTGAATTCCCATCCCTCCTGGTTTCTAATAGAACAATAGCGTCCCATGACATACTTACACCACAGTTTGCTAAGCCATTCCCCAATTGAAGGACATTTACTTGATTTCCAATTCTTTGCCACCACAAAAAGGAGTGCAATCAATATTTTTGTACAAGCGATGTTTTTACCCTTTTTCATCATCTCAGGGTATAGACCCAGTAGTAGTACTGCTGGATCAAAGGTATGCTCATTTTTGTTGCCCTTTGGGCGTAGTTCCAAATTTCTCTCCAGAAAGGTTGGGTGAGTTCACAGCTTCATCATCAACCCTTCCAACAATGATCATTATCCTTTCTGGTCATATTGGCCAGTCTGAGAGGTGTGAGGTGGTACCTCAGAGAAGCTTTAGTTTGCATTTTTATAATAAGTAATGATTTAGAGCAATTTTTCATATGATTATGGATTGCTTTGATCTCATCTGTAAATTTCCTTTGCATATCCTTTGACCATTTGTCAATTGAGGAATGGCTTTTTTTTTTGGAAAAATTGGCCCCGTTTTAATTAATTTTTAAAAAATTCTAAAATTTAGAACAAGTTTCATTTCCTTTACCTTTGTCACTTGTCTACAATTCAGTTACATCCAAACAAACATTTCTATAATGAGAAAAGTAATAAGACAGCCTGCTATGTGGCAGCAGAAAATCAGATAGAAACACATGAAGGTGCAAGTTAAACAAAGACCCTCCTTCCATAAGTCACAGCTCACCCATACAAACAAATTAAAAGGTTTGTTCATTTCACAGTTAGCAAATTTAACATCTCCCTTATGAGAGGAGGTATGAGTTTGCAATGCAGGTCCCAAAGTCTTGTAAAGAGGTCGGTCGCTTTGGATGGTAGAGCATAAGTAGGAGCTTTTTTAAGATTAAAAAGAAGTTGGGTTTGTTTTGTTGACAGAGGTTCCTTTAGCAAGAAGGAGATAAAAGAGGAAAGAAAGTATCTAGGTGTTTGATTTTCAAAGTTCGACCTTGGGCAATAGGGAAATAATACTTAATGACACTCTTTCAGTGATCAGTACTAGCAAAAAAAATTATTTTAAAAATATTGTCAAATGTTTGCTCTCACCTCAGGTCAAAGTTTGTCAAACCCCAAACACACAAAGAAATACATACAATTAGAATTACAACTCTCCTAAAGGTTCCCAGAAGTTCCACATTCACCCTAGCTTTTTTATTTCTTATATGGGTTAAGAAGCAAAGGCCACTGTGACATTAGTGACCATTTTTTTGTTAGTACCAGTTTAGCAGGGCTCCTCCACCTGCCCCATGCTCAGGGGCTCAGGTATAGATCTCTGTTTGCCCGTGTCTTAGCATATTACAAGCTACCATGGAAACGTACAAAGGAAAAAAAATTTACTCCAAGATTTATTTATTACATTTCTAAAACACCTTTCCTTCTCAGAGCCCAACCACTGTAGCAGGCAGGATGTTAGGGACTGCTGTGCTTTCCTGCATGAGCCCCCATCCTCTGGGGATCCTGAGAAGGATAGTGGATGGGTCCTGGAGCTCGCATGAAGGGAGGCGGTGGTCCTATTGGGTGGAACATGTGTGGCCCAAAACCTGGTGGGGAAGGAGGTGCAATTCCAGGAGGAGGGGGCAGGGCAATATTAACCACTGCTGGAGGGCCACTGGGAGGGAGATTAAAATAATTGGCAGAGGCTTCTTCTTCAGCTGCTGGAGGAGGAGGAAGAGCTCCAGAAGTCCTGGGACAGGCTCCAGTTTAATTCCAGAGTCTGTGGTTCCTTCTTTTCCCTTTTCTTTTCCTCTGGCTGCCTGAGATCTTTCCCATTTCACATTAAGTCTGCGCCCATTTACAATCAGTTTGTTGAA
Source organism: Macrotis lagotis (assembly GCF_037893015.1). Lineage (NCBI taxonomy): Eukaryota > Metazoa > Chordata > Mammalia > Peramelemorphia > Peramelidae > Macrotis > Macrotis lagotis. The sequence continues at coordinate 82,421,801 of NC_133666.1, forward strand.
GGACTTCTCAGCAGCCATCTCTGCAGCTTGCCGTGTAGCAAACTGGATGAAAGCACACTGCTGTCTCTGGACTACTGTTATTGTTCGGATCTCACCAAATTGGTAAAAGTGATTTCTGAGATCCCTCTGATTGTATCTCCCAGGCCACCAACATATAAAGTGGTAATGGTCTTATCATCTGGAGGGTCCAGATGAGGCATCGTTGAAGCCCGTTTTAGAAATTTATCTGCCACTGGATCATTAATACCATAGTAGCCATCTTTGATATTCTGATCAGCAAGAGGATCATCAGGATCTGTAGGCTTCTCATGTCTATATGGACACTCCTCTCCTCTTTTACATTCCCCTTTCACCCAGAAGGAGCAGACACGAGGCCGATTCCGCTTGTAGTAAGGGGTGGTCCGAGCCAATTTGAGCAGCATGTCACTTGTAGCTGTAGCCTTACCAAGGACACCAACTGGCCGAGTTCCATCAGACTTAGAAATCTCTGGCTCAACATTCTGGGTGTAGTATTCTTTGTTCACATCAGATTTAGGCATGTCAACCTTAAAGGACAGTCCTGCATCACGGACTTGAATAGGTAAACCATATTCTAGGTCCAAAAGGCAGGTCTGACATACATTTTTTAGCTTGCTGCAGGTTTGGCACACTTCAGTCTTCTTAAAACGCATGCGAACACCAGGGCACCAGCGGAACACTGTGAATGGCCTGGCACAAATCTTGCATTCTTTCCCATACTTTTCTTTGGTCATCCGGATGTAGGGGTTTTCTCCAAGGCACGTCTGACACAGAATGGGGAAGTCCGCGTCCTCCCAGTTCTGCCTGTTGTAGGTGTTGGAGCCCAGAGACGTCGCCATCTTGGAAGTGGCGGCAGCCGCGGCGCCGATAGAGGAAGTGGGAGCCGTGGCGACGGGCCCCAGGGCGGGGCCGCGGCGATCCCTGGCTTTTTGTTTTAAATTTGACTCAATTCTCTATATATTTTAGAAATGAGTCCTTTGTCAGACACACTAGTTGTAAAGATTGTTTCCCAGTTTACTACATTTCTTTTGATCTCGGTTACAGTGGTTTTTGTCTGTGCAAAAGCTTTTTAATTTAATGTAATAAAATCATCTGATTTGTTTTTAGTGATGTTCTCCATCTCTTCCTTAGTCATAAACTGCTCCCCTTTCCGTAGATCTGACAGGTAGACTAGTCTTTGATCTTCTAGTTTGCTTATAATATATTTTTTTATGTCTGAATCCTGTATCCATTTGGATCTTATCTTGGTAAAGGGTGTGAGGTGTTGGTCTAATCTAAGTTTTTCAAATATTAACTTCCAATTTTCCCAGCAGTTTTTATGGAAGAGAGTTTTTATCCCAATAACTGGACTCTTTGGGTTTATCAAACAGCAGATTATTATAATCATTTCCTGCTATTGCACCTAGTCTATTCCACTGGTCCATCACTCTATTTCTTAGCTAGTACCAGACAGATTTGATGACTGATGCTTTGTAATATAATTTTAGATCTGGTAGGGCTAAGCCTCCTTCTTTTTCACATTGAATCCCTAGAAATTCTTGACTTTTTATTTCTCCATATGAATTTACTTACAACCTTTTCTAACTCATTAAAGTAATTTTTTTGGAATTTTGATTGGTAGGGCACTAAACAGGTAGCTTAATTTTGGTAGAATTGTCATTTTATTGTCATTAGTCAGAACTGTCATTATATTAGCTTGACCTTTTCATGAGCAGTTGATGTTTGCCCAGTTATTTAAATCTGATTTTATTTGTGTGAGAAGTATCTTGTAATTGTTTTCAAAAAGTTTCTGAGTCTGTCTTGGCAGGTAGACTCCCAGGTATTTTATATTGTCTGAGGTTACTTTGAATGGGATTTCTTTTTCTAGCTCTTCCTGCTGTATCTTGCTAGTCATATATAGAAAAGTTGAGGATTTATGAGGGTTTATTTTATATCCTGCAACTTTGCTAAAATTGCTAATTGTTTCCATTAACTTTTTGGATGATTTCTTGGGATTCTCTAGGTAGACCATCTTGTCATCTGCAAAGAGTGAGAGTTTTGTCTCTTCCTTCCCAATTCTAATTCCTTCAATTTCTTTTTCTTCTCTTATTGCTGAAGCTAACATTTCTTTTATTTTGCATTTAAAAAATATAACTTTATTATATTTTGACATCATGATGATCCCCAAGGTCCCTCTGGTTTTCAAAATTCTATGATTCTGAGTTATTTGTATTGAGTTTGTTCCTGTCCTTCAGCAAAACTTCTTATCTGCTGGCTTGTGAACTATTGTACTTTGGAGCTAGAAAGGACCTCAAAGATCCTCTAATCTCCTCATTTTACAGAGGAGGAAACTGAAGCCCAGAAAAGAGAAAACTTTCACATGTTCCCTCATTTAAGAAACTGGACAAAATCTGGGCACTAGGCTGGTTGGATACACAAAGGTGGTACTGGGAGGTGGCTTGCTCTCCTCAACCCACCAGGACAATCCCCCCTGGTTTTCCAACACAGTTCCTGGCATTTTATCTTTACAGGTAGGGAATAGTCACACCAGGACAGCAGGCACAGAAAATCGGGCTACAAGAGAATCACATAATCTACCCTTCACATAAAGCAACAATAACAGACCAAGGCCTTCACTTTAGACTTGAGAACTTCAGTCTTAGAGATAATAGTGGTATTAACAATGATTCACATTTTCAAAGCATTTAGAAAGTGCTTTTGTCATAAATATCCTGTGAGGCAAGCAGAACAAGTATTAAGACTCCCATTTCACAGATGAGGAATACTGATAAATTTGGGTCTTCAGACTCCAAGTCGAATGCTCTTTTTGCTATAAGACATCAGCAAGTATTCTGCCAGGATCCTCTTCCCACCACTGGTGCTCAGTTCCATTGTCATCTGACTATTGGAGTTTCTGCTATACCAATGTCTCTCTTCCAAGGACTTGTTCCTTATTTAATCGTTGCTGGATGGTTTCTGTTGGCTTGAAATGATTCTAGTAGAAGGTAGGATCTCCTCGGTCTCAGCAGGTCAGGGCATTCAAGGAGCTAGAAAAACCTGGAGGTTTTCTCAGAGAAACTGTAAAAGTAAAACCTGGAGGAGAGGGGCATCCAGGTGAGAGGGGTAGGGCAGGGAGTCTGGAGCAGCAGGAGTCCACAGAGAGGTAGCAGGGCTGAGGGCTTGATGGGAAGTTCTCCTTAAAACAGTTTATTTAAAAATATATATATATATATTTATATATTCTCTCCAATTCAGAATAATAGGATAGAACTTCCCACAATGTAACAAAATCTTTATATAAAATATTTATGCATTCAGTCTCATTTAAAGAAGTCTAATGAATGGAAATATTTACTCTATATAAATTTTATATATTTTTTACGCTTTAAAAAACATGCTGTGCTTTAAAACTAGATTGCAACAAACCAATATTTAAAAATGAAGTGGCATGCACATTCTAGTTTTAAGGGTCCACAGACATCCTGAAAGAGTGCAGATTCAATAAATCAATTTTTTTAAAGGTGAGAGGAAGGGGATGGGAAAAGAGAATTTAGTTTTCATACATTGAAGGGGGCAAAGGCCACTCTTCAGCTTCTCGATGGGAAGTTCTAAGACTCCTATACACTGCTCACCAAGTCTTCCTTTGTGCTCTCATTGATGAAAGCTAGCTCTGGGCTCAGGGGGCAGGAAGAAGGTAGAAGGGCATAGTTTGGAATCATCTTTCACTTCTCTAAGGCCTCTGGGCTTTCTTTTTTTTTCTTCATATAAAATAAATTCTTAGTTTTGTCCGTCATGGCTCCTTCAACCATTGTAAAAGTTGAGGTGTGTAATAGGTAATGATGATATCAGCACCTGCTCTTCGGAAGGCTGTCATGGCCTCTAAAACAGCAGTTTTGAGGTCAAAGGCCCCGGCTTGAGCCCCGTGCCACAACATGGCAAACTCCCCAGAAACGTGATACACAGCGAGGGGAAGGACAGAGAGCTTGTTCTTTACTTCTCTTAAAATGTCCAACCCTGGCTTGACCATCAGGATATCTGCTCCCTCCTGGACATCTCGATCCACAGCTCAGAGGGCCAGGCCCCGAGCTCCTGGAGGCAGTTGATAACATCGTTGGTCACCAAAAGCTGGGCTAGAATGTGCTGCATCCCGGAAAGGACCATAGAAACAGGAAGCAAACTTGGCACTGTAGCTCATCACTGATACCTTGTTGCCAAGTCCATGGGTGATCAATGCCTCTTTGATGGCAGCAATTCACCCATCCATCATATCTGATGGAGCCACCACCTGGCAGCCTGCCTTGGCATAGGCTAGAGCAACTTCTGCCAGCCTCCTGCTGCTGTCCTTGGCCCTGAATGAGCCATCCTCCCTCAGGAGCCCACAGTGACCATGTGAGGTATAGGGACACAGGCACACATCACAGGCAACCAGGAGACTGGGAAACACCTTGTGTAGCAGGCGAATTGCCTGAATAGCTGGGGTGTCTTCTGTGTCAGCTCCTGAGCCCAACTCATCCTTGGCGACTTTGCTGGGTACCCCAAAGATGAGGACACATTGTAGACCCTTGGCTACTAAGGGTTGAAGCATCTCTTCCAGTTTATTCACGCCATACCTGGCAATGCCAGGAAGGCTGTCGATTGGTTGCACAGCATCAGGAATATCCGTGACAAAGATGGGGTAGATGAGATTGGAGGCATCGAAGGTGCTGGCTGCTGTCTGCCAGTTTTGCAAGAGGGGGTGGAAGTAACCACTATGAAGCAAGGACTCAGGCTGCATGACTGGGCCACAGTAGTTCGAGAGTCGCGCAGCCCCAGATAGCGGCGGCTCTGAAGCTAACATTCCTAATAACATATTGAATAGTAGTGGAGATAATGGGCCTCCTTGTTTCACCACTGATCTTATTGGGAATGCCTCTAGCCTCTCCCCATTGAATATAATGCTTGTTGATGGTTTCAGATATATTATTATATATTATATATTATTATATTATTATTATATTATATTATATATTATATTATTATTCTAAGGAACAGTCCATTTCTTCCTACACTCTTTAGTGTTTTTAGTAGGAATGGGTGCTGTATTTTGTCAAAAGCTTTTTTAGCATCTATTGATGTAATCATATAATTTCTGAGAGATTTGTTGTTGATTTAATTAATTATACTAATAGTTTTCCTAATATTGAACCAACCCTGCATTCCTGAGACAAATCCTACTTGGTCAAAATGTATTATCCTAGTGATAACTTGTTGTAATCGTTTTGCTAAGATTTTAAGATTTTTGCATCTATATTCATTAAGGAGATAGGTCTATAATTTTCTTTCTCTGTTTTAACTCTTCCTGGTTCAGGTATCATCACCATATTGGTGTCATAGAAAGGGTTAGGTAGAGTTCCTTCTTCCCCTATAGAATTGTTCCTTAAATATTTGTTAGAATTCAGTTGTGAATCCATCAGGCTTTGGGCTATACTTTTACCTGTTAAGTAAAGGGTAAAATTGACTTCAGGTGAGACATGATGAAAAAGTGAGGTCCATGTGGGCAGAAAAGGCTTCTCCAAGTCCTCAGGGGAGTGTCTCCCTAGTTCCAGTATCTCCTTTGCAGACCACAAATCACCAGTAATGCTTATTGTTCTACTTCAGTCTTTAAAATATGCATCAATATTCGAGGCAAATAGTGTTAGCTAGAAACCCTTTGGCAAAAAATTATCCTGTGTCCCAAATCATTTCAACCTCCTTCCCTCTCCATGATTGTTTTCACTGGCCATTCTATTTCATGGATTCATGTTCCCCTCCTCCCTCACCTTTTTTTGGGTACTAGATATACTTAGGAACTCACACATCCCTTCTCCTGGGCTGAAATATTTTTATGTAGACAATACTTGGAAAAGTTAGGAGGATCCACCTTCTCCCTCCCCGTTTGGGTTGAGCCCTTCCTTTTAAACTTTTCCATAACCAATCCCTCCCCCCCCATCCCCTGCCACCTTTCCCATTTTCCTGCAGTCATTTGACTTATCAAGAGATTATTAAAAATATCATAACTTCCTTGTGGGATCATTGTCTTGATAAAGAAATATCATTCATTTCCTTCTGCCCTCCACTTCACCTCACCCCATTTATGTATCTTCCCACTATGAAATACTTTTTCACAAAATACATTGATTTACTTGTTAAGGGGGAGGGCTGTGGATTTAGCTCATGGCGTTTTAGTTTTGGTCCTCCAGCTGTATTTTTCTTTCTTGAAATTGTTTACATAGGAAAAAAAATATATATCTGTATACATACATATATATACACACACACACATACACACACACACACAAACTTTTAGCATTTATTTAGAAAATTTTTTGAGTTCCAAATTCTTTCTCTTCCTCCTATTCCTCCTATTCCTCCTTCACTCATTGATACTCATTATAAATATGATGCCATGTAAACATATTTCTATATTAGACATTTTGAAAAAAACAAGAAAAACAAAGTTAAAAAAATTCTTTCTTTAGAGACCATCAATTCTCTCTCTGGATATGGAGAGCATTTTTCATCATGAGTCCTTTGGAATTATCTTGGATCATATTATTAATCAGTGTTTCACAGTTGACTGTCATTATAATATTACTGTTTCTGAGCACAATGTTCTCTTGGTTTTGCTCACTTCATTTTGCATCAGTTCATTTGTGGTTCTGAAACCATCCTGCTCATCATTTCTTATAGCATGATAGTTTTCCATCATAATCATATACTCTAACTTCTTCAGTCATTCTCTAATTGATAGACATTCCTTTAATTTTCAATATTTTGTCACCACAGGAAGAGTTGCTGTAAATATTTTTTGTACATATACATTCTTTTCCTTTTTCTTTAATCTTTTTGGGATATAGACCTAATAGTGGTGTTTCTGAGTCAAAGTGCATATATGCGCAGTATATATACTTTTGGGCATAGTTTCATATTGTTTTCCAGAATGGTAGGAACAGTTCACATCTCCACCAACAGTGCATTAGTGCATCCATTTCTTCACATCCCTTCTAGCATTTGACATTTTTGGGGAGTCATAACATGGTTAACAGTCAATCTGATAGATGTGAAGTAGTACCTTAGAGTTGTTCTAATTTGCATCTAATTAATCTGGAACATTATTTTCATGTGGCTGTAGAACTGCTTTTTTTGTTATAGCATTTGATCATTTATCAATTGAGAAATGGTTCTTATTTTCATAAATTTGTAATTTTATAAATTTATAAATTATTTCACAATGAGGCCTTCATCAGAGAAACTTACTGTAAAAAAATTTCTACCCATTTCCAGCTTTCCTTCTACTTCTGGCTGCATTGATTTTGGTTATGCAAACCCCTTTTAATTTCATTAATCAAAACTATCCATTTTAATTTCAAAGATTCTTTCTATCTCTTACTTGGTCATAAACTGTTACCTTATCCATAGATCTGACAAAGTAAAATTTTTCATACTCTCCTTATTTTATTTATATCACCTTTATGTTAAATCATTTATTCATTTAGCTCTTATCTTGGTATATGGTAGAAGATGTTGGTCTGTGCCTAGTTCCTCCCAAAGGATTTTTCAATTTTCCTAGAAATTTTTCACCATTTGCCAAATAGTGAATTCTTACACTAGAATTTAGAACTTTAGATTTATCAAACATTTAGTTATTATGATCATTTACTACTATGTATTGTGGACCTATAACTGATCCACTACTCTTATTTCTTAGCCAGCACCAGATGGTTTTGATAATTACTGATTAGTTACACAGTTTCAAACCTGATGTGTCAAGGCTACCTTTCTTTACATATTTTTTTCTTTTGACTCATTCCCTTGATATTCTTGAACTTTTATTCTTCCAGATAAATTTTATTATTTTTTCTAGCTCTATAAAATGATTTTTTGGTAGTTTGATAAGAATGGTACCAAAAAAGTAAATTAATTTTGGTAGAATTATCATTTTTATTCAATTGATTCTGCCTATCTATGAGCAATTAATATTTCTCCAACTTGTTTTGATCTGTTTTTTTGGTCTGAAAAGTGTTTTGTAATTGTGGTCAGATAATTCCTGGGTTTGTCTTGGCAGATAGAACCCAAGTATTTTATATTATCTGCAGTTACTTTTTAAAAATTTTATTTATTTAAGGCAATAGGGTTAAGTGACTTGCCCAAGGTCATTCAGCTAGGCAATTATTAAGTGTCTGAGGCTGGATTTGAACTCAGGTCCTCCTGACTCCAGGGCCGGCCCCACGAGTTTATTCAAATCCTGCAACTTTGCTAAAGATGTTAATTGTTTCAACTAGTCTTTTAATTGATTCTCTAAGGGTCCTCTAGGAATAACATCACATCTGCAAAGAGTGATAGTTTTTATTTCCTTATTGACTATTCTTATTCCTTCCATTTCTATTTCTTGTCTTATTGTTATAGTTAGAATTTCTAATACAATATTGAATAATAGTGATGATAATGGATGTCCTTACTTCACTCCTGTTCTTATTGCAAAGGCTTCAAGTTTATCTCCTTTACAGATACTTCCTGCTCTTGGTTTTAGATAGACTACTCATCATTTTAAGAAAGATTCCATTTATTCCTGTTTTCTAGTGTTTTTAATAGGAATGAATATTGCATTTTGTCAAAAAGCTTTTTCTGCATTTATGGATATCATCATATGATTTTTTTGCTATTGATATGGTCAATTATGCTTTAGTATCCTAATATTGAACCAAACTTGCTGCATTTCTGATATAAATGCCACTTGATCATAGGTTATGATCTTTGTAATATATTGCTATAATCTCCTTGTTATTATTTTATTTAAAAATTTTGCATTGATATTCATTAAGGAAAGTAGTCTATAAAAGTCTCAAAAAGTTATCTTTCTGTTTCTGCTCTCCATGATTTAGTATCAAAACCGTATTTGTGTCATGGAAGGGATTTTGTAGGACTATTTTTTTCTTTATTTTTAAAAATAGTTTATACAATAATGTGATTAATTGTTCCTTATGTGTAGAGTAGAATTCACTTGTAAATTCATCTGGACTTGGGGATTTTTTCTTTATTATTTTTTTAGGTTTTTTTGCAAGGCAAATGGGGTTAAGTGGTTTGCCCAAGGCCACACAGCTAGGTCATTATTAAGTGTCTGAGACGGGATTTGAACCCAGGTACTCCTGACTCCAGGGCTGGTGCTTTATCCACTGCACCACCTAGCCGACCCTTGGGGATTTTTTCTTAGGGAGATCATTGATGGCTTGTTTAATTTCTTCTTTTTAAATTGTTTTTCCAATTGTGTCTAAAGATAACTTTCAATATTCCTTTTTGTAATGTTTTCTTCCTTCCACCCTTCTCTGCCTCTCACCCTAGTATAGCAATTGATCTGATGTAAGTTATACATGTACAATGGTGTTACACACATTTCCAAATTAATCACTCTGAGAAAGATGAATCAGAACAAAAAACCACAAGAAGGAAAAAGCAAAAAAACAAATTTAAAAAGATGATTTGTATTCAGGTTCCATAGTTCTTTCTCTGGATGAGAATGGCATTTTCTATTGAAGGTCTTTTAGGATTGTCTTTGATCTTTGTATTGCTGAGAACTAAGTCTATCATAAGTTGATCATCCACAATATTGCTGTTAAGATGTACAATGTTCTCTTGGTTCTGCTTACTTCACTTACTATCAGTTCTTGCAAGTCTTTCCAGGCTTTTCTGAAGTCTGCCCACTCCTGATTTCTTACAGAACAATTGTATTCCATTATATTCATATGCCACAACTTGTTCAGCCATTCCCCAATTGATGGGTACTCAATTTTGAATTCTTTGCTATCACAAAAAGAGCTACTATGAATATTCTTGTACATGCGAATCTTTTCCCTTTTGTTTTGTGATCTCTTTGGGATACAGACCTAATAGTGATACTACTGGATCAAAGATTATGCATAGTTTTATTGCCCTTTAGGGATAGTTCCAAATTGCTCCCCAGAATGGTTGCCATCAGTTCACAACTCCACCAGCAGTGCATCAGTGTTTCAGTGTCTCAGTGTGGGAAAACACCCCCTCCAACAATGCTCATTTTCCTTCTTGTCATTTTAGCCAATTTGTTAGGTGTTAGGTAGTACCTCAGAGTTGTTTTAATTTGCATTTCTCCAATTAATAATGACTTAAAGCATTTTTTCATATGACTATAGATAGCTTTTTAAAAATTTCTATTTATTTGAGGCAATGGGGTTAAATGACTTTCCCAAGGTCACACAGCTAGGCAATTATTAAGTGTCTGAGGCCAAATTTGAACTCAGGTCCTCTTGACTCAAGGACTGGTGGTTTATCCACTGTGCTACCTAGCTGCCCTATAGATAGCTTTAATTTCTTCATCTGAAAACTGCCTGTTCATATCTTTTGATCATTTATCAATTGGAGAATGAGTTTTATTCCTATAAATTTTAATCAGTACTCTATATATTTTAGAAATGAGGCTATCAAAAGTTAGAATTTTATATTGATTAGTATAATATGTGAACTGAATTTAATAATGACAATATAGTTTCTAGATTATTCCCAGGCTCTGGGCCTGGGGAAACAGTGAAAACAAAGTAACTGAAGTAATTAATCAATCATGACAGGTGCAGCCCTGAATTGTGTTTGCCTGCATTAAGTGAAGTATGTTAGTCTTGTTCTGTTCTTCACTGTAACCCCAAATTATACAATCAACCTTCCCACAGGACTCCTGCTTGGATGTTCACAAAGATGTAATCACATGTTGTCCTACATGATGGCTTGTCCTGAGAAGATCACTCAGGTCCCAAATATGATTGTTTGATGATCCACCTGCCCACTTAGGATCATGTTTAAAACATTTGACTCCACAACAGCAAAGGTGGGGCTTCAAGGAATGGCTCAATCCCATGATTTTCAAATTGATTCCTTATCAAGAAAGTAATTAATAAGCTGCTACTGATTTACTGGCACACTGTATTTGGCCTGCTTTATCATGAACAGAATCAGAGACCTGCAAGTGACTTCGTTATCCAAGCCTAATCTGACTATCAAACATGTAAGCACACTCAGTCTTGCCACCCATCTACCTGAGGTGAAAAGTGGGGCTGAGACTTATGACTGTGTAATATATCTGAATGCTTTGCTTGCCCTCCCTTCTCCGATTCTCTCCCCCCTTCCTCTTTCCCCAGGTATACTGATGGACCTTTAATCAGAGATGAGAAAGGAGACTTGGTTGCTGATTTTAGCATTGCCACTGCCAGAGAAGTGATTGAAGCTTCATCATTACCTGATGCCCATTTAACAAAACAAGTAGAACTCTTGGCAATAGCCAGGGTTTGTGAATTGGGAAATGGAAAAAAGGATTAACATTCACACTGACAGCAGGTAAGAATTCTGGTGGTTCATGATGTTGAGGTGTTATAGAAACATCCGGGCTTTCTTACCTTCTCAGGACAGCCCATTAAAAATCAAAACCAGGTTTGCCAACTATTAGACTGCTTACTACTTCCTCAGTCTGTAGCAGTAATGAAGATTTCAGGGCACAGTTGAGAAACCACCATTCATGCCTGTGGAAATGATTTGGCTGACCACAGATGCTAAAACCACAGCATTAACTTCTCAAATTCTTGAGGAAATTGTTCAGGAAGTAAAAGTTCCCCCAAAGTACAATCTTAGCATATTCATCTAGCCCTGAAGACCTGACTAAGCCTCTTAATCTAACCAAAGAAGAGATAGCCACAGCTCAGAAAAATTGCTTATTACAAACCAGGAAAGACTTCAAAAGGAGGGATGTAAACGGGTTGGTCCAAATGGGCTTATAGTACTCCCTAAAAACTTATCCCTCCCTATGTTAGACATTCATTCAGTCATTGGATATCTGGCAAGCTGGTAGAGCTGGCTCAAAAATACTGGTGGGGAAGTTTTCATAAGGCTGCCATCACTGCCTATGAGATGTGCCTCCACCTACCTGCCCCAAGCACAATGCATCTAAACCACTGACACCAGCTTGAGGACAATTTCCTCTCCCAGATGCATCTTTTGAAACCTGGCAGATCGACTTTATCCAACTGCCACCTGCCCTTGGTTACAAATATACTTTAGTTATGGTCTGTATATTTTCCCTGTGGGTAGAAGTACTTCCTTCCTGAAATGCCACAGTCTCTGGGATAGCAGAAGTCCTATTAGAAAAAAATCATTCCATTATGAGGAATTTTTAAAGAAATACATAGTGATAGAGGTATCCATTTCACAGGAGCTTCATTAGCTAAGTTGCTTTCATTCTAGACAATTACTCAGCACCTCCAATATGCCTATCATCTCCAATCATCAGGAATGGTTGAAGGATTTAATGGGAGATTTAAGACTCCCCTCAATAAATTATCTGAGGGGATAAGCATCCCTTGGTTTAGCATCCTTCCATTAACTTTGCTAGGTCTTAGATCTAGTCTAGACTCTAGTTCTCATTAGCTCTGTTCCTATGAGATAGTAACAGGATACCCAATGCCATTGTACCCATGGGTGGGAAGCATGACAGCTAAAGGCTCCCTCCTGCAATACTGTATTGGGTTGGCAAAGAGAATATCAGACTTAACCAACTTGTCTAACAGTCCCATTCTTTAGAAATTCCAGCCGAGGGGCGGCTAGGTGGCATAGTGGATAAAGCACTGGCCTTGGAGTCAGAAGTACTTGGGTTCAAATCTGGTCTCAGACACTTAATAATTACCTAGCTGTGTGGCCTTGGGCAAGCCACTCAACCCCGTTTGCCTTGCAAAAACCTAAAAAAATTCCAGCCAAGATTCAGTTCCTGAGACAACCCAGTGACTGGTTTGGACATCTCTAAAAGCATTCATTGGAAGGAACCATGTTGGAAAGGTCCCTTTGAAGTCCTGCTCACCACCCCTGCTGCTGTCAAACCCTGGGGAGTAGAATCCTGGATCCAAAAGAGTAATACCACCCACTTGGATTGTGGAGCCTACTAGTCACCTGACCTTGCAAATCAAACAGGTCCAAAGCAGTCAATATCTAAGGTAGCCTGATGTTCTCTACCCCCAGGTTGAGAAACAGCTGACATCTGATGCAGACCCAAGAAACTGGACATGGGCTAAGATTTGCTGTTACATCATCTGTGAACTAAGACTTTTCTTTCTCCTTGATAGTGTTCACCTAGTTTTTTTTTAGATTTTTGCAAGGCAAACGGGGTTGAGTGACTTGCCCAAGGCCACACAGATAGGTAATTATTAAGTGTGTCTGAGGCCGGATTTGAACTCAGGTACTCCTGACTCCAGGGCCGGTGCTCTATCCACTGTGCCACCTAGCTGCCCCTGTTCACCTAGTTTTAATGATTCATAGAAGTAGCAGTTTTTTCCTGAACATATACTTAAGTTTTTAGTTAATGATGATTTTGCTATTTAAGGATAAATTCCTGGTTATTATTTGTTTTGAATTTTGATTACCAGTATGGTTGTCTGAGTTGTCATAAAGTCAATAATAGAGAATGGCATGTATGACAGCCTGAGGAATGCTAAGGTCTGGCAAAGGGTTATGGGGAAGAGTTATGAGGATCACCTGGGAAACAGTTTAGGTAGGATCTCTTTTGACTCTGTTTCTCTGTTATGTTATTTCTTTTCTGGAAAAGGAAAAATAGGGGTGGCTAGGTGGTTCAGTGAATAGAGAACTGGCCCTGGAGTGATGAGTACCTGAGTTGAAATCCGACCTTGGGCAAGTCACTTAACCCCATTGCCTTGCAAAAACTAAAAAAAAGGAAAAAAGCAAAAATATCCTCCTGGTGAATCTTGAGCCTTACCTTTAACACTATGTGACAAACACAATTGGTTATCATGTAAGATTCAGGTCTGGAATCAAAGAGAAGTAAGGGAGTTTTTCCTCTGTCCTGTGATAGTGATGCTCCTCTTTTTCCTTTAATAGCAAATTTCTATAATCAGTAAGTTTTGTAAATCTATATCAAATTTATTAGGTATTTGACAAATCATATATCAAAATAAAAAAATCATGTCTTTAAAAATAAAAAATCACCTGTCTCTTAGGGGCTCTGTCCTTATTGACCAAAAGGAGGGAATGTCAAAAGTTGTGATTTTTATATTAATATAATATATATGTGTGTATATATGTATATATAATGAATTTAATAATAAAAATTGGTTTGTAGAGATTCTTTTTTACAAGCAGGTTCTAGCCATGGCAAAACAGTGAAAACAAAGTAACTAAAGTAATTTGTGAATCCCAACAGGTGCTGTCCTGAATTGTACTTACCTTTTATTAAGTGTATCAGTTTTGTTCTGTTCTGTGCTGTAAGCCCAAAATTATATAATCAATGCAGCTGTTCACACAGGACTCCTACTTGACTCATAGAAGTAATTGCTGTATTATCCTGCATGGTGGTCTTATCCTGGGAAAAATCACCTAAGCCTCACAAACTATTGTTCTGTGATCCATCTGCCCAATATGATCAGAAGACAATGCCATCCTCATTCAGAGAAAGAACTATGGAGGCAGCTAGGTGGCACAATGGATAGGGCATGGGTCCAGAGTCAGGAGGACCTGAGTTCAAATCATACTTCATACAGTTAATAATTATCTAGCTGTGTGACTTTGAGCAAAAACCAAAAAACAAACAAAAGCTATGGTAGTTGAAACATACTATTTTTGATTTTTGTGTGTGTGTGGTTTTCCCTTTCTGTCCTGATTAATTTTTTTACAATGAGTAATATGGAAATATGTTCAACATGACTATACATATGAAACCTATATTAAATTGCATGTTGTTTTGGGGAGGGAAGGGAGAGAGGGAGAAAAATTTGGAACTCAAAATCTTACAAAAATGAATGTTGAAAATTATCTTTACATGTAATTAGAAAAAATACAATGCTATTAAGGTCAAAAAAAGTGTTCAGCTCCCCAGGGGTGAGAGGAGTGGGTTTGAAACAGCCATGTGACCTCAGTTAAACATCTTTCTATTATATTAGCTAGACTAATCTATTCCATTTTATTGGATTTTGACCAGGGTTATAACATGTTTCCAACCCTTTGGATTCTGACTTTGTCATACCATAGAGTAGCTTTCCATTCAAGCTTAGGTTCATTTGTTCAGGATCATATGGTTGGGAACTGGAAAATTCAAGGAGGTCATATAATGCAAACTGCTCAATTACAAAGGAGGAAAAAGAGGTTCAGAGAGGGGAGAGTGACTTGTCTCAAGTCACACAACTAGGAAGTAGCAGCATTTTCATATGGACTCAAATCTTTTGTTTTTAGCTTGTTTTATGTCAATCTAAAGAAGCCTACAAATGGAAGGTCCCTGCCAAGATCATAGAACAGGAGGACTGATTCTAGAGTCTCTCACTGTCACTCAAATGGTTCCTCCAAAGAAGAGTCCAGTAGCCATTTGATCAAAGTTCTGGATTTGCTTCATTAAGGGTTCTTTCTATACATGTCCCAGGTAGAGTTGAGGTGCTTTACAATGATTTGGGGAGACAGAAAAGATAGGACAGATCCAAAGCAGAACATAAACACAGAACCTTGGTCAAAAATGCCCTCACATCTGCTGAAATATGATCCCAGGCATCAATTTCAACATAATATGTTTGTTTACTGTTTTCCAAAATAAATAGGGGGAACCACTGAGCAGGGGCATAAATAGGTTACTCCAAGAGGTAATTTTTATTATCTTACTGTTTTTTTAGGGGGAGGGTCAGAACTTTATCATTGTGGATCACTACTACTGTCTAATTTGACATTTTTAATTTTGGAATTAATACTTCCATATATTTCTGATTTAAATTAGTCTCTTTACCTTTATGTTATAAATTTCAATGTGTAAAAAAAAGTCAGTTTGCTATGTAAGGCCTTTCTTGTACATCCCAAATGTTGAGTTGGCCTGTATCAACACTGCCTTAAAAAGTCAGCGATAGCACTAATAAATTCCTTCTACGTGATTAACAGTCCTCAAGAGAAGAGACATCTTGAGTGAGGAGGGAGCAATGCTATTGTTATTTGTAAATGTGTACTCTCCAGCCTTAGTGGCTTCTTGTCAATAGGAATTTTAAGCAAATATTGTAAGATTTGAGAGGATCATATTGTAAAACTATGTAATCTATGTATAATCTCATTGGTTATTTAGCTCAGTTTTTATTATTCTTTGTTTTTTCTGTATAGAATACTCCTAGAATTTTGTTACAGGGTTGGCATTTGTAAGGATGCTCTCTTCTCATGGGTTTGGTAAGATCCTAGAGAATAAAATGTCATTTATAAACATTTATAAA
This sequence comes from Macrotis lagotis, assembly GCF_037893015.1. NCBI lineage: Eukaryota > Metazoa > Chordata > Mammalia > Peramelemorphia > Peramelidae > Macrotis > Macrotis lagotis. The sequence continues at coordinate 82,438,066 of NC_133666.1, forward strand.
CTGTTTCATTTTTAGCCTAAGAAAATTATGGTTAACACTATGAAAACATGTTTGTAATTTGGCTATTTTGTGCACTCATAGGCAAATGTTTATTTAAAAAGTGCCTTTATGGAAATGATGAACAAATGATAATATAACTGTTAAGAAAACAAATATTTTACGGGATAACAGAGCTCCCTTTGTCTCATTGTTTCTCCCCTTCCCCCCATATATTCAGACACATGCAATCATTGCTTTATAATGGCTGGTAACCCTTGTTAATGAAATGGTTATTTAGAGCCATCTGCACTTAAACACAGCCTACTGTGTAAGCAAGCCCTCTCCTGAAATTTAAACATTGTTACCCTAATGTCCTCCATTTTACAGTTGGGGAAACTGAGACTTATGGAGTGGAAGGGACTTGATAAAAAAAAGACATGGGTAAGAAGTGGTGGCACCGCTTTGAATTTAGATCTGGTATTTTTCCACTCCACCATCCTTAGTTCAGGCAACTCCCCTCACCCATCCCCCTTGCATGTGTCTGTAGGTAGAAACTATTAGGGGATGGGTTGACTGCCTTGCTACATTGTTTATTGGAGGCGGGTCTTTAATTTCGCCATTTCTCCCGCTCAGCAAACCCAGCCACACCGCGGCGGGGTTCGAAAGAGGGAAGTCGCTTTATCCACTCTTCCCCAGCCTCTAGGCCTTGGCGTTTTTCAGAGGAGGTGGGTGCCAGCCAGCCAGCTGCCCAAGGACGCTGACCCTACTCTAACAGGTGCCAACCAGGCCTGAGCCGGCTGAGCCATGGCCTTTTCCAAGCCCCAGGAGAGCTGTTTCAGACAGTACCCTTTCCATCAAGACGGGGAGACTGTGCTGATTTTTCAGGGGTTGCAGATGCGCAAGGCCCAGTGCATTTGGGTGGCGGTGGAGAGCAAGCAGGTGAAATACTTGGTGCGGTACCCGCGGGGGAAGGACTGGAGTCCACCGAGGAGAGGAGCCGTGGCTTTCTCCGGCGGCCCTCTCTGGTCGTCCTCTTCGGCTCGCTCCAGCTCCCGCCGCATAGGCCCCAAGTGCCAGCCCACGGTCCGTCCGGGGATGCAAAACTCCACCCACTCCATGGTCCTAGGAAGAGGCAGAACCTTCCAGGACCCCCTTGTGGTGCCCCCCAGCGTATTCTGCAAAGATCAGTTGTCCTTGGCTTCCTCGGGCTGGGTCCACGAATGGCTGCCGGAGGGCACCGTGCTCCGTTTCTGCGCATCCTACTTCGAGAAAAACAGATATGCCTATGTGCTCCTGCAGATGGCGGCTGAGAGGAAGCTGCATCCACGGGGCTCCCTTTCCTCTTACCGCGGCAACCCTTTCAGCAGTGTAGGCGAAGCTCGTCCCACCTTGAGCACGAAGGTGGCAGCGAGCCCCAAGAAAGGCCGAACACGTGTTCATGGGAGAGGCGTTAGGCCACCGGCAGACCAGCCCACCTTCACCATCGCCATCTCTGCCGCCGCTGCTGCGGAACCTGACAAAGAGGCCAGAGGCAAGCAGGAATTCCAGGTCAACCTGCCCAGTTCCCTTAGAGCCCTGCTGGTACTAGACTGGGAGCTGGTGACCCTCCATAAGAAGTTCTGCAACCTGCCTGCCAGGATCACCGTGGATACCATCCTGATCAATTATGCCGCCTTCCAGCCCCACCAACTGTTTGCAAACAAGAGGCAGGCCACCAGTGCACTAGTGGCTTTGATCAAACAGTACTTTGACATAGTGCTGGGGACCCAGCTGCTCTACAACTTCGAGAAGCCACAGTATGCAAAGGTCTTGGCCCGTTACCCCACTTGCCAGATGTCCCAGATCTATGGAGGCGTCCACCTGCTGCGCCTTTTCCCGCAGATGGGCTCCATGCTGGCCAGCACTAATCTAGATGTCAGCAGCCGCAATGTGCTACTGAAGCATTTTCAAGATTTCCTGGAATTTCTGGCCACCGACCCTTCTCAGCTAGTTAACCCAGCCACTGATTATCGGGTGACCTCTGCCAATTACCAGAAAAAAGCTGAGTAACACCTTCTGCCACATTACTATTTCTTGGAGCCTCTCTATCAGGTTTGTCAGCCCATATCTTGCAAAAATAATATGTTCAGCTATTGTACTTGCTGTTTTTCAAGGTTCATGTTTGACCCTTTAAATTTTCTTTTATTTACTTCCAGAAAACCTTCTCTCCTCTCAGAACACTAACCAGTATTTGCAATAAAGGACTAAAGGACAGAGACTGGAATGCCAAACAGCAACATTTTCTGCCTGCCAACATGACCACAAGGGATTCAGTATATTTTCCATCCTGATGGTTCCCTACCTCATCACTTAGGACCAGCTCAGTAATCAAGAGCCAAAGACATTGTTATAGCCAAAGACATCTCCACTTTAACCAACTGAGAGTGTATTCAATTATCAAGGAACTGGAACTCCTTATATGCCCCTTCCTGCAAGGTAAACAGACTGGTCTTCCATAAACTTTATCTCTATTTCTCATAACCGATATTTTTTGGGTTGGAAAGTTCTAATTTTTGTTCTACTTTTTTAAAAGTGCCCCACAATATTAATTTAATTTACTTAATTAGATGTATTAATATGCACACATCATTATCTTCAACATGGAACTGGTTATATGCTCCTTCTTGTAATGTGACTATTCTGGTCTTCCATAGGCTTTATCTCTACGTACCAATGATTGAATTGTCCTGTATTGATCCTAATGCTTAATTTGGTGACAGGACAAAAGCAATCATCTATATTGATGGATGTCTTGGAAAGTTCCTTTTTCAGAGGTCTTTAAAAAATGTCAAAAACATACTGATTTTGCTACTCAGAAAGATAATGCATTTTTTATGTTTCTGTACTTTAAAATCTCAAGACTCAGAACCTGTATAAATATTGGATTCAAAGATCTTTATTGATGATTTTTTGATGTCAAAAATGTTACCACTTTACTTGGGTATGCATATATGTTTATTTAGTACATGGGGCTGGTTATATGCCCCATCTTTCAGTGTGACTATACTGTTCTTCCAAAGGCTTTATCTCTATGTACCAGTGACTGAATTATTCTAATATTTTCTGTGTTGACCCCTATGGCTAACTAGGTGACAAGACAAAAGAAATCATCTCTCTTTGTTTTATTAAATTTATTTATTTTGAATTTTACAACTTCCCCCCTAATCTCACTTCCCTCCCCCACCCCCCACAGAAGGCATTGTTTCCATGGTACACATTGATTGAAATTGAGGGTGATGAGAAAGAAATCATATCCTTAAGGAAGAAACATAATGTATAAGGACATATCAAAATTATATAACAAGATAAGTTTTTTTCAAATTAAAAGTAGTAGTCTTTAGTCTTTGTTCAAACTCCACAATTTGTTCTCTTTCAAAGTGTTTTCACAAGTGTTGAAAATAAATTGTTTGTTATAAAAAAGGTGTATGTATTGTTATGGTTCTATTCATTTCACTGGACCCCAGAGACCCACTCAACTGTTAATCACTTTACCAGTGGGCTTTGCTTTTGTCTTGGGATTGATCTACCCTGACACCAAAAGACCTAGACCTCCCAGAAAGAGAATGGGCTCAGAAATGCAGTAGTCAGTATATCCCCATTCTTTCAGTGTGATACCAGGGCTTTATGGTGGTCTCAAAGACCATCTGTAGCTGCTGGCTCAAACTGATAGGAACTGCTTTCTGCTGATGCCAACTATCAAGAGAAATAGAGGCAATCTGGGAATTTTCTCCTGAGAAGGGAATAGGTGGGAGTGGGGGTATCCAGCAGGATCCCTCTTAGGGACACAAAACCTTGCTTTTGAGGTTTCTACCTCGGAACCACAGATCCCAGCAATAATGTTGACATCAATACCTTACCTTAGCATCTTCCTGTTTTCACTCCCAGGCAAAGATGGTTCAATGGTACCTACCCTGGTGAGCTCATGAATTGGGAGGAACCAAGAATGAATTGATTATGACTTGACTAGGACCCCAAAATCATTGCAGAGTCTTCCCTGGCAGTGGTCAGCCTCAGTCCTAGGTCTACCTCATTGATGCTGGTTCTCTCTGTGCACTCCTTCTGGGCCCAAAGGGAAGGGGCAGGACTAGACCTCTACAGTCTAGACCCCTTAAGGTCAGATGTCTCTGTAAGTCATTTAACCCCAATGACAGGAGCAACACTGACCTAGGAAAAGAGACCTGGGTCTGAGGTCTTCTGAAGTCCCTGCTTGGCCTTCTTTCACAGAACTCCTTAAAGGCTTCTCCTGCATGCATTGACCTCCAGTATGAGAGCTCCCTTTTATAAATATCTCCTTTTTAAATTGATGTATCAGTAACTACTACTGCAATAAATTTGCCACAACATAGAACATATACAGTAAAAAACCTAGGTTTTATTATGTGTAAGCACAGATTTAGAGGGGATTGAAAAATAACCCCTGAACCCCATTGGGATTTTAATAAGGCTTTTTTTCTTTTTTCTTTGGTGAGCAATGGGATTAAATGACTTGCCCAAGGTCACATAGCTATTGTTGGGGTCACATTTGAACTCAGGTCAACCTGACTCCAGGGCTGGTGCTGTATCTACTGTGCCACTTAGCTGCCCCAACAAGCCTTCTTATAGATAAAATTACATCAATGTCAGAGAAATAATTCATTTACAAAAGTTGAAAAAGACAGATTCATAATCCTTCATTGTCATATTTAAGCAGAATCATAATTTAATATATCCCCTAAGGAAATAAACCTAGTTAAAAAGAATCTATAGATAAAATGAACAGGTTAAACTATATTTAGATGTTTCACAATGGACTGAAGGGGGTATGACTTTACATATCACCAAAATAACCAACAAAGCTCAGTCAGGAAAATCCTTCCTTAAACAGTCAGCTATGGGAATCTTTTTCTTTTTTTTTTTCTTTAAAAATTTTTTTCAGTTTATTTTCATCCATATATATGCACATGCATATTTCCAAGTTACAAAATTTCCATGCACTCTCCCTTCCCACCCCTCCCCTCAAACAGGGAACAATCAAGTTACCATTTTACATACATATTTTGATAACATGTTTACAAAATAGTATTTTTCAGCATGAAGAATTAAAATTAAGGGAAAGGGATACATAAGAAATGATTTTTATAAATTGTTCATCAGATTTGGAAGGGTGTTTTTTTTTCTGCATGTTTTGTTTTGTTTTGTTTTACTTCCTCTGGTTGGAGATATAGATCATTACAGTCTAATACAGTTAGGAGCTGCTTCCATCAAAGTTGTTCATCTCATAATGTTGTCGTTGATATGTGCATTGTTCTCTTGGTTTTATTCCCCTCACTCAGCATCAGATCCCATAAGTCATTCCATGCTTCTCTAGAGTTCAACTATTTACAGTTTCTTATAGAACAATAATATTCCATGCTCATTTATGTACCATAACTTGTTTAGCCATTCCCTAATTGATGGGCATCCCCTCAATTTCCAGTTCTTTGGCATTACAAAAAGAGCTGCTATAAATATTTTGGAACACGTAGGGCTTTTGCCATTTTGTCTAGATATAGACCTAGAATTGGAATTGCTGGGTCAAGGGGGTTTGAACAGTCTCATTGGTCTTTGTGCATAGTTCCATATTGCTTCTCAGAAAGGTTTGATTTGTTCACAACCCCACCAGCAATACATCAATGTACCAATTCTCCCACAACCTCTACAACATTGATCATCTTCCCTTTTTCTCATTTTGGCTAATCTAATAGGTGTGAGATGATACCTCATTGTTTCAATTTGCATTTCTCTAATCAATAGTGCTTTGGAGCATTTTTTTCATATGATCATATTTGACTTTAATTTCTTCATTTGAAAACTTGTCTGTTCATATTCTTTGACCATTTATCAATTAGGGAATGACTTGTGATCTTATAAATTTGATGCAATTCTCTATATATTTTAGAAATGAGACTTTTATCAGAACTCCTGGTTGTGAAGATTTCCTTCTAATTTTGGCAGTATTGATTTTATTAGTGCAAAACATTTTTAATTTATTAAAGTCAAAATCATTCAGTTTGAAGTTTATAATCTGCTCTAATTCTTGTTTAGTCATAAATTTATCCTTTTCCCATATGTCAGATAGAGAATTTTTTGTTTTATTAATTTATCTATGGTATTGCTCTTTTATGTCTAAATCCTGTACCCATTTTGACCTTATTTTGGTACAGGGTGTGAGATGTGGCTTAATGCCTAGTTTTTGCCATATTATTTTTTAAAATTAATTTTTGTCACATTATTTGTAGTCTTGTTGTAAAAATAAACATAATTCCAACCCCCTCTCCCCCCCTTGAGAGAAAACTCAAGAAAAATAAAGTGAGATGAACAAAAAGTGTTTCAGTCAGACACCATCAGCTCTGTCTTTGGGATAGCTTAGCATTCTTTATCATAAGTCCATTAGAGAAATTGCTTCAATATTTTTTTTGGTAGAGTTTCTATTGCTAGCTGTATCTCCCTTTCCTGTATTATTCCCCACCCCCATTTATTCTCTTTCTCCTTTCACCCTATTCCTCCTCAAAAGTGTGTTGTATCTGACTACCCTCTCCCAAGATCTTTCCCCTCTCCCATCAACCTACATCCCCCCCTCCCTTCTCCTATCCCTTTCTTCTAGGTTTCTATACCCTATTGAGTATGTATGTTATTCCTCTCTGAGCCACTTCAGGTGACAGTGTAGGTCCATCTAACCTCTTCTGTTGAGTCCTGTACTTAAAGATCAGACTTCTTGTTAAACTCTGGTTGTTTCAACAGGATAGTTTGAAATTCAATGGGAATATTTTTCACAAATAACTAAATTTTTGGGAGATCAAACTAGCTTCTATCTGAAGAATTTCAGTCTTCCCTTTAACACGTTTATTCCGATATTAACAGAATATTAAAATTAATATTAACAGAAAATAGACTTTCAGTTCACCAAAAGTTTTAGGAGGACTGGTTCTGAGCCATGAACAATAAAAATTAATAAAAAAGAATCAAAGATGAGAAATTAACAGAGCTTGTTCAGTCATTTTCCTGACTAAGCAGCCTAACATCATGTGGCACTGTTCTGTCTGAGCTGCCTTTCTCCAAGGCTGTGACCTGGCTTGTTCAGTAGGGTCACAGCCAGGGGTATGCTGAAGCCAGTTGTCTCCAGGGAGCAATAATTACTATTTATTGTACAGATTATATGTATGAATAATTCTTAACTTTCATTTTTTTGGTCAAATTTTCTCCCTTTTGACTCCCCCCACCCCTGCAAATAGCAAGTAATCTGATATAGGTCAATACTTACATTTTCAGTGTGAGCATTTACACCTCAGAATTCTGGAAAGACTACAGATCAGGGCTGGATTTGTTGTTTGTCAAGACAAGAAAGGGATGGAAAAATTTTAATAAATTAGATTCATTAGATCCAAACCAAATTGTATCTATTCTTAGATGTGTGATTCTGGGCAAGTCACTTATCCCTGATTGCTTCACCAAAAAAAAGTATATCTAGAGATTTGGGTTGGCTCTGACCAACTATTACAAAAGAATATCCCATTAAACATTTGTTTGTTCTGTACAGCTGGTTGTTTAATATTTACCAGTATATCCCAAGACTTCTTGACTTGTCTCTCTGACACAGGTATTTTAGTTCTTACTCCTAATCCTCATGTATATGTGTGTACTTTATAATTTTGTATTAAATCAAATTGATGATCTATTCAGTAGAAATGTTTAGCCTTAATGATTCACTATATTTGATAGCCCTTTGAATTTTTTTGTGAAATAATTGTACTGAAAAAAAATAATTGTACTGTATTTACTAGATGGTACACTTTTGTATAGGATTGTTCAAATGCAAATATTTACTATGTATTAATCAAAAGTAGTTTTATTTAACTGGGTCCAAGATTTTTTTTTTTATGATCCACGCTGGTGTTCTTTTCTGCATATTCATTCCTTAGCTTCCACATACTATTTTTATAGCTGGATCAATTTTTATTTTTCCACTGAAATTAAAATAGCAAATTTGAACAAAAAAATGAGATTACAGGGAGTTGGTAACAACTGACAAGACTGAACAACAGCAACAAATGGGACTTGGAGTCAGGAGTCCTAGATTCACATCTCACTCTAGACTTCAAGAATTTATTTTTGATTTATGCATCAAGATCATATTCACGGGGTAGCTAGGTGGTGCAGTGGATTGAGCACTAACTCTGGAGTCAGTAGGACCTGAGTTCAAATACGGACTCAGATACTTAATAATTGCCTAGCTATGTGACCTTGGGCAAGTCACTTAATCCCCATTACCTTAAATAAAAATACAATTAAAAAAGTATTACTTTGAAAAAAAAGAACATATTCACATCACAGAAGGAATTTTAGGGAATATTTTCTTTTCCTATTGTTTACAGTTTATATAAATATTGGAATCAATTGTTTTTTGAATATTTGGTAGAATTTATTTTTTTTCTTCTAGAGTTCAGTTATAGTTTATTCATTTTATTTTTTCTTGAAATTGAATTATTAAAATACTTTATTTTTTCTTTTTTTTATCTTGGGTCTTTTTTATTTTTTAAATGGTTTTCCAATTATATGTAAAGATAGTTTTCAACAATCATTTTTGTTGTTTTCTCCATCCCATCCTTTTCTCCCTTTTAGCAAGTAATGATATAGGTTATATTTGCACAGTCATGAATCATTTTACACACACATTCATAAAAATATATCCATATTATTGTGAAAGAAGAATCAAAAGAAAAAAACTATAATACCAAAAAGCAAATTTTTAAAAAGTGAAAATAGTATACCTTGATCTGCATTCAAATTTCATAGATCTTTCACTGGATGTGGATGGCATTTTCTATCACAAATCTTTGATCATTGTACTGTTAAGAAGAGCTAAGTCTATTATAGTTATCCATTGCAGTGCTGCTGTTAGAAGTGCATAATGTTCTCTTGATTCTGTTCATTGCACTCAGCCTTTGGTACACAGGCTTCATGGTCTCCATAGGTCACAGTACATTTTCTGTGCCAGCAAGTCTACAGTGGTCTTCCCTGTTGAGCCTCCTCCCTACTAAGTGCCTTGCAGGGGACACTTGTTTTATATAATCTGTCTTCTTTATTCTGACTTAGGCTAGAAACAAGGTTTCTTGGATTTCCCAAACATAATCCTGGCGCTGCAGGGCATTTAGGTGGTGGAGTGGACATTATACCACCAGGCATGGAACCAGGTAGATCTGAATTCAAATTTGGCCTTAGATACTAGCTTATGTGATGATGGACAACTCACTTAATCCTGTTTGTCTATTTCCTCACCTGTAAAATGAGTTGGAGAAGGAAATGGCAAACTACTTAAGTTTTTTTTGTCAAGTAAACCCCAAATGGGGGCACAATGATTTGGCCACAACTGAACACCAATCAACACTGGTGCTCTTCCTTGAATTTTTTGGGAGTTTCTGGAAAGAGCCAGACTGGACTGCTTCTTCCTACTCCACCATTTTTGTTAGGGTACTCAACTCATTACTTTTATCATCCACAGCATCTACCTCAGTCACTTTTACTGAACTGAGTCTGGTACTGGAATTATGATTTATGTTCAAAAGAAATTTTTTTCCTTAGGAAATTGAGGTAGAGCTATCCTTTATGATAAACTTATCTCCAATTTCAATAATCTCCAATAGAAATTCTGTCCCTTTCTACATTCCTTTGCATATTTAGTAGTCTTTTTCTCTTTCCCCTTATGCTTTCAGCAACCACAGTAATTTTATTTATTTATTTATTTTTGTAAGGCAATGGGGTTAGGTGGCTTGCTCAAGGCCACACAGCTAGGTAATTATTAAGTGTCTGAGACCAGATTTGAACCCAGGTACTCCTGACTCCAGGGTTGCTGCTTTATCCACTACGTCACCTAGCCGCCCCTAACGCCACCTAGCTGCCCCTAACCACAGTAATTTTAAATCAGTTTGAGAACATTAAGCAATATAAAGTTTCCAGCCCTTATGTGCTGCTAAGACTTTAGGAATTTGAATAACAGGCATAGTGAATCCACCTTCCTGAACAATATGCTAGAGTAAAAAACTTGAGTTCAAAAGAACCTATTTTCATTCCATTTTTATATAAAGTGTGATACTGTATATTCACCAAAGACAAGTAATTGTGCTTAGAAACAGTGTCTATATATATTTATGGCAAAAAAGTACTAAAAAAGTCAATGAAATTTTATTTGAAATTAAACTTTAATTGATTTTACAGTACTAATTTAAAATTTATTCACACAGATCTACTCAGCTGAAATAGCCATTATAAAGTGCTTCTAACAAGAAGCAGTTATTAAATGCTTACTACATGCCACCTACTGTTCTAACTGCAAAAATCACAGTCCCTGCTTTTAAGGAGCTTACTACATTTACCAGGGAGGAACAAGTAAACAACTAGGAGAGCCAAGACAGAAAGAGTAGATGGAAAGTAGAAGCATAAAATGGATGAAATGGGGAAAGCCTCCTGGATTAAGTGAAATTTCAACTGAGTCTCAAAATAGTTCAAGGAAACTAAGAGGCAGAGGTAAGGGGGGGGAGAGCATTCTAGGTACTGGGGAAAGCTAATGCAAAGGCACAGAGATAGGCAATGGGATTGTGTTTGAAGGACTGCAAATGGTGCTGGAACATGGTAGCTGGAAACGAGTAGAGTGAAGGTTTTTTTTTTTTTTTTAGGTTTTTGCAAGGCAAATGGGGCTAAGTGGCTTGCCCAAGGCCACACAGCTAGGCAATCTCTAAGTGTTTGAGTACCCAGGTACTCCTGACTCCAGGGCTGGTGCTTTATCCACTACGCCACCTAGCGGCTCCAAGAGTGAAGGGTTTTAAAAAGCAAGTTTTATCCTTCAAGTAATAAGGGGCCTCTGGAATTTACTGAGTAGGTGGGAGTGTGTGTGTGTGTGTGTGTGTGTGTGTGTGTGTGTGTGTGTGTGTGTGTGATATAATCAGATCAACACTTAAGGAAAAAAAATAACCACCATGGCAGCTAAAAGGAGGATGGACTAGAAAAGAGAAAAAACTGAGGCAGTCAGATCAACCAGAAAGCAGCTGCAATAGTCTGGGTGAGAGGTTATGAGGGCCTGAATGGGGGGGTGGCTGATAGTATAGAAAAACATATATACTAGAGACTGTGAAGGTGGGAATGTTAAGATTTGATGACAGAATGAACATGTGGTATGAATGCAATCATTATTGGAATGACCCAAAGGGATCGATTACATTTTGCAAAATGACTATTGCTAAATGAAATTGAATTTTTGCATTATAGGACCATAATGAATATAAAGATCAGCTGTATTTTAAAAATAGATAAAATGGATGTCAATTTGATAGGGAAGTACAATTAGCAGAAATATTGCTGATGAGCAGTTCCTGTGTTAATTAAATTCTGTGCTGAGTGTTCAATGAATGTGATTTACAATCAGTAGCCTTTTATTCTAATTCTTTATTTTGGGTGTGGAGACAATTCTGGCTTCCTTAAGTCTATACTGGCAGAACATGAGCTTAGGCAGTTCCAATGGTAAGAGGAAAAGACTATATATGGGGCCAGTTGGTAGATTTGTCTGTTGCCTGAAGACCAGCCCAGCTATGCTCAAGGAAGTTCTCCATAAGGAATCTGAACATGAGCTGAAGAAAAGATTTTCACTTTGCCTAATGGTAAAATTCAGTGCACAAGACTTATCAGGATGTATTTTAACGTTTTAATTTCAGATGCATGATCTCAAAAGTAATGCTTTAAAAATTTAGGTCACAATTACATGAAAATGCTTTAAACAGAATAAAGTTTCCACTTATCTCAAAAAGCTTCTATAATGACTTTAAAAATACTTTTATAGTAGCATTCTTATCAACCTGATGGGAATTTTAAAAGTTGCATCTCAGGGGCATCTGCTTAGGCACAACAAATATTTTATTCTAAATTCTACATTTTTTCCATTTGAAGTTCATATTAAATTTCAAGCCCTGCACCTTCCCTTACTCTCTATTATGAAAAGTTATTTCTGGTGGATTTAAATCTCAGAAGACTTCATAACACAAGCACATTAAATGCTTTCTTAAAAATGATGGTTAAACAAAGTTAACAGCAAAGAGAAGTGATATTCAGAAAGCATAAAAGGCTAATTTAAAAATCAGCCTCTGAGGAGGAATTATACTAATTATTACATAAAAGGCAAAGATGCATGACTACATTCAAGGACATAGCTAGAACAACAGTATTTCAACTAATAGAAAGACACACAATGCTTTAAGACAGAACAGTAAATGTTAAATATAGCCAAAAATGGGTCATGAATAGAGCTAAAGAACAAATTTTAAATGGAGAGGACTGTGTAAATACCACATTCTTCCTTTAGTCTAGCAACCTTGAATCACATTGTTCTTGCTTTCAAAATCTTCTAAAACTGCAGTATTCTTGCAAAATTAAGTGAGGGTTATCATATGATTAGGATTCAGAATTTCAATCCAGTAGCCATCAGGATCTTGAATAAATGCCAGTCCTTTCATTTTGCCTTCATCAGGTTTCTTCACAAATTTTACTCCTAATTCCTCAAATCTTTTACAAGCATCTTGTACATCAGGAACAGCAATTCCTATATGGCCAAATCCCCGAGGGTCTGAATTGCCATTATGGTAGGCCTGTTTCTCATCATTTTCAGTGCCCCAGTTGTGTGCTAACTCAAGAGTTCCTTTCCTGGAAGAGGTCCAAGCTGTTCTTTCACTTCTATCTTTTGGGATGTCATTTTTGTCTGAAGACCAAGAAGTAGAGTAAAAATTTCATAGTGGGAAAATCATACTTTTGGAGTAGTGTCATTCCGAGAATCCTTGTGTAGAAATCCAGTGACTTTTTTGGATCCTTTATTCTTAACATTGTTTGTTGCAACAGGAAATCCTGGGTTCAGATCTGGTCTCAGACACTTAGAAATTTCCTAGCTGTGTGGCCTTGGCCAAGCCACTTTAACCTCATGGCCTTGCAAAAACCTTGGTGCTGGGGTCTGGGTTGGAGCAGAAACTCAGGGCCGCCTCGTCGCTCAGTCCCTCGGGAGCCTGCGGAGACTCGGCCATGACTGGAGAAGCGAGGATACCAAAAGATGGAGCTCCCGGCCTCCACCTAGTCCTCACATTACCCGCAGTCCCCGGGGGCCAGCTTAGCGCGCCTATTTTTTTTTCTTTTTGGCATCTTTGTGCCCACCGGCAAATCTTTGATTCTCAGACCCCCAGTTGTATCTGTAAAATGAGAAGAGTAACCTTGATACTACTTACCTTCTCGAGTTGTGATGAGGACAGAGTTTTGCAAAAACAAAAAGCTGATACAAATGAGAATTAATTGATTTACTTTCAGTAGAGTGCTCAGTCCTGAATCAAGGAGCCCTGAATTCAAATGCTGGTTTCTAATAGAACAATAGTGTTCCATCTGATAACATTTCTGTAGCAAATTAATTTTATTATATATGCTACATTAAGCATCCAAGCAAACTAGATAGAACCTTGAAAAGAATTAGAAAGAATAATTGAATCATCAAAACTGTAAACTTTCAGGTGAGTTACAAATAACTTGATCTTCCTGTATTCTTAATGTTCATAAGGTTAACTCCATAAATCTTGACCTGCTTTTAATCTCATGAACAATTTACTCAAAGGCTAATTTTAAAGAGGTTTTGTTAGGCCTGATTAAATTTTATTAAGTCTTATCACTAGCAGGTTAAAGATCTAGAGAATCTCTACAAGCAATTTATACCCTAGAAGTAATCAAATAAATATCTTTGCAAACTTTCCCTGAAAACAAGGTGAAAAGACCTATTCCAGGGACTGTTAACAACTGATACCCTAATTAAAGACACCAAGAAGCTGATTCAAGGATGCATGTCTCTGAGGGTAAGTAGTTCAGACTGCACAATTTGTCAATAATGGTCAAGGACAGATCACTTTGTTGTTGTTCTTTTAATTAATTAATTATTTTTTTCCAATTACATGTAAACATAGTTTTCAACATTCCTTTTTTTTAAGTTTTTTTTGCAAGGCAATGGGGTTAAGTGGCTTGCTCAAGGCCACACAGCTAGGTAATTATTAAGTGTCTGAGGCTGGATTTGAACTCAGGTACTCCTGACTCCAGGGCCAGCGTCTGATCCACTGCACCACCTAGCCGCCCCCATCAACATTCATTTTTTGTAAAATTTTTCCCTCCTACCCTTCCCTCCCTCTTCCTTAAGATAGGAAGTAAACTTAAAGAGGTTGTTCATGCACAATAACATATTTCCATATTGGTCATACTGTGAAAGAAGAATCAGAATAAAAGGAAAAAACTACAAGAAAGAAAAAACAATAAACAATTAAAATTAATTTATTTTTCTAATTATATGTAAAGATTGTTTTTGATATTCATTTTTGCAAAGTTTTCTCCCTCCCACCTTTTTTTCCTCCCACAATAAGATAGCAAGTAATCTGATATAGGTTATACATACATAATTAGATTAAACATATTTCCCTATTAATCATGTTGTGGAAGAAGAATCAGAACAAAAGGGAAAAGCCACAAGAAAAAGACTAAAAGACAAATAAAAAATTGGAAATAGTATGCTTTGATCTACATTCAGACTCCAAAGTTCTTTCTCTGGGATTCACATTCAGATAAAGAACTATGAAGTCTGAATGTGGACCAATGCATAATATTTTCTATTTTTAAAATTTGTTTTTTTTCACTTTCTTGGTTTTTTTCCCTTTTGTTCTGATTCTTCTTGCACACCATGACTAATATGGAAATATGTTTAGCATAGTATAACCTATATCAGATTTCCTGTCAAGGGGAGGGGAGAAGGAAGGGAGGGAGAAAAGGGTGGAACTCAAAATCTTACCAAAAAATGAATGTTGAAAACTCTCTGCATGTAGTTGAAAAAAAAAGAATCATTTTTGAACACTATTGCTGATAAGAACTAATAGTTGATCATCATACAATGTTGCTATTACTGTGTACAACATTCTCCTGATTCTGCTCACTTCACTCAGCATCAGTTCATGTCTTTTTTAGTTTTTCTGAAACCCACCTGCTCATCATTTCTTATAGAACAATATTATTCCATTATATTCACATAACTCAACTTATTCAGCCACTCCCCAATTGATGGGCATCCCCTTGATTTCCAATTCTTTGCTACCACAAAAGGAGCTGTTATGAATATTTTTGTACATATGGATCTTTTCCCCTTTGTGTGATCTCTTTGGGATTCAGACTAGGTAATTGTATTGCTGGATCAAAGGATATGCAGTTTTATAGTCCTTTGGGTATAGCCCCAAATTGTTCTCCAGCATGGTTAGATCAGTTCACCAATTCCACCAACAATGTATTAGGGACAGACCATTTTGACACAGAATTTTCAAAGGAAAATACTTCCTAGAAGTTCCCATATTTCATGAACTGGACAGCTAAATCTAAGATGTTGGAATGAAAAGCCCATTGCCTAAGTGGACATTAATATGCATTCCCTGTTCCTTTTATAGTCTCCTTTATGTTTATTACAGATTTACTGTAGTACAATTGATGGATTTTATTGATGAATGCTTAATAGTTTGTAAGGGGCTATTTTTAAATTTGTATTACTTTTTTCTCCATATATATTTTTCTATTTCATAATTGCTATAATGTTCTTTGGGTTAAATTGAATATTTTGCTGAACAAGCAGCTGCTCACTCTCATCTCACTCTAATATTAGATTACCGAAGAGAAAAATAGTTTTATTTTGGGACAAAAGGAGAATTGTTGAAAGTGAATTTGGGGGAGAACATAACTGACTCAATCTTGTTCTGTATCTATATTGTATATGAACCCTGAATGAACTACAAGAGCAGCTGTGGGTACACAGGCTATTCTAACAGCCATGACACAAATCATCTCCAAGTAAACCACCACCTGGACAGTCTCAGGAGCTGGCATGCCGCCATGAGAGATAAGGTGAGCCGGAGTCCTTGGGAGCCAGAGTCCTTGGGAGCTGGACATTCCGCCCCACTGACCAAGGGCACTAGATACAGCTGTGCCTTATAACCTCCTCCCTAACATACTCCCCATCCTGTAATGCAAGATGCTGCACGTACACCCTGCTTGCAAAAAAAAAACCCTAAAAAACCCCAGAGATTGAGGGAAAATTAAGAAAATTCTGCTGCCTTTCCTGAATGAAGCTGAAGAAAATCATGAAACTGGATCCACTAAAAATTACTATGATACAATATTAACTGGGATTTCACTGGAGTAAGAAAAATCCTTTTATGCCTTCTAGTCATATCCACTCTCCCACTCACCACAGTGGCTCTTCCAAACTTATCCATTTTATATCTCACAGTGACAACTCTTTTTTTATTCATACATTCTTCTCCTATCCATAAGTCTGATAGGAAATATGTTCCATGTTCTTTTTTTTAGGTTTTTGCAAGGCAAATGGGGTTAAGTGGCTTGCCCAAGGCCACACAGCTAGGTAATTATTAAGTGTCTGAGGCCAGATTTGAACCTAGGTACTCCTGACTCTAAGGCCGGTGCTTTATCCACAACGCTACCTAGCCGCCCCTGTTCCATGTTCTTTTAATGTACTTTTGATAGTTCCCTTTTTGTTTAGGTCACATATCTATTTTAACCAGGGTAACCACCATCAAAGAAAAATGAGTCAGAAAATGAGTGATTAGGGTAATTGAGAAATTACTATATATGATTATGTATATTATCATCAATTATGCATATATAATTAAATTACCAAAGATTTCTTTTTTTAGTTTTTTTTTTTTTTGCAAGGCAATGGGGTTAAGTGGCTTACCCAAGGCCACACAGCTAGGTAATTATTAAGTGTCTGAGACCTGGTTTTGAGGTCTCAAACCAGGATTTGAACTCAGGTACTCCTGACTCCAAAGCCAGTGCTCTATCCACTGAGCCACCAAGCTGCCCCCCAAAGATTTCAAGAGAAAGAAAACTCAGTTGAAGATTTTAAACATCAGCAGATAAAATAATAGGAAAGATAGTAATAATGGTAAGGAATCAGCCTTGAGATCAACTAAAGAAATCTAGTGGAATGAGACAAATGACTCAAAGATATAAATAGGCAGGTTTTTTATTTAATATTTTATTTTTCTTTAATTACATATAAAAACAATTTTTAACATTTATTTTTAAAATTTTGAGTATAAAATTTTCTCCCTTCCTCCCTTCCCTCCGCCCTCCCTGAGAAGGCAAGGAATTTGATATAGGTTATACATGGGCAGTTGTACAAAATATATTTTCATGTTGGTCATTTTGTGAAAGAAAACAAAGACTAAAAAACCCCAGGAAAAATGAAGAAAAATAGCATGCTTTCATCTGCATTCAGACTTCATCAGTTCTTTTTCTGGAGGTGGATAGTATTTTTTCCATCATAAATCCTTTGGAATTTTCTTGGATCATTGTATTGTTGAGAATAGTTGTCATTTCCAGTTAATTAATGTACAATATTGCTGTTATTGTGTACAATATTTTCCTGGTTCTGCTCACTTCCCTCTGATCAGTTCATGTAAATCTTTCCAGTTTTTTTTGAAAGCATCTTGCTTGTTATTTCTTGTAGCACAATAGTGTTTAGCCCTTCCCCAACTGATGGACATCTTCTCAATTGCCAGTTCTTTGCCATCACAAAAGAGCATCTATAAACATTTTTGTACATATAGATCCTTTTCCTTTCCTTTTTTATATCTTTGGTATTACTAGCAGTGGTATTACTTGGTCAAAGGATATGCATGATTTTATAGCTCTTTAGGCATAAATGCAAATACTCCAACAACAATGCATTAGTGTCACTTTCCACACATTCCATTAAACACATCATTTCCCTTTTCAAACATATAGTTGGGGATGAAGAAAGCAAAACTATATATAGTCTGTGAAATAATACTCTAAATCATTATTGATTAGAGAAATTCAAATTAAAACAATTTTGAGATATCTCATCACACATATAATATTGGCTAAAATAATAAAAGAGGAAAATGACAAATGTTGGAGGTGATGTGGAAAAATATGGTCACTGTTGTTGAAACTGTGAGCTGATCCAACTAATTTAGAAAACAATCTGGAATTATGCCCAAAGAGTTATAAAACTGTATATACCCTTGGATCTAGCAATACCACAATTAGGTCTATTTCTCAAGGTGTTCAGAAAAAAGGAAAAGATCCTATATATTCTAAAATATTTATAGAAGCTCTTTTTGTGGTGGAAAAGACCTAGAAATTGAGGGGATGGTCATCAGTTGGGGAATGGGTAAACGAGTTGTGGCATATGATTGTGAAGAAATACTACTATGCTTTAAAAAATGATGAGCAAGTAGATTTTTAGAAAAACATAGAGGGATAGCTAGGTGGTGCAGTGGATAGAGCACTGGCCCTGGAGTCAGGAGGACCTGAGTTCAAATCTAACCTCAGATACTTAATAATTACCTAGCTGTCTGGCCTTGGGCAAGTCACTTAACCCCATTGCCTTGCCCCAAACAAAACAAAATGTGGAAAGACTTGCATGAAATAATGAAGAGTGAAATAAGTAGAACCAAGAGAATATTAGATACAGTAATAGCAATATCATATTGTGTTGGATTTGGAATTGCCCAATCTACAACAAAGGAAACTGAGGGAGAGCTCTGAGTCAATAGCACTTTATTATAGAGTTCATCGTCACCTCTAATGAAATGAGCCTCAGACCTTTCTTATGATCTGAGATACCCCTTCCTCTAGGATCTTAGTTTTGAAGTACTTGAAATCCAGATGATAGAGGCAAAGTAAAATACAGAACCTAGTTGATGGATAAATTTTAACTTTGATCCTCCAGGAGGGTTCATACAAAACAGAATCCCATTGGTTAACAAATCAGTCAATGAGGACACCTTGACTTGACCTTTCAGGAGATCTTACCAAACTGATGAGCAGAACTCATGGAGTGGGCTGATAAACAGTTGTCAAAACATCTACATGGATCAATAGACCTGCAGACAAGCAGGCCAAAGGCTAGAAAACAGGGTCACTTCTTGGTAAAGTGCCTATGGCTATCTCTTCTTGTTGGACAACAGAGGGATGATAGAAGGATGGAGGGGCAACAAAAATCACTGGAGGACTTTCCAGTTCATTGAGTCATCTCTATTACATTGGACTTGGTCCCCTAGGAAGAAAGGGTGGAGGTTTTCTAGTTAGCTTCCTATGATTAAGCAAGTGAATTTCATAACAAGTAAGTGAATTTGAAATCTTGTAGTTCAGAGTTTGGGGTCTATTATAAAAAGAGACTATTTTATTTAATTATCCCTTAATATGGTAATATGGATTTTCCTATTCTAATAGCAGTTGATTGACTAAATGTCTCCTGATGTTCAAGTATAATATTAACAATTACTAACAATCATTACTCCTATGGAATCACATTAAACTGATTAATATTGATTGGAATAAAATAGGTAATTAAAATTATAATTAAAATCATCTATCTCAATTGTTCAAAGAATAACTGTAAGTAGCTAAGCTATGCTGAGTATTATAAATATTCAAATCAATTATAAAGAACCTATGAAGGAAGATGCAATCGGCTTTCAATGAAAGAACTAATAGAAGTATGCATAATATGAGTTTACATAAATATATGTATATACACACATATATACATGTCAAATGGTTTCCTCCTTTAATGTGTGGTTGGGAATGGAACTTGGAAATGCAGCGAAAATAGATAAATTAAAATAAATTAATAACCAAAGGGAATCAAGAAATATGAAAGCAGAATTTCAGAACTGCACAGCAAAAATTATTGATAGAATAGAAAAACTTGAGTCTATGATGGCAAACCTCACCAAGAAACAAAAGAGAGAACAACTGACAAGGAATGCAAATAGGATTATCTGGAGGAAGCAAAAAGCAATAACATTAAAAGAAAATGTGATCTTCATGATAGAAACATATATTAATCCTAATGACAGAATGTATAAAACAAAATTAAAGTTCTTAGATCTCCCTGAAGAATATAAGTTAAAAGGATGCAAAAAACAGTAAGGAAACTGCTCTGAATTTTTGAATACAGAAAACAAAGAGCTAATCAAAAAGGTCCATCTTATGCTTCAAATTCCAAGATATATAGTGACTAAATTCAAAAATTCTAATGTCAAATTCTATGAGAACCAAGAGAAATACCTTTAAACATAAAGGAAATTCACATTATACAAGTCTACTTGGCACCCACCTGAAACAATACATATGAATGGAATAATATATTCTGAAAAGCAGAAGAGGTAAAGGTATAACTTGAAAATATTATACTCTACAAATATGAACCAAATAATGAAAAAAAATGTATGTTAAAATAAGGTACTGGAAATTTCTGAAAAATAAAATAAAGCAGTTTTATTGTGAAGATGTTAAAAGGAAGAAGAAAGCTGAAATTGAAGGCACAGAAAACTAAATCTTTAAGTGATAAGGAAGAATGAATTGTCACGATAATTTGGAGTTGATGGAACTTTCAGTACAACTTTTAAAATAGATTTTATCAAATGTTTTTGACTTAATTATCTAGGACTATGATAGGCAACATATAAAGCACAACCATTAATATTTTTTACTTCACATAATCATACTTTTTAGAAATTTCTATCACAAGGAATAAAAACATTATTTCATTATTGGAAGCCATGTGTAACACTGATTCACAATTTCCATACAATTGCTTTGAAAATTAGTCTTGTGTAGACAGCAGTGTTTTTATTGGGCTTATTTAAATTTTTTGAGTAGTTTTTTCAAGAGCAATAATTGATAGTGCATTTTATACTATATTAGTGATATTTTTATAGCTTTGAGTGCCTGTTAACAATTTTTTTGTTCTTTTATTGCTTAAAACAGATTACTTGACTTGCAAGTACCCCCCCCCAAACATCTGAAATACATTAAGGTGAGTAAATTTAATTATTAAAAGAATATGATGAATATATTAAAGAATATATATATATAAATGAAATTAATTAGCCCATCTCTAGGGATTATAAGAAGAAAAAAACTAGAAAGAACAAGACACCTGACCCAAACAACAACAGGAACAATAATGGAATTATTTAATAGATTCTAATAGTTAATAGATTCTAAAAGTACATAAAAGGAAAATATAGAATTGAAAAAACTACTGAAGAAACAAGTTTCTCATAAAAAAGATTTATGACACTTTATGAATGGGGCCACTAAAGAAAATATATATTTCTTGCTATCTCATGGAACTTTTATAAAAATTTTCTATTTATCAGATCATGGAGATGCTACAAATAAATGTCAAAAATAATAAATACTAAACATATTCCTTGCAGATCACAATGCAATAAAAAGCTCACAGATTCACAATCAAAAGATACTCAAATGGAGATTTAACATTGAAATCCTAGAAAATGAATGGGTCAAAGAATAAACCATATAATTAATAATTATGTGAAAGATAATGATGATGAAATGGTAAGTAAAACAGCCTTAAAGGAAAAATTATATCTGTAAAAGCATGCCTTTAGCAAAATAGAAAAGAAGATAAATGAACAGAACAAACATTTTTAAAAGTTAGAAACAAATATGCAAATAAGCCTAAAAAAGGAAAATTTGAGAAAAAAAGATAAATTGGAAACAAAAAGACCCTAGACATGATAAACAAAACTAAAATTATCAGAACACCATTATGCATAATTATAATCCCAAAAAATGAGAACAAAAAATAATTCAGAATACCTCAAAAAGTACAAAATATAGATTCTCTTGCTTGGCTTCTACTACAGCAGGAACCTGGAATATTCACTTCTAACCTTTTTTCCACAGTCATCTTAGAAATGTGTCCCTAGGGGGTTGCTGTAGCCACCTCAAACTGGCTTATGAGACCTAGGAAGTAGCTACAAATCAGAGTTTGATTTAGTTTTATTGGTTGTTTAGTGTTAATAGTGTTAATAATGCAAAATAATCATAAAAGAGTATACATATATTTTTTCCTTATAGAACCAGTTGTTAAATATTCACCACTACATCCCTGTATTTCTCTATAAACATTGGTTGAGCTCAGCAGGAGAGCAGTATTTCATTCCCCAAGCAGCTTCAGAGAACAGAGCTGCACTGGACTGAAGACTTGGTGATCTATAGAAGATGATGACAACAATGACAACAACTACTACTACTACTACTACTACTACTACTGATCCTCCTCCTCCACCTCCTCCTCCTATTACTACTAAATAATTATGTTCTTAATGATATAACAATCTGAAGATGATATTTTTCCCAATATTCAGAGGCTAAATGACATCTAATTTATAATTCAAATTCTTGTTAGATGAGAAATACATATAATAATATTCCCAAACTAATGAACACAAGAGATTTTAAATAATTCAGTTTCAGAAGAGGAAACAGAACTGAATAAAAGAAACTATCAAGAAGGGAGGGGTTCCTATTCCTGATGGATTTATAAAAGAATTCTATCAAATTTTTAAAGAACAATAAATACAAATACTATACAAATTATTCTTTTAAATTGAGAAAGTATAAAACTCATTTCTGCTTAAAAACCCTATAAACTATTAGCATAGAATAACTTACTATGATTTTTAGTTCCAGAAAAGTATAGCACTAATGAAATTGAAACAAAAAATCAAAATGTGAATATTTAATTTAACAATCTAACATTCTAATGGAGGAGACATCTAGATACTTTCAATTTTATCAGTCTTTGATTTTCAGGATTCTCATTTTGGTATTAAATTGGAGATATATAACTTTTTCTTTTTCTAGCTTTTTTTGGTTGATGTCCAGTTCATTCATCTGTTCTTTCTCTTTTATTTATGTCTGTATTTCGAGATAAAATTTCCCTAAGTATTGCTTTGTCTGCATTCTAAAAATTTCAGAATTTTTTCTCATTGTCATTGCTTTTAACAAAATAATTGATTATTTCTATGATTTGTTCTTTAATCCATTCATTCTTTAGGATTAGGTTGTTTAATTTTTAATAATTTTAAATCTATACTTCCAAGACCCTTTATTGAATGTAATTTTTTTTTTAGGTTTTTGCAAGGCAATGGGGTTAAGTGGCTTGCCCAAGGCCACATGGCTATGTAATTATTGTGTCTGAGACCGGATTTGAACTCAGGTACTCCTGACTCCAGGGCCGGTGCTTTATCCACTGCGCCACCTAGCCACCCTTGAATGTAATTTTTTTTATTGCATTATGGTCTAAAAAGAGTGTATTTAATACTTTTTGCTTTCTGTATTTGGTTGTTTGGTTTTTATGCTTAAAACATGGCCGGTTTTTGTAAAGGTGCTATGTACAGTTGACAAAAAGAGGATGCTCCTTTCTATTTCCATTTAGTTTTCTCCAGAGGCCTGTAATATCCTTTAAGAATTTGGATGTTATGACATTTTGGTGGGTATATGTTTCATTTTGAGATTACTTCATTGTTCATGAAGCAAATAATTTTGCTTTCAGCAAAATGTAGTTTTTCCTAATATCTGCTTTAGTTAGCTTTCTTGCTTTTGCTTTGTCTTAGATCATGATTGTTGCCCCTGCCTTTTTTACATTGACTGAAGAATAATAGATTTTACTCTAGTCCCTAATTTTACTCTATGTATGTCTCTCTGTTTCAGTTGTGTGTCTTTTAAACAACTTATCATTGAATCCTGGTTTCTGATCTATTGTGCTCTCTACTTATATGTTATGGGTGAATTCATCCTATTTACATTCACAATTATTACTGTGGATTTCCCTCCATCCTATTTCCCCCCGTTTCTTCTTCTTCTCTCTCTTTTTATCCTGTCCCTCATCTGAAGTCTCTTTTGCTTCTGACTACTGCCTTCCTTTATATACACTCACTTCTATCAATCCCATTCTCTTCTCTAATCTCTTTCCACTCCTACTTCTCTGTAGGCTAAGAGATTTCTATACTCAAATAAGTGAGCATGTTATTTCCTTTTTAAACCAATTCTGATGAAAGTAATCATCAGGCATTGTTCCCTTCCCCACATTTTACCCTCCACTTGTATGGTTAGTACATAAGATATAAGATTTTCTATGGTAAGGCCTTATAGTTTAGCTACAGGGAATTACTAATCCTCAATTTACCTCTGGTATACAGAGAGTCAATGACCTCCAATTCACCCCTGATGTACAGGGAGGAGAGATGAGCAAGATTGTTCTCATGCACATATTTAAAACACCTTGAGCATTTAAAAGAACTGCCAGACTCTCAAGGCTGTACTTGATTAACATTGCCTATCTCTTTAGGAACTAGCTATTCCTGAATGTAAACACCATAATTCTTGGGGTTCGGGGGGGGGGGGTGGCTCCCTCCTTAGACAGCCTGGAAAATTTGGTTTTATTCCACAAAAAATTGGCAAGAAGCCTTCTTTGTCCTCAAGCTATAGAAGATGTAATTAGACCCTCATCTAATTGGAGTTTCACCCATGGAGAGCACACTCTGCCTGGGGCCTTCCCAATTAGGACTCTGAAGGCTGTATCCCGGAACTCCCCAGCCACTTTTGATAAAGATGTCGAAGCTCCCCCGATTGGTGATGTTTTCTCTTACTATCTATGTTTATGTATGCTTTGCTCTTCTTTTTATTATATTGGGACTTATTGGTTACTTTTGCTGTAAAACTGATTTATTTCTACCTGTTTTATAATCACTTTATTAAATATACTCTTTAGTTTTGTTGGTTTGAACATGTCATTTTGTAGGAGCAAATTGAAACCCAAACTCCTTAATCAAACACCACTTAAAATATTTTCCTTGTGTACCCCATTTATATGAGATAATTTCCTCCATTCTTCCTCTTCTTTTCCCTTTCTTGTGCATTTCTTTTTCTCACCTTCCATTCTTCTTTTGAAATCATTACAACATAATATAATCAGAAACATCTCCTCCCATCTTCTCTCCTCTGACACTGCCCCCTGTACCTGAATCATACCTTGCTTTACTACAATAGTGTGCTGATGGGTCTATCTGCCTCAAATCTCTCCCTACTCCAATTTGTCCTCCATTCAGCTCCAGAGACCTGACCATATTGCATTTTCCCTCTTCTCCATTCAGTAAACTCTTGTGATTCTCTATTAACTCTAGGATTAAACACAGACTCTTCCACAAATTCTAGTGGTTCAAGCTTAATTCTACAAAAAGACTTTTGGGATACCCTGTATAAAATTCTATAAAAATTATTCATAATCTAGTTCCTTCCTCCCTTTCCTGTCTCTTTTCCCCACACCCACCCCAATACTCTGTGATCCAGTGACACTGGTTTCTCTACTGTTCCTCAAACAAGAAACTCCATCTCTAGACTTTGTAGCATGAACAACAAATCATGAAAATCTTTGTACTGATAAAATTTAGGAAAGCTACACCTGTTGTTAATACACACATTGGCTTAGGTCCTTAATATGTAACACTACTTCTTACATGGTAAATTGAAGGGAACTAAAATAAAAAATGTCAGCCTAAGATTCGATCTCTTAGAGATTACCTGCTATCTCTGATTTTGTTTTTATGGCAAGTCTATAAAATGAGCCTTTGAAATCCACAGTACTTACCTTAGTGATTTGTCTGTGTTCTAGCAGGAGGTCAACAAACTCTATTAAATGTTTCTTTTTTCCCCAGACATTGCATATAGCAGCTACAGAGAAAGGTAAAAATAGCCCTTGCTTTTGAAGAGTTCATATTTTGATCTTGTAGGTACATACAAGACCTTAAATAGATTTAAAAACAAAAGCAAGCATCTTAGGCAATGGGGAAACATTAGAAGCTTTCCTAACAAATATAGGATAAAAGCAAGGGTGCCAATGCTCTCTGCTGTTATTTGATGAAATTCTAGACACTAAGACAAGAGAATTTAATTATTATGAATAATAATATTAATAGTAAAACTTTTAAGGGTTGTAAAGTGCTTGATCTCATTTTAAAGGCACAAAGATACAAAGTAAAACTATTCCTCTTTGCTGATGACATGGTGGCTTACTTAGAAATTTTAGGGAATCAGCAAAGATCATAATTAATATTATTAATAACATTCATTCATTCAATAAATGTTTATTAAGCAGTTACTATGTGCTAGGCACCAATCTGGGAAATTTAAAAGAGACAAAAGATAATCACTATCCTCAAGGAACTTACAGTCTATTGGGGGAGACTACATACAAATAAATAATACAAAGCAAGCTATATACAGGACAAATAGGAAATAATCAAAACAAGGAAAGCCAGGAATTAATCTGTCTCTGTTTATCTTTTTGTCTGTCTCTGTCTCACTGACTCTCTCTCTCTCTCTCTCTCTCTCTCTCTCACTCTCCCCAGATAGCCGAAATCTTGATTCTCCCTTGAGTCTCATGGCTCTAATCAGCTTTTAAGAGATCATTTTTACATTTTAAGTGTCTTTTTACATCTTAGAAATTAGCAAATGCTACAAATCAGGACTTGATTAATGATTTTGTTGATTGTCTGAATTTAAGAAAGTGATAGAGAAAATTTTTAATAATAAAACCTAAACTTAATAGAGAATCTTTAGCATACCATATTCCTCCCCAGAGCTGGTTGTTAAATATTTCCTGGAACATCTCAGTGTCACCATACCAAATCTTGTCATTGTTATCTTCATAAGATCTCTTGTATCCATCCCATTCTCTCCCTCCATACAACCAACTTCCTAAATGGTCTTTTTACTTCATTTCTGTGTCATCTCCAATCTCCATTCAGTTACTAAAGGGATATTCCTGGGGATCAGATTGAGCTTCTTTCTCTATAAATTCCAGAGGCTCCCATGGATCCTCAATTTGACATTAAAAATCATTGCTACCTTGACTACAATCTACCTTTTAGCCTTATCAATATGAGTCCCCCTTTATAAACTCTATGGTCCAGTCAACTTGACTATTGTTTTTATATGATGCATCATTTCCCAACTACATTTCTTTGTGCAAATTACTCTTCATGAGTGGAATTTGATCCTTACTACTACCTCTCAGAAACCCTAGTTTCCTTAAAAGTTCAATACAAGACTTGCCTTCTACAGATACATAATCTTTTGATGTTAGTGTGATCCCTCCCAAATTACCCTATACTTTGTATATACTTATATTTTATCCGCCAATGAGATGTATGGAACTTGAGAACAGTGACAGCTTTCTTTTCTGTTTTTATATCCCCAGTCCCTAGTCTAGGGCCTAACAAATAGGTGCTTAATAAAAGCTTTCAGCCCCAATTAGCTGACATTGAGAAACACAGCAAAGTCATAGAGTGCTCTCTAGAGTTAAGACTGAATATTGCAGCTTAGTAGCTTGAGAATAAAACCTTCTGGTCACTTATTACATTCTGCCAGGCCAAGTCCAACTCTTAGAATTATGCTCTGATTCGCTATAAACCTTGCTCCAATTGGATCTTAACCCATATGACAGTTCACTTTGGATAAAGAAGCTAATATTGAAACAAAACCAAGGCTTTATGAAAATGAATTCCTATAGTCTAAATTGGAATTCAGACTAAATTTTGAAAAGCAAGCCTCTTCAACTTTTAATCCTATGGAAGATAGGCATTACAGTGTTTCTGCCTCTAATATGTTCTTCATTCTTCTCCTGGTGGGGCATTCAGTTGTGAACAAAGCAGATTCTCCTTGAACCCACTGTGAGCCTTCTCAAATGTATGGTCTACATATGCTGCCTTTATTCTCTCTCTACCCACTCAGTACTTAAACCTATAGTAAATAGATATGTCTTAAATGATAATAACCATAGTTTTAGCATCACAAAAGACCCCAGAAACTATCTCATCATTTTTATTTTTCAAAAAATTTCTTAAATACATTATTTATTTTAAGCATTCTTTTCTTTTAAAAACTTTTAGTTCCAGATTTTCTTCCTCCATCCATTGAGAAGGCAATCAATATAAAATCATATTTGTGAAATCATACAAAACATATTTTATATCAGTCATAATTTTATTTTGAGTTTTACAATTTTTCCCCTAATCTTACTTCCCTCCCCCCCACCCCCCACAGAAGGCAATTTGTCAGTCTTTACATTGTTTCCATGGTATACATTGATCCAAATTGAATGTGATGAGAGAGCAATCATATCCTTAAGGTAGAAACATGAAGTATAAGAGATAGCAAGATCAGACAATAAGACATCAGTTTTTTCCTAAATTAAATTTAATAGTCCTCGGTCTTTGTTCAAACACCACAGTTCTTTCTCTGAATACAGATGGTAATCTCCATCAGAGACAGCCCCAAATTGTCCTTGATTGTTGCACTGATGGAATGAGCGAGTCCTTCAAGGTTGATCATTACCCCCATGTTGCTGTTTGGATATAGTGTTTTCTGGTTCTGCTCATCTCACTCAGCATCAATTCATGCAAATCTCTTCAGGCTTCCCTGAATTCCCATCCCTCCTGGTTTCTAATAGAACAATAATGTTCCATGATCAGTCATATTTTTTAAAAGCAACAAAAATAAAGAGAGAAAATTAGAATTCAATTTACATTCAGAGTTTATCAGTTCTCTCTCTGCAGGTGAATAACATTGTCTTGGATCATTGTATTGATCAGAGTAGTCAAGTCATTCATAATTCATCCTTGTGACAAAATTGCTGTTACTGTACACAATGATCTCTTGTTCTTCTCAATTCGCTTTGCATCAGTTCATATAGGTCTTGCCATGTTTTTCTGAAACCACTTTCCTCAACACTTCGTAGAGAACAGTGGTATTCCTTCACAATCATATATAACTTTTTTAGTCATTCCATAGTTGATGAACATTCCCTAGATTTTCAATTCTTTGCCACTACAAAAAGAACTGCTATAAATAGTTTTGTACATATAGATTCATTTCCTTTTTCTTTAATCTCTTTAGGATACAGACCTAGTAGTGGTATTGCTAGATGAAAAGGTATGTACAGTTTCATAGCCCTTTGGGTCTAGTACCAAATTGCTCTCTGGAACTTTAGAATGGTTGGACTAATTCACGATTCCATCAATGTATTAGTGTACTATTCCCATGTCTTCCCCCCAGTACTTTTCATTTCTGATAAGTGTGAAGTAGTACCTCAAAGTTTTTAAAATTTGCCTTTCTCTAATTCTTAGTGATTTAGAGCATTTTTCATATGACTATTGGTAACTTTGATTTCTTCTGAAAACTCCTGTTATTATATCCTTTTGACTATTTATCAGATGAGGAATGGCTCTTATTTTTTATGAATTTCATTTCCCTCCTCTGAAAACGAGGACATTGGATTGAATGATTTCCCCAAAGGTCTCCTAAATCTCCAGTTCTCTGTTCCTGTGAGATTGAAGTTGACTTTGCTTGCTGAAATTCTTCCAGGCCTTGAAGATTCATCTCTGGTACCCCTCCTCCATGAAGTCTTGTCTATTTACCTGCCTATTCTAGTTAGAAGTGAATTTTTCATTTCTGGAAGAGTTTGTTTAGATGATTCTTTTGTACTTGCCATAGTTTAACCACTGAACTCCCACTGAATTCCCCTGAAGAGGTGTTGGATGCTAAGAGGATGTGAGGAAGGCCTTCAGCAGGTTGAATTGATCTTCTGTGGGGAACTGTTGGTAGGACATGGAGGAGTGACCAAGGACAGGCAGATATGTGAAGGTAGGGAGATAAATTATATCACATATTCACTCTCTGTACAT
Source organism: Macrotis lagotis (assembly GCF_037893015.1). Lineage (NCBI taxonomy): Eukaryota > Metazoa > Chordata > Mammalia > Peramelemorphia > Peramelidae > Macrotis > Macrotis lagotis. Next base: position 82,467,753 of record NC_133666.1, read on the forward strand.
ATCTTTGAATATTAGTAGTTTCTCTCTGCATATATGTATGTAAATATATATGTAAGGACATGTACATTCTATCTATACAGGGATAAGAGCATCATGATATCCTCTCTGCTTTCCTCCAAGTATCCACTGCTTCTCTCTGTGGGAAAGAACATAGGAAGACTGCTGTCTGTGAGTACCTGGAGTATATCTGGATTCACATAGAGGAGTATAGACAGAGAATAAGGGTATCTGTATGTAGAAGAATAGGGAGTGTGTACTCATAATTGAGGTACTTTGTAGTATAGGAATATAAAAAGACTATATGAGTGTTCATATATGCAAACATATAGAGAGAATATATGAATAATAATAAATGAGTCCTAAGAGATTATATATTTCCATACACTGAATACATATATATACATATACATATATGTATATTATATATATATAAAATATGGGGAATCCATATATATATATATTCATATCAAGAGAGGATATAATCTGAGTAACCCGGGAGTATAGGAGAAAATTCATTTAATCAATCCATAAAGAGAGTACAGTAATACTCAGAAGTATGGATATAGGTAAGAGGTAAGCTATAGGGAAGATATAGGAAGAGGTAAATACTGAGACATGTCAATATGCAAATTGAAGATAGGAATCTTCATCTATGAAGAGATATGTATCATCCTCCTCTTCTATAGGATTTTCCTCAGACTCTTCAGCCTTGGGATGCCCTGTTCCTCCATATCCAAAGTCAAGGAGATATTTCTGAAGCCATTTTTGACATCCTCTTGGTGTCTTCACCAGGATGACCAATTTGATATTGATTAAAATTCTTTATCAAATGACTGTATTGGGGGTTTATGAATGTGTGTGTGTGTGTGTGTGTGTGTGTCCTAATATCTCTTCTGGCCCGGACAAGCATTACTAACACATTGAAACAGGTCAGACTGGAGAGTAATGGAGGCCACCTCCAGCATTTGCTCCGATCATTTTGGGTCTGTTAAGAAGGGTTTGTAGCCTTCCTGGTGAACTTGCTCTCCTATATTTCTGGCCTCATTTTGATAAACAGTTTCATATGACTTTTGCTTCTGGTCTTTTCAGTCTTACCAGCAGTGAGACAATCTTAGTCTTAGATGTCCATGAATCAGATCTATGCAGGTGGTGGTGGGGGAAGTCCTCTTTTCCTGTTGGGCAGAAGCTGAAAGACTTGTCCAGACTGGACAAGGAAAGGGCATGTGAACTCTGCTCAAGGGGTTATTCACATTCCTTTTTTCACCCCAATACCCAGAGCCTGTTCTGTAACCCAAAGCAGGTTCCTTTGCACAACTGAAAATTCCCCTCACTGTTTTGTTGATAACCTGCACCTTTCTGCCCATCAGTGAAAACTCAACTACCAAGAATCCCACCTTCACCAAGCAGTTTTTAATCTTTGTCTCCGCATGGCTTGCCTCCTTTGACTAAATTGTTGCTACTGCTACCATAGCCAACATTTCCAAGTCACCCCCTTTCAGTCACCAAACCAAAACATCTCTGAGGGCAGGAAACAGGGACCTTACCTAGGCTAACATCTCCAAACCTCAGGAAAATGCTCAAATCGAACTCAGGGTGAAGCAGCTGGGGGTCATTCCCTTTAGTTCTCAAATGGAAGAAACTGATTCAGGGAAGGCAGAGAATTTGCTTAACCTCACCTGTATATTCCAGGTTGCCCCAAAGTTGGGGGGGGTTGCTTTGCTCTTTACTTAACCCCATAGTCCTTACTGAAGTCTCACAGAACCTCTAGTTCTATGGGAAACTGGCCCCCAACTTCTGGGTTATGCTTTCCCAAAGACCCTTGGCTGTCAGAGGAGGGAGAGGCTAAGATGAAAGCCAGCCAGCCTGGCAGGGAAGAGAGGTCTGGGCTCCAGGTCTATGTTTGTTCTTTACTGCCTATGTGACCTTGGCCATGCCCCCGCCCTCCTCTGGAGGTCAGTTTTACCTCTTTTCCCCAATGAGCAGGTTAGACCAGATGACCTCTGAGGTCTCCATCCCATCCTAACCTGTAAGTCCATTCAGGCTCCTTTGTCACTTCGGTATACCCCTCCCTGTGTTAGCAAACTAACTCCTCCCCCCTTTCCCCAAGTTGAGACAACTCTGCTAGTCGAGCTTTCCTTTGGGGCAGCTGCCCTTACTCTAACCCTCAAAATTGGAATGAGCCCACCGTTATTCCTGGACACGTCTCCTGAACAAGTCCCCCCCCCCCCCCCCCCCCCACACACACACACTTCTCACAGGCACGCTCAGACCTTAGAGACCAGGGGTGGATGGGCAAGGTTTCATAGTGACCAGTTGGGGACCGTTTTCCTCCCATGGGCAGGAGGTCTGGGGCCTGGCCCTTTGTCCCCCATGCTCACCATGCTTTGAGCGGGTCCCCTAACATCTCTCACTCCTCAGATATCTCCTTCCCACCCGAGGGCAGTTGAGGCTAGGCAAGACGGCCTCAGAGGAGAGATGGCCGGTGACGTCAGCCACCCCCTTTGGGGAGGCAGGAGGCCTCCCGCCTACGCCGCCCCTCCCTCCACCGCCCCTTCCCCCGCATCCACTCACCCTGCTCCCAAACACCCTCTCCTGATCATCCCCCCCCCCCCCCCCGCTATCCCCCCTCCCCCAACCTCTCAGGCTCATTTACTTTCTCCAAACGCTGCTCCCGGAGTCTCGACTGACCTGCGGGACGTCCTAACCATTGTCATTCTGGGGATTCCAGATCTGGATGGAGAAGACCCCAGGGTCCGGGACTGGTGCCCAGCGATCGATCCTATGCTGTCTGTGCAGACGGCCCTCTGTCCTCCCCAGCTCTCCCAACCATTAGGCTTTGTGTATTCTTATCCACAGCAGCTCAAATATTGCCTCCTTATGTTCTTGTAAGGAAGGAATCTTCCATTGCCTCTCTCGATTCCTTTTTAGGAGTACTGAATGACCCTTTCATAATCTTAAAGATAGAGGATTTTGTATCGATATCTATATACAGACATATATATATATATATTTATATATGTGTGTGTATATATAAATAGATACACACATACACACACACACACACACACACACACATATATATATATATATATATATACATATGAGTGACAATACCAACCTTATCCCATGTATACACAAATATATATTTCTCCTCTGCAGTCACCTGGATCCAATGGTCAGATATGGATCAGGACAATTGGAGATGGCTCTGAATGAGAGCCCATCAGGTTAAGTGACTTGTCTGGAGTCACACTGCTAGGAAGTGTCTGAGGCCAGATTTGAACTTCTTTTTTCCTGACTCCAAGGCCAGTGCTCTATTCACTTGCACTCTTCCACCCCCCAACCAAGTAGATATAGGAAAGAACCTGTATATTTCATTTATATATATTCTCTATCTTCATCTATGCTTACTCATATATAAGACTACAGTTTTTCCTCTTATAAGATTATAACTTCATGGTTATATGATATAAATATGATATAAATAAATATGATATAAAATAAATAATATAAAACAACAGCAGAGAATATATTCACATTTATATGTGAACAGGTTCTTTCTCTTCATTACTACGTACATGAAAGTCATAGGTTCTTTCTATAAATTCACTCATATCAAGTAACTCTATCTCCTCATGAATGTTAATAATAATCTTTTCCTATGGATATGAGAACTCTCATATTCACTCTCTATTTATATTTGAGAAACCATATTTTCTCTATTCATTTATTTGCATATATATTTATGCAAATATTTTCTCTTTATTCACATATATTATCTCTTATATGTTCTCTGCATTCCTAAAACTATTCCTCTGTTTCTCTTCATGTGAAAGTATATATGAAGAATTCTGTCCATGCACAGTTTATCAACACTAATATATAGGAATATAGACAAAAATAAGGTTATCTGTAAGTAGAGAAATATGGAGTGAATGAATACTCCCAGAAACACTTATATAGCAACACAGAAAGGGTTTATGAATGCTCATATATGCAAAAATACAGAGAGAATATATATGAATAATATATCAGAAGAGACAATATAGTATATTCATATATACTGAATAAATAATAGCTCATATATGTGTATTTATTGTATTCACACACTCTAGATCCATATATATCAAGGGGAACTCATATATATCAATTCATTTTTAGGGAGACATGAATACTAAAATAGAAACAGCAAGGAAGTATGAAATGTATTCATATATATAAATAAATACAGAACATATCAGTATTTAGATGTATGGATAAGTGAGAGAAGGTGTGAGTACTCATACCTGTCTGAATGCACATGGAAGGTAGGAATCTATGAAGAGTTATGTCCAAATATTCCACCATCTTTTTCCAGGAGATTTTCCTTAGGAGTTGAGGTTCTCAGCCTGCTTTGCCTTTGTCTGCCCAATCTCTTCAATTCCAAAGTCAATCAGATCTCTCTGAAGACACTCAAGAGCCTGTTAAGTAAAATCTATATGAGTGTATGAGTCCTGAAAGATCATATTCTTATGAAAAGTATTCTGTAGCATCAGTTTTTTTTATGTGAGGATTAAATCCTTATCCTTCTCTACTCTTCCTAAAGGAGAATTGAATAGGAATGAATTTAAATTAACTGGCATTTAAATTTAGTAATAATAGTAATCACTCTGTCTATCCCTAATATAGAAATAGTCATATGTTCTATTTATCCCATTTATACCTAATATTATATTTATATCTATGACTACTAACATTTTATCTATTCATATATATATGAATAGATATATATCTATTCATATATATCTATTCATATATATATATATATAACTATATCTATGGAGTTACATTCTCTCTATTTATGGATAAGATTGTTCCTGTATCCTCTCTTATATTTCTAAATATATTCCATTCTTGTCTCCCTCTGAGAAATACTTGAAGACTCCTGTCTGTGAACAAAGAACCTATCAGTACTCATATAAAGGAATGTAGAGTGAATGAGTCCACATAAATGAAGTACTAGTCTAGAAGTATAGAAAGATTATATCAGTGCTCATATGTGTGAGCAAAGAGAGAGAATACATGAATAATCATATATGAGTCACAAGACATGACAATGTAGTATATTTACATACAATGAATATATAATTGTTCATTTATATGTGTATATGCATATTTGACTAGAGTATATGTAGAAACCTATATATTGATTCATTTAAAAGGAGAATAAATGATTGCTAAAATATGAAAAGGGAGTATGGAAGAGTATTCCTATATATGAAGATATAAAGAGCATATTAATATTCAGATGTATAGATAAAATAAGAGAAGAGGTGATTCCTCATACATGTCAAAATACACTTGGAGGAGAGGAATGCTCACCTTGGAGTGATGTCTCCTGGAATTATGTCCAAATATTCTGCCATCTTTTTCCATAAGATTTTCCTTAGGAGTTAAGATTCTCACCTTGTTTGGATTTGTTGTCCAACTTTTACACTTCCTAACTTAAAAAGATGTTTTTGTAGGCACCCTTCTCCCCCCCCCCCATGATTACTAATTGGTATCCATTAAAATTATTAATGAAATGATTGTACTGGGGGTGCACGAGTGTGCATGTGTTCAATGTGTGTGTGGGATCCTTTGTATTTCAGTGTTTCTGTCTGTATGTGAGTGGGTATGTCTTAAGTTACATCCCTTCCCAATCTGATCATTCATATCCTACTGTGTGTGTAAATGTAAGAGCTTGTGTGTTTCTGTTCCTATGTATATGTCCTAATTTTTATCTCATCATTGAATCATGAGTGTGTATGAATGTAAGAATGGCAGCATGCCTATTTCTGTATGTCTCTCTGTGTATCGTAACTTCCATCTCAGCTCCCTGTTCCATAGTTGCTAACATGTAGGAATAGATCAGATTGGAGTGTGGGGTTTTTTTTGAGGGTTTTTTTGGTTTGTTTTTGGTAAATGGATTTGACTCTAGCATTAGGCCTCTTCAGCCTGTTTGCAGAAGGAAGACAATCTTAGTCATAGATGTCTGTGAGTCTGATCTCTACTCTCTTTTTCTGATGAGCAGAACCCCACAGATATGCCTAGGATTGTTAAAGAAAGGACACATGAACTCTTGAATAGAGGTTATTCATTCTTTCTTTCCCACCCTGATTTCTGAGACCCCCTTTCTATAGCACAAGTATACATGAAAGAGCCATATATTCTATTTATTATATATATTTAATTTATATCTATGACTACTAACATTTTATCTATTCATATCTATATAACTATATGGATTTGCTAACATGAATTTGGATAGCTCGATGTTGACATAGACATGTATACATATATGAAACTAAAAAAAGTCTACCACTGTTTTATCCATAATTTGAAACTTCCTTTCCATCAGTGAAAGCCCAACTGCCCCCCCAGCCCATCTCCACTCAGCAGTTCTTGATCCCTGCCTCTCCAGGGTTTGCCTCCTTTGGCCAAGACTTTGCCACCATTATCATATTCGGCATGTCCAAGGCACACCTTTTCCCTCACTAGACTGGAAGCTCTCTGAGGGCAAGAAAAAGGCACCTTGACTGGGCCAATACCTCCAATGCCCCAGGAAAATGTTCAAGGACTGAGTGAAGCACTTGGGAGTCATTACCAAATTCCACAAATGAAAGAAGCCCATTCAGGGAAGGCATGGATTTTTGCAAAGGCTCACTCTGAAAAGTCTGTATCCCAGGCTGACCCAAAGTTGCAGTTGGAAGTCTCGGTTTACTTCTTACTTAGCCCCATAATTATAACTGCAGATTGCCAGAATCCTTAAATCTATTGGGGAACCTGACCACCATTTTCTGAGGAATGCTTTCCCAGAGACCTTGGGTCTATGGAGTTTAGCTATCAGAGGAGGGAGAGGCCAAGATGGAAACCAGTCAGCTTGGCAGGCAAGAGAGAAGTGGTTCAAGGCTTGGGCTTACCACTTACTGAATCTTAAACTTTGGCCATATTTCTCACCTCCTCTTGAAATCAGTTAACCTTTCTCTCATTTGAGGTTAGACCAGATGAGCTCTCTTGTAGCCGTCCATCCTATTCAAACTTACAATACTATTCAGACTCTACTCTCACATCCATACACCCTCCCCCCCCCCCCTTAGCACGCATGCTTGCAAACTAGTTCCCAACTCTGGGCTGAGAAAACCCTCTTAGTCTAAATGCCTTTTCTTTGAGCAGTACCCATCCAGCACCATCTATCTTTATTCTAACGTTGCTGTCCCTCTTATCTCCCACATCTCACAGAGACTGTCCCACCACAGAGCCCATGGAGGTGGAAGGATCCTCTAGGGACCAGTTAGGGACTGTTTTTTTTTTTTAATTAGGGGAAGGAGTTCTTGGATCTGTGGCTTATGTTTCTTAACCACTTTTCTTTCATACTCAGGAGCTTGAACTTCAGGTGGGCATTGAGAGGTTCTCTGATATTTCATGACTCTGAGATGTCCACTGTGAGAACTTGGAGTCCTCATCGAGCCAGCAGTCAAGCCCAGATAGGTCTGGGCAAGGTGGACCCCTACTAAGTACTGATGGTTGGTGACATCAGCTCCCACTTTGGTGAGGCAAGAGTCCTTCTAATAACAACGCTGCCCCTACCTTCACTGACCCCCCACCCAACACTTCTCACCCAATCCTCTCCCTGTAGTCAGTGTCCCTCTTCCATACAACCCCTGCAATCGAGTCTGGTGGCCATCAGAGTTTTTTGACTGGTTATTCTGGGAGCTGGGCAGGGAGGGAGAGGACCCCAGGGACTGGGATTGGTTCCCAGAGATCCCCTGCTGTCTGTCGGGAAGGCCCTCTGTCTCTGCCCCCTTCAAAACTACTGGACTTTGTGTGTACTCTTATCCATAAGGGTTCAAATTTTTCCTGTCTACATTCATGTGAGGGTGTATTCTTCTGTTCCTCTCTTCTCTTCTTTATGAGTACTGAATGACACTCCTTATAATACCATATATAAAGGATTTTATATCTATATAATATAGGATTATATAATCACATATAAAAGAAATACCCCATATTCTTTATATTGATCTAGGTATATTCATATATAATCTGATAGCTTCTGTCCTACAAAATATAACTTCATACTTATATAAATAGTGAATATATAAAAACTCATAGATATGAAAAATATATTTTTATATATGCATACATGTAAATACTTCTATGGTCAGGTTCCTTGTCTTTATTCCTATTTAGCGGAAGTCATTTTTCCCTATAAATTCATTTATGTGATTTATAGCTTTGATCTCATATATATATATTAGCAATCATTCTATTCTTTTGTAAATGAGCATTCACATATTTACTCTTTAATCATATCTATAAGTACCCATCTTATCTCCATTTATATATGTGTGAATGTTTGTAAACACCCGTTATGCAATATAAGAGTATTCCTATAGGTCCTCTATATCTCAAACCTCCAAGCCCATTCAGGCCCTGGCCTCATACTCCTATTCCCACCTCAATATTCTCAAACTAGCCCTCCCTCTCTCCCAGCTGAAAAAATTCTGATAGTCTCAATGTTTTTCCTGGGAGAACCTGCCCTTATTCTAAACTTAAAGATTGGAACAGAACTCATGGTTCTCCCCAGGCCTGTCTTCTAAACCAGAGGTGCCCCCCACAAAAATGTCAGATCTCAGAGCCCAGGGGGTGGAAGGGCAAGATCTTCGGAACAATCAGTTGGGCACTGTTTCCCTAAAATAGGGGTTTTGGGGGTGTCTGTGTCCTGGCCATTTGTCCACCACCCTCAGGAGCCTGAGCCGGAGCTGGGCTTTAGGAGGGTCCCCGGATCTCCAACTTCACAGACATTTACTCCCAGTCCTAGGGGTCTGCAGGGAGCCACAAGCCAAGCGGGGTTGAGGCTGTGCAGAGTGCCCCCCCCCCACCCCGCGCGGAGAGTCGATGGTCAATGACGTCAGAGATCACCCCCACCCCCATCCCGGAGGCTGTCCCTCCCCCACTGGTCCTGCTCACCCGTTTCCCAGCAGTCAGCATCCCTCCCCCACACACTCTATGGTGTTCACTTTCCCTGCTTCACAGTCCTCACAGATCATAAACACCCTCTCGTGCTCTTTTCCCCCCTCTTGGAAATCACTTCTTTGCCTGATTTCCCCTTCCCCACCACGGGTACCAGGGGCTCCAACTCCCAGTGGGGTTTCATGATTATGGTCATTCTGGGAGGGGACAGGGAGGGAGAGGATCCCAGGGAGGGGGGATGTTTTCCAGAGATCCCCTGCTGTCTGGACAGATCACCCTTTATCCCTGTTCAAAACCACAGGGCTTTGTATATTATTTTTATATTATTTGTATATATTCATGTATATTATTATTAGTAGTATATATTCGTAGATTATTCATAAATGTTCACACATTTCCTCTTTATATTCATGTGAGGGAATAATCTTCCATTCCCTCTCTCTATTCCTCTTTGTGAGTACTGAATAATTCTCTTTAAAAATGGAGTGTATTACATTAAATGATCCTATATAAAAATTCACTTACATAGTTTTTTATATTCATTCATATCTATTTTTATATATCCCTACAGTCTCTATCCAATAAAATTTATGTTCATATTCATGTCAAAGAACTATAGAGAATATATGACAATTCATATATGTGAAGACAAGAGTATGTACTCTTGAGTATATGTGTGTGTATATGTATATACAGACATTCCTTCTCTTCATGTCTAGACTCATTTATTCTTTTTTTCTTTTGTAAGGCAAACGGAGTTAAGTGGCTTGCCCAAGGCCACACAGCTAGGTAATTATTAAGTGTCTGAAACCAGATTTAAACCCAGGTACTCCTGACTCCGGGGCCAGTGCTTTATCCACTGCACCACCTTGCTGCCCCTTCATTTATTCTTTCAATAAATTAATTTATATTGTTTTATAAATTCTATCTCTTCTTAAACATTAGTAATCATCTCTCTATTCCTATTTAAATGTGTATTCACATATTCACTCTATTCATCTGTATGAGCAGTCATTATCTATTCACAAATCTCTATAAATTCTCTTTCTATATTCACCTCTTTTTTTTTAGGTTTTTGCAAGGCAAATGGGGTTAAGTGGCTTGCCCAAGGCCATACAGCTAGATAATTATTAAGTGTCTGAGACTGGATTTGAACCCAGGTACTCCTTACTCCAGGGCCAGTGCTTTATCCACTACGCCACCTAGCCGCTCCTATATTCACCTCTAAGAGTGATCCTATATCCTTTCTATGTTCTTAAAAGTATTGGACTCATATATAAGAATATGGACAGAGAATAAGTGTATCTGTATATAGAGGAATATAGAGTAGGCATGCTCATGATTAAAGTACTAATAGAGAGTAATATAGAAAACCTATATGAGTGCTCGTATATGGGAACATGTAGAAAACACGAAGAATCATAAATATGAGTCACAAAAGATAATATAGTACATTTATATGCACTGAGTACATGATTGCTTGTTTATGTTTGCCTAAAGAGAGTATATAGGTGTTATAAATGAATGAAAAGAAAAATCTGCTAGAGTGAGAGAAAATTGTACATTTTATTCACGAACCTTGCAAGATACACCTTACAAGATACGGGTACCTCACCTAGGCATGAGGCACGAATTGGTCTTGGAACCTCAGGTAATTTATGGTCTTCAGAAACTCTTTCCCCTCCCCTCTTGAATTTTCATATGCTCTCAGAGTTTGAGTTACAATCTAAGAGATCCACCCATTCTGTGACATACCCCTAATATGATCCCCCCACATCATATGATGCATGATATGCTAATGAACCCCAATCGTCACAGGGGGTGTATGGATTAATATTCAGTTACCTAATTGCACAAACTCAGTTGCATTAAGGTCAAGATCTCTATGTCACTCTTGGCCAGTTGAGAGCCAGTTTAGGGTTTGCTATCCCTGGAATGGGATTAGGAAAACTCTTCCAGTCTTGTCATTGGCTGGGCCATTCCCCCTTTGTAATGGATTCCCTAAGGCTCCCCTCCACACCCTGTGAAGACCAACACCCTACATTCCTCACATAGGGAACTTCTATATATTTAATATTCATTTATAGATATTTGAGTATTGAAATATGAATAACTTAGGCTGTATAAGAATGAGTTCATAATTCAATCCATAAATAGATCATAATAATATTCAGATGTATAGATCTATACAGAGAAGAGGATACAACTTGTACTGGTCAAGAAATAATGAGAAGACATAGATCCTCATCTGTGAGGGAATGTATCTACATCTTCCAGCCTCCTTTTCCTTGAGATTTTCCTCAGAAGATGAGATTCTCAGCTGGGGATGCCCTATCTCTTCAACTCATTAGTTCAGCAGATATTTCTGAGGGCACTTTTTTTTAGGTTTTTGCAAGGCAATGGGGTTAAGTGGCCTGCCCAAGGCCATACAACTAGGTAATTATTAAGTGTCTGAGGTCAAATTTGAACTCAGGCCCTCCTGACTCCAGGGCTGATGCTCTATCCACCGCACCACCTAGCCGCCCCCTGAGGGCACTTTTGATACCCATTTCTATTTCATTATTACTAATTTATATAATTGATATAGATTAAAATCATTTTTCAACAGTTTGTATTGAATATCACAATTGTCTGTTTGTGTGTGTGTGTGTGTGTGTGTGTGTGTTAGGATGGGAGCCTGTGTTTCTGAACCTGTGGGTGCTCTAATTTACATTCCATGCATTATTTGATCACTGATTTGCCAGTTTGTGTGTCTGTGTATGTATGTGTATATGTGTGTGTGTGTATGTATGTTTATGTCCTAACTTCCATCCCCCCCCCGCACCGAGCATTCATTGCTAGCACATTGGAATTGGTCTACTGGCCATGTGCTTTAATGGACACCACATATTTCTGTAATGTACTTTCCTTTACATTGCCATTACCTCCACCATTTACTCTGCTCAGTCTGGGCCTATTGAGGAAGTGTTTATAGCTATCCTGATGAACTTGCTCTCCTGTATTTCTGGACTCATTTTTACAAATAATTAAATTTGACTCCTGCTTCTGGCCTCATCAGGGTGTTCCCAGCAGAGAGCCAATCTTACTCATAGATGTTCATGAAGTTGGTCTGTGCAGGCTGGGGGAGAAGTCCTTTTATCCTGATAGGCAGAACCCTAGTGATCTATGCAGGATGGGAAAGGAAAGGACCGTGAGTTCTGTTCAAGGAGTTATTCAGGTTTCCTTTTCTACTCTGATTCTCAGAACTCCCTTCTGCACTTCTCTGGATAATCTGCACCTTTCATCTTATCACTTAAAACCCAAACCACCTCTACCAAGCAGTTCTTGACCCCTGCCTCTCCCAGGGTTTGCCTCCTATAGCCAAGGCCTTGTCACCACTACCATATTGGGAATATTCAAGGCACACCTGTTCCCTCACTAGACCAGGACATCTCTGAGGGCAGGAAACAGAGACCTTACCTAAGCTAACACTCCAAGCCTCAGGAAAATGTTCAAGCAGGGCTCTGAGAGAAGCAGCTGGGGGTCATCCCTCTTATTTCACAAATGGAAGAAATTCAGTCATGGAAGGCAGGGGATTTACTCGGTCTCATCCTGTTAACTGTATCCTACACTGCCCCAATGCTGGTGGTGGTGGGGAGGGAGTTCACTTTGCTCTTCCTTTAACACCACAGTTCTAACTGCAGACTCCCAGAACTCCCAGTTCAATGGGGAACTTGCCCATCTGATTCTGGAGAAAGCCTTCCCAGAGATCTTGGGTTCATAAAGTTTGGCTATCAGAAGAGGGAGAAGCTAACATGGAAGCCAGGCAGCCTGGCAGGTAAGAGAGACTTAGTTCAAGGTATGTATCTGCCCCTTTTACTGACACTGATCTTGGCCAAGACCCTGATCTTCTCTTCACTTCAGTTACCCTTTTTCTCAAATAAAGAGTCTGGACCAGATAACAATTGAGGTCTCTTTTAAGATTCCACTCTCTTCAAACCTTCAAGCCTATTCAGACTTGACTCCAATATCCACACTTTGTCCCCAATACTAGAAAACTATTGTCTCCTCTCAAGCTGAGAAAAAAACCCTGCTTGGTTTTTCCTTGACCTGCCTCCTTAACCAGAGGTATCTCTATTCTCTATATGCCCATCTAAAGAGTATAGTCACATTTCAGAGCTCGGGGTGGGGGTGGAAGGCAAAGTCCCATAGGAAACAGTTGGAGACCTAACATGGCCAGGAGTCTGGGGATCTGGGATTTCTGTTTCCTAGGTCACTGTCTCCCATGCACAGGAATCTGGGCCTCAGGAGCTTTGGGTTGGTCCTCTAGCTTCTCTCACCCCTCCCAGCCCTTGAGGTTCTCAGGAAACCACCAGTCAAGCAGAGCTGAGGCTAGACATGGTGGACCCACTGACATGGTGGACCCACTGCTAAGCATCAGTAGCTGGTAACATCAGAGTCCACCTAGGTGTGGCAGGTGCCCTCCACTTACCACCACTGCATATCCCTGACAGAATAAAGATATCTGTACATAGAGGAATAAGGAATGAATGAGTCTCCATATATGAAGTCCTCACATAGGAATATAGAAAAGCTCCATCAATGCTCACTTATGTCAACATACAGAGAGAAGAGATGATTAATCAAAGCTATGAGTCACAAAAAACAATAGTGTATATATACACTGAATACATGATTACATATATATATATATATATATATATATATATATATACATGTGTGTGTGTGTGTGTGTGACTAAAGAGAGAATATGGGGGAGCCCATATATATTGACTCATAGAGAACTTATGATGACCTGACTCCAGACTCTTCAAGTCTTGCCTCCTTTGTCTAAGGCTTTGCCACCACTACCGTATTAGGCATGCCCAAGGCACACATTTTCCCTCACTAGACTGGAAATTCTTTGGGGGCAAGAAACGGGGACCTTGCCTAGGCTAACACCTCTAACTCATTCAGCATAGGCATAGAATTTGCTCGGCCTCATTCTGTTAAGAGTTTATCTCAGACTGAACCAAAGCTGTGGGATGAGAGGACTCTGTTTACTTTTTTCTTAATCCCATGGTCCTAATTGAAGACTTCCAGAATGCCTATGTCTAAGGGAAATCTGCTCACATGCTTCTGAGGAGAACCTTCTCAGGGAACTTGGACCCATGAAACTTGGTTATCAGAGGAGGAAGAGGTCAACATGTAAGTCAGTTAACTGGTAGGCAAGAGAGACCTGGGATCAAGGTTTGGGTTTGCCCCTTTCTGGATGTGTGAACTTGATCATGTCCCTATCCTCCTCTGGAGTTACCCTTTTTCTCAAATGGGGAGTTTAGACCAAATGAGGTCTGAGGTTTCATGAAGCCTTCTATCTCACCCTCTGGTTGTTTGGTACTTTTTCTCTTTACCTTATATGTTTGTCTATTGAAGTAACAAAAAGGAGGGAATTAAAATGTAGTGTTTCATCAAAGGTATAATGAATTTTAGGAAATGAATTAATAAATATTACAAGCATAGTTCTGTCAATTTTTTTCACCTTTGAATGGAACAAGTATTACTACGGGTGCATAGAAAATGCTGTTAGGCAGATGAACGTTAAAAAAGAGTAAGGAGTGTAAATTTGTGATTTTCACATTGAGTGATTGCCCAGGTACCCACCTTAGAATGAACCATGATGCCAGTTTAACAACTGGTTCACCAAATTCAACAAAAAATTAGGTATCGGTTATGCTGAACCAGTGAGAACCATCTGAATCCCACCACTGCCTCTATTCATATTTATGAGTATCCATATTTTTTATTTATTTATATAAATATACATATGCATGTATACATTCTGTCTATTCACATATATTAATTCTTCTATATCCTTTATATATACCTAAAAGTACTCCACTACTTTTCCCCTTTAAGAGATTATATAAAACCTCTTGCTATTTACACAAAGAGTATATCAGTAAGCTTAGTAATATAGACAGAGAATAAGAGTATCTGGAAGTAGAGAAATATGGAGGAAATGAGTACTCTCAAATAAAGTACTCAGAAAGTAATATAGGAAGGCTTTATGAATGCTCATAAAAGTCAACATATGGAGAATATAAGAATAATTTTATATATGAATCACAAAAGACAACATAATATATTAATATATACTGAATATGTTTGCTCATATATATGCATATGTGTATATATACACTATACACATATACATAGCTATCTAGAGTATATGGAGAAGTCCATATATACTGATTCATTTGTAGAGAGTATACATGAGTACTAATCTATGAACATCAAAGGACTATGGAGGAATATTCATATATATAAAGAGAACGTATCAGTCCTCAGATGTGTGGCTGCTGTGAGTGAAAATGCACATGGAAAATAGGAATGCTCAGCTATGAGGAGTTAAGGTCAAATATTCCACTATTTCTTTCCATAAGATTTTCCTTAGAAGGTAAACTTTTCAGCCTCTCTTGTCTCTATCTGTAGGAAATCTCCAATTCCCAAGTCAGTTAGATATTTCTGAGGGCACTTTTGAGACTCTTTTAAGTGAAATCTAT
This sequence comes from Macrotis lagotis, assembly GCF_037893015.1. NCBI lineage: Eukaryota > Metazoa > Chordata > Mammalia > Peramelemorphia > Peramelidae > Macrotis > Macrotis lagotis. The sequence goes on from NC_133666.1 coordinate 82,483,289, forward strand.
ATATGATCTATATAGAATTGTTTCTGAGTCCTGAAAGTTCATCTTAAAAAATCGTCATTTTCCCCATGTGTTGTGTGTGTGTGTGTGTATCTGTGTCTGTGCCTCCTACTTTGCATTTCATTTGGCCTCTTCAGGCTACAGATATATTAGTGATAGATGTCCTTGAGGCTGATCTGTGCCAGCTGGGAAAGAAACCTTTTTTTTCTCTGGTGGACAAAAACCTTCTGAACTGCCCAGGGAAGGAAAAGAAATGGAAAATGAGATATCGTAAAGGTGTTATTTGGTTGTCATTTCCTAGTCTGATTCCTAGAGCTTCCTTCTGTAGTCCTAGAAGGACCCTTCAGAGAGCTAAAAATTCTCTCCCTGTTTTGTGGAGAATCTTCACTTTCCTTCTCATCTATGGAAGCCCAACTGCCATCCAGTCCAACAATATTGAGGAGTACTTGACCCTGACTTCTCCAGGACTTGCTTCCTTTGGCCAAGGCTTTTTCACCATTACCACATTGGGGATGTCTAAGACACACATTTCCCCTCACTAGACTGGGAGTTCTCTGAGGGCAAGAAATGGGGATTTTGCTAACACCTCCAAATCTCAGGAAAATGTTCAAGGAGGATTCTGATTGAAGCAGTAGGGAGTTATTCCCATTATTTCACAAATGGAAGAAACCCATTCAAGGGAAGGTGAAATTTTCTCATTCTCCTCCTGCTTAATTAGCATCTCAGTCTGACCCAAAGTTATTCAAGGGTGGGGGCAAGAGGGACAGAGGATGTCAGTTTTCCCTTCACTAAACTCCACCTTACTAACTGAAGACCCCAGAACCCCTAGCTATATAGGGATCCTGACCCATGAGAGCATCTTCCTTTTTTTTGCAAGGTGATGGGATTAAGTGACTTGCCCAAGGTCACACAGCTAGGTAATTTATTAAGTGTCTAAGGCTGAATTTGAAATCAGGTCTTCCTGCTTCTAGTGCCATACTCTATGCTCTGTGCCACCTAGCTGCCCCTGAGAGTGTCTTTCAATGAATAATCAAGCCATGAAGCTTAGCTGTCAGAGGAGGAGAGATCCAAGATGGAAGCCAGACAGCCTGGCAGACAAGAGAGATTCAGGCTTAGAATCTGGATCTGCCCCTTACTGTTTTTGTGACTTCGGCCATGTCCTTTTCTTCCTCATTAACTTAATTTTCCTTTTCCTCAAATGAGATGGTTGAGCTAGATGAGCTCTGAGATCTCTTTTATCTCTCCATTCTACCCAAACTTACAAGTCCATTCAGATTCTACCCACATGACCAGATACTACCTCCCCAAAAGACTCCTCTTCCTGTAAATAAACTGTCCTCTATCCCCCCCCCCAACCCTAAGAAAGCCCAATTAGTGAAATGTATTTCCTTAGAGCATCCCTCAATAAGCAAGTTCTGTCCTTAGTCTGACCCTAAAGATTGGAATAAAATCTCTGGTTCTTCCTGGACTGGGCTCCTGAACCAGAGATGCCCCTCCCCTACCTCACAGAGACTATCAAAACTGAAAACTCAAGATCTCAAAGGGAACAGTTGGGAACCATTTCCCTATCATGGACAAGAGTCCTGGGATCTGGGTCTTATGTTTCCTGACCACTTGTCCCCCATGCTCAGGCCCCAGCCCTTCCACAGGTGTTTGGGTTAGTTCCCTGGTCTCTCTCCCCTTTCATATATTCACTTCTGGACCTCAGAGTCCTCAAGGAGCCACCACCAAAGGCAGAGTCTGGACAAAGTGGACCCCACTTACAACCCATTGAGTTCTAAGCCCTGATGGCTGATGAAGCTAGTGTTTACCTTGTTGGGGTAGGAGTCCTCACTGCCAATGCTGCCAGTTCTACCCCTTTCTTCACTGCCTCTCATCAGGCATCACACTCACCTGTCCCATTTGCTCCACACCCTCTGCAACTCATTTTTAGCTCCACCAGATGCCTTCTCCGTTTCATTTTCCTATCCCTACACTGCCTCAGGATCATTTTCCCCTCCCCCACAGGATATACAAATGACTGGAGCTGGCCAGCAGGATTACCTGTCCAGAGCCAGTGAAGGAAGGAGAGGATGTGGGATCAAAACTGAGGTCCAGCACTCCTCTGCTATCTGTCCAGATGACAGATAAACCTACAAACACATAAAGACAGACACACACAGACACAAAAATATGTATGAAGGGAGTGTGTGTGTGTGTGTGTGTGTGTGTGAGAGAGAGAGAGAGAGAGAAAGAGAGAGGATTAGTATTAACTATAGGAAATAACCCTAAATCTTATGTATTTATATATGTTGGCTATATGTACTCATATATAAGACTACAGTGTCTCTCCTATAGATTATAACTTCAGCTTAGTGTATATAAATATATAGAAAATATGTGAAAACTCATATATATATGAAAACACCAAATATATTCATATTGGTAAGTATTCCAATTCTTTCTATTCATTTCTATGTATAAAAAGTAATTTATTTTTATATCAATTCAGTAGATGACTTGTACATTTACTTACTAATGAATATTAGTAATCATTCTCTCTGTTCCTACTTATAGGAGTACTCACATATTTACTCTCAATTCATATCTGAGGACCCAAATTTTCTTGATACATTTATTTATATTTACTTATGTATATAGGTATACATTCTCCCTTTCTATTCATATATAAGATCTGAGAAATACTCTATTTCTAAAAGTATTCTACTGCTTCTTTTCCTGCAAGAGAAAGGAAGACTTCTGTCTTGACACATATAGATGTACTCATATATAGTGTCAAGAGCTATGATTTTATATTGATTAATATGATATGTATAATTAACTTAATAATAATAATAATTTAGTTTTTAGAGATCTTTTTATAGGCAGACTCTGGACCTAGGAAAACAGTGAAAACAAAGTCACAGAATTCATCTGTCAATCCTGACAGGTCCTGCTTGCCTGTGATAAGTGAAGTGTAACAGTATAACTTGTAATGATTGTACTGGAACCCCCAAAATTATACAATCCACCCAGCCATTCCCATAGGACTCCTACTTGGATGGTCACAAGTAAATTAATCATCATATTGTCCTGCATGGTGGGCTTGTCCTGAGAAGATCACTCAAGCTCCAAATCTAATTGGTCAATGATTCACCTTCCCACTCGTGATCTTGTATAAAATGTTGGACTCCACAAGAGCAAGGTGGAGCTCCAAGAAATGGAGTAATCCCATGATTAACAAATAGGTTCCATGAAAGAATATTAATAAACCACTATCTGCTTTACTGGCATTCTGTCTCTGGCCTGCTGTGTCAAGCTTAGGTTAGAGATGGCTCAGTAGAAAGATATATTTCTATATGTCTGGGTCTGAAAGCTCATCTTATAAGAAGTGTTCTGTAACCTAGGTTTTTAAGTGAGGATTAAAGCCTTATCTGTCTCTGTTCCTCCTAAGGTGGAAATGAACAATTAAATTGGAATTAATTTAAGGGAAGTGGCATTTCAATTTGGAATTCTAAAATAACCGTCAATTGGTAAAATTATAAAGTAAAAGAATGAGTAAAATTTAGAGACCAATACAGTTAAACAAATATAAGGAACTTGCAAAGGTTTAAGAGTTTGGTCTTCTGGGGTATTTAAATATTTGTTTTTTACTTGAATGTCTTCTACATATCACACATGGAAGAAACCCATTCAGGGAAGGCATGGGATTGGTTAGATTCACTTTGCTAGCTGTGTATCCTAGACTAGTCCAAAGTTGGGGAACTTGGTTTGCTTTTTCCTTTACCCCAAAGTTATAACTAAAGAATACCAGAAACTCTATCTCTATGGGAAATATGCCCACCTGATTCTGGGGACTGCCTTCCCAGGGACCTTGGGACCAGGAGGCTTGGCTGTCTGAGAAGGGAGAAGCCAAGAGAGAAGTTAGCTAGCCTGGCAGGACTAGACCTGCTCCATCCTGGCTGTGCAACCTTGACCATGGTCCTGTTTTCTTCTGACAAACCCATTCAGACTCTACTCATATGTCCATAAACTCGAATCTCAAATGTTATCAAAGTAACTCACCTACCCCAAGTTGAGAAAGTCTTGCTAGTCTAATGTTTTCCCTTGGGGCAGCCCCCCAATCACAAAGTTCTGCCCTTATTCTAACCAGCAAGACTAACACGAAACCTAGAATTCTTCATGAATCAGAGTTTCCAAACTGCTCCTCATCTCAAAAGAACTGTCATACCTCATACTTATGTTTGTGTGACCTTGGCCATATCCTTTCCCTACTAAGCACAGCAGACCTGTTTTCAGGGGCCTAGATTTCCAGACCCCTTGTCTCCCATGCTCAGAAACCTGAGTTTCATGTATGCTTTGGGCTGGGCCCCTGATCCTCTGTATCTTTCAATTTTAGTCATCTATTTCAAGGCCTTGGGGTTTTCAGGAAGCCACCAGCCAAGAAGAACTAAATCTGGGCCAGGTGGACCACAAACTAATGGCCGATGGATGGTGACATCAGTGTCTACTTTGGTGAGGCAGGAGTCTTCCTTCTGTCAACCTTGCCCTCCCTCCACTGACCCTCATCAGGCATACCACTCACCTTTCTCTATGCAACCAGCATCCCTCCATCTCACCCTCTCTTGGTCCCATTTTTCCCTCATCCACAGCCCACCTGGTACTTGTTTTCCCATTATCCAAAAACCTTCTCTGCCTCATTTCCCCTCCCCCACCACAGTTACTAGTGACTCCAGTTCCCAGCAGGTTTTTCATTTCTGATACCCTGAGACCCTCTGCTATTTGTGCAGACAACCTTCTGTCCCCCTCTTCAAAACCACTGGACTTCTGTATATTTTTTATGTTCTTATCCAGGAGTGCTGAACAGTTTTTAATGTATTCATTATCTCTGTATCTTTCATTTTTCTCTCTATTTTTCTCTATGACTACTGCATGACTCTCTTAATGATTCCATGTATATCGATTTTGCACTTCTATATAAGATAATAGGAACTCATATATTTCATTTATATATTCTATATCTTCATCTATACATAGTCACATAAGACTACAGTCACTTTCCTATAGGATGTAACTTCAAATTAATATAGAAAGATGTGATAACTCATAGATGTGAAAACAGAGAGTATCTAAATGTAAATATATATATATATATACATATATAATGTGTACTCAAATACTTTCTCTTCATTCTGATGTGCAGGTAAATATTTGTTCTTTTTACAAATTCATTTATAGAATTTTTTCTCCTATCTTCATAAACATTTATAATCATTCTTTCTATTCCCACATATATGAGTATTCAAGTATTCACTCTATATTTATGAGTTCCTGTGTTTTTCTATTCACACACATACATAAATCTAAATGTAGGTATATATATTCATGTATACATTAACTCTATACACGGATAAGAATATTACTATATCCTGTCTATATCCCTAAAAGTTACACTGCTTCTCTCCTGTTAGGGATTATTTCACTACCTTGAGCAAGATTCCTATGGTCTGGGGTTCATTTTCCTTCAATACTTGTTTCCCATGCTCAGGAGCCTGAGCCTCAGGTGGACTTGGGATAAGCCCCTGGCCTCTCATTTCTTAGACATCCATTTCGAGACCTCAGGGTCCTTAAGGAGGCACTAGTCAAAAGAACTGAGTCTGGGTCAGAGGGGTCACATACTGAGGGTTGATGGTCAGTGATATCAGTGCCCACCCTGGTGAGCAACAGAAGTCCTAAGTTTCCCCCCTCCCTCCACTGGCCCTCATCAGGCATCCCACTCACTTTTCTCTCTGCAGGCAGCATCCCTTCTTCACATGCCCTTATAGACTCAGCTTTTCCTTCCACACACACCTTCTCAGTCCATTTTGCCCTCCCTCCTACCACCTCTTGCTCATTTTCCCTTCTTCCATAGACTTTCTGAGGCTTATTTCCTCCTCCCCCACCTCTGCTGCAAGTAACTCCAGTTGTCATAGAGGTTTCTTGACTGGTCATTCCAGTAGTGGGGCAGGGAGGGAGAAGACCCCAGGGAACAAGACTGATGCCAAGTGATCCCCTGTTGTCTGTGCAGATGGTTCTCTGTCCCTCTCTTCCAAATCACTGGGCTTTTATATTTTTTGAATTCTTATAAAGGAGGGCTCAAATTTTATTTTCCAGTGTATTCATTGTCTCTATATCTTCCATTTTTCTCTCTATTCCTCTATTGCATGAATCTCCTAATATTTCAATATATAGAGAGAATTTTATGACTATTATATAAGATTATAAGAACTCATATTTTTCATTTATATATATATTTTCTAGCTTCATTTATGCATAGCTATATAAGACCATAGTGTCTCTCTTCTATAAAATATTATTCATACTTAGAAAAGGAATATATAGAGAAAATATGACAACTCATAAAAATGAAAACAGAATATCTATATGTGTATATATAATATGTACTCAGGTCCTTTCTCTACATTCCTGTGTGCAGGAAGACATTTATTCTTTCTACAAATTCATTTATATGATTTATACATTCTATCTCTTCACAAATATTAGCAATCATTCTCTCATTTACTATGTAAATAATTAACGCATTCACTCTCTGTTCATTTCTATGGATACCCATATTTTCTCTCTTCTCATATATGTGTATATATATATGTATATGTATGTTTTCAAGTTCTTATACATTTACTCTCTACAGGGATAAGAGCATCACCACATCCTTTCTACATCCCTCCAAGTATCCCACTCACCTGTTACCATCCCTCTCCTCCACATCCTCTATGACTCATTTTTTCCTTCACCAACAGCCTTTTGGACTTTATTTTCTCCTCTTCCACACTCCATTGATAAACAATTGGAGCTGCCAGTGATTGTTGTCATTCTTGGATTCACTGAGGGAAGGAGATGAAGGGGACCAGAACTGATGCCAGCAACTATTTGCTGTCTGTCCAGAGAGCATATACACATATGAGGAGAGAGGGGGAGGGCAGGAGGGAGAGAGAACATTATATCATATTAAATACAGGAAATAACCCTAAATTATATCATCCTGTAAATGAAAATCTTATATATTCATATATATTCTTTATCCTTGGCTATATGTACTCAGATATAAGACTACAGTGTCTCTCCTATAGATTATAACTTCTGCTTAATGTATATAAATAGATAACATGAGAAAACTCATTGATATGAAAACATCAAATATATTCACATTGGTAAGTACTCTAATTCTTTCTATTCATTTCTATGTATAGAAAGTAATTTATTTTTTCTATAAATTCACTGGTGACATGTACATTCTACCTACCCATGAATATTAGTAAATATTCCTACTTATAAGTACTCACATATTCACTCTCAATTCACCTCTGAGGGCCCATATTTTCTCTATACATTTATTTATATCTACTTCTATATATGGGTATATATTCTCACTTTCTATTCACATATATGAGATCTCCTAAATGCTTTCTTTATTTCTAAAAGTATTCTGCTGCTTCTTTTTCTGTGAGAAAAGATAGCAAAGTTTCTGTTTCTGTTCAATACATACTGAATATATCAGTACTCACAAATAGGAATATAAAACTATGGGAATAAGGATTGAAAGAGTATTTACAGGTGATATAACCATTTGGAATACAGAAAGACTATGTAAATACTAATCTATTTCAATATATAGAGAGAATATATGGACATTCATATAGATTAGTCACTAGAAACAACTATTTTGTGTATATACATAAAATACATGACAGCTCACATAAACATAAGTGTAACTATCTAGAGTTTATGGGAATATCTACATATATTGGTTCACTTACAAAGAAGATATATGAGTGCTGAAATATGAACATCCATGGAGGATGAAGGAATCTTAATAACTAAAGAGAACATATTGGTACTCAGATGTATAGATGTAGTGAGCAAAGAGGTGATTATTCATGCATGTGAAAATACATATAGAAACTAGGAATCCTCATCTATGAGGGGTTATGTACAAATAAGTCTATATTTCTTTCTATAAGATTTTCCTTAGAAGTTAAGCTTCAGGTTCTCTTGCCTGTCTCTGGATCTCTCCAATTCCTAAGTCAAGTATATGCTTCAAGTATATATTAAATGAAATCTATATTTGTTCTGTATAGAATTATAACTGAGTCCTAAAAGCTCATCTTATTAAAATATTTTCATTTTGCACAAGTGTGTGCATTTTGTGTGTGTTTGTATGTATATGTGTGTGGACATGTGTTTGTATGTGCATGTGTGTGTGTGTGTGTGTGTGTATGTATTTGTACCACCTTTCATTTAATCTGGCCTCCTTAGGCTTTTGAAGTAAGACACAATATTAGTGATGGGTGTCCTTGAGGTTAATCTGTGCAGGCTAGGGGAGAAGCCCTCTCTCTCTAGTGGTCAGAACTGCTCTGGCCTGTCCAGAATGGGAAAGGAAAAGAGACATGAGCTCTGGTCAAGAGGTTATTTGGTTGTCATTTCCTACCATGATTCCCAGAGCCCCCTTCTGCAGCTCAAGCAGGACCCTCTACACAGCTGAAAATTCTCCTCTCTGTTCTGTGGAGAATCTTCTCTTTTGTTCCCATCAGTGAAAGTCCAACTGTCACCCTAGTCTACTAACACCAAGGAGTTCTTGACTTCTGTCTCACCAGGGCTTGCAACCTATAACCAAGGCTTTGCCACCACTACCACACTGGGCATGCTCAAGGCACACATTTCCCCTCCACAAAAGAGGGATTTGGAGCAGTTGATCTCTGAGATCTCTTTTCACCCTCCATTCTACCCAAACCTAGAAGCCATTCAGACTCTATTCCCACATCTATACACCCTCCCCAACCCCCATGTTAGCAAACTATGTCCCAACCACCAGATGAGAAAAACCTGCTACTCTAATACTTTCACTTGGGGCAGCTCTCAGTCAGCAAGCTCTGTCCTTGTTCTAATCCTCTATTTTACGGATACTATCAGACCTCAGAGCCCAGTGGGACGGAAGTTCAAGGTGCCATAGTAACCAGTTGGGGATTGTTTCACTACCATGAACAAGAGTCCTGGGATCTGTGGCTCCTTCTCCCCCCAAACTTAGACCCTTTATACAGTCCTCCGGTCTCTCTCCTCACAAATATCCATTCCTTGTTTTCAGAGTCCTCAGGTAACCACTAGGAAAGCTAACCAGAGTCTAGGCAAAGTGGACCCGCCTACTGGACTGCAAACACTGATGGCTGATGTCATCACTGTCTAACTTGTTGGGGCAGGAATCCCCTTCCTGCCAGTCCTATCTTTTCTGCATTGACACTCTTCAGGCATCTCACTTATCTGACTCCATGTGGTTAGCATCCCTCCCCCCCATATCCTCTCAGGCTCATTTCTCCCTCCCCCAATCTCTCTCCTTTTCATGTTGCCCTCCCCTCCCCACAAGACTGTGGCTGCCACTGGGGTTATCTGGCTGTTGTCATTCCCAGAGTTGTGAAGGAAGGAGGGAATGATGCCTATCAATCCTCTGCTATCTGTCCAGTTGACATATACACACATAGACACACACAGACATAAATATAAAAAATATAAATATGGAGAGAGAGAAGGGGGATAATATCTATATATATGAAATAACCCTAAATTATCTCATCCTATATATGAAAAATCTTGCATATTTCATTTTTATATATTCTTGATCATCGATATTTACTTATGTATAAGACTACAGTGTCTCTCTGCTACTTAATGTATATAAACACATAGATAATGCAAGACAGGTCATATATTTGAAGACACATTAAATTCATATAGTTAAGTACTCTGATTCATTCTGTTCATTGCTATGTAGAGAAAGTAATTTATTCTTTCTATAAATTCATTAGATGGCATACTTTTATCTCCTTATGAATATTAATGATTACTTTCCCTATTTATACTTATAAGAGTACTCACATATTCACTCTCAATTCATATCTGAGAACCAATATTTTTTCTATGCCTTTATTTATATCTACATATCTACACAAATATATACCTTCTTTCTGTTCACATATATTAGATCTCCTAAATATTCTCTCTATTTCTAATGGTATTCTACTGCTTCTCTCCCTCTGAGAGAAGATAAGAAGACCCCTGCCTATCAACACAGAGTATATTTGTACTCACATATAGGAATATAGACCTATAGAAATATGAATTAAATGAGTATTTGCAGATGAAGTACCCATATAGGAATAGAGAAAGTCTATATCAATGCTCATATATGCCAACATTTAGATAGAAGATATGAATATTCATATAGATGAGTCACAAGAAACATTTTATAGCCATACATAGAATACATTAGCTCACAAAAACATATATATAAGACTATCTAGAGTATGTGGACAAGCCTACATATATTGAATCATATATAAGTACTAAAATATAAATACTCAGGGAGAATGAAGGAATCGCCATACCTAAAGAGAACATCTCACTTCTCAGATGTATAGATGTAATGAGTGAACAGTTGATTACTAATACATGTGAAAATACACAATAAAAATAGGAATGCTCACCTAGGAGAAATCATGTCCAAGTATTCCACCATTTCTATCCATGAGATTTTCCTTAGGAGTGGAGTTTATCAGTCTCTCTTGCCTCTGTCTTCTGTATTTCTACAATTCCCAAATCAAGCAAATGCTTCTGAGGGAGCTCTTGAAAGCCTGTTAAGTGAAATCTATAAATAACCTGAATAGAATTGTGTCTGAGTACAGAAAGTTCATCTTACAAGTTTTCATTGTTCCAAGTGCTTTTGTATGTGTGTGTGTGTGTGTGTGTGTGTGTGTGTGTGTGTGTGTGTGTGTATCTGTTTCTGTTTTTGTGTATTGGTCACCAGGTATGTTTAAGTGTGGGAGTTTGCCTGTTTCTGAATGTCTGTGTGTGTATGGACTAAGTTAAATCCCATCCAGTGCTGGATCACTGATTCAGAAATGTGTGCTTGTTGCTTTATGTGTGTGGAGAGAAGTATTAGTATGTATTTCTTTGTATTTTCCTTTATGTGTAAGTTTATGCCCTAACTTCCACCTTACTGTTTGATCATTTCTAACACATTGAAATAGATTATATATGAGTGTATTTTAATGGAGGCCACATTATTCTGTGTTGTGTCTTCTTTCAAATATATTAATTACAGTATTTCCTCTCATCAGTTTGGAACAATTGAGGTAGTGTTTATATGGGTTCTGGTGAAATTGCTCTCCTATATTTCTGGTTTCATTTTGATAAACTTGGATTTTGCTCCTGCTTCTGGTCTCTTCAGACTGTTTTCAGGAGTGAGACAATCTGAATGATAGATGTCCACTGACCTGTCCAGAGTGGTCAAGGAATGGGCACATGAGCTCTGGTCATGGGGCTATTTGGCTTCCCTTCTCATCTTGTTTCCCAGAGCCCCCTTCTGCAACCCAAAGCAGGTTCCTATGCATGAAAATCCCCACCTCTGATCTGTAAATAATCTGTACCTTTTTTCCCAGCAGTGAAATTCTAGCTACCACCCAACTCACCTCCACCCAGCAGTTCTTGATCCCTTTCTCTCTCTATGTTTTGCCCCCTTTGGCCAAGGTTTTGTCATTACTACCATATCTGTCATGTCCAAGACACTTCTTTCCCTCACTATACTGGAATTCTTGCAGAGCTTGGAGTGAAGCAGCTAGGGGTCATTCCTCCCTTATTTCACAGACTGAAGAAGCTGCTTCAGAAAAGGCCATGACATCAGGGAGATGATGTTATTACAAGTATGAGAACCGGACTTGGGTGAGGGAGTACTGTGTTAAGTCACCAGCATCACCACCCAGTTGCCTGGGTCCAATGGCCAGATATAGATCAGGACAACTGGAGATGAACCTGGATGTGAGGCAATCAGGGATTGCCCAGGGTCACAGCTAGGAAGTGTCTGAGGCTGGATTTGAACTCAGGTCCTTCTGACTTCAGGGCCAACCACACTCTATCCACTGCACCATCTAGCTGCTCTTCACTTAGTAAGTGGCAGAGTTGATATTCAAACCAGAACTGAACTCAGATTCAGACTCTAAAATCAGCACTCTTATCAATTGTGCCTGGCTACATTCTGTGTAGATTATTTCCAAATTTGTTTCTCCCCTGACAGATCTTCAGATTCATATTTTCAAATATCTGTCAACTACCTCTGTTTATATGTTCTTTCAGCACCTCAAAATTAACATACCCTAAAATTGTCTCTTCTTAGAGAACTGCTATTCCTTTTAAAGTTCTATGTTTATTGATAACAGAGCTCTTCTCCTAGTTATTCAGGCATATTATGACCCTAAAGTAATCTTTGATTTTTTAATTATTTTAGCTTGTGTCTAATTAATAACAAAATTCCATAAATTTTATCACCATAATATCTCTTATGTTAATTTCTTCCTTTTTATTTCCCATTCACAATGACCTGAGTTTAGGTTTCTATCATCTAAATGACTGTAATAACTCTTTACCTGGTTTTCAGTTCATCCTTCTTAAGGCCGACCAAGCGATTTTTTCAATGCTTCCTTTATCGACTGGTTACTTAAAAACATTCAGTGGCTCCTTGCTTCCTCTAAAATATAGATTCTTGATTATGTCAATCTAAGTTCTCTATAGTTGGGTTCCAACTTATATTTTCTGATGTGTTCTTTCTACTTCCCTTCAAATACTCCTTCAAGTCAACTCATTAGACTCCATCTTGAGTTCTAGATTTGTTCTCTCTATATTTCTTGCCTTTTGTCACATAGGTTCACATCACTGTATTGGGAATCTGTCTCTGTCTGTGATCTTGGTCATGTCCCTGCCCTCCTCTTGACTTGTTACCTTTTTCTTAAATGAAGAGTAACCAGATGACCTCTGAGTTCCCTTGTAACCTTCAAAAGTAACCAAACCTACAAGCCCATACAGTCTCTACCCACACCTCCTCAAAGTTAGCAAATTAGGCTCCCAACATCCCCCCAGCTGACAAATTCCTCCTAGTAGAATGCTTTCACTTGGGGCAGCTCTCAATCAGAAATATCATTTCTCACCCCAATGCTTAGATTGAAACCCATGGTTCTTCCAGGACCTGTTTCCTGACCCAGAGGGGCCCCTCCTTTCATCCAGCCAGGGATGTCCATCAGTTCTATCAGTCCACATAGCCAGAGTGGGTGGAAAGACAAAGTCGCTACCATGTGCTGTGGAGCTTCTGTTTCCTGGCCTCTTGTCTCACCTGCTCAAGCTTCTGAGCCTCAAGTGATCTTTAGGCTGGGCCCCGGCCATCTCCCTTCTCAGATATCCCCTCCCAACCCTCAGGGTGCTCCGGGAGCCCCTAGCCATGTTGAGCTGAATCGAGCTACATGCCCCCTCCTCCCATCTCCGGTTCCCCCCTGCTAGATCACCGCTGCTGGAAGTGGCTTGAGCAGTAACCAGGGTTCCCTTCCTATTGCCATTCGGGGAGCAGGGCATGGACAGAGTGGACCCTATGTATCAGACGTATGTCCAGCACCCTGGTGTGTCTGTCCAGGACGCATGTCCCCTCTGCCAATCCACTCTGCTTTGCATATTCTTATCCAGGAGGGCCCGAATGTTTCCTCTCTATTTTCATGTGATTTGGGGAACCTGCCATTCTCTCTGTTCCTGTTTTTGAATATTGAATGATTCTCTTTATAAGGATGTATGTATGTCATTTCATGTGTATGAACATATATATACATACTTATGATTACATAATTCTATATACAGGAAAGAACTATTTCATTTATAGCTATTCTTTCTTCATCTATGCCTATTTATCTATGACTCATGTATGTATCCTCTATAAAATACTACTTCATGCTTATGTAAATGAATATATAGATAATTGATTACAACTCATATATATGAAGACAGAGTATATATTCATATTTATAAATATTAAATTCCTTTTTCTTCATTGCTATGTACTTGAAATCATTCATTTTATATAAATTCATTTATGGCATATTTTATCTTTTCAAAATAATACTCTTCTCTATATATGAGTAGTCACATATTAATTCTATTCATATTTCTGAGTACAGATTTTTATTCATTAAAATATAAATTCATATATTAATTATTGCATATCCTTTGCATATTCCTAAAAGTATTCACTTGCTTCTTTGTCTTTAAGAGAATTTATGAAAATTTGTCTATTTGCACACACAGTATATCAGTAATCTTCTATAGGAATATAGACAAAGAATAAGAGTATCTGTAAGCAGAGAAAAATGGAGTGATTGGATACAAACTCATGAAGTACTCAAAAAGGAACATAAGGAAAGCTTTATGAATGCTCATATAGGCCAACATATAGAGAAAATATAAGAATAATCTGTTGTATGAGTCACAAAAGACAACACAGTATATTAATATACACTGAATACAAGTTTGATCATATACTGCACAATACATATAACAATTGAGGAACATATATATGTGTATATATACATATATATATATAATTTCATTTGTAGACAATGCTTGAGTACTTATCTATGAGCAACAAGGGACTATGGAGAAATATTCATACATAAAGTGAACATATCAGTACTCAGAGTTATGGATGTAGTTAGAAAAGAGGTGATTATTGAAACATGTCAAAATAGACCAAGAAGATAGGAATTTTTATCTAAGAAGAGTTATATCCAAAGGTTTTACTGTCTTGTTCCATGAGACTTCCCTTAAGCTTGTTTTACATTTGTCTGCCTGACCTAAGTCAATCAGCTCTTCCAGAAGACAATCTTGAATTCTGCTTTTGTCTCCTCGATATGATTATCAGTTTACAAACACAAAATCATTAATGTAGGCTTGTATGTGTGTAAGCATGGGAATATGTCTTTCTGTATACTGTGTGTTTCTTTCTATCTTAATTCTATACTTGTGCTAACATGTTGGAATAGATCAGACTGAAGTATGTTTTAATGGAGTTCACAACTTTTTCTGTTGTCTTTTTTTAAGTTTCTATTTGCTCCCATCATTTTGGGCCTGCTGAGGAAGTGTTTATAGCTCTCCTTGTGAATTTAGCCTCCTATATTCCTGGTCTCATTTTAACAAACAATTGAATTTGGCTTCTGCTTGTGGCCTCTTCAGGTTGTTTGCAGCATGAGGTAATATGAGTGATAGATGTCTATGAAGGTGATCTTTGCAGGTTGGGGAGAACCTCTCTTTGCCTGCTGGGTAGAGCCCCCAATTTGCTCAGTCTCTTCCTGCTTCATATGCATCTTAGATTTGTCCATAGTTGTTAGGTCAGTATGGTAAGGGAGAGGTTGTGGCAGAGGGTGTCAGTTTATCTTTCACTAAACCCCACAGTCCTAAGTGAAGACCCACAGAACTCTTAGATGTATCGGAATCCTACCCCCTGGGAGTGTCTTCCAAGGAACCATCAACCCATGAAGCTTAGCTGTCAGAAGGGGAAAGGTGCAAGATGGAAACCAGGAAGCCTGGCAGACATATATGAATATATTCAGTCTATTCATATATATTAGGCCTATATATTTGTATATATGTAGACATACATGTATACATTCTCTGCATACACAGAGAAGATTATTCTTTCTATATTCTTAAAAGTATTCTACTGCTTCTTTTACTTTGAGAGAATATATAAAAATTCTGTCTTTGTACCCACATAGTATATCAGGATTCATAGAGGGGAATAGTGACAGAAATTAAAGTTATCTCTATGTAGAGGAATAAGGAATGAATGAGCTCCCATATATGAAGAATAGAAATAGAGAAAGATTCTATGACTGCTTACTTCTGCCAACATACAGGGGAAATAGATGACTAATCATAGATATGAGTCACAAGAAACAATAGTGTATATATTATATATATATATATATACTGAATACATGATTAATCATATATATGTGTGTGACTTGAGTGAAGATATGGAGAATCTACATATATTGACTCATAGAGGACTTAAGATGACTGAAACAGGAAAACCAAGGGACCTGAGGAGTAAATTAATACACTCAATCCATAAAGAAACATAGAAGAGGTGAGTACTCACACAGGACCAAATACACATGACAGATAAGAATGCTAATCTGTGGGGAGGATATTGTTAAATTTTCCATCCTCTGGGGGGGGCTAGGTGGTGGTGTGGCTAGGTGGCATAGTGGATAAAGCACCAGCCCTGGAGTCAGGAATACCTGGGTTCAAATCTGGTCTCAGACACTTAATAATTACCTAGCTGTGTGGCCTTGGGCAAGCCACTTAACCCCATTTTCCTTGCAAAAACATAAAAAAAGAAAATCTTCCATCCTCCTTTTCCATAGGATTTTCCTTAGGAGGTAAGGATCTCAGGCTGCTGGGCCTTGGGCTGCCTTGTTTCTCCATGACCAAAGTCAAGAAGATATTTCTGAAGGCATTTTTGAGATCCTCTTTTTGTCTCCCCACCATGATCAATAATTGATATGGATTAAAATTCTTTATCAGATGATTGTATTGGGGGTCCCCTAGTGTGTTTGTGTAAGGAGGGAGCAGATGGCTTTCATTGTATCTGGAATATTTGCTTGTCTTATTGGATCACTGCCGCCCTGGTGTGTGGGAGCACACATATCTGTGTCTCTGTATGAATTTCTGTACTACCCTCCATCCAACATCCTGTCCAATCATTGCCAATATATTGGAATAGGTCAGACTGGAGTGTGTTGAATATGGGGCACATCTTTCTGATTTGTGTTTTTCTTTATATTTCTCCTAAAATTTCATTTTCGTCCAATTTGGGCCTATTGAAGAAGCAGTCTTCTTCAAGCAATTGGAGTTGGCTCCTGCTTCTAGCCTCTTCAGGGTTTATAGCAGGGGACATCTTAGTCATAGATTCCCATGAGGCTGATCTCTGAAGTTTGGAGGAAAGCCCTTTTTCCCTGGTAGGAATAAGTCCACTGACCTGTCCACAGTGGGAAAGAAATGGACATATGAGCTCTAGTCAGTTGATTATTCTGGCTTCCTTTGCACCCTGATTCCCAGAGTCTCCTTCTGCAGTCTAAGTTCTGTTGATTATCTGTACTTTCTTTCCTGTCAATGGAAGCCAAACTGCAATCCAGTCCATCTCCAACAAGCAGTTCTTGAACCCAGCCTCTCCAAGACTGGCTTCCTTTGGCCAACTCTCTGCCACCACTACCCCACTGGGCAATGTCCAAGGTACTGTGTTTCCTTCACTAAATTTGAATTTCACTGAAGGCAGGAAAAAGGAACCCTGTTTAGGACAACAACCCCAAACTCCAGAAAAATGGTCACATAAGACTCTATATGAACAGGACCTGGGAGTCATTTTCCTTATTGCAACAATGGAAGAAACAGAAAGATTGGAATTTGCTCAGCCTCATCCTGCTAACAGTTTTTCTCAGTTTGGCCCAAAGCTCGGGGTCCAGGAGGGTTGGTTTACTTTGTACTTAGCCCCAGAGTCCTAACTGAAGACTCCCAGAATGCTAGTTCTGTGAGGAAGGTGTCCACTTGTTTCTGGGACGTGTCTTCTCAGAGCCCTTGGGGCCATGAAGCTTGGCTGTCAGAGGAGGACAAGATGGAAGTCAGGCAGCCTGGCAGAGAGGAGAGACCTGGGCTCAAGGTCTGCATCTGCCCTTCTTCCTGGCTGTGTGACCTTACTCATGTCCCTGCCCTCCTCTGAACCTCAGTTCCTTTTTCTTTCAAAGGAGGAGGTTGGGTCAGATGAATTCTGAGGTCTCTTTTACGCTCAATACTTTACAGACCTGAAAGCTCATTTAGACTCTTCCCGGCCAACAACAGCCCCTCCCTCCACTCCTCAGTACCACCATATTCCCCTCCCCCTCCCCCCTCCCCTTCTGGCTAACCCCGCTAGTCGAATGCTTTCCCTTGTGCCCTTCCCCCCCGCCTCGATTTCAGGGGGTGAAAGGCACAGGTTCAGGAGGGAGCCTTGGGGACTTCTTCCCTCCCAGGGACAAGATTCTCACGGGGGGCGGGGCTCATTTTCCTTGGATCCCTGTCTCCCAGAGGGGCTTTGGATGTTGCCCGAAATCTTTGGGGTCTCAGATCCCCCTCCCATCCCTAGGGGTCCTCATCGAGCCGCGAGCCCAGCGGAACTGAGTGGGCAAGGTGCCCCCTTTCCTCCCCCGCGGAGAACCGACGGCCGGTGACGTCAGCGCCCCACTTGGGCCCCCTCCCCGGAAGCTGCCCCTCCCTCACTGCTCCCCTCCTCCAGAATCCCCCAATTCAGCCTCTCCGCAGTCGGCATCCCTCCCCCACAAGCCTCCTCCGCCTCGTTTCCCTCCCCCCAGCACCCCTGCTCCTTTCCTCTTCTCCCAAAGCCCCTGCCAGCTCATCTCCCCCCCAACTGCTCTTCTAGTGGCTGAAGTAACCCTGGGGGTCAGCTGACTATTGTCATCCCGGGGGCTTGGCAGGGAGGGAGAGGACCCCGGGGAGCAAGCCTAATGCCCAGAGACCCCCTGCTGTCTTCCAGGCCCCCCCCCCCCCCCCCCCCCCCCCCCCCCCCGTCCCCTCTCCTCACATCTACTGGGCTTTCTATGTTCTTATTCGTGGGACTTCAGATATTTCCACTGTGTCCGCATTTCTTGTTTCATCCATTTTCTCTGTCCTCTTGATGACTACTGTGAGACTCTATAATGTTTCCTATATAGAATTATATGTATATATTATTATATTCTATATAAAGGAAAGAACTTATATATTTCAATTATAGAAATTCTTCATCTAAGCTTACTCATATATGAGACTACAGATTTTCTCCTGTAGAATACAACTTCATACTTATGTAAATGAATATAGATTACATCTGCCAACTCATACATAGGAGTACAGTGAAGATGAATGTATGCATTTATGTATGGACATACTCAAGTTCTTTTCATTCCAAAGTAGAGGAAATAGTTTTTTTTTTCTATAAATTCATTTATATGATTTATGGTCTATCTCCTCACAAACAGTAGTAATCATTCTGGCAACAACTAAATTAATTAGTATTCATATATTCACTCTATTCATCTCTAGAAGTATCCATATTTTCTCTATTGTATATATAGATATAGATACTCTCTATTCATGAATACATTATCTATTATATTCCAAGAAGTATTCCTCTGCTTCTATCCCTGTGACAGAAGATATGAAACCTCCTGTTTTAATGCACAAGACTCATATATTGGAATATAGACAGAGAATGAGGGTAGCTATACATACAGCAATAGAGTAAATGAATACTGATAGTCACAAAGGAATACAGAAGGCTCCTTATGCTAAGATATAGAGAACAGAGGAATAATTGTATATATATATATATATATATATATATATATATGAGTCACAAGAGACAAAATATTACATTTATATACACTGATTACATGGTTGCTCATATATATGGGCATATATATGAGAAAATATGGGAAATACCTAAATATTGATATAAAGTAATGACCTGTGACTACTGAAATATGAATAATAAGGGAGAAGAGAAGAGTATAAATATAAATATATTGAACCCAGAAGGAGAAAATATTAATCCTCTTATATATGGATAAAACAATGAGGATCTATAGAAGTCAAAATATAACTGGAAGACAAAAATCTTCATCTTGGAGGCAATACATCTACATCTTCCAGTTTCCTTTCCCTTGAGATTTCCCTCAGCACCTGAGGTTCTCACCCGGGGCTGCCCTATCTCTCCAACTCCCAAGCCAAGCACATATTTCTGGGGGCACTTTTGTGACCCACTTTTGTCTCATCATTATTACTAATTGATATCGATTAAAATTCTTTCTCAACTGAATCCTTTCTCAACTGTTTGTAATGAGGTGTGTATGTGTGTATCTCTCTGTGTGTGTGTGTGTGTGTGTGTGTGTGTGTGTGTGTGTTCTAAAATCCCTCCAAGTCCCTGGACAATCATTGCTAACACATTGAACGGGTCAGATTGAAGAGTGTTTAATGGTGGCACATCTTTCTGTCCTCTGCCTTCCATTTCATTGCTATTACCTCCAGTATTTGCTCCAATCAGTTTGGGCCTGGTGAGGAAGTGTTTGTCATTGTGGGAAAGAATCAAGTGTTTTGCTTTCACAAGGGTGAGAGAGGGTATTGCCAGAGTCTCACAGATGTCTGTGAGGATAATACATTCCAAAAGCCAGGATGTCTTGTCTTTGTGGAAACCCAAGAGATGACAACCTGTTTGCAGGAAGAAAAGAGTTAGACAAAAGGAAAGGTGATTAAAAAAATAACTTTGCAGGAGTTGAATGAGAGCCTGTGTTATTGTCTTTTGCACCTGCTCAAGGAGGTAGCTGTTCTTGCTCATTAGTATAATGAGTAGGGCAGCAAAAACATATGGGGGCAAATGTATCAGTTAGATTGTGATCCCAGTCAATGATTGACAAGAAGGGGGAAGAACAAGCCTTTCAAAGTGCATGTAAGACCTACCATTTCCAATATTTGGCACCCCATCCTCTTGAGGGAGTTAGACCTTTTATTAAGATGCCTTAATAAAAGTCATTTTAATCACTCTGGACTAAGTATTCACCAAGCCATTTATAACAGTTACCCTCCTGGGGAACTTGCTCTCCTATATCTCTGGCTTCATTTTGTCAAACAATTCCATATCACTCCTGCCTCTGACCTTCTGTCTCACCAAAGTGAGACAATCTTGGTCTCAGATATCCAAGAGGCTGCTCTATGCAGGCTGGGAGAGAAACCCTCTTTTTCTGATGGTAGAACCCCACATACATGCCCAGGATGGGCAAAGAAAGAGCATGAGTTCTTCTCAAGGGGTTGTTTGGGTGTTTTTTACCACCCTGATTCCCAGAGCTCCCTTTTACAGTCCAAGCAGGTCCCTCTACAGAGCTGAAAATTCCCACCTCTTTCTATGGATAATCAGAAACTTTCTTTCAATCAGTGAAAGCCTAACTGCCATCCTGCTCATCTCCACCAGCTGTTCATGATCCTGACTCTTCAAGGTTGACTTCCTTTGGCCAAGGCTTTGCCACCACTATCACATTGGGCATGTCTAAGGCATTGCTCTTCTCTCACTAAATTGGAAGTTCTCTGAGGGAAAAAAACATCAACCAAATTATCACCTTCAAATCCCAGGAAAATGGCTCTGAGTGAACAGCGGCTAGGAGTCATTCTTATTGCAAAAAGGAAAGAACCTCATTCAGAGAAGGCATAGGAGTTCTTTAGCCTTATCCTCTTAACAGTGCCTTAGACTGGATTGAAAGTGGTGATGGTGGCGGGGAGCTTTGTTTACTCCTTTTAAATGAAAACAACCCCACAGACAAAAGATGACTCCTAGAACCCCCAGCACTATGGGGAAATTGTCCACCTGCTTCTGAGGAATGATTTCCCAGGGATCATGAAGCTATGTTGTTAGAGGATAGAGAAGTCAAGATGAAAGTCATCTACTCTGGTAGGATAGAGAGACCCAGGCTCAAGGTATGATCTTGAATATATCCCTCCCCTTCTCTGGACCTCTGTTATCTTTCCTTTGAAATGAGGTTAGGGCACATGATCTCTGAGGTTTCTTTAGCCCTCAACGCTATCCAGACATAAAAGTTCATTCAGACTCTCCCCCTCTGTAAAAAAAATATATCCCCTCACACCCCAGTATCAAAATATCTTCTCCCTCCCAATCCCTTGCTGAGATAACCCTGTCATTTGAATGCTTTCCCTTGGGGCAACCCCCCAATCAGCAAGTTCTGCCCTTTTGTTAAAACTAAAGATTATTATAAAACCCATGGTTCTTCTTGGATTGGCTCCCTGAAGCAAAGGTATCTCCACCCCCAAATCCTGTACCCCCAAATCAATGTCATAGGAACTGTCAAACTTGTCAACCATTTTCTTACTATGGGCAGCAGTCCTGTGCTCAGAGGCCTGGTTCTTGGCCTATTGTCTTCCTGAGCCCCAAGTGGGCTTTGGTCTGGTCCCTTGGCATCTCTGGACTCTCAGAACTTCCCTTATAGCCCTTGGGGTCCTCAGAGAATCACCAGTCAAGCTCAAATATTTTCTTTCTATTTTCATGTAAGGGAGTAACCTTCCACTCTCTCAGCTCCTCTATATGAGAATTACATGATTCCCTTTATCATGCTGGTATATGGGATTGTGTGGCTGTACATATAAATACATACTACATATATACATACATTATATATATGAAAAACTTAAGACTATATCATTCTCTATATAGGAAAGAACTTACAAATTTCATTCATTCATATATATATATGAATATATATATATATACTTTCTTCATTTATACTTCAATTTGACTATTGAATTTCCTATAAAATATAACCTCACTTTTGTAAATGAATACAGAGATAATATAACTCATATATATGAAGATAATATATTCTTTCTTATAAATACTAAATTCCTTTCTCTTCATTGCTATGTACATGAAATCATGTAGATTTTCTACAAATTCATTTATATGACATGCATTTTATCTTTTCAAGAATATTAGCAACCACTCTCTCTTCTCCTACATATATGAGTGCTGAAATATTATATTATAATATTTATATTATATATTATATATATATTATAATACTTATGAGTATCCACATTTTCTCCATTTATTTATATATGCATATATACATCCATGTATACATTCTGTCTCTCTATATACAAATGTTAGTTCTCCTATATAATTTGTATATTCCTAAAAGTTCTCCACTGCCTCTTTTCTTTTAAGAGAATATGTTGCAGATTCCTTCACCTTGGGGCCCTATCAGTGACGACCTCCCTCCCAGAGGGGAGCTGAGAATAAGGAGTCAAGCCACACTGCCTTATGCCTCCAACTCAAATGTATTACTGCTTAGCTTCTACAAATACACTGTTAGGTCTTCTGGGGTAGAACAAAGGAAAATGGAATGCGGGATATGCCAAGCGAGGTCTACGTGCAGCATCTTGTGTTACAGGATAAGGGGGTACGTTGGGGGGGGAGGTGGTAAAACACAGCTGTGTCCTGTGCCCTTGGGCCGTGGGGTGGAAAGACCAACTCCCAAGGACTCTGGCACACCTTATCTCTTAGGGTGGCATGCCAGCTCCTGAGACTGTGTCCAGGTGGCGGTGTGTTAGAATAGACTGTGTTTCCACAAGAACATATAAAACCTCTTGCCTGTTTACACAACAGCTAAGTAGTGCAGTGGATAGAGCACTGACCTTGAGGTCAGGAGGATGGAAGTTCAAATCTGGCCTCAGACACTTGATACTTCCTAGCTATGTGATCTTGGGCAAGTCACTTCATCCCTATTGCCTCCCATCTAGAGTTATCTCTAGCTGTTCTTATTCATATCTGGCCACTGGACCAGAAGGTTCTGGAGGAGAAAGTGAGGTTGGTGATTTGGCACAGCATCCCCTCAACTCATATCTAATTCATGGGCTTGTCATGGTATCATCTTCCCCTGATGTCATGAATGAAGGACAAACTTCATATCAGTAATCTTAGGAATATAGACAGTGAATTAGGATATCTGTAAGTAGAAAAATATGGAATAAATGAGCACTCACAAGTGAAGTACTCATAAAAGAAGATTATGAATGCTCTTATATGCCAACATATAGAGAAAATATAAGAATAATCTTATGTACAAGTTACAAAAGACAACATAGTATATTAATATACTCTGAATACGTTTGTTCATATATATATATATATATATATATATTTATACATAATGATCTATGATCTAGAGCATGTGGAGAAAGCCATATATATATTGATTCATTTGTAGAGAAAATACATGAGTACTGATTTGTGAACACCAAGAGATTATGAAGGACTCATACATAAAGTGAACATATCAAGTAGTTAGAGGTATAGATGTAATAAGAGATGAGATGATTACTGATGCAAGTCAAAATAGATAAGGAAGATAGGAATGCTCACTGAAGAGAAGTTAGGTTCAAAGTTTCCACTATTTTGTTCCATGAGAACTTTAGTTCTCAGATTTCTTTGCCTTTCTCTGGCTGACCTTTCCACTTCTCAAATCAATTAGTCCTTTCTGAAGACAGTTTAGAGACCTCCTATTGTGTTCTTACCAGGATTACCAATTTATAGTAATTAAAATATTTTTTATTAAATTATTGTATCAGAGGATCATAAGTGTGTTGTAAATGTATGTGTTTCAGTGATTCTATACCTGTACTGTCATTTCTAGCATGTCCAAGGAACACCTTTTGATTCATTAAGCAGTAATTCTCTGCAGGGAGGAAACAGTCACCTCATGGAGACTAACACTTTCAAGCCCCAGGAAAATATTCAAGTAGGGTTCTGAGTGAAGTAGCTAGGGGTGATTCCCCAAATTTCACAAATGGAAGAAACCCATTCAGAAGGCATGAGATTTGCTCAGTATCCCCCTGCTAATGTGCATTTCAGGCTGGTCCAAAGTTGTTGGGGGGCATGCTGGTTTTGCCCTTCACTTAACCCCAGTCCTACCTGAAAACCTCCCAAACTCTATGGGGATCCTGCCCCCTGGCTCCTAGCCAGTGTTTCCTAAGAGAAAGAAACCAAATACTTATGAAATAGTCTCTGTCTACATATAGATGAATTTTCTTATATTGTATATATATGTCATTAATCATGAAGTTATAATTTATGACAGACACACTGTAACATATATAAATAAACATAGATGATGATAAAGAATATATGAAAATGAAAGAAAATTTTTTTATGTATAGGATCAGATAATTTGGGCTATTTCTTGTATTCATGATGATATAATCCTCTCTCTCTCTCTCTCTCTCTCTCTCTCTCTCTCTCTCTCTCTCTCTCTCTCTCTCTCCCTCTCTTTCTCTCTCTCCATATATATTTGTCTGTCTCTGTGTGGCTGTCTTTATGTTTGTCGGCACAGTGTATCCACTGCATTGGCCCTGCAGTCAGGAGTACCCGAGTTCAGGTCCAGCCTCAGACACTTAATGATTACCTAGCTGTATGGCCTCAGGCAAGCCACTTAACTCCATTGCCTTGCAAAAACTAAGAAAAAAAATAAGTACATTAATTCACTCCTCTGATACCTTGTTTTTCATGTTCCAGTCATCACATGACCTCTATGAACCAATATATGTGGACTTTCCATATTCTCTCTCTTGTCACATATATATGAAGAATAATGTATTCAGTGTATATATATGTATATATGTATACATATATTCACTATAATGTTTCTTGTGATATATATATACATATATATATATATATATATATATATATATATATGATTAGTCACCTATTATCTATGTATGTTGGCATAGGTGCTTCATGTATTGGTACTCATTCCCTCCCTATTCCTGTACATACAGATAACTTTATTCACTGTCAGTATTTATCTATATAAGTCTTGATATACTCTCTGTGTATAAAGAGAAGAATTTTTATGTATTTTGTCACAGTGATAAAAGCATAGAAAGGAATAATACTACTTTTATCCATGTATTAAAAAGAATGTTTACATATATACCTTTATATACATATAAAATATAGGGACTCATAGACTTGAATAGAATGAATATATAGTCATATAGGAAGGATTAGAGAGAGAGAGGGATTTCTAATGTTGATGAGAAGATAGAAGGTATAAATCATATGAATGGATTTGCAGAAAGAACAAATACCTTCCTGCACGTACGAATGAAGAGAAAGGACCAGAGTATACTATATCTATCTATCTATCTATCTATCTATCTATCTATCTATCTATCTATCTATCTATCTATCTACCTTATTTATTTATATAGAGAGGGATATAGATATTTCTTGTTTTCATATATTCTCTCTCTATTCATTTACATAAGTATGAAGTCATATCCTATAGGAGAGAAACTGTAGTCTTATATGACTATACATAGATAAAGACAGAGAATATTTAAATGAAATATGTGAGTAATCATAATCCTATACATAAGGGAAAACATTCTTAAAAGTATAATTAGGAAGGTCAAGCAGTAGTACTCATAGAGAAAAATATCAAGGAGAAATGGAAGTTACAAAGACAATGTATATACTGAAGAAAAAATCAATTGAACCCGCCTCCTGGATAAGAATATAGAAAATATAGAAAATCTCAGTGATTTTGAAGAGAGGGATAGAGGAAGACCTGGAAAAACAACAGGGAGTCATTGGGCTTCAGTCGCTGTCCCTGGAGTCTTCTCGCTCCCTGTCCAGCTCCTGGAATGGCCACAGTCAGAAAACTCCACTGGGAGCTCAAGCAGCAGTGGGAGATGGGAACTGAGCCTGGGAAGGTCTTTGGGAGAAGAAAATGAGGAGGAAAGGGACAGGGAGAAGGAAAAATGAGCAAGAGAAGATCTTTCAAAGAAGGGGGAAATTAATACCAGCTGCTTTTGGTGGATGGGAAATGGAATGGGGAAGGTGTGGAGTGAAGGAAAAATGAACCCAAAAGGGTGAGTGAAGGAGGGATGCTGCCTACAGAAAGGAGAGTGGAATGCATGATGATGGCTAGTGGAGGGCTTGGTGGGGTGTAACTTCTGTCTCACCAAGGTGGATGCTGACATCATAGACCATTCCTTGCACAGCTTGTTGTGATCCACCTGGTCTGGATTCAGTTCTTCTTGTCTGGTGGCTACCTAATAAATAAATATAAGTGTTATATGTATTATATAAATATATGTATATATGAATGAAAGATATGCACTTGTTCTCTCTCTCTCTACATATATATGTATATGTATATATATATATATATATATATATATATATATACACACACATATCTTTCACTCCCTTTCTCTCTCCCTTTGTTCCTCTTTCTCTCTCTAACCACATATATTACAATCAGAGACGTCCTTGAATATTTTCCTGGTAGTTGGAGGTGTTAGTCTAGCAAGGACCCTAGCAAAGTTCTTACCCTCAAAGTACTCCCAATCTAGAGAGGGAACATGTGTGGCTTGCACATGCCCAAGGTGGTACTGGTGGCAAACCCTGGAGAGGCAGGGTCAAGAGCTGCTAGGTGGGCTGGGTGGCAGGTGGACTTTTGCTGTTGGAAAGAAAAGAGAAGCTTCTCCACAGAACAGAGGAGAGAATTTTCAGCTGTCTAAAGGGTTCTGCCTGAGGTGCAGAGAGGGGCTCTGAGAATCATGGTGGGACATGACCATCAAATAACCCCTTGAGCACAGGTTACAGGGGCTCTGTCCACCAGAGGAAAAGGGCTTCTCCTCCAATCTGGGGGACATCTATGTCCTCAAGAACGTGCATTACTGATGTTGTCTCTTGCTGCAAACAAGCAGAAGAGGTCAGACGAAGTGGAAGACAGGACAAACCTACATACAAACAAACACAGATACATATCAAAACATGTGAAAAATGAAAATCTTGCACGAAGATGAACTTTCATGACTCACACAATTCTATACAATTCATACATAGATTTCACTTAACAGGCTCCCAAGAGCAATCTCAGAAACATCTACTTGATTGGGCAATTGGAAACATACAGCCTCAGAGGCAAGATAGATTGAGAAGCTTAACTCCTAAGGAAAATTTCAAGGAAAGAAATACTGGAATATTTGGAAATAACTCCTCCTAGGTGAGCATTCCTATTTACTGTGTGTATTTGCACATGCATGAGTACTCCGTTGGTCACTCAATGCATCCATACATCTGAGTATTGATGTTTTCTTTAGATATGATATTCCTTCATCATCCTAGATGTTCATATTTCAATACTTATATATACTTTCTGTAAATGAATCAATATATGTGAGTTTATCCATATACTCTAAACATTTTCACATATGTTTGTATGACCTATGTATATAGATATGAGATGTAAGGTCTTATTATTTATCGATATAAAGGTTCATTTAACTTAGGTAATGTTGGTATATATGAGCATTCATATAAATATTCCACATTGCTATATGAGTGCTTCATATGTGAATATTCATTCACTCCATATTCCCATAGGTTTATATTCCTATCTATAAGCACTAATATATTCTGTGTACAGACAGGAGTCTTCCTATCTTCTCTCATAGGAAGGGAAACAGTGGAATACTTTTAGAATTAAGAAATCATTTAGGAGACTTAATATATGAAAATAGAATTTATACTTATGTGTATATGCAGGTAAAATAAAAATAAAAGAAAAATATGGTTCCTTAGATATGAATTGTGAGTGAATATGTAAGTACTCCTATAAGTTAGAATGGGGAAAATGATTACTAACATTCATGAGGAGATAAAAGGATGCCATCTAATGAATCTATAGAAAAAATAAATTACTTTCTATTCCTAAGAATGCAAAGAACCTAAATACTTGCCTATGTGAATATATTATATTCTCAGTCATCATATATATGAGTAAACTTACCTATATTAAGCAGTAAGTATAATCTATAGGAGAAACACTCTTTAGCCATAAATTTGAGTACATATAGATGAAGATAAAGAACAAAGAAAAATGAAATATACAAGATTTTTCATATAGGAAGAGATAATTATTTTTTACTATATGTGAGATGATATAATCCTCAATCTCTCTCTCTCTCTCTCTCTCTCTCTCTCTCTCTCTCTCTCTCTCTCTCTCTCTCTCTCTCCTCCCTCTCCCTCTCCCTCTCACTTCACATATATTATTTGTGGCTGTGTTTTTATGTGTGTCTGTTGGTGGGGGTATATGCCATCTGGACAGAAAGCATTGCATTGCTGGGCATCATTTTCCCTTTCCTTCATGGCTCTGGGAATGACAACACCAAGGCAATCTCCGTGGCAGCAATCACTTGAAGGTTAGGGAGGGCAAAATGAGAAGAGACATTGGGGGAGGGGAGAAAGCACCTGAGAGGGTGTGAGGAAGGGATGTTGACCACATGGAGACAGGTAAGTGGGATGCCTGATGAGTTCCAGTGGAGAAAGAGACAGAAGTGGCAGGAAGGGACTCCTGGCCCAATAAGGTAGGTAATGATGTCATCAGTCATCAGGGTTCAGAACCCAGCAGGATGACCACCTTGTCCTGACTCTGGATGGACTTCCCAGTGGCTCCCTGAGAACCCTGAGGGCCAAGGTAGGATATCTGAGAGGAGAGAGGGGGAGGCAAAGGTACCAGCCAAAAAACCTCTGGAGGACCAGGGACTTGAGCACAGGGGAAATGTGGCCAGAAAACATAAGCCCCAAATACCAGAACTGCTGCTCATGGTAGGAAAATGGTCCCGAAATAGTCACTATAGGAACTTGTCTGTCTATCCCCCAGGATTTAAGGTATGATAGAGTGTACCAGGTAGAGGGTTAGTAAAAGGGCAGAGCTTGCTGACTGGTGGCTTCTCCAAAGGAAAGCCTTAGTCCAGTAGCATTTTCTCATGTGGTGCTTGGGAGGTAGTTTTGCTAACACTGGAGCCAGAGAGGAGGTTTAGAGGAGGAAATAGAGTCTGAATGGGTTTGTAGTTTAGGGTAGGTTGAAGGGATAAAAGAGACCTCAGAGGTCATCTGGCCCAATCTCCTCATTGCAAATTACTCAGAGCCATCCTCGATCAGTTTGCTGGGACTAGGAGGTGTTAGCCTACAAGATATCGCTGTGTCCTGTCCTCAGAGAACTTCTAGTTTACTGAAATAAAAGGAGTGCCTTGATATGATTTCTCTGCTATCACATTCAACTGAGATCAATGTATAACATGCAACCAATGTGAACACTAACAGAACGCCGTCTGTGGAGGCTGGGGGAAGGGAAGCAAGAATTGGGGGGAAATTGTGAAACTCAAAATAAATAAAATCTTTCTTTAAAAAAAAGGAGTGCCTTGGACATGCCAAATATGATAGCAATATGAAAGACCAGACCACAAGAGGCCAGCCCTAGAGAGGCAGGAGTCAAGAACTCCTTGGGAGAGGTGAAGTGGGTGGCAGTTGAGCTTTCATTGAAGAGAAGGAAGTTTTAGCTCATCAGATCAGAGACTGCAGAAACGGTCTCTGGGATGGGAAGGGGTGGGAAAGAAAGAAGAAATAACCCCTTGACCAGTGTTCATATGCCCATTCCTTTCCTAAGCAGGGTAATTCAGCAGGGTCCTGACCAGCAGGTAAAGAGGACTGCTACCCCCAACCTGCAATGATCAGCCTCATGACCATCTTTCATTAAGATTATTCCCTGTCGCAAACACCATGATGAGGCCAGAAGCAGGAGTCTAATGCAATTGTTTTTCGAAATTTGACCAGGAATGGAGTAGACCCAGATGATCAAGAGTGCTTCCTCAATAGCCCCAAACTGATTGGAAATAATACTGTAGTTAACAGAAATCTAAAGAAAACCAAAAAACAGAAAGATGTGCCCCACATTCACCACACACCAGTCTAACATTCCAATATGTCAGCCGTGGTTGGACAGGGTGTTGGTTGGAGAGTAGGAGAGAATCACACAGAGAGAGACACAGAAATGTAAGCACCCAACCTTTCCACACACCCTGAAGTAGCAACAGGAGATGGGATAGAACGTAGGACAAGCAAATATCCTGGATACACTGAAAACCATCTGCTCCTCCCTTACATAAGCAAACTGGAGAATCCCCCTCTCAATTAGTGATCATGTTGAAGAGAGAAAAGAGGATCTCAAAAGTACCTTCGGAAATATCTCCCTGACTTTGGACATGGAGAGGAGAGACACAGGAGCCCAACACCAAACAACCTGAGATTCTTACCAAATAAGGGACATCCAATGGACAAGGAGAATGGAAGATTTAACAGCATCAGTTGCTCGATGAGTATTCCGCTCTTCCATGTGTACTTGGTCCTGTCTGAGTACTCATCTCCTCTTTCTATATGTCCATTTTTCTGAGAATGAATAAGTTCTCTTTAAGAATTGGATTAATTCACTCCTCTGGTCCCTTGTTTTGCAGGCTCCAGTCAGCACATGATCTCTATTGTTGAATCAATATATTTAGGTATTCCCTATTTTCTCTCTAGTCACATATATATGAATAATCATATATTCAGTGTATATATATATATATCTGTAGATATAGATGTAGATATATATACTCTATTATTTTTGTGATTCATTTATATGATCAGTCACCTATTCTGCCTGTAAGTTGGTATAAGTGAGCAATAAATGTAGGTTTGCCCATATAAGGAATAATCAAGTCATGAAGCTAGCCGTAAGAGGAGGAAAGGTTCAAGGTAGAAGCCAGTCAGCCTGGCAGGCAAGAGAGACTCAGGCTCTAGACTGGCCCTTATTGACTGTTTGACCTTGACCATGTCCTTTTCTTCCTCATTAACTGTTTTCCTTTGCTCAAATGAGGATGTTGAACCAGATAAATTCTGAGATCTCTTTTAAATTTCCATTCTACCTAATCCTAGAAGCCCATTCAGATTTTCCTCCCATAACTATGTACCCTCCCTGACTCTAATATTAGTAAACTAGCTCCCAACCTTCAGAGAAGATAACCTTGCAAGTCTAATGCTTTCCCTTGGAGCATCCCCCACTCAGCATACTCTCCCCTTGTTCAAACCCTCTATCTTACAGGTAGTATCAGACCCCACTGCTTATAGGAGTGCACAGACAAGATCCTGTATTGACTTTTTGGGACCATTTCCCTACCATGGGCAGGAGTCCAGGGATCTGTGGTTTATGTTTCCTGGCCCAGTGTTGCTCATACTCAGACTCATGGGCCTCAAGAGGCCTTTGCCCGGGTTCCTTGGTCTTGCTCCCCTCTCTCTTATCCATTCCTGGTCCCCGGGATCCTCATGGAGCCACAAGTAAAGCCAACCAGAGTCTGAACAAAATGGACCTCCTGCAGAGTCCTGGGCACTGATGGCTGATGGCATCTTCCTTGGTGGGGCAGGAGTCCCCTTCCTGCCAATTTTGTCTCTCCACTGTCCCTGATCAGGCATTTGACTTATCTGTCTCCATGTGGTGAAAATCGTTGCCCTCACACACTCTCAGGCTCATTTCCCCCTCCCCAAAACTCTCTCCTTCTCTTTTTTCCCTCCCCTACCCACATGTGACTGGAGGTGCCACTGGGTTTACCTGGTTGCTGTCATTCCCAAAGTAGTGAAGGAAGGAGAGGATCCATCCTTTGTTGTCTGTCTAGATGGCATATGCATACACAGAGACAAACATAAAGACAGCCACACAGAGACAGACAAATATATATGGAGAGAGAGAAAGAGAGAAAGAGAGAGAGAGACAGGGGGAGAGAGAGAGAGAGAGAGAGAGAGAGAGAGAGAGAGAGAGAGAGAGACAGACAGACAGACACAGAGACACAGAGAGAGAGACACAGAGAGACACAGAGAGACACAGAGAGACAGAGAAAGAGAGAGACAGAGAGAGAGACAGAGAGAGAGAAAGAGAGAGGATTATATGAATACAAGAAATAGCCCAAATTATCTGATGCTGTATATAAAAAAATCTTGTCTTTCATTTTCATATATTCTTTATCATCATCTATGTTTATTTATATATGTTACAGCATGTCTGTCACAAATTATAACTTCATGATTCACATATATATATATATACAATATAAGAAAATTCATCTATATGAAGGAAGAGAATATTTCATAAGTATTTGGTTTCTTTCTCTTCATTCCTATGTACAGAAAGTAATTTATTCTATAAATTTAAGAGATAACATCCTTTTATCGATTCACGAATGTTAGCAACCATTCTCCCTATTCCAATTTATAGGAATACTCATATATTTGCTCTCAATTCATTTCTTAGGACCCATATTTTTCCTATTTATTTTCCTATTTCTTATTCCTATTTTCTTTTATTTATATCTACATGTATACATAAGGATAACTACTTTCTATTCAGATATAATTGGTCTCCTAAATACTCTCTATATTTTTAAAAGCATTTTTCTGAATCTTTCCCTGTGAGTGAAATTAGGAAGACTTCTGTCTGTCAACACAAAGAGTAGTGTAACCCACCTCAAATCTCACAGTCATTGTCACGTCTCAGTGTTCTGAGGGGGGGGAAGACAAGGTCCCCCAAGTCCCCTAAAGTCTATCTTGTTGACTGCCTACCATGGACAACAGACGTGTGCTCAGGACACTATATTCACAAACCCCTTATCCTCTGATTTTAGAAGTCTATGCTTCAAGTGGGCTTTGGGTCAGGCTCCTGATATTTTTTATTTTTTATTTCTTAGACATCCATTCATAGGACTCAGAGTCCTTAGGCAAGCACCAGACGAGAAGAACTGAATCTGGGCTAGGTGGATCACAAGCTAAGCAAGGATGGCCAGTGATGTCAGCATCCGCCTTGATGAGACAGAGTCATTATCATGCATTCCACTCCCCTCTCTTTTTGTAGGCAGCATCCCTCTTTTACTCACATTTTGGGCTCCTTTTCTTTCCTTCACTCCACACCTTCCCCACTCCATTTTCCACCCCCCCTGAAAACACCCGGTGTTCATTTTCCCCTGTTTTGAAAGATCTTCTCTTGCTCATTTTTTCCTACTCCCACTCCCTCTCCTCCTTATTTTCTTATCTCCCAAAGACCTTCTCAGGGTCAATTCCTATCTCCCACTGCTGTTTACACTTTCAGTTAGGGTTTTCTGACTGGGGCCATTTCAGAACAGGGAGGGAGAGGACTCCAAGGACAGGAACTGAAGCCCAGTGACCTCCTGCTGTCTGTCCACATCTCCCTCTGTGCCCCTCTTCAAAACCACTGAGCTTTTCTATGTTCTTATCCAGGAGGGTTCAATTTTTTTCAGTGTATCCAATGTCTCTGTATCTTCCATTTCTCCTTGATATTTTTCTCTGTGAGAACTGCATGACTCTCCCAATTAATCTATTTTGAATAGTGTTTTTACTTATGAATAGGAATGTAAATTACTCATATTTTTGATTTGTATATTCTCTATCTTCATCTATATATAATCATATAAGACTATGGTCTCTCGCCTATAGGATATAACTTCATACTTGTATATGTCAATAGAGACAGAATGTATGAAAACTGATAGATATGAAAACAGGAAATCTCTCTCTCTCTGTATGTTTATATATACATACATATATATATATATGTATATAGTGTATTCAGGTCCTTTCTCTTCAGGAAAGTCATTTGTTCTTTCTACAAGTTCATTTATAAGATTTATACCTTCTATCTTCTCAAAAACATTGGTAATCCCTCTCCCTAACCCTACATATATGAGTATTTATTCTGTGTCCCTATATTTTTATGTATATTTATATAGATGTATATATATGTATATATTCTTTTTAAGACATGGATAAGAGTATTATTACTCCTCTCTATGTTCCTTTTTTTAAAATTAAATTTTTTTTAATTTTGGCAGTGGTGTTAAATGACTTGCCCAAGGCCACACAGCTAGGTCATTATTAAGAGTCTGAGGTCAAATTTGAACTCAGGTCCTCCTGACTCCAGGGCTGGAGCTCTACC